>NC_089492.1:232090694-234490694 GCF_036850765.1 Saccopteryx bilineata
CAGTTCCAATGTCTCTGAAAGAGGACAAAGATGTCTCAAATATTCTCTGAAAGTTGAGATGATGCACAGGTGGATCCTTTCTCTCCATCCTCCTCCTACAAATGGCAAACATATTATTACAATTAAACTTACAGAAGGTTCTTCTCATAGCATTTTAATTTAACAGGCTGTAGCTTTCAGATAACTGACATGAATTAAGAGGCATACTGACAAAAGTCTAAAACTAAGGTTTTGTTTTCTCTCTCCTTTTTCTCTTGGCTACTAAGTTTCTGCTCTCATTTTTGACAACAATAACATGTGTCTGGGTTGTACAGAGTACTGGTTCTGGGAATTATATAATATTTCTGTAGAGGCTAGAAATTGACTTGAATTTTTAAATTTTGTATAATGAGATTGATGTTATGATATTCTTTTGTGTCCAAATATTAGGGAAAAAATGGCACATAAAATAAGATATAAGGTTGAAAATGACTTAGGAACTATGCTCTTTAGTAGAAGACATTCCAAGCAGCTATCTACTTAATCCCAATTCTACTGAGCCATCAAACTGGGCATCTCTTCAAGTCAGACTTAGCAGAATAAGGAATGGGGTAATTGGACTTCCTTTTACATCCATATACTTCATAATAGGAGAGGGTTTTAATTCAAATTTGAGACTTCTTTAGGATTGTTTTCAGAAAACATGCTTAGCTATAAATCAGGATAGACAACTAAATAAAGAATGGTTTTCCTACCCAGGATTCAGAAGGGCTTTGAAGTTAGTTCCATTATGGCCCATTTCAGACACATTTGAAGACAAAAGCTAAACCATTTGCCCACCATTTGCCTGGCAGGACTTTAAATGGTGGACGGTTGACATGATGAGATGGCCTCATGAAAGTAGTAGTATGACCATCCTAACCTCCTCTCACTAGTAAACTAGCCACACCAATAGTTGACCATAGACAAAATGAACAAACTCCGTGAGTTAGAGGAAATGAAGCTGGGAACACTGGAGACAGATATTACTCCACATTCCTAAATTTTCAAAGAGGAGGTGGATTAAAAAAGGAGGAAGTTTCTACTCAACTTCCTGGGAGGGACAGTTTTAGAAGGAAGTCTCTTACTTTCTCTGTAGCCCTACAGGAAAAGAGTGACTTGTCTAACTCATCAATTCATGAGAAGAGACTCAGCTCAATCCTACTCTTTTCCCTTTCCTTTGAAAGCAACACTTTGGCAGGCTCTTCAGAATGCCTACAATTTGGAGGATTAAGTCCCATTCAGGGAGAGTTATAGAAGTCCATCTAGCTGCAAATTTATAGTCATGTTCTTCAGTCAGTTTGGTTTTCTCTCTGTTAGTCTTCTATAGCTTATTTGTCAATCAGCTCCTGACTCAGAAAATCAATGCATGGTTTTTATTTATTGCTTTCATTGAAATCTTAACAAGGGCAAGACTGTACAGTATTGGCTTTCCTGGGGAACTTTTCATAGATTTAAACAAATAAATGTCATTGAGTTGGGCAAAGAAGTAGTGTTGGTCTTCGGTGATAAGAGCAGAGATTATTCTAGGTTCAAGAGAATAAGTATGCAAAAGCATAAAATTGAAAGAGCAAATAATATAATTAACAAACTAAAATAAGTCCATTGTGATTGGAGCAAAAGAAAAAAAAAGTACAGTGAGCAATTCTATATACAAGATATATAGAATTGTATATATCCTGTATATAGAAGCTCATTGTATAGAGCTTGGCTATGGAGCTGAGATTTTTGTCTAAGGTAGGTTTACCAGATTAAGCAAATAAATAAATAAGGCTCCCATTTTAACTTGAATTTCAGTTTAAAATTAAATTTAAGTGTATGTCCCATGTAACATTTGCAATAAATATGGTATATTCAATATTTAAAAAGTATTCTATGTTTATCCTAAATTCAAATTAAACTAAGTATCTTATATTTCATCTTGAAGTTTTATCGTAAGGGAAATAAATAGCAAGCCACTGAAGTTTTGAAAACATTGAAGTGACATGATCAGAAATCAGAAAGGACAAAAATCAGTCATGCAACAAAAGGCAAACTTTTCTTTCCAAAAATTCTCCAGCTTCTTTAGGGCCTCTTGCAAATTGTTCTCACTGTTGAACCAATAGCAACGAGATTCTGCTATATCCTGCAACTCATGATGATATTGTAAACACAGCCTAATGAAAATAAATTACAGTCTCAGTAATATGAGAAAGAGACCTGACATAACAAAAATGGAAATTTGGATTCTATCTCTCAGCATTCATGGTCTGCAGAGAAAAAGCAATACATTAAGGTGACTGAAGAACTCAGCAATTTTCCTTTGAAAACTGAACACATTCATTTTGCCTCCATTGAAAGATCTCATACCTCCTAATCCTCTACAAAGCTCTGTTCATTGTGCCTGACTTTTTCAGAATGCAGTTACTTCTGCTGAGTTCATGGCCACCTCAGTCTGATTTGCAGCAAGGTATTTTCCATGGACTGACACTGTGATTACTAACACATGATCCATCAGAGGAACACAGCATCTTGCTACCTGCAGAAGAAATGGGCACATTGCCAGTGGGTAGGAACTGTTCTCCTGACTTAATATCCATTTTCTAAACAAAAATTCTCATTTTAAATTATGACTGTATGTGTTTCCTAAATACCTCTGTGCCCTTTCTTTGTAACCTTTTCCCAGGCAGTTCTTTTCTATAGCAATTGTTACAGTTCTAATTGCAGCTCCCTGCAACAGAGTAATGGCCAGATTAGAACAAGTTGTTCTCAACCACCAATTGGTCAATTTATGGGCTTGCAAGTGTGTGAGTACATGAACCACCAGTTTCCACAAGAGGTCAATAAATGTAAGTGGTAGAAGCAGTTTTAAAATGAAAGAGAATAAAAAGACCTAAGATATTTTTTTCTTTTCTAACAAAGCCAGGAGTGTGGCTATAATGCATGTTCCATATTTCAAAATACCTCCCGACCAAAAAAATTTAACACATGCTATTGCCAATGTTTAGCATGCCCACCGAGTCCTAGCCTCAATATTGCAAAAGTGAAACTAAAGTATATGAAGTTCAAACCTGAGTAAGTGGCTGGAATTACTACCTTTTGACCAAGCCAAAATAATACTAAGTAAAATAGAGGTCAGCAAATAAATATTAACTGTAACTAACATTTGATGACTGCTTACCATGTGTCAGGAATTATTTCAATACTTCAATGATAATAATTTAATAACCCATTGCAACCCTTCACTAAACTAATCAGAAAAGTCAAGCATAAAGAATACAGGTAATTAGCCAAAAATATACAACTCAACAATAACAGATCAAAGACTCAGGCAATTTGACTTTAAAGTTGTCCTTTTAACCATTATACTAACTACTCTTATTCTGGGGACAGAGCATCTTTTACTTGTGGAGAACACTTGTATAGACTACAAATATAAATGTAGAAGAGATTGGTTGTTTTTTCCTGATAAAACGTTCAAGTCTAACAGTTTTCACAATTTCCCTTTGCTGTTCCGTGATTCTAGGCAACTTGATACGAATTTATGATACATGAAAAAAAGTATGTATGGTTGTGAACAATGCTTGCTCAATGCAACATTCAGTTCTGTGCTTTGAGTTAATCTATATCCATTTGGTCTTTTATCAACAAGCAGGCATGGTGCCTGCTGGGTGAGGTGCACCAAACTTGATTATCAAGACATTGTTCCTGATCAAAATAATTGTGCTGCCTATAGGTATATGTAGACATGCTAGGAAACAATTAGGATTGTAGTTAAACGTTGGTAGAAAAAGCAACTCTGTTGAATCTAGGCAGTTAATGCTCTGGAGGATGTATAACTCAGTGTCCCAGAAACAACAAGCCTTGCTCTTTTTCCTTCTCACTCAGGGTTTTCCTACCTCCTACAAAACAATTTCAGAGATTTCTAGAAATACCATTGGGGGCTGCTTCTGGCACATAAACTGACTCATCTGCTACAGGGATTTTAGAGTAGACATATCCATTAAGGGAGTCACAGAAGGTGAGAAAGAACATGAAATAGCCTATGGGAACTTCACTGTGGCCACTATTGATGGTAGTCCAAAGGTACCCTTCTCCCTGTACCACAGCGGGGTGGAGAAATCATCCTTACTCTGATTCTGAGTTACATTTAGTTAACAGGATACTCCGTAGCAGAGCCCGGTGGTACCCAGGATCTCCCAGACTCTCAGAAAAACAGATCCTCCAGATGTGACTCTCTTTAAAAAAGCCAACAACCTTTCCAAAGGATGAGCCAGGAACATATGCTTCATTGTTTCACAATTTTTTTCTGTCTCTGAAGAGCTTGAAACAGATAAAACACAAACAAAACAAATATTTCCCTTGTCCTTTAGCCAAAAACAACAACAAAAAAGCCTCATGCAAAATAGTCATGCAAATTGAGATCATCAGCCCATGAATAATATGCACAGCCTGACTGAACTTGGACTCAAATAGGATGCTCTGCTGCACATAGAACATGGTTAGTGTCATTATAGAGACATGAGTAAAATAGTGGAGGAGTGGTTGAGGAGAAACATTTGTTGAAACAGTCACCCTTAAGCTTAATCTTAAAAAATGAGCATGTTGGGCAAAGAACACTGGAAGCGAACACAAAGGTTCAACGGTCTGAAGAATTTGAAGTTCTTGCATGAGTAAGAAGTGTAATGTGCTTGGGGAAAAGTTATATGTTAGAGTGTGCATGTGGGGAGGCAATTAGGGGAAGTGAGTCTAGAAAGAAAGGATGAGACCGAATTCAGGGTGCCCCCATTCTGGGAGGTTTTTGATCAAATATTTTCTAAGTGGCTCTCAGTAGAAAAGAGAAAACAAATCTTTTTTTACTCTAATCATCTTAGGTTCTGTGGCCAGAGTCCCATAAATTAGATTAACAAATGGCAGACTGCAAAGAGAAAACAGAAATTTATCAGCATGGACTTCACACACATACACATGGGAACATTCGGAGATGAGAAATTCACAGGGATGGTTAGAATTTGAGTTTATGTAGTATCTTAACAAAATAAAAATGATATTTTTCTTTTTTTAAATTTTATTTAGAAAATTAAATTTGACAGGATATTGATCAATAAGAGTACATAGGTTTCTATAGCATTTAAACTGTTGATTATGGTGATACCCATCACCCAAAGTCAAATCATTTTTTATCACCTTATATTTGTTCCTCTTTACACCCTTCCCCCACCACCTACCCTATGTCCCCCTCTCTCATGTCACTGTCTTGCTGGTAACCACTTCACTGTTATCTATGTCCATGAGTCTCAGTTTTATATCCCAACTATGTGTGAAATCAAACAGTACTTAGTTTTCTCTGATTTACTTATTTCACTCAGTGTAATGTTTTCAAGGTCCATCCATGTTGTCATAAGTGGCAATATGTCATCATTTCTTATGTATTCTATTTTATATATGTGCCATATCTTCTTTATCAGTCCTCTATAGATGGACACTTTTGTTCTTTCTATGTTTTGGCCACTGTGAACAATGCTGCGATGGACATGAGGGTGCATATGTCTTTAATGTATCAATGTTTTTGAGCTTTTGGGGTAGATTCCCAGTAGACGGATTGCTGGGTCATATGTCAATTTTATTCTTAATTTTTGGGGGAACCACCATACTTTCTTTCATAATGGTTGTACTAATTTGCATTCCTACCAGCAATGAATGAGAGTTCCTATTCTCCACAGCTTCTCTAACACTTATTACCTGTCTTATTGATAAAAGCCAATCTAACAGGTATGAGATGCATTGGATTGCATTTCTCTAATAGCTAGTGAAGATGAACATCTTTTTATTATCTGTTGGCCATCTGTATGTCCTCTTGGGAGAAGTGTCTGTTCAGGTCCTCTCCCTATTTTTTAATTGGATTGTTTGTTTGTTGCTGAGTTTTATGAGTTCTTCATATATTTTGCATATTAACCCCTTTTGGAGCTGATGTTTGCAAATATCTCCCATTTAGTTGACAGCCTATTTGTTTTGTTGTCAGGTGTTTTTGTTTTTGTTTTTTGTTTTTTGCTATGCAGCTTCTTAGTTTGATATAGTCTCATCCATTTATTTTTACCTTTACTTCCAATGGCTGTGGGGTCAAATTCATAAATTGTCCTCTATGGCCAAGGTCCATGAGTTTAGCACTTTTGTTTTCTTCTATGCAAATGATTGTTTCATATCTTACATTTAGGTCTTTGGTCCATTTTGAATTAATTTTTGTGCAGGGGGACAAACTGTAATCAAGTTTTATTCTTTTGCATGTGGCTTTCCAATTTTCTCAGCACTATTTATTGAAGAGGTTTTCTTTTCCCATTGTGTGTTTTTGGCTCCTTTGTCAAAGAAGATTTGTGCCATATATGTGTGATTTTCTTTCTAGGCTCTCAATTCAGTTCCACTAGTCTGTGTGTCTATTTTACTGACAATTCCATGTTGTTTGTTTGTTTGTTTGTTTGTTTATTCAGTGAGAGGAGAGGAGGCAGAGACAAGCTCCCACATGCACCCCTACAGGGATCCACCTGGCAAGCCCACCAGGGGGTGATACTCTGCCCATTTTGGGTGTTGCTCAGCACCCGAGCTCTTAGCCTCTGAGGCAGAGGCCATGGAGCAATCCTCAGCGCCCAGGGCCAACTTGCTTCAATCAAACCGTGGCTGCAGGAGGGAAAGAGAAAGAAAGAGAAGTGTGAAGGGGAAGGATGGAGAAACATATAGGCACTTCTCCTGTGTGCCCTGACTGGGAATTGAACCCAGGACATCCACACACGGGGCTGATGCTCTACTGCTGAGCCAACCAGCCAGGGCCCCATGCTGTTTTAATTATCATGGCTCTCTAGTATAATTTGAAGTCATGTACCTTCACCTTCATTCTTCTTCTTCAGGATTGCTTTGGCTATTCAGGGTTTTTTATGGTTCCAAAGAAACCAGGTGATTTTTTGTCCTATTTCTTTAAAAAATGACATTGGGATTTTGATGGTAAATTTTAGAGAAGTGAAAAGACAAAGGAAAAATGACATGCAGCTTCTCAGGCAGCAAATGTGAGAGGGAAAATATGTGGAGGAATTAATTAATGGTAGATAAGACTAGTTTTAGCAAGGTTTGTTATGTTGATTCCTTCAGGGCTATCTCTGAGCTGATAAGGCCTGGAGTTGGGTGCAATGATTGACTTCTGTCTTTTCTGGTAGCTAGGGGATAGAGGTCACCACTACAAAATTCTGTCTCATTTTTAAGCAAATCAGGGGAGGGCAGAGATGTATTATTATATCTGCTTTTAATCAATTGACTTTAGCTCAAAATGGTATTTACGCTAAAATAGCATATTTGAGGATAGAATATTCTGCTATCCTTCATCACTAACGTTTTCATTCATCCTTACAGCATATTTTTAATTTTGTTTCAGGAAGAGAAAAAGAAAAGATTTAAAGGAAGAAACATAATAAATACTTACATATTTAATTGATAAAGACTTTAGGGGCAAACTGAACAATTCAGTACAGCCTGGAAAGTTTTGTCTTAAGCATAATAAATTTTACAGTTCTAAATATAATGACCTCATAATTTGCTTTATTCAGATTTCAGTATTTATTACTTATTTCTATTTAGCCTGGAACAGTGGCCTGTAACCCCACAACAATTGTAGCAATTGATATTTATGTTACTAATTGAGCATGGTTCTCACCCACTCATCTAATTTGTATTGGAAAAGCTTATTACAAAACCCTCTTGGCCTTTAGCCCTCTCTCTTAGTCTTCCCACCAGAAATTGGTAGGGAAGAAACTTTTGTCCATGATTTTCAATTGGTGGATTTCTTTTAATCAAAATTCTTAACATGAAGGATTTCCTCTTTTTCTACCCTCTTCTTCCCAGGCCAGTATGTCACCAATGAAGAATAAGAAAGTTCGCTACAAACTCACATTTTTCTGTTCGTCTATTCAACGGTTTAGTCTAGGATGTGGGAAGATTAGAAATTCTATTGTTTCCACACATCTAAGCCAGGCCCTCCATGTCATCCATCACTGTTGTATCGTCATATTTTGTTTTGTATCTGGCTGGCTCTTTTGTCTTGAGTCAAATCATAAGGAAGAGAAAAGGGATGTTTTTGATTCTTTGATTGCCCCCTTCAAGACAGATACTCCTACATATAATCTGACTGGATGAACCATTGGTGTCAAAAATATTAACAATACATTTCATAGCAACCTCTATTGATCAAATTGCCCTCATATATGTACCCCTTTGATTTTCACCCAAATCCAACAGGATTGGCCATGGAAAAGCATTATTTCCATTTACATAATACCAGAGAAATTCACCTGTGTCCTGGGTTCAGAGTTCTACAACAGTAGTGTAACAGTAAGATTATAACATTGGAGTGATCAAGGTATCCGCATGAAAAAGGATGGCTTTGTATCTTTGCTCCTGTTCTTACCAGCTATGCCTTTAGGTGAGGTGGCTCAAGTCTCCTACTGTTTAACATAAAGATAAAAGTCCTTATCTTTCAGAGTTGTGTGTGTATTAAATGAGAACAAATATATAAACAGCACCATGTCTGGGATATAGCAAGAACTGAATACATTATTATTTAATATAATTATTACCATTATTATTAAGTAAAAGTAGATAATGATAAATATAATGTGCAAATAAAAGGAAATAAAGATTCAGGTATTTGTTCCAGTTCTCTGCCATGACTATAAAATTCAGATTCCCAGTACACAAATTTTTACCTCTATCCATATGTGTTTGCATTTCAAAAAATTGATTAATCCCGATTGGTTGATCTTAATGCTTGAATGCTGGTTGAACTTGGTTGCTTACAGTCTCCCACAGCTTTTTAAGATTAGAAAAAAATCGTTGCGGGGGCCACATTCATGAATTAGTGCAAGTGTTGCCAGACCACTGTGAGCACTCAAATTTACTTTTATAATTGTGCTCACATTCGTTTAACTTTGGGTCTTTCATTTGGTCAGATAATGACTATAGTACAATTAAAATAAAATAATCTAATATCACTATTTCAATGAAATGATTTATTGATATTTAATGTGAGATAACATTGCCTTAGAAAATCTCTAAGATGTGTTTTGAATTTACATATCTATATCTTCCCCCAGGAGAGAATTTTTCTGTTCACTTAATGAGACAGTTCAATTGAAACAAGGGGTTTGATTCATTTTTTTCTGTATATGGAAAGAGTCATATAATTTGACCTTCTGTCATCAAAAATCAATATATTAATAAAAGCGATAGTAAATTATTTCCAGTGTAATCATCAGCCCTATTCTTGCTTACTGTCTGAAAGGGGCTACTCGTATGGGAGACATGTCTTAGAGAGATTTCATTACTTTTGATATCATGGGTAACTTCAGCGGCAGGAACTTTAAAAATATAAATTAGTCATCTCTGCTGTAAATTTATTGCTGTTAATTCAGTTGAATGAAATTAAACTTGCAACTTGCACCATCACACATAGAAAAAATTTAATGTTATTTCATTTAATTAAGGAGCTAATAGAATTCAGCCCTGCTTCAATTGTTTGGTATGAAAAATACACTGGGGAAAAAAAGGGAAAGCATTAAGTTTCTGTGAGAAGTTCAGTAAGTGAAGTCAAAGTCAGAACTGGGCATTACTTTTAGATGCTACTTAGGTAACTGTCCTTTCCACTTTGTTTACCAGAAAGGCTCACCAATACCTAAAATTCTACCATTCGTTCCTTGTTGAATTTTGTTTTTGGTTTACTTTTGGGGGGAAGGGCATGTCTTTTATAGAAATTTTATTTTGGAGGAAAAGGGTGACTAATTCCTAACAATGAAAACCAAGAAGCCTAAGGAAAATATTTTTCTTGATTCTCACACCATTTTTTTGTACTCACATCTTAAAATGTATAAATTATACATGAAAATTGGGATTAGTGGGTTGTCTTGAAATGTAAGAAAATCTGGGACACTGAGCCTACATTTTCACATGACAAACATCAGTGGGAGCTGAAGAGTAGCTGCTTCCTTTAGAGGGCTGCAGTCCTCACCAGTCTTTGTTGTCTCTCCTCTCCAACCAGCCTGCTTTACTCAGCTCCACTGCTGTCATGACTCCTGAATACCCTTGCATTTATCTATCTATTGATCTATCAACCTAAATCTAGATCTAGATAGATAGATATTTTGTTGTTGTTGCTGTTATTATTATTATTATTTTTATTAAGTGAGAGGAGGGGAGGCAGAGAGACAGACTCCTGCATGTGCCCCTACCTGGATCCACCTGTGAAGCACCTCTGTGGGGCAATGTTCTGCCCATCTGTGGCCCTTGCTCCATTGCTTGGCAACCGAATTATTTTTTTTAGCACCTGAGGTGTAGGCTTCACAGAGCCATCCTCAACATCTGGGACCAACTCACTCAAACCAATCAAGCTATGGCTACTGGAGAGGGTGGGAGAGAGAGAAAGAGAAAAGGAGACGTATGGGTGGAAAAGCAGATGGTCACTTATTCTGTGTGTCCCACTCAGTTATTGAACCCAGGACATCCACATGCAGGACTGACACTCTACCACTAAGCCAACCAACCAGGGTCTGTTGTTATTATTAGTAGTAGTAGTAACAATAGAGGAATGCATAGAGAGGAAGGAGACAGCCTTTAAGTGTACCTCTGATTATTTTTAAATGTTTCTTAGGATAAGTGTGACCTTTGGCAATTCACTTAGCTAATTTCCTCATTTATAAAACTGAAGATAATAGTCATGATTCTTATCATTTGTATTTTTATGACAATTAAGATGTTGCATCTAAAACATAATGTCTAGAACACAGTAAGTATACAATAAATGTTAGCTACAAGTGTTCCATGATATATCAAAACAAATGTGAATTTAAAAAGTTGTGCAAAAAAAAAAGTTGTGCATTCCTATTACTCCATTTTATATAAAAGATGTCTCATATCAGGATCTTTAATTTTAAGTTACATTTTCCCCCTTAAATAGTCTGGTAAATGGCCAATGGACATACTGAGTCTGTCGTTCTTAAGCTTTGAGCAGGATAGTGAATGAATTAAAAAAGCTGAAGCAAACGTGGGTGGATATCCTTTGTCAGAGCTTTGATTTAGATTCCTTGCAGAACAGAAATATTCATTATATTTTCATTCCTTTCAAAATGCAAAGAATAGCAGAGCTTCAGAAACAGGACTGGAATGCACTACCTTAGAGGAAGTTGTTTTAACAAATATAAAAGCCTCTAGGAATCAGGGTGTATGCTTTACTCGTTATTTCTCCTGCTCTTATTTGGCACCATTATCTGTTTTGATGCCTTTCTATAGATTTTCCAATGTTAATGTACTGCAAATGTGATTCTTGGTTCCAGTAAAGGGTTTGTAGCTCATGTAGAACATAATAGATCATTAAACAGGCTTCTGATTTATTTCCTTTAATTTCTTCTTCAGGAGCAACAACAATAGCTTGTGGGGAATCTCTGATTACAATCATGGATGGAGAAATGATTTCTTCTGACATTTGCTTTCAGAAAGACTAAGCAAAATTGCAGTACAGTTTAACAGTACTCTTCTTAACTCCCTGCAGGTTGTCATGGAAACAGGAATCTCACATCAATGTGAAAGGCATTTAGGGAATCTGTTAGGCTTTAACGTTAGCATGATCTAAGTATCCTTGCTCACCACTAACAGGATGCAAGCATCTCTTTTAGAATATCATTAATACTCATTAAATTTGTCTGCAGGGATTTTAGGTATCATCACATTGCATTTGAGGTTATTTTTGTGAGTGACCAACCTATCAGAGAATATGCATTTTTAGAACTATACTTAGTTCATCTAGCATTTGAGATAAGACTCACTCTACTTACAGTGTTATTTTCACATGATCCAGATTTAGGTTTTAATTGAGAAGCACATAACTGCAATGGCATCAAGGGAATCTGATAATATTTAGAAAGTTTATTTATAATGAGAAAATGGGAATTTTCATTTTGTAAACAAAGTTTAACAGAAGAAACAGGCCCTTTGATCACTTACTTTTGCTAGGCAACTTCTAGGTTAGCTCTCATATGTAAATTTAGGTTGGCTAAATAGGATATTTTTAGTGTTTCCTTTTGAAGACAGTTTACTTAGGAATCTTAAAATGTGAAAAGATTACCAGGCAGGCAGAATCAGTTGGACTTTTTCTCCCCAAGGACTATTTTTTAAAAAGTCATTAAAAAGCCATAGGTTTGCTTAAAGCTATTATAGCAATTTCTAACTTACAATTTTCTTTTATTTTACAAAAGAAAGATATTTTGGTGGACTTACTGGAAAAAAGTAGAAAAGGTCTATCTGAATCATGTTTTGAACTCTCCCAATATTTTTTTATGTGACTTGAAATAAGTCATTGGTTCAACAACTATTATCATTCTTCACTTGTTTGGTTGGTTCTGGGTCTACCCATTATTGAAAGATTCTGATTGTTTTTTTCTATACCTATAGCATAGAACAAATAGCAAGTGGCTGTGGTGAGCACATCAGTTTTGGTCAGAAAGCACAAGTTTAATTTTCAGCTCCACTTCTTGGCAACTGCATGACAATGTGCAAGGTTCATAACCACAGTGTACCTCCTTTTCATCATGAAGTTGTTATAAGGATTAAGTGAGATAATGACATAATGCATGTTCAGTAAGTTAGAAGATTTCTGCATACATATGTGCTTGTTTTTTATACATATCAATATATACTGGCATATAATGCACACTCAATAAATTTTAATTATAAGTATCATTATTATATTAGTTTTATAGCTTAGATAATCTGATAACACTTCTAAGCCAATATTTTCATTTTTACTAAAATCAAAAATACTAGCAAAAGTTAGCATTCTTCTTGTCCCTCAGCTTGCTGTTCATCTTCTTGAAATGTAGACTATAATTAATAAAATGTCCATAAACCAGAAGGTAGGAAAATGGAAATATTAACACTATACACAAACTGAAAATTTTATTCATATACGGCAAGTTAAATAAAAACAACCAACCAGTCATCTGCAGTTAAGAAGAGCCAAAATGGCCTGACCAGGCGGTGATGCAGTGAATAGAGCTTTGGACTGGGATGCGGAGGACCCAGGTTCGAAACCCCAAGGTTGCCTGCTTGAGCACGAGCTCATCTAGATTGAGGCAGGCTCAGCAGCTTGAGCCCAAGGTCGCTGGCTTAAGCAAGGGGTCACTCGGTCTGCTGTAGCCCCCTGGTCAAGGTACATATGAGAAAGCAATCACTGAACAACTAAGGTGCTGCAGCAAAGAATTGATGCTTCTCATCTCTCTCCCTTCCTGTCTGTCTGTCTGTCCCTCTCTCTGTCTCTGTCACATAAAATAAAATAAAATAAAATAAAATAAAATAAAATAAAATAAAATAAATAAAATAAGGGTCAAAATGTGTCTATCAGCAGTCCAGTCATTGGCTTGTCTAGCTTTTGAACTATATCCAATTATTATATAATAAAATACTACAATAGAAGCAGAGTCAATGGTCACTCTAAGTTGAACTTCAATTTCTGATATGTCGAGCTTTAAGTATATCCCTTTCTAATCTACCTGAAATGGAACCAAAGTGAATAGACAAAATAGTAAATCAGGTGGAGACAAAACTCAGCTTAATTATTTAAATAATTAGCTCTTAAGTATGTAGCTTATGTTAACAGTGGGATTTTTAAAGCTTCACCCCAGAAGTAGACAAATGTAAACACCAAGCATGGGAAGCACTGGAAAAAAGCAACTCTCCTTCAATGGGCAGAGATTACCACTATCAAACTGTGGCATGTGTTAGAATAAAATGCCAGCTTACAGCAGGAAGGCAGTTTCCTAGGACAGAAAAAAAAAAAGAGAGAGAGAGAGCAATGGATATGCCTATGGTCAGTAGCTGCTCTGGCCAACAGCAGACTGGAGCACATACTCTCTGGAAACAGGCAGATCTAAAAAGAAAGAAGGCAGGAGAGCATTCCCAGTTTTTATCCCTCAAATCAATTAGATAAAGAGGAGTGACTGAGATAGTGCAGAGGACAGAGTATTATTCCAATCAGTGGTTCTCCACCTCAGCAGAGAAGTGTATTATTTTGCTAGGGCTGCCGTAACCAAATACCACAGACTGAGTAGCTTACGCAACAGAAATTTATTTTTTTACAGTTCTGAAAGCTGGAAGTCGAAGATCAAGGTTTAGGCAGGTTTGGTTTCTTCTGAGGCCTCACCCTTTTTGACTTGCAGATGGCTACCTTCTCACTGGTAACCCATGTGTACTTGTATCTCTGGTGTCTCTGTGTTTACAAATCCTTCCCCAGTCTGATTAGCGGAAGGCTTCTCCTGATGGCTAATTTTACCTTAATGGCCTTTTTTAAGGCCCTTATATACAGTCAAGATACTGAAGGTTAGGACTTCCACATGAATACTTTGGGGAGCTCAGCCTATAAAAATAAATGTTTTCTACAGTATCATAGTAATAACTAGAGATTTTGCATTGCAATGAATATTTCTGTAACTTTCTCCTCCCTTGTCTTTATGTTTTAAAATCTTTCCTAATAGCAGTTCAGGAGCTAAAATGCCCTCACAATGAGGGACAAACTTGCAGCCAATAGCTTCTAATGTCAATGATGTGTAGAACAAAATAAGGAAATGCCAAATGTATCTTTAAAAGACCATTTACTGCCTAGTTTCTTGATGGACATATTAAATTTGGGGAAGTTTGAAAGTTTCCAAAGTGACTAATCATTCCAGAAATATTAATAAAAATAAAAGGATAAATAATTTACCTTTTGAAAAAGGAAGGATTATATTTCACCAAATATTGACTTTATTACATTTCTATGTGACATGGGGTTCTAAAATCACATTAAAATAATTACCTCCTGGAGTACAGTTTGTTTCAATAAAGCTAATCTCATAGAGTACGAATAAATATAGCCTGACCAGGTGGTGGCACAGTAGATAAAAGGTTGGTCTGGGACACTGAAGACCCAGGTTCAAAACCCCAAAGTCACCAGTGTGAACACGGGCTCATCCGGCTTGAGTGTGGGCTCACCAGCTTGAGCACGAGATCGCTGGCTTGAGTGTGAGATAATACACATGACTCCATGGTCACTGTGGTCACTGGCTTGAGCCCAAGGTCATTGGCTTGAGCAAGGAAGGGATCACTGGCTTGGCTAGAGCCCCTCCACCGATCCCGGTCAAGGCACATATGACAAAGTAATCAATGAATAATTATGGTGCCACAACAAAGAATTGATGCTTCTCATCTTTCTCTCTTCCTCTCTTTCTTTCTCTCTCTCTCTAAAAGAAGAATAAATATAAAGCCTGTTAGCTTTAGCTTTGGAACTATAAATTAAATAAAATTAAGTTAAGCCATAAAGAAAAATCATTTTTTCTTTCACAACATGCTTCCCTGGAAAAATAAAAAACTTCGTAAATATTCATTAGTTATGTTATCTGGTACATTGCACCTTGAAAATCACACCTGTGTTCAAATCCAAATTTTTAGATCTTATAATTTGACTATGCAACAAAGGGAAAGAAACAGAAGTTCTTTAAAAATGTACAGATCCATGCCTAAGCACCAATGTCCTGGTCATAGTTTGAATATGCTACATAAATGGGAGAGACTTAGGACCAGGCCTCACCCTGACTTTCTGGATTCCATCTCAATTCATAAGTAGATAGTAGCAAAACATGGAGTTAAGACGAAAATTTTCTCAGCTCCCATGGTTTTGTGATAAAATTATTAATATCAAGAGTTAAGGTTAATGAAATCCTATCTCGATATCAGGCGCAGCAAAACATTTTAAAATTTCTGACACCAAGCCTATCTTGAACATAATGACCATGACTCTCTACTAAAGGTTGTGGAAATACCAACACATGAAATGAACCACGGTGTCTGGCCCCAGGGTGCTCCCAGTCTAACTAGGAAACAGACATTAGCAATTCTATAACAAATATATTCGCTCATGAAGTCAAGGTTAATTAATGAAGAGAAACAGAGGAAGCAAAGGCTCACTATGTTTAGATGATCAAAGAAATCTTCTCCGAGGAGAGGACATTTAACTTGGGTTTGGAAGGATGAGAAGAATTTTGTAGGAAAATGTTTTCCAATGGTTAAGGCAGAACATAAGAGAAGTACAACAGAGAAAAATACACGACACATAGCAGAAATCTTGGTGTGTAAAACAGTTTGATATCAGATAATGACGGATTTTGACAAAGTTTTTGAGAAATACAATATGATTTTTGTTCCTGGAAGACAGTTCTGAAAGCATGTGAAAGGCAGTGTACACACTGGAAAGAGAGCGACACCTCCTGTGAGAGCCAGGTTTTCAAGGACTGCCTAGACGTCATGTCCCTTCCCGTGTTCATTTATTGTTTTGCATGCCCAAGATCTTTGAAGATGGATTCACTCTAATATAACTTCCACATATGTTCCATCATTTCCCTTAAAAGAGCATAATTTACTCATAAAGAGAAAAATTCTAGTTTGCCTCATCAACACAAAATGGATTTTTTTCCCCAGATGACCCCTTTATACACTTTACATGTTTTAACCTCAAGTCTATGGCTCTCTATTTAGCTTTATCGTTTTTTTGTTTTTTTGGGGGTTTTTTTGTTGTTGTTTTTTTCCAAAGCTAGAAACAGGTAAGCAGTCAGACAGACTCCCGCATGTGCCCGACCGGGATCCACCTGGCATGCCCACCAGGGGGCAATGCTCTGCCCCTCTGGGGCATCACTCTGTTGCATCCAGAGCCATTCTAGTGCCTGAGGCAGAGGCCACAGAGCCATCCTCAGCGCCCGGGCCATCTTTGCTCCAATGGAGCCTCCGCTGTGGGAGGGGAAGAGAGAGACAGAGAGGAAGGAGAGGGGGAGGGGTGGAGAAGCAGATGGGCGCTTCTTCTGTGTGCCCTGGCCGGGAATCGAACCTGGGACTCCTGCACACCAGGCCGACGCTCTACCACTGAGCCAACTGGCCAGGGCTTAGCTTTATCTTTTTAACTTTTGTTTTATTCCCCAGATCGTGAACAAGGTCTAACCACCTCCTCCCTCAAAAAAAAAAAAAAACACCACACACACACACACACACAAAATGTAGTTGATGATAAATATGAATTGTGGCCTTCACTTTATAAAATGTCTTTCTTGCCTTTGGTTAAACATCATTATTAATGTCTCTAGTACATTGTGCAAGTCATTACATCTTCAGCCCATATGTCATTTAAAGGACACCACAAAATTGGCCGGAATCCATCCTCAGATGTGTTAGAGAACTCAGAAGTGATCTCAGTCAGAATGGGCAGCATCACAGAGGTTTTTCTCCCACTGCTTGGCTAGTGGACCTGAAGAAAGGGTTTTTTGTTTTGTTTTATGAGGTTTTTTTTATTACCAATTTCTGATATTGGTTAATGTTGTTGAAATAAAGTATATCATTAAGTATAGGCCACTGTACAGGTTCTGCCAAATCATTCTTAGTTTTTGATTGATCTTCAATCGATAATTAAAACGTGTGGACCTTTGCCTAATGTATTGCCTCTAGTACATCCAAATGACTGTTTGATATCTCCCCTTAGATGTCTCACTGGTATCTGAAATTTAATATGCCCAAATCTCTGTGGGCTGCCTCCCACAGATGTCTTTTCCATTTTATTAAATGGAATCACTGTTTACCCAGTTGATCAGGCTTTATCCTTGGGAATCGTATTATATTTGTCCCTTTTCTCACACTTTAAATGCAATCTGTCACCAAATGCTGTTACTTGTACTCTCAAAATATATCTCAACTCTTAACATCTTTCTACCAGCTTCACTGCTACTTGACAAGGAAAAATGACTCTGCTGCATCATCCTTCTGACAAATGTTCCTACTTTTGCTCTTATTCCCTACATTCCATTCTCCGTACAGTAGCAAAGAAATCAAACTTTTAAGCATGCAAATCAGTTCATGTGTTTTCCTTGTACCAAATCCATCAACATTTTCCTATTACAGTCAGAAAAATATCTTGCTTCCTTGGTATGGACCATATCTTAGGCCCATCACCCTCTACCCCACATCTAGGAAAAAGTATTTTGGTAGATGATTCAAACCACACACTATCTTACCCGTGTGGGAGCTCTTGATCCAGCCCCACACTAACATAATAAAAACCCTAAGCAAATATTCTTTCCTTGATGTCTCAAATCATTTTTGGACCAACTTGGGAAGCCCATCCTATTCTTCAAAAAATGTCTTATTATATAAGAAATTAAGCTTTTCTCGTTCTCATGTGTATGTTTGTGTGTGTATCAGTCTTAACATCCAAAACAAATGTCGAGTGGGGTCCATCTTGCTCCTGTTGGATGTTTATAAGACGATAAGAAAGAATGGATGAATAATTCCTTCTGTGTGCTTTATCTTTCTCTTAAAACAATCCCAAAGTGAACTATTCTCTTATCCATTATTTCTCTTTTAATATGTTCTTTGTTCTCCCATATGACCTAATAAGGCTCTGCTATCTGAATATCTACTTATTTATCTACCTACATACTTACCTACCTTCCCACCTACCTATCTATCCACCTATTTATCTTTTATCCATTTACATTTCCATCAGCTATCTTCTCTTTTTCTTCATCAACCTGGAGTTATCATATTGCTTTGTTTACACTCTTGGTGATGTGTATATCTTTTCCTCCAATTTCTTCACATTTAAAAATTTTATGCAAGGACCTTCATAATTTCTACACATAAGTTTAGAGTTTGAGGTTTTATTTATTCTCCTAAGAGCTTTCTTTATATATTTACTTGACCAAATTCTGGACCGGTTTCTTTGATCACACCTAGGCTTCTTCCTTAGGCATGTCTTCAAGAGCCAAAGTTTACTAAGAATCCTGCTAAGTTTGTTTATTTCTTTCTGTATTTTTAAGATTTTATTTATTGATTTTTACAGAGAGAGGAGATTGGGGGGGGTGAGAAGTATCAATTTATTGTTGCTTCACTTTCGTTGTTCATTCGTTGTTTGTCATATGTGCCCTGACTAGGAAAGCCCAGGGTTTTGAACTAGCCACCTCAGCATTCCAGGTCAACGTTTTATCCACTGTACCACCACAGGTCAGGTGTGATAAGTTAGTTTAGTCAGAATTGCCCACTCTCAAATATCTCATCTCTATTTCCCCAATCTCTGATCACTCTGACCTCTCTTTAGCAGGAAACTTATCCAGTCAGTTTAGACAGAATCCCATGCTCCCCCTCAGCTTGGATGCATTCTCTTAATAATTTTCCATCTGTGGATTGCTACCCTGCTCCTTGGCTATGAACCCCAACCTTTCCTTGTGGTGTTTGAAATTGAACCCAATCTTTCTCCCATACTGCCAAACTCCATTGCAGTAGTCCCTATTTCTATAGAGATTGTCCTAAATCAAGTCAACTTTTCCATTTTAACAATTGTCAGAATAATTTTTTTAATAAATTTAAATTTTTATTAATTTTAATGGGTGACATCAATAAATCAGGGTACATATATTCAAAGAAAACACATCCAGGTTATTTTGTCATTCAATTATGTTGCATACCCATCACCCAAAGTCAGATTGTCCTCCGTCACCTTCTATCTAGTTTTCTTTGTGCCCCTCCCCCTCTCCCTTTCTCTCCTTTCCTCCCCCTGCCCCCCATAACCACCACACTCTTGTCCATGTCTCTTAGTCTCATTTTTATGTCCCACCAATGTGTGGAAACTGCAGATCTTGTTTTTTTCCGATTTACTTATTTCACTCCATATAATGTTATCAAGATCCCACCATTTTGTTGTAAGTGATCTGATGTCATCATTTCTTATGGCTGAATAGTATACCATGGTGTATATGTACCACATCTTCTTTATCCAGTCTTCTATTTTTCTTTTTACAGTGATTAAAGCCTTTCAGCAAACTCTTGGCCAATACAGCAAGAATCCATAAAAGAGTAGTGTCCTTAACATGTTCATCAAGTCCAAGTTGGCCCCAACACCATGCCAAGTCCCTGATAAATGCAACCCAACCCCAGTTCAGTCTGTTAGGAGCTGTCCCAAGGAGCAGGAGTCCAGGACAAGTCCACATCCAGGAAAAGTCTGCATGGCACTGGAATTGTTGTCACAATTCTATACTTTGCAGCTCATGTCCAAGTCCCAATGACCGCTGCTTCTAGCTGGTAATGATTCAGGTAGACTGGAAAAGCCATCTGCAACATGTGTGGAGATGGAGCTTCTGTTCTCCTCTGCCTGGAGAGATGAGACCAGGTTGCTTTTCCCTGGAGCTCTGCGACTGTGGCTTGGTCAAGAGAACCTTGGGATACACTAAGCTGGGTGGCAAAGGTAGATTCATAATAGAAGTTGGCAAAAGGGGAAAAGAGAGCTCTAAATTAGGAGTAGGTCCCAGCCTGAAATATGAGTGGGGCATTGAGGTAGGAGGAATAAAGGAAACACTATATATTAAATAAAGCAGCAGAAAATAGGACTATCAACACCCACAACAGAGATCTTCAAGGGAAGAATAAAAAACCTGACTATTCAAGCAAGACATAGCTAAGTGGCCCTTGTGCAAATGAGATCAGTTTACCTGCTTCTTGGAAGAAATACCCTAGGCTCATCCACAGTGTTGTAGATGGGGCCGATGGCCCTGGGCACCTTTAGCCTTCAGTGGCAAACCCCAGCATTCTGGGCAAGGTTAGGTCATAGGTGGCTGGATCAGGGCTGGAAGAGATTGAACTCTCCCTTATAGAAGCAAGGGGGAAGCCTAATTTCCAGTGTTTCCTCACAGCAGAGGCATGTAAGTCTGGCAGGCTTTAGCTCCCTGACCTTCCTTTCCACTATTGAAGCAGGACCCAGATGGCATCCTATGAGACCCCTTTGGGGTGTTGGAGCCTTTAAGGGCATATCCTAAAAGCTGGTAGTTCCCCTGATCTCTATTGGGCTTTTTCTGCCTCTTGGTATCTTAAAAGCCATGCTCAGAAGATCTCGCTGAGGGGTTTGAGGATCCCCATCTGCCTATTTAAATCTTTTCCATAATCTGGGGCTATTTGGAAAAAGACAAAACAGTGTTATTAGCTGGATCAAATAAAAGAGGGTAGAAGTTTGCAGGAAAAAAAGATTTGGTGTCTCCTGTTCATCCGCATTCAAAAGAAATTTAAAATTGTTTAAGTTAAAAGCATGGTATTTAGACCTGTAGGAGTTCCAGGATATGACTCCCCCCTTTTAAATTTTTTTTTAAATTGACCTTAAAATATTTGCTGGGTACACTTTAATAATACCTTGACTTTAAAGATTGTAAGAAATACACATAATTTGAAAGGTTTGACAAAATACAGTAAATGCTTTTGCTCCATATGCAGGAGCATTGTCAGTTTAACCAGTTTAGGAAATCCAATAATAGAACAATGCATACAGACAATGAGCTATAATATGCTTAGCAGCCTCTCATGTTCTGACAGAAGTTACTATAAATCCAGAATATGTATGCACTGTAACGTGGACATAGGACTGTTTGCCAAATGAAGGTATATGAGTTACATCCATTTGCCAAAGTTGTCTTGGTAGGGGTTTTTGAGGGTTAACTCCAAATGAAGGGACAGATTGTAGTATAGGACCCCTTGGACAGGATTTCCCAATCTGCCGTGCTGCTTCCCAAGAAAGTTGAAACTGTTTACATAGGGCTGCAGTGTTCTGGTGATGAATAGTATGAGACTGAATTGCTCGATCTGACATGGTTGCTCCAAATAATTTTCTTTTGGGTAGCTTGATCAACATGGGCATTCCTTTGTGCTAAAGCTCCAGGGAACATGGAGTGAGCTCAAGTATGTCCTATAAAACATGGAGCTCTATGTTGACATACAAGTCTTTGAAGAAGGAGGAAGTGCTGAAATAGTTCATCAGCATTTGTCCCTAAGACCGCAGTCTTTATAGTGGAAACACCATAAGTAAATATTTGCTGTCTGTATATAGATTAAAGGGGGAATATGGTAAATGCTGAAAAGCCATGATAATGGCATATAATTCTAGTCTTTGAGCTGATTTTAAGTTGACAGTTTCAGTATAAAGTTGTCCATTGATTTGCCACTTAGTGGAAGTTTCCCAGAGCCATTGTTGTTGATCCTTTGAAAAAAGGAACAACAATAATTTTGAGGCTCAAAACCTATAAACTGTAAGGGTCGCCTATGCCCCTTGATAATCCAGGAGGCAACAAGATCAAAATATGGAAGTGTATTTCATGGGCTATTAGATGGTTCAATGTGCCCAAGCTGTAGCTGGTCTTGTACCCATTGAGTAGCTGCCCTAAGTTTCTCCTGAGAATGGGGCCGTTGGTCTACCCATACAGGATTATCTGATTTCCAAGTAATTCAGTCTGCACAATGCATTATTGAGGTAGCAGGAGCTACCAAGGCCCCTATGCTAAATTTTGATATTCTAATCCACACCTTCTGGTATTGGGTGCCACTTCTATGGGGGTGAGAATTCCTTGCTGTTCTTTCCTAGTCCCTTGGTTGGCAAAAATTCCTGATCAAGCATCTGAGTACTGACTAAACCATTAGGACTGACAAGAAATGATCCCATATTTTTCAAAACATCTCTACCCCACAAATGTGCTCCCATCCAGGGAGCACATAAGGCTTAAAAAAATCCAGAATGACCTTCTTAATCTTCCCAGTTTAGAAAACTAGAACTTTGTTGAGGGGATTTACTCTGCCCTATCCCTTGTAATTCTGTGGCTGCTGCATGAGTGGGCCAGGAAGGAGGCCAACGTAACTTAACAATAACAGATACATCAGCTCCAGTATCTAAAAGTCCTTTAAATTTATGCTCATGTATTGTTAGTTCCATTTCAGGGCATTCCTGACCTATTTTTTTTTTAAATCCAACAGGCAAAATCAGAGGAGCCAAATCACCAATTTGCTTGGGGATGTGGCCTGAGAAGCAGAATTAGCATCCTTATACTTTTCTTCTAACTGCCTGAATTAGTCGTGAGACAAACTCTTTTTTCTTTTTTGATTTTGATGGCATGACATTGATAAAATTGTCTTCCGTCACTTTCTAAATGGTTTTCTTTGTGCCCCTCCCCTCCCCCAACCCTTTCCTTCTCCCCCCCAACCCTGTAACCCCAACACTGTTGTCCATGTCTCTGAGTCTCATTTTTATGTCCCACCTATGTAGGGAATCATATAGTTTCAAGTTTTTTCTGATTTACTTCTTTCACTCAGTATAATGTTATCAAGGTCCATCCATGTTGTAAAAGATCTGATTTCATCATTTCTTATGGCTGAGTAGTATTCCATAGTATATATATACCAAAGCTTTTTAATCCACACGTCCTCTGATGGACACTTGGGCTGTTTCCAGATCTTTACTATTGTGAACAACGCTGCCATAAACATGGGGGTGCATTTCTTCTTTTCAAACAGTGCTATGGTGTTCTTGGGGTATATTCCTAACAGTGGTATAGCTGGGTCAAAAGGCAGTTTGATTTTTAATTTCTTGAGGAATCTGCATACTGTTTTCCACAGTGGCTGCACCAGTCTTCATTCCCACCAGCAGTGCAGGAGGATTCCCTTTTCTCCACATCCTCGCCAGCACTTATTCTGTGTTGTTTTATTGATGAGCGCCATTCTGACTGGTGTGAGGTGATATCTCACTGTGGTTTTAATTTGCATTTCTCTAATGATTAGTGATGTTGAACATTTTTTCATATGCCTATTGGCCATCTGTATGTCCTCTTTGGAGAAGTGTCTATTCATTTCTTTTGCCCATTTTTTGATTGGATTATTTGTCTTTCTGGTGTTAAGATTTACAAGTTCTTCATAAATTTTGGTTATTAACCCCTTATCAGATACATTGTCAAATATATTCTCCCATTGTGTAGTTTGTCTTTTTATTCTGTTCTTATTGTCTTCAGCTGTGCAGTAGCTTTTTAGTTTGATAAAGTCCAATTTGTTTATCCTGTATTTTGTGTCACTTGCCTGTGGAGACAAATCGGCAAATATATTGCTGCGAGAGATGTCAGAGAGCTTACTGCCTATGTTTTCTTCTAAGATGTTTATGGTTTTATGGCTCACATTTAAGCCTTTTATCCATTTTGAGTTTATTTTTGTGAATGGTGTATGTTGGTGGTCTAGTTTCATTTTTTTGCAGGTAGCTGTCCAATTTTCCCAACACCATTTGTTGCAGAGGCTGTCTTTAACTCCAATGTATGCTCTTACCTCCTTTGTCAAATATCAGTTGTCCATAAAAGTGTGGGTTTATATCTGGGTTCTCAGTTCTGTTCCATTGATCTATGTGCCTGTTCTTATGCCAGTACCATGCTGTTTTGAGTACACTGGCCTTATAATATAACTTAATATCCGGAAGTGTGATACCTCCTGCTTTATTCTTCCTTTTAAAGATTGCTGAGGCTATTCGTGTTCTCTTTTGGTTCCATATAAATTTTTGGAATATATGTTCTATATCTTTGAAGTAAGTCATTGGTATTTTAATTGGTATTGCATTGAATTTATAAATTGCTTTGGGTAATATAGACATTTTAATGACGTTTATTCTTCCTAACCATGAGCACGGTATATCCTCCACTTGTTTGTATCTTCCATGATTTCTTTTATCAATGTTTTATAATTTTCCAAGTACAAGTCTTTAATCTCCCTGGTTAAATTTACTCATAGGTACTGTATTTTTTTGGTTGCAATGGTAAAGGGGATTGATTCCTTAATTTCTCTTTATGACAGTTCATTGTTAGTGTATAAAAATGCCTCTGATTTCTGAGTATTAATTTTATATCCTGCCACCTTGCTGAATTCATTCATCAGGTCTAGTAGTTTTTTGACTGTGACTTTAGGGTTTTCTATATACAATATCATATCATCTGCAAATAATGATAGTTTTACTTCTTCTTTTCCAATTTGGATGTCTTTTATTTCTTTTTCTTGTCTGATTGCTGTGGCTAGGACTTTCAGAACTATGTTGAATAAGAGTGGTGAAAGGGGGCACCCCTGCCTTGTTCCTGATCTTAAGGGGATTGCTTTTAATTTTTGCCCATTGAGTATAATGTTGGCTGTGCGTTTGTCATAGATGGCCTTTATCATGTTGAGGTATGTTCCCTGTATTCCCACTTTTATGAGAGTTTTGATCATGAATGGGTGCTGGATTTTATCAAATGCTTTTTCTGCATCTATTGAAATTATCATGTGGTTTTTCTCCTTCCTTTTATTTATGTGATGAATCACTTTGATTGCTTTGCGAATATTGTACCAGCCTTGCCTCCCCAGAATAAATTTCACTGAATCATGGCGTATGATTTTTTTCATATATTGCTGGATCTGGTTTGCTAATATTTTGTTGGGAATTTTTGCATCTAAATTCATTAGGGATATTGGCCTATAATTTTCTTTTTTGTGTGTTGTCTTTGCCTGGTTTTGGAATCAGAATTATGCTCGCCTCATAAAAGGAGCTTGGAAGTCTTCCTTCCTCTTGAATTTTTTAAAATAACTTGAGAAGGATAAGAGTAAGTTCTTCTTTTAATATTTGGTAGAATTCACTTGCGAAGCCATCAGGCCCAGGACTTTTCCCTTTTGGGAGTTTTTTGATAACTGTTTCTATCTCATTTGTTGTAATTGGTCTGTTTAGGTTTTCTGATTCTTCCAGATTAATTGTTGGAAGATTATATGCTTCAGGGCATTTGTCCATTTCAACTAGGTTATCTAGTTTTTTGGCATACAGTTCTTCATAGTATTTTCTTACAGTATTTTGTATTTCTGTTGTGTCAGTTGTTATTTCTCCACTCTCATTTCTAATTTTATTTATTTGAGTCCTCTCTCTTTTTTTCTTGGTGAATCTGGTTAAAGGTTCATTGATCTTGTTTACCTTTTCAAAGAACCAGCTCCTGGTTTCATTGATCCTCTGTATTGTTTCTTTAGCCTCTATGTCATTTATTTCTGCTCTAATCTTTATTATTTCCTTCCTTCTACTAGCTCTGGGCTTTACTTGCTGTTCTTTTTGTAGTTCTTTTAGATGTAGGGTCAAGTTGTTTATTTGAGCTTTTTCTAGCTTCTTGAGGTATGCTTGTAATGCTATAAACTTCCCTCTCGGGACTGCTTTTCCTGTATCCCATAAATTTTGAGTTGATGTATGCTCATTATCGTTTGTTTCTAGGAATTTTAAAATTTCTTCTTTGATCTCATTGTTTACCCATTTGTTATTTAATAACATGCTATTTAGTTTCCAAGTGTTTGAGTATTTTTCAGTTTTTCTATTTTGGTTGATTTCTAGTTTAATGCCATTGTGATCAGAGAAAGTGCTCAATATGATTTCAATCTTCTTAAATTTGTTGAGACCACTTTTGTGCCCTAACATATGGTCTATTCTAGAGAATGTACCATGAGTGCTTGAAAAAAATATATATTCTGCTGCTTTAGGGTGAAACATTCTGAAGATATCTATTAAATCAAGTTGATCTAATATGTCCTTTAAGTCTGCTGTTTCTTTGTTAATTTTTTTTCTTGAGGATCTATGTAATGATGTTAATGGGGTATTGAAATCCCCTACTAATATAGTATTGCTGTTGATCTTGCCCTTTAAATCCATCAAAGTCTGCTTTATATATTTAGGTGCTCCTATATTAGGTGCATAGATATTTATAACGGTTATATCTTTCTTTTGGATTGCTCCCTTTATCATTATGTAGTGACCTTCTTTATCTCTAACTATAGTCTTTGTTTTAATGTCCATTTTGTCTGATACAAGTATTGCTACCCCAGATTTTTTTTCATTTCCATTTGCATGAAAGATTTTTTTCCATCCCTTTATCTTCAGTCTATGTGCATCTTTTGATTTAAGGTGTGTCTCTTGTAGACAGCATATGTATGGGTCCTGTTTTCTTATCCATGCAGCTACCCTATGTCTTTTGATCAGATCATTTAATCCATTTACATTTAAGGTTATTATTGATATGTAATTGTTTATTGCCATTTTATTCTTTAAAACTGTATTCCTCTTTTGCTATATTCTTTTTCTTCTTTGATCTGTTTACAATGGGTCCCTTAGCATTTCTTGCAGCATTGGTTTGGTTGTAGAGAATTCCTTGAGGGTTTTTTTTGTCTGTAAAACTTTTTATTTCTCCTTCAATTTTAAATGATAGCCTTGCTGGATAAAGTAGTCTTGTTTGTAGGCTCTTGTTCTACATTATTTTGAATATTTCTTGCCATTCCCTTCTGGCCTCAAGTGTTTCTGTTGAGAAGTCAGAAGTCATCCTTATGGGGGCTCCTGTGTAGGTGATAGTCTTTTTTTGTCTAGCAGCTTTTAATATTTTCTCTTTATCACTTAGCTTTGGTATTTTAATTATGATGTGTCTTGGTGTTGATTTCTTTGAGTTTCTCTTTAATGGAGTTCTCTGTGTTTCCTGAACATGTGAGATGTTTTCCTGCTTTAATTGAGGGAAGTTTTCAGGTATGATATGCTTGAACAAAGTCTCTATCCCTTGTTCTTTCTCTTCTTCTTCAGGAACCCCTATGATGCGAATGTTATTTCTCTTCATGTTGTCACAGAGCTCTCTTAGAGTTTCCTCAGACTTTTAGAGTCTCTTTTCTTTTATCTGCTCTGCTTCTGTGCCTTTATTTATCATGTCCTCTAACTCACTGATTCGATTCTCTGCTTCATCCATACTGCTTTTAATTCCTTCCATTGTGTTCTTTATTTCAGATACTGTATTTGTCATTTCTTTTTTATTATTTCAATGTCCTTTTTTATATTTGCTATGTCTTTATTTAGGTGTTCATAATAACCATCTATTGTTGTTCTAGTATCTTTGAGCATCCTAATAATTGTTATTTTAAACTCTGCATCTAGTAATTTGGTTATATCTGATTCATTTAGGTCCTTTTCTGGGGATTTCTCTTGGTTCATTTGTGTTGCATTTTTTTTTGCCTTTGCATTTTCTCTGTGTAAAGGAAGGTTTTGGCCACTGGAGTCCACTGGGTATAGCCTCTTTTCCCTAGGTATGGTCTGTCTGCAGGCCTACCACCCTCTCTTCTTTGCTGCCTAGGGCCTTTGGGTTTGGATGTTGCTGGTGCCTGCCCACTGGGGCTGTTGCTGTGGTTTC
This sequence comes from Saccopteryx bilineata, assembly GCF_036850765.1. Taxonomy (NCBI): domain Eukaryota; kingdom Metazoa; phylum Chordata; class Mammalia; order Chiroptera; family Emballonuridae; genus Saccopteryx; species Saccopteryx bilineata. The sequence goes on from NC_089492.1 coordinate 232,118,789, forward strand.
CACCTCTCCTTCACGGGAGTGGCTGTTATCACGTGCTCAAGTGCACAAGCCTTGGTGGCCTTGGCCTTTGCCCAGCCCCCGTGGGTGGCGTTATGCTCAGCCCTGAGGACAGTGGTGAGCACCTTTGCTCAGCTGTGGGTCTCTGCCTGTTTCCAGGCTTTTGCCCCTCCCTTGCAGGAGGAGCCCACTCATGGAATGGCTGCTATCCTTGGCTCTACCGGCAGGCAGGACTGCGTGCCCATGCTCAGCTCAGTAGTGGAACTCCACCTGTTCTGGACTTTTGGCTCCACCCCTGTGGGAGGAGCTGGCTCCCAAGTCAGGCCACAAGCCTCAGTTCCATGGGCAGGGCAAAGCTGTGCTCCTGCGCCCTTGCTCAAGGGCTGGTCTCCACTACTTCCGGTGTTCCTGCCCTTCTCCCACAGGCTGGATTACAGGCTGCCGGCAGCTGGGCTTGACCGCTTTTGCACGCCTACTCCTCCCCAGCCAGGCAAGACTGAGCTCAGTGGTGGCCACTGGGCTTCCGCCCTTGCCGACAGAACCGCGCCTCTGCATCCAGCCACCTCCCGCCCTCCGGTGAGCCCTCAGCCGTGTGGGGTGCGGGCGCTGCAGCTCAGACCCTAACACTCACTACTGTAGACCCAAAAGCTCCCTCCTTATAAGCAACTCTGCTCTGAGTGCCGCAGGAGAGCTTGTTTGGCTGGTGTTCTGCTTCCCTTTGCTGGTATTGTTGTTTCCAGGGGAAATATTCACTTCAGATTTGGGGAGTGACTTGTCCCAGGCATTAGGGTGGTTGTCTCCCAAAATGTTTCTCCCTGTGCCTCCTAGATTACACTCTCTTCCTGCTACTCCAGTCTTCTCCTCTCTCCTGTCTGCCGGACCCCCAGGTGGGTGGTTGTGAGAGAGGTTTTCTGTGCGGTCCCTTTAAGAAGAATCCTGGATCTGAGAAATCAGACTCTTTCTCACAAACAGTATCCTGACTTGTTTCCAGCTAAATACTGTCCTTACGCTTCTTCTAGGCTCTGAGGCTGCAGGCTGAGGCTTTGTTCCTGGCACTCAGGACCCTCCCCTCTCTGCTAAACTCACTTCCCACCACACGAGTCTCTCCCAGCTGCCGTTCACTCCGGGCAGCTGGGCAGCCCTCTCTGCATTTCTGCTTTTCCTACCAGTCTCGGTGTGGCTTCTTCAGTGTTCCTTGGTTGAAGAGTCCTCTTAGTTTAGTCCAAAGTTGGTTTTTCCAGATGATAGTTCTTAAAATTATTTTGTAATCCACTTTGGTTCTGGGAGGTAGATGTTGGTACGTCTGCCTACTCCAGTGCCATCTTCTCTTTTCAGAATAATTTTTTTTTAATATCACTATTGGATATCCTGAGAAAAGAGTGAGCTTCTTTCCTATTTGTCAACCTGCTGACCATTAACAGCAGTTCACCTGCTCTAATGGGAATTTGACCTTCTTCTATTTATCTCTGTCAAATTTTCTAGTTTTTGAGAAATAATTTTACTTACTATCAAATTTTAGTCAGAAAACACACTTTCACTTTATTATAATCTCTATTTCTACACACCCTATTAATTATCTTGATGATCACTTCACACTTTTGATAATATTGACCTAGCTATGAGCACAGATATTCAAAAACAGATTCTGTAATCATATTCACACACAAATAATCCTAACAGTGATTTCTCTGGTCACTTTTATTTATTTCTGAATTCAGCCACCAGAAGCAGAAAAACTGTTTTATGTCTTTACATTTTATGTCTTTTCAAAACAAACATGTGAAATATTAGTCCCTTTCTTGGTTTGGTGATCATCACTTGTCCATCAATTCATGACAAACTAGCTGTCAAATGCCTTCCCTATCTTCGTGGTTAACTTAACTTATACTCTGAATAACACTAATAGGTAACAACAATAAAATTAACCAAAGGAACAGAATATTTATACTGTTTGATTTGACATTCTATTTCTTTGAGAACAGATAGATGAGGAACTTTAGGGTTGTCATATGACCTTGATATGACAGAAAGGGTATCATAAAAGCTGGTATAATATACCTATAATAATGTGATGAACCACTTTCACTTGTAAGACAATTCAGCTCTTCCTTTCCATAGTTACTTCTGTTCCAGTCTCCACACAGACAATTCCTTCTGCTTTATTCTTTCATGAGACTGTTTAACAATAATAGCTTCTTTGTGTTAAATACCTAAAATGCTTCAAATGTTTCAGATAATATGAATAAACATGTATTAAGTATTTACTATATTCAGGAACTGTTCTAAAATACTTGTTTATTCTCATGGTAACCTTATGAAGTAGGTAGGTATTTACTACAATTTCTATTTTTAAAAAATGTATTGAGAAACACACATTCTGTTTTGTTTTTTTTTTTTTGTATTTTTCTGAAGCTGGAAATGGGGAGAGACAGTCAGACAGACTCCCGCATGCGCCCGACCGGGATCCACCCGGCACGCCCACCAGGGGGCAATGCTCTGCCCCTCCGGGGCGTCGCTCTGCCACGACCAGAGCCACTCTAGCGCCTGGGGCAGAGGCTAAGGAGCCATCCCCAGCGCCCGGGCCATCTTTGCTCCAATGGAGCCTTGGCTGCGGGAGGGGAAGAGAGAGACAGAGAGGAAGGAGGGGGGGTGTGGAGAAGCAAATAGGCGCTTCTCTTATGTGCCCTGGCCAGGAATCAAACCCGGGTCCCCCGCACACCAGGCCGATGCTCTACTGCTGAGCCAACCGGCCAGGGCCAGAGAAACACACATTCTTTACAAAAGAGTGCATAAAAGGGGAATAATGGCAAAATGAGTACCTAAGTATCCCCACTTAGCTCAATAGAACATGTATCTCTTTCTTTCCGACTCCATCTCAATGGACTACTATCTAGAATGTGTTGTTAATAACTCTTTTTCTTCTCCATTGGTTTATTGAATCATCTTTTTTCTTATTGATTTATAAGATTTTATTCTTACTATAATCATGCACCAAATAATGATGTTTTCATCAACAACAGACCACAAATATGAGGGCAATACCTTAAGATTATAATGAAGATTAAAAAATTTCTATAGCTTAGTGATTTCTTAGCATAACACATTACTTGTGTTTATAGTGAGTATAAAGCCTACTATGCTACAAGTTGTATAAAAGTATAGCGCATACAATCATGTACAGTACATACTACTTGATAATGATAATAAATGACTGTGTTATTGGCTTATTTATTTACCATACTATACATGTTATTGTCATTTTAATGGGGTGACATCAATAAATCAGGATACATATATTCAAAGATAACAAGTCCAGGTTATCTTGTCGTTCAATTATGTTGCATACCCACCACCCAAAGTCAGATTGTCCTCTGTCACCTTCTATCTTGTTTTCTTTGTGCCCCTCCCACCCCCTATCCCTCTCCCATTCCCCCCTCCCCCCCATAACCACCACACTCTTATCAATGTCTCTTAGTTTCACTATTATGTCCCACCTACGTATGGAATAATACAGTTCCTGTTTTTTTCTGATTTACTTATTTCGCTTCGTATCATGTTATCAAGATCCCACCATTATGCTGTAAATGTTCCGATGTCATCATTTCTTATGGCTGAGTAGTATTCCATAGTGTATATGTGCCACATCTTCTTTATCCAGTCATCTATTGATGGGCTTTTTGGTTGTTTCCATGTCCTGGCCACTGTGAACAATGCTGCAATAAACATGGGGCTGCATGTGTCTTTACGTATCAATGTTTCTGAGTTTTGGGGATATATACCCAGTAGAGGGATTGCTGGGTCATAAGGTAGTTCTATTTTCAGTTTTTTGAGGAACCACCATACTTTCTTCCATAATGGTTGTACTACTTTACATTCCCACCAACAGTGTATGAGGGTTCCTTTTTCTCCACAGCCTCTCCAACATTTGCTATTACCTGACTTGCTAATAACAGCTAATCGAACAGGTGTGAGGTGGTATCTCATTGCCGTTTTGATTTGCATTTCTCTAATAGCTAAAGAAGATGAGCATCTTTTCATATATCTGTTGGCCATTTGTATTTCTTCCTGGGAGAAGTGTCTATTCATATCCTCTTCCCATTTTTTTATTGGATTGTTTGTTTGTTTGTTGTTGAGTTTTATGAGTTCTTTGTATATTTTGGATATTAGGCCCTTATCTGAGCTGTTGTTTGAAAATATCATTTCCCATTTAGTTGGCTTTCTGTTTATTTTGTTATCAGTTTCCCTTGCTGAGCAAAAACTTCTTAGTCTGATGTAGTCCCATTCATTAATTTTTGCCTTCACTTCTCTTGCCATTGGAGTCAGATTCATAAAATGCTCTTTAAAACCCAGGTCCATGAGTTGAGTACCTATGTCTTCTTCTATGTACTTAATTGTTTCAGGTCTTATGTTTAGATCTTTGATCCATTTTGAGTTAATTTTTGTACAGGGGGAGAGACTGTAGTCCAGTTTCATTCTTTTGCATGTGGCTTTCCAGTTTTCCCAGCACCATTTATTGAAGAGGCTTTCTTTTCTCCATTGTGTGTTGTTGGCCCCTTTATCAAAAATTATTTGACTATATATATGTGGTTTTATTTCTGGACTTTCTATTCTGTTCCATTGGTCTGAGTGTCTATTTTTCTGCCAATACCATGCTGTTTTGATTGTCGTGGCCCTATAATAGAGTTTGAAGTCAGGTATTGTTATGCCCCCAGCTTCATTCTTTTTCTTTAGGATTGCTTTGGCTATTCGGGGTTTTTTATAGTTCCATATAAATCTGATGATTTTTTGCTCTATTTCTTTAAAAAATGTCATTGGAATTTTGATGGGAATTGCATTAAATTTGTATATTGCTTTGGGTAATATAGCCATCTTGATTATATTTATTCTTCCTAGCCAAGAACAAGGTATATTCTTCCATCTCATTATATCTTTTCCGATTTCCCTTAACAATGGTTTATAGTTTTCATTATATAAGTCCTTTACATTCTTTGTTATGTTTATTCCTAAGTATTTTATTTTTTTTGTTGCAATCGTGAAGGGGATTATTCTTTTGAGTTCCTTCTCAGTTGTTTCATTGTTGGCATATAGAAAGGTTATTGACTTCTGTATGTTAATTTTGTATCCTGCGACCTTACTGTATTGGCTTATTGTTTCTAGTAGTCTTTTTGTGGATTCTTTGGGGTTTTCGATGTATAGGATCATATCATCTGCAAAAAGTGATACCTTTATTTCTTCTTTTCCGATATGGATGCCTTTTATTTCTTTGTCTTGTCTGATTGCTCTGGCTAGAACCTCTAGTACCACATTAAATAAGAGTGGAGAGAGTGGACAACCCTGTCTTGTTCCTGATTTAAGGGGGAAAGCCTTCAGTTTAGTGCCATTTAATATGATGTTAGCTGATGGTTTATCATATATGGCCTTTATCATGTTGAGATATTTTCCTTCTATACCCATTTTGTTGAGAGTCTTAAACATAAAATTGTGTTGTATTTTATCAAAAGCCTTTTCTGCGTCTATTGATAAGATCATGTGGTTTTTGTTCTTTGTTTTGTTGATATGGTGTATTACATTAACCGTTTTACGTATGTTGAACCATCCTTGAGATTCTGGGATGAATCCCACTTGATCATGATGTATTATTTTTTTAATATGTTGTTGTATTCGATTTGCTAGTATTTTGTTTAGTATTTTAGCATCTGTATTCATTAGAGATATTGGTCTGTAGTTTTCTTTTTTTGTGCCATCCTTGCCTGGTTTTGGTATGAGGGTTATGTTGGCCTCATAAAATGTGTTTGGAAGTATTGCTTCTTCTTCAATTTTTTGGAAGACTTTGAGTAGAATAGGAACCAAGTCTTCTTTGAATGTTTGATAAAATTCGCTGGTATAGCCGTCAGGGCCTGGACTTTTATTTTTGGGGAGGTTTTTAATGGTTTTTTCTATTTCTTCTCTACTGATAGGTCTGTTTAGGCTTTCTGCTTCTTCTTGACTCAGTCTAGGAAGGTTGTATTGTTCTAGGAATTTATCCATTTCTTCTAGGTTGTTGAATTTAGTGGCATAAAGTTTTTCATAGTATTCTACAATAATTCTTTGTATATCTACGGTGTCCGTGGTGATTTCTCCTCTTTCATTTTGGATTTTGTTTATATGAGTTCTTTCTCTTTTTTCCTTGGTAAGTCTTGCCAAGGGTTTGTCAATTTTGTTGATCTTTTCAAAGAACCAGCTCCTTGTTCTATTAATTTTTTCTATAGTTTTTCTGTTCTCTAATTCATTTATTTCTGCTCTGATTTTTATTATCTCCTTTCTTCGGCTGGCTTTGGGTTGTCTTTGTTCTTCTTTTTCTAGTTCCTTAAGGTGGGAAGTTAAGTGGTTCACTTGGGCTCTCTCTTGTTTGTTCATATATGCCTGAAGCGATATGAACTTCCCTCTTATCACTGCTTTTGCTGCATCCCATAGATTCTGATATGTCGTATTGTCATTTTCATTAGTCTGTATATATCTTTTGATCTCTGCACTTATTTCTTCTTTGACCCATTCATTTTTTAAAAGTATGTTGTTTAGTTTCCACATTTTTGTGGGATTTTTTTCCTCTTTTTTGCAGTTGAATTCTAGTTTCAAGGCTTTATGATCAGAAAATATGCTTGGTACAACTTCAATTTTTCTGAATTTGCTGATATTGTTTTTGTGGCCCAACATATGGTCAATTCTTGAGAATGATCCATGTACACTGGAGAAAAATGTATACTCAGTCACTTTGGGATGAAATGTCCTGTAGATGTCTATCATATCCAGGTGCTCTAGTGTTTTGTTTAAGGCCTCTATGTCTTTGTTGATTCTCTGTTTGGATGACCGATCTAGAGCCGTCAGCGGTGTATTGAGGTCTCCAAGTATGATTGTATTTTTGTCAGTTTTTGTTTTAAGATCAATAAGTAGCTGTCTTATATATTTTGGTGCTCCTTGGTTTGGTGCATATATATTAAGAATTGTTATGTCTTCTTGATTCAGTGTCCCCTTAGCCATTATGAAATGGCCATTTTTGTCTCTAAGTACTTTTCCTGTCTTGTCGTCAGCATTATCCGATATGAGTATTGCTACACCTGCTTTTTTTTGGATGTTATTTGCTTGGAGTATTGTTTTCCAGCCTTTCACTTTGAATTTGTTTTTATCCTTGTTACTTAGATGAGTTTCCTGTAGGCAGCATACAGTTGGATTTTCTTTTTTAATCCATTCTGCTACTCTGTGCCTTTTTATTGGTGAGTTTAATCCATTTACATTTAGTGTAATTATTGATACTTGTGAGTTCCCTATTGCCATTTTATATCGTGCTTTCTGTTAGTTTTGTGTCTTGTTTGATCCTTCTCTTTCGTTTTTCTATCTTTTGTTTTTATTTGGTTGTATTCCATACATCTTTCCTCTGTTGCTATCTTTTTTATCTCATGTGCTTCTGTGGTGGTTTTTTCAATGGTGGTTACCTTTGAGTAATGAAAAGGGTCCCTACCCTGTTCATTGTAGCGAACTATTTTGTGAGTACTTTTGCACTCCATCGTCCTTTGCTACTGTTAATCTCCGTCTTCTCCCCCTCTTTCTTTTTGTTGTTGTCACAGTTTAAATTTGGTTTTATTGTGTTCTTCTTGGAGCTTTTACTTGTGGCTCTGTTTTTTTTTTTGTTCTTTGTATCTGATTGGAGAACCCCCTTTAGTAATTCCTGGAGTGGGGGTTTTCTGATGATAAATTCCCTCATCTTTTCTGTATCTGTGAATGTTTTTATTTCTCCTTCGTATTTGAAGGATAGCTTTGATGGGTATAGTATTCGTGGCTGAAAGTTCCTCTCTTTCAGGACTTTAAATATTGGGGTCCACTCTCTTCTAGCTTGTAGAGTTTCTGCTGAGAAATCTGATGATAATCTAATGGGCCTTCCTTTATATGTTGTATTCTTCTTTTCCCTGGCTGCCTTGAGAATTTTTTCTTTGCTGTTGGTTTGTGTCAATTTCATTATGATATGCCTTGGAGTAGGTTTGTTGGGGTTAAGAAAACTTGGAGTTCTGTTTGCATCTTGAACTTGAGGCTTTAGTTCTGTCCACAGGCTTGGGAAGTTCTCATCAATTATTTGTTTAAGTATGTTCTCCATTCCATTTTCTCTCTCTTCTCCCTCTGATATACCTATTATTCTTATGTTATTCTTTTTGATGGAGTCAGATAATTCTTGTAGGGCTATCTCATTTTTTTTAATTTTTGAGTCTCTTTCTTCTTCTCTCTGTTGTGCCTCAAGTTGCTTGTCTTCTATTTCACTAATCCTCTCTTCTATCTGACCTGTTCTATTAGCTAAGCTTGTTACTTCGTTTTTCAGCTCGTGAATTGAGTTTTTCATCTCTGTTTGATTTGTTTTTATAGTTTCAATTTCCTTGGACATATATTCTTTGTGTTCATGGAGTTGTTTTCTGAGCTCCCTATATTGCCTTTCTGTGTTTTCTTGTATATCTCGGAGGATTTTTAGGATTTCTATCTTGAATTCTCTGTCATTTAGCTCCAAGGTTTCCAATATATTAAATTTTTTCTCCATAGATTTTTCCTCATCTAGCTGTGTTACCTCTCTTTCTTTTGTATCCATGACATTCGATTTTCTCTTCCTTAATGGCATCTGAGGGTGGTTTTGTTAATAGTATTAATGAGATTTAATAAAGAATAAAAAGTTAAAAGAAATAAAAAAATAACAAATCGAAAAGAGTTGTTTTTTTTTAAAAAAATTAATAATGAAATAAAGAAAAATAAAATAAAATAAAAATTTTTTAAAAAGGAAATTATTCCCCCCCTCTTTTTTTCCTCTTCTCTCCTCTCCCCTCTTTCTTGAGAAAATCTTGTGGTGGACTGTGAGTTATAACAAACAATGCCTGTGATGGAGGGCCTGAATTGGGGAAAAGTAATAAAGGGGCAAAAAAGAGAGAAAGAAAAAAAAAAAAAAAGGATAAAAAAAAGAGCGTATGGACCCACAAAAAGCAAATAAGGAAAAAATTTGGGTCAAGAATAAAATGATTTGCTTTTAGGTGTTGGTTTTCTAAGAGTTATGATGAGAGGAATAAGAGGAAAATGGAAAAATGGGGGGACAAATTAAAAACTTACTATTGTATTTGGTGGAACAAGAACTAGATAATATGGAGAGCCAGGGATGGGAGCACTGCTAGTGAGTTAAAAAGGTGAAGTAAAAACCCCCCAAAATGCCACAAACATAGGTTTGAGTCCCAGATAAGATAATTTGTTTGTTATTGAGGTTTGAATGAGAGGAGATGTAAAGGAGAAAGGACGAAACTAATATAGAGGGAGAAAAGAAAGAGAGAGAAAAAAAGAGGTAACCACTAAAAGAAGAAAAAAGAAAGGAGAGAGAGAGAGAGAGTTAAGGGTTTTGGAGTGCAACCCTCATAGAGAGAAAGGAAGAGAAGAGAAAAGATAATGGGAGATGTAACACTTATGGGTAGTGTAGTTCAAGGAGAGGAGAGAGTAAGACCGGTAGAGAGTTAATCGGCCAAATTGGAGGAGGAAAAAAAAGTCTCAAGAATGAAGATAAGAGAAACAAACGAACAAATATAATAAAATGGGATAGGTTATAAAGTCTGCATATTATTCTTGATTTTGAGAGGTTATCTTCTTGCTTTTTCTTTTCTCTCCCTCTTCCTGGTCGGTGACTCTGTACCCCGGGTTCTGCCCCTTTGGCATGCTCAGGTAGAGGTTTGCAGTTGATAAGTCTCTATGGCAATGTCATGTATTGTGCTTTATTCTCGTTGGGAGTCGAGGCTCATTAGCATTTATAGGCTCCGACAGTGAGAGAGTCCGTGTTCCTGGAGCCTTTCTCCTAGTCTTTCCTTCCTCAATTAGTAGCCTGATAGTCCAGGTATGGGGTTGCTGCTGCCTCTGCCTGGATAGTAAGAGGCTCAAATTGCTGGCAACTCCCCACTCTATTTCCACTCAGCACAGGGCTCTGGGTAAGGCTCAGTCAGTCAGAGCTGCTAGCATAATCAGGCGGGCTTTCCGCCCACTCGAAGACCTCTGGCTCTGCCACTCTATCCGGTAACACAAGCGGGCGCCCACTTCCGGGGTGCTTGGAGGAAACTCTCACTCACTGTCTGCAACCAGGATATCCGGCCAGCAGTCTCACGCTCTGAGTGAAACCCCCAACCGCAGGGAAAAGTTACAGCGTTGGAATTGAGTCTCGCTCCGTCCCCGTGTGCGGCTTCTGCAAGGCGCTGGGGCGGCCCGAGATTCCGCTTTGGCCCACACAAAGGCCCCTGACTCTGCCCCTCTCTGTGATAACACGGGCGCGCACTGCCGAGGCACTCAGAGGAATCGCTCACTCCTTATCTGCGCGCGCAAACCAGGATATGAGGCCGGCCGTGGTTCCCTCTGAGTGAAACAGCCTCCAGCACGGAAAATCTCCACAGTTGGGATTAGTTCTCACTCCCTCCCGTGCATGGCTTTCCCAGGGTGCTGGGGCTGCCCAGAGACTCTGCCCTCAGCCCACAGAAAGGCCTCTGACCCTGCCTCTCCGTGGGGCAACACGGGTACCCACTTCCGCGGCTTAGGAAGAAATCTCTCTTCCACTAACTGCGCACCGACCAGGAGACTGGGTAAAATGGCCGCTCCGCTTGTCTTTCTTTGTTTGGGTTTGGCGCGAGTGTTAGTTTGTATTGCCCGGGTTGCCACAGGATCAGATTTTCCTCGGCTTGGATCTCTGAGCCACAGCCTGGTTCGGCCGTTTTTGCTGCGGGGGCCTGGATCTATTCACCCCCTTTGCCCGCCTCAGTTTCTATATTCACAGTTACCAGAGAAAGCCGCCCCGTTTAGGTTAGTGAGGAAGGCGGAGCATTTCTTACTCCCTATTTCCTTCGGGGTTTGGTTATATATTTAGCCAATTTTTCACTCAATCATACCTTTGGGTGTATTGCGAAGAATCTGGAAGCTCCAAGTATAGGTTTTTCTGTTTCTGGTTGAAGATCTTGTTGAGTTTTGGGGGAGATTTATCGGTATCGCTTCCTACTCCGCCATTACTCTGACGTCATCTGTTATTGTCATTTTAGAGTGTGTTCTTTCCACTTAAAAAAAAAGTCTGTGTGAGACAGTATGCTGTGTATGCTGGCAGCAGTCTTCTGTGTACCTTGCTTCTTGATTGTATCATTTTCTCTTGTGCTTAATGTAATCTCGTGTTGTTTTGTACAAGGGTATGTTGTACAGGCTTGTAGCCTAGGAGCAATAGGCTACATTATTTATACCCTATAGCTTATGTGTGCAGTAGACTACACCATCTATGTGTAACTGCACTCTATAATGTTTACACAATAATTAAATCATCTAACGATGTATTTCTCAGAATGTATTCCTGTCATTAATGGCCCATGACCATATATACTGAATAGTGATGAGTTTATGTTATCTCTCAGCTTATGGGTTTTTCTTTTTTTTGCTCTCTTTACTGTGTCAGTTCATTTTCAAACAGCCAATTTATCAGTCTCTCTATGATTTATAAGTTTTGTTTCTTGTTGAAAGAATTCTTCCCAATCCTGTAATCATAATTATATTATTCTATATTGCTTTCAAAAGTTTTGATAGTTTTGCCTGTCACCTCCTAAGCATAATTTTTGTAAATGTTGAGACTGATAATTACCTCTCCACCACAATGAAGAAAATGAGGCAAGAAAATTGTGTTACCCAAGGTTTACAGATGGTAATTTGTGAGCTAAGATCTGAACCCAGATAGTCTGATTTGGAGCCCACCTCCAAAGATATAATTAGACAAATTGTACAGGTATGGAAAATGAAGCTCAGTAAGGCTAAGTAACTTGCTCAAGGTCACATGATCAGTAAGAGCTACAGAAAACATGCAAACTTCCAAACCCATACACCGGAATTCATAGGCTTTCTCTGATAGGCCCTGCCTTCCTAGAACCACATGCTGGTCTGTGAATTCTATTTCCACAAACTGCCTGCTTTCTCTCCTTTATTTGAGAGTCATTTATTCTCTTTTGAAAAGAGCTGGTTTTATCCATATTCTTTGTATTTAACTGGTTTAACCCACAAAGAAAAAACTTATCTCTAGTTTTGCGTCCATCTTATCTCATTTTTTTTCTACACTGATCACATAACCTTATTTCTTAACCCGAACTTATATGTAATTTTTATCTCTTAGAGCCCCATCTGCTGACCTTCTAGTTTTCTGTATTCTAATTCTACTTATAGCAGACCATCTCACTTTCAGCTTCATGTTACCTCTTTTTCAGTGATTGCAATGAATACTTCAAAGATTTCTTTGATCTTGCTTCCTTCTTTCTCAGTGGGCTCATCTCTCATGCTTCTTCCATTTAATTTATATTCAGCTATTTCTATAGAAGTCAAGGATAATCACTGACTTTTTTTGTCATGCTTTACAAGGGCAGAGGCAAAGGTAAACTGTTTGATAAAAGTTGGCCACTTGCTTGGTTTCTGTGATTACTTTGAGTTTAAATGAAACAAATTTGTCATTAAGGATTTTTAGAAGATCCCTGATTCAGCCTAAATTACTATGCACAACCTTTATGCATGCAAACTACTCTTTCTATTTTACTAATACATATCTCCTTGCCATGGACATTTTTCAAACCACTCAACACAGAATCCAAGTGCACACCCCAGCATGTTGCATCATCTTTAGTTCATTTTATTTAGTCACAGAGTATGTTGGCTTTAAGCATATGGAGTCCCCTATTATATTGCAAGTACCTTAGGAGATAAACCCCAGACTGATTTTAGGAAACTACAACAGTCTTTTTTATTTAGGATTGCCATTCTACAGTCAGTATTTTATAGGCCTAATGTATAAGCCTTCAGAGGTATTTGTTGAAATCAATTACATAAGTAGTTGTACTGAACAGTCCTTTCTTCTTTTATGAAACTAATTAGGATCTACTCATGCCTGGACCGTATCATGCAGAAAAGATAATAGTGTGACTATAACATAAGTCCTGCCTCACAGGCTGGTGAGGTATATAGATGAGAAAACAGTTCCAGCAGTGCGGCCAAAGGCCAACGCTTCAGGCTAGCCCAACTGCCTAGCTACAGCTTTGGCACTTGCTAGTTGTAGAACCTTGACTATGTCTCCTATTCTGATACTGCCTAAACTTTTTTCACTTTCAAAATGAGGGGACTAAATCCCCACTTTTCAGAGAAGTTTTTAGGTATATGAATAATGCAAAAAGCAAAATTATCAAAAACTGGAGCTATTATTATTTTAGCATGATACTGCGTATTGACTAACATAAAAGCAGCTAAGAGTATTTTAATCAACTCAGACTAGAGGATTAATTCAGATAATAAATCAACATAGTGGTGGGTTCACCGAAACCAGACTTGTTTGTAGGACAAGAAACTCACATTCACATTATTTTTATAGTCACTTGTAGATAGTAATAATAAGTACCATTACAGAGAACCAATAGGTATTTATGGTCCCATTTCAATATTTCATTCAATGTTTACAATAGTCATGTGGGTAAGTGGGCACTATTATCTTTTTACAGATATAGAAACTGAGATTCAGAGATGTTAAATGTCTGCATCTTTAGTATTGTAGTCTAAGAACAGACAACTATACTTTAGGAAAATTATATGTGTATCTCTGTGTATGCCTCCATGTGTGCCATTTTACTAAGGAGCATATTATTAAATAGTAACTTTGAACATCTGCCCTTGTTAAGTGTAATTCAGGTATGTTTATAGAAATATGTCATCCATTTGCAGAATAAAATGGCATATCATGTACTATCTAGCACAACTAAAACCTAAGGTGTCCTTTGAAAATTTCCCACCTAATTTTTCAGAATGTACTAAGCATATGATTACTGGTAAATGGAAGACACATTTTCAGTCTCCTATATAAGCAGATATCTATTTCATCCCCTAGGTACTAGAATGATAGAATATTATTATCTCTAGATGAAATGTCTGTTGGGATCATCATCATTATTATGTAATCTATAGTTTGAGAGGATAAAAAGAACATCATTAGGTGTTGTTATGAATTCCATCCATGCCTCTGGTGGCAAAGCAGAAGCTGGTTCTTTTGCTTCTTTTTCTATGACTTACCGGAACATCATTGGCTGTACTTTATATATATTTCATATATACTGTGATGTCATCAAGATCTTGATATTGTAATGCTTTAAGTGAGAAGGAATATTTAAATTTGCTTTTATGGAAGAATATTGCTGTATTATCAAGGCTGAAATATTAATATTAATGTTCTTTTACTCTGCCTCTATGATTTTATTAAAAAATAAAGATCATATGTATGGATATATACATAAATATATTATATGTGTATATTATATATATATATATAAATATATATTTACCTTACCCTTTGAGTGTATGTGGGTGGATGGGTATGTATCTACCTACAGTATTCTTTTCAATGAAACAAGCAACAAAAGAACAGTGAGTAAAATAAAAAAAAATTTTTTGAGCACAGTTATAAATATGCCCAAGTCTGCAAATTTAAAGATCATTCAGCTAGTATTTTCAGTATAAAAAATTAAAATGACATGTAAAAGGTTTTCTATGAAAAAAAGTATATGACTAGTCTAAGTGGCCTCATTATATGGCAGACTTAGCCTATGGCAGCAAGAACAGTGAGGAGAGGGAAGAAAATGAAACTAAAGAGGACATGGTCTGGCCCTGTGAGATACTCCGGGTGATGCTCAACCCCTGGCACAGTCTGGTCTGATCACTACCTTATGTCTGGAGGTCAAGGAGGAAGAAGAAGGTCAGACCTGGCCCATAAGGTACAGCGTGGCATGTTGGAAGTGCAAATGGTATTTTCAAGATGATGCCATGTGTCTCAGTCTTAGACAGGAAATCAACAGCACACTAATGGTAGGAGTACAATTAGCTGGTAAGAGTTAGGTAGGTTTCAGAGAAGTTCAGGTCAACAGTCGAATGGAATTGGCAAAGAAACCATAAGTCTTCTGGAAATAAAAGTGTCAACATGGTGTAGGGTCAGGAAACAAAATATTGCATCTCAGAAGCTACTTGGACATAACTAAGAGCTTATTCATGACACAGTAGACACCAGGCCTATACCTTGTATAATCCAATCCAAAGTCTGTCTTGTATAGCCTCTGACTTTGCCATAATTGAGAGACAAGTAGGCAGAGAGGAGGTGAGAAAGGCAGAGCTAGCTAGAAATTAGGTTGACTTGGAACCACAACCTGTTACTGACTTACCAGATAATACTAGAGAATAGAAATGAGAGGCAGGAGAAAGAATAGCCACTGCTCCACTTGGAATATTAAAGGTCTATCCTTTGTAGTTAATGTTTCAAATTATTTATTAAAGATCTCCGCTTTGAAACACAGAATCTCCTTATCTAAATGTCTAACTCAGTGTTTCTGGGGACCAATAAGTACCTGAAGTAAAAAATAAAGTGAATGAATATAAAAAAAAAAACACAAGATGTCTTAAAGAACAAAGGCAATCTTCATTTCTGTGATGTTTTTCATATAGTGATATGTCCTCAAATGCTTCACAAAGCATTTAATTACATGCTAGCAACAGAGGAAATACTGGCATTGCTGCGTGCCAGCTTCAGCCCACGTAGAGTTGGGGAACGTCAAGTGAACTCACTAAGTGTAAGGAATTGCAGAAAATTCAGTCACAGTGTTTTCTCTTGAAAAGCACTGCTTCTCATTTCTGAGCATGTAGACATTCCATGGAAAATTACATGGCCTATCCATATCATGTCCACTGAGAAGGATTGTAATTAAGATGAGGTCATAAAAGTGAGTGTTGCTTGCAAGCCAAAATTCTGCAGAAAAAGACCTGAACACCTAAGAGTATGTAAGAGTGATGAGCAGGGAAGCTTTGAGAATTTCAGCAGGAAAGAGACAAAATTGGCAAGGCCTAGGGTATATAAAAGAGGCCAGGAACATTTTAGATTTCACTTCAAAGGTTGGCCTACATTTCAGCATACCCACTGTCTTTAGATCCATAGATAACAAAGAGCTACCCAAAGCCCTTTCTCATCTTGCCCTTAATGCAGGGATGGTGTGATTGACCAGACACTGAAATAGTTCAATTGTGAACTTGGAGGAATCAAGGCCTTAAAGTCTGAAACCCTAATGTCCATTGAGAGAATTGCTTATACTGTATTTTAGTGTAATGAGATCATGAATAAATGTATGCACACAGCAAAAGACTGTTAGCAAGAACTTATGAGGAAAAGACTGGTATACCCTTGAAAAGAGTCTAGATTTTGTAGACAAAGGGCACCAAAGATTTCAATAATAAAATGATTATTTTTTCAGTTCCTCAGCAAATATATACTGAATGCCTACTTTGTGCCTGGCACTAAGGATGAATAAGACATGGCCTTCAAACCCAAGTAGTGTACAATTTAGTAGAGAAAGACTTTTGTGTAAATAAATAAGTGCAATTCAGTATTGATAGCATTATAGTAACATCATATTTTATATTTATTAAGGGATAAAAAATAGGTATCAGGTATTAGTCAATTTAACCTAAATGTTTAAGTAAGAGGTTTAAGAAATATAAGTTCAAAGAAGAGGTTGATGAGATGACATTTGAAAGATCAGTGAGAGAGCTCATTACATGAAGGAGTGAAAAAAGGACATTCTGAGTACAGGCAGAAACATGAAATAGCATGGAGATGTTTGTCAGCTGTCATGTTTGGAAAAATGTAAGTTGAGTATATATGGTATGCAGGGGTGTGGGGGTCAGATAGGATGCAGCTAGAGGGGCAGGTATTATCTTAGAGTCCATACTGTGAGGTTCTGAGTCTGGCATATAGTGTGGAGAACAGGTAAAAATTGGAGTCAATGAACCAGTAAAGAGATCATCAAAATTGCCCATTCAGGATAAGTCAAAGAAAAAATTGTTATAAAAGACACATCTTCTGTAAATATTTTGTAAAAAAAAAAAAAAAAAAAAAAAAAGAGGACTTTTATTCAAAATATACAAAGAACTCTCAAAACTCAACAATAAAAAAACAACCTGATTAAAAAATTGGCCAAAGATTCTAACAGATACCTCATCACAGAATTTTTTTTTTTTTTTTTTAAGCAAGAAGAGGGGAAATAAAGAGACAAACTTCTGCATGAAACCCTATGGGGATCCACCCAGGAACTCCCATCTGGGGCCAATGATCGGATCAACCAAGCTCTTCTCAGTGCCTGAGGCTGACACTCAGATCAACTGAGCCACCGGCTGTGAGTGGGGAAGAGAAGCAGATGGGCATTTCTCATGTATGCTATGACTGGAGGTTGAACCCAGGATGTCTGCTAGCCAGGCTAATGCTCTGAGCCAACAGGCCAGGACCAAAGGAAATATTCTGATGAGAAATAGGCATTTGAAAAAATCTTCTATATCACATTTAATAAGCAAAACACAGATTAAAACAGCAAGATACTATTGCATACCTAATAGAATGGCCAAAATCCAAAACCTTGACAACACCAAATGCTGACAGGGATTCAGAGCAACAGGAACTCTCATTCATTGCTAGTGGGAATGCAAAATAGTAGTAACTTTAGAAGACAGTTTGATGGTTTCCTGCACAACTAAATATACTCTTACCATATGACCCAGCAACTGCACTCCTTTACCTAAAAAAGTTAAAAACTTATATCAGTACAAAAACCTGTCAATAAATATTTAGAGCAGCTTTATTCATAATTTCCAAATTTTAAAGTATCCAAGATGTCCTAATGTAAGTGAATGGATAAAAAACTATGATATATCCAAAGAAATATAATTTAGTGATAAAGAGAAATGAGCTATCAAGCCATGAGAGCACATGGAGAAAACTTAAGTGCGTGTTACTAAGTAAAATAAGTCAACTGGAAAAGGCTAGATACTGTATAATTCTAACTACATGACATGGTGACGGGGGCAGAAATACATAGGCAGAGCACAGAGGATTTTTAGGACAATGAAACTGACTACTGTGTATGATACTATAAAGGTGGATACATGTCATTATGCATTGGTCTAAACCCATAGAATACACAACATCAAAAGTAAAAGGTAACATAAACTATAAATTTTGGGTGATAATGAAGTATCAATTTAAGTTCTTCAATTGTAATAAATGTACTGCTGTTGCATTTATGGGGGATTCTGATAATGGAAGAGGCCTTGCGTATGTGGGAGCAGTGAATACATAAAAAACCTTTGTACTTTCTGCTAAATTCTGCTCCAAACCTAAAGCTGCTCTAGAAATTAAAGTCTGTTAAAAGAAAAGACAGGGACTAAACCGAACAATAGCAATAGGGATGGAGAGGAATCATCATATGTCAAACAGTTAAGGTTGTAGCAAGGAGATGGCATGGAGATAAGAAAGGGGCCTTTCCTAAACTGACACTGAGTTCTGGCACGATAACCAAGTGGCCGATGAGTATTTATTACGTTAATCTTTGTAGCCAGGCCAAGAAACAGCATTTCTCCACATCACTGCAGACTGTTGTTATGTTTGTACTAATTTAAAACTAGAAAACACTTTTAAGCATCTGTTGTTTTATAAAGCACTTTCATAGATGCATTTATTAGTCTTCACAGTATCCAAGCACTTAACACAGAACTTGGCAATCAGCAATCACTTGTTGAATGAATGAATGAATAAATGTATAATGATGTTGTTGGGTGGAGGTTGAACATTGTGCCTATAATTTAAATCTTGAGTCTTATAAATTTTTTTGAATCTTGAGTATTATGTAATCTTAAGTATTTTGCCTGTAATTTGGATCTAATTCTGATTCAAAGTCTAGTGCTTATTTGCATTGAAACACAATTGTCACTTTTTAGACAGAAGGAAAAATAAACAGGTAAAGTGATAGCCATAGACTCGGAATTAAATCTACTTTTCCACTTGCCATTCTGAGTCTCTACAGATGCAATAGTAATCATATCTTTCTCATGAGGCTATTTTATGGTTAAATGAAATGAGATGATTAAGGTTCCCAACATATAGAATGTATTGGAAACAAAGGAGATACAAAGGAATCTGCTTTGATCATCTGTTGCCCTACTTCATAGCTATTCTTTTCCTTTTTTCATTCTTACCAGTTTATGAGAAGACTGCTACAGAATCTGATCACTAAATCATTGCTATAGAGAATGTAGAAAGGCCTTAAGAAAGCTCACCTTCCTTGGATCCCCTCTCAAAAAGTCCACACATTAACAAGTCATATAAACGAGTGTCAAACTAAATTCTGTAAAATGGACTGTCATTTACTAGCAGACAAACATGCTGACAGTCATGTAACATGTGTAGTATGCTAAAGGTGGTCCCAGATTGCTTTAATTTTAGGTGCTTTGACAGTATCTGAGTGAAAGATTAATTCTAGAAAGTTATGAACAATTCCACTGGAAGTATTCTAAGCTTACTATTGTAGTCTTATGGGGAAAAAAGTATCCAACAATGATAAAAAAAAACAAAAACCTAACATAGGGCTAGTTATGAATCCTAACTGTCCATACTCTTGCAGGACATAACTCTTGAACTCAAAAGCACTTATTAATGTATGTAGTTATGCCTAGTGACTGTAATCAAAATTATGTGTTTTAGAGGAAATGACAGACAACACAACAAAAGCAAAGCCCAGTGAGGCAGGTGGAAAAGCCTTCTGGAATCAGGATCTTAGTCCTGCCAAAGAGGGGCAAGTTGTTTTGCTGCTCTGATCTTTCCTGTATTTTATAACACATCACAGTGATTTATAGGATTTAATATAATGTTCTAGGTAAAAATGTATTGTAAACAATAACATTTCATATAACTAGTATGATTCTTAAGTGGTACAGCCTAGTAGAAATATAATGCAAGACACATAAGCTATTTAATATTTTCTAATAGCCATATTTAAAATGTAAAAAAATATTGGAAAAGGGGGCTAAAAATAATTTTATTATTTTATTTAATCTAAGGTACTCAACATCTGATCATTAATAAGACTTTTACTTTCTTTTTTTTTTGGTAAGAGGAGGGGTGGTAGAGAGACAGACTCCCGTTTGCACCCTGACGGGGGTCCATCCAGCAAGAGCACTAAGGAGCAATGTCCTGCCCATCTGAAGCTGTTGCTCTGTTGTTCAGCAACTGAGCCACTTTGTTTTAGTGCCTGAGGCAGAGGCTAGGAAGCCATTCTCAGTGCCTGAGGTCATCTCTCTTGAATCAATTGAGCCATGGCTGCAGGAAGGAAAGAGAGAGAGAGAGAGAGAGAGAGAGAGAGAGAGAGAGAGAGAGAGAGAGAGAAAGAAAATGAGGAGACGATAGAGAAGCAGATGGTCACTTTTCCTGTGTGCCCTGACCAGAAATCAAATTCAGGACATCCAAATGCAGGGCTGTTGCTCTACCACTGAGCCAACTGGCCAGGGCTTATATTCTTTTTAAAATATCATACTAAGTCTTCAAAATTTGGTATGTGTTTTACACTTTAGCACATCTTAATTTGGATTCTGAATTCATGTCACAAGTACTTGATCTGTATTTATATTTCATAAAATTTATAGAAAGTAGATTCACATATCCATGTAGTCACAAACATACTTAAAGTTTTCCCATAACTGAATTTAGTGTTAGTTTTAATTTTTTAAGTTAATTAAAATAAAAAGAAATTCTGTTTCTCAGTTCTACCAACCACACTGCTAGTGCTCTGTAGGTACGTGTGGCTATTGGCTACCACATTGAACAGCATAGCTCTCTGTAGGAGACCAAGACAGCTTGTTGTAGACAAAATAGAACAACAGTACAGCTGGTATTAGGACAGCAGGCACACAGGGGTTGCAACAACACAGAAAAGCAATCCATCAGAAGAAGAGTAAAAGTAATAATGATTCTTCTCATTTCATTTTAAGAAGCACTTATTTGATATTAAAACTGTGCCAGGTGCTTGGAATTCGGTGATGAATGTTTCTGTCCATGAGCAACTTAGTAGCCAATATGGAATCAAATTATTAAATATTACATAACAAGTTATGGTTTAAATACGGTTATGCAGGTGTTAATCTATGATATTTTAAGTGCAACTTTCAACACAGCAACATGCATAAGAACAATAAATATAAAAAAGTAAAATATTTTAAAAATGTGTTTCTTTTTGTTTATTTGCTTGCTTGCTTTCTGATACTTCAACAGAACAAGGGAAATAGTGATTTGGGTTTCTGTGTACGGGTTCCGAATCAAAACCAATGAAGCAGAATGAAGCCAAACTATGAAAGGAGGAGTTACATGGCTACTGCAGGAATAAACTGTCCCTGCTGGCGAGAGAATATTCTGATGCTCACACCTGCCTCTCCATCAGATACTCGGCGCAGTGGGTATCTGCTCACAAACCGTGAGCTAAGTGAAATTATCAGAGACTCTTCGATGAGGGTAACTGAGCTCAGATGCCAATCTTCAATGTTGAGATGAAATTTGGGCTGAAGAATATACCCTGGCAGAATCACTCCAGAGTGGAGGGTGTTTCAAAGTCCTAATAACACAGCACCGTGTACTAGGAAGCACCTTCTTTCTTTTTAACATGATTGGCACTCCAGACCTTTGGTTAGTATATTCACATTATCAAACTGCGGTCCACAGGAATTGAAGAAAGAACTCTAGTTCATCTGGTCTGACCCTTTAGTAATTAGTCTTAGAATTATCAGCAAAGCTTAGTTAGTTACCCCTCCTTCAATTTAAAGACAGGTTCTGCAGTTGAACATATCTTTCTTTTTTTCTCCTCTCTGTCATAACCACTGAAAAATTCTTTTTTTAAGATTAGAGAGAAAGCTTAACCTATTTCTAAATGAGAAATCAATTTCAAGCCTCAGCATCAGACTGAACAGAGTGCTCATGGCTCTGGCCGAGAATTCCCTCAGGGAGACCCACGTCCTACAAGGAACCTCCCACATAATGAGTCTTCTCAGTTCCATTGATTGCAAAATGATTTTCTTCAAGAACTTGAAGCTATCTTGCTCAATTCTCCCCTTACCAAGTATATCTACTTGATATCTCAAGGCACATCTGCTCCACTGCGCCGAGTATCTGATGGAGAGGCAGGTGTGTGCATCAGAATATTCTCTCGCCAGCAGGGACAGTTTATTCCTGCAGTAGCCATGTAATTCCTCCTTTCATAGTTTGGCTTCATTCTGCTTCATTGGTTTTGATTCGGAACCCGTACACAGAAACCCAAATCACTATTTCCCTTGTTCTGTTGAAGTATCAGAAAACAAGCAAGCAAACAAACAAAAAACACATATTTAAAATATTTTACTCTTTTATATTTATTGTTCTTATGCATGTTGCTGTGTTGAAAGTTGCACTTAAAATATCATATAATGCAATTTTTTTTTGCCCATTGAGAAAGTGTCAAGAATGTCACTTCTGGAAAATATGTTTCTTCTGAAAAATAAAAGTAGTGTAGAACTTAAGAAATGAAGGTAAATTAAGGGGAATAGCTTAATATACCTTCCAGCTTAACTATGTGCTTTAAAAAGATTTGTTTTATTCTGAAGTAGAGCATCTTGATTTTCATCAATTTCTTTCTTTGCACTATACAAAAGGGAAACAAAGGATAAACTCTGAAAAGGAAGAAGAGTGGTAAAGAGGAAATAAAGAAAAGAATGAAAAACCAAACACTTCAAGATCTTCACTTTAATTATGTTTTATTCAATTACTGCATATTACCTTTGATGATCAGTCTTGCTCCTGTTCCACACATCTCGCAGCATATAAGGGAGCTTTCAGCACCTTTCACAAGGACTTCACTTTAAACTGTTTTTCCTGACTCAGGCTGAACACCACACCTAACTTTCTCCAAATATTCATTTGAGGCCCTGGCTGGTTGGCTCAGCAGTAGAGCGTCGGCCTGGCGTGCGGGGGACCCGGGTTCGATTCCCGGCCAGGGCACATAGGAGAGGCGCCCATTTGCTTCTCCACCCCCCGCCCCTCCTTCCTCTCTGTCTCTCTCTTCCCCTCCCGCAGCCAAGGCTCCATTGGAGCAAAGATGGCCTGGGCGCTGGGGATGGCTCCTTGGCCTCTGCCCCAGGCACTAGAGTGGCTCTGGTTGCGGCAGAGCGACGCCCCGGAGGGGCAGAGCATCGTCCCCTGGTGGGCAGAGCATCGCCCCTGGTGGGCGTGCCGGGTGGATCCCGGTCGGGCGCATGCGGGAGTCTGTCTGACTGTCTCTCCCCGTTTCCAGCTTCAGAAAAATACAAAAAAAAAAAAAAAAATCATTTGAATCTAATGCTTAGCACAATATTTATAGTTTCAACCCAATATTCAATCTGGGATTGTGATTAGAATAGTTTTCAAGAATTAATGCCTTGCTTCTCTTCACATTCCCTCCCTCCTTTTTTTTATAGCTTTAGATCTGCTCATCCCCAGGGCCAGCTAAGAGCAACCTGCACTGTCCTATGCATCAGAATATATTCCATATCTGTGTCCCCAAATAAAAAAGAGAGAAGCCTTTGAGAACTTGATATCTCCCATGCTTGATGAATAAAAGAAGGGTGGATGATGGATGGAAAAATGAATACTGAGAAAAGGATGAAGCAAAAGACAAGGTGACTACTAACTATAAATACAAGAAGTTCCCTGTACCCAGAATCTTATTAACTGACACTTCACCCGTTCTGCAGCCCAGTGATAACTGACACAGCTGAAAGTGGCCCTGCGACTCTGAGAAAGATAGAGCACCTTCTGAATTCTCAAAAGAAAAGAAAGCACATTCCAGGTGATTAAATGCTCAAGATATCGGGCTGAACATGAATGTTTTGAATTGACCACCCAAGCAAGCACTGAGGTATATATTAATAATATGGATATTATTTTTTAAATCATAGAACTGGAGATGAAAGCATAATTTAAAAATCACTTATCCCAACAGCCTAAGTTTATGAATTGTCTATAGTCCTTATGTCTACCTGCTGTTTAAACATTCATAAATTCATTTCTATCAGGTTTGTTCCCATTACTCACTGTCTCAAACTGAATTGGTCAGAGATACCAGCAACCTGCACATGACTAGATTCTAGGGTAAAACTACAGTCCGCATGGTATTCAACTAATTAGCAGCTTTTAGAACACTCTGTTTTTAAAACTGCTTCAAATTCACTTGGTTTCCAAAACAAAGGGTTCTCTTAGTTTTAAACTTATGCCATGGCCCCTCCTTCCCCACCTGCACTGATGCTCCTTCCCAGGCCTTGCACCTGTGCTCATGCCCCTTGTCTTCTCTGCCTCCATTCACTCCCTTAGTGGCAACTTCTAATCTTATGGCTGTAAATCTATTCATATTTAAGTGATTCTCAGATTTTAATCTCAAACTCTGAGCTTACTTACTCCCCAGAGTCATTTATCTTACTTTTAATTCAAGATTTTCACTTGCATATATCTATATCTCCATCTATACCAATATCTATATTTTTATCTATAGCTATATGTTTTAACATCTAACTTCAATCTTTTTATTTTTCTCTACCCAGCCAGTATCTGCTCTTCTCACAGTCTTCTTAACTCAGTGAATGGCCAGGAAGTTAAGAGTCTTCACTGGTGGATCTGCTTCTCATACATCTCACATCCGGTTTATCAGCAGAAATTCGATGCTATGAAAACTACCTTCAAAATATTATCTAGAATTTAACTAAAGCTCACTGCTTCCCTGCTATCACTCTAGCCCAAGTCATTAGCAGTGGTTCCTAACTGATCTCTCTGCTTCTACACTCGTCTCCCTATCTGTATCTACTCCATAGAAGAGTCAGAGTGATACTTTAAAGGAGCAATCAGCTCATCCCTCATGTCTGCTCAAAATCTTCCAGTGGAGTCTCCTCTAACTCAGAGTAAAAAGTCACACTTCACCATGAGCTGAGGGCCTTGCATGAGTTGGTTCTACCAACTTGCACACCTGGTCTATAGCCACTGCTTCTTTTACTGCACTCAGACCGCAATGACAGTTTCAGAAACATGCTGAGCATGATCTTGCTTTGGGCTTCTTAACCTTGCTGTTTTCTTTGCCTGGAATGCTGTTTCTCCCAGAATGCACATGCTTACTACATTAGTTCCTTTAGGTCTTTGCTTAAATATCACCTTATCAAACATGCCTCCCTTGACCCCTCTATTTATTTATTTACTTATTTATTTATTTGAGAGAGGCAAGAAGAGAGAGACAGGAACATTGAGCTGCTCCTGTATGTGCCCTGACCGCGGAATTGAACCCAGCAACCTCAGCTCTCCAGGATGTTGCTCAAACTATCTGCCCATGACACTGACCCTTCTATTTAAATTTGCTTCTCCTCACTCCTTTATCTTTATTCTGTTTTACTTTTTAATAACTATTACAATAATTTGATATGTACTCTCTGCCTATCCATTTGTTCATTGTCTCCTCAAACAAAATGTACATTCCATGTGAAAGGGACTCTACCTGTTTTATAACTACTGTACCTTCAGCAACTACAACTCTCAGCCTCTAGGAGAGAGTCAATATATATATATATATATATATATATATATATATAAATGTCTGAATGAAATAGAAGCTCAAACAGTACCTTGGAGAGTCAATAATAGAAACTGGACCTTCTGTCTCCTCATTTGATGGTATCTTGCCTAAACACTAAGCGACCAAAAACTGAATCTCTAATCAAATGGAATTACATAAAGGGTACTGTGTATGTTCATATACTGAGTGTGGGACTCAATAATTCATTCATTAATCATTCTTAAGTGCCCACTTTATATCAAGCACTAGGCACAGACATAAATAACATAGGGTCTCTGTCCTCAACCTGCAATAAATTATCAGGTAACTCTGGTGTTGTTGGAAACTAGGCAAAGAATTCTTCTAGACCCATAGTATTTGTGTCATGAAGGGTGATGCTGCCTGGCAAATCCAACAGAATAAAGAAATGGCAGCCAGGCAGAAAAACAAAGGCCTCATAAACAGTAAGATGAAATGTGCAAACCTCTAGAATCAAGAAAGAGTACAAGGCCCTGGCCGGTTGGCTCAGCGGTAGAGCGTCGGCCTAGCGTGCGGAGGACCCGGGTTCGATTCCCGGCCAGGGCACAAAGGAGAAGCGCCCATTTGCTTCTCCACCCCTCCGCCGCGCTTTCCTCTCTGTCTCTCTCTTCCCCTCCCGCAGCCAAGGCTCCATTGGAGCAAAGATGGCCCGGGCGCTGGGGATGGCTCAGTGGCCTCTTCCTCAGGTGCTAGAGTGGCTCTGGTAGCAACATGGCGATGCCCAGGATGGGCAGAGCATCGCCCCCTGGTGGGCAGAGCGTAGCCCCCGGTGGGCGTGCCAGGTGGATCCCGGTCGGGCGCATGCGGGAGTCTGTCTGACTGTCTCTCCCTGTTTCCAGCTTCAGAAAAGTCAAAAAAAAAAAAAAAAAAGAAAGAGTACAACATGTTTAGGAAATGAAATATTGAAGAAAAGAAGGCTGCAACGGGAGGTGTTAGACTAAAGAGATAAATAGAGACTATTAGGGTTAAATTGGCTCCTGTAAAACTCAAATTCCTCTCACCCAACACCCAGCAACTTCTTCAGTAAACATTTCCCTCGCCCAATCTCTCCCTCCGCCAGCCCCTGCCCCCAACACACACATGCACACACCTTGGGAAGGTTCTAAAAACTGTCCTTGAGACAAGGTCATCATAAGGAGCCTGAGGGTTGGAAAAAGGAGACAGTCTGTAACCAAGGCAACCAACCCTTATATCTTAATCTAAGTATATCTAAGTACCTGCAGTAGCCCCTATGTTGGGCAGATAAAATATATTACGCTCACTTTGTTAAAGATGGCACTGCCCACATGGAAGCCCATCACCCAGGCGATAATGTTAGTATGTTAATATGTGTTGAGGGAGGGCTTTCATGCCAAAATATTTTAAAAGGAAGAGAGATCACGTTGTTACGGAGAAGAGGGATTACGTTCTAAGAGGAAAGCAGGGAAAGGAGAGCAGAGAAGAGCCACATAGAGAAGAGGAGAAGGAGCCAAGATGGCAGAGTGCTGAAGGAGAAGCCAGTTTGTGTAGAGTTTGTGCATAGAGAAGGAGATGGGAAACAGAGGTGAATAAGGCTGGTGAGCTAGAAACCTTTGATTCTAGGAAACTCGGATAAATCAGTAGCTTTGTGAGCACTGAATGAGTGAGTTTTGGAGCCCAATGTATGTTTTACTTGCCTGCCGGGGGCAAGGTAGAATTAAAGCTAATGGCCCATCAGTTCTTGGCTTCATTGTTTCATTACCGTCTGTCCTAATGTAATGCAAACCTGCATGGGCCAGGCAGCTGTGATGGTGGCCGCAGATACTGGCCTTACACCCTATATCTACCTGCTCTCTCCCACAGTATTTTGGGCTGACACCCTTCTGCTGGTCTCAGGCTGCTTGTATCCACCAGGATACAGGCACTTGTAAAACAAACTTTCCTTTTGGAACACACCAGCCTTGTGTTTCCAGTTCCGGTTTCTGCCTTTTCAGGGACCATATGGTAGGAGGCTTGAGAGGTAATTTTATAGTGTGTAGACTGTAATCCTAAAGCCTATTGCCAGGAGAACAGCACGAGAAGATTTGCATTTCAAAAAGATAATTCTATTTGCCAATATTGAGAAACTCTTTAAAAAGAGGCAGGAAGGCCAGGAAGGAGACAATTGTCATAGTGTAATGTGGATTTAGTCTAAGGCGATGACAGTGAAATTTGTTTTATTATGCAAATCCCATTGGGATTAGAGCATTTATAGTAAACATCAACATGCTGCCTCTCAGGCCCCTGAAAGGAAGGAAGGATGACAAATAAGGATCATCATAAAACAACGTTCAAGGCCAGCATCCAAACTTTCTCTCATTCAGAGAGAAATTATATATATATATATATATTATATATAAATAAACGATTACAACCTTGATAATCAACCCTGACAGCAGGGGCTGGCATTAATGACAAAAGTAGAAAAAATGAGAAAGATGAGAATCTTGTAATGGTATATCTGAGATACGGTTTTTTGAAAAGGCAGAGACACACAGAGGCAATTCAGACAGGCGCTGGCAAGATTAGGGAGAACTGGAGAGCAGGAAAAGAGGTGCAACCTTTCCAGGGAAATTGGAAGCATGACACTGAAAATGATATCCTTCTCAGGGCTGGAAGCAGGCCACGACCCAGTGGGAACGTTCTCACACTTCACACTCCCTGGCTTCTGAAGCCTTGTATTTTTCTATAAAGAAGGAGAATTGCAGTTGGGAACAAAAGAAGCAGAGAGAAGGATTGGCAAAACAATCTTCTCAGGGAGACTGATTTTCCACAATGTAAGACCCATTGTCAAATAGCTTATTTTTTCCCAATAAAGATCAGATTTTTGAGGCTCAAGTTCTGATGTCCACTGATACACAGGAGAGCACAGAAAGAGATTTGGAGAACATTATAAGAATTAGAGGATGAAGAGTTTTAAAGCTTCAATGTTTTAAACCACTCAACTTCCCTGTCCCTTTATTTCCTGCCTCACTTACAAAGTAAGAGTTATCAGCCTGGTTCTGTCAGCCATCAGGTGTGGAAAAATTAAAAGAGGGATAAAAACAATTTTAAATGGTAAAACAATTTATATTATTAAATATCTGTATGGCCAGGAGTCACGGCCATCATGGCCACCTGGCACAATCAGGTTCTCATTGAATTCGTATAGACGGTAATAAAACTGTGGAGCCAAGAACTGGTGGGCCATCCTTTTATTCTAGCTTGCAACCAGCGGACGAATAAATACAAACACATTGGGCTCCAAAATCCACTCACTCAGTGCTCACAAAGCTACTGACACATCTGGGTTTTCCTAGAATCAAAGGCCCCACTAGCCTCAGTCACCTCCTTTTCCCCATCTATATGCCTTCATCTTGGCTGCCTGCCTCCTCTGACACCATGTGGCCTCTGCCAAAATGGCCTCCTAGCTCCTCTTTTAAAACTTTTGGGAGTGAAAGCCCTCCTCCAGCACACATTAGCATAACCAAGCCCCTTGCCAAGCAGAAAGGTAATTATCACTATCACTTGGGCAATGCAATCATGTGGTCAGCACCATTTTTAACCATAAAAGTGAGCAAAACCAGAAAATACAGAGTTTACAAACTTATTTGCCCAACAATATTCCCTTCAGGAGATTTTTCTAGATGATAAGTAAATCATTAAAATGTCAAAGCTTGCATGAAAAGATACTTTTGCATTATGCTTTTGTTGCTCAACTTCTCCCGTGAAATGCTAAAGTCATGCTTAAGTATAAATGTTTAAATACATATAGACACAATTAGGATCTGGCTTCGTAGATAAGCTACTGCTCCATCTTTTGTCCTCTTTAGCTGTATTTAGAGTTTGTTCAAAGTGACCATTAGTCATCAGATGAATTTAAATAGAACTTTGTAACTTCTAGAATGACAGGCACACAAGATGAACAATGAATTGTTGTACAGGAAATGTGAATAAGCTTCAAAAGCTTTCACTCCCCCACTAGGTCTGCAGTATTGACTGTGGTGGATGCATACCAGTGATTGTAGAGCCCTGCCTCAGATGCTTAGAAAACACACTGATGCTAAACCCTGTGATCTACATAAGCAGGCTTAGTTTAGTGTTTTTCTTTTTTTAATTTTTATTAATTTTAATTTATTGTGTTAATATAGATTCAAGTGTCCCACTCAATATAACACCCTCACCCCCACCCCCATGTATCTATTTATACCCCCTTTGCCTCCCTACCCCTACCTCCCTCCCTACTTTCCTCTGGGATTTGCTGTCCTGTTATCTGTATCTATGTGTCATACATATATATATAATTTCACTAATCCTTTTACCTCCTCTGATCCCATCCCTCATCCCCCTTCCCTCTGACAGCTGTCCCTCTGGTCTCTGTGACCCTGCCTCTGCTTCCATTCTGTTCCTCAGTTCACTGTGTTCATTAGATTCCACATATAAGGGAAATCATATGATAGTTGTCTTTCTCTGCCTGGCTTATTTCACTTAGCATAATAATCTCCGGGTCCATCCATGCCATTGCAAAAGGTAAGATTTCCTTCTTTTTCATGGCCATGTAGTATTCCATTGTGTATTATGTACCACTGCTTTTTAATCTACTCGTCCACTGATGGACACCTGGGCTGTTTCCAGATCTTGGCTACTGTGAACAATGCTGCAATAACACAGGGGTGCATTTCTTCTTTTGAATCAGTGATTAGGTCTTCTTAGGATACTTTTGACCCAGTTTAGTGCTTTTAAATTCAGAAACTCTTACAGGCTTTCCTGTACCAATCACTTTCTACTCCTGTTTCCTTCACAAATGTGCTATATCTAAAATTGTGAAATATTGCAAAATGTAATTCAGAAGAAAATATGTCTCTAATGTCAGAGGCAAACATCAAGGCTTAGTTATAGGAGAAAATCACTGGTCCTATAGTCAGGCCACTGGCTATGCAGGCCAAGGGCACGAGGTGCGCTAGCCAGAACACCTGGGCACTGTGAGAGAAAAAGGATAGAGAGTGTCTTCGGCCAGTGGGAAGGAATGTGCAGAGTCATGACAGAAGTGAAAGCATGACAGTTTGGGAATTAAAGTTTAGACTAGGAGCAAACGTGAGTGGGGCTAGTGGGAGATGGGACAAGAAATGAAACTGGGAGGTAGACTGTGAAGGGCTTTCTGTCAAAGGTAAAGGTGGTTTAAGAATGTCTTAATTCTTTGGGGCTGGGGCAATGCTTAGACCATAATGTGTGGAGCAGCTTTAGCTTGTGTTCAGGGCTTGAATAACAGTTGTTCAGAGAATTTCTTGGTAATTATAGTCTTTACTTAATGGCTAGGAAGACTTGTGAAAAAAAGATACTATAGCTTGGAGGTTAAAAAGCTACTTTCTGGAGTCAGAAAGCCTAAATAAAATATCTCAGCGAGCTTTGCAACTTGGAGCAGTTACTTAACTTCTTAAGTCTCAGCATCTTTAGCTGTCAAAATGAGGTAACAGTAGCAATTTCATATGGTAATTGGGGAGATGATAAGAGTGTTTAGCCCAGTGACTGGAACATATATGGAAAAGCATACAGGTTTGCTTTTAACATTATATTTATCTTTATTAATGACTTCCGTGGTTTCTCAAGCTTGTAACATATACCTATGGAATACATGCAATGTGCAAGGACTGCAAAAGGTAAAAGATTCCAGCACTAGGAGCTGTAGGGCATCTAGGCACTAGAAGCCTTTGATTTGGCTGGAACTCAGTACCCCATGGACACTGCATTTTATCCATAGAGTCTCAGCAGGATCCTAGACTCTCATTACCCTCTCACAATCAGTTGACTGGACCTGCCTGATAAGAGAAATTAAGGTTTGTGTTCACAGTGGCGTGAAAATCTGAATGGGAGGGTGTGTTCAAGCAGGGTCAGATGGTTCTTTGCTCATCCCCACTGTGAACATCTTTGGCCTGTGGGATGTGCCTCTCCTGCACGATGACCTGAGCTTAACTGCAAACCTCTTTGCTTGCCGCATGAATTTGTGTCCACATTTTAACATTTTCCTGATGACTTAAATATTTTGATATTTTTTGATAAAATCAGATTTTGACTAGGAGCAATGATTTTTAAAAATGTGTACCAGTGGAACATCTGAGAGATTTTGCTGTTTTTCTCCTTGACTCTAAAATGGCTATAATTAACATTTACTATGTGCGAGGGACTATGATGAATGTTTTCTATACATTACCTCATTTGATCTTTACAGTTTTTTTCTTCTTCCCATTTTATTGATGTTACAACAGAAGTTCCATGGCTTGTTTAAGCAGAAGAGCCAGGATAACAGCCTAAATTTGTTCAATACAGAATTTAAAGCTCTTAACCACTGTGCTAGAATGCCTATTGTGAAAGTGATAACTGTTTCCTTTTAGGATTATAATCCAGATTCTTACTATGACCCCTTTGGGCATTCTTCTCTTTTGAAGTTGGCATACATGCAAAATAGAGTATACTATATGTGCACATACAAATCTGTGTATATTGCCTTTCATGTATAAAAAAGCATTATTGAAGACAATCACAGCATACAAGTATAGTTGTAAACAGCAATAGGTGATAAGCAAGCTGTGTACATAGAAGCTGTAATTTGTATCACCTTATTAGTAGTAGAGTTTGTTGTATATAGGAAACTAATTCACACAGCAATTCCTTTCCTGTGCTCTTTAGAGGTCTCTTTCATTTTATGAGGTCTTAATGTATTTCACATCCAGTCTGTGGAATAAGCAATATCAACAATAAAAACTACTTATTAGCACTGCCACTAATGCCATTTATTGAAGTAAGGTACTCCAGGCACTGCACTTTATATCCTTTATAATATTTAGTAAGTAAAAATCATCCCATTTTACAGATGAGGAAACTTAGATTCAGAGATTTTAAACGATGTACACAAGGTCATACAGGCATAAATGAAATCAGATTTCAAATATAAACAAAACTCAATTCTAAACCTGTGCATGTTGTCCCAGTGGATTTTTTTTTTACATCCAACGTTATTTTCTCTTGTGACTAATTAGATGTACATTACTCTTCAATATTCCTGAAGGAATTAGGACTATTATCCTCTTCAAATTCTCTCCCCCTCCCCCATTAGAGGACTGAGGGCTGGCATAGCCTATAGAATTTTATGTGACTAGGGACAATGCTTTGGCAAAGGGTGAGGGGGAAGATTATAAGTGCTGAAATCAAATTGTAAAACAGAACAGGTCCCAAATAAAACCCTAAATTTAATATAAAAAAAGCCAGGAAGACTCAAAATTTTGTAAAAATTAAAAAACTGAAAGAGCCAAAAGAAGATTTTTGACAACTGTTATATGTATATGATTTACTTTATAAATTTGAAGGCAATATGGCGTAAGGATGTGTGTGTGCAAGCATGCATGTGTGTGTAAATTGATAACAAAAGATAGTTCTTTTAGGAAATCATAGTTTGTAGAAATTCTGGAGCAGAAAAGCCTTCCTCCAGGTATGGTTTGGTATTTAAATTAGCTATATTAACCTCCAATCAATACCAGAGACTTTGCTAATTAACTTAATAAATATTAAGAATGGGTTTCCAATGGTGACAAATTAGCAGTATTCAAGATCCATGCATTGTTTATATTTTGGAGATACTCCTTACCCTTTATAAATAGGAAGTTCAGTGAGAACTCCACCCTGACTCTTCTACACTGGCGACTAGGGGCCAGAGTGGTTCTGTATCCAACTACATCAGAGGAGTCGGCATGCCTGATGATAACTGCAAGGTTGATTGAAGATGGCTTCTATATTTTTGCATCATCTCTAGAATCTAGAGATGACATGTTACATTCAGAGCGCCTAAAGAACACAGAACTGATACATCTTTGAAGGTATAGAACAGGCAGTTGAGCTCTTATTACTACAGCTTTTAAAATAAATACATTTCTAAGAAATATCTCCAAGTGTGGTTGAACTTGCTATGTTACTTGTTTTTATTAAAAACTTCTATCTGGATATTAATGTTGTTAGGGAGTCACTAACACTCATCTCCAGCTATAACAGTGACAAAAGTCTACCACAGAGCTGTGGAAATGATAGCAGAGATGGAGGATTCAATGCAAATGGAGAATGGTCTCAAGAAATGGGTCAGAACAGATTCTATGTCTCCTTCTTGCATTTACAAAGGAGCCTGGGCATCAGCTGACAACAAACAACTGAGATGTAAGAGCTGAGGGGGGGGGGGGGGTGAAGTTGACACCTTCCTCATAGCCAAGATCTCCTTGTTAATGACTTTATGTTTCCAGAGGAATCACAAGAAAGATGAACTATCAGCAGCTAGTCTATCTATTATATGCAACCTTGATATTTCCAAGAACCCAACTATTTACTCCATGTTGGCCTACCATGCCAGTGACCAATCCTTTGCCTTTATATTTAGGCCAGCATTATTTCAACGAGTTATGTATTGAGTATCTAGTTATGTTAAATATGTATAGTAAATTTCCTTGGTAAAAATTATCAATAAATTTGATGTGATTCTACAAATTGATCATACCAAATAATTATTTAAAACAGAGTTCAGTTAGTGTAGAAGCTGATGCTATGCCCAATTTTTAAATTTCCCTAAATACAGTAACTTTTTGGGTTCACTATTCTAGTTCCTTTTCTGTTATTGTCACCAAAGGTTACAATTTTCTAAAGGCAAATAAAGTCTGTGTAAAGACTTCCACTAATTAATGTAAGTGAAACATGATCTCCATTCTTGTAAGGATTGCCATAAATGTATCAGCATATAGAAGAGCCATTTATCTTGTTCATGTTTTTTTCCCTTTTTCTCTCATAAAGCAATGATAAAGCAAATGAGTAAACAAACATAAAACAAAAATAAACACACACACACAAAACAACAGACTTCTTCTTTAATGACATTTTCTAGAATGCTAGAGATCATTTCCTAGTAATGTTGAGAGCAGGCCAGAAACTTATCAGCTTCCTGTCCCTTTAACCATATCAGCAGACATAAGTCAGACTGCATAAATCTGTTCCTCTTCACCAGCACATCTAAAAAGTAAATGGTAAAACCCATCAAAGCATGTTCTAAACAGAGGCAGGTTTCTGTTATGATTCCAGCTGCTTGTGCCTGTGCTTACCTTTGCAGTCAGCACAGAAAGGTCAATATTTAGAACAAAACAAGAAGGATATTTATGAAACTGTAGGAGCACACATTTCATTTGGAACTGCTAGCTATACTTTCCATACCTTTTCTGAGCCATCTCCATAAGAAACCAGTATAAATACTACCTATTATTTTTGTGAATTGAGCTCTTAATTTGCATCTGTTTTCTATTGGATAACTCCAGGAAATTGAGATCACAAAGTTTAAAAAGGAGAACACCTGTTTAATGTTCCATGGTACTCAGATTTTTTGCTGGATGTTTATTCACACAAAAAGCCTTGCAGGCAAGAGGTGGAATGAGCAATTTAACCAATCATTGACTGTTTGAGTCCATTATGTAAATGGAAAATAAAACCCTTGTATTAATGGGAAAAACATAAAGTCTTACCTTGGCAGTTCATTGTCTAAAGAGAGGCTTATTTTAATGTCTGTCATAAAATAGGCTTTTTAAAAGGAATACATAAAAATTTAGAAGGGAAGTCTATTTTGGAATTATAAACACACAGAAATTTTACATTAAGGGCTCTAATCTGGCATTTCCATTTTCTTTCTTTGTTAGGTGTAATAAGTAGTAATCACAAACTGCAAAACATATTTCATTGTGAAAAATGTATAGACATTTGTTGGACGTTGACTTTTAGTCATAGCAACCAACCCTTACTAAATGCTTCTTTATTTATTTTTTTTTAATTTTTATTTATTAACCCTGGCCGGTTGTCTCAGTGTTAGAGTTTCAATCCAGTGTATGGATGTTCCGGGTTCAATTCCTGGTCAGGGCACACAGGAGAAGCACCCACCTGCTTTTCCATCCCTCCCCATCTTGCTTCTCTTTCTCTTTTCCACTACTTCAGCCATGGCTCAATTGGACTGAGTTGGCCCCAGGCACTGAGGATGGCCCCAGGCATTGAGGATGACTCTATAGCCTATGCCTCAGGCACTAAGAAGAGCTTGCTTGCTGAGCAATGGAGCAATACCTTAGATGGGCAGAGCATAGCCCTCTTGTTGGCTTGCCGAGGAGATCCCAGTTAAGGTGCAGGCAGAAGTCTGTCTCTGCCTCCCCTCCTCTCACTGAATTAAATATATATATTAGAGAGAGAGAGAAGGGAGGTAGAAAGAGACAGGAGCATTAATCTGTTCCTGTATGTGTTCTGACTAGGACTGAACTGGCGGTTCATGTTCCAACCAACTGAGCTATCTGACCTGGGCTAATCTTTAATGTCAGGTACTTTGCATACCTTGTATGTTTCAATCCTTATAACAATATTGTGAAATAACTGTTGCTTTTTTTTTTTCCTGCTAAGGACTTGGTGTTCTATCTGTCTGGTGACGTGTCAGCTAGCTACTGTCAAATAACAAACAACCATGAGTCTTCATAATATACAACAGTAAGTTGATAGCTTACGTATGCAGAATTAGCTCTCCTGAGCTTGGCTGGGTTTTCTCACAGGTCTTCAGGTTATATGCTGATCAGTGGAGGTTACTGACACATTTTGGTTGTGTTCCATGTATCTCTTAAACCGCCACAGGTTGTCCCAGACATGTCCTTCTCACGGCAATAAAAACGATGCAAGAGGAATAGTGGAAATGTGTGTTGCTCTCACAAACCTTTGTTAGCTCATTTCTATGAACACTTGACTGACACAGCAACATAAACAGAAAATATACTCTGCTTCTAAACAGAAGGAGCTCCAAAGTCCTATGGCAAGGTGTGAAAAATTGAGCCCATCAAAGCAATCAGTCTCCACAGATGACAAAGACTTAATATTGTCTGTTTAACCAAATTGTCTTCTATGCTCTATTGACATAACTTTTGACATATCTGCAATACTTGCTCCTTGTTAATCCAAATTAAAAAAATAGAAACCAAACCAGAGTCTACACAGTGCTTCATAAATCAATTATTCTAAAACCTTCTCAACTCTATTATTTTTAATAATGAAGGTAAGAGTGATAGCAGCAGTCACCACTTATTGTCATTTACTGTATACCAGATAATGACTAAACAATTTTGAAGATATTAAATTTTATTTAGAAAATTAACTTTAACATGGTGACATTGATGAATAAGAGTATGTAGGTTTCAGCTAAACGTTTCTTCAGCATTTGAACTGTTGATTATGTTGTATACCCATCACCCAAAGTCAAATCATTTTCTGTCACCTTATATTTGTCCCTCTTTACCCCCTTCCCCCACTACCTCACCCCATCTCTATCCCCCACATCCCCTTCTCCTTGGTAACCACCTTACTTTTATCCATGTCATGAGTCTCAGTTTTATATCCCACCTATGTGTGAAATCAAAAAGTTCTTAGCTTTTTCTGATTTACTTATTTCAATCAGTATAATGTTCTCAAGGTCCATACATGCTGTTGAAAATGGCAATATATCATCATTTCTTATGGCTGAATAGTATTCCATTATATATAAATATATATATATTTATATATATATACACGTATATGTATATATGTATGTATATCATATCTTCTTTATCCAATCCTCTATCGGAGGATACTTTAGTTATTTCCATGTCTTGCCACTGTGAATAATACTGTGATGATCATGGAGGTGCATGTGTCTTTATATATCAATGTTTTCGAGTTTGGAGGGTATATACCCAGTAGAGGGATTGCTGGGTCATATGGAAATTCTATTCTTAATTTTTTGAGGAGCTATCATACTTTCTTCCATAATGGCTGTACTAATTTGTATTTCTACCAGCAGTGAATGAGAGTTTTTTTCTCCATAGCCTAGCCAACTCTTGTTATTACCTGTCTTGTTGGTAATAGCCAACCTAACAGGTGTGAGGTGGTATCTCATTGTAGTTTTTATTTGCATTTCTCTAATAACTAGTGAAGATGAGTGAACATGAGCATCTTTTCATATATTTGTTGGCCATTTGTATGTCCTCTTGGGAGAAGTGTCTGTTCAGGTCCTCTTCCCATTTTTTAATTGAATTGTTTGTTTATTGCTAAGCTTTGTGAGCTCTTTGTATATTTTGGATATTAACCCCTTATCAGAGCCACTGTTTGCAAATATCATCTCCTATTTAGATGGCTTCCTATTTGTTTTGTTATCATTTCTTTCACTGTGCAGAAGCTTTTTAGTTTGATATAGTCCCATTCATTTATTTTTTTTCCTTTACTTCTCTTGTCTTTGGGGTTAAATTTATAAATTGTTTTCTATAGCCAAGGTCCATGAGTTTGGTACCTATGTTTTCTTCTACGTAATTTATTGTTTTGGATCTTATATTTAAGTCTTTTATCCATTTTGATGACAGTTTGTTCCCCTGCACATGACTAAACTGTTTTAAATTGTCCATTGATTCTACCAAGTGGGTATTATGATCCCAATTGTATAGATGAGGATGAAAATAAGCTATAGGGAATTAAAAAACTTGTCAAGGCTTGTCTCACTCATAAGTATTGAAGTCAATACTTAGGCTCTCAACTGCCAATCTATCCACATTTTAAGCCATCTAAATATTAATAGAGAGAACCCTCTTGCATGTTCTTATGTCATACTATTCTTTTGTTAGAAAAATTACATTTGCTTTCTTTTGTCTTTTGACTGTCAGAGAAAATACTTTGTTCCAGTGACACATAAATTCCCACTACTCTGGGTACAATACTATCATAAACTTTTTCCCAACAGACAAAACTTTTAGGTTTAGGCTCCAGCTCCTTTAAATCTAGAGCCCCTTTCAAACTCAAATTCCTCTCACCAACTTCTCAACCAGGCTCAAAACAGAACATTCTCATTTCCCACTGTGAGGTTGTAGTTAATTAGCTTGCTATTCTCTCTCTTAATGGGATCCTGGCTTTCACTTTGAAATGTAGCAAAAAGTTTATCTTTGCAGAAATATCAGGAAAAGCTTACATTGGGAAGGGACCTGACAATTAGGGGAGTTTAAATCATAATAGTTGTTTGTAAAAGCCTAGACACAGGCCTAGAGACACTGTCTTCTGATATATAAGCCTCCATCCCCAGGGAATACAAACCCATGCAAGGAGGGCTCGGGACCTTTGAACCAGCCCAGGCCTCCTTTAGACAGTAGAGCTGGGAGATAAACAATTTGGAGAAACTGTGGCACCACTGCAATCCACATACGAAAAATATTACCTTATATCTCTAAAGGCAATAACGTCAACTGCTTTTTCCAAGACCTCTAATTAACCTATATACACCCTGCTTTAGCACTCCCCACCATTGACACAGCTTGGTCTGTCTCAGCCACCTGCATCTAGGCTTTTAAAATAAATTCTCCTTTTGGAACATACCAACCCTGTGTTTGGTTTGGCTCTCCCAGTGCCCACCCATACACCGGAGAAGGGGTTTAGCCTGTCAGCTATCTCATGGGATAAAGCAGTCCAACTGGAGTCTCTCCAGGTCTGACCCAGTTGGGGGTTTATACTGAGTTGCCAAGGGAGACTTAAAATAGGCTTCCCCCTCCCCAGTGCACTGGCCCCCAGTTTCAACCTTTCAAGAACTTGTTCTAATGATGCGAAGTGCTCTACTATGACCTTCAGAGGTTTGCTTCTTCCTCCTTTGCTATCTCTGTTCATAGTGTTTTGGACCCTCTCTAACAGTGTCCCTCGTCACCTATCTGCCTCCAAGATATCTCTAGTTCAAGGAACTAAGATCTCTACTCCAGTTAAAAATGATACTTTCAGTTTGTAAAAACATTTAAGAGTTTACCAAATGTTTTCACATTTATATATATTCTTATAACAAATGTAAGGGCAGATAAAAAAAAATAAGAGGCTTAATTTTCCTTAATTTACCTTTCTTAAACACCTGGGTGCCATTTGTTTGAAATATAAATGTCAAGAGTAATTCCTTGTATCTTCTAGTTTCTGTGGAAGGGTATGAGCCTAACTTCCATGGATACCTGGCTTCAAGTTACATAACTGCTTTCAATTATAAAGGTAGGAAAAGTTTGTTTTTTATCTGGATAAAGCCAATTAACCAACACAGATGGTCACCCCAACTACCAAGTGAAATTAGGATAAATTCTGTATAATAAATGGTATTTTTCAAGTCTTTTTACTTGAGGGCATATTATTGTTTATCTTGAAAACATATGTATGTAATGTGTTGTGTCAAGTTGAATAGATAAAAGGATAAAATTTCTTTCCGTCTTCACAGTCTCTCGTGAATTGCCTGTGATGTGCAAAATTTCCTGGTTTCATGTTTATTTAATAATAAAACTGGTTGTTGTTTTTTATTTTTTTCCTATTACTTCTGTGGGGGGGATTTCTGGGTTAGGAGAAGATGTTTGTCTTTTTTTTATTAGAGAGAGAGGGGGGAGAGAGAGAGGGAGAGATAGAGAGAGAACAGGGGGAGGAGCAGGAAGCATCAACTCCCATATGTGCCTTGACCAGGCAAGCCCAGGGTTTTGAACTTGCGACCTCAGCATTCCAGGTTGACGCTTTATCCACTGTGCCACCACAGGTCAGGCAGAAGATGTTTGTCTTAATTCTATTTCCCCAACACAATCAGCAAGGTAAATATTACAGTAAGTCAGTTTAGTAGTTTCTAGTTATTTACTCTCCCATGGGCATGAATAGAATAAAAGAATATTCTAGTCATGTCAAAGTGGCTTTTTTTTATGTCTGTCTCGGAGTCATTAACTTCAGTTAGCCCGGGTTAATCAGACTCTCAGGACTAGCCCTCCTCTGAGCACTAACATGAGTGTATCATTGGACCCTCAAAAGGCAGAACCAGATTAAACGGACCTTCTTACACCATCAGGTCTCTACTTATGTTCAGGAAAAGTTCATATACATGAAGCAACATCCTCAGGAAACGTGTACTAACTATAATCTTCCCCCTTGGTTGTCCACTCAGGAAAGGGTATGGAAATAAAAGTAAGAGACCATTACAACCTAGGACAGCCTTTCACAAAGAGGTCCCACATAAAATGTCTCCACACTTTAATAGCAGGCATGCTTTTAAACAAAATATAAGTTTATCAAATCCCAGTACCATGGTGAAGCAGTAGTTTGCTGGAGCTGGTTTATACCAGATCACAAGAATTAATTTCACTTGCTTTATTCTATCTCTGCATCAAGTGATGCCATGTGCACACTTTGAAACAGGTCGTGGTAGGAGTACTAACCCCACAGAAATGCACAAATGTTACAAATTTATTTTTTTTTCCCAAAGAGCAGTTTATCAGCATACTTTGGCATGATATTTTCCTTATTATAGGATTTAAGAGAAATTTAGAATAATACTCATAATGTTTAAGATATTTGTCAATATTGTACTTCTGGCAGCAATGATATGTTAATATAAAACTGAACCTTTTACAAACTATAAGATAAATAAATAAAAATTAGATTACCAACTATTCTACTAACCAATTACCCTATGGCATACCACATTACTGATTATTCTTTTACTTTTTGATATACTTATTCAAAAATTAGTCAAGAGCTCACAGAGGAACAAAACACTGTAGCAAGATACTATAGTTGGATACTGTCCTTGATACCATTATCAGATTTTAGCATATTCTGAGTTTTACTGTTCTCTGTGTCAAAACAGTCATCTACATGCCCCTGAAAGCAGCTTGTCTTTAGTCATTGTCAAACACTGGGATTTTTCATGCCCTTATTGTGAGTACATAACACTCACAATATGCTAGAATACATGCTAAATTCCCTGTAGACGTTATCATATCCAATTCTCATCCCCTGAGATTAGCATAGTATTTCATTGTTTTAACTATTACAGATGTAGAAACTTAGGCTCATAGAGCTTAAATGATCTGCCATAGGTCACACTGGCAAATGCTAGAGTCAAATTTCAAACCTAATTTAAAAAAACTCATACATCTACTTACCACTATGCTTTGTAATTTCCCACCAAGATTATGTTGTGACACCTCCGTGGGCTCAAGGGAGAGGAATAAACTGAAAGAGTTCACTGATCTGTTCATTAAGCATTTATCCAGTGACTGTCATGCACTATGTTTGTCTGTTTCTCAGAATATGTGCACATACACCAGGTGTGCTCAGACTGCTCCATGGGTTTTCCAGGTAGAGTCTCAAAAGAAATATTCTTGGCCTTGGTCATTGGCTCAGTGGATAGAACATTGGCTAGCCCTGCTTATGATCACCCTGGGTTGGATTATTGGTCAGGGCACACAGGAATGACCATCTGCTTATCCTCTATTCTTTCTCCCCCTTCTCTCCTTCTTCCCCTCCAGCAGCCAGTGGCTCAATTCATTTAAGCATGACCCCAGGTACTGAGTATATCTCCATTGAAGCACACCTGTTTCAAGCACTAAAAATCGCTGGGTACAGGAGCATCGGCCCCTGTTGGGGTTGCCAAGTGGATCCTGGTTGGGGCTCATGAGGTAATCTACCTTACTAGCTCCCCTCCCCTAATGTTAAAAAAAAGAAAATAATATACTCATCTTTCCAGAAATTTAAACTTTTTAAGGGGAGAGAATATCCTTCTCATATTACATGAAAATAGAATGTAAAATGTATGTTAATTTTTTGAACACTGGAAAGTTCTCAGATTCCCCACTTTGGAGTGGCAGCTACCTTGGCCTAATTCTCAGAACTCTTGTGGTCTAGTCCTGAACTGAGAACACCCTATGTCTGAAAATATGCCAAATGGTAGCTATTACATAAAAGTGAAGGTTTTAGAGTGAGTATTTGTGTTTCCTCTATTGATCTGTCCTGCACTACTCTGCAAGTATGCTAACTTCGTGTTCCAGTACTTTTTCACACTGGCTGGAATTCTTCCCCTGGACCATTTATGTTTGGTCTGTCTCACTGTAGAACTTCAGCTTGACTTGCACTTTTTTTTTAGGTGAGAGGAGGGGAGATAGTGAGACAGACTCCTGCATGCCCTGGACCTGGATCCATCTGGCAACTTTCACCTGGGGCTCGGGTAGTCAGCTATTTTTAGTGCCTGAGGCTGATGTGCTCCAACAAAACTATCTTCGGCACCTGGGCCACACTCGATCCAATTGAGCCACTGGCTGCTAAAGGGGAAGAGGGAGAGAAGGGGGAGGGAGAAGCAGATGGTTGCTTCTTCTGTGTGCCCTGACTGGGAATTGAACCCAGGACATTCATATGCCAGGCCAATACTCTATCCACTGAGCAATCAGTCAGGACCAACTTGCACTTTTTCAAAACTTCTTTTATGCTCATATCTAATGTTACACTCTTGTACCATTTTACTATATTTATTCCTATATTTAAGTTGTTTTTCTCAGCATTTGGAAATTATATTATTTATTTTGTATTTGCTTTTATTTATTGCTTATATATATCCATTATAGCAATTTCAACATTTCAAGAGCAGGAAACTTGTCTACTTGTTCACTGGTTTATTCCTAAGATCTCGAACAATACCTAACATAAAAGAGCATTTAATAACAATTGTTAAATGAGTGAATAAATGATGACGTGAGCAAACCATTTAAAACTTAACCCCTCTACCTTCAATTCCACATATATTACAAGCAGGAAAATTCAGCATTATTTTCAGTGTCATTGTAAAGATTTTCAAAATGTATATAAAGTGCTTATATAGTAAACACTTTAAAAATGTGAATTATTATTATAACAAATATATACATAAGAATTTATATACATAACAAAAACATTACTTCTGTATTTCACTGAGGCTGTGTTGAAGAGGCATGATAAATTTAAGATACACAGATTTTTTTGAACCCATCTCTTTACACCATAACTAAGCATCAAGTCAGTTTATGTTGATCTTGTCACTGTCAACATAAGCTGCATTATTCACAGAGTAGAGCAAATCATAAATTTTTTTCCTTATAAGAAGGCTATAATATATCAGCAATAAAGTGAACTACCATAATGAATAATAGCAAGGACATGGGCAGAAAGCCACTTCATCCTGTTAATATGTTATAAATGTGAATGAATTGTAGATGTGTTTGTTTATGTTTATGTATTTAGTGCAAACAACTCACACAGAAAAAATGATAGTGATGCAACTTGTCCTTTTTTA
The DNA here is from genome assembly GCF_036850765.1 of Saccopteryx bilineata. Lineage (NCBI taxonomy): Eukaryota > Metazoa > Chordata > Mammalia > Chiroptera > Emballonuridae > Saccopteryx > Saccopteryx bilineata. Next base: position 232,162,445 of record NC_089492.1, read on the forward strand.
TTTGAAATCATAAAACCTTCCATTAAAACAGCTTCATTGCTATAAAAACTAGCCTATTGGTTCATTATCAAAAAAAAATTTCATATTTAGACTATCTTTCATGTTCATAAAAACATTGGGGTGTAAAGTGGGTATTTCCCCCTAAAATCCTATTTTATAAAATATGTCCAAAAATGGAGTTTATATAACTGTTATAATTTATTAATTACAGATTAAATTTGGATTCTTTTTTACAGGTTGAGTCACATCTAGCTCATTTATAAGCATTTAAAAAATGTTTTTTGATGGCCTATTATAAATTTTCTCAATGGAGCTGGGAAAATAGCAATGTATACCAAAAACACTTGTTAATGATGACTGCTTTCAGTGTTGGGGGACAGACTAAAATTAAGTAGATGTTCAGCATGTGAATTTAACTATGTTTCAACTGTTGGATAGACCTCATGGCCATTTTAGAAGTTTTGTCATCTGAACTGGGCTGCAGTCAGAGTAACTGTCACCCTATCAAGCACTCAGCTTTCTAAGGGTATGTAAAAGAAGCCTATTTTCTACCATAGCCCACCAGTCCTTGTAGGTGGTTCTGTTAGTTCTGTGGGCTTCTTCTTCATCCAGTAGAAACCGTGTCCTGCCTGTCATCTTTTCAAATCATCTCCCAACCACCTGTACTTGCTGTACTTGTTGCTCTGTTATTTCTTCTCTTTTCCATTTATTTAGCTCAATCTTCTACCTCACCATCCTTGTACTCAGTATACTACCTATTTTATTGTACACAGACTGGCTTCACTTTTTTACAATAATATTTTTAGGTCATGAAGCAATATATGTTCAATATAAGACATTTGTAAATGTTCAAAAATATATAAAATGAACATTAATATCACCCAAATAGTACTACCCAGATATGAGATTTGTGGTGTATTGTGTTTGCTTGCAATTATTTTCCCCACATATTTATCATTACTAGGTAAATGTTTTTCCCAAATTGCTGACAGTTTTTGCTTCATTGTGGAAGAAGCCAATAAGTATATCACCCTGGTTCCTTGTTTCTCTATAAATCTGTTTTCACACCTTCTCAAAGGAGAAGAAAGCAGATTGGGAAGTTTAGAAGTGAAAAATGGCACATGAGTTGTCTAGCCCTTTCCTCTTTTCATTCTTGTGGGATCAGGCTGCCTTCAAAGGAGCATCCTGTCTGTTCTGCTATGCCATGTGGTTAGTCTTAAAAAGGTGAGTACTCAACTATGTTGAAGACTGAATAGGAAATTGTCTAATTTTGGAGTATTAGCAAGCCCACTTGCTATTTCCTTCAATAGCAGTGTTTTTTGTTTGTTTGTTTTTGTAACAAAGGTAATATTTTAGCCTTTACTACAAAAAGATCTTTATCTTATTTTTTTAATCTTATTTTTAAATTCATTTGGAACCTGGTGTGTGTCACTCTACTCATTGATATGCATACCTTACTCCATTTATTCCTCATAATAATTTTGTACAAATGAAGTTCAACCAAGATTTTTTATTATTATTTTTTTAAGACTTTATTCATTTTAGAAGGGTGGAAAGGAGCAAGAAGCATAAACTCCCATCTGTGTCTTTGCACGGGCATTCCAAGTGGATGCTTTATCCACTGCGCCACCACAGCTCAGGCTCAAATGAGGTAGAGAGATGATGAAAAATAATGTCAAATGTTACCCAAATAAAATATAGTAAGGATTCAAATATTTGCACACCCAACACCTAGACCTATGCTCTTCTACTTAAAATATCAAATATGGAGCTAAGCTATCCCAATAAATTCAGATCTTTAGCTAAAGTTAATATCATTTGTTCTTACAGATGAAACTTGGGAATTATTTTGCTAGATATCAATCATCATTCAAACTTCAAATAAAATTAGACACACAAAAAAATATTTGGGTTTTTTTTTTTTTTTTTTTTTTTTTTTTTTGTATTTTTCTGAAGCTGGAAACGGGGAGAGACAGTCAGACAGACTCCCGCATGCGCCCGACCGGGATCCACCCGGCACGCCCACCAGGGGCGACGCTCTGCCCACCAGAGGGCGATGCTCTGCCCCTCCGGGGCGTCGCTCTGCCACGACCAGAGCCACTCTAGTGCCTGGGGCAGAGGCCAAGGAGCCATCCCTAGTGCCCGGGCCATCTTTGCTCCAATGGAGCCTTGGCTGCAGGAGGGAAGAGAGAGACAGAGAGGAAGGAGGTGGGTCGGTGGAGAAGCAAATGGGCGCTTCTCCTATGTGCCCTGGCCGGGAATCGAACCCAGGTCCCCCGCACACCAGGCCAACACTACCGCTGAGCCAATCAGCCAGGGCCAATATTTGTTTTTTTTTAATTTTGTTTTTCAACTACAGTTTACTTTCAATATTATTTTGTATTAGTTTTAGATTAGACAATCATATACTTTACAAAGAGGTATCAATATTTTCTATACCCATTTGGAACCATACATAGTTATTACAATATTACTGACCATTAATATGTTGTGTCACATTAACTGATTTGCAGATATTGAACCAGCCTTGCATCTTGGTAATAAATTCCACTTGTTCTAGTATATAATCTACTTAATGTATTGCTGAATTCAGTTTGCTATTGTTTTGATAAGGCTTTTTGCATCTATTTTTATCAGAGATATTGGCCTATATTTTTTATTCTTTGTAGTGCCTGTATCTGATTTTGTAATTAGAATAATACTGGCCTTGTAACATGAGATTGGGATTCTTTCCTCCTCTTGAATTTTTTGGAATTGTTTGAGAGTAAAAGGTGTTAAATTTTTTTGAATATTTGGTAAAATTCATCAGTGCAGCCACCCAGTCAAGGATTTTTGTTTGTTGGGCGGGTTTTGATTGCTACTTTGATTTCCTTGATTGTAATCAGTCTGTTTAGATTTTCTGTTTATTCATGATTTAGTCTTGAAAGGTTATATGTTTCTAGATATTTGTCCCTTTCTTCCAGATCTGTCCAACTTGTTGGCATATACAGTGGTACCTTGAGATACAAATTTAATTCGTTCTGTAACCTAGCTCATAAGTCAGTCAACTTGTATATCAAACTGCTGCTACTGGACCCATGCGCCAATGCACCAACTAGTGGCAGCTTCCCAAATCAAAACTCGTGTCTCAGTTTCACTTGGATCTTAAACAAAAATACAGACCGAGTTGCAGCTCATATCTTAAAAGATTTGTATGTTAGTCTGTTCATATTTCAAGGTACCACTGTAGTTGCTCATAATATTTTCTTACAATGCTTTGTATTTCTGTGCTGTCAGTTGTTACTTATTTGCTTTTATGTCTAATATTTATTTAGGTCCTCTTTTTTTCTTGATGAGTCTGGCAAAATGTTTATCAATCCTGTTTATCTTTTCAAAAAACCATCTCTTGGTTTCATTGGGTTTTTGTATTTTTTGGGGGGGGGACTCTATTTTGTTTATCTGCTCTAATCTTTATTATTTTATCCCTTCTACTCACTCTGAGCTTTGTCTATTGTTCTTTTCCTAGTTCCTTTAGATATAAGATTGGATTCTTTATTGGAGATTTTTCTTATTTTTCTTTTTCTTTTGCAGTAGGCTTATGTTACTATGAATTTTCCTTTTAGTACTGCTTTTGCTCTGTCCCATAGATTTTGGGTTGTTGTGTTTTCATTTTTATTTGTCTCAAGGCATTTTTTATTTCTTCCTTGATCTCATTGTTAAACCACTCATTGTTTTATAACATGTTATTTAGCCTCCATGTCTTTGTGTGTTTTTCAGTGTGTTTCTTATAATTGATTTCTAGTTTCATAACATTGAGTTTGGAAAAGATTCTTGATATAATTTCAATCTTCTTAAATTCATGAGACTTGTTTTGTGGCCTAACATTTTGTCTATCCTGCTGCTTGAAAAGAATTAATATTCTTCTGCTTTGTGTAAAATTCTCTGAAATTATCAACTAAATACAATGTGTCATTTATGGCTGATTTTCTGTCTGGAAGATCGATCCATTGATGTCAATAGGGTGTTAAAGTTCCCTACTATGACTATTACTTTTCATGCCATCCTTTATGTCCATCAATTAAGTTTTTTCAACTAACCAGTAATTTAACCAATAAATATTTCCATCCAGGTCAGTAATAAGAAGCACTGATATCATTTATTTTTCATCACCTTCATATTGAAGGATCAACAACTGATATTGATTATTGGTTTGTTAATTCAATGTCACAAAATCTCATAGCTTTTTGGGTTTTATTGACATTAACTGATGGTTTACATATGTCACATTTTTTAAAGATGTGAATTACTGGCATATTCATTTTTTCTTAAGCTTTTACAAGATACATCAAATGTCAGTCTGGAATAATTACAGGTAGAGCAAATAACAAGTCCTTCTAAGTGACAGACAGCTGATGATTTCTGAGACTAGGTCATATCATAAGCTTTCTCTGCTTAAGTGATTTTCTGCTCCCTGGAACCTGCTTCAAGGCTAAAACTGTTCTTTCCTTCCAGTCTGAGTATAGTAATGAGAAAGTTAATTAGTCCAATTGTTTGCAAGTGTAAATGTCCATACTCTGAAGAAAGCAAATATGCTGTTTTCTGAAACTTACGGGAAGGACAGGAAAGATTCTCATCAACTAGTATAACTGAAGGAAGGCAAGTTCCCTTTGCCGCACTGAGGAAAACGAAGATGTTAAATTGCTAAAAAATAAATAAATAAATACTGCATGATGCTAAAAACTAATTTAAATTGTGGCCAGCTCAAAGAATTATTAGAGCTCAGGAAGTTCAGCAATGTACTCCTGCTTTAACTATTTTTAATTGTAGCTTTATTATAACCTAAGTAACTCTTAAGTCTACTGGACTCCATGCTCTCAGTTTCTGTGAAATACCACTAGAATCTCATCATATTTTCCTGTTGTGCTTAAACTAGTTCAAAAAGTTTTATTTCACTTGAAACCAATGCATTCTAACTAAGACTAGAGTAACCAATTCAGATATTGAGACCTGTGGGGAAAGATATACTCCCCTTTTTATCATTAAGCCTCTAGTTCTGGGAGAAAGAGAAAAATGCACCCTTGCCATAAGATGAAAAGCTAATATAAGCTTCTCTGGGAAATCTATTTGATTAGCTCCAGGGTTACTCTGCCAACTAGTGCACTAAGTAGCTAAAATTTCTGAGCACTTTTTATGGCACGGACTGCCTTTCTATAACAGAAATCAGACAGTCAATTAGACAATGAAAACATCACTTGTCAATATTAATTCAACATACTCTATTGGTCTTATGTGGGTTTCAGAAAATTTTCTGAGATATGTAATCATATGTCTTGAACAAAAGAGTTGAGCAATTTGTCTATGCTGATACTTGCCATTAATTCATTCAAATCAATTCATTTTAAACCTGAATGTATATTTGCTTTTGTGTGATCTAGTTAAGGAACAAAAATAAAAGTTAACTTCCCTTGGGAAATTTGTATTTTTCAATGTACATTAATACTCTGAAATAAATCAATGCATACTTATTTGTCACTTCACTCCTTTGACTTCACTAAATTAATCATATTTTAGAGCTACAGTTCTTGAATTTCAGGTGATAAAGCTCGGGCAAGCAAAAGCCATCTGACTGGTTCAGTGATCCAGGGAAAACCAATTTCCCTTCTAAACTGAGAGATCTCAAGAGAAAAGGAAAAAACAAAACAAAACAAAACATACATGGCTGTAAATGAATCTGACTCTTGAAGTTGTTTTCCATTTCAAACAGCTATGATTCTATGACCTCAAAATATTTATGTGTAAAAACAAGAAGCAAAACCTTCATCTGAATGAAAGAGAAAGCTATCCACTAAAAATAACTGATTCATGAAATATTTTTGCTGTTGCTGTCTTTAAAATCATGTCTGTAGTAAATTAAAAAAAATCTTTTGTGAATGAGAAATAAGAATTGCAAGATTTTCTTATATGCTGAAGTGCTTCCTTTTTTTCTTTTGGTTCATTACAAATGGGTGTAATCCAGATAAATTCTTCAAAAAGAAGCTTAAACAACAATAAAATCACGTGATTATTGACAATCAATCATTAACAGTTGGGCTTTGGAGTTGACTTGGTTTTATTTCAAAAAACTGTGTAATGGCCTGACCAGGTGGTGGTGCAGTGAATAGAGCATCGGACTGGGATGCGGAAGGACCCAGGTTCGAGACCCCGAGGTTGCTGCCAGCTTGAGTGTGGGCTCATCTGGCTTGAGCAAAAAGCTCACCAGCTTGGACCCAAGGTCGCTGGCTCAAGCAAGGGGTTATTCAGTCTGCTGAAGGCCCACAGTCATGGCACATATGAGAAAGCAATCAAAGAACAACTAAGGTGTCACAACGAAAAACTGATGATTGATGCTTCTCATCTCTCTCCATTCCTGTCTGTCTATCCCTCTATCTGACTCTCTGTCCCCGTAAAAAAAATAAAATAAATAAAGCTGTGTAATGTTAGGCAGGAAACTAGAAAAGTCAGATTTCTTATCTGAAGAATAAATATAATAGTACTTATCTTTTAGAGCTGCCATAAAAATTACAGGAAATTATTAATGCAAAAATGCTTGAGGTTCTAAACATTTTTATTATTATAAATTCATTCTTTCACTTATTCAGCAAGTATTTGCTGAGTAACTCTATGTGCCAGCCACTGTTCTGGGCTTTGGGGATATAGCATTAGTGAATAAGAGACAAAATCTCTTCCCCGAGAGAGCTTACCTACTAGTGAAAGACATAAATATTAAAAATAAATAATTATATATATATATATATATTATAATATTTGGAAGCAGTCTTTCCTGTGGAAAAAGTATTTATTAGAGTAGAGCTCTTTATTTAAAAAGTCACATAAAATTAATGAAATTTCCTGGCTAGGAGGAATTACCTGGCGTAGTGGACAGACTACAATGATCCTAATAGTATCACTCATGACTATGTCTCATTGACCAAACATACTCAACACAAAGAAACTTGAGGTTGAAAAGCACAACTAAAGTCAAACTATTTTTAGTTTCAAATATTGTGAATACTAAGAAGATAAAGATTTGGTGAGAATAACCCAATTACCACAGATATCTACAGTGTTATTATGGATAAAGAATTAGAAACTTAAGTTGCTTAACAAACTTGATTTTGGTTAGTTAGCTCTTAACTGAAATGGTATGCTTTTACTTCTGTTCTCAAAGAGAAAGGACTTTCTAGTATTTGGAGTTGTGAAGGAAGAATGAAGAGCTTGAGAGAGCTTATTGTGTATGTCTCTAATCTTTCTCTCTGTCATTTGCAGTATTTAATCTCATTCCCTATCTATGCATGTTTAATAATCATATTAGGATCAAAAAGTTGCCATCAAGGACTCCATTAAAACAGGAAAATGCACAGAAGTGATAGTGTTGAATGAAATGTTTTTGTGGGCTCTTTTTCTATACTAACAGTGTTTGTATAAAAGAAATTTTAATGAGTAATGCAAAAGTAGAGTTGGCCTTTGAGCAGAGAAATACATATTTTTAAGGGGAAGAGATTATTAAAATGAAATGTTGGCATTCCCTAAGTAGGATTATTAAAACAAGCAATTTAGCAAACCTGTTATCCTCAGTTTTTACAAGGAAAAAATAATCAACAGAACTCAGATAAATCATGATTGTAGGCTCGTGCCTCCCCAAATGGGGCAAATTTGGACCTTCATATCTTTTTGGATTCTTTTATTTATTGATTAATTTTTAGATAGAGGAGAGAGAGAAAAGTGGGAGAGAGAGAGAGAGAGAGAGAGATAGGTGAGTGAGGGGAGAAGAACTAGAAGCATCAACTTGTAATTGATTCTCACATGTGCTTTGACCAGGCAAGCCTGGAATTTAGAACTCGCAACCTCAGCATTCCAGGTCTAAGCTTTGTCTACTGTGCCACCACAGGTCAGGCTAGACCTTCATTTCTAATTGATCTAAAGATGTAAATCTAGGGCTTGTACTCTCAGCTAGGTAGTTTTCAGTATAATCGATGCCGAGAAAAATAATGTTGCAGCTCAGGTACAATTCTGCTACAAATAAGTAAGGTCGTTTGGGTCCACTGTCCTACAACCACATTGAAACTAGTAAAGATACATAGGCTATATTAATTTTTTATAGAAAGTTGAGAAGCCAGAGATGACATATGAAGAATGTGATTCAACAACCATAACAATAAAAAATAACATTTATAAAATGCTTACTATGAAACAGATAATGATACTACACTATTATAATCTGCATTACCACATTCAGCCCTAATAAGAACACTTATTTTTTCATATTTCAATAACTACACAGTGACCTGTCCTTTATCAGACCCTGTGCTAATTGCTGGCAATATACTAAGAAACAAAAATAAGTATGGTCACTATCATTATAGGGCTTATAGTTTGACCAAATAATCACAAAAATAATTATAACATTCTGTAAAGTGCTATATAAAACAATTTAATCAGTAATTTTATCTAAGTGAAGAAGTCACAAAATGCTTCTCTGAGAAAGTAATTTGAGTTGAGATCTGAAAGACAAGAATAATTTAATTATGGGAAAGAAGAGCATTTGGAACTGCTGGTGGGAATGCAGACTTGTGGAAAACAGTATGGCTTTTCCTCAAAAAATTAAAAATGAAAATGCCTTTTGACCCAGCTATCCCACTTTTAGAAATATATCGTAAGAATACCAAATCACTGATTCAAAAGAAGAAATGCACCCCCATGTTTATTGCAACATTGCCAAGATCTGGAAACAGCCCAAGTGTCCATCAGTGGATGAGTGGATTAAAAAGTTCAGGTACATATACACAATGAAATACTACATGGCTATGAAAAAGAAGGAAATCTTACCCTTTGCAATGGCATGGATGGACCTGGAGAATATTATGCTAAGTACAATAAGCCAGGCAGAGAAAGACAAATACCATATGATCTCACTTACATGTGGAATCTAATGAACACAGTGAACTGACGAACAGAATAGAGGCTGCGGGGTCACGGGGAGCAGGGGACAGCAGTCAGAGGGAAGGGGGATGAGGAAACGGGATCAGAGAAAGTGAAGGGATTAGTGAAATTATGAATACATAATACATAGATACAAATAACAGGACAGTAAATCCCAGAGGGAAGGGGAGAAGGAGTTAGGGGGAGGGGGACAGAGGAGGTGTAATGGGGGACATGGAGGTGGGAGGTGAGGGTGTTATATTGAGTGAGACACTTGAATCCATGTAAACACAATAAGTTAAAATTAATTAAAAAAATTAAAAAAGGAACAGCACATATGTGCAAAGATGAGGTAAAGAAGATAAGGAGCTCTGGGCTCTGGAATGTAGAGTGAAAAAAAAGTAGAAAAGGATGAGACTGGATGAGAGATTGTGGTCAGACCATGGAAAACCTTGTTGATACATGAAAAGCTTTGTCTTTATTCTACTTACAATGGGAAGCCATTGAAAAGAGCCAGAGATAGAACAACAGGCAGAGAGATATCAGATTTGCAAACTTTCTAGCCATTAGGTAGAGACTGATTGGATAGAAGTTGGGCATGATGAATGCAGATTGACTATTTCAATAACTATTGCAGTTGTCTAAGCAAGAAATGATTATAAGTGAAACTGGTGAAGATGGTGGTGTAGGTAAACACATAACTCAAATCCTCCCACAACCACATTAAAATTACAACCAAACTACAGTATAACCATCATTTTTAACTGCCTGAGATCTAGCTAAACAGATGTCCTACAACTAAGGATATAAAGAAAAAGCCAAATCATGTTTGATCAGAGGTGCAGAGATGCAGAGTGGGCTGGTCCCACACCTACATGTGATGTTTAAAAATTGGAAGAAATATTTCAGAAGAGGTGCCCCAGAAGAGCCCTACTATTCAATCCCATATTCCAGTGTCAAGAAAAATAGCCCCCATAACTTCTGGCTAAAAAAACCTCAGCTAGGACTGTGGTTGAGTGAGACTCTTAGAGTTCCAGATGTTTCTCTTAAATGGACTGGTAGACAGACTCACTCAAACCTACTCACTCTGAGCTTCAGCGCTGAGGCACTAGGGACATATGAGAAGGAACTGAGTTGTCTGGTTTTGAAGTGAGAGCTGGAGTAGCAGCTGTTTCTCAGACAGAAGTGTTGGCAATGCCTTTGTTCCTCTTCTGGGCCCTCCCTCCACAGAGCATGAAGGTGGGTTCCATACCTGATTCTTCATCAGCCTGGTTGATATTATTCAACCCACCCTGGTGATTTTCTGAGACCCTACCCAGTGGCTTTTCTATATAAATTGCCTGTCTTGGCTCATGCTTTGAACATTCCTAAAATCTCTCAAACAAGTAGAATCTGGCCTCACTAGGCCAGTACCTCTCCCTAAATGGCCCCGGGCCCAGCATTAGCAGCAGGTGGCCTTGGTTCACAGCTTGGCCTCTCCTGGTCACCTCCAAATCCAGCACAAGTAATAACCATTTACAGATCATTTTGTAGCTCATGCTAGGTAGCCCCAGGAAGGATATAAGCAGTGGCTGATCTTTGTATACACTTCCTAAGAGGCCCCAAACCTAGCATACCCAGTATACTGCTTCAGACCACATCTAAACACCACCCAACCTCCTCCACAAGGGACATACTTAAGGGGTAGACTCAGCAGGCATCATTGACCCACTGAAGTAAGTCCTGTCCCATGGGGTTGGTCCCTGCATAGCTGATTCTCCAGCCAGTCTCCACAGCCAGTCAGTCTGGAGGTAAGTTCCTTCCACTGTAGTTCCAACAGCAGTCAAGGCTCAACTACAACAAGATGGTGTACACAGCTCACAAGGTGGGGGGACACAGCTGGAGTGCCCAAATTGGGTGATGGGAGATTGTGCCATTGGAACATACAGGACACTTACTTCATAAGGCCACTACCAAGCCTGAGAGACAGCAGTTCTATCTAATACATAGAAACAAACACAAGCAGGCTGCCCAATGAGGTGACAAAAAAACATGCCCCAAATAAAAGAACAGAACAAAACTCCAGAAACAGAACTAAACAAAATAGAGGCAAACAATCTACTAGATGCAGTGTTCAAAACACTGGTTATAAGGATGCTCAATGTACCTAGAGGAAGAGTAGATGTACTTAGACCTTTAACAAAAGACAGGAAATATAAAAACATAAAAATAGAAAGCATAAAAAAATCAGAAATAAAGAGTACACTAACTGAAATGAAGAATACATTACAGGGAAACAACAATGGAGTAGATGAAGCAGAAAACCCCCAATCAAAATAGCAAAAAAGGAGAACTGAAAAAAAAATGAAGATAGCCTCTGGAACAACTTCAACCATTTCAACAACTGCATCATGAGAGTGTCAGAAGGAGAAGAGAAAACACAGGAATTGAAAATCTATGTGAAAAAATAAAATGGAAAACTTCCCTAATCTGGTGAAAGAAATAGACACACAAATCCAGGAAGCACAGAAGGCACCAAACAAAATGAACCCAAAGAGGTCCACACAAAGACAAATCATAATTAAAATTTCAAAGATTAAAGCAGAAAGAAAGCTTTAAGAGCAAGAAGAAGAAAACAATTAGTTACCTACAAGAGAGCTCCCAAAGACTGGCATCTAGTTTCTCAACAGAACTTTGCAGGCCAGAAAAGAGTAGCAAGAAATAATCAAAGTGATGAAAAGCAAGGATCTACAATCAAGATTACCCAACAAAGCTATCATTTAGAATCCTAGGACAGATAAAGAGGTTCCCAGACAAGAAACACTCCAGGAGTTCATCACCACCAAACCAGTATTACAAGAAATATTAAAGGGTTGTGTTTTTTAGGAAGAAGAAAAAAAAACATGAATAATAAAATGGCAATAAATACATTCCTATCAACAGTTACTTTAAATACAAGTGGACTAAATGTTTCAATCAAAAGATATATAAGGATGAATGGATAACAAGACCCTTACATATGCTAGCTACAAGAGACTCACTTCAGATTGAAAGACACAGACAAACTGAAAGTAAAGGGATGGAAAAAGATGTTTCATTAAAATGGAAACAAACAAAAAATCAGCTGTGATAGCAATACTTATACCAAACAAAAGACTTTAATACAAAGGTTATATAAAAATAGACAAAAGGCCCAACAAATTCACTTCTGGGTATTTATTCAAAGAAACCCAAAACACTAAATTGAAAAGACATATGTATCCATATATTCATTGCAGCATTATTCATAATAGCCAAGATATGAAAGCAACCTAAGTGCCCATCAATAGATGAATGAATAAAGAAGAAATTATATATATATATATATATATATATATATATATATATATATATATACAAGGAATATGACTCAGCCATAAAAACAGAATGAAATCCTGCCATTTGCAACATGGGTGGACCTAGAGGGTGTTGTGCTGAATGAAATAAGTCAGACAGAGGACGACAAATGCCATCAGATTTCACTCGTATAAGGAATCTAAAAACAAAATAAATAAGCAGACAGAAACAGACTTATAGATACAGAATACATTTTGAGAGCTCCCCAGTATGGGGGACTGTGGGAGTGACGAGTGAAAAGATGAAGGAATTAAGAAGTGCAAACAAGTAGTTACAGAATAGTCACAGGGTTGTAAAGTACAGCATAGGAAATATAGCCAATAGTATTTTAATAACCATGTATGGGATGATAACTTAATAAGTTATATAATGTTTAATAACTGAGTTGTAGATCTAAAACTAATATAATATTGTATGTCAACTGTAATTAAAAAATATTCAAAGTAAAAAAAAGAGAAATGAATATAGTTTGTACTATTGTGATGACTTTAGAGATAAAGAGAAATACCATATTTTGAGATTCTAAGGCACACTTAAAAATTTTTAACATCTCTAATATCATAATACTTCTTATAGTCTCTGTGCTATATTGATTGTCTGATTGCCTCTGCCTGTTCAAGTGCATAGAAATGTGCAAAACCCAGATGATATAGCAACACTCAGAAATGGTTTCCAGCTAAAGTTCATGATGGTACAGATCATAATATCGTGTGAAAATACCTGGTCCTTCAGAACTCTTAAGTCAAGTGATGAGTCAATGCATTCATTGGCATCTTTTTCTTTCCTATGAATAAAGTAATGGTGCATTACAATTGATGAGATTTTATATTCACTGAAATATGACAAAAAGATATTATGAAAGTAAACCAGCAAAGATTAATTAGGTACTGACCATAAAAAGTAAAAGAGAAAGATGACTCTTAAATTCCTGGTTTGGTCAAATGGTTGAATGGTAATGCTATTCACCAAAACAGGAGAACATTTAGGAGAGCATGAGAGTTAAAAACATGAATTCAATATTGGCAATTTTGAATTTGAGATAACTCTGAGACATAAAAAAGAATATATTGAAGAGAAAATTAAAAATAATATTAATCTAAAACTCAAAAGCACATATAAACTTAAGAATTAAAAGGTTTATGCCATACCAATATTATTTCCATTTACTGGCAAACTACTTGAAATAACAGGAATTGTAAAAAACTGTCAGTCAAAGGCCATATAATTTATAGGTTGCAGAGATGGATAGATCTGATGCAGTGCTAAGATAAGAGAGCCAAAATAAAACCTAGATTAATAAATTATCAGAGAATAAATAACTCATTAGAAAATATATGAAAAAATTTTTTATTTAGAAAATTAAATTTAACAGGATGACACTGATCAATAAGAGTACATAGAAACGTTTCTATAGCATATGAACTGCTGATCATGTATACAGGAATTTCTTAAACTGTTGTTGATCTCATAAGTAATTAAAGAAATATAAACTAAAATAATAATGGAATACTATGTTGTCTGTCACATTACTAAAAAAACAATAAAGTACTTTATTATTAATGTAATTAATTAAATTATAATCAGAAATTGAATATTTATTATAAATTAATATTTAAAATGTAAGAGAAAACAAACATTTAAGAACATTAACAATAAAAGAAATAAATGTGACAGAAAATAACACAGTGGTGAGATATAAGTAAACAATTATTAACTATAAATAGGAAGCTGGTACTTTTGCCACTTTCTAGCTTCGGGTAACATCCTACACTTTCTTTTTTTTATCTTTTATTTTGCCTTTCCCTTTCTTTTTCTATTTTTCTCTTCTTTTATCTTTTCTACTTGTCTTTTTGAAAGGGAGTGTACAATGGGAAGAGAACACTAGCTTTCTTCTACTGTAGTGTTTTCATACCCACTGCATGGGCTCATGTTCCAGATCCTAGAACCAATTTCTACTTAACACATCCTCAACTATCCTTCATGTCAAGGAACAATTGCGATGACATCAATCAATACCCGGCTCAAACACTGTCATCCAGTGATCTTCGATCTTTCTGAACAGATGGGGTTTAACTCTTTGGACCCACTATTTATCTCCCTATGCCCTCCTCTCCTCTGACAAAACACTGGGAGTGTTACAGTTAAATACTGATGGCCTACATTTTAGTTCACAGAATGCACACTGTTCTTATCTTTCTTTTGGAACATTATTTTACTCATTTATCATCTCTTTGGAACTAATTCAAGAAGAGTTAGGTGACTAGTCCATGTCACTAAATGATCAACTATGAAGTAATCTTTGGCAATTCTGAAAATTATCTGGAATCCATGAAAAAGATGAGTGTCTTTGGCTTGAAAGCCATGTGATGTGAACCCTGTTTCCAGTCAACCTGGCTGAAATAAACCAGAAAATTTCTGGTTTTTTGTGATGACTTTTGTTTGAAGGAGAAAAGGACAATTGAATTAAATTATTGAACATCTCATGATATGTAGAGAAGAGACTATGGCTTGCTAATCCAACAAAAGTGGTCAAAAACTGTAATTATAGCTTTGATTATTATTAAGTAAAATCGCAAAATTAAACTTGTTCATCCCTTTTATTAAGAAACGACTATCAGTTTTATGAAGAATTTTATTTTATTATTTTATTTCTCTCATTTTTGAAGTCAATGCCACTGTCCTTGAATTATAAATAGAAATCTGGGGCTCCCAATAATATATATTAGTAGGTATATACCTCAATATATACCAATAATGGGACATAAAAATGAGACTCAGAGACATGAACAAGAATGTGATGGCAACAGGGGCGGGAGGTTGGGGGAGGGGGGAGGGTGTGAAGAAGGAGAGAGGGGTTAGGGGAGGGGAGGGGCACAAAGAAAACCAGATAGAAAATGACAGAAGACAATTTAACTTTGGGGGAGGGGTATACAGCACAATCAAATGTCAAAATAATCTAGAGATATTTTCTCTCAACATATGTACCCTGATTTATCAATGTCACTGCATTAAATTTAATAAAAAAATAAAAAAATAATAAAAAATAATAATAGACTAAAAGAGTGGCTGGTTATATTTGATATGATGATGTCACGTATCTTTCAGCTAACATATTTGACAGTGTACTAAAAATTGGCACTGCTACACCAAGGAAGATTATAAACCACAAGTTGCAAACTGATGACATACAGGTTGAATTCAGCTTTCAGATGACATTTGCAATTGCTATTTTTTTTAATTAGTTACCAAAAAAGAAAAGATGGGGAATTTCAAATAAAATTTAAAAACAATTGCCATGAAAGCAACCAATCCCTTTTACCTCATTTTAAGCTAGGATTTATTCTACTATAAAGTTTTTAAGCTCATATAATACCATATTTATAAATTAATCAAACATTTTTACAGTTATTTGATTTTAAAAAATCCTTTTCTACTATTTTTTCTATTTTATTAATATTATTTTTCTCTTAATTTTATTCTTTCAAATTATTCTTGTTTATTGTGCATGTCTTATTCTTTACTGTACATATCAAGTTCCCTCATTTTTCAGCATTCAAGGCTATACATTTTTCCATATGTTGAAGCCCTCCCATTCTTCAAGGGATTATTTAGGTGGTGAGATTCCCAAGGTGAAGAAAGCATGAGGAGCCACAGGGAGATGAGACATGCTGCAATGCTTTGTTCCATGGTGTATGCCAAGCAGACCTGCTGTCCTGGAGTCCTAATCTAGCAGTGACAGTGTGGTAGATAGAGTACTTAGCGACAACAGTGGCTGAGGGCCAACAACATTACGTCAAGGAAGTGATGTCAGTTGCTGAGTCAGGTGGCCCAAAAAGGCATGGCTGCCCTAGAAAAGCCTGGAAACTGGAGCTGAGTCAGGCAGCCCAAATATGCTTGGGAGCTGGAGGTGGGGAAAGCATCCTAGAATGGCATAGGAGTTGGACTGCTTCTGCTGTTTCTGTTGTTAACCAGAGATCACATCCTGATTTTCCCTATTATGATCCCCATACCATATAAATTGTTTTTTCTGTATTCTATATATGTTTTGATATAATATGTTATCCTGTTTTTTGCTTTATAGTAATTTTTAATTTATTTTTTTAATTCAGTTTATCTATTAATTTCTGAAAATGCTCATTTTAACACCCTTAATATATTTCTAATTCAATTGGCTCATAATCACAGAATATGCCCTGAAAACTTCTTGAATTTAAAAAAATTCTTATGACTGCTTTCTGCAATCATAGATTAAATAAAATTCTAGATATTTTATATGATAGTTTTAATATTTTATATGCATTTATTAAATCAAGCTTTTTGATTGCATCATTCAGCATCTCTATGTTCCCCTTTTTAAAATTTTGCCTACTAGATATCTTCAGTTCTGAAGAGGTCTTTTGATGTCTTTTCTTATAAATTCACAATTCAATCTTTTCAGCTTCTTATATGTTTAATAGTTATGTCTATGTAGTTAGGTGCTGTGTTGTTTGAAATATACAAGTTTATAACTATCATGTTATCATATTAAATTTTTCCTTTTGTTATTTTTACACAATGACCTGTTTTAGCCATTGTTTGTGCTTTTAACATTACTGCCATCTTGTCTGATTGTATTATTATTTCTATTATGGGTATCTATTTATAATAGCTTTCTAGCATCATGTCCTTAGATGTAATAGTTAGAATATGGGTCAGACTCCTCTAAAAATATACAGTTGTCCTCATCTCACAAATTTAAAGGGAGGTGAGTCATAGTTGAGTTTGTGGCTCAATGGTATTGAAGTCCAGGGCTTCTCCCTTCTCAATTCACAGATCCCAACTTGTATTCTAAAATAGCTCTCTCTTTTCTGCATCACATATACATCCCAGCTAATTAGATGGAGAAGAGAACAAACAGGTGGACAGAGCCTTCCTTTTCAAGGGAATTACTTGAAACAAGGGAAGTTATAAACATCACTTCCATTTTTATCCATTGACCAGTATTTTATCTTTTAACTGTTCCTTATTTTTACTATTAGTCCAGCAACTCATTCATTTTTTAGATAATTTATAAGTTGTGCTATATATTTTTATTTCTTTTTCAGATACATAACATCTATAATATAAATTAGAAATTTACCAAATAATTTATCCACAAAGATGATCTTAGGTAATAAAGAATTTGGTCTTAGCCCAAAGAAAGGCATGGCCATTGTCTTCAGTTCTTTTGAGGTAACCTCTACACCACAGAAATTTCTCAAGTAATAGGAGTAACTTTGTTATTCATGATTGGCCTCTGTGATAAGACTTGATTATTTATGCTAATGAGGTGATTCATACGCAGTCCCTTAGGTAATTTATGTTAACAAGATAACTCAGGATAAAGGTTGGTCACATTAGAAAGATTAATCATGTGCTTAGAGTGTTGGGATGTTGGGATTTGAGCTACATGATATCAGCTTGACCTCTAGGGAAGGACAGTAATAATTGAGATTGAATTCAACCATATTGGTAATAGCTCAATCAGTTATGCCTACATGATGAAGTCTCCATAAAAACTTTGTACACAAAGCTCAGCTGAACTTTCTAGGTTGCCAGTACTCTGTTCACATATTGCTACACATCAATGTTGGAAGAGTAACTTATTCAGAGGCACAAAATCCTCATGTTTGGAACCCCTACTCCCTAATTCTGCCCTCTGTATCTCTTCTTTTCACTGGTTCTGACTTATATCTTTTTTCCATAATAAAACTGCAGTCACAACTATAGTGAGTTATTTTAGCAAATTACTGAACATAAGAAAATCTGCGGAGTCATCCAAGTTTGTAGCAAGGTGGTCTGAAGTGAGAATGGCCCTTGAGACCCCTACACTTGTGGCTTATGTCAAAAGTCTTGGGAAGACATGGAAGTCTTGAAGGACTGTGGCCTTTAAGCTTGAGTTTTGCTAATTCTGAGTAATTTAATGCAATATTTCTTCTCTACCCATATATTAATAAATAAACTAAGATCATAAGGTATTTTCACTGCCCTCTCTTTTACAGTCTCTTCCCTTCCAGATGAAATAAAAATACTTTACATCTGTTCTTTTTCCTTTCTCACCCAAACTCTAGTTGAAATAGTTTAATACACTTATACTTTGACTATTATTAGAATTCATCTTAAATATACTTCCTACATTTCAAAAACTTTATTTAATATTGCATTGTTAATCCCAAATGATTTGTCACTATTTATTTAAACTTAACTTTTATTCTATAATAAATGTTCCTCCCAATTCATTTTTTTATCTTCCTGAGTTCTTAGTTCTTCCTCTAGATTCTTTTTTTTTTTTTTAGTGGTTCAAGTTCTTTAGAATTTTCCTCAAATGTGGTATATAAATAATAATCATTCATTCCTGTTTCCTGGGAAGTGTTACTTGTTTGGTGGTCAGTATTGATAGTGCCATTTCTGTTTCAATCAGTTTTCCCAGAAATCCTAGTTTATGCCTGTTGTTGTGGCATCATTATCAATGGTGGCCCCTTTCACTCTCACTTAGAATGATAGATTATATATCATCTTATGTAAAGAGACACACATTCTAACCTGGCCTGTGGTGGCACAGTGGATAAAGCGTCGACCTGGAACGCTAAGGTTGCTGGTTCAAATCCCTAGGCTTACCTGGTCAAGGCATATATGGGAGTTGATGCTTCCTGCTCCTCCCCCCTTCTCTCTGTCTCTGTCTCTCTCTCTCTGTCTCTCTTCTCTAAAATGAATAAATAAATTAAAAAAAAAAAGAAATTCACCTTCTAAATTTTTGATTATCTATATAGACCTACCCTTCTCCTACATGTTAATACCTTGGCCAGATAACAGGTTCTGGAGTTAAAATCTTTACCTCTCATTTACTTAAATGCATCATCCCACCGTACTCTAGCATTTTGATCTTTCTTCCTGAAACTTTAAGAAAATTTTCTCTTTATCTTTAAATATAGAATTCTTTTATGCCTAGGTACATGTCCCTTTTTTATTACTCATACCAGAAATTCAGTACATACTTTAAAATGACAAAACTGGCCTTCCTTTAGCCTAGGGATATTTTTGTTGAATGGTTATTAAATTAGCATAACCCCTATATCTGTCCCTTTCTCTTTTTATAGAATTCTGTTGTCATGTTGTATCCAGAATCTATCATTAGAATCTCTTTTCCATAAATATCCAGACTTTGAAATATTTCCTCCGAGATTTTCTTTATTTTGTCTAAGATATTAATTCAGGTTTTAACAACGGTCACTTTTTTTTATATCAATTTAGTTATTAAATTGTTTAGTTGGAAATCATGGTTTGTTGATGAAATGTTTTTCCAAAAAAGTAATTTCTGGCCCTGGCTGGTTGGCTCAGTGGTAGAGTATCGGTCTGGTGTGCAGGAGTCCCAGGTTTGATTCCCGGCCAAGGCACACAGGAGAAGCGCCCATCTACTTCTCCACCCCTCCCCCTCTCCTTCCTCTCTGTCTCTCTCTTCCCCTCCCACAGCCAAGGCTCCACTGGAGCAAAGTTGGCCCGGGCGCTGAGGATGGCTCTGTGGCCTCTGCCTCAGGCACTAGAATGGCTCTGGTTGCAACAGAGCAGTGCCCCAGATGGGCAGAGCATCGCCCCCTGGTGGGCATGCCGGTTGGATCCCAGTTGGGCACATGGGGGAGTCTGTCTGACTGCCTCCCCATTTCCAACTTCAGAAAAATACAAAGAAAAACCCCACAAAAAATCCCCAAAAAAGTAATTTCTGTGTTTAATTTGAATCTTCTTAAGTGTTGTTATTACTTTTCTGTTCAAATTGACTTTTTTCTTCTTCAGAAGATATACTGAGTCAGCCATAGATGATCTTTTGGTTTTTCTCCCTCTCATGTGTGTGACCCACTTTAATATGTTATGACTTATTTTTCTTTTTTTGGTAACTCAATAGAGTCAATTTCTAATTATGTGAGGCTAAACATTTTCTACCCCTGTAAGCTGTCAATGTGTAGAAGATAGTCTGTACTTATGGTGGTCTGAATGGTCAAAAAAAGGAAATATTTCAGATCCTTCTAAATTGTAACCTTCATGAATCTCTTATCTCCAACCAAAAAGCCAAATTTCATTTGCCTGCAGGCTATTGACACTGTGGAAAAGATAAACAGAAAGAAGGAGAGGTAAATAGGTATACCCTGAAAGGGAGAGCTCTGACCCATTTCCTGTTAGGAAGAAGAAAAGAAAAAAGATTATGGCCATTGGCCAACAAGGCCTGTCATCATGCTACATCTGACCAATCAGATGAATAATACTCCTTCTCAAGATCAGGGGGAAGGTTTCAAGATAGTGAAGAAATTATCCTTGGAACTGAGAGAAAAGCCAGATCTTTTTTTCCTCCAAAGATTCTAAAGCAATGAGGGAGGTAAAAATAAAATAAAATATGGTCATTGTCATCAAAAAGTTCAATGACTAGTAGAGAAATTAAGAAGGTAATCCAAACTTATAGAAATATATTGGCAGTTTATTCAAGGTGACATGGGACCCAGAGAAGAGCATTATAAACTCCATGTGTAAGGTTTCCTAGCACTCTCTCAGTGGAAGTAATGTTAAAGTGGACTCTCAGAGTTATCTTAAAGGATAAGAAATTTTCTAGGTAAAATATCTTATGTTGCAGAGGAAACTATAAAATAATCAAAATATGAAATAATTCAAAAGTTTTTTGTGTAACTGAAGTTCCAGATCTGAGTGGCAGATCTGAGTGGTTGAAAATAAAGGTCATAAGATGTCTTCTATATCAAGCTAAAGAATTTGAGTTTTGTCTTGAAGGTGATAAGGTATCTGTAGTAAGTTTGCTTCTTCTAATTAACATGGGCAAATTTTCCCCCTGGTTTTAAGTTAGCACTGTACTTTTAGAAAGTGAGAAAATCTTAAAAGGGGGAAAGCTATATCCTAATATATAACAAATTGCCAAAAATATGATAGAACAATCTACTCCCATTCATATAGTTCTGGGGACTTACTGATGCAGAAATTAGCAACTAAAGGTACAAGGCCAAGTCAAATTTTCCATGTCCCGTCTGACAGACTTGACTTTAAATGTAAAATGCTGTGTAAAAAAATTAAAGCTTGATTGGAGCTGCAAAATTGATTAATTATTATCTCTATCAACAAAATTTCACTATCAAAATAATAGTGCCAATTGGGAAAGCCAATAGTGCCAAAACAAGAAATACAAAAGTTGGTAGTAATCGAAGTATCAAAACACTTAAAGTGGAAAACCAAAGAAAACTATTTTTATGCCCAATTACAATTACTGTATAACTTGACTTTTATATTCAAAACTGGTTTTCTCTGTAAGTGTTAAAGAGGTCCTTTCCCTCGATTTGATGGCTATGGAAATTGAAGACAATCTCAAATCATGGGAAAAGTGTGATATTCAGAAAAAATTTACTCAGCTTTCTTGAAACAATAATAAAAAATATTATAGATATTAGGGGTATATACCATATGAGGATGAAAATTAATTTCAATCAATTAGCATTTAATTTGAGCATAATTTTCTATGGCTATGCTTTTTATTATTGATTTCCACCATATGTATATTACTTTATAAATTGTCTTTAGCAGAATTGAATTAGCTAGCATTTGTAAAGCTGTCTAAAAATGGACTTAGTATAATTCCTAAGCGCATATTACAAACTATCAATATTTCTTCTGTATGTTTGCTGTATATAAAGAGAAATATTGTTTTGTTAATTGTAGTAGAATCTCTTATTCTACCGAGCTGTGCAGAGAGCATCAGGGGACCCTGAAGCATCTGGAGAAACACTCTTAGGAGTCCGTTTCTGGCTTACACAACTATTTGCAGAGCTTAGGTATATACATTTCAAGGCTCTAAAAATATCACACTCTAGTCACTAAGCCAATGTCCTGAACATTACCACACAGGTGATCCCAGGTTATAAGGTCCAACATTTAAAAAGAAACACTGCATGGTGTTCATGAGAAGATATGTGGCATCATGGAGAACTGACCTGAGTCAGTTTGGTCATAGCTAAAAGTAGCCGCCATCAAAGTCAGAAGTGGTGAATGTTTGTGAATCTCTATAACCTAGCTGCCCGGTTATAAAGAAAGAAGTCACAGATTATTCTTCAATTCCATCCTCCACACGAACATACATTTGATGACACTTTATTAGCAGTTTACAGAATGGGTTCATACAGCCTGTTTTCTACACTTGCTGAATCCCCAGCTCTATGTCTTTTAGGTGTTTCAATCATTAAAGTGGTTTTGATAAGGACACAGCAAAATTCCTGACAAGAAATCCATCTAATCAATATCATGCCATCCAGACATTCTCCCCAAACCAGTAACTGGATACAAGGCCAATTAGTGAATACAGAACACAGACAGCATTTCTGAGAGGTGCAGACAAGTAAGAATGGTTTACCCAAACCACGTATCTTAGACATTTTCGACTTTTCAAACAAGGCTCTTTTTAAAAATAAATGATAAAAATAACATTAATTTTAGCAATAAAAGGCCACATTTTATACTTATTGTCTACTTAGGAAAGTATCAATTGCTGATTAGGTATTAATAGCTGAAGGATGAGCTTCTCTGCTATCTCTGGAATGTGGCCTTTTGTCATATTGCTAGCTGATCAACTCTAGACTCAAGTCCTGATAGCATAGTATCATCTAACTACTCCTACAGCTAAAATTTAAATAACTGGCATACACATACACTATTGCATTAACTACACTTAAGTGTTTTAAAGTAAAGTATAGGCCTTATAACAAGCGTGCTAGAAAAAATATAGGATTTGAATAAAGGTCCCTGTAAAAATACTTGCTAAGATATTTGGTGTTTCAAAAGTTATTTAACTTCCTGTAGTCTCAATGTATTCACCCATAAAGAAGGAAACATATTAATACAAATTTCATGAGATGATATTGAGAATTAATTTAATTTTTGAAAACTGCTTTATAAATGGCAAGGCATTACTTTTAGGTTTCATAAAGGTTAAATGATCCTTAAGGCAGAAAAATATATTTGTAGAAAGAGAAGGAGGATTTTCTTACTCCTACTTTATTAGCCAGGGATTTAGCTAGTTTATAGAGAAGATAAAATATATATACATAAGCCCTATAATCTTTAATGTCAAAATAGAAAACCTATAAGATCCACATTCTTTGATTCAGTCTTATCTAATAAAAATCATGCTGATAACAGAGATTATATAGATTTTTATTAGCAAATTTTAATACAAAATTATGGAAGATAAAAGATTGTGGACCCAGGTAGAGTGAGCAGTACTGGAAGTTGCTCTTGGTGAGTCAGTGACGGAGTGGTGACTGAATGAGAAGGCCTTGGACATTACTATACACAACATTGACTTTATAAACACTGTACACTTAGACTACACTAAATTTATCAAAGTATTTTTACTTCTTCAATAATAAATTAACCTTAGCTTATTGTAACTTTTTTACTTTACAAACTAATTTTTTCAACTCTTTTGCAATAACACTTCCATTTAAACATAAACACATTATACAACTACAAAAATATTTTCTTTATATCTTATTCTATAATCTTTTCTATTTAAAATGTTTTTTATTTATTTTTTACTTTTAAACATTTTTGTTAAAATCTAATACATTAACAAACACTCATATCAGCCTGACCTACACAGGGTCAGAATGATCAAGATCACTGTCTTTCACCTCCATATCTTGTTCTTCTAGAAGGGCTTTAATGGCAATAACACACATGGAGCTGCCATCTCCGATGATATATACTTCTGGAAAAGTCCCTGAAGGACCGGCCTGAGGCTCTTCTTAAGGAAGTACCACTCTTTTCAGCAATATATGCAGGGTATTTTATTTGTTTTTTTCTTTTTTTTTTCATCATAGATTTGCTTGTAAGCAACTAATGTACAGTTAGAGAGAGAGAGAGAGAGAGAGACAAAAAGCGATAGAAATGAGAAGCATCAACTCATACTTGTGACACCTTAGTTATTCATTAATTGTTTTCTCATATGTGCCTTTACCAAGCCAGTGACCCCTTGCTCAAGTCAGCAATCTTGGGCTTCAAGCCAGTGACCTTTGGGCTCAAGCCAGTGACCATGGGGTCGTGTCGATGATCCCACATTCAAGCCAGTGATCAAGCTGGTGAGCCTGCGCTCAAGCCAGATGAGCCTGTACTCAAGCTGGCTACCTCAGAGTTTCAAACCTGGATCCTCAGCATTCGAGGATGATTCTCTGTGCCATGGCCTGGTCAGGCAGTGTTCCTCTCTCCTAATGAAAACCTTTTAGTGTTGAGATGCATGCTTTCAAACTTTTAAAAAGGTTGTTCAGATCTTCAAAGCTTTTGTTCAACTCTTTAGTGTAAATTTTCTTGAGGCTTCTCCTTCTTTTTCTTCCCTGCAGGTTTCTTTTTTTCCCTCTCTTCAGTTATACATTTTTGTTCCAGTTTCAACCACTCATTAGTCAGTTCCTCAGGAACTACCTCTAGGAGCTCCTAAATGTCATCCTTCTCTACACTCAGGTTAAAGTTGTATGCCATACTCTGGTTAAAGTTATTTACAATCTCAACCATGGCCCTGTTACTTTCTGCAACCTCCCTATGGTTGGCAAATGCCTTGAAGTCATAAAGGAACCTCTTGAGTGTCTTATCCAGATGCCATTTGTATACAATCTGGTGATATCCTCCAACCATAGGCAAGGTTCTTGGTGCAGTCATAGGTGTTGCTTCGAGAATTCCATCTGTGTCTTCCTCAGTGGTAGCAAGAGCCTGGGAAAGGTCCTCCTCATGTAGCAGGACGTAAAAGCTGCAACAAGTCCTTGACCCACTGGTTGCATCAAAGAGGTGGTGTTTGGAGGAAGAGATATCACTTTGATATGGGATGAAGACCACTAATAAAAAGAGCATTATTGACAATAAGTGAAACCTTAAAAGGTATGTTATTTCTGAAAGATACTTCTCCATTTTGCTGGAATAGCAACTCAGGAAGGCAACTTGAAAGAGGCTGAATCACCCATGCCTTACCTATGTTCTTGCATTGTACTGGTGGTAAGAGCTTATCGATATACTTGAAGGCCCTGGGTTCTCGCTGTGCCAGATCACAAATGGTTTTAACTTGTTGCTGCAACATTGCCCCCTAAGTAAGATTTATCGTGTCCTTAAAGGCCTTAAAACCTGGCATTGACTTGGTCTCCTTAGGGATAAAAACTTCTTTCAGGAGTCCATTTCCAGAATAAGGAAGTTTCATCCATACTGAGTATTTGTTCTGGCAAGTTATTTTCCTCCACAATCAGCTCATCTAGGGTTTCTGAAATTTCTTCAGCTGCCTTCACATCAGCAGTCACAGAGGCAATATCATTTTCACTTTATGAATGAATAATGATTTTTGAACCTTTTAAACTACTCAGAGCTAGCAGTACATTCAACATTGTAGTCAGGGGTAGTCTTTTTTTTTTAATATCACAAACAAATGTATATTATCTTGGCTGTGATTATTCATGGTGCTGGGAAAAATACACTTCTGTGTCTGGTCTTTAAGCCTGATCACTAGAATTCTCTCCATGTCTGATGTGGGCCCTTCCTTGGTGCGGTCCCTCACTACCCACATTGGTGGTCAACGGTGTACCCTTATGGGTAATGATGAGCAAAACAACCTGAGATTACATCAAGCACAAGAGAAGATGGTGCAGTCGAGAGCTGTGGGAAACCTGAGATAGATGCGGCTATTGCCAGTGTGCTGCGGCATAGGGAGAAATAATACACTTTAAAATAATGATAACATGTATGGTATAATCAACACGTAAGTCAGTCATTTGTTAGCATCATCAAGTATTATGTGTAGTGTTTAATTATATAATGCTATACTTTTATACAATTCACAGCACAATAGGTTTTTCTGCACTAGCATCAACACGAACACGTGAGGAATGTGTTTGATATGATGATATGATGGCTACAACATCACTAGCTGTTAGGAATTTTTCAGCTCCATTATAATTTTATGGAACCACCATCACATATGTAGACCATCATTTACCTAAACGTCATTATGTGAAGCATGACTGTACTATGATTTTAAATTATGGCCTGACCTGTGGTGGTGCAGTGGATAAAGCGTCAACCAGGAATGCTGAGGTTGCTGGTTCAAAACCCTGGGCTTACGTGGTCAAGGCACATATGGGAGTTGATGCTTCCTATTCCTCCCTTCTCTCTCTCTCTCTCTCTCTCTCTCTCTCTCTCTCTCTCTCCTCTTTAAAATGAATAAATAAAGTCTTTTAAAATAAAAAAAAATTGGTGCCCTTCCTTGGAGGAGAACTATAATTTCATGTCCCATGGATGACAGAAACAGCAAATTAGATGATAATTACACCTCAAGCAGAAATTTTAGAAGCCATATATATGTTCCCTTTGTTATGAGTTCACGATGTTTTATGCATTGGATATTCCAGAGGGCCCAAAGGGAGAACCACTTGAGGAAGAGCTATGGACAACCCTATGCTGGACACATGGCAAGACCAAGAAATAAATTTTTGCTGTTGAGGACCACCAAGATTCTAGTCATTTGTCACTGTGTGGTTTAGCCTGACTTGTTCTTATTGTATTCCCACCCACAATCTGTAGCTTCATTGGTATACAAGATGTTTAAAATTCCATTGTTACTTTGTTAATCAGAAAACATTATGTTCTATGCCTGACTTTCTATCTTTAGGCCACATGGTAACTAACACTCATTATTTTTTAAAGATAATATGAGGTTTTGGGGGTTTTTTATGTGAGAGAGACAGAGACAAAGAGAGAGACAGAGAGGAACAGACAGAGAGAAATGAGAAGCATCAATTCTTTATTGCGGCACGTTAGTTGTTCGTTGACTGTTTTCTCATATGTACCTTGACAGGGGGCAGGAGGGGGGGCTCCAGCCGAGCAAGTGACCCCTTGCTCAAGCCAGTGACCTTGGGCTTCAAGCTAGCAACCTTTGAGCTCAAGCCAGCAACCATGGGGTCATGTCTATGATCCTGTGCTCAAGCCAGATAAGCCTGCACTTAAGCTCGTGACCTTAGGGTTTCAAACCTGGGTCCTTTGCATCTCAGGCCAACGCTCTATCCACTGTGCCACTGCCTGGTCAGGCAAGGGTTTATTTTCTTTTAGAGCAGCACTACTGCATCAAAATTAAATAGGAAGCAGCAAGGCAAATTTCTTGTACACTATGTAAGAAAAGAGAAGAAATACCACTGGCGGTAAAAGAGTACTACTACTGCCAAACCATGTAGCAGTCACTTAATAAATATTTGTAGGATGAATGGATATAATACGATACAATCACTTCAAGTAGTAGTGATATGTAAATTGCTCGATTTTCTATGGTATTATTCAGTTCTTGCTATAAAATAATTGTATAAGGAACAATGCCAGAATTTTGGTGGCTAGGAAAATTAATAAGCCCCCTTACTTATAGGTCTTTTAATAGTTAAAATGGCTCTACTTTTAACTATATGTCCAGTTTGGAACTGTCCTATGTTTTTCTATTCTGAGACAGTGACTATTCAGTAAATGCTTGCCTCAACTGAACAATAGTAACATAAGAGGGTAAGCCAAACCAGGCAGTAGTACCTTGCTTGCTTATCTGTACACATTTTATTACTCCAGACAAGGCACAGAGCCAAACTTGATGCCAGTGAGGAGAAGATATAGTCTCTCTCTACTCTTCTGGAAGACAGGTAGCAAAGTATATAGATGAAAGTTGAATTATAAGGAGGGTATAAAGAGTTGGGACAAAAGTAGTATTTAATTTATCCACCAAAGATGATTTTTTTAATAGAAATTAAAAACAATAACAGCACATGGTAGCAACCTGCTCTACAGGGATAATTACCTCTGTTAAGAATTTTATTGCAATTTTGAGACTGGTCCAGGGAGGATTGCTTAAACTCAGTTGTTACATTCATTGTAATTCTGAAATTGACTAATGCATGACATGAGAATCTCTGCTAAGAATAAAAAATATTTTTATAAAAAGCTAATTTTAAATTCAAGAAGTACTTGTAAACTGTTAATGTATATTTTTTAAAAAGCTTCATAATGATAAAATTATAACTATAATCCATGCAATTGAATATGTATAATAGTGATGATTAATCATCTGTGCAAACTTGGTTAGGACACAGTACTCAGATATTTGTTCCAATACTAGTCTGGAGGTTTCTGTGAAGGTATTTTTAATGATGAAATTGCTTTTTAAATTAGTAGATTTTGAGCAAAGCAGGTGACCCTCCATAATATGGTGGGCCTCACCTAATCAATTAAAAGCTAAGAGAAACAGATAAACTTCCTCCAGGGGGAGGGAATTCTACCTCTGGATTGTTTTTGCCCTAGAGCCACAACATTCACCGCCCTGGGTCTCCAGCCTGCTGACCTGTCCTGCATACGTTGGACTTGCCCATCACCACAATTGCGTGTGCCAATTCCTTAACATAAATCTCTCTATGTACACAGGAATCCCATTGGTGCTGTTTCTCTGGAGAACCCTGAGTGAAACAATGACTAACGTTACTTATGAATCACAAGAAAGTTGTGAAATAGAAGGTAACTAAAAATGTTATAAAATTACAAAATGACTAATGCATTTAAAAGATCTTTCATTTTATACATGAAGTATAAGTTATCCACTGTTTATTGATCGACAATCACAGAGACTAAGTATAGAACACAGATACAGCATCATCATCAATTCTATTTTCTGAACCAAATCCTTTAAAATGAAAAAATTTAGAAAACATGTAAAGCATACTGAACTTTTACTGTTGTGGTCTCAGTAAACACACAAATATCTCTTCCTGCCCCAAACTAAGCTCATTACAAAACCCCCTCCTTCATCCACAAGCCTGCCCCTATTCCTGAATGCTCTATCTATTGAATAGCACAGCCACCCGTACCACTGGCCAATCCAATAACGTGGGAGGCCTTCTTGAAGATTTCTCCTCACCTTAGCTACTACAGCCAATCATCAAACCTTGTTGATTCTATAATGCAATAATTACTACACTAGTGTCAGTTCATCTCATCTTGCCAACTCTAATTGATTTTCTAAACTGCAGCCAGAAATAATATGACCTTTTCCCTTCCCCTCAGTGTTTCCTATCATGTGAACTTCTTCCAAAAGCCCTAACAAGGCTCACAAGACTCACAAGACTGCCCTCTGGCCCGGTACTCTGACATCGTCTCTGGTCATTTCTACCTTTACACTCCAAGCTCTACCAAGTTATAATTTATTCTGTTCCTCCTATCTATCATCCTTCTCTTTCTCAATACAAAGTCTACACACAAGCCATTTCTTTGTCTAAAACTGGCTTCCCAAGCTTTTTTAACCTGACTCTCTACCATTCATTAGTCAGTTTTCACCGTATGTGTGATTTCCTCCAGGAAGCCCTTCCCCTTGTGGCTCACATAACACAACACTTGACCTATTCCACTGTATTGCAAATGCTTGTTCATTTGTTCTCTTTCTCTGCTCCATTATAAGGAAACTTTAGGCAAGCTGAAACCACGTGTGTCTTGCTCACCATTGTATCCCCAGTGCTTATCTCAATGCCTGCTGCACATAGTAGGAATGCAGTACCTACCTATTCATAATAGAAATGAGTGAGCAAATGAGGTGGAATTTTGAGCCTATTTTGAAGCTGTATCTGGGTCAAACTGGTGGGTGTAAAATTCTTTCTTGTCTATTCTAGTCACAGTGGTGACCCTAGAAAAAGCAGCACATTCCTGAGTCTTCATAGCTGTCTGTAGCTAGTCTGTTTGAAGTTCAGCAGTTCTATGAAGTTCTGTGGTGTGAAGTATAGCAACTCTCCTCAGCAGTAAGAGACTTTTCACACTTTATTTATGAGACTAGAAGTGCTGATTCTTTCACTGCAAATTCCTTCTTCAACTGATTGATTTTATTTTTCAAAAGCTTAGAATTACATTTCGAAAACTCTATTTATGTGATTCTTTTCAGTTCTCTGAACACCACCGGTTTTTATCACCACGACAATTGGTAAAAACCAGTCAGCTGTGCTGACTGGGTCAAAATCTTCTCAGCTTAGATTTTTAAACTTTTCTTTTTGATTTAAAAAACAAACAAAAGGTACATTTCTAGACACATGTGATTCGATACATGTGACATTATCGCTGCCGTCTATAATCTGAGTTCGTTCAAGAAAATGCTGAAAAATCTACTCACAGTCCCCATTATCAGTTTGTAATATGGGCAATGCTTAGATTTCAGAGGTTAATATCAACTCTTTCAGCACAGCATTGACATCATCCACTTTGGATAATAAAGGGACTGTTCATCATGATGAAAAAGACATGTGGAGTTGGGAGTCTGAGAGAATGAGTGAAGTGGGAATCATGGTTCTGTGACTTCCTAGCTGTGTAAACTTTGGCATTTTAATAAATTCTGTAAGATTCATTTCCACACATTTATTTCTTGAAATAGTTACCCATAGTGCCTACAATGGGGTTGTCTTAAATGTTAATTGCCCAATACACATAAAGTGCCTTTTTACACAATGTGTTATTGTATATAGTCTGAGTATGTAAGCTACAGTTATTTGCAATGAAGCAACACCTGGGGCAGAGTTTATAACAATAATAGGTTGTTTTATCATCTGAACTGAAATGAAGCCTGGTTTTCTTTGTAAATAGCCCTTGGTGAAAGCATACCCTGGGAACTATCTCTATAGTTTGAGTATCAGTGTGAGACACATTTCTCACATCTTAGGGTGGTTTGGTATTAGCACAGAAGTTATAACTAACATTCACAGGCCCCTGCTATAGAATACACCACAACCCTCAGCCTTCAGCTGTCAAGGCC
Source organism: Saccopteryx bilineata (assembly GCF_036850765.1). NCBI lineage: Eukaryota > Metazoa > Chordata > Mammalia > Chiroptera > Emballonuridae > Saccopteryx > Saccopteryx bilineata. The sequence continues at coordinate 232,193,598 of NC_089492.1, forward strand.
ATCCGATATTGGGTGATATGATTATTGTAGCTTCATTTTTGAGATATGAAATGGCATATTCCCCCAATATGGTCCTGCCTCTAAAAAATTTTACTTGAATCTTGAATCTGAAAGCATAATATGGATAGAATACTGCTCAGTCTAAACTCAGGATTTGCAGTGGCCTAAAGATTTTCTATGACGTAGCACTTCTCACCTGCTGACTCAAAAGGGAAGCACTCTCCAGTTAAGTGTTATGGCCAAGATTTCTATTTAAATGATACTTCTTTAATTTGGTAACTACTTAAGGAAGTAGTTTTTCTGACTAGATACTTTACTTGAATGACTAAAAATGGCAGATTTTACTGAAAAAGTTTCTGCTCAAAAGCAGATGTTTTAATTATCTATAGCTGCTTGAGAAGCCACTTATAAAATGACTGTGGCAGACAACCCTAAGGTGACCAAAATAACCTATAAGTGCAAGTGGAGTCTGTGGCTTCCCTAGGATCAATACAGGACATGAAGAAAGCAATGAGATATCATTCCCTTGATTAGGTTAATTAATGGCAAAGGTGATAGGATGCTACCTTTGATTATATTAAATTATATAGGACTCTGTCTTAGCAATTTGGAACAAGAAGTAAACAGTCACATTGTAAACAACCTATGGAGAGGGCTGGGTGACAGGGAACTGTGTGTGGCCTATAAGAACTGAGAAAAGTGCCTGACCTGTGGTGGCGCAGTGGATAAAGTGTCGACCTGGAAATACTGAGGTCGCTGGTTCAAAACCCTGAGCTTGCCTGGTCAAGGCACATATGGGAGTTGATGCTTCCAGCTCCTCCCGCCTTCTCTCTCTCTGTCTCTCTCTCTCTCTCTCCTCTCTCTCCTCTCTAAAAAAATAAGTAAAAAAAATTTTAAAAAAATTAAAAAAAAAAAAAAAAAAAAGAACTGAGAAAAGCCTTCGGCCATCAACCAATTGGAAGGCAAGGCCCGCATGCAAGGGAATGGATTCTGCCAACAGCCTGAATGGGCTTAGAAGCAGATTTTCCTCTAGTCAAGTTCCAGATAAGAGGGCAGCTTAAACAGCATCTTCACTGAAGCATTGTGAGAGATCCTTTACAGAAGACCTAGTCAAGCCATTACCTAATTCCTGACCCAGGGAAAGTGCAAGATAATAAATGCGTGTTGTTTTTAGCTATTGAGTTTGTGGAAAGTTGTTGTAGACCAATGAAAATCAATACAATGGCTTGAAACAGAAGTGCTTCATTATTTCTCTGGTTTCTTGGAGTTGATTGGGCTCATGTGGGGTCAGCTGGGCTAATCATGTGAAAGCTTTCAGCTGGAAGATAAGGTGGTATGTATGGCAAGGTCATGTGCACCCCCTCTGCTCCTCTACACATCTCTCCAACAGGAGATTTGGACTCCTTGCATGGAGCCCAGAGCTCAAAGAAAGAGAAAGTATAAGTGCCAATTCTCTTAAGTCTTGGACTCAGAAATGCTAGAACCTCTCTTTTGTCATCCTTTATTGCTAAAGTGAAGTCACAAGAGTATTCCAGGTTTAAGGTAGAAAAAATAGGCTCCACCTCTTAATATAAGAGCAGCATGACCACCTTAGAATGGAAGAAACTGTTGATGACAATACGTTTAAGAAATTTGCCAGATCTCATCCTCTGGCTACAACAATTCACATCCATCCCACATGCAAAAGTCTCTCACCCCCATTTAAGACCCAGAATCTTATCCGATTATAGGACCCGGCTCAAAGTTCAACATCTTTGTGACCCACATTCATGTTCAGATAAAGATCTTCTGGTGTGGATCTTGTAAATCTGGAGACTTGTAATGAAAAAGATCAGTTCAGCATATAATATCAACCCATATATTTTCAGAGAACACTACATTCAGGCATGAATTCCTTTATTAGGATTCAGTTCTTTCCCCTGGAATTGATTTTCTGTAGCTCTAACCTCCATCCTTCTTGTAAATCATTCTTCCTTTTCTGCAACAAATGCCCTATATTTAGAGCTCAGTGGTATTCTCTGTCTTCACTCTGCCTATAGAAAATTGCAGTCCTAAAAGTCTCTTTTCATTTTATACTTCTATGTCCATTTTAGTCCAATTTTTATTCAATTACTTTAGCAAAACACTGATTACAAGGTATCAAATTATAATCCACTACATCAGAAAAATGCCATGATCACAAATTTCTTCAAGGTGGGTCTCTCTCTCTAGTTTGGGTTGATATTCAGGATGCCTGCGAGTAATATCTTTAAAATTCTTTGAAGACTTTTGTCTGGCTGAAAGGGTCTATAAGGCATTGGCGTAAATCTTTCAGATTTCTTAACAAGCAGTATTACAACTATAGCATTGGTTTGATCTTAACCCTGTGGCCATAGTTCTACTATCATTGTCTTAGTTTGATCTTTTGTCCTAAAGTTATCTCTTATTTTAAGAACATGTTGTCAGATTGAGAAATTGGGAATGAGGAATAGTGTTATTTTCCAACTTAGTAAGACCTGGGTTGAAAATATTTTTTCTCAATTCTGTTTGAAAATGGTAAAGTTCCTTCTATGGTTCATCTGTTTCTTTTGATACCTTCTCCCAGGTAGCTTTAAAAAAATAAAGGCCAATTTCAAAAATTTACCTAGAAATCTTCCCAGCCAGTTCCAGGGTTCATAAGATATGTTTTCTGTCTTCCAAGTAACTTCAAGCAACAATATCAATTTTTCTGCCAATATTTAAACAGCCTACAATTTTTTCTAGTTTCCTATAGCAGTTTCTCCAGTTTCCTCCACTAACAATATACTCACCATTCAGGCATCAGCCAGCTACTCAGTAGCAGTGCCAATGCCTTATATTTCATGGTGGAATCTGTATCAAAGTTCTAGTGTCTGAACAATGGCCTCTTTATCTACACCTGGCATTCCTCTGGGTGACAGGATCCTAAACTTGGAGCTGATTTCACAACTAGATGTGTCTTTTGGGGAAGAAGAGAGTGTATTTTTCAGGTGGTAGGGGATGTGAATTGTGGTGGCAGAGTGCAGAGATAGATAGACTCTAAATATATGATTACCAACATTTTCTTGCATCAAGAGGTGGTCTTTACCTCTCTTCTGGAAACTGGCCTGGTCTCATGACTTGTTGTAAAGCAATTGAAATAAGATTTTGGACTCAACTGTTAAGAAGACTGGTATTTTCTGCTTTCAACATCTTAGAGGCAGTCATTAGACTAGGAAATGGTCATACTTCAGAGGATATGGTGTTTTTTTGGTTGTTTCAGTCTCCATTGACTTCACAGTTGAGTGTGGCCTTATTCAGCAAACACTAGTCTATTTATGAGAAACTAGAAAGCCCGGCGGTCATACGAAATGACTGCTGTTCTAGATATTATAAATTGTAATTAAAATGATTTGTGCAAAGGTGTCTGCTAATTCAAACTGAATTACCCAGGGCAGGCGGCGAGGACGCCCCTTTGCTTAGTGCCCCATGGGGTTTCCCCCTTCTACTTGCTTAATTGCTTAAAGTAGAGTGCAATGAAGGAAACCACTGGTGGTACATTTCTTAAGAGCCACCACTAGCTCAATAAATAAAGGTGATTTAAATAATAAAATGTTAATTCACATGTCAAAGATCTCTTTGTACACAACATTTCTTGTGTAGAGCAATAAAGTCCTGGTCAAGGCAAGTCAATTGGCTTGTTTCCCATGGACGCAAAAGCAAACTAACTATTAATGGATTGAATGCTATCCATGTACTGTTTGCTATTTGGATGCTGATTAGTCAATAATTTATTCAAGAGTGGTGGATAATTCTCAATTAGTGGAACTACAATGATTTCATACTTGCAACATTGAGAAAATCCTTTCTTGCCATGGTCAAATTGATTAGTTTCTAACTTGAAGTTTAAGGACTGACAGTGTTCACATTTAATATTCATGTCACCAGAGGAATGCTCAAAAATTAAAGTTTCTCTGTTTAAAACTGTTTTAATCCTTTTTGCATTTGGGTCAGCATTACTCTGTCGGTTTTTTTTTTTTTTTTTTTTTTTTTTTTTTGCATTTCTCTCCTGCCTTTGTTCAAGGGACTCATTTTGTCGAGACAGGCTTTTTTGTCTTGCATCTGAGGCAAGCCTTTGTTTCTCTATGCTCATCAGTCTCATTTTGCCGAGAAAGACGCATTTGCTCTGCAACTGAAGCAAGCCTTGTCTTTCTCTGCTCAGTGGTTTCTTTTTGTTGAGAAAGCCATTTTTGTGCAGCTTTAGCTCCTTTTCTCTCCTCTTCAGTGCTGTATTTTCTAGGAGGCATTCTTAAAAGAAATTATGTTAAGACATAGTTTTTATGTAAAACAGATGATTGCCAATGCAAACAAATGTTCACCTTCCCCCTGACATGCTCAATTTGCGTTCAGCCGTGGCAACTTCACCCCATTGGCTAGTACAGTTACACAAGCAACCAATAAGCTATCGGCGACAAACAGACACTTAAGCCGCATATAATAAAGATACAGTGGTCCTTCTTCTATTGTGGCAGTTAGGTTCCAGAACACCCTGTGATAGGTGAAAATCTGCGAAGTAGCAACCTTATGTTTATTTTATTATTTATATATATATATTTTTTTTACTTTATTTTTTTAAATATTTTATTTATTGATTTTTAGAGAGAGAGAGAGAGAGAGAGAGAGAGAGAAGGGGGAGGAGCAGGAAGCATCAACTCCCATATGTGCCTTGACCAGGCAAGCCCAAGGTTTCAAACCGGCAACCTCAGTGTTCCAGGTCGACGCTTTATCCCACTGCGCCACCACAGGTCAGGCCTTATTATTTATATATTTTAAGGCTTTATAAACCCTCCCCACACTTTTATAACCCTTTCCCACACTGTTATTAACTTTTCCCACACTTATTTTGCTTATTTTACCACAAAAAATTAAAACATTAAATATATTAAAATACCTATATACCTCAAAATTCCACTATATAGTGGAAAAGTTCATGATGCAAAATTAGACATATACAATTTAAAAATCTGTGATACAGTGAGATCATGAAAAGTGAACGACTGTAATGTGATGTTGTCTGCCAGTAAATTTTACAGTGTTTTTTAAATGCAGCAGTGGATAACAAACAAATATTAATTATGGAATTACATACAGAATAGTTATATTACATGCCAGTTAAAATTTTGTTTCCTTCACATATAGCTCTAATTTGTAATCATGCTACAAACATAGGTGCTTGTATACATAAAAATAAAATATCTGAATAATGTGGGATTGAGAATAGTTTTTTTAATTATTTAGTCATTTCATTAAACATATTTGATTAGAATGAATCCAGAAAGACCAAAGGCAGAATAAGAAATATATCTGAAATCTATAAATGTGTAGGAATTGATTACTTGGTAGCTTTTTTGTTATAAGGCAGTTATACATTTCTCAACAAATACATACCAAAATGGTCAGGTGATTGATATTGAACACTTATAATGTGCCTGGTAGTTATACATTTATTCATATAATTTACTCACATATTAGGATGGAGGCTAGATTAATGTGCTTAGGAAAAGCTCAAATTAAATTACCCTTGTGTTTAGTTTTCTTTTTCTCACTAAGATTCTGTCCTCATTGGCTGAAAAACAGTATCTTATAGTTAGCAATAAACAAGTAAAAGTTATGTTGTAAACCTAAAAGTTATATAACTAACCAAGCTCTACAAGCCATAAGTTAGGAAAATATAAACCCTATGTCACAATAAAATATAAACATACTTGTGCAATCATTGCTTTCTCTATGAGGAAACTTAGTATCAGGGAGATCAGGTATTTTGTCCAAGGCTGCACCCAATTTTGTCTGCACCGGAAGCTCATGCCTTTCTCTTCTTTCCCTCTGTGTACCAGAGGGCTTCCTAAAAAATAAGATGCTCTGTCAAGTGTGCAACCTTAGAAGGTAACATTGAACAGACACTGGTGAAAGGTGTATGGTCTTTTCAGTGACTTTGGTCAAACGTAACTCTAGAAGGTACTAGACACTTACAGAACATAAAACTTGTGACTTTTTTTTCTTTTTTAGGTGAGTGGAAGGGAGATAGGCAGACTCAGACATGTGTCCCAACTGGGATCCACCCCACAACCCCATATGTGGCTGATGCTCGAGTATTGAACGATTTTTAGTGCCTGAGGCTGATGCACTCCAACAGAGCTATCTTCAACATCTGGGGTCATGTTCAAACCAATTGATCCACTGGATGTGGGAGAGGAAAAGGGAGAGGAGGAGAAGTAGTAGGAGAGAAATAGGTGGTCACTTCTGTGCACCCTGGCCGGGAATCAAACCCAAGACATCCTTATGCCAGGCTAATGTTCTATCCACTGTACCATTGGCCAGGGCCAACACTTGTAATTATTAATCACGTGGTATAGTTACCTTCATTTCCTGTAACATTGGAAACTCTAGTACAATGTTTAAGTGCTTAATTACCCCAATGTAATCATCTCTCCAAGAAAATATATCAAGGAGAAGGAAAAATAAATGTCATCTAATAAAAAATATTGCTACCTTTTATTGAATGTTTACTATGTGCTACCAATAATTCCATATCTTAGAAATGTACATATAATAATTTTTATTTCTAAGGACCTATGTCACATATTGTTACTCAGAGTGGCATAAAGCTATATAGTAAGATTGATCAAGTTATTGTAAAAGGCTAGTGTAATGAAATCATTGTACCTAGCTGGATAATTTATCTGGATACACTACCAGTAATCACAGTAGAGGAAAGAACCACAGATCAGTATGTATCAAACATAACCTGGGGAGCTCTCAAAAAATTTAGCTTCTTGATTCACACCCTCAGAATTCTAATTAAGTTGTATCAGTCATGGGTTGAGAAAAGATCAAAAGAAGTAACTCAAAGTGTTTATGAAGCAACTACTTTAAAAAAAATGAATGGGAAAAAAAGACATGAATACAATATCACAATTTTAAATGAAGTGCCATATAGAACCACATTGGAACCCAAAATGAAAGAGAAAATCAGTAACAGTAAACTTACCTTCATTTAAAAATTTTGATAACTTCACAATAGATTTCTTGCAGTAATTTGATTTTTTTAAAATAGTGCATTAAAGTTATTTATTTTGATTATTAAGTTTTTTTAGCACATTATTTTGCTTTAAATTTTGTGCTCAGGACATGTGTCTGAGTGTCCTCACTCCACTTGTGTCCTTGCCACACAGACTGTATGACATCAGTAGACAAACATGGCACCATTTCTAATTCTAACAGCTTAGAATCATATCACAGCTTTCTTAATTAACAACCCGATAACCTTGGATTATTAACTTCATATTCCCTCTATAAAAACTTATTGCATAGACTTCTTTTGAGAATTAAATGTACTAACCTTTAGTATAATTCTGGCACAAAGTAAGTTCTCAATAAATATGAGCTAGTATTGTTTGGAGTTCTTATTTTATTTGATGAATCAAAGAAGGACAATTCTCCCTTTTAAAATATTATAGAGTAAAATAAAGTGTTTATTTTAGATAACATCAATGGCAATAAAGAAAATCTCTGCTTGTGATAGGCCTCCCGATAGGTCTTATTTCAGACCAGCTCTATTCAATAGAACTTTTAAAATGATAGAAATATTCTATAATCTACGCTGTTCAATATGGTAGCCACTAGTACGAGGCATGACATGTGACTAGTACAACTGAAACCCAAAACGTAATTTTATTTCTTCTTAATTGATTTAAATTGAAATAGTCACATGTGACTAGTAGATATTTCATTGGACAGCATAGGTAGAGACCCCTAGGATATCAGCTTACTTTTTGTATTTCATGAGGAAGAATGGGAATCAGTGTGAAAGTACTTAAGACCTGCCACAAAGGAGGTGTCCACTTAAGGCTATTTGTCCCTGCCCCAGACCTGAAGGACTAACCTTTCATTACTACCCAGCACGGTTGGCTCAGTGGTAGAGCATCGGCCTGGTGTGCAGGAGTCCCAGGTTCAATTTCAGGCCAGGGCACACAGGAGAAGAGCCCATCTGCTTCTCCACCCCTCCTCCTCTCCTTCCTCTCTGTCTCTCTCTTCCCCTCCTGCAACCAAGGCTCCATTGGAGCAAAAAGTTGGCCCGGGCGCTGAGGATGGCTCCATGGCCTCTGCCTCAGGAGCTAGAATGGCTCTGGTTGCAACAGAGCAATGCCCCAGATGGGCAGAGCATCGCCCCCTGGTGGGCATGCTGGGTGGATCCCAGTTGGGCGCATGTGGGAGTCTGTCTGACTGCCTCCCTGTTTCCAACTTCAGAAATATACAAAAAAATAAATAAATAAATAATCATTACCACCCAGCTGTTGCTGACTGTCCTACACAGATTATATCCAAGGTTTGCTGTCTTTGCAGTAATCTTCAAAGTGGAAGACATAAGTCAAGAAATGTACAGGTGATCCATTACAAACTAAAGAAAAATAGAGTTAGAGTATGTGATATTTATTTTTAATACTAACATGAGAAATAAAGTTTTATATTATTTAATAAATGAGCCAACCTCTGCCTCACCCTGCCTTACTCAATCTCTCACTCTGCCTGAGCTAGATCAGAAAATCAACCCTGAAAAGACTAGAGACTCCACACGACAGAAGTGTTGATGGTGGCATTCTCACTGGAAGGCTTTTGAATCATTAACATATCATATTTTGCATTTTATGGGATGATATCATATGGTTAATTGTATTAAAAAATAACAATTTTGAGAGATGACTTCAGAGTAATGGCGGGGTAGGAAGCGATACCGATAAATCTCCCCCAAAACTCAACAAGATCTTCAACCAGAAACAGAAAAACCTATACTTGGAGCTTCCAGATGCTTCGCAATACACCCAAAGGTATGATTGAGTGAAAAATTGGCTAAATATATAACCAAACCCCGAAGGAAATAGGGAGTAAGAAATGCTTCTCCTTCCTCACTAACCTAAACAGGGCAGCTTTCTCTGGTAACTGTGAATATAGAAACTGAGGCGGGCAAAGGGGGTGAATAGATCCAGGCCACCGCGGCACAAACGGCCGAACCAGGCTGTGGCACGAAGATCCAAGCCGAGGAAAATCTGATCCTGTGGCAACCCGGGCAATACAAGCTAACACTCGCACCAAACCCAAACAAAGAAAGACAAGCAGAGCGGCCATTTTACCCGGTCTCCTGGTCGGTGCACAGTTAGAGGGCGAGAATTTCTTCCTAGGCCCCGAGAGTGGGTGCCCGTGTTGCCCCACGGAGAGGCAGGGTCAGAGGCCTTTCTGTGGGCCGAGGGCAGAGTCTCTGGGCAGCCCCAGTGCCCTGGGAAAGCCACGCATGGAAGGGAGTGAGAACTAATTCCAATGGTGGAGATTTTCCGTGCTGGAGGGTGTTTCACTCAGAGGGAACCGCGGCTGGCCTCATATCCTGGATTGCATGCACAGATAAGGAGTGAGCGATTCCTCCGAGTGCCTCGGCAGTGCGCGCCCATGTTATCGCACAGAGGGGCAGAGTCAGGGGCCTTTGTGTGGGCCAAAGCAGAATCTCGAGCCACCCCAGCGTCTTGCAAAAGCCGCGCACGGGGACGGAGTGAGACTCAATTCCAACGCTGCAACTTTTCCCTGTGGTTGGGGGTTTCACTCAGAGCGTGAGACTGCTGGCTGGATATCCTGGTCACAGACAGTGAGTAAGAGTTTCCTCCAAGCACCCTGGAAGTGGGCGCCTGCTTGTGTTACTGGACAGAGTGGCAGAGCCAGAGGTCTTTGAGTGGGCAGAAAGCCCGCCTGATTATGCTAGCAGCTCTGACTGACTGAGCCTTACCCAGAGCCCTGTGCTGAGTGGAAATAAAGTGGGGAGTTGCCAGTTCTTTGAGCCTCTTACTATCCAGGCAGAGGCAGCAGCAACCCCATAGCTGGATTATCAGGCTACTAATTGAGGAAGGAAAGACTAGGAGAAAGACTCCAGGAACACGGACTCTCTCACTGTCAGAGCCTATAAATGCTAATGAGCTTCGACTGCCAACGAGACTAAAGCACAATACATGACATTGCCATAGAGACTTATCAACTGCAAACCTCTACCTGAGCATGCCAAAGGGGCAGAACCCGGGGTACAGAGTCACCGACCAGGAAGAGGGAGAGAAAAGAAAAAGCAAGAAGATAACCTCTCAAAATCAAGAATAATCTGCAGACTTTATAACCTATCCCATTTTATTATATTTGTTCGTTTGTTTCTCTTATCTTCATTCTTGATACTTTTTTTTCCTCCTCCAATTTGGCCGATTAACTCTCTACCGGTCTTACTCTCTCCTCTCCTTGACCTACACTACCCATAAGTGTTACATCTCCCATTATCTTTTCTCTTCTCTTCCTTTCTCTCTATGAGGGTTGCACTCCAAAACCCTTAACTCTCTCTCTCTCCTTTCTTTTTTCTTCTTTTAGTGGTTCCCTCTTTTTCTCTCTCTCTCTCTTTCTTTTCTCCCTCTATATTAGTTTCTTCCTTTCTCCTTTACATCTCCTCTCATTCAAACCTCAATAACAAACAAATTATCTTATCTGGGACTCAAACCTATGTTTGTGGCATTTTGGGGGGTTTTTACTTCACCTTTTTAACTCACTAGCAGTGCTCCCATCCCTGGCTCTCCATATTATCTAGTTCTTGTTCCACTAAATACAATAGTAATTTTTTAATTTGTCCCCCCATTTTTCCGTTTTCCTCTTATTCCTCTCATCATAACTCTTAGACAACCAACACCTAAAAGCAAATCATTTTATTCTTGACCCAAATTTTTTCCTTATTTGCTTTCTGTGGGTCCATACGCTCTTTTTTTTTCTTTTTTCTTTTTTTTTTCTTTCCTTTTTTTTTTCTATTCTTTTTTTTCTTTTTTTTGCCCCTTTATTACTTTTCCCCAATTCAGGCCCTCCATCACAGGCATTGTTTGTTATAATTCACAGTCCACCACAAGATTTTCTCAAAAAAGAGGGGAGAGGAGAGGAGAGGAAAAAAAGAGGGGGGGAATAATTTCCTTTTTATAAAAAATTTTTATTTTATTTTATTTTTCTTTATTTCATTATTAATTTTTTTTAAAAAAAAAACAACTCTTTTCGATTTTTTATTTTTTTTATTTTTTTTAACTTTTTATTCTTTATTAAATCTCATTAATATTATCAACAAAACCACCCTCAGATGCCATTAAGGAAGAGAAAATCAAATATCATGGATACAAAAGAAAGAGAGGTAACACAGCTAGATGAGGAAAAATCTATGGAGAATAAATTTAATATATTGGAAACCTTGGAGCTAAATGACAGAGAATTCAACATAGAAATCCTAAAAATCCTCTGAGATATACAAGAAAACACAGAAAGGCAATTTAGGGAGCTCAGAAAACAACTCAATGAACACAAAGAATATATGTCCAAGGAAATTGAAACTATAAAAACAAATCAAACAGAGATGAAAAACTCAATTCACGAGCTGAAAAACGAAGTAACAAGCTTAGCTAATAGAACAGGTCAGATAGAAGAGAGGATTAGTGAAATAGAAGACAAGCAACTTGAGGCACAACAGAGAGAAGAAGAAAGAGACTCAAAAGTTAAAAAAAATGAGATAGCCCTACAAGAATTATCTGACTCCATCAAAAAGAATAACATAAGAATAATAGGTATATCAGAGGGAGAAGAGAGAGAAAATGGAATGGAGAACATACTCAAACAAATAATAGATGAGAACTTCCCAAGCCTGTGGACAGAACTAAAGCCTCAAGTTCAAGAAGCAAACAGAACTCCGAGTTTTCTTAACCCCAACAAACCTACTCCAAGGCATATCATAATGAAATTGACACAAACCAACAGCAAAGAAAAAATTCTCAAGGCAGCCAGGGAAAAGAAGAATACAACATATAAAGGAAGGCCCATTAGATTATCATCAGATTTCTCAGCAGAAACTCTACAAGCTAGAAGAGAGTGGACCCCAATATTTAAAGTCCTGAAAGAGAGGAACTTTCAGCCACGAATACTATACCCATCAAAGCTATCCTTCAAATACGAAGGAGAAATAAAAACATTCACAGATACAGAAAAGATGAGGGAATTTATCATCAGAAAACCCCCACTCCAGGAATTACTAAAGGGGGTTCTCCAATCAGATACAAAGAATAAAAAAAAAACAGAGCCACAAGTAAAAGCTTCAAGAAGAACACAATAAAACCAAATTTAAACTGTGACAACAACAAAAAGAAAGAAGGGGAGAAGATGGAGATTAACAGTAGCAAAGGACGATGGAGTGCAAAAGTACTCACAAAATAGTTCGCTACAATGAACAGGGTAGGGACCCTTTTCATTACTCAAAGGTAACCACCATTGAAAAAACCACCACAGAAGCACATGAGATAAAAAAGATAGCAACAGAGGAAAGATGTATGGAATACAACCAAATAAAAACAAAAGATAGAAAAATGAAAGAGAAGGATCAAACAAGACACAAAACTAACAGAAAGCAAGATATAAAATGGCAATAGGGAACTCACAAGTGTCAATAATTACACTAAATGTAAACGGATTAAACTCACCAATAAAAAGGCACAGAGTAGCAGAATGGATTAAAAAGGAAAATCCAACTGTATGCTGCCTACAGGAAACTCATCTAAGTAACAAGGATAAAAACAAATTCAAAGTGAAAGGCTGGAAAACAATACTCCAAGCAAATAACATCCAAAAAAAAGCAGGTGTAGCAATACTCATATCGGATAATGCTGACGACAAGACAGGAAAAGTACTCAGAGACAAAAATGGCCATTTCATAATGGCTAAGGGGACACTGAATCAAGAAGACATAACAATTCTTAATATATATGCACCAAACCAAGGAGCACCAAAATATATAAGACAGCTACTTATTGATCTTAAAACAAAAACTGACAAAAATACAATCATACTTGGAGATCTCAATACACCGCTGACGGCTCTAGATCGGTCATCCAAACAGAGAATCAACAAAGACATAGTGGCCTTAAACAAAACACTAGAGCACCTGGATATGATAGACATCTACAGGACATTTCATCCCAAAGTGACTGAGTATACATTTTTCTCCAGTGTACATGGATCATTCTCAAGAATTGACCATATGTTGGGCCACAAAAAACAACATCAGCAAATTCAGAAAAATTGAAGTTGTACCAAGCATATTTTCTGATCATAAAGCCTTGAAACTAGAATTCAACTGCAAAAAAGAGGAAAAAAATCCCACAAAAATGTGGAAACTAAACAACATACTTTTAAAAAATGAATGGGTCAAAGAAGAAATAAGTGCAGAGATCAAAAGATATATACAGACTAATGAAAATGACAATACGACATATCAGAATCTATGGGATGCAGCAAAAGCAGTGATAAGAGGGAAGTTTATATCGCTTCAGGCATATATGAACAAACAAGAGAGAGCCCAAGTGAACCACTTAACTTCCCACCTTTAGGAACTAGAAAAAGAAGAACAAAGACAACCCGAAACCAGCCGAAGAAAGGAGATAATAAAAATCAGAGCAGAAATAAATGAATTAGAGAACAGAAAAACTATAGAAAAAATTAATAGAACAAGGAGCTGGTTCTTTGAAAAGATCAACAAAATTGACAAACCCTTGGCAAGACTTACCAAGGAAAAAAGAGAAAGAACTCATATAAACAAAATCCAAAATGAAAGAGGAGAAATCACCATGGACACTGTAGATATACAAAGAATTATTGTAGAATACTATGAAAAACTTTATGCCACTAAATTCAACAACCTAGAAGAAATTGATAAATTCCTAGAAAAATACAACCTTCCTAGACTGAGTCAAGAAGAAGCAGAAAGCCTAAACAGACCTATCAGTAGAGAAGAAATAGAAAAAACCATTAAAAACCTCCCGAAAAATAAAAGTCCAGGCCCTGATGGCTATACCAGCGAATTTTATCAAACATTTAAAGAAGACTTGGTTCCTATTCTACTCAAAGTCTTCCAAAAAATTGAAGAAGAAGCAATACTTCCAAACACATTTTATGAGGCCAACATAACCCTCATACCAAAACCAGGCAAGGATGGCACAAAAAAAGAAAACTACAGACCAATATCTCTAATGAATACAGATGCTAAAATACTGAACAAAATACTAGCAAATCGAATACAACAACATATTAAAAAAATAATACATTATGATCAAGTGGGATCCATCCCAGAATCTCAAGGATGGTTCAACATACGTAAAACGGTTAATGTAATACATCATATCAACAAAACAAAGAACAAAAACCACATGATCTTATCAATAGACGCAGAAAAGGCTTTCGATAAAATACAACACAGTTTTATGTTTAAGACTCTCAACAAAATGGGTATAGAAGGAAAATATCTCAACATGATAAAGGCCATATATGATAAACCATCAGCTAACATCATATTAGATGGCACTAAACTGAAGGCTTTCCCCCTTAAATCAGGAACAAGACAGGGTTGTCCACTCTCTCCACTCTTATTTAATGTGGTACTAGAGGTTCTAGCCAGAGCAATCAGACAAGACAAACAAATAAAAAGCATCCATATCAGAAAAGAAGAAGTAAAGGCATCACTTTTTGCAGATGATATGATCCTATACATCGAAAACCCCAAAGAATCCACAAAAAGACTACTAGAAACAATAAGCCAATACAGTAAGGTCGCAGGATACAAAATTAACATACAGAAGTCAATAGCCTTTCTATATGCCAACAATAAAACAACTGAGAAGGAACTCAAAAGAATAATCCCCTTCACGATTGCAACAAAAAAAATAAAATACTTAGGAATAAACATAACAAAGAATGTAAAGGACTTATATAATGAAAACTATAAACCATTGTTAAGGGAAATCGAAAAAGATATAATGAGATGGAAGAATATACCTTGTTCTTGGCTAGGAAGAATAAATATAATCAAGATGGCTATATTACCCAAAGCAATATACAAATTTAATGCAATTCCCATCAAACTTCCAATGACATTTTTTAAAGAAATAGAGCAAAAAATCATCAGATTTATATGGAACTATAAAAAACCCCGAATAGCCAAAGCAATCCTAAAGAAAAAGAATGAAGCTGGGGGCATAACAATACCTGACTTCAAACTCTATTATAGGGCCACGACAATCAAAACAGCATGGTATTGGCAGAAAAATAGACACTCAGACCAATGGAATAGAATAGAAAGTCCAGAAATAAAACCACATATATATAGTCAAATAATTTTTGATAAAGGGGCCAACAACACACAATGGAGAAAAGAAAGCCTCTTCAATAAATGGTGCTGGGAAAACTGGAAAGCCACATGCAAAAGAATGAAACTGGACTACAGTCTCTTCCCCTGTACAAAAATTAACTCAAAATGGATCAAAGATCTAAACATAAGACCTGAAACAATTAAGTACATAGAAGAAGACATAGGTACTCAACTCATGGACCTGGGTTTTAAAGAGCATTTTATGAATTTGACTCCACAGGCAAGAGAAGTGAAGGCAAAAATTAATGAATGGGACTACATCAGACTAAGAAGTTTTTGCTCAGCAAGAGAAACTGATAACAAAATAAACAGAAAGCCAACTAAATGGGAAATGATATTTTCAAACAACAGCTCAGATAAGGGCCTAATATCCAAAATATACAAAGAACTCATAAAACTCAACAACAAACAAACAAACAATCCAATAAAAAAATGGGAAGAGGATATGAATAGACACTTCTCCCAGGAAGAAATACAAATGGCCAACAGATATATGAAAAGATGCTCATCTTCTTTAGCTATTAGAGAAATGCAAATCAAAACGGCAATGAGATACCACCTCACACCTGTTCGATTAGCTGTTATTAGCAAGTCAGGTAATAGCAAATGTTGGAGAGGCTGTGGAGAAAAAGGAACCCTCATCCACTGTTGGTGGGAATGTAAAGTAGTACAACCATTATGGAAGAAAGTATGGTGGTTCCTCAAAAAACTGAAAATAGAACTACCTTATGACCCAGCAATTCCTCTACTGGGTATAAATCCCCAAAACTCAGAAACATTGATACGTAAAGACACATGCAGCCCCATGTTTATTGCAGCATTGTTCACAGTGGCCAGGACATGGAAACAACCAAAAAGCCCATCAATAGATGACTGGATAAAGAAGATGTGGCACATATACACTATGGAATACTACTCAGCCATAAGAAATGATGACATCGGAACATTTACAGCAAAATGGTGGGATCTTGATAACATGATACGAAGCGAAATAAGTAAATCAGAAAAAAACAGGAACTGTATTATTCCATACGTAGGTGGGACATAATAGTGAAACTAAGAGACATTGATAAGAGTGTGGTGGTTACGGGGGGGAGGGGGGAATGGGAGAGGGATAGGGGGTGGGGAGGGGCACAAAGAAAACAAGATAGAAGGTGACAGAGGACAATCTGACTTTGGGTGGTGGGTATGCAACATAATTGAACGACAAGATAACCTGGACTTGTTATCTTTGAATATATGTATCCTGATTTATTGATGTCACCCCATTAAAAAAATAAAATTATAAAATAAAAAAAAAAACAATTTTAAAATAGCAAAATCTTTCTAATACTATGTGATAAAATTGGCTATAAAAAATATCTTTTACTCACAAAATTTCCTGGCTATCTTTTGGCAATATAGTGAAAAGAGTTGTTGACCCTAAAAGTTAATTATGTATTTTTATTTTACAAAAGACCACTGTATTTGCTGATATTTTTTCTTATGTGGCAAATGGCAATCAGTAGCAACTACTTATCAGAGATTTAAATCAATAAATAAAATCTTGTAATGCATTCTTTCAAGTTAAAAAATATTCTTTTATTCGTAAGCAGAAATACAGTTGCCTTTAAAAGAAATTTTTGCTGTGGAGAGAGTATTTGGAAAACAGATACTAGAATTACTTCCACCTATCTTTGATGTTGCTGCCAAAAAATCTGTATGTCACTCATAAACAGACTCATATCCACAGGCTCTAAACCCTCAGAAACATAATGTTTTAGCCATCCTAAGATTCATACAAATGATGTTTTAGGAGATTTGAAACATCATTCTTAAAAACTCAAAAGTGCAACATTTTACTGTTAGGATGAAAACAACTAATCAAATCAGAGTAGAAGAAAATTTGTTAGATAAAACAACAAATTCTCTAGCTAGTGAATAAACTTAAAAATCTTGAGTGATAATTTTTAAGTATACTTGATTATGCTTTCCTGCCCTTTGGATTTATAAAATATTTTTACCTATTACAGCCATAAAAATGAGGAATGAAAAATAATTAAATTGGAATTAGACCTTTACATTGTTATGTCACAAGATGTTAAAGCAAGATTAAAAGCCAGGGTAGCATATCCAATCATACTGCTTGTCCCCCCAAATTATCATGTATTTATATACTAATAATATTTATTGAGAGTAAGAATAATTTTTATAATGTTGTACCTCATTCTCTTAAAGTGTCTATTTGTATATGTCATATAATATTTATTATAATTTTAGTAACATAACACATTTTTTAAAGAAATAATCATATATCAGAAAGGTCCAACTTCTTCGTTGATACATGTGAGTTATCAAAAACGTTTGAATGTTTAGGTAGTTTATTTCTTCATACTCTATACATCTTGACTTACTAATTAGGTTGAAAGAGCCTTGGTACTTATAGTTTTGAACTACCTTCTCAAAGCCTTTAGGGTACTGTTTAACGTATAAGAATAACACACAACAATAAAAATAGCTATTATTTATCAAATGCTATGCCAGAAATTATACTGGTGATTTACAGCACAGTACAAGCAGCCAAAAAGAAAATACTTTGTTTAAACTTCATAGCGTATCCCTGAGGTAGGCAATATGATATGATCCCTTTATGATATACCAAAATACAGAATAAGTGTAGCTAAACATCTTTCTCAAATTTACAAAGCTAATAAGTGAGAAACTTGTGACTTAAATACATTTTTTTCTGAATCTGAATATTATATTACTAATACAATAACTGTAGTAATATTAATATCTAAGACTCACTGAGTTTTCATTATATGTCAGAGTTCTAAGAGCTCTATATTGTACCATATAACACAAGAATTCTATGAAGAAGGTAATATTATACTGCAATTATTCTATAAAGAGTTTAGTAACTAAAATGAAAAAATAAGTTCAATGACTAAACCAATGTAGTAATTAGTAGATGTAATATCCAAGTCTAGAGACCATCTCTAAAATATATCCTGTTTCCCCTAAAGACCATGCTCTTCCCAATATACCACCTACTTCTTACAGGTTGATTGACATTCACCAACAATGACAGTATTATTCTCAATCTCATTATCCTGACACCATTTCGAGGTTTTTATACATATTTATTTATTTTTATAGAGACAGAAAGTCAGAGAGAGGAACAGATAGGGACAGACAGAAAGGGAGAGAGATGAGAAGTATCAATTCTTCATTGCGGCATCTTAGTTGTTCATTGATTGCTTTCTCATATTTGTTTTGACCGGGGGCTATAACAAAGGGAGTGACTCCTTGCTCAAACCAGCAACCATGGGCTCAAGCCAGTGACCTTAGGCTTCAATCCAGTGACCTTTGGGCTCAAGCCAGTGACCATGTGGTCACCTCTATCATCATGCACTTAAGCTGGGGAACCCACACTCAGGCTGGATGAGCCCGTGCTCAAACTGGTGACCTCAGGTTTTCGAACCTGGGTCCTCCACATCCAAGTCTGATGCTCTATCCACTGTGCCACCATCTGTTCATATTTTTAATATAAAACTCATCTTTTTATATTTTTAATGAATTCTTCAAAGAGCTAAAATTAATAAAGATCAAAATGTTGGTGGCCAAAGCCAGAGAAATAAATTTGTCCACATAAATAATTCTGGACTCTTGTAGATAATTTAAACATAGTGGTGTATTTATTTATTTAATATGGCTTTAGAATTGTCTCACTTATCCATTCCACTGAGCATGTGTGCTGGTAGGGAAAATGTGAAGGAGAGTTTTTTATAGTTAAATAATAATAGTGCCTAAGATAATGACTGAAAAATATGTGGCAAGTTAGTGAGCTCTTATTTAAAGTAATTTTTTGATGCCACTTGTGAATTATGCAATCTAGGCTTTCTACGTGGCATCCTGGTTTTCAAGTCACTTGCAAAAAAATTTGTTTTGAACAAAGTACTATGTTTATTTACAATTGCCCTAACAATCTACCCTATGTAACTATCATTAGGTATTGATTGAAAGGTCTTCAGGGGAAATGAGATGTAGGATGCACTGTAAGTAGACACACACTTTACTCACCATGATGAAACCCTTCTGTTAGATTTTGAGGAATCCTAAGTTTAAACTGGTTTGTTCTTTTCCCCATAGGATCTGTAGAGCACTCATTGTGACTGTGTAGTTTCATTTCTGTCAAAAGAAAATTTTGTCTCAATTCACTGATTATGATGTATGTTGTATTAATAGGCCTCCTATTATGTTAAACCAGCTGGACTCACTTGACTAACTCTGGAAAGCAGTGGATGAATACATTAGCTGTCTGGCCCAAGTTCTAACTTTCCATCTGTGAATTGGCCCTATTTGCTGATACTGCTACTTGGAAAATTAATAAACAAAGTTAGAAGAGTGTTCCTAAGAGCAGTAAAAAGGCAGGCACAGAAAAGGACAATAGAGTGAAGATACAATTGTCACCAATAAATAGGCTTTTCAAACTTACATGGCTTAATCTTGAGAAATAAGTCAAGGACTCTTCATAAAATAGTTACAGGAGAAAGACTCCCAACTCAGTTCCATTTAATTTAACACCTATTTATTCACCACTCCCTATAGGAGCAAATCCAAATGAAATATTTTTTCTTGGTAATAATGTATTGTAGGGTACAGCTACAGATTAATTAACCTTGTGTATGACCTTTCAAACAAATCTCTGGAAAGATACAAATATCAGGCAAGCGTAGGGAAAATTTTTTTTTGCTTCTCAATCATTTTCATTCTTTCATATTCATTCATTCATTTATCTACATATTTATCTATCCTTAACTTTTCACTATCAATTTTGTTTACAAAGTGCAATCAAACATAGATAATGATGGTAAATATTTAAGTGATTTGATGTTTTTAGAAAACAAAAATGTTACTTGAGAAGAATTATATTATTGAATAATAGTGAAAATAACAATTCTAATCAGATACTGAAACGTGATGCACTTTACAAATAATATTATTTCTTACAATATTCTGATATTTGATGATTCTCTGTCATATATTAGATTATAGAAATACATAAATTAATTACACTGTGGAGATCATTATGTAAATTTCTGATATAGTCAAAAGAGAATAAATATGTTCTGATGCAAATTCTAGGATTTGCAATGTGAACAATGGCCTCACCACTCTTTTAAAGTAATATTTCAAGGGCTCTGGCCAGTTGGCTCAGTGGTAGAGTGTCAGCCTGGTGTGCAGAAGTCCCGGGTTTGATTCCCGGCCAGGGCACACAGGAGAAGTGCCCATCTGCTTCTCCAACCCCTCTCCTTCCTCTCTGTCTCTCTCTTCCCCTCCTGCAGCCAAGGCTCCATTGGAGCAAAGTTGACCTGGGTGCTGAGGATGGCTCTGTGGCCTCTGCCTCAGGTGCTAGAATGGCTTTGGTTGCAACAGAGTGATGCCCCCGATGGGCAGAGCATCGCCCCCTGGTGGGCATGCTGGGTGGAACCCGGTCAGGCGTATGCGGG
The DNA here is from genome assembly GCF_036850765.1 of Saccopteryx bilineata. Taxonomy (NCBI): domain Eukaryota; kingdom Metazoa; phylum Chordata; class Mammalia; order Chiroptera; family Emballonuridae; genus Saccopteryx; species Saccopteryx bilineata. The sequence continues at coordinate 232,214,364 of NC_089492.1, forward strand.
AGTCTGTCTGACTGCCTCCCTGCTTCTAACTTCAGAAAAATACAAAAAATAAAAAAATAAAAAATAATAATAAATAAAATAATATTTCATGAAATTTTTAATAAACACTTAGTGAGGACCCACTATATATCAAGCAGAATTCTGAATGTTTAGCAAGAGAAAAAAGGCAAAAGCACATGTTTATAAACTATGTGGTAAATATGATAATAGCTGTAAGACCAAGGGAAGATGTTAAGAAAAATTACAAGACAAGGCCTCATAGAAGAGTAGAGTTAATCTACTCCTTTGAGATAAAGGAATTCACTGGCAGGGGAGAAAACAGAGAAGAAAAATATTCTAGCCCCAGCAAAGCTAAGAGATAATGATAGATAATATTCGTGGAGTAACAGCTGGACATTTTACTAAATTCTAAGCCTGAGTTAGATCATTAAAACTTAACTTAGAAAAATCTTATGAAGTAGGTAATTTCATTTCAATTGTAAAAATAAGAATGCCAGATAGGTTAAATAACTTGCAAAAGATTACAGAACTAGAAAGTGGTAGTGCTATAATTTAAATCAAGAGTAAATAAACAAACAAATAGAAATGAACTCATAGGGAACAGACTGACAGCTGTCAGAGGGTAGGGGCAGTGGTGGGATTCAAATAATTTAACAACCAGTTCTCTGCCGTAATAACCATTTAAAGTACCAAAAAATGACATATCAAAAGGTTTTTTTTTATTATTTCATGCATCTAATACTTAAGTAAGAACAATGAAAAAGGTACACAAAACTATGTTATAAAGAAAAGTTTTAAAATTTAATGAAAAAATATTAAATAACACCTGATGAAGAACAACAAAACTGTTATTTAAGATATTTCCATATTGATTCTTTTTTATTGATTTTAATTTATTGTGTTTACACAAATTCTAGTGTCCCCCTGAATGCATCTCCCATTACCCCATGTACCCCTCAATATCACCTTTGCACCCCTCCTGCAATGTCCTCCCCCCTTCCCTTCAGGAATTATCCCATTCTATCATCCCCTTTCCCTCTGTTCACTTTTCCTCTGGTCCCTTTGATCCGGTCTCTGTCTCTATTCTGTTTCTCAGTTCACATTGTTCATTGGATTCCTCAAATGAGTGAGGTCATATATTTTTCTTTCTCTGCCTAGCTTATTTCACTTAACATAATAGCTTCCAGGATTTCCTTCTTTTTTGTGGCCCCAGAGTATTCCATTGTGTATATGTACCACAGCTTTTTAATCCACTCATCCACTGATGGACACTTGGGCTGTTTCCAGATATTAACTATTGTAAACAATGCTGCCATAAACATGGGGGTGCATTTCTCTTTTGAATCAGTGATGGGGTGTTCTTGGGATATATTCTTAAAAGTAGGATGGCTGGGTCAAAAGACATCCATTTTTAATTTTTTGAGAAATCTCCATACTGTTTTCCATAGTTGCTGCACTAATCTGCATTCCCACCAGCAACACAGGAGGGTTCCCTTTTCTCCACATCTTCGCCAGAACTTATTATGTGTTGTTTTGTAAATGAGCACCATTCTGACTGGTGTGAGGTGATATCTCATTGTTATTTTAATTAGCACTTCTCTAATAATTAGTGATGTTGAACATTTTTTCATCTGCCTATTGACCATTTCTATGTCCTCTTTGGAGAAATGTCTATTCATTTCTTTTGCCCATTTTTTGATTAGATTGTTTATCTTCCTGGTGTTGAATTTTACAAGGTTTTTTATAAAGTTTGGTTATTAACCCCTTATCAGACGTATTGGCGAATATGTTCTCCCATTGTGTGGTTTGTCTTTTTTATTTTGTTCATATTGTCTTTAGCTTGCAAAAGCTTTTTAGTTTGATATAGTCCCACTTGTTCATCCTGTCCTTTATTTCACTTGCCCATAGACATTAATTGCGAAATATATTGCTGCGAGAGATGTCAGAGAACTTACTGCCTATGTTTTCTTCTAAGATGCTTATGGTTTCAAGACTTACATTTAAGTCTTTTATCCATTTTGAGTTTATTTTTGTGAATGGTGTAAGTTGGTGGCCTACTTTCATTTTTTGCGGGTAGCTGTCCAATTTTCCCAACAACATTTGTTAAAGAGACTGTCTTTACTCAATTGTATGTTCTTACCTCCTTTGTCAAATATCAATTGTCCATAAAACTGTGGGTTTATTTCTGGGTTCTCTGTTTTTTTCCATTGATCTATATGCCTGTTCTTATGCCAGTACCAAGCTGTTTTAACTACAGTGGCCTTGTAGTATCAGGAATATACTTGATATCAGGAAGTTTAATACCACCCACTTTATTTTTCTTTTTCAAGATTGCTGAGGCTATTCATGTTCTTTTTTTGTTCCATATAAATTTTTGGAATATTTGTTCTATATCTTTGAAGTATGTTATTGGTATTTTAATAGGAATTGCATTTAATTTATAAATTGCTTTGGGTAATATAGACATTTTAATGATGTTTATTCTTCCTATCTATGAACACAGTATGTGCTTCCACTTGTTTGTAACTTCCTTGAATTCTTTTAGCAATGTTTTATTATTTTCCAAGAACAACTCTCTTACTTCCTTGGTTAAATTTACTCCTAGGTACTTTATTTTTTTTTGTTGCAATAGTGAAGAGTATTGTTTCCTTAATTTCTCTTTCTGACAGTTCATTGTTGGTGTATAAAAAAAGCCTCTGATTTCTGAATATTAACTTTATATCCTGCCACCTTGATGAATTCATTTATCAGGTCCAGTAATTATTTAACTGAGACTTCAGGGTTTTCTATGTGCAGTATCATATCATCAGCAAATAATGATATTTTTACTCTTCATTTCCAATTTGGATGCCTTTTATTTCCACTTCTTGTCTGATTGCTGTGGCTAGGACTTCCAGAACTATGTTGAATAAGGGTGGTGAAAGGGGGCACCCTGCCTTGTTCCTGTTCCTAAGGAAATTGCTTTTCATTTTTGTGCTTTAAGTATGATGTTGGCTGTGGATTTGTCATAGATGACCTTTATCATAATGAGGTATGTTCCCTGTATTTCCACTTTGCTGAGAGTTTTTATCATAAATGGGTACTGGATTTTATCAAATGCAATTTTTTTGCATCATTTGATATTATCATGTGGTTTTTCTCTTTCCTTTTGTTTATGTGATGAATCACATTGATTGATTTGTGAATATTGTACCAGTCTTGCCTCCCCAGAATAAATCCCACTTGATCATGATATATGATTTTTTTTTCATGCATTGCTGGATATGGCTTGCTAATATGTTGTTGAGAATTTTAGCATCTAAATTCATCATGGATATTGGTCTATAGTTTTCTTTCTTTGTGTTGTCTTTGCCTGGTTTTGGAATCAGAATTATGCTCACCTCATAAGAGAAACTTGGAATTCTTCCCTCCTCTTGAAATTTTTGAAATAGCTTTAGAATCATAGAAGTTAGTTCTTCTTTGAGTATTTGGTAGAATTTGCTTGTGAAGCCATCTGGCCCAGCAGTTTGTTTGTTTGAAGTTCTTTGATAATTGTTTCAATCTCATTTGTTGTAATCTGTCTGTTTAGGTTTTCTGATTCTTCCAGATTGATTTTTAAAAGATTATATGTTTTAAGAAATTTGTCTATTTCACCTAGGTTGTCTAATTTTGGGGCATACAGTTCTTGATAGTATTTTCTTAAAATCCTTTGTATTTCTGTTGTGTCAGTTGTTATTTCTCCACTCTCATTTCTAATTTTATTTATTTGCGTCCTCTCTCTTTTTTTTCTGGTGAGTCTGGTTAAAGGTTCATTAATCTTGTTTACCTTTTCAAAGAACCAGCTCCTGGTTTCATTGATCCTATGTACTGTTTTTTTAGCCTCTATGTCATTTATTTTCACTTTGATTTTTTCATATTTTCTCCTTCTACTTCCTCTGGGCTTTACTTGATGATTTTTTTTTCAATTCTTTTAGTTGTAGGATTAAGTTCTTTATTTGAGGTTTTTTCTTGCTTCTTACGGTATTCTTGTAATGCTATGAACTTCCCTTTCAGGACTGCTTTTGCTAAGTTCCATAAATTTTGAGTTGTTTTATGTTCATTTTTATTTGTTTCAAGGAAATTGTTTATTTGTTCCTTGATCTCATTGTTAAACCATTTGTTATTTAATAACATGCTATTTAGTTTCCAGGTGTTTGAGTGTTTTTCGGTATTTTTATTGTAGTTGATTTTTAGTTTCATGCCATTATGCTCAGAGAAGATGCTTGATATGATTTCAATCTTCTTAAATTTGTTAAGACTCATTTTGTGGCCTGTCATGTGGTCTATCCTAGAGAATGTAGCATGAGCACTTGAAAAGAATGTATATTCTGCTGCTTTAGGGTGAAAGGTTCTGAAGATATCTATTAAATCCAGTTGATCTAGTTTGTCCTTTAAGTCTGCTGTTTCCTTGTTAATTTTATTTTGGGGGATCTATCCAGTAATGTTACTGGGGTATTGAAATCTTCTACTATTACAGTATTGCTGTTGATCTTGCTCTTTATGTCCTTCAAAGTCTGCTCTATATATTTAGGTGCTCCTATATTAGGTGTATAGTTATTTATAATGGTTATATCTTTCTGTTGGATTGCTCCCTTTATCACTATGTAGTGACCGTCTTTATCTCTTACTATAGCCTTTGTTTTAAAGTTTATTTTGTCAAATATAAGTATTGCTACCCCAGCTTTTTTTTTCATTTCCAGTTTCATAAAATAGTTTTTTTATCCTTTTATTTTCAGTCTATGTGTATCTTTTTTTTTTTGAGGTGGGTCTCTTGTAAACAGCATATGTACAGGTTCTGTTTTCGTATTGGTGCAACTATCCTATTTCTTTTGATTAGAGGATTTAATCCATTTACATTTAAGGTTATTATTGATATGTAATTGTTAATTGCCATTTTATTCTTTATATCTACATCCTTCTTTTACTAGATTTTCCCCCCTTTGTTCTGTTTACAACAGGGCCCTTAACATTTCTTGCAGCATTGGTTTGGTTGTAATGAATTCCTTGAGTTTTTTTTTTTTTTTTTGGTCTGGGAAGCTTTTTATTTCTCCTTCAATTTTAAACGATAGCCTTGCTGGATAAAGAAGTCTTGGTTGTAGGCTCTTGTTCTGCATTACTTTGAATATTTCTTGCCATTCTATTCTGGGCTCAAGTGTTTCTGTTGAAAATTCAGATATCATCCTTATGGGGGCTTCTTTGTAGGTGATTGACTGCTTTTCTCTTGAGGCTTTTAGTATTCTTTCTTTATCTCTTAGCTTTAGTATTCTGATCATGATGTGTCTTGGTGTGGGTCTCTTTGGGTTCTTTTTTAATGGGGTTCTCTTTGCTTCTTGAACCTGTGTAACTCTTTCCTGCATCAATTTAGGGAAATTTTCAGCTATGATTTTTTTCAATCAGGTTCTCTATCCCTTGTTCTTTCTCTTCTCCTTCAGGAACCCCTATTATGTGGATGTTGTTTCTCTTCATGTTGTCACAGAGCTCGTTTATAGTTTCCTCTGACTTTTAGATCCTCTTTTCTTTTTGCTGTTCTGCTTCTATGCTTTTGTTTATCTGTCTTCTAAATCACTGATTTGATCCTCTGCTTCATCCAGCCTGCTTTTAATTCCTTCTAGTGTATGCTTCATTTCTGATATTGTGTTTGTCATTTCTGTCTTGTTCTTTTTTATGATTTCAGTGTCCTTTTTGATGCTTTCAATTTCTTTATTTAGGTACTTATTAAGTCCATCCATTGTATCTTTGAGATCCTTAAACATTTTACCAATTATTATTTTAAACTCTGCATCCAATAATTTGATTCCTTCTATTTCATTCAGTTCTTTTTCTGGAGATTTTTCTTGTTGATTCATATTGTTTATGTTCCTCTGTCTTCCCATTGTTTCTGTGTGTGGTTTGCAGGCTTGTTAGAGTTGTGGGTCTGAGGTTGGTTTATTTAATTTGTCTTCTCATCCAGGCCTTTATTCCTCTGCCTTTGCTGGTTGCTTAGATTTTAATTTTCCTTAACTAATAGAGCCACTTTAAAGTCTTGATTTTCTTTTTGTTTTTTTGCTGAACCCAGCAGGGAGCTTTTGTTTGCTGATCTCAGCAAGGGGCTTCTATGTTTAGGATGGAGGAATTGGGTGTATATTGTTTTTTGTTTGTTTGTTTTTTGGTTTTTGGCCCTAGTTGAAACTGTATCCAGGAATGAGGTGGGTGTGACCTCTGATAATCTGAAGTTGTGTTGTGCCCAGTTACTCTCCAGGGTGGGGCACATTCTCAGTATGAAGGGGAAGGTGTAGCTCAGATCTCCTTAGAAACCTGAATTACTGCCCATCCAACTTACTGTCTCATTTCCAGAAAGCCTTTCATGTGATTGGATCTGGAGAGCTTTTTGGAGGTAGGTCACCTGGTTCCATCTAGGCTTCTACTGGGTGGAGGGAGTGACCCCTCCCCCAGCTATGGCTGCCTCCACACTGGAGAATGAGTCAGCTTAGCTCAGGTCAGGTCCCCTTATCTCACTTTCCCCAATTTCTTCCCCTGCCTCTCAGGGTCTCTCTGTTTGTAATGGGAGCAGTCAGTCCTTTCAGCCCTCCTTGCCTCCAGAGCCCCAGACAAGTGGCTGTGAGCAATATTTTATTTTCTCTGTGTCTTTAAAACTGCTCTTTCTTTCACCAGCCACTTCCCACAGACAGATCTCTTGCTCTTCTCCCTACTCAATGCTGTCCAGCTCTCTCCTCCAGACCCTGGGTTTCTAGGCTGGGTCTCCAATCTTGAGACTGAGGACCCTGCCTCTCAGGGTCTCTCTGTTTGTAATGGGAGCCCTTTTGTATTCTCAACCTCAGCTTTCTCTTGCTTCTGGGAGTGAGAGAGCCAGCCTCCATCATGCCCCTGCACTCCCTACCAGGATCTATGTGGATTCTTCTGTGCTCCTTAGTTTTCAAATCCTGTTCTTTTAGTCTAAAGTTGGTTTTTCATGATGATTGTTCTTAAATTAATTTGTAATCCAGTTTGGTCATGGGAGGTGGCAGTCTGTACATCTGCCTACTCCACTGCCATCTTGGAATCTCTCCATATTGATTCTTGTTTGGTGTCTTTACTTACAATTTTCTTTGCTTTTACCTGAGCATCATTGGCTGTGTGATTTATCTTTAACCATCTCTTCACGTTAGAAATGGGATCCCATTCCTTTAGAGGTAGGCCAATTAGATTTATTGTGTTTGATATATGAGAAACATAAATTGTTTGATGTATTAGAAACATGAAATGAATAAATAAATATTACAAGCATAGTTCTGTCAAATTATTTTTACTTATGGATGAAATGAACATTACTATGAGCACTTAGAATACACTGGTGAATAGATGAAAAATAAAAAAGAGTAAGGAATGTAAATTTGAGATTTCCACATTAGGCAGCTGCCCTGGCACCCACCTTAAAGAGAACTCTGATTATAAATGCCCTTTTAACAACCAGTTCACTGAACTCAACCAAAAATTACCTATTTGTTCTGCTGAACCAATGCAAACAGTCTAGATTCCATGACTGGGTAAGGGGATTGCAGGGCTGGGTGAAAAGGGTGAATGTATTTTAAAAAGAAATAAAGAAAATAAGAAAGGAAGAAAGGATGGAAAGACCTAACAGATACAGACTGCAGTATGTTGATTACCAGAGAAAATGGTGTTGTGATGAGGTAGAACAGGTAAAGGGATAAATGGTGATTGAAGGAGACTTTTTTGGGCTAGTGAATACATAATACATTATACTGATGATGTAGTATAGAATTATGCACCTAAAATTTATATAACTTTATTAACCAAAGTCATCTCAATAAATTCAATAAAAAATAAAAGAAAGAATATATGACACCAGAATATATGCTTTTAAACAATCCATTATATTACTTTCTAAATTTCTGAGATGTAAAATAACATAATGTTTCCAGATAGTGTCAAGAAGGTCAGTGAGGTACTTGATTAAGAAGAATGTACATTTGTATGTATGTCTGCTTATCTGTATCTATGATATTTCTTCGTCTTTGTTTCTGAATAAGAAATTACTTTAGACACATTATAATTATGTCTTTATTGTTTTGAATCAAACGAGACACTCAAAACTCCTTGAAATAAAAACTGATTATTTTCATCTCTATTTCTCTCTAGGATGGAATAAAATATAACACCTCCACTTTTTAATTTATTGAGGATCTATTCATTATTTTTTCCCAATAACTCTTTATAATTTTTATTAAGAAATTACTCTTCTCTTAACTCATAAGTTTGGTGAAGCTAACATTACTTCCAATGGGGATATAGGAACCATCCTGAAACACAAGACCATCATATACTTCTAAATACAAATCAGTTTTATAGATGGCATATGACACAATCTTAGCCAATGAGAATAGCACTTGGGGTTTATGGGGTATATTGGAAAGAAAGAATTATTCTTTATGCTAATGTTTATGAGAGCAGGATATATGGCAGGAGTTATTGTCAATCATCTTGCCCCTGCATTTTTGCAACAATTTTTATTCTAATAATAAAGTAACAATAAGGAAAGGTATATGACATTATTTGAATGTCAAATATGAATAGTAATTGAAACTAACTCAATGTGGAGTTTTTATTTGTGTAAGGTAACACAAATATTTCTTGTTTAGGCTAGTTTAAGAATGAGTTTCTGTTAGCTGAATATGAAAGACTCTTGAACAATATATATATTATTCAATATATATAGATAAAATGTCACACAATGGTAAAGCAGCTTCTGACATAGCCACATAGGTGTCCAGAATTATTATCACTGGGAACAAATCAAACTCTTGGCAATTATTTACTACCTCTAGAGACTTTAGGGGAAAGTACATTCCTTGCCTCTTCTAGTGTCTATTGGCTGTTGACATTCCTTGGCCTGTGGCTGTGTCACCCCAGTTTTTAAGGCCAGCATCTTTACATCTCTCTCTGTTTCTTTATATCTCCATTTCCTCACTATGTATAAAATCTCTCTCTCTCTCTCTCTCTCTCTCTCTTTCTCTCCTTTTTTATAAGGATACATGTATTGATTTTAGGGTTCATCAAGATAATCCAGGGCAATCTCCCCATTTCAAGATCTTTAATTTGTATCTGCAAAGACTCTTATTTTGCTACATGAGATAACATTTACAGGTTCTAAAGTTCCCAATGGCCCCATTTCTCAGTACTCATACTCATGTGTGATACCCTCCATTGAGAAGGGACTGGACCTAGGAACTTTCTTCTAATAAATAAAATATGGCAAAAGTGATGTGTGATGTCACTTCTGTGATTAGATTATAGTACACTTGACCTTTATCTTAAGAGTCTTCTCTCTTTTCATTGCTTTCTTGGCCTGCATACTTTGAAGTAATAAACTGTCTGCCATGTTGAACAAGCCCAAATGTGGCAAAAAAATTGAGCGAGGCCCCTGATCAATAGAGAATTTGATCATTGAGAATTTGAAATGCTCATTACAATAGCCCACGAGGAACTGAGTTTACCAACAGCTATGTGAATAATCTAGACATCCTGCATTGTTATTTGCTAAATCTGTCAACCTTAATCTTAAACCATAAGCATGAAACTGGAATATCTTTGCTTCTATTCATATTCATTGGCTTAGAAATGCCACACAGAAGAGCCAAAAGTAAGTGGCCAGGTACATACACACATGCCATGAAGAGGAGAGAGTGAATATTTTGAATAACTACCCACAATTTGTCAATCCTTACAAAAAGATCAATAAAATAAAAGTTAGATATTTTAAACATTTTTTGTTTTCTTTTTCATTCTTCTTTTCCAAGTGAGAAGAGGGAGATAGAGAAACAAACTCCCACATGCACCCCAACAGGAATCCACCAGGCAACCCCCATCTGAGGATGATGTTCTGCCCATCTTGGACCATGCTCGCAACTGAGTTATTTTTAGTTCCTGAAGCAGAGGCTTCATGGAGCCATTCTCAGAGCCTGGGAACAATGCATTTGAATCAATCAAGTCATGGCTGTGGCAGAGGAAGAGAGGGAGGGGGAGGGAGAGAAAGGGTGAGGATTAGAGAAGCAGTTGGTCACTTCTTCTCTGTGCCCTGACTGGGAATCAAACCCAGGACATCCACATGCTGGGTGGGTGCTCTACCACTGAGCCAACTGGCTGGCCAGGGCCCATTTTATGTTTTTTTAGTTTTGAAAAAAAAAGTATATTATGTCAGCAGCATAAAATAACATTGTAGGTTCCATAGACTGTAAAGTAAAATCAGTCACAGTAAATTTGTTCTTTTGTTTAATAGAAAATATAACATATATTTCCCAATAATATGTCAGTTGAATTTAAATACTCATTTCCTCAAATAATAACACTTTTCAATTTCTACTTCTCCATGCATACTTTAGTGTGCATTTGTATTAAAACAATTCTGTTTATCTAAATTCTTATTTTTTAAATCAGACTTGGCTAGTGCAAATTTCTGTTTCATCTCTGGGTAGAGAATTCATTCTAAGAACAAATCCAAATATTTTTATATGTAAGAAGTTTTACATTTTTTTAAATTGGATTTATTGGGATAACACTGGTTAATAAAATTGCACAGGTTTCAGGTTTACACATCATCTGTACACTGCACTCATGTTCCCCACCCCAAGTCCAGTCTCCTTTCATCACCATTTATCCTCCCTGTACACTTAAGAATTTTTAAGACTTCATTTTAATGCAGTTTTAGGTTCACAATAAAATTGAAGAGAAAGCACAGAGATTTTTCTATTTATCACTTTTCCCCACATGAGTAGCCTTCCTCATTATCAACATTCCCTACCAGAGTGGTACATTTGTCACAATAGATGAATCTATATTGACTCATTTAGTCATAGTTTACCATATGGTTCATTCTTATTGTACTTTCTGTGGGTTGGAAAAAATGTATAATGACATGTATTTCATAATTATGGCATCATATGTAGTATTTTTACTGCCCTAAAAATCCTCTGTGATCTACCAGTTATCCACTGCCTCTCCTGCAACCTCTGATAACCACTGACCGTTTTACTATCTCTCTCCATAGTTCTTTTCCAGGAAGTCATAGAGTTGAAATATAGTATACATTTTCTCAGATTGGTGTCTTTCATTTAGTAATATGCATTTAAGTTCCCTCCATGTCTTTCATGACTTCATAGTTTATTTCTTTCAGTGTTAAATAATATCCGATTGTCTGGATGTAGCACAACTTACTCATCCATTCCCTTACCGAAGGATATCTTGGTTACTTCCAAGTTCTAACAATTATAAATTAAGCTGTTATAAATACCCATGTGCAGGATTTTGTGTGGACATAAATTTTCAACTCCTTTGAGTAAATTACAAGGGGGTATAATTGTTGAATCCTAAGTTAAAAATATGGTTAGTTTTATAAGAAACCAACAAATGATCTTCTAAAATGGCTGTATTATTTTGCATTCCCACTAGTAACATGTGAGAGATCCCGTGGTTCCACATTCTGTCAGCATTTGGTATTGTCAGTATTTCAGATTTGGGCTACTTTAATAGGTGTGTAGTGATATCTCATTGTTGTTTTAATATGCATTTCTGTGAAAACATATGATGTGAAGCATCTTTTCATATGATTATTTTCCAACTGTATATGTTCTTTGGTAAGTTATCTGTTAAAATGTTTGGCCCATTTTTTCTTAACAAGCAGATCTTGACTCGAAGGAACTGCTGAGCTAAGGCAAGTCCTGGCCTCCCCCCTTTTTTTTTTTTGTATTTTTCTGAAGCTGGAAATAGGGAGGCAGTCAGACAGACTCCCGCATGCGCCCGACCAGGATCCACCCGGCATGCCCACCAGGGGGCGTTGTTCTGCCCATCCGGGGCATCGCTCTGTCGCAACCAGAGCCACTCCAGCGCCTGGGGCAGAGGCCAAGGAGCCATCCCCAGTGCCTGGGCCATCTTTTGCTCCAATGGAACCTCAGCTGCGGGAGGGGAAGAGAGAGACAGAGAGGAAGGAGAGGGGGAGGGGTGGAGAAGCAGATGGGCGCTTCTCCTGTGTGCCCTGGCCGGGAGTCGAACCCGGGACTTCTGCACGCCAGGCCGACACTCTACCACAGAGCCAACTGGCCAGGGCTGGCCCATTTTTTAATTGGGTTGCTTTCTTATTGTTAATTTTAAAAGGTCTTTGACAGTAATATATAAGATATGTTTTTGTAAATGTTGTCTTCTCATGCTCTTGACACTGTCTTTCATAACATAGAAGCTTTTAAGTTTAATAAAATACAGTTTGTCAGTTATTTTCTTCATGGAGCATACTTTTGGTGGTTTATCTAAAAGGTTATCACCATATCCAAAGTCATATAAAATTTCTAGATGTTTTATACTTTTTCAATCTACATTTAGGTCTGTGATCTATTTTGGCTTAATTTTGGTGACGGCCGTAAGGTCTGTGCCTAGATTTACTTTTTTTTTAAATGTGGATTTTCAGTTGTTCTGGCACCATTTGTTAAAAAAATTATCTTTGCTCCATTGTCAAAGATCAGTTGACCATATAAGTGAGTTTGTTTCTGTGCTCTCTATTCTGTACTATTGACCTATTTGTCTATTCTTTCACAAGTACCATGTTCTCATGATTACTGTAGCTTTATAGTAAGTTCTAAAGTCAGAAAGAGTAAGTTCAATTTTGTTCTTCTCCTTCAACATTGACTATTCTGAGTCTTTTGCCTTTCCATATATACTTTAGAATCAGTTTGTCAATATTCACAAAATAACTTGCTGAGATTTTGTTTGAGTTGCATTAAATTTATACATCAAATGTGTTTTTCTATGGATTATTTTTATCAAATCAAACCCTATTGAAATATCTCTGGTAATTTTGATCTACTAACAGAGTTTTTTCACCCTGAATTAATGAATTATTTTCTTGAGGGTGCTAGTTAGGATGTGATTTTTGCTCAGTTCTATATGCTCTGGTACGACTGACTTTTAAAACTACAGTATGAAGTATTATTAATATTACCTCACAGCAGGAATCATTGATGAGCAAACAGGTAAGCAAGAACATTGGCAATGTGGGAGCATATCTTGTTGATTTGAATAGGATAACTACTGTGAGAGATCCATGGTCTTTAGAGTGCCTTATATAATCCATTCTCTCATTTATTCATTATTTAGTCTCCAAGCATTTCTTAAGTGTCTATCACAAAACAGACGTTTTAGATGCTGAGAATAAAGACACTAATCCTTAAAAATAATGTAATAACTATTTTTCTGAATACAAGATATCACATATTTTGCATACATTGTTTCATATTATCATCATCATTGCAAGCCAGATAAATTGGGTGTTTTATTATTCATTCTAGACAAGAAATTGAGAGCCATGATGCTGGACTCACCAATGATTATAAAGTTAATGATTCGTGCAACCAGAATTTAAATCCAAATATTCCTTTCTCTGAAAACCATGCTCTTTAATTTCACTGTCTAGTGGAAAAACATCAATGAATGTAGAAGATAACATTGTGCAAGGACTGAAAGTATGTACTTTGAAGTAAATAAACCCAGGTTCAAGTTTTGACTGACATAGGCTGAACAATTCCAGGCAAGTTACTTAAAGTTACAATTTTCAGTTTATTTGCAAAAAACAAAGAATATAAGCACTGATATTACAGGCTTCTTAACAAGCTTCATGTCTGGAACACGATGTGTAAAGCCCAGTAATCATTCAGTAATTCCTAGTGGGATAAATGTAATAAAACATATCAAGCTCTTTGCACACTCTTTTTAGTACATGATCAGTATTTAATAAATGTCATATTCCCAAAACTCCCCTGACTACTGGAACTCTGATTTCCAGTAAGTTCCTAAGTCTTTTTCAAATGCATTTTTTTCTTTATTTTATATATTCTTCCAGTTTGTAATAATGGTTACTTTCCCCCCAGTAGTAGTTAGTACTCAGATTAATTTATCTAAACCAACAAAAAAATAGTGAACCTCTGCTTTACTGAAACACATAATTAAGTGTGTTATATAGGAAACACTGTTATCACTGATATTGTCATATCACATTTAATCCACATAACAAGAGAAAATGGGTTTCTACAAGAAATATTAGCTTGGCTTTATTCTCTGACCCCTCACCATAATAATCAGATTCAATGATACTTCACAGACCTGCACATTTTATAAAACACCTGAATCTAGTTGTATATACATAAGACAGATCAAGATACAGAGAAATAGTTGGTTGAGGTCAATTTTTCATACTCACATAGTCATTTTGAGTCACCGTAGTTGTAATATAGAGGTACACACTAATTGTTAGGTACTTTTTCAGGTCTGAGAGACTGATTAGTTTAAAATTAATTTTGTCTAGTGCTCTGTTTCACCTACACTGCTTTATTCCCCCAACCAATCAGATTACATTCTAGAAAGTGCTTCACACAGATACTAGAATGGTACAAGACACCTAGATGAATGAAGATGTCTTTAGGCAATTTAATACATGGCTACCATTCTCAGAAGCTAAGTTGGAGCTATGCAGATAGAGATTTGAGAGTCACCAATATATAAATAGTAACATAAAAATATCTTCAAATTCAAAAAAGAGGTAGTTCACTTTGAAGAACATAATGTTCAGTTCATCCAAAGATGCCATTGAAATGGAAACTTCATTTCTAATTATAACCTTAACATTGAGTACAGTCAATTATGTTTTGGGTCCCAGGACCTATAACCTAGAATGACAAAACAGTGTTTCAAGAATGACAAACCTGTCTGTTCAGTGGTGTATCCATGCCAATTTCAAACTAAATAATCACTCTATTGGTGAGTTCGATGATGCTTTCATCACAGCAGGATAAATTCCCCTTGTCAAAATTGGCAGCAATTATGCAAATTAAAGTTGAAGGGTTCATTAGCTTAACTGCAATTGAAGTAACTTACATTAAGAAAATAACACAGCCCTGGCCGGTTGGCTCAGCGGTAGAGCGACGGCCTGGCGTGTGGAGGACCCAGGTTCGATTCCTGGCCAGGGCACATAGGAGAAGCGCCCATTTGCTTCTCCACCCCCCACTCCCCCTCCTTCCTCTCTGTCTCTCTCTTCCCCTCCCGCAGCCAAGGCTACATTGGAGCAAAGATGGCCCGGACACTGGGGATGGCTCCTTGGCCTCTGCCCCAGGCGCTGGAGTGGCTCTGGTTGCGACAGAGTGACGGCCTGGAGGGGCAGAGCATCGCCCCCCGGTGGGCAGAGCGTAACCCCTGGTGGGCGTGCCAGGTGAATCCTGGTCGGGCGCATGCAGGAGTCTATCTGACTGTCTCTCCCCATTTCCAGCTTCAGAAAAATACAAAAAAAGAAAAAGAAAATAACACAAAATTTCTATCAAGAAAAAATATTTTATTTTTACAATAACCTTAAAAGTCTTCTCAGTGAGTGATATATCAAGATTTAGAATTATTTTATATATATTTAATGAATTCATACCTGATATTCTGGACATGATGCATTTTAATATGTTTTTTTGCTAGTCTTTTTTTTGTTGTTACAATACACTGCTTATAGTAGTAACAGAAAGATATTAGGCATCTTTTAAAGGTATAGCATTAACATTATGTAGTCAACTAAAAGAAATGTAAAATCACCAAGCTTTTACTGAAGAAAAATATAAAGCTTTCTTAATCATTTCAGGTAGATTTTTTCATATAAGTGGCAAAAATAACATATATGATTGGCCTCATTTATTCAATGAGTTTGTATTTCTTCTTCTTTGGTTTTTTAGCAAATTTTGTATCTTACTGATATTCTTTTTTTTTTTTTTCCTTAGAATTTACCAGTGAAATCATCTGGGCCTGGAGTTTTATGGTAAACTTTAATTTTAATGAGCATTAAGTTGAGTCTGGATTTTTTGTTTGTTTTTGTTTTTTACCAAATACACTCATTTTTCTCTCCAAACTGGTGTATTTAGATAATTTACATTCAATGTGATTATTTACATAGTTAACTTTACCATCTTGGTATTTGTTTTCTATTTGCCCCATCTCATCTTATTCCCATTTTCTTTTCTTTTTTCTGTCTTTTTTAGAGTCACTGAACAATTTTTATGGTTACCTTTTATATCTCATCATTTTATAAGCTGTAATTTTCTTTTTTATTTTAGTGGTTGCATTACAGTTGGTAGTACACATCCTTAAGTTATTGCAGTATACTTCTAAGTGATATTTTATTACTTCATGCATAATATAAGAAACTAAGAATAGCATACCTTTTTCTGTCCTTCTAGCCTTATTGCTATTGTTGCCATACATTTTAGTTACAGTTATATAATATAACCCACAATGCATTTTTAATACTTTTTTCAACTGTTAACATCTTTCAAAGAGAATTAATAAGAAAACAGTCATATATTTATCAACATGGTTACTATTTCCAGTACTCTTCATTTGTGTAGATCAAGATTTCTATCATGTATCTTTTTTGTTCTCCCTGAAGGATTTTCTTTAATATTTCTTGTAATGTAATACATTGGTAATGAATTCTTTCAGCTTCTCTATGTCTGACGGTGTTTTTATTTTTCCTGCACTTTTAAAATCTATTTTTGTTGGGTATAGAACTCTAGATAGGATTTTTTTTTCTTTCCATATTTTCAAGATGCTGCAGTAATTTCTTCTTGCTTGTATTTTTTTCAAGGAAAATTGTTGTCATCCTTAAATATGGTCCTTGGTATAAAATTTACCTTTATCAGCCTGGCTGGTTTTACAATTTTCTCTTTATTGCCAGTTTTGAGGAACTTGATCATGAAGTACTTTGGTTTTTTTTCCTTACAGGTATTGTTTTGGGTTTTTTTTTTGTGTGGTTTTTTTTTTTGAGCTTGGATCTGTAGCCTTACCCTCTTATCCTCCACTTTAGGAACTCTGATTTCTCATATTAGAATGCTTGAAGTTGTCCCAGCAGCTCATTGATGCTCATTTCATTAATTTTGGCATATTTTTGACATTAGCCTTTCTTATATCTTTCATTTTTTATATCTTCCATGTCAAGCCATTTCAGATTTCTTGAATTCAGTACTCATCTTCTCAATGCAGAGTCAGATGGTTTCTACTTGAATTCTTTTTTTAGCTGCAGCCTGGAAACTACACTAACTTTAGGCTACCACAGGGCTTATCTCATTTATTTCCTGTCTTTCATGGGCCATCTTTTGTAACCTAATTTCAGTGTTTTAAAAATAATTGTTCTATATGCTTCTCCGTCTTTTCTTTCTTTTCTGAATTGCTTTAGATTTGAGTGTAAATCTAGACCTTGTTACTCCATCATATTAGTTTTTAATTTAGATGTAAAGATAGCATCCAAATTCAGATTTTTTAATCTGAAATGTCCATGTTCTTTACCATTGTGTTATAGTACAACAGTTACACTGACTCTTAGATTGAACATAACCACAAGGCAATTAATGTTTTACAAACATCACTTTTACATAATTGTAGTTGTTTTTAAATGTAAAAAACTACTATCTAATAAAAACACCCTCTTATTTTGTTTTAAGATTGAATCATGGCTTCTTCGAGTAGGCGTAAATGTAAGAATAGTCCTGACACCTTCTCTTATATATGTGGCTGTTACACACTTCAATGTCAAAGGTGCAATATTTCATCATTTACGACATGTGCATATATTGCCTATTTTCATGTTCCCCTTGGCGATCAAGACAAGAATTGGGCTCCTCATATTGTGTGTCATAATTGTGAGGAAATGCTACATGACTGGACAAAAGGAAAATGCAAAGGAATGCCTTCTGGTATTCCCATGGTTTGGCATGAACCTAAGGCCCACAGCAGTGACTGTTATTATTTTTTTTTTGTATTTTTCTGAAGCTGGAAACGGGGAGAGACAGTCAGACAGACTCCCGCATGCGCCCAACCGGGATCCACCCGGCACACCCACCAGGGGGGCGCTCTGCCCACCAGGGGGCGATGCTCTGCCCCTCTGGGGCATCGCTCTATTGCGACCAGAGCCACTCTAGCACCTGGGGCAGAGGCCAAGGAGCCATCCCCAGCGCCCGGGCCATCTTTGCTCCAATGGAGCCTTGGCTACGGGAGGGGAAGAGAGAGACAGAGAGGAAGGAGAGGGCGTGGGGGTGGGGGTGGAGAAGCAGATGGGCGCTTCTCCTGTGTGCCTTGGCCGGGAATCAAACCTGGGACCCCCGCATGCCAGGCCGATGCTCTACCACTGAGCCAACCGGCCAGGGCTAGTGACTATTATTTTTGTCTGATCCATACAAAGGGCATTGGCAAGAAAAAATGGTATATGATCTCATATCCTAATATTCCTTCAGCAATATGACATATCCCATACTCTGAGACACTCCCGTTTCCAGTTTTCAATGGTCTTATTTCTTCTAAGGTTGAAGAGAGTGAACATGGTGATCAAGTGTATTTTGATAAGATGCATGAGGAAATGGTTGTAGAATCTGAAATATCTTCTTCTGATGCCAAATAGTCATTAACGCCTCAGCAGTTTAGCCAACTCGAATTGAATGACTTTGTAAGAGATTTGGGTCTATAAAAGAAAGCAGCTCAGTTATTAGCTCCAGTCTTCAAGAAAAGAATGTACTTCACTGGTCAGCTAAAGTATCCCATTTCAGGAAGCATGAACAAATTTTTTGTGAACTTTTTTTCTGAAGACAAACACTTTGTTTATTGTCATAATATCAGTAGTCTTCTCAGCCAGCTAGGTGTTACTACTTACAGTCCAACAGAATGGCGGCTATTTCTTGACAGCTCTGAATGGAATCTCAAATGTATTCTTCTACACAACGGTAATATTTATGTAGTGGTTCCAATTGGTTATTTAACTCAAATGCGAGAAGATTACAATGACATAAAAATTGTCCTTGACTTTCTGAAGTATGAGGAGCATAACTGGATCATTTGTGTGAATATTAAAATGGTAAATTTCCTGCTAGGACAATAGAGAGGTTTCACGAAGTATCCTTGCTTTCTGTGTTTGTGGGACAGCTGAGCTTGGGAGAAACACTGGACACAGAAGGAGTGGCCGAAACGTGAAGCTCTGGAAGTAGGGATGCAAAATATTGTGAATGAATCTGTAATTAATTGAGATTGGATCATTTTTCCTCCACTTCACATCAAACTTGGCTTCATGAAGCAGTTTGTTCAGGCTTTGAATAGAGAAAGTGAATGCTTTCAACATATTATTTTTGCTTTCCCTGCCTTGTCTTTCAAGAAGATAAAAGCAGGTGTATTCGATGGACCTCAAATTTGAACCCTTATATGTGACGAAGAATTTGCCAGGAAGATGGATAAGGAGGAGAAAGCAGCATGGCACTCTTTTGTGGCAGTTACGAAGAACTTCCTTGGCAACAAAAAAGCAGAAAACTATGAACTTCTGGTTCAAAGGATGCTGTTGGCTTTCTGCAACATTAGATGTAACATGAGCATTAAGATTCACTTCCTGAACAGTCACCTTGATAAGTTTCCAGAAACTCTTGGAGCTGTTAGTGATAAGCAAACTATGGCTGGAGCATCAAATGAGATTGTCTTCAACAAGTACACAAACATAAGAGCAACAAAAGCAAATTTTTGCCTGAATAGAATTTAAATAAGCTTTGTGAAAATTTTATGATTAAAATAAGTGTTTTAATATGTTCTATTTCAAAATTGTAGACAAATTCTGATGCAATAATATCTTTTAGTATATTAATGTATTTACTGCATTATATAAATTATTATATTTTTACAAAGATGATGCCCAAGGAGACATTCAACTTCATTATGTTAAACTAAATGTTGAAAATTTTACAATAAGATAAAAACCTAAACTTTTGAATTGCAAAAAAAAAATGTACCTTACAAGAAAAACTAATGTCAGATTTGAGATCAGCACACTTGAATTAGGTAAGAACAAGTGTTTCTGTGGATGCAACAAAAATTTTGTTCCCCAGTGTATTAACCTTTTTCATCTTATGGCACTCATTAACTAACTAAAATTTTGCAGCACACCAAAAAAAATATTTTTTGCTGATTTGACAAAGAAAAGGTTTAATGTTGATTCATTCACACCAGACAGCTATTGTTGTGTTGGCTGTTGTCACTTTTTTATTTGACAATCAAAGGGAAAAGGGATCAGTGTCCCTGACTAAGTAGTCAGGTTTTGCATGTTTTAAAATTTCCTGCAGCACACTGGTTGAAAATTGCTGCTCTAGTACATTATTAAGGATACTAAGCTGTGTTCAGAAAGAGAGACATCACTTTCTCTTACAGGGAATTACAAAGGATATACAAGAGGTACTGAGAAGGTGGATGGAGAGCTCACATCTCAGTGAAGGCACAGAGAAAGCTGTCAGCTGTGAAGAGAGGTGGGGGAAAGATAAGTGATATAAAGCTTAAGCCTGAATCTGCTTCTGAAGAAAAGGAGCCAAAAATCCAATGAGGGATGAACAAGAGGACTGCCAAGCAAACACCCACTGCCAAGTTGTGGTTGGACAGCACAAACCTCAAGTAAGCCAAGTTTGAGGGCTCCAGCAAATACTGTTGCCCAGAAGCAGGAACAAAGCAGAGAAAGCAAATGTGACAATAACATGGAAGTTGGTTCTGAAGTGCCAAGAAAGGGATGAGTCAAAGCAAGGGAGTACGACAGCAACTGAAGTAACAGAATTCAGGTAGCTGGGTTTGCACAACAGTACCGTGTGGCCATTGGCAGCCACATTTAATAATTTAAGAAAACAATATTCTAAATATGGATGGAAAACAATTGTTATGTATGAGAGGAAAAAGGGGGAGAGATGACAAGTGAGGATATTGATTTTGGACAGTACTGAATGAACTCAAGGATAGCTTTTTTTTTCCTGTTATTTGTAGCATATAGCCAATATAATGTGGAGGTAAAGCTTAACAGAGGCAGAGGATAACTGACTATGAGATCAAGTGTATGAAAGATACTATGTGTATAAAAAGAATGATATCTTTGAGCCAGATGCTTTGAATTCCAGGCAATGACACTAACAGAAGGGAGCTGCATAGCATAAGAACCAATGCTAAAGAGCTGAGGGAAGATGGCGGGACAGTGAGAAGGTGGCTCCAGGCCAAAACCCCGCATGTGGTCTGTCCGGCCCAACCGTCAGCAACTACAAAGCCTTTCCTGGCAGGTTTCATGGATAGAAGTTGCCGTTCCCCACAACCGACTTGGTGCATAGCCAACGCATTGCAGTTTTCTGGAGGCGGTTGTTGTCAAACTCAAGCCCCCCATCCCTGGCCAGCTAGCCATGCTTATATGTTACATATCTGTATTCCTAATCTAGGCACCTTCATTCAGAGGCCTCTTTATTGATGGCCTGAGCTGAGGTACTTTTCTCCACTTTAACTCAGTACCTCCCCACTCTTATTCCTAGTACATAACCCAGCATCACCATACCCCACACCTCTAAGTCTGTAAAAGGCAGGAGCTTTTTGTTCTGGGATCCTCAATAGTAAATACAGTCCCGTACCCTCTGGCTCCGTCTGCACTAAAGCACCTGACCTTGCTGGGTGCAGTTTCATGGAAAGAAATTAAGTACTAAGTAAACAGAGCCACTTTTGTCTCTGGCTTTCTCTGTCACAGTAAATGAATAAAGGTTTGATTGTTACTGTCAGTTTGGCCCATTGTCCTCACTGACCACCACCTTGACATCTGGTTGCTCAACACTGAGTGCCTAAAAATTTAACCTTTTCAAACTAAAATAGGATTACTTCAAGTTCCATATGTAATTCAAAATGACAAAAGGCCCTGCTCGTATAAGTGAAAGAAGATTTTATTGTTTGGGTCCAAAGTTTTACACACCAAGACTTTTTCTTCTAAGAGTTACTACAAACTGCATAAGAGTTTGGAAAACTAGTTAGTGAGGTTAATAGTAACATTCTTAGTAACAAATGTATACTGTCATAATTATATCAATCAAGTAAAAATTGATGCTGAGTAAAGATACCATGATAAAATATAAAACTATTCTTTGAAGATCAGAGACTTACTAATTTTATATAATTTACAGGATTTAATTCAGTGTGTAGACCATGGCAAAGATACAGTACGCACCTGCGATTTCAACTAAATTAAATATGTAGAATATTGTTTTATTTTGTTTTGTTTTAAATATGATCCTTGTCATTCATATGTGATTCAATTATTTATGCATTTTTTTCATCAAATACTTTAGTATGTGTCTACTACATACCAACCAGTTTACTAAGCCCTAAGATAAAAAGATGAAAAACACATGGTCCTGGACCCCAAATAAATATCAGTGTTCACACAATGCTGGCTCTCTTATGAAAACCATTATTCAGTGGTGATAAGATAAATTTTAATGAGACTGTACTAAAGTCTTCAGAAAAAAATAAGCAATGTCTAACCATCAAATACAATTGAGACAGCTTATAGTAAATATTATGCAGTAAAGAAAATAGAATAAATAGAGCCATGTCTTGAAAGTTCCTGGAATAAAACAACAACAACAAAATATTCTACTTAGATATTTCTTATGCTTGTGCATGATTTGCTCAACTCTAATTATTTTTCTCTTAGCATTGTAGCCTTGTCTTCAAAACATTTCCTATTTACTACTCTAAGGATGCAAGTAAAAATTTATTCCCTATTTTCTTTCTCTTCCTGTTTCCATGCCTCCCGCTTTTTCTTCTTCTTTTTTTTTTCATTATCATATAGAATTTAAAATGAAGCTACCTGGGGAGACAGGATAAATGTGAAATTTTTATCCCAATAGAACGTGTAGCAAGAAATTTTTTAGGTAAACACTTGACTTAGAAATGCCTTTCTTATGTGTGATACAGTGGCCTAAAATTGAGAAGAGTTAACTAAAAATATAAGCCATTTAAATTTATGTATGATGTCCTCTTAGAAATGCTTAATGGTATGCTTGACTCTAGTTACAGTACAAGAATGAATGCCCAGATCTCAAATCAAAAAACAAAATTGTCTACATTTTAAGAAATTCATTACATTTTTTCTTTTGGCATTTGGGAGCTAGAAAACAAAATAATCCCATAGGCCAAAGAAAAACTGATTAAAACATTCTGAAATTGCCATATACATATATTTACTATTCATATCAACAGCACTTATTTAAGAAAAAACACTTAAAAAAAACAAAGGAGGCCCTGGCCGGTTGGCTCAGCGGTAGAGCGTCGGCCTAGCGTGCAGAGGACCCGGGTTCGATTCCCAGCCAGGGCACACAGGAGAAGCGCCCATTTGCTTCTCCACCCCTCCGCCGCGCCTTCCTCTCTGTCTCTCTCTTCCCCTCCCGCAGCCAAGGCTCCATTGGAGCAAGGATGGCCCAGGCGCTGGGGATGGCTCTGTGGCCTCTGCCTCAGGCGCTAGAGTGGCTCTGGTCGCAACATGGCGACGCCCAGGATGGGCAGAGCATCGCCCCCTGGTGGACAGAGCGTCGCCCCTGGTGGGCGTGCCGGGTGGATCCCGGTTGGGCGCATGCGGGAGTCTGTCTGACTGTCTCTCCCTGTTAACAGCTTCAGAAAAATGCAAAAAAAAAAAAGGAAAAATCTGTAGTCAAAATGAATTCTAAGGAAGAAACATTTTCTATCTTTTGACCAACCATTTTCACAGTTATCTTGCAACCTGGGAAAATATATCCTTGTTAAATATTCTTGGGCTAAAATCTAAGCTTAAATTAGAGCTCTAATTCAGGGATGATAAAAACAAAATCATCCACTCCAAAGGATAAGGATAAGTCACTCATTCTTCTTCCCTTCCTTCCCCCCTCCTTGCCTTTCATCTTTTCTTCTTTCCCACACATTTATTACCCCTAAAAAATGTGCTTGTTACGTAGCAGAGGCTGAGTAGCATGCTGAGATGATAGGAATAAACAAGATAAATCTTTTCTTTCTAGGAGATCAGTTGCAAAAGACAAGCCTAAATATATGAAATGGGTACAATGTAGTATGTGGCAAACAGAGGTTTAATCAAAGTGCGATGAGAACATTACTTTCATCCTTCTGCCACCAGGGTTCAAGGCAAAGAAGAAGTAATCACCAGATGCCTCTGGGTTGTGACTCTTCTCCTTCTCAAACTTGAGCTTCTCTTATTTCATGAGAACAGGAGAAAGATGATGTTGACAAAAACCTGCCTAAGGCAGTAAATCCAGTAGAAGTTTCCTTGCAGCTACTCCCAGTAGAAAAAGAGAGAGATGAAAGAGAGCTCCCTGCCAAATACCAATGTCCTCATCACAGCTGTCAATATTTTGCATCCATCAGAAAATAAGCAGCATAGACACACAGAACAAATGGAGAAACTATGGGCTTAGAATTGGAATAGAGACAATAATCAGCATTACAAAAGGAAGTCTAGCAGTATACAGGAGTGAGCAAAGGGAAGTTTACGGTTGTGAATATACGAAACAGAGTTTATTCTAGTATTATTATTTATTCTTTTAATATATATTCTCATTTTTATAAGTATTGTTAAATTCCTTATATATTTTTTCATGCAAATAACTGTAAACCTACTTTTACCAACCCTGTATGATTATAATAATGCCTTACATTTGCATAGCAGGACAGAATTTCACATCTTTTTCATACACAGCATTTTCCTTACATTTCAACACTAATCTATAAGACAGTCAAGGAAAATATTAGCTATTTTACCTGACAATTGAGGAAATTGAGACTCCAGTAAGTCAAGTGAGTTGTCAAAGAACGCACAGCTTGACCTTCTAACTACTCTTCAGCTTCTTGTACTCTATTGCAGCATTAGTCTGGAGGTATGCATACTGTTGCTACCAGCAAAAGAACAGTACTCCAGGTATCCTGGTTTATGAGTTTAATTCTAATTTCTGCCATTCATTTTCTTCATGATAAAGACAAAAGGCCACTTTTCTTTTCTATTATGGAGAGCAGAAAACTGCAATCAGTAAATATCTACAGACACTTGAATTGTTAAGTGCTTGATTTTTGTTTGTTTGTTTGTTTGTTATTTCCTGTTTCAGAAGCGCATTTATAACCTGAAATAACACATACTTGTATAGATAACCTGTGCCATCCAAAGTCACCTTATCTACCCTCTGAAAATGCCCAAAACATGGAGACTATGTAATAACCAAAAGGGGAACAAACCGTACAATTTTATCATGCAAGACCACAGTGTAATGCGTCAAAGAACAAGGTCACAGAGCACATTCAACTCTCATGTTTGATGAATAAAAGACTAGAGGCAGAGATGGGCTCTCAATGCTTTTTCTTCTAACTCTGTCTTTTTATATAAACCTTATTCTTATCACTTAGATTCTATTTTTGAAATAGTACAGAATCCCAAGATAGTCATGATAGTTACCCTCACATAAGCCATAGTATAAACAAAGCAGTTGGAAGAGAGGTATAATAAAAGAAGCATTCAGGAGCAAAGTTTGAGCCATAAAAATAATGCAAATGATTATCCTCAAGAGGGAGGGTGACCACTGTTCAGTGTTTAACTACTTCAGAAATATGTATAGTAGTATCTACAAATTTTGCCATATTATCATATCCCCTGTATAGTTAATGTTCTTTTAACTAAAACTTTTTTCATTTTTAGCTTAAATTAATTTATCTTAAAAAAATCTTATCTCTTACATGGACAAGAGAGTGGTGGTTACCAGGGGTGGGGGGAGGGAGGACGCAGGAGGGAGGGAGGGAGAGAGTTAGGGGGAGGGGGAGGGGCACAGAGAAAACTAGATAGAGGGTGATGGAGGACAATCTGACTCTGGGTGAGGGGTATGCAACATAATTTAATGACAAGATAACCTAGACATGTTTTCTTTGAATAGATGTACCCTGAATTATTAATGTCATCCCATTAACATTAATAAAAATTTATAAAAAAAATCTTATCTCTTAATCTAAGCAAAGATAAAGCCCAAAATAAAAATGACAAAACAAAAATTATTTTATTAAATTGTTAATGACATTGTTGTCTACCTCAAACTCTTAGACTGATGCTGTTCCCATTCATTAAAAACAAGAGAGAGAGAGACCTGTTGGTATTAGAAGGCAGCTGATGATATAGGCACCTGAACCTGAAACATTCTCTGAGAATAATCAGAAGGTGTGGGAGAGAAGTGAAAAGAGCTTGTCCCTTATATGATTCATTATCACTTGATACCACTTCAACATGCTACTATCTAAAACTACCTCTAACACATACTTAATCATTTGGGCTACACAAAGTAATTTTTTCTTCATGAACACAGTATATAGGAAATACTTAATATATGTGTATTGAAATCAAACCTGAACTGATTATCTTTTTAGTACCTTTGTCCAGATCACCTTTACAATCCTAATTGTTGGCATCAAACTTTTAAGGAAAATCTGAAAATACCAAGCACAAAGTAAATACTTAGTAATAATTTATTGATCGGTATTTGGATCTGTATGGACAGAACAAAAGGTATGTATTACTACAATCAAACTGAATTTTAGGAATAGAACAATTTATATTTTTGTGCTGTGCAGAGTTAAATGAGATATATGCTATTTTTATTTTTCCATTATTATATACGGTAAAGTACTTGAAGTTTCATGTAGAACTCAAAAAAAGTAACTGATATATATTAGTCACAGTATTAATATTATGGAAGGATTTATTGTTCTTTATTGACTCTTCTGCTTAGGGAAGCTGACTTTTATCTAATTAGAATTTCCAATTTAGACTTTTCCCTAAAATGTCTATGGTGTATATTCCATGTCATACACTCAACTATTATTTTATACAGAAATAAAAAGAATGCATTTTACATATTAATACTGGGTTTTAGAGAACCTAGAACCAGAGGTGGAATATAGTACAAGGAAACAGGTCTTTTGAGAATGAAAAACATTATTCTAATTTAGAAGCATTATAGCGGCATTGAAAACTTCTAGACAAATATATGGAACCTAAAATTGAAAGCATTTTAATATAGAATAAAATAAAAATGTACATATTAGATCACTAGTAAGGTAAAAGGAAACAAATTTTGGAATGGTACACATACGTAAATATTAGAAGATATTGCACACATATGTTTTAAGTTCTATATAAAAGTAATCTAGTACCTTTTTTAAAAAAACGTAAAAAGAGATGGGGTAATAAAAGTGTGAGACTCAGAGCAAAGCAAATACATACTTTTGTGTACTTCATACTTTTAAACGTTAATAAAACAAAATTATGGAACTAAGAAGATGTATGTTAAATCAAACCTGAACTGATTATCTTTTTAGTACCTTTGTCCAGATCACCTTTACAATCCTAATTGTTGGCATCAAACCTTTAAGACAAATGTGAAAATACCAAGCACAAAGTAAATACTTAGTCATAACTTATTGATCTGGATCTGGATCTGTATGGATTGCTGTGATAAAAATTTTTATGACCCAAATAGTCAAAATTAATCACTATTCTGCCATAATCCAGGGAGATGAATTAATTGATGACCTTCCTAGCTGTGTTCAACACTGTGATTCTACATAGATAAACAGTGGTAGAGGGAAAACTGAAGTGAAAAACCAAAATCTTAAAATATTGAGGAAAGCTACATTGCAAATGGTGCAGCAACTTTGGAAGACAGGATAGCAGTATCTCATAAAACTAAATATACTCTTACCACACAACCCAGGTTTCACACTCCTGGGAATTTTCTCAAAGGAGTTAAAAACTTGTGTCTACATAGAAACTTGCACAGAGATGCTCATAGCAGCTTTACTAATTATTGCTAGAACTTGGAAGCAACCAAATAAGTCCTTCAATAGGTGAATAAACTGTGCTACATCCTGACAATGAAATATTATTCAGTCCAAAAAAGAAATTAGCTATCAAACTATCAAGAAAAGACATGGAAGAACCTTAAACATATATTTCTAAGTTAAAGAACCTAATCTAAGAAGTCTACATAGTGTATGATTCCAACTCTGTGACATTTTGGGAAAATCAAAACTGTGGGGACAGTAAAAAAATCAGTGGTTCCTGGCACAGGGAGCACAGATTTTTAGGGCAGTAAAAATATTGTACATGATGTTATAATGATGGATATGTTATTACACGTTTGTCTAAACCTATAGAATGTACAATGTCAAGAGTAAACCCTAAGATGACTATAAACTATAGTGATTATAATGTATCAATTTAGGTCCATCTTTGGTAACAAACAGCACTCTGGTAAGTAATGTCGATAATGGAGAAGAAGGCTTGCATGTGTGGTGCTAGAGAGTGTATAGTAAATCTCTGTATTTCCCTCTTAATTCTATTGTAAACCTAAAATTGCTCTAAAAATTAAGTCTTTGAAAAAATACTTAAGAAACCAATCATGTTCAAAGTAAAGATATTGGCAAAGTGATAGTACTGTAGAAATATCTTATCAGATTTACAGATTATGCTTAACACAGTAAATTCAAACATTTAGATGCACTATTTTCTCAGAATAGGGTGATAAGCTAATTTTATGGAGCTGTATCTATAGAGAAATCTTATCTTCAGATAAGCACTTATGTTTAAAGTTCTCAAAAAATAAAACTACTTAATGTAAAATCATAAAGTCATAAAACTGAACAGAAATCAATTTTAGAGGACATTTTGAAGAGCTCATTCAATATTTCATTATCATTTATAACTCTCAGCAAAGTGATCAGTATTATTCATTTAACAAATGTTTACTTGGTGCTTTCTATATGTCAGAAACAGATTTCAGTATTTGAAAATTTGTTTCTGCTTAACCAAGCTATCTTATTTGGTACAGTTTGATTCATTAGAAAGTTCTTCCTTATTTCATTGTTCTAGATTATGCCTTTGAAGCCATATAGACTAAGTGTACTTCCTCTTTTAGAAGTCATCTTCCAGGAATAAATAAACTTCCTTAATTTACCATTTAATCTTTGTGCTACCTGTTCACCTATGTCCTTAAGACAGAATTTTAATAACCTCTCCTCAGAGCTCTTAGAAATAATTTATAAATTAAAGCTTTCTGCTGGAGACACTAAATACAATTTAGATTTAAATACAAATGCAATTTAGGTTTAATGGGAGAATTGGGGCATGTAAATACAGCAGGCAGAGCAAGAGATTAGGGTGTTGACTGTGTTTTATTGATGAAAACAGGGAACGAGGAATCAAAGCTATATTGCCAAACTGGTTACTTTTTGCTGTTATCTGGAGAAAAACATTTAACCTGTCTCGATGTACCCATTCGGGAAGAAAAACTGTTCTTTTATTTTCTGATGTGAGCCTTAACTAGATTATTAAAACTGTCTGAACTCACTTTGTTTCAGGTATAAAAAAAATATATACAATTAAAATACAACTATTACATTATCCATAAGCATGTTTTGTATTAGAATGCTCAGCTCCAAGGCTGAGATAAATGATGCAAAACCACTCACATGGGTTGCCAGACAGAGCACTATGTCTTGATGGTTGAAGAATTTAGCAAAGTGCTTACAGCCCATGGGTCAAAGCTGAGAAATAGAGGTCATTTCAGGGAAACAAATGATGTGTGACCAAGTACAAAGTCCCTTTCTCTCCACCAACGCACACACAAAAGGCAATGAGCCCCATACAGGGGAAAAGAAGTGTACAGAGCCTAACCAGGCCATGGCGCAGTGGATAGAGCGTCAACCTGTGACGTGGAGGACCCAGGTTCAAAACTTTGAGCTCTCCAGCCTGAGTGCAGGCTCATCTGGTTTGAGCAAGTCTCACTGGCTTGAGCAAAGGGTCACTCACTCTGCTGTAGCCCCCCGGTCAAGGCACACCTGAGAAAGCAATCAATGAACAACTAAGATGCCACAAAAAAGAATTGATGCTTCTCATATCTCTCCCTTACTGTCTGTCTGTCCCTATCTGTCCCTCTCTGTTTCTCTCTGTCTGTCACAGAAAAAAAAAGTGTACAAGTGTACAGAAAACCCAGATGCTGGAAAACCTTCAATAAGATGAATGGACACTAAACTGCGGGAATAGACCAATTAGATACAGAAACAGAGTAACAGATACTTAACCCAGGCCACATTGTCACCTGGTGTTCATTAGCAGGCTGCTGTCCCCTGATTTAGGCATGGAGCCAAATCCAAATGAAAGGGTTCCACAATGCCTCTGGGGGAAGCAGCTGCTTCTGAACCCAGCTTTGCTCCCACTCAACTCCTACCCAGTGGCAATCGCCTTCCCCTCTTCACATTCTTACAGCCACAGAAGACTTTAGGTTGGGTCAGCACTGCTTACCCTTCCACTAGGCTGGAGTTAGTAATCCGCAGACTGCTTTGCCAGAAGACCCTGCTCTTGCCTAAACTGACAGCGTCCTCCCTCTGCCTTTCCTCTGATTTCCTCTCGGATTTCATCCACATTTTTGCTTTGTACATGCTTCAACCATCTTTTAATGAAAATCCAGACCTTCTCTCTTTCCTTTAACAATATTGTGTTGTTGTGAGCTCAGTTTTGGGTTTAGGTATGGGATTATTGACCACAAAATGCTTAAAAAGGGATTTTAGAGATTCTCTAGCCCATATTCTCAATCTAGGCTCTGATCACCCTGATGTACCTGCCAGTGTCTGCTTCCAAACCTCTAGGCAGTTAAAAAGTCCTTGTTGTCAATTATACTTTACAAAAGCTGAAAAAAAAGAAAGTCTTGCACAAAGAGCTAAAAAATAGGAAAAATTGTTGTTAAAAAGATCTGGGTTTATATAAGTAGAAAAGCATTTGATTCCTTATTTTAACCAAATAACTTTTTATAATTTTTTTTAAATTGAAAAAAAATGAATCAACTTTCCTCTATACATATTTTAGTTGCTTTTTGTAAACTGAATTTTATTAGGGTGACCCTGGTTGACATAATTATACAGGTTTCAGTCGCCCGATTCTACAACACATCTCTGTAAACTATGTTGTGTCTTTACACCCCCAAGTCAAGTCTTTATACATCAATATTTATCCCCTCTATACAAATCATGCCTTACTCTGTCTACCTTTTAGAGTTGTCATGGAAACCTAATGAAAAACTAGATAGCAGAATCTCACTTAGGCTTAAATTAGGCCCGGTGCTAAGGTTAACTTAATGTGAGCATAATTTGTGAGCTGATGAGGGGGTGGCTACTGAAAGAGTCCATTTACTTAGCGTAAGTGTCTCAGAAGATGCAAGAAGGTAGGAAAATACAGTATACAATAGGTTAAGCCAAAGCATTCTATTCTCCCATTGAGTTTATAGTACCCCTCTAACACCTCAAGGGTCATCAAGAATATTAGCATTTTCATGGTAAACAGGGACACTAACAGGTACTTTATATTTTTTAAGTAACTTAAAGAACAGAGGACATTAACTAAAAAAATTCAGTACAATAGACATCTCCTGATACCAACAGCTGACACAATACTGTAACACAAGGTCAGACTTCTTGGGACTCTCAGAGACTCCCAGGTAAGAGGGGCTGCCAACTTATGTGCAAATGAAGGCAAGCTACTACCACAACTGGCTTTTCATAGAAATATCACCTATTGATAGCCAGGTAATAAAAGTCGAATCATTTATATTAAAGTGCTTTTGCAAACTACAAAGTTTTATCCAAAAGCAATGTAATACTATGCTTTTATTTATTTATTTTTATTAATTTTAATGAGGTGACATTGATAAATCAGGGTACATATGTTCAGAGAAAACATCTCCAGATTATTTTGACATTTAATTATGTTGCATACTGCTCACCCAAAGTCAAATTGTCTTTTGTCACCTTCTATCTGGTTTTCTTTGACTATGCTTTTAAAATGAGTAAACATCTGGGCACATCTTTTCTATTATAGAAGCACAATTATCTTTGTAGAAACAAGCACAATTTTAAAAGAAAAAATATATATAGGCTCTGCCTAGGTGACTCAGTGGATAAAGTATTGTCCTGGTGCACTGAGGTCATGGGTTCAATCCCCAGTCAGGGCAATCAATGAGTACACAACCAAATGGAACAACTAAGTGGAGCAACAACTTGATGCTTCTCTTTCTGTCTCCCTTCCAATCTCTGTCTCTCTCTCTCTCTCCCCACCTTCTTCTCTCTCTTTATCAGTGGATTTTTTTTTAAAAAAGAAAAAATATGCAAACCTATTAGTCTCATGAAACTAATTTGCAAATCTCAATCACTGTTGAAATACAGAGAAAAGTTTGCCTTATTTTTTTCCTGACCAGGCCTCTGTCTACTTTTAGACATGTAAAGAAGTGCTGCTCTTGAATAGATAATTAAAGAACTAAAAGAGAAAGTCAATGTGGGAGAAATTCTTTTTATGAACATACACACTAGATTTGTTTCTTCTGGAATAATCCGCACCATCCTACTCAGCCGAGGTCTTTATCAGGCACCATTTCTGGGAAAGAAGGAGTAGGACAAGCATAGCAACTGCTAAGGGATCCTTTCTTCCCTCTTACACAAACCTCTTTGTCACCTAGGATTAACTTTGTAACCTTGGAAACCACCTGTCTGAAAGATAAATGACCCTCAAACTCCAGTATGCTGAACTTTGCCCAAAGTTAAAGCACACATATTTTATGCATGATCTTGAAGTTGAAAAGAATGCAGGGAGCAAACTGAGAGACTCTCTTTCCCAGTTCTGCAGACTTAACATGGTCAGTTTGACAAAAATCCCAATCCTGTTCTTAATTTAAATCTGGAATGGAATGTCCCAAATGTGTAAGTGTTTACTTGTAGGATGGATATGAGCACTGGGTCTTGTTCTTAACAAATGTCAGCCATTTCATCAACACTCTCAAACAAGGAACAAATTCTTCAAGAAAGCCTGATACAATGGAGACACTAAACAAACATTGGTCATTAGTTATTTAATTTATCCAATGCTGAGTGATGACTCATCACTAAGACTGCTATGAGATTGGGGGGGGGGGGGGGAGGAGCAAAGAAGACAAAGTCCTTCCTCTCATGGAAAAGCATACATAACAAGTAAAGGTTGTATTTTCACAGAGTGTTACATGCTATGAAAAAAATGATTAAGGTGGTCTGTGAATATAAGAAGGTGTGAATCATGTAAAAATCTCAGGGCAGAGAAATCCCGGCAGGAAGAGCAGTAAAGGTAAAGACCTTGAAGGGGGAATGAGCTTGGCAGATGGGAGCAAGAGCAAAACAGATGACAGGAGCAGAGGAGCATGAGAATAAATTCTGGGGTGGAGGGTGGAGAGAATGTCTAAGGCGCATGAGAATAAATTCTGGGGTAGAGGGTGGAGAGAATTTCTAAGGCTTTGTAAGCCTTGAACCAAATTTGAGCTGTATCAGAATGAGAGTAGCATTCATTGGGAAAGAAAAAGTTTTAGTAGGAAAATAAGACATCCTGACTTGTGTTTGGAGATGGCTCTGACCGCAGTGTGGAGAATGGACAGTATGGGCAGGAACACACGCAGGTCAGTAACTCAGAGGACTATAGAATGGACCAATGCAAGGACAGCCAATGGAAGTTGGGATGAGAGGTTTCTTTTTTCCCCCCAATGTTTAGTATAATTGTAAGAAACACGGTCCTGTGCAACATTTTTGAGATTACTTTTTAAAGAAGTGTGTTGCTAGGGAGGTTGCTAAGGAGACTGAGCAAAGCCTGAAAGATAAGTCACCAGTGTTTTATGCAGACTTTATTTAAATGCTAGAGAGTGGAGCCAGGAGTACTTTAATCCCCCTAAGGAGAAAAATGAATGAATTAGAAAAGGTCAGAGAAGGGACATCATGTGTGTATGTGTGTGTATTATGTATGTGTGTGAGTGTGTGTGTGTGTGTGTTTTAATCACTCTTAGGAGAAAGATAATTGGTGGTATGCCTCAGGGGAATTAACAGAAAAAGAATTTGTCTAGAAAGGAGATGGAACTCTTGATTCAAGAGAAGTTAGAACTAGCTAAGATTCCATTGGCCAACCAGAAAAAAAAGAAAAAAGAAAAAAAAAAGCAGATTGAACTCATTTGAAGAAAAGGGCAAAGTGCAGTAATGGAACAATACTGTCACGAGAGATGGGTTAGTATGGCATAAAAACATACCCAAACTTTTAGACAAAAGTTTAGCAGTCACTTAAAAGCCGTGAGACCATGGGAGAGTTTTCTGAATCTTTATGAGTTTTGGTGCTCTCAACTGTAAAATCAGAGGGAAAAAATTCATCTTGCTGGTTGTGGCTGAGAAGGTTAGCTGCCCACTAAGAGATTTATTCTCTGATTTTCATAGCTAGGAATCTTTGGAAGACAACTAACTGCCTCATTGAGGCTTGTATTCTTAGCTTCATTCTGACTCCTTGCTCCCCCTTCCTAAACACTTCCCACGTGAGTTATTCTGGCTAAAGG
The DNA here is from genome assembly GCF_036850765.1 of Saccopteryx bilineata. Taxonomy (NCBI): domain Eukaryota; kingdom Metazoa; phylum Chordata; class Mammalia; order Chiroptera; family Emballonuridae; genus Saccopteryx; species Saccopteryx bilineata. The sequence goes on from NC_089492.1 coordinate 232,248,665, forward strand.
GACATGTTTATGCCACTTTCCAGGCAGTTGTGAAGAAGCAGTTGTGCTACTACACATGTTGTCTTTTCCCTATTGTTAGGGTAAATGTGGAAGATGCTGAGCCCCAAAGGATAGAGAAACCACAGGATGGAAAAAGTCTGAATTTTAGAGTCACCACATGGAGGAAAGCAGAACGCTAAACAGGAAAAGACTGGACAGTTTGATATGTGGGAATAAACTAATTTTAGGTCATTGAAGTAAGAAACCACTAAAATTTTGAGGTTGTTTACATACCAGTTTGTTTTATCATAACCAACACATGTGCTTATTATGAACATGGCAGACGCTGTGATCTCTTGGCTAGCACGTTTCATGAATTCAACTGTAAATGGTATTAGTTTTGTTACCTTCGACAAATTGCTTAGCCTTTCTGAGTCTTAATTCGCTCATAAATAAATTATGTCTTCTCTAAATATTTTCTTCTGTACTCCAAAAATGCCCAATTCTGTTCATCGCTGTCTGGATGGAGAAATTTTTAGATCTTTGTATTTTCTAAAAACTCTCACATTGGTCAATGCTCCTCTAAAAGAGCACCATTCAGAATGAAATGTATTACCATAAATGAGTCTAAGACCGTGGACTCATAACCTTCTTTGTTTTGGATAGTAGACATCTATAGTCTTTAAAGATTATATGGAAACAGGTGAAACCAAGTGTGTTTCTATTATTAAGTAGTAATGAGCTAATGAGTTTAAATTAGTGTATGCTTTCATTCTCTAGTGGTGCAATTATATTCTGGGACCTGAGTTTGAATTTCATTGTATTAATATTTGTTTAACATTGTTTTACCATAGGTGTCACCAATTGCATTAACTATTCTACCCAATGTTGTATTATTTGCAAGTCTGATAAACATGGCTCCTATATCTTTTTCCAAGCCATTATCCAAATGCTGAACTGAGAAGACCAAATCAATTACATATTTTCCTAGAGGACAGTTTTAACATGGATTTTTTTTTTTTTGTATTTTTCTGAAGCTGGAAACGGGGAGATACAGTCAGACAGACTCCCACATGCGCCTGACCGGGATCCACCGGGCACGCCCACCAGGGTTGAAGCTCTGCCCACCAGGGGGCGATGCTCCATCCCTCTGGGGCATCGTTCTGTGGCGATCAGAGCCACTCTAGCACCTGGGGCAGAGGCCAAGGAGCCATCCCCAGCGCCCGGGCCATCTTCGCTCCAATGGAGCCCTGGTTGCGGGAGGGGAAGAGAGAGACAGAGAGGAAGGAGGGGGGGGGGATGGAGAAGCAAATGGGCGCTTCCCCTATATACCCTGGCTGGGAATCGAACCCAGGTCCCCCGCACGCCAGGCCAACACTCTACCACTGAGCCAACCGGCCAGGGCCCAGTTTTAAATATTCCAATAAACATGCAAGTTTTTGAAGATATATTTTCAAAGCAGCCATCAACCGTCTCTATCATCAGAAAGTGATTTGAATACACCAGTAAATTTTCACTTTTTAAATTACTAGATACTTTCAACCTCCTGTTCACCTATCTACAGCTCACCCAATATTCAGGGCTTATCTCCTCAAGAAGCAGATACATTCAACAGACATTTAACAAAACAATTTCCAAAGGGGTAGTCCCACTTTCAAAGAGGAGTTTTAGAGAAATTTGAGAGTATTTTTTTTTTAACTTTTTTTTTTTGTATTTTTCTGAAGCTGGAAACGGGGAGGCAGTCAGACAGACTCCCGCATGCACCCGACTGGGATCCACCCGGCATGCCCACCAGGGGGTGATGCTCTGCCCATCCAGGGCATCGCTCTGTTGCAACCAGAGCCACTCTAGCGCCTGAGGCAGAGGCCATAGAGCCATCCCCAGCACCCGGGCCTACTTTGCTCCAATGGAGCTTGGGCTGCAGGAGGGGAAGAGAGAGACAGAAAGGAAGGAGAGGGGGAGGAGAGGAGAAGCAGATGGGCGCTTCTCCTGTGTGCCCTGGCTGGGAATCAAACCTGGGACTTCCGCACGCCAGGCCGACGCTCTACCACTGAGCTAACCGGCCAGGGCCGAGAGTATTTTTGTTTTTCACAATTATTAGTGGGTCTTCATGGAATTTAGAGTGTAGGGATGATCAGGAATGCTATACATAGTTCAGTGAGCAAAGCTACAGTGTACACTAGAGAATTGTTTCATGCCTAACAACTCTCAAATATCCTGTGGTAGATTCATGCAGATGAATAATTTCTATATGTCTGAGCACAGAGAATAACTCTATTTGCATGTAAATACACACACACACACACACACACACACACACACACACACACACTATGCTGTTTAAATTTTGTAGAATTTTTCAGAAATGCCATTATGCCAATCAACAAAGAAGTACCTTCTTGGTAAATCTACCAAGATTTATTTAACCTTTTTGAAAAGCATGTTATAAGTCACAACAAATCTTATGAAATTTAAATTGTCAATATAACACACTTGTGTCATTCTGTGTTTTTAGTTATTGTATTCACACTAAGTCTAATATACTGAGTCTAAGTATTAGCCTATTTCAATTAACAAAGATAAAAAATGTGAACAAATATTCAGATAAATTTTTTTCTTAAGGCTAAATGTATTTTTCATAGGTGCAAGTATCTAAACACTCATGTCACCTACTATACCCATGCCTTGTCTTTCACATAATGATATGTACAGTATTTTATTATAAATTGATTTCTTATTTTTTCCTTATGTTAGAGTTCTGACACAATGTTAATATTTTTTTAAATGTGTGTAGGTAGATAATGATACTTAAATTTTGAGACAATAAACAGAATATTTCCATATTTTTTATAAAAAAATGGAAAAGATTGATCTGATTGAGTTCAGAAGCACCAATTTAATACATTGTATAAAGATTTCTATGGCTGATTGGTAGGGACTAGATGAATAAGAAATAACTTCTTGTTTATTTATTTATTATTATGTTTTATTTATTTATTTTTCTTCTTTTCTAAGTGAAAGGAGGGGAAACAAAGAGACAGACTCCCACATGCGTCCCGATGGGATTCACCCCACAACACCTGTCTGCATCCAGTGCTCTGCTATTTTCAGTGCCTAAGGCAGAGGCTCCATGCAGCCATCCTCAGCACCCAGAGCCAATGCACTTGAACCAATTGAGCCATGGTTGCAAGAGGGGAAGAGAGAAAGAGAAAGAGAGAGAAGGGGGAAGGGAAGGGGTGGAGATTAAGATGGTCACTTCTCTTGTGTGCCCTGACTGGAAATTGAACCCAGGACATCTACATGCCAACACTCTACTACTGAGCTAACCAGCCAAGGCACTTCCTGTTTAAGAAGAAAAATACCTAGATTGGAAACATATATAATGAACATTGTGATAGACATATGAAGAAGTACAAAAGACACACAAAAGGGAATGCACCTAATTCAGTTTTGAAAAGTAGCAGGTGCTATTGTTGCTTTTCAACACACACTGTTCTTTTATACCTGCTGCCAGGTTCTTACTGCGACCACCTGTGATTAACTGTGTGGGAACTTTCCTTGGTCACCTATCTCTAAGCTTCTTCACTCCATGTTCAGGGAAGGCTGGAAATGTCACCAATATAATGGCCCATCCCCTCTCAAGAGCAGTTGTCAACCAATGAGGAAAGAGCATTGGTGCACACAGACCCTAGCTTCCTCATTTTTCGGTGGGTTATCTGAGGCATTTTCTATGCAGTTTCTCAGAGGTTCCTGATATGATTGAGCCCTAGCTACCCACAATGGTAATGTGCTTATTAATGCTCCTGCACCAGCTTTTTTACCTTCCACATATCATTTTCCCACCTCAGTTCCTATGCATACCAGATTCACCTTCCAAACAGCATACTTGAACTCCTCTGGGTAAGCTCAACTAAAAACAGGCTGTAAAATTCATTTGTATCTTTGTTCTAAGGACCATTTTCTGCCTCCTCTCCAATCTGCTTTGTATCTCAGGGAACTGTATTTCCCAGGTTCTCTTGCCAACTGACTTCTAGCTGGAGTGGGCAATGGAAGTCAATGGTGAAAGAAAATGTGTTGCAGCAACAATGAACTGCTCGGACATCAGATGCTCTCAGGGGCCAAAGGGAGGCAACAGCCCCAGTCAGCAGACCAAAGGACTGAAGCCCTTCCCTAGTCTTGCTCAGATATTTATTAGCCAGTACAAATAACTCAAGGAAACAGACAAAAGAAGTTTTCAGGGGGATGAAGTAAAGAACAAGAAATGAACACACTGACTTCTAATCTCTGTTCTGAGAGCCTAAACAATTCTGTTTCACTGAATCTTACCCTGCTGTTTTGCTGCTTCCAGGACGGGGTCAGAGAGGCCGCTGGATTCTCATCCACACAGGGCCTTTTCCCTAAGATGCCTCTGCTTCTAATTGTTTACCTTAACTCTGCAAGTTTTCACAGTGTATTTCTACAAAAATAAAGGGTAGAAAGAGAGGAGGAGCCAGGTTATGCTGATTCCTCTTACTTTGTGTGGTGGTATTTCTAGCAGCAGCTGCGCTTTCTCTGGTTCAGCTGCAAAGAACAGTGTCTTTGTGGTCTCAGGTCCTACCTGGCAACCCATAACATGGTGCTAGCTCTTGTAGGACAATTCCAGCTCCTACTCTCTAAGAAATCACCTGTTTCTTGTTTTCTTCCAGCATGATATATCCAAAGCTTTACTTAACACTCAGTGTAAGATGGTGAGTGACACAGAGTGAACCGGATAAGTAGAAAGCAGCTTGATAAAGGAGGACCTCAGATGCATGTTAGGACATTATGCTTTTAAGTAAAATTTCCTCAATTTGAATACCCTTAATGTTATTTCTTTCAGAAACCCATCATAGTTTTCAGTTATTCAACACCATGTGAACCCTTACCTCCAAATTACAACTGAGTATTTCCATGTCATTTAGAAGCATAGCTGGTATATTTCCTTTGGGCAATAAAAATATTTTCACCCGAGGAATTTAAATATTTCTTAGGAGATGCAACCATGATTCACACCTATGGAATCTAGGCAGCAAACAGGCAAGGGAATATGCAAGAAGATGGCAGTACAATAAATAAGTGCAGATCAGACTGGGGATGGAGAGATGTGAATCCTAAAATCTGTTCTTCCTCTGTGGGAGGATGATGACATTAAGAAGCGAATCAAAAGGCTAAGAATTAAGAGATTACTTCTATATCTAGATAAATCAACTCCCTCAAAATGTTTCTTGATTTTTGCTACATTAGAGGAAACTGGCAGCCCAAATTAAGATGTGTATGGGGCAAGACACTTTGTCCTAAATGAGTCACTACTTCTTACCCTTTCAATAAAAATGAAATCTTTGGGGGGGGGGACAGAGAGGGTCAGAGAGAGGGACAGACAGACAGGAAGGCAGAGAAATGAGAAGCATCATTTCTTTGTTGCGGCACCTTAGTTGTTCATTGATTGCTTTCTCATATGTGTCTTGACTGGGGCCTATAGCAGACTGAGTGACCTCTTGCTCGATCCAGTGACCTTGGGCTCAAGCTGGTGAGCCTTGCTCAAACCAGATGAGCCTGTGTTCAAGCCGGTGACCTCAGGGTCTCAAACCTGGATCTTCCATGTCCCAGTCCAATGCTCTATCCACTGCACCATTGCCTGGTCAAGCAATAAAAACAAAATCTAAAGACTGCTCAAGGCCCTGGCTGGTTGGCTCAGTGGTAGAGCGTCGGCCTGGTGTGCAGAAGTCCCGGGTTCGATTCCTGGCCAGGGCACACAGGAGAAGTACCCATCTGCTTCTCCACCCCTCCCCCTCTCCTTCCTCTCTGTCTCTCTCTTCCCCTCCCGCAGCCGAGGCTCCATTGGAGCAAAGATGGCCCGGGCGCTGGGGATGGCTCCTTGGCCTCTGTCCCAGGTGCTAGAGTGGCTCTGGTCACGGCAGAGCGACGCCCCGGAGGGGCAGAGCATCGCCCCCTGGTGGGCAGAGCGTCTCCCCCTGGTGGGCATGCCGGGTGGATCCCAGTCGGGCGCATGTAGGAGTCTGTCTGACTGTCTCTCCCCGTTTCCAGCTTCAGAAAAATACAAAAATAAAAAATAAAATAAATAAATAAATAAATAAAGACTGCTCAAGGATTAATTGTATTGAAATAATTGAGAAAATTATAAAGCATTTGTTATTCTTCCTGGTTTCTTCCTCCCACAATTAAAAATGGAAGGTACTCCACAGAATAGTTACCAGAATACTAAAGTGATAAATCACAGAATACAGAAAGTCAGAATATTAATACATGCACATAGCAGCAATTTATGCTTCTCCATGTTTTCACAGGTCTGATGAATTTATTGCAACGGATGTTAAATTAGCTGAAACTCAATTCATTTTAATCATCTCTAGAATCTCCATTATTTATTTCTAAGCTCTGTCCATGTGACTAAATCTCAGCAGAAGTCATGATTAGTTAACGATTAAATTAAAGCAACTTTGACAAAATTGCATTTGATTTATGCAGACATAGAGATGGTGTGAGCACAGCTCCAGCATTTCTACTAAATATCCAAGTATTTCAAGTCTTCATTTTGTAGTATACACTAAGCCTCCTTAACTACCAAAACGAACAAACAAACAAAATGTTTCTTTGTAGGAGATTGGCAATTTTCTTGGCATTGCAGCATGACAATTTCCCAGTTAGACTGTCAAGAACTAGGGCATTGAATTGCATATTTTGCCAAGTAGCTTCCCTTCAGTCTTATAAAAATAAGTAATATTCTATCATTCTTTACTAGATCCACTCTATGAGCTTTCATTAAAGTGATACAAAATCAAGAAATTCAAAGAATACCTATTATTTTGCCTCTGTTATAGTGCCTATACTAATTAAGTCAGATTTTCTAAGAAGGAAGCAAAATTTTAATTTTTTTTTCTTTTTTTTTTTTTTTTTTTTTCATTTTTCTGAAGCTGGAAACGGGGAGAGACAGTCCGAAGTTTGTTTAAACTGAGACTGGCTCTCTTTAAGATCTTGGCATTCTTGAAAGTCCATAGTAGAGTTAGAGAAGAACAAGAGAAAAGAAAACTGAGTCAAAATAAAATCAATTATACATAAAATCAATTCACTGAAGAAACAAGTGCAGATTCAGTTCACAATGAGCCATTGTGCTTAAAAGTCATACAGTTAATTCTCTGATGGAGCCCCTTCTGGTTTGTGTCTTTATCTGAGGTCTGTCTTCAATATTCCTCTAGTCTGAAATTTTTCTAGCAATGAATCTCAAATTTCAGTGTACAGAAAATTCACTTGGGCAACGTGTTAAATACAAATTGCTGGTGATCCATAAATGAAGATAGTGATCCTGGGTCAGGCCTAGGTAGCTGCCCTACAACAAGAATACCAAGTATTACTAATGCAGGCAGTTTAAGGACAACACTCTAGGGGAAAAAGAGCTATAGGGATTAAGATGGACTCAGAATAGTTGATCTACTGGGAAAGCATGCAACCTTCCCACTTATTCTTGAGAATAGTCTACCATTGTTATTGTAGTACATGTGGACCAAATTGTAATAAGTCTCAACTAGACATATGCAGCAAAATTCTCTATAGAGCTTATAAAAGGTAGACATTCCTGGGCTTCTCCCCTGACCTCTAGGTTCCCAAACTAGAACCTCTATGAGTCAGGGCCATAGTGAAACTTAGAGATGTGGATATTTTAAAACTGTATCAACTATTCTAATATAGTCTGGATAAAAAATCCCGGGAAGACATTAAAGCCAAGAAACCGTGAAAGCATTGGAGAACAGTAGATGTCCCAAGTTCAATTCCCAGCCAGGGCACACAGAAGAAGTGCCTAGATGCTTCTCCAATCTTCTGCCTCTCATGTCTCTCTCTTTTCCCCCTTCTCTCTTCCTCCTCCTGCAGCCAAGACTTGATATGAGCAAGTTGGCCCCTCATGCTGAGGATGGCTCCATGGCCTCCACCTCAGGTGCTAAGAAGAGCTTGGTTGTTCACAATGGAGCAACACCCCAGATGGGCAGAATATTGCCTCACCCCTTAGTGGACTTCCTGGGTGGATCCCAGGTCAGGGTGCATGTGGGAGTCTGTCTCTCTGCCTCTTCTCTTCTCACTGAATAAAAAAGAAAAAAAGAAAGAAGAGAGAGAGAAAGATAGAAAGAAAGAACAAGCTATGTAGTATGAACTAATATATTGTTTAATTATTACTAATAATGTTATGAAAAGTCATTATCTTCATTTTATAGATAGAAAAAAATGGGGGTCCATAGTGGTTAGGTAGCCTTTTTTATCCCATAATGAGAAATAATATTTTGTAATGAGAGCCAGGTCTGCCTAACACTGCACTATCTCAAAGTGTTTTCATTTCACTCATTCTCCATCCCCCTCCAATATATATCACAATTCAATACTTGCACTATAGAGTATATAAATACCAGAGAAAGAAAAGGATCAAGTCCAAGTCTACTAAGGTCACTAACTAAAAAACAAAGAAATTGAAAAACTCTTCCAACCATCAAGGTTTAGAGTCGGAGAAAGCTTTAGAAAACATCTGTGTGGATATCACTAATAATAATCAGGAGACTTGCAAAAACATGTGTTCTAGCAAATTCTTCTCCAGATTTGTGAATCCAGAGGCTTGGCTTTTCTATTAAGGTTTATTATTTTTGGCAAAACTCTTAAAATTTCCAAATGTTTGTTTGTTTTACAGTGAAAGTCTATCTCAAAAAGATGTTGAAGTGATTGACTTAAATAATGTTACTGCCTATAAGAGACCGGTCCAGTATAAGCCCCTAATAAGTGTAAGTTCTTTTTTTCTACTCTGCCAATACAGAAAATGTGGAAAGAAACTTTATTGAAAGTAAGGATGTAAGAGGGAGCTCAGCATGACTATTGTATAAAAGTCTTACGGGTAAAAATATTTGGTCTCATATGCCTCAAATATTATCTTCTATTCATATCATCTATATAACCTTTCTGGATGAGGCAAAATACTACTTTAATTTTTTTATATTAATGGTAAATTGACTTCTATTTTTAGATTTTTTTCTTTCAGGAAATAATTATAGTATACTTCTCTAATTCTAATAAATATTTTCTGACATAATATGTTGTGACTTCCTTGCTTCATAAGAAATTTAGATCTCCATGTATTCTATAATTTGGAGAGTACCAAGATTTTAAAAGTAAAGCATAGTAGGTAAAACTTAGATGTCAAGGGGATAGGCTAACTTCTAAATAATACCACATTATTAAACAAGCCCATTGATTTCTGAGTGGAGCAATATGCCACCATATTTATAACTTTTATTAAATTTAAGTCCAATAAAAATTTCAATTAATCAAAAAAAATTATTGATCTTCTGTATCATGTAGCTTGTATCTGATAGTCCTGGCTATAAATCCTAGTTTTAGGTATTGTCTTTTTAATGTTGAAAGAAAGCCCTAAATTTTCTTGAATGTTAAGGTCCTCATATGTAGAATACTGAAATACTGACTCCTTCTTAAAGTGATACTGTGAGGATAAAGTTCTATAATTCTGTAGAGTCATAATCTAGATATTTGTATTTTTCTTATGTGATTTTAAATACATGAACTTGGCAAGTCAGGGGTGGGGTGAAGAGAGAGAGACATTAGGAAAGAGAGAGAGAAAAATTTAAATAGTGTGGATACTGGGAATGTTCAGTTACTCCCAAATTGATATGTTGATGCCTTAATCTCCAAGTTATTATATTTTGAGGTGAGAAGTTTGGGAGGTAATTAGGTTTAGATGAAGTCATAGGGATAGAAACCCATAGTTTTATTGGAGTCCTTATAGGGAGATCAGAGCTTGCTCCCTCACTCCTCCATGTGAAGAAACATAGAAGAGTCCACCACCAGAACCTGATCATGGCCACAGCCTGTTCTCAGACTTCTCCATTTCCAGAATGGCAAGAAGTGAATGTTTGTTGTTCAAGCCACCTACACTACCATATTGGTGTTATAGCAGCTTGAACTGATATTACCTGACATCCACTCAATGAACAAATGCCTTAGAGCAATACAGCAATCTATTTTCTGGGATGAACTTGGTTTTTCCACTTGCCATATGCATTTTGAGCATCTCATTACGTAGACTGTTATTCTAGAGCTGAATGAAATATATATATTTTAACATAGACCACAAATGAAAGTCAGTCTCCTGATCACTTGACTAAATGGAGAACTAGCAATCTGCTGCCATAATAAAGAACTGAAACAACAAAAATAAACACAACTAATTATATGAGTCCCACTGTGAGATTTTGTGACTATCTATAATGTCGTAACATGTGAGATTTTTTTTAAAACTTTTTTTGGAGAATCAGGTAGAACTTATGCTGCTAGAAACAAAAAAAACAACTCAAAATCCTTAAGCAACAGTAAAATATATTGGTTTCTATTCCTGGGTTAGGGATGAATCAGGACTTAAACAATGCTCCGTAGACATAGGTCTTTCTCACCATGTCATAGCTCTACACTTTTTGTGTTGTGTGGGTTTATATGAAGATCCTTCCTTCTTGGTTGTCCTCAAAAGGCTTTTGAGCTATGAAAAAAAGAATTTTACTTTTTTTGCAGCTCAAACCAAAGCCCAGGAGTTGTCTTGATTGTTTTTGCTTGTGTCATGTGACATCCATGAGTCAATAACTATTGCCACGAAAATGAAATTTCTGACTAACTAATTCAACCAGAGATCACTCTGGGATTGTGTTGAGAATATCCCATACAAATTCTATATAGCTGAGAAACAAAGGTTGTGGTAGAAAGACAACTTCAAGCTGTGGAAAGGCTACCAAATAATTATCATGTGTGCTGACTTTAGAATCTAATCCTCACCTAAAATGTGATTCCATAAGAACCATAGAAAAATATCTCACCTTGTGCTGTGCACACACATGTTAGTGTCTTGACTGCTCCCTTTTATTTGCTGTAATTGTATTTTTTATCGTATGGTAGGCCCAGAAAAGAATGCCAGAAAAAAATATATAAAAAAACAATCTGCCCTCAAGAATTGGACTCCATAAAGAAAACAGAACAATCTGCGAGAATATAAAATCATGTGCTAAATTAAGTAGTACAGACATTGAAGCATTTTAAATTTCTGGCTTGTTGTACATTATAAATAAAATATTCTATCTCACTGCCTTACATTTTATAGGAACATTTTAAAAAGATGGTGGGTTTCACAGTGCAGCTCCAAAATTGGAATGAGGAGGCTATAAAATAGCACAAATTTTAGAGATAAGTAGACCTGAAATTGAGTGTACTCATTTAGCCTCCCGGATATTATAATAGTAGAGGTTATGAATATCTACCCATGAAATATTGGGTGGATTAAATTGGAGATGCGCCTGGAACAATGCCAAGAACAAAACAAATAATGAGTAACCATTATTGTTATTACCATAATTTGTGCCTGGCAGTGTGATTGGCAAACAGTCTCTTCCACAGTGGCAGTAAGGATCACACAAATATAATATAGTTTGACCTTTTTTGATGAACCACAGCTTTCTCTCTCTCTCTCTCTCTCTCTCTCTCTCTCTCTCTCTCTCTCTCTCTCACACACACACACACACACACACACACACACACACTCACTACTTCTCTGCAGAGTTGGCTTCAGACCCAGTAACTCATAGATCAAAATGCTGGAATTTTCAATCTGCAAAGTAAACACTCAAGTACAGAAAGAAACATTGCCCACCCTATAGCATTTTGCTCCATCCTGCTCTCCATCCCTGCACATAATTTGCATGATTAGGTGGTATTAACCCCTTAATCAAGTATTACTCATTTCCTCCCCAATATTTAAATCAAAAAGAATAGAATATGATCAGACCTCCAGGCATTAGCTGGGTAATGCCATTCTTCCAGGAAATTAAAGAAATGCACATTAGGACTTGGATGGTTGGCTCAGCGGTAGATCATCAGCCCAGTGTGTGGAAGTCCTGGTTTAGATTTCCCATTAGGACACACAGAAGAAGCAACCATCTGCTTCTCCCTCCCTTTGCCCCTCTATCTCTCTCTTCCCCTCCTGCAGCCATGGCTTTAATGGTTTGAGCAAAGTTTAATGCCTCAGGTGTTAAAATAGCTTGGTTGCCGAGCAATGGAGCAGCAGCCCAGACAAGCAGAGCATTGCCTGGTAGGGGTCTTGCCAGGTGGATCTGGGTCAGGGCGCATGTGGTAGTCTGTCTCTGCCTCCTCACCTCTCACTTAAAAATAGTAATAATAATAATAATAACAATAAAAAGAAATACACATTAAACATTCAAGTGGATTTTAGAGAAAGAATTCTGTTTGCGCCACTCTATCCTTCTTTCAGAAACTGTTATGGAAGTTGCTAATTATAGAAATTCACAAGAATTGTAACCATTGAAGCAAAACAAATTGATCAAAAGACACCTATAAGTCTCTTTCCTTCTGAAGGGTCCTCAATTCATCTATGCAAATATATGGTTTGCTTTCTCAGGTTTTTTTGTGCCTGAGTGTGATATCTGTCTTTGCTAGCAAGCCAGAAACGACCTCTTCTCTTCAATTTGTGCATGTGTTTGTGGGGGTGGAGAGAAAAAAGAGAAGTGAAAAGCAAATGGATGCAGATGGGGGAGACAGCTCCTGCAATTTCCCAGGCTTGCAAGGGTCCACAAGGTCCACTCAAGCCTGAGATGCCCATGCTGTTCTCTGTTTTTCTCTGGCCGCCCCTCTTGTGAGTTATGACTAGAATCTCCACTGTTCTCCACAGGCAAGTAGGTGATTGGGCTAGAATCAATAGACAGTCACTGCTTCAGTGTACAACAGCTACTCCAAGTTCTGGTGTGCCTGTTATCTCCAAAATAGTGATGGACATGCTCTTAATTTATTCACTGAGTGAGGAGAAGTATCCTTGAGAAAACACTTGAGATCCTAACAAATTTCTTTCTCCATTGCCTGCCAGTGCTAAAAGTGCCATCTTTTGAAAGTGTTTACATTTTCTTTTAATAAGTGAAAATGTTCATTTCCACCTTCTCCTAGGTATTTTCTTCTTCATCCCCCTTCTGTTTTAAGTTGTATTCTTCTTCTAGAGTTAGGTACTATTCATGGAAACAGTATTTACAAAGGTGAATTTTATTCAAGATCATAAGAGCTTGCTTAGTCCCAGGGCCATAAGGGACACTAAGAGTAGGAGGCAAGAACTTACTCTATGACTTAAGAGGAGATGTTCCTGAGATAACTTACTCTCCATCACTCATGTAGGTATCAGCTGATAATTTAGAATTAGATACCACTCCAAGTGTTCGCCCTTATGGGGATATAAAAAGGGACTGGGCAGCCAAGATATATTTAAATGATTCAACTAACAGCCCCCAAACTGTGCTAGGTGGTTACCAGGCAACAGTCTCAAAAGCTTCCTGGCAGTCCTCTTTAAGATCTCTCTTCCTTTCCAGGCAGTCCTTCTTTGCTTAGCCTGTGCTTTCTGTCTGTAACTTTTCCCTTCTGCTCTTGCTGAATTTTTATTCACTCTTAATGACTTTCCAAGTGCTACCTCCTCTTCAAAACCCTTCACTGCTCTGTCACTCTCTGTGGCACAGAGAAGAGGGTGGAAATTATTCTCACTGGACCCAAATCATTTTTTGAGCCACAAACACACGAGTCAGGAGTATCCAACCTCCCCACACTTTGGTTTATAAGTTCAACATTTTCTCCACTCAAACGAGGTCAAGAGTATGATACCAACAGGGAATAGAACATGAGCATTTAGGGCAATAGGGTCTATTTCATAAAGGATGAAATCGATTTAGACGAAAAGGCAATATAAAATCTTCTCCTTCATGTACTTCTCTAGCCTGTTTTTTTTTCCAGAAGCAAGTTGCACCCTAACTGGTTTATAAAGAAAATATATCTTAAATTAAGAAACTTTACAAAAAAAAATGACTGAAAATCAGTCAATCAATGAACCTAATGGAAAGTTAGGGATTGTCTGTATCATACCACTTCTAATAAAAAATATTTCCATTTGCATTTTATTTTGTACCTTTTTTAGGGAATTTCAACACAACATTTGCTCATTTTTAGTGGCATAACATGATCTCTGGTGTCCAAAGGACTAGATTTTTGCCCCAGTTCTCTTATTATTCACTCAATAAAGCTTTCTCAAACTATTCTATCACTTTAAATTTCCTTTATTGGTAAAATAAGAATTTGAATACTAAATTCTGGGATCATTATCAACAAATTGCTTCTTGCATCCAATATAAGTTGATTAAAATTTAACAGAGAAATAAACCTATTAGCTATTCCTGTGATCTAAAAATATCAATTATAATTGCTACTAAATCAGATGGAGAAACTAAATCACTACTAAATCAATGAACTCAGCTAAGGTCACAGGGATACCCAGTCACATCTAGGAACTCCTGTTTCTTTTTTTTCTGGGTTCCTTCTTAAATGTGGGAAGGAAAGCTCTCTTCTCTAACCATGAGAATCACTCAGTTAAAGAGTACTTCTGAGCCAGGGGTGGAGAGGGGGCAGAGTGTGGAGGATACTATGTACACCACATTCTCATCTCATTATTTCTGGAGATTTTTCTGTATGTGGCCCCTGTAGAAGTCAGTATCATACTATGACTAATTCTGCCACCAAAATGAATCAAGTCTGATTCACCATATACCTAAATAGAGAAGGAAAAATGCAGATGAGAAAGATCTGAAAACTTTCAGGAGAAATTAGTGTATAGAAAATGAAGAGGGTGTGGTGGATAGATCTGTTGCCCATTCTTGGATATTCAGAAATTCTATTTCAAGTAATTTTAAGTGCCAGGCACAAAATGACCACAGCACAGCATAACTTTTGGAGGGACAAGTTTTAAGTGTGACTACTGGCTGAAGAGTGCTGAAGAGCCAGGATGTAGCCTATGTAGAATAATGCCCCATAGCTTCTCTGGAAGGAATATTGTGCATGCAGATCTCCAAAACTCCCACACCTTAGAGATAGTGCCAGTGAGTTAATCAAATACTTTTCTGCCTGCACAACTGTGATACCTAAAGCTGCTAGGAACATCATTTTTAGACATCCGTGGGAGGGATTCTTTTTTGTAATTCTGCATTCCTTTAACTCCCACCACATGTCTAGGTTTGCTTTCCACAGACACACACAGCCACCTTTCAGAGCTTTTTTTTTCTTCTTCTATTTTGACATTGGACTAAATAGCCCTCCTATGGCTGACTGCAGTCAATGTTACAATGGTGAGCACAATTTCCCCGACACTACACAAAATGACCTATGTGCAAGACCGTTTGGGGGCCCTGGAAATAAGCCCAGCATTACCCTTTCCCTGAAACCTGTTTTTGCTCTAGCCTCCCAGGCACCATCAGTTCCGTTAAGCATCCAACTAAAACAAAAGTCAGTCAATTCTGACACCTTTTATTGAATTTGTACTATGAGCCAAATCCAAGGAGAATGGTGGGGAACAAGGAATGGAGCATTCAGGAAGACAACCCTCTGATGGGTTGGCAAGATAAATAAATAGAACATGCAAAACAGTGGATAAGTGCTATAATAGGAGTAAACACAAGGGAAGATGGAATCACACAAAGAAGCAGGGGTATTAAGAAAGAATTCCAGGATGATATATCTAAGCTGAGATACCAAACATAAATGAGATTTAGCCAAGAAAGGATAGTGGAGAGAAAATTGGTCCAGCCATCAGCAAGCGTGTACAAAGACCCAGAGGGGCGAGGAAGCATATTGAAACTGCAGAAAGACAGAAATGATTAGGTAGGTAATTAGGCCTATAATCTTGGTGGTCAGAAAGATCTGAATCTGAATCCAAATTCTGTGACTTTGGGCTAGTTACTTAACCTTTCTGTGCCTCTTTTTCTTCATCTGTAAAATGGAAGTAATTGCAATATCTTCTAAATAGAGTTCTGAGGCCTAAACAAATATAATTCAAGTGGAATATAATAAGTACTCAAAAACTGGCAGCTATTATTTCATTAATATTATAGTATTTTATTATAATTAATTATTTCTGCTGTTTATAATTTTGTCACTGTTATTATTATTTTTAATATTATTAAGCCCAAATTTATTTTAAGTTTCAACTAAAAGAACTCAGAATTATAAAACTAATTTTACAAAGAATTAAATAAAATAATCCTGGCTTTAAGTAAAAAATAGAGGTAATAATAATAGTGAACTCAACTAGGAATGTTTTTACCTATAAATAAAAGAAGACTATCTTGCAAAGTCAATGTAAAAACAATAAAAATAAATAATAGGGAATGTTTTTGTCCCATAAAAAGAAACCTGGTTACAGGGCCTGCTGGTGCTGGTTAAACAGGTTGATGGTGTTTCGGCTGGCTTTTCTACAATTTTCTTGAAATATCCTTTGCTTGTTGCTTCCATCACAAATGGTGGCTTTGACTCCTGACATTAGATCTGTATTTAAGGAAGAAAAAATGGGGAAGGGATAATGTCAGGGAGATATGTTCTTTTTGAATAGGGAAGTGAAACCTTTTCCAGAAATTTCCAGGAGACTGCTACCTACAACAAGTTGACCAGAACTGTACTATGTGGCTGCCTCTGGTTCACAGAAGGTTGGAAAGTGAGCATTGACGTAAGCATATTACCACTCAACTCAGGTGATGCTTTGTCTGCAAAGACAGAAAGATGGATATTAAGTAGGTAGTCAACAGTGTTTCTCCTAGTATCTTTACTTACTCTTCCGTATGCCAAGCTCTGCATTGAGTGCATTATATTAATTATTTCATTTATTCCTCACATTTAATACAATGACATATTTATTAGTAGTTGTAGCCTTGTTGTGGTTGTTTAATAACTAAAGAGATAGAAGTACAGAAAGAGAGTAATTTGAACACCATCACACAATTTCTAGGTAGTGACAGTAGATATCAATGTCAGACACCTTGACTCCAGGACATTGAGAAAAGAAATTATTCATAGTGCCTCTCAAAATGTATTTGTAACTATGATCTATTATTGCAGCTGGAATATAATGGTTGAAATATATGTTTTCTCCTTTCCACTGACCTTCCATCACATAACTCTGGCCCTTAGCTTTTTGCAAGTACCTATATTGAACACTGCCCATCTCACACATCCCCTAATCTATCACCACTCCTTTCCTCAACTCTGCTCCTTGAGTTAGGGTTCAGATCTAAACTACTTTAAGTTTACCTCTCCATTAACTCCTTGCTCTCAGCAAACCAAAGAGAATTCTGCTAATTGTAAGTAAAACCACCAGAATTTGTTATTCAGTTCAATAGCCCTGAAGTCCTGCTTTCCCAGGCACAAGATCTGTCCCTCAGCAACCTCAAAGTGGCAGTGCTGGAAGGACATAGGACCATAAGCTGAAGATTCTTGCTGTAGACAGACTTCACAAACCCATCTCTTCTCAGATAGAGTAACATCTTCAACTCTCCTCTCTTGTTCCTCTCCTTACAACCCTTTTATTGTTAATTTGATGGTCTAGACGCAGTGGTTCTCAAACTTTTTAAAGTTGGGGCACATTTAAAATCCTATAAATACTTGTAGGCGCACTATATACGAATTTCTGAGAAATATGTTAAAATAATTAAGTCAAATATTAAAGAAAAAATATAAAGTCCAAGTGTGCTTTTATGGTAATTAAAATAAATATGACAAAATTAAATTTATTATTCTGACATTAAAAAATATTTTTAAGTTACAGTTTTTGAGTTATGATTTTTAGAATTCATAAAAAAGAGGGGTTAAAAAATAAAAAAAATGAGAAAAAAATTTTTATATATATATATATAGTTATCTATCTATAGATAGATAGATTCTTAGTAAGATTTAGTAAATTCAGCAGGACCTGGCGTGAATGTGTTAAATTTTTTTATTCTTTTTTTTTTTTTTTGTATTTTTCTGAAGCTGGAAACGGGGAGAGACAGTCAGACAGACTCCCACATGCGCCCGACCGGGATCCACCCAGCACACCCACCAGGGGCGACGCTCTGACCACCAGGGGGCAATGTTCTGCCCCTCCGGGGCATCGCTCTGTTGTGACCCGAGCCACTCCAGTGCCTGGGGCAGAGGCCAAGGAGCCATCCCCAGCGCCCAGGGCCATCTTTGCTCCAATGGAGCCTTGGCCGCAGGAGGGGAAGAGAGAGACAGAGAGGAAGGAGAGGGGGAGGGGTGGAGAAGCAAATGGGCGCTTCTCCTGTGTGCCCTGGCCGGGTATTCAACCCGGGACTTCTGCATGCCAGGCCGATGCTCTACCACTGAGCCAACCGGCCTGGGCAGTTTTTTCATTCTTATGTTTATGAAAAACATGAGCCTAATGTGTCCTAGAGATTTCTTCAATGTTTGGGTATATATTTGAAAGGCAAACTCTCATTTCCTCATCAATACATTCAAGAATTCCTCTCTTTTTACTCTTAATTGTGTTGAGTGCAGAAAACCCCCATCATACATATCATCTAAACTTTATACCAAACAAAGGATAGAAGAAACTTGCCTCTAGTCTTTCTGGGGAACATGGGGGGTAGTGTAAACAATCTAACACCACAGCTTAACAGCCTTTTGCAACCTAATCAGGCAAGTGAGGTGGGGAGTTGAGCAGACTGTCAGCTTACAGCCAATTTTCCACACCTATATCCCCCAAAATTCTAAACTCCAAACACCGTGTTGGTTTTTTGGTCCCCAACAGCACATACTTCTCTGGAATACCATAGGGTGCATCTGGATATCTTCTAAGGTGCACCAACCAGTGTGCCCTGGCACACACTTTGAGAACCACTGGCCTAGAGTCAGAAGAATACTGCATTTCTTGTTAAAAATAGCATAAATAGAAATATGTTGCATCAATGGCTCAGTCTAAGATATGTAAAGCCAGGAATATGTATTTTTATTAAACATCAGTAATTTAAGCTTTATTATAGTATATAATACCATATTAGGGTCCTGAGCATGTGTCTGACCCTAATACAGACCCAGCAGGGGATCCACTTCAAATAGAAGTAGGTAAATCTCTATGCCTTTGTTTTTCATTAGACTTGACTGCAAGGAGATAATTTGAGCTCAGTAAATGTCACAAAGTTGATGTTATTTTTTCATCAAAAGTTACATTTCTAAGCCTGTTTCAGTAGAGGTCCACCCAGCACTGCTCCTTTTCATTGGAACTCTGGGTCAAGTGATTAACAATAGTCCCAGTGGTATTCATTGTTCTAATGACCCTCCAGTCCAGACAACTCCCTCAGGGAGGGTGCCTCAGGAAGAATCCTGCTCCAGGATAGTGATAGATAAAATGGCTACTCAGCTGCCATCTCGAGAACATTGCAGACCGGAAGGAGGAAGAAGGACTTGCTTACTTTGTAACATAGCCCAGACCTCTCTTACAGCTGGATGCTGATAAGGGTTGGTTGAGTCAAGGTACAAACAGATTTTGAGGAGCTATAGTGCCAATCTAATCCACAAACAGAGGAAACTGTTTTGCACCAGCAGATGCCGCAACATTGACCTCTTTTGCTCAAAATTCTTTAATGAATCCATATAAACCCTGCCCAATCCCCCTTTCAGAGTTTATGTCCTTTGCTGGTCTCAGCCCGCTTATATCCAGCATTTTTAAAATAAATTTTCCTTTGTGAACAGATCACCCTTGTATTTTCAGTTTGGCCCATGGTTTCTGCCTTTTACTCTGGTGCCAAAACCCAGGCAGTGTGTGTGGAGACTAGTCGGTGGTATAACCCTGACCCTGGGAGAGGTGAGGTTTGCCACCGGGGGGCAGTGGCAGTGGCAGCTAGTCTCAGGCTTACCCCTGATCCTGTCTCCCTTGACCATGGAGTATCAGACACTAGGATCAACTACCACCCTCTCATTTCATCTTGCCACATCCAAACCAGGCAATGATTCTTTTTGGGTGAGTGAACCTAGCATCTTTAAAATAGGGAAGTTCCCAGATTCTTCCTGAAATTTGTTTTCAGAAATCCAATGTTGGTCAGGAGGCATTCCGGCATTTGCCAGGCATTTGCCTCCAGCTGGACTGTTGTAAGGGATACTTGGAAAACAGTCAGCTGCCAGTCTGGTGAGCCTAGAACAGCAGGGATGCCTGCCTTCTCCTAACTCACTTCATCATCCAGGACGGTTCCTCCTTGTAGACCACTGGATGATCCCCCACCATACATATGGGAAACTCTCATTTGACCATCTCCAAGACAACACCTCTAGTCTGTCTCCTAAAAAGCCTTCAGATCCTTGGTTTAACCCAAGACTTCAGGCCAAAGTGCCTTATTTTTTTTTATAACACCTCTTGGCTTCAATATAAACTGAACAATTTTTCCAAATGTCCTGAAAATGGCACTTTTGATTTCAACAACCTTACTGATCTTGACTATTATTGTCAGTGAAACGAAGAGCAGTCTGAAGTCCCTTATGTCCAGGCATTTTTTACACTCAGGTCATGACCCACTCTCTATGATTCTTGCTCTCCCTCTCAAATTCTCCTTATCCACTTGAAACTGAAGGATCCCCCCCACCCACCCCACTCTCCTGGGGGACCCTTCTAGTGTTTCTTCCTTCAGTCCCGCTGACTACATGCCCCCACCTCCTCCTTCTGCTCCTCAACCTCTTGACCCCCAGGACACTCCCACATCACAACCAGAGCCCCCCTCACTCCTCTCTGCCACACTCCTCTACTTCTCCCCAAGTTTCCCCACAGCTGTCTACCCTTTCTTCCCTGGTGCACACTCACTCTGGAATGATCTTCGGCCCTTGTCCCTCCCCTACCTTGGCCCCAGTCTTAGAGTGCCCTTTACGGGAGGTAGTGGGCCTGAGGGCATTGTTTAAGTCCATGCCCCTTTTTCCTTAACCAACCTATCACAAATATCAAAATTCCTCGGCTCCTTTTCCACTGACCCTACCAACTACCAAAAGGTATTTGAATATCTCACCCAGTCCTATGAATTTACTTGGCATGATCTCCATGTAATCCTCTCCACAAATTTAACATCTGAAGAGAGGGACCAAATTTGGATTCATGCCCAGGCCCACACTAACTCTCTCTATCCACCAGCAAGCCTCCAGTCAACCAGTAGGTGATCAGGTTGCTGCTGGGGAAGCGGGTAGACGAGCCTGGGACCAAATGATCTTCTGCCTCATAAAGGGCATCAAGAAGGCAGCTCATAGGCTGTAAATTACAAGAAGTTAAAGGAGGTCACCCAGCACCCCATAGAAATCCTGCCCTCTTCCTCTTGTGCCTCATGGAGGCCCTTCAGATATATACCACCTTAGACCCCTCTAGTGCAGAAGAACAAATGGTCCTTAACATGAATTTTATTTCCCAGTCTGTGCCCAACATCCAGCGCAAATGACAGAAGTTTAAGGGTAGCCCTCAAATCCCTCAATGGGATCTCTTAAATCTGGCCTTTAAGGTCTTTAATGACCGAGATGAGGAGGCAAAGAAACAGAAGGTAACTGAATACCAGATGCTTGCTGCTGCCATAAAGGGTCCACAGAGCCAGTAGGACCAGCAGTCCCAAAATGGTCAAAACGAACCTTGGGCCAAGGGCCAAAATAGTGATAATACCACATCCAGCACCTGTTTCAAGTGCGGCAATGAAGGCCATTGGGCAAAGAACTGCCTTAATCCCAACAAACCTCCTGAGTCCTGTTCCTTCTGTGGAGGACCGCATTGGAAGTCTGACTGTGGATGGACCCCTCGAGGCAGAGCTCCATCACTTCACAAGATGGATGGTCTGTCCTACTCGGACCTCTTTGACCTCACCACTGAAGACTGTTGGTGCCTGAGGACAGATGCCCCAACAATCATCACTTCTTCTGCACCTCAGGTAACCTTGATGGTAGCAGGTAGACATGTATATTTTCTCACTGACACAAGGAAACCTACTCTGCTCTGTCTGAATATAGAGGTTCCTTAAGGGACTCAGGTATCTTGCTTGTGGGAATTGACAGCCAGGTCTTCCAGCCCCCCTACTCCTCCTCTGTCCTGATCTTTAGGGGCCCAGACCTTTACCCATGCCTTTTTAATCTGCCCTCATGTCCCACACCACTCCTAGGATGAGACATCCTGTCTAAGTTACATGCTATCCTTACAATCAACTTTTTCAACTTTAAATAGTTATCCAGGACATGTTAAAACATCCTTTCTTCTGGTTGTTGATCCTACTCATCCTTTTCTTCCTTTTTTAGTTCTGGTTTGCAAGTTCTTGCATATTCCTGTGGGGCCTGAATTTTGCTGATTGTTGTCCATGACTTCATTTCTTTCTACTCTCCTCACTCTATCCCTCCTTTTCTTTGCCCATCCCACTACTGGCCTATACATGATTAATATCACCCATTTCCATCACCCCCAGTCTCTCAGCTTTGACACTCATCAGGTCCTGTCTTGTGGCTTTACACTAACTCAATCATACTCATCTGGCCCTGTATCCTTCAGAAGAGGAGAGGTAGGGAGGAGGCAGAATTTCATTTTTGTAAAAAGAACAGCTTATGTACATAGCAACTTGCAATTCTGACTAGTACTGAAGCACAGTAGATATCAGAAAGCATTTTGAAGAGAAAATCAATTTTATTTGTTTTACATAATAATTGATTCAAAGAAGTTTTCAAACCAAGTGTTGATCAAATAAGTTTGTAAAATATGATTTTTATGTTTGCTCACTTATAGTTTTGCATTGGGGGCTGGGCAGCGCCAGGTATATGTGGTCTGTGAAATTGCAAATTACCTTCCTGTTTGGGAAGGGCTATTGTTTTGCTAATGTTTGCTGGAGGAGAGGTTTTCACACCAGAAAGTTTTGCAGGGAAAAGAGAAGAAAAGGCAGGAAGAAGCCATGTTTGCAGAGAAGAGAGCAGAAGGAGAAGGAGAAAGAAGCCATGTTTGCAGAGTGAGAGAGGAGAGAATGCAGAGTGCTGAAAAAGGAGCCATGTTGGCAGGGAAAGAGAAGGTGTGCAGATAGGGAACCAGAGGTGAGGGGCTTTGTGAGCTTCGCTAAGACTGGTGGGGCTTTTGATTCTAGGAGGAACTAGAGAAGATTCTCCTGGTTGTGGAACCGGAGAATGTATCAGGGCTCTGGGAGCTCTGAATGAGTGAATGAGAAGTGTTTTCCCTGTGTGTTTGCTCATTGGCTGGTGTGAGACTTTTTTTTTTTTTTATTTTTTTTTTTATTTTTTATTTATTCATTTTAGAGAGGAGAGGGAGAGAGAGAGAGAGAGAGAGAGAGAGAGAAGGGGGGAGGAGCTGGAAGCATCAACTCCCATATGTGCCTTGACCAGGCAAGCCCAGGGTTTTGAACCGGCGACCTCAGCATTTCCAGGTCGACGCTTTATCCACTGCGCCACCACAGGTCAGGCGAGACTTTTAATAAAAGAATGGCCCACCATTTTTTGTTCCACTGCTTCTTTACCATCTGCCCAAATCCAGTGAGAACCTGAACCTGCACGTGAATGGCCGTGACAGACGTGACTACTGGCCCTACACCAAGGAAATCAATTGATTAATCAGGCTTATTTCTGAATCTTTTGATCTGCTGAGTATCCATAGGTTGCAAGCCAACTCTAAATGTCCTAATATGTCAACTTTTATTTTTTTAAAAAGGAAACAAAACAGTTGAAGTTTTCTCAGAGCAAGTGGAAAGCATTATCTCTTTTTTGCAAAGAAATAGACTAGCATTAACACTATTTAAAAAAAAAATGAAAATTGTGATTTTTCCTCACATTGGGGAGCAATTTAACAACAACAAAAAAACCCATCCTCTGAGATTAAAAATTGTCCCAGACATCTAATTTCTCAGGGCATAGATTTCCTGAAGCAAAAATGAAATTAATTCTAGGATTAGGAAGAAAGCTTTCTGAAGGGCTCAGCCTATAGTTGAGTTGACTTGCCCAGCATGACATCACGACATATTTGGATAATCCAATCATTTAAAAATAACAAGTGCTCTTTGAAGAGAAGGCAACTTCAAATATCATTAGAGACCCCTGTGTTGCTGTGTTACATTCTTTTCTTTTCTTCTTATCTATAATCTGATAACCAGTGGAAAGCCAGGAGAACAAAGACATCCCGATACTAGACATCAATCAAGGAATCAGTTGTACTACAATGAGGACTCAGCTGGCAGTTCTAAAAGACTGTGCCTTGAGCCAACACAAAATGTAATTGTCTCAGGAGTCAGGGCATATTGTGCAATAATAGCAAGAAGCCTTGCTTTAGAGCTTAAGAATCTGCAGAGAAATATTTTATGGACAGGGATAGAGGGTAGCACAGATAAAAATCTTCACCATTTCCAAAATGCTTTTGATAAACAATTTAAGAAAAAGGAGGCCTCGCTAACATTTATACGGGGAGCATGCCTGGGGAAATTTAGAACAAAGAGCTGTGGACAGGGTTCTGTGATGCCATTTGCATATCTTTTCTAGTATAAGGTGTGGGTAGACCCACTGAACTGTGGAACAGTGCTGCAAGAAGGCACCTCCACTTACATTCCAAGATTTTCATAAGTATCCATAGGTTTTTTCCTATCATTGATAATCTAATAAAATCATGACTCTGCTAGTGGGCTTACCCTAGTTTTTTCTAAAGTTCTAGTTTCAAGTTTGTCAATTTATAGAGGCATTTCCTTACCCTGCTAAGTTCCAGTTATGTAAGAAGGTCTACCATCCCAGCACATCCTCTCTTGTGATGCTGGGATGTTCTTTTTCCCAACCATCGTCTAGGGACTGATGTGTGTTTGTTTCTCTGAATGTGGGTCTCTTATGTCCAAGGTTTGATACTAAAAACTTCCTTCTTAAACCCTTTTCAGTTAGTACTGTTGTCAACATCAATGCCTTACCAAACTCTATTGAAAGGCAGGCACTGTGTTAAATGCTTTCTATACATAATTTTATTTAATTCTCGCAACTATCTTGTAAGGAAGATAATATTGTCTCCACATTATGTAAAATAGAACTTAGGCTCAAAGATCTTAATTTCATTGCCCAAGATCACCCAGTCTGCAAGTCACAGGGTTGGAATTTGATCCTAGTCTGCCTTAAGTCAAAGCCCACCTTTTACGCTACAGCACTCTTAGCAAGGCTGAGTTTAAACCCGTCCTGCAAGTTTAATCCATTTCCTTGTTAGGGTTTTACACTGTAGAGACCAAAGTCCCTCATACAATACCCAGTAAGGAAAACTGCAGTTTACTTTTAGTGAACGGGTTGGGAGATCCAGTGACTGCAACAATCTTAAGCTTACCCTATAAATACAAGTGCTTTCAAAACCTCAGCCCCACTCTATGTTCTGACCAGATGCAACCACTTATTTTAACTGGACTCTGCTTTACACTTGCTGTTTCCTTTACCTATAATTCACTTCTTAAAGTGTACAAAATTCCCAGCCTTTCCTTATTCTGACACTCAGTGCTCATTTTCAGCAGCATATTTATTATCAGTAAGAAGAGTTGCTCCCTCCAAAGCCCTCTGCCAAATCTAGGCTTCCTGTGCTTGGGTTCACTTGTCTGTGTTTAATGCTGAAATCTGTTCCCTTGGGATACTCCTTGCTCTCTGGTCCATAGCCTTGTGAACTGCCTTCCTTGTTTCTTCTGCAAATAGGAGGGAGTGCGGTAAACAAAGGATTCTTGAAAGTCATTTTCATAGCTTGTGTTTAAAACAGTCCTCTTCCTACCTACACTAACTACTTCTTGAATTGATTAGAGAAACAAACACTATTGCAATTCCTATGTTATATGCCCTGGTTATTTAATGCTTCATTTCCATATCAAAAAGCAATTTATTGACTCATATATCATTTGAATTTAAAGAAAATCTCAGATTCTCTTCAGTCTTTTCCACAGAATTATAAGAATTATTTTGAGCATTATGTGACATATTTAACAGAAGCAGAAATGAGTGCTAGCTCTCTTGCACCCAGAAAGTCCAGTTAATCCTTGGGACTTTGATGGCCCTTTAACATCTATGTAGCTAGTTAGGGTGTTGCTTCTATTAGTGAAGGGTATTTCTGAGTAGCTGTGTTATGCAAATTAAAGCACTAACAACTGGAAAAAATAACAGAATAGAAGCCAAGGTCCTGCATTCAACAAACTTGGGTAGCTCTATTATAGAAATTTTGATCACAATGATGAAAGAATGTTTACACAGTGCCAAGCACTGTGCTAAGCACCTTACCATGGATTCTCTCCCTAATCTCCTTATAACCCTGTAGGGTGAAATATCATTAGCTTCTGTTCAAATTTGAGGCAACAGGCACAGAAAAGTTAAGGAATATGCCTGTGTTACAACAACCAGTAAAGGTGTAGAGGTCAGGTCTGCAGCCCTTGCTTTTGACCACTAGACTATGCTAGTATTTACTAAAGTGGTGCTAAAATCAACTTCTGCTGCTTCTAAACGGGGTGGGACATAAGTGGGACATAAGAAAAGTTCACCAAGAAATGACATAATCAAAAAAGGAAGACTCTAGGCCACACAAGAGATTTTCCGAAGTTCAATGCTTGGTTTTATCCTATTTATTCATTCAAAAAGCATTTGTTGAACCTACTTAGTATGTTACAGGCACCATTCTAGATGATGATGATATATCAGTGGATAAAAGAGACAAAAATCTCTCCCATTCCTGTGGAGGAAATTGGACAACAATAATAAAGATATGACAGGCATTAGATAATGATAGTGCTGCGGAGAAACAGAGATAAGGAGCCCCAGGTGCAAGAGAACAGAGAGACAAGGAAAAACCAGAATGAAGACTGAGAAGGTATACTCAGTGAAGTAGGAAGAACACTTGAATATCTTGATGTCCTAGAAGCCAAGTGGGAAAAGACTTCCAAGGAGGAGGGAGGAATCAAATGTGTCGAATGCTGTGGTGTCCTGATATGTGCAGTTCTGGAAGAGGGGTGAGGGCAAAAACCTAAACGGAGCAAAGAAAATGTAGACAGTCTGGAGGCAGCATGTATGCTCAGGCTGCCATAATAAAATACCACAGAATGGGGGAGTGTGGTATTTTAAACAGCAGAATTATATTTCCTCAGAGCGCTGGAGGCTAGAAGCCCAAGACTAAGGTGTCAGCAGGTTTAATTTCTTCTGAGGTGTCTCTCTTTGGCTTGCAGATGTCTACCTCTTCCCTGTGTTTTTACATAACCTTCTCTCTGTGCATGCACACCTGGTGTCTGTGTAACCAAATTCCTCTCCTTATAAGGACACTATTCAGATTGAATTGGAGCCTACATTAATGACTTCATTTTAAGTTCTTTAGAGGCTCTATTTCCAAATATTTTGAAATATTGGGGGTTAGGCCTCCACCATATGAATTTTGAGGGGCACAATTCAGTCCAAAACATAGCACATATAGGCAACTCTTTTGAGGAGATATGTTGTACAGGGAAACAGAAAATTGGGATGGTAACTGGGTTCAGACAATAAAGAGATTTTCTGTTGTCCTTTCCTTGGCAAAAATGACTTCACAATGTTGCACTCTGCTACAATTTATCTGGTAAGATGAATAGTACTTTACTATCACAAAGTAAAAATTTATACACACCACTGTATATTATCTGTAGTTTGTTTCATATACTCCTGCTTAAGTTAAACCTTTAAGAACTTTACTGACGCCTGACCAGGCAGTGGCACCATGGATAGAGCATTGGCCTGGGAGCTGAGGACCCAGGTTCAAAATGCTGAGGTCACTGGCTTGAGCATAGGCTCATCTGGCTTGAGCATGGATTCGCTGGCTTGAGTGTGGGGTCATAGACATGACCCCATGGTCACTGGCTTGAGCCCAAAGGTGGCTGGATTGAGCCTAAAGGTTGCTGGCTTGAAGCCCAAGGTTGCAGGCTTGAGCAGGGATCACACTCTCAGCTGCAGCCCTCCAGTTAAAGCATGTATGAGAAGCAATCAATGAAAAACTAAGACGCTGCAACTATGAGTTGATGTTTCTCATTTCTCTCCCTTCCTGTCTGTATGTCCCTGTCCATTCCTCTCTCTCTCTCCCTAAGGAAAAAAAAAAACTATACTGAGAATGTATCCCTCCAAATTCTACTTTCAGTGGATGTTCAAAGATAAGTCTGGATTCACAAAATTGGGGAAAATAAATTTTTATTAATAGACTTCTCAACTTCATCAATAAGTATCATTCCTTGGGTTTTGAAAAACAGGATATGCAGCATTTCTCATATCTATGTGGTTGCAATTTTCTTTTTCATAGATCATTTAATGCTCAGGTGTTGACTATATACCAATTGAAAAAGGCTTCTCCATGTTAATACTCTTACTAATACTAGTAATAGTTATATTAATACTAGTATATATTGATGACCTACTGTGGGTCAAGCCAGTGGATCTCAATCCCAGTTAAAATTCATTTTTACCTAGTCATGCTATAGTTATTGTCGATGTTGTTGCTGTGTTGTTTTAATCACTTTAGACAAACTGTATCACAATCTCAGTATGAAATGGTGATTTTGATGAATGACTAGAGTTGAGAATCATTATGCTAAGTACTTCTTAAGTATTATTTTATTGATTCTTTTTTCTCAGACCCTCTCACACTCTGGTTTTATTTCACTCAATAGTTCCAACAGCATTAAAAATAGGCTCTCTTAGCATAATGCAATATATTAGGAATAGTAAAAGTTTAGCCTTAGGGCAACCTATGGAAGATAGCTCTAATTGTCCTGATTTTCTACTGCACCATCTTACTTCCAAACAGAACTTCAAGCAGCCATTATCAACCTGAATTAGCCTAATGAGATGTATTTGTTTGCTATTTCTGTTATACATAAATATTTTTATTGGAGAGCCCCTATGTAATCATTGAAGTCAAGATTCTATTTCTTAGAGTAGGCAAATCCAGAAAATACACCACTTTTAGAATGTTGTTGCTTTAAAATTTCATTTTCTCTCAACTGACCAGGTGGTGGTGCAGTGGATAGTGCATCAGGCTGGGATTCAGAGGACCCAGGTTCAAAACTCTGAGGTCACCAGTTTGAGTGTGGGCTCATCCAGTTTGAGTGAGGGCTCACCATCTTGAGCACAAGGTCTTTGGCTTGAGCACAGGATCATCGATATGATCTCATGGTTGCTGGCTTGAGCCCAAGGTCACTGGCTTGAGCAAGGGGTCACTTGGTCTACTATAGTCCCCCCCCTTCCTTGTCAAGACAGATATGAGAAAGCAATCAATGAACAACTAAGGTGCCAGAACAAATAATTGGTGCTTCTCTTTTCTCTCCTTTCCTGTCTGTCCGTCCCTATCTGTCCCTCTCTCAGTCTCTGTCATAAAAAAATAAAATAAAATAAAATTTTCTCCTATGTACATTTTCCACAAATAATCTGGTAAAGGGGAGTTTGTTCAAATTACCTCCCCCTAACACCTGACTCAGATCACAAAGAAAGGAATTTTGACTGGCATGGGGAAAGAAGGGGCATATGAGGCAGGTTGCCTGCTAAAGTTTGAACAATTCAGATACAGGGGAAGCACAGGAGCACCAGGATGAAAAATAAAAATGATCTCTCTCTCTCTCTCTCTCTCTCTCTCTCTCTCTCTCAAAGAAATCAGTAAGTTTAAAAACACTGTTTTAAAGACATAAAGAATGAAAAGAGAGGACACCAAAACAAATTTTCAAATTTTGAAAATTTGCTGAGAATTTAAGTAACTCTGATCCTGTACTTGGGATTGAACTGCTTTAAAATATTACCACTGTTAAGATTTATCACTAGCTGGCTGCAAGGTCAGTTTCTCCATTTGCCATGCCAACATCCCTGTTTGAATGGAAACACACACACACACACACACACACACACACACAGAAAAAGTTCAGGACCAATTCTCTCATTATTTGCATTCTATTTTGAACTCAAATTACGAATGTTTGCCTTATTTTTAAAAAGCAAATTACATAAGATTTTAGAAGTCAATTCGTGAATTTAGCAGCCTTTCTAGCTTTATAAACTTTCTCACCTTAAATTGGAGACTTAACTTCCTGGAATGAACCTTAAATATCTTAGACTCCAAAATATTTGAGTCTCTTCTTTTCTGCATTTTGCACTTCAGTTGGCATTTTGCAAATCCCAAATAACCAGTAAAAGTAAATTATCTATAAACAAGTAAAGAATTTGATCTTGGCTTAAGAAATAGATGAAATAGCCATGCTGTAGAAATATAATGCACTGCAAAGAGCAGGCAAGCATTCAAGATCAGATCAACTTGTGACACTATAAGCCAGGAGTCAATGAGAAATCCCCAAAGAATGTAAAAATAACAGTTCCAAGCAAACCAAGGAAGATAAGGGGGCCTCATCTAATGGTAAAGATTCCTCATTCATAACTAATGTGCCATTTAAGAATAAGGGTTCTGCCACAAGTTGGTCAATATCAGGGTTATTAAAGAAATACATCAATTCACAGGAAAAACAAAGACTGCTCCAACTCACATAGTAAAAATCAGAACCCCATGAAATTTACCCTTTAAAAACAACGGGGTCAACCTGCTAATGAAACAAAAGCCTAGTCACCTTTATCCTTCTGTTTAATTTATTTTGCTTTTTATAATATAACAGCAGAAGGGCAAATGAATTTAATGAGAAAATGAGATACATTTCTACAAACAACAACAAAATATCCCTTTTTCTTTTAGATTTAAATCAGGAGATTGGAAGCTTTTGCTATTTAATCAGAATCTTGGTTTCATGGAATAACCAACACTATCAGTAAGGGGTATCTATTATATGGACAAGGCAGAGAAAACAATGTGTCCGGGGCTGAGCTGCACCATTAGCCTGGGGTGTTCCAGCGCTGCCTTTGGCACTGTTCTCATCTTGTACAGCTAGCTGTGTTCACTGCTGGCAGTGTACAAATCATGATAAATCTCTCTCTAATAAATACACTTAGGGTTTGGGGACTTCGCATTTTCACCACCCGAAAATAGACTCCATACCCGGCTCTCCTCCCCCTTCCTTCCATATTTAATGCAACATCTCACCACACTACCATTGAACTTCTGAAAGATGAATTATATCAGTATCTCTCTCAGTCAGCAAAAATACTCAGGCTACGGAACCACAGAAAGGCACAGCTTTTACAAATGACTGTCACATATTTAGCACAGAGGACAGTTTTCTGAAATAGTAGTCTACATTTCTCATTCTCTGATATGTGGTCATTTGGTGTGAGTGGTTTGCAGGTAGACTTTTAATTACCAGTGTTGATGTCAGTTGCATTTATATAGCTAGTGGTGGGAATCAAATAATTTAACAACTGGTTCTCTGCCCTAGTGACTATTTTAAGTATAAAAAAAAGATATACCCAAAGGTAGTTTATTATTTCATGCATTTTATAAATAAGAATAATAGAAGAGGTACACAAAATTAGATTATGTATTAAGAGTTTAAAAATATTAATGAAAAAATATTAAATAATACCTGACAAAAAACAATAAAACAGTTATGTAAGATATTTCCATATTGCTTCTTGATTGGTGTCCTCACTTGCAATTTTTTTTTCACCTATGGATGGAATGAACATTACTACAAGCACTTAGAATACACTGTTGCTCAGGTGAATGTTAAAAAAGAGCAAAGAATGTCAAATTGTGATTACCATATTGGGTGGCTGCCCAGGCGCCCATCTTAGAGAGAACCCTGATTACAAGTACCATTTTAACAACTGGTTTGCCAAACTCAACAAAAAAATTAGAACCGTTATGAACCGATTGAATCCTACCACTGTATATAGCACTTTCTATAGGAGCAAACCAAATCATTAAAGCTATTATACTAATGAATGCAAGATGGCAAGTGTCATTACCTCCACATGATGAGGCAATGAAGGTACCAGAGGGGCCAAAAAAAAAAAAAAAAAAGCCGGCCCTGGCCAGTTTGCTCAGTGGTAGAGCGTCAGCCTGGCATGCAGGAGTCCCGGGTTCGATTTCTGGCCAGGGCACACAGGAGAAGCGCCCATCTGCTTCTTCACCCCTCCCCCTCTCCTTCCTCTCTGTCTCTCTCTTCTCCTCCCACAGCCAGGGCTCCATTGGAGCAGAGATGACCCGGGCGCTGAGGATGGCTCTGTGGCCTCTGCCTCAGGTGCTGGAGTGGCTCTGGTCGCAACAGAGCAACACCCCAGATGGGCGGAGCATCGCCCCCTGGTGGGCGTGCCTGGTAGATACCGGTCGGGCGCATGCAGGAGTCTGTCTGACTGCCTCGCCATTTCCAACTTCAGAAAAATACAAAAAAAAAAAAAAAAAAAAGAGAAGCCAATTTAAGTTCTCCCAAGTTCCTCCCCCAGACTTACATGGTTCCTAGAGAGTTTCTGAGCTTTGAGAGAAGTCCTCCAGCATTTTGATCAAGTAATTTCTGAGTTTCATATGATGAAAAATTATTTTCTAAAATTGTTTGAAGGCTCTGATTTTAAACTTGTGTTAGATAAACCCTGTGGTCCAGCCTGCATCTAAAAAAGTAAAGCAGTGCTTGAAAAGTTTATCCTCATCAACAGATCCTCAAAATCTATCAGAGGGGCCGTGTTTCTGGGAGCAAGGAGCTATGCATTTGGCTTCATCATGCCCATCAATTTGCAAGTCTTTGAAAGGTCTTAAGATCATGGTCTTTTGAGATTAAAAATAATATTATGTTCATCTGCTTTGACCCTTCCTAATTTCCTCTGGAGCAGCCTACCCAGAGGCCTACCAATTTACACTTGTGGGCAAAAAAGGGAACACATGCTAAAGCTGACAAGCTCAGGGGAGGCCTGCATGGTGGGCCTTACAAACTTGGAGACCGAAAGTAACCACAAAGGATGGTGTGAAATAAAATCTTCCCCACTAAAAGTGAGCCATGGTAGGTAGTCATATCCTAGGTGGGTATCTTTCTTGACAAAGGCCAATCTTTACCTTAACCAAGCCTGCCTAAGGTATGATAACACATACTTTTGTAATGTCAGAGAAATCTGTTTTTTCCAGACTTTGTAATGTTCAACCTCCCACCAGAGCATGAGACCACGGAACCCCTTATAGTTATCTTGTTCCCCCACATACCATCTCTGTGTTCTGTAAATGTAAATTGTTAACTATCCTGTATCCACCAATGTAAAAGAAATTTTGTCTCTTCATTTTACTCTTTATCCAATCTCAGGGGTTTCCAACCTCTGCTTTCTTCCACCTTCATAATCTACCACCAATGAGTTTCATGTAATCCCCTTTCATGCCTCTTCCTTTGATTTCAATGTATAAACAAAAGGGCAAAACTGCCTGTCTCCAGAGTATTTTCTTCATCCCTTGAGATTTTGCTTTAGGGTAATTGTCATCAGCTTGGCTCAAATACTCATAAAAGTTCTTATAGGTTTGAAGGCTTCTTACATTGACATACTTAATCCCAACTATGTAGCCAAACTGCCAGAGATGAAAGAAACTTCTGAGCAACGAGACAAATTCTCTCATTTTCAGCAGCATTTGCAAAGTGCCTTACCAAGGCCACACCCTGAGGATACAAGGACAAACCAGAGGAACAAGGCACTACCCCAGGCCACTTTACCATGTATTCTCACTGTGCTGGGAGGACTCCAGAGCAGGCTGAAGAAGTTTGACATCTGCTATCCTTGAGCACTAACTCTGAGATGTAGTCTGTTGAACCACTATTTTTTTAATTTTGGTAAATATATTTCAACAAAACATCCTGTTGGAAAAAAGAACCATTTCTTCTATAGTTTAAACTTTTAAATTCTAAGGCCCACTTTGCTCAAACTTGTGTTTACCTACCATAAAACTGTCTTTGAATTTGGTAATCATTGTATGGGTTGATGGTAAATACTATATATAACAGTGTTCCTTTCATAGCTTATGAGTAGGAAGAATACTTGTTTATTTCCTTCTATTGACCCAAGCCTGTTATCACAAGCAGACAGACACATAAACATATCTGCTGAAGATTTTTAAGTTCCCCTTATTTACTTAAGTGCTTCATGAGATAATTCTACAGCTCCTCTCCATGCTTCTGTTAAAAGATAAACTGAGGCACATTAAAAATTTTAAGACTTTATTTCAGCTAGAATTGATTCAAATCA
The DNA here is from genome assembly GCF_036850765.1 of Saccopteryx bilineata. NCBI lineage: Eukaryota > Metazoa > Chordata > Mammalia > Chiroptera > Emballonuridae > Saccopteryx > Saccopteryx bilineata. The sequence continues at coordinate 232,282,661 of NC_089492.1, forward strand.
AGCATTCCTAAACTAGAAGTGGTTAGGAACACTTCACCAATAGGAGCTGGGGAGAAGACTTTTACAGAAAAGACAGAAGCAGAGCAAGAAGATTATTCGATTGGCGATAGTTTAAGCAGTTGCCTCATTTGGGAAAACCACTTGGCTGTTTATAATTGGGTGACCTTAGTTTTCTACATCTTAACCTTGAGGCATTTGCAAGTTTAGGTTTTGGTTTGCTTACTAGGCTGTGAAGGTATTAAAACCACTTCAGTTTAATGGCCCACTGTTTAATTAATTTAACACTTCTGCTACAAAGAGAAGCCTTAAAATTGTATAAGTGGACAATAAATAAGTACCTAGGCATGTTTTTGAATACTGATGATTTGAACAGTGAGGAAGATGTGAGTTTCTCAAGGTCAAATCTGTCTACTTAGGAAGCCTCAAAGTCACTAACAGCAAAAAAAAAACAAAAAAAAAACAAACCCAAAAACAAAAAAACATAAAAACCTCTGCATTCTCAGACTATTGATTTTTTTTTGTCTGAATATTGTGTCGCCAACTAGATTTGAGAATGAGAATCAAATAATGCACATTCTGACACCAACATTTTTATCACATACTCCCCCAGGCAATTCTTTGAGGCTCAGAGTCATCTCCCAAAGCAATCAAAAACAATTAAATGATTATTGTTCGGGTCCTGTGCTACTCTTTCTATCACATTAAGATGATGGACACTTTCTTATTTATCCCAGAGCACTTTTTTCTTAAACAGCTATGTAGAATTGCCTGAAAGATGAGATGGAGAGGCCATAAAGAGAGTGGGGAGGCTGGCTGTTCAGCTACGGTCTAATGGAATTCCCCAGATTCAGGATTTGGTCTTTAACTTCTTTTTCCCCCTGGGGGAGAATGTGGAGAAGCAGATGCAGTGAATAATTGGCATACTCCAGTTGATCAGGATCTCTGGACTGACGTAGCTGTTTCATAAGTCATTAACATAAAAGTTAAATTTCTAATTATTAACTTCCAGAAGGGAATGGAACTTTGGTGAGAGAATATTTATGTCTAAGATTTTAGGGCACCTGCTTGCTATGTCAGTGTGCACAGGAAATTAGATTATCAGTTAAAGGCTGTCATACAGCACTATCGTATAGTAAGAATAAAATAGAACAGAGTTCATGAACATGGACATTGCAGTTAAAAGTCAGAGGTTTAAATTCCATCTCTACCAGCTGCTAGCTTTGAAGCTAATTCTTTTGTATCTCAATTTTTTTATCTGAAATATGGGTGTAACAATAGTACCTAATTGATGAGTTATGGATAGAACAAGTGGATATAGAACACAGTTTGAGTAATAAGAAAATATAAAACATTTTTCTGAAATCAACATCAAAATATTTTTATATTTTATTCAGTCTCCCCAAAGTCTGCTGAAAGCTCTGTGGTCGCAGTGGAATTAGTCCTTCTGGTGGTAAGCAGGTAACCTTCACTCACAGATTCAGCATTCTTCTCATTTGTGCTACTTTAGTAATATTTTTCCAGATTCTCATCTTTTCTCATCATATGCACTATTAGACTTTTAATAACTCTAGAACTCAGCTTTTCTATCAAGCCTCCTCCTGGTGACTATACCCTTGTCTTCATGATTGATTTCAGATGTTGCCAAGTCTACTATGTATTTGTAACAAATCACTTAGAGTGAAATCTTTTGAGTAATGTGTGATTTGTACTAGGTTCAACTTAGAGCTAGCTTTACAGTCATCCAGAAACTAATCTCTTAGAGCACTTGGGTATGTAAACGCCCCGATGTGCTCACTAGAACGAGAACAATCTAGAGCCGTGCTGGCCATCAGAGAGGCACTAATTCCACGGGCTACTAAACATCAGTTCTAATTGAGGTGTGTTGTAAGTGCAAAATGGACACCAAATTTTAAAGACTTTGGCATGAGAAAAAAATGTTAAATATCTCATGAATACTCAACATTTTACAATGATTAAATGTTGAAATTATACTATATTGATATATTGGACTTATTAATTTTTAAAATTAATTTTGGTTATTTATTTTTACTTGTTTAATATGCCTATTAGAAATTTTATAATTATATATGTGGCTCACATTATATTTCTCTTGGACAGGACTTAATAGGGGAATGAGTTTTCATAAGAAAACATGGTTTTATTTAATAAAAATTTCCTAAAGCAAACATTTAATATGCCCTAAAATCCAACAATTTCACTTTTAAGAATTATCCTGATATAATCAAATGAATGTACAATAATGTTTATCACAATATCATTTTGAAAACAACATAAGATATCCATGCAGAGAGATTGGTTGACTAAATTAGGATAATTAGGGAATGCCTTGCCACTCATTAAAGTGACCATATCAATTTCTATTTCTTTTTAAAGAAAATATTTTAAAATTTATTTATTGATTTTTAGAAAGAGAGGAAGATAGAAACATCAATCTGTTCTGCATTCCTGTATGTGCTCTGGTTGGGGATCGAACCCACAACCTTTGCATATCAGAATGATGCTCTAACCAACCAAGCTATCTGGCCAGGGCACGATTTCTATTTCTTATTGTGTGAAGCTGCTACTTTCACATCTAGTCTCCATCTATTTTTCTTTTTTCTGGAAAACCATTCTAATTTTCTTTGGAAAATCACCCTTGTTCACATTTTTTTTTTTTTCATTTTTTCTGAAGCTGGAAACGGGGAGAGACAGTCAGACAGACTCCCGCATGCGCCCGACCGGGATCCACCCGGCACGCCCACCAGGGGCGACGCTCTGCCCACCAGGGGGCGATAATCTGCCCATCCTGGGCGTCGCCATGTTGCGACCAGAGCCACTCTAGCGCCTGGGGCAGAGGCCACAGAGCCATCCCCAGCGCCCGGGCCATCTTTGCTCCAATGGAGCCTTGGCTGCGGGAGGGGAAGAGAGAGACAGAGAGGAAAGCGCGGCGGAGGGGTGGAGAAGCAAATGGGCGCTTCTCCTGTGTGCCTTGGCCGGGAATCGAACCCGGGTCCTCCGCACGCTAGTCTGACGCTCTACCGCTGAGCCAACCGGCCAGGGCCCTTGTTCACATTTTTGATAGCACTATCTGGGTTTATCATACCTTTATGTGCAATGGCATGTAATCCAGCTTGTATAATAGTGTTCTACCCTCCTGGCCTTAATATATGGTTCAGGTGTGGTCTTTTCATCCAAGTAACCCAATGAAAGCTAATCCTGATACTTTCGAAGAATTGGACTTGAAGGTGAGAGGATCACACATAAGCCTGTTGATCTTTGCAGCCAAGTGTTCTTTTCTTTGCGATATAACAGATGAAGCCTATGTCCACATGTAGTCATGTAGACTAGAGGTAACTTCAGAGTGATTTAGAGTAAAAAAAAATAATAATAATGGAATCTAGGCAGGGTGGAGAGGGGTGTACTGGATCTATGATGGTCAGAGTAGGCCTTCCTAAGAAGATGACATTTGAGCTGAGAGCAAATGAAAAAGAAACAGAGACGGGTGCACACAGACCAGGAAAAATATGAACAATTCATCATATTCAAAATTCTTAAGGCAAGATGGGCCTAGACATGTCTACATAGCAAAAGGAAACCTATTAGGGCCAGGGAACCAAGGAAGAATGTTACAGGAAGATGTCATAAAGGTACACTATGTCCAGATTACATAAGGCTTTGCAGATCATGACATTTAAAGTTGATGCTATTTAATGTGCAGTCATTGAAAGATTTTAACAGAGAGGGTGATAGCCACAAAGCTTAATGAAAACTATTCTGCTTTTCCCTCTTAAGATAAGTTTTCAATAACTAAGTATATTATTTAGTATAAAGAAAAAGGTAAAAAAGTATATTGACAATTATCACTCAGAATAACCATATTTATAAAACCTCTAGCAAGTCATAATTTCCATCATTAATTTTTAAAACATAATGATTATGAAAAATGACCGTTTAAGTGTAGTACTGCATTAGACGAAAATATATCATTTCCTGAACCAAGTTCTCATTCAACCTGGAAAGAATCCTGAAGACAGAGACTACAGAAATAAGAGAAGTTAGGAATATTCTCAAAGGGTCAATAAGTGTTCCAGAGAAGAAACAACTAATCAGAGTTTCAGAGAAGCTGTTGCTGAAAGAAATCTAGCCAGGTCTAAAGAAAAATTGGCAAGGAGATAAACCTTTAAATGCTGCTTCACACTTGATATTGATTTATTTGCTCCTGGATTCAGCTAACATGCCATTCTTGAGGACATATCTGTAGCAAACCAAGAAAATATTTTTTTCACTAAAGCAGGTGAATGTCATTTACTTTTACTAAAGGCTGAAATAATTCAGTTTACCAAAGCAATCTACTTGGGTTTAGGTAACATAGTGATATTAAAATGAACCTATCCTAGGGCCAGTTTTGTGAAAAGTGTGAGCTGATTTTGAGGAAGAACTCAGCCTCAGGTCTCCAATTCTGAACACTTTATATGACTTTAGAGGGTAGCTTTTTTTTAAACCTTTTCCACTAGCAGTTGCTCCTATCATTAGCCCTCAGGCCACTTTCTTTCCCAATTAAAACCTACTTCTGTCTTTTAATCACCTTTAAGTGAAAAGAACCAAATGGAAGTACTATAATATATAATCAGTGGTTATAAACATTTCTTGGTGAAATATAAGCTTTTTCTTTAACAAACATTTCCTGAGGAGATGACGTCAGAGTAATGGCGGAGTAGGAAGCGATACCGATAAATCTCCCCCAAAACTCAACAAGATCTTCAACCAGAAACAGAAAAACCTATACTTGGAGCTTCCAGATTCTTCGCAATACACCCAAAGGTATGATTGAGTGAAAAATTGGCTAAATATATAACCAAACCCCGAAGGAAATAGGGAGTAAGAAATGCTCCGCCTTCCTCACTAACCTAAACAGGGTGGCTTTTTCTGGTAACTGTGAATATAGAAACTGAGGCGGGCAAAGGGGGTGAATAGATCCAGGCCGCCGCAGCAAAAACGGCCGAACCAGGCTGTGGCTCAGAGATCCAAGCCGAGGAAAATCTGATCCTGTGGCAACCCGGGCAATACAAGCTAACACTCGCGCCAAACCCAAACAAAGAAAGACAAGCGGAGAGGCCATTTTACCCGGTCTCCTGGTCGGTGCGCAGTTAGTGGAAGAGAGATTTCTTCCTAAGCCGCGGAAGTGGGTGCCCGTGTTGCCCCACGGAGAGGCAGGGTCAGAGGCCTTTCTGTGGGCTGAGGGCAGAGTCTCTGGGCAGCCCCAGCGCCCTGGGAAAGCTACACACGGGAGGGAGTGAGAACTAATCCCAATGGTGGAGATTTTCCGTGCTGGAGGCTGTTTCACTCAGAGGGAACCGCAGCCAGCCTCATATCCTGGTTTGCGCGCGCAGATAAGGAGTGAGCGATTCCTCCGAGTGCCTCGGCAGTGCGCGCCCATGTTATCGCACAGAGGGGCAGAGTCAGGGGCCTTTGTGTGGGCCAAAGCGGAATCTCGGGCCGCCCTAGCGCCTTGCAAAAGCCGCACACGGGGACGGAGCGAGACTCAATTCCAACGCTGCAACTTTTTCCTGCGGTTGGGGGTTTCACTCAGAGCGTGAGACCGCTGGCCGGATATCCTGGTTGCAGACAGTGAGTGAGAGTTTCCTCCAAGCGCCCCGGAAGTGGGCGCCCGCTTGTGTTACCGGATAGAGTGGCAGAGCCAGAGGTCTTCGAGTGGGCGGAAAGCCCGCCTGATTATGCTAGCAGCTCTGACTGACTGAGCCTTACCCAGAGCCCTGTGCTGAGTGGAAATAGAGTGGGGAGTTGCCAGCAATTTGAGCCTCTTACTATCCAGGCAGAGGCAGCAGCAACCCCATACCTGGGCTATCAGGCTACTAATTGAGGAAGGAAAGACTAGGAGAAAGGCTCCAGGAACACGGACTCTCTCACTGTCGGAGCCTATAAATGCTAATGAGCCTCGACTCCCAACGAGAATAAAGCACAATACATGACATTGCCATAGAGACTTATCAACTGCAAACCTCTACCTGAGCATGCCAAAGGGGCAGAACCCGGGGTACAGAGTCACCGACCAGGAAGAGGGAGAGAAAAGAAAAAGCAAGAAGATAACCTCTCAAAATCAAGAATAATCTGCAGACTTTATAACCTATCCCATTTTATTATATTTGTTCGTTTGTTTCTCTTATCTTCATTCTTGATACTTTTTTTTCCTCCTCCAATTTGGCCGATTAACTCTCTACCGGTCTTACTCTCTCCTCTCCTTGAACTACACTACCCATAAGTGTTACATCTCCCATTATCTTTTCTCTTCTCTTCCTTTCTCTCTATGAGGGTTGCACTCCAAAACCCTTAACTCTCTCTCTCTCCTTTCTTTTTTCTTCTTTTAGTGGTTCCCTCTTTTTTTCTCTCTCTCTCTTTCTTTTCTCCCTCTATATTAGTTTCTTCCTTTCTCCTTTACATCTCCTCTCATTCAAACCTCAATAACAAACAAATTATCTTATCTGGGACTCAAACCTATGTTTGTGGCATTTTGGGGGGTTTTTACTTCACCTTTTTAACTCACTAGCAGTGCTCCCATCCCTGGCTCTCCATATTATCTAGTTCTTGTTCCACTAAATACAATAGTAATTTTTTAATTTGTCCCCCCATTTTTCCATTTTCCTCTTATTCCTCTCATCATAACTCTTAGAAAACCAACACCTAAAAGCAAATCATTTTATTCTTGACCCAAATTTTTTCCTTATTTGCTTTTTGTGGGTCCATACGCTCTTTTTATTTTTTCTTTTTCCTTTTTTTTTTTTTTTCTTTCTCTCTTTTTTGCCCCTTTATTACTTTTCCCCAATTCAGGCCCTCCATCACAGGCATTGTTTGTTATAAATCACAGTCCACCACAAGATTTTCTCAAGAAAGAGGGGAGAGGAGAGGAGAGGAAAAAAAGAGGGGGGGAATAATTTCCTTTTTTAAAAAATTTTTATTTTATTTTATTTTTCTTTATTTCATTATTAATTTTTTTTTTAAAAAAAACAACTCTTTTCGATTTGTTATTTTTTTTTACTTTTTATTCTTTATTAAATCTCATTAATACTATCAACAAAACCACCCTCAGATGCCATTAAGGAAGAGAAAATCGAATATCATGGATACAAAAGAAAGAGAGGTAACACAGCTAGATGAGGAAAAATCTATGGGGAAAAAATTTAATATATTGGAAACCTTGGAGCTAAGTGACAGAGAATTCAAGATAGAAATCCTAAAAATCCTCCGAGATATACAAGAAAACACAGAAAGGCAATTTAGGGAGCTCAGAAAACAACTCCATGAACACAAAGAATATATGTCCAAGGAAATTGAAACTATAAAAACAAATCAAACAGAGATGAAAAACTCAATTCACGAGCTGAAAAACGAAGTAACAAGCTTAGCTAATAGAACAGGTCAGATAGAAGAGAGGATTAGTGAAATAGAAGACAAGCAACTTGAGGCACAACAGAGAGAAGAAGAAAGAGACTCAAAAATTTAAAAAAATGAGATAGCCCTACAAGAATTATCTGACTCCATCAAAAAGAATAACATAAGAATAATAGGTATATCAGAGGGAGAAGAGAGAGAAAATGGAATGGAGAACATACTCAAACAAATGATTGATGAGAACTTCCCAAGCCTGTGGAAAGAACTAAAGCCTCAAGTTCAAGAAGCAAACAGAACTCCAAGTTTTCTTAACCCCAACAAACCTACTCCAAGGCATATCATAATGAAATTGACACAAACCAACAGCAAAGAAAAAATTCTCAAGGCAGCCAGGGAAAAGAAGAATACAACATATAAAGGAAGGCCCATTAGATTATCATCAGATTTCTCAGCAGAAACTCTACAAGCTAGAAGAGAGTGGACCCCAATATTTAAAGTCCTGAAAGAGAGGAACTTTCAGCCACGAATACTATACCCATCAAAGCTATCCTTCAAATACGAAGGAGAAATAAAAACATTCACAGATACAGAAAAGATGAGGCAATTTATCATCAGAAAACCCCCACTCCAGGAATTACTAAAGGGGGTTCTCCAATCAGATACAAAGAACAAAAAAAACAGAGCCACAAGTAAAAGCTCCAAGAAGAACACAATAAAACCAAATTTAAACTGTGACAACAACAAAAAGAAAGAGGGGGAGAAGACGGAGATTAACAGTAGCAAAGGACGATGGAGTGCAAAAGTACTCACAAAATAGTTCGCTACAATGAACAGGGTAGGGACCCTTTTCATTACTCAAAGGTAACCACCATTGAAAAAACCACCACAGAAGCACATGAGATAAAAAAGATAGCAACAGAGGAAAGATGTATGGAATACAACCAAATAAAAACAAAAGATAGAAAAACGAAAGAGAAGGATCAAACAAGACACAAAACTAACAGAAAGCAAGATATAAAATGGCAATAGGGAACTCACAAGTATCAATAATTACACTAAATGTAAATGGATTAAACTCACCAATAAAAAGGCACAGAGTAGCAGAATGGATTAAAAAAGAAAATCCAACTGTATGCTGCCTACAGGAAACTCATCTAAGTAACAAGGATAAAAACAAATTCAAAGTGAAAGGCTGGAAAACAATACTCCAAGCAAATAACATCCAAAAAAAAGCAGGTGTAGCAATACTCATATCAGATAATGCTGACTACAAGACAGGAAAAGTACTTAGAGACAAAAATGGCCATTTCATAATGGCTAAGGGGACACTGAATCAAGAAGACATAACAATTCTTAATATATATGCACCAAACCAAGGAGCACCAAAATATATAAGACAGCTACTTATTGATCTTAAAACAAAAACTGACAAAAATACAATCATACTTGGAGACCTCAATACACCGCTGACGGCTCTAGATCGGTCATCCAAACAGAGAATCAACAAAGACATAGAGGCCTTAAACAAAACACTAGAGCACCTGGATATGATAGACATCTACAGGACATTTCATCCCAAAGTGACTGAGTATACATTTTTCTCCAGTGTACATGGATCAGTCTCAAGAATTGACCATATGTTGGGCCACAAAAACAATATCAGCAAATTCAGAAAAATTGAAGTTGTACCAAGCATATTTTCTGATCATAAAGCCTTGAAACTAGAATTCAACTGCAAAAAAGAGGAAAAAAATCCCACAAAAATGTGGAAACTAAACAACATACTTTTAAAAAATGAATGGGTCAAAGAAGAAATAAGTGCAGAGATCAAAAGATATATACAGACTAATGAAAATGACAATACGACATATCAGAATCTATGGGATGCAGCAAAAGCAGTGATAAGAGGGAAGTTCATATCGCTTCAGGCATATATGAACAAACAAGAGAGAGCCCAAGTGAACCACTTAACTTCCCACCTTAAGGAACTAGAAAAAGAAGAACAAAGACAACCCAAAACCAGCCGAAGAAAGGAGATAATAAAAATCAGAGCAGAAATAAATGAATTAGAGAACAGAAAAACTATAGAAAAAATTAATAGAACAAGGAGCTGGTTCTTTGAAAAGATCAACAAAATTGACAAACCCTTGGCAAGACTTACCAAGGAAAAAAGAGAAAGAACTCATATAAACAAAATCCAAAATGAAAGAGGAGAAATCACCACGGACACCGTAGATATACAAAGAATTATTGTAGAATACTATGAAAAACTTTATGCCACTAAATTCAACAACCTAGAAGAAATGGATAAATTCCTAGAAAAATACAACCTTCCTAGACTGAGTCAAGAAGAAGCAGAAAGCCTAAACAGACCTATCAGTAGAGAAGAAATAGAAAAAACCATTAAAAACCTCCCCAAAAATAAAAGTCCAGGCCCTGACGGCTATACCAGCGAATTTTATCAAACATTCAAAGAAGACTTGGTTCCTATTCTACTCAAAGTCTTCCAAAAAATTGAAGAAGAAGCAATACTTCCAAACACATTTTATGAGGCCAACATAACCCTCATCCCAAAACCAGGCAAGGATGGCACAAAAAAAGAAAACTACAGACCAATATCTCTAATGAATACAGATGCTAAAATACTAAACAAAATACTAGCAAATCGAATACAACAACATATTAAAAAAATAATACATCATGATCAAGTAGGATTCATCCCAGAATCTCAAGGATGGTTCAACATACGTAAAACGGTTAATGTAATACACCATATCAACAAAACAAAGAACAAAAACCACATGATCTTATCAATAGACGCAGAAAAGGCTTTCGATAAAATACAACACAATTTTATGTTTAAGACTCTCAACAAAATGGGTATAGAAGGAAAATATCTCAACATGATAAAGGCCATATATGATAAACCATCAGCTAACATCATATTAAATGGCACTAAACTGAAGGCTTTTCCCCTTAAATCAGGAACAAGACAGGGTTGTCCACTCTCTCCACTCTTATTTAATGTGGTACTAGAGGTTCTAGCCAGAGCAATCAGACAAGACAAAGAAATAAAAGGCATCCATATCGGAAAAGAAGAAGTAAAGGTATCACTTTTTGCAGATGATATGATCCTATACATCGAAAACCCCAAAGAATCCACAAAAAGACTACTAGAAACAATAAGCCAATACAGTAAGGTCGCAGGATACAAAATTAACATACAGAAGTCAATAGCCTTTCTATATGCCAACAATGAAACAACTGAGAAGGAACTCAAAAGAATAATCCCCTTCACGATTGCAACAAAAAAAATAAAATACTTAGGAATAAACATAACAAAGAATGTAAAGGACTTATATAATGAAAACTATAAACCATTGTTAAGGGAAATCGAAAAAGATATAATGAGATGGAAGAATATACCTTGTTCTTGGCTAGGAAGAATAAATATAATCAAGATGGCTATATTACCCAAAGCAATATACGAATTTAATGCAATTCCCATCAAAATTCCAATGACATTTTTTAAAGAAATAGAGCAAAAAATCATCAGATTTATATGGAACTATAAAAAACCCCGAATAGCCAAAGCAATCCTAAAGAAAAAGAATGAAGCTGGGGGCATAACAATACCTGACTTCAAACTCTATTATAGAGCCACGACAATCAAAACAGCATGGTATTGGCAGAAAAATAGACACTCAGACCAATGGAACAGAATAGAAAGTCCAGAAATAAAACCACATATATATAGTCAAATAATTTTTGATAAAGGGGCCAACAACACACAATGGAGAAAAGAAAGCCTCTTCAATAAATGGTGCTAGGAAAACTGGAAAGCCACATGCAAAAGAATGAAACTGGACTACAGTCTCTCCCCCTGTACAAAAATTAACTCAAAATGGATCAAAGATCTAAACATAAGACCTGAAACAATTAAGTACATAGAAGAAGACATAGGTACTCAACTCATGGACCTGGGTTTTAAAGAGCATTTTATGAATTTGACTCCACAGGCAAGAGAAGTGAAGGCAAAAATTAATGAATGGGACTACATCAGACTAAGAAGTTTTTGCTCAGCAAGGGAAACTGATAACAAAATAAACAGAAAGCCAACTAAATGGGAAATGATTTTTTCAAACAACAGCTCAGATAAGGGCCTAATATCCAAAATATACAAAGAACTCATAAAACTCAACAACAAACAAACAAACAATCCAATAAAAAAATGGGAAGAGGATATGAATAGACACTTCTCCCAGGAAGAAATACAAATGGCCAACAGATATATGAAAAGATGCTCATCTTCTTTAGCTATTAGAGAAATGCAAATCAAAACGGCAATGAGATACCACCTCACACCTGTTCGATTAGCTGTTATTAGCAAGTCAGGTAATAGCAAATGTTGGAGAGGCTGTGGAGAAAAAGGAACCCTCATACACTGTTGGTGGGAATGTAAAGTAGTACAACCATTATGGAAGAAAGTATGGTGGTTCCTCAAAAAACTGAAAATAGAACTACCTTATGACCCAGCAATCCCTCTACTGGGTATATATCCCCAAAACTCAGAAACATTGATACGTAAAGACACATGCAGCCCCATGTTTATTGCAGCATTGTTCACAGTGGCCAGGACATGGAAACAACCAAAAAGCCCATCAATAGATGACTGGATAAAGAAGATGTGGCACATATACACTATGGAATACTACTCAGCCATAAGAAATGATGACATCGGAACATTTACAGCAAAATGGTGGGATCTTGATAACATGATACGAAGCGAAATAAGTAAATCAGAAAAAAACAGGAACTGTATTATTCCATACATAGGTGGGACATAATAGTGAAGCTAAGAGACATTGATAAGAGTGTGGTGGTTACGGGGGGGGGGAGGGGGGAATGGGAGAGGGATAGGGGGTGGGAGGGACACAAAGAAAACAAGATAGAGGGTGACAGAGGACAATCTGACTTTGGGTGGTAGGTATGCAACATAATTGAACGACAAGATAACCTGGACTTGTCATCTTTGAATATATGTATCCTGATTTATTGATGTCACCCCATTAAAAAAATAAAATTAAAAAAAAAAAAAAAAAAAAAAACAAAAAACATTTCCTGAGTGCCTATTACATTCTAAGAAAAATGCTAATTAGAAGGAATGCAATGGTGAAACACAAGATCTCTGCTCAAGGAGTTCAAACAATCACGAGAGTACTTTGGGGTAAGTGATGATGGATCCACAGAGGAGGTGTCGCAGAAGCAGAGAAAGAGTCGCGGGGTGATTTCCTGCAAGAGACGATGCCTGAACTGATCCTTAAAAGACACATAAGCAGAGAAGGAAGGACTGGGGGGCACCCCAGGGAGCAGAAAGAGAAAACATCAAGTGCAAGATACCGTATCACTAATCTGATTGTGTGATGTCTGGCATCGGGCAATAGATGGAAAGAGAAGAAATTGCTCTGGGCATTCCTCCATGTCTGAAATTACAGGAAGTATGCAGGTAAAAAGTGGACTCTGAAAATATAAGACATAGATAGAAACAAGTACAATCAAAAGTTTAGGGCATTCCAGGCCAGCTGACTCAGCAGTAGAGTGTCAGCCCGGTGTGTGGAAGTCCCGGGTTTGATTCTCTGTCAGGGCACACAAAAGAAGTGCCCATCTGCTTCTTCACCCTTCCCCCTCTTCTTCCTCTCTATCTCTCTCTTCCCCTCCCACAGCCAAGGCTCAATTGGAGCAAAGTTGGCCCAGGAGCTGAGGATGGCTCCATGGCCTCCTCCTCAGGCACTAGAATGGCTCCAGTTGCAAGGGAGCAAGGGCCCCAGATGGGCAGAGCATTGCCCCCTGGTGGGCATGCCTGGTGGATCCCGGTCAGGCACATGCAGGAGTCTGTTTGTCTGCCTCCCCAATCCCTAACCCCCCATCATGCTTCTCACTTTGGGGGGAAAAAGAAGTTTAAGGGCATTAATAATCTATCCAATAAAGCAGAACAATATCCATTCTAATACGTTGCAATGTTTATTTTTAGAATCTTACTTTTTAGTCTAGTCCAACACTAAACAAATATTATGATCTGCTTTATTGCAGTAAGATTTTGAAGCAGTGTTATAAAAATAAATATCAACAAAACAAGATAAGAAAAATGAAATAATTATTTGGTAATATTTATACTGTAAATGCTATATGGTTTGACATGGCCCTGGGTTTTTGCTGCTTATATATGCCTTTAAGAGAAGTTGCTGTGCAGAGCATAGTTGGTAGATAGCTTCATATTTGGCTCCACTACACTGTTCCCTCCAAGCCCATATTCATCCTGAGTTGCTCAAAACTAAAGACTGAGCTTCAAAGGGTTAAAATAGCTGCACCATTTCTGCCAACTTGAGATGCCTCTGATAGATAATCTTGACTCTGCGCCTCCCTTTTCCTAGGCTGAGAGCTTCTCAGAACTGCATTGTAGCCTAAGTCTTTTACTACCCAGTTCTTTCTCTCTCTTTTCACTGGGCTTACACCTGCATTACACCTGAAGAATCTCCCTGCTTCTGTCTTCCCTTCCCCTTTTTCTTTGCAGGCATTGCTCCTAACTATGTCTCTTTTGTCTAATTTTATTTTGGCCCCTACTTCTTGAGGACTCTAACTGACAACAAATCTTTCAACTTCCTAGATGTGGACTTCATTTTTGGCTCTAAGCTTCTTTGCACTAATGAAGAGTGGGAAAAACAGTATGTGACACAAATCATAGTATGAATTCATACCATAATTTTATAGAGTAATATCATAAGAAAAAGAAAGCACAATAATTCACAAAATGATATAATGGAAAAAGTAGCATTCTTTGGCAAGAATTTTTCTCTACTGTGGAATTTCACTCTGTTGTGTTGCTGTTTATGCCTTTATTCTTAAAATTATCTCTGTTCTTGGCTCCGTAACACATTTTGTGATTTTCTATTTCTTCGGGATGCACTTTGCTAGTTACCTCTTAAACATTGTTAGTTCCTAAGTATATATTGTTAGCATACTTCTCTCACTCTTCATAACTACACCTTCTTGTACCCTGAGTGTGAGATGCTTGGTGTATAGGTGTGTTTGTAAAGCGTATATGTTTTCTATTGCTGTTATAAAATTGCTGCAAACTTGTCAGCTTAAAACAATAGCTATTAATTATTTCCAGTCTCTATGGTTCAGAAATTTGGGCTCAGCATGGTTCATCTGATTCTTCTCCTCCAGGTCTCACAAAACTGAAATCAAGGGGTTGGCAGGTCATGATCCTAACTGGGGGCTCTCGGTGGAAGGTATTCCACTTCCAAGTTCCTTCAGATTCTTGGCATAATCCAATTCCTTGTGATTGTAGGATTGAGGTCCCCCTTCCTTTCTGGCTATCAACAGGGGCTTCCCCTAGCTCCTGGAAAGCTTTCTTCAATTCTTACACACTGGCACCTACCTCTCAGAGCCATAAATGGCACTAGAAATCCTTCTTACACTTGACTTCTCTAACATTCTGTTCTGCGGCATCTCTTTAACTGACTATTCTGCCTTCCTTTCCTTTTCAGGTCCCATGTGATTATATTGGGCCTACTTGGATAATCCAGGTTAAACACTCTATTTTAATGTCATCTGATTAGTAATCTTAATTATATCTGCAAAGTCCCTTCACATCAATATATAAATTAGTGTTTGATGGTATCATCAAGGAGCAAGACCATGGGGGTGAGAGCGTAATCTTAAAATTCTGCCTATCATTATGTGTGTGTGTTCAATACACCCCAAATACTGTATGTCCAAAACTGATTTATTTGTTTTCCAACCTTTAACCAGTATTACTCTTCCTCCTGTATATCCAATCTCAGTTAATAGCTCCATCATCTAATGTCATCTAACATAGAAGTCTAGTGTCAATATCTTTTATAGCTACATCCAAATAATCAATAAGAGTTTATACCTACAAGGAAGAGGAGCTCAGAAAAGACCTCAGATTTTCACTTGGAATGCCAATGTTACTTTCTAAATTTTTATAAAATCCTTCAGATCTTTGCTACCTTTATCTCTCTTTAAATCCTCATTGTCTTTTTCCTATATCTTTCCACTATTGTGTTACTCTATTAGTTATTCTATCCTTATTCCCTACTTTCTACTTCTTCACAACCCATAATCATTAAAGCAAATATATAAAATTAAAACTGAGTTCCAACTTCAGTAACGATAGGCTGGATTATTTCAGACATATTTTCTTATGTATAACAACTAAAAGAGTTGGGCAAATCAGTCTTTAAAAAATCTGAAGACACTGAAAAGTTATCAACAACAAAATTTTGGAGGCCAGAATGTATGAGAGGAAAGAGAGACTGTAAGGCCAGTGGCTGTGGCCATGTAGGTTCCCATTGGAATTGGGCAGATGATAAAGGAACGGTGGAGCCAGAAAATGGTGGGCCATTCCATTTATTAGAGTCTCTCAAGGGCAGAAGAGCAAGCAGGCAGGGAAAACTGCTTCTCTCTCTCCCTGGGCTGATGAACAAACAGGCCGAGGGAAAACCCCTTTTCCAGCAAACAATAGAAAAAAAATGACCCCTCTCAATGGCAGCAGGCAATCTACAATCTACAGTCTGCCACCCTGAAGGCAAGCACCTGCAGCCTTACATGACTACACACACGCAGTGCTACCCCGTGCTCATGCACCAATCAGGTAAAGTACAAGCGAGCAAGCCTAACACACTTCTTGCCTAAGAAAGACAAAGAGAAATACTTGATAATTAGTATTGCTTTTCCTGCTAAGGAATGTACTAATTCTATAAGTATTTTTGGAGATTTTGAGAAAGTAAGCAGAGGTTTTGACAGATTCAGGCTAAACGAACCAAAACTGTACATCAGAACTCACTACACAAGAAAAACCCTGATATGTATCAATGCTTTCTAACTGTGATTCCAAAGAATTAAACATAGCAGAAGGTGTGACAGCCATAAGGAGACTAAATTTAGCTCCAAATTATCTCAGGCCTTTATTATATTAAGACAATCTAGTATTGTTCTTGTCTGTACCCTAGATGAATAATAAAAGCAAAATTCAATAATTTTTAGATAAAAATAACATGCATAGTTTCAAATTATCTTTATAACATTTATATTTAATGTCTGGTTTTCAGTAAAAAATAAACAAACATACAAAGAGAAAAGATTTAAGAAAAAAATTTAATAAAATGAGAAAAAGAAAAAGAAAAAAGGAAACTCACTAGAGATATGCATAATTAAATTTTCAAACCTAGTCATTAAAATAAATGTGATAAATATAATCAAATAATTAAAATACAAAAGGGATAGTTTAAGCAGAAGACTAGAAGTATATAAAAGATCAAATAGAAATCTTACTAATGAAAAATATAAAGACTGAAAGTAAAAATTCTACTGATGACCTTAAGAGTAGACATAAATAAAGAAAAAATTAGTGAACTAAAAGGTAGTTCAGAAGGATATAGCTAGACTAAAGCACTGAGATAAGAGGATTGAAAATTTCAAAAAGAGCATAACAGAAACAGGAGCCATATTAATAAGGACTATCAGACAAGTAATTGCAGTCTCAGGGGAAAGGAGAGAAAGATTGGGCCAGAATCAATATTTGAACCCAGTCTGAATTCACTAATATGGATTGACAATTATCTTAAATACAGAAAGGTTTGAAAGCCTAGTCATTTTTATATTAACTCTTCTTTTTTGCTGTTCATAGTTTTTTTTACCCTAAAACTTTGGCATGTATACTCTAATTCATAAGCAATTTCAATATTTTTAAGTAATTTTGATAATACATGATGTTTGTCTTAAAGTTGCCTTCAGAACCTAATTTTCACTTAAGTATCATTTCAATGTATATTTATTTAAATCTCTAGTTTATTTTTATGCAGCTGAATAAAAATCAGTATGTAAGCCTGGCTGGTCAAAAGAATAAAGTCTCAGCTACCTGCCATGGAGTGTAAGAGCATATGTTACCTAACTGCCAAGTTTATCTTCTCACATTATTTTCTTTGAATCCTGTTATTTGTAGTTGAATTTACTTATATTTTTAAATCACTTCAAAACTATTTTCTGTTTCTTCAACTGTCCAATCCTAGTCTTCATATAGCAATCTCTTCAAAAGTTCAAGTTTCTGCCAATTAACTGGAAGTCCTTAATGCAGTTTTCCATAAATGCAGTTGTAATGGAATAACTAAAACCAAGATAAAAAATATAGAGTACCTGAATAATCTTAATAATAATATTTAATTTTTAATGTTTATCTAACAGCAAATATGTATAATACCAACCTCATGTGGAATATTTTAAAACAGATGAGAAAATAGACTTAAAAATATATTTCAAAGGTAAAAGTTGTAAGACTATTATTTCTGACCCCAGCATAGTAACTCTAAAATTAACAGCATTCTCTACAACAAACCAATCATTGTTAGAAAAATTGCAAAAGTATTATAAAATAATCACATTTATATTATTAGTTTTTACCATAGATCACAGTAAATTCTTGATGGCTTAAGCATAACATACAAATTATAAGTTTATAAAATTTAACATAAGTAAAAGAATAATTGAGTGACATTTTTAGAATCACATTCTTAGGTTAAGAGCAATTAGAGAAACTACTAAAAAGATTTTTAGAAATAGATTGTTTAAATTTCTTGAATATCAAAAATATAGAATTTAAAGAAGAATTTACACATTAAGAGGACAGACACATTTTCAACAAATTTCACAAACTAAGGTTAATGTTATTTTACATATATTTCTAGATAACTATTAAGGGTCCCTAATTTTTCTCTAGACAGCTCTTTCTGCTTCTTTCAACACTATGCCTTCATTTCCTTTAATCATGTTTATAAGACCATTTTCTGAACTACCACATTCTGCCTGTTATAAAAATAAAAAAGCTCATAATTAGATATGTTACACCAATAAAATAACTTCATTATAAAATGACTCAGTTAGGAAGGTAAAGTAGCTTCTGTCTTATAAGTACTGTGTTTAACCTAGATATTTTTATCCTCATAGAGTCTGAATCAATGTATTATCACACAGAAAGCCTTATTTCATGACATGTATGGGCATTATTTCCTAATCAAAATGTTTTCTATCCCTGCAAGAAGTAGTAGTGCATCATGTTGAAAATAAAATTTTGACATAGCCTAGTATAATTATGAAATAACTTAGGTATAAATATGTCTGTACCTAGGAATTAATATCTTTTAATAGTCAATAAAGTACAATTGTTAATGGTGAAACTCCAGAACAGATTACCTAGGTTCATACACTGGCTCTACCACTTCACCACAATGTGACATGACAAATTACTTTCTATACCCCTACATCCACTGGTAAAATGGGGAGGATAAATTGATTGAACATATATACCTTGGAACAATAACTACTCAAATGTATTATTGTTTTGGTGAAATTTGCCTTGCTCAGAGAAATATAGAAATACTTCATGTTTACAGATAGCCAATACATACACATACGTTTAAAACTTATCAGTAATTGAAGAAACCCTAAATACAATTAAATACTGTATTTTACTTATAAATTATAAATTTTAAAATAATACTCAGACGTCAGAGAAATGGTGCCGTGAGGAGGACTCCCGATACCTCTCCCCAAAATTTCAACAAGTTCAACAACTAGAGACAGAAAAATGATCCCAGGAGCACCTGTAAGGCACACACACTGAATAAAGCTATGATTGGGCAAAAAGGTGGCTAAATATATAATCGAAATAAGATGGAGAATGGAACACTCCGTCTTCCTCACTGACCTGAGCAAGGGCTGCTTTCACTTGGAACTGAGAGAAAGTGAGGACTGGGGGTGTGGAAAGAGCTTGGCTGGGGCAGAGACGTTCAAACCAAGGAGAGAGTATGCCCATGGTGGCTCAGCCCACATGAGCTAATGCCGACGGTGGACCCCGGCAGAGACAGGAGAGCAGTTGCCTTCATTACTACCGATATCCTGGTGGGTAAGTGCGGACAATGTGCAAGTGGTTCCTCCTAGTGCCCCAGGCATGGGTGCCCACATTCCTGTACAGAGGGGCTGGGTCAGAGACTGTCAGCAGTAGCTTTCTGCATGGGCTGCAACCAGAGTATCGGTGTAATTGCTGATTCCCAAACAACAGCATGCGGGGAGTGCCGAAAGCTGACTTCCCTACACCCGTACCTCTAAGAGCGGGTGAGGCACCTCAGCCAGCCATACAGGCTAACAAAGCACATTCCCGGGGAAGAAAAAATAGCGAAGTGCTAAGGGGAGGGGCACGCAGGCAGCTTGCAGACAGTCTCTGGAGCAGATCTGTGGATCCAATTGCTGAAATTAGCTTAACCCACAGTCTGCTCATTGCCCAGCTGGCTTACGCCAGCAGTGGCTCTGGCTGACAAGGTCTTCTTTCTCAGGTCAGTGATCTAAGAGAATTCAATGGAGAGACATGATATTTTTTAGGGCCTTTTTCTCTGCTCACAGTAGCTGGGGCAACTTCCTGCCAGCCCATACAGGGTGAAAAACACATTCCTATGGAACAGACCTCAGAGAACACTGCAGAAGTTGGGCAGGCTAGGCTGGAAGCTTTTTAACCAGGGAGAAACCTGCAGAAAGCAATCCCATGGAACTCTAAGGCAAATTTAACTACACATACCCAGGGAACCTTAGAAAGGAGCCACTTAATATAATAGTATTTTTTTCTTTTTCTTGTTTTCTTCCTATTTCTTTCACTATATCTCTCACTCGACCATCATTTACAAGCAAATTTTTTTATTCTTAATCCAATTTTTTTTTCTTTTTTGCATTTTGTGGGTCCTTACCTCTTTTTTTGCCCCTTCATCACTTCTTCCCAACTCAGACCCTCTGTTATAGGTAGTTTTAGTTCCATTTAGCACAATATAATTCTCAGTTTTTCATGGTATTTTCTCAAAAAAAAAGAAATAATAATTTTTTAAATTATTTTTTTATTTTTTTCTTCTTATTCTTTATTAATTCTCATTAGTGTTATTAACAAAACCACCCTCAGATGCCATTAATAAAAAGGAAATCAAATATCATGGATACAAAAGACAGAGATGTAGCACAGATAGATGAGGAAAAATCTATAGAAAAAAAATTTAATAGATTGGAAACCTTGGAGATAAATGACAGAGAATTTTAAATAGAAATCCTAAAAATACTCAGAGATATATAAAAAAACACAGAAAGACAATTTAGGGAGCTCATAAAATGACTCAATGAACAGAAAGGATATATTACCAAGGAAATTGAAACTATGAAAACAAATCAAACAGAGATGAAAAACTCAATTCATGAACTGAAAAACAAGGTAAAAAGCTTAGCTAATAGAACAGACCGGATAGAAGAGAGAATTGGTGACATAGAAGACAGGCAACTTGAGGTATAACAGAGAGAAGAGGACAGAGACTCACAAATTTAAAAAAAATGAGAAAGCCCTACAGGAATTGTCTGACTTCATCAAAAAGAGCAACATAACAATAATAGATATATCAGAAGGAGAAGAGAGAGAAAATGAAATGGAGAACATATTTAAATAAATAATAGACGAGAGCTTCCCAAGACTGTGGAAAGAAGTAAAGCTTCAAATTCAAGAAGCAAACAGAATACCAAGTTATCTTAACCCCAACAAACCTACTCCAAGGCACATCATAATAAAATTGGCACAAACCAACAACAACAACAAAAATTCTCAAGGCAGCCAGGGAAAAGTAGAATAGAACATATAAAGGATGGCCTATTATTATCAACAGATTTCTCAGCAGAAACTTTACAAGCTAGAAGAGAGTGGACCCCAATATTTAAGTTCTGAAAGAGAGGACCTTTCAGCCAAGAATACTATACCCATCAAGGCTATCCTGCAAATACAAAGGAGAAATAAAAACATTCACAGATACAGAAAAGATGAGGAAATTTATCATTAGAAAACTGCCACTTCAGGAAATACTAAAGGAGATTTTCCAACCAGATACAAAGAACAAAACAAAACAAAATGACAAGTAAAAGCTCCAAGAAGAACACAATAAAACCAAATTTAAACTGTGACAACAAAAACAAAAAAAAAAAGCAGAGAGGACAAAGATTAACAGTAGCAAAGGAGGATGGAGGACAAGGCACTCATAAGATAGTGTACTACAATGAACATGGTAGGTACCTTTTCCATTACTTAACGGTAACCACCCCTGAAAAAACCGCCACAGAAGCACATGACTTGAAAAAAGAAATAACAGATGAAAGAAGTATGGATTACAACCAAACAAAAACAAAGGATAGAAAAACAAAAGAGAAGAATCAAACAAGATACAAAACTAACAGAGAGCAATATATAAAATGGCAATAAGAAACCCTCAAGTGTCAATAATTACACTAAATGTAAATGGATTGAACTCACCAATAAAAAGACACAGATTAGCAGAATGGATTAAAAAAGAAAATCCAACTCTATGCTGCCTACAAGAAACAATTCTAAGAACAAGGATAAAAACAAATTTCAAGTGAAAAGCTGGAAAACAATACTTCAAGCAAATAACATCCAAAAAAAGCAGGTGTAGCAATACTCATATCTAACAATGCTGACTACTAGACAACAAAAGGAATCAGAGACAAAAATGGCCATTTCATAATGACTAAGGGGACACTGAATCAAGAAGACATAACAGTTGTTAATATATATGCACTAAACCAAGGAGCACCAAAATATATGACAGCTACTGACTGACCTAAAAACAAAAACTGACAAAAATACAATCATACTTGGAGACCTCAATACACTGCTGACGGCTCTAGATCATTCATCCAAACAGAATGATCATTCATCCAAATCAATAAAGAAATATCAACCTTACACAAAAAACTAGAACAATTGGATATGATAGACATCTACAAGACATTTCATCCCAAAGTGCCAGAGTATACATTTCTCTCTAGTGTACAAGGAACAGTTTCAAGAATTGACCATATTTTGGACCACAAAAATAACATTAGCAAATTCAGAAAAATTGAAATTATACCAAGCAAATTTTCTGATCATAAAGCCTTGAAACTAAAATTTAACTGCAAATGGGAGGTAAAAAAAACCCCACAAAAATGTGGAAACTAAACAACATACTTTTAAAAAATGAGTGGGTCAAAGAAGAAATAAGCACAGCGATCAAAGAATACATACAGACAAATAAAAATAACAATATGACATATCAGAATCGCTAGGATGCAGCAAAAGCAGTAATAAGAGGGAAGTTCATCTCGTTATAGGCTTTTATGGACAAACAAGAGAGAGCCAAGGTAAACCACTTAACTACACATCTTAAGGAACTAGAAAAAGAAGAACAAAGATAACTATAAACCAGCAGAAGAAAGGAAATAATAAAAATAAGAGCAGAAATAAATGAAATAGCGAACAGAAAAACTATAGAGAATATTAATAAAACAAGAAGCTCGTTCTTTGAAAAGATCAACAAAATTGACAAATTCTTGGAAAGACTCACTAAGGAAGAAAGAGAATGGACTCATATAAACAAAATCCAAAATGAAAGAGGAGAATTCACCACAGATATCATAGACATACAAAGAATTTTTGTAGAATACTATGAAAAACTATATGCCACTAAATTCAACAATCTAGAAGAAATGGATAAATTCCTAGAACAATACAATCTTCCTAGACTGAGTCATGAAGAAGCAGAAAGCCTAGTCAGACCCATAAGCAGAGAGGAAATAGAAAAAACTATCAAAAACCTCCCCCAAAATAAAAGTTCAGGGCCAGAGGGCTATACTAGTGAATTATATTAAACATTCAAAGAAGACTTGGTTTCTATTCTACTGAAAGTATTCAAAAAAATTGAGAAGAACTAGCCCTGGCCGGTTGGCTCAGCGGTAGAGCGTCGGCCTAGCGTGCGGAGGACCCGGGTTTGATTCCCGGCCAGGGCACACAGGAGAAGCGCCCATTTGCTTCTCCACCCCTCCACCGTGCTTTCCTCTCTGTCTCTCTCTTCCCCTCCCGCAGCCAAGGCTCCATTGGAGCAAAGATGGCCCGGGCGCTGGGGATGGCTCTGTGGCCTCTGCCTCAGGCGCTAGAGTGGCTCTGGTCGCAACATGGCGACACCCAGGATGGGCAGAGCATCGCCCCCTGGTGGGCAGAGCGTCGCCCCTGGTGGGCGTGCCGGGTGGATCCCGGTCGGGCGCATGCGGGAGTCTGTCTGACTGTCTCTCCCTGTTTCCAGCTTCAGAAAAATGAAAAAAAAAAAAAAAAAAAAATTGAGAAGAACCAATAATTCCAAACACATTTTATGAGGCCAACATAACCCTCATACTGAAACCAGGCAAGGACAACACACACACAAAAAAAACTACAGACCAATATCTCTAATGAATACAGATGCTAAAAGACGAAACAAAATACTAGCAAATTGAATACAACAACATATTAAAAAAATAATACATCATGATCAAGTGAGACTCATCCCAGTATCTCAAGGATGGTTCAATATACGTAAAACAGTTAACATAATACACCATATCAACAAAACAAAGAACAAAAACCACATGATCTTATCAATAGATGCAGAAAAGGTATTTGATAAAATACAACACAACTTTATGTTTAAGACACTAAACAAAATGGGTATAGAAGGAAAATATCTCAACATGATAAAGGCCATATATGATAAACCATCAGCTAACATCATATTAAACGGCATAAAACTGAGGACTTTTCCCCTTAAATCAAGAACAAAACAGGGTTGTCCACTCTCTCTACTCTTATTTAACATGATGCTAGAAGTTCTAGCCAGAGCAATCAGATAAGATAAAGAAATAAAAGGCATTCATATTGGAAAAGAAGAAGTAAAGGAATTACTTTTTGCAGATGATATGATCCTATACATCAAAAACCCCAAAACTCCACAAAAAGATTACTAGAAACAACAAACCAATACAGTAAGATCGCAGGATACAAAATTAATATACAAAAGTCCATTGCATTCCTATATGCGAACAATGAAACATCAGAAAATGAACAAAAAAATAATTCCCTTCATGGTTGCAACAACAACAAAAACTACCTAGTAATAAACATAACTAAGAATGTAAAGGACCTATATAATGAAAAATACAAAGCATTGTTAAGGGAAATAAAAAAAAATATACAATGAAATGGAAAAATATTCCTTGTTCTTGGATAGGAAGAATAAATATAATCAAAATGACCATATTACCCCAAGCAATATAAAAATTCAATGCAATTTTCATCAAAATTCTAATGACATTTTTTAAAGAAATGGAACAAAAAATCATCAGATTATATGGAACTATAAAAAAACCCACATAGCCAAAGCAATTCTAAGGAATAAGAATGAAGCTGGGGGCCTTACAATACCGACTTTAAATTATATTATAAAGCCATGACAATCAAAACAGCATGGTATTGGCAGAAAAATAGACACTCAGACCAACGGAACAGAATAGAAAGCCCAGAAATAAAACCAAATATATATGGTCAAATAATTTTTGAAAAAGGAGCCAACAACACACAATGGAGAAAAGAAAGCCTCTTCAACAAATGGTGCTGGGAAAACTGGAAAGCCACATGCAAAAGAATGAAACTCTATTACAGTTTGTCCCCTTATACTAAAATTAATTCAGAGTGGATCAAAGACCTAAATATAAGACCTGAAACAATAAAGTGCATAAAAGAAGACATAGGTACTAAACTCATGGACCTTGGTTATAAAGAGCATTTTATGAATTTGACTCCAAATGCAAGGGCAGTGAAGGCAAAGATAAATGAATGGGACCACATCAGACTAAGAAGCTTCTGCACAGCAAAAGAAACTGACAACAAAACAAACAGACAGACAACTAAATGGGAAATGATATTTTCAAACAACTGCTCAGATAAGGGCCTAATATCCAAAATATATGAAGAACTCATAAAACTCAACAACAAACAAACAAACAATCCAATAAAAAAATGGGAAGAGGACATGAGCAGACACTTCTCCCAGGAAGAAATACAAATGGCCAACAGATATATGAAAAGATGCTCATCTTCTCTAGTTATTATAGAAATGCAAATCAAAACTGCAATGAGATACCACCTCACACCTGTTCAATTAGCTATTACTAACAAGACAGGTAATAGCAAATGTTGGAGAGGCTGTGGAGAAAAAGGAACCCTCATTCACTGTTGGTGGGAATGTAAAGTAGTACAACCATTATGGAAGAAAGTATGGTGGTTCCTCAAAAAACTGAAAATAGAACTACCTTATTACCCAACAATCCCTCTACTGGGAATATACCCCCCAAATTCAAAAACATTGATACGTAAAGACACATGCAGCCCCATGTTCACTGCAGCATTGTTTACAGTGGCCAAGACATGGAAACAACCAAAAAGTCCTTCAATAGATGACTGGATAAAGAAGATGTGGTACATATACACTATGGAATACTACTCAGCCATAAGAAATTATGACATCCAATCATTTACAACAACATGGATGGATCTTGATAACATTATATGGAGTGTAATAAGTAAATCAGAAAAAACTGAGAACTGCATGATTCCATACCTAGGCGGGACATAAAAACGAGATTAAGAGACATGGACAAGAGTGTGGTGGTTATGGGCGGGGAGGAAAGGGAGGGAGGGGGGAGGGAAGGGCACAAAGAAAACTAGATAGAAGGTGATGGAAGACAATTTGACTTTGGGTGATGAATATGCAACATAATTAAATGTCAAAATAACCTGGAGATATTTTCTCTGAACATATGTATCCTGATTTATTAATGTCACCCCATTAAAATTAATAATAATAAAAAATAATACTCAGTTTTAAAGGTGTGTTAAGACAAAACTCTAATATACTTTTGATGTTAGTGTTAAAACATAAAACTTTTCCAGAAATTTTAAAATATTCATAACTTTGACCTACTTTTTGACTGTTTAGAATCTACAGTATAAAAGAAATAAGAAATGCTGACAAAGTGTATGTACAAACATTCCCATCATATCACTATCTGTAGTATCAAGAACTGAAATCAACCTATATTTTTAATAGTGCAAAAAAATTAAGTACATTACAGCTTATCCCTATATAGCATTAAAAATTACATTTTCAAAAGATCTGAGCTTCATGATAAACTGAAAATATAAGAAATTGAAACTGATTGTAAAATATAACATTAACATTTTGAAAACTTTTGACAAAGACTGCATTGGTATTGAAAATATTTTCAACATATGTTTTATTTGTTTTTGTAAATTATTTTGAGTTTTTCAAATTTCTCTCACAAGATAGCATTTATTTATTTATTCTCTCTTTTTTTTCTGTATACTTCTGTGTCTTAGTTGAATTAGTACAGATTTTAGTTAATCCTACTTCTCAGTTCATTGCACATTATCATGATCAGTGTCTTTTATTTAATTCATCTTTTTTCCTCATAATGTACATAAATATATACATGCACACATTCATAAAGTATGTATGTAAAATCTCATTAGGAATTTGTGTATTATATTGTGCCTTTATAATGCAATGAACTATAAATTTTTAAAGAAAATATAGTATATTAGTCTTTATCTTAACTTATAGCAGAAAGTTGAAAAAAAGTAAATTGGAAAAATTATATAATTTAGAATTAAAAGATCAGGATGTAAGTCATTTTCTCTTATCAGCTGTATAAGCATGAATAAATCATGTAACTTAACTTCAATTTCTGTATTTGCAAAAATATAAATAGGGATGATAACACCAATATCACAAAATGTTTTTAATGATTAAATGAAGTATAGCTGTTGAGCATGTAGTACAATGAACGTCATGTTATAGGTACTAAGTAGGAGTTCTAAAGATGTAATTTAATCTTAAATTTACAATACAAAACTTGAAAATATAACCTAGATTATTTTGAGGATGAATGTTGTTTTCTTCTATAATGCAATGCTTGTGAAATGTTCTATAGAAAAGAAACATTCATTATTAAACAAGAAAACAAAAGATAGAAGCAATGTGTCTCAAACAACAACTACATTTTACATTTCTTTGAGGCCAGAACATTCATATATACTATTGGTTTTGTTTGTTTGTCTTAATTTTTTAAGGCTTTATTTATTCATTTTAGAGAGGGGGGAGAAAGAGAAGTGGGGAGGAGCAAGAAACATCAACTCCCAGTCATAAAACAAACAAACAGCCTGACCTGTGGTGGCACAGTAGTTAAAGCTTTGACCTGGAATGCTGAGGTTGCCAGAGCTGGAATCTAGGAACTACATTCTCTGGAATCAGACCTCAATTTAGTGCAACATGATGTTGCGGAATATAATATCCCCATTACTCTAATGTTTATATTGAGATAAACTTATTTCACTTTATTCTACTCTTCTGCTTTTATTAGAGATAGATTTTGATCCATAGAAGGATCAAACATTCCTCTAGAAAATATTGTATATAAATATGTAATTGAGACATAAAAATTTTGCATAATTTAAAAGATATTTTTTGAAAATAAGTTATTGTAAGGCCTGACCTGTGGTGGCGCAGTGGATCAAGCGTCAATCTGGAATGCTGAGGTCGCCGGTTCAAAACCCTGGGCTTGTCCAGTCAAGGCACATATGGGAGTTGATGCTTCCTGCTTCTCCCCCCCTTCTCTCTCTATATATCTTTCTCTCTTTGTCTCTCTTCTCTAAAATGAATAAATAAATAAAAATAAAAATAATTAAAAAAAAGAAAACAGGATATTGTTTACTGATATCAGTGGGTCAGCTCTATGTACATGGGCAGACTAGGTTTCATGCACATACAGAGAAAGGCAAAAGTAAGTTTATACTTGTTTGCATGGAATAAAATATTGAGTAAATAATTATACAAGAATAAATTGTGTTTTGTGTACTCATAACTATAATCTTACTTTTGCCCCAACCTATATTGTAAATGAAAAAGAAGAAAGGTCTGCCTTTACCCCAAATTATTACATCTTTGTTAGTCATGACATTCTACCGTTAGTAATTTATTTTATAGGCTTTACTAATCTCATTTTAAAAGCACACATTCCTGAAAAGAGTATCACATTTCATTCTTCAGAGACAACAATGCCTGAACTCTTCAGCTTGCTAACCAAAATTCACAAGCAACCTGAGATAAAGAAGTGTCCTGAATTCTTGGTTGGCAGGGAAGCAGAAAAGTTTGAAGATGAGCAAGGCAGATAAAAAGAGAAGAAACCTATGAGATGCCAAGAAAATATTTGCTTATCTCCCAGTTTTGTGAGTCAGCCAACTTCTTAGTCCTTGTCATCACTAACCTTATGCTTTAGGGTATAGTATCATATGTTTGTTCAAAGATTCCTTCTTTCAATAGAAGTATGGTTTATAGAGAATTGCAGAGATCATAAATTTTAGTCTAATAGTATGGTTTCAGGATTTCTCAGCCACCAATATTTTCTCCATTTATCTCAGTGTATTTCAATGGTCTATTAAAGACCAGTTCTGCACTATTTTGCCTATAAAGCTTTATCTTGTCATATATCCCATGAGGATCTCCTCGTACTTTCAAATATTAATTGACACTGACCTATGAGACAATATAAAAGGTTTAATATTCATATTATTAAAGCTCTAGAAGAAGACAGTCCAGTGCAGAAATAATAATGAATAATAGCTGAAATAAACTTACTGATTACATGAAGTTTAATAAAGTTAGTGCTTAATGGGTAAACTCAAAGAAGTGCACACTCAGAAATATGATTATCATAATAGTGAAAATCAAAGACAAATGAAAAATCTTGAAATCATGCAAAGAAAATAACAAATTGCTTCTAGAGAAATTATGATTCAAATGTCAGTAGATTTCTTCTTTGAAACCATGGAAGCCAGAAAATAGTAAAACATTTGTCACATGCTGAATAAACATAACTGTTAACCCAAAACTCTATCAAAAAGAAAATATCATTCAGGATTGAAGGTGAGATAAAGATATTTCCAGATGAAGAAAAACAAGTCTATTATCAGAAAACTTAAATTAAAAGAAATACTAAAAGAAGTTCTTCAGGCAGAAGAAAACTTCAGACGGAAAGAATTTCAGAAATAAAGGAAAAACTGAAAGGATAAATTTACCAATTCATAATTATACTTTGATATTACAATACTCCTCTCTCACTGATCAATAAAACAAGTAGATAAAAATCAGCATAGATACTGATGACATAAAAAAAACACCATCAGGCCCTGGCCGGTTGGCTCAGTGGTAGAGCATTGGCCTGATGTACAGGAGTCCCGGGTTCGATTCCCAGCCAGGGCACACAGGAGAAGCGCCCGTCTGCACCCCTCCCCCTCTCCTTCCTCTCTGTCTCTCTTCCTCTCCTGCAGCCAAGGCTCCATTGGAGCAAAGTTGGCCCGGGCGCTGAGGATGGCTCCATGGACTCTGTCACAAGTGCTAGAGTGGTTCTGGTCACAACAGAGCAGCGCCCCAGATGGGCAGAGCATCGCCCCCTGGTGGGCATGGCAGGTGGATCCCTGTCGGGCACATGCAGGAGTCTGTCTGACTGCCTCCCCATTTCCAACTTCAGAAAAATACAAAAAACAAACAAACAAAAAACACCATCAACCAAAGAGACCTTATTGTCATTGATAGAACTTTCCATATAACAAGAGAATCCACATCCCTTAAATACACACAGTAGAGTTATCAAGAAAGATCATAATTTAGATCTTAACAAATTTAATGAAGTCATACAAACTTACTTCTCTGGCTCAAATGGAATTGAATTAGCCTCTATTGGAGATTGCCTCTATTATAGAAAACTTGTACTTTCTGGGAGATGCTTAAGTGGAAATCTGATGACTCAGTAGGAGAAATGCTATGTAACATTTTCATGGATGAGAGGTGGTTGGACTCACAATCATTTAGGTATTATCTAAATCAGTGATGTTATGATTCAAAGATGCATTATTTATTCTCTTAATATGGTGATTATTTTTAGAAAGAGTCACATTTTGAGTCCAAGACAGTCTGCTAGAAAAGACAACATTGCAGATGAAGTCTGAAGGCAGCCGGCTAGAGAATTTGTCTTGGCCAGTGGAAGTTAGCCTATTTTCACTTTAGGCATTCAACTGATTGGATGAGACCCAACCCCATTATAGATGACAATCTACTTTACTCGTTCATCAATTTAAATATAAAACTCATCCAGAAACATTCAGAATAATGTTTGACTAAATAGCTGGATACTATGGCACAACCAAGCTGACACATAAAATTAACCATTACAAGAGTTAGATTTCATTAATTAATAAATTAATTTCATTAATATTCTTTCTTTTTTCTGCTCTCAACTACATTGATTTCTGCTCTTTTTCTTGTTTCTTTCCTTCTCCTTGCTATGGGTTTTCCTTTATCTGGTATCTTTTTATTTTTTCCCAAAGTTGGAAGTGGGGAGCAGGCAGAATCCTGCATGCTCCTGACCGGGATCCACTGGACATGCCCACCAGGGGGTGATGCTTGGCTCATCTTGGGCATGGCTCTGCTGCAACCAGAGTCATTCTAGCACCTGAGATGGAGGCCATGGAGCCATCCTCAGTGCCTGGGCCCAACTTTACTCCAATGGAGCATTGGCTGCAGGAGGGGAAGAGAGAGATAGAGAGAAAGGAGAGGGGGAAGGGTGGAGAAGCTGATGGGCACTTCTCCTATGTGTCCTGACTGGGAATCGAACACAGGACTTCCACACACTGTGCCAATGCTCTACCGCTGCGCCAACCAGGCAAGGCCTTATCTGGTATCTTAAGGTGAAAAAGTAAACTATTGATTTGTATCTTTCTTTTTTTATTTCTATTTTTAAAAATTATATGTTTCCTTCTAAGAACTGCTTTATATATAACTTTAGCCACATCCTATAAATTTTGATATGTTATATTCTCATTTTTATTTAATTCAAATATGTTATTTTTCTTAAAAACTCCTCTTGTCCTTAGTTTAATACCCAAGTATTTGAGGCTTTTATTCACATCTTTTTGTGAGTTAACTCGGGACTTCCACACCACAGCCCAAGGTCCTACCACTGAGCCAACCGGCCAGGGCTTACTTTAATTCTTTAGGTCTTAACTTCCTCATCTCTCAAATGGGGATACTTTATAGAGATCTTGTAAAAATTAAAATAATGTTTAAAATCACTTGACCTACTGTAGGCATACAATAAGTGTTATATATTAATATGTAGCTCACATTGATAGAATAGAAGGTCATATGACTTTCAAAATTGTTTTTTATTACATTTATTTTTTGCCTTTTTTTCTCTGACACTCAGAAACCTAGAACAATTCCTAATACATAAAAAGTGCCTAATAACTTTGTTATCTGAAAAAAAAAATTGCTTCCATCAGTAATTCTGAACTTTTTGGTTTATTATCTCCCTATATTATAAAAATTATTGAGGACTCCAAAGAACCTTTTATTTTTATTTTGGTCATGTTTATCTATATTTACTGTATTTGAGGTTTAAAGCAAATATTAATTCAATTAATAATAAAATACTAGCACTACTAGTTAACTTAAATAATAAACTTTCCAAAGCAAAAGAAAAAGTTAGTGAAGATAATGGTGGTGTTTTATACTTTTGCAAACCTCTTTAATGTATTCAGTTTAGTTGAAATTAACTAGATTCTCATATCATCTTTAATATATAATCATTTACAGGATGTCATTTTCACTGAAGTATGAAGAAAACCCAGCTTCACAAAGATCTGGCTTGGGATAGTATTTTCAGGTAATTATAAATATTCTTATTTGATGCTACACCAAACACGAGTGGTAGTTTTTCCAGTTATTTACAATGTGAAAGCTGAAATCATGTCAATGAATTCTATTACATCAAATTCTAATCTGTGGTGTGAATGAATCTTACTCATACTGATTGATAGAAACTTTTGATATGATCTTGTAATATGCATGAATCATCTGGAAAATATCAACTCACTGATTTCTGTGGATCTTCCACATGGGAACACATTTCATTAGACAATACCATCAATAGAACACATTCTCTAATATCGTTTGCTTAGTATTGTAAAATTGACAAACTCACACTGGTGAATACAAGTTTGCCAAATTTCTAATTTTTGCTTGAAAGCTTAAATTTTATTATTGGCAACAAATACTGGCAGTTCTTTTCCTTAAAGTGACAGGTGTTCATTTTTGAGAAAAGTTCTGCCAACTATCTCTGTCTGAATAACCATAGTTGACCTATCTGTTGTTCCTTGAAAACAAAGTAGTGCATTACTCAATCATAACGGTGCTTTTCCTTGGGGCAACCATTGCACTTTGATATGAGGAATTGTTTTTACGTGAACTTCTCATTTTGTCATTCAAAATATTAAAAAGCAACTACTCAAGGGTCAATCTTTAATAAAATTAGTTATTTTTTTTTTGCTACATGACCAAGGTCATTTGTAAGTGAAATTGGAACTTAGAAAATGTGTGATGGTAAAAAGCTACTAGGACAGCTTGCTGCTATTACTGTATGAACAATTTTGCCTTCCATAAACTCTCTGAGCTAGTTATCATTTGATAAATCATTGTTTTGAAATTCTAAAATTTGCCTTTTGCTACTTAAAAAGATGTTACAGTTTATCCTGGACTTTCAAAATATGTTTGTTTGTTTTTTTAGATGATAACGTTAGTGAGATGAGAAAAGGCATAACTGCAGCCAGCCAACGATAGCAAAGCAAAATCACTGAGAGCAAAGTGAGTTAGTCGCTGAAAAAGTATATATGATATTTATATGCTAAATCTCTCATAAAATTCAAAATAAATAAGTACACATCACATCTGCTGTCAAAGTGAGAATACCATCACTCTTTGGGTAGCCTCTGGAAAATTCCTTCATAGCCTCTTAAGCAAATATGAAGTAAAAAGGCAAATAACCTTTTAGGATTTTATGAAAATAGTTTTAACTGCATTGAAACCTTTCCTTAAAGGGTCTCAGGGGCTTCTAGAAGCTCCCAGTTCTACTTTTGAGAAATGCTGGGGGCCCTCCCCTCTGTGGTATAGAAAATGCTGCAGGACGATGTGCTAAAATAGTCCTCCTGCTCCTACTTTTTGCCATTTGTCATGGTTAGAAATCCACAGCTCTCCAAATCCACATTTAAACTGAAAATATTCCTTTCGGTCCACGAAAAAGAACTCTTCATTACGACCCTCTTTGAATACAAAAGCCAGAGGCCAGTAGTGGCCGGAAGTAAAGCACCACACAGCCTTCAACTCCGATAGTCTTCAAATCATTTGAGCAGGCCACCTCTCCGTGCCCCTCCATCTATCATTTTATACCTTTCTGTGGTCCTTTTCAGAGATTTTGTTTTTGTGTAATGTTGCTGGGCATTCTGTCCTCAATTTCCTTGACACACAAGTGAAGAAAGTGT
Organism: Saccopteryx bilineata; assembly: GCF_036850765.1. Taxonomy (NCBI): domain Eukaryota; kingdom Metazoa; phylum Chordata; class Mammalia; order Chiroptera; family Emballonuridae; genus Saccopteryx; species Saccopteryx bilineata. Next base: position 232,316,484 of record NC_089492.1, read on the forward strand.
TTCATCGGATAACGAAGCCACATGTCAGAACCTGCTCTCTGGGTTGATTTGTTCATTATTTCCATTTCTCTTTTCCAGTCCTGCAGGCTCTGTTTCTGTCAACAGCAACAACAACACGTCTGTACTCTCTACGCCTGCTATTTCTTTTCATGAAAGTCAAACTTCAGGCTCTGATGAGTGCCCTTGAGGCTCAGCCTATCACTTAAGGCATGCTGCTGTTTGGATGTCCAATTTTTTTGGTTAACTGAACTTGTGGCTAAGCTTTGCTGAAATATAACATTTGACTTTCTCATTGGGTTAGATCATCTAATTTGGAAAGGGAGGTCACTTTGTACTACACTAGAAGACAATTATGCTTTTACTATGCAAGACATTTTATTCTAGGTGCAAACATTCAACATCAATTAAATCCAGTGGTATCCAATTTGTCATAACAACCATATATTGCGACCCCACTTGTGAAAGGCACTGTGTGCACATGAACTAGAATCCTTGAGCAAAAGCAAATGATAAAATAGGTCTTTTTCTTTTCTTTCATTTTTTTTCTTTTCTTTCTTTCTTTCTTTTTTTTCTTTTCTTTTTTTTTTTTAGAAAGAGAGAGAGAGAAACATCAACTTGTCCCACTTAGTTGTGCAATTGATTGCTTCTCTTATGTGCCCTGACTGGGGGTTTCAACTGGTGCTCTCAGGATCGAACCAGCAACCCTGGAACTGAACCAGCCACCCTGGTGCTCTGGGATGACTTTCTACACTGTGTCACCAGCCAGGGCACAAAGAATTGAATTTGAAGGTAGAGGTAACACAGAAAGCTTAGAGCTCTTAACCTGGCTTGGGTAGGTAACTTCAGACATTTCTGGCAAAAGTAAACACAGTCCATCTAGGTATTTTTTTATCATGCCAGTTGGTGGAAGTTTATATTGTGTTATTCAAATGATTATTTACAATTATGCAGATAATTTTAAACTACAATGGCTTGAGTAAGTGCCCTTAAACCTCAGGTTTTGGTAGACATGTAGGATTTTAAACAGTGGTGAGCCTGACCAGGCGGTGGTGCAGTGGATAGAGCATTGGACTGGGATGCAGAGGACCCAGATTAGAGACCCTGAGGTCCCCAACTTGAGTGTGGCCTCATCTGGTTTGAGCAAAGCTCACCAGCTTGGACCCAAGGTCGCTGGGTCGAGCAAGGGATTACTTGGTCTGCTGAAGGCCCATGGTCAAGGCACATATGAGAAAGCAATCAATGAACAACTAAGGTGTCGCTATGAAAAACTGATGATTGATGCTTCTCATCTCTCTCCGTTCCTGTCTGTCTATCCCTATCTATCCCTCTCTCTGACTCTCTGTCTCTGTAAAAAAACAAAAAAACAAAAATAAACAGTGGTGGGATTCTGTCATTTTGCACTGGTTTGGTAGAACCAATACCCATTTTTTTTTTGGTTTAGTTTGGCAAACTAGCTGTTAAAATGGCACTTGTAATTAGGATTCTCTCTGAAGTGGGCACCTGGGCAGCTACCCAATGTGAAAATCACAAATTTACATTCCTTACTTTTTTTTAATGTTCACCTGCACACCAGTTCTAAGCGCCTGTAGTAATGCTCATTCCGTTCATAGGTGAAAAGAAATGCAAGTGAGGATGTCAATCAAGAAGCAATATGAAAATATCTTAAATAACTGTTTTATTGTTTTTTGTCAGGTATTATTTAATATTTTTTCATTAATATTTTAAAACTTTTTCTTATAACATAATCTAGTTTTATGTACCTCTTTTTTTGTTCTTAAGTATTAAATGCATGAAATAATATACCTTTGGGTATATATTTTTTTATACTTCACATGGTCATTAGGGCAGAGAACTGGTTGTTAAAATATTTGAATCCCACCACTGGTTTTAACCATGTTATATGATTGTAACAGTTAGTACCTTGTTCAGCTATGTGTTGTTTTTATAATGAAAAGGATGCAAATGCAGATCTTAGCAAAGGTTGTAGGAACCTTAGAGCCAAATTTGAACTACACAGTATGGCTTACTTTGGTGTGTTTTTTTTTATAAATAATTTTTTATTAATGTTAATGGGGTGACATCAATAAATCAGGGTACATATATTCAAAGAAAACATATCCAGGTTATCTTGTCATTCAATTATATTGCATACCCATCACCCAAAGTCAGATTGTCCTTCGTCACCTTCTATCTAGTTTTCTTTGTGCCCCTCCCCCTCCCTCTTCCCCTCTCCCTCCGTCCCTCCCCCCCCCCCATAACCACCACACTCTTGTCCATGTCTCTTAGTCTCATTTTTATGTCCCACCAATGTATGGAATCATGCAGTTCTTGTTTTTTTCTGATTTACTTATTTCACTCTGTAAGGAGTGTCTTCTAATTGTCACATTGTGAGTGTGGAGCCTGCCCTTCCACATCTCCAACCCTCTCATTAGTGTCCATGTAGGTTCTTCTGAATATCCTCAATTATATAGAACTTCTCTTTAGCTAGTCTATAGGCTGTTCTCAAAAGGGGTTGTTCTGCAGTTTAGTCATAATTTTAATGTAGTACTGAGGGAAGTGGAGCACAGCACTTACATGTTCTTCCATCTTGACAAAAAATTCTTCTTTGCAATTTATTTGTGAAAAAATTCACATCCTTTGTCCTTTAGTTTTGTTTCAGAATTTGCTGATCACATCCCATGGTGTCATCTCACATGTTTCTCTGTCCCTTGTATTTCCTATAAACTGGTAGCTAGCTATAGGAAGCTTTTAAAAGAGTATATGTCCAGACCCTGCCCTGAAAATGTATTCAGTAAGACTGGTGTGGTTGCTGGTCATTTCTAATTTTCCTAAGATCCTTAGGTGAGTCTGAGTCTGTTTGCCTCATGTTTGGGAATTGCTGACCCATCTGACTCTTCCAGTAACCACAAGTCAGCCCCATCACACCAAGTCAGAGCAAGACACTAAGAGTATAAGCTCCAGTGGTGGTCACTGCAGGAAGAGGCATTCCTTATCTTTGGTGGGTTAACTGAGATGCACAGTAGGCACTTTCTAGGAGACCCAGTGCATGTGCCCCTTTTCTTTCACCCACATTAGGGAACCTTCTTAAATGATCAGAACCTTCCCTGGCCTTGAGGGTATGTGTCATGGGAGCAGCAACAATCTTGCTGCTGTGGCTCCTGAAGACAAGCGTGCTGACCACAAGGTGTGTGATTTCACCCCAGCCCAAAGGCTCCAGGCTGCTGACAGTGCCCTCTTCTGTTCTGGGCTGCTGAGGCCAGTGGGCCTGGGACACAGACTCAAAGCCTGTGCTCTTTCTTGTCCGCTGATATTCCCCCTTCCCCACTCCCCAGGACCAACTGTCCCCTTAGCTGCAGAGAAGGTCCACTGACAACAGCCAGCACCTCACCGCCATGGCACACAGCAGTCAGATTGCTCTTCCTGTCCTCTGCACAGATCAGTTCACTACCCTGTGTTAAGCCCAACCACAACTTCTCATTACACTTAAAAATTGATTCACACCCTTCAATATTGATGACAAGGCCCACTACAGTTGGAGTCATACCTATTTCTCCAATCACATTTCCATTCTTTCCTCTTTCCTCCCTCCCCACACTGGCCTTTCTGCTGGTCCTAGAACAGGCTGCTCATTCCCACCTCAGGGCACTTTGCCTTATCACCCTCCTGGAATACTTTTCCCAGCTCTTCGCATGACCCATCACACCTCTTCACTATATTCACCTCCTCAAAGTAGCCTTCCCTGATCACCTTATAGAACCTATCATCCCCCCCTCATTCTATCCCTTTATCCAATTTTATTTTTTTATAACAACTATCCTTATTTGAAATTATATTGTCGACTTGTCTCTTCCTTTTGTTTGTGGATGCTTTGAGGAGAGGGGCTCGAATCCTGTATTCACACAAATATCCCAAGCAACAGGCACAGGTGCTCAATAAATATTTGTTGAATAAATCAGTTAATGCAGGGGTGGATTCATAGATTAACACACCATTTTTTTCAGTCCTCTACACACACACACACACACACACACACACACACACACACACACACATCACACGAGCATGCTCATCACAGAGAATTATTCATTGGTTTCAGCCTGAGTCCTGTCCCAATTTGCACAGGTATCATTGCAGGAGCCACATAGAAGCTGCAACCAAGGGTCCTTTTTGGAGGCAGAAGGTCTTAGAGGACCAGGTAACCCACAGGAGAATGTATTTTTTGGGAACCAGGAGGTTTAGGGTCTTACATTGGACAAATGGATTTCAAGTCAAACACTAGGTTTTATAGAAAATTATTTTATTGATCAGTAAAGGGACCCTACTGAGGACATATAGGCTAGAAATAAACAAGCTGGTGAACCCTGGGGATAAGAAGGTTGCTGCTTGAGACTTTCTAGGGAGCAGAATTTCCCATGTCTCCCTATTCTTCCCCTGAGACCCAGACTGGAGGTTCTCTGTTACAACAGAATGCTTCTTTCAGAGTCAGAAAGCCCTGCTCCTCTTAGTTTGTGCTGGTGGCTTCTGGCCATGACTCAGGGCAGGAGTCCATCTGGTAGACTGGATGGGCCCCTGCTAAGGCCACTCTTCATCCTCTCTTTGCTCCTGGATCCTACTTGGCTCATAGAGTGCAGACTTTTCTTTCTTCTGTCCAAGAAAAGACTCTAAAGATGGAGCAAAGGAACATCAAGTTGTCTGCCAGGCCAGCTTCAGCCCTAGGATGTTCAGAAAAGTTTCTCGTTTCTTTTTTTTTTTTTTTTTTGTATTTTAAGAAACTTTATTTTTATTTTTATTTTTTTTAATAATTTTATTTTTTTAATGGGGTGACATCAATAAATCAGGATACATATATTCAAAGATAACAAGTCCAGGTTATCTTGTCATTCAATTATGTTGTATACCCATCACCCAAAGTCAGATTGTCCTCTGTCACCTTCTATCTAGTTTTCTTTGTGCCCCTACCCCTCCTCCTTTCCCTCTCCCTTTCCCCCCTCCCCCCGTAACCACCACACTCTTATCAATGTCTCTTAGTTTCACTTTTATGTCCCACCTACATATGGAATAATGCAGTTCCTGGTTTTTTCTGATTTACTTATTTCACTTCGTATAATGTTATCAAGATCCCACCATTTTGCTGTAAATGATCTGATGTCATCATTTCTTATGGCTGAGTAGTATTCCATAGTGTATATGTGCCACATCTTCTTTATCCAGTCATCTATTGACGGGCTTTTTGGTTGTTTCCATGTCCTGGGCACTGTGAACAATGCTGCAATGAACATGGGGCTGCATGTGTCTTTACGTACCAATGTTTCTGAGTTTTGGGGGTATATACCCAGTAGAGGGATTGCTGGGTCATAAGGTAGTTCTATTTTCAGTTTTTTGAGGAACCACCATACTTTCTTCCATAATGGTTGTACTACTTTACATTCCCACCAACAGTGTATGAGGGTTCTTTTTTCTCCACAGCCTCTCCAACATTTGCTATTACCTGTCTTGCTAATAATAGCTAATCTAACAGGTGTGAGGTGGTATCTCATTGCAGTTTTGATTTGCATTTCTCTAATAACTAAAGAAGATGAGCATCTTTTCATATATCTGTTGGCCATAAGCTTCTCATTTCAAACCTCAAGTTCTGAGGCTCCTTGATCATGGCTGTTTAGTATAGAAAGAGGCTCCTGAGGAAGGCTTAGACAGAATGGCTCAGGTTGTAATCCCAAACTGATGGACAGTGGGGCTCACTGCAAGAAGAGGCGTTAGTTGTCTAAGATCAGTAAAACTTTGCCCTCTCTGCAGAGTGCCTTACCAGAAAGCTTTCAGGGGTCAACCTATTACCACCCTGCTCTAGTACCTAGATTTGGGAGCTGAAGAAATTAAGATTTTTACCCAACTCTTTTACAAGGTGATATTTCTTGAGAGGTTGTCTGGGAATGGCTTTTTTGATTCTGTCTTTGCTGGGATGACCAAAGGAGAATCCCTAAGCAGGTAGTTAGTATGTCTCTCCCTGTCAGCCCATCTGGGTTCTCCACACCTTTTGTAGAGGACGTAGTAGTAACAAGATGTATAAGAACATTTATTAAAACATTGGCAAGATTAAATAATCTGCCTTACAGAATCTTTCATCTAGACAGAAATACTTCCAAGAACTCTATGATTATTATCTTATAGCACCCAAAAGCTCAATCTAAAGTAGAACGATGGGTACTCTCTCAAGTATATTTCTGCTTGAGACTTTTTTCTACGTGCTAGTGTACATCCTGTTCATGCACTAAATGTCAGAGCCCACCTGCTCCATGAGGGATGGTTGAGGCGGGAGATCCCCAAACTGAACAAAGTATGAGGAGCCGGAGAAATATGAGACATGCTGCAATGCTTAATTCCTTCATTCCTTAGTCCTCAGTCCTGCAGTCTTTCAGTCCGTGCTGTCCTGTAGGCCCCTCCTTCACTCCAGGTTCCTGTAGCCCAGGGGTCCCCAAACTATGGCCCGAGGGCCACATGTGGCCCCCTGAGGCCATTTATCCAGCCCCCGCTGTACTTCCAGAAGGGGTACTTCTTTTATTGGTGGTCAGTGAGAGGTCAGTGCAGATGCATCCTGTGCTCCTGGAGTACTGTATATGGTGGTGCCACAAAGCGCAGCGTCGCTCACATACAGTACTACTTTCAGTGACGTGGGACGCACGTGTCTCAGCTCCAGAAGCGCATCATATCACTTGTTAGGGCTAGCAGTGACAAATATGGAACTGGACATTGACCATCTCATTAGCCAAAAGCAGGCACATAGTTGCCATTGAAATACTGGTTAGTTTGTTGATTTAAATTTACTTGTTCTTTATTTTAAATATTGTATTTGTTCCCGTTTTGTTTTTTTTTTTACTTTAAAATAAGATATGTGCAGTGTGCATAGGGATTTGTTCATAGTTTTTTTTTTGTAGTCTGGCCCTCCAACGGTCTGAGGGACAGTGAACTGGCCCCCTGTGTAAAAAGTTTGGGGATCCCTGCTGTAGCCCCTAACCTAGCAGTGACAACATGGTAGATATAGTGCTCAGAGACAATAGTGTCATGGGGCCAACATTCTATCAGTGAGGTGATGACAGTTGCTGAGTCAGGCAACCCGAAAAGGTGTGGCTGCCTGAAGAGGTGTGGCTGCCTGAAGAGGTGTGGCTGCCCTAGAAAAGCATGGGAATTGGACCAATCAGGCAGCCCCAAAAGACATGGAAGCCGGAGCTGAGGCAAGCAGCCTAGAAAAGTGTGGGAGCTGGACTGCCTCTGCAGTATATGTTGTTAACCAAGCCCACATCTTGGGTCTTTCTCTCAGACCCCTACACTAAATAGATTTTATTATAATTTGATACTCAAGAATTATATCATCTCTAGTTGGAGTTGGAGGAAACAACAACATATGCCCAATTTGATGCCATATTTTTTATGTACCATTCACTGTATTGTATCTTTCATTTCCCTGTTTATAAACTGGCATGTCTATGTGATTATGCTCTGCCTTTTTCACCACTCTATGGTGAGTATGTTGGGGGAAAATGCTCCTGAGAAGTTGCTTCCAAGATGCTACATCTGAGGAACTTTATCCACAGATGATGAGAGAATCCTGCATTGTAAAATAATGCTTTAATGAATAAAAAATTTAGCGGAGTACTTATTTATATATAAGGGGTATTTGGTACCTGAGGCCAGAGAGTAGATCAGCGGTTCTCAACCTGTGGGTCGTGACCCCTGTGGGGGTCGAATGACCAAAACACAGGGGTTGCCTAAAGCCATTGGAAAATACATATTTATTATACAATACATTTTTAAATAAAATAAATAAAATCAATTATGTTGCATACCCAACATCCAAAGTCAGATTGTCCTCCGTCACCTTCTATCTAGTTTTCTTTGTGCTCCTCCCCCTCCCCTTCCCCTCTCCCTCCTTCCCCCCCCATAACCACCACACTCTTGTCCATGTCTCCTAGTCTCATTTTTATGTCCCACCAATGTATGGAATCATATAGTTCTTGTTTTTTTCTGATTTACTTATTTCACTCCATATAATGTTTTCAAGATCCCACCATTTTGTTGTAAATGATCCAATGTCATTTCTTATGGCTGAGTAGTATTCTATAGTGTATCAATATATGTGCCACATCTTCTTTATCCAGTCTTCTATTGAAGGGCTTTTTGGTTGTTTCCATGTCTTGGCCACTGTGAACAATGCTGCAATGAACATGGGGCTGCATGTGTCTTTACGTATCAATGTTTCTGAGTTTTGGGGGTATATACCCAGTAGAGGAATTGCTGGGTCATATGGTAGTTCTATATTTAGTTTTTTGAGGAACCACCATACTTTCTTCCAGAATGGTTGTACTACTTTATGTTGTTAAAGGCAAAGCCAGAATAGGAATGAAGTCACAACATGAGGATGAGAAAACATACATGAGGAGACATCAGAGAAGTTAAAATTGGGGAAATTCTAAAAAAACATTGGGCCTTAACTCTTTAAAAATGTTAATGTTACAAAAAAGAAAAGATGACTGAGCGTATTTACCAGCTTAAAAGATAGATAGTAGAGATATTACAACTTAAATTGTAGTGTTTGATCTTGGAATGGATCTTATACTGGTAAAAAAAAATCTATGAAGAGTAATATTGGTATAATTTCAAAAATTTGAGTATAGACTGTATTTTAGATAATAGTATTACATGCTAAAAATTCTGAATTTGTTATATAAAAGAATGAATGACATTGTTGTTAGGAGATAGATTATTTATGCTAAAGTTTTTTACAAGTGAATGGTTATAAACTCTACATTTTTTCTCACATGTTTCTTTCAATAATATAATGTGTGTATTATATATTTATATAGTCTGTTAAGTCTTATATGTATGTGATATATAATATAGATTAATATAGATGTATATAGATGTGTATGTGTGGAGAGAGAAAAAGAGGAGAAAACAAATATAGCAAAATATTCACAATAGATGAAACTAAAGTACGTGTGAATGTATGTGTTTTCTTTGTAATATTTTTGTGAGTTATTTTTCTAAGTTTGAGTATTTTTTCTAGATTTGAGCTTATTAAAAATAGAATAAGCAAAAAGCAGTCTTTTTCCCTGTGCCTCCCCCCCACCACCTCAGAAAGGCCTACATGTCAGGGAGGATTGTAGAAAAATAATTGCTACTTTTACTCCTTTCCTAAATCAAATATCTGGCCACAAGATCTGGACTAAAACTATAAAAAGCAGCTGAGATTACCCCTGTTATAAGGCCTTTGTGAGATTTAGCTCTAAATCTTTAATGCCAGCCTTGGTAGGGAGAGTTATAACAACCATACCAAATTCAAGAATCACTCATCACCATCTGAATACAATATATAATGGATTTTGCCCATTACACAAGTTCTGAACTTGATTTCAGACAACCAAAGTAGCATATCCTCAAAAGAGTGAAATATTTTGATCATAAACAAATAAAAAATAAACAGGGTTCCTAATTTTAAAGAAAATATTTTATGTGGTGAGTGTAGGAAAACAAATAAAAAATTATGGCAAATCCAAAGAACCAAACAGTATTTAAATGAACTTTGTTTTTAAGAATGTCAATTGCCTAGAAATTAGAGCAGAACTGGCACATTTAAAAATACTCTTCAAATTTTTAAGATCATAAATGTGTAAAGGAAGGGGAACAAATGAAGAAGAAATACACTTCTTGAAGAAAAATGATAAAGAGATCAGATGACAGAGTATTCACAGATAAAAAAATAAATGAAATCTTAAAGATGAAAAGAAACAATACATGAAGGTGGATAGGACAATCACTCAGATCTACTTATTCTTAACGAAGGTGTTAGAAAAAAAGGAGATGCTCTCATCAGGAAAGGGGACTAGGGTACAAAGTAGCCAACAAAAGGAAAACGGCAAATTCTCAGAAAGCAGACAGGCTGCCGAGAAGAAGGAGGTTCCATAAAGCCGTTGATGAATATCCTCTTAAAGGTGTTGTTGGAGATTTCACAGTAAAAGCAGAAACACCTCTCAGTCCTACCACTAAACTAGATTGTTACAAATTGTATAGGTTTGAGATGAAAAGATCAGAAAGTTCTGCAGGGACACAGGCTTGAAGAATTGCTGATGAGCTTCACGATGACACCCATAGTGTGTGACATGGAGTCACTAAATGTGCCCCCTAATTTTGAATTATTATTCTAATGGTACTGCTAAAATAAGACAGATTAAAGGGGAGATTTAAAAAAAGATAATAATAAACTGAGTTCAGGGCTGGACAAAATATTGGTCCAGTGGTATAGCAAGCCCTGGGTAAAATTATCCAACTTGGGAAGCTAAACTTGATTTATTTCTTTACTAGTTGCTTTTGTTTTGTCCAGAATTCATTGACTCTCTACTAGCAGAAAGAGAACTAAATCTTCCAGAAATGAGGAAGAAGTGACCTAATGAATACAAGGAAGGGGTCAGGGGCGGCACTAGGTCCTTGGGGATACAGGCTTCTGAAAAATCAACAGTGACTTTTCTTCTGGAATCCACCGAGGATAATTAGCCAGATGGCGAAAATGTGAAGACCGCAAGGATCTTTCCAAAGAAGCAGGTTTCTTGACTGTTAGCAATTTTATAACCAGACTGTCAATAGATACCATAACTCAAACTTGAAAACACCTACTCAGATGCAATAAGAAAGCTGTCATGAAACAGAGCCCATTGTCATTTCAGTACTGGTGCCATAAACACAGGGCCAAAGGTAAAATGAAAATTAAGTTCTGAATACGCTAGATGGAAAAGAAGACACCTCAAAATAAGTGATTGGGACTGTGACCATTGCAATTATAAAGCTGCACAAAAGAAATCCAGCAATGATTCAGACACGTTCTCTGCCAGCAGAGGACAGATTCATAGGTAGGCTTTTCCTACCTGTGGTAATTGACATCATTATATAATTACTCTCCCGATGGAAGATTCCTTTTAATTGAAATGTTGTTCATAGTTTGTGCTATCGGGATAACTAGCCTAAACTGCCAATCATCCTGAAGTCTCTTAACCTCAGGTAATTTCAAATCTCTACTTTAGATTGAGTCTAAAAATATTATTTTGACTTCTAGAAGTAGAATTAAAGTGTTTTTTTTTAACTTTCTGAAGAATTGAGATAGCCTCAGCAAAAATATTATTTTAGAGCTTTCTGCTTCTGGACATAATTGAGTAACTACTGAACTCACTCTTTCACTGTGAACAACTATGAAACTGGACAAAATAAACAAAATGACAGTTATCAGGTGCTCATTCAATAAGAAGCAGCATAGGACTGTGATCCCTAAATAAGGGAAATGTATGAGGTAAGACCCATAGTCACCCTGGCTCTCTGTCTGTAGGAACTGGCTGTAATACAGCATGTAGAGACAGAGCTCAAGCAAAGTTTGAGAGTCTCATTAAGCTGATGAGGAAGAGACCAGAGTTTGGAATGCTGAGGCAGATAGAATGTATGAATCATGATACTGGAGCACCATGAACTTAGAGTGGTGCTTTAATATATTGGCCAAATGCTAAATTGAGCATAAGCTGGGAAAATCTCATTGAGCCCTGGGAGAGAACAACTACTGAGGAAATGCAAGTTGAGTGGAAATTCTTGAGATCATAGAGAAAAAACATAAGAATTCCAACCAAAATAGAGACTTCAGTGAACAACTTAAATATTCAAATATTCTACAGAAAAATAGTAGGGCTACTTGAGTACTAGGTTAAGGGTTCCTTGTTACATGGACATTTAATTACATGCCTCAAAAGGATCAAATTGTTCTAATAAATCAACTGCCTACCAGGATCAAACACAGCACTCTAAAGAAAAATCACATAATCAAGATTCCTTATACGATGCTATCAACAACATGCAGCAAACAATTAAAAATCATTTCTCATGCAAAGAAGCAGGAGTATGTTTCCTATAACTAAGAAAAAAGTAGTACTTGATGGAAATAGACAGCTAAGAGAAATGTTGGAATTATAAAGTTGAATAATGATTTTAAGAAAGCCAGTATAAATGTTTTAAGAACTTGAAAGGATAAACAAAATAAGTGAAGAGGTAGGAAATTTTAGAAAATAAATTTACACCATGACAAAAATAGAAACTCTACAATTGAAGAATACAATATTTGAAATAAAAAATTCAGTAGATTAGCTCTATAACTGATTAGGCAACAACAACAAAAAACTGTGAACTTAAAGTCAATAAAATATAAATAATCTAAAATGAAGCATAAAGAGAAAAAGCTGAGAGAAAATTAACAGAGCAATCTCAAGCAGGTTAACATGCATGGACATGGAGTTTCAGAAAAGACATGTATTGCTACATAAAAAATACTTGAAGAAATAATAGCCACTAACACATTTTAAGAAAGAATATTAGCCCGACCTGTGGTGGCACAGTGGATAAAGCATCGACTGAAAATGCTGAGGTCGCCAGTTCGAAACCCTGGGCTTGCCTGGTCAAGGCACATATGGGAGTTGATGCTTCCTGCTCCTCCCCTCATTTCTCTCTCTCCCTCTCTCTTTCCTCTCTAAAATGAATAAATAAAAAATATTAAAAGAAAAAAAAAGAATATTAAACCAAAGGTAAATAAGCAGCTCACTGAATCCCAAGCAATATGAATAGAAACAACTACTGCATGTTTCAGAAACTATTTTGAAGTAATCATCCAAGAGAAATGGCATTTGTCAACACAAAATTCTTGTGTAAATAAGAAAGCTCATATTAGGTTTATTTATAACACTAAATAAATAATCCAAATGTCTATCTGAAGGACAATGGATTAACAAAATTATACTATGTTGATATACTGACTTTCTAGCCACCAATTAAAGATCAACTACTTAAAATATGAACAACATGGCTGACTCTCCAAGACATTGTGCTGAGAGAAAAGAGCCATATGTAAAAAAGTTCACACTCTTTGATTTCTTTTATGCAAAGTTCTAGAACAGGCAAAACTAACTTATGCTGAAATAAATCATAATATTGGTTGCTTTTTGGAGAGGGGAGGGTATGATTTGACTGGGATGAAGTATAAAGGAATTTTTGGAGGTGATGATAATATCTATCATCAGTTATATATTTGGGGTGCAGTTACCTGGATGATTACATTTGTCAATGCATAAAACATTAACACGTAAGATCTGTACTTCTATGTATATCAATTATATTTCAATAAAATATTGGTAAATAATTAATTTCAGTAAGGTATTTGATAGTGTCTTCTGAACAAAACTTCTGTATGACTATATTGCTGCTGTCATGTGGATTTGTAGCTAATTAAATGTAAAAACTGAGTGATTGATTGGGGTCGAGCTGAAGCAAGGATTGCAGTGATTAGCCCAATGGTCCTGTTCTAAATGTTTTTTTTCCATATTTTAACAGTGTTTGAATTAATACATAGAATGCTTCCTCTTATTTTCTAAGCTACCCACAGCTGAGAAATCTGGCTTGAGTATTGAATGATACAATTAGAACAGAGAAGATTATTATATGTGACTGGAATAAACACAATAAAGTTTTGGACAAATTAAGTCTTGCATTTACAGGGAAAATAATCAGTTACCTAAGTAAAGGCTAGTACAATAAGATCATGACTCCATGCTGTTCATCTGATAAAGAATATTTAATTGTCTCCATATTACAAAGAAACAAAATATACATGGAATCATTGAATATTTGTTCTTTGTGGAAAGAAAAAAAAAAAGAAAGAACTGTATTACCATATAGTAAGATCCAGGTAGCCAAAAGTTGTTATAAAATAGTTTTGTACATTGAGTGAGACATTGAACAAGGTGGTATTTGGGTTCCTTCAAACAGTATTTTTACCATTCTGTGATCTTAAGACCCGGTTCAATTTTTGTTGAGTATAATTTGTAAATAACATACTTGAAACCAGTAAAGCAGTCATACCCTTTCTCTTCAGAAGTATAATCTGAACACTGACTCAGAAACACACTTATAAAATAAAATATTAAACACAACTGAATTAAATGCAAAAAATCAAACTATTGATATATCATCTTAAATATTTATATTGAACAAAGATGCACAGAAATGTGAATTTGTAAGGAATGGAGGGGAGGAAAGAAAAGTGGTCCATAAATTTTGCCTGTTGGAGGGAAAGGAAGGCAGTGACAGTAGAAAGAAGGTTGCCTTTCATCTTTGGAAGAGCCTGAGAATAAAGAACATGACACATCTGCCAGATATCACTTGGGGATGACATCACAGCTGCCTTTCCAAATTCTTCCTTTTACTCTGTGGCTAAATGCCTAGAAACTACTTTTCTTGGATAATCTTGAGGAACTTATTTGATATTTGGAAGGCAGAAGACAAGAAGAAGCCATTATTTTTCAGTAGAGCAATGGACAGACACATAAGTTTGAGAGGTGGCAGACGTAAAATTTTAATAGCAGTTTCCACCTCTCCTTTCTGAAATATCCCACTTAGACTTTGGAGGAAGTTGAGATCATTAACAATATCTCCACATTTTTTTCTCTTCAGAAATTCAAAAACCAAAACAAAAATTAAATAAAACAGGAATATTTCTAATGCCTTCACTAGAAAGTTGTATAGGTCTCTAATCATCTGTTTTAAATCCCTCCTTACTTGACATACTTAGTGTGGTTTCTGTTTTTTTAGGCAAACCTTGACTGATTTAACCTAAAACAAATATTCTGGAAACTGATTTTTAAAGGCGTCTCAGGTGATTCTAATGTACAGAGCTTAAGAGCCAGAAATGAAATATTTATCTTTCTACCAAATCTGCTTTTCATCCCCAATTTCTTATATATTTTACAGGTACAAGAATTCACCAGGGTATTTAAGCCATAAAACTAAGAAGGATTTCTGGACTCCTTTCTTCTTCGCTCCCATCAAATTTTGGGTTTTGTTTCCTAATCAGGACCTGAATATGTTCCTTCTTTTCCAACCCTTTACACCTGAATTGTGCTGATAAAAATTTAAGAGATTTAGAACTTTTAATTTCTGGTGAGAAGCCTCCTACAATCCATATCCCCCCCCCCTCCCCACTGGCTATGGTATCTTTTTCTTTGTCTACATTTACTGTTTTCTCTTCTTTAGTTACCAGAAGTTTAAATATGCTCCTTTAGGTGTGCTTTACTTTTTACTTCCTTTCTTGTGTTTCTTTGAGCATCTTAATTCTGCAGTTTTTGTGTGTGTGTTTTTTTTTAAGCTGGAAACAGGGAGAGACAGTCAGACAGACTCCCGCATGCGCCTGACCGGGATCTACCCGGCACGCCCACCAGGGGCGACACTCTGCCCACCAGGGGGCGATGCTCTGCCCATCCTGGGTGTCGCCATGTTGCGACCAGAGCCACTCTAGCGCCAGAGGCAGAGGCCACAGAGCCATCCCCAGTGCCCGGGCCATCTTTGCTCCAATGGAGCCTTGGCTGTGGGAGGGGAAGAGAGAGACAGAGAGGAAAGCACGGCGGAGGGGTGGAGAAGCAAATGGGCGCTTCTCCTGTGTGCCCTGGCGGAGAATCGAACCTGGGTCCTCCGCACGCTAGGCCGACGCTCTACCGCTGAGCCAACCGGCCAGGGAATTCTGCAGTTTTATAACATACTATTTTTGGAAAATGTTGGCCATTTTCCTTTCAAATTATTTCTTCTTTTATATTTTCTCTTTATTTCCCCTGGGACTCCAATTATATGACTGTTAAATCATTGAATATTTTTCTAGAGCTGTTGAATATTTTGTTCTGCTTTTGTTTTTTTCCTGCTGGTTTTTTCTTTGTGGTTCAGTTTTAGTATTTTCTCTTCATTTGTATTTGAACTCACTGGTTCTTCAGCGGTGTTGAGACTAGTAACGAGCCTGGCAAATATATTCTTCATCTTTTATACTAGGTTGGGTTTTTTTTTGTTTGTTTTTTAGCATTCTCACGACCTTCTTTTTAGTTCCATCTCTGCCAAAACATCCTTCTGTTTATGCATGTTATCAACCTTGTCTAGTTGATGTTTCAAAATATTAAATATAGTTGTTTTGAAGTCATTATCTGATAGTTTTAACACCTGAGTCTCCTATAAATATGGTTCTATTTGTTGTTTTTCCCTTTACAGCTGGTTAGGAAGAGTGTGTGTGTGCTTGTATCTTGTACATTTTTGTATTATTACTGAATATCAGACATTTTGTAAAGAGACTAAGGTAAATAGAATTTATGCTTTAAATTGGGCATGCCTCTTTTTTTATTAGGTCATGAGTATAGGGGGTTGAGTCAAACTAGTCAGGGATTAGGCTGAATGTAGGCTGTGGTGACACACCAGACACCACAAATTTCAAATTTCTCTTTTGTTCTGTCTCCACTTTCAGTTTTCTTCCATCCCAATATGCTTACCGTGTATCGAAGATTTCTACACACTTTCGTCATTTCTCTGTGTCAGACATCTATTCCTTGTGACAATATCCTTAGTGCTTCCTATGCTGGTGGTAGGGAGATTCCTTGTTGCCTCATCCAGTTCAGTGTAGATAAGATCTATGTGCCTGGGCTTTGAGGGTGGAGCTTCCCCAGTGTTCATTCCCCTAAGTGGCTGCCAGACTGTACTAGTATCTATGGTGGATCACAAGCAGGTGACAGTTTTTTACTCCTCTCCCTGTGGTAGGAGATTTATAATAATTTTATAGCATGTGGGAAGAGGGTTCTTGGCTACTACTTTTCCATGAGTAGAAGAAGCTTTTCCACACTTCCTTCAGCAGCAGTGGGCCTTGGTGGTGACAGCAATAGTTTTCCTGGCCCTATCTAAGGGTTTTTCTCATTTGAGAGAAGAATCTAAGTACAAGATGGCGCTTTATGCCTTTCCTGTAGTGGTGGAAATTCCCCTCCCCTACTCTACTGCTGAGTGAAGCTCTCTCTGGACTCCTGAGTTGCTCCTACCTATGAGTAAATGCAATTATTTTTTCATCTAAGCCTCTCAGTGATTCTATACAGTCATCTCCCTCCGTCTTAGTAAGGGGACACATTCTGAGAAATGCATTTTTAGGCAATTTCATTGTGAGTGACCATCAAGTAAACATACAAAAACCTAGATGGTATACCCTATTATACACCTAGACTATATGGTATACCACCATTATACATACAGTCTGTTGTTGGCCAAAACACCATTGGAGGAGGGGGAGAATGTACTATAATACTAGCTTGGCTTTTAGCAATTCATTAAAATTTTAGCAGATTTCTTCTTACCTACTTATACAACTGCCACATCTTTCTTCAATGATCTGCTATTGGTAATCCAAGTCTGGGGTCAGAAATGATTGGTAGTACATGTACTGAAATGTAACCATATTACTTTACTTTAGATAGGTTTGATGGTTATTACTGATAGCACTAAAATTATGAGTAGATTTTGTTTTGTTTTGTTTTAACCCAGAATTCTTATAAAAACTGTGGAAATATTTCTTGTTTTATTTGTTCCAATGAAGTGAAATAATGTATATCTGGTAAAAGTGTACAAACTTCTTGGTGTGAGATCTTTGAGAACAATACTTAAGTTATATTTTGTTATTCTCATTGTTTACTACTACTACTACTACTACTACTAATTTGAATAGTGAATGCCTGAAGGTTTAAAACCTAGATGGTAAAAATCATCCAAGGTCTTCCAGAATAATCACTCTCTGTAAGCAAGTAATGAAGTAAAAATTTGAACTATGGGGTAAAGAAAGGGTTAGCAGCAAGCCTACAATATTTACAAAGTATTTTCTTTTTTTACAGGGACACCAGGGAAAGAAAAAGCTACACTGTTCAAACTTTCTGCAAACTCACTAGCAGAGACATAATAAAGTCCTTGTATATGAAATACTTTTAGTAGAATATATCTGATCTATCTAGGTTGCTTATTGTACACACCTTAGGAATTCATAGACATCTGAGACATGGCCCATTGTAAACTATCACATAAATTATATTGAAATACAAAAAAGAACCATAACCAAAATGGTTACATCTAAAACAAATGATGTCCTGCATGTATTGTTTAGAACATAATATATTTAATTAAAACCAAAATAGTTCCTAATGTACCTAGGGAACTACATCGGTCATCTCAAACCTTTCCAAGAGAGAAGAAATGTACTGCCTGTGGTTTATATCACTTCTATATTTTGAATTACTAGTTAAGTATTGAGTAAGATGGGTGATTCCGGTGAGTTAGATTTGACTGTTTAAACCAGGGGTAGTCAACCTTTTTATACCTACCGCCCATTTTTGTATCTGTTAATAGTAAAATTTTCTAACTGGCCACAGGTTCCACAGTAATAGTGATTTATAAAGTAGGGAAGTAACTTCACTTTATAAAATTTATAAAGCAGAGTTATAGCAAGTTAAAGCATATAATAATAATTACTTACCAAGTACTTTATGTAGGATTTTCGCTAAATTTGGCAGAATAAATCTTTATAAAACAACTTACTATAGTTAAATCTATCTTTTTATTTATACTTTGGTTGCTCCGCTACCACCCACCATGAAAGCTGGAACACCCACTAGTGGGTGGTAGGGACCAGGTTGACTACCACTGGTTTAAACCATTTCTTTTCAATCTCAATAGATACCTTTGAACTTAAGTGTGTGTGTGTGTGTGTATGTATGTATGTATATATATATATATATATATATATATATATATATATATATATATTCCCCTATGCAATACTGTCTGGTTCTAACTGGTACATGATCAAAATCTAAATAAGAATCACTGAATTAAATTCAGAATTTGTGTTATTATACCACATAATTTTTTTAACTTCAATTTTCAATTAGGGAGTTTTCATTTGCTGTGAGTTTTGAAATACCACTGTTTAATGGTGGTATAACATGGTAGAAATTTTGGAAAACCAAAAATTCTGTACAGCATAGAAAATACAACCATAAAGAAATATTTCATATTCTTGAAAAGTATGGAGAACAGCCCAGGCTGGATAGCTTGGTTGGTTGGAGCATCATCCTTATATACAAAGGTTGTGGGTTTGATCCCCAGTCAAGGCACATACAAAAACCAATTGATGTTTCTGTCTGTCTGTCTCTCTCCCTCTCCCTTTCTCTCTCTCTCTCTCAAATCAATCAATAAACAAAAAGTATAGAGAACAAAGAACATCAAATTAACAATAGTAGATTATCTTTGCTTATAATGTATCAATGTTTGGCTATTTTTTGGTAGATCATTGACCTGCTTTTAATAATAGCAGACACAAAAAATGAGTCTATGCAATAGGCATTGTGTTAGGCATTCATTGTTTGCAATTTAACTACTCTAAATATAAACAGACATATGAAAAGTTAATTTCTTTGGAATGTTACTTAGGACTCAACTTATGTACAATTAATGCTAGCTTTTTAATATCTAGGTCCTACTACCTGGTTCTTCATAATTTTGACATTATATAGGCCTTTATCAGGATTGGCTCAGTCTGGATGGGACTGAGTCTGCAGATTAAGGTTCTCCATTTTATGGAGCAAAGAAAGAAGCTCCCTAGAACTTGTACTGATCACAAAACAAAAGCAAAGAGACCTGATTAAGTAATGCAAAACTAAAATTAAGATCTAGCTGTACATATTTTTATTATTTTTAAATAGGACTGCTTTTTATGCCCATTGGTATGTATTTCTTTGATTAATCAGTGTACCTAAAATATGAGTTTGTCTTTAATTAATTACTCTATATGTTTTGTTTGATTATTAGATACATATAGTTCTCATTAGCTATTTTTCAACACAATATTTTAAAATATGTCATATGTAAATTTGTAAGATCCTCTAAATTTAGTAAATTTTATGCCTTGTTTTTATGTCATTCAGCTCCAAACATTAACACACACACATTTATTTTAGAAACCTCTCATACTTTGATCCCAATTTCTCAGCCCGTTTTCCATACATGTTTTTGTTTTTTGTTGTCATTTTTTTTGCACTGATAAAGTTCAGATTGTTCAAGTAGCACAAAAATAACTTAAAGAGACAGGCACATTGATGTTGAACCTGTCTAGAACACCCTGAGAGTGGTGATGGGGACGGTATTATCTGGGGAAAATACAGAAGTACAGCCAGAAATGGATTCTCAATGTCTTTCTTCCCAGAGTGACTACTTATTCTATGTGAGCATAGTAATGTTCTCTGCTTTCTTACTTAATGACAGGGCTTAATGTGAGCATCCCACAATGGTTTTTAAGCAGCTTATTTGTCAGAAAGTTAATAATCAACCAATATTTTGACAATAGGCTGGAAACAACCAGTTTTCCTGAGTCAGAAGACCTTTCAGATGTCTTAAGTAAAGTTCATACTGCAATCACATTTTATCCTTGATATCTTTAAATGGTCTCTTATCAGGGAAAGGGAAAAGCTTCCCTATATTTTTTAACCTTACAAATTTCCTTCTTATACACCTTGTATATCAATTAATTTGGTCATTAGAAAGAAACTATAAAATTTGAAAATTATATAAAATGATTATAAAAATTATATAAAATTTTAATTATATAAAATGATTCTATATTATAATAGAAAATAATTCTAACTATAAAATAATTCTACAGAAAATTAAAATAAGTTGAAATCAGAAGACCAATACTTTTTTTTATTCATTATATTTCTCATCCCAAGTAGGTCCATAAACCTCTTTCAGTCTTGATATTTTACTACTTAAGATGTAAAGAAAATGTCTGATTTGCTTATTCTATGAGGATATTATGAATATAATGAAAGTGAAAGAATATGCATGAAAGTCCTGCAAACTATAAGGTATATAAATGTGTTTGATCCACCCAGCTGTATATTTACTCTCTCCCTTGAGTTCATCATTCATTTTTCTGACATGTTTCTAAGTTATAGTTTTATCTAATTAAAGCATACCTTGTCTTAGAATAAAGGTGGAAGAGGCTTCATTTCACATATCAAAATAGTAATTGTGGGTGCTTAAAATACTATTTTGGGAAGGATTCTGAAGAATTATAAGGTTTAATAATAATAAACATTGTTCATAAATAATATCATCCATAGGGACCAGTATGGGAATATAAGCAGCCATGCCACAATTTTGCAATAGCTTTTTTAAAACTCAAAACAGTTATTCTAATAAATCAGATTTTCCTTGTCAACCTGAGGACCAGCATTAACACAGGAATAAAAAGGATTTCTATTACTTAACATTATGCTCTTCCACCTGGCCAAGACAAATCTGACATTGTTATAGGCAACTAATGGTACAGATTCTTTGTATGAACTTAATAAGTTATTGAAGCCACTTAAAATTTTTTTTTGAAATAGAAAATAAATGTTTGATGCTAGTGGGGGAGCTAGCTGTGGACTCATTGACAGGCAAGTGAAATCTGGTGCTCTGACTAGTGATGTAAGCATTCTCCATTTTGCTCCAGTCAGAGGAAGACTTCTCATGACAAAGGATTGTTCTTTAGTCAAGGGATATGGGTAGACATGTGCATTGATGTGTGAGAACCTCCAAACATCTTTTCAGGAAGTATGAAGGACAAATTAAAATCACTGACTTCTTAATAATTATTGATTACTGTTAATGTATGTCAGGAAGACAGATCTTGAGATTTTTCCCCCAAAGTGATGGTCTGAGAAAAAAATATGGCAATGTACAATTTGGGAAATTTATTCTTAAAATGAACTATTAAAAAGTGGCACATTTTAGTATCTGAACAGAGACTCTGGACTCCAGAATTTATAAATGAAATGACCCCGAAAGCTCAAGCTGACACATTTGCTTTGCTAAAATTCATTGACTCATCCACTTGCTTATTCAACAAATCATATTTGAACACTAAGTGCCAAGCAGTGTGCTAGATTATAAAGATCCAATGGTAAGACAAGTATAGTTCCCTAGTATCATAGGACTAATATGAGACTAACAGAGAAACAGGATTATCCATATTTCCCCATGTATAACATGCAGCCTTTTTCAAAAATTTTGGGGTCTAAAAACTGGGTACATCTTATACAGTGGTTGTAGGTTTTTTTTACTTGCATTTTCTACTTCTTTGTGCTTCTTTTTGCACTTATTGTATGTAGATGTATGAAGACAGTGGTGATTCATGATCAGACACAGATGAGGACAAACTAATGGATGAGCATTTTGACAATGATGAGGAGTTGTATGAATTTTATGATGAATAAAACTTGAGTTCAATAACTGTATGTAATACATATTTTTTCAAATTTGGGCCCCCAAATTAAGGTACATTTTATACATGGGAGCATCTTATACATGAAGAAATATGGTAATAAATAATTACACTTGTGGATTGCTACAAGGGACATAGCACAGGCATGCTAAGCAATCATAATGGAAAGTGTTAATTCTGTAAGATCAGGGAATTCTAAAGCCCAAAATTCTGTAGTGGCTAAACACATGAGGTTGCAGAAATGGTAAAAAACCATATATATATTTATTTATTCAGTGAGAGGAGGGGAGGCAAAGAGACAAACTTCTACATGCCTCCTGACTGGGATCCACCTGGCAACCCCACTAGGGTGCGACGCTTTGCCCATCTGGACATTGTTCCTTGCTCAGCAACCAAGTTCTTTTTAATGCCTGATGGGGTGGCCATGGAGCCATCTTTAGCTCCTGGGGCCAACTCACTTCAATAAAGCCATGGCTGCAGGAGGGGAGGGACAGAAAGATAGAAAGAGAGAGAAGGGGGGAGGGGTGGAAAAGCAAATGGCTGCTTCTCTGTTGTACCCTGACCAGAAATAAAACCCAGGACATCCACACTTTGGGCTGACATTCTACTACCGAGCCAACCAGCCAGGGCCAGAAATGTTAAATATTTTTAGATGAAATTATTTTCTAAATGAGATGAGGATCTGAAATGGCCTGAAAATATTTTCTAAATGAGATGAGGATCTGAACTTAGCTAACTCAGCCAGGCAGTCTAGATTTTTAAGAAAATAAAGACAAATGAGTAGATTAAATAAAAGCTGAATCAGAAGACCTGAAGATGGCAGCGGAGTAGGCAAATGCACAGACTCTCAGTTCCCACCACCAAACTGGAATACAAATCAACTTAGGAACAATCAGCGTGAAAAACCAACTCTGGACTACAAGAACAGCTCTCAAAAACCAAGGAGCAAAGAAGAAGCCACAACAAACCTGGTAGGGAGCACCTGAATCTCCCCTGCTTACAGGAATAGAAGGGAGCATGAGGCTGAGAGCCCAGAGGGGCTCTCACTCCAGGGAAAAAAGCAGAAAATACTGCTCACAGCCACTTGCCTGGCTACCAGGGAGTGAGGTGTGTTGAAAGAACTGGCTTATCTTCCAAGTGGAAAAGGGAGAGAGAGGGACAAACAGTGAGAAGCAGAGGAATGCAGAGGACAACCTAAAAGAGCTGACTCATCCAGTACTGGAGGCGGCCATAGCTGGGGGAGGGACTGATCCTTTCACAAAACAGAACTGAATTGCTTCCGGATCACAGATCTCCAGACATCTCTCCAGCACCAATCAGTGCAATAAGACACAGCTGAAAACAAGAAGTGGGGAGGAGGGGCAGTAACTCAGGTCTCCATGGAGATCTGAGATATACCTCTCCCTACTGAAGCTGAGAAAACACTCTACCCCCAGAGAGATTAGTTGGTGGAAGAGGCCTTCAGAGTCTCAGGTTACTCCCATTGAATTCCTGGATACAGTTTCAAGGAAGCCCCCTGCTGAGATCAGTAAACAAGACTATCACCTGTTAAGAAAACAAACAAATCAAGACTTCAAAGCGACCCAAAACCGAAAGTGGATTACAAATAATAGCTGACGCCAACCCAAGAAGATTTAGAAATAACACAATTGAAAATTGGAGGCAAACAACAACAAGCCTAGACTCAACCAGCTCTACAAGCAAAACACCCAAACACAGAAATTAGAAGACAAAGAAGTGCAATCCAGATGAAACCACAAGAGAAACTTTCAGGAGTTGAACTGAGTGATATGGAAATAACCAAACTTCCAGATGCAGAGTTCAAAATAATGATTGTAAGGATGGTTAGGGACCTTAGAACAACAATGGATGGTCATTACAAACACCTAAATAAAGAAATAGCAAGTATAAAAAAGGATATTGAAATATTTAAAAAGAATCAGTCAAAGATGACAAACACAATATCAGAAATGAAGACCAAAATGGAAGGAATTAAAAACAGGATAGATAGAGCTGAGGATTGAATCAGCGAGTTGGAGGACAACTGGAATGAAGGCATGAAGGCAGAGAAAAAAAAAAGAAAAGAGACTCAAAAAGTCTGAGGAAACTCTTAGAGAGCTCTGTGACAACATGAGGAGAAATAACATCTGCATCATAGGGGTTCCTGAAGAAGAAGAAAAAGAACAAGGGATAGAGACTTTGTTCAATCATATCATAGCTGAAAACTTCCCTAAATTAATGCAGGAGAAACTTCTTCTCACAAGTTCAAGAAGCACAGAGGACTCCATTAAAGAGAAACCCAAAGAAACCTACACCAAGACACATCATAATTAAAATACCAAAGCTAAGCGATCAAGAGAAAATATTAAAAGCTGCAAGAGAAAAAAAAGCTATCACCTATAAAGGAGCCCCCATAAGGATGACATCTGACTTCTCAACAGAAACACTTGAGGTAAGAAGGGAATGGCAAGAAATGTTCAAAGTAATGCAGAACAAGAACCTACTACCAAGACTACTTTATCCAGCAAGGCTATCATTTAAAATCAAAGGAGAAATAAAAAGCTTCCCAGAAAAAAAACAACTCAAGGAATTCATTACAACCAAACCAATGCTGCAGGAAGTGTTAAGGGGCCTGTTGTAAACAGATCAAAGTGGGAAAAGAATATAGCAAAAAAGGAATACAGCTTTAAAGACAACTACATATCAATAATAACCATAAGTGTAAATGGATTAAATGATCCAATCAAAAGACATAGGGTAGCTGCATGGATAAGAAAACAGGACCCGCACATATGCTGTCTACAAGAGACACACCTTAGATCAAAAGATACACATAGTGTGAAGGTAAAAGGATGGAAAAAAAAACATTTCATGCAAATGAAAATGAAAAAAAAGCTGGGGTAGCAATACATATATCAGAAAAATTGGACTTTAAAACAAAGGATAGAGTAAGAGATAAAGAAGGCCACTACATAATAATAAAGGGAGTAATCCAACAGGAAGATATAACTATTATAAATATCTATGCACCTAATATAGGAGCACCTAAATATATAAGCAGACTTTGATGGACTTAAAGGGTGAGATCAACAGCAATACCATAATAGTAGGGGATTTCAATACCCCATTAACATCACTAGATAGATCCTCAAGAATGAAAATTAACAAAGAAACAGTAGCCTTAAAGGACACAGTAGATCAACTCGATTTAATAGATATCTTCAGAACCTTTCACCCTAAATAGCAGAATATACATTCTTTTCAAGTGCTCATGGTACATTCTCTAGGATAGACCACATGTTAGAGCACAAAAGTGCTCTCAACAAATTTAAGAAGATTGAAATCATGTCAAGCACTTTCTCTGATCACAATGTCATGAAACTAGAAATGAACCACAACAGAAAAGCTCAAAAATTCTCAAACACATGGAAACTAAATAGCAGGTTGTTAAATAAGAATGAGATCAAAGAAGAAATTAAAAAATTCCTAGAAACGAATGACAATGAGCATACAACAACTCAAAATTTATGGGACACAGCAAAAGCAGTACTGAGAGGGAAGTTCATAGCACTACAGGTACACTTTAAGAAGCTAGAAAAAGCTCAAATAAACAACTTAAAAAAGACTCAGAGACATGGACAAGAATGTGATAGTAATGGGGGGGGGAGTGGGAAGGATGGGATGGGAAGGAGAGAGAGGGGGTGGGGGGAGGGGAGGGGCACAAAGAAAACCAGATAGAAGGTGACAGAAGACAATTTGACTTTGGGTGAGGGGTATACAGTATAATCAAATGTCAAAATAATCTGGAGATGATTTCTCTCAACATATGTACCCTGATTTATCAATGTCACTGCATTAAATTTAATAAAAAATAAATAAAAGCTGAATCACCCAAAGTGATGTATAATTTTGATGCTTAGTGTCTTCTGTCATTCTCACCCAAGACTAGAATATTTTTAGTGCCTTATCCTTAGGCTGACTTTAGAAGCACAATCTTTTGATTTAAATCTTCCATTTATGTTGTTGCTGTTTTACCCCCCCTCAGGAATGAGTCATTAAAATCTTCATCTACAACAAGAATATAAAAAAGGCTTTCCATATATTCATGAAATAATAGCAGCTGTTTAGAATTTTATCCACATATTCTGAAAATATATACAAGATTAATAAGGAAAGAATAAGGAAACTCACCCTAGGGCCGGTCCGTATCCAATGGCTGGTTGACATAGAAATAACAAGTTTCATCTTGGGACAACTTGGAAAGGCCTAGAGGGTCAGCTAATGTCTTTTGTGAGAGAAACTGCTTCCTAACCCATCTTCTCCCTCTGTTCAGTCCTGTTTCCTTATCTTTCCTTCTAGAAGTGGTGACCCCACATATGCTCCCTCATAAACCTCCTCCATAGTAATCTCTAATGCTGTGGCCTAACTATGTTGACCCCAAATTCATATGTTGAAGCCTTAACCCTCAGTGTGACTGTATTAGGAGATAATTAAAGTTAAATGAAGACATTAGGGTAAAGTTCTGAAAAGTTGTAAGAGAAGGAGAGACAGAGAAACAGAAGTTTGCCGTGTGCATGCACACAAAACTTGCAAGCCAAAAAGAGAACTCTCACAACAATCTGGCCATGTTGCACTCTGATTTTAGACTTCCAGCCCCTAGAACTGTGAAAAATAAATCTTTGCTGTGTAAGTACCAAGACTATAGCATTTTATAACAGCAGCTGGAGCTCACTAATACCCTCCACCTCAGCATCCACTTCCCAGGAAACCCAACCTGTGACAGTGTCCTGCTGTACAGCCACTGTCTAGGCAATCACAATTCCTTGGACTCAAATAAAAATGAAAGAACCTAGGGAAACAAATAAATTATATAAAGAGTCTAGCGTACTTCACTTCTTTCTGAGTTGAAACTCAAACTTTCTATTTAGAAAGTATCTTCTCAGCCTGAATTACTCGAAGAAGATAACTGCCTGTTGAGCACAAAGCTATTCATCATATTCATGACTTGGGGAGAGGCTGTCGCTGATCCCCAAGATGCTGGCAGGTGGAAATGGAGAGGTTGTCATTTCCAGTATGTCATGTCCCCAGTGGTGTTGAACCACTTAAAATTCCAAACACCTACACGATCCTCCCTAAGGCTTTTTACCATCAGGATTGAAGGCACTGCAGTGCTCTGAGACAGGAGATAAGAAGAGCCCACTGAGCCAAGAAAACAACAAATGACTCTGTAGGAGCCTCTAGAAATTTAGCATTTCTAATCAAAACTTGTCTGCTCTGAGCAGAACTAAGTTATACACTCCAAATTATTAGGTGTGGGTAAGGTTTTTATAAGAACACAGGAAAACTTGAATCTTGCTTTGCTATCGCCACTTCCTCATATCAGTTTTCTGAAGCAGATTTACACAAGCATCAAGGAGAAACAAAGTACTGCTTCACCATTAAACTGAACCAACACCTGATCCTGCAATAACTACTCTGTGATGGTGGTGGATTAAAATGACCCTGTTGAGATTAAACTGGAAACCAAAGCAGTATGTCCATTTCTAACTTACACCCAAACTCAGATGTTAGGATTGTATTAGCAGAACCAATAGCTAATTTTTTGTTGAGTTTGGTGAACTGGTTGTTAAAATGGCACTTGTATTCAGGGTTCTTTCTAAGGTGGGCACCTGGGCAGCCACACAATGTGGAAATCACAAATTTAGCTTCCTTACTCTTTTTTAATGTTCATCTGTGCAACAGCATATTCTAAGCACCATAGTAATGTTCATTTCATCCATAGGTGAAAAAAAATTTTTTTTTTACAGAGACAGAGAGAGAGTCAGAGAGAGGGATAGACAGAGACAGACAGACAGGAACAGAGAGATGAGAAGCATCAATCATTAGTTTTTCATTGCTCATTGCAACACCTTAGTTGTTCATTGATTGCTTTCTCATACATGCCTTGACCGCAGGCGTTCAGCAGACCAAGTAACCCCTTGCTCGAGCCAGCGACCTTGGGTCCAAGCTGGTGAGCTCTGCTCAAACCAGATGAGCCCACACTCAAGCTGGTGACCTCAGGGTCTCGAGCTTGGGTCCTCGGCATCCCAGTCCGATGCTCTATCTACTGCACCACTGCCTGGTCAGGCCATAGGTGAAAAAATTTTGATGGACCTATGCTTGTAATATTTATTTATTCATTTTATAAAACTCACTATACCTTTGATGAAATACAAAATTTTAATTTCCTCACATTTGTTATTTCAGTAAACAAACATAATCTAAAGAGAAAAAGTGATAAACAACTGGGGGGGAGGGCAAGCTATCATTGGAAATATCTTAAATAGCAGCTTTATTTTTTTTTGTCAGGTATTTTATTTAATATTTTTTCATTAATATTTTAAAACATTCTCTTATAACATATTCTAGTATTGTGTACCTCTTTTATTGTTCTTATTTAAGTATTAAACGCATGAAATAGTAAACTACCTTTCAGTATATCATTTTTTATACTTAAAACAGTCATTAGGACACAAAACCGGTCCTTAAATTTGAATCCCACCATTGGATGTATGGAGCTCAAGCACACATACTTTCACAGATTGACTCATACTACTACCTCTGTTTGGAAAGCCTTTTATAAAGAATCTCCACCCCACATCCCCCAAAAACTTCCACTTGACCTTTAAAGTTTTCTTGAGTGAATATATCTTGATTTCCACAAAGGTACTTCTGACTGTATACTGTTCAACTTAGATATGTCCTTGTTTTGCACATTCAGCCTCTTTATTATTGGGTTACCTTATTCACTGGAGAATGTGTTTCATGGAAGCTAGGATGATGTCTTCCTATAAGCCTTACATAAGACCTAACAAGGAATGTGTTGAATATCCAGGTACCTGAAATCACACATCATCTGGTACCAACCTTTCTTTTTAGCCTCCAATCCCACCAAACCCACCAGTCCTTCACTTAGCCACTTTGCACTGCTTTATCCACAAAACACAACTCGCTGACCTGCACACATGCCATGCACAGCCACACCATCCAGCTTTCTCTCATATACACATGTTCTACATTTGCATGAAATGTTCTCCAATCATTTAGAACAATAAAAATCTTCCTCTTTCTCTAAGGTCTTACTTAAATACTACCTCCTCCACACAGTATCCTCTTGGCTTTCCCTGCATCTCATATTGACTCTTTTCTTTCCACACACACCATACATTTTCTATGCAGGTCTCCATTCTTTACTAGGATATGAACTCTTAGAAGGCAGGAATTACCATGCACTGCATTTTTTATTTTATTTTATTTTATTTTATTATTTATTTTTTGCCTAAGGCCTCTGATGGATGCATGGCTTTCAGCTTCTGTTCCCACTAAATCTACATCTTTTCTATCCTCTAAGTGACAAGCCTGAGAACCATCCTGAACTCCTTCTCATTAGTTACCATTCTCTGTACTTCTTGAACCAACTATTTCTTTTCACTACCAATACCCTAGCTCAAAACTTTCCCATCTTTTCTTTACCCAGAGGGCTACATTCACTCTCAATCATTTTCTTGCCGGTTATTTCACCCACTCTCACCAAGGATCTTTCTTCTACTCTGGACTCTAAGAATCCTGAAGGCAGAGGCTTTACTTACTTGTCTTTCTTTTTTTGTTAGGTAAACACTTCCAAGGGCCTAGTGTGTGCCAGGCTTTGTTCTAGCTTTGAAGACAAAAACACAAGTAAGACTCAGTCCCTGGCACAGTGTTTGACATATGGTGGGATTTTTCAGAAATATTTATAGAATTAATAAAATAAATAAATTTAAATTGCATGGATCATCATCTTTTACCTACTTATAACTTTTCTGTGGCCCACATTTGTGTAATCAGTTGATTTCACCACTACCAAAGCAATTTAAAAAGAAATGTAAAGTCTTTACAACAAATCATCCAGAATCAACTGGATAAATATATTTTGAAAGTTAACAATAACCTTTATTTTATATCATATACAAAAAAAGTAACTCAAAATAAACTATAGTCCTAAAGATAAAACCTAAAAGAATATACCTTCAAGAAGAAAACATAGAAGCCTTTGTGACCTTGGGGTAGGCAAATGTTCGCCAGATATATTAACCTAGTGATACTTGCAACAGCAGAGATGAACCTTGGAATCATTATGCCAAGTGAGAGAAGCCAAGCCATTTACATACTGTATGAATTTATTTATATAAAATTCTAGAAAATGGAAACTACTATGTAGTGACAGAAAGCAAATCTGTGGTTAGCTGGAAGGGAGAGAGATGGATTACAAAAGAGCATGAGAAAACTATGGGGGTGATATATACTCAACAAAGTTGGGGAGGGAACACTTAGTGATTCTTGTCACGAAAGAGTAAAGTAAAATCTGTGTCACGGGGTTTTCACATGTTAGGCCCCTCTCTCACTCTGGCCTCATCTCCAGCCACTTCTCCCATATGTTTTATGCTCTAGCAGAACTTAATAGTATCTCATCCTTTAAATACCTCTCTTCGTTGTCACTTGTTGGACACATGCTTTTTCATATGGTGTCTCCTCTCTGGAAAGTTCATCGATACTCCTATCTGCCTGGAAAATAACTCACCGTTTCTCATAATTCAGTTCAGTGCCTGGTATGCAGTAGGTGCTCATTAAGTAAATATCTAATGTTTGAATGGGCTCAAGTGTCACCTCCAAGAAGCCTACTCTGACCTTCTGTATATATGTACCCTTAATTATAGTTAATCACTCCTTCACTAATTCATTAGAACCTCAATTCCTTGTGTCTGTCATTATTCTCTATTATTTGTGAGGGGTTCCAAGTCTTTTTTCCTACATGTGGACTTCTTGGGGACTATAGTAGGCAGAATTCTAAGAAGGCCCCATGTGCATTTAAACCTTCTTCAAGTTATTTAATAAAATGCTAATTTTGCAAATGTAATTAAGATCTTGAATCAAGTGGCTTTAATAAGATGGGGAAATTATTCAAGTGGTCCTGACTTAATCATTTGAAACCTTTGAAAGCAAAGAGTTTTTTTTTTTTCAACTGATCACAGAAGATGAAATTATAAATTCAAAGCATGAGAAATATTCAATGCACCTCTGCTGGCTAGGAATGTGAGTGGCCTCTAGGTCCTTACTGATAGCCAGCAAGAAAACTGGTACTTCAGTCCTACAACTTCAAGCTGAACTCAGCCAACAATCTGAAAATTTGGAAGAGTATTTTTCCTAGAGCCTCCAGATAAGAACTCAGCCTGGTCAACACTTCTATTTCAGCCTCGTGCTATCCTAAGCAGGAAACTCATTCATGCTACGCTAGATTTCTGAATTACAGAACTGTTATCTAATAAATGAGTGTTGGCTTAAACCTCTACATATGCATTCGTTTGTTACACTGCTACATACAAATAATATAGGGCAAAAATCACATCTTATTTATCTTTACAGCACAACCATGTTTTAAAGAAATAAGTAAAAAAACAATGAGAAGAAGGGAGGGAGGAAGGGAAGAATAGAAAAAGAAACATTTTAGCTTCCAGAACAGAGAATCTAGACCTTAACTATGCATTATCGTCTATGAAGAGCTTTAACAAATAATAGTGGCTGGGTTACATTCTTAATAATTTTGATGTAATTGATCTAAGGTATGGCTTGGACATCAGAATTTTTAAAATCTCCTTAGGTGATTCTAATGGGCAGCCAAGGTGGAGAACTACTGCTGTGGTTGCTTCCACAATGACTGCCAAGGGAACAGTAGCTGAGCCAGGACTTCAGAGGATCTAGACACCTGTGAAGACTGGCTGCATCCTCAACCTCTTGAAAGCTCTTTGTTCCTAGCTATGCCCTGTTCCATAGTTAGATCTTCCCAATGTTAATAGGCCTGACTCCAGGAGATACTCAGTTATTCTCTCCATTCACAGGTTCCTTAGTTTAGGTTCAAATAACAATCCCTTGATATTTAAATCACGTCTCAGCTTTTTCCGCATGACAGCCTTCTTGGACCCTGCTAATCACATGAGTTTTTCTCTGTATGATTCTCAACTGCAATCCATACAGAGACCTTGGATAATGCCCTGATTAGAAATGATGAATTTTATTATCTGGACACTGTCTTTAATTTATTAACAACACCAAAATATCTTCCTCATTAAAAAAATAATAATTTAATTGCTAATCAGAATTCTTTGAGGGAGGGCTTTATCATGGAAAGAGGACTATATCAGGATTCTGAGCTACAGTTCTGGATCTGCCTCTTATTACTACTCATGTGGAATATCTGGCAAGGTGGTCAACAACTATTAATAATAGTTTATCATCATTAAAGTAGAGGAGTGTATATCTCATTGGGTTGCTATTAGACTTATGGTATAATTATATAATTATATAAAGCTTTGTTTTAATAGCTTAAGGGTGTGTGTGTTTGTGTGTGTGTACATACATACATATCTTTAGATTTAACCAATCTACTGGAGCAACCAACACCTTTTTTGAAGTAAAAAAATTTTTTCTTCTTTTCTCAAGTGAGAGGAGGGGAAATAGAGAGAAAGACTCTCGCATGTACTCCAACCAGAACCCAGACAGCAACCCCTGTCTGGGGTTGATGATCTGCCATACTTGCAACTGAGCTATTTTTAAGCACCTGAGGTGGAGGTTACATGGAGCCATCCTCAGCACCCGGGGCTGATGTGCTCAAACCAACTGAGCCATGGCTGCAGGAGAATAAGAGAGAGAGAGAGAGAGAGAGAGAGAGAGAGAAGTGGGAGTGAGAACAGGAGGGGAGAGAAGCAGATGGTCACCTCTCTTGGGAACCCTGACTTGGAAAAAAACCCTGGACATCCACACACCAGGCCAATGCTCTAACACTGACTCAACCAGCCAGCCAGTGCCTTGAAGTAAAATATTTTAACAAATGCTATTCTTGGGGACAGTAAAAATAGATGAATAAGGATGCTATCCCTGGCATAAAGATGTTATGTATCTATCTGCTATTAATTCTTAAAACCAGCTGGTCTTCCAAAAATACAGGCAAAGGATAGGGAAAAGGGCATTCATATAAGTTTGAAAGAAGTTTCTTATTGAGTGTAATCTGTATGCCAGGACCTAGGCAGTTATCTAAATAAATAATCTAAATAATTATGCAGATCAAGCCTGTAAGACAAGTACTTCTACTCTCATGTTTGCAGATGAAAACATTGAAATTTAAAGATAAATTTGAATTTGATCAAGAGCATGGTGTTTTTAAGTCATGTGCTGACATTTGAATTCAGGGCTTTTGGGCCTGCCAATAAAACCAGCACAGTTGGCTCAGGTCAGATTGCCAAGCTTTGCCTTGGGATAACACCAAATTTTAAATAATAAAACTAGTTAAGCACTATCCTTAGGCTGAGAGGGACAATGGCAACATTATGCAATAGGGAAACTTCCATTACAAATGTGAAACCTAGTAAGGGAAGGTACTTACAGCAGGGAGGCAATAGCCAGGCAAAGGCCCAATTCCACAGGACAGGGGTGGGCCACCCAGGTGGCTGAAATAAAGACTGAACAGGACTATTAGGAGAGATGATAGATTATTTTGGAGAGTTGTACTTAGATACTACTGCAGTGGTTCTCAAGCTTGAGGGTACATTGGAATCCCCAAGAGGACTTGTTAAAACACTGATTGTGGGCCCCACTCCTAGAATTTTTGACCCTGTATTTAGGTGAGGCCAAGAGATCTGCATTTCTGACAAATCTCAAGTGGTGCTGATGTTGCTGATCTGGGGACCACACTTTTGGAACCATTGTACTAGAGACATGCAGCAGTACCTGACAGGATAAGCAAATCTCTTTGGAGATTTGGGTCATTGTTAGACAGATTAAGAGTGTGAGCAATGCAGCTAGATGGCCTCGTTTTGAAAGGCACTTAGCAGGGGATGGATCTTGAACAATTTATTTAACTTATTCATGCCTCAATTTAGATAGGTAGATAGCTAGAGATATTAATGTATGTGTAGCATTACTTGAAACATGGGAAACTATAAGCTAGCTATCATTATGCAACAGTATGGCAGGAACATGGTATGGGGGACACAAGAATGGCCCACCTAAATCCTTCTCCAAAAAGCACTTGTTGCTAACCTGCAGACATGCTCCAGTGGCCGATCCATTCAAGGACTGCCTCAGCTTTAGACAGCCACCTCACGCAATGTCCAGTCCTCCCAGGGGCAGCCACATACATTGACTGCTGTGATAGAGATATAAGTACCTGGTCAATTTGGTCCAGTGCCTGGCAATTCTGACCACCACTCAGGTCTGGAACTTGCTGTGAGGTCAGCTGAAGCCGCTTGGCTTGCATCATAGTTCAACTGCTCCCTTTGCTCTAACCTGCCTCCTTCCTTCTCTTTCCTAGGGATTGGTCTCAAGGATGCTCCCATGGGGACATACCAGGTAAACGGTATCTCAGAGTCTGCTCCCTGGAGAACCCCACCTGCAGCATGGGAAGCTCTTTGAGGCCAAGGGATTAAAACTCAGAGGAGAAAGCACAACATAAAGTCAAAACCCTCAGACCCAGTTCCTGGGTTTGCTATTTGATTCCATAACATTTTCTAGGGAATAATAGTGTACATTTATTGCTATTTTTAGTACATGCCACAGATGATTGCATTATAACAATTGCATTTATAACCTATAAGGTTATTGCTCTAGCTGACATAGGAATAAAGAAACGAAGATTTACAGATGTTAGGTGACTTTTATCAATAGCCATGTTAAAAGCCTTGTCATGAGTAAAATTTGGGTGTGTCTGACTCAGAAGGCTGTGTTCTCTCTCTCATTTTCCATACTTTTTCTGCTCTATTTTTTATTTATTTTTTAGTAAGAGAGACAGAGAGAGGGACAGACAAGGACGGACAGACAGGAAGGGAGAAAGATGAGAAGCATCAATTCTTTGTTGTGGCACCTTAGTTCTTTATTGATTGCTTTTTCATATGTGCCTTGACCAGGGTGCTGCAGCTGAGCCAGTGACCCTTTGCTCAAGCCAGTGACCTTGGGTTCAAGCCAGTGACCATGTGGTCATGTCTATGATCCCACGTTCTAGCCAGTGACACCTCCCTCAAGCTGGTGAGCCTGCACTCAAGCTGGCTACCTCAGAGCTTCAAACTTGGGCCCTTTCCATCCCAGGCCAATGTTCTATTCACTATGCCCCCACCTGGTAAGGCTCTGTTGTTTATCTTTTAATTAATTAATTAATTATATTTTAGTAAGAGAGACAGACAGAATTATCAATCTGTTCCTGAGCCCTAACCTGGGATCAAACCAGCAACCTCTGCACTTTGGGATGATAATCTAACCTACCAAGCTATCCGGCCAGGACTGTTTTTTTATGAAAGAAAAATGCAAGCAGCTTTTCTCACTGAATGCAGGACTTGGGGCTTAAAAAATCTTTCTGATTCAAGCAGGTAAAGTTCAGTCTGGAAAGCTGATGTCTCCTCAACAAATTAAAAGTTGTTTAACTACAGAGAGCTTTGATTATCCCTGGTGCCAGGCACTACAGAGATTAGGTAAGACCTTCCTCACTGCATGTTCTAGAGATGGGGGTTGGTCATGAAGAGATATTTGATAAGAACCCAGCATCTGTGAATTTTCTGACCATCCATATGTTGCTGATTTACATTCCAAAATAAGATACGCAGAATGACTTTGAGTGGGTAGCTCCATTAGTTAGAGTGTCGTCCTGATACACCAAGATTGCAGGTTCAATTGCTGGTCAGGTCACATGCAAGAATCAACAAATGGTCCTGGCTGGATAGCTCCATTGAGCATTACCCATTACGCAAAGGTTGTCGGTTTGATCCCTGGTCAGGGCACATACAAAAACAAATCAATGTTTCTGTCTCTCTCATATCTCTCCCTTCTTTTCTAAAATTAATAGTTTTTTTTTAAAAAAGAATGTATAAATAAGTAGAACAACAAATCAATGTTTCTCTATTCTCTTCTCTCTCTAAAATCAATCAATCAATAAAATTTTTAAAAATACATGTAGGAGGAATGCTTAGGGAAAATATATACATTTCAGTACCCTGTGGGAACTGGTCCCTGACCTCAGGTGGGAACTCCAGCATTATTGAGATGTGCCAGATAAAAAAATGAGGACAACATTGGAGAATAATAGATAGATCTAAGCATACCAGATTAAAATCAACCTTGAGAATTCCTCAGCACCTTAATCCAGGTTTTCACCCTAATATTGGCTTCTAAATATTACCACTCTTGTGGTAAGAAGAGAAAATGAAAGATAAATCCAAAGACAGAAATTTTCTTCCTAAAACCTGGGACAGTTGACCAAATCCTCCTCCCTTTTTCTCCAAACCTATCATAATGGTACAGCTCAGGTCCAAGTTCATTTTTTTTTCCTATTAGGTATACAGTAGAAAGGTAATATGTCATTGTATTTCTCTATGAGACTTGGAGAAGAAAAGAGAAATAAATAATTCATGGATAGGAGACTCCCCCAAGAAAAGATTCCCCACAGAAAACTGAGTTTTTTAAACTCTTTGCTCAGCACACCAAAAATTCTACTCCCCAAGCACATTTACCTAATAATATACTTGACCTTGAGCCTTCTATGTTGACACTTCCTTGGACAGACAAGGAGAGGTGGTGTTTGAGCAAGTTCTGGAGATTAGTAACCCCACAGGTGACAGAGGTCTAAGATCCACCACTGGCAAGTAACAAGAAAATGCCTCACCTTTTGAAGAAAAGTCAGGTCGCATTCACTTCAGATTTGACTTATGAACTTTGTATATCACCTCCCTCTCCCTCCTGTTCCTTCTCTCTTCTTCTCCATTCTTCTCCCTTCATCCCTTTTTTCCTTCAATACATCCTTCTGTCTTTCCTTCCTTCTCTTTTATTGCCCTTTGTTTACTTCCAAAAGCATTATGTAACTATTTCTGAAAAGGAATACTAGGTAGAGATTAAGAGTAGAGTTAGAATAAGAAGAAAACCTGCTTCATACATGTAATGTGGGGCCTAAAACTTAGCATGGCTGACTCTTAGTAGTCTCATTTGAAAAATGCAAAATATGTTGGTACCTGCCTCCATAGATTAGAAGATTCAACCGGAGAATATGCATAACTTAGTACAGCACTTGTTTTGGACAGTTTTTGTTAGTATTTATTATTGTTATTTCAAATACGAATAGTAGCAGTCATATTGCTATTACTGACCTAACATTAGATAAGTTGTCATCAATACCAAGGTGAACCAGACAGGAAAGTGACCTCAGGAAGCTCCTTTCTCAGTCCCTCTCTAACAGTTCTCCAACAGTATAATTGTCTCAGTATCACAATAAGCTATTTTATAATTCAACAATAATTCTGAACCCTTGTGCATCTGAATAACCTATTGTGCTTTTAGACCTCCTTTAACCTGTGCTCTGTATCTCCCTACCTCTCATTCCTGGGTACCTGATGCCATAGTTCTGGAGTGGATTCAGACATTGCTATTGTTAATAATATTCACAAATGATTATGATACAGGTTCACAAATGTGCCACTAGTTGATCAGACTAGTATGAGTAATACACCTGTATCTGGGTGGAAAATACTTTATAACAGGTTTAAATCTCAATTTTGTTATTGTTGTCTTAAGCTGTAAGATGTTTGGTCAGGTGGCAGGCATTACAATGTTGTAGAATTTGAAGACCAAAACACTAGGTTTGTTTTCCAGCTTTTAGAACTAATACACTCCCTACTCATCTGTGAAATGGGAATAAGAACAGTATTTATGCCATAGTATTGTTACAAGGATCTGGTACAATTCAATCATTCAAAACCAAGTATTCACTGAGTGTTTCCTTTATGTCAGATACTACTTACTGTAAGTCCAGAGATACAGCAATGAACAAACAAGTCTCCGTTCTTGTACATCTCATATTCTAGTTGGTGAGTGAGAAAACTCATAATACTCATAAAGCACTTAGGTTTGTATCTGGCACACTTAATACACTACTATTTATTACATATCTATTTTGCATAATCAAGTATGTGCCAGGATGTTCTCCATGTTGAAAAAATAAAGAACAAAACAGAGTATCAGCTCTTAGAGAGTCTTCATTCTAGTAGACAAGAAAACTAACAAGGAAATAATAATTGTACAGGTCAATTTCCAGTATTTTCTAAGGGGAAGCAAAAATACAAAAATAGGATAGCAAATGCATCGGTTAATATAGCAAAGAACAGGAAATCCAAATAAAACTGGATTAACTAGTAAAAGGGCTTTACTGATAACTTAAAATCTGATGATAAGAATAGAATTCAAGCATGGGTCTTCAAGGACCTGGCTTTGTCTCTATATGGTTCCCTCTGCCTGCTCTTCTTTGTGTATTTGCTTCTTATGGTCCCATAATGGCTTCCCAGAGTGCTAAGGCAGGCTTCCCTGGGAGTCACTCCCCAGAATCATTGAGGAAAAGTCCTATGCTGTGCACTGATTGAACTGCCAGTGAGAAAGTTCTTGTGATGAGGACAATGGCATGGGTTAACTGGTTTAGGACTGGGTCGCTTGAACTAAACCAGTGTTGCAAGGGGTCACATTATCCTGATAGACAATTTAGTCCCAATCTCCTTTCTAGTTTCCACTTTAGTGATTGGTGCAGAGAAAATTTAGGATAATCATGGTGTATCTGAGGAGGTGACCACTGAGATGACATTGGAATATCAAAAACCTGTCTAGCCATTTGAAAATCTGGGGGAAGAACATTTTATGCACAAAAGAAAATAAGTATGAATACCAATGGATTTGTTTGCTAGGACTTCCACAACAAAGCATCCCAGACTGGGAGCTGTAACAACAGAAATTTATTTTCTCAAAATTCTCAGCTAAAAGTCCAATATCAAGGGGTTGGAAGAGTTGGTTTCTTCTGAGACCTCTCTCCTTGGCTTGTAGACAGCATCTTGTCCCTGAGTCTTTACATGATCTTCCCTCTGTGTGTATCTGAGTCCTAACCTCTTCTTATAGGGATACCAGTCATATTGAGGTAGGCCTTATCCTAATGACCTCATTTTAACTTGATTACCTCTTTAAAGACCTTCTCTCCAAATACAGTTGCATTTGGGGCACTGGGAGTTAGGATTTCAATATACAAATTTGGATGCAGATATAATTCAACCCATAACAACGCCTAGCATGGAGAAATGGACTTGGCTCATTTGAGGAAC
The DNA here is from genome assembly GCF_036850765.1 of Saccopteryx bilineata. Lineage (NCBI taxonomy): Eukaryota > Metazoa > Chordata > Mammalia > Chiroptera > Emballonuridae > Saccopteryx > Saccopteryx bilineata. The sequence goes on from NC_089492.1 coordinate 232,355,844, forward strand.
AGACAGGCCAGTGTGGTCTAACCAAGGTAAAAGCAAATGTTTGTACAAAGTGACATCAAACAGGTAGGCAAGTCTCTACTCATCCAGGGACTTGCAGGATGTGGGCTGTATTTGGATTTTACATATTGGTTGTTGTTCTTGTTATCATTATATCGAGAAAACTATGTACAAAACAATCAGGGATTCTAGCTGAAGGAAAAATAACTATGTTCCCCCCAAAAGAATATGGTTGCTTTTATAGCAGTTAGATAATTTCCTCCAACTGCTTGACCACATAGGGAAATAGAAGACTGTACTTATAAAAGTTCAGCTGCATCTCTCTCTTCTTTTTTTTAACCTATTTATTTCTTTTTATTTCTTTTTTTAAAATTAATGGGGGTGACACTGGTTAATAAACTCCTACAGGCTTAAGTGTACAACTCTATAATACATCATCTGCATACTGCGTGGTGCACTCACTACTGAAAGTCGTCTCTTGCCACCACCATAGAGCCCCCGTGGTCCTCTTCCCCTCTCCCAGCCCCCTTTCCTCTGCTATCACCACACAACAGTGTCTGTGAAGGCTGCATTGCTTTAAATTCGTTGACTGTATGAGTAATTTAAATACCAAATGGGGCTCTAATACATTCTCCCCTTGGGTACCCCCTACACACACTGGCAACCCACCTATGTTTGGCACATTTCCATGGTAACTGCCATGCTATTTAACGCAAGATTTTGCTGTTGATATGGTGATTTATATTTTTCATGTGGGCTAAATTGGATACAAAAACCTGCAACAGCTTAGTCATGTAGAATCAATTATATGGAATTTTCAATAGTTTCACTAAGCCACATTTCTTCATAATTTTAAAAAATATTTATTGCTGAAATCAAGAGTTTAGTTCAGAATGGTACTTGAAATATGCTTGTCTCTTAGGGGAGATTTTTTTTTTTCAAAATGGCAGTCTGGCTTTAGGCACTTTCTCACTCGTAGAGGGAGAGCAGTGAAGGGATATAGCCAGAGGCCTGGCAGGTGTCAAGATCGCAGAAGCAGAACCAAGAACCTGATGCTAATGAAACAGGATGGGAAAGTAGTTCAAAGAATACCCTAAATAATGGCAATAAGATTTGATATGTCAGAGCGTGCCTCCACAAAATTTTTTAACATTGTTTGGAGGGAACACACACAGTATTGCTGTTCTTTCAGCCCCTGACCTCTCTTTAATTTCTTCTCCATCACAATCTCTGATATCAGCCAATAGTTTTTGTTTTTGTTTTGTTCTTGGCTCCTCATTACTGACCAACCATAAACACATGCATCAGAATTTTTCCACCCATGTGGAAACCACTGTCAATCACCTGGTAAACCTGCATCCGCAGGCATTCTTCACCTATCTCTTTCTGAGCTTCCATTTTCACCACAAGGATATATCTCCAGAGGGAACCCTGGGTGCCACAAAAGCTGCCTCGGTCCCAGAGAAGAAGAACCTGAACCCAGCCTTTCTGGGTATAATGCCGGTGGCTGAGGCCAGGCAGGTCCACATTGGATTTGGGCAGACGGTAGAGAAACTATAGACCCAGAAAGTGTTGGGCCATTCCTGTTTAATAGAGCCTTGCAACAGCAGATGAGCAAACAGGAACACTGCTTCTCACTGCAGCAGGCAAACAAACAGCAAGATTACAGGCAATCTGTAATCTTCTCTGAGGGCAAGCCTTACATAGGCTATGCACATGTGGCATTGTCACGTGCTCACACACTAATTGGGCAAAATAACAAGCGAGCAAGCCTAACACAGATATTTTGCCAACATTCTACCCCTTTAGGGTTGCTCACCTCACAATCTACATGATGGGTACCTTCTGTGATGATCCCTGTGTGAGGAGTGAGGTACATTACATAAACAAACAGAGCCATCGGCAACAGCACAAGTTATATAATAATTACAATTTATATTGTAATTATACAATAATTACAAAAGTGCCCTTTACAATGTCTCCCTGAGCACTCTGCTCAGAGAGTTAACTGGAGGCCCACCTCTAGCCCCCTACCCCATGGTAGGTGGGAGGGCCTGTACAGTCAAGGGCTGTGTCCATTGGAACCATAAAGTGTCCTTGGTGAATCTCTGCAACTGGATGAGAGCAGCTTCCTCTTGCAGGAGGCGCCACCACATGTGCCGGCCTCCCCTCCAATTAGGGTCTCTCATAGTACTGTCCACAAGTGGCATGTCCACACAGCAAGGGAGCCAGTGCCCCCCTCTGGTTGCAGTTCAAGAGTCTGTTATACCACTCAATGATCAGTCCACAATAGATGGCCCAGCTGTCTCTGTAAATCACCAAGGTAAAGGTCCATTACAAGCAACCAGCCATATATCTCTTTATTAACAGATCTTAGCTACTTTCCATAGGTACACTATGCATTGCCATAAGCCCCACCCAAATCTCTCAGAGGTCCAAGCTCACAGAGCCTAATGGAGTCAAACACACTCAAGGCCTGTGCTACCTTAACAGTTCTCTTAGCTGCAAAACAAAAACAAAAACAAAAACAAAAAATAAACAAACCCATTACCTTCTAAGGCCAACACCTGCTACATACTAGAAGGGGAACAGTGACTTGCCAATTCCACATGGGGCCTCTGGTCCCGCCTGTCCCTGTTAGACAAGTCCCTTGGCCTTCCTTTTATTCAAACTGGGACAACCGGTCTTGAGGATCCTCCTTTCCTTCAACTGTCTCCAACAAGTAATCCTGCAACTGTGCAACCCAAAAGGCAGCTATTTTCTTGGCAGCTGCCAGAGCCACCTGCTTCCCCACTTTTTCAGTGGCTGGAACCTCTGTAGCAGCTTAAGCTTCTGCCAAAGCTCTCACAGGACTCTATTAGACCTGCCATCTAATTTCTCCCTACCTACCTCAGTCACAATCAGATCTACCCAAATCTGTGTTTGGGTAACCTTTACAGGCCCATTTATCTTGTTAGTGGGGGGTTAGGGCAGCACAGACAGCAGCCCACACAGCCCAGCCATATGGGTCAATAGTGAGATTTAAATAATTTAACAACTGGTTCTGTGCCCTAATGACCATTTTAAGTATAAAACAAGATGTACCAAAAGGTGGTTTATTATTTCACATATTTAATTTTTAAATAAGAACAATAAAAGAGGTACACAAAACAAGATGCTATAAGGAAGAGTTTTTAAATATTAATGGAAAAATATTAACAACTGATTGAAAAAATAAACATTATTTAAGATATTTCCATATTGCTTCCTTTTTTAAAATTATTTTTATTTATTCATTTTAGAGGAGAGAGAGAGAGAGAGAGAGAGAGAGAGAGAGAAGGGGGGGAGGAGCAGGAAGCATCAACTCCCATATGTGCCTTGACCGGGCAAGCCCAGGGTTTTGAACTGGTGACCTCAGCATTCCAGGACGACATTTGATCCACTGCGCTACCACAGGTCAGGCCATATTGCTTCTTTATTGGCATCCTCACTTGCAATTTTTTTCCCCTTATGGACAGAATAAACATTACTATGGCAACTTAGAATATGCAGTTACACAGATGAACATTAAAAAAGAGCAAGAGGCCTTGGCCGGTTGGCTCAGTGGTAGAGCGTCGGCCTGGCGTGCGGGGGACCCGGGTTCATTTCAGGGCCAGGGCACACAAGAGAAGCGCCCATTTGCTTCTCCACCCCCCCCCTTCCTCTCTGTCTCTCTCTTCCCCTCCTGCAGCCAAGGCTCCATTGGAGCAAAGATGGCCCAGGCGCTGGGGATGGCTCCTTGGCCTCTGCCCCAGGCGCTAGAGTGGCTCTGGTCGCGGCAGAGCGACGCCCCGGAGGGGCAGAGCATCGCCCCCTGGTGGGCATGCCGGGTGGATCCTGGTCGGGCGCATGCGGGAGTCTGTCTGACTGTCTCTCCCCGTTTCCAGCTTCAGAAAAATACAAAAGAAAGAAAGAAAAAAAAAAGAGCAAGAAATATAAATTTGTGATTTCCACACTGGGAAGCTCCCCAGGTGCCCACCTTAAAGAGAACCCTGATTACAAGTGCCATTTTAACAACCAGTTTGCCGAACTCAACAAAAAATTGGGTATCGGTTCTGCCAAACTGGTGCGAACCAGCTGAATCCCACCACTGCTTATGGACCTGTGCTCTCTCCAGCTCCCCCAAGTCTGCCACTATGTATGTAACAACATTGATGGGCTGTCCCACATAGGGGCTCAAGGAAGCCACTAGTGACCCAAAAAGGGCTGACAGGGCACTACAGAGAATAAGGTCCCTCATCCATAAACACTTCCTCATCTGGCCCATGAGGCCTCAGATGGAAAGCAGCATTCTTAATATCTAGTTCCTGAAGGATCTGGGCAGCTCACAATATGATTGCCACCAAGTCACTGCTTCTGGCAAGTCTCCAGCATTCTGCCAGACTACAAATGGCAGCCATCACCCACTCTAATAGGGTATGGTTTCCTTGGTTGTCATGGCAGTTCTGAAGATGCTGCCTCAAGGAGAAATGTGTGGTAATGGCAGCCGATTTTTTCATCTCTTTTCTGGAGAGCATGATGCCATCCATCCCTATTTCCACAATTGCAGCAACCAAGTTGCCAGGGGCTTGGTGGGTTTCTGCCTGAATTTCACCTTCAACTTTATCAGCTCTGCCTGCATGTAAGGATGGACCACAGAGTGCTCAATTACCTGTGCCATGGTTGTGCCTGCCCCAAGGCACTCTTGGCTGCTAGGTTTTTACCTTATGGGTGACCACCAGCTTGGCTCTAAGTCTGCAGATGACAGCTTCAGCCCACACCTCCTTATCCTGAGAAGAGGAGGAATCAGAAATGCCTGTTCCCACCAACTCAGAGCCACTCTGCTGGCATGGATGCTGCTCCTTCTTCAGCGACTGCTTCAGCTCTTGCAGTCGCCAGCTCTTAGCCTGAAGCTCAAGCTCAAGTTCTTGAACCTGCAGTTTTTTCTTTAACAACTGTTGCTGCCAGTGTTCTGCTTTAAAGCAAATTGCAGCTCATGAAACCACAATTCTTTCTTCATCAATCATTCCAGTTCCAGGTGCTGTTGGTGCTCAGTCTGCATTTCACACTGCAGCTCTTGAAAACTGTCAACTTCTTTTTCCAGCAACTGTTGCAGTTCTTGTCATTGTCGGCACTCCGTCAGCAGCTCATCCTGGAGGTCTAAAACTAGGGCAGCCTTCACACAGAGCTTATGGTTTCTTCTCACTGGTCTGTAAGAAATACCTAGCCCATGACTCCCAAAAGGACAGCCACAGGGAACCATATGCTGGAGAACAATGGCCACTCCTCTATCTCAACCTTCAAGTGTGTTGGTGGCTCCATACCAATCTGATCCGAATCCTGCCCACTACGCCAGATGTAATGCTGGTGGCTGAGGCCAGGCAGGTCCACACTGGATTTGGGAAGATGATAGAGAAACTGTAGAGCCAGAAAGCATTAGACCATTTCTGTTTAATAGAGTCTTGCAATGGTGGAAAAGCAAACCGGCAAGGAAAAACTGCTTCTTGCAATAGCAGGGGCAGACAATCTGCAATCTACTCTGAGGGAAAGCACCGGCTGCCTTACACAGACTATACACATGTGGCACTGCCATGTGCTCATGCACTAATCAGGCAAAATACAAGCAAGAAAGCCGAAAACAGCTGTTTTCCCAACACTGGATCTGCGTCCCCCTGGTTCTGCCCACATAGACCCACATCTCTGTGACTTCCTAGAGAAAGGCTTCCCAGATAACCAGGTGAACTTCATCATGAAGATGAGTGACCACCTGACTAACCTCCACAGGCTGGCTTGCACCATGCTGGGGTAGGTATGTCTTCAAAAAGCTCACCCTAAAGCATGATGTGAAGCCTCCAGAGCCTCATGGCCTTTTAGAGGTTCCTCTGATTGTACTGTTGTCAGGACCTCTGCCTGAGCCTCTACCTGCAGCTACTCACAGCCCTGAAACCTCTCCCAAGCCATGGACCCATGAAAACAATAGAGCTTTTGCAGCAGAAAAAAGAAATTAAAACACTGATTAAAACACTGATTATTTCAAAATCACCTGTGGAAATTTCCAAAAGTACAGGTTCTCAGGTCCCATCCTCTGTCCATTTTAAGTGTTCCAATTCCATTGTCCTGGGTGAAATTTGGCAATCTATTTTCATGTGTCCTAGGTTATTCCAATCTTGGATACCTGGGTGAGCATTGCTCTCCAACAGTGAATACTGAAGTATGGTCCGCAAGCCACTTGCATAGGATCACCCAGGAAGCCACTAAAAGTCAGATTCCTGGGCCCCTTTTCTGTCCTAGTAAATCACTAAGGAAGGTTATAGTAAAAAGAAATCTAATTATTTGACAAGCATTCTCTGGGCAACACATAAAACTGAGAAATTCTGCCATAGAGTTGAACTAAGTAAGCAACTCACTTTAAAAGTAAACAGTGGAAATCAAGAAAAAAATTGGGTGGCTTGCTCAAAGATATACATGGTTATTCAATGACAATGCATAATCCTTTTGGGGTATTTTGAACTCACTTGTGTTCAGAAACATTTGATCAGTGTGTATATGACTAGCTGTCTTTTGTTGTAATAGGAAATAATAAAAAATGAGGTATAAGTCAGCTTCTTAGGGAACTCAGAAAAGTCAAGCATAGACAGAGAGACAAGACATATTCTAATGAAACAGAGATAAACTTCAGGCAGTATATTTGTAATTCTGAGAAGTAGTCCTATAGGAATTCTGCAGAGAGAGAAAGACAGATTAGGGCAGGCTGAGCTGTCTTAGAAGGCTTCCTGGAACTAATTTTTTAGATAAGAAGAAAAGTGAAAACAGTCGAATATTCTACATGTGGGGACTACCAGAGAATAGTGGCATAGACCTAGATAGAAATCAGAATGAAAATGTAATAAATTATTTTTAAAAAATTGCCACTTAGTCTCCTAAGAATATCAGTTTTCTCATCTGAGAAATGTAAACATTGAATTAAATCATGTATGAATAAGCATAAAGAAACTTGGGCTCCTAAAGGGATATGAACAAAAGCTGGTCCTACCCTCTTCTTTTCCTTTAAGACAGCAAACACATAATGTGAAACTACAGTTTTCTTTTCCTTGTACCACATGCCTGAGAGAAGATGGTCTACTGGTAATTATCAGTTTTTCCAAATGTTTTTTAAAAGGTTAGAGCTAACTATGCTTTTACTTTTATAATAATTTAATAGTATGACTCTGTGTCTGAGATTTCTGAATTACAATCTTCAAAAACAAGATAAACTTGAGTTCTAGAATTATTCCTTCAAGACTCAAAATTAAGTGATAAGATATAACTGAGATACTCAAAAATGTTTATTGGTTAAATGGTGTGTATATAAAGTTACACTAAAACATTTTTTATGTAAATATATATATAATCTTTTGATCTTTGTCATTTTTTTATTCTTGTAGATAGTTCCCGTAAGGGGACTGTCAATTTTTTCACTGATAAGAAGGTCCCGGGATCTACAATTCAGCAACAAGTCAGGGACTGGTAAAGCCTCAGGGGCACATCTGTGGTGATCAGACAACTCTATACCCTACCTCCACCCCCAGGTAGCCAGGTACAATAAAAAGTGCAGAGGCTGTGAAGTCAAATAGAACTTAACTTGACATCTGGCTCTGCTAAAACCTCCTGGCGGTATGACCTGGGACATGGTACTCCAACTTCCTAACATTCAGGTGCAATATGTGTAAGAAGAGGAACATAACATGTGAGTTGCTGGGTTGTGTTACCAGAAACCATTTCTATAGCACTGTACTACACATAGTACTCAATAAATATGTGTAAAAGAGAGAGAGAAAGGTGAGAGGGGTAAAAGAAAGAGATACAGGAGAGCAGCAGAGATAGAAAGACTGTAGCCAAGGCACATGGGCACTTCCAGAAATGTAAAAAACATCAGAGACCATTTATGATATTTTAGAAAATTTTCTTCATAACATTGACATTGCATATATCAGATCATGGAAGTTAAACAGGGATTCTAATTAATCTAAGCATTTCCAAGAAACAGGACATTTCACAAAACATTTCTAAGAGTCCCAGTATTTCAATTCTTTATCTAGGCCACCACCTTCCGACACCATGGCAACGTATATACCAAAGTGGATTGGAGAAGAGGTTGCTGATGCTTATCCGGAGGGGTAGGAGTGTTTTGTCTCCTTAGCTACTCCATGATCTACAGCAACAAAAAGAATATCCAGGTTTTTTGAGATCTACAGATAGAAAGTTACCTAAATTTTATTTTTTTATTTTACCTCAGTAATATATATATATATATATATGTATATACACACAGACATACACACACACACAGACACACACTTTCCTCAGATTACAGTATTGTTCACAAAGGGCTGTAATTGCTCTCACACAAAGATGCCTTAGCTAAGGCATTCTAGTTGATTAAGGGAACTGAGGAACAATGAAAAAAAATGGGGGGCAGGGTAGCAAAAACAAAAAATCTATTTAAGGCTCTTCATAGCTATTTCAGAAGATAATGTTACCCTGTGTAAGTGGGGATCAGGGCTCAAATTCAAACATTTTCTGCCCCTTCATATTTTTATTCAGTTAAAATATGATGATTAATATTCATTTGACTAAATGAATATTACTTAGTAGCATCATTTGGCCTCTGCAACTTAACTCATTAAAATTCCTCTAGGTAGCCTGAGGTGGCGCAGTGGATAAAGCGTTGACCTGGAGATGCTGAGGTTGCCGGTTCGAAACCCTGGGCTTGCCTGGTCAAGGCACATATGGGAGTTGATCCTTCCAGCTCCTCCCCCCTTCTCTCTCTCTGTCTCTTCTCTCTCTCTCTCTCTCTCTGTCTCTCCCTCTCTTCTCTAAAAAAGTAAATAAATAAATTTAAAAAATTCCTCTAGGTAAATGTTAAGATAAAATATGCATAATTTCTAGACCATCAGAGTTAAAGTCTATTATTGGTTCTTTTCCTTTTCTAAGAAACTAGACTAGAAGCTTGGAGCCCAAAAGGCTGAAATCATTCCCCAGATACTTGAATCATAGTTAGTAAAATAGCCTTTGCCATTTCACTCAAGGCATCTATAAAATATGAAAGATTTTTTTTTTTTGTATTTTTCTGAAGTTGGAAATGGGGAAGCAGTCAGACAGACCCCCGCATGCACCCGACCGGGATCCACCAGGCATGCCCACCAGGGGGCGATGCTCTGCCCATCTGGGGCGTTGCTCTGTTGCAACCAGAGCCATTCTAGAACCTGAGGCAGAGGCCATAGAGCCATCCTCAGTGCCCAGGCCTACTTTACTCCAATGTAGCCTCGGCTGAAGGAGGGGAAGAGAGAGACAGAGAGGAAGGAGAAGGGGAGGGGTGGAGAAGCAGATGGGTGCTTCTTTTGTGTGCCTGGCCGGGAATCGAAACTCGGGACTCCTGCATGCCAGGCCAACGCTCTACCACTGAACCAACCGGCCAGGGCCAAAAGATTTTTAATTAAAAAAATAAATTCTAATAAATTATGGGTGATGTCTTTATAGAACTTAATTATATGCAATTAATTTTTACCTTATTTTAAATTTGTTATTTTCTTTGTTTGACCTAGCAATCTAAGAATTAAACTTTTCCTTATCAGAGACCAAGAGAGGACATGCCCATAGAATTAAACAACTGATCCCTAGGGCATTTCTGAGCTGCTATTCCAACTGAGATGAAATTTTTATACCTTTAGCTCCCTCCATGTTTATACCTGGGAAAGTTACAGATTTTTTTTTATTTATTAATTGATTTTAGAGAGAGAGGGAAAAATATATATAGAGAGAGATTAATTTGTTGTTTCACTTATTTATGCATTCATTGGTTGATTTTTGTGTGGACCCTCACCGGGGCTCTATCTCACAACTTTGATGTATTGGGATGATGCTGTAACCAACTGAGCTACCTCTCCAGAGCCAGGTATGTTTCTATTAAAAACAAACAAACAAGCAAACGTATTTATAAGGTGCTAATGCTCAGCACAGGAAACTCAGCATCCTTGTCCAGCAAAAACGTCAGGTCTGAACAGGCAGTGACTCAGTGAATAGAGCGTCAGCCTGGGGCACAGAGGACCCAGGTTCAAAACCCCAAGGTCGCTGGTTTGAGTGTGATTTCATCCAGCTTGAGCACAGGGTCACTGGCTTGAGTGTGGGATCATAGATGTGCCTCCATGGTTGCTGGCTTGAGCCTTAAGTTTGTTGGCTTGAAGCCCAAGATCACTGGCTTGAATCCAAGGTCATTTGAGCAAAGGGTTACTCAATCTGCTGGATTGGTTACCCCTCCTGCTCCCTCAAGGTGTAATGAGAAAATAATCAATGAACAACTAAGGTGCCACAACAAAGAACTGATGCTTCTCATCTCTCTCTCTCTCTTCCTGTCTGTCCTTGTCTGCCCTCTCTTTATCTCTCTCTATCTATCTCTGTCTCTTCTACTAAAAAAAAAAAAAAGAACTTCAGCTATGTACACAATGTAGTGCTAATTGCCATATCTTCCACATCTCCACACCCCCTACCTCCTCATATTCTATGAGGTATCTTAAGGGAAATATATACATATTTATGAGAGGATAGAAGGGGGTAGATTTCCATTCAGAACTTATACACTGAACAAGGGCTGCCCTGCTCTGTTGCTCAGAGCCACCATGAGTAATGCATGGGAGCTGGAAGACTGGAGGAAAGCTCTGGATGGTGTGGGCTGCAATGCCGACAAGCTTGCCCAAATCCTGATTATTGAGCATGGAAATTTATGTATTACCTTTCAGCATGCCAACTTCTTATCTACCCAAGAGAATTTCCTTTTGAAAGCATACAAATAGAGTTAATAGAGTCTGAGATAGTCTGTTCTTTAAGCACTGAGCTCCCTTTTATCTAATGATTCAAAAGTTTCCTCTCCTTGGAAAAGCCACATTTAAGTGGTGGAATTCAGGTAACTCCCTGGATTGAAGTTACTGCAAAAGTCACTCAGATAATCTGACCATAATGATCACAGATATTTCTCTTTTGTTATGAGAGGGAAAAATAAAAAAGCAGACCAGTTGAAAGGCATCTTACCTCTGACTGTAGTTTCGTCTATTAAGTCTTAGCTCTACCACTTGGTGACACTGTGTGAATCACTTAACCTCTCTGGTTCCCAGTACACAAAATAAAGAACTTAAAAGAGCTGATTTAAGATTTTATAAACTCATGTTCTACTAATTCATATCCCACCCTTGACTCCATTATTGGTCTGTCTTTTCATATTAGCAACAACAGTGCCTTACTTATTCTGCGTCATTGTGGCTTATTTGTGTTATTTTATGTTTCTTACACTTTTTCCCCTAGTATTAGACACAGAGAGAGAGAGAGAGAGAGAGAGAGAGAGAGAGAGAGAGAGAGAGATCCAGAGAGAAGGACAGATAGGGACAGTCAGACAGGAAGGGAGAGACATGAGAAGCATCAATTCTTTGTTGCGGCATCTTAGTTGTTCATTGATTGCTCTCATATTTGCTTTGACCAGAGGCTTTAACCAAGCCAGTGACCTCTTGCTCAAGTCAGTAACCTTGGACTCAAGCCAGCAACCCTGGGCTTTGAACCTGGGTCCTCTGTGTCCCAGGTCAAGGCTCTACCCACTGTACTGCTGCCTGGTTATACTATAATTCACTTTTGAATTAGATGAGAAAACTGGAGATACAGAGATATTAAGCAATTTGTTCAAGATTAAAAGGCCAGTAAGTGGCCAAACTTGGATCTGAACCTGTCTAGCTTCAAGACCTGTATGTACTCTTAGTTTTTATGTTCTATCATCTCTCTTCCTTCTAAAAGTTAGTACATGGTATCTCTGTCTATGTAATGTCTTCTGATTAACTGGGCAATTGACATGTTTTTGTGGGCTGAGTAAAAAGAAACAGTATCAAGCATACATATATCATCAACTGTTATGATTAAGCCTTCAAAGTGTTGGCCAGGAGGAAAATGATCCTCCAGATTGCAAGTAAAGAAAGCACATCAGAAACTACAGCAATCTATATCTCTCTATCTCTATCTCTATGTCCATGTCATATCTACAACTGTATCTGTATATCTATAACATTTATCAATATATAATGTCTATCCATATTCATATCTATCTATCTATCTTTGTATCCATTTCACTAATTTTTCGGTTGTACAGTGTCTAATATCCTGGAGAGTTTGCCATGACAATTGATTTAGTAAATATTCTTATATGAACCTAGAATATTTAGGAAAGATATTGATGTTTGAACTTCCACAATCAAAAATCAGATTCAGTCATCTAAGAAGAAATATTTTGACTATCATAAAAGGAGTCACATTTTATAAAGTCAAAGCTTCTGCTGTGCAGAAAAACTCAGAAAATATTTTAGATTATTTATTTTTAAAAATATTTTAATAAACTAAATATTTTTTTCCACAAAATTATGGAGAGCTAGATGACACAATTGGTTTAAGCCAGTATTAACAATGATAATAACTAGAGGAGGAACAGATACTGCTCACACTAATTGAAATAAAACCAGGTCCTTAACAGTAATATAGTAGATGAGTTACAATGCACCTTGCTATAATATATGTGTATCATTCCCAATCTTGCCAGTTTTAACCCAATGCATAGTGTAGCTCAGCACTTCACCAGGTCAGAAGTATAGACTCAAACTTGCAAGAGAGTCAGTGAATTATTTTACAGAAACAAAATCAGCACTACTAGATTCTTTTTAATACTTTTTTTTTCTATTTTATTGTCTATTGTACTTGTACATTTTAAACTGTTAGCTTAAAACTAGATGCATTGCATTGGATTTCTCAATAAGAAATCCTATTCTAGAAAATATCTATTTTTAAACAGACCAAAAAATAATGATTTCTATGTTTTTTGTTTACTTTTCACAACATGGAACAATGTGCTAGCCTATAAGCTTTATAAGGGCTGGGACTTTGGCAATTGGGTTGGTTGATGTTTCTTAAGTTCCTAGAATGGTACCTGCACGCAGCAAGCACTAAAAAAATAGTCATTGGAATGTTGAATAAATAATTATTATCAGAAAGATAATTACTTCCTCCTGAGTCATTTTGTGCCTAGTAAGCAAGTAGAGATTTGCTGTTTTTAAAATTTTCTTGCTATAATAAAATAAAGAAGTATCTGCTTGACATCTTAAGGGACTGCTGTTAACAAATGCAAATACATGTTACCCAGGTACTAATTCCTAAAAGTCCCAGAATAGTAGACAGTTTGTTCCAATGTTATATTTCCTCTTCCAATGAATAAAGTAACTGCTAACTACTCTCAACAGAATACTCTATCCAGTCTCATTTTGATAGAAGTAACAGAACTCATTTCTACCAGCTTAAGAAAATGAAGGTTTTTGTTGTCCAGTATTGTCCAGTTTCAGAAGCAACCAAAAGCTGACAAGAACAGGATATATAATCAGTCATATCCAGGCTGTAGAGCCAGAGCCTCTGTCTCTTTGGAAACGTGCAGTTTATTCTCTCATCTCTGTAAAAATGCTTTGTTTTCTCTAGTTGAGTGGGCCCAGTGGCTAACACAGTGGGGTGTGCTGTAAATATTTTTTAATGAATGAATGTCATATTGCTGCTTCTCCATAAATATAAATAAAAATGACTACATGGAAGGGTTTTGGATTCTAATACTGTTATCAACTTATATCTCTCCTTCATGGTTTAAAACTCTTAACCCTTTGAGAAGTGAGGTTTTTTATGCTTGCTGACCCCTGGGAGTGAGCTTTTTTCAAAAAATAAATTTAGTTCCAGTTACAGTTTTATTAACTTAAAATCATGTTTATTTGATAACTAATTTATGGAAACAAGAAGAACATATATATTTTTTTTAATGTTGCCTCACAATTTTAAAATAAATTGATCGTACTCTGGCTGGTCAGGTGGCATGAGGATGTACATGAACATTTGTACTACTCAAAGGGTTAAGGAACAATCTGGTTGACTCAACTTAGCAATGGGTTGACTCTTTCTTGAGTAAGAGACTCACTTCTCTAATCAGCTGTTACTAGGGAGCCTACCCCTCTTATGGGGAGGCCAACTTTCAGAAATGGGTGCATTGTCAAGCAGGTTTTTGAAGAAATGCATTCTGAAATAATGTTGAGTGTTTGCAAACATGATTGTAATGGTTTCTCTACACAGGACCCTCTGCAGTGGGACTTTGATGCTTCACCCCTTAAGAATGAGGGTCCATTTTCTGCTCCTTGATTCTGGGCTAACTTTATGACTTACTTGAGTAGCAGAATGTGGAGGAACTAAAGATGTGAGAGTTCTTAATCTTAATTCTCTAGAGACTTGAGCATACTAATAGCCACATGTGACGATCTCACAATTGCCTGTTAGGTATTGGAAGTCATATTGTGAGGCATCAATAACCACTACATGTGAAAGCAAGGCTGTGTTAGACTTTCCAGCCCCAGCTGAGCTACCAGATGCCTGCTGCCATGTGAGTGACTTCAAATGAAAACAATGGAAGTAGTCTGAGCAAATACAATGGTTTATGCTTTACACTTCTATGTTTAGGGTGATTTATTTACAGAAATGGATTATTAATACAAAATTTTATAAATTTAAATAACTTTCTTTGTTACTGACAGAAAAAGTACTGAAAGATGAATTGGTATCAAAGCTTTCATTTATAAATTGACTACTTATCTAGGTCAGCTTGATTGAAAAAAAACCATAAAACAAAAACTGGGGGGGGAGGGAAGAATTAAAATTATTCTTGGCATTTTAATAGAAAGAGATTTAGGTTTGTGCCCTGGTTCCAATGCTTACTAGTTATTATAATACTTAACATCCTAGACCTCAGTTTAATTATCTGTTAAATGGGAACAATAAAATCTATATTTCAGGGAGGGCTATAAATGTCACCTACTCTACAATAAGCACAACCATTGTTGTCGGGGTGTCATGAAAATTAAATGAGATCACTTATATAAAATTTATATATTTGTTCTGCTCAGTGCTCTATCCTTAATATCTAACACAGTGTGTTTGGCACTCAATTGTTGCTCAATTAATTTTTTTAAAGATTTTTATTTATTCATTTTAGAGAGGGAGGTAGAGAGAGAAAGAAGGGGGAGAGGAGCAGGAAGCATCAACTCCCATATGTTCCTTGACCAGGCAAGCCCAGGGTTCCAAACCAACAACTTCAGTGTTTCAGATTGACTTTTTATCCACTGCGCCACCACAGGTCAGGCCTTGCTCAATGAGTTTATTTATTAAAAAGAATAAAATTTATATTAAATATATAGTGCCATGTAAATGTTCAATATAGGCATAAACTCAATGCACACTATGGACTTCATTTTGTCTCTGACAGAATTTTAGGAACTAAGTAAGTGGTTTGGGAACCTAACTGGACAAAGAACTTTTATACCAAAAAAGTATCTTTGTGTGTCCTCTGTCACCATTCCAAGTGTGCTTCAGCAAGTAGAAGTGGCAGCCCAGCTCATCTTCAAACAAATGACCCCCAGACACCATCTAGACCAGGGGTCCCCAAAATTTTTACACAGGGGGCCAGTTCACTGTCCCTCAGACCATTGGAGCGCTGGACTATAAAAAAAAAACTATGAACAAATCCCTATGCACACTGCACAAATCTTATTTTAAAGTAAAAAAACAAAATGGGAGCAAATACAATATTTAAGATAAAGAACAAGTAAATTTAAATGAACAACCTGACCAGTATTTCAATGGGAACTATGCTCCTCTCACTGACCATCAATAAAAGAGGTGCCCCTTCCGGAAGTGCAATGGCGGCTGGATAAATGGACTCAGGGGGCCGCATGTGGCCCGCGGGCCGTAGTTTGGGGACCCCTGATCTAGACTGCAGTGGTAGTCAACCTGGTCCCTACCACCCACTAGGGGCCGCCCCAGTTTTCATGGTGGGCGGTAGCAGAGCAACCAAAGTATAAATAAAAAGATAGATTTAACTAGAGTAAGTTGTTTTATAAAGATTTATTCTGCCAAACTTAGCAAAAATCCAACATAAAGTACTTGGCAAGTAATTATTATTATATGCTTTAACTTGCTGTAACTCTGCTTTATAAATTTTATAAAGTAAAGTTACTTCCCTACTTTATAAATCACCATTACTGCGGAACCGGTGGGTGGTTAGAAAATTTTACTACTAACAGAGATACAAAAGTGGGCGGTAGGAATAAAAAGGTTTACTACCCCTGATCTAGAGTAACATTCTCCGGTGCTAGGTCCTGGGAAACTCTACCTTTTAACAAACTCTTTGAAAATGTGGGTTAGTGATTGATCAAGTTTGGGAAAGCCACTCAGGAAATAACCACTGGGGCATCAATAATTTACATCAGCATAGGAAGGCCCTGAGTAATACTGCAGTCAATAGCAAACAAAAGACTGTAACAACAAACCTTTTGTAAACAGGTATTTTCATTTTTTATTTTACATTTCAAGTGATTTTTCACTATATGATGCCTTTTAACACACCACAAAGATGTTACTGGTAAAGGGACGAAACCTCGATTCTCGTCTTGCTTGAGAGAAAGAATTCAATCAAGAGACACAGTATAGCGAGCAAAGAAAGCAAGGGTTTATTGGCCATGCAGGAATACACTCAGGAAGACCTGAGCAAACAATTCACTCGCAAGAATGAGTGCCCCAATTTGTTACAGAATTTCGGTATTTATGGGTTTTACTTCCTGGACTTTTACCTTTTTTGTTTTCTTTCTAGCTTCTTCTTCTCCTCATTTATCTGTATTCTTTGTATTGCTGTGGGTCTGAGACCATATCAGGGAACTGGGAACCATCAATCTGGGTGTCATGAGGTAGATCCTGCATACCTGGAATCAGTGGTGGGATTCAAATAGTTTTAACTACTGGTTCTCTGCCCTAATGACTGTTTTAAGCATCTCTCTTCCCCTCCTGCAGCCATGGCTTGATTGGAGAGAGTTGGCCCTGGGAACTGAGGATGGCTCCAAGGTCTCCACCTCAGGTGCTAAGAAGAGCTCAGTTGCTAAGCAATGGAGCAATGCCCCTGATGGGCAGAGCATTGCCCCCTAGTGGGCTTGCCAGGTGGACCCCAGTTGGGACACATGCAGGAGTTTGTCTCTGCCTCCTCTTCTCTCACTGAATAAAAAAAAAGAAAAAGAGAAAGAAAAAAAAACATTAAATAATACCTGACATAAAAACAAAACTGTTAATATATTTCTATATTGCTTCTTGATTGGCGTCCTCATTTGCAATTTTTTTTTCACCTATGGGTGGAATGAACATTACTACGGGTGCTTAAAATATGCTGATACAGAGATGAATGTTAAAAAAAAAGAGTAAGGAATGTAAATTTGTGATTTTTACACCTTAGAGAGTACCTTGATTACAAGTGCCATTTTAACAACTGGTTCATCGAACTCAATAAAAAATTAGATATTGGTTCTGCCCAACTCATATAAACTGGCAGA
This sequence comes from Saccopteryx bilineata, assembly GCF_036850765.1. Taxonomy (NCBI): domain Eukaryota; kingdom Metazoa; phylum Chordata; class Mammalia; order Chiroptera; family Emballonuridae; genus Saccopteryx; species Saccopteryx bilineata. The sequence continues at coordinate 232,373,297 of NC_089492.1, forward strand.
ATCCCACCACTTGTTAAAATCCGACATGTCTATCGAAACCTGCTGCTTACTGAAGCCATTGGAGTTTAAAACTATCTGCATAATTGTAAATGATCATTTAAATAACACAATATAAACTGCCACCAGCTAGCATAAAAACAAACAAACAAAAACAACATAAAGAACCCCTAGATGGACTTTGTTTACTTATGCCAGAAAAGTCTAAAGTCACCTACCCTAGTTAAGAGCTCCAAGCTTTCTCTGTTACCTCTGTCTTCAAATTCAATTCTTTGTGTCCTGGCTGGTGACACAGTGGAACCGGCTAAATCTCATCACTGCCTGAAATGCATGAGGGCAATTCATCTCTCCCCCCTTGTTTGCCTCTAACTACCTAACCTAACATTCTCCTCTCAAGAAAGTGGGACCCAAAAGCTTTTAGTAAGTTGAAGGGCAAAGGTCTGGCTTCTGTAACTTGTTCTTGCTATTCATGACATAAACAGATGGATCCCTGCCTCTTGCTGACTGTCTGAGACAGGATTAGGTAGGGCAGAACTGGATTCCCTCAAGATCTAGAGGGCTGTTTGAGTCTTTTTGAGGAAATGAGCTGAAATCCCTTCGTGACTATCATCTTAAACTGGATTGTCTGAATTCTGGGAGAGACAAAGCAAATGAGACAAGCATGAACCAAAAAGTAATAGGAGGAGAATTGACATTAAGGAGCTAAGTAGCAGAAGAAACCAAGTCATTTTGGAAAGCATATACAAAAATTAGAGGATATTTTATAGCTTCACATTCATTTTGAAATATTCCCTAATTTTTGTGAGCAGTATATTTTGTGTCGAGTTCCAAACGGTGTTTTCAATGCCTTGTTGGCTATAGGGCTGTAACCAATTAGCATGTTTCATAATTGTCTTGGTGCTGTCTTCAAATTGACCTGTGGTATTTACGTAAAAGCGGCAAGAGGTGTTTGCTATAGCACAAACTTTGCCCTTTAATAACCTTCTATTGTAGGACTCGTAAAAGGTGAGTGATATCTTCCTGCTGGTACCAGCCCTCAGTATTTTTGATATATCTATGTTGTCTGACCCAATTAATTTCCTCCTGGGTATAATGAAGAGCTAAAGGTCTCCTCTGAGCCTGTTGGAATTAAAGGCCCTAAAAGAAAATTTTGAGCAGAAGCCGTTTATTTTGCAGAGATGTCAGGAAACTTATTTCCCTGTGTTATTTCATCTGCTCTTTTTTGATGTCCCTTGCAGTGTAGAACTGCTATTTTCTTTGACTGGTTTATAGCTTGGAGTGATTTGAGGATCAGAGACCCATGCTTGATAGGCATATCTCTGGCTGTGAGATAGCCCTTTTTTTCCAGATAGAAGCATGAGCATGAAGTACTAGAAATGCGTGTTTAGAATCAATGTAAATGGATTATTTTTCCTACCCCTAGTTTAAGAGCCCTTGATAAGGCTTTTAGTTAAGCTAACTGGGCAGATATCCCAGGAGGAAAGGCTCAGGTCTTAGTGACTTGTTGAGATGTGACCATTGCATACCCAGCATAATGGACCCCATCCCTGATGAAGCTACTCCCATCTGTGAACCAAACCTCATCCACATTGTCTAGTGGCCGATCCTTCAATCTCTCCTGCTAGCATAGGTTTGACCAATGGTTTCGCTGCAAGAGTGGAGGGGTTCCGTGTCCCCTGGAAGGGGCATTAAGGTGGCTGGATTTAGAGTGGATTAGCACTCTATCCTAACCTGGGGTTTTTCTAACATGAACACTTGGTACTTTAGTATTCTGCTATCAGTAAACCAGTGGGGCCCCTTACGCTCTAAGAGGTAGTTTATTTGGTAGGCCCCTTATGCTCCAGGAGGGAGTTTATTTGGTAGGAAGTATACAGGATGATTTCTTATCCAAGAGTTGACATTGATGCTTGACCAGGCAGTGACGCAGTGGATAGAATGTCGGATTGGGATGCGGAAGTACCCAGGTTCGAGACCCCAAGGTCACCATCTTAAACGCAGGCTCATCTGGTTTGAGCAAGGCTCACCAGCTTGGACCCAAGGTCACTGGCTCGAGCAAAGGGTTACTTGGTCTGCTGAAGGCTCACAGTCAAGGCACATATGAGAAAGCAATCCATGAACAACTAAGGTGTTGCAACAAAACACCGATGATTGATGCTTCTCATCTCTCTCCATTCCTGTCTGTCTGTCCCTCTGTATCCCTCTCTCTGACTCTCTCTCTGTCTCTGTAAAAAAAAAAAAAAAAAGTTGACATTGGACACCTCCTCATCCAGCAGGGTTGCTGCTGCCACTACCCTAAGGCAGTGGGCCCAACCCTGTGCGACTGGGTCTAGGTTTTTAGAGAGGTATCCAATAGGTTGATGGGCGGGCTCTAGAGTTTGAGTTAAAACCCCTAAGCCTACCCCTTGTTGTTCAGTTACATACAGTCGGAAAGGTTTCTCTGGGTTTGGCAACCCAAGAGCAGGTGCCTCTATTATTGCTGACTTCAGTCAAATGAATGGTTGTTTTGTTCCCTGCCCTAAAGCAGAGGGTTCTGTTCAGGCTCAGATATGAGAGCCTGGTATAAATGTTTTGATATCTTCTCATATCCTAGGACCTACAGTCTGTAGTATCCTGTCAATCCAAGGAAAGTTTGGAGCTGCTTCCAGGTAGTGGGAACCAGGATCTATTGTATAACCTTCACTCTTTCTGGGGATCAACTTTATTCTCCAGGGCTGAGAACCAGTCCCAAATAATTTACTCGTTGCTGTAATATTTGTGCCTTCTCTCTAGTTACCTGGTATCCCCATTCAGCAAGAAAATTTAGAGTCTTAGCAATATGCTGGAGGCCTAGCTCTTTGGTGGGGGAGTAGGTAAGTAAATCATTGACATATTGAATGACCTGGCCACACCCCTCAAGAGATAGGTCCTTTAGGTCCTTTACCAAGGCCTTCCCAAACAGATGGAAGACAACTGTCCAGAATATGAAGTCAGCACAGAGTGGGCAGCTCCCAAAGCCAAAAGAAAATTTAGAGTCCTGCCACATCCAGGGTTACACTTGGCTTCATCCCTTCAATGATGATAGTTGATTTGGGGCCAGACAGAATGTAGGGCCCCCTCACTTCAAGGCCAACACAGCCTGGAATTCCGACCTAGGAGCCCTCCGGCCCTCGGGCAGTCCCGCTTCCAATGGCCAAATTTCTGGCAGAGGGGGCAAGGCTTATGGGGAGGCATCTCCCTGTCTGAGCCTTCTCCTGCCCAATGGCCGGGCTTCTCACAGCGGTGGCAGTTACCAGGATGGGCCTGCTTTGGATTCCCTTGGGGCAGGTGGCCTTGTAAAATTGCCATGAGCTGTGCCTGCCATTTCTCCTTACATTTTCCCTTATCTTGTATTCTCTCCTTCCCCTCTTCATCTCGATTATAAAAGACTGATTTGGCAGCCTTTAGGATATCAGGATAGAGGGTACCTGGCCCCATTTCTAATTTTTGCAGTTTTCTTTGAATGTTAGGGCTGCTTGTGTTAAAAAACTGATCCTTCGTGATCAGATCCCCTTCAAGTGAGGCAGGGTCAAGATTTGTATATTTTAGGAGGGCCTTCTACAACCCTTCTACTAAGGTGTTGGGATTCTCATTTGGCCCTTGGTCAACGGTGGCTAATTTATTACAGTTTGTTGGCTTAGTCTTCCTAGCCCTCATACCTTTGAGTATGCAACTTAAAATATGATCTCTCACCCGAATGTCATCTGGGGAGCTGTAGTCCCACTTTGGGCCATGTTGGGGCATGGTGGCAGAACCTTGTGGATATCACTGATTGAGGATATATTGACATAAACTGTTGGCAAATTGTAAGGCTGCCTCAGCTATGGCTTGTTATTCCCCATGAGAGAGAATTGTATTAAAGAGGAGAGTAATATCCTTCCAAGTTAGGTCAAAGTTTAAATAGATCTTTGGGAACCCTGTTATGAAATTATCAGGGTCATCTGAAAACTTCCCTGGTTTGTTTTTTATTAGAAGGAGATCCTGCATTAGAAGGAGTATAATGGGCTCGAAGAGAGTGTCCTCTGCTTTGTTCTTGGGTTCCCGGACTCAGCAAGCCTTACCGTGAAACTCTCCTCCAGTCTCATCCTGTTAGAGACCATCTTCCAACTCTAAACTCACTGACAGGACCTCCTTTTTCTTCTACCTGTTGTCTTGAGGAACTGAGTTCACCAGTGCATGCCTTTGATTAGAAGGAGTGCATGCACCAGTGCATGAAAAGGGAACTGTACTTTGATGGGGCCTCTAGGACTAGTTGCTTCATGGAGAGGGCACAGTCTAAGGTTCTGGGCAGGGAGCAGTAGGACAGGTCCCAGGACATGGAGGTACCTGTTTTGGCACTGGGAGTTTGGGATAAATAGAACTTCCTTTTTTATTCTTTCCCACAGCCCCTGGTTCCACCAGGGGCTTGATTTTTTTTGAGATCTGTTGTTCCTGTGGTGGTCAGCTGCTTACAGCTAGAACAGCTGATCTGGTCTAGAGGTCTTACAAAGTTTTGGGTTGTCTCTTAAAGCCATACAAGCTTGGACATATGGAACTTCAGTCCATTTGCCTTGATGGCAACAAAAGAGACCTAATTGGAGAATGGTACTGTAATTCAAGCTACCATTTTCTGGCCAAACCTCCTGATCCCCTAACTTATATTGTGGCCACTTTAAGGTTTGGGATCAAATTTTGACTAGTTCTTGAGAATACCTCCAAGGAGTGAACACTGAGGAATGGAGAATTGGTTTCTTATCTGGAAGAGAATAGAGGAGAATATGGGGGAAAACAGGCATCCCAATTTTTCCAGAGTATAATGGGCTCGAAGAGAGTGTCCTCTGCTTTGTTCTTGGGTTCCTGGACTCAGCAAGCCTTACCGTGAAACTCTCCTCCAGTCTCATCCTGTTAGAGACCATCTTCCAACTCTAAACTCACTGACAGGACCTCCTTTTTCTTCTACCTGTTGTCTTGAGGAACTGAGTTCACCAGTGCATGCCTCATCGTTCCCATTCTCATTCCCCAAGATGCATTTAGCAGAGCAGGGATAAGGACTTCACTTCTAGTTGTTTCATTAATTTCTGGAATTTCCAGACAAAGTAGCAGGCCCAGTAGTTATGATTACCAATGCACAGAAAGATTTGTCCCTATAAAGCCCGTAGCCACGGCCACCATCACAGCCGCCTGGCTCGTACAGGTTCGCATTGGATTCGGACAGACGGTAATGAAACAACGGAGCCAGTTGGTGGGCCCTTAGCTTTAATCCTAGCTTGCACTCGGTGGGCAAGAAATACACACAGTGGGAAACACTTCCCTTTTTATTTAGGGCTCCCAAAGCCACTGACTTATCTGAGTTTCCTAGAATCAAAGGTTTCTACCTCACCAGCCTTATTCACCTCCGTTCTCCATCTCCTTCTCTCTGCACAAACTGGCTTCTCCCTCAGCACTCCACCATCTTGGCTGCCTCTCCTCTCCTCCACATGGCCTTTTTCTGCTCTCCTCCAGCATGGGATCCTCCTAGAATGTAATCACTCTTCCCCAGAACAACTGATCTCTTTTAAAACCTTTTGGCGTGAAAGCCCTCCCTCAACACACATTAATTTAATCACACCTATCCCAAGCAAGAAGGGCAACTAATATTATCACCTGGGCAACGGGCTTCCATGTGGGCAGCACCATCTTTAACAAAGTGAGCATAATATATTTTATCTGCCCAACAGTCCCCTTTTCCCCTTTCTCTCCTGAACCCCTGTAAGGTCCCACTTCCTTGCATCCTTGGGCCTCATTCAGAAGAACTGGGATGCCATGGCCAACAACCATGGTGGAATTGGTGGAGCTGGTGTTTGGTTCCATATTTTGTGAGCTAATAAAGGCCTGATCTCCTAGCATAGCAGGCCATAGATGATAACAGGAAAATATGAATAAGTACCTGTTAATGGGGTTGAGCTAGTGTTCCTTCTCTCAGAATATGGGCAGGCTCACCTGGGACAGCGCCACTTGCCAGAGGAACAAACAGCAAGATTCACGGACACAGGAGAAACAGGGCAGAAGAACATAACACCAAACATTGAAAAAGTGTTGTGTCATGCTGAATGCAAGCAAGTCTGGAGTTGGCAAGGAGGCTGGGTTATATCCCTGAGAGGTCATTTTCTGTCACTCTGTTATTTCCTAGCTTGGGAAATGCCACAGGAGTGGGACTTGATTGGTTACACAGTGTGCCTGGTTGCATGGGCATTTTCTTGTGGCCATTGGGTCGCCTAGAGCATCCTTCCCCGGTCCATGACCAGCTTATCATGTCACCGGGGGGTCTTCTAGTGGCGAGCACCCTAAGGGCTCTTAAGTGCTTGCCCGGTGCCCACAGGTGCAGCGAATGGCGAGGGGGGTAGAAAAGGACTGTTGCTGGAGGAGAACAGCCTCATCAGTGGGTCAGCCTGCGTTCAACTCCAGATGTGAGAAAGGAAGAAAGGGAGGAAAAGAATATCCTTCGGGCCAAGTAGGCAAGGATCTCCCTGTCGGAACTAGTAGCCTGACAGGGAGCCATGGGGAAGGGCCGTATGTGGTTGTACTGTGTTCCTGGTGCATGGACGCTGTCTTGCAGCTGGCAGGGCGCCTGGTGCAAACTTCCCCGGGGTCCATGACTGACTTATCCTGTCACGGGAGGGGTGGGGGGTGTCTTCTAGTGGCCAGCGTGCTAGTGGCACTGCAGTGCGCACTTGTGCCCGCAGTGATGCAGGGATCTGCAGGGAGAAAACCCTGTGGCCAGAAGAAAAGGTGCAGGAGGGAAAGAAAGCATGACTAGTCAAGTCCTTCAAGCCAAGGTGGCAAGAACGACTGATTGCACCAGTAACGAGGAGATCCAAGTCACAGCACCAAAAAGATGTTACCAGTGAAGTGACAAAACCTCGATTCTTGTCATGCTTGAGAGAAAGAATTCAATCAAGAGACAAAGTATGGCAAGCAGAGAAAGCAAGGGTTTATTGACCATGCAGAAATACACTCAGGAAGACCTGAGCAAACAACTCACTCGCAAGAATGAGTGCCCCAATTAGGTATTTATGGGCTTTACTTCCTGGGCTTTACCATCCCCCCCCCTTTTTTTCTTTCTAGCTTCTTCTCGTTTATCTGTCTTCATTGTATTTTTGTGTGGCTGATACCACATCAGGGAACTAGAGACCATCAGTCTGGGTGTGACGAGGTAGATCCTGCATACCTGGAATGCATGGGGTAGTTCATCCTTCCCCCTCCTTTGCCTGTCCCGGCTCATGTCTAACTACCTAACCTAACAGAACTAGTATTCATCGGGACACACTGTGGAAAGTCCTGCTCTAATGTGATATACCTTACCCTACTTTATAGAGAAGACTGAGGTCCTGGGTGTGGGGGAGGCAGGGACTTGTACACTGATTCCAAATTAGACTTTATTATTCAGATGCAGCACTAGCCATTCCCTTCATTTGCCTTCTGTGGTAATGACTTTTCCAGCAAATCCCTTTGGAAGCATCTCTTATGTTGGGCAAATGAATATGTAAAATTTTTATTTTTTGAGTTTGCTCACTTTTATTGTTAAAAAAAATGGCACTGGGCAGCCACGTATGTACTTGCCTCAGAGCAAGACAATTGATTGCAAATTGTGGATTGCATTTCTGCTTGGGAGGAGCCATTGTTTCACTAAGGTTTCCTGGAGGAGGGGGTCTTTGTGAGCCCAGTCAGTTTTGCAGGTAGCGCAGATGAGGAGAATGCAGAGTGCTGAAGAAGAAGCCAGTTTTACAGAGAGAGAGAGAAGGAGTACAGATGGGGAACCAGAGCTGAGGGGCTTTGCAAGCTCCACTGAGACTGATGGGGTCTTTGATTCTAGGAGTAATCAGAGAATATCTCAGGGCTTTGGGAGCCCTGAATGAAAGGGAAGTGTTTTCCCTACCTGTTTGCTCATAGGCTGGTGCGAGACTTTAATAAATGGAATGGCCCACCATTTTTTGGCTCCAGTGTTTCTTTGCCATCTGCCCAAATCCAGTGAGAACCTGCATGGCTATGACGGTGGTGGCCACAGGCCATACATCTTCTCTTTAACTTCCCACCAGTATGCAACCATTTCTTAGAGCACATAAAAGGCTGTGGAATTCCTTCACCACCCTGCTCACAAAGGGAAGCAGCATTTTTATCTTGCCAAGTGTAAAGCAATGTCTTGGCTGGCTTCATCTCATCTATCTCTGTTAATGACCTAAGCATGCAGTCCTGGCTTATTTATTACAAGCAGGGCACATAGGAAAATGGCAGACCTCCTCACCGTCTGGATATTTACAAAAACTCTGATTCTCCCAATGGAGATGTTCTCTTTGCCCCAGCTAAGTTTTATGTTAGTAGTCAGATTTGACAAGTGCATTTTACTTACTAGGAAAAGAATAAGAGACTAGTTTAGGGGAGATGATGACAGTTTTAGGGGGTATTTGAGAGGCAGGACTGCCTAGTGATTAAGACCATAGGCTCTGCAGTCAGTCCCATTTGGGTGTGAACGCCAGCTCCATCACTAGGTTGGAAAATTACCTAATGTGGGTGTTGGGCAGATAAGTTTGTAAACTATAATTTTTATGCTTACTTTATTAAAGATGGCGCTGCCCATGTGATTGGCCATCACCTAGGTGATAATATTAATTACCTTCCTGCTTGGGAAGGGGCTTGGTTATACTAATGTGTGCTGGGGGAGGGATTGTCCTGCTGAAAGGCTTTAAAAGGAGGAGCTAGGAGGCTATTTTGGGAGAGAAGGAGAACACTTGGTTCCAGGGGAGAGAGGCCGCGTGGTTGTAGGGGAGGAGGCAGCCATAATAAAGGCATGCAGAGGGGGCTGAGTGAGACTGGTGAGGCCTTTGATTCTAGGAAAAAAACAGAGAAAGTCAATGGCTTTGGGAGCCCTGAATGGAAAGGGAAGTGTTTTCCCTCTGTGTGTATTTTCTCACCCCTGCTGGTTGCGAGCAGGAAAAAAGGATGGCCCACCAGTTATTGGCTCTGTTGCTTCATTACCATCTGTCCAAATCAAATGGGCACCTGAAAAAGCTAGGCAGTAGTGATTGTGGCCGCGGCTACTAGCCTTACAGTGTGCTAAACAAACAAACAAACAAAAAAAAAACAACAAAAAAAAAGAAAGAAAGAAAGAAAGAAAGAAAGAAAGAAAGAAAGAAAGAAAGAAAGAAAGAAAGAAAGAAAGAAAGAAGACAAGGCCACAGACTAAACCTGATAAGTTCAGGTGAGCCCTGCATGATGGCCCTGCAAACTCGAGACCTAAAGTAACCACACAGAATGGTCTAAAATTAAAACTTTCTTTTTTTTTTTTAATAAATTTTTATTAATGGAAACTTTCTAACTAAAAGCAGTTTATGTTGGTTAGTCCTGTCCTAGGATGGTATTTTTCTCTAAGAAAAGTCAATGCTTACCTTAATCTAGCCCAGGGGTCGGGAACCTATGGCTCACAAGCCAGATGTGGCTCTTTTGATGGCTGCATCTGGCTCACAGACAAATCTTTAATAAAAAATAATAACGTTAAAAATATAAAACATTCTCATGTATTACAATCCATTCATTTCCTACCACTCATGTTCATGGTTTCAAGTCGCTGGAGTCAATCACAGCTGTCCTCTGGAACAACACCAAATTTTTATTGGATAATGCATAGCGTACATGGATCATTATGAGGTCAGGAAGTAAATGTTCCTCCTTTTAATCAAGTAGTCAGCTAGCTAATTGCAGATACCTTTTAGACAAAGAAGATGGCTAAAAAAAAAAAAAAAGATGAAGAGTATTATACTTTTCAGCAGGAATGGACAGAGGAATTCGCCTTGGTGGAGAGAGCAGGTTCTGCAGTATGTCTAATATGCAATGATAAAATTGCATCAATGAAATGGTCAAATATAAAGTGGCACTTCAACACACGCGATACTACATTTGCATTGAAATATCCAGTGGGGGACAGCAGGAAGAAAGCATGTCAAAAGCTACTGTGCAGAGTGCAAGCTAGTCAGCAGCAACTCCGTGTTTGAACCCAACAAGATGACTGGAGTTCGACTAGCTTTGCTGGTGCTTTAGCAATTGTGAGAAATGGAAAGCCATTCACAGATGGGGAGTATGCCAAAACATTCATGCTTGATGTTGCCAATGAACTTTTTGATGAGTTTTTGGATAAAGACAAGATAATCAAATGAATAAAAGACATGCCTCTGTTGGCAAGAACTGTTCAGGATCATACCATGATGGCAAATCAAATTGAGGCAACACAAGTGAAGGACATAAATGCAGCACCATTCTTTTCTCTTGCTTTGGATGAGTCAACAGACATAAGCCATTTATTCCAGTTCAGCGTGATTGCAAGATATGCTGTCAGTGACATACTACTTGAGGAAAGTCTTACTGTTTTTCCTATGAAAGAGACAACAAGAGGGGAAGGTTTATTCAAGTCTTTCACTGAGTTCACTAAAGAAAAAAATCTACCGATGTATAAACTTATTTCGGTGTGTACTGATGGTGATCCGTGCATGGTGGGGAAAAACAGAGGCTTCGTAGCACTTCTATGTGAACATGAAAAGAGACCCATTCTAAGTTTTCACTGCATCCTACATCAGAAGACACTTTGTGATTAGATGTGTGGTGAGCAGCTTGGTGAGGTGATATTGCTGGTCACTCAGATGGTCAACTTTATTGTTGCCCGAGCTTTAAATGATCACCAGTTTAAAACACTGCTGGATGAAGTTGTGAATAATTATCCTGGTCTGCTTCCGCACAGCAATGTGCATTGGTTGTCAAAAGGAAAGGTGCTCAGCTGTTTCGCGGCTTGTCTGAGCAAAATCCGGACTTTTTTTTTTTTTTAAATAAATTTTTATTAATGGTAATGGGATGACATTAATAAATCAGGATACATATATTCAAAGAAAACATGTCTAGGTTATTTTGTCATTAAATTATGTTGCTTACCCCTCGCCCAAAGTCAGATTGTCCACCGCCACCCTCTATCTAGTTCTCTGTGCCCCTCCCCCTCCCCCTAACTCTCTCCCTCCTCCCTCCCATGTCCTCCCTCCCCCCACCCCTGGTAACCACCACACTCTTGTCCATGTCTCTTAGTCTCATTTTTATGTTCCACCAATGTATGGAATCATGTAGTTCTTGTTTTTTTCTGATTTACTTATTTCACTCCTTATAATGTTATCAAGATCCCACCATTTTGCTGTAATTGATCTGATGTCATCATTTCTTATGGCTGAGTAGTATTCCATAGTGTATATGTGCCACATCTTCTTTATCCAGTCTTCTATTGAAGGGCTTTTTGGTTGTTTCCATGTCTTGGCCACTGTGAACAGTGCTGCAATGAACATGGGGCTACATGTGTCTTCACGTATCAATGTTTCTGAGGTTTTGGGGTATATACCCAGTAGAGGGATTGCTGGGTCATAAGGTAGTTCTATTTTCAGTTTTTTGAGGAACCACCATACTTTCCTCCATAATGGTTGTACTACTTCACAGTCCCACCAACAGTGAATGAGGGTTCCTTTTTCTCCACAGCCTCTCCAACATTTGCTATTACCCGTCTTGTTGATAATAGCTAATCTAACAGGGGTGAGGTGGTATCTCATTGTAGTTTTGATTTGCATTTCTCTAATAACTAATGAAGCTGAGCATCTTTTCATATATCTGTTGGCCATTTGTATCTCTTCCTGGGAGAAGTGTCTGTTCATGTCCTCTTCCCATTTTTTTATGGGATTGTTTGTTTGTTTGTTGTTGAGTTTTATGAGTTCTTTGTAAATTTTGGATAGTAGGCCCTTATCTGAGCTGTTGTTTGAAAATATCATTTCCCATTTAGTTGGCTGTCTGTTTATTTTGTTATCAGTTTCTCTTGCTGAGCAAAAAATTTTTATTCTGATGTAGTCCCATTCATTTATCTTTCCCTTCACTTCTCTTGCCATTGGAGTCAAGTTCATAAAATGTTCTTTAAAACCCAGGTCCATGATTTTAGTACCTATGTCTTCTTCTATGTACTTTATTGTTTCAGGTCTTATATTTAGGTCTTTGATCCATTTTGAATTAATTTTAGTACACGGGGACAGGCTGTAGTCGAGTTTCATTCTTTTGCATGTGGCTTTCCAGTTTTCCCAACACCATTTGTTGAAGAGGCTTTCTTTTCTCCATTGTGTGTTGTTGGCCCCTTTATCAAAGATTATTTGACCATATATATGTGATTTTATTTCTGGGCTTTCTATTCTGTTCCATTGGTCGGAGTGTCTATTTTTTTGCCAATACCATGCTATTTTGATTATCGTGGCCCTATAATATAGTTTAAAGTCAGGTATTGTGATGCCCCCAGCTACATTCTTTTTCCTTAGGATTGCTTTAGCTATTCGGGGTTTTTTATAGTTCCATATAAATCTTATGATTTTTTGTTCCATTTCTTTAAAAAATCTCATAGGGATTTTGATGGGAATTGCATTAAATTTGTATATTGCTTTGGGTAATATGGCCATTTTGATTATATTTATTCTTCCTATCCAAGAACAAGGAATATTTTTCCATCTCATTGTATCTTTTTCGATTTCCCTTAACAATGCTTTGTAATTTTCATTATATAGGTCCTTTACATTCTTTGTTATGTTTATTCCTAGGTATTTTATTTTTTTTGTTGCAATCGTGAAGGGGATTATTTTTTTGAGTTCGTTTTCTAATATTTCATTGTTGGCATATAGAAAGGCTATGGACTTTTGTATGTTAATTTTGTATCCTGCGACCTTACTGTATTGGTTTATTGTTTCTAATAATCTTTTTGTGGAGTCCTTCGGGTTTTCGATGTATAGGATCATATCATCAGCAAAAAGTGATACCTTTACTTCTTCTTTTCTGATATGGATGCCTTTTATTTCTTTGTCTTGTCTGATTGCTCTGGCCAGAACTTCTAGCACCATGTTAAATAACAGTGGAGAGAGTGGACAACCCTGTCTTGTTCCTGATTTAAGGTAGAAAGTCCTCAGTTTTATGCCGTTTAATATGATGTTGGCTGATGGTTTATCATATATGGCCTTTATCATGTTGAGATATTTTCCTTCTATACCCATTTTGTTGAGAGTCTTAAACATAAAATTGTGTTGTATTTTATCAAAAGCCTTTTCTGCATCTATTGATAAGATCATGTGGTTTTTGTTCTTTGTTTTGTTGATATGGTGTATTACGTTAACCGTTTTGCGTATGTTGAACCATCCTTGAGATTCTGGGATGAATCCCACTTGATCATGATGTATTATTTTTTTAATATGTTGTTGTATTCGGTTTGCCAGTATTTTGTTTAGTATTTTAGCATCTGTATTCATTAGAGATATTGGTCTGTAGTTTTCTTTCTTTGTTCCATCCTTGCCAGGTTTTGGTATGAGGGTTATGTTGGCCTCATAAAATGTGTTTGGAAGTATTGCTTCTTCTTCAATTTTTTGGAAGACTTTGAGTAGAATAGGAACCAAGTCTTCTTTGAATGTTTGATAGAATTCACTAGTATAACCGTCTGGGCCTGGACTTTTATTTTTGGGGAGGTTTTTAATAGTTTTTTCTATTTCCTCCCTGCGGATTGGTCTGTTTAGGCTTTCTGCTTCTTCATGACTCAGTCTAGGAAGGTTGTATTGTTCTAGGAATTTATCCATTTCTTCTAGATTGTTGTATTTGGTGGCATATAATTTTTCATAGTATTCTACAATAATTCTTTGTATATCTATGATGTCTGTGGTGATCTCTCCTCTTTCATTTTGGATTTTATTTATTTGAGTCCTGTGCCTTTTTTCCTTGGTGAGTCTTGCCAAGGGTTTGTCAATTTTGTTGATCTTTCAAAGAACCAGCTCCTTGTTTTTTGATTTTTTCTATAGTTTTTCTGTTCTCTATTTCATTTATTTCTGCTCTGATTTTTATTATCTCCTTTCTTCGGCTGGTTTTGGGTTGTCTTTGTTCTTCTTTTTCTAGTTCCTTAAGGTGTGAAGTTAAGTGGTTTACTTCGGCTCTCTCTTGTTTGTTCATATAGGCCTGAAGTGATAGGAACTTTCCTCTTATTACTGCTTTTGCTGCATCCCAGAGATTCTGATATGTCGTATTTTCATTTTCATTTGTCTGTATATATCTTTTGATCTCTGCGCTTATTTCTTCTTTGACCCATTCATTTTTTTAGAAGTATGTTGTTTAGTTTCCACATTTTTGTGGGTTTTTCCTCCTCTTTTTTGCAGTTAAATTCTAGTTTCAAGGCTTTATGATCAGAAAATATGCTTGGTACAATTTCAATTTTTCTAAATTTGCTGATATTGTCTTTGTGGCCCAACATATGGTCAATTCTTGAGAATGTTCCATGTACACTAGAGAAAAATGTATACTCAGTCACTTTGGGATGAAGTGTCCTGTAGATGTCTATCATATCCAGATGTTCTAGTATTTCATTTAAGGCCAATATATCTTTACTGATTCTCTGTTTGGATGACTGATCTAGAGCCGTCAGCAGTGTATTGAGGTCTCCAAGTATGATTGTATTTTTGTTAGTTTTTGTTTTAAGGTCAATAAGTAGCTGTCTTATATATTTTGGTGCTCCTTGGTTTGGTGCATATATATTAAGGATTGTTATGTCTTCTTGATTCAACTTCCCCTTAATCATTATGAAATGACCATTTTTGTCTCTGAGTACTTTTTCTGTCTTGTAGTCAGCATTATTAGATATGAGTATTGCTACGCCTGCTTTTTTTTGGGTGTTGTTTGCTTGGAGTATTGTTTTCCAGCCTTTCACTTTGAATTTGTTTTTATCCTTGTTGCTTAGATGTGTTTCTTGTAGGCAGCATATAGTTGGATTTTCTTTTTTAATCCATTCTGCTACTCTGTGTCTTTTTATTGGTAAGTTTAATCCATTTACATTTAGTGTAATTATTGACACTTGTGGGTTCCCTACTGCCATTTTATAAATTGCTTTCTGTTAGTTTTGTATCTAGTTTGATTCTTCTCTTTTGTTTTTCTATCATTTGTTTTTGTTTGTTTGTGTTCCATATTTCTTTCCTCTGTTGCTACCTTTTTTAAGTCAAGTGTTTTTGTGGTGGTTTTTTCAAGGGTGGTTACCATTAAGTAATGAAAAGGGTACCTACCATATTCATTGTAGTACCCTATCTTATAAGTATTTCTGCACTTCATCATCCTTTGCTACTGTTAATCTCCATCCTCTCCCCCCTTTTTTTCCTTTGTTGTCACAGTTTAAGTTTGGTTTTATTGTGTTCTTGGTGGAGCTGTTACTTGTGGTGTTGTTTTCTTTTGTTCTTTGAATCTGGTTGGAAAACCCCCTTTAGTATTTCCTGGAGTGGGGGCTTTCGGTTGATAAATTCTCTCATCTTTTCTGTATTTGTGAATGTTTTTATATCTCCTTCATACTTGAAGGATAGCTTTGATGGGTATAGTATTCTTGGCTGAAAGTTCCTCTCTTTCAGGGCTTTAAATATTGGGGTCCACTCTCTTCTATCTTGTAGAGTTTCTGCTGATAAATCTGATGATAATCTAATAGGCCTTCCTTAATATGTTGTACTCTTCTTTTCCCTGGCTGCCTTGAGAATTTTTTCTTTGTCATTGGTTTGTGTCATCTTTATTATGATGTGCCTTGGAGTGGGTTTGTTGGGGTTAAGAAAACTCGGTGTTCTGTTTGCTTCTTGAATTTGAGGCTTTAGTTCTTTCCACAGGCTTGGGAAGTTCTCGTCTATTATTTGTTTGAGTATATTCTCCGTTCCATTTTCTTTCTCTTCTCCCTCTGATATACCTATTATTCTTATGTTATTCTTTCTGGTGGAGTCAGACAATTCCTGTAGGGCTTTCTCGTTTTTTATTATTTTTGAGTCTCTTTCTTCTTCTCTCTGTTGTGCCTCAAGTTGTTTGTCTTCTATTTCACTAATCCTATCCTCAATCTGAGCTGTTCTGTTAGCTAAGCTTGTTACCTCGTTTTTCAGCTCGTGAATTGAGTTTTTCATTTCTGTTTGATTTGTTTTAATAGTTTCAATTTCCTTGGTAATATATTCTTTGTGTTCATTGAGTTGTTTTCTGATCTCCTTATATTGCCTTTCTGTGTTTTCTTGTATATCTCTGAGTATTTTTAAGATTTCTATTTTAAATTCTCTGTCATTTAGGTCCAAGGCTTCCAATATGTTAAGTCTTTTCTCCATAGATTTTTCCACATCTATTTGTGTTACCTCTCTTTCTTTTGTATCCATAATATTCAATTTCCTCTTTCTTATTGGCATCTGAGGGTGGTCTTGTTGATAGCACTAATTACAATTAATAAAGAGTAAAAAGTAAAAAAAAAAAAAAAAGGTAAAACACCCCACAAAAAAAAAACAGTAATAATTTATTACTTTCCCCTTTTTTCTTTCTGTCTTTCCCTCCTCTCCCCTCCTCAGGGAAATATCGTGCCTATAATGGAGGGCCTGATTTGGGGTGAAGAGTTCAAGGGGCAAAAAAGGGAGTAGGGACCTACTAAATGCAAAAAAAAAATAAATCAAATAAAATAAAAGGAAGAAAATTTTAGACAAGCATAAGATGATTTACTTGTAAGTGATGGTCAACTAAGAGATATAATGAGAGGGATAAGAGGGAACCAGAAAAAAGGACCAAAAAAAGAATAATAAAGAAGAAAAAAATAAAAATAATAAGTAAAAATCTATTGTATTAAGTGGAGCGAAGACTAAATACAATGGAGACCTTGGGTTGGGAGGACCCAAAATGCCATAAAAATAAACAAACAAGAAAAAAACAAAAACAAAAGCAAAAAAGAAAAAAAGCCAAAAAAAGCCTTGAGTCCCAAATTAACTAATTTGTTCGTGATTGAGGATTAAATGGGAGGAAAGTAAAATGAGAAAAGAAAAAACGAATAGAAAGGAAAAAATAAGAAAAAGAGAAAAACAAAGGAAGAAATAAAAAAGGAAGAGAAAAAAACAAAATAAAGCAAAACAAAAAAAAAAAAAGAGGAGAGAGTGAGAGTTAAGTGTTTTGGAGTATAACCTTAAAGGAGGGTGAGGATGAAGAAGAGAAATAAAATGTAACACTCATGGGTAGTGTAGTTCAAGAAAAGGGAAGCATAAGATGGCAGAGAATAGAAGGACCGAGGTGGAGGAAATAAAGGCAAAAAGATAGAAGAAACAAACAACAACAAAAAAAAAATTAGTGGAACAAGTTGTAAAGTCTGTGGATTTTTCTTGATTTTGAGAGGTTAACTTCTTCCTTTTTTTTTTTTCTCTCCCTCTTCCTGGTCGGTGACTCTGTACCCCAGGCTCTGCCCCTGTGTCACACTTAGGTAGGGATTTGCAGTTGATGGGATTCTATGGCAATGTCATATAATTGGCTTTAGTCTTGCTGGTAGTCAAGGCTTGTTGGTGTTTGCAGGGTCCAACGATGAGAGAATTTGCTTTCCTGGATTCTCTCTCCTAGTCCCCCCTTCCTGAATTAGCAGCCTGGTAATCCAGCTATAAGGCTGCAACTGCTTCTGCCTGGGGAGTAAGAGGCTCAAAGAGCTGGGAAATCCCCACTCTATCCCCACTCAGTGCAAGGCTTTGGGAAAGGCTCTGGCAGTCAGGGCCTCCAGTGTAATCAGGCGGGGGTGGGAGTAAATTGTTGTCAAGGTGACTGTTCAGCCTCTAGCATTTAGTTGGACCTCTCAACCCAGGCTTTCCACACTTTGTAGCCTGTTTTGGCTGGGAAGAAGAGGCACTAGTCTCTGCTTGCGACTAGTGTAGTATAGATCTTATTATCTGCCAAGTCCTTCTTGTTAGCGTTTATCCCTGAATATGGAGTCTCTATCAATCAGAAGTTGCTCCCGCCCCTTTAGCGAGAGGCACTAAAAAATATCACGCCTCTTGTCTTGGGTCGCTGAACTGAGAGAGATCTTATCAATTAGAACCGAGTGTGCGCAGATTTTATGGGTTAAGCTAATTTCAGTGATTGGGTCGCAGCTGTGCTCCCGAAGGTATTTTAGGTTGCCTGCACGCGCCCCTCCCCCAACGCTTGATTGTTAGCTTGAATGGCTGGGTGAGGTGCCCCGCCCACGGAGAGAATCTCCCAAGTAGGGAAGACGACCCTGGTGCCTCTCCCACTTGCCCTGCCGCTGGCGGCTGGATCACACCAGGCGCTGGATAATGGGGCACCCTGGGTGTGTGTGCCAGTAGGGCGCTCTGGGTGCGTGGAATGCCCAGGGCACATGCGCGAATGGGGTGCTCCGGGCACCGGTGGCTGGCGACTCTCACTCGCAGTGCGCAGGCCGCTGGGAACGTTAGCGGTGCTTGCTCTGCAACCAGACTGGGCGCGCGCCCGCGGCTGCTCGCGGCTCCCGAGTGTGGGCGGTGCTCGCTCTGCAACTGGACCGGGCACGCCGGTGGCTGCTCGCCTCTCCGGAGTGTGGGGGGTGCTCGCTGGTGGCTGCTCGCCTCTCCGGTGTGTGGGCGGTGCTCGCTCTGCAACCGGACCGGGCGCACGCCCGCGGCTGCTCGCAGCTCCCGAGTGTGGGCTGACTCACCACAGGCGCACTCCGTCGCGGCTTGAATGAACGTCCCTGCGGTAGCTTCCTCCACACCCTCATCTCTCAGATTCAAGTGATAACAGTCCTTTCGCTTTCAGTTTGTGTGGAACTCCGGAATGCTCCGAGGATAAATTTTTCTGTTTCTAGTTGATAAATTTGTTGTGATTTAGGGGAGGTCTGTCGGATGCGCTGCTCATGGCGCCATTTCCGTGACGTCACTCCCTGACTTTTCTTGAAATGAAAAACATTGAGCATCCTGAATTAGCTAACACTGAGTGGCTCCTGAAGTTCTACTATCTTGTGGACATGACTGAACATCTGAACCAGCTTAAAGTGAAAATTCAAGATGTTGGAAATACAGTCTTAGTCCTTCAACAAGCAGTGTTTGCATTTGAAAACAAGCTGGAACTCTTCATCGCCAACATTGAAACAGTTCGTTTACTACACTTTGAAAAACTGGGAGATTTTATTTTTTTTGTTGCACCCGTGAAGGGAATTATTTTTTTGAGTTCGTTTTCTAATGTTTCGTTGTTGGCATATAGAAAGGCTATTGACTTCTGTATGTTAATTTTGTATCCTGTGACCTTACTGTATTGACTTATTGTTTCTTGTATTCTTTTTGTGGAGTCTTTGGGGTTTTCGATGTATAGGATCATATCATCTACAGAATGTGAAACCTTTACTTCTTCTTTTCCGATATGGATGCCTTTTATTTCTTTATCTTGTCTGATTGCTCAGGCTAGAACTTCTTGCACCACGTTAATTAAGAGTGGAGAGAGTGGACAACCCTGTCTTATTCCTGATTTAAGGGGGAAAGTCCTCAGTTTCATGCCATTTAATATGATGTTAGCTGATAGTTTATCATAAATGGCCTTTATCGTGTTAAGATATTTTCCTTCTATACCCATTTTGTTGAGTGTTTTAAACATAAAATTGTGATGTATTTTATTGAATGCCTTTTCTTCATCTATTGATAGAATTATGTGGGTTTTGTTCTTTGTTTTGTTAATATAGTGTATTACGTTAACCGTTTTACGTATGTTGAAACATCCTTGAGATTCTGAGGTGAACCCCACTTGATCATGATTTATTTTTTTAATATGTTGTTGTATTTGATTTGCTAGTATTTTGTTTAGTATTTTAGCATCTGTATTCATTAGAGATATTGGGTTGTTCCTCAAAAACCTAAAAATAGAAATACCATATGACCTAGCAATCCCTCTACTGAAAAATGAGACTTGCATTTTGAGAGATCATTTCAGCAGGAGCATGAAGCTTAAATTCTGGAGTGGAAATAGGGAAACTATACAGAGTCAAGTCTAGCTGGAGTACATTCTTCCTCAAGAAGCCTTCCCTGTAGCCAGGCCATACTAAATCTGCCCCAGCATTGTGTCACATACTCCCCACAGCCTCTCATTGTGGTGGCTTATACACATTCCACTGCTCTCTATTGGACTCCAAGTTCTGAAGGAGAATTAACTGGCACCCAGACATTTCTTCTTTCTTCACAGTGCCTAGAATAAGGCAATGTCCCCCACCCCAAAGTTGAATTCCATAAACTTGTTCCAACTGTAATTGACCTGTCCGGTCAGAACTCCTTTCTCCTCAATTTTAACCAATGTTTTTTGGAACTATCCTATAGATCAAACCTGAGTAAGGTGGGCAGATAAAATAGAGGATGCCGAGTTAAATTTTCATTTTAGATAAACAATACATTTTGTGCATGTGCACATGAGTGTGTGTGTATGTGTGTAAGTATGTGCCATGCAGTTTTTCAGATCTATTTCCATAAAAAGTTACCCTTTTTTTTAAAATTCAAATTTACCTGGGGATTCTGTATTTTTATTTGCTAAATCTGGCAATACTATACCAAAGAGTGTTAATATTAATTATGTCATTCTGGAAATGGCAGATTCCTATTTCTCTCTCTCTGAAACTTTATTCTATCCATTTAACCCTCAAATTACTAAGTATTTTTTCTCCTAGTTTAGAGCTACAGTGATGAATAACCACATTTCCAAATGACAAATCTAGATATAGTATATGACACATGTGCTAGAATAAAGGTATTTTACCAACTTTGAAACTTAAAATTTTGTATAGACTTTCTCTGTATCTCAGTTTTGTAACTTATAAAATTTCCGTAGTGATACTTCATAAGGTGATGACAAAAATGAGAAATAATATGCTCAAGTATACCACAGAGGAACTTAAATGCAGGTGATTCATTGAATCATTAGCCAAAATCAGCAAAAGCAACAAAGGAGTGACCAGCCAGGGTTTGTCAGCGGACAGATCTCAGTACCTTACTTCTAATAGGCTTCCCCCTTTGCAGGATGACTTTACTTTGTTCCAAGGTGTTTTCTAAACACCAGTAACCCCCTGCTTTGCTCAGGTCCTCTAACATAACAGCCAAACACAGTGCCCTTGCAACCTGTGCCCCTGGCTTCTGGGACAGGATACTGGGTAGCTGCACTGGCTCCTGGCAGAGGTGAGGTAGTGCTTTCATCATCATTGCTCAGGCAGCTGCTTTCATTATCTACCTGATAGGCTGGCCTACTTTGCAATGCCCTTGTCTGCTCATCAATGGATGCCAAGGGCCCCCTGCCCAATTTTTGAACCAAACCTGATGAAGGCAGAGAGGATATTAGCCTCTGACCTACTAGCTGGTGAGGTCTCTAATTTGTGTTGTTGGAGTCAAGTGTACCAGGGAGCTACTAGACATTGTCTTCCTCTGGCTTTGGCTCACTGTGCTCTAATTCTTGGTCTTCTGACCATGCTTCCTAATTTGCACTTCATTCCTACTCTGAGACCCTGAGTGCCAGCCACTGTGGGAGGTATTTAATATACATTACCATATCTAAATCCCATCACAGCCTTAACAGGTAATTATTATGTTCCCTTTTTTTGTGACAGAGATAGAGAGTCAGAGAGAGGGACAGATAGGGACAGACAGACAAGAAGGGAGAGAGATGAGAAGCATCAATTCTTTGTTGCAGCTCTTTAGTTGTCCAGTAATTGTTTTCTCATATGTGCCTTGACTGAGGGCTCCAGCAGAGTAAGTGACCCCTTGCTCAAGCCAGTGACCTTGGGCTTCAAGCCATCTACCTCTGGGCTCAAGCCAATGACCACGGGGTCATGTCTATTATCCCAAACTCAAGCCAGCATCCCCATGCTCATGCTGGATGATCCCGCACTCAAACTGGTGACCTCTAGGTTTTGAACCTGGGTACTCCACATTCCAGTCTGATGTTCTATCCACTGCACCACCACCTGGTCAGGTAATTATGTCCCCTTTTTTTTAATATGAAGAAACCAAAGCTCACTAAAATTAAGTTGCCCCAAGCCACAGAGCTCATTAGGGATAAGCAAGAATTGGAACCCAAGTCCTTTTAATTCCAAAGCTCAAATTTCTTTTTATTATGTCTAATTTACCTTTGACTAGAATAGACTTTTCCAAATTATGTAAGCTACTCCCATTCACAAAGCTGCCACCAATTGGACTTTGCATTTGGTCACTAACTAGGGTTCTAATTCCTATGCTCTGACTTCCAGATAGAACTACGTGGGCCACAATGCTGGCTTCCTCCTCCAGACTCCTAAGGAAGTGACATTGGGGTTGATGGTCTTCCCTTCAGGGGTCATCTCGGTAGCTGGGCCAGTCCCCTCTAGTTGCAGTCTTTCGTATTTCTGTTATTAGATCTGTCCTTGCCTGCCTGTCCCTTCGCTTCCAGCATATCTCATTGCAGAGCTTGCTAGGATGGTATATTCAGGACTCGGTGCTTGCCTGGCACTTAGCTCAGGGGTCTAAAGCCAAAGCAAAAAGGTACAGAAATCAGCTTCCTTAGTAATTATAGTGAAATGAGGAAATGAAAATTTAGTTTGAAGGAAGGTTCTGGTCTAAAAGGATGGAGCAGAAATGAAAAATGAGCTTAAGGTTGAGAAACTAGTGGGAAGTACAGGTTGAGACTGCAAGTGTAGCAATACAGACCAGACAGAGAAAAATTCCTGTAGCACAGGCACAATTTTATGAAAGCTTTGTAGTCTTGGCTGTTGCTCATAAGGGAGCCACCCAATACAGTAATATAGGGCGTTTGTTACCTTTTGAAATACCAGAAAACATAAAGTGGCAAAGGGCATAGAGCAGGGGTCGGGAACCTTTTTGGCTGAGAGAGCCATGAATGCCACATATTTTAAAATGTAATTCCATGAGAGCCATACAATGACCCATGTATGTTACACATTATCCAATAAAAATTTGGTGTTGTCCCGGAGGACAGCTGTGATTGGCTCTAGCCACTCACAACCATGAACATGAGCTATAGGAAATGAATGGATTGTAATACATGAGAATGTTTTATATTTTTAACGTTATTATTATTTTTTATTAAAGATTCATCTGCAAGCCAGATGCAGCCATCAAAAGAGCCACATCTGGCTTGCGAGCCATAGGTTCCCAACCCCTGACATAGAGAAAGGTTTCTTTTGAGTCTAAAGGCAAATTTAACTCAGGTCAGGCCCAAGGTAGAGTTGAGAGAAGATCCACATCTTCATCATTCTCGTGGTTCCGATCTTCTGTGTTCTTGATGCAGTGACTGAATCCTGTAACTAGCACAGCATTTCACCAAGCAGCCCACATCTCCGGCCTACTGCCATCTCTCCCTAAAACAGGTGGGTTCTTTGAAGGGACAGACACAATGTACTATTAGACTGTTCCAGTGAAACATAGAAATCATGCCATGAAAACTTAATTGCCACTTTTTCAGTAATCAGCATTAACATAGAGAATATTTAAAGCTACAACAGATTGTGTGGCAGCTAGGACTTAGGTAGCAGCAACTTCTAGAAAGCTAAAAAATGAAAGCCGATTTGGACTCAGGATGATTGAGTTATTCAGGCCTTTTCTGATCTGTGTATGAAAGGCCCATACTAGTGGGTTTGCCGATGCCAAGACATGTTCAAACCGCCAACTCCTTTGATTTCTCTTTTCCAAGGTGCCTCAGGTACAGTTTGATTCGATGAAAAACAATTCAGTTCTGAATAAATACGATACAGTGAACACTGAGGTAAATAAGACATAGCCTATGTCCTCGAGGAGTTTTTGGTATATTACTAGTGCTGAAAAGGTAGAACGATAATCATAATCAAAGCATCATATAATCAAGACATAGAGCAAACTTGGCTTGATTCCTGACTCTAAAACTCTTTAGTGATTTGACCTTAGGCAAGATACTTTGTATTCTGACTTACATTTTCCTAATCTTTAAAAATGAAGATATGGTTATAACTTAGCAAGTTTATAGGGAACAATAAATATAATCATGTATGACCTAGCACAGTGCTTGGCACAGACTAGCTAGTTCTTAACTGGATTTAGCTAAAGTGTGAGACTATAAAAAGAAAAAACAAAATAATGACATAAGAAAAAATACTGAGAAAGTTTAGAAGAGTATTGTGAATGGTGGTGAAGGTTATATTTGATATGGACCTGGAAAAACAGGGACACATTTTACAGGTGAGAGCTTTTGATATTCTTAGTAAGTGCTCAAAAAGTAGCTATTGAATGAATGGATTAAAGCATGAAGGTGGGAGATTATTTTCCAGGCAGAGAAAGTTAGGAACAACATCACAATGGTGTGCAAATGTGAGACTTGTTAAATGAATAGCAGAAGGAGGATTCATGTGTCTGGACAGTAATGAATTTCAGAGAAGTACAAGAAGTCAGCAAAAGGCAGACAGGGCACACAGAACAGCGCATGTGAATGCCATCGGCAGTTGTTGATTAACTGATAGTGTAGGGAGCAAAGCAGCCACTGGACATTTCCAAGTAAAAAGAGGCACATTTGAAGGTGGCAGTGGTGTGAAAAAGAGATTTGAGTGGGCACTTGCTTTTTGTATGTATACATTCATTTTACTGAAACAGAGACAATGGAAAAGTTTTGGAAATTTTAGCTGTCAACGATTATTTCAAAATACTGAGATTGATTGTTTTTGAGAGAAGACTTTGTAGGGGAAAATGGAGATATGGGAAAACCTGTTGCAAAGTGGTCAACACTTTGAAGGGTGCTGAAAATATTAATGTGGGGGGGATACAGACGGAGGAACTAGGAGCATTGAAACCAAGTAAATCTCCTGTCTTAATTTTCCCCAGAATACCTGAGTGGCAACGAAGGGACGACTCATTTGCTGGAACGGAAATGTCACCTTTGGGGGTTCTCTTAACAGAGCTGCCCTTTGCCAGCCCTCCCCATGGCACAATGGAATCGAGGGCTAGAAAGCAAGCTCTTTGATGGGTGCCATTTTATACAGCATCACACACTTCTCTTCCCTCCTCCCACCACCCAGAAGCTGTTGTGATGGCACATTTTTAGAATATTTAAAAATAAATTACAGTAAGGGGTAAAACTCATAAGCCAGTGAAATGCTGGACAAGTATGTACCTCAAGCTATATTGCCTAAGGCTGTAGGGTATAAAAATACTCTATGTCTCCCATTTGGCTAAGGGAGGCTTTAGTAATTGGTAATTTCTGCATGTTCTAGTCACTGCTAATTGTTGAATTAGAACATCTGTCAAAAGTGGAGATATTTTCCTCAGAACACAGAGCACAGAAAATTAGCTTTTCTCTAAGGCAGTACAAGGCATATCACGACTGCGCCTACTGCCAAAAGCAGATATTACCTCTCTATGTCTATTGTTTTCAAACGGGAAGCTTCTGACCTCCTTCATTAGAAACTATGTAGGGCTTTTGCGGACTCTGGATTTACCCAGCAATGGCAATGTAAAAATATTCAAAAACGATCAAGAACTAGACAGCATATGATTTAACAAGATGCTTGTCTCTAACCAAGAACATAGAAACTGTTCCAGTTTACCCTTGCCCCAGGAAATATAAATTCCACTTGTAGCTTAACTCCACTGAATCAGGAGATATTAGTGTACATGACTTTGAACAATTCTCATAGCCTCTCCAGGTCCAAGCTTTCCCACCCATAAAATGCAGGGACTGGGCTAAACCAAGGGTTTCCAAACTATGAGATCAGTGCTTCCTCATGACTCTCAGTAGCAAGACACTGGTTGGTTGAACAGAAACTAGTCCCTCAATTCTACCTCAATTAGCTAAGTTTTTCTTTTATCTATTTTATGTATTTGGGTTCAGTGTTCAATGAGGAGGGGGAAGTGATCTGACAGCTAAAATGATAAGTAGGTTCCAAAAGTCCCTGCAGAAATCTTCTATGACAGAGCAGAGAGGACGATGCAAAGCTGGGCCACCCAGAATATCCTATATGTGGCTAGACGAGAAGGAGGGTGTCTCCAGATACACAGCTTACTTATAATCCTCAAACCAAATTTGGCAATCGCCTCACCTTTTAAATCCTTCTATTCTCCCTGCTGTTAATTCTTTCTTTGTCCCTTTGACCTAAATGTGTTGTCCTTCCCTTCAAGGCCCAAATAAGGTTGCACATGTAACAGGAAGTCATCCATGCTACCCTGTCCTCTCTCTTTTGTGTCTGAGGACTTGAACCACTGATCTTCTGCACACATCATTTGGCCCAGATGTCTTACATTGTCTATATGTCTTTTTTCTTACCAAGAATGTAAACCTCTTGAAAGGAACAGCAGGTATTATTTACTTTTACATGTTAATGGAGCCCAGCACAGTGTTTAGTACATGGTAGGTTTCATGGAATTTGGGTCTTTGGCTGAATAATTTGACTGAATAATCAGACTTATAAGAGGGAAGTCAAAATCAAATCTCTAATACCTCAGGAGGTACAAAACCAGAGTAAACTTTTTAAGCATTTATGTATCTACATTATTGTTGGGCAAATGAGTTTGTAAAATCTGTATTTTCTGGTTTTGCTCACTTTTATTGTTAAAAATGGCACTGCCCACATGAATGGCCGTTGCCCAGGTGATATGGTTAATTACCTTCATACTTGGGAAGGGACTTGGTTATGCTAATGTGTTCTAGAGGAGGCTTTCATGCTGAAAAGTTTTAAAAGGAAGAGTAGGAGGTCATTTTGGGAAAAGACCATGTTGTTGCAGGGCAGGGAGGCCACGTTGTTATAGATGGGAGGCAGCCAAGATGGCGGAGTGCTAAAGGAGAAACCAGTTTGTGCAGAGAGAAGGAGATGGGGAACAAAGGTGAATAAGGCTGGTGGGACCTTTGATTCTAGGGAATCCCAGATGTGTCAGTAGCTTTGTGATCGCTGAATAAGTGGGTTTCGGTGCCCAGTGCATTTTTACTCATTGTCTGGTTCAAGTCTAGAATAAAAGATAATGGCCCACCAGTTCTTGGCTCTAGTTTTATTACCATTTATCCGAATCAAATGCAAACCTGCATGGGCCAGGCGGCTGTGATGGTGGCCGCAGCTACTGGCTTTACAGTTATCCATCCATCCACCCATTCATTCATAAAAATATTTATGGATCTTGTATTCACCATGGGTTTTCTATTACTTTTTATTTTATTACATATTTAGTTAGTAACCAGATTTTTTCAATGTGAAACCCCTTCCCCATACACATATATTTAGGGAATTCATCCCCTCCTCTCCATCCCAACTATTATTTCTCTTGTTGAAATCTTGTCATAAGACTAGAATTATTATTTTAACCTTCTAACAAAACTTTTATTTTTTTAGTTTGGGTCCTCTCAAATTTATCATTCATGCTGCCTCCAAATTGATCTTTCTAAAATACAAATATAACCATGTCATCTCTCTGCTTAAAGCAGTTTATTTGTTCTCCGTAAGTGTAGATCAGACACACTGGTAGGGTATGGAATTCCTTAGATAACCTGGCCTTGTGTAATCTCCAGCCTCATTGTTTGATACTGATTCAAGTCCTGCTTTTTTTCTCTGAACCAACTGTTGGGTATACTTTAATGCCTTTTCAACTTTGCTCCTTCCATTGCCTCTGTCTGGCGTAAGCAAGACTCCTCTGCCCCACTTCACTTGGGCAACTCCTCCTCATCCTTTAAGAGTCAAATTTCTCTTTCTTTAAGAAGTCTTTACTTAATCTCAGAGGTTGATGAGCTATATAGCTTCTCAGCTACCATTATATCTTAAGCATAGATCCAACTGAATGTTTGTTGAAACAAATACAATAAAAATACAAATCAAAATATAAAGTATATAAGTAAATATATATAACATATATAACTCTATGTGTAACATATATGAGTACATACAAATATAAACCATGGATAAATGTCATATCTCTCAAGTGTTTCATAGGTTTTACTGTATTCACATCCATCACCTCCTTTGAGCTTAACTTTATGTGGAAATTAAAGCAGGCATCATTTGTTTTAATTTGTTTCACTTACTGAAAGATAAGATATCAGTGACTTTCTAAAAACCACGAAGTCAGGAGCCGATAAGAGTTCAATGTTACAAGTGATGATCCAAGTCCAGTTCATAGCACAGTGTGCGATACACTGTGAGGGCAGAGGGACTGCTAGCAGCTATTATCATATTACCCAGGTCTCAGTATTCCATCACTACCCCACCCGTGACCCCACATGACACTAATGGGCTTGGCCATCAGTCCACTTGGCTTGTTTCAGACAAGAACAACCATTCTAGTTCTCCACAGAACTGATTCAAAATCAAACCTGCTCTTGGGTGAAAGAATGGGAGATGATTGTTATGGGGCCATGTACTCCTACCTTAATATCTTTATGAAGTATCTGATCTTTCTCATCATTATTCTCCTTTGTTAATCATTGAGCTGACATTTTAGAACTAATTTGCTTTCCTCTTCTCTTCCCATCCCTTTTCTTTCTTTCTTTCTTTCTTTCTTTCTTTCTTTCTTTCTTTCTTTCCTTTTTTCTTTTTTTTCTTTCTTTCTTTGTTTCTTTTCTTTCTTTTATCTATCTTTCATTCCTTTCTCTCTCCTTTATAATTGCCTTTGAGTCATATCTAGAAATGAGAAATTAAAGGGTTAGTTTGTAGCAGATGGCTTTGTGCTTGGGATGTGTGTGTGTGTGTGTTTGTCTTCAAAATAATGTGAATAAAATTCTGGTAAATCAAATCCTATTTTAAATGCTTTAAAGAAGCTCCATGTTCAAAGGACTCCTCTGGGAAATTATTTTATGAATTGAAATTTACTTCCTCCTCCCCAGTCTGTCTGTGTACATAGATTTTCAGATAAATTTCTTAATTTGTGCATTCTAAATATACATATTCAAAAATAAATATTAATGGATTGCTTATCAGGAAACACACATTGCTGGTGTTGAGGCTGTTGGATTCCAAAGGGCTTATATTCTACTAAGAAATAGTAAACCTTTATTACACAAGCAACCAATCACTTATTTGTAAGTTTTGTTATGATACAAAGGAAAGTATCAGGTACTCAGGCAGTTTGTAACAGAGAAAGACTAGCTTCTCGGGGCTGGGAGGCAGTGGCAGGGAAGTCAAGGAGTGGTGGTGCAGAGGAGAGTGGGTAGGAGGGAGAGAGTGGGGAGGGAGAGAAGGTGGGAGGGAAAGTGGTGAAATCTGAGACTATAAATATAAACAGAAGTCAGATCTTGGCTAGGAATATACCTATAATAAAATGATGTTCAGGAGGCTTTTTAAGTCATACCTTCCCACATGGGAAGAAGCAGTTCTTGACTGTTAGTTATGTCTCCAGCTCTTCCTACCTCCATTTACTATATCTGACTAATGCAATTCTGGGAAAATGTCCAACACAAATCTCACCTCCCAGATAATTCTACTGCTTAAGTCTTTAGCCAAGACTGACATTCATTGAAAATGACCCAAATGTTGCTATTTATCTCCTCCAATATTTAGATTGAAATCCATTCTTTGAAATTCATGCTATAAAATTGATTTAAGTTATTAAGTTGATTTCTTGAAAGTCTGGTTCTTTTTTGTTTTTTTAGAACAAATCCATGAATTCTACAGTATATTTGGGTTCAGAGGTCATATTTTTATGAACTTGTAATCTGATCAGAGATTTTGTTTATTTATAAGCTTAGTCATTTTTTTTAGAGAAGAGAGATTTAAATTAGCCTTAATTGAGTGACTATTGTGGCAGATATTTTCTGTAGCCTACCCAACATCTCCTTTGTCCACATCATATCCTTTACCTGCCCAATAGAATCCTATAATGTCATGGGTCTGGTTGAGATCCCTTCATCTCATAGAAATCAGACCTTTCTTTGTTCCAGTCCAGATGATAAATAACCAAATTACTGAATGCAGAGTTTAAAATAATTATTGTTATGATACTCAAAGATCTAAGAGCAACAATGGATGGACATAACAAGCACCTAAATAAAGAGATAGCAAGTATAAAAAAGACATTGAAATAATAAAAAAGAATCAGTCAGAAATGACAAATACAATATCAGAAATGAAGACCACACAGGAAGAAATTAAAAGCAGGATGAATAACGCTGAGGATTGAATCAGAAAGTTAGAGCACAAGAAAAACAAAAGCACGGAAGCAGAGCAGCAAAAAGAAAAGAGACTCAAAGAGTCTGAGAAAACTCTAAGAGAGCTCTGTGACAACATGAACAGAAATAACATCCACATCATAAGGGTTCCTGAAGGAGAAGAGAAAGAACAAGGAATAGAGAATCTGATTTAAAAAATCATAGCTGAAAACATCCCTAAATTGATGAAGAAAAAAGTCATACAAGTTTAAGAAGCACAGAGAGTTCCATTAAGGATGAACCCAAAAAGACCAACACCAAGACACATCATAATTAAAATACAAAAATTAAGAGATAAAGAAAGAATACTAAAAGCTGTAAGAAAAAAAAGCAGTCTATTATTTACAAGAAGCCCCCATAAGGATGACATCTGACTTCTCAACATAAACATTAGAGGTCAGAAGGGAATGGCAAGAAATATTCAAAGTGATGCAAAGCAAGAGCGTACAACCAAGACTTCACTATCCAGCAAAGCTATCATTTAAAAATGAAGGAGAAATAAAAAGTTTCCCAGACAATAAAAAACTCAAGGAATTCATTATAACCAAACCAATGCTACAAGAAATGTTAAAAGGCCTGCTGTAAACAGAACAAAGGAGAAAAAAATCTAGTAAAAAAGGAGTGTAGATTTAAAGAATAAAATGGCAATAAACAATTACATATCAATAATTACCTTAAATGTAAATGGATTAAATCCTCCAATCAAAAGACATAAGGTAGTTGCATGGATAAGAAAAGAGGACTTGTACATATGCTGCATACAAGAGACATACCTCAAAACAGAAGACACACATAGACTGAAAGTAAAGGGATGGGAAAAATATTTTATGCAAATGGAAATTTAAAAAAAGCTGGGGTAGCAATACTTATAACAGACAACATAAACTTTAAAATAAAGGCTATAGTTAGGGATAAAGAAGGTCACTACATAATGATAAAGGGAGCAATCCAACAGGAAGAGATAACCATTATAAATAATCTGTGCACCTAATATAGGAACACTAAATATATAAAGCAGATTTTGATGGGCATAAAGGGCAAGATCAACAACAATACTATAGTAGTACGGGGATTTAATACCCCACTAACATCACTGGATAGATCCTCAAGAAAGAAAATTAACAAAGAAACAGCAGACTTAAAGGACACACTATCAATGGGATATAATAGATATCTTCAGAACCTTTCATCCCGAAGCAGCAGAATATACATTCTTTTCAAGTGCTCATGGTACATTCTCTAGGATAAACCACATGCTAAGACACAAAATGAGTCTCAACAAATTTAAGAAGATTGAAATCACATCAAGCATCTTCTCAGATCACAGTAGCATGAAACTAGAAATCAACTACAATAAAAAAACTGAAACACTCTCAAACACTTGGAAACTAAATAGCATGTTATTAAATAATGAATGGGTTAACAATGAGATCAAAAAAGAGATAAAAAAAATTCCTTGAAACGAAAACAAATATACAACAACTCAAAATTTATGGGACACAGCAAAAGCAGTCCTGAGAGGGAAGTTTATAGCACTACAGACATACCTTAAGAAGCTAGAAAAAGCTCAAATAAAAATTTAACTATGCATCTAAAAGAACTAGAAAAAGAACAGCAAGTAAAACACAGAGGAAATAGAAGGAAGGAAAAAATAAAGATCAGAGCAGAAATAAATGACATAGAGTCTAAAATAACAATACAGAGGATCAATGAAACCAAGAGCTGGTTCTTAAAAAAGGTAAACAAAAATTAATGAACCTTTAACCAGACTCTCTAAGAAAAAAAGAGAGAGGACTTAAATAAATAAAATTAGAAATGAGAGAGGAGAAGTAACAACTGACACAGCGGAAATACAAAGAATTGTAAGAAAATACTATGAAGAACTGTATGCTATAAAATTAGACAACCTAGGCAAAATAGACAAATTCCTCAAAACAATCTTTCAAAATTAAATATAAAAGAATCAGAAAACATAAACAGACCAATTTCATCAAATGAGATTAAAACAGTTATCTAAAAACTCCCAACAAACAAAAGTCCTGGGCCAGATGGCTTCAGAGGCAAATTCTACCAAATATTCAAAGAAGAACTAACTCCTATCCTTCTCAAGCTATTTAAAAAAATTCAAGGGGAGGGAAGACTTCCAAACTCCTTTTATGAGGTGAGCATAATACGATTTCAAAACCAGTCAAGGACACTACAAAGAATGAAAACTATAGACCAATATTTCTGATGAACTTAGATGCTAAAATTCTCAACAAAATATTAACAAACTGGATCCAGCAATACATGAAAAAAATTATACATCATGACCAGGTGGGATTTATTCTAGGGAGACAAGGCTGGTAAAATATTCACAAATCAATCAATGTGATTCAAATCATAAACAAAAGAAAGAATAAAAATCACATGGTAATATCAATAGATGCAAAAAAGTATTTGATAAAAACCAGCACCCATTTATGATCAAAACTCTCAGCAAAGTGGGAATACAGGGAACATACCTCAACATGATAAAGGCCATTTATGACAATCCCAAAGCCAACATCATAATCAATGGGCAAAAATTAAAAGCAATCCCCTTAAGATCAGGAACAAGGCAGTGGTGCCCCCTTTCACTACTCTTATTCAACATAATTCTGAAAGTCCTAGCTACAGCAATCAGACAAGAAGAAGAGATAAAAGGCATCCAAATTGAAAAAGAAGAAGTAAAACTAACATTATTTGCTGATGATATGATACTGAACATAGAAAACCCTAAAGTCTCAGTCAAAAAACTACTGGACTTGATAAAATGAATTTAGCAAGGTGGCAGGATATAAAATCAATATTCAGAAATCAGTGGCATTTTTATACACCAACAATAAACTGTCTTAAAGAGAAATTAAGAAAACAATCCCTTTCACTATTGCAACAAAAAAATTAAAGTACCTATGAGTAAATTTAACCAAAGAGGTTAAAAACTTGTACTCAGAAAATTATAAAACATTGATAAAGGAAATCAAGGAAGAAACAAGTGGAAGCATATAACGTGTTTATGGATAGGAAGAATAAACATCATTAAAATGTCTATATTACCCAAAACAATCTATAAACCCAATGCAGTTCCTATTAAAATACCAATGACATACTTCAATAATATAGGACAAATACTCCAAGAATTTATATGGAACCAAAAAAAAAAAAACCCCACAAATAGCCTCAGCAATATTGAAAAGAAGAATAAAGTGGGAGGTATCACACTTCCTGATATCAAGTTATACAACAAGGACATTGTACTCAAAACAGCCTGGTACTGGCATAAGAACAGACATATAGATCAATGGAACAGAAGAGAGAACCCAGGAATAAACCCACACCTCTATAGATAATTGATATTTGACAAAGGAGGTAAGAGCATACAACGAAGTAAAGACAATCTCTTTAACAAATGGTGTAGGGAAAATTGGACAGGTACTTGCAAAAGAATGAAACTGGATCACCAATTTACACCATTCACAAAAGTAAATTTAAAAAGAATAAGAGACTGAAATGTAAGTCATGAAACCATAAACGTCTTGGAAGAAAACATAGGCAGTAAGCTCTCCGACATCTCTCATAGCAATATTTTAGTTGATTTATCTCCACAGGCAAATGGAGAAAAAAAACCCAGGATGAACAAATGAGACTATATCAAACTTAAAAGCTTTTTCACAGCAAAAGACACCATTAACAAAATAAAAAGACAACCTACACAATGGGAGAATATATTCACCAATACATCTGAGAAGGGGTTAATAACCAAAATTTATAAAGAACTTGTGAAACTCAACACCAGGAAGATAAACAATCCAATCAAAACATGGGCAAAAGAAATGAATAAACAGTTCTCCAAAGAGGACATACAGATGGCCAATAGGCATATGAAAAAATGTTCAACATCACTAATCATTAGAGAAATGTAAATTAAAACCACAATGAGATACCACCTCACACCTGTCAGAATGGCACTTATTAACAAAACAACATATAATAAGTGCTGGAGAGGGTGCGGAGAAAAGGGAACCCTCCTGCACTGCTGGTGGGAATGCAGACTAATGCAGCCACTGTGGAAAAACAGTACGGAGATTCCTCAGAAAGTTAAAAATGGAACTGCCCTTTGAACCAGCTATCCCACTTTTAGGAATATATTCTATGAATACCAAATCACTAATTCAAAAGAAGAAATGCACTCCCACATTTACTGCAGCATTGTTTACAATAGCCAAGATCTGGAAACAGCCCAAGTGTCTGCCAGTGGACAAGTGATTAAAAAGCAGTAGTACATATACACAATGAAATACTGTGTGGCTAACAGGAAGAAGGAAATCTTACCTTTTGTGACAACATGGATGGACTTGGAAACTATCATGCTAAGTGAAATAAGCCAGGCAGAGAAATAAAAATATCATATGATCTCACTCATTTGAGAAATCCAATGAACAATATGAACTGAGCAACCAAACAGAGGCAGAGGTGGGATCAAAGGGACCAGAAGGAAAGCGGTCAGAGGGAAAGTAGAAGAGAAGATGGGATCAGAAAAGGGAAAGAGATTAATAAAATTATATATACATAACACAGCATTATAGAGAACAGGACAGCAAATCCTGGAGGGAAAGGGGAAGGCATTAAGGGGAGGGGGCATAGGGGGGCCCAAGGGGAATAAGGGGATAGGGGAGATATATTCAGTGGGACACTTGAATCTATGTAAACACAAATTAAAATCATAAATAAAAAAAAATGACTTCATTAGCATGATTTTAAACTTTTCAATAAAAGGAAACCAAACTGTGATCTCTTAAGGTATTGGAATGGGCTTACATAACTACCTGAGGATAATAATGACTCCCAATTTGTTCAAGGTATTCAATAATTACTACTCTTCAGTTCTGTTGTGGATTATTTGACAGAGAATATGGCATGAAATTCTTTATAACAGCCCTCTGAATTGTAGAATAAGTATGTCCATTTCTCTGATGAGAAAACTGACGTTTACTGATCCTAAGGTCATTGAAGGTGCTTAAATTTAAGCTTGAATTTAAAGCACATGCTCTCATCCTTTATGTGTCATGGCTTCCATGCATACAACAGTCCTCCTTTTCAGGATCCTTAGTCAAGCAATCCCAGACATATGGTTATTTCCTCAGAATGCATTTTGGCATTTATCAGTGTTAATGGTAGCAGAAAAAATACGATGAGCTGCATAGGCAGTAGATGATATGATGAAAAAAAATAGACTTTGGAACCAGTGGTTTGACCACTGACATAACCACTATTTAGCTATGTAACAGTAAAATATTTATACTGAGCTTCAATTCTTCCATCTACATATGAAGGGTAGGAACACTACAAAACAGAATTATTTTGAAGACTTAAAAAAATAATGCAATTAAATTAGTCTCCCTTCACATATCCTCTCCAAATGTTGCAGTAACTGCATTGGTGTAGTTGCACCAAAATTCAGAAGCCCATTCTTAAATACTTAATAATCTGGCAACATTTATAAGCTTGGAATTATTTTACATTTTTTCTTGTGAGTAGTTCTATAAACTATATTCTTTGCAGTATTTGCTGCCTGTTCTTCAGAAGATCATTAGAGAATATTCATTTTGAACAAATTATGTGTGGGAAGTTAGGACTTATAGAGGCAAGTAAAAATGGTAGTGGTGATTGAATGGTAGGTGATAAGATTAAGCTTCCCACAGGTTGTACATTGCTCAGCACATTGTAGACTGGCCCTAGTTGAATATATCAAATAAGGTCATATATAGGTGCCTTGGTGGCCTAAAGCTATGATTGTTAAATACCCAACAGTGAGCTGACTGCATAAGAATTACTTGAGAAGTTATAAAAATACAGATTCAAGGTGCTCCATTAGGAATTTTGATTTAGTAGTTTCAAATCTAGACATTTTATTTTAAGCAAGTAATTGATATAATTTTTATCCACATGTATTTTGAAAACAATGGCTTAAATTATGACAGAATTTTTTTTAAGTGAGAGTAGAGAAGATACAAAGACTTCTGCATGCACCCTAACCGGGATCCACTTAGCAACCCCTGACTGTGGCGGATGCTCTGCCCATCTAGGGCCAGGCTCGCAACTGAGCTATTTTTAGCACCTGAGGGGAGGCTTAACAGAGCCATTTTCAGCACCTGGGACAACTCACTCTAATCAATTGAGCCATGACTGCAAGAGGGGAAGAGAGAGACAAAAAGAGAAATGGAGAGGGGAGGGGGGAGAAGCAGATAGTCACCTCTCCTGTGTGCCCTGACTGGGAATCAAACCCGAGACTTCCACATGATGGGTTGATGCTCTACCACTGAGCCAACTGGCCAGTGCTACAAAATTTTTTAAATTTTTTATTTATAGATTTTAGAGAGAAAGAGAAAGGAGAGAGAGAGAGTGAGAGAGATACATCAATTTGTTGTTCCATTTAGTTTTCTGCACTCATTGTTTGCTTCTTGCATGTGCCCTAGCCAGGGATTGAACCCTCAACCTTGACATATTGGGACAATGCTCTAGCCAACTAAGCTACCCAGCCAGGACTGACATGGCTTTTATTTTGCCCTCATTTCATCCTTATTTTGATGGTTGTGTTAATATATAAATATCTTTGCATATAACTGTCTCATATTTCCTCACTTTCTCTAGAAACATACTTGAAAGGGTCATAAAAGGAAAGCAAATAGCATTACTTGAATGAAAACATTTATAAAATATCAAGAGATCAATAAGACAAATGCCAAATGGGTTGAAGAATTTACTAATTACCCTATGTTCCCAATGAAATGACCCCTGGAAACAGTATCGAGCTAAAAGCACTACACATTTCTTGCCTTCTCAAGACCCTTGAGAGTAATTGTGTATAACCTTTCACTAGCAAACAGCTGTTTTTATTTTGCATGTGGGTGTTCTCCATGAAAACATTATTCCAGAATCACTACCACAGAAAGGAAATTTCACCTTGGCAACCAGAAAGAGCGCAGGCTGTGATTGGAAGTAGCAAGAACCCCCACTTCAGCAAAGTCCATTAAGACTCCAAATCCTTAACCCCCTCCTTTGACACTGTCCATTGAGAACAAATTCCATTTGGTTGTGGAATTTCTTATGGAAAAAGATTACATAAAGGAATCCGTCTAGGTACAACATGAACTAAAAGCACAGCTGCACTATTTGCAGCAATGATGGCAGACACAAAACCTGTCTCTTCCCCTCAAGAAACCTTCATAAATATGCTACTTGAAGAATTATCCCCATCATTTCACAGTATGAAAACAACTGTGGTGGACCTATCACCCCAACCTGTCTTTATTTCTCTCCTACATAAGCAAGAGTACATGTCTGAAAACACTACCCTACGTTATCTTAGGCAAGAAACATCCATCACTTTCTCTTTTTACTTCCCTTCTCAAAATTTATAATTTCCCATTTCACTGGGCTCTTAAAATAATTTGACAAACTTTTTTCCTGAGCCTTAACCTCTCCTTGTCCCTTTAATGATGAATTCAGTTTTTGCCACACTCCCAAACCCTATATCAACCAGTCCCTAAATCACTGGTTCTCAGAGTGTGGTCCCCAGACCAGCAGCATCATCACCACATACTGCAAAGCAAATTCTCTGGCTCCATCCCAGATGTTAATGAGTAAGAAGTGCAGGGGGAGGGACTCATACTCTGTAGAAATTCTGGTGCACACTGAAGTTTGGGAACCACTGCTCTGACACTCATTTCCATTATATTCTATGAGAAAGTAGATGCTTTTTCAGTACTGTGAGCAGAATTTACTACTACAGATTTTAATTTTTCATTTCCATGTTGATCTCTCTACCTGGACTGCTAGATCACTGAGGACAGAGACTCTATCCTACTCATCTTTGTCCTAACACATTTTAAGTGCATAATAGTTATGTTTGAATAAGTTAAATATCCATTCAGGTATCAGTTTTCCCCTCTATGACATGGAGGCCAATCAATAATAGTCCTTGTTACTTTACAAGATTGAAACAACAATCAAAGCTAGTGAGATAATGGATATTTTAAAACTTAAAATAAGCTAAAAATGCCATATAAATGGAGCTATTATTATTATTCCTGATCATACTCTGTGAAAACAAAACAAAAGAAAAGCCACCATTCCTTTAAAACTAAAAGACCAACTGGATAAAATTTGAAATATATAAGTCAGACATCTTTCTTTCTTGTTCTTGAAAGCCTATTTTCTCTCCACCTGATAATTCAGGAAAATAGGTAGACTCAAATTTCTGGTGGCTTCATTTCCCACAGAAATGCTATGGGTTTTGCTACTTAAATAAAGACCAGGATGTTGCAATTATCTCTGAGTGAGCTTACAGTAAAATAGTTTATCTTCAGCATGAACCAGCAGAAAAATATCTGAAGAAAAGATTACTGCAAACCGGTCTCCCTTTGAAATACTAAGACAATACACCATAAGGCTTTAAGCTGCAATTTGGGTATGAGTGTGGGGGGAGTAGGGAGAGGAATTTGAGATTTACAACTGGATTGTGTAGAGAGGACTCTTCATAACATGACCTTTTGTTGTCTCCAGAGCAGCCAAATCAA
Source organism: Saccopteryx bilineata (assembly GCF_036850765.1). Lineage (NCBI taxonomy): Eukaryota > Metazoa > Chordata > Mammalia > Chiroptera > Emballonuridae > Saccopteryx > Saccopteryx bilineata. The sequence goes on from NC_089492.1 coordinate 232,411,861, forward strand.
AGCCATGGTCAGGGCAGCTCCTCATACAGTTCCTCTCTCTAAACAACTCTGCTGTTGGTAGCACCTTTGGTGAAATGAGAGGATGTGATACATTCTCTAACTCAGTTCAATACTGTAAGTATTGATTGAGCTCCTAAGATGTGTTCAGCCAAGGATGACCTGCCTTGAAGCCAGACAAGTGACTGCCTATGTGCCATGATTCAAGGAGAACAAGGAGAGTCTCTGGGTCCTGAGTCTCTACCTCTCCACGCCCCTTTTCCTCCACATCACCTGAAACTCTGCTCCAGTTTTTTTGGGCTATCTTGCAGCAAGCACTCTCTAAGATATATTTGATAAATAGTCCTCCCAGAGATATTCCACAAAAATCCAGTTCTGTGGTCCAGTTATGGAATTGATGCATTCTATAACCCTCTTAGAGATTATTAATTTTTATTAATGGTAAAACTCTAAGAATGCCTACCGTAATGGTATCTGCTTACCCTTAATGTTGTTTCTCAGTCTTATTTGAAACACAGAATTAACTTCTCCTTTCCAGTTTTTTTCCTCCCCCTAATTTTTTTATAATGCCTAGTGGGACATAGGTTTAAAACAGTTGTACAAAGGAAAGTCCAGTTCTATGCCCAGCAGATCTGAATCTGCCTCTCAGTCCCATCATTTATTAAGTTGGAACATTTGGGCAAGTTAAATTCTGAGAGCTAATATTCTCATCTATAAACACAGAAAATAATGGCAAGTCCACAGAGTTCATTCTTTCTCTCTCTCTTTTTATGCATTTATTTTTTTAGGTGAGAGCAGAGGAGATAGACAGACAGACTCCTGCATGTGCCCCAACCAGGATCCTCTCAGCAATCCCGTCTGGGGCCATGGTCACATACCAAGCTATTTTTAGCACCTGAGGCTGATGTACTGGTACCAACAGAACTATCCTCAGCATGTGGGGCCATGCTCAGACAAATGGAGCCACTGGTTATGGGAGAAGAAAAGGGGGAGAGGGAAGAGGAGAGGAGCAGAGGGTCACTTCTCCTGACCAGAAATCACATGCAGACACCCATATGCCATGCCAATGCTCAAGCCACTGTGCCCCCAGCCAGGTAGGGCCTCATTTTCTTTTCTTATTGGCAGCAGTTTTACTCATTAAGGATCTGTTTGAGTAAAAAGATATTCCTTTAAAAATTCAAGTAATTCTGGAAGAGTAAAAGGATTCCTTTACTCCCCTCCTCCTGCTCCCCCTGCTCCCAACATAAATATGTCTCTTTGTTTCAACAGATCAAGGACCTTCTCAAATGTCACTTTAATATTGCCTTTGAATTTTCCTGACATACTACAAAATAGATACCTAATCCATTCTCTCTAATTTTATAGTTCTCACTAGAAATACTGCATCTCCTGATCTAGTTTACTAAGTTATTAAGTCTTATTGATGCTAGTGCTTAGAAAAAATAAACATTCAATAAATGATTACAAAATGATTTCAGGCTTGTATTATCTTAATTGGACTTCCTTTCTCTATATTCTTGACCAAAATATTTTGGGTCAAAGGGATGAATACTTTTTTGGAGGCAAGAAGGAACACATTAGAATATGAGACTATGGGATCAGGCTAGGTAGATAACTACCCAGGATAAGAAGTTTGAAACAGTATTAGGCAATATAACCATCCAAGATGCATGAGTGCAAATATTGTATAAAGGAAGAATACAGCAGGTAGCACATTAGGGTGAGAAAGTGCAAGTTACCTATTAAAAGTATTGCCCAGAAGGGTATCATATGCCCAATACCTTTGGATTTGGTATAAAATGAGCACAAGGCACTCAGCCTTTAAAGCACTTACATCTAATCAGAAGACAAGGTTTCACAGAGAAGATGATTAGAAAAGTGCTGAATGTGTGGGACAGACTTAAGCATACATGCTGGGATCAGAAAACCAGGGTTCCCACGGTAATTCTGCCACAACCTAGCTGTGTGACTTTTGGCAGGTTATTTAACTGCCCTGAGTCCCAATTTCATCATTTGTAAACTTGGTATAATAGTAACTCCTTCATATGTTTATGAGTATTGAATCATTCGTGCACCATGCTTACAGAAGTACCTTGCATATAGTAAGCATTCATTAAATATCAGGTATTATTGCATTTGCGTTTCATTGCAGCTGTGTATTTAATGGTGTAACCCATAGGTCCCCTGGTCTTACTTGTGAGTATAATTGTGTAAAAATTAGAGCAATACTCCAAATCACAATGGTCTAGGACCTCACTCTCTTGACTATTAAGAAGATTTGCCTTTTCCATATCTTTCATCCCTCAGCAGGCACCTCTGGGGATGCAGAAAGATGTGATTCCCCACAATTAGAGGTGGCGCTAGTGGTTTTGTGGCCCTTCTGCTTAATGGCTGCTGCTCCCATGGTCTCTCTCAACTCAATCCTAACAAGTTGCTGCTGTGTGTCCCACTGCAAGCCTTGCCTAGAGTGCTGGCCCCTAGTGCTCTTCTCCTGTGCTAAAAAGCAGCAAATCCCTTCAGCTTTTGCAGGCCAGCTACTTCAGGAAAGGAGTGATTCGGTGCTCATCTCACATCACTGCCTTCTCCTTCCCAGAATTCCTGGACATAGGAGAGAAGAGTCTCAGAAAACACAGCTGGCTCTAGGCCTTGCTGTTCAGAGGCTTTAGGAGAGAGAGGTTGTGAAGGGACAGAGAAGGCCCTGTTTAACAGGTATTTTCTCCTCATGTAACTTTCTCTCTCCATTTTCTCTCCCTCTATTTGCCTAAGCATCCATGCTAGCCAGATCCATATTCTGTCTGGCTTTAAGGTCTGTAAGGTCCTATGTAAGCCAATGGATAAATAGGCATCTTCTCAGTGTCCAAAACATTCTCTGAAAATCAGGAAGCTGGTCTGCTCAGAGCACGCAAGCATGCTGACAATTCTCATGGGTCTGTGGGTCTACCTATATGCTTGCCTAGGAGAGTTCACTCTGACCCATATACAGATAGAATTTGACTGAGCCCCTCAATAGAAGGTGCATTCCATGAGGGCAGAGATCATGTCTATCCTTAGTTTATGACTTCATATCCAGCGTTTGTCATAATGCCAGGCACCCTGTGGGTAAGTGCACAATAAATATATGTAAAAGAAATTATATATACAGGGAAGCAACAGAGGGATTGGAGAAGGAAAGGAAATCTGTTTGTGTCTGCTTTACCAAGAAAGTCCTTTTGGGAGAGGAAAGGTTTTCGTTAGGTCTAAAAGAATGATTATTTTTTAATATAATGGGCTATTTGCTTCATCTACAACTTCGTATATCCAAAGAATAGAAAGAAATTATACCCTTGAGGTGAACAAATTTTTCAGTGAAATTTGTGCTTGCATGCAATTTGGCTTTAGAGTTATCTCCCTGTGGCTTACAGAATATTAAGCTGCTAAAAGCTATTTATATCAACAATGCCTCTACTGTCTCAGATCAGAGTGGATGCAACACAGAGCAAAAATTGACTAAGAACAAATTTCAGTTAAAACAATGTAAGTTTTGTTTGAGGATTTATTCATTCATTCAAAAACTATTTATTGAGCATTATTAGAATATGCATTCTGTATTAGGCACTGAAATACATGAATGAAAAGACATAAAGCTGCCCTTTCCAGTTGGCTTAGTAGCAGAACATCAGCCCAGCATGTGGATATCCCAGGTTTGATTCCTGGTCAGAGCACACAGGAGAAGCAACCATTTGCTTCTCTACCTCTCCCCCTCCTCTTTCTCTCTATTTTTACCCTTCCCATAGCCATGGCTTGATTGATTCAAGCACACTGGCCCTGGGTACTAAGGATGGCTCTGTTGAGCCTCCACCTCCGGTGCTAAAAATGGCTCAGTTGTGAGCATGGCCTCATATAGGCAAAGCATTGGCCCCAGACAGAAATTGCCGGGTGGATCCCAGTCAAGGCACAGGCAGGAGTCTTTCTGTCTATCTCTCCTCCTCTAACTCGGGGGAAAAAAAAGAGAGAGAGAAATAATAATGATAATAAAAGAAAAAACATAAAGGCTTCCATCAAGAAGATTCCAGTATGAAACTGGAATACAGAAGAAAAAATGTTACCTAAAAAGGACATGGACTAGTACAGTAGAAACTCAGGGAAACAAACACCTAGGTCAGTGGTTCTCAAACTTTTTGAAATCAGGGCATATTTAAAATCCTACAAATAACTGTAGGCGCACTGTATACAAATTTCTGAGAAATATGTTATAATAATTAAGTCAAATATTAAAGAAAAAAATATAAAGTCCAAGCGTGCTTTTATGGTATTTAAATGAAATAAATACGACAAAATTAAATTTATTCTGACATTAAAAAACATTTTTATGTTACAGTTTTTGAGTTATGCTTTTTAGAATTCATAAACAAGAGGGGTTAAAAAATAAAAAACAACAAAAAATTATCTTTTTATATATAGATACATTCTTAATAAGGTTTAGTAAATTTGGCAGGTCCCGGCATGAATGTGTTAAGTTTTTTCATTCTTGTTTTATGAGAAACATGAGCCTGATATTTCCTAGAGATTTCTTCAATGTTTGGGCATATATTTGAAAGGCAAACTCTCATTTTTTTGTTAATACGTTGAAGAATTCCTCTTTTTTTACTCTTAATTGTGTTGAGTGCAGAAAACCCCCACCATACATATCATCTTAACTTTACACCAAACAAAGGATAAAAGAAACTTGCCTCCAGTCTTTCTGGGAACATGGGGTAGTGTAAACAATCCAGCACCACAGCTTAACAGCCTTTTGCAACCTAATAAGGCAAGTGAGGTGGGTGGTTGGGCAGACTGTCAGCTTACAGCCAATTCTCCACACCTCCCAAGAATCTAAACTCCAAAAATCCTGTTGTTTTTTTGGCCCCCAACAGGCACATATTTCTCTGGAATACCATAGGGTACACCTGGAAATCTTCTAGGGTGCACCAGTATACCCTGGCGCACACTTTGAGAACCACTGACCTAGGGCCTAGGTCCTAGGCTATGATGAACACAGTCCAGGAAGCATTCCTTCTGCTAATGCTACAGAAAAGGTTGTAATAACAACAGCAGCAATAATAGATATATTTATGGATCATTATTAGAAATGATAATAAGAATTTAATATTAATTATATAGTTGTAACTTAAGGCTAACCAACTGAAGAAGACATATTGGTTTATAGATGATAAAAGTGAAGCATGCAGTAGCTAAAATAACTTTCCCAAGACATCACAGTAATTAAATTACAAAGCCAGGACTTAAGCCCTGATCTAACTGATTCCCACACTCCATTCTTATAACCAAGAATTTTATCCTTGGTGACCTGGAGGAACACTTGGTATGATCAAATGAAATCAGAGGTGAGAAAGCATGTGAAACCATACCACAGAACTTCATACTACACAGGTTCAGAGGTGTCATGTGCTGTCCCTCAGTTTGCTCTCTGCAATGCTCTTTTTATGCTTTCAATCAGATCCCATTGGGCCAGTCATTATTGCATTGCCTGGTGAGTCAGGCATAGTGTCTAGGGTTGAAAGCAACAATAGCATCAGATAGTCCAGTGGTTTATGAACTTTATTTTGAACTTTTAGATACCTATTACTTATTTTAAATAAACTCTTGGAAAGATTTACAATATATAAAATAAAAATGAAAGCGGATAGTATTGTATCATGTTCTTTGATAACTGCTACTGTCAAACTCTAAAGCAATATCTTAGCACAAATTTAAACGACTTTATCTGCCCATGGTGACTCCTATACTCTTCTGTACATTAAGGATGTGGGTAGGGGATGTGATAGTGCAATGTCAACCTCTTGTGAAGCCCAATTTACCCACTCTAGATTTAGCTGGAACAACTATTTTGTGAAGATGTGTATAGCTTGCCTTTCTCTATTTGCCTTGCCATGCATGTATCCCCTTACTATCTCAGGTCATTAAGGATGATAATTTGGAAACCACTAGTTTGATCTCAATCATTTACTCTCTAGATGAGAGGAAATGTCCAGAAAGAGCACACAGTTTATCAGAGGTTACTGACTGAAAACTAGTAGAATTAAAATCCAAACTTAGTGCTTTTAACCATATGCCCTTACTTTTCCAAGAACATCACATTGCTTAACCCTTTGCCTTACCAGCATGCAGGTCAAAGGCTGGAGCCAGATGAAAACAGACGTTAGAAGTGGAAAAACAAAGAGAAGTTGTCAAAGAACTCTGGAACTATGGCTGTGGAAATGTAATACTCTGTGAACTAAGGAACAAAGCAAATAAACATGCCTGGATGGACAAGGTTTGAAGAGAGAACTAATCAAGACACATCTTGTAGAAAAGAACAGCAAGCCTTTGGGCTAGCTTCAGAGGAAAATATAAGTGGGTTGGTAGTTTCAAAATATATTATACATGCAGCTCTGATGAAGAAGAAAACAAAAGGTGAAATTATGCATGGCACAGATTTCTGCTCTGCTTAATTCTCTGGTTTTCCTTTTATCACAAATTATAATTTGAAAGAAATAAAAAATGTTTCTAAAGAAATTATCATCACAGTTGATAGAAATACATTGATTTTTACATTCTGAGGACAGTGATAGAAAAAAACAACAACTCATGCTGCTGATAGAAGTTTCACTAAAGGACAAAATAATTCCCCATACTCAGACAGTAAGTTATTATTCCATCAAAATAAAGAAATCCCTCCTAGGCATTCTCCCATACTGAGTTCACATGGGTTTATGAAGAGATTTGACATTGAGTTTAGTAATCAAAGTTGTCAGAAAGTATGATAGTGTACCAGCTGCATTAATTGATTAATTGATTGATTCATTCAAAAGAAAATGGTACAGTAAAGGGATCAAAAGAATAAATAAGGTAGGGTTTGGTCACTTAGTAAGCTCACATCTAGTTAGGCAGAGAATATATACATATAAATAAATACAATATAAAACAACAAGGAAAAGGAAAATGGATATTAAGGAAAGTTAATTCTATGAGAATTCAGGAGAAAAATCTGGAAGCAAGTTAAGCTTTCCTGATCACCAGTTCTGTCAGGCATCGTCACTGCCTCATCCCAAAGTTTTCTCGCATTCTTAAGTATTTTTTATAACAACGCTTCATTTCCAGGTACCAAAATTTTTATTCAATTTTTATTGTTGTGCAATAATATTATCACAAATGTTGGTGACTTAAACATACACACATACAGATAATATTCACATGTTCTCTCGATCAGGTATCTGGAAGCATGACACAGCTGTGTCTTCAGCAAGGCTACAATCAAGGTGATGGCTGGGACTGGGTTTTTATCTGAAGGTTTGCGTAGGGGAGGCTTTCCTTCCAAGCTCACTTGTTTGTTTGCAGAATTTAGTTCATCACAAAACACCAGACTAAGGACTTAGGTTTCTTACTGACTGTCAGCCGGAAGCTGCTGTCTGTTCATTTTTGTGTGGTCCTCTCTAGCATGGCTCAAAACATGGCAGCTTTTTGTTGTTGTTGTTTTAAGCCAGGAAAGAAAAGGGCTTACTAGCAAGACCAGCATCACAATCTTAGGTAATTAATATAGTCAGGGCAATGACAACCCATCATCCTTGCCATATTCTGTTGCCTAGAAAGAAAGACACTATGTTCCCCCCACCCCCACCGCCCCACATACAGAGGCATTAAGACCAGGATATGGGGATCATGGTAAAAATCTTAGAATCTCCTGCCACAGATATGTTTTACCAAAATGAATGGAGAAAAGTAAAAAAAAACAACAAAAAAATAAGATCTTGAAAACAGGATATTAGTTAGGGAAATCTAGAAGGTGAAGGGAATCTCAGGGTAACAGATATGCAGCAAGCTCCGAAGAAAAGGGGTCCAGACTGGAAGTCGAGAAGAGAGGGATCCCCAGGAGATAGCTCTATGGGGGGAAAAAAAGAGCAATAGGTTACACAACCATTTTGACAGTGTTGGGAGGAGTTTTATAACTGTGTTGGAGAGTTTACAGGTAAATTAGTAATATATAAGCAGAAAACTAAGCAAACAACAACAAAAAAAACAAGTGATAATTCTGAAAAAAATTAAAGAAAAAGAAACATAATCATAGTACACCCCATGGCCAAGATATGAACAGAGCTAATAAATAGTAAAGATAATATAAATATTAATTTTTTATTCAATCTAAATGGTGATATAGATATACTCAGCGGATGGGTTGAAGGAAACTTCTGTGTGTACAGAGAGGAGAGGGAGTGAGAATGCTACCTCTTCTTTCATAAGTTTGAAATGCAAAGGTAAGGTCAAACACTGAAAAAATACCCTTCAAAATAATAATATGCACTTTATCTTAGAAATAATGGAATTATTGATAAATACTAAATGAAACAGCTAAAGGCACTTAAAGGTGTTGTTCCTGTGGAGTGAAATTCAGACAAAAGGAGAATTAGGTAAAGGAATCTGGTTTTACTTACTTATTTTAAAATTTTTATTGAATTTATTGGAGTGACATTAGTTAGTAAAATGATATAGGTTTAGGTCTACAATTCTATAATACATCACCTGTATATTGCATTGTGTTTCTTGCATCACCATTTATCCTCCATTTTTTCCTCTCTTACCTCCCGCCTCTCCCTCCCCCCACCGGTAATCAACATACTGTTGTCTGTGTTTATTAGGGGTTTTTTTGCATATGAAGTCTCCTAGAAATTTAGCACAACCAGCCAATGGGAGCATAGGACCCTAGTATTAGATATAGCATTAGTGACTACAGATTATTTGATGGGCTTAGAAAACAGGTTGTGAATTTAGCCAGGAGAACAACAGCTTCACAAGCTTAGGGGTGTTTGGGCTTTCGTCAGTGGCAGGGGTTGAGGGAAACTCTTTTCATGGGAGGATATTGTGGGGAGAGCTTCCAGACTATTTGTGGAAAGATTCCAGCTACTCACAGAGTAACCAAGGACAGAGTACAGATCCTGAAAGAAGGGAGTAGAGTGGAGCCACACAAAAGTTCCCACACAGAGACATGAATTTTCAGAAAGCATTGCAGCTCTTGGGACATTCTGGGCAAAGAATCCAATTTAAAATTATACTCCAAGACAAACCAGAAGAGCAGGAGCACAAGAAGTTTCTTTAACTCAAGAGATTATTCATAGGCCTTACCTATAACCCACCAGATAATGGGTCAATTAAAAACAAACCTTTAATCCAAACACAATCATATTGTGACACTGATACCTAGAGATTATATTTTATCTGTCCTTGCCTCAATTAGCTCAGAAGTCTTTGAAATCTGTGGGCTCTGACTTACTAATAGAGCTCACCATTCAATCCAGTTCTAGAGTGCAGGAGAAGTCACAGGCAGAAAGAGAAGTATTACCAATTATATTTTCTTTTCTTTTCTTTTCTTTTTTTTTTTTTTTTTTTTTTTGTATTTTTCTGAAGCTGGAAACGGGGAGAGACAGACAAGACAGACAGACTCCCACATGCGCCCGACTGGGATCCACCCGGCACGCCTACCAGGGGTGAAGCTCTGCCCACCAGGGGGCGATGCTCTCCCCCTCCGGGGCATCGCTCTGCCACGACCAGAGCCACTCTAGCGCCTGGGGCAGAGGCCAAGGAGCCATCCCCAGCGCCTGGGCCATCTTTGCTCCAATGGAGCCTTGGCTGCGGGAGGGGTAGAGAGAGACAGAGAGGAAGGATGGGGGGGAGTGGAGAAGCAAATGGGCGCTTCTCCTATGTGCCCTGGCCTGGAATCGAACCCGGGTCCCCCGCACGCCAGGCCAACACTCTACCACTGAGCCAACCGGCCAGGGCCCAGTTATATTTTCATTGTGTTCAATTACCTAAAAAGTATTTGGTAAAAGCAACTGTCAGCAAATATAACATGCACAGAACAAGGGTGAAATATTTAAACAGCACAACCTTTGGCATCTACACTTGGAGTAAGAAAAAAATAATCTTTGAAATTATGACATAGGGAAAAATAACTTATTTCTGTTCAGCTTGAGAGTCTTTATTAAGGTGGTACTCAGCTTGGAAAAAGGTATTTCTTAACAGAAATGTCAAGACCATTTATAAAGCAGCCCCTTCAGGGACAAAGCTCTACACTGGAAGAGATAAATCCCAATGACAACTGCAGTTAAAATTCCAAAGCCCAGAGTGGGCTGATCATGTAAGTAGCGTTCACAAAAGAATACAATTTAAAGACCCAATTTATCCTTTGCTTTCTGTTATCCTGTTCAAAAACTCAAGACACATGTCAAGAAGAGTCGAGGAGATCACAGATTAACCTTGCAATGATGTGTTTTGAGATCTATTTCTCAAAAGGTAGCTATCCCGTAACTATCACTACTTGTCAATTTGAGAAATCAGCCAAGGCCTTAATTGCTGACACCTCAATTGAGCGTGAAGCAGGAAAGATTATAAAGGCCTCGAGCAAAGTCAGATCAAACCTACCCAACCAAGCAGCAGGGACAGCAGTTCTCATTAAAGGCCATTGAGAGAGAAGGGTTATGGCTGTCTGAGAAGCACAGGAGTGTGTAGTGACAGGTCAATGGGCTGCAGGGGTCAACAGAGATTAGACCTTCAGAGGACTGCGTGGGCTCCTGCTTCTGGCCCAAATCTCATGGGCAGGCTGTGCACCGCAAGAACCCGCTGCCTTTAATAGTGCTGTCTCTTCTGCGGCTTTCAACTCACCGGGTACAGTGTCATCACAGAAACAGAGAGAGAACAAGAAGCTGAAAATACTCCTTTAGAACATCAGCAGTGATTGGGACAGATATTTTTAGTAAGTGATTGTCTGTCAAATCCAAGTCACGTGGCATGCCACTTTAATGATCTGAGAGTTTTCAAGTCCCTGAAAAGTGACAGCTGCAAATGAGAATTTAGGAGGTTCCACCAGGCAAGCAGAACATTGATCAAATTTATTGGCAGGAGCCCTAATCAAAGCAAAACGTCGATGGAGATGCCAAGCTTAAAATCCTCCTCCAGGTGATGAAGTGCTTTCTGGCCAGGCATTTGCAGTGTTAATGTTTAAGAGTTATTGCTGTATGAGACTGGTTAATGCCTTCAAGAGTCTATCACACTTTTACTGTTTACTACATTGAAAATATTTTTCCTCCTTATAAATATGTGATGTGATAACATTTCAAAAGAGATAAAATCTGAATTGCTGCACATTATGTTCTCCGTGAAATTTTAGATGAAAGTTCTCGGTTCATCTGTGCTCCTCGATCATCGACAGGTTACAGTTAATAATCAATGCGTCCATTCTCCCTAGTTCCTCTTCACGGCACAGGCCACCTTGCCCATTTGACTGGTCATCCATAGCCTATGAACAGCAGATCTTTTGCCTGGCTTCCATATTACCCAGGAAAACACCTGGAATGTCCACAGAGAACCTGCCTGAGGTTGGTTCTCTTTGTTGAATGGGTCCTTCAAAAAGGCCGCATAAAGGAGTAAACAGTTGAGGGTACAAAGCTGCTCTGTGTTACATCTCAGTTGTTTTTGCAGATATTAAAATCAAGCTAGAATCATAACGGCACATTTGTAGAAATGCACTGAAGCCCATCTGCCCTTGCCCTGTTCTTCTCTACAATGATTGTTGGTTTATGCCTTTTATATTGTTTGAATCCTAACTATGTTTAAATACAATTATACAAAATGCTTTCAGATTCCTGATCAGGTTTACCTCCCTTAACTTCAGGTATTATCTTGCTGTGCTGAGTGGTGAGCACTTTTGCCAAGAACTCTGGTTTCCATGTCATCCTCTTGTAACCCATTGTGTTAACTCCTCTTCATATTTTTCATTACTGACACATTACCTGTGAACTCTGATAAATCTCTTAGGACTGGAACCTAAACTTTCTGCAACTCTTATTGCATGATTTCCTGTTTATACAAAATGTTTGTCTGCTCACAACCATAGCAATATGGTATGTTTACTCACATGATAACTAAAATTGTATAGCAGTTTCAACAATAAAATTCGTCATGAATTCTCCATACAAGTATTTTCACGTATAAGCGGGGATGGCATTCCACCTCATTACTAGCCAGAACCCCTGGGAATATCTATGAATATTTGGGAACCACTTTTAACATAAATTTATATTAAGTGTAATGAACAGAAATGTTACAAAGTACATTTATCAACACTCAGTATGAAGACTGCATTCAGATGTTGAGAATTTCTAGTTACCCTAGACTATAAAACTAATCACCTATCTTGAAAATGCTTATCCTTTCTTGGATAAAAATTTGAGATCTACTTTCTTTAGTCTCTCAAGCCTCCGGTGCATATGCTGTATTCCTCCCTTTGCCAGATTTCTGGGGTAAGTGATATGTCCTTTCCCACAGAAAACATATCTTGAATTTAGATTCCAGGATAAAAAGCCTCTGATCACAGCACCACCCCCACCTCAGCACTGATATTTCTTAGCTCAAAGAAGAACATTCCAATGCAATGCTTGAAGGCAGCAGTTTTGATAGGGACTTATCACAACAGCTGCACTAGCACCAAGAAGACAGGAGTCAGACATCCCTGATTACTGTCCCAATTCCTCTCTTGATCTCTGAGGCCCTAACCAACTTTGGGCCTTAACCCAACTTATATCTCTTCATGAGCTTTAAAACCTCTCCTTAAGCCTTACCCATAACCTTAAACCTGTTCCTCTCCCATTTATCCCTGTCCCTGATTCCATGACGGCATAAACTTCTGCTTCAGTCCATGAATCTACTAATGTGAAATTCTCATATGTGTTTCTTATCCTGTCTCTATAGTTCCAGCTGCAGAACATCACCATTCCAGTTAAAAAAAAAAAAAAAAAAAAGAGTCTCAGTTTGTTTTCCTATTAGTTTCAATACTTGTTTTAGGTAGCTCCAGGGCACCGCTATACTTTATGTGAAAACTCACTTCCGGCTCCTTCTGAGCCACTCTCAACACTGATCCCACCCACCACCACCCACCCTGGGCCTTTTCCCCCACAGCCTGTCACAGATTATATGTGTTTCCTTTCCTTAAAAAGCATTTCTCATCACCACATTCATCTTAATAAATCAATGTTTTAAAGATCTACTTGAAAAATCAAAGTTAAAAATAAGGTGTTTTAAGATCTAATGGTTATATCAGTGATTTTGCGAGGAAAAGTAAATGGAATAAAAAAAAGTCTTCAATTAAACAAGAACCAGTACAGGCCCTGGCCAGTTGGCTCAGTGGTAGAGCGTCGGCCTGGCATGCAGGAGTCCCAGGTTCGATTTCCAGCCAGGGCACACAGAAGCGCCCATCTGCTTCTCCACCCTTCCCCCTCTCCTTCCTCTCTGTCTTTCTCTTTCCCTCCCACAGCCAAGGCTCCATTGGAGCAAAGTTGGCCCGGGCGCTGAGGATGGCTCCTTGGCCTTTGCCTCAGGGGCTAGAATGGCTCTGGATGCAATAGAGCAACGCCCCAGATGGGCAGAGCATCGCCCCCTGGTGGGCATGCCAGGTGGATCCTGGTCGGGAGCATGCGGGAGTCTGTCTGACTGCCTCCCCGTTTCCAACTTCAGAAAAATATTAAAAAAAAACCCCAAACAAACCAAAAAAAAACCCAACCAAACAAACAAACAAAAAAACAAACCAAGAACCAGTACAGCTACTGAAGCAATGAGGGAAAAATGAGGGAAAATTCCACTGTCCTTATATGTATGTCTCATCAATGTTTTTATTCCCCTTTAACTGTAGCACTCTCTCTTCAACCCTTCTAAGTCTGTCCCTGAATCCTGTGCTTTCTTACTTCAATAATGCTATATCAAGCAGAAAAATAAGACGCCCAATTAGTTTCTTTGAAAGGAGTGAAGAATCTCAGTAAGCATCCAGACCCATGTCTTCCTCTTAAAGGGTAAGCGTGGTGTAATCAGGGTTTTGGAGCTTTTTCTTGAAGAATCTTCTGATCCAGCATGTTAATTCTGCAGACACTGAGATCTTTCTAGAAATATGGCATTCAATAAATTGCCCCCAATGGCCAAATAGAAATAGAAGAAACATCAGCATAAGTAAAATATCTTCATATTAGGAAAATAAAATAACTCTGCAGCTGGGAGGGGAAAATGCTCAATACAAATTCAAATTTCCACTTTCTTTTATGGAGTGAACTAGCATTTTACAAGTCCTCACAGCAAGGCTACAGCTGGCACCTCCTGCAAAGCCTGTGAAGCTTTTGTTCATATTTCAAAAAGGAGCCCATGAAAACCCAGCTCAATCTCCAGCAATTGCAATCAGCAAGGACCAAAAAAAAAAAAGTAAAATTTTATTGTTTATAAAATTGGTTTTTCAAATAAGAAGCCTCCCATCTAAGGGAGGGGTTCACTTGTTTGGCAGCAGCATGAGAAGCTTCCAAGAGAGTTGAATGAATAGATATGGCTGGAGTCCACTGTAGGTCAAAATTGTGACATTGCCTCCAATGAGGACTTGGTCCTCAGCTGCTCCCCTGGTATTTTCAAACTACCAGGGACAGATTCTAAACAGATTGTGCTCTGGAAGCTGAAGTTTTGGACATTCTGAGCATCATAAAAGGTTGCACAGGGTGGTTTAAAGGGATGTTTCCTTGACTGCAGACTTTCTTCTTAAAAAAAAGGTACATCGTGCTGATTGGTTTTTTTACCTCAGAAATGAAAAGAAACCTTTGGTGAGATATGAAGAGAAAAGGAGCCCCATAAAGGCTTGTTTCTTTAAAGCAAGAAGAGGAAAAAATATAGATCAAAGTTTCTAAGCTAGCTCTAAGACTTCAAACTGAATGGAAGAGAGTCTCAATCATTTGATACATCATCTGTTTGAGTGTCACTGTGGCAATGTCTGCATACAACTCGAGTTAGTCCATTTATAAAATAATAAAGCAAAATTTTAAAGCAGAGTCACTTGGGAAATTTGTTAATATCAAACTCCTAATGTTACATCTGAAAAAACTGGAACACCAGGAGGCTGTAACATTTCCAAGAAAGAGACAAGAACTAGAACACACATTTTCTAATACTAATTACCATGTCTCTGCCACTATGACATAGCCAGTTGCAGACAATTTACATTATTTTGTAAAACCAAGTAAGGCAATTACATATATTACTTTTAGGGTAATATTGAATCAGAACTCTGGTCATATTTGAAAGAACTGTCACACATAACATGCTTTACCTGTAAAAAAATCTTACACATGAAAGTTCAGCTTTTAGTGAGCTGTGAGTGAAGCATGTCAACCACTGTGTTTGCTCTTTAGAATTTTTTTGCAACTTCTTCACAAATAGATCAGGGAAAATAGGCCCTGTGTGTTGGGGGCACCCATCCAAGAAGTATATATTTAATAGCCAGCATAGTATCAGAAATTTAAAGTTTTTATCTCCTCAGATCAGAGCCATCCAGTTATTGCTGAAGATCACTGACAGTTTGCTCTGGTTCATTCTTCATTTCTCCTCCCTGGCTTATTAGCCAGTGTTTCTCAGGAGAGTTAGGTTTGGTCAGTAGATATTACCTACTGACTCATCCATTGCCACTGATTTTATATATTAGAGCAATTACAACAAGCCTGAAGACAACTTAACAGCAGCTCTATTGCAAATGAAGATATATACACAGCTTAGTTTCTACCAACAAGATGCACTCGTTCAAGATTTCAGAGGTGAAAATGTGGTAGGGGTCATTTCCCTCAAGTTCCAACAGATGTCAGTGCTTGAGCTGTCCAGACACCTCATTCCAGTGTCTAGTCACAAGCTACACGAACGTGAAGTAATCGTGACTGTGGTTATAGCTGCATCTTGACATCTGGTTTGCAACAAGAGTTGGATCTTTAAATCAATAATCTTGTAAGAGAATTCCTGACTTCTACTCCTCTAAAGCATTACAAATCATTTTGCAAGCACCTAATAGCTTACATTAAATTTCTTCCTTCTAGAAAAGCTTAGAATTATTTCTCTTTCCTTCACTAACTCTTATTACAGTTACCATTTTAAAGTAAAAACTTTCCAATCTAAAATATTTTCTTCCAAACCCCCACACTTTCTTTTCCAGCTCCCAAGACTCCATCCAGGGTCTGGGCCCCTGGGACACTGTCTCCTTCTCACTCCCTCCCAGTCTCTGACTTAATTTGTAAGAAGCTTAGGGCTTAGAAGTGGGCACAACAATGAACCTAGAGCCTAGAGTTGAGAGGCATTTTCTAATTATTTATTACTTCCTATTCTTAAGATAAAGAATCAAATCCTTAAAACGGCCTATGTGAAAGGCCTCATGTTGTGCCTTTTTTTTACAGCAATCTATTCTGCAGCCATTTTTTGTTGTTGTTGGTTTTTTTTCAGCCTTGTCCAAGCTAGCCAAATGGAGAGTTTTCTGCTCACAGAGAGAAAGGAGAGAAAGAGAGACAGCTACTAAGACATTTCTGGCTATCTCATTATTCCAATCCCCAGCCATTAGAGTGAACTCAGCTGAGGTCCCAGGAATCATGCAACAGATTCAGACTGTTTCCATTATGTTCCATTAGAATCCCTAATCCACAGAATCAGAAGTAAAATAGGAATAATATGTTTTAAGCTACTAAGTTTTGGAATAGTTTGTTCATAACAATAGATATGTGGGAAAATCTTTCTTAATTGTTTTTATTGAAAAATATACTTGGCTCTGGGCGGTTGGCTCAGTGGTAGAGCATCGGCCTGGCGTGCAGGTGTCCTGGGTTTGATTCCCGGCCAGGGCACACAGGAGAAGTGCCCATCTGCTTCTCCACCCTTCCCCCTCTCCTTCCTCTCTGTCTCTCTCTTCCCCTTCTGCAGCCAAGGCTCCACTGGAGCAAAGTTGGCCCGGGAGCTGAGGATGGCTGCATGACCTCTGCCTCAGGTGCTAGAATGGCTCTAGTTGCAGCAGAGCAATGCCCCAGATGGGCAGAGCATCACCCCCTGGTGGGCATGCCGGGTGGATCCCTGTCGGGTGCATGTGGGAGTCTGTCTGACTGCCTCCCCTTTTCCAACTTTAGAAAAAAAAAAAAGAAAAATATACCTGTTAAAAGTATTTGTTGAATAAATGACTAATTAACAAGTTGTTGAATAAATGTCTAATTAATGAGTCTCCACTACTGTCGTATTAACAATGATTGGAAAGATTGAAAACACCATGTAAGAGAGATGACAGTACAACAAGACTCTCAGATACCAACCACTGGTGGAAATATGAATTGGCACATTCTTCTTGAAGAACAATATAAAAATCTCTATTCAAAGTTTAAACAGCCTGACCAGGCAGTGGCGCAGTAGATAGATCCCCAGACTGGGACACGGAGAATCCTAATTCGAAACCCTGAGGTCATCAGTTTGAGTACGGACTCACCAGCTTGAGCGCAGGATCTCTGGCTTGAGCATGGGATCACAGAGATGACCCCATGGTCACTGGCTTGAGCCCAAAGGTCACTGGCTTGAAGCCCAAGATCACTGGTTTGAACAAGAGGTCACTCTCTGTGTTGTAACCTCCCCCCCCCACCCTGTTAAGGCACATGTGAGAAAGCAATCAGTGAACAACTAAGGTTCCACAATGAAGAATTGATTCTCATCTCTCTTTCTTCTTGTCTATCTGTCTCTATCTGTCCCTCTCTCTGACTCCCTTTCTCTGTGTCTGTAAAAAAAAAAAAAGTTTAAATACATGTTTTCCCCTTACTCATGCTTGAGCTACTTTTAGGAATGTGTTTCAAAGATATACTCACATGTGTACAGGAATACGTGCTCAAGTATATTCCCTCACTGCATAATTGTTTGTGATGGCAAAAGCCTAGAAATAATATAAATGCCTATCAATAGGAGGTCAGTTAAATAGATTATAATATGTCTATTCAAAGGAATAATTGGCTTCTATTGACGAGTATAAGGTAAAATCTATAGGTGCTAACATCAATCTATCTCTGAAGTTCATTGTTAAATGAGAAAAGCAAGGTGCAGAAACAGGCCATGTAAAATTATGTGTAAAATAATGGATATATGGTTTAAGTATAAGCACACTAGTTCTAGGAGGCTGATGAAAAACTAGCGATAGTGGTTGCCACAGTAAGGTGGTCTCTTGGTCCAGAATGGTGGAGAATTACTTTTTACTGAATATGCTTTTGTAATGTTAGTTCCTTATCCCCATGCTTTTTAAACTTTGGATTAAAATTTTTTTCAACAACCAAAATTTTAAATTTACATTGAAAAATGAAAAAAAAACTGTTATTACAAAAAAATTATTAGCCTGTAATTTTTAACCTCAGAAAAAGTTTTCTCTAACAAAGAATAGATAGCCTAAGGAAACTTCCAATTGGGAAAACAATTATCTCTGGAATTCAAGATAAAGCAGGAAAGCTTACTGGTTTAGTGAACTTATTCCAGGTGCAGGAGCTCTTTGTCTTTGGGACTCCCCTTTTCTCCTGGAATATAATTGAGAATAGTGTAGATACCATTGCACATCTTTACACTGCTTTTCAGCAGAAGTCTAAAACACCTACTATATATATACTATATATATATATATATATATATATATATATATATATATATATATTCACTGAACAGGAAAATGCTTTACAACCTTCACCCTCTCATCTGGAATTATTTAGGCTATAAATGTCAAACACATGAGATGAACTAGCATAGAGGTAATATATCTGAGAATAATTCTTAAGTCTTTGAAATGTTTTTTGGTATTGTATTTTAGTAAATAAAATGAAGAAGAGAAATAGCAAGAAGATGTTGTTACACATTTCTTAGTTACATTGAGCTCTACTTTTTATTTATTTTTTTAAATGTTTATTTTATTATTTTAGGGGGAGAGCAAGAAAGGGAGAAAGAAAGAGCAAAATTGAGAGAGAGAGAGAAAGAGAGAGAGAGAGACAGAGAAACATTGGCTGTTCCTATATGTGCCCTGACTGGGGATTGAACCAACAAACTCTATGCTTCAGGGCAATGCTCTAACCAACAGAGCCATCCAGCCAAGGCTACTTTGAGCTCTATTACACACTGATGCTAAACTGGAAAATATGGACCAGTTCACAAGAAATATTTCTTTGCTTTTGCCTTCTGTAACTCAATACTAAGATGTCCACAGAAACTCACCTCTTATCTATCTTTCCCACCCTTGTTTGGCAGCACTTCATCTTTTCCAAGAAAAATAATATGGTCCTGGCCCGTTGGCTCAGTGGATAGAGTGTTGGCCTGGCGTGAGGATGTCCCAAATTTAATACCGGTAAGGGCACACAGGAGATGATAGCCTGCTCCCCCCCCCTCTTCTCTCTTTCTTCCCCTCTTGCAGCTAGTGGCTTGGTTGGTTCAAAAGCGTTGGCCTCAGGCACTGAGCTCAGTTGATTTGAACATCTTGGCCCCAGATGGGGATTGCCCAGTGGATCCCAGTTGGAGTTCATGCAGGAGTCTATCTCCTTTCCTCTCACTTGAAAAGAGAGAGAGAGAGAGAGAGAGAGAGAGAGAGAATATGAGCTATGAGCCTCTGACAAAACATTCTGGGCTATGAATGATTTTTATATACCAAATTCCATTGGAAACTGCAAGACCCTTATGGCCTCTTGGAGGAAACATTGTGATACTGGACTGGTCTGCAGCTTTCCCAGGCTGATCAAAGTCACAAACAGGCCCCTTTCGAAGAGTTTCAATTAATCCATTGCAAATACACTGTTATATTTTAAAACCTGGCACAGATTTCTTCAATATTTTTAAAAAGTTATAATTACCAGCAAAGCATTCACTCACCATTGCTTGTCATTCACTGTCTTTGTAAAAAATAATTGGCTTTATAAATAATTCAGTTCTATTATTTCCATGAATGAATGCAAAACCTCCATGAAGCTTATTTGTATTATTTATTTTTTACAAAGGTAAAATAATTCCTTAGATAAAGCATAGAGAGAATAAAAACTTCTCCATTGGCTTAGTTTAATACAAAGATTGAGAACTAAAAGAAATGATAAAAGATGTTTCCTGCTAGATTATTTTCTGTATTCAGGCTGCTTTCTTCTCAATAATTAAAAAACTAAAATCTTTAAATCTACTCTTTCTTTTTAATAGTTCACAGTCTAAAGGTTTCTTTTTTTTTCTTTTTTTTCCCCTTTCTTTCCTCCTTTCAATCATGAAATAACTCTCAGCCATAATATGCAATCACATTCTTAATAAGCCCCAATTAAATTTAGTCTTAATTTTTTTTTTTACTTCTACAGGAAGTCTTACTTATAAGCAAATATTGACACTGAATGTGTCTGGTTCTGAGTTCGGTTATTCTAAAGTCCTTCTTTTCCAGTGCGGTGATAAAATATAACCCTTAATCATTTCTTTGCATAAAATTTTAAGTCATTTTGTGCCTTAGAGAGATAGTATATTAGTTTTTTCTTGCTGTCATAATAACAATATTGATTAGTGGCTTAAACAGTATAGATTTATTATCTTATATTATCTATAGGCTAGAAGTCTAACATGAATTTCACTGGCTAAAATCTAGATGTCCACAGTGCAATACTCTTTTCAGGAGGACTAAGGGAGGAATTAGTATCCTTGCCTTTTCCAGCTTCTAGAAGCTGCTTGCATTTCTTGGCTTGTGGTCTTTTCCTCCATCTTCAAAGCCAGCAAAATCAGAAAAGTAAAGATAAAAATATAAGGGTCCCTTCTACCCTCAAATATACACTCTAATTTAATCTTGTGATGATAGCTTTATTAGGAGAATAAACAAACTACTTTGAGGAGCAAAGACATGACAACAGTTATTCAACATTTGAGGAATTGGGAAAATTCTCCACTTTAGTTCTTAACATGTGTTGTACCCTGTTGCTTAGAAACTGTTTCTTTTCTTATTGACAAAAGCCTTGAAATCTTAGTATAAACATTAGTTATAACAGCCAAACCCTGACATTTAAGACTATCTTAAATTTTCCTAATCAATATTTCCAAAGAGTTATTCTTTCCCCAAAATTAATAATATTGGTGAGTGTGTACCTGACACAAGGCCATGTACTCCACATGGATTGTCTCATTTGTCACCAGAACCAGAGCAGAGATACAAAAACTGAGGCTAAACATTAGTAAATGTCTCATGGTCACACAGTGAGTATGGAATAAAACTAGATTAGCATACCTGTTAAAACACAGATCACACTGTAACATTATTGCTGGTTTAATTGCCTATCTGTTCTTCTAGAATAAAAAACAAAATCTTGAGGGCAAGAATCTTATTTATCTTCTTACCATTGAATCTCCAGAGCTCAAACTTGTGTCAGAGTAAAAGAAGAATTAGAAGGCATTTGCTAGGGGTTAAGATAGAAAGGCAATCCACCATGGTGGACTGACTGGTGTTAGAGTAACTAATACCAAGGAAACCCATTGAAAGGCAGTTTATTATGCAGGTGAGAAGTTATAAGAGCATTTTCTATAAAAGGTTATATAGTAAATATTTTAGGCTTTGAAACTACTCAACTCTGCCATTGGAGCACCAAAGCAGCCACAGATAATATATAAAGAAATGAACATAGCCGTGTTTCAATAAAACTTCTGTTAATCAAAAGAGTTGGCAGGCTGGTTATGTATGGCCCATGGGCAATTGTTTGCTGGCCCCTGAACTAGAACAATAGAGATATGATTGGAAGAGCCTATGTATCTCACAGTGGCAATGGCGGTGGGTATAAATTAGAGAAACATTTCAAACGCAAACTTGGCAGGATGTGTTGATTAACTGGCAAGAAGACATAAGAGAGGGAAGAGTCGAAGATAATCCTCATTTCCCTGCAATCAGGAAATCAAAGTTATCAAGAAAGAGAAATTAGCTTAAAGGTGAGAAATGATAATATAAATTCAGAATTCAATTTCAGGTGGAACACAGTTCTAATGATATTTAAAGCGTAAACTAAGAATAAAAAGACCAATGTATAGAGGGAAAGTTCCCTGATCTAGTCTATAAATCTACTGTAGGACTGCATTATTAACTATAACTATTTGTATACTTGCCTACTTAAATCTGCAGTCTTTTATTTTTGATAATTGCTAGTTTTCTTCAGTTCTTATCAATAAGAACACAAGCTGACCTGTTTGAACCATGATGAGTCACTGTATTCCAATTCAGAATTAATTCACTAGGAAAACATTCAAAGAGCTATCTTTTAAGGTCTTTGGGAATTCAGTTCTCAGAGGAAAGACTTCTTTTGAATTCTCGGCTAACTTACAAATGAAGGAGTAACGTAATTTCTACAGATGCGATCTGGTCCCTGATTTGAGGTGTGCTATTTGGCAGAATGTAAAGAGACAATCTATGAATTGAAAAGTATGGCAAAAGATAAATTCCTCTGCTTCACTCAAAGATGTCTTTAGAAAGAAAAGAAAAGGTGGGCCTGGGCAAACACTCACTGTTTTTGATTTAATAGTTACATACCTTTCCGTTACATAAAGACACTTTTAGAATGTTGTTTGTTTGTTTTTTTGTCACAAAACCACATTTAACAGGAAGAATTTAGGTACCAGGTAGACTTGAAGAATAGCATTAATAAACAATACTTGCAATAAGTTATTTTCAAACTCATAGTTTGTATCAATATCTAGGTCTCAGAGAAAATACATTTTCCTCTCTAAATTTTTAAAAAGGCATTTGAAAGAACCAAGCAATCTGAGGAGTTTGATCAAACAGCTTCCTTTCTTGCAACATGTACTGAAGGTCTCTGAGCACATAAATAGTGAAGAAGAACCTTTGCCAATAAATGTATCACCAGAATTCACAAAGTGGCTTGAGAAGGAAGGAATAGAACATCAGAATCTAGCTACTTGTCATCAGTCTTGCTACCCTTGCAAAAACACGAGTCATCCTCTCACATAACTCATGTGTATTCTGAGTTGCAAGAAATTGTGGAATCTTAGAAGTACCAGTAGGTGAGCAGTGGGAGGTAGCCAATGCTGGGGGACCAAACTGGGTTGAAGATCTATGTTATCTTTAGGAAGTAGTCCAATTGATGGTGCTCAAGGGGTAAACATGAGCTTTTGGGAAGCCTCAGCCTAGACCTGGGAGAGACCAGACCTGGCACTCAGAGAAGAAAGTTACCATTTCCAAAACAAGTATCAAGTATGCTACCAGTAAGGAAATAGACAAGTTGGAGGATATCCTGGAGAGCCAAACAGACAGCAAGGTGAGCAGTTAGTTACTATCACAAAAATGGGCTGGGGAAGGCTGAACATCAATGAGTTAATAAGTGCCCAGGATTCACTTCAGACATACCAGATACTGAGTTAAATGACAGAGACCAATTTATAACCTTAAACATTCACCCCTTACCCTGGCAATTAGGGCTAATATTGTACCTGATGTTGAATCTGTTGTGGTCCTTTGGTGAGCTGGAAAAAGCAAAAGCTGACATTCTTCCTCCTCTTCATCTCCATTTGAGCAAATTATCCAGTCTCTATGAATTTAGATAGCAATATTTGCCACCAAATATTAGTTCTTACTATATACCAGATACTCTTTCTGGACCAGTTTGAGACACTATAATCCCACAACTCTGAAGAATAAGTATTATATCTTTTTGTTTTAGTTTAGAAAAATGAAATTAAGAGAAGGTTAAATGGTTCATTAATGACTAAGTAGCAAGGCTGGGAACAGAAGTAACCAGAACATTATTCCTGCTGCCCAAATGCCTAGTTTACTCTAGCTTACTTAAAAAAATAATAATAAAATAAAAATTAAAAGATATTTTAGTTCAAGGCAAAATAGTTATCCCAACAAGACAGACACCATGGTAAAGTAGTGAACTGGTTCTATAGAAGCTAGAAGAAGAGAGCAGTTATTCTTGGGGAGGTCCAGAAAGCCTCTCCAAAGGTTACTCTTGATGGCAGGTCCGAAACTCCAACATTTAGTAAGAGAAGGTCCTGAGGCCAGGGGAAGCGTGGAGAGATCTTACGATGATGCTTATCCATGAATGAGAGGAGCAATCATGTAGCTGGGAAGGAAGCTGGACCCCGGAGTTGGGGAAACCTGAACTGTGTTCCAAGCAGAAAGATAAGGATGATAGAGGAAGTGGCCATGGGGGCTTCCATGAATAAAGCAAAGGGCAGGAGATGGAGTGGAGAAATTTGGATGACCCATCAAACTAACTGAGAACATTCAACAAAAGTAGACATGATTCCTTTCTGCAAAGATGTTATTTGCAGCACAGGTAACTTATATGATGCATGTAATGCTCATTAAAAATTGTGCACCAGGCCCTGGCCAGTTGGCTCAGTGGTAGAGTGTCAGCCTGGCGTGCAGGAGTCCCGGGTTTGATTCCCGGCCAGGGCACACAGGAGAAGCGCCTATCTGCTTCTCCACCCCTCCCCCTCTCCTTCCTCTCTGTCTCTCTCTTCCCCTCCTGCAGCCGAGGCTCCATTGGAGCAAAGTTGGCCCAGTAGCTGAGGAGGGCTCCATGGCCTCTGCCTCAGGTGCTAGAATGGCTCTGGTCACAACAGAGCAACACCCCAGATGGGCAGAGCATCACCCCCTGGTGGGTATGCTGGGTGGATCCCGGTTGGGCGCATGCGGGAGTCTGTCTGACTGCCTCCCCGTTTCCAGCTTCAGAAAAATACAAAAAAAAAAATTGTGCACCAGTTGAGACAGTAATTTTTGATGGTGGGTATAAATTCACTTGACAGTGAAAGGGACTAGGGATATTCTGGGTAAAACATGTGAAAATGTGCCCAGAATAAAAGAATAAAAAGACATCAGGAGGGACCACTAAGTATTGTGACAAAGCCTTGATTTGTGGACATGTGAGCACTGGACAAGATTAAAAAGCTGGGCATTAACCGTCATGTTGAGAGGCTTTCATGACACAACATGTAAGACTCAATGTACTGTATATATACTTTCAGACAGAGAACAGAAGCTCTGGCTTGCATTTTAGAAGGCCCACTTAACATGGCATGGTGAAGTCAGGGGACACAGTGAAGAAAGAATAGTTAAGAGGACATTGCAAAATCCCAGGCAAGTTAAGAACATATGAAAAAGGAAGAAACAATAACATTTCGCTTATAGGAGCTATTTAAATGCTATTTTTTTTAATTTCCAAAGACTTCCTATTTAATTTTAAAAACTATCCTTCAAGGTAGATGTATCTTTAACAACAGCTTACATTTATTGAGCCATTGCCATGCCATGTACTAAATCTTACTCCCTTTTGAGCACATTGGTCAAGTGCTTTCACTGTTTACTAGCTGTGTAGCCTCGGGAAACGAGTCTCACTGTGCCTCAGTTTTCTCATTTGTGAAACTGCAGAGTCTCATGGTGTTGTGTGAAGACAAACTGAGATTTTACATGTTAAGTACTTAAAATAATTCTTTTCATATATTGAGCAACCAACAAATATTAGTTATTATTAGCATGCTTAAATTTCACAATGCTTTTTATTCCTCTATTTGAGTCACAGTACAAAAGAGAAAATGTAATCTAAAAGAGAAGTTAAGTAACTTGTTAGGGGCACAAACTCAGTGTATTCCCGATTCCTGATTTATGCAGGAGAGGAAAGGTGCTTGGTTTCCATCTAACAGGACTTCCAGTTTCATCGTGATATGTAAGGTATTGTACTGTGGATAAGGCAAATGACATCATCCAAAGTTTACCCATTAATGGCTTCTATGAAAGGGTTTTCTGAGGCAAACAAGAATCTTTCTCCTTATCTAATTCATTGCACTGTTTCTTAGAATCCTTTTGCAGCATTTCTATCTTTCCTGACATTTCATTTGCAATCCCAGGAAACCAGAAACTTTCCCATATGCAGTTGCCTAGGCTTCCAAAGCAGGGAACACTCCCTTAACTAGGCAACCAATATTTTTGGCAGAAACCTCAGTCAGTTAACGTGGCAACGCACAGTGCAGTGGGTGCTGAGCTATGCTTGCAATGAGTCAGCCAGATTTCTCTGCCCAGAGCTTCTTGGCTTCAGTGCCATGTAAACAGGAAAATTAAGGTTGACCCTAACTGTGATAAACACAGAGTCCTATGCCCTATTAAAACTATTGTTAGTCCAGTAGTATCGACTATATGATATTAATCCTAACAATGAAGTTGCTCTTCACTGGTCGGTTACTTACTGTGTCAAACATGTAAGACTCAGAGAGGTTTGGTAGTTTTCCTGAAGTAACATAGCTAGTGTATTAGTTTTCTATGGCTGCTTTAACACATTAGCACAAACCTAGTAGCTGCTACTAAGTCTGTGTTAATATGTTATAGAAATGTGGTAAAAACAACACTAGTTTATTTCCTTCAAGTTCTGAAGATGAGAATTCCAAAAGCAATAGGACTAAAATCAAGGAGTCAACAGAGCTATTGCATTTCCTAAAGAAGCCCTAGGATCCCATGACCTTGCCTTTTCCACTTTGTTGAATCTTCCTATATATCTTGGTTCATGGCCTCTTCCCTCAGTCTTCAAGCCAGCAACTTCCTTGTTCTGACCTCTGCTTTCATGGCCGCACCATTTTCTCTGACTCTGGCTCTCCACCTCCTCCTTTCACTTATAAGGACAGGTATGATTCCATTGGTCCTACCTAAATAATCCAGGATAATCTCCCCACTCTAAAGCCAGTGGACTAGCAACTGTAATTTCATCTGCAACCTTAAATCCTTTTACCAGATAACCTAACATGTTCCAGGTTTTGGAGGTTAGCACATAGCTCTTCTTGGAAGGCCCCTATTCTGCCCATCACAGCAAGAATTGGAACCCAAATATATCTGTTTCTGAGGGCTGTGCTCTTACCCATCACACAATACCAAACAACTGCAGAAAGAAACATCAGATCTTGAACTTCAAAAGGCAATGACTGAGAATGTTCCCCATGATTCCCACCAGGTATAGTCCCCTCAAAGACTAAATGATTAATATTTTCATTGTTAATCTGACACTATATGATCTTATTCAAGCACAAAGTAAAGTAGATAACAAAAAACAGTTATTATTATCCACATTTCAGGTATTAAGATCAGAGAGAATAACTGTCATGAGCAGAGTTTTACTTCTAACAAATGACTAATCCTTCTCAAACACTGAAGTTTTGATCTGAAATCTTTGTATACCTACCCCATACCAAATGAAATAGAAAGAAAACCAGTTTCAAGAAGTCATTTACAGCTGGATGTGATTTGCAGCTCCTCTATATTTTGACTATGTGGCACTTAGTAAGCCCTTCAACCTTTCTGAGTTTTTGTTTATTCACCTGTAAAAGGAAAATAAGAGCATCTACCCTAAAAGCTTTAGGTGAAATAGAAATAATGATAGAAGAATCCTGGCACACAAGAGGTACAGAATAATGGCATTCTGTTATTACTGAGTAAAAAACCAGCTCGCTTCACAACCTCTCTAAGGATGGTATCAAGTCTTACATTCAAAAGATTTTTGGCAAATGCAACTAACATCAGCTTCCTCAGTGTTAAAGACAGATAGAATTCTCCAATGACAAGAATCTGCTCCTGCAGCCTCTTTTTACAATTGTCTAGGATTCACTTGCAGGCAGAATTTCACCAAGTTACACATAAGATGCAACATTCCTTTATGTTTAAAGCGCTCAATAAAATTGGAATAGAAGGAAAGCACCTCAACATAATAACGGCCATATATGACTAACCATCAGTTGATATCATACTAAATGGTTAATAAATGAAGGATTCTCCTCTAAAATTAGGAACAAGACAAGGCTGCCCACTTTCTCCACTCTTATTCAACCTAGTTCTAGAAGTTTCAGCCAGAATGGTCAGGCAAGAGAAAGAAATAAAAGGCATCCATATCAGGAAAGAAGAGGTAAAGGTATCACTTTTTGCAGATGATATGATCCTATATATAGAAAACCCCAAAGATTCCACCAAAAATCTTTTAGAAACAATAAACCAATACAGTAAAGTCACAGGATACAAAATTAATGTAAAAAAGTTTATTGCTTTTCTATATGCCAGTGATAAAACTTAAAAAAATAAACTAAAAAAAAATTCCTTTTACAATTGCAACAACAACAAAAGATACCTAGGAATAACTGTAACCAAGAAAGCAAAGGAACTATATACTGAAATTTATAAAACATTATTGAAAAAAATTGAAAAAGACACAATAAAATAAAAAAAAATATATTCCATGTTCATGGATTGGAAGAATCAACATAGTTAAAATGGCCATATTACTCAAAGCTATATACAAATTTAATGCAATCACCATTGAAATCCCAATGTCATTTTTAAAGAAATAGGAAAAAAAAATACCATACGTTCTGGTGGAACCATAAAAAAAACTACAAATAGCCAAAGCAATCCTGAAGAAAAAGAATGAAACAAGAGGTATCACCCTACCTAACTTCACATTATACTATACAGCCACGATAATCAAAACAACATGGAATTGGCAGAAAAACAGACATACAGACTAACGGAATAAAATTAAGAGCCCAGAAATAAAACCACATATATATGAACAATTCTTCTTTGACAAAGGAGCCAAAAACACACAATGGAGAAAAGAAAGCCTCTTCAATAAATGGTACTGGAAATATTGGAGAGCCACATGCAAAAGAATAAAACTTGATTACAGCCTGACCAGGCTGTGGCACAGTGGATAGAACATCGGACAGGGATGCGGAGGACCCAGGTTCGAGACCCCAAGGACGCCAGCTTGAGCGCGGGCTCATCTGGTTTGAGCAAAACTCACCAGCTTGAGCTCAAGGTTGCTGGCTCAAGCAAGGGGTCACTCAGTCTGCTGTAGCCCCTCAGTCAAGGCACATATGAGAAAGCAATCAATGAACAACTAAGGAGCTGCAATGAAGAATTGATGTTTCTCATCTCTCTCCCTTCCTGTCTTTCCCTATCTGTTCCTCTCTCTGACTCTGTCTCTATCACACACACACACACACACACACACACACACACACACACAAAACACAACAAGAGAGATCTCAAACACTTAACATTACATCATCTTAAGGAAAAGATCAAAGGCAACCCAAATCCAGCAGAAAAAAAATATATATATAGTAAAAATTAGAGCAGAACTAAATGAAATAGAGAATGAAAAAAAAAACTTGATTACAGTTTTTCCCCCTGCACAAAAGTCAATTTAAAATGAATCAAAGACCTAAATATAAGACCTGAAACAATAAATTACATAGAAGAAAACAGGTACTAACCTCATGGACCTTGGCCATAGAGAACAATTTATGAATTTGATCCCAAAGGTAAGGGAACTAAAGGCAAAAATAAATGAATGAATGGGACTATAACAAACTAAGAAGCTTCTGCACAATAAAAGAAACTGACAGCAAAACAAATATGCAGCCAACTAAATAGGAGATGATATTTGCAAACAACAGCTCCGATAAGGGGTTAATATCCAAAATATACAAAGAACTCACATAGCTCAGCAACAAACAAGCAAATAATCCAATTTAAAAAAGGGGAAAGGACCTGAACAGACACTTCTTTCAAGAAGAAATACAAATGGCCAACAGATATATGAAAAGATGTTCACCTATTCACAAAATGCAAATCAAAACCACAATCAGATACCACTTCACACCTGTTATAATGGCTATTATCAACAAGACAGGTAATAACAAAAGTTGGAGAGGCTGTGGAGAAAAAGGAACCCTCATTCACTGCTGGTGGGAATGCAAATTAGTATAATCATTATGGAAGAAAGTGTGGTGGTGCCTCAAAAAATTGAGAATAGAATTACCATATGACCCAGCAATCCCTCTACTGGTTATCTACACCAAATGCTCAAAAACATTGCTAAGTAAAAACACATACATCCCCATATTCATTGCAGCATTGTTCACAGTGGCCAAAACATGGAAAGAACCAAAGTGTCCCTCGATAGAGGATTGGATAAAGAAGATGTGGTACATATATCCAAATGAATATTATTCAGCCATATGAAATGATGATGTATTACCATTTACAACAAGATGGATGAACCTTGAGAACACTATACTGACTGAAATAGGTAAATCAGAGGGGGTGGTGGGAAGGGAGTAAGGAAGGACAAATAAAAGGTGACAGAAAGTGATCTGACTTTGAGTGATGGGTATACAACATAATCAACAGTTCAAATGATATAGAAATTTTTTTCTGAAACCTATGTACTCTTATTGATCAATGTCACCCTGTTAAATTTAATTTTCTAAATAAAATTTAAAAAGAAAAAAAAAACTCACCTAGAATCTCTAAGGACTTCCTTTTTATTTTTATTATTATTTATTTTTTTATTTTTTTATTTTCTTGAGAGAGGCAAGGAGATAGAGAGATAGGAACATGGAGTTGCTCCTGTATGTATCCTGACCAGGGAATTGAACTGGCAACCTCTGCACTCAAGGAGGATGCTCCAACCAACCAACCTAGTCAGGGCTTAATTTTTATTGATTTTTAGAAAGCCAGAGAGAAATAGGGAGAGAGAGGGAGGGGGAAGGGAAGGATTTGCTCTTCCACTCAACCATGCATTTTTTGGTTGCTCCCTGTGTGTGCCCTGACCAGAGATGAAACCCGCAACCTTGTTATTTCAGGATGGCACTCTTAACCAACTGAGCTAACTGGCTAGGGCCAGGACTTCATTTTGTTGGTGATGTTTTTGTTCATTTTATTTGTGTGTTTATGCTTTATTTGTCTTGACTGCATTTTCCCAGGTCCAAAACCATAGACTGTTAATAAAATGGCTCTTGGAGACCCTTTGCTTTAGGATCTTGCTCTGGAAGGTGGAGGGACTCCGCATCAAGGCTAACCAGTACAAAGATGGTACAAATAGAGGTAAATATACAAGAGGTAAAAATAAAAGTGGAAAGGCACTGAGTGCTTGACTAGAGCTCAATGGAGACTGCACACCAACTCCCCAGGCCAACAGCTGTTTTTCTCTTTGCCAAAATATTACATATGCTTTGTTCACTTAGTTTAGAAAACTTTTCATGTTCTTTTTCATAACTGATGCTCCTTCCTCTTTGCCTATCACATTATTCTACTATTTGACAATTATGTTGTACAGTATAGATGCTATATCTATCTATCTAACTCTCTCAGTATTTTAGTAGTCCCTCTCCATCCACTCCCAATTTCCAAGGGCTCAGCACAAAATGCTTTATTAAATATCTTGTGAGGTGAATCTACAAATCTGTGTGTTAAAGTTGACGGTGATGTCAAAAGTCAAATGCAATCTGCTAGGACCATGGTTTCCAGTCAATGTTCATTCAAGTAGTATTTACTGAGCCCTAACTCAGCACCTGATCCTGTGAAAGATGAAAGGGCATTCTCTGTACTCAGAGAACATGCACTGCGATGAATGAGGGTGCCCCACAGACTGCTCTAAGACATTGAGTGAAGAGCACAGAGGGCTGTGGGAGCTCGTAGAGGAGGCACATACCCGTTAATATGAGATTGAGGGATCTCTTTGGAGAAATTTTGTTTTAGTCTTGGTTTTGGTTCCTTACCTACAAAAAGAAGGGTTGTACTAAATCCAAGGATACTGACCATCAGTCGATTGGCATAACTAGGCCACAGATGTGAGATTCACCTATATTGGCTTACATGGTGGGCTTATTTAAGTGTTGCCAAGCCAGGTCCATTTTTCCTCCTGATAGTGATTGGCTGAGCTGAGACCTGGATGCCCCCTGTGTCTGTATGTGTTTCTCAGTCCCTTGAGACTCCTTCACTTTCATGAAAAGCAAGTAACAAGTGCCATTAATCATCAGGAGTAGGTTATCTCCCTCATTGAACTTTAGGATTTGCTGATATCTAATGTACCTCACAATTTGAATAATCTGGCTTTCTGCTTACTGAAGTCCATAAAAAGGTTATCATACGAACCTCTATACTAGGAACTGGGAGTATAGAGGTAAATAAGAAATACCTCTTGCCTTTAAGGGTGAAACTAAGGAGAGATCAATTATAACAAACCACTGAAACAGAGTATGTAATAAGTGTTAACAGGAAGAAAGTCATAACACAAGGGAGACAGCAGAAAAACTTCTGAGGAGCAGACAGGTTTTATAGCAGAACCTCATCAGGTAAACAGAGAGGGGAGAAGCTTTGCCAGCATATTGCACATATTGAGGTGCACTGTAGGTTCAAAGTAGGTGGCTACTGAATAGACTGAAATTAGCTGAATTCTAAGATGACAAAGCTGCATGTACAAAGGCAGAGAGGTGAGTGATAAAGACATTCTATTCTAGGAGTCAAAATTATTTAACCATGATTGTGCATCAGATTCACTTTGGAAAGAAATGAGATGAGGCTGGGAAAGCAGGAAAAAAATCCAATAATGTGAGACCTTGTGTATCATGCTGGTGAGGATTAATTTATTCTGAAGATAATAGGTTACCATGGTAGGGGATTAAATAGGAAGCACATGAGTGGATCTGTAGGATTTTTTGAAAGATCACCCTTTCAGGAGAGTGGGTGGGAAACTGGAGGGGTATATAGCAGAGATAGAGAGATGAGTTGCCAGACCACTGTGATAACTCGGGCAAGAGAAAAGGTATCAGTTAAGACTTCTATGTTGTAAATGAGAGAAACTCCTAATGAAATCCAGTTAATCTATATATAATATAAACTTATTCGTTCATGCAGTGGACAAAATGAAGTAGGGTGAACTACAAGTATGGCTTAATGGGCTTCTTCTAGTTCCATCTATTTTCTTTTGTCCTTGGCTATGTTTCCTCCTCTGGCTGGCTTCCCTTGTGGTGGTAAATTGATACAGGCTTTATATCATCAATACAATACCCAAGAAATAATCCCTTTGCATCTTGTTAGCAAAATGCTAATCATGTGTTCTTGATTCAACCTTTTGTCTACAGAATGTGGAAACCAAGGTTCCTGAGCTAATCACTTGAGTAAGGAATATAGAATTACCAGTGGATCAATCAAACCTACCCCAGAAGCTAGGAATTGGATCAGCTTTCCCTGAATAATTCATGCCATAGAGGTGGGGTTTGTATATTAGCAAGATTCATATTATTATTAGGAGGAGGAAAATGGTGTTCAGAGGGCAATCATTAAGATCCACCTTGGATGGTGATGGCCTGGATAAAAGAAGTATCAGGCATAAAGTAAAGGAGGGGACAGAAAATTGTTAAAGACATGGGAGGATCAAGACTTTGTCATTGCTTAAATGTGGGAGCTGAGGAAAGGATTCTCAACTTTCTGATCAGGTTAACTGCAAGGCCTGGAGGACAAGGGTATTCTGAAGTGAAAATAATGGATTGACTTTTGAACATGTTCAGTGACCCTGACTCTTAATTATTCAAATGATGTATAGAAGTTAATTGGATGCTTGAGCCTAGATCGCAAGGGGTGGGACTGGAAATAAATATTAGGAGCATGATGGGATTATAGATGGCATTCACTAGGTTACAGTGAGAAAAGAAACTTCTGGACATGTTATAATAACATTGTTCTTAAGAGACATGATACCTACAAGAGGGCAACTCTCACTTGCTAACCTCAGAGAACAACCTCTCCCCTCTCAAAGCCAAGGGAGTTCCAGCTGAGTGACTGAGAGAATTGATGAGCAGCTTTATCACCTCCTCTTAGTACTCCTTCAAGTGAGCTAAAATGCATTACAGCTGCCACTGGTATCTGCCCTCTGGGAGTTTACAATGTTAGACAAGTGTTCAGTCTATTTAGGACATGAACTGTGTCTGGAAATATGCTCTTATCATAAAAGAGAAGCAATAGATTCCTAGTGTCCAGAAATATCAGGGGACTGACTGAAATTTGACTCATCTTTGATAATATGTGGCTTCTCTTGTCAGGATATTAAATATTAGAGGTAGCTCATCACTGAAGATTAATGAAGTCTCCAGAATCATTTAGAAAGCAATTGAGTGACTAATTTTAATTAGAAGTTTGATTGCAACTATTGAAATGAAACCATAGAAAACCATACTCCTCACCCTCTGAATGTTTTTTCCCATTGGAACAACAATTACTATGTCAATTTTTAGTTCATTACTGGGCCGTTTCTAAGACTAAACATTAGAAAGTTTCCCAAGAATAGAGATTTTTAAACAGGTAATATAGGGGAGCAGAACTCCAATCAGGAAAACTCCTGGAATTAAAGACAGGATAGAAAATGTCATTTTCTGAGCATAAGGTAATGTAATGAAAGATAACGTAGATACCATTAATCATCTTCTTTGGAAATAATACAAAATTTTCCAAAATATAAGATTATTTGACAGGTTGAGATGTTTTCTTTATATTGACAGGAAGATAAGTAAATGTCCCTTTAAAACATCCATTTTAAACAAAACAAATATAAAAACCTGAGAATGACTATCATAAAGAAATTTTGTAGTTGATGTAAGAGGTTGATTAGCACGCATTTTTTAGAAATGAGAGAATAGAGAGAGAAACAGGGACAGAGACATTATAGGAATAACTGTCATTTTGCTCATCAAACTGATGTACTCTGGAATAATGGCCATTCTCTGGCACCATATAGCCTATACCATCTACATTCAACTATTTTTTCTTTTGTTCTGTTTTCATATTTGTAAACAATTCTGTTTTTAATTTGACATCCTGGACATCCTAGGACTTGGTGAGCAGAAGGTGAGTTCTCCTAAATAGTCTCTTTTCTCCTGCCCATGCCCTATTTCATTCTATCAACAAATAGCAACCAAGGTGTCATGTTAAAACATGAATTATATAATTCCTTTCTCAAAC
The DNA here is from genome assembly GCF_036850765.1 of Saccopteryx bilineata. Lineage (NCBI taxonomy): Eukaryota > Metazoa > Chordata > Mammalia > Chiroptera > Emballonuridae > Saccopteryx > Saccopteryx bilineata. Next base: position 232,446,494 of record NC_089492.1, read on the forward strand.
CATTTGAATGACTAAAGCCAAAGTCCTTACAGTGGCCTCCAAGATCATACAGATTTAGCTCCACCCCTTAGTCGGCTCCAGCCATCTCTCTCCATTATTTTTCTGAATTATCCCCTATGTTCTGCCTCTCACCTACTGCTGTTCTTGTCATCCCCATAACACCCCAGGCACATTTCTGCACCAGGACCTTTGCTCTCTCTGCCTCTACTATTAGGATGACTTATCTCCAAAAAGCCAACAGCTTGCTTTCTCATTGCTCAAAGGACTTTACCTATATTTCATATTTTCACTGAGGCCTTCCTTGATCATCTGATTTAAAATCTGACCCTTCCTACAAACTTCCTATTTATTTATTTTATAATACTTTCCACCATCAAACGTACTATTCATTCTACTCATTTATTTGTTTTCTGTTGTCTGACTCCTCACAGAAACACAGTCTCCCTGCTGCATCCCCAGAGGTACAGCACTGTTGGACACATAAGAAAGGTCAATAAGTATTTATTGAACTGAATCTCACATTACCAGAGGCTAGCCCTGTGGGTAAGAGTACTTGCAGATGGAGAAATAAAATAGCACCAAGGAAACCAGTTAGAGTTGGGACAAAGACACAGACCATTTTTGGTCCATGATTTTTATCATTATAACATATAGGTCTATTATCATTGTCATTCTTTCCTGTGGTTGCCACATTTATATAAAATTCAATAGGATCATGGCACTTGGAGGATCCCAGACATGCTTATTTTCAGTTCAGTATATAGGCAGATTTCCTAAACATCCTCGCCATAAAACAGCTTTTTTCTTAAACTCAAATTTTCTATGCTGGCCACACCAAGCCCATTCAGTTACTTCAGCTTTGTCATTCCCCAAGTGCTAGGAAGAGTCTTGCCAAGGGGCTAATCTGGATTAGAATCTGCCAGGACTATTCTGTCTCTTAACTCTAGGAATGATCCCTATCACTGACCAAGTCTTCGAGTTAGAATTTAAAAATGGTTCCTTCTATTTGACCTCTTTCCCTATCGTGTGTCGGGAGAAGACTCTCTGACAGTAAACACTGGTGGTCTAAAATTTCAAATCATGACATTTCACCACGCTGGTATTCATTCCACTTTTGATCCTGAAGCCATAAGGTTGTGTTAGCCCTCACTTCACTTTCCTTTTTCCTCCTTACCAATTGCATCACAGATTTCACATCTCTGCTCAAATGCATCTTTACAGAAAGCCTCAGCTAGTACCCCACCCCAACCCATTACTCTGTATAAATACCTTCTCCCTGCTTTGGTATCTTTTGTAGCACTTTTTGCTATCTGAACCTTTATGTGTGTATACACACCTACACATATACATGTATATATTTATTTGTTTGTTTATCATTTTTTTCACAACTAGAATGCATCTTCCATGAAGGCCAAAGTACTTAGAATATTGTGTGATATTTATTCTCTCCCTCCAGACTATATCTGGCTTTATGGACAACAACAATTCTTATTGATATTTGGCTCCTTCCCACCTTTCTCTTATCCCTGGAATCTATGGAAGATGAGACAATAACTCTTTAGTATGTGTCATATCATACTAAATATTGCTGTAGGCAACTTCAGATCAAAACTTATTTTATATTCCAAGCTACTTTATAATTCATCATTACCCTTTTCATCATAAAAAACTGATATTTATATTTTATAAACTCAAAACTATAAACCAAAAAAATTATTGTCCAAGTTAGTAGTAAACCCAAATTTTATATTCAGATCTCAATTCTCAGATGAAAATTATATCGATGACAATAAAAACTATATATTACATTTTTGAGCATTTATGTGTCAGACTCATTGCTAAACTCTTTATAAACATCACCTAATTTAATAATTATAATAACAGTAATACCACATGTTTCTATAATACTAGTTATGTGCTAGATGCTGTTCTAAACAGCCTAGATTATTAACTAATTTAATCCTCATAAAATCCCTATGAAGCTATGGCAGAAATTGTTAGCTGATGACCAAAGTCATCTTCTTTTTCTTTTTGACATTTACCAAGACTATATGCCCCAGTCTTCTTAGCTGTTAGATGAGGTGGTGTAACTGAGTTAGTCAGTGAATTGTGAGTGGAGGTGATATGAATCACTTTCAGGTTGAGCCTGTAAAACTCACCCATATGATCTTTTCATTTTCTGGGTAGTATAATAACCATGATTGCTGAGGCAACATTGGAAGCCAGGTATTGAAGACACCAAAGTTGCCATCAGCTTGAGGCTCTGAATAACTGTACTAGAAACCTGACCCCAACCCAACATTTCTACTGTCTGTTACCTAGATCTCTATTAGACTGCTTATTTGCTAGGATAAGCTGCTGAATGTGGATGGTGTTTTTTTTTTTTTATAGTAGTTGGCTACTTATTTCCCAGGTTAGTGAGTCAGAAACCATAGGACAAACCAAAAACGCAAGGCTGGTGTGTTCTAAAAGGAAAGTTTATTTTACAAATGCTTGGAGACTAGACACTACAAGTGGGCTGAGACCATCAAAAAGGTGTGAGCCCTGAGCTGTGGGAGGAGGCATTAGATATAGAAAATTTGCTGGCATGGGATTCGTGCACCTGGGTAAACTTAGATTAGTATATCAGGGTTCTTTGGCTTTGGTTACTGACTTAATGAGGGTAATTTTGCTGCAGAGACACAAGTTCTTTGATGTAACACAGACTTGGTGTCCTTGGTAAATTCTGAAGTCAGCCAAGAGGTCAGAAATCTCTCAAGAACAGCTGGGGGCCTGAGTCTGTGAGTCTGCTTTCACAAACAACTATTGTGATTTAAAGCTCCCCTAATGGTCAGGTCCCTCCCCAATGTAAGCTTTTTAAGAAGTTTTTGTGAAGGTAAGCTTTTGCTACATTTCAAAGTGAACGCCAAGCAGCTATTAGGAGAGAGAACAGCAGCAAATTAATTCTATCTTTACAAAATGTTTGGGTGAGGGGAATATGAGTTTTATATGGGCTAATTTAACCCTAATAATTAGCAGTGTTCTCATCTACGTTTCACACATGGTAAAAACCAAGGCACTGAGTGTTCAAGTAACTTGCAAGTAATTATTTTATAAATAAAAAAATTGAGTCTTAGTAAACTTAAGTACTTGGTCATACTATGTCAGTCAACAAAACATAAACCATATTAAGTTGTTCAGTAAGAGATATTTAACATGCAGAACTATTCATCAAGGGTTTGGAGGAGCTGAAAGAGCAAATAAACAGTAAAGAAACCTGAGCTGAGTAGTAGCATGAAACAACCACCAGTTCTAGGACTAGCAGGATAAGGTATAGATGGTGTTACCAGAACCCAAGAACTGCAGTGGTCCAGTATAACCTAGAACCACTATCCTGCAGGAATTAGGAACTATAAGGAGATAGTCTTCAGTACAATTCTTTAATGCTACCAGCATGAGTTTCGTTTCAGGGCTTGACCAACCACAAAAGAATGTCTGATGAAGTCATGGACGGTTGAAACTGCTGATGATTGAAAATGCACCAACATCCATAATTGGTGAAAAGCACCCCTGCACCCAGCGATAGTGACAGCAAATGCCCTGCTACCCTTCCTAATTCCCTAAACCTAGCCCTTAAAAAAAATGGTCTGAGTCTGTAGCTGGGGCTGCTCTCCCTTTAATGAAAGGTTTCCTTTCATTAAAGCCTGTTATACTGGTCTTTCGGACTCTGATTGACTCTATCATTTGGTGCCGAAACCCAGGACAGGGTACTAACTGCCTGGACGATCCCTCTTTGCCGTCCAAATTTACAACCAGGGAAGCAGTGGGCAGCGGCAGCTCATCCCAGGCTTACTCCCTGATTCTGTTTGGACGTGTAATTTTAGGTTGATTGGCCGGTGGTCTGACCTTGTCCCGAACCCCTGCCAGAGCAGAGCGTAGATGATTTCTTTGAGGTCTTTCTATCCCTGGTAGGTCCTTGTGCCTCCCATCCATCCCTGGCCCAGGGTCATGCTTTGAGAGCTTTGAGAGGACTCTTGTTAAGTGGCCTGTCTCATTTCTCATTTTCTCAGAAATCTAGGCACCTAGTCAGGTCACTCTCAGTCTTTGGACCTTCTGGACTCGATACCTTCAGTGACAATCAACAGTCTCTTGTCTCTCATTTGCTCTCTACAATAAAGGATTAGGACAAGGACGCCTGTCCCCTCCCTTATCGCTCACCCAGTATGGGCTTCTCCCAATCACGATTCTTAAAGGCTACACCCCCAGGCTGTCTCTTAAAAATCTCGTTAAACTTGGTCTCTCAGACCTCTTCTTCTGCAATACAGCCTGGCCCCAATATAAACTCGACAATGATTCCCATTGGCCAGAAAATGGCACATTTGACATAAACATCCTTTGGGACCTACACAATTTCTGCCATCAGACTGGGAAGGTCTCAAACATTCTCTATGTAGGGCTTTCTTCTTTCTCCAATCTCTACTCTCCCTCTGTTCCTCTTGCTCGACCTACCAAATACTTTTAGCAAAAACCTCTTCTCCCCTGTCCTCCTCCAACTCTCCTCTAAGCTCTGATCTTTTTGACTTCTCTAACTACATGGCACCACCACCAGCACCTCAACCTTCTCCTCCTCCTCCTCCTCCTCCTGAAGATGCTGACCCTTCTTCTTTCCATCCAGCTGTTCACGCTATCAGTCCATCTGCTTCCTCTCTTCCTCCTCTCTAAGTTGACAACTCCCTGTCATCTCGAGAAGCTTAAAAAGTCAGAGTTGTTTATTAAGCTGTGTGAATAAGTAATCTGTTTTGTCTCTTTGCCAGAAAATATCTCAAATGTAATTTTAATTAAGACAAATAGAGCATGCTCATTTAAATTTCTTAATTTATAATTTATATGTGAAGTCTTTGTTTAATGTGTAACTGTGTCTGTTTCTAAGGCCTTAAACCAATAATTACCTGCCTCCTGAAACAAGGCTTAGTCATCCCCATGAATTCTCCCTGCAATACCCTCGTCCTTCTTGTTCAAAAACCTTCAGGGGCTCATAGCCTCGTACAAAATTTACACCTAATCAATGAGGCAGTAGTTCCCCTCCATCCAGTAGTCCCTAATCCCTACACATTACTGTCACACATTCCTTCAGACACCACTCAGTTCATGGTCCTAGACCTCAAGGATGTCTTCTTTACCATTCCTCTACTCCCTGACTCTTACTTTCTGTTTGCCTTTACTTGGACTGACCCAGACACTTATGCAGCCCAGCAACTTACGTGGACTGTCTTACCCCAGGGGTTCAGAGACAGCCCACACCTGTTTGGGCAGGCACTAGCTCAGGATTTAGCAGCATTCGATCTCAAAACTAGTACTCTCTTACAATATGTAGATGACCTACTCCTCTGCAGCCCCTCCCTGCCTGCCTCAAGGAGACACACTGCCACCCTTCTTAACTTTCTCACCATGAAGGGATATCATATCTTCTCTGCTAAGGCTCAACTTCACTCTCAGTCTTTAGTCTATCTGGGCATCACCTTAACTCCCACCACCTGAGGTCTCACCCTAGATCGAACTCAGACCCTCCGCAGTCTCCAACCACCTACCACTGTGGATCAAATCCTTTCTGTCCTTGGTCTAATAGGCTTCTTTAGACACTGGATTCTCAACTTTGCTCTCTTAGTCAAACCCCTCGATGAGATCTCCTGAGCATGGCTTTTAAGGTCTATAATAACTGAGAGAAACAGGAGAAGACAGACAGCCCAAAAGAGATCAGGCAAAATACCAGCTCTTGGTGGCTGCCCTTAAAGTCTCCAATGCCCCTAAGGGGCCTCATAAAACTCCACCAGAGTCCTGCTTCAAGTGTGGAAAGAAATGTCATTGGGCAAAAGCCTGTCCAGCTCCTCAGCCCCCACCAAGGCCTTGTCCTCACTGTGGGAAAAAGGGACACTGGAAGGTAGACTGCCCCCTCACTCCTCTAAGGGAGGGTTCAGTCTCTTCTAGTCCTACCCAAGCCACCTGTGACCTAGCCTTGCCCAGCCTGCTGGCACTTGACACTAATAACTAAAGGTGCCCAAGGTTGTTGACCCCCATCTCACATCATCATCAAAGAGGCTAGGGTAGCCATCCAAGTAGCAGGTAAGCTGATTTTATTTCTTATAGAAGAAGGCCACTTACTCTGCCTTGTCCAAATGTTTGGGTCCTGCTCATCCCTTAAAGATCTCTGTTGTGGGTGTTGATGGTCTTATTTCTTCCCTATTGGCCATGGATCCACTGCCTTGTCTAATACATGGTGTCTCCTTTGCACACTTTTTTCTCCTCCTGCCTCGATGCCCTATATCTATTTCATGCCGGAACCTAATATCCAAATTCAGAGCTTCTCTCTCCTTTCACTTTCTGTCCTCAGAGTTGGCCCTGTTACTGCTTCTCGGCCAGCCATATTTGCCCAATTCTACTATAAACTTACCTCTACCACCCAGCATAGTGAATCCCAAGGTTCTCCTCACCACCCCCATGGCTGCAAAACTCCAGGTAAAAGCCCCTAGTTTCATGTCTCCAGGTTAAAGAACACAGAAGTTCCATCTCCACACATGCCTATGAATGACCCTTCCAGTCAACCTGAATCATCACATAGATATGCCTGCTCCCCCCTAGGGCCCACCAAGGTCAATCTGACTAAAATCCCAGAAGAAGAAGAACATCCTGAACCGTGAGTAACTATGATTACCCCCCTGATAACAGACAGGTGGAGATTCCAGCTTGCTCTATTCTTTCTTATCTCCTTACCCTTAAAGGCATACTCTGCCCCTATACCCTCCTTCTTGGAATTCTCTCATCTAGAAAGCTCTCTTAATCTTATTTAAAATCTCATAATCATGACTAACTCCTCCTATGCATCCAACTGCTGGATATGTCTGTCCATGTCATCTTCAGCTTACTTAGCTCTTTCTATTCCTCTTAATAATACTCATCACCTTCAAACCACTCTTGGTTTTTTTTTGTTGTTGTTGTTTTTGTTTTTTTTGTTTTTTTCCTTAAGTTGGAAACAAGGAGGCAGTCAGACAGGCTTTCCTTAAGTTGGAAACGAGGAGTCAGTCAGACAGGCATGTGCCCGACCGGGATCCACCTGGCATGCCCACCAGGGGGCAATGCTCTGCCCATTTGGGGTGTTGTTCTGTTGCAACCAGGGCCATTCTAGCGCCTGAGGCAGAGGCCATGGAGCCATCCTCAGTGCCCAGGCCAACTTTGCTCCAATGGAACCTTGGCTACAAAAGGGGAAGAGAGAGACAGAGAGGAAGGAAAGGGGGAGGGGTGGAAAAGCAGATGGGTGCTTCTCCTGCGCACCCTGGCCAGGAATCAAACCCAGGACTCCTGCACACCAGGCCGATGCTCTACCACTAAGCCAACCGGCCAGGGCCCTCAAACCACTCTTGTGTACAAGATTCAGAAAGGGAGAAGATTCACCTTCTTTGAAAGAGCCAGCATTATCATAGGAGATTACCCCACTTCAGCTGCAAACTGAGCAAACAAGCTATACTAAACCTACTATTCCCAGCTTGACAAGCTCTTTCCACAGCCCTTTTCAACCATGGACTCACATCTATCAATCCTTCCTGGGAACCAGGTCTACAAGAGGACACAGGAAAAAACCCCGCTCCAGCCTACCTGGACAGGGCCCCATACTCTTATCCTGTCCACTGCTATCACCATCAAAGTGGAAGGAGACTCATACTGGACTCACCTCTCCCACATTAAGCCTTATACCACCAATACACCTAAAACCTACATCTCCACCCTCACAGGTCCTCTGTCTCTCAAAATCTCCACATGTTCCCCTATCCAAGAAGAACCAGACAAGTCCATCTCATAATGCTCCTCCAAGAGGCCATATCCGGCCATACTGCCCAGTTCAGCAGGCATTCACAACAGGCAACTGTCAATTACCACCTTGCCAAATTCTTCTACTTCCTTCTTCAGGCCTCTGAGGACTTCTCTTAATTTAGGACTCACTCCAGTGAAACTGACAGACTCCTCAATTGGATGCAGGACTTGGCCTGGCAAGGTTCTCTATTTGAATTTTCTCCAGAAGAAACAGCAGCTTTTCAATTTTTTCTTCTCTTCCTTTTAATCACCTCTAAGCCCAACCACCATGCCCCCAGTTCTTGATCTCCTAACACCAGTCCTGCTTTCTCTCTTACTGGGTGTGACAAATTCCGACCCCATATCCTCTCTCCTAAAAGCCACATATATAGAATGCTCTCTTAACCTAACTCAAAGACATTTAATTAAAGCTAGTTCTTCCTATGCAGCTAATTGCTGGATGTGTATGTCTATGTCCTCCTCAGTGTACTCTGCCCTCCATATCCCAAACAACAACACCCACTTTCTACGGACAGTTCTCATATACCAAACCCAAAAATGGCTTCCTTCTTTGAGAGAGCTGACATTCTTATAGGGAATTATCCCACTTCAGCCACCAATTGAGCAAATAAGCTATATTAAACCTATAATTCCCAGCTCAAAAAATTAAAACCCTAAATTCCCCCTGCTCGGGACCAGTCACTTTAAATACCCCTCTCCTTTTACTACCCCCCTATGCTTCAAGGATCAGGGTGACATCTCAGCTAGTCACCTCCCTTATAATCTCTGCAACACCACAATAACTATCCAATTTCCCAAAGACCATCAGAATCACTGAGTTAACTATCAAGTCTCTCCAGAAGCAAATGGATTATTTTCTAATCCTGTTCAATTCACAGGACCCCCTACTCTTACAGCTTCACAACATAAATGCTCCTATCCCACCACACAGCTATATCCCTGGTTCACTACCCCTACCACATGGTTGTAATACTCAAAACAATCCTCTACTTATATCTCCCCACTTATTGGGGTGACTCTTTCCTCCACTCTGACCATCTGGAGCTCAGAAACAGAAAAATGATAACGACCTTTGGTCCATCTTTCTCTATCCACCTTTCATCCTGTACCACCCAATCAGGGGCTTTCTACTTGTGTGGGATCAACACCTATATGTGTTTTTCCACTAATTGGACAGGAACCTGTACCCTAGTCTATCTCACTCCAAATATCAACCTAATCCCACCCCATGAGCCTCTTCCAGTTCCTAGTACACTACCCATCAATCTAAGGACCAAACAAGCTGTACAGGTAATCCCTCTTCTTATCACTTTAGGAATCTCTACAGGAGTGGATCTAGAGGCAGGGAGGCTGGCCACTGCCCTGTCTTATTGCCACTCTCTCTCTCTGAAAATCTCCAAAGCTCCTTGGAAGAAATTGCCTTCACCCTAGTAAAACTCCAGAATCAAATTGATCCCCTAGCCACCATCATGCTACAAAACCACCAAGGACTTGATCTCTTAATAGCAGAAAAAGGAGGTATTTGTGTCTTTCTAGGAGAATAGTATTGCTTTTACCTTAATCAGTCAGGACTAGTTAGAGATGAGCCCAGCAAATTCATGAAAAACAAACCGAGTCATGGAATCAATGGTTTTGCACAAACTGAGTGTCTTGGCTATTGCCTTTTATTGGTCCACTCACTCTCCTATTTATTATTTATTCTAGCTTTCGGACCCTGCCTCTTATGTCTATTCACTAGTTTCTTATAGAACTGCATGCAGGCCTTCACCAATCAGAAAATTGGAGAAATCTACTTAGCCCTACACACCAACCCTGAAACCTGCCCTCGCAAAACAAAAATCTGGACCCCTGTAAATATACCCCTACCTGGCAGGAAGCCATCACTGCATCTCTCTACTACCCACTGAGAGTAATCCTTAAAGAGGCCAAAACCCCTCACCACCCCTACTCAGCAGGAAGAAGTGACAGAAGATGATGATCTCCATCCCCTTTCCCTTGAGCCTCTCTCTTTCATTTTTATATAAATCATTCTCTTTCCTTTTTATATAAATATATCAAATAGCTGGGAATCTTAGGTTTCATTTCTTTAATGCTGCCAGCATGAGTTTTGTTTTAGGGCTTGCGGCAGGTGACCAACCACAAAGGAATGTCCGATGAAGTCATGGGCGGTGAAACTGCTGATGATTGAAAATGCACCAACATCCATAATTGGTGAAAAGCACCCCTGCACCCAGCAATAGCAACAGCAAATGCCCTGCTACCCTTCCTAATTCCCTAAACCTAGCCCTTAAAAAATGGTCTGAGTCTGTAGCCAGGGTTGCTCTCCCTTATGAGACAGCCCGGCAGATTTCCTTTCATTAAAGCCTGTTACACTGGTCTTTCAGACTCCGATTGATCCTATCAGATAGAACTACCACTAAGGTGCTGCCCACAATGGAGAGAATGGGAGAGAAAGAACCCAGCTTCCTATCAGTTCTATCTTCTCCCAAGGCCCTCCATTAGCTGATCCTAGCTAGAATCCAATTGGTGAAAAAGCAGGTGAAATGCAATTTTTTGAAGACAGTGCACTGAAATACAGAATAGATCAAGGGAAGTGCAAAGAATCAATCTAAGAGCAAATAGAAGTGAGCAGAGTATTATTCAAAGACTCTCAGCCAATAAATGGAAAACTTGAATTGAACTCGGGGCTGTATACCTCCAAGACACTTCTAGACCTGGTATTTCTAATATGTTATACATCTCTCAAGTGAACATTGTTCTTTCTTTGCATGTCGTATATCTTAAATAAATATTTGCTTTCATTGTTTGTACTTTTTAAAAAAAACCATTTACCTCATAGCATACAGAGACTAGTTGAAAAAGAAACAGGAAAGTAATTGGGCACCTTTCTATCACCTTTTAAGATAGTTCTAAGTAAACATTAAACAATAGTCAGAAAACTTCACCACAATAGCAACAAGCAACCAACATAATGGTGGTTAGCATGGGCTTTGTTGTTGGACAAATCTGCTTTGGAATATGTGCCAATCCACTTACTGACTATATAACATTCAGGATAAAATTATTTAAATTTATTGAGTCCACCTATAATATGGACATACTAATACTAACTGTTCACAGTTGCATCCACAATAGATTTTATCAGGAATAAAGTATCAAAATTGATATAAGCCCCCTCAATAAAATCCTGACTTTTGTCTTATCAATGGTTGTGCAGTGGATAGAGCATTGACCTGGGACTCTGAGGACCCAGGTTCAAAACTCCAAGGTTGCAGGCTTGAGCATAGGCTCACCAGCTTGAGTTTGGTGTCACAAGCTTGAATGTAGGATCATCAAAGTGACCCTGTGGTCACTGGCTTGAGACCAAGGTCACTAGCTTGAGCATGGGGTTACTGGTTCAGCTGGATCCCCTCAGTCACCCCATGTATAAGAAGTAATCAATGAACAAATAAAATGAGGAAACTACGAGTTAATGCTTTTCATCTTTCTCACTTCCTGTCTGTCTGTCTCTCTCTTGCTAAAAAAAATAGAAAAGATCCTTCCTTTTAGCCATCAATCTAGCAGCAGCTGTTGTTGTAGCTGTTGCTATTGGTATCAGGTCATTCAGTAAGCAGATGGCTAGAATCCGGATGGAATGGAATGCAGCTCAGAGCACATGACACTTCCTTCAAGGTATTCAGTGCATTCAGCTAAAATTCAAAGGATGCAAAAGTCAGGGTTTTTGTGCTAGATAGAACTCCCTCAAGTGGCATACTACAAACACTTGACATTTTGACAGATTTGAAAATATATGTATTTATTTTTGACACTGAAGCTTCAAAAGCCCATTTAAAAATGTTTTTATAGCTCAGCCTAGTGATACTACTTAAGCATAGTTTCATCATTTGTAATGCACCCTCAATGGAAAATAAATTTGAAATAAGTATATTCTAATGGAACAGTACAGAGTTAATGTAAGCATATTGAAGAGGTTATCAAAAACATGGGTAAATTTAAATTATTTTTCTATTTGTTCACTTGAGACTAGAATGCAAAATAAGCTAAATTTTCTCACCTAAATATGTCTCCACTACTGTGCCATGGCAAGGCTTCTATGATTCCTGCTTTGTGTGACTTGCCATGTGTCACAGGGGAGTTTTAGGTGATAAATTCCATAAGATAGAGAGCAGATATGTGGTAGTCCATAGGAATATATTGGCAGATACACTTTTTCTTAGCTTGACACTAATATGAATTCAGTTTGAATGTTGAGGAGAAATAGCTGTTGGAATCCCCAGGAACCACTGAGTGCAAGTGTGATTTTAAAAGTTACAGAGGCATCATTTTTAACTCCCTTTTCTCTGAGACACAGTATCACCATCACAATAAACCCTTTTGCCTTTAGGCATGCTGTGGGGCATAAAAATAATTTCTGTTTTCCCATTCTGCATTGTATTTGCTGGTGAATTGAGTTAAATCCACATGCCATTTTTGGCCTGCTCATCTGCTGACCAAATTATAAATCCCTATTTATCAACCCGAAACCTTGACCCACTGGATGTATTACTCTGAGAGAAGGGCTATTCTAATTTAAAAGGGATAAAAACACACAAGAAGAAGAAGCAAGAAGAAGAGAAAACATCACAATGCCTGGAGTTCAGCAAGGCTAGGCTGTCCATCAAGGCTTTTGAAGGGGCAGCCCCCCAGCCAGTGGGCACAACCTCTGCACCTTGCTTCCTTCACCAAATGAAAAACATTAAACTATTCCTAGAGGCAAGCGTCTTCTTACTTTTGATTTCCCTTTTATTTAGACAAATGGTTTAGAGCCAGGTATATGGTTAACCAGAGCTTCTGAGACCCACTCTCAAGGGAGGATATAAAGGAATAGTGAGGAAATAGTCAACACTTTCTAACGAGAAGTCCCCACAGCAGCACTCCAGCATTTATGAAAGCTCTGAGATTTAACTAAGAGTTTCATGGTGTGTGCAGTTCTTTAAAATATTAAGTCTCAAAGTATTTTTAGAAAAATGATCCTGCTTATTTGAATATTAGAAGTTTGGCATTAGTTTATGAACATTGGCAGGACAACACCCTAGCTCAGGGGTCAGGAACCTATGGCTTGTGAGCCAGATGTGGCTCTTTTGATGGCTGCATCTGGCTCGCAGATGAATCTTTAATAAAAATAATAATAACGTTAAAAATATAAAACATTCTCATGTATTACAATCCATTCATTTCCTACCACTCATGTTCATGGTTGCGGGTGGCTGGAGCCAATCACAACTGTCCCCTGGAACAACACCAAATTTTTATTGGATAATGTGTAACATACATGGGTCAATGTATGGCTCTCATGGAATTACATTTTAAAATATGTGGCTTTCATGGCTCTCTCAGCCAAAAAGTTTCCCGACCCCTGCCCTAGTTCATTGTATGAGAGAAACTGTAACTTTATGATAGACTTTGTCTTGGAGCATGACTAGAAAATGTTCTCAGTCCATCATTGGCCTGGCCCACTCTGGCCAAGCTTTCTTAATCCTCTGTTCCAACATGACTCCTGGGCTTTTAGCATGACATTCTTCAGAATGACCTTATTCCTACTTAGACCTGTCTAATTATATAATTTGGTGGATCTGAAAGAGCCCAGCTTATAACAAGCAGTCCTGCCCTCAGGGTTGTTTAAGGACTTGCAGTCAGGAGCTATATCTTTATCAGTGCTCAATAGCATGGCAGGAGCAGTTTATTAAATGGTATGCAATTCACTGCTGCAGAGGGCTTGGTCTTGCTTCAAAACACTGGAGGTTGAAGTTATAATTTTTTTTTTCCTGCAGTTTGCCATAAACTTCACATAGCATCTTTTTTCTCATCCCAGTTATCTGTCACACTATAGGAACTGTCCCATCAATGGCCCAAATTCCGGGGCTGCCTACACTGTAGCCTGTATTAGATACTGTAGGCTTTACTGCTCTGGGATTATAAATGGCTAGTAGCCTTTCTAATCGTTTGGCAAATGGGTTAGAGCTGTATGTGTGGAACATGTATTTCCAGAATGCAGAGTTATCTATCAAATATTATGCTTCCTTCTTAGTGGTGTAAAGTCCAAAATAAAATTATATGTCCTTAATGTAGAAGAGGTATCCTGGAATGACCCAGAATAAGCCTCTAAAAACTTCATTGATTTAGCATTAAAATTTTATAAGATTTATCTTCCACCTTCTTTATACATATAGGAATGCTTCTAATGTACTTGCCATGCCTTTCTTATCTAGCTTTATAGAAATGATGTCACTGGTTCAGCTAAAATTCATATTCTGTGAAATGTTCAGAAGATCCAGGTCCTATTATATTGTGACAGGCCCTGTGAGTTAGCATAGTCCTAGGATAAAATCATAAATGTAAAATGTTGCTCAACACACTACTTCTATTCCTTCTTCTGGTTAGAAATGGAAAATAATGCATTTGCCAGGTCAGTGGACACATGCTGTCTTGAGGCAGCATCGGTCTGCTCACATCTGGCACAGCAACTGCTGTTGTGACTAGTGCTTATTTAAATTCATTAGAGAAAACTAGCATCCTTCAGGACTTACCTGCTTTCTCATGGTGAGAATGGTGAATATAATGGGAGTTCCAGAGCCTTCTATTTGGATTTCCCCTAAAGAATAGCTCTTACTCCACAGGCCAAGGAACTAATGTGGGAGTTCTGTCAACTGTCAAATATGTTCATTCCAGTTATATTTTCAGGGCAGAGAATTAAGCACTATGTGAATCTGTGGAGCCAGTGCTGCCACTGCAAACAGATCCTGGAACAGGACTCCATTTTTAATCTGGACACTATATATTCCCACTCTTCTGCAAGGGGGGCATAATGATTTGAGTTCCTAGGCATCAGCGCCAGCTTGGACTCTATGTTCAGTAGCACTTGAAATGACTAGATATTACCATTTGCCTCAGCATACGGGTATCTAAGTAAACAATGGTAGGTCCCTTGAGGAAGGACAGAGGAAATCATTACTGTGTATATGTACCATAATGTTGCAGGGTCCTTCTTCTTAGAGATTAAGCATCTCCTTGAGTTATTGTGTTACCAATTTTAAAAAAATGTTCATGTCCAGAAACCATACAAAAGACTGTGACTGCTATAAAGGAAATTGCCATTACATTCCTGATCACTCATTCTTAATTTCTTTTGTTTGAATAGATGAGCAACTCCCTATTGGCTACCCATGTATTTGCCGTTAGGGATGCCATGTTCTATTAAATCATTATCACAGTTCTTTGCAGCTTGGTCATCTTTCTATGTTACTCTGACCATGCTATCATAATAATTGATGATTTATCTGCTCATTAAGTGCCTCCATCTGGTTTCTGTTATTTTTGAGGTTCTATTGTCTCCATTGTTATAGGAAAGCCAATTGTGTAATAGTTTCTCCTGGTGTCAGTCTTAGCCTATAAAGAACAGCCACCACTGAGTTTCTTAGTGATTTTGGTCATCCTCTCACCTGCATAATTCTTTTTGTTTTAGTAAGTGGAGTAGGCTCTGGACTCTCCCACCCACCATGGTTGTCTTATAGTCACTCCAGCATGCACACTTTTCAGACACTTTGAATATCCCTTTCCACCATGGAGCCCTTCTTCCCCACTCACTGCAGGCCATTGCCTTCTCCATACTTTAAAGAGCCATCCTAACAGTATATTAGCAATATCACCCAAAATACTTAAGCAGATATTAAATCCTATATCAAATGAGATTGTTCTTGCATTGATATACACTCTTTATCCAACATAGAGGCTATGGTACCATTAACTCGTGGATCTTAAGGTTGCCATGAGTGATGTGTCCATTCCCAACACGTGGAAGTAAAAAATTCATAAAATAGCACATATAGGAGTTTTTATGGTGTGGCCGACAAGTGACACTAATCACTTTCACTCATATTGCCTTAGCTGGAACCCAGTCATATGACCACAGTTCACTATAAAGGAAGCTGGAAAATATAGTCTGCTTTGTGTCCAACAAGAAGTGAAAAGTACTGGTCTTTGGGAGCAGCTAGTATTCTCTACTATGATAACATAGCCCAATACACCTAATGTCCCATGAATTATACTGCCCAAAGGACAAGCTAGATAAAAGCATGCTTTATAGAACTTTGAGGCTTTTGCTTACAATCCAAATGTAAAAAATGTAAAATCCTTTTGTGAGCCAATGTAGACCTCAGAGAGAAATAATTTTAACTGAGTGATATAAACTAAATAAGGCCAAGTAGCTTCCTAGTTCCTTTCTATGCATACCTAACCCTAAACCTGATCCTCTGTATATTCCAACAGCAAGTGTGAGCAATGGCCAGGATGAGGAACATCCAGGTAGTCAATGAGAAGAAACATGTACAAGAGAAGATAAAAAGAGCAGAGGAAGGAAGAAAGGGGAGAAAGGTGAAAGGAAAGGAAAGGAAAGAAAAGGAAAGGAAAGGAAAGGAAAGGAAAGGAAAGGAAAGGAAAGGAAAGGAAAGGAAAGGAAAGGAAAGGAAAGGAAAGGAAAGGAAAGGAAAGGAAAGGAAAGGAAAGGAAAGGAAAGGAAAGATGTTTGCCCCAGTGTCTAGAGCTAATATAAATCTTAAAGGCAACTTATATAAATCTTCTCAAGATAGAGTTCATATTTTCCAGCAGCTGTATAAGAATGATTTAAAGGGGAAAGAATAATCAAAACAGACAATTGCTACCAGGGTCTAGAATCTTAAACTCCTTTGTTCAGTACAGGGAAAACACTGTCTCCTAGATATAGGATTCAGCAAAATATTCTTTACCTCAATATTGACTCATTCTTTGGAAGGAAAAAAAAAAGGCATGAGATTCTCCAAAGGGCAGAGCTCAACTGGAAAAAGCAGACAATAACAAGATGACTAATATCAGTGAATTTGCCTACCACTGTGTGCCCATAGCTTAAAAAGAAGAAAAAAAAAGGGTTATAGTAATTCTGTGGCAATTTCATGGCCTATGAAAAGTCAGCTTGACTTTATGATTATCTGAAAACCAACTGCTTGCAGTATAAGCTCTGTTATGGTTTTTAAAATACACTTTCAAAGAAAAAATTTACACTGAAAATTTGACCCATTAACAAATATTTAGCCTGACCAGGCGGTGGCGCAGTGAATAGAGCATCAGACTGGGATGCAAAAGACCCAGGTTTGAGACCCTGAGGTCACCAGCTTGAGCACAGGCTCATCTGGTTTGAGAAAAAGCTCACCAGCTTGGACACAAGGTCGCTGGCTCGAGCAAGGGGTTACTCAGTCTGCTGAAGGCCCACGGTCAAGGCACATATGAGAAAGCAATCAATGAACAACTAAGGTATCGCAACGAAAAACTGATGATTGATGCTTCTCATCTCTCTCCGTTCCTGCCTGTCTGTTCTTATCTATTCTTCTCTCTGACTCTCTCTCTCTGTCTCTGTAAAAAAAACCCAAACAAACAAATATTTAAAATTTGAAAATGTACTCTTACAAATAATCAGTTTACCAATGATGAAAAAAGTATAGTGAAAATGGCATTTTTATGCTAATGCCCATGATGGTGGTATATTAATACCGGATAATTTGTATGGTGTCAAGAGTTGCAAAAATATTCACATCCTTTGAACAAACTTTCTCACTTCTAGTCATTTCTCCTAAGGGACAAAGTAATAAATGCATGTAAAGACATACAGACTTAAGTATTTATAAAAATATTAATTATATATTTTTGTTATTTGAGAAAAAGTACAGACTGGCCCTGGCCGGGTATCTCAGTTGATTAGAGAATTATCCTGATACACCAAGGTTGGAAGTTCAGACCTCATAAGGGCATATACAAGAATTAACAAATGAATGTATAAATAAGTGATATTTCCCTTTTTCTCTCTCTCCCAGTCTCTTCTCTCTCTAATATCAGTAAATAACAAAAAAAATTTTGAAGTACAGACTAAGTAGTACATGATTCTCATAGGAAAAAAAATAAGAAATATAGATTCTCTCGCCTACTCTATAAGATTTTCTTCTAAGTAATCAGAAACAATAATTATTTGCAAAAGTAAAATACCATATTTTCTTCATTTGTTTTTTTCACTTAGTAGATAATAATTGTCATCAATTCTATAACACTATTCATAAATTTATATCATTTTATTTAGGAAACATTTTCTTTTCTCTGTATGATTATGCCAAAATGTTTCAACAACCCACTGTTGTTGACATTTGGATTGTTTTCAACTGTTCATAATTATATAGAACACTGAGATAAATATATATGCACACATATCTATGGACACATTTAATTATACCTTTAGAATAAATTCCAATAATTTCTGTCAATATTCAATATTTAGGAACTTTTATATATATTGTCAAAATGTCTTCCAGGAAAGTTGCACCAACTTACAACTTCTCTCTGCATTTAATAGTGCCTATATACCTACACTCATGATGATACAAAGTGTTCTAATCATTTTAAACTTTTTAAGTATGATAGGGAAAATGATGTTATTATTTTAATTTACATACATTTTATTAATAGTAATGTAAGTATTTTAAATAAATTTGTCTTGTTTTCTGTAGTGAATCTTCTATACATCAAATTTAGACTATTTTATACCTTTTTTGCCTTATTGTTGATTTCCAAAATATTGTAGGTAATTTTGTTTTGTTTTGTTTTTTTAAATCTACCAATTATTTCTCTGTGACATCTGTTTATTTTCTTTTTTAGACCATTCCACACCATTATTTAACAATTCACCCTTATCTTCTCTTACTTTTTCTTATGATATCATTTTTTTTTTTTTATAATTTTATTTTTTTAATGGGGTGACATCAATAAATCAGGATACATATATTCAAAGATAACAAGTCCAGGTTATCTTGTCGTTCAATTATGTTGCATACCCACCACCCAAAGTCAGATTGTCCTCTGTCACCTTCTATCTTGTTTTCTTTGTGCCCCTCCCACCCCCTATCCCTCTCCCATTCCCCCCTCCCCCCCGTAACCACCACACTCTTATCAATGTCTCTTAGTTTCACTATTATGTCCCACCTACGTATGGAATAATACAGTTCCTGTTTTTTTCTGATTTACTTATTTCGCTTCGTATCATGTTATCAAGATCCCACCATTTTGCTGTAAATGTTCCGATGTCATCATTTCTTATGGCTGAGTAGTATTCCATAGTGTATATGTGCCACATCTTCTTTATCCAGTCATCTATTGATGGGCTTTTTGGTTGTTTCCATGTCCTGGCCACTGTGAACAATGCTGCAATAAACATGGGGCTGCATGTGTCTTTATGTATCAATGTTTCTGAGTTTTGGGGATATATACCCAGTAGAGGGATTGCTGGGTCATAAGGTAGTTCTATTTTCAGTTTTTTGAGGAACCACCATACTTTCTTCCATAATGGTTGTACTACTTTACATTCCCACCAACAGTGTATGAGGGTTCCTTTTTCTCCACAGCCTCTCCAACATTTGCTATTACCTGACTTGCTAATAACAGCTAATCGAACAGGTGTGAGGTGGTATCTCATTGCAGTTTTGATTTGCATTTCTCTAATAGCTAAAGAAGATGAGCATCTTTTCATATATCTGTTGGCCATTTGTATTTCTTCCTGGGAGAAGTGTCTATTCATATCCTCTTCCCATTTTTTTATTGGATTGTTTGTTTGTTTGTTGTTGAGTTTTATGAGTTCTTTGTATATTTTGGATATTAGGCCCTTATCTGAGCTGTTGTTTGAAAATATCATTTCCCATTTAGTTGGCTTTCTGTTTATTTTGTTATCAGTTTCCCTTGCTGAGCAAAAACTTCTTAGTCTGATGTAGTCCCATTCATTAATTTTTGCCTTCACTTCTCTTGCCATTGGAGTCAAATTCATAAAATGCTCTTTAAAACCCAGGTCCATGAGTTGAGTACCTATGTCTTCTTCTATGTACTTAATTGTTTCAGGTCTTATGTTTAGATCTTTGATCCATTTTGAGTTAATTTTTGTACAGGGGGAGAGACTGTAGTCCAGTTTCATTCTTTTGCATGTGGCTTTCCAGTTTTCCCAGCACCATTTGTTGAAGAGGCTTTCTTTTCTCCATTGTGTGTTGTTGGCCCCTTTATCAAAAATTATTTGACTATATATATGTGGTTTTATTTCTGGACTTTCTATTCTGTTCCATTGGTCTGAGTGTCTATTTTTCTGCCAATACCATGCTGTTTTGATTGTCGTGGCCCTATAATAGAGTTTGAAGTCAGGTATTGTTATGCCCCCAGCTTCATTCTTTTTCTTTAGGATTGCTTTGGCTATTCGGGGTTTTTTATAGTTCCATATAAATCTGATGATTTTTTGCTCTATTTCTTTAAAAAATGTCATTGGAATTTTGATGGGAATTGCATTAAATTCGTATATTGCTTTGGGTAATATAGCCATCTTGATTATATTTATTCTTCCTAGCCAAGAACAAGGTATATTCTTCCATCTCATTATATCTTTTTCGATTTCCCTTAACAATGGTTTATAGTTTTCATTATATAAGTCCTTTACATTCTTTGTTATGTTTATTCCTAAGTATTTTATTTTTTTTGTTGCAATCGTGAAGGGGATTATTCTTTTGAGTTCCTTCTCAGTTGTTTCATTGTTGGCATATAGAAAGGCTATTGACTTCTGTATGTTAATTTTGTATCCTGCGACCTTACTGTATTGGCTTATTGTTTCTAGTAGTCTTTTTGTGGATTCTTTGGGGTTTTCGATGTATAGGATCATATCATCTGCAAAAAGTGATACCTTTACTTCTTCTTTTCCGATATGGATGCCTTTTATTTCTTTGTCTTGTCTGATTGCTCTGGCTAGAACCTCTAGTACCACATTAAATAAGAGTGGAGAGAGTGGACAACCCTGTCTTGTTCCTGATTTAAGGGGGAAAGTCTTCAGTTTAGTGCCATTTAATATGATGTTAGCTGATGGTTTATCATATATGGCCTTTATCATGTTGAGATATTTTCCTTCTATACCCATTTTGTTGAGAGTCTTAAACATAAAATTGTGTTGTATTTTATCGAAAGCCTTTTCTGCGTCTATTGATAAGATCATGTGGTTTTTGTTCTTTGTTTTGTTGATATGGTGTATTACATTAACCGTTTTACGTATGTTGAACCATCCTTGAGATTCTGGGATGAATCCCACTTGATCATGATGTATTATTTTTTTAATATGTTGTTGTATTCGATTTGCTAGTATTTTGTTTAGTATTTTAGCATCTGTATTCATTAGAGATATTGGTCTGTAGTTTTCTTTTTTTGTGCCATCCTTGCCTGGTTTTGGTATGAGGGTTATGTTGGCCTCATAAAATGTGTTTGGAAGTATTGCTTCTTCTTCAATTTTTTGGAAGACTTTGAGTAGAATAGGAACCAAGTCTTCTTTGAATGTTTGATAAAATTCGCTGGTATAGCCGTCAGGGCCTGGACTTTTATTTTTGGGGAGGTTTTTAATGGTTTTTTCTATTTCTTCTCTACTGATAGGTCTGTTTAGGCTTTCTGCTTCTTCTTGACTCAGTCTAGGAAGGTTGTATTGTTCTAGGAATTTATCCATTTCTTCTAGGTTGTTGAATTTAGTGGCATAAAGTTTTTCATAGTATTCTACAATAATTCTTTGTATATCTACGGTGTCCGTGGTGATTTCTCCTCTTTCATTTTGGATTTTGTTTATATGAGTTCTTTCTCTTTTTTCCTTGGTAAGTCTTGCCAAGGGTTTGTCAATTTTGTTGATCTTTTCAAAGAACCAGCTCCTTGTTCTATTAATTTTTTCTATAGTTTTTCTGTTCTCTAATTCATTTATTTCTGCTCTGATTTTTATTATCTCCTTTCTTCGGCTGGTTTTGGGTTGTCTTTGTTCTTCTTTTTCTAGTTCCTTAAGGTGGGAAGTTAAGTGGTTCACTTGGGCTCTCTCTTGTTTGTTCATATATGCCTGAAGCGATATGAACTTCCCTCTTATCACTGCTTTTGCTGCATCCCATAGATTCTGATATGTCGTATTGTCATTTTCATTAGTCTGTATATATCTTTTGATCTCTGCACTTATTTCTTCTTTGACCCATTCATTTTTTAAAAGTATGTTGTTTAGTTTCCACATTTTTGTGGGATTTTTTTCCTCTTTTTTGCAGTTGAATTCTAGTTTCAAGGCTTTATGATCAGAAAATATGCTTGGTACAACTTCAATTTTTCTGAATTTGCTGATATTGTTTTTGTGGCCCAACATATGGTCAATTCTTGAGAATGATCCATGTACACTAGAGAAAAATGTATACTCAGTCACTTTGGGATGAAATGTCCTGTAGATGTCTATCATATCCAGGTGCTCTAGTGTTTTGTTTAAGGCCACTATGTCTTTGTTGATTCTCTGTTTGGATGACCGATCTAGAGCCGTCAGCGGTGTATTGAGGTCTCCAAGTATGATTGTATTTTTGTCAGTTTTTGTTTTAAGATCAATAAGTAGCTGTCTTATATATTTTGGTGCTCCTTGGTTTGGTGCATATATATTAAGAATTGTTATGTCTTCTTGATTCAGTGTCCCCTTAGCCATTATGAAATGGCCATTTTTGTCTCTAAGTACTTTTCCTGTCTTGTAGTCAGCATTATCTGATATGAGTATTGCTACACCTGCTTTTTTTTGGATGTTATTTGCTTGGAGTATTGTTTTCCAGCCTTTCACTTTGAATTTGTTTTTATCCTTGTTACTTAGATGAGTTTCCTGTAGGCAGCATATAGTTGGATTTTCTTTTTTAATCCATTCTGCTACTCTGTGCCTTTTTATTGGTGAGTTTAATCCATTTACATTTAGTGTAATTATTGATACTTGTGAGTTCCCTATTGCCATTTTATATCTTGCTTTCTGTTAGTTTTGTGTCTTGTTTGATCCTTCTCTTTCGTTTTTCTATCTTTTGTTTTTATTTGGTTGTATTCCATACATCTTTCCTCTGTTGCTATCTTTTTTATCTCATGTGCTTCTGTGGTGGTTTTTTCAATGGTGGTTACCTTTGAGTAATGAAAAGGGTCCCTACCCTGTTCATTGTAGCGAACTATTTTGTGAGTACTTTTGCACTCCATCGTCCTTTGCTACTGTTAATCTCCGTCTTCTCCCCCTCTTTCTTTTTGTTGTTGTCACAGTTTAAATTTGGTTTTATTGTGTTCTTCTTGGAGCTTTTACTTGTGGCTCTGTTTTTTTTTGTTCTTTGTATCTGATTGGAGAACCCCCTTTAGTAATTCCTGGAGTGGGGGTTTTCTGATGATAAATTCCCTCATCTTTTCTGTATCTGTGAATGTTTTTATTTCTCCTTCGTATTTGAAGGATAGCTTTGATGGGTATAGTATTCGTGGCTGAAAGTTCCTCTCTTTCAGGACTTTAAATATTGGGGTCCACTCTCTTCTAGCTTGTAGAGTTTCTGCTGAGAAATCTGATGATAATCTAATGGGCCTTCCTTTATATGTTGTATTCTTCTTTTCCCTGGCTGCCTTGAGAATTTTTTCTTTGCTGTTGGTTTGTGTCAATTTCATTATGATATGCCTTGGAGTAGGTTTGTTGGGGTTAAGAAAACTTGGAGTTCTGTTTGCTTCTTGAACTTGAGGCTTTAGTTCTTTCCACAGGCTTGGGAAGTTCTCATCAATTATTTGTTTAAGTATGTTCTCCATTCCATTTTCTCTCTCTTCTCCCTCTGATATACCTATTATTCTTATGTTATTCTTTTTGATGGAGTCAGATAATTCTTGTAGGGCTATCTCATTTTTTTTAATTTTTGAGTCTCTTTCTTCTTCTCTCTGTTGTGCCTCAAGTTGCTTGTCTTCTATTTCACTAATCCTCTCTTCTATCTGACCTGTTCTATTAGCTAAGCTTGTTACTTCATTTTTCAGCTCGTGAATTGAGTTTTTCATCTCTGTTTGATTTGTTTTTATAGTTTCAATTTCCTTGGACATATATTCTGTGTTCATGGAGTTGTTTTCTGATTTCCCTATATTGTCTTTCTGTGTTTTCTTGTATATCTCGGAGGATTTTTAGGATTTCTATCTTGAATTCTCTGTCATTTAGCTCCAAGGTTTCCAATATATTAAATTTTTTCTCCATAGATTTTTCCTCATCTAGCTGTGTTACCTCTCTTTCTTTTGTATCCATGATATTCGATTTTCTCTTCCTTAATGGCATCTGAGGGTGGTTTTGTTGATAGTATTAATGAGATTTAATAAAGAATAAAAAGTTAAAAAAAATAAAAAAATAACAAATCGAAAAGAGTTGTTTTTTTTTAAAAAAATTAATAATGAAATAAAGAAAAATAAAATAAAATAAAAATTTTTAAAAAAGGAAATTATTCCCCCCCTCTTTTTTTCCTCTCCTCTCCTCTCCCCTCTTTCTTGAGAAAATCTTGTGGTGGACTGTGAGTTATAACAAACAATGCCTGTGATGGAGGGCCTGAATTGGGGAAAAGTAATAAAGGGGCAAAAAAGAGAGAAACAAAAAAAAAAAAAAAAAAGGAAAAAAAAAAGAGCGTATGGACCCACAAAAAGCAAATAAGGAAAAAATTTGGGTCAAGAATAAAATGATTTGCCTTTAGGTGTTGGTTTTCTAAGAGTTATGATGAGAGGAATAAGAGGAAAATGGAAAAATGGGGGGACAAATTAAAAACTTACTATTGTATTTAGTGGAACAAGAACTAGATAATATGGAGAGCCAGGGATGGGAGCACTGCTAGTGAGTTAAAAAGGTGAAGTAAAAACCCCCCAAAATGCCACAAACATAGGTTTGAGTCCCAGATAAGATAATTTGTTTGTTATTGAGGTTTGAATGAGAGGAGATGTAAAGGAGAAAGGAAGAAACTAATATAGAGGGAGAAAAGAAAGAGAGAGAGAGAAAAAAAGAGGGAACCACTAAAAGAAGAAAAAAGAAAGGAGAGAGAGAGAGAGAGTTAAGGGTTTTGGAGTGCAACCCTCATAGAGAGAAAGGAAGAGAAGAGAAAAGATAATGGGAGATGTAACACTTATGGGTAGTGTAGTTCAAGGAGAGGAGAGAGTAAGACCGGTAGAGAGTTAATCGGCCAAATTGGAGGAGGAAAAAAAAGTCTCAAGAATGAAGATAAGAGAAACAAACGAACAAATATAATAAAATGGGATAGGTTATAAAGTCTGCATATTATTCTTGATTTTGAGAGGTTATCTTCTTGCTTTTTCTTTTCTCTCCCTCTTCCTGGTCGGTGACTCTGTACCCCGGGTTCTGCCCCTTTGGCACGCTCAGGTAGAGGTTTGCAGTTGATAAGTCTCTATGGCAATGTCATGTATTGTGCTTTATTCTCGTTGGGAGTCGAGGCTCATTAGCATTTATAGGCTCCGACAGTGAGAGAGTCCGTGTTCCTGGAGCCTTTCTCCTAGTCTTTCCTTCCTCAATTAGTAGCCTGATAGTCCAGGTATGGGGTTGCTGCTGCCTCTGCCTGGATAGTAAGAGGCTCAAATTGCTGGCAACTCCCCACTCTATTTCCACTCAGCACAGGGCTCTGGGTAAGGCTCAGTCAGTCAGAGCTGCTAGCATAATCAGGCGGGCTTTCCGCCCACTCGAAGACCTCTGGCTCTGCCACTCTATCCGGTAACACAAGCGGGCGCCCACTTCCGGGGCGCTTGGAGGAAACTCTCACTCACTGTCTGCAACCAGGATATCCGGCCAGCAGTCTCACGCTCTGAGTGAAACCCCCAACCGCAGGGAAAAGTTGCAGCGTTGGAATTGAGTCTCGCTCCGTCCCCGTGTGCGGCTTTTGCAAGGCGCTGGGGCGGCCCGAGATTCCGCTTTGGCCCACACAAAGGCCCCTGACTCTGCCCCTCTCTGTGATAACACGGGCGCGCACTGCCGAGGCACTCGGAGGAATCACTCACTCCTTATCTGCGCGCGTAAACCAGGATATGAGGCCGGCCGTGGTTCCCTCTGAGTGAAACAGCCTCCAGCACGGAAAATCTCCACAGTTGGGATTAGTTCTCACTCCCTCCCGTGCGTGGCTTTCCCAGGGTGCTGGGGCTGCCCAGAGACTCTGCCCTCAGCCCACAGAAAGGCCTCTGACCCTGCCTCTCCATGGGGCAACACGGGTACCCACTTCCGCGGCTTAGGAAGAAATCTCTCTTCCACTAACTGCGCACCGACCAGGAGACCGGGTAAAATGGCCGCTCCGCTTGTCTTTCTTTGTTTGGGTTTGGCGCGAGTGTTAGCTTGTATTGCCCGGGTTGCCACAGGATCAGATTTTCCTCGGCTTGGATCTCTGAGCCACAGCCTGGTTCGGCCGTTTTTGCTGCGGGGGCCTGGATCTATTCACCCCCTTTGCCCGCCTCAGTTTCTATATTCACAGTTACCAGAGAAAGCCGCCCTGTTTAGGTTAGTGAGGAAGGCGGAGCATTTCTTACTCCCTATTTCCTTCGGGGTTTGGTTATATATTTAGCCAATTTTTCACTCAATCATACCTTTGGGTGTATTGCGAAGAATCTGGAAGCTCCAAGTATAGGTTTTTCTGTTTCTGGTTGAAGATCTTGTTGAGTTTTGGGGGAGATTTATCGGTATCGCTTCCTACTCCGCCATTACTCTGACGTCATCTTATGATATCATTTTAAATATTAAATCTCCCTGAAGTTTATTTAGAAATAAGGTAAGAAATGTATTCTAACTTATAGGAATATGATGTTGAGATAGCTTTTTATTCTTCACTACTATAAAAATTTACCTTTATTATATTATAAATTTGATTGGAAATAACTTAAATATTCCATAGTAAGAGATAATTTAAAAATCTACTCAATAGCATATTAAACTCTAAATATATTTGTAACTAATTTTTAATATCATTAAAAATGCTTTTATCTTATGATAAATGTGTGGAGGACTCAATAAATCAAATTTTAGAAATAATAGGATTACAATTATGTCTTCAAGTATTCAACATTTTACATTTGGAAAGAAAAAGACCCTCCCCCCCAAAAAAATATACACATAATGATGATTATTTCTATGGGTTAAGAACGTATCAAGATGGTGATTTCTTGCTTTTTTGGTACTTTACTTTTTTTTATGAAAAAAGAGTTACATTTTCTTTAAAAATATAAAAGTATGACGAGCATACCTGGTGATATTCTTTACCCCAAAGAGAAAATACTAAAAAAAAAATGTGAATTAAAGTCTCTGGAGTTTTCATCAAAAGAAGGAATCCAGGCATTAGGGCTTTCACACATTATGAGAGTGTTCATAATGTGGGGAAGATGAATTAATCAGCATTTTTTAACTCAGGTCAGCACCTGTGAACCTTCTCCCCCAACCACAACCATTTATCCCAAGGGCTCCCATTTCACTTTATTATTACAAGTTCCGAATCTTGCCCAAGGTCTGAGGGGGTGGATTTCCTTTGAAAACTAATTAGATGCTATCCCTACAGGGTACTTAGGTTTTGAAGGAGTCTTAAATAAGACTCGTAAGGAATTATTCATAACGTGGTTTTAAGGGGTATATGCTTTGGGAAATTCAGTCCCAAAACTAGTATTGATCTATGCCTAGCTGCAATTCACTGAAATTGCATAAGGTACTTGTACAACTGTGAACATGGAAAAGAAAAAGAAAAACAAATCTAGAACAGAAAGTACCTGTTAAAGGGGATATGATATTCTGCTCTACTCAGAAAAAAACTGTAAGGCAAAGCCCAAAGCTGTCAGGTAGAAGATCACAGTGACTAAAATTATTTTCTTTTTCTTATTTCTCATTAACAGCCTTTCAAAGCTTGCACTGTTTATGAAAGGACAGAGAAGTGGCCACATTTTTTCCTGGTCAAATTCACCTACTTCCTCACTCAATTCAGAGAAAGACTGATCTCCATTTGACCCAACCAAAGGAATTTCTCGCTCTCAAGTCTCTGGCTAGGGAGGAGCGAACTCTGATCCCAAAATGCCCTCTTTGCTTTCGACCCGAGTCACCCTGTCCTAATGAGATAGCAGTGTAGGAGACTAGCATTAAAAAAAAAATCACAATCACAAGCCAAACTGAATTTATGTGGGGTTTTTAAAATATAAACTTACAGGAATTATCAAGAAGGGTTAGTGAAAAGGTATGTATATGCAAGATTCATGCAAGTATTGATTGACACCTAACATTGGGCATGTACAAGGGGCAAGAACTAAGAAACATGAAATAACCCTCTTACTCCTGAGACCCCAACAGCCTGGAAATAAAGAAAACAAAGACCATGGAGAACCTTGGTGGTCAGTGTCTACTTTGTAATATTTATTAAGTATTTGGAATATCACCTCTGCTTTTGATGTTCCAGGAACTCTGCAAAGTGCTTTTCATATCTAAAGAAGGCATCTCACTATTCTACAGCATCTTAATATTGTCATGTTCTTGCTCAAAGACACAGTGCTACTAAAGTATAAATATGGAAATTGAATCCAGGATTTTCATGTAAAGATGGTCAGTTGAATCTACCTATTTACTGTCACCTCCTTCCAAAGCTCCACTGAACAGAAAATAAAGGATTCTTTTGGCATAAACACAAAGAATGGGGAGAAAAGTAGAGAGGACATTAGCAACAAAATATTTTAAAAAGCAGATGAAGGCCTGACCTGTGATGGTGCAGTGGATAAAGCATCCCCCTAGAATGCTGATGTGGCTAGTTTGAAATCCCAGGCTTGCTTGGTCAAGGCACATATGAAAGTTGATGTTTCCTGTTGCTCCCTCTCTCTTCTCTCTCTCTCTCTCTCTTTCTCTTCCCCCCTCTCTAAAGTGAATAAGTAAACTCTTAAAAAATAGAAATTAAAAAATTTAATTTTTTTTTTAAAAAATGAATGAGGATTACATAATTTAGGAGATTTGAAAATACTAAGTCATAGCAGAAATGGAAGCTGAGAACCTAATCAATCTGGGGCTGCAGAAGCTTCAAAGGTCTCAGGAATTGGCAACATTAGTGTTCTGAAAGAGGGGGTGAATATGGGCTAAGTTAGAAGGATTAGGTGGATGAAAGTCTGTTCAGAATCAATTATTAAGATCAGATTCTTGACAGTATTTCATGCAGCCAAGAGACTGCTCCTCCCTTCTCCTGGCAAAAGACTGAAAGTGTATTTTCTGAAAATTTAACAACAGAATCTTTGTAATGGCTGACAAGGTAGAACTGAATAATAGATATGCTGCACTGCAAAATAAAAATACATTTGGATGCTAAGATCCCTGATCATTCTTTCCTGACTCAGATCCCAATACTGACAGCCATTTCAGTGCCTTGATTCTCCAGACAGAAAATTGGTAGCAATCTCCCTAAGAATCTGTCCAGCCTGAGGCGAAAGTTTTAATGATATTAACATCAAAGTATCATCAACTAAATAGCCCAGTCAGGACAATTTAGTGAAACTAACAGTCAACAATGTTTCCCTGCACAATTAGAGCTCTCAACCAGGTTTTTAAATCTTAGATTATCAGATGTCTAATAGTTCACAAAGTAAGGCTGAGTACTATTAAATGAGTTTCTAATCCCAGATGTGTGAATGTGTGCATTTTTATAGGTGTCTCTGTGTGTGTGATTTATAGTGAGTTCTGATATAAAACTTACTTTTTATTGAGAGTCATAATCAAATATTTTTGAAATTCAAAGCTCTAATTTGAACAATAACTAGAACAAAACAAATTTTGCTTGGCCAGGTAGCTCAATTAGTTAGAGCATCATGCCAATGCACCAGGGTTGTGGGGTCAATCTCCAGTCAGAGTGCATATAAGAATCAACCAATGAATGCATAACTGTCTCGCCCTTCCTCTGTCTTTAAAATTAATAAATAAATAAAAATTTTAAACTAATTTAAAAAACCCCGAAGAATCAAAATCTATGCAGGTAGAAGAAAACTAAAATTAATTGTGAATAAAAGACCCGTAGTGTGTTCAGAGAAATTACAATTGTAATAATGAAGCAAGTTACAAAAGAGCAAAAAGGATACTTAAACAAAAGAGTCCTTGGAAGTTAAACTATATCATCAAGATACAATAGCAATTTAAAACTCCATGAAATAATATCACTATAATATGGAAGAAATGTCCCAAAAGCAAAGCAAAATACTACCTAGGCTTTATTGACTAGTTATTAACATATATTAAGTCCCTTAATCCTTACAAGAACATGAGGTAAGAACTATTATTATTGCCATTTTATAGATGCAGAAAATGAAGCATAAAGAGGTTAAATAACTTAACAAATGTTCACATAGCTTGAAACAATTTATTGCAATTCTCCTTTGCTGACTAAAATTATATTATTCTATTCTGGTTCTGATTTTCCCTTTTATTAATGCACTTATTAAGCATCTTGTAAATGCTTCCAATTCTTTTCATATACAGATGGACTAAAAATTCACTCAGTAAAAAAATACCTAAACTGTGTATCTGGTTTGATGATCAAAATAAATGATAAATATACCATTATTTCAGTTAAGTTACATACATTCTTGTTTCACTCACATCAAATTTTTTTTAGCTTTGTTGAGATATAACCAAGATATAACATTATGAATTTTAAGATATACAATGTAATAATTTAACACACATATATATTGCAAAATGTTTACCACAATAAGGTTAATTTAATACATCTTTCACTTCACATAATTATAATTTTGTTGTTATAGTGAGAACACTAAAGCTCTACTCTCACAGTTACTTTATACAATATAGTATTGTTATTTATAGTCACTATGCTGTAACATAGGATCCAAACTTCTTATAACTTAAAGTTTGTATACTATGACTGACATCTTCCCATTTTCTAACCCCTCAACTCTTAGCAAACACCATTCTATTCTGTTTCTAAGGCAGGGGTTGGGGACCTATGGCTCACGAGCCAGATGTGGCTCTTTTCATGGCTGCATCTGGCTTTCAAACAAATCTTTAATTTAAAAAAATAACGTTAAAAATATAAAACATTCTCATGTATCACAATCCATTCATTTCCTACCGCTCATGTTCATGGTTGCAGGTGGCTGGAGTCAATCACAGCTGTCCTCCGGAGAACACCAAATTTTTATTGGATAATGCATAAGTACATGGGTTGTTGTATGGCTCTCGTGGAATTACATTTTAAAATATGTGGCATTCATGGCTCTCTCAGCCAAAAAGGTTCCCGACCCCTGTTCTAAGGGATCAATGTTTTCAGAGACCATATATAAGTGAGACCATACAGTGTTTATCTTTCTTTGTCTGATTTATTTCACTTAGCACAATCCCTTCAAGGTCCATTCATGCTGTCACAAATGGCAGTATTTCCTGCTCTTAATGGCTAAATAATATTCTACATTATACACGAATGCAGGAATGTATGTCTTGACTTTTGTGAATAATGTTGCAACAAACACATTATATCTCTTTAAGATAATGTTTTTATTTCCTTTGAATATATAATTCTTAAGGGAAGTAATTTATTTTGATCATCCACACAACTTTTTGGACATAGTAGAGGTTTGGGGAAATGTTGAGAAAATGATTTTAAATCAACTTAATATTCCATTGGTGTAAAGTGCATATTAACTCAGAAAGAAGCAATAATTACATTTTCCTCCTCCTAAAACTAGCAAACAATCCCTTCAAAGGCCCCTAATTGTCTTTGACACCCTCCTGGCCATGGCAGAGTTCAGCCAACCTCCTATATACATTCCTACATGGTCTTCAGCAAGCGCTGCAGTGGTCTCCACTCTGAGCACCAGAGATGAATATGTGCTTCTTAAGTCCTGGCTCCCAGACAGGAATTTCAGTCCCAGTGGGATTCTGTGCTGCATCTCCACATGGAAGACTTCTGTTTCTTGGCTGCCCTCAAGGAATCCACTCATTCAGCTTCATGTCCTTGGCCAACTACCACTCCTACTGAATCAAATTTGGCAGGCAGCTAGTCAGTCCCCCAAATGAAAGCTTTACATATTTTTTCATGAGGCTGTGAAACTCCTGGGACCCTGCCTGGATATGGAGGGGTTAGAGTAACATTTTGAATCTTTTATTTTTATGGAACACTGGATACAAAAATAAAATGAGAAGATAGTAATTTGCTCAATATGCAGACTTTAAAAGGCCTCTCCAACAAAGTCCCGGAAGAAAGATAACATGTCAAGTCCGGCCACTTCACCACCAGGACTTAGAGGAGCAACCTATTTAACTTCACCATATGACTTAGTTTCCCCTTCATTAAATAAGGCAGTTGGACTAAAGCTGTGATTAGAAACTGTCATCTATAGAGCCCTAGAGTTTTATGGGATACCTTAGGGAACAGCTAAAGTAGAAGGTTAGGAAGGATTAAGAAATCAGGGCTCAGGGTCTCCCACTCTTACATCAATCTGAAAAACTTCATTAACTTTCTTAACAAATAAACCTTATTTGTATATGATTTCATTTGCAGAAGGAAGATTCTGCTGTAAGAGAAAATAAAATGGAAAATCTCATTCAATGATCTCTCAAATCCTTAGCAGCTCCTTCAATAATTCTAAAATATGTCTATGGACAGAATATTTCTTGTCTTTATTTTGAAAGTAGAAATTATTTAATCTGTCTTAACATTGTCACCTCTCTCTCTCTCCCATTTCTCTTTTGAGTTACTTTCTTGTGTGTTTGGTGACCCTTCTTAGAAAGAAAACCTGTTCAATTAATATTATCAAGTAAATTTTGCTTACAGAGGTATCAGAATAGCTATTTTAAATTGTGGTTACATCCCTAAGATATCATTTTTTATTAGCACAGTACAAAATTGAATTATTGTATTTCAATTGGGGCTTATTAAAACCAAGGAAGGGTTTATTTCAAATGATTGAACTCACACTAGGAATGGAAGGGAGAGAGAAAAGAGAACAAAAGTAGGATAAGAGAGTCAGAGATAGTAGAGTTAGTGTTACTGAACACCTACTCTATGCAAAGTCCAACAATACATAACTGGCAGGGCCAATATTTGAATCCAATTCTGCAATAGTCATAGGTCCATACTCTTTCTTCTAACCTCCCACTTAGTTTATAAGTTAGTAATAAACATAACACATCCCCAGCCAAATGTTTAGTGTAAACTCACTTTTCACTGTGACTTTGCTGTTTACCTTCTGTAACGTATTTAGTAAACTTTTTATTTAGGACTACTTACTGATTCCATTTCTGTCACACATCAGTCAGTTTTCTGTCCTAAGCACTTCTCTCACGTACTCATGTACTCTTCTGATGCGATCTCAGTCTCTCTCATGGTTCAACCAAGAATCTATGCTCTTCCAACTCTCAATTATAACTCCTACTCAAAACTCCTTCCTCAGTTCTATGCCCATTCAGAAGATCTCCACTGGGTAACTTAAAGCATGTCACAATTAATAGATTTAAAACAAAACTCATTACATCCCCCCAAACTTCCTCAAATCTGCTTATCTGCCATTCCTCATCTTAGTTAACAGCATCATCATTCGTGAAGATAAAAACCTCAAAATCAGCCAGGATTCTCGTTTCCCTTCTCTTCATATTGAATTACCATCAGTTTTTGCCAAAGTGACCTCTAAATGACTCTTCTTTCTGTTTTCATCTCAACTTCTATTGCTTGGTGGAGATCATTGCCCTTTTTTTCAGAGTATTATAATAACTTCCAGCTGGCTTTCCTGCCTCAAGTTTTTCTTCCATTTAGTTCAATTTCTAAAAGCAAATTTGATAATATTCTTTCATTGGTTAGGACTCTTCAAATTTGCTACCCTGTGATCCTTTTCAAATTCTCTCTCCCCTTGGCCTTCAGGTTATACAAATTTCCTGTTTCAAGCTCTGTGAGAGCTCCTTCTTATTTTTATTCCTTGGCTTTATCTACTTTCCCACTTTAACTGTACAAAAATTCCCTTCTTCTGTTCTCCAGTTTTATCCTTAGATACCTTCTCTTTTTTCATGACAGCAACTACTGCCTATATGTTGACAACACCCACCTCTTCATTTTCAACCCTGACATCTCACCCAAGGTCTAGATTCATATTTCTATCTACCCCCTGAGCCTATTATTTTCCCCATAAGAACCACTCTTCTGAATTATCATACTCTCCAAACAATAGTATAAGCTTCTCTAAAACTAAAAGCCTGGTAAAAAATCTAAGTCTCTCCGAATTGTACAGTCCCAGAATCAAATGAATCATCTGCTACCTTCACATATCCATTTGGAAGGTCTATGAAATCCAGACTCTTCTCCATTTTCTCTCCTATTGTCTCTGCCCAGATCTTCACCACCTTTCACCTCAAGTGTGGCAACTGCATCTCTGAATAGTTCCTCTCACTTCAAATAATTTAACCACTCATCTCAAGGTTGTTTTCCTCAAACATAAGTCCATGCCACTGAGTTCTATGTTTTAAAACCCTGCAATTACTCCCAATTGTAAGCAGTATATAAATCATGTTTTTTATATAGGACCCTTCACAATTGCCTTCACTAAATAAGAACTATCTTCCTCTGCCCATTTTCCTTTGTTCAGCACCACTGGCTGAGGAAAGAGTAGCTGACAATTTAGATTAATCAGAGTGTGGAACAGTGTGGTTGGAACATATTTACTAGCATACGAATGTATTAGATGTAACAGTCATTCTCTTGCCCCTCACTTTTTGGACCCAGCTAGGTCTTGTGCTTCAGTTTCTCTGCATTGCAACTGAGTGGGTAAGTTAAGTGGGACCTTGGTTGATAGATAAAGCAATAGAAAATTCAAGGGAGGAAAAGCAGGATGCCTACCCCTAGCTTATACCATGTTTCCCAAAACAGATTTTGCAAGAAAGTACTAAGCAGCAATTTTCAACTGATATACCACAGGAATTTTATTTATTTATTTGTTTGTTTGTTTGTTTATTTAGTGAGAGATGGGGAGACACTGAGACAGATTCCTGCATGTGCCCCAACCAGGATCCACCCAGCAACCCCCACTGGGGCCATTGCCCAAATCAACCTAGCTATCCTTAGCCCCTGAGGTTGACACTGGAGCCAATTGAGTCACTGGCTGTGGGAGGAGAAGAGGAAAAGAAGACGGAGAGGAAGGGGAAGAGAAGCAGATGGTAGCTTCTCAAATGTGCCCTGACAGGGATCAAACCTGGGACGTCCATATGCCAGGCCTGTACCCTATTCACTGAGCCAACCAGCCAGGGCCACCACAAGAATTTTTAAAACATGCTGTATCTGACTATTTAGATAGGGGCATTAACCTCTTTTCCTTTAGATTATCAAATAAAAATATGATAATAGTCAACACAGAAATAGCTGTACAGTGGGAATATATCAAAATAATACCAAGAAAAAAAGTTCATGGACATGAACAACAGTGTGGTGATCAGGGAGGAGGTGGGGGGTGAAGAAGAGTATAGGGGGCATCAATGTTGATGGGCAGAGACTTGACTGGGGTGGTGAATGCACAATACAGTACACAAAGATGTGTTATACCTAGAATTGTGCACCTGAAACCTGATAATTTTGTTATCCAATGTTACCGCAATAAATTCAATAAAAATAGCCCTGGCCGGTTGGCTCAGCGGTAGAGCGTCGGCCTGGCGTGCGGGGGACCCGGGTTCGATTCCCGGCCAGGGCACATAGGAGAAGCACCCATTTGCTTCTCCACCCCCCTCCCCTCCTTCCTCTCTGTCTCTCTCTTCCCCTCCCCCTCCCGCAGCCAAGGCTCCATTGGAGCAAGGATGGCCTGGGCGCTGGGGATGGCTCCTTGGCCTCTGCCCCAGGTGCTGGAGTGGCTCTGGTCACAGCAGAGCGACACCCCGGAGGGGCAGAGCATCGCCCCTGGTGGGCGTGCCGGGTGGATCCCGGTCGGGCGCATGCGGGAGTCTGTCTGACTGTCTCTCCCCGTTTCCAGCTTCAGAAAAATACAAAAAAACAAAACAAAACTTCTTTTACTGAGGTCGCCGGTTCGAAACCTTGGGCTTGCCTGGTCAAGGCACATATGGGAGTTGATGCTTCCTGCTCCTCCCCCTTCTCTCTCTCTCTGTCTCTCTCTCTCTCACTCCTCTCTCTCTAAAAAAATCAATAAATAAATTCAATAAAAAGAAAAAAATTATACCTATTTTTTGTTAGATGACAAAAATTGTAATATATTTTTTGGTGTGCCACAGGTTTATAGTAATTAGTTTATGTGTGCCACGAGATGAAATGGGTTGGAAATAGCTGTAATAAAGTATTACACTGTGAGGTGTCAATCTTGGCCCAGTTATTAATAAATTTTAAGTGTGTATATGTGAGTGTTCATAAATACATACATACAGTTGGTTATTATCTTTTATATTGTTCTTTTAGTTAGACATTACATAGAAAAAAGGAAAAATTAAAATAAAGAAAATTTCATCTTAGATTTAGCACCAGCCATCAGGATGGAATATAGTTTTTGTGAGGCCAGATTTTATGGAAATTTTTGTTAAGAAAAAAATTACAAAATTATAAATAGAAAATCATAATAAATTATAAATTTTATAAAGTTGACAAATATTTTATATATATAAATATATATATATACCTGACAAATATTTTATATATATAATATATATACAGATAGATAAATAGATAGACCAAACCAAAATATTAACTCTTTTATTAACTAACATTCTAATTTACTTCTTTAATATCAATTTTTTTACATTTGTGGGGCCTGAAAATTCTTTGATGTCCTCTTCTTATACAATGACTTTTAATATTTTCTGCAAAATAGTATGGTTATTCTAATATCTTCTACCATGACTGATCAGGATTTTTTTTCTTCATTGATAGTTTAGAAGAGTTTATTTTCATTTCATCTGTTACATTCTTTGTGCTTTTTCTCAGGTGCCATTTCTGGCTCAATAGCAAGTGCCGAGCGAACTCCAGCTCTTCGCTGTGTTTAGGTCCAGCACAACCCCGGCAGCTCCTCACTTAACTCAGCACCCCTCCCCACTCCCATACTATCCTACCAGGATGATTTGGGAATTTAGGAGGGAAGGCAGGTTGCCATTATATGTATCACAGTGACCCTTAGCAGGATGCAAAGAAGAATCTTATTCATATCCTTCTTGGAATCTAACATAGAATGATCAATAAGGTACAATGAGGGCAAGGTGCTGATGGCAGAAGTTGAAGAAGTGCTGACAGCCTGCTGGTCCCACTCAGTCCCGGGACCACCATCAGAGCCAGGGCTCCATCTCATCAATATCCCACTTTCCTGTTGATGCCTACAATCTCGGGGAACATATGAAGAAAGAAAAGGGACACATTCAAGCAAGAGGTCCTGAAATTTAAAATTCATATGCTTCATGATAGATCTACCCCTGTACAAATCTTTCTCCATAGTTGTCTTTCAGGTATTGTTCTGGCTGAAAGTCTCTCCTTCCTTTTCTCTGTCTGCTATATTCCTACTCATTGTTGCATACGCAGCTCACATATGACCTCATCTCTGGAGATGCTTGTCGTGATGTAACATCATGATATAACACCCTGTAGTATTTTACTTATACTTTTATTAAACCATATACCATGGAGTTATACACTTTGTATCACTGTATGTCTACATGTTTACTTCTGTCATTAAACTGAGATGTTATTAAGTGCAGGAACTATGTTCATTAATTTGATATTCTTTGACTTTACTCTAAGCTCTATCACATAGTAAAGTTCTAACAAATAATTGCTGAATGAATGACTAAATGTCTTATCTCTTAGTATTACCATCTCTAAAAGGTTTTCCAGGCTCCTTCATACAGAATTAGTCCATTATGTGCAGCATCTTGTACATACTGAGTTCTTACCAAATTGTATTGTATCCACTAGCAGGGGTCCCCAAACTTTTTACACAGAGGGCCAGTTCACTGTCCCTCAGACCATTGGAGGGCTGCCACATACAGTGCTCCTCTCACTGACCACCAATGAAAGAGGTGGCCCTTCCAGAAGTGCGGTGGGGGGCCAGATAAATGGCCTCAGGGGGCTGCATGCGGCCGTGGGCCGTAGTTTGGGGACGCCTGCCAGTATCCAAGTATCAAAGAAAGAATCGAGCTGTTATTTTTCTTTTCTCTCAACATCTAGCATAACACTTGGTATAGTGGTGAAATATGAATACATCTTAACTTAGGTAAAGTTAAGATGAACTACTTTGCTGAGATAGAAAAAGCTAATTAATATCTATTGAATGTGCATCAGGTACTAAGCACTGTTCTAAGATGCTTTATATCAGTGGTCCCCAACCTTTTTTGGGCCACGGATTGGTTTAATGTCAGAAAATATTTTCACGGACCGGCCTTTAGGGTGGGACAAATAAATGTATCACATGACAAAGACAAGCGTCAAGAGTGAGTCTTAGATGGATATAACAGAGGGAATCTGGTCATTTTTAAAAAAATAAAACATTGTTCAGACTTAAATATAAATAAAACGGAAATAATGTAAGTTATTTATTCTTTCTCTGTGGACCGGTACCAAATGGCCCATGGACAGGTACCGGTCCGTGGCCCGGGGATTGGGGACCACTGCTTTATATGAAATATTTTACTTAAACCTTATAGTAACTCTCTAAACTAGTATGTTATCTCTCTTTTAAAAATAAAGGAAGGTACTGTGGTTTTGTGAAGTTATATACATACCCCAGACAAACAGACAGCAAGTAGAAAACACAGAATTCAGACATTAGCAGGCTGAATCTGGAAATCCTGCTCTTAACCACTTCACAAAACTGTCTTCTAAAAAATTAATACTCAGTGGTCTGGGTCACTATATGACTCATTTTTAAAGGTGTCCATGATGGTTGACTTTGCTCTCTACCTGTATTTGAATCACATAGAATGAAATATCAGTCAACTGGAAAGCTCTGAGCATTTAGCTAATTGAATTTTTTGATTAACATTTTAGTAACCATTCCCTTGCCTTAGTAAGTACAGAATACAGAATATAATTTTTTTTTTTTTTCTGAAGCTGGAAATGGGGAGAGACAGTCAGACAGACTCCTGCATGCACCCGACCGGGATCCACCCGGCACACCCACCAGGGGGCAACACTCTGCACACCAGGGGGCGATGCTCTGTCCCTCCGGGGCATCGCTCTGTTGTGACCAGAGCCACTCCAGCGCCTGGGGCAGAGGCCAAGGAGCCATCCCCAGCGCCCGGGCCATCTTTGTTCCAATGGAGCCTCGCTGTGGGAGGGGAAGAGAGAGACAGAGAGGAAGGAGAGGGGGAGGGGTGGAGAAGCAGATGGGCGCTTCTCCTGTGTGCCCTGGTCGGGAATCGAACCCGGGACTTCTGCACGCCAGGCTGACGCTCTACCACTGAGCCAACCGGCCAGGGCCCAGAATATAATTTAATCCTTATTTTCCAATTTAGAATCTCCTAGATTCTCAAGGACATCCTCTTAAATCTTAATTATTTTTCCACACATGGCTGTAGGAAATCTGGGAAATGTGTCAGGATAACAGATGAACTGGAAACAGAAGAAAGTGATTCAGAAGAGATGATCCTGGTTAAAATGGGTTCTGACAACTGTGACAGGAGAGGAACTGCTCAATGAGTCCTCCTTGTGCTGGAAATGAGAAGCTTTAGGTGTTGACTAAGGCAATCATGACTTATTAGCTTCATTGGCCCATTCAGTGCTGCTCTTTTAAGTCTCATTTGCTCACTGATTTGATGATTCATTTTATTGCCTTTTTCTCATCTTCCATTCTCGTTCCTCTCTCCTAATGGTAGTATTCTAATATATGCGATATATATCTGTCTTTTTACGTTCTCTTGCCAAAGACTATATTGGTGTTGTGTGCACATATATTTTAAATTCACGTAAAATTGGGTATTTTATTAAATAGGGTTTTTTTTTCATTCAGAACTATGCCTTTGAGATCCATTTATATTACTCTGTGTATTAATCTACTGTATCTAACTGTGGCATAGTTCTTCATAATGTTCAGCTACCATATTTTACCTATTCACTTGCCACATTGGGGGCCTATGAATTTCTTTCAAATCTCGCTATCACAAATAACCTGGATTGAATATACTTTTCTCTGTCTTTTACTGATGTGTGTAAAAATGACTCTGGGTCATAAATGCATGATCTTCAAAGAGTGTACATAAAAGGCCATTGTGTACTCAGTCTTTGACACACTAATGAATCCATAATATCATATATATATATATATATATATATATATATATATATGTTCAATAGTGCACTCTATCCTGTTTCCAGATTGTCTAGTATCTATTTGTTGAATGGAAAAAATGCATACAGAATGAATGAATATCCTAACTCCTACAGCTAACACCCTAGAGATGCGAGATAAGCAGTAAACAAATAAATACACAGATAAAAGTGATAAAGACTCTAAAGGAAAAAGGGCAGAGTATGGAAAGAGTCATGAAAATCCTATTTTAAATATGAAGTCATGGAAGCCATGTCTGTTGAGATTATTTTTGAGCAGAGACTTATATAAAGTGAGAAGAAAATCATGTAGATAACCAGGGAAAGTCTTTTTAGACAGAGGAAAGAACAACAACCAAAGACTCTGACATGGCAGTATTCTTGGCATGTTCAAGGCACAGCTTAGAGCTAAGTGGTTAAGAAATAGCTTGAACAACAGCATGGTGAAGTTACATTAGGGGAAGTAAGGAGGAGAGTAATTGGGCAACTGTACATCATGGTAAAGACTTTAGGTTTTTATTCTGTTGACAGGAAGACATTAGGAGGTTTGAAAAGTCACATTTGTCTAGTGGGTTTGAAAAGAACTGTGATGACTTTCGTGTAGAGAATAGACTATAAGGAAGGCTTATAGTGGGAGCACGGTGGTGAAGTAAGAAGCTAGAGCTATCTTACATTTGAGAGGTATTTGCATAAGGAGTCACAGTGGAGATATTGACAAGAAAATGCATTCTGGATATATTTTAAAAGTGAAGTCAATAGGATTTGTTGTTAGAACTGATGTGGGACATGAAAGACAAAACTGAGTTGAGAATAATCCCAAAATTTTGGACTTAAGCCATTAGGTGAATAGGCATGCTATTTACTGGGATGGAGAAAATACATAGGAGCAGACTTGATTTGATTAAGGAATTTAATTTTGAATAAATTAAGTAGACAGTTAGATATATGACTCAGATGTATGAGTATCAGTGGACAAGTCTCAGCTTGAAGTAATATACTTGATAGTAATTAGCCTATAACAGTAGTTTTAAATCTCTGGGACAGGATGAGATCATCATAGGTATGGACATAGAAAGAATGATTAAAAAGCCCTGGTACACTCCTGTTTGGAAATGACAAAGATGAGGAAATCAGGCAAGAAGAAATTAAAGGAGCAACCAAAAACACAAAAATACATAAGGAAGGCCAGAGAGAAAGTACCATAGCTAAAAAATTAAATAAGTTTTTTGAAAAAGTCAAATAAAATTAAATTTAAGAAAAATAGTGTCATAGGCTCAACTGGGCCCTTCACAATTTTTATGTTGAATTTCTGACTCCCAGTACCTCAAAATGTGACTGTATTTTGAGGTAGGACTTTGAAGAGGTAAGTGAAAATGAAGTGATTAGGGTGAATCCAATATGACCGATGCCCTTATTGTAAGAGGAAATTTGGACACAGGCATGCACAGAAGGAATGCCAAGGGAAGACACAGAGAGAAAGAAGATGGCTATCTTCAAGCCAAGGAGAAAAATCTCAGGAATAATCAAGCCTGTCAACACTTTGATCTTAAACATCTGGCTTCCAGATTATAAGAAAATAAACTTTATTACTTAAGACTCCAGTCTGTGGTACCT
Organism: Saccopteryx bilineata; assembly: GCF_036850765.1. NCBI lineage: Eukaryota > Metazoa > Chordata > Mammalia > Chiroptera > Emballonuridae > Saccopteryx > Saccopteryx bilineata. The sequence continues at coordinate 232,488,076 of NC_089492.1, forward strand.
TGTTGTGACAGCCCTGGCCAACCAACACAATTGGCTACTGTATCTGGTGAGAAGGGGGTCACTGGTGATGTTGAAATGAGCCATGTCAATAGAATGAAGATACCAAAGCCTGACCAGGGTTCATGACACCATATGGAAGAAGGCAGAATTATGTCTACTGCACAGAAGCTTTTAAGGAGATAGATTTTATTTCAGCATTTGATAGTTTTTCTAACAGCTCAACTCCTGAGTGGACTAGCAAGAGGAAGAGTGAGTTTCTGATCAAGGAAACATTTAGACAACTTTTTGTATCCTTAATTCATTTTTATTCTGAAATTCTTATCTCATTGTTAAGACAACTATAGTGTTATCTATTTATTAAACAAAAATGATTGTGAAGAAGTAAGATATTCTGTTTACTCAAATATTCTATTTGTTTGGGTTCTGATTATTAATTTTCAGCTTTATTGATGTATAATTGATGAACTGTAAGATATTTAAAGTGTACAATAGATGAGCTAATTAACCCATCCATCACCTCATATATTTACCCTTTTTCCTTTCTTTTACTTTCTTTCTCTCTCTCTCTCTTTCTTTTGTCATGAGCATTTAAGTTCTAATCTCTTACCAAATTTTAACCATGTAATACAGTCTTATCAACTATAGTCACCACTGATATGTTAGATCCTCAGAACTTACTCATCCTAAAACTGAAAGTTTGTACTCTTTTACCAACCTCTTCCTATTTTTCCCACTCCACAACCCCTGGCAACCAAAGAAAGATAAATACTGCCTGGTATTATTTATATATGGAATCTTAAAAAAATTATTGAATTCACTGGTAAGTCATTTTACCTTACATAAGAAAGAGGAAGTATTTCTAATGTCTCTCATGAACCATTGAAGTAACTTCACACCAGCTCATTTTCAGGTTTGATAAAATTAATTCATAATTTCATTTATGCTGTCCCAACACTAAAGGTTTATTCTGTCAACAGAGAAGCTTGCTGCTGTGTATGGATTTTTAAACATAAACTCAAAAGCAGTCTACGCTTATGTATACAGCATTTATTTAAAATTAAAACCTTCAACTGGTTTGTTCATTCTAAGAAGTCACATTCATTGGCACTAAATTTCTTAGCAGCAGGAGAGAAGGCTTGTATTCTTCCTCTGTTTTTGCTCCCCAGGGTTCATTTATCTGATATGCCAGGAATGCCTATGGAGGTCATGGAATAATGACCCTGCTCACCAGTATGATTAACCTCTTTCAGAAGACTTTTCTGAATCAGTCAGAGAGGAACGCTCTCCTTCTCTCAGTAGGACTTAATTCTAATACCATATCACTCTGCTCCTGGCCAAAAATATAATAATGAAAATAATAACAACCCCAAAATGTTATATAGCACTTTACATTTATAGAGCGCTTTCACAGAATGCTTTAAAAAGATAGAATAAGTGTGGGCTGCACTTGTTACCCAGAATAAGGTAAATTAGAAGTTATTTCAAACTTGCCTAGGCCTGAATTTTCTTCCTTTGAAGCTTGGGAGAGTATTTTTATATATAGTTCTCTGCTGTGCTCTGTTTCTGTGCCTATCAATAGTGCCATTTGGTGTCATCTCACATTCTCTTTTATGTTAGGACATTTTGTAGTCCTTTTATGATTAGGGTATTGCTGTGGTCTGAATGTTTGTGCCTCCCCCCCCTCCTAATTCATATGTTGAAACCTAACCCTTAAGATGATGGTGTTAGGAAGTGAGGCCTTTGAGAGATGATAGGTCATAAGGTTAAAGCCCTCACAAATGGGGTTAGTATCCTTATAAAAAACCCTAGGAAGTTTCTTGGCCCCTTCTGCCATGTGAAGTTACAATGAAAAGCCAGCCATCTAGAAAGTAGCCTCTCTCCAGACACAGAATGTGCTGGCCCCATGATTTTGGACTTCCCAGGCTCCAAAACTGTATGAAATAAATGTTTTTTGTTTATAAGCCTTCCAATGTATGGTATTTTAGTATAGAAGCCTGAATAGACTAAGACATGTAGAGTTAGAGAATCTAAGCTAGGGCTCTCCAGATTTGTGCACTTTTGGTGGGAGTTAAGTATTGGGAAATAATTTATAGATCTAAGCAATATTCTTGATAGATGGGTGCTATGACTAAACATGTGTATCCTCCAAAATTCATATGTCAAAGCCTAAACCCTTAATGTAATGGTGTTTGGAGGTAAGGCCTTTGGGAGGTAGTGAGAGTATAACCCTGATAAATTTAATTAATAACCTTATAAGAAGAGACATGAGATAGTGTTTCTGTCTCTCTTTCTCACTTTCTCTCCATCATGTGAAGACACAGCAAGAAGACAGCATCTGCAAACCAGGAAGAGGACCCTTTACCAGAATCCTACCATATGGGCACCCTGATCTTAGACTTCCCAGCTTTCAGAACTGTGAGAAATAATTTTTTTTCTTATGTCACCCAGACTATGTATTTTGTTATAGCAGCCCAAACTGACTCAGATAGTGAGTGTCAGTTGTATCCAGTATCACGTGAGAATGTTTGACTTGCTGATTGGCCCATGACCTAAAGTCCTACCATGCTATCCGAAGAGAACTTGACCCTCTGAATTGAGAATGGAAGTTAAACATTCAGGTAAGTTCTTCCCTCTTTTCAACTAAATCCTTGCCCCAAACTGACCCTGGTATTTTGATCTAGAATATGGATAATTATGGCATAGATAAGAGACTGAATTAAAAGAGTATAATAATTATGGTTGCAGTTTGGAGGGTCCAAGAAGATCTATAACATGTCCATGTTGTAATTAACTCCTCAGGGCTTCGGGCCTGGACTTGAGATATTACACTACCTATGTAAATGATTTATGGCCTCCAGAAATTATTCTTAAGAATGTTTGAACCTGATGGTCTTTGGAATTCCATGGAAGTCACAGCTATAAGGATGAGAGTAGGAATGAACTCACATATGTTATCTCATTCAACAGAAGAGGTTATTGCAAAAAGCAAAGAAAAAAAGGTTGCCACTACCTCTGACAATCCTTCTATCCCTTTTCTCTCAGAGAGGCAAAGATGACACTAACACAAATGGTGATGAATTACAATAATACTTTGTTCAATGTTGTTGTAATGGTTGGGGTAGAAAGATGTTCAAGGTTTGGGAGTCAGAAATCTAGGTTCTAATCCAACTCCACTAATTACCAGCTGAATAATTCATTTATCTATTTATAAAATATTTATTTACACCAGTGCTGTTTTCTAGCCACAAAGCGAGCACAAGGGTGAGACAAAATAAAGCCAAATATCAACAGTACAACGATTGAAATTTCTTTTGAGAGCCAAATTTTTTAAACTTAAACTATATAGGTAGGTACATTTTTCTGGCCTTTGTGCCCCCACGTGGTATTTTGTGGAAGAACCCCACTCAAGGGGCCAAAGAGCCGCATGTGGCTTGTGAGCCACAGTTTGCCAACCAGGGATCCAGCACTATGATTACTACAAAACTGATACTCAATACTAATATTTCTCTTTATTCTTTCTCTATTTAGGTAACTTTATGTGGAAATAAAATAATCAAAAGAATAGCTACATATTCCAGGAGAACTAAAAAGAGCAAAGATAAATTGGCAAAAGTAAAATTTTATTCTCAGAAAATCTGTGGATAAGGTTACTGCCTACCAAAGACGTTGACTTTCTGAGTATAAAATTTTGTTATAAACATTTTTTTTTGCCTCTCTCAGTGCTACTGGAATCTGTAGCTATTCTTTCTCTTACTATATTTCCACAAAATGTTACCTAAATCAAAACACAACCATGGTAGAAATGCCATTTTTTTCCAAGTCTACACATTTGAAATGATGTTCTCAACCAGAGCCAGACCCCAAATCACACAGGCCTAGACTGAAATGGATCTAGCCCCGTGAAAATTAGGCATATACTAGAACAACCCTGCTCCAAGCTCGTTCTTCGCACTGCCTATCTACTAAATATCTGACAGAATACAATCAAATAATGGCAAACAATTGGCTTTGTAGGCGATATTAGAGTTTATAGAGCTCTTTTTACTTGTGGTTTTTCACAAAACACACTTGAGAAGTCTCTGAAGTAATCAAGGCAAATGTTACTACTATTCCCATTTAGATGAATAAACCCAGTCTCTGGGAATCAAAGAACCTAGCCAAGTATAAATGTTGGAACCAGAATCCAAATTCATGTCTATATGGTATTCAAGCTTAATCTCTTTCCTTTGTGCTGAGTTGCAGTCGAGTCAGCTAAATCTCCTAAGGCTTTATTCTTTTCTTTTCTTTTTTTTATTAAGTGAGAGGAGGGGAGACAGAGAAACAGACTCCCACATGCACCCCAACAGGGATTCACCTGGAAATTCCCCTATAGAAAACCATGCTCTGCCCATCTCTAGGCCATTGCTCCATTGCTTGGCAACTGAGCTATTTCTGGCACTTGAGTCAGAGGTCAGGGAACCATGCCAGTGCCTGGGGCCACCTTGTTCAAGCCAATCAAGCCATGACTGCAGGAGGAGGAGAGAGAGGGGGAGGGGGAGGAGAGAGAAGAAGATGGTCACTTCTCCTATGTGCCCTGACCAGGAATCAAACCTGGGACAGCCACATGCCAGGCCAATGTGCTACCACTGAGCCAACCAGGGCTTTTTTTCTCACATGAATTGCTCTTAGGTAGGCTTTTTCTCATTCAGAATTTGTGCAGTTAAATGTTGAGCCCAAGTATAAAATTTAATGTGCATCCCTTCGAAATTATATCTTGATAATTTTTAACATTATTGCAATCTAGAAATCCCTTTGACTTATGCCCAAAGCATTTTTTTATCCTTCCTAGCTTTTCATCATCAAGATTTGACAAGCTTGTCTGCTATGCTTTTATTCAGTCATTTGAAGTGTTATCCAATAGTACAGGTATAGAAACAAAATCCTATAGCACATGATTTTAGAAATACATTAAGTTTGACACCATCTATTAATCAACATAGAGTATAGATAAAATAAGCAGTCAAACAAAATAGAAACAGACTCATAGATACAGAGAACATAATGACAGCTGTCAGAAGAGAGGGGGATTGGGGAGCTGGGTGAAAAAGGTAAAGGGATTAAGCAAAAAATAATAATAATAAACTCATAGACACAGACAGCAGTGTGGTGATTGCAGGAGAAAAAGGGGGGAGTGGGGGAAAGTAGAAGAAGGTAATGAGGAAGATAAATGATGATGAAAGGAAACTTGACTTTAGGTGTTAAATACACAATGCAATATACGGATGATGCAGTATAGAATTGTGCACTTGAAACGTATGTAATTTTATTAATCCATGTTATCCCATAAATACAATAATTGTTTTAAATGTTAAGTATTATTATTCTAATTGGCAATATTTTACATATAGGCCAGTTTTGAGTTCAGGTAACCATGTTATATAACAACAGATTTTCCCCTATACCAGAAGGTTTGGTAAAATGGAAGAGTCACCTGCTCCACTTTAAGAAGGAACTTTCTTCCTAGCTGCAGGGAGATCAGCAGCAGACTCTACACATCTCCAGCTTTCAGCTTCAGCTACAGAGGCCCCTTGTCCTGGGCCATACCCTTCGGGACAGCCTACATGAAGTGACTGGATGTCGAGGATCATTAAGACCCTGCCATTTCTGTCCAATATGGGACAACTTAAACAGGCAATATTTTTTCCACAGCTCCTGACAAGGGCTTTTATTAGAATTTGACTTCTTCCTTTGCCCAGTCCTGCTTCTTTTTCATGTGCTAATCCCTACCTCTTGCATCTCAATCTTTGTTTCAGCATCTGCTTCTGAAAAACTAAACCTGTGACAGATAGTATTGTTAAATGTGTAGCTGAAATCAAGTCACAATGCTTATGCTCTATTGGTTCTGTACCTCTACCAAACAAATAAAAACAAACACATCCATCCATCCATCTATCTATTCGTACATACATACATAAGCAAAGACAAATAGTTTTGTTTAACTTGAGTTTTGCTTAAGAATCCCTTTTTTTGTTACCTTGGAGTTATCAATTTCTTTTCAAAGAATTAACATTGTGCCTGCTGAACAAAGCATAGTGCTTCTTATACCCTTCCCCTCTTTTCCATCGCTACTTCTCTGCTCAGGTTTGGACTTTCATCCTTGTATTAGCTGGTTCAGGCTGCTGTAATGAAGTACCACAGACAGGGTAGCTTAAACAACAGAAACTTATTTCTTCACAATTCTGGAGGTTGAAAATCCAAAATCAAGGTTATGTCTTTACATAATCCTCTCCTCTCAAATGTGTGCTAGACCTGGGGACTTGCTTCTAATGAACAAAATATAGCATAATCAATAAGCTATCACTTATAAGTTTACGTTACAAAAAGACTATGGCTTCATCTTGGGCACCTTCTCTTGCTTGTTTACTCAGGAAGAAGTTAACAGGCATGTGCATGTTTCCCTGTGATGGAAAGCTTTTGTCTCACAGCCACCAAGCACCTGAGCTTGGATGTGGACTGTCCTTGGACCAAGCCTTGAAATGACTACAACCGGGGCCAGCAACCTGCTTTCAGGACTATTAAGAAGCTTGAGCTAGAGGCACCTAGAGAAGCCATAGTGGGATTCCTGACCCACAGAAACTTGGAGATAGTAAGTGTTTGCTGTTGTAAAGCACAACTTTAGGGGTAATTTGTTATACAGCAATCAATAACTCATCTCTATTCTGTCACCCACACTACTGCAATAGCCTTCTAAAACATTTCTCTGTCCACAGACTCTTCTTAGTACATCCTTCATGCCATGTCAGAATTATTTGGCACAGGTCAAATAATTTTATTTTCTAACTTAGAACATTTCAATAATTCCTATCTCTTTATGAACATCTAGACTTTTAACATGGATCTTCAGAATTTGATCTCAATCCATTTTTTTTAATATTATCCTCTATTATATCCTTCAAGAAAGGCTATGTTCTAGCCAAAACAAAACAAATTCTTATATTTTCTATTTCATGCTATATTATCATTTGGGGATGTTAATATTCATCTTCTCCATCAAGTTTCTTGTCTTTCAAGGACAATTTCAAATGCTACCTTTTGGACACACAGACCTCAATTAGTTCTGATGAAAATGAATTTCTCTTGTCTTCTGTTTCCTCTACCCATTATTTGTATCTCAACAATAGCATCTGTTTTAATTCACTTTGTATTATATAGTAGAATATCCTTTTGTGATAGTCTATTTGAAGACACTTCTTAAAGAGACAAACTTTGTATTAATCATCTTTTTTTTTCTCCACATTATCAATAAAGTATTTGGCACATGATAGGTGCTCAATTGAAAGTTGATTCAATTAATTCTAAAATTATCTTGGGAACAGATTTATCTACCCATGACCTACTTACTCTTTACTCTCTAAAGTAAAATATTATAACATCAGATAAATCACTGTTTATATCTAAATTGAAGTGCCTGCCACCCTACTAATCATAAGATTTTTCTTTTTTTTCTTTTCTTTCTTCCTTCCCTCCCTCCCTCCTTCCCTCCTCCCCTCCCTCTCTCCCTCCCTTCCTCCTTTCTTTCTCCCTTCTTTTCTTCCTTCCTTCTTTCCTCCCTCCCTCCCTCCCCCCTCCCTCCCTCCTTTCCTTCCTTCCTTCCTTCCTTCCTTCCTTCCTTCCTTCCTTCCTTCCTTCCTTCCTTCCTTCTTCTATTAAGTAAGAGGAGAGGAGATAGAGAGACAAACTCTCGCATGCACCTCAATGGGGATCCATCTGGCAAGCCCCATCTGGGGCCAGTGCTCAAATGAATCAACTAAGCCACTGGCTGTGAGAGGGCAAGAGGGAGCGAACAGGGAGAGGGAGAGGGAGAGAAGCAGATGGTTGCTTCTCCTGTGTGCCTTAACCAGGGATTGAACCCAGGGCATCTGCACACTGGGCCAAAGCTTTATCCACTGAGCCAACCAGTCAGGGCCAAGATTTTACTTTTCTATATCACTCAAGCTAGGGGCTAAAGAAGGCCAAATGGAAAGAGGAAAGGACTGTAGATAGAAAAGATGAAAGCAATATCACAGGAAAAAATGATTTTTTTTTCATCCAATTCCTTTTCAGCATGTTGGTAAGGGGAAAGGGGAGATTTAATGTAAAATAGACTAGATACACATACTAGGGTCAAATCCTTTTATCTTAGGGTTCTATGACTTCAATTCCTTTAGGGGCAAAGTGAAAGCAATCAGAGTGGCTGTCGTGCAAGCTGTGAAGGGGGATGAACAACCTGGTTAAGACGCTCTGCAGTGATGGTGTTCTTTTGCTTCACCGCCCTGCATTGTCCTGGAACTTCATTTCCTTTCCAAGTGCTTCAAACTTTGCTTAATAATAATCAAAAGAATTTAAAACGTAGGTAAGAAGTAAATGAGAAGGAAAGAAAGATTGTTAAGGAACAGGGAAGAGAAGAGGCAAAGATCAAGAAAAAGAGAAAAAAGGGGGGGAGAAAATAAAATATAATCACAGATGTATAGGGTTACTTGTTCATTTTACATTCCCCATATAGCATGGAGACCTCAGTAACATGGAGAATCATCCCAGATGCACTTACATGTAAAAAAGTTGTGCTGGCAGAGTAAGTAAACCACAGGAAACCTTTGTTATCACCTGTGGTATGTTCCCAAAACCTACTATCCCTATCCTTTTTAAAGTCTTGGTGGGATGGGTTTAATCTGCCAGTGAATTTCTTTGATCTTATTTGATCTGATTTGTTCTAAATCAGTACAAAACAGATTACATCACACAAGTTCCTTACTATAATTATACATATATATATCCCACCATTTCTCACCATTTCTCTGGAAGCCCCTTAAGAGACAAAGAGATATATCAAGCTTTGTCTCTTAAGGGGCTTCCAGAGAAATGTTGCAAGTCACTTTTACCGTACAAAGGACTGATTGAGCTCAGAACCCCGAGACTGTGCTGTTCTAAAAAAGGTAAGCCAGCAGGTGCCAGGTTTGAGGCATATGAAGTAAGACCTGACTACAGTTACAGCTTGAGGTCCTTCAGACTGTCCTATCCTGTAGTCTCCAGCATATGTTATGCTGTGGTATTGAATTATTGCTCTTTTTCCACTCTCTCATCAAAATTTTTCACCATAAAAGAGACTATTCTGTTTAAGTGGAACATTCTACTCAATCTAAAAATGGAAACTCAGGGAAATATGCTATTTGAGGAATCATAAAATTGACATTTAAAAAAAACCCTAATTTCTCCTACCACAGGCAGAAAATCTTCAAGATGATCATGGGAAAAATATTCTATCCCATAAATGAAATAGCATACTTATTTTACTTTTTAGATGACAAGGCTAAACAACTTGTAAGCCAGAAATGGATATTTCAGATACCTACAGAAACCCATTATATGTCATTAAGAGATACCATAAATTGGTGCTATATTTTCTCTTAAAGATCAAAGGCTGTCAGGCAGTTTTCCAAATACTTGAATTCCAATGACACCATCTAAACTCCTAATGCAAGAGGAGTGAGGCTCAGATAAACTTGAGATGAATTCTGAGCTCCAAGAAGAAGCTCATCTAATACATGACTACAGGACAGTCCTAAGACAGATAGCTTAATAGCATTGACATTATAGGACAGACAGCTTTTTCAGAATATGCAAATTTGATCTACATTCTAATCATACTCCCAAGGAACTTGGTCAAATTTTCTGAACTTAGCTTCTCAATAATTTCCCTTCCTAATCTATAGCCTGGCCTTCTAGGATAGAAATATAAGTTTACAATGGGACTGATATTCAAAGATATTTACAATAGGAACATACCTGTTATTAAAATGCTAAAATACTCTTTAGCATTTGATAAAGCCCCAGAGTACTACCACTATGACTGACCACTCTGTCACCATCCCCAGGAGCCTCTAAATCTTCCTACATGCCAGCACCTAGAGAATTACTGTATAACATCACAATGGGATGTGCTCTAGGACACAGCATCATCACTGTATGACAGGTGTTCCTTCTGGTTGATTAGTTCTGGCTTTAGTAGCTAAACCTATTGAATAGTAGCTCTGTTTAAAGGAACCCAGAAGAAAATAAAAATGAATCAAACGGGTGTGATACAATAGGAGGTAATTAAAAATGTGGGACACTGGCATGCATATAGCCCTTAAAGAAGAAGTTACTAGGTAGCTGTGGAAGATTGTGGTCATATGGGACTGTAGCTGAGGGTGCTAAATTTTCTTATATTTCAAGAGAATCCAGAAATTTTGAGGTTAATTGTAAACTTCTCAATTTCTTAACATTGACAACAATTATAGATGTTTACAGAATACTGTGTGAGCCAAAGCAAACCACGTAGCCCTTGGACTGTAAACTTGTGACTTAGACATTAGGTAACATGAAGGTTTTGTGACTTTGTCAGAGCTTCTTCATCTGTCATACTTGAAACAAGCCCAGAGAAAAAATTTGGCTCTCTCTCTCTCTCTCTCTCTCTCTTTGTTAAGTGTGAGGCAGGGAGGCAGATCAACAACAGACTCTTACATGCATCCCAACCAGGACCCACCCAGCAAGCCCCCAGGGAGGGATGCTCTGCCCATCTGGGGCCACTGCTCAATTGCTCAAGCAACCAAGCTTCATATTCATTTTGAAATACCCCCTAATTTTTGTGAGCAGTATATTTTAGTGCCGAAGGCAAGTCGTGGAGTCCTCCTCAGCACCTGGGACCAACTTACTCAAACCATTCAAGCCACGGCTGCAGGAAGAAGAGAGAGAGAGAGAGAGAGAGAGAAGGAAAGGGATGGGGTAGAGAAGCAGATGGTCACTTCTCCTGTGTACCCTAACTGGAAATTGAACCTGGGACTTCCACATGCCAGGTTGATGTTCTACTGATCTACCACTGAGCCAACTGGCCAGGGCCAAATTTGGCACTCTCAATTATATAATTATGAGTAATTCCCAAATGCAATTCAAATAACTAAGTAAAACTAATAATTATATCAAACTTCTTTTTTATCATATTTTAAGTTTTGCCAAGTGTTAATAAGTACATTGTCTCAGATTTTTCTCACAGATATTGTTTTCATAGCTGAGAAAAGTGAATCCAAAATAACTGTGAAACCTGCTTTAATGTCACCCAAATACATGATGAAACTAGGTCTTGATTTACTAATGGATCTGTTCTTCCAACACTTTTAAATTGCCCACCTTACTTTCAAATTCACTGGTAATCCCAGGCAATTACCCCAGAATAATCACCTTTTGGAGTCTATGTTTTACATTCATTGGAAATTATCTTTTAATATATATCCAAATCACTACTTAAGGCCAAAACATGTGTTTGTGATAGACTGGATTATTGTTCCCATTCTTTAATGAAATTATACATCAAGCTCTCTACCATGTGACTTTGTAAGGCCTCCATTGTTGTCAGAACATAGCTCCCTAACAAACTGATATTGGACTTGGCCAAATGAATTTTTCATCAAATAAAAGAGAGCAAAAATGATATTGTTCCATTTTCTAGCTGAGGGCTTAAGGGGCATTATATGTTTCCACTTCTTCTCCTGACCTCCTGTGATCTGCCTAAGAGGAGCATCTCTCCGTTCTCCTCTGCTCCTTATTTAGTTACAGAAGGAGACATGTCAAGCAGACTCACATCTGACCTGTAGCCTAGAGCAAAGCCCAAACTAACTGAGCCAAGATCTGCAGAAGTGCATATGAGCCACAGGTCCATGAATGAGAAAAATAAATACTTGCTGACATAAGCTATTGTGGTTTAGGGAGGTTGCTTGTCATGTAGTATTATTGCAGCAATTCCTGACTACAATACTGTTATAATCACCTCTGTGAAAAAGAGAATTTCCATGTTTACACCTTTGAAAATTTATTGAAACAACACAGAAAACTCCAGAAACAGCTCAATAATAATATAAGAAGAATAAGTAGTTTTGGAGAATGGTGTTTATATATCATCCAAGCCAGTATTTCTAAGGACAAATAAGGCTCTAAGAAATGAAAACAAAAAGAGGAAAAATATTTTAATAGGAATACAATAAAATTGAGATATCAGGTGACTAATGCCCTTTAAAATCATGAAAATAGAGCATTGTCGCTGATCCTTGATGAGGTTGACCACTATCAAAGAAACACATTTGTGAATTATTTTATTTGAAAAAAAAAGAAAGAAAAAGAAAAAACAACAACCAAAGGGGGGGGGGAACCCTTTGTTTTCTTTACTAGTTCAATTATTTTCACCTCCAATTGATTGAAACAATAATTTCCACTCTTTGGCTTTTTATGAGATACTTTGAACTAGGGTGAAAATTGCGTCTGTGAGAGAAGAGTACCATAGTTGTTTTTAACTTGGGATATGCTTAGAATCATCCAGGAAGCTTTTTTTAAAAAAAGATGTGCCTGTCTCCCAGGAGTTCTGATTTAATTGGTCTAGGTAATGCTGTGGAAAAGGTAGTGTAAGACAGCTCTCCAGGTGGTTCTAATATGCACCCAGGGTTGAAAACTACCATCCTTATCAGAGATTGCCAATAATAATAATAATAATAAATTAAGAATAATTTTAATCTTGAAATAAAAGGCCCAGGAAAATATCTTGGCTAATAAAATAAAAAATTGAATATGTCACCTTTTCAATTAACACTTTCTTTGATGTAAAGTACCAACTGAGTGATTAACACATCTTACCCATTCCAGTGAAAAATAAGCTGATCCTAGCAGCTCAAAGGGCAACATTTTTCATATTTTTCATTCTCAATCATTGACTCAAGACAAAAAAGTGAATTTTCTTTGTTTGAAATGTCTTGATAACTGAATCTCAAATTATAAGTGAACTACATGAAATCATGAGATTTTTGTGTTCTTTTGCAAATGTAATATATTTTCTGGCTTTTGAATATGACACCGATAAACACTTTGAACACCAAGGGCAATTAAGCTCAGAGTCACAATGGCATTCTTGATCCACTATTTTCAAAAGGTTCCAATATGCTCAGTTACAATACATGTTCACAGCATACAGAGTTCTTGCTAAAAGAAATCTGCTATATAATCTAAAAACATGTTACCAATTTTTCAAAAGTTTGAAAGGACGGAAAAACATATAATGATACACATTACTGATTATAATTTAGGAGTCTTGAAGCTGGAAGGTGTAATTTGTAGGCTAAAGTTAAGTGCTAAGCTTACTCAAGGAACCAGTTTCATTCACATACTTCTCCCAGTACATATTTCCTAAATTCTGGTAGCAAATCCTAAGAATTCTCTCTCAGAGCTGTTATCTGTATACACCATTGCACATCTACCATTATAGTCTTTCTGCCACTGGCATCATTTAGTCCCCCATCATCGTGGTCACAATTCCATTGTCCATGGTGCCTCCAGGGTTAGCTTTGTAAAACCTAAATATGACACAGTACTACCATGCATTAAAAGGTTTTGGTTACACCTGACCAGTCGGTGGTGCAGTGGATAGAGCATCAGACTGGGATGCAGAAGACCCAGGTTCAAGACCCCGAGATCACCAGCTTGAGTGGGCTCATCTGGTTTGAGCAAAAAAGCTCACCAGCTTGAGCCCAAGGTCGCTGGCTCAAGCAAGGAGTTACTCGGTCTGCTGAAGGTCCATGGTCAAGGCACATGTGAGAAAGCAATCAATGAACAACTAAAGAGTTGCAATGTGCAACGAAAAACTAATAATTGATGCTTCTCATCTCTCTGTTCCTGTCTGTCTGTCCCTGTCTATCCCTCTCTCTGACTCTCTCTCTGTTTCTATAAAAAAAAAAAAGGTTTTGGTTTCTTATATAAAACAGTATCAATTCCAAAATTCATTGCTTTGCATATATGGTCATTTGTAATCTGGGCCCGACATAACCTCTTTCTCTTCCATGCACCCTATAGTTATGTTGCTACGAATGGCCAGCTGCATGGGTTGTTCAACCTATGCAGTCCCACTGGGTCCTGTCCTCAGAAGAGTCCCTCATTTGGTTTAATGTTCTGTTGTTGACTTCTTAAAATTCTTAATAATTCTATCTTTGAACTTGTGTTTTATAAGTGAAGTAGAATGTAACCATGGAGTACGTGCATGAGCAGATGAGGTAAGTACACCTACAATACACACCTGCAGTCCTTGGCTGCTCTAGCCACAAATAGTTTTGTGATGTCCCAATGCACACAAAAGTCCAGTGAACTTACAGTATGTAGGAGTTTAGTGGGGCTCCAAGCAAGTTCAGGTATGAGTGTTACATCTAAAACTAAGTGAGTAGGTTTACTGATAGCCTTGAGAATTCACACTTTCTGTTTGAACAAGAATTTACTTTCAATGCAAAAAATAAGGTAATAACATTCTGAACAACACTAATGACCAAAAAACCCCTATTTGTGTTACTTTCCTGTATTAACCGGCTACTTATTGAACATGATGATGGAGAAGGAAGGAAGAAATAAGAAAACCTATAGTTTCTGTTCAGTCTTTTTTACTGAGAGTGGTGGTAGAATGTGCCCATATCAAGATGTGACATAGAAACAACTGAATTAGTTGTGTTGCATTTTTCATTGCTAGGGTAACAGCAAAATATATATGCATGTTTTTTTATGAAGAAATATAATTTTGATGATTCTGCATATGAGTTAAATACTGTCGTCCTATTTGCATTTAAAACTGGCATTGTGCACTAGAAAGATGAATGGTAAAATTCTTAACAAAAAATTTAATATTTCTTTTCTTAGAACAGCATTAAATAGCAAGTAAAAATATCATGACAATTCAAGAAAGAGACAGTGGAACAAAACTTTAATGGCATTTTTCCTGCTTTAAAAAAAGGGGGAGGGAATGTACATCTTCATTTTGTCACTAAGCTCTGAAAATTATGTAGCCAGCCCTGATCACTCAACTTCTTGCTCTTCAAAATACTAAGCCCCTTTCACAGCACATATATTCTTCTACCTACATTACTTCTCTCCTTCTGAACCTGAGAATCCCTACTCATTCTTCAAAGTTCAATGTAAATGGCACATTCTCTGTGAAAAAATTCTCAAAGCCTCTAAGACAGAGTTGGGTACTGCTTTCTCATTATAATCTGTGAGGCCTTTGAAGGTGGGGCTTTGGAACTCTTACAATATCTACCACATAACTAGGCATTCAATTTTTAAAAATGTATTGAGTGAGATGGTAGTCAAGGAAGCTAAGTGGAAAAGGGATTTATAGTCTAAGATTTGTCCTAGAATCCTACACTCACCTAGGGCTCGCACTGCTTATGTCACTTGGACTCGTACTTGCTGTCTAATGAAAGCATTTGTAATTTAAAATTTTTCTGCTTACTGAGTCAAGACCCCTTTATCTGCTCCTTTCGAGATGTAAGTATGACTGGTACAGCCAAAGGTGATCTTATTTCCAGCCATTAAACAATATTAATTTCATGGGCTACAGAGAGGAGAAGCTTATGCAAATGAATATGATTTTGCTGGCACACAGTTTATTAATATGAATAAGTTAGCAATTCGTGATCCATAGCCTTTGCCAATAGGTATGATTCATAAGGTTAAGGTTATTTTTCTTTCCTGAAAAAAAAAACTCATATTAATATGCAGATAACTATTCAGAGGTAGGCTCAGGACCACTCATATTCTAAACAGCTTCCTCTACCACATGAAAAGTCAATGAACTGCAAAGCTAATATGAAAAGGAAATCTGAATGTCTCTGTGTAATTTCACAGAACTCAGAGTGGGCACAAGGCTACTACCTGCTGAACTTGATCTAACACTCTAACCCATTCAAGAATGTGTCAGACATATCTATTCTAATGTGTAACACTTCTGAGAATGGAAATGCAATTTTTCACAGTGAAGAATGCTGATGGTATTTCTTTTGCTCACAAGAAACCTTAATAATTTTCCTGCATCAATAGTGCACATAGGTCATGAAGCTTTCATAATAATATCTGGGAAGCATATAATATGAAATATATTTATGAAGGACAAAATGAAAAATCACTTACTAAAATAGGTATTTATCATGCCTGATATGTACTCATCCTTCTTTGCTTAAAGTCATTTTTCCCAGAGAGAATACTATTAATTTGGTGTCCCTGACATGGCAGTTTTGTGTTGTTTCTATTACAGTGGGGTGGAGACATATACTTTAAAATTAAAATGTAAATATGTGAGACACTTGTTAAGTTAAATTTAAAAAAAAAAAAGGATTTTTCCAAACTGAGAAATGCCTGGGTGTATATATAGAAATCTACCTTTTGAGTATAGTCTAGCAGGATGATATTCTGAAATATCAAGATTATTAACCTAGATCCCAAAAAGGAAAGTAAGAATTCTTAAAATCTGAAGGATAAAAAGTATAGATGATTTAGTCCATTTTTTCAGCCATGCTGAAAATGTCTCTCTAGTCAGCATAAAGAGTATGAGAGCAAGTAAGATTATACGAATGAACAATGAACAAAGCACAATCAAGAAATACACTTACAATCAACAATAGTCCTGCCATTTATTCTTTCAGGATATCTTTTTTTATCTGTTTAACTTTTTTCTATTTTCATTTCCTAAAATATAATGAAGGTCAACATTAAGTCACATCTGGATTCCTTAAAAATCACCCTAACTACCACATCTCCAGATAAACTCCTAATTTTTCATACTATAACCAAAGTACTATTTTTGATGCATTTCTGATCAATTGCCCCAAAAGCTTATATTTCTGCAGTGATTTTTCCATTTCTCTCAAGTTCTAAATCCTAGATGTGCCTTAGACAGCCCTTCTGGCTCCTGGGGCTGCTTCTATCTCAAGCCTCAGTTTCCTCTACCTTTTCTCTATCTCATCTTTCTTCCCTAAAATTTAATCATTCTGAACTCTTAACCCCAATCATGATTTTCTCCAGTTTGATCCAACGAACTCCTTATTGAAGAAACAACTATTCCTTGAAAATGATGATAGTAAGGATAATTTCTTCCCTCCAGATTAGATCTTCAAGATATGTATGCTCTATCATCTTATATTTTCATTTTCATAATACTTATCACAATTATGATTATTTGTTCAATGTCTATATTTTCTACATTATGATCTGTGAGGGTATGGGTTAACTGGTTTGTATAGTTCTCTATAGCTAGTGTCCAACAGTATTTGATAAATAAAAGCTGCTTAGTGTTTGCTAAGCTAATTGAAAACAAAGTTCAAATGCCTTCTAGGGAACTGTGAATGCCAGCTACAGATTTTGGATTTGATTCTGTAAAGCAGTGATTTTCAACCTTTTTTGAGCCACGGCACATTTTTTACATTTACAAAATCCTGGGGCACACCACCTACCAAAATGACACAAAATGACACTCTAACACAGTACATATTATACATATAGTTAATAATATAGTTTCTAAATGTATTTATACTCACTTAGTGTGAAACCTGGGCCTGTTTTGATGAACACAAAGGGATATCCTGGCAGGAATGGTAGAAAGACACACATGAAGCTCTTCCTCAACAGTTCTCAGTCTCTCTCTGTTTTTAGTTTTTATCGCAGTCAAGCTTGAGAAGCTCAGCTCACATAGATATGTGGTTGAAAACGGGAGCAATGTCAAAATAGCTTTGTTGGCCAGAATGGGGAACTCCTTGGCAACAGATAACCAAAAACTTTCCAAAGGAAGGTCTGCAAACTTTAGCTTTAAACCACGATCTTGTTTCAGTTCAATGAGTTCCTCTTGCTCCTTTAAAGTCATGTCCTTTCCAGCAACGGATACTGAGCTGTATGGGTCCCTAACAGAGTCAAGGCATTCTGTGAAGGCTGAAGAGAAATAAAATGACAACGTCTTCTCAAGAGTTTTCAAATGTCTGCCAATCACCTCGCACATTGCAGCAGTGTTGCCATCATGCTGTTTCTCGGTGAGCGGGAACATCTCAAGGTTGCCACGTTGCACATGTTGTTGCCAGAGCTGCACCTTTAAACAGAATCCATTCATTTTATCAGTGCTTGTAAGCAGGTTTTCATTTCAGCCTTGCATCCGTGTGTTCAGTTCATTCAGATAATGAAATATATCAGCCAGGTATGCCAGCTTTACGCACCACTCATCACTTGCAAGCAGCTCTGAGTAATTGGACCTCTCGTTTGTCAGAAATACTTTAAGTTCCTCTCACAACTCATATACACGGGCCAGCACTTTGCCGCACAACAGCCACTGACCTCCGTGTGGAGCAATAAGATTTTATGTTCCCCTCCCATTTCTTTACACAAAGACGCAAATAAGCGACATCTCAAAGGTCGTGTCTTCACAAAGTTCACTATGCTCACATCATCCAACACAGGAGCTAGATCTGCTGGTAAGGTCTTTGCAACGAGGGCCTCAAGGTGCAAAAAACAGTGTGTAACAATAACATCTGGGTTTCTTTCTTTGACCCTACTTACGAAGCCTTTGATGCACCCGACCATGGCTGCGGCTCCATCAGTGCAGACACCTGTGCAGTTTTCCCATGTAAGCCCGCTTTTATCAAGATATTCCGACATGACCCGAAATATTTCCTCTCCTGTTGATTTTTCTGGCAGTGCCTTGCAAAATAGGAAGTTTTCTCTAATGGCTTCTCCATCCACAAAACGCACATTGGCCAAGAGCTGACAATGTCCACTAATATTCATCGACTCATCAAGTTGCAAGGCAAATTTCTTACTGATGCGCACCTTTTCCAAAACAACAGTTTCAATGTCCGCAGACATGTCATCAATACGTCTGGCAATTGTGTTATCTGAGAGAGGCACTTTAGCTATCTCTTTGGCCACGGTAGGGCCAAGCATCTCATTTACAATGGCTTTAAAAGCTGGCAGTATCATGTTTCTGCCACTGTGTGGGACTTTTTTGATTTAGCTATGAGTTCAGCAACAAGGTAGCTAGCTTTGAGGGCTCTCTCATTTACCTTTGTGGTTTTTCTCAAAAAAGTTGCCCGTTTCTCATTGTTTGTATGTAAGCGGGCCATAGTTTGGGGACCCATGTTTAAATTCCCCATGGCACACCTGACCATGTCTCACAGCACACTAGTGTGCCGCGGCACACTGGTTGAAAAACTGCTATAGAGAATGAAAAGCAAGTGAATCTGTTTGAGCAAGGAAATTACTGAATAACACCATTAAGAAACAGTAATCTAACAGCTTTCTGGAAAATGGTCATAGATGAAAGGCTACTGTAATAATCCAGTTATGACTAAGTAATAT
Organism: Saccopteryx bilineata; assembly: GCF_036850765.1. Classification (NCBI taxonomy): domain Eukaryota; kingdom Metazoa; phylum Chordata; class Mammalia; order Chiroptera; family Emballonuridae; genus Saccopteryx; species Saccopteryx bilineata. The sequence goes on from NC_089492.1 coordinate 232,507,264, forward strand.
ATAACCTAAGTATATTGCATAGAAGATGGGTAGTGAAAATGAACAGAGATAAAACTATGTCTCAGAGATCCGTGTGACTTGGATGTGAGTTCTTTATTTCCCAAGGCCATTGTTTTAAAATCTTGTTACAACAACATAGAGGTCATGTTACTGGTCACCAGAGTTTAATTATTAGTGACTAAGTCGTGGTTAAAGCTAAGGGTTTTAATGAGATTAGCCCAGAAATATATACGGCAGATATTTTAAAACCAAATATTTCATCATCGTCTTTGATTGATCCTCTTCTTATTTTTCCTCTATCTGTTTTGTCTACATATAGACATATATCTCTATATCTATATCTCTGTTTACATCTATCCACAAGTTATTCTTTTTCAATGAGAGGAGGGGAGGCAGAGAGACAGACTTCCTCATGCATCCAGATGGGAACCCACACCTGGCAAGCTGACTAGGTGACAATGCTTTGCCCATCTAGGGTGTTGCTCCATTGCTCAGCAACCAAGCTCTTCTTAGAGCCTGAGGTAGAGGCCATAGATCCATCCTCAGAGCCTGGGACCAACTCGCTCCAATCAAGCCATGGCTGTAAGAGAGGAAGAGAGAGAGAGAGAGAGAGAAGCAAGAGGGGGAGGGGTAGAGAAGCAGGTGGGTGCTTCTCCTGTGTTCCCTGACAAAGAATTGAACCCAGGACTTCCACACACCAGGCTGACGCTCTACCACAGAGACAACCTGCCAGGGCCCAAAAGTTATTCTTATAATCATATTCTTCCTTATGTTCTATATTCCTAGTCAGTAATCAGGGAGGCCATCAATATATATATATTTGATATATTTGATATATATCAAATATTTTTATATAATCTCCTATCAAATGTAAATATTTAGCTGCTTATTAACATTTCTATTCTGATGTTCCACAATCAACCCTAACCAAGTATGTCCTGAGCTATATTTATTATTTTTATTGGATCTGAGGAAAGTAAAGATGGGGAAATGATGTTTGTGCTTAACAGTTTATAGGAAATTTATGAAAACTGATTCTCTCCACAACACTTAAAGTATTACTTTAACTATGTACTGATGAAAAATAACATGGCAGAAGGACAAAATAACACACTCCTAACCAAACTCTACTACAAGCACTTTGTTCTAAGACACAGAAGTTTGTAAAAATGTTGAAAAGTAGTATTTGTTCTAAAATATTAATTGAAAAAAATACAACATTCCTTCAGAAGTAAATTTAGAAAAGGCTATAGTTAAAAAGCCTAAAAGGATTCTCGAAAACAAGTCCATTTTTTAATGTAATTTTAAAAGCCTCTGATACCCTTAAATAGTGTGCAAATGGAAGCTTCAACTTTTTTACATATTAATGAATTCAAAAATAGTTAAAGTGACTGTCTTTGCTATTGAAAGGTGCTAAATGGCCAGGTGCTAATCCATGGTTAATTAAAAAAAAAAAAAAAAAAACAACAGTATGGATCTCTGTGAAAGCACCATTACCTTTCAATCATTCTGTCTTCAATCAATTAAATGACACACCTGTGTGGTTATTTTATTTTCCTATTTTAAAATGCTTAATATATAACACCTGTATCTTTTTCATGCTATGTAACTGGCACAGAGGTCACACAATGTAGTTAATACATACAACAGTACAATCTGGCTTCTGCATGTTATAAATTAGACACTCAGTAATGCTTGTCAGATAAGTGAAGCCATCCATTTTAACTGCTACCCCTAAGTAATCAATTGACTCCTTACAGAACAATCCGTTGATTTATTTTTAGTCCTTGACATTTATCTTTATTTCTATCTGTCATATTCCTAGCCAATGGCTAGAGATATACCAGGACAGAGATCCCATACAATGTTAACATCTCTTCATTTGTTTATTGTATCCCTGCTGCTTAGAATGCCTACCAACCACATGCCTGTCACTCAACCTGGTGGAAAATTAATCCATCATTGAAGTGTCACTCCAAACACTGTACTTAACTAAATCCCACCCTCACCCCTGTTAACTCTCCTTGATGGTGTTAGTATAAGTACCTAATATTAAATGGGAAGTAAGCAGAAAGAATCATACATTGAGCATAGCAAACTAGGGAAGAGGGAATCAAATAATAAACAATAAAACTGGAAAGCCTACTTCAGTAGGAAGTTAGAGCATTCCACTTACTGGGAAACTATAGTATTTATAGTTCCAGACATCACAGAAGATCACAGCCTTGTCCTCCCTAAGGGGATTAACACTTCTTCCTTTCCCCATGTAGGGAGGGAGGATCAGCTCTTCAATGTCCCCAGGTACAACCAGTCCATATCTGTGCTTCTGTGCTCCCACTTTAAGATATCGCAATAAAAAAGCCAAAATGGCAGCCATAGACATCTGTTAGTCTAGCCTAGAAAAAGGCTCTGATTTGGTTAGGTGGAAGAACCAATAGAAGCCCGCAAAAGATTAAGAAGCTGGCTGATTGGTCTAAGACAGCCAGTCCTTCCTAGCCCAAGATAATATAAATCCAAACTTAACAAGAAGGGTCTCTCTGTCACTTCTCTTGCTTGGAAACACACACTTGCTCTGTTTGTTTGTATGCTCTCCAAGCAGGCATGGAGCTCCAACAGCTGCCTGGCGCCCAGCAGTGGTGCAGGCTCCAAGTCGGGGCTCCAAGCGTGGGATTACTATGCCGGCCAAATGAGGACAGAGACAAGCTGGACTAAACCATGACACAGAATGTCTGAACTCTGGTCTTTGTGCTGGGCTTAATGAAAACAAGATTGAACTTTTTCCTTGGTGGGACAGATGGCAATGAGACATTGGGAAATTGGGGGCAGCCTTCTACTTCAACCCTGAATAAATCTTACCACAAAAGCCTCATCCCTTCCATATGTAAGTCCTGTGGAATGCCTTCCCTGCAACTTCATAAAAGAACACCATTTCTACCAGCAACCATGGTGCTTTCTCCCGGCTCCAAACACATTTTATTTTCAGCTCTCACATGATATTTTTTCTACCTTATATTCTAACATTTTACAACTTATCTTTCCTCCCAGTCTACAAACCCCTTAAAGACAGGATCCACATTTGAGTCACATTTGTTTCACACAAATATCTTGTGTAGTACTTTTTATATATAAATATCTATTTTTAAAATAATAGTTTTATCTATAAGAGAATCCCTTGGATTGTCCTTTAGGTCTTTCAACTTATAGTTTATGTACAATTTTGAGAAGCTAGATTTGAAAGAAAAAGATGTCAGAAAATATAAAAAGCAAACACAAGCCTCCCTTAAACTACAGCTCACTAGTACCATTTACACAGGAGCAAATTATTCTTATATACCTGAGGATCTTAGTATGATATAAATCAGTGGAATAGCTAATATACATAAAATATATGTTGAATCCTAAATAAATATTTTAATGTGTTATTTATTATTTATTAATAATAACTTACTATACAGTTACAATAATTCAATAAATTTATAGGAAGAGTTAACCTTTAATAAGTTACAATAATTTAATAAAATTTCAGAAAGATTTAACATTTACAAAGCATTTTCACATCTATTATGATATTGAATCTTCACATTAAGACTAAAAGATAGACAGATTGATATTAAATCTATCAGATTTTACAGAAGAAAATGCTAAAAGTCATGGGTCAAGTAAGATGTTCCACAGCCACACAGCTAAAAAGTGGGAAAGTCAGAGTCCAATTTTTAGTGTCCTAATTCCTGTGAGTAAAAGAGAGATAGTCCCCACTGCCTGATGAGGCACTGAAACGTTGTAAACCAAAATAAATGAACAGGTAATGTTTTTTGATGGAGAAAAACGGTGAGCAGAAAGCAGAACTTTTTGAGATAAAGTGATCATGGGAAAGGTAATTTTTAAGCTAAGGTCTGAAGGATGAGAAAGAGCCAGAAATGAAAAGAAACAAACAAAAACGAGCATTCAGGTATAAAAACAGACTTATGCAAAGGCATTAAAATAAGATGGTTCAGTCTTCTTATCATGCCGTAAAATGTACTCCATGAAGTGGCTTCCAAGTACAGATTATATGCCAAATGCTCTTCATCCGTCCACCCTTCACACTCAAAGAAAACATGTCAAACATTTCCTGAACTGAATGGTTTTTTTATACTTCTACATATGTTATTTCCTCTACCTGAAATACTCTTTCCTGGCATGTCTACAAAGAAGAAAAATATATTTATTTTGACAAACTTCCCAAGTTGCATTAATTCTCTTGTAGTTTCTCCAGCTTCTCTCACTTCAGTCTAGCTAACTGAGCTTCTCCCATATATTTTGAAAACTCGATCATTAATAGCTTTAATGAGGAATGATTTACATAACATAATATCACCTGTCTTAACTTTGCAATTCAGTGATTTAATATATTTACAGAATTATACAAGCATCATCACACCTTAATTTTAGAACATTTCTATCATCATCAAAAAAAAAAAAAAAAAACCACTTCATGCCCATTTATAATCCTTTCCCATTCCTTACCTTAAGCCCTGGGCAACAACTAATCTCCTTTTCATATTCCTAAGAGATACCTTTTCTGGACATTTTATATAAATGACTTCTGTATATGGCTCCTTTCACTGAGCATTATATCTTCTTTTGAGAGTCATCTGAGTTTGAGCATATTTCAGTACTTCATTGTTTTTATTAATTGTTTTCCATTGCATTGATACACCAAATTTTCATTGCCCATTTACCAGTTGATAGACATTTGGCTCAACCCAGTGTTTGTCTATAGTGAATGATGGTACTATGAACATTCATGTACAATTCTTTGCAAGGATATATGTTTTTATTTCCCCCAGAGAGATATCTAAAGTTTTATTGCTGAGTCAGGTGGTATCTCACCTTTTTTATACTTCTATGCCTTCCACTCATCCTACTAGTATCTATTTTTTATTATTGCTATAATTTGTTTTTCTTTGTTTTTACATATCTATCTCCCCCTGTTGGGCTATGAGCATCATTACAGCGAGCAGCATGGCTCAACAATTCCTTTGGCCTCAACAATAGTAGTTACAGGCATAGTAGGGACTCATAAATTTGCTAAAATTGGATCTTAGAACCTCCTTTCAAAATGGAAGCATTCATGGCCACAGCTACAGGGAGTGGTCTTGCTAAGACTCACAAATGAGTGCCACCTAAGGAAATGCCTTTTGCCAGGAAGCTAGTTTATAAGCACAGCAGCTCAAATTCAATAACTGATCTCAGAGAGGATAGTAAAACCTGCTTTCTTGCCTCCATGCAAGACATCTCTAAATAGCATTCTAGCTGCACAGCATCCCGTGGAACATGCTGAGACCACTGTTGCAACTGTACCCTAGTTCACATCCTCTTTCTGCCTAATTCTGTTCTCCCTGTCCTCTCCTTACTTGTGTGATTGCTGAGGGCACTGCCCAGTAAACCTCTTCCTGAAAGCAAATCTCAGCCTCAGAATCTGTTTTCTGGGGAATCTGACTGCCTACCTTATGTGGTGAATTCAAACAAGGAAGTTGGCTGTCGAGGAGATAATAATATTCAATACTCCTTCTTTATTGACACACAGTTCATTCAGTCAATTGTTTGTGATAAAGCTGTACCTAGATATGATTTAGGTTCAACCTGGACCTTGAAGAAGAGATAAGACCATTTTCAGACTCTCTTCATTTCATTCCACTTAAAAATCAAAAGCCTTATGTGATATTTCTATAAATTATTGAGGAATAGAAACAGTAATGTTCTCATGCTTCCACTGAGCATTCCATTTAATTAGTTTACACATTAGTTTACACATTTTATTTTCCTGGCTAGTTTCTTTATTTTGAACTATATTATTCTAGACAAAAAACTCTTCTCAATTTTCATAAATACCTCACTCATTCTTGATTACAATAGACTTTGTTGAATACCTGAGGATATTAAAAAGAGGCTGATATTTCAACAAGGCAATATTTTCAATTGAGTTTTAGATTTTGCTAGTCTTAAATTTTCCTTTGACCTTCCCATCAGCATATATTTTCCATGGTCACTTCATCCAGGGAGTGTGTCAGCTGCATTCAGTTTTACTAGCATTTGCCTTCTTTCTCTTCTTTCCTACCACTCACCCCTCTTCTTTCCTCTTCTTCCCTCTCAGGAGCATATTCCTCCCATTTATGTGTTTGTGTAGGCAGTAAGGCTCTCTGTTACCTTTTATACTCATATACCCAGAGTCTCTTTTGTATCCCACACAGCTTTCAAGATTTTCTCCTAAACAAAGACAGCCATCTCTAAAAGAAATTCTAGGGCCAGCCATTAAGATAATTTCTTTTCCATCTTCAGTACATAGAGATGGATTAATTCATTCTGGGAAAACACTAATACATCTATTATTTGACATTTATGATTAAGAAATTATGCAATATTTCTGATTTCTATACTTTTGACACTAGAAAGAACAAGAACAGACAGATAAAAAGTTTTTTTAAAAAAAGGCATTGTTACATTTTGGATAAAAGCACTGCGTCAGGGGTTGGCAAGACCACCCTCAGGCTTCATAATTCACTAGGAGAGATCACAGGACTCAGAAGCTAGTAAACAAATGGTTATGGTTTATTATAGGAAAAAGATACAGATAAAATCAGCAAAGGGAAAAGCACATGGGGCAAAGTCTGGGAGAAGCCAGACACAAGCTTCCAAATGCTGCTCCCTGGTAGTCACACCAGGATGCACTTAATTCTCCCAGCAATGGTTCATGACAACACATGTGAAGCCTTCCCCAACCAGGGAAGTTCACTCTAACCTTGAGTCTAGGGTTTTTTTATTAAGGGTTAGTCAGTCACTTAAGCAGGTGTCACCTTCAGGACTAGATCAACTACTCATACTCCAGACTTCCAAAAGCAAAAACAGGGGTTCATCATAAATCACATTGTTAACATAAATTCTGTGGTCAAACTGGTACAGCATACTTCACAGCCTCAGGCATACAAAAACATTTACCAGGCAGACATGCTAAAGGTTCAGAGCTCAGCTCCCATAGACTGACCAAGGCCCAAGCTTAAAACCAGGCATTTCCTGGAAATGAACAGGATTCGAGCAACCCAGACCTATTGAGTTACTCCTTCCTGCACAGGTACTATGGTGACTCTAGTATCTAATTTTAAGTTTCAAGTTTCTAGAATCCTATTATCATTCATTCATTCATTCATTCAGGCATCATGACAGGAGTGGTATCTCAAAAATACATCTAAATGCCAGCCACATAGCATACGTCGGTATCAACTAAAGTCCTTCAAAGAAGACACCAAATCCAGAAACTTACTAGCCTCACATCTGCTTTGCAGCTGGGGACAATCGCACATTCTGCAGCTTTCCAGATCACAGTTCAGAACCACATCCTTTTTCCTCTCTAAGGGAGAGGATAGATGAAATCTTAGCTGACCCTGTATCTACCAGGGTCTTCTCCAACTGGCCCTGTCAATTGTGTTGTTCTTCTGTGTGCTGTTAACCATGGTTAACAGCATCATGAGAAAATATTGAAGCTTTAAAAGCTGGGAAAAGGGAAAAATAAATCAACATTCTAGTCAGAGATATTACCCTTTGTACTACAACACTAAGAAATAAGGCTTGTATTACTTTCACAGACACAGAATTTGCTAGGACTATAACTTGGGGGTTTGTCTACCTTCACTGCTCTTTGTAAAAAGCAGAGTAAAAAAACTGAGACCTTGATATACAGGGCAGAGACAAAATCAAGCAGCAAGTTCTTCCTGCTGATGTAATTAATAGACCTACCAATTTTTCAAGGCTTCATGTGGTGGAATGTGCCCTTGCCCTCTGCCTTCCTTGCTCCCCGCCCTCCATCTCCTTCTTCCTTCCCTTCTTCCTTCCTCACTCCTTCTCTTTTTCCTTCCATCCTTTCTTTCCACTCTTTAATAAATATTTAGTGAACTCTACTCTGCATTAAGAATCCTATGATAAATGAGACCAACATGAAATTTGCCTTCAGGAGATTTATATCATAGTTTAGCAGGAATGAGCCTTCTAAAGCATAAAGGCTTCAACAGCCAGCTGCTTTTTGTATCCAAACCCCTAATTCACCCTTCAGGCTTAGCAGTCACCACCATTTCCTTCTTAGTGCTCAGTATTTCAAGCCACATTAAACAACCTTACGTACTTGTAGAACCTCAAACAGGAACTTTCTGACTCTGAGCTTTGCATGTTTTAAAATCTCTATTGTAATACCCTTTTCACCTAGACTCTTGCACTTGACCTACTTTCTTCTATTAATCCATCAAATTTCCTCTTAGCACTAACTTATGGAAGTCTTCTCTGTCTCCTAAAATCAATGCAACTTCCGAAATGCATCTGTATTGACATGTGAAATCCACAGGCATGGAAACTATCATTTCAGGATTCATGCTTAAGCTACACAGAGAAACCTTTCATTTGATTAATAAACACACCCAAGGGAAGCCAATCCTTTGAATTCTCCTAACTGTGGAATACACTTGGATGACTTCTAAAGCAAATAGCTACTGTTCTCTCAGGCTTTAGAATGAGAATGAAAAACAAACAACCAACACTTCACTTATCTTACTTTAGAAGAAACAAGCACAGAGATTTCTATTTTTATTCCCCCATTCTTCCTTCACTCAACAATCAATAGTGTTTAACTCTATTGTGTCCCCACATACAAATGTCCCCTTTTCTGGAATCTCATCCAGTCTTCTTGTTGACCACTGTATCAGTTTCCTACGTGGCTGCCATAATAAATTACCATAAGCTTAGTGATTTAAAACAACACAACTTTACTTTCTTACATTTACAGAGGTCAAAAGTTTGAAATGGATCTTAATGGATTAAAACCAAGGTGTTGATGGTACCTTCTGGAGTCTCAAAATTCATTTCCATACCTTTTCTAAAATTTCTCCCTCGTTCTCTTTCTTTCTTGCTGTGATTGTCATATCACCTTCCTTCTTATACAGAACTTTGGGATTACATTGGGCTCACCAGACAATTCAGAATCACCTCCCTATCTCAAGATTTTTAGAATAAACTCCTTTTCTATGTAAAATCTCTTTTACTATGTAAAATAACATATTCACACATTTTTTAGATTAAGACATGCACATTTTGGGGGACTATTAGTCTATCTACCACAGCCACAACTAATTTCTCCTATAGCCATCAGAGATATTCTTTCTATTTTGTACCATAAAGGACTTTAAACTATTCTATTCTGCTCCCGTACTGTAATGAGCAATGATGTGAACTGGTCTTGGCATTACCTTAGCATGTTGTTTTGTTTTGCTTCTCGTTATTGTTGTTGTCTTTTCTTACCTCATTAGCCTTGTTAATAACATCATCACATATAACCTACTTACTTGCTATCCCTACTAGGAAGCCTGGCACCAGATTACTAAATATATTGCTCAAGCTTACATGAGAGATGAAGAGAACCTTTCCATCAATGTTTTCTTTTTTTAATTAAAGAAATTATTTTTTAATTATTTACTTATTCACTGGTTTTAGAAGGAGAGAGTAGGGGAGCAAGAGAGAGGGAAAAAAAAACACATCAATTTATAGTTCCACTCATTTAAACATTCATTGGTTGATTCTTGTATGTGCCCTTGCTGAAGACTGAACCCACAACCTTGGTATATTGGGACAACACTCAAACTGTGCTGCCCGGCCAGGGCTCTGCCAGTGTTGAAACTATTGTGTGAGGCTACTAAGTATGGCTGCCGTATCTATCAGTCGCTTGGAACACTAATAGTATTAAAATACTTCTATCCTCCACTTGTAATCTGGGGAGTCAAGCTTAATTTTTAATCCTAGCAATTCCAAGAATACATTGTGTGGCTTTTATCAAGTGAATTATTCTTCTTATGTCTTATTTCTCCTCTTCTGTAAATAGATTATAATACCTACCTTGAAAGTTTCTTATGGAAATCAATTGAGATAATATTTGGAATGCTCCTTGCAGGCTAGATAGTAAAGAGTCAATGAATTTTATATATTGTTAAGCATGTGACACACATAAAAGATAACATGAGGGCATAGGCTGGGAAAGTGAGATGAGATTAGATTATAAAAGGCCTTGAATGACCACGTAGAAAGGTAGTATGGTACCTGCAGTCAAATTTTGAGAATTTCTCAGGCAGCCTTCATTTCTAGATCTTATGGGCCCTACACTTAAAGAGGTCTTCTCCTTCTTCAAACTATTTCTCAAAGCTCACTTTAAACCAAAAGTCTTTCATGAACAGTTGGAAGATGGGCAGTGTTTCAAATGACTCTCTCAAATCAAATTCAAAGATGTCTGCTTTCTCTCAATACAATCTACAGGATACCCTGATATTTCTCATACTGGGGTAACTCCAGCCAGTTTGACCTAAATATATTCTTAGTTTTCCAATAAAGCTCTTAGCTTTCTAATAGCCTCCTATCCTGAAGAATGAGTCAATTAAATGTACATTTAGGTGCTAGTACTATTTATTTATGTATGTATTCACATGTAGTCAAATGTTAAACTAATGAGACTATTCCCCAACCATTATCCCTTCCTAACACAAACCCCATTTCCAACAGTTTTAAAGCTAGAACAATAAATGCAGGCTTTTCACATGACATTAGTGTTTCATATCTGTGCCCTTCCCATAGCTTCAAACTCACATACAATCAGTTTGCAAGTCAAAAGAATATTTTAGCAAATGCCAACTCATTTTTGGCATCTGAAAAATCAAGCTGTGTTCTGATGTTTGCTCCATAAATTAGACCCAACAATAAAGATTCTGGAATCGGGACTTAAGTGGCAATTTTGTTGATGATGCATGGCACGGAGCAGACTGCATTTTGTTTGGCCACACAGTGCTGTCTTTGCAAGGCTGGCAGCAGTGGGAACTTCTCTGTGTAAGGTGCTAAGGTTTGCAAAGGCCATCAAATATATGCCTTCTGAGCCAAGGAGACATTTCACAAAGCTATTTATACACTTTAATCGTAAACAGTGGTGGGATTCAAATAATTTAACAACTGATTCTCTGCCCTAATGACCATTTTTAGTATTAAAAAATAATATACCAACTGTAGTTTATTATTTTATACATTTAATATTTAAATAAGAACAATAAAAGAGGTACACAAAACTAGATTATGTTATAAAACTTTTAAAATATTAATGAAAAAATATTTAAAATACCTGACAAAAAAACAATAAAAGTTGTCATTCCCTGATTGTTTGGCAATTTTTCTCTTTATGTTATATGTTTGTTTACTGAAGTAACAAATGCAAGGGAATTAAAATGTAGTATTTCATCAAAGGTATAATGAGTTTTATGAAATGAATAAATAAATATTACAAGCATAGTTTCGTCAATTTTTTTTCACCTATGGACAGAATAAACATTACTAGGGCGCTTAGAATACACTGTGGCACAGATGAATGTTAAAAAACAGTGAGGAATGTGAATTTGTGATTTCCACATTGGACAGCTGCCCAGGTGTTTATCTTAGAGAGAACTCCGATTACAAGTGCCATTTTAACAACCGATTTGTCAAACTCAACAAAAAATTAGGTAGGTATCGGTTCTGCCGAACCGGTACAAACCAGCTGAATTTCACCACTGATCCTAAATGGCCAGAATTCCAGGGTTTATCAAGGACAACATGATCTACAACAGAAGCAATATTCTGTCACCCTTTACAAATCACACAGATAACTTGTATGGGCTCAAATCAGAGGCAATAAACCGGATATGCTTTGGAGAAAGGAGTTCATTTATCATCGTCAAATGAGCAATTTGACTCAGAAGGACACCTAACAAATTGCCAAAGGTCATGTGGGTAACCATAGATCTAAGACTAGGACTCATGATTCTCAATCCATTCCTTCTTTTCCATCTACTTAGCCCTTGCCTTTAAATGAAATTATTTTCTCATTTTCAAGGGCCTGAACATGAACCAGTTCCTCTGCTCAATTCCATTTTGCTTCTTTCCACTGCCAGACTTCCTTAATGATAAATACTCATACCATTATTTCTTTCTTTCTTTCTTTCTTTTTTTAATTCAGTGAGAGGAGGGGAAGCAGAGAGCCTCCCACATGTGCCCTGACCAGGATCCACCCAGCAAGCCCACTACAGGCAATGCTTCACCCATCTGAGACCTTACTCTGTTGCTCAGCAACCAAGGTCTTCTTAGCACCTGCAGCAGAGGCTATGGAGCCATCCTCAGCACCGGGGACCAACTCACTCCAATTGAGCCATGGCTGCTGGAGGGGAAGAGAGAAAGAGAGAAGCGAGAGGAGGAGGGATGGAGAAGCAGATGGACACTTCTCCTGTGTGCTCTGACTGGGAATCAAACCCAGGACATCCACATATAGGGCCAACACTCCACAACTGAGCCAACCTGCCAGGGCCAAATACCATTATTTCTCCATTCCATTTTTTTCTTATAATCTGATTTCCATAATTTCCCACCTGTATTAAAATTAGCCTCCAAGTAGATCTTTTTTTGACAATTTAAGGAATACACATCATATATGTAATTCAGAACTACAAACCAGAAAAACAGAATTTACTGCGATATTTTCCTCACTCAAAAAACACACATGGTTCCATAGAGATGAGAAACCTCTGTTTAGTATGATAATTAGTGACTTCTACCTCTAGTCTCCCCCTTCTTAAAAACAAAAAGAAAATAAAAACCATGGATAAAATTAGAACTTAATTTAAAGTTAAAAGCTAGAAGAAATGGGAGACATATGTGGGCACCTTACCTCAGCTAACCTGAATATCACACAACTAAATATGCAATTTTCCAGTGGTAGAGAGCAACTTTTAGCCACCATCCCAATTTAGCATCCAAATTGAGGGGCTCTGCTGCTACCTTGTGCTATACCAATTACATCAAGCTTCTTCTAATGGCATACCTCCTGCCCCACCTGCCACTGAAATAGACTGTTATCCAGGATTTTCTTTCCCATCCCATCATGCTTCTGAGAGCACTATTATCCATGAATTTGTTAAATGCTTTAAAGCCATAGCATTGTCTCTAACCAAAGGGCACCATAACCATGACAATGAAAGTAGGGAGGCAATGGGGTGACACCCTTGGAATAACTGGAATTACTAGGTAGCCTATCATGAAAAAAACAAACAAAAACACTGCTAGCTTTTCTAAATAGTAAAAGTCCTATTTAAAACTTTCCTTCATAACAGCTATAAAACGTCAACCTATCAGTTGCTTCATGATAGTAAAGGTGCATGCCTTGAACCAGTGACCCATTTATGGTGTTCTTTCTTGCATAGCCAAATTATATAGGTCTTTGTAAAGCCAGTAGCCATGGCCACCATCACAGCTGCCTGGCCTGTGCAGGTTCACATTTGATTAGGACAGATGGCAATGAAACAACGGAGCCAAGAACTGGTGGACCATTACCTTTAATCGTAGCTTGCACCTGGCGGGCAAGAAATACACATAGTGGGAAAATACTTCCCTTTCCATTCAGGTCTTCCAAAGCCATCAACTTATCCGAGTTTCCTAGAACTAAAGGTTTCTACCTCACCAACCTTATTCACCTCTGTTCCCCATCTCCTTCTCTCTGCTCAAACTCTGCATAAACTGGCTTCTCCTTCAGCACTCTACCATCTTGGCTGCCTCTCCTTGCAATGCTAATTTCAGGAACTGAGCGTATGCAAGCCCCCAGTCTGCCCCATTTTATAGTGTAGAAATCAAAACCTTTAAGCCAGTATACAAATAAGAAAGTCTCTAATACAAAGTCACTTATCTGGGGATTCCTCATAAGAGTGCACCACCTCACATCATGCAACAGTCAAAAGTTTAGTGTTGAGAAGATTTTAGGATTAAAAGGGTGGGGTCCTTAGGCTATAAGGACCCTGCCTGCTTATAGCCTGTTCCCCACACCCAATGCAAACCATAAGTGAGCAAACATATACATCATATTTGCAAACTTATTTGACCCACAAACTTGATAATCAATCATTTTCAAATTTTGCTTCCTATCCCAATATCTCTGAAACCTGCTGGTCTGTAGTTTTTAGTCCCAAAAGAAAGAAGCATTCAGTTAGGTGCACAAAAATGCTAAATTGCAGTTGAGATTGCCATGTGGATATTTCTAGCTTCTTGAGCAACTGATGAAGCCATTGGAAATGGTGCAGTATTGACCATATGGTTGACTCTACATGTAAAGAGGTAACGAGCTTCTCCTATATTCTGTACCTGCAAGGAACATGTCTCCTGGGAAACTCTTTGCATCATCATACCCCAAAAAAGCAGGTTAATGAAAAATGACCTCAATTTCATATTGGAAAGACTACCAAGGACTCAGATTCCATCAGAATGAGATTACATCTGAAGTAAAATCCCTGTGCAGCTGAGATGTTGCCTGAAGGAATGCAGAATGTATAACAATAAAAGATACTGCTCCCCTCTCTTCTTTGTTTTAAACCCAAAAGTAATTGAGGAAGCCATTACTAGCTTAAACTTCTCTTTTTTCACTGTTAGATTTTGTCTGTATTACTGACATTGTTGGCTCTGATTAAGTTTATAGATTGTGAAATAGTGAGGAGTGATAGTTACATAAAAGCATGATAGGACTAAAGAAAGAATTAACATCACCTGGAGTTTGTGGGCCATGAGAAAGAAGGTCTTTAAAGAGCCTTCATAATATTACAGCCATTGAATGCAGTGGCTTATATGATTTTGAATTTCTTACTATGGTTAAGGTAAATGCATTAAAGTTGTATGCATGATTGCTGGATCATGTGAGATGATAACATCTGTAGAACTGTTAGGAACAAAAGTATTTTGGAATAATTTTTAACCACCTTAATTTGCACAGCCTATTTTAATTCTCCCTAGACAACCTACATGGTTCACCCAAATGCAACATCCTTTTGAAAGAATGCATTAGAATGTTTATTTATTGGATATAGTGATCCAAAAGGGGAAAATATTTGGAAAGTCATCAGTTGTACTTAATTCCAAACCCTTGATCCCAAGATAGAGTTTCCTGTTCTGGTAATAATTTCTCAGGATAGTCTGACAATGACCCCTCTAGAACCAAGATATGACTTTTGCTTGGATCCCATTACCAACTGCATTTCTTGTTCGTATGAAAGAAATTTAGTGGGATCCACTGGGTCTTAAAGCATCATCTCAAGATTTGTCACGCAGCAACCACACCTGGTTGAGCCTCAGCCTTTCCTAAATGTGCTCCTTCCCCTTCCCTCAGTCATGCCATTAGAACAAAGATAACTTTTCATCTTGTTAATTCTTTCCCCCAAAGTGGGAAGCTTCTTCTTTAATTGGCTCAACTACTTTATCTTACCCAAATTTGGCTGCATTAAAAATGAAAACATTTCTCTGGCAAGATCATGCCGAGCAGGTTGTTCATCATCATCTTTTATCCACTGTATATTTTAAACAAGAACATTAGCATCAGCAATGCATCTCTTCTTCAAGGAGGTATAGGTAAAGAATAAAACATCATTCCTTAAATGGACCCCATAATAGGGAGGTGAATATTGTACTTACCATTCCTTCCTCTGACCAAGATTAGTTAACTACCCACAAACTTTAAGAAATTAGGGGTGTGAGTGGATGGAGTCACAGGGTGTAGTCCACTAACAAGCCCAGCTTCTTTCTTCTAGCTGTAACTGCACTTCCCAGGCTTCCTTCTCTGGGAGGCAGGTGTGGCCTCTGTAGACCACAGGTGACCATATGACCAGAAGGCTGGTAATCTACAGATTGATTAGAGAAATGTTTCATAACTTGCTCTCAAAGATAAGTTGAGGCACCTCAGTATCCATTCATGGAAAATGTAAATTAAAAAAAAAAGAGAGAATTTTCTGGTTTAGAACAAAGAGAGATCAAGAAGCATTTGGAGGACAGCTGAATCCTATAACATCTGAGCTCAAGGACAGACTCTCAAAAATCTCAAAATTCTGCTGCTAATGCATCATAATTTACCATATACACAGAACAGCGTCTGATTTAGATACAAAACAGCACAATGAGTTCCTGACCATTAGAATTCTGGATTTACATTTGCCGAATTCTCATATTCCTAATCTATGAATACCTCTGTTTGAGAAATCTTGAATTGAATGACTGTTTAATCTAGGGACTAAATAAACTAAACTAAATAGATGTGTTAAAAATTTAGTTCAGTTCAACACATTTATTAAGCTAGGTTCCAAGCTGTGTGCTAGATCCTAGAGATAAAGTGATGAGTCATTCAGTGAAAGCCTCTGCTTCTGAATTCCTTGCTGTCCAGCATGCAAGCAAGAAAACCTCTGCTTTGTATTATTTTTATGTTCCTGGAACTGTGCTAGGTCTATGCTACAGATACTTAATTTTATCTTCACATAAATTCTGGAAAAACGTTTTATGCTCACTGAACACATTGGGAAAAAGCAGTTTGAGAAGTTAATTGACTTGTCTAAGAACACAAAACTGATAACAAGCAAAGAGAAAGTGTGCAAATTGTTCTCATTTCAAATTCAGGCCACCCACACTACTCTTTGCTGCCTATCTCATAGTAACAATAGTTTAATACATGTTGTATGTATTGGATGTTTTACACGTGTGACCTAACTTTATTCTCATGCAAATTTTACGAAGTTAGTGTTACATTACTATTCCTATTTTACAGATAAGGAAATGAGACAGTACTATAGAGGTTGTAGTATAAATGGCGAAGTGATGGTTTGGTGCAGTTATGGCCCAAACTGAAATCTGCTTCTGTTTGAAGGGAATTGGAAAACTGGAGGTGAGATGGGAAAAGAGGGCATCATGACTATATAGTTTTTCTTCTTCAAATGCTTTATCTGTACTTATTTGTACCTAATTTAATTACAAATCCTTTTAAATTAGGTTTTGTGTTGTAAAATTTTAGGTATTTTGTAATTTAAGCAAGCTGTCATTAAATTGAATTGCAATTCAGAATAGACAGAAGCCTTACCCTAGATAAGAATATTCTAGTATCCTTACCATATGCAGAAGCCAAATGTAATTATATGTGAGTTCTTATTGACTTTATTATAATTGTTTTAAGAGATGTAGATATTTTTATATTTTTTTGGTATCTATTTTTTGCTTCATGTATTTCAAATTGGAGGACTGGATGAAACGTGGACTTAAAAGCTAATATATTTAAATACTTGGGTGTGAAACCCCATGTATTTAATTGCATCTGCCTCTATTTGTACTACAGTTGAGAGAATTTTGTCTACCAAATTATTAGGTAAAAATATTTGTTTTCCATTACAAATTAATGCCATATATCATAGAATTCTCAAATGATACTTCTGATATGACATAACCAGAATGATCACACACACACACACACACACACACACATTACTGTTGGAATCCATGGGAGTCTGAAAAGACCAGAGTAACAGGCTTTATTGAAAGGAAGAAAGGAACCCTGCCGGGCACTTCTCCGGGGAGAAGAGCACTGGTTACAGACGATGAGTCAAATTTAGAGTTTGGGAGAGCCTGAGGGGGTACTGAGTTAACAGTTCTGGTATGTACCCTTTTATGGTTTTATGGTTTCTGTTTTCTGGAATGCTTCTCCTTGGGGAGGCTTGCCAGCTTCTTGGAATTCCTCTGCCTCAGGGGCAATGGTCCAGTAAGGGTGAGTCTGACAGATAAGCAGAACATCAAGAGGGCAGTTTGGAATTCCTGATAAATTCATGTATCTATCATTTCTCAACTCTCTGGTTACATATAAAAGAAAGGCAGTTATTAATTTTATAATATGCAGTGAGGGGTGACAAGGAGAAAGAGGAGAAAAAATTGGAAAATTATTGCTTCTTCTGGAAAGAACTCAAGAAAAGAACCTTGCCAAGCCAAGTCCCCCATCCAGTTAAGGAGGTTATCGATTTCCATGCTATGAACCAGGCGATGTCTTCGAAAACCTGAGTGAGGAAGTAAAAAATTTTGCAAGGTAATAATTGTGAATTGCTTGCTGCGAGTGCTAAGTGGACAGAGTGACATGGTGATAAATGGTCTCCTGGATGAGCCTCATGAGACAGGCTGGTCTGGTTCATCTTGAATGGGAGGACATGTGGAGATTTTTAGAGACAGGGAACCTGTTGGTGTAAGTTTTTAGAAGGACTGAATATGTGTGGTTTAAAAGGAAGGGGCTTTGGAGAACATTCAGGAGGAAACTTCTCAGGCTGAGGGGAGGCTTTTTCCTGCTGTCATTCTTACCTATTTGATATTTTCCTCATGAAGTTCTCCTTGAGGTATTGGGGAATAGGAGTTTAGAAGCATTTGATTGTAGGTAATGCTAGAGATTTCTCTCATCTGGGCCTGTAGGAACTTGATAAAGAAGGGGGTAAGTATTTGGAGGTCAGGAAGGCAGAGATAAGGAGGGTTGTATATCAGGGGGTGAAAGTTCTTCCATGGTAAAGTTAGAGATATTTTTTCCTGGCAGCCCTGGAGAGAGCAGTTAGCTTGAGCTAAAAGAAATGTTTTGTTTTGCTTTGTTTTTATTAATTTTAATGGGGTGACATCAATAAATCAGGGTACATATGTTCAAAGAAAACATGTCCAGGTTATCTTGTCATTCAATTATGTTGCATACCCATCAACCAAAGTCAGATTGTCCTCCATCACCTTCTATCTAGTTTTCTTTGTGCCCCTTCCCCCTTCTCCTCTCCCTCCCTCTCCTCCCCACTCCCTGCCCCGGTAACCACTACATTCTTGTCCATGTCTTAAAAGAAATGTTTTATGTCCACTTGTAGGCTCTTCTTCAGCCAAAAACACCCAGCGATCTTGTCCCCTTACTATGTGAAGGGTAAAAAGACTGAGAAGCATTAAGAGGTGAATGCTATTCATTCTCCTAGTTTTTCAGGGATACAGGAGAGCCTTAGGGTTAGGGGACCTGGAGGGGTTGAAAGATAGGATTTAGGAGGTTTGCTGATACAGCATTTTAGATTTTTCTGTTTTGTGAGGGCAGGTTTCAGGGTTGGTGTGTAGGGTTAGGTAGATTTTTCCAATTTTCTGATTGGCAAAGGTCTGCATGTGGTTCTGTAAGAAACTAGTGAACAAACATAAGGGGCAGGATCCAAAGGTTGGAAAAATAAATAGGAGAGTGAGTGGACCAATGAAAGGCAATAGTCAAGACACCCAGTTTGTGTGCAACCACTAATTTCATGTTTATGAATTTGCTGGGCTTCAGAGAGAGAGAGAGGGGGAGAGAGAGAGTAGGAATAAGACAGGGAAGTGGCCAGTCCCTCTGCCCTTAGACCTACTTTTATAGAAATTTTTAAAGCAACAAGAAGAGAAATTACCTGTATAGCTCGTTTGGTCCTTAGATTGATGGGTAGTGTACTAGGAACTAGAAGAGGCTCATGAGGAGGGATTAGGTCAACATTTGGGGTGAGATAGATTAGGGTACAGGTTTTTGTCCAATTAGTAGGGAGACACATATAGGTGTTGGTCCCACATGAGTAGAAAGCCCCTGATCGGGTGAGGCAGGCTGAGAGGTGAATAGAGAATAGAAGGACCAGGGGTCGGTTTTGTTTCTCTGTTTCTGAGCTCCAGATGGTCAAGGTGAAGAAAATAGCCACCCTTAGCAGCAGTGAGAGTTGTCAGGATCACGGTGTGTGGACCTGTCCATGTGAAAGTCAGTCCTTAGGTAATGTAATGCTGAAAGTGCCTCTTGGACAGTCTCTGAACAGTTTTCTGAGTAACCTGTAAATCCTGCAAGTACTTAGGGAAAGAGTGGTCACATTTCTACACTTTGCAGTTAGAGTTTAAGTCCTAGTGACCACTGCTTCTAGCTGGAATCAGCAGCAGGTCCCAGCCTACAATAGGCATGGGCATTGAGAGAAGAGGAATAAAAGAGATACTATACATTAAATAAAGTAACAAAGTCAGACTGTCAATACCCACAGTAGAGATCTTTGAGGGATAAATAAAATTCAAATATTTAGGCAAGGCATAGTAGATGGCCCTTGTGTTTACAAGAAATGAGATTAGCTTATCTGCTACTTGGAAGAAATACCTTAGGCTCTTGAACAATGTCCTTGGGCCTTCAGTGGCAATTCCCAGTAAGCTCGGCAAGGTCAGGTCACAGGTAGCTGTAGCAAGGATAGAAGAGACTGAACCCTCCCTCCATGGAGCAAGGGGGCAGCTTACCTTCTCACATCCCTCTTTCCACAGCAAAGGTATGTCAACCGGTGGGGCCAGGAAGCCCTGCAGGTTTCAGTTCAATGACCTTTCTTTCCACTCTGGAGCAGGGCCCTGATGGAATCCTATGAAGCCCTTTAGGGCATTGGAGCCTTTAAGAGTGTATGACAAAAGCTGCTATTTCCTGTCTTCTTTTGGGCCTTATTTGTCTTTTTTGTTGCTTCCTTGGTCATTATAGACCTTAAAAGCCATGCTCAGAAGATCTCACTGAGGGGCTTGACAAAGAGCAAAATTGGGAATACGGTGTTTAAAGAAGCCTATTAGAGGCCTGACCTGTGGTGGCGCAGTGGATAAAGCATCGACCTGGAAATGCTGAGGTCGCCAGTTCGAAACCCTGAGCTTGCCTGGTCAAGGCACATATGGGAGTTGATGCTTCCTGCTCCTCCCTCCCTTCTCTCTCTGTCTCTCTCTCTCCTCTCTCTCCTTCTCTCTCTCTCCTCTCTAAAACTGAATAAAAAATAATAAAAAATAAAAAAATAAAGAAGCCTATTAGACCAAGAAAAGAAAGGATTTGATTTGCGGTGGTAAGTGGTTGGAGACTGTGGAGGGTCTGAGTTCGATTTAGGGTGAGACTTCAGGTTGTAGGGGTTAAGGTGATGCCTAGATAGGCTACGGACTAGGAGTGAAGTTGAGCCTTAGCAGAGAAGACACTGTATCCCTTCATTGTGAGGAAATTAAGAAGGGTGGCTGTGTGTCTCCTTGAGGCAGGCAGGGAGGGGCTGCAGAGGAGTATGCTATTTGCATATTGTAAGAGAGTATTAGTTTTGAGATTACATGCTGCTAAATCCTGAGCTAGTGCCTTCCCAAACAGGTGTGGGCTGTTTCTGAACCCCTGGGATAAGACAGTCCATGTAAGTTGCTGGGCTGCATTAGTGTCCGGGTTAGTTTAAATAAAGGTGAATGCAAACAGAAAGTAAGAGTCAGGGTGTAGAGGAATGGTAAAGAAAGCATTCTTGAGGTCTAGTATCATGAAGTGAGTGGTGTTTGAGGGAATGTGTGACAGTAACCACTAGAGCTTAGGAACTACTGGATGGAGGAAAATTACTGCCTTATTGATTAGGTGTAAGGCTTGTACGAGGTGATAAGCCCCTGAAGGTTTTTTTGAACAGGAATGATGGAGGTATTGCAGGGAGAATCCATGAAGATGAGTAAGATTTAAGAGGTGGGTAATTATTGGTTTAAGGCCTTAGAAGCAGACACAGTTACACTAAACAAAAACTTTGCATACAAATTATGAATTAAAGAATTTAAATGAGCGTGCTTTACTTGTTTCAATTCAAATTATACTAGAGATATTTTCTGACAAACAAAGAGACAAGATGGATTACTTACTCACACAGCTTAATAGAGAATTCTGTTTTTTTAAGTTTTTTGACATGGCAGGGAGTTGTCAGCATAGAGAAGAGGAAGAGAGAAAGCAGATGGATGGACAGTGTGAGCAGATGGATGGAAAAGAAGGAGGGTCAGAATCTGCAAGAGGAGGAGGAGGTTGAGGTATTAGTGGTGATGCCATGTGGTTAGAGGAGTCAAAAAGATTTAAAGCTCTGAGGAGAAGGGAGAGGATGAGGGGTAGTGAAAGGGACAGTCAGTCTCTGAAGAGGGGGAGGATGGGTCAAAGAAAAAGAGACAGAGCCACCTGTCTGTAAGGAGGGAGGAGGTGTTTAAGAACACAGTGGAGAAAGGAGGGGCCCCCAGCCAGCAGAGGAGGAGAAAGAGAGAGACAGGTATTTGCAGGTGAATGAGAAACAGGTTCCTGTGAAGGTAGGGGGCTCTTGGAGGGAAGAGACTCGAGCAAAAGAGATTTGCAGAGGGACCAAAGAGGGGTCCTGAGAGAGGGGTGCCCCCAGGGGGTCAGGAAGGAGGGGAAAAGAGTTGGGAGTTCGCAGAGAAGGAGAGATTAGGAGCCACGGTTTTAGGTGAGGTTTCTTTGGCCAAAAATGGCCTGCGTGTAGAACAAGCAACACAGAAATTAAGGACAGGAGAGAAGGTAGAAGGAAGCCCGCATTTAAGGAATTTCAGAAGCTTTCCCAGTCCGGTAGCAAAAGTTGTCAAGGTCTCTCAGAATATTATAATCGAATGTCCCATTTTCAGGCCAATGGGTGTCATTGTCTAATTTGTATTGGGGCGACACCGTGTTACAGAAGAAAATGAGTTTTTTTGGCTTAAGGTCAGAGAGGCTCAACATAGTGAGGTTGTTTTTTTTTTGTTTTTTTTTAATGAGACATCCTAGAGGGATCTAGTCAGAGGCTTAGACTCTGAGGAGCCCATAGTGGAGACAGGTGAGCAAGAGGTGGTGTCCCTCCCTTTTGTCATTGTCCCAAGAGGAGAAAATCTCCGTGTGGGGGAGTCGTCCCTGATAGAGGTTGTCACCACCTGTCAGGGAGTTCTGAGAGAGAGTGTGGAAAGGTTTGGCTAGGCACCTAGTCTTTCATGCAGTCTACTGAGACTGAAAGTCAAATCCCTCAAAACACGAGGCGTGTCAGAGAAAACCGTCCAACCAGAGAAAATTCTGTGGAAAAGAGAAGCCGACCCGGGGAAGAGGAAGGGAGAAACTCCTTACCTTTCTGATCCAGCAGGGGTTCAGGACAGGGTTAGACTGCCGGCCAATCTACCTACAATTACACGTCCAAACAGAATCAGGGAGTAAGCCCGAGAAGAGCTGCCACTGCCCATTGCTTCCCTGGTTGTAAGTTTGGATGGCAAAAAGGGATCATCCAGGCAGTTAGTACCCTGTCCGGGGTTTCGGCACCAAATGTTGAAATCCATGGGAGTCCAAAAAGACCAGAGTAACAGGCTTTATTGAAAGGAAGAAAGGAACTCTGCCGGGCACTTCTCCGGGGAGAAGGGCACCGGTTACAGACTATGAGGTGAGTTTATAGAGTTTGGGAGATCCTGAGGAGGTACTAAGTTAAAAGTTCTGGTATGTTCCCTTTTATGGTTTTATGGTTTCTGCTTCCTAGAACGCTTCTCCCTGAGAGGTTGATCAGCTTTTCTGGAACTCTTCTGCCTCGGGGGCAATTGTCCAGTAAGGGTGAGGTCAGGCAGCCAGGTGGAACAAGAAAAGGACAGTTGGAGTTTCATATATCTATCAATTACTTCTTGTAATAATTTAGTAGTCCTTAGAAAATTGCAACCCTCAGGTTTGAAGTTACACGTCTGTTGTGGAGACAATGACTACTTGGAGACTACATGGAATGTGCCAAGGAGCATAAGGGAGACTGCTTCACAATCCCCTGTACAGGTTTCATGAGATGGTCTTGACCCCCAGTCCTTATGGGTATTTATTGATACACACAAATAGAAGCAGGAACAAGACTGAGGAAGTCAGGAAGGGGGACTTTTTTTAGAACAGATTAAAGAGCAAGGGAGTAGCTCAAATGTCCCCACCTATTGATTAATCAGAATTGCTGATGATATACCTATTGTGTTGTGTTCAGCACAGTACTGCATTTAGTACTTTTGTCACTAAAGCCATTGTGGCTTTTGCCTCAGGGCACTGAACTCTATCTGTTCTATGTTCCTATTCGGGGCCTCTACAAAGTTTAACTGACAAAACACTAAACTGAATGTAGAGAAATTTGGCTTCTGGTTGTCTATGTCACCTTGACCAGGCACTTGCCCTTTCTGAGTCTCACAGATCTTTACCTACAAAAGAGGTAATGGACTGAAAACCTCTATGTCTGGCTTTGCACTACACAACTGCTCAATCCTTGGAGTGAGAGCTACATGGACTATGATGCAAATGTTGCTCCTAGGACCTATACAATGCAACAAATCTTAGGAAACTTCAGCCCAACAGGCTGACTCTAGATAGTCCCCATTTTAAGTGGACAATAAAATATTTTAATCACATGTTTCTGAAAATGTCAGCCATTTTCATTATGCTCTCTTAGTCTTTCATAGCCAACTTGACAACTCTGGATTCATTAGGAAGGCCTCTAAATTCTGATCTGAGATTGATACCTTTTTTTTTTTTTTTTTTTTTTTCATTTTTCTGAAGCTGGAAACAGAGAGAGACAGTCAGACAGACTCCCACATGCGCCCAACCGGGATCCACCCGGCACGCCCACCAGGGGTGACACTCTGCCCACCAGGGGGCGATGCTCTGCCCATCCTGGGCGTTGCCATGTTGCGACCAGAGCCACTCTAGCGCCTGAGGCAGAGGCCACAGAGCCATCCCCAGCACCCGGGCCATCTTTGCTCCAATGGAGCCTTGGCTGCGGGAGGGGAAGAGAGAGACAGAGAGGAAAGCGCAGCGGAGGGGTAGAGAAGCAAATGGGCGCTTCTCCTGTGTGCCCTGGCCAGGAATCGAACCCGGGTCCTCCGCACGCTAGGCCGACGCTCTACCGCTGAGCCAACTGGCCAGGGCAGATTGATACCTTTTAAATAAACCATCCTGACACTTTGTTTACATTCCCTTTCCTACTTCCAAAACATTCTTTATGAGCTAAATGACACAGAACAAGTCTGTTGGAGTCTCCTGGAAACCTCCTAATGTTAATCAAATATTCTTAAGGGTTAGTTAAAAGCTCTGAGGCCTTCTTCCAGAGTCAAATGTGTAACGTCTCTCTGAATTACATCTGGCCCTATGTCAGACCAGAAGCAATGATCTTGGAGACAGAGGCAGCAAGGACACATTATCTTATCTCTTCCACTCCCCTGGCACTGCTCTGCAGAAATGATGGCCCTGTAAAGGACCTCCTGCCTTCTTATTTTTTCTTGTGTCTCTTACCATTAAACTTTTTGGAATGTATCACTCATTTCCCTTTAAAAACTATTCCTCAAACACAAGCCTTGACCATTCACCAAAAGCACTCTTGGAAAAAAAAGGAGTATGAGAAGAAGGCAAAGAAGAAACGAAGTAATGAAAGAAGAGACCAAGGGAGGAAGTGCAATGTTTCGGGCATTGTGAAAGACAATTACTTTTGCATTATCTTATTTGATCCTTTCAACTATCTTGTAATGTATATACTGTTATTTTTTGTTTGAAAACATGATATGCGTGCTTAGAAAGGTTAAAATGTGCAAAAAAAAGTCACACCGTCTTGACATCATATTTCACATGGTATTCTTGCCCTAATTGTTAAAAAACAAGATCTGGTACAGAAAGAAATGAAGTACCAAGCATACTTATTTTAAAAGTATTTACAAATTTGTTTAAACATATGATTATATTAACTTTTTTTCATTGCTTTGACTAAACACCCTTATTTTACAAATGATAAAGGACATATCAAGGACTCTGGTCTCTTTAAGCACTAACAATGTGATTTATGATTTTGCACACAGTATGGCAGTATCCTCAGAGTAAGAGTGCTTTGGATCCAAATTCTAGCTCCAGTATTTACCAACTGTTTCATTTTGAGCAAGTTCCTTGGCTTCTCTCTATGGGTTTTTGTTAACTAGGAACAATAAGAAAATTTACCATGACACTTACTGAATTTGGAGAAGTTTATGAAGACTCACACTGTCATATATACAATTTCTAGTTCATAGGATATGTTCCAGTTGGAAGTTTTTGGCTGCCAGAAACAGAAACTGACTCATATTCATGGATTATAAAGATGTCATTGACACTGGAGGGCAGGAAAGCAAAATATAATGGCTTCATAGACACTTAAGACTAAAAACACAACTTCTAAGTCTAATCTCTCTCTCAGAAGACTTCTCTCTGTTCCTCTCTGGGCAAACAATCCCATTCTTCACTCTCTGTTAAATAGATTCTTCCATTTGTTATTTTTATACATGCCCCATTCTGGCCACCCATCATAGTTTTCAGTTCCAGTGCCAACCATTAGCCCACCACAGTACTTATGTTTTTCTTTGGTGAAATTTATAAGACAGACAATCTGACTGGATCCTACCCAGTCGATCATTTGGTGGCCTCAGATCAAAATTCCATCCCATGTCAGACTAACGGTTGGGAAGACATAAGACATGCATCTTTAGGAAAGCTCAGGATTTTTGGTCAGACTAATCTGGGTTTGAATCTAGATTCCTCTACTTATTTATTCACTGTGTGACCCTGAGCAAACACCTCAATCTTCATGAGACTCTACTTTACCCTAAAAATGGAGACAAAATAGTACTTTCTTCATAAGGTTGTTATAAAAAAAATAAAATACATGTAAAGCATAGGCTTATTAAGTGTTCAAAGCTGTTGGACATAATGGTTGCACTTCCAGGGTTGCAAGAAGGAAGTTTCTCTTCTTCATCTTTCCTTCTTTATCTAATTCCTATTTATCTGTTAGTTCTCAGGTCAGCTCTTTTCTGCAACACATCATTTAATATGCTTTAGGCTAGTTCAAGTTTTTCTCCTTTCCGGTCATGTTTAACTTTATGAGATGCATCTCACTGTACTCAAATCACCTTTTTTCTTAATTGTATTTCATTTTACTTTTCACCTATATTGAGTTATAATTGACAAATAAAATTGTGAGATGTTTAGAATATACAACATAATGATTTGATATACATTGTGAAACACTTTCCCCTTTGAATTAACACATCCATCACCTCACATACTATATTTGATTATTTGTGTGTGTGTGTGTGTTTATGCATGTATGTGAACATTTAAGTTATGCTCTCTTGGGAAATTCTGATTATACAATGCAGTTAAAATCACTTTTTACTGTCCAAATTTACAACTAGTGCAGGAGATATCTTAGGGAAGGAAATGTGTCCTAGTCACTGTTCTATCACCAAAAGACAGGACAATGCTGCATGCAATAGTGTCCAATAAATACTTGTTAGATAAATGAATTACTGAACAAGTATCGTGAAACAGCACCTCACCTCAGACATGAGGCACATTCAGAAATGTAGTTTTGTAAGGAAGGCAGAAGCAAGTTCCATCTAAATGTCACTAATTAATATATTCAGATTGACATTAAATGTACTCGTTTCTATTCAAGAGTGTTTCTGATTAACTATGTGACTGCAGCTGAGAGTCACGAAGCAGAGCAGCAACAGCTAATTGTAGGCTTTGAAACTGTATTGAAGGGCTGGCCCAAGCATGAGCTTCTGTTGTGGCTTCCATTCCACGGATGGCCAAGATTCCCACAGAGGACAATAACTCAGGGCTTTATACTCACCACTACCAGCAACGTCCAACCCACGCCACTCGTTCAAGGCTCAGTGGTGTCATTGTCATTGCCCTTCCCTCATGCAGACAAGCTGTGCACCTATCACTGCTTTCACCCTTGTGAGGGACAGAGTCCATCAAGCTCCCACTTATAGGCCCTGTGCTGGGCGCTTAAGATACCAGAAAAGTAAACAGATTCACTCCCTTCAAGAGAATTCTTCCATTTGTGTAAAGCCTCTCTGTGAAGATCAGCAAAAAGGGCCTGACTTTGGAGTGGTATTCCTCTTATAAATATTTGATACCACATTTGTTCAGGAGGAAGGCTACATGTAGAGATTTTCCGGAGATAAATAAGTGAAATATATCATTGGCTTCTACTTAAACTTATCATGCTTTTCCCCAATAATTTTGTCTCAGGTTGTACAACTGTGGCAAAAAGGGGGTTGGTAAGGGACAGAATACTAACCAAATACAATGAACAATTAATGCATTTTCTAACTAGCCATGCAGTAGAGATGAGACATGCCATGCAATGGTCCATAGCGTTGCTTCACCCAATGCATCCCCCACCAGTGCTGATGGCAGGGCAGCCTGTGCCTCCACTCCCAGGATCGGTGGGAAGCAGCCGCCCTGCCACGAGTTCTGACTTTCTTAACCATGTGCGGCACTCAGTGTGAGCTGCTCTGACTGGTATTTTTATCTTTTCTCAAAAGGATTTAATAGACTGGTTATGCAATTACCTAAACATTGGATTAAAATACATGAAAAGAGCTTTTCAGTCTTTTCTATAACACAATTTATTGTTGGTGTTTTAGAAGTCTTGTCTCTGCAGAATTCAGGTCACATTGTAGGCATTACCTAATTCAACCTGCCAGAGCTCAGGAAGATATTAGGGTAAATATCATTTCTTTTTGCTTTAACTCTTGGAAAACTGAGGCATAAAACCTTGCCTGGAATATATTGGAGTCAGTAATACAACAAAAATGAAATTATAGAAACCCTGGAACCTTAACCAGAGAGTTCAATCAGAATGCCTCAATTAAAATTGCTACCAGCATTCTAACTGTTGTAATATACAACAGAGGCCACACTATCCCCACACCAGACAAACAGCAGAACCCTTATTTAGGGAATACATAGCAAGGGTTTTGGAAGCTCTTCTAAGAAGGCTGAGAATTAGCTGCAAGGTGAAGGCAGTGTCTTAAGGAACAGCATTGCAGCATGGTAGAATGCAGTGTTTTCCAAAGTGTGATCTGTCCAAAAAAAATCCCAAATAAAATTCCATGAGAAAGGTCAAATAAATATAAGAAGCAGCACATGTATAAATATATGTCGTACCTCTTTTTGTAAATTTACACAAACAAAAGTCTTTGAGAAATCTTGAAGTGGTTACCAGGAGAAGGAGGATGTAGGGGAAGGGATGGAGGGAAGGGGTAGAGGGAAGGATGTAAACAGGGACAAATAAACATAAGGTGACAGAAAATGATTTGACTTAGGGTGCTGGGTACACAACATAATCAACAGTTCAAATGCTATGGAAGTATTTACCTGAAACCTATGTACTCTTATTGGTTAATGTCCATTGATCAATTTAATTTTCCCTGATCAACTTAATTTTTCTTGATAAATTTAATTTTCTAAATAAAATAAAAAGCAGAGAGTTCAAAAAAAGAAAAGAGGAGAAATCTTGTAGTACAAAAATATACAAAATAGATGCTTAATGAATGTCTGGGGGTTCTTTGGAAGCAATGGAAATGGACTCAGCTTAACTTAAACAAAGGAATTTGCTGGAACAATACCACACAGAGAGCTCCGGAATAAGGGAGTCCCTTAGAAAGACAGAAGCCAGTCAAGGTAGATCTGGGCATCTCTGTAAGAATTCATGGGTTTTCCTTAAGACATGTCTATCAGATATCTTAACTCCAGCTTTCTTCTCTTCCATTCCTATATTTATCTTTACTTGAATAGGGAGTCTGGCTGGCTAAGTTGGAAATCAAAGACAAAAGGACTGGTATTGAGTTAGAATCTGCCGTTGAACAAATTACTAAAGAAAGTGATTGCTATGCATGATGAACAGAATTACTAAAATGATATAGCTCTGAAATTATAATGTAAATAGAATTTTAGGCTTTTTAGATTTTACGGTGGTATTGAGAAATGTCCTGAATTCTTTGGCCAGGGGGCTCAGTGGATAAAGCATTGACCTAGCATGCCAGAGTTCACGGGTTCTACCCCAGTCAGCATACTTACAGGAAGCAAACAGTGAGTGCACAACTAAATAGAACAACTAAGTGAAGCAATGAGTTATACTTCTCTCTCTCTCTATCTCTCTCCCTTCATTTCTCTTAAATCAATGGAAATTGTTTTTAATTTTAAAAATAGAAAAGAAACTTCCTGAATGTTTCTTCGGTTATTTTTCCAAATCTCTTTCTCAACTGTGCTGTGCCATAAGGCTCAAAACAGTTTAGTTTTATTTTACTCTGTATTGTTCTTCTTTGTGAAGTCTTAAATGTGGTCAAAATAAAGCAAAGAAGGACTTGACTTTTAAAATAAAAACGTCACTGGAAAATTTCTCTGACTATAAAAGCCAATAACAAAAAGCAGGTGGAAAAAGAAGATGGAATCCTATTTTAAGTTTGGATTCCAACTCCTTATACCGTATATTTGCATCAGCAGGTCATGCTCCAACATTTGCTTTCTGTCATACAGTAACAGGATTAGTTGTTCTTTGGGCCCCTTTAGGCTTAACCTTTACAATAAAGGTTAAAGGAAGAGAGCACAGAGGTCAGAAAGCAGGAAACTCTCCACCCTCTCTTTCCTCTTCCACCCAAAGGAAGGGGACACTAGTCATATTCCAAGTTACCAATCAATAAGCATTCAAGAATGATAGGTCACTGTGCATTACAATATGAAATAGGTGAATGTGCTTCTTTTTTTCCTGTCATCTACACAACCATTGCAACAAAGTGACCCATAGCATTTTCTCACCGGAAAAGAAGTTCAGCCACACCTCTGATGTTTGCCTTTCTTTTCCGCACCCTTTCCATGAATCGTGAGCTTTTTCTGACTGACTGACATGTTCTTACCTCTTCTTCTTGCCACATAGCCAGAGAGAGAGAAAAAAAAAAAAATCCATGGTCATTCTCCACTTAGGGCAGGACCAGAGTGAGATTAGATACTCATATTAGGACAGATGGTAAAAGTTAGGTAGATCCCAGGTCAGACTATCTACTCTAACAAACCTTATGAGATTTCTACTTGGAGTATTGGTTCCAATCAATTAACAGTGCAGTATGATTTTATTTATGTTTGCTAACATTTACATTTGTTCATTCATTTCTTCAATAATATCTATTACTAGAAAGCTCTAATAAGAGCTAGGTAATACAACAGTATATGAATACCTAACTCTCAAACTTTAGAGTTTACAATTTTGTGGAAGACACAAAAATTAACAACATATGGAAGGATAACATTTGAAAATAAACAAGTGTTTCTCAAAATTATCCTTGATGTCCTGGCAAAGTGTGAATCACCCTGGAAAAAAATAAATCAACTGGGTTTCTGAATGGATTTTTTAAATCTCACTGCAAGGACAATTGTCTTAAAAGACAATGAGAAAACATTTAAAAAGAAAAGCTTAACTCTAAATATCATGAGAAAGCAAGGTCTTAAGGAAGTGGATACAAAGTTTATAACTTTATATTAGAAATGTAATCACGAACAGCCAGCTTTCATCTAAGATAAGCCCTTCAGAAGTGGGGGGGGAAAAGCAAGAGAATGTGTTGTGGTTGGTGTGAATTTCTGAGAAAGGATCCTTGGCTCTGCCTCTTCTTGAGAAAAACCACAAAAGAGTTGGGCTAGACAGAGGCAGGCTTCATCGCCCCTGCTGCATTTGGGGAAGAAGGAAAGGCTTATAGAAAAGTCAGGTTCAACTACAGCCGTTTACAGTACTGCTCCGTAGCTATGGTTCAGAGAGGTAGCCTAGATACCTGAGCCTGAGGGCAGCCTCACAGAGGGCAGCAGACCCAGCAGGGTATAGAAAACCAACTGAGTTTGAAAGCAACCCTTGCTCCCTGCCACCAAGAGAAAAATCAAGTCCTGAAAACAGATCAGCAGGCCTCTGTGGTGGAAATTAGAATTAGACAGAGGGCACTGACCTGACAATCAGAGACCACTGCAGGATCAGGAGTTGTAGCAGGAAATGTCAGCACAGGAAGGAACAAAGGAAAATAGGCAGATCTCAGCACAGGTCCTAGAGAATAGAAAGCCACTATGCACAGAAACCCCATCTCCACTCAGGTACAGGGACTCGTATGCACCTAAGAGAATTGAAGGAGATGGGGAAAGGAAAGCTTGTGAAATGAAAAAAAAATTAAAATACACAGTATTTATCTGAAAGAGACTAAAAAATCTCTGGAAGTGACTTGTGGCAAGATTTAGTTGCATCATGGATGGCAGTGAAATCCCAGGAGCTAAATCCTACTGGACAGAAATAAAGAAGATTGCATCTTTGTACGCATTTACATTTTATGTCTATGAAAGTTCATAATAGCACAATTTATAATTCTAACCTGTGAACGGTACTATAAAGGAAAAGTATAGAATGTACACAAATCTATAGGAGGTATAGTCTGGAGTTTATGAAAAGGCTTACCTGTGGAATTAGTATTTGAGATGAGGCATAAAAGACGTTGTTGGTCAAATAAGTTTGTAAAATATGATTTTACAGCTCACTTATAGTTTGCATTGGGAGCTGGGCAGTGCCAGGAAACTGTGGTCAGTGAAATTACAAATTCCCATCCTGCTTGAGAAGGGCTATTGTTTTGCTAATGTTTGCTGGAGGAAAGGTTTTTGCACCAGAAAGTTTTGAAAAGAAGAGAAGAAGGAAAAAGGAGATCAGCCTTGTTTTGCAGGGAAAGCAAAGAGAATGCAGAGTGCTGAAGGAGAAACCATGTTGGCAGAGAAGGGAGAAGGTGTGCAGATGGGAAACCAGAGCTGAGGGGCTTTGTGAGTTCCTCTGAGACTGGTGGGACCTTTGATTCTAGGAGGAACCGGAGAAGATTCTCCTGGTTGTGGATGATGTGACAGGGCTTTGTGAGCTCTGAATGAAGAGAGAATTGTTTTCCCTGTGTGTTTGCTAGTTGGCTGGTGCAAGACTTTAATAAAGGAATGGCCTACCATTTTTTGGCTCTACTGTTTTTTTACCATCTGTCCGAATCCAGTGAGAACCTGCATGTGAATTGCCATGACGGCCACAACAGCTGGCCGTACAGACATGTAAGCATGGACCACGTGAGCTGCACTTTAGACACAGAGAAGAGCATGTGCAAAGACCTCAAGATAGGAGGGAGCATGATATATTCATGAAGAGAAAGTCAGCCCTCAGCTTCATGACAGAGAATGTGGAGACCTGGGAGATGAGACTGATGCATGTGTTTGGGTTGGGAGGAGGACCAGCAATAACCAGGTCCTGTAGCAACTTGTAAGCCATGTTACGTATCTTGCTTTTCATGCTCAGCATGAAAAGATCCCTTTGAAGTATTTCAAGTGGGAGAGTGACACAGTCAGATTTGTTTTGCAAACTGTATTCTACCAAAATGTAGGGAATGGATTGGAGATGGGCAAAAGAGAAAGCATGGAGATAATGTAGTAGCTATTGCAGTGGGAAAGGGATGAGATAATACAAAAAGGGAGGCATAGAGGTGCAAAGGCGTGGGTAAATTTGAGGAAAAATTATGCTGAAATGAAAAAGATTTTGTTTTTATTAAAACTTAGTGTTCATATTATTAAAAACACTCATCACAAGAAAAATTGTACTGCAAATGAATATGAATGTTAACTTGATTAATTGTAGTGACCATTTCACAATATGTATATATATATAATCATTAAGTTATGTACCTAACACTAATATAATGTTATAGGTTAATTATTGTAAGGTATTTTTCCCCGCCAAGAAGGAAGGAAGAGGGCCGGAGCCGCAAAGTGTGGATTAAGTAAAGGGCTTTATTGAGTACAGAGCGCACATCCCGTCCGACAAGGTTCCCTGGCCCCGAGGAAACATGGAGGCCAGAGAAGTTGCAAAGATTAAACCGCGTGGCAGATATTTAAAGGGTCCCTCTAGGGAAGTGAAGCTACTATGACGTGGTGAAATTTCACTGGCTGGCAGACTATCGCTTCTTTCCAAATGGTTCCTGGGAAGCTTCCTTTGGCGGGCTTGATTGTGGGCGGTCCTAGCCAAAGTGGGTGGGTCTGAGTCCCTACGTGACCATGCCTCCATCCACCGACCTTACAATTATATTTCAATAAAAATAAAGTCTATTAATTAAAACAAAAAAAGCACTTTATTCTCTCTCATACACATAGAATTAATCTTGAGATCAGAAAATATATCATGGATTATATTTCACATGATTTCCCAAATATAATAATTTATACTTCAAAGTTTGAAAGCAGTTTATCTAAAAAATGCTTGAAGCCTGACCTGTGGTGGCACAATAGATAAGGCATTGACCTGGAATGCTGAAGTCACAGGTTCAAAACCCTGGGCTTGCCTGGTCAAAGAACATACAGAAGTTGATGTTTCCTGCTCCTCCCCCTTCTCTCTCTCTCTCTCTCTCATCTCACTAAAATAATAAGGTTAAATTTTTTTAAATGTTCTAAAATTACTGGAGCTAAAGTTAATTAATTGTCTTACAGATAAGCAAGCAAGTTAAAAGCTAGTTTTAAGTTTCCAGGTAATTTTTAAGATGTAATATGATCATTTCCACTTCACTTCATTTTCCTATGCTGTGACATAAACCAAGAGCAGCCCATACATAGATGTACGCAGGAGCACACATATATGTACATTCATTACACAGAAGTAATTTCATTGCTTTTTTTTTTTTTTTTTTTTTTTTTTTTAGTATTTTTCTTTGGGGGAAGGCTTTCTCTTTGTTTTTACCTTATTTGTTTACCCAAACTTGAAGAGTATAAATACTCTCAAATAGCATATAATCCTTTGTTCTTGTGAGTATTCAGGAAGTGGACTCTATGCTTTCAGAGTGGGAGAATAGACACATCTGTGGGGTAGCAAAGACACACTCATTAAATATTCCATGCTTGTCTAGACATAAACCCATTTCACAGTAGGTGTTAAATGCTTCCAATTAAAGTAATTTAAGAAAAAAAAAATTTTGATTCAAGAATGGTAGCAAAAATGTTAACATTCCAAAGTGAAAATTCTTATTTTCTGTAGGTTCCACTTTGGTATCCATGGTAACCAGAATACTGGCCTGAGTCTGCTAACTGGCTATAAATAAATAAATTTAAAAATATTATACATAAATACTTTTATAAGAGTACATAATATGTATTTAAGAGAAATATTAACAGAGAGAAAAGATCTTTCTTTAAGTAGTCCGCTACCTAAGCCAGTGTTTTTCAGCCCAGTTCCCTAGAAATTTCGTGCCGGTCTGGTGGTTAACTGTTTCACTGACAGCAGGAAATTCCTCGCCAACCAGCACCCATCTGTGGACTCGCAGATGAAAACCCCTGACTGTTCTTTCTTCTCTCTGCTTCCCTTAGGTCTTGTCTTACAGTCTCCTAACCAAAAAAGATTGATCTTTTCCAAGTGGCTTTGACATTTCCAGGGAATGCTTCAGTAGACATGATGGACTGGAAAGAGAAAGTAAACTGCTTCTTGCAAAGGGCGTAGGCCACAAAATTTGACATAGTATTATGTCACTTGCCAAAAGTAGATAAATTGCATGACTGCCCACCCATTAAGCAGGATAGCCACCCCCCTTTTTATCTGAGCTAAAGTATTGCTACCTGAAAGCATTTATCTGAAGACAGTATGCACAGAAAGGCAAAGATAACTCCATAGAATAGATCTGTCTGCTCCATTCATGGATGCTAGTTAGAAATTATAAATTAATCTTACTAGAAGAGCTTTTTCCACCTCACCCCTTTAATATTTTTCTCAGTGCTTCAGTTATGTCTCACTGCAATTCCTTTTCACAGTTATACAAAAGCATATCTTTGTAGATCATCCTTAACTTTATATTTTCTTGTTCTCAAACCATAAAAAAGAAAAGCAAGCAATTATTTTTCCAGTGATCTATTTAGATAGAAACCACTGTAAAAAAATGAAAAGAAAAAAAGATTCAAGAGGATTGAGAGAAGAAAGTGGAGTTAAAGCAAGCTTGAGGCCATATGGTGCAGAATTTTAATTCACCTTGAGGATCATTCATTTCAAAGCTCTGGTGAATTTCCGAAGCCTATCTTATATAGTTTCCTTCCATCACAATATTAGAGAGTTAGATGCAGCTCTATCATAGAAGCTGATGACTAAGATTAGTTTGTTTATATAAAGTTTGATCAGAATAATCTTCCAGAGAGGCACATCTTATTTTCCATCTGAACTCATTATTTCATCAGTCCCAGTTGGTATCCTATAACCACCTACAGCAGCAATTCATTAGGTGTAAAGGGAGTAGTCTCCTCACTTCACAATTTTGCAAAAATTTATGCAAGTGCTTTGGTTTTACTGTTGAGTTATTTTAACTCCTTAAATTCATTAATGGTATAAAACTTTATCTCAACTGTCTACTAGGTTAAGCTAAATGATGCTCTTATAATAAATGTCAGTGACTTAAAATTAATATAGTCTAATTTCTTGCTCATGGCACAGGTTTGGTGTGGGCTGATAGGTGGGGTTTTGTTCAAGATCAATTTTGGGAGACCCAGGTGAAGGAGGTTCTCTATGGTAAGATGCTACCGCTGCAATAGGAAGTTTTGGTGTTTGCCCTAGCAGGGGAAAGGGAGGCTAGAGAACTGATGCCCAGCATTAAATACTGTAGTTTATTCTGGAAGTGGTAACTGCTCACTTTTGCTCACATTTCAAAGGTTTTTAAGTCAACATAGAGAAGTATAATCCTCTATGTTCCTGAAAGTAAGGAGATCCTAGGGTGGCTTCTGTGATTCCTGTGTCCTGGTGTTCACGCCCTGTGTACATCCCTACCCAGAAGCGGGTTTAACAGCGGGCACACCGGGTGCATGCCCTGGGCCCTGACTTCTGAAGGGCCCCGCAAAACCAACTTTACACTTTTTTTCTAATGAAAAGGGCTCAATATTTTCTTCTTTGCCTGGGGCCTCAACTGACCTTAATCCACCTGTGTTTCTACCCCCTCTGTTCCTACCCTCACACACCCCTACCCTTGCTCCTTGAGTTTGGGTAGGGCATGTGTATTAGTTTGGTAGGGCTGTCACAACTAAACACAAAGACTGGGTGGCTTTAACAACATGATTTTTTTATAGTTCTAGGGGCTAAAAGTCTGATATCAAGGTGTTGACCAAAAGTTTTCTTCGTAGGCTTCTCTCCTTTTGTTGTAGATAGCTGTCTCCTCTCTCTGTCTTAACATAGTCTTTTCTCTGAACATCTCTGTTCTAATCTCCTATTCTTATAAGGACCTCAGTCACATTGGATCAAGGCCCACCCTAATGACATCACTGTACTTTAATTACCTTTTAAAGTTCTATCTCCAAATATAGTCACATTCAGACATACTCAGGGTTCAAAATTCAGCATATGACTTTGGTGGTGGGGGAGAATACAATTCAACCCATAACAACCTGTGACTTGCTTCTGACCAATAGAATATGGCAAAAGTGAAGGGATTCTGTGGATGTAAGTAAGGTTTCAAATTACTTAATTCTGAGGTAATCAAGGGAAAATTACCCTGAATGGGGCTGAACTAAATAGACCTAAGCCTTTCTTAAAGGGGGACTGAAATTTCTAGGAAGAGAACCTCTCCTTGTGGATTCCATGAAGTAGGCATATTAAAGAAGTCCTTCTGACAAGAATGTATGTAGGTGGGCTCTAGGACCTGAGCACGTCCTCCAGCCAATAGCTGCTAGGGCCCTCAGTCATTCAGCTGCAAGGACATGAATTCTGTCAACAATCTAAATTTGCAAATAGATTCTACCCCCACCTAGCTTCCAGATGAGAATACAGCCCCAGCCAGCATCTTTATTATATTGACTTATAACAGCCTGAGCAGAATACCCTGCCAAACAACATCCAGAATCCTGACTCGTAGAAACTGTTAGATAAAAAATATGTGTTGTTAAATATGTATTATCACTAAATTTGTGATAAGTTGCTATTTGGCAATAGAAATTAACAGACAGCTATAATGACTTTTCATTATCATTTGAGGTATAGCAATCTGGAAACTTGGAAATGTGATTTCAGACACAGAGTCACTCAATCTTAAAGAATGTTAAGAAGTGTGTGTGTTTAAGAACCTCATTCTTATTTCTGATGATAGCTCTACAATTGTTTTCTCTTTGCCTAGTTTTCCTCTTTGTATAAGCTTTTTCCTCTTTGTTCATTAGCTTTTTTGTGTGTTCATGAGTATGTTCATCTGTGTGTGTGTTTTAAACAAAGCAGAGACTATCTTGTTAAATAAACTTCATCACTAGATTGTCATGTAGTGTTCAATAAATGACTTGGTTGTAATTCTTGCTCTCCTTGTTTTTCCATACAGCTAGCTAGTAGAAGCTGCTACACAAGGCTAGTTGAGTTATTGGAAAGGATTACCTCTCAAAAATTGCATCTTGCTACCTAACTGCCATTTTCAAGAGATATCAAAATCCAGTATTCAGTGGCTGCTGATAGAGGATCCAAGGACCATGCTCTTTGAAAGGTGTTGAGACAAATAATGAAATCAGACCACAATTGATGCTTTGGGAAAGTACAAACTTGAAGAGTGTATAATATATTATTTTTAGTTTTAACAGTAGCATTTTAGATTCTTTTAAATTTCTGCCTGGCATAATACATGACAAAATATATTTGTTTAATAAATAAATTAGCTTTAAGTAAAGTAGTCATTCACTTATATAATAAACAATTTTGAATGCCCACTACGTGTGATATGTGTGCTGAGGAAAATTGGGGGTAAGGGGGTATACTTTGAAAGAAAGGAGGAAACTATTAAAAATAAAAGGAAAATTTAACAAAAGAAAACACATGAATTTATCTTTAATGAATGAATAGAAAGTTGGCAATTAAAGCTTAAATGGACAAAGGAGATGGGAAAGAAGAAATAATAATTCAATGCAAAGAGCACCACAGGAACAAAAACTTCAATGTGCATAAATGACTCATTTGTTCTTATATTGGGAATAGTTTGATATGTTGTTAGAATCGACTGGAAGAAGCTAGTTCAAATTTTGTTCATAAATGTACTATAGTTTGTACAATGATTATTAAAATTTTGAATTAGATGGCCACAATGAAAAGGGCTTAGAATAATACCTAGTCCACAATACATGCTATATACATGCTTACTACTAATATTAAAAAATAAAAGTATTTCTGATGTAACTCTAGATTTCCAGATTTTTTTTTTGAGAAATTGCAACTATGCAACCATTAAAGCAATCTACTGGAGAAGCTCCTTCAGACAGAGCATATTGCTTCACAATCACCATGCCCAGATGCACCATTCCTAGGTCTTGCTCTAAGTCATGTCAAACATTTATACTATTCATTTGACCACAGTACTCATTTAAGTTTTCAAGCCCTGGTCAGGTAGTAAAGTTCAAGGTCTATTGTTGACAGAGCATACTTCTATAATTCACTCTGAGGAATATAAACTTTTTAATAAAGATAACATAAAAGCATAAAAAAATTTTAAACCAAGTAATAACACAATTGTATCTACGTTATAGTAAATTGAGCCATGTGACATTGTCTTTTTTTTGTTGTTGATAATCAAAAATACTCAAATATCAGCAATTTCCCTTGCTCCAACCTAATTAAAGGATCATTTCAGTTACATATGGTAAATGGAATGGAAAGAGGAGAAACTGGAGTTGGAGAATCCAGGTAGGGAGAAATTATCATTTTCTCAGTATGAAATGATACAAGCCTTGATGAAGATAATGGCAGTGGAAATAAAGTAAAGGAATTGAGTCAGTGAGACCTATGCTTTCTGACTACCTATTTCATACCCTCAGAAATACAAATCAAAATAAACTAAAATATTTTTAAAAGTAAATTGTATTCACTTGAGATACCATTTTGTAAGAAGGCTTGCTCTATTTAGAATTGAGGATTACTCTTGTTAGAAGCCATTGTTACTTATAAAAATGAGCGCATCTTTCAAATGTATTGGCAGAGAGAAATGCTGAGAACCAGAGTGTGAACACACACACACACACACACACACACAAACTGTGGTGGGGTTTCAGCTTGGTCACTGGACAGATGATGATGGCTTTACTTGAGAGAGTCCAAAAAAAGTTTTTGATTGAGTTACAGACTCATTTGATAACATGACAAAAACTATGTACTCTTACCCAAAAAATAAGCTCAAATATACACAATTTGAAAAATAACTTCCAAACGTTCACAGAGCCTTGAAATCCACCCATCAACTCCCCAGGAAATAGGAACCTCTAAGGTCCCAGGAAAAAGAAGCCCTGTGGCTTATGGGCTCCATTCCCTCTGAATCAGGAAGATTATCATGACCCGTGTTCCTTTCTATGAGCTTAATTATTGTCTATCATGAATATTCACTTGCATGACATTGAAAAGATAAGCATCAAATTAGGGAAAAGTAAGAAAAAGACAGAAGAAAGAAAGGCTATTTTAGGAAAAGAAAACTCTCACCTACCAATCGTAAACCTACCACTGGGATGTTTTCCTCTGTTTGAATTGCATAGAAACTCTGATCTCTGAGAAAATAGTGTGGTGGGCATTCTAGCTCATATGCATTTTTAAATAGACATCAAATATGCTGGCTTGTTATCCTAAGGATGATAAAAAGGATGCTAAATGCTGACTGCTTACTTCAAAGCCCAGTTGTAGTTGTTTTTTCTTTTATATGCCCCTTAACTCTGTGTTTTGTTTATAAGTAGACAGAAAACCATGCCTACCCAAACTGTGTCATTGGCTCCTGAAGGCCTCTGAATTGAAAGTGAATATGTACTACACATTTGTCATCATTTCTTTTAACATAGAAAAAAAAGAGTGACGTCACGGAAATGGCGCCGTGAGCAGCGCATCCGACAGATCTCCCCTAAATCACAACAAATTTATCAACTAGAAACAGAAAAATTTATCCTCGGAGCATTCCGGAGTTCCACACAAACTGAAAGCGAAAGGACTGTTATCACTTGAATCTGAGAGACGAGGGTGTGGAGGAAGCTACCGCAGCGACGCGCAAGCCGCGAGGGAGTGCGCCTGTGGTGAGTCAGCCCACACTCGGGAGCCGCGAGCAGCCGCGGGCACGTGCCCGGTCCGGTTGCAGACTGAGCATCGCCCACACTCCGGAGCACGAGCAGCCACCGGCATACCCGGTCCGCCCACACTCGGGAGCCGCGAGCAGCCGCGAGCGCGCGCGATCTGGTTGCAGAGCAAGCACCGCCCACACTCCGGAGCAGCGAGCAGCCGCTGGCGCGCACCCGGTCCGGTTGCAGAGCGAGCACCGCTAACGTTCCCAGCGGCCCGCGCACTGCGAGTGAGAGTCGCCAGCCACCGGTGCCTGGAGCACCCCATTTTCTCGCGTGCCCTGGGCATTCCACACGCCCAGAGCGCCCTACTGGCCCGCACACCCAGGGTGCCCCATTATCCTGCACCTGGTGCGATCCAGCCGCCAGCGGCAGGGCGAGCGGGAGAGGAACCAGGGTGGTCTTCTACTAGGGAGATTCTCTCCGTGGGCAGGGCACCTCACCCAGCCATTCAAGCTAACAATCAAGCGTTGGGGGAGGGGCGCACCCAGGCAGCCTAAAATACCTTCGGGAGCACAGCTGCGACCCAATCACTGAAATTAGCTTAACCCATGAAATCTGCGCACCCTCGGTTCTAATTGATAAGATCTCTCTCAGTTCAGCGACCCAAGACAAGAGGCGTGATATTTTTTAGTGCCTCTCGCTAAAGGGGCGGGGCAACTTCTGATTGATAGAGCCTCCATATTCAGGGATAAACGCTAACAAGAGGGACTTGGCAGATAATAAGATCTATACTACACTAGTCGCAAGCAGAGACTAGTGCCTCTTCTTCCCAGCCAAAACAGGTTACAAAGTGTGGAAAGCCTGGGTTGAGAGGTCCAAATAAATGCTAGGCGCTGAACAGTCACCTTGACAACAATTGACTCCCACCCCCGCCTGATTACACTGGAGGCCCTGACTGCCAGAGCCTTTCCCAAAGCCTTGCACTGAGTGGGGATAGAGTGGGGATTTCCCAGCTCTTTGAGCCTCTTACTCCCCAGGCAGAAGCAGTTGCAGCCTTATAGCTGGATCACCAGGCTGCTAAT
This sequence comes from Saccopteryx bilineata, assembly GCF_036850765.1. Classification (NCBI taxonomy): domain Eukaryota; kingdom Metazoa; phylum Chordata; class Mammalia; order Chiroptera; family Emballonuridae; genus Saccopteryx; species Saccopteryx bilineata. The sequence goes on from NC_089492.1 coordinate 232,548,868, forward strand.
TCAGAAAGGGGGGACTAGGAGAGAGAATCCAGGAAAGCAAACTCTCTCATCATTGGACCCTGCAAACGTCAACAAGCTTGACTACCAGCAAGACTAAAGCCAATTATATGACATTGCCATAGAATCCCATCAACTGCAAATCCCTACCTAAGTGTGACACAGGGGCAGAGCCTGGGGTACAGAGTCACCAACCAGGAAGAGGGAGAGAAAAAAAAAAAAAGGAAGAAGTTAACCTCTCAAAATCAAGAAAAATCCACAGACTTTACAACTTGTTCCACTAATTTTTTTGTTGTTGTTGTTTGTTTCTTCTATCTTATTGCCTTTATTTCCTCCACCTCGGTCCTTCTATTCTCTGCCCATCTTATGCTTCCCTTTTCTTGAACTACACTACCCATAAGTGTTACATTTTATTTCTCTTCTTCATCCTCACCCTCCTTTAAGGTTATACTCCAAAACACTTAACTCTCACTCTCTCCTCTTTTGTTTTTTTTTTTTTGATTTGCTTTATTTTGTTTTTTTCTCTTCCTTTTTTATTTCTTCCTTCGTTTTTCTCTTTTTCTTATTTTTTCCTTTCTATTCGTTTTTTCTTTTCTCGTTTTACTTTCCTCCCATTTAATCCTCAATCACGAACAAATTAGTTAATTTGGGACTCAAGGCTTTTTTTGGCTTTATTTTTTTTTTCCTTTTGTTTTTGTTTTTTTCATGTTTGTTTATTTTTGTGGCATTTTGGGTCCACCCAATCCAAGGTCTCCATTGTATTTAGTCTTCGCTCCACTTAATACAACAGATTTTTCCTTATTATTTTTATTTTTTTTCTTTATTATTCTTTTTTTGGTCCTTTTTTCTGGTTCCCTCTTATCCCTCTCATTATATCTCTTAGTTGACCATCACTTACAAGCAAATCATCTTATGCTTGTCTAAAATTTTCTTCCTTTTTTTTTTTTTTTGCATTTAGTAGGTCCCTACTCCCTTTTTTTTCCCCTTGAACTCTTCACCCCAAATCAGGCCCTTCATTATAGGCACGATATTTCCCTGAGGAGGGGAGAGAAGGGAAAGAGAAGAAAGAAAAAAAGGGGGAAATAATGAATTATTACTGTATTTTTTTTGTGGGGTGTTTTACCTTTTTTTTTTTTTTTACTTTTTATTCTTTATTAATTCTAATTAGTGCTATCAACAAGACCACCCTCAGATGCCAATAAGAAAGAGGAAATCGAATATTATGGATACAAAAGAAAGAGAGGTAACACAAATAGATGTGGAAAAATCTATGGAGAAAAGACTTAACATATTGGAAGCCTTGGAGTTAAATGACAGAGAATTTAAAATAGAAATCTTAAAAATACTCAGAGATATACAAGAAAACACAGAAAGGCAATATAGGGAGATCAGAAAACAACTCAATGAACACAAAGAATATATTACTAAGGAAATTGAAACTATTAAAACAAATCAAACAGAAATGAAAAACTCAATTCACGAGCTGAAAAACGAGGTAACAAGCTTAGCTAACAGAACAGCCCAGATTGAGGATAGGATTAGTGAAATAGAAGACAAACAACTTGAGGCACAACAGAGAGAAGAAGAAAGAGACTCAAAAATAATAAAAAACGAGAAAGCCCTACAGGAATTGTCTGACTCCATCAGAAAGAATAACATAAGAATAATAGGTATATCAGAGGGAGAAGAGAAAGAAAATGGAATAGAGAATATACTCAAACAAATAATAGACGAGAACTTCCCAAGACTGTGGAAAGAACTAAAGCCTCAAATTCAAGAAGCAAACAGAACACCAAGTTTTCTTAACCCCAACAAACCCACTCCAAGGCACATCATAATAAAGATGACACAAACCAATGACAAAGAAAAAATTCTCAAGGCAGCCAGGGAAGAGTACAACATATAAAGGAAGGCCTATTAGATTATCATCAGATTTCTCAGCAGAAACTCTACAAGCTAGAAGAGAGTGGACCCCAATATTTAAAGCCCTGAAAGAGGGGAACTTTCAGCCAAGAATACTATACCCATCAAAGCTATCCTTCAAGTATGAAGGAGATATAAAAACATTCACAAATACAGAAAAGATGAGAGAATTTATCAATAGAAAGCCCCCACTCCAGGAAATACTAAAGGGGGTTTTCCAACCAGATTCAAAGAACAAAAGAAAACAACATCACAAGTAACAGCTCCACCAAGAACACAATAAAACCAAACTTAAACTGTGACAACAAAGGAAAAAAAGGGGGGAGAGGATGGAGATTAACAGTAACAAAGGACGATGAAGTGCAGAAATACTTATAAGAAAGGGTACTACAATAAATATGGTAGGTACCCTTTTCATTACTTAATGGTAACCACCCTTGAAAAAACCACCACAAAAACACTTGACTTAAAAAAGGTAGCAACAGAGGAAAGAAGTATGGAACACAAACAAACAAAAACAAATGATAGAAAAACAAAAGAGAAGAATCAAACTAGATACAAAACTAACAGAAAGCAATTTATAAAATGGCAGTAGGGAACCCACAAATGTCAATAATTACACTAAATGTAAATGGATTAAACTTACCAATAAAAAGACACAGAGTAGCAGAATGGATTAAAAAAGAAAATCCAACTATATGCTGCCTACAAGAAACACATCTAAGCAACAAGGATAAAAACAAATTCAAAGTGAAAGGCTGGAAAACAATACTCCAAGCAAACAACACCCCAAAAAAAGCAGGCATAGCAATACTCATATCTAATAATGCTGACTACAAGACAGAAAAAGTACTCAGAGACAAAAATGGTCATTTCATAATGATTAAGGGGAAGTTGAATCAAGAAGACATAACAATCCTTAATATATATGCACCAAACCAAGGAGCACCAAAATATATAAGATAGGTACTTATTGACCTTAAAACAAAAACTAACAAAAATACAATCATACTTGGAGACCTCAATACACCGCTGACGGCTCTAGATTGGTCATCCAAACAGAGAATCAATAAAGATATAGTGGCCTTAAACGAAATACTACAACACCTGGATATGATAGACATCTACAGGACACTTCATCCCAAAGCGAAAGAGTATACATTTTTCTCTAGTGTACATGGAACATTCTCAAGAATTGACCATATGTTGGGCCACAAAGACAATATCAGCAAATTTAGAAAAATTGAAATTGTACCAAGCATATTTTCTGATCATAAAGCCTTGAAACTAGAATTCAACTGCAAAAAAAGATGAGGAAAAACCCACAAAAATGTGGAAACTAAACAACATACTTCTAAAAAATGAATGGGTCAAAGAAGAAATAAGCGCAGAGATCAAAAGATATATACAGACAAATCAATGAAAGTACGACATATCAGAATCTCTGGAATGCAGCAAAAGCAGTAATAAGAGGAAAGTTCATATCACTTCAGGCCTATATGAACAAACAAGAGAGAGCCGAAGTAAACCACTTAACTTCACACCTTAAGGAACTAGAAAAAGAAGAACAAAGACAACCCAAAACCAGCCGAAGAAAGGAAATAATAAAAATCAGAGCAGAAATAAATGAAATAGAGAACAGAAAAACTATAGAAAAAATCAATAAAACAAGGAGCTGGTTCTTTGAAAAGATCAACAAAATTGACAAACCCTTGGCAAGACTCACCAAGGAAAAAAGGCACAGGACCCAAATAAATAAAATCCAAAATGAAAAAGGAGAGATCACCACAGACATCATAGATATACAAAGAATTATTGTAGAATACTATGAAAAATTATATGCCACCAAATACAACAATCTAGAAGAAATGGATAAATTCCTAGAACAATACAACCTTCCTAGACTGAGTCATGAAGAAGCAGAAAGCCTAAACAGACCAATCCGCAGGGAGGAAATAGAAAAAACTATTAAAAACCTCCCCAAAAATAAAAGTCCAGGCCCAGACAGTTATACTAGTGAATTCTATCAAACATTCAAAGAAGACTTGGTTCCTATTCTACTCAAAGTCTTCCAAAAAATTGAAGAAGAAGCAATACTTCCAAACACATTTTATGAGGCCAACATAACCCTCATACCAAACCTGGCAAGGATGGCACAAAGAAAGAAAACTACAGATCAATATCTCTAATGAACACAGATGCTAAAATACTAAACAAAATACTGGCAAATTGAATACAGAAACATATTAAAAAAATAATACATCATGATCAAGTGGGATTCATCCCAGAATCTCAAGGATGGTTCAACATACGCAAAACGGTTAACGTAATACACCATATCAACAAAACAAAGAACAAAAACCACATGATCTTATCAATAGATGCAGAAAAGGCTTTTGATAAAATACAACACAATTTTATGTTTAAGACTCTCAACAAAATGGGTATAGAAGGAAAATATCTCAACATGATAAAGGCCATATATGATAAACCATCAGCCAACATCCTATTAAACGGCATAAAACTGAGGACTTTCTACCTTAAATCAGAAACAAGACAAGGTTGTCCACTCTCTCCACTCTTATTTAACGTGGTGCTAGAAGTTCTGGCCAGAGCAATCAGACAAGACAAAGAAATAAAAGGCATCCATATCGGAAAAGAAGAAGTAAAGGTAGCACTTTTTGCTGATGATATGATCCTATACATCGAAAACCCAAAGGACTCCACAAAAAGATTATTAGAAACAATAAACCAATACAGTAAGGTCGCAGGATACAAAATTAACATACAAAAGTCCATAGCCTTTCTATATGCCAACAATGAAATATTAGAAAACGAACTCAAAAAAATAATCCCCTTCACGATTGCAACAAAAAAAATAAAATACCTAGGAATAAACATAACAAAGAATGTAAAGGACCTATATAATGAAAATTACAAAGCATTGTTAAGGGAAATCAAAAAAGATACAATGAGATGGAAAAATATTCCTTGTTCTTGGATAGGAAGAATAAATATAATCAAAATGGCCATATTACCCAAAGCAATATACAAATTTAATGCAATTCCCATCAAAATCCCTATGAGATTTTTTAAAGAAATGGAACAAAAAATCATCAGATTTATATGGAACTATAAAAAACCCCGAATAGCCAAAACAATCCTAAGGAAAAAGAATGAAGCTGGGGGCATTACAATACCTGACTTTAAACTATATTATAGGGCCACGATAATCAAAACAGCATGGTATTGGCAGAAAAATAGACACTCAGACCAATGGAACAGAATAGAAAGCCCAGAAATAAAACCACATATATATGGTCAAATAATCTTTGATAAAGGGGCCAACAACATACAATGGAGAAAAGAAAGCCTCTTCAACAAATGGTGTTGGGAAAAATGGAAAGCCACATGCAAAAGAATGAAACTCGACTACAGCCTGTCCCCGTGTACTAAAATTAATTCAAAATGGATCAAAGACCTAAATATAAGACCTGAAACAATAAAGTACATAGAAGAAGACATAGGTACTAAAATCATGGACCTGGGTTTTAAAGAACATTTTATGAACTTGACTCCAATGGCAAGAGAAGTGAAGGCAAAGATAAATGAATGGGACTACATCAGAATAAAAAGTTTTTGCTCAGCAAGAGAAACTGATATCAAAATCAACAGACAGCCAACTAAATGGGAAATGATATTTTCAAACAACAGCTCAGATAAGGGCCTACTATCCAAAATTTACAAAGAACTCATAAAACTCAACAACAAACAAACAAACAATCCCATAAAAAAATGGGAAGAAGAAATACAAATGGCCAACAGATATATGAAAAGATGCTCAGCTTCATTAGTTATTAGAGAAATGCAAATCAAAACTACAATGAGATACCACCTCACCCCTGTTAGATTAGCTATTATCAACAAGATGGGTAATAGCAAATGTTGGAGAGGCTGTGGAGAAAAAGGAACCCTCATTCACTGTTGGTGGGACTGTAAAGTAGTACAACCATTATGGAGGAAAGTATGGTGGTTCCTCAAAAAACTGCAAATAGAACTACCTTATGACCCAGCAATCCCTCTACTCAGTATATACCCCAAAACCTCAGAAACATTGATACGTGAAGACACATGTAGCCCTATGTTCATTGCAGCACTGTTCACAGTGGCCAAGACATGGAAACAACCAAAAAGCCCTTCAATAGAAGACTGGATAAAGAAGATGTGGCACATATACACTATGGAATACTACTCAGCCATAAGAAATAATGACATCAGATCATTTACAGCAAAATGGTGGGATCTTGATAACATTATAAGGAGTGAAATAAGTAAATCAGAAAAAAACAAGAACTACATGATTCCATACATTGGTGGAACATAAAAATGAGACTAAGAGACATGGACAAGAGTGTGGTGGTTACCAGGGGTGGGGGGAGGGAGGACATGGGAGGGAGGGAGGGAGAGAGTTAGGGGGAGGGGGAGGGGCACAGAGAACTAGATAGAGGGTGACGGAGGACAATCTGACTTTGGGCGAGGGGTTTGCAACATAATTTGATGACAAAATAACCTAGACATGTTTTCTTTGAATATATGTACCCTGATTTATTAATGTCATCCCATTACCATTAATAAAAATTTATTTAAAAAAAATCCATTTCTCACTCTCTCCCATCTGTTAGGCTGTAAACACCATATTATAATGGACAGCTTCTTCTTTATCTGGAATATAAAGCATATCCACTACATCTCATAATATCTGAGAGTAATCAAAGTCTAGAATGGAAGTTTACTTCTTTGTCTACTTCCTTGTAGTTTGTGAATGGTACAAAGAACATTAAAAATTACTTTAAAGATTACCTTCAAATGAGACTTTTCTTAAATAAATTGACATACTTATGAGTCATTAGCTCATAAATCATAGGATAGTTTACCTAGATTAAATAAGGATTTATTCACTCTCTGCTTCAGTTTTCTCATCTAAAGAGGAAAACTAATAACAGCATCCTCTTTGAAAAGTCATTGTGAGAATTGAATTAGTCAATAAATAAAAAATATTTAGAACATATTGCTTAATATGTAGCTAGCACTCAGTAAAAGTTGACTATAATCTTATCATCATTATCACTTTTGATACAGAGAGAGATAAAGTGATTTATTCAAAGTGTTCCAGAAATGCAATAACAGTTAAGAATAGGACCTAGTGTATAGGATTGAAAGTTCCAATGAGCATGGAATATAGTTTGGGTTTAGCTCAATGGCTTACTGCTGTAAGCCATTGAGCTAAAAGGTGCTGCTGCTTATACAGTATATAAATTGACAGTTGTTCAGGGAGTGCACTTTTTGTTAATGACAAGGTGTAGGGTATGGCCATGTTAGTATGTAAGGTAATGTAGGATAAAATCATTATAAGAAAAGATTTTTTTTTTTTAGGTGAGAAGAGGGGAGTTAGTGAGATAGCCTCTCACATGAGCTCTGAGCAAGATCCACTCCACACTTCTCCTGTGTGTCCTGACTGGGAATCAAACCCAGGACATCCATACACTGGGCTGATGCTCTATTCACTGAGCCACTGGCTAGGGCCTATAGGAGAAGGTTTCTAAGGACTGAAAAGATACAGTATTGGGACAATCATCATTACATATATTAACCCTTTGAGTAGTATGAATGTTCAAGTACGTCCTCATGCCTCGACTATCCAGAGTACAATCAATTTATTTTAAAAATGTGTGAGGCAACACTAAAAAAAGGCAAATATATGTTCTTCTTGTTTCCCTAAGTTGAGTATCAAAAAACATGATTTTAAGTTAATAAAACTGTAATTTCATATTTTGAAAAAAAACTCACTCCTGGGGGTTAGCAAGCATGAAAAAAACTCACTACTTAAAGGGTTAAAATTAGAAGAATTAACACAGGGTTAGTGTCAGAACATGACAATGAGCCAAGAACAAAAATGAGGGAAAATGACCCAGGGTTGGTGAATGACTTTGTAGAAAACTTGAATGGTGGTTGGTGTAGCCTGATGACATGAGAAACAAAGCTGGGTGCTTTTAATAAAGGGAGAATGGTATGAAAAAATAAGGATACCATCCACTCAACTTTCAGGGCCTATAGTAAGGAAGGTTTGGGTGATAAAACAACCTGTGATTGAGAGGAATGTTGGGGAAACATTTGAAGAGAGTCAGTTTTCTGTTAGAGCAAGATAATTATAGTAGAGGCTCATAAAATGGGTGAGCTTAGAGGTTTGTATCAATGTTGGGTTCTGGGGAGTGAGGGAGGGGAGAATTTCAGTAGTCAGTAAAGTTTAGGAAACAGAGGTAAAAAAAATGAGTCAGAAAAGTCATTGGGTATTAGAGTCCTGGGTATGTAATATGACTGTGGTTTTCTCAGGATAACTGACTTGATTTGAATAAGAGGCATGCAGAGATTTGTCCTAAAGATCCCAGATAGTTATAGAGAAGTTATGAGTGTATAGGGGAAGGATGGAGTAGGGAGAACATTTCCCAGAGCAAGAAGAGTTCTGGGTCTCCCTTTATTACTGCCAATGAAGCTGAAATGTTCTTCAGAACGTGGTCTTATTTTAAATGCAAAAACTCTCTTCTTTACTGCATTTTGCAAGGTGATATTTATATGCCAATAACAGGTTAAATCATTCTTGACTTTAAGGATAGCTGTCTTAAAAATAAGAATCTGTACCACAAGTTTATGAGCATCCTCAATAGTGCTCAATTCTCTTTCTCTAGTAATTTTAGAAATGTGAAGGTCTTCAGAGTAACTGCACTGTTATTATTTGTTTGTATGTCTACTTCCATGTTTGACTATAATATATTTTGCATTCTGATTTCATATTATCATCATCTCTGTACCCCTAAATACCTAAAAGAACATTTTTATTGATGTGTTAATGCTAAATATTTTAATATCTTAAAAGTTCAGTTCATAATTGCATGCTCTATCTTAAAAGGTACTCATGTTTTAAAGCTTTCTAATAAGGATCAACTTTCACAACTTGGAGCAATGAATAGTCAATTAAATTTAACACATTTTGAAATATTGGTTTATTCATGTTAGGCACCAAAGGGGGATACAATGAATAAAACATTGTTTTTGTTTTTGAGAAGATAACTTTCCAAAAAGAAATGAAATTTGGAACCAAATCAATCAATCCAATCAATTGTCATTTTGGAATAAGTAAATTCATTGATCCTCCCTTATCTCTACTCTTTAAAGAAGGACTTGATTTCTGAACATCCAATCACTCAGGGTTATGACCTGTAGCAAGGCATCAACAACCATCTTTCTCTGCAGCTGTGTCCCAGTAGTGTGGTTAATGAATGTCGTATCAGTAAGTTCGTGGTAGTTAAATTAAAATACTAACAATTATAAAATGCATTCTTATATTTAAATATTTCATATATAATTTCTTTTTTTTTTTTTTCTTTTTCTGAAGCTGGAAACGGGGAGAGACAGTCAGAAAGACTCCTGCATGCGCCCGACCGGGATCCACCAGGCACGCCCACCAGGGGCGATGCTCTGCCCACCAGGGGGCGATGCTCTGCCCCTCCGGGGCATCGCTCTGTTGCGACCAGAGCCACTCTAGTGCCTGGGGCAGAGGCCAAGGAGCCATCCCCAGAGCCCGGGCCATCTTTGCTCCAATGGAGCCCCGGCTGTGGGAGGGGAAGAGAGAGACAGAGAGGAAGGAGAGGGGGAGGGGTGGAGAAGCAGATGGGCGCTTCTCCTGTGTGCCCTGGCCGGGAATCAAACCTGGGACTTCTGCACGCCAGGCCGATGCTCTACCACTGAGCCAACCGGCCAGGGCCTCATATATAATTTCAAACAAAATGAAAAGGGAAGCTAAGTTTCTCCTTGTAATATACATGCTATTTATGAGTTGTATTATGATAAAAATACATTTGCTTTAACAACATCCTTAGTAATTTTCTGAGTCCTGCTGAGAAGTAAGTGCTTGGAGAACTTGACAAAGGGAGAAGGACAGAAATTGGCAAGAATAGTTAACAGAAGTCATACCTCATCAGTGGGAGTCAAAATAATACAATTTACATGATTCTAAGAAAACGGGGTTTCTAAGTGGCCACCAAATAGCGCTATATATATATATATATTAGTCAGCCTGCCTGCCACCTGGCAAACTGTCAGTTTGTAGATGAAAGAAAGTGCTGCCTCAAAGTAACTTAAAATTGCTGTGTGGGCAGGGTGATGAATGATTACCACAGATTGCTATTCCCCCAGCCCTTAATGGGACTTTATAAAATGCAACTTTATGTACAAACATTCCTTATTTTAAAAAAATGCTCAGCTATAGGGAGGTTTCAGTACTCATGGAATGCAGATCCTATGTGCGTCCTCTGTCTGCCTATCTGTTGGGCAGAGTTTGAGGCAAAATTAATTAGCTCACCAAAAGGTATAAGTGTCAGGAAAAAGGACAGGATTAAGCAATGATCTGAAAATCTCGTTTTGTAATCTTCAGTTGAAGGAACTGGGTGTAATCTGAGAAGTGGAGTTTGAATGTCCATTGGGACAGTTCTTTCTGGCTAAGCCTATTTCTGCTTAAGGATACTAGCTTAGTTGGCCTTCATTCAAACCAGATTATTCAAGCATCTAATATGTGGCCTAGGATGGAACAGTGAATGTGATGGAAGTGGTATCATGCCTGGCATGGCAATCTTACTGTAAGACGGAGAATGAAAATATGGTACACTAAATGCTCCCATAACAAAAACATAGGTTTTATAAGACCTCATAGGAGCCACTAATCTAGAAGCAAGGGTCATAGAAGACCCTTGAAAGAAGAAAGTTGAACCTGAAGTCAGTAGAATAAGTAAGCACTAGTATAGTAAAGAGGTGGTGGAAGAAAGGACCTAGAGGGAGAGATTATTTCAGGGATAAGAAATTGCTTATGCAAAGGCCAAAAATTGGGAAAGCATGGTGCATTCAAAGACTTAAAGAACGTTAGTATAATTGGGTCAGGTATTGCCTATGTTTCTAGAGAGGGGCAGGAGAGGAAGGAGATAGTGTCCAGAGATGAAGCAGTCAAAATAAGCAAGGTCCAAATATGAAGAGCCTGTATAGCAATTAATAAATTGGGACATTTTCATTGGGAGACATTAAAGGATTTTAGCAGAGGACTGAAATAATTCCTTGGAAAGTAATATAGTATAGTAGTTGTACCCATAAACCCTGTTATCTGACATCTGGGGTTCAATCCCCACCTCTGGAACTTATTAACTGTGTGTCCTAGGACTAGTTATTTAACCTCTGGCATTCCATAATCACTATGTGACCCTCATAATAAAGGGGGTAGCACTTTTCATTGTCATCTTGGTTAAAGCCAATGTAATTAATCCCTTTTTTACTTAAATTCTAACCATTGATAATTTCAACAATCTAATGGCAAGTGAAAACATGCTTCCATTCTTTGCATCCAGGATAGTTCTGTTGAGTCACACCACTTTCTTAAAAAAACAATAAATGAGACTTTACAAGCATTTCCCAGTAGAGTTCTCTAAATCAGGTAGATTCTGAAAAAGATGCCATTTTCACATTATGAAAAACTAGAGTTTCCAAAGGAAGGAGAGGAAAAAAACAGTGTCCAGAGAGGTAGCTGTCATACAAACTACCTTTATTTCTTGCCAAAAAAGTTAAATCTGAAAGCTAACAAGCCTCTAGATCTAACTACCTGTTTACAAGAATCCCAGAGGACAAAGTAATATTTTATTAGTCATCATGACAATCCAATCATCAAAATCTAGAATGTGGAAAAGTCTACAAAACTAATAACCCATTTTATCATCAAATAAATGTGTAAGAAGAAAAAAAGGAAGAGAAATCAGCAAATTAAAATAACCTTAAGAGATATTTCATCCAATTCAATGTGCCTTCTCTGTTTGGATCTTGATTTGAACAAACTAACTCCTGAAAGAAAAAAAAAAAACTTTTGAATTCTGAAAATGTATTTGATAATATTAAGAAATTATCAGTTCAAGGGCCATAAGAATAATATTCTTGTTGCATTTTGTCTTCTTTTATATCTTAGAGAGACTACTGAATTGTTTACAAGTTAAATAACACATGGATTATCTTCAAAATATCAAGTGGTGGGAGGATATTATTAACTTATAACAAGATCAGTTATAAGTTAATAATTATCAAACTATTGTGTGATGGGCATGTGGGAGTTTATTATCATATTTTATTCACTTTTGTTTACATTTTAGGTTTTCTATAATAAAAACCTGAAACATTCACAAAATATAAAGTTGCCATAAAAATAACAGGTAACTCATTCACTGAAAATACATTACATCAATACCACTCAAAAAGCAATATCTGTCTCAGAGAACTTTGCAAACACAGGGGGATTATTAAGACTTTTGCAACAATAAATGAAAATGGTAAAATTTTAGAAGTCCAAACAGGTGGAAACGAATTGAGTACAGGCAAGAGCAGCACTGCCATCATCATCATCTATGAGTGTGTCAAAAATGCCCACCCCAGACCCTCTGCGGCTGAACTTGTATTTAACAACCTTCCCTGTGACTGATGTACGCATTAAACTGTGGGGCTCAGTGGGCTTCAGGTCTAGGAGACTTCCATAGCATTGTTGTAAGCTAAAGTCACAGTGGGTGGTTAAAAGAGAAGAGAAGCCATTACATACAGAACTGTGCAATTTTTATAAAATGCTATTTCACTTATTCACTCAACATATGTTTATTGAGCACATGCCATAGGTAAAAAATTGTTTTATGGGCTGAGGATACTGTAGATAATTTTTAAAAATCTCTAACCTCATGGAATTTATTCTAATAATAATTAGCTAACTCATACTAAGGGCTTATTAGGTATTAATAATTGTTCCAAGCCCTTTATATGTATAGTTCACAAGAAAAAAATAGCAGTGAAAGAATAGGTTAAAAAATGATCAAATTAAAACATGATATTAAACATTGACCATGTAAACCTAACCTTACAAGCAGAGCTATCATTTCTAATCAATCACATATTGTTCCTCTTCCCTTAAGCTTGGCATAATTGCTCAGGACACATTGACTTCCATGTGTTACACTAATGTCGTTCTACTCATTCCTATTTCCCTGATTCCTAGAATCATCACATGACCCAATTTCCTATGGAGCCACACCGAAATAGTAGGAAGAGAGCAGACATAGTTTGAGAATTTACTCTGTGCTAGGTATAAATACTTTATGAAAAGCACTCATCCAAATTCTCAGAACATCACCACAAAGTAAATATCTCTTCAATTTTACTGAAAAAATATTACAACTCAGATTAACTAATTTTTCCAAAGTCACAAAGCTTCCAAGAGTTAAGCTTCTCTAAACTCAGTCTTATGGCTCTAAAACTTGAGATGTACCAGAATCACCTAAAGGGCTTATTGAAACAAACCACAGGCCCCTCCCTAGGGTTTCTGATTCAGTAGGGTTGGAGTCTGAAAATTTGCAGTTTAAATAACACTCAGTGGAATGGTGAGGCTGCTGCTCACACTTTGAGGACAACAGCCTTAATATATATTTGACCTACTTCACAGAGTAAGTCTGCTTCCTCTGCCATGGTCCATTGAATAGTTTAAGGTAGCTATTGTATTGGTTAGCATAACACAACAGTTATAACAATTATACTCCAAAATACAGAATAGCTCAAATAATAGAGGACTTATTCCTCATTTGTGATGGTCCAAGGCAGTGTTCCTGTCAGCAAGATAGCCCTTTTCCAGTGGACATTCAGTGTCCCAGGCCAAAGACGCCTCTGAAATCTTCAAAAACGTGGTTTCTTGAATCAATATGTCCACCTCTTTTCAGTCATAAAGAATGGAGAAAAAATAGGGAGACCCATGAGTAAGAATTCTATATGGATCAGGTCTGGAAGGACACAGGGCATTCTTTGCTTTTGCTGAAACACACAGTCACATGGCCACAATTAGCTACATGGGAGGCATAACATATACTTTAGCCTTATGCCCAAGGAAAAGAAAAAATGAATTTGAGTGAGCATCTTTTGATCTCTACCACCACAACCCTGTTCATTTCCTGTTTTCCCCTTCTTGCCTGCAGTTAAAAATTGTAAATTTCTTGGGCATGAAATTTTTATTAGTATATAAATGCAAGGCACTGTACTGGACCCTAGGGATTCGTGCAGCAATAAATGCAGTCTGATTTCCTGAACTTCACTATGTATCTAGGACTTTCCATTAAATAAATAATTACAATTGTTATAAGAGCAATGAAGTAGTATAGGTTGTAACTGTATTCTAACATAGTCGGCCCAGGGTGGCAGTAGGTGTTAAAGTGTGTAAAGGAGACTTCCTCAAGAAAGTTGTTTAAGGAGATGCCTGGAGGAAGAGTAGGCATTCGCTCTGCAAAGATCAGAGTGAGAGAAGATGGCTAAGAAAACATTGTGTCCAAGTAGAGAATAGTATGTGAGAAAGTTCCAAAGAGAAAAAAAGCATGAAACAGCTGTCAGAGGGAAGGGGGATGAGGGGATGGGATCAGAGAAGATGAAGGGATTAGTGAAATTATACATACATAACACATAGATACAGATAACAGGACATCAAATCCCAGAGGGAAGAGGGGAGGGAGCTAGGGGGATGGAGGCAAAGAGGATGTAATAGGGGACACAGGGGTGGGGGGTAAAGCAGTTGTATTGAGTGGAACACTTGAATCCATGTTGACACGATAAATTAAAATTAATTAATAAAATAAAATACCAATGTGGCCGGCACATAGAGAATGATAAAGAGGATGGCTCCAGTGGGGCTCCTGAGGCAGCAGGCAGGACTATGCAGACAATACTGAAATTGACATTTTATCCAAAAAAAAGTTACTAAGTAAGTACCTCTCATGGTTGTTTTCAGTTAAGGACTGCAAATAATAAAGTGGAAAACACAAACACGGTTCATGACTTCATGGAGATTACTTAATAGCTAAGACATTTAGCAAATAATTACCTATAAAATTAAGCAGTGTGATTTATTTTAAGGGCCATAGCAGGAATCCCATTGTGTGGATATTTAGGTACAATTCTTCAACCAGCTCCTAATCCATTAAATGCTACTTTTATTCAGCTAGCATTTCTCCATCTGGTCCACCAGCCTATCATGAGAATCTGTTAAATGTCTTGCTGAGGTTCAGATAAATGTCAGCACAGATTTCACATTTTCCTTTAAGTGAACCTGCTCTGCTAGGCTTCCAGTGCTCTGGGAACCCCACTGAGAACAAGAAAAGTCAACCATTCAGGGTAAGCTGTTGAACAAACAGAGATGCGTTCCTTCAAGGCTGACTGCTTGTCAAAAGTGGTGTTAAAATGCTGCCTTGTCACAACTAGAGAAGTGTGGTCTATCACAGAATACACATATGGCTGAATTTAGTGGCACCTTGGATCCCCATATGAGCTTTGTCACTGCCAACCCAGTTACCCACTGGACTCTATAGTACTCAACAACACAGAGATGGGTTGAGGAGATCAGTCAGTATATTTCACTCATTCCATCAACCAAAATTAACTGGTTACCTACTCACAGTCAGCTGCAGGTACTGAGGCTACAGAGCAGAATAAGTCAAGAGCCTCCCTCTTGAGAGTCTCATAGTCTAGTAAGAAAAGCAGGCACAAAACAGACACTTATGATACAATGTGGAAAATGCTAAATCTAGGTACTGAGGACAACATAATTAATCCTGCATGGGAAACTCAGAAAAGCTTTCACATGAGAGATAACATTGGACCAGGTCTTTATCAAGGACTGTGAGTTCAAGACTGGGTGGAGTGTGCATAGAGGGCTGTAGGACATTCCAGGCAGAATAAACAATAAGCAAGATGTGGAATCTTGCAAGGGGTCAGTCACATTCAAGGAAAGAGAGGTAAGAAGACTGTTGTAGCTGCAGTGGGTTGGAGAAGAGGGTTGGGGAGGGGAGACTGTCAGGACATGTGGTTAGAGGGGAAGACTATGCTGATACTATGTCAGATACCACATCAAAGTGTTTATATTACATCCTGAAAGCAATGGAGAAACTGGAGATTTGTAAGGCAGAAATTACATATGAAGATCATATTAACTTCGAAAGTAAGATTCCCATCTGTCTGAGATAGTCCAATATAATAAATAATGCAGCAAGCTAGTATAGAATAACACAAGCACTTGACTGTTCTACCACTTATTAGCTATGCTACCTTGGGTAATTAACATCTCCTGCTTTTTACAAATAAAATTACTATACCTTCATCTATGCCTTGATTTGAGTATAAATTCAGTAAATATTAGTTCTGGTAATGGTTTCCTAAGTCTAAACTATGAATCTAAGAATTCATGGATAATAACTTATTTTTTATTATTAGCAACAATAACAATAATAAAGGTAGTATGTATTGATTACTTAGCATATGCCCATTAACATTTACTTTATAACTATTTTATGTCTTGTGATATTTCTAAGGGATAGATATTATAATTGTCATTATATAAATTAGAAAATAAAGTTAAGCAATCCTAAATACTCAAGCAAATTCTATAACTCAAGCAACAGAGCACGTAACTAGTGAGGCCTGGAATAGAAAGAAGCAGTCCATCCTCCATATTGTTTCTTGGCTTAAATAAATTACCTGCTCCCATCCTCTTGCAATTATCTGAGCCAAATATATTTTGATGCCATGGTTTAATCAGACAACAAGAATATTGTGCCATGGGGCTGAAGCCAACGCTACCCTCCTTTGTTGTCTTGCTATCACATGAGCCAGTCAAGAGGCAAAGAGTCTTTCCTACAGAAGTCTGCTCACACTTATCCTTTTCTCTGTTCCCTCTTACCATCCACTTAGTGGGCCATTTATCTACCTCCTCTGGGATTTTTTCTTCTTTTATGCAGCAAGCACACAGTAAAGATCTGCCACTTGGACTACACTGTCATTGGGGTGAGTTATCTCACTTCTATTGACACCTGACATTCAGGCATGCATGAAAAAGTCTGTCCATGCTCAAGATAGAGGTCCTGAAGGAGATTACGGGAGGGGGGGGACGAGGAGGACTCCCCTCACTGGGCCTTAAGACTATACACCCTGAATTCTGAAGATTCTGAGTACTTCTCAGCCTAATGAAAATATTTGTTTACACTCTGGCAATTAATTCCACTGTCAAGACCTTTAGATAAGACTCCCCTAGAGAAAAAATAGTGAGTGGTGAGAGAAAGACATGAAAATCTACTCTCTACTCATATAACTTAGTGTCAGACACATGAACCAAGAACTCAAGCTTCTGTCTTCCAGGTGGTGTATATTTGTCAAGTGTTGCAGAGCAGTGAAGGGCACACTGGGTGTGGTGATTTAGGGCATGGGTCTGGGAATCAGACAGAGATCACTTTGACCTCTTGCTTGCTTGCTTATTTATTTATTTATTTATTTATTAGCTACATAATCTGAGGGCGGTTATGTAACTCTTCGTTAAGTTTTAGTTTTCTCACTTGCAAAATGGAAGAAATAATATTTAATTTTCAGGGTTGTAAAAATTAAATGAAATGTTATATAAAGTGCCTAGAATAGTGCCTGATATTCATTAGGTACCCAATAAATGAAGGTATCCTACTCAAATTATTATTTAATAATTATGTATATTTTCTGACTGCACTGCTTGAATTTAACCAAAGAATGGGCAAGTCTCCATTTCATAAGCTACTGTGACTTAATGATTTGAAAGCATTATTCATAAAGGAAAAATATCACATGAGTTATCCACTGCTTTCCTTTTGAATTATTTATGAAGTGTTTGGTAATAGAAATTCATGTTAGTCAGAATAAAAACTATGAGTTGATGTTTGCAGTGCCATGCTTTAAAAAAAGATTGAGTAGCTTGAGAAAACATTATTTCACAAATTGTGTTCTTGCTTAATGATTTAATCACTAAGGATACATGGTAACATGTATTCTAAATAAGTACTCGAAAGAAAAATACATATACGGATTCTCACTACCTACTCAACAATCTGTAACTTAGCTTTTGTAATTAAATGGTCATTTAAAAAAAAAAAGCCAAAAATTTTTTTTGTAGGAAAGGCCTAGGGAAGATGGAAAAGAATAAGGAAAAACCTCAAATGAACTGGAAATACGCACTATAATACAGATAGGATACTCTTTGCAAGATGCCTATGATAACCTCCTCAGGAGAAAATACTGTCAGGAAACCAATGAATAGTCTTATTTCAAATCTTCCTTTAATCTACCCACCATTACCCCCATTATACAAAGGTAATTAATAGCCCAGAAATATTAAATCACTTGCTTAAGGTCATGCAACTGAAAATATTGAAGACAAAACTTGAAACAAAGCCTCTACTACACTCTATTACACGCTGCTGCTTTTATTGAACTTACAAGGGGGTTGCATTTAGCAGCATTTCTCAACTAATTGGTGAAGGAAGTTTAAACAGGAATGACCCTGCCTATCAATTTACAATTCCCATAAATTCCATCATCATACCCTTATACAATAGAATTGTCCAGATTCTAAAACTCCTTAAGAAGAGAATTGTGGCAGAAACATTGAATCGATCATTTCCTGACCCTTACCATAAAATCACTAAATTTGTTCACCAGGTGAGTGGCAAATACTCAGTGGTAGGTGGGCTTACAATGAAGCTTCAAGGCTGCTTCTAAGGCCTTACAAGGGGCCCTAGCAACTTGGTGTTTGGGATTTTTATTCACTCTCTTAAAGAACCTTTTTGCTTTATGAAAGATAAATCTAACCCTGTGCTAAGGGATTGCTGGCCTTGACCCTACATTCAAAAAATGAATCACAATTTGTAAGAGCTAGCCAGAAAAATTGTAATGTTCTTCATCAGTGGTTTGGTCTAGAGAAAGTCTGTTGGAAACCTCTAGAAATAACATTGGTCCAGAATAAAATAAAGACCCACATAACGAAAAGCACTTTTAGCAAAGTCCACCTCAGCACCTGGATGGCCGGCAGTCACGGCCGCTGTGGCCATGCACATGCAGGTTCCCATTGGATTCGGGCAGACAGTAAAGAAACAGTGGAGCCAAAAAGTGGTGAGCCATTCCTTTATTAAAGTCTCACACCAGCTGATGAGCAATGCACACAGGGAAAGCACTTCCCTTTAACTCAGGGCTCCCAAAGCCCTGACACATTCTCTGGTTCCACAACCAGGAGAATCTTCTCCGGTTCCTCCTAGAATCAAAGGCCCCACCAGTCTCAGCGAAGCTCACAAAGCCCCTCACCTCTGCCAACATGGCTTCTTTCTCTCTGCACAAACTCTGCAAAAACATGGTTTCCTCCTGTTTCTTTTCAATACTTTCTGATGCAAATACCTCTCTTTCAGCAAACATTAGCAAGACAATGGCTCTTCCCAAGCAGGAAGGTAATTTGCAATTTTACAGATCACATACCTGGCGCTGCCCAGTGCCATTTTTAAACATTAATAGTGAGCAAACTCAAAAAATGCAAATTTTACAAACTCATTTCCCCAATAGCACCCCTTTTCCTTTTGTTCTAGACCTTAGATATGACCACAATTTCTGTGGGGTTCATTCACCAGTTGATGGATCTTTGGGTGTTTTTCAGTTTATAGCTATGTTGAATAGAGTTTCTAAAACAAGTCTCTATGTTTATGTCTTCAATTCTCTTGGATAAATACTTTGGAGCAGACTTAATGGGTCCTATGGTAAATTTATGTTTAACTGTATAAGAAACTACCAAATATTTTTTCCAAAGTGGTTGTACAATTTTGTATTACCAACAGCAATATATGAGAGGTCCAGTTGCTTCATATTTTTATCAATACTTAATTTTGCCCATGTTTTTCACTTTAGACATTTTAGAGTGGTGGTGGCAACCCATCATGGTTTTAATTAGCATTTACCTAATAACTAATAATGTTGAGTTTTCACATGCTTCTTTGCCACACCTATATGTCTCCCTTGTAAAATGTCTAAATTTTCAGGTATTATTGTCTTTTTTGACTTGTAAAAGTTGTTTACAAAGTGGGTTTACTAGTCCCTTATCATATATTTGTCATACAAATATTTTCTCTCAGTATGTGGTTTATATTTTCAGACTTTTAACAGTATTTTTTGAAAGTCAAAGCTTTTAATTTTAAAGAAGTCCAACATTACTATTTAAAAACATATTATGATTTCAGTGTCCTGCCTAAGAAATCTTGTCTAACCCAAAGATACAACTTTTTATCCTAAGGTTTCTTCTAGAAATTTTTTTAATTTTAGCTTTTATATTTACATCTATAATCCATTTCAAATAATTTTTATATATAATGTGAAGAAAGGGTTGAAGGTTATTGGGATTGCACATGAATATTCAATTTTTCTGGCATCATTTGTTGAGACTTTAATAAACCCATGAATTACCTTGGTATTTTTGTCAAAAACCAATTGATCTCACGTGTTTTTTCTAGTTCTGCACTCTATTCTGTTCCACTAAACTATATGTTCACCATATGTAACACCATACTGTTTTGTTTGCTGTACTTTTATGATAAATTTTGAGAACAAAAGTTAGTATATGATCTCCAACTTTGTTTTTCTTTTTCAAAGTAGTTTTGGCAAGTGTAGACCTTCCTTTTACATTTGCATATGGATTGTAGACTCAACTTGTCAATTTTTACAAATAAAGTCTGCTGAGATTTTGACTGGAACTGCATTGAATCTACAGATGATTAAAGTAGAATTGACATTTTACAAATATTATGTCTTCTAATCTATTAACATGATATATCTCTCCATTTTTTTAGGCCACCTTGAATTTCTCTCAGCTATGGTTCATGTTTTCAGTGTGAAAATCTTATATATATGTGACTAATTTTACCCCAAATATTTCTTATTATTTAATCCACAGTAAATTGTATCTGTATTTAAATTTCCAAATGTTTGCTGTTAGTATATAAACATACAATTGATCTTCGTGTGTTGGTCCAAAATCCTGTGGATGCTCTAAATATATATAGTTGTTAGCTTTGTTAGCATTCTTGTAGATTCCTTCAGATTTTCAACAAAGATCATCATTAGCATCTGCAAATACATTTTGCTTCTTATTTTCCATTTTGGATGCCTTTTACTACTCATATTGCTTTAATGCTCTAGCTAAAACCATTGTTAAGGTTAAATGCAAGTGGTTAAAGAAGATATTCTTGCCTTATAGGAGAAAGAGTTAGATCTTTCATCATGATGTCACCTATAGGTTTTTCTTTCTTTCTTTTTTTTTACCTCTATGTTCATATTTAATGTATAGTTAGAACTCATAGTCATAACCAACTCACATAGAAATGAAAATTCACAGAGCTATGGCAGGTGGTAGAGGGTAAATGTATATAAATTGTCTGGAGCAACATGAATTCATTAGACCATATCTCAGTTTTATGGATCATATCATTTCAAAACCACTACCAATATTTAATAATGTCATTATTACCTTCTAAAATTTCATTTTGGGGGTTTATGTTTCTTCTTTATTTAATAAACCTCAAGATAAATTTATTCCTGGTATTTATATTATTGTTATAAAACTTTTTATTTGTCATGGTATCACAGACTTCAGCTACATTTGTGCCTTTTTCTGATAAGTTTTAAGACCATGTGAATGTGATGACTAGAGACCACAGAGAACTAAGTTTATAGGTTACACTGACATTTCCTGGGATCCAGGCAAAGAAGACAGTTGGCTAAGAGGGAGATAAAGCGAATGGGAAAGTTGTAGGGAATATACTTCACTACAGAGGAAGTAGGCGATAAAGAGTACAAGTGCGAACTATGCAATAGTTGATTTTAGAAAAAAGTCTTAAAGGTTGATTTAAGTGACACTTTGAGTAGTCTAAATAAAGGCAAGTATGTGGTCCCTTTCTTGAAATAGCTGTCAATATCTCTCTTCTGTGCCATTGGAAACAACGCAAAGACTGTCTAGTTTTCATGGCAGCAGCATTTGGTTGTTTTAGAGAGAGCTGCTTGACTTGGCACTGTTACTTCCCTCAATGTGGAAGTGTCAGATACAAGGAAAGAAAAGAAGACAGATCTCTGAAATAGAGGAAAACTGTTCTGTTCTCACTGTGCTGTGCTGTGTGGTTTTGTTTGCAGCTGCTGAAATGACAGGACCATGTGGCAGGTACTCACAGAGTCACATACTTTAGAGGTTCTAGCATTTGATGACCTATTAGATGTATTGGTTAATTATAATTTATTTGAGCATATATAGAGAATTGCTGGTTTCACCCCCTTCTCAAAGGTACCTCTAAGCAGTGAACAAAGTCAGACTCCTAAGTGCACACTAGATGTTTGAAAAATATTTGTTGTTATTCACAGGGTAATAGAAGATAAAACCAACAGAAATACAAAATATATTAGTCAATAATGTCCTTTCCCAGATGACTTCTGAAACTTGTGATAGCACACATTCTCAACAAAGATTTATTAGTGTGGTTGGAGAACACATGATAATGATAGAAAGAGTGACCAGAATCTAATTTGCTTTAATTAATCATTTGGTTCATACCATGGCAATTGTTCCTCTTCCCCCTGCTTTTTTTAACTGTCAAGATTATTGTATTTTTTATTTTAATTAATTATTTTTTTATTTAATTGATTGGGGGACATTGGCTTATTTCAAGTGTACAACTCAAAACATCATCAGCCAACTCAACTGTAGGCCCATCACCCCAAGTAAAGTCTCTTTTCTTCTCCATTTTCCCTTTCGTTGCCCACCTCTATCTACCCACCACCACCCTTACACACTGGCCATTACCACATTGCTGTCTGTGTCTATGTCTCATGTATATAAATTTTTGCTTAATCCATTCACATTCTCTCATCCAGCCCCCCACCCTCCATCCCCTCTGACAGCTGTCAGTCTGGTCCATGTATTCATGCCTTTGTTTCTAATTTGTTTATCAGTTTATTTTTGTTCATTAAACTCTACATATAAGTGAGATCATATGGTATTTGTCTTTCTCTGACTGGCTTATTTCATTTAGCATAATGATCTCCAAGTCCATGCTGTCACAAAAAGTAAGATTTCCTTCTTTTTAACATTGGAGTAGTTTTCCATTGTGTAGCTGTACCACAGCTTTTTATCAACTCATCTGCTGATGGGTATTTGGGCAGTTTCCAGATGTTAGCTATTGTAAATAATGCTACAATGAACATAGTGGTGAATATATTCTTTTGGATTAGGGTTTCAGATTTCTTAAGATATATTCCCAGAAGTGGAATTACTGGGTCTAAAGGCAGTTTCATTTTTACTTTTTTGAGGAACCTTCATACTGTTTTCCACAGTGGCTGCACTAGTCTGTATTCTCATCAACAGTGCTTGAAGATGGCCTTTTCTCCACATCCTTGCCAGCATTTGTGTTTATTGATTCATTGATGATAGCCATTTTGGCAGTTGTGAGGTGATACCTCATTGCGGTTTTAAATTGTATCTCTTATGATTAGTGGTGCTGAAAATTTTTTCATGTCTCTTCACCATCTGTATGTCCTCTTTGGAGAAGGGTTTATTCAAATCTTTAACCCTCTTTTAAATTATATTGTTTGCTTTTTTGATATTGAGTTTTCTAAGTACTTTATACATTTTGGGAATTAACTCCTTATCAGATGTATCATTGGTGAGTACGTTCTCCCAATTCAGTGATTTCAAAATGAATTTTCATTTTGTTGATGGTTTATTTTGCTGTGCAAAAACTTTTTAGTTTGATGTAGTCCCATTTGTTTAAATTTTTTTCCTTTGTTTCCTTTACTCAAGGAGATATATTGGCAAAAAATATTGCTATGAGAGATATTTGAAATTTTACTGCCTATGTTTTTTTCTAAGATTTTTATGGTTTTGTGACTTACACATTTGCGTTTATTCCTGTGTAGAGTAAGAAGATGGATGCATTTCTTTTTTTTTTTTTTTTTGCTTGTACCTGTCCAATTTTCCCAAAACCATTTATTGAAGAGACTGTCTTTACTCCATTGTATGCTTTTGCTTCCTTTATCAAATGTTAATTGACCATAAAAGCATGGGTTTATTTCTAGACTCTCTGTTCTGTTCCATTGATCTATATCCTGTTCTTAAGCCAGTACCAGGTTATTTTGATCACAATGGCCTTGTAATATAGTTTGATATCAGGCAATGTGATACCTCCAACTTTGTTCTTCTTTCTCAAGATTATTGAGGCTATTTGGAGCAGCTTTTGGTTTCATATAAACATTTGGAATATTTTTTATCTGAGGGGTCTGCTATTGGTATTTTAATAGGAAATGCATTGAATCTATAAATTGCTTTGGGTAGTATGTATATTTTAATGATGTTAGTTCTTCTAATCCAAGAATATTGTATATACTTTTATTATTTGTATCTTCCTCAATTTCTTTCTTCAATATCCTATAATTTTTTGAGTACAGGTTTTTTATGTTCACGGTTAAATTTATTCTTAGGTACCTTATTTTTGTTGCTGTTGTTGTAATGGTAAATAAAATTATTTCCTTAATTTCTCTTTTTGATAGTTCCACTATTGTTGTATAAACATGCGACTGATTTCTAAATATTAATTTTGTATCCTGCTACTTTGCCAAATTAATTTATTGGCTATAGGTTTTTCATAGGGTCCTGTTTTATAGGTGAAAAAGTATTTTTCTATACCCAGTTTTCTGAGGTGCTTTTTATTTTATAATTAATGGCTTTTGAATCTTGTCAAAGCTTTTCTTTCCTTTTTTGGGATGATCCAATGGATTTTATTTTTCTGTCTTTTAATATACTCATTTGCAATAATCTATTTTTGAATGCTAAATGAACCATGAATTATTGGGAGAAATATCACTTAAGGAAGTATTATCCTTTGTGTACATTGTCAAATTATATTTTCTTAAATTTTGTTAAAGGGTTTGGCCTTTATGCTCATGATATGTTGTAATTTTTTTAACATCTTTGGTTTTATTATCAGTTATATAATCTGGCCTCATAAAATGAAGTGAGATTCATTCTTTTTTTTTTCAAATTTTTGCAACTTTGTATAGAATTTATATATTTTTTTCTAAATGTTTAAAAGAATTCACCAGCAAAGCAACTTGAATTGGCAGTTTTCTTTTTAACCTAAAATTTGATTTCTTTAATAAATATTAGACAATTTAGTTATATATTTCTCCTTCAGTGAATTTTGATAAATTGTACCTTTCAAATAATTTGCCCATTTCATCCAAATTGGTGAACTTATTGGCATGAGTTTTTTCATAATATTCTCTTATTAACCTATTAAAATATTTAGAATATGTAATGCTATTACTTCTCTCACTCATAATATTGATTTTTATCTTCTCTCTTCTTTTTTTCATAAATCTTGCTTAGGATTTATAAATTTTACTGATCCCCCCAAAACTAGTTTTAGTTTCATTGATTTCCTCCACTGCCATTTTTTTTCTATTTCAGTGATTTCTGCTCTGATATTTACAGAGTGAAACAAAAGTAAATTTACAATAAAAATTTTAAAAGTAGGCTGCAATAAAAATTCAAAAATAAAAAAAAATTAAAAATGTTCATCAATGATACACTTGTTAAGGGATTAATATCCAATACTTATAAAGGACTAAACATCAGGAAAGCAAACAATCCAATTTTTTAAAAACTGGCAAACAACCTCAATAGATCTTTTTCCAGAGGACATACAGATGGCCAATAGACATATAAAAAGATGCTTAATGTCACTAATCATCAGATAAATACAAATTAAAACCATAATAAAATATTATCTCACACCTGTCAGAATGGCTTTCATTAACAAATCAACAAATAAGAAGTGTTTGCAAGGATGTGGAAAAAAGGCAAACATCATGCACTGGGTGGGAATGCAAACTGATGAAGCCACTGTGGAAAACTGTATGGAGGCTCTTCAAAAAATTAAAAATGAAACTTCTTTATGAACCAGCAATTCTACTTTTGGGTAGATATCTGAAAAAGCCTAAAACACAAATTTGAAAGAATATATGTACCCCTATGTTCACTTATGAAATGCAAACACATTACTTAGACATGTGTAGTCTTAATGTTTACATTTAAAACATGAAAAATATGTAACAACAGATGAAATAAATTTGGATTCTCAAGCTATTGAAAAAGGAAAGTTTATGACAAAACTTAATAAATAATGACGGAGAATATTACAATGTCTATTACTTTTATCTGGTACACATTACAAAAAAAATTGAGCAAAAGGCATTTAGGACATTTGTTAGAGACACCTTGTAAAAAAATAACCCAAGAATCAATTGAAACTAACAAGCAATGCATGCAAGATGGTGAAAGCATATGGTCATAAATGAACAAGATTGATTTTATAAAATATCAGAATGTATTTATTTGAGTAAATATTGTTTGCTACAAAGAAGTTACTACTGTCAGATCAAACAAAGAATAATGAAATAGTGATTACTTTAAAAACAATGCTGGGAAAAGCTGAATAGATGCTAACAAACCAAACTTCCTGTCAATAACAACTATGAATTCCGGTCAAAATATATTTTAAAAAATAACTATCTGGTGGTGCCAAAGAGTAAACAGAATCAGAGATCATGGAAAGGGGAGATAGCCAATAGCTGGAAGAAGGGAAGAATATTGCTAAGTTTTCCATTTGCTTTAGAGCAAGCCCTAGTCAGTTCTGACAGCTTAAATGGGACCATATATAAATATATGCAGTCTTACTGACATTATGAACCAGGAATGTGATGCTGTAGCATAATATGCAGAGAGAAATCAAAGATTAAAGGATTCATTAGATATTTTTAAAGGGAATATATAAGGGAAATAATCATACAAAATAGCATTTATTCTAGAATATTGAGGATCTAGATATATGTCTATATCTTTGACATATTAACATTGTCAAAAGATATGCAATTATATCTGGTACTAGCTATGCCCTCAAGCAGTTTATGGCTAGTTAACCAACAGATAATTAATCAGTTCAATCAATAAGATACAGATAAAATTTTATGAATTTTCAAAGGGATGAACCACAACTTTGAACAGAAGGATATTTGATCTGAGTCTTAAAGAATAAGAAGTGTTGGGTTTCTCACAGAAGAAAACAAAAGTGTTGTAAGAGGAAGGACCAGCATGAGCAAAAGTGAAGAAATGAAAAACAATTAGGAAATGAGGAACAATGAGTAGTGGTGAAATAACTAGAGCTAAGAATAGGTGGATATCACTGGCAGGAATTGTTTTGATTGTCTAAGGTTTGTCACTAAAGGCTCTTAATGCCAGTCACAAAATAACCAAGGTGCCCTCATTTCTTAAAAACCGAGGATGCTAAAAATTTAACAGCTAGAAGGGAATTTTAAATTAATACTCTTCTCAAGGAATTCTAAATCTCTAAATAGAGAAAAAGATAGTAAAATAGCAATGATTCAAGTAAGGATGTTTAAAAAAAACTTTAATGTTGTAAGACTGAGACTGTATGAAATATAGAGTCTAATGATCAGTGAGATTAGGAGGAAACAGCTATACACATAAAGGGGAAAAGAAGGCCCTGGCCGGTTGGCTCAGTGGTAGAGCGTCGGTCTGGCGTGCAGAAGTCCTGGGTTTGATTCCCGGCCAGGGCACACAGGAGAGGCGCCCATTTGCTTCTCCACCCCTCCCCCTCTCCTTCCTCTCAGTCTCTCTCTTCCCCTCCTGCAGCCGAGGCTCCATTGGAGCAAGGATGGCCCGGACGCTGGGGATGGCTCCTTGGCCTCTGCCCCAGGCGCTGGAGTGGCCCTGGTCACAAAAGAGCGACGCTCCGGAGGGGCAGAGCATCGCCCTCTGGTGGGCGTGCCTGGTGGATCCCTGTCAGGTGCATGCGGGAGTCTGTCTGTCTCTCCCTGTTTCCACCTTCAGAAAAATACAAAAAATAAAAATAAAAATAAATAAATAAAGGGGAAAAGAAAAGAAAGATAGTAAGTAGGAGATATGAACAAGAATGTACACATCTCCTCCAGCATATTTACCAGAAATATTGGATAAAAAGGACATGTTGTCCACTCAAGTCTAAGTACAAAAAGGGCTAGGAAGCATATGATAGATTGTTTAACATATGCCTTGTATCTGAATATGGTGGCGGGAAGCAAGATAAAAAATATTTCAATACCAAGAAATAAGTTATTTTTCAGGGGGAAAAAGTCAAATATTTATAATTCTGAGAAAAAAGGTACTCTCAGGAGGATCGCAGGAGCATGGATAGCTAAGATCACCTGAAAGGTCTAAATAACAGGCACTTCAGGTTTGAGGAGCTTTCTGGTTATTGCCACAAACCTGATTCCTGAACTGAATGCATATTACATAGGTGTGTGTGTTTTAGATACTGACTGCATGATCCCTTTTTTCTTCTATTTTCATTATGTTGGGAAGGTATCTCTTCTATAAGGCAACTCAGACAGATTTGTTTTTTCATATACACACTGTTTATCACACATACACACTCACCATATTTTTCTGGGGATGCTGCTACTAAACAGAAGAATAATGACAAGCAGAACACATAATAACTGATAAACACTGTCTAATGGGATTACCTCTCAGGAAATTGAAAACAATCTAGCCTGACCAGGCAGTGGCAAAGTAGATAGAGTGTCTGCCTGGGACTCAGAGGACCCAGATTCAAAACCCAAGGTCACCGACTTGAGATGTGGGCTCATTCGGCTTAAGCACAGGCTCACGAGCTTGCGCATGGGGTTGCCAGTTTGAGCGTAGATCATAGATATGACCCCATGGTTGCTGACTTAAGCCCAAAGGTTGCTGGCTTGAAGCCCAAGGTCGCTGACTTGAGCCCAAGGTTACTGCTTGAGCAAGGGGTCACTGGCTCAGCTGTAGCCCCCCTGGTCAAAGCACATTTGAAAAAGCAATCAATGAACAACTAAGGTGCTACAACAAAGAATTGATGCTTCTCATCTCTCTCTCTTCCTGTCTGTCTGTCCCTCTCTCTGTCTCTCTCCCTGTCTCTCTGGCTAACTCTCTCACTAAAAAAAAAGGAAGGAAGGAAGGAAGGAAGAAAGAAAGAGAGAGAGAGAGAGAGAAAGAAAGAAAGAAAGAAAGAAAGAAAGAAAGAAAGAAAGAAAGAAAGAAAGAAAGAAAGAAAAAAAACAATCTAATGAAGGTGCCTGTTAAACACAGTCCAGGCACTTCTATGGTAGCACAATGCCCAGTCTTTTCATTACCAGAAAACATCAATTCTCAGGGAGAAGGGGAAGAAGAGAATCTGGAGTGACGTCACGGAAATGGCGCCGTGAGCAGCGCGTCCGACAGATCTCCCCAAAATCTCAACAAATTTGTCAACTAGACACAGAAAAATTTATCCTCGGAGCATCCCGGAGTTCCACACACACACTGAAAGTGAAAGGACTGTTGCCGAGGAGGGAATACGCCGGTGGTGAGTCAACCCACACGTGCAGCTGCCCGCACCGCATCCCGGGGAGTGCCGGCAACCACCAGCGTGCTATGAGAAGCCGCGCGCCCCCCCCAGCTGCGTCCCGGGGAGTGCCGACAACCACCGGCGTGCTCTGAAAAGCCGCGCGCCCCCCCCCCAGCCGCATCCCGGGGAGTGCCGGCAACCACCGGCGTGCTCTGAGAAGCCGCGCGCGCGCCCCAAGCCGCGTCCCGGGGAGTGCCGGCAACCACCGGCGTGCTCTGAGAAGCCGGGCGCGCGCCCCAAGCCGCGTCCCGGGGAGTGCCGGCAACCACCGGCGTGCTCTGAGAAGCCGGGCGCGCGCCCCAAGCCGCGTCCCGGGGAGTGCTGGCAACCACCGGCGTGCTCTGAGAAGCCGCGCGCACGCGCGCCCCATGCCACAGTCTGGGAGGGGCGCCAAACCTGTCTTTCCTAGTCAGGAGATTCTCTCCGTGGATGGGGCAACTCACCCAGCCATTCGAGCTAACAATCAAGCGTTGGGGGAGGGGCGCGCAGGCAGCCTGAAATACTCTCTGGAGCACAGCTGCGGATCCAATCACTGAAATTAGCTTAACCCACGAAATCTACGCACCCACGGGGCTCTAATTGATAAGATCTCTCCCAGTTCAGCGATCCAAGACAAGAGGCATAATATTTTTCAGTGCCTTTAGCTAAAGGGGTGGGGGCAATATCTGATTGACAGAGCCTCCATATTCAGGGATATACCTAACAAGAGGGACTTGGCAGATATTAAGATCTATATAGCAAGCAGCGAATAGTGCATCTTCTTTCCAGCCAAAACAGGCTACAAAGTGTGGAAAG
This sequence comes from Saccopteryx bilineata, assembly GCF_036850765.1. Taxonomy (NCBI): domain Eukaryota; kingdom Metazoa; phylum Chordata; class Mammalia; order Chiroptera; family Emballonuridae; genus Saccopteryx; species Saccopteryx bilineata. The sequence goes on from NC_089492.1 coordinate 232,579,035, forward strand.
CCTGGGTTGAGTGGTCCAACTGAATGGTAGGCGCTGAACAGTCACCTTGACAACAATTGACTCCCAGCCCCACCTGATTACGCTGGAGGCTCTGACTGCCAGAGCCTTACCCAGAGCCTTGGGCTGAGTGAGGATAGAGTGGGGATTTCCCAGCTCTTTGAGCCTCTTACTCCCCAGACAGAAGCAGTGGCAGCCTCATAGCTGGATCACCAGGCTGCTAATTCAGAAAGGGGAGACTAGGGGAGAAACTCCAGGAAAGCAAACTCTCTCTCATTGTTGGACTCTACAAACGCCAACAAGCCTTGACTACCAGTGAGACTAAAGCCAATTATATGACATTGCCATAGAATCCCATCAACTGCAAATCCCTACCTAAGCGTGACACAGGGGCAGAACCTGGGGTACAGAGTCACCGACCAGGAAGAGGGAGAGAAAAGAAAAAGGAAGAAGTTAACCTCTCAATATCAAGAAAAATCCACAGACTTTATAACTTGTTCCACTAATTCTTTGTTGTTGTTGTTTCTCTCTTCTTTCTTATTGCCTTTATTTGTATTTCCTCCATCTCGGTCCTTTTATTCTCTGCCCATCTTATGCTACCCTTTTCTTGAACTACACTACCCATGAGTGTTACATTTTATTTCTTTTCTTCATCCTTACTCTCCCTTAGGGTTACACTCCAAAACCCTTAACTCTCACTCTCTCCCCTTTTGATTTCTTTTTGGGTTTTTTTTGTATTTTTCCCCTTTCCTTTTTTCCTTCCTTCGTTTCTCTCTTTTTCTTATTTTTTCCTTTCTATTCGTCCCTTCTTTTCTCCTTTTACTTTTCCTCTCATTTAATCCTCAATCACAAACAAATTATTTAATTTGGGATACAAGTTTTTTTTGTTTTTGTTGTTTGTTCTTTTTTTTTCTTTTATTTTCTGCTTTTGTTCTTGGTTTAACTTTATTTGTTTGTTTTTCTGGCATTTTGGGTACTTTTTACATTGCTTTTTAACTCACTAGCATTCCTCCCAACCCAAAGTCTCCATTGTATTTAGTCTTCACTCCACTTAATACAACAGATTTTTACTTATTATTTTTATTTTTTTCTTCTTTAAATATTATTTTTTCTCTCCTTTTTTTGGTTTCCCTCTTATCCCTCTCACTATATCTCTTAGTCGACCATCACTTACAAGCAAATCATTTTATGCTTGTCTAAGATATTCTCACCCTTTTTCTTTTTTTTTTGCATTTAGTAGGTCCCTACTCCCTTTTTTGCCCCTTGAACTCTTCACCCCAAATCAGGGCCTCTGTTATAGGCAGTTTTTGTTCCATTTAGCATAATATAATTCACAGGTCATCACGATATTTACCTAAAGAGGTGAGAGGAGGGGAGGAGAAGAAAGAAAAAAGGGGAAAATAATAAATCATTACTTTTTTTGTGTGTGGAGTGTTTTTCTTTCTTTTTTTCCCTTTTTATTCTTTATTAATTCTAATTAACAATATCAACAAGACCACCTTCAGATGCCAATAAGAAAAAGGAAATAGAATATTATGGATACAAAAGATAGAGAGGTAACACAAATAGATGTGGAAAAATCTATGGAGAAAAGATTTAACATACTGGAAGCCTTGGAGCCAAATGACAGAGAATTTAAAATAGAAATCTTAAAAATACTCAGAGATATACAAGAAAACACAGAAAGGCAATTTAGGGAAATCAGAAAACAACTCAACGATCACAAAGAATATATTACCAAGGAAATTGAAACTATAAAAACAAATCAAACAGAAATGAAAAACTCAATTCACGAACTAAAAACGAGATAACAAGCTTAGCTAATAGAACAGCCCAGATAGAAAATAGGATTAGTGAAATAGAAGACAAGCAACTTGAGGCACAACAGAGAGAAGAAGAAAGAGACTCAAAAATAATAAAAAACGAGAAAGCCCTACAGGAATTGTCTGACTCCATCAGAAAGAATAACATAAGAATAATAGGTATATCAGAGGGAGAAGAGAAAGAAAATGGAATGGAGAATATACTCAAACAAATAATAGACGAGAACTTCCCAAGCCTGTGGAAAGAACTAAAGCCTCAAATTCAAGAAGCAAACAGAACACCTAGTTTTCTTAACCCCAACAAACCCACTCCAAGGCACATCATAATAAAGATGACACAAACCAATGACAAAGAAAAAATTCTCAAGGCAGCCAGGGAAAAGAAGAATACAACATATAAAGGAAGACCTATTAGATTATCATCAGACTTCTCAGCAGAAACTCTACAAGCTAGAAGAGAGTGGACCCCAATATTCAAAGCCCTGAAAGAGAGAAACTTTCAGCCAAGAATACTATACCCATCAAAGCTATCCTTCAAGTATGAAGGAGATGTAAAAATATTCACAAATACAGAAAAGATGAGAGAATTTATCATCAGAAAGCCCCCACTCCAGGAAATACTAAAGGGGGTTTTCCAACCAGATTCAAAGAACAAAAGAAAACAAAACCACAAGTAACAGCTCCACCAAGAAAACAATAAAACCAAACTTAAACTGTGACAACAAAAGAAAAAAAAAGGGGGAAAAAGGATGAAGATTAACAGTAGCAAAGGACGATGAAGTGCAGAAATACTCATAAGAAAGGGTACTACAATGAATATGGTAGGTACCCTTTTCATTACTTAATGGTAACCACCCTTGAAAAAAACCACCACAAAAACACTTGACTTAAAAAAGGTAGCAACAGAAGAAAGAAGTATGGAATACAAACAAACAAAAACAAATGATAGAAAAACAAAAGAGAAGAATCAAACAAGATACAAAACTAACAGAAAGCAATTTATAAAATGGCAATAGGGAACCCACAAGTGTCAATAATTACACTAAATGTAAATGGATTAAACTTACCAATAAAAAGACACAGAGTAGCAGAATGGATTAAAAAAGAAAATCCAACTGTATGCTGCCTACAAGAAACTCATCTAAGCAACAAGGATAAAAACAAATTCAAAGTGAAAGGCTGGAAAACAATACTCCAAGCAAACAACACCCCAAAAAAAGCAGGTGTAGCAATACTCATATCTGATAATGCTGACTACAAGACAAAAAAAGTACTCAGAGACAAAAATGGTCATTTCATAATGATTAAGGGGACACTGAATCAAGAAGACATAACAATCCTTAATATATATGCACCAAACCAAGGAGCACCAAAATATATAAGACAGCTACTTATTGACCTTAAAACAAAAACTGACAAAAATACAATCATACTTGGAGACCTCAATACACCGCTGACGGCTCTAGATCAGTCATCCAAACAGAGAATCAATAAAGATATAGTGGCCTTAAACAAAATACTACAACACCTGGATATGATAGACATCTACAGGACACTTCATCCCAAAGCAACAGAGTATACATTTTTCTCTAGTGTACATGGAACATTCTCAAGAATTGACCATATGTTGGGCCATAAAGACAATATCAGCAAATTTAGAAAAATTGAAATTGTACCAAGCATATTCTCTGATCATAAAGCCTTGAAACTAGATTTCAACTGTAAAAAAGAGGAGGAAAAACCCACAAAATTATGGAAACTAAACAACATACTTCTAAAAAATGAATGGGTCAAAGAAGAAATAAGTGCAGAGATCAAAAGATATATACAGACAAATAAAAATGAAAATATGACATATCAGAATCTCTGGGATGCAGCAAAAGCAGTAATAAAAGGAAAGTTCATATCACTTCAGGCCTATATGAACAAACAAGAGAGAGCCGAAGTAAACCACTTAACTTCACACCTTAAGGAGCTAGAAAAAGAAGAACAAAGACAACCCAAAACCAGCCGAAGAAAGGAGATAATAAAAATCAGAGCAGAAATAAACGAAATAGAGAACAGAAAAACTATAGAAAAAATCAATAAAACAAGGAGCTGGTTCTTTGAAAAGATCAACAAAATCGACAAACCCTTGGCAAGACTCACCAAGGAAAAAAGACACAGGACTCAAATAAATAAAATCCAAAATGAAAGAGGAGAAATCACCACAGACATCATAGATATACAAAGAATTATTGTAGAATACTATGAAAAACTATATGCCACCAAATACAACAATCTAGAAGAAATGGATAAATTCCTAGAACAATACAACCTTCCTAAACTGAGTCATGAAGAAGCAGAAAGCCTAAACAGACCAATTAGCAGGGAGGAAATAGAAAAAACTATTAAAAACCTCCCCAAAAATAAAAGTCAAGGCCCAGACGGTTATACTAGTGAATTCTATCAAACATTCAAAGAAGACTTGGTTCCTATTCTACTCAAAGTCTTCCAAAAAATTGAAGAAGCAATACTTCCAAACACATTTTATGAGGCCAACATAACCCTCATACCAAAACCAGGCAAGGATGGCACAAAGAAAGAAAACTACAGACCAATATCTCTAATGAATACAGATGCTAAAATACTAAACAAAATACTGGCAAATCGAATACAACAATATATTAAAAAAATAATACATCATGATCAAGTGGGATTCATCCCAGAATCTCAAGGATGGTTCAACATACGTAAAACGGTTAACGTAATACACCATATCAACAAAACAAAGAACAAAAACCACATGATCTTATCAATAGACGCAGAAAAGGCTTTCGATAAAATACAACACAATTTTATGTTTAAGACTCTCAACAAAATGGGTATAGAAGGAAAATATCTCAACATGATAAAGGCCATATATGATAAACCATCAGCCAACATCATATTAAATGGCGTAAAACTGAGGACTTTCCACCTTAAATCAGGAACAAGACAGGGTTGTCCACTCTCTCCACTCTTATTTAACGTGGTGCTAGAAGTTCTGGCCAGAGCAATCAGACAAGACAAAGAAATAAAAGGCATCCATATCGGAAAAGAAGAAGTAAAGGTATCACTTTTTGCTGATGATATGATCCTATACATCGAAAACCCAAAGGACTCCACAAAAAAATTACTAGAAACAATAAACCAATACAGTAAGGTCACAGGATACAAAATCAACATACAAAAGTCCATAGCCTTTCTATATGCCAACAATGAAATATTAGAAAATGAACTCAAAAAAATAATCCCCTTCACGATTGCAACAAAACAAAAATAAAATACCTAGGAATAAACATAACAAAGAATGTAAAGGACCTATATAACGAAAACTACAAGACATTGCTAAGAGAAATAGAAAAAGACACAATGAGATGGAAAAATATTCCTTGTTCTTGGATAGGAAGAATAAATATAATTAAAATGGCCATATTACCCAAAATAATATATAAATTTAATGCAATTCCCATCAAAATTCCTATGACATTTTTTAAAGAAATGGAACAAAAAATCATAAGATTTATATGGAACTATAAAAAACCCCGAATAGCTAAAGCAATCCTAAGGAAAAAGAATGAAGCTGGGGGCATTACAATACCTGACTTTAAACTATATTATAGGGCCACAATAATCAAAACTGTATGGTATTGGCAAAAAAATAGACACTCAGACCAATGGAACAGAATAGAAAGCCCAGAAATAAAACCACATATATATGGTCAAATAATCTTTGATAAGGGGGCCAACAACGCAAAATGGAGAAAAGAAAGCCTCTTCAACAAATGGTGTTGGGAAAACTGGAAAGCCACATGCAAAAGAATGAAACTCGACTACAGCCTGTCCCCGTGTACTAAAATTAATCAAAATGGATCAAAGACCTAAATATAAGATCTGAAACAATAAAGTACATAGAAGAAGACATAGGTACTAAACTCATGGACCTGGGTTTTAAAGAACATTTTATGAACTTGACTCCAATGGCAAGAGAAGTGAAGGCAAAGATAAATGAATGGGACTACATCAGAATAAAAAGTTTTTGCTCAGCAAGAGAAACCGATATCAAAATAAACAGACAGCCAACTAAATGGGAAATGATATTTTCAAACAATAGCTCAGATAAGGGCCTAATATCCAAAATTTACAAAGAACTCATAAAACTCAACAACAAACAAACAAACAATCCAGTAAAAAAATGTGAAGAGGACATGAACAGACACTTCTCCCAGGAAGAGATACAAATGGCCAACAGATATATGAAAAGATGCTCAGCTTCATTAGTTATTAGAGAAATGCAAATCAAAACTACAATGAGATACCACCTCACCCCTGTTAGATTAGCTATTATCAACAAGATGGGTAATGGCAAGTGTTGGGGAGGCTGTGGAGAAAAAGGAACCCTCATACACTGTTGGTGGGAATGTAAAGTAGTACAACCATTATGGAGGAAAGTATGGTGGTTCCTCAAAAAACTGCAAATAGAACTACCTTATGACCCAGCAATCCCTCTACTGGGTATATACCCCAAAACCTCAGAATCATTGATACGTAAAGACACATGTAGCCCCATGTTCATTGCAGCACTGTTCACAGTGGCCAAGACATGGAAACAACCAAAAAGCCCTTCAATAGAAGACTGGATAAAGAAGATGTGGCACATATACACTATGGAATACTACTCAGCCATAAGAAATAATGACATCAGATCATTTACAGCAAAATGGTGGGATCTTGATAACATTATACGGAGTGAAATAAGTAAATCAGATAAAAACAAGAACTACATGATTCCATACATTGGTGGAACATAAAAACGAGACTAAGAGACATGGACAAGAGAGTGGTGGTTACCAGGGGTGGGGGGAGGGAGGACGCAGGAGGGAGGGAGGGAGAGAGTTAGGGGGAGGGGGAGGGGCACAGAGAAAACTAGACAGAGGGTGACGGAGGACAATCTGACTCTGGGTGAGGGGTATGCAACATAATTTAATGACAAGATAACCTAGACATGTTTTCTTTGATTATATGTACCCTGAAATATTAATGTCATCCCATTAACATTAATAAAAATTTATTTAAAAAAAAAAAAAAAAGAAGAGAATCTGGTTAACAAGTCCAGCTGATTTTCTTCTCTCATGTCGAATGCTTTCTCTTTAGTATGGGTGTTTCTGAACCTTCAGGGGAGCAATTAGAGGACAATAAATATCAATCATCAAGAGAAGCTGTTATTACCCTTTTCTGAAGACTAAACTAAACAGAACTAACAAACACACACAAAGAATTCCAGCCACATAAACATGTAGTCTGTATCTGTAAGTTACCCAAAGATATTCATTTGGAGAAAGCCACATGATGGGTCTTAATTTTTCCCTGCCATCTAGTTCTAATCTAGTTCTAACATAAGATTGTCTATTTTTTAAAATTTGTATTTAATTTTGGAAATATTTTCTTAGCTATCAAGACTTAACTCAAGTCCCACATCCTCTATCAAGTCATTTCAAATCTCTGTGCTGGAGGCAGAATGATTGTGTTTCCCATTTTGTGCCTATATATAATTTATTCCTATTGACAGACTTTCTTAATGTCAGTTAACTACCTGCCTCCTGGATGTAAATGTTATTCACACTTTGACAGCAAGAAACAAATAAATACTATTGTAAACCATATATATTATGGCACAAAACAGAACAGTACATGAATTCTTTTTACTTGCTTTGTGTATATCAGGAAAAATCCACCATTCATTCAACAAACACTTGAGTGCACACAGGCCAGACGGAGTCCCAGGCATAGAGTTAGTGATAGGGTTTTCCAATGATTAAATAGAATTTCTACCCTAAAACATCTTAACAGCTAATGGAGGACAATAAGACAAAGAGAGTGAGTCAGCACCATAAGGTCGATTTTTTTTAATGTTTCATTAGTTCATTGATATTCTCAGCACTTACAATATGTTCGGCACATTACTAAGTCTGTGAATAGGTGATTGAATGAGTGAATGAGGAAAATTCAGGAGGCTATGGCAGTGCATTGGAGAGACAGTACTGAACTGTTCACTACTCTTATTCTTTCAGTATGGCACTCTGCTTGCTGGCCTGGCTCTGCTATGTTTATCTGAAACCAAGCTTTCTTCATCTTGTGTCACAACCTAACAGTCATGATTTTCAGACACCAGCCCTGTCTGCCTAGCCCATCAATGCTACATATATTCTAATATGCTTATAATGTTCCTAAAGGTAATTACTATAATGAGGATAATTATTAGAAAAAAATCCGATAACTAAATGTCAGCTTGAAAGTAAAGGGTACATGTCACAATGGTTTCAACCACCTTTTATACATCAAACCCCAATTTCATAGCTTAAAACTTCAATGACAAAGAATTAACACATTTAATCACCTCTATCCAGATGCTGATAGGCTCTATTTATAGATTTAGTACATTCATTAATGTAGAAAATACTAAAAAGAAAGCCTCTGTTATTCTCTAAAACCCCCTCACTGACAGTTTCCATAGGAAGAGACCATGACTTCTCTCAAGATATTAGGAAAAGAGTCCGAATGTGCATAGCTCAACCCCTCTGTTGGCTTCAGCTTGACCTCAAGATGCACATCTTTTTAGCTCATCCAGGTAAAAAAGTTCCTGAAGTTGGGCAGTCTCTGCTTTTGAAGGGAAAACTGAAGTTGTCTCTGCCCTATAAATATGTAAGTTAGTCACCTACCAGAAAATGATATGAAAATTACTGCAAACCTTATAGAACCTCAGATGTAACTAAGCTCTTCATTGCACTTTTACTGAAAATAAGTGGATATTTTGATCCTTAGATGACTCTAGCACCCATTTCTTTCTTTTTTAACAAAGAGAGAAGAGTAGGTTAGTTGGCTTCCTTGGGATCCCAGTGTTGATGGAAAGGGAGCTAATATTAATCGAGCATTTATTATATACAAGCAGTGCTTATGATAGGTACTGTTTATATCATTTAATATCACATCAACTTTGAGAGGTATTATTCTCATTTTACAGATGCAGAAATTGAGGTACAATGGGATTATATGTGTCCGAAATCATGTAAGAAATTTAGGACTCAAAATCAGGTCCATATGAATGGAGAACACACTCTCATTCTACCATGCCATTATGCATCTTATTTACTCATGGGCTGTAAAAATAATGATTTGCTACTTCCCTTAGTTTAAAAGGCTTGAGGCAGAAAAGAAAGAATGAATGTTATACAAAAATTGTACTGAATTTTAATTTGTAGGCAAAAGGTTTTATGTCAAATGGTGATCTCCTCAAGCACAATTGATCATATGATTATTAATTAAAATTTATAAAATAAAATATCTATATGTAATTAATTGTGGAATTATATATAGTAATATTCAGTGAAGTGTTTCTATAGAATTATATCAATTATATTTATTTAAGTGGCCTTGTAAAAGATCTCATGGCTTTGTGGGGGGAACATATTATTTTTATTCTGTTTTGGGTTCCTGGTCATAGCTAAATCAGAAGAACTTGCTTATAAGGTAATAAAACTGAGACAACATGGAAAAGCTCAAGCACTGTGCATGCATGTGTCTATGAAAACACAGTAAGTCTTAAACACAGCTGGCAGGAGTCTTCCCAAGTATTATCATTATAAACACACATACAGTAAATAAATAGTAATCAAATGAACAAAACAACCTACTAGCTAATTCCACTTTAGCTAAGAAAAAATATAAAAAGAGCTTAAGAGAGAATAAGATCGCAATATCAATATAATGTGGAAAAAAAGTAATTTTAGCAGCCTAAACACTTGAGAATTTCCCAGGTGCTTACCATGCTCGTCATCTTTCTTGTTTGATTAAAGTCACACAAGTAAGCTTGTTGTTTTGCAAAATCAAATGTGTCTCCACTTCCCCAACTGGCTGACCTAACTATGTGGAAGGTATTTTTCCATTGCAGAATTGCAGAGCTCACTCAGCACAAGACCTGAGGAAGTTATTTGGAAATTGTGGCCATTTTTAGGAGCCTTATACTTATACTTCATCCCTTCCCATTCCCAAGAATGGTAAAGCTTATGCCAGTTTTTAAAAGGTAAAGTACGAAATCTGTGAAATTCATCTAGACATACTGTTCTTATCAGAAAATAATATTTTACACAATCTTTAAAAATACACTTTTCTTAAAAATTACTGGAGCCCTGGCCAGGTAGCTCAATTGGTTAGAGCATCATCCTGATAAGCCACGGTTGCAGGTTCAATCCCCAGTCAGGGCACATACAAGAATCAACCAATGAATGCATAAATAAATGGAACAACAAATTGATGTCTTTTTCTCTTTCTTTCTCTCACTCTGTAAAATCAATTTTAAAAATTACTGGAAAATTTTATCACATAGCTTATAAGAGTACAAAATGTTTGTCATCTAATTTACTAAAATAAAAAAATATAGTGGCATTTATGTTACCTCTTTAACTTACTCATCTTCTGTAAGAATAAGTATTCAGTGAATACTATATTATAATAACCATAATACAGTAAATCATTTAAAGGCTTTGTTTTTCCTAAAACTTTACCATTCAGCAACATTTAATAGTCCCAAATGTATTATTAGCATTGCTCAAATAACATCTAATTATATCAATGTTTAATTTTTATGTCTTAACCTGTGCCAGAATTAGTCCAATTAAATGACATATCAAATCTGCAAGCAGTGGTTTAATTATATAATATCACAGAATATAATACTTTATATACATTTGTAAATGGATTATCAACAGTTAAGTAAATAGAATGCTTAACTATTTTTGTGAAAACACTTCATAACAAAATGTCAAAAGCCAACAGTCAGTGGCTTAAAATATGTGTTTATTACTGCTCAAATATTTGTGTATAGACTGGAGATCAGCTGAGGAGCTGGGCTTTGGGGAGTGGCTCTGCTGATCCTAGCTGGTTTACTCACATGTCTGCAAGTTGTCTGGATGGCTAACAGAAGCTTGGCTCATGAGGTTTCTCTGGACCACACAGCAAGTGAACAGTTCTTGTTTGCTCCGTGTGTCTATCTTCTTTCTTGGAGCACCCAACTGGCTAGGGCATCTACTTTTCACAGCAAAGGCACAAATGCACAAGAAAGAAACATTACAAAGCGTTTTGAAATATAAGCTCAAAACGTGGCTCTGTTTTCACTTTCTCACTCTTTTGACTAGAGCAAGTCATGTGGTTGAATTGAAAGTGGAAGGGTGGAGAAATAATCTCCTCCCTTTACTGGGAGGAAATGCACGATGACATAACAAAAGACGTGGACATGGGAATAATGATACAGTCATTCATCCACACTCAATATGTAGTAAAATTCAAAACTTTTCACCATTTGACATACAGTTTCAGACAAAACAGGAGTTATTCGTTCATTCAACAACTTTATTAATATATTTAGCACTGACTATGTGACACAGATAACTCTAGATCCTGGAGATACAATATGAAATGAAACAGAAAGACACTCTCCATTCTCATGCAACTTACATTCTTATTGAGGAAAGAGAAGAAGAGAACCTATTAACAAAAAGAGAGAGAAAGAGAGGAAAAAAAGAAGGAAATGGCTTAGAGTATGAGCAGTAAAATAAAAAAAAAAAAAACAAAGGAAACTTTTTCAATAAAATAACTCAGGACATAAAATTCAAAATCCCTTAGCTATGTTAAGAGTATTACCACAGGGCTCCCTCTGGACCAATGGTTCTGAATTCAATTCTCAGCTCTATCTCTTAGTGTTTGGCAGTATTCAATTAATATTTATGTTTATTTACTATCCTGCCTAAATCCTGGGGGGGAAAACCTGGCAAAAGTCCAGTTGAAAACCTCTAAGTGCTAACATCAATTGAAGTCTTTTAGATGCTATGTTCAGCGCTTTATAAAGATTACCTCAGTAAATCTTTAAAATAACCTCATGAGAACACTGTGAATTGAATTTTACAGATGTGTCTTAGAGGACTTTGCTAACTTGCCAACAGGCGTTCTGTTGGTTAAGTAGCATAACTAGGTATTAAAACCACATCTCCTTGTCTCCTGTGTTTTTGTTCCTAGCCATCATAACACATGGCTCCTTTCCCCTACAAAAAGGGAGTGAGATGAGCCAATAAAAGACAGTAATTAAGATAATAAGTAACTACTTTCAGAAAAGGTACATGTTTTTTTTATTTATTCACTCAAAGGGTTATGTTTTATTTTTAACATATCAATTATTACTTGATGTTAAAACACAAGAATGTTTAGAACTTAGTTTCTACTTTTAAGGTGCTGACATTTTAGGAAACTTCAACAACAATAGCAGGCCAGTTGGCATTAGATTTAGGATGGAGCATTATAGGTAAAATGATGTGTAACACATAAATAGGCTTTTCTAATTAGAGACAAGTCAGTAATTTTGACCAAATTATATCTAAAATGATCATCTTCAAGCCCAAGATAAGACAGGGTAGCAAGTTGGCTACCTAATCTGGTCTATTGCAGAGTTGTAAACAGAAAACTTGTACCCTACTTATTGGTCCTGGGTTAATAATATATGTGGTAAATACTATTAATGTTCAATAGCCAGTTCTCATGTCCCTCTGCGCACTAAGACTGCATTTCAGAGCTTTGAAGAGAATAAAACCATATGACTCATTACAGCCAATGAAAAGGAGTGTAAGAGACACCTCTCTCTCTCTCTCTCTCTCTCTCTCTCTCTCTCTCTCAGCTGAGCAGTGAAAAGCCCATGAGAATTATCTTGGTTCTCTCCTCTTGTATTATGAGGGCTTAGGATGCCAACTGTTTCTAATATTGCAATCAAAGTTTGCAGAAGTTCTGTCAGCTGAGGTCACTGAAGGAACAAGAAATAAATTTTTTTCATATTAAGCCTTTAAAATTGGGAGATTATTTGTTCTTTCAGCATAACTTGACCAACTCAGACAAATACAATATAAATCCCTCAAGACACACATTGACAATAATAGATATTCAGGACAGAAAGTAATGTGGAAAGTGTAATTTTTGTGCAGAAACAGAAGGACAAGAAGTCACACTGAGGAATTTCCTGATCTTCCTGAAGCCTTTGAGAGACCAAATTCATTCAGGCACACTCTCCTTATGATAAATTTTTTAATAAAATATAGTTTACCTAGCTGATTAATTTTACTCAATAAAAATTTATAATTTATTTATCAACAAAATGTATAATAAATGAATACTTATTATTTATTTATTAATAGAATATATAACTAATAAGCATTTACTGTTTATAACAAGAACTCATTATTTTGTGATCTTACCCTGTGTTAATCAGACACCTAGTACCAGGGCTACAACAGTTAACCAGACACAATCTCCATTGTCAAGTTGCTTGAAGTCTAGATTGTATGCACCAATCTAGTAAACAAGAAATTACAATTCTCTGTAATAAATGTGGTATTAGAGAAAGCTCAGGGATTACATAAGGAAGGTAAACCTTAGAAGAGGAAGGAAAGCTAAACAAATGGCCTTATTAATGAGAACGACATTATTCCTTATCTGTGTTTTAGAAATAAGAAGATATGATGCTTCCATTACACATACTCTGGGTCGGTGACTCTATTATATGATTTACACATATAAAAATAATTAAATCCTTACACGACCATTGAGGTAAGTACAACTGCTATTTTCTCTATTTTTTAAAGGCATAGACATTTTCCAGAAAAAAATAAAAATAAAGGCAGGTGAAGGTTACAAACTGAATGAGCATGATAAGCCAACATACATAGGTATAAAACATTCATAGTTCAGAATGACCAAAGAATAACTTCACGTGGGGAGGAGAGCGGTGTGAGAACAGGAAGGGAGGCCGTGGGCAAGCCTGGAGAAGAGGCCCCGCATTTCTGCCCTCTGCCCTGAGAGCTCTTCCCCCAGGTTTCCGCAGGGCCAGCTCTAACCTACTTCAGTCCTTTATTGAAAGATCTTCTTCATGCGAGGCCTCCCCTGACCACTTTGATTCAAACTCAACACTACTTTAACTTTCCTTTCTCTTTCCTGCTTTATTTTTTTCATAGCCTACTACCAACTGATAAACTACATAGTTTTTTTATTCACCTCACTCATTATCTGTCTTTCCTCACTAGAATACAAGCTCCATGAGGGCACAAATTTCTGTGTCCAGGTTTCCATACAGTGCTGCATACCCAATGCCTAGAACAGAGCCTGGAACACAGGAGGCATTCATTAACTAATGTGAATGGTACTCAATTTTATCCTGATTTTATAAGAATGGAAATAGAGGCACAGAACTTAATAACTTGCCTGATTTCTACTGAGTAGGTGGAACAGTAGGAATTCAAACTCAAGTTCTGGATTCTGGATTCTGTTTTCAATCACTATCTTGTACCTCTACTCTTAAAGCACCCATTCAGCAGGGTAAATAGAAACCAAAGAATTTCACAAATATAGAGCATAAAGTCAGATGGTGATACATCTTTTAAAAAAAAAGGAAGGAAATTGCAGTGTTAGATGGTGGGCAGGGATGTCATTTTAAACTAGGAGCTGACATTGAAACAACAAAACCCAGACCTGAATGGAAAGATCAAGCTATGCTCTGCACACTAGTTTGAACCACATATATAGATCCTGGATTCATCAGCAATACAGCTGTGTGAGAGTAAAGAGCTCTCTGGGGTTGAGGCTGTAGAAAGAGAAAATAAGAGGACTAAGGGCCGAACCTTGGGAAATACTAACATTTAGTCAGGATGAACAAAGAGGAATGAGAAAAAACAGAAAGAGATCTATCAGTAGAGAATGGTTTCATGTTAGTAAACCACAAAAAAAACCTGCAACCCAAAAAGGTTCAACATTGTTAAACATTAAAATTAGATCACTAAACATAGAAATTGAACAGGAAGCATTGGTTTGGGGCACCTAAGAGCATTCATTAGGGAACAAAGAACTGCAATACAGTTTAAAATGAGAGAGAAGTATATATAAGAAAGAAGACAATTAAGCCTAAACTTTAAAATGCAGGACAGAAAGTGATGGTGCAAGTTCTAGAAGCCAGACTACATAGAGGAGCAAGATCCCCAAAAAAGGCCTCATCCTTGATCATAAAAGAGGCAACTCTTTGGGCTGCCATGCACCAGAGTAGCTGAAGACAGATCCAGGTCTGAGTCCTGGCTTTCCCATGTGATGTCTGATACAGGTATGTTTAACTTCGAATTACCTCTATATTAGTCAGTGCAAGCTGACATAACAAAATATCATCCACTGGGTGGCTTAAACAACAGGAATTTATTCCTTACAGTTGTCGAGGCTGGAAAGTCCAAGATCAAGTTGCCATCTAATTCAGCTCCCCAGTGGGGGCTCTTTCCATGACTTGCAGATAGATGGCTGCCTTCTTACTGTGTCCTTATAGTACAGGACAGAAAAAAAAAGTGTCTCTTTCTGTAAAGTCAGTAATCCCATCATGAGGTCCCACCCTCATGAATTTACCTATGTTTAATTACCTCTCCAAAATCCCATCTCAAAATGCCATCATATTGGGAATTAGGGGCTTTAACATATGAGTTTTTGGGAATACAATTCTGTATAAGTTTCTCCTTGTCCTTCTGTGTAAAAGGTGAAAGTAATAGTACCTATTTCAAGAGTTGTGAGGGTTAATCCACATAAAGTAATTGATGTCTTCTCACATTACTTTGTTATTATGCCTCTGATATTAGAAAAGAGATATCCATGATGGGTATAATTCTGGATGAGTTTATAAAGGTGAACTTGGGAGGCTGAAGTATTTAAGCCCTGAGAACCCAAATGTGTTCAGTGAAGTTGAAGGCAACATCATCTCCCCAGGTAGGGGAGGACATCCTTGAAGGTAGAACATGAAAGAGAAGTAAAACTTTTGAAATAGTTAATTGTGTTGAATGGGAACAAAATCCTTGTAAACAGTAATGAAAAACAAGCTGATACTGCAAAATTTCTCCAGATCATTTGAGAATTACCTTGAAATAGCTAAATCCACTAAAAGAAAGGAGCCAAAAGATAACAACATTTAGGAGGCAGACCGTGTCTGATTCTCAGCTCTGCCAAGAGATTTGGGCCAGTCATTTCATCTCACTGAGTTCAGATACCTCATAACTTAGTTATAAGGAATAATGACATTTGAGAACATAAAACAATAGTGCTGTACTTAACCTAGAGGATGTTCATATTCAATGTTTTTCTCTCTCTGCCTCCTTTATGTCCCCACACAGCTCTCTAAGGAAGGTCCCACTATTATTTCTCTGTTTCAGTTGAGGACACTGAGGCCACCAACAAGAGAAACCTGGCAGATAGGCCTCATTTCTAATTGTCAGGAGGAGTCTGGAGACCAGAATAGTCAAGCTCTAATGGATCCAGCAATTTTCATGCTGACAACTATGTTTGATAGACTTAAAGTTGGGCGTTGAAGTATTCAAAATATAAGGTAGAAAAAAATATATATATAATTATCAAGGTTGCTCTGTGAGCTTCAATCCATATTCCATTATCATAATCCCTAGGCAGGATATAATTACCGATATTCAAATGTAAGGACAGCAAGAAGGGCCAGAAATTTGCCTCAAAGCCTCACCCCATCCTCTCCGTCCCCACCCACAGTCCATTAATATGTGACCAGCTCTCAGACCCAGCTGAAAGTACAAAAACACATGAATTTATTTGCTGGTGAAGCATGTGGATGTTGAAGCTTTCTGACATTCAGGCAGTTAACCCTCCTGTAAAAGCCCTCGCCACTACAACAGCCTGAAGCACAGTCGAAGAAAATGTCAACAATATTCAGAATGCTCAAGTGAATAAATGGGCTTCTCTCCAAAGCCCCGGGAAAGAGCAAGCTGAGCTTAGTAAAAACACAGTGGGAATCTTGCAGTGTTTGCCACAGCCATTGCAGGGACATTCATATCACCATGTTTAAGGGAGGGAGCTCTTCTAATAGTCATCCCCCTGCTCTCCTAAATATTAACAAAGCGAACTGCAAAATGAGTCAGGAGCAAGAAAAATGTAAAGATGAACTTTTGCTTTCAATTTTAAGTTTGTTACTAAAGATTCTGGTTCTTGGTTAATTCTCTCCCTCTCTCTCTCTCCCCCCCCCCCCGTCTCTCTCTCTCTCTCTCTCTCTCTCTCTCTCTCTCTCTCTCACACACACACACACACACATTTAAACATACAAGATGATGACAGTCAAACCTTCTTTAAATAATAACCCAATGATTCAGATAAAACTGACTTCTGAGTAGAAACAGCTACCTAAAAAGGCAAACTAAAAATCAAACCCAATTTTAATGAACCTATGTATGAAGATGCTTTCAAATGCATGTCTTTCACAGAGTGTCAGCTGGCTGGAGTTCCTTGGTGCAGTCTCTGTCTGACTCTCCTAATGAGCTGCAGAGCGGGGGATCCAGCCGGTCTGGTTTACCAGGCATAGCCTTAAAAATCAGATGACTCTAATTTTAAAGACCCACAGTTTTGGGGGATTTACAGTTGTTGTTTGTTTTTTCCTTAAAGTAGTTATTGAGAAGCACA
The DNA here is from genome assembly GCF_036850765.1 of Saccopteryx bilineata. NCBI lineage: Eukaryota > Metazoa > Chordata > Mammalia > Chiroptera > Emballonuridae > Saccopteryx > Saccopteryx bilineata. Next base: position 232,596,410 of record NC_089492.1, read on the forward strand.
AATATCTATCTGAAACTACAATTCAGCAAAACTGTGTTTCTTTAAAAATTTGATAAAGCAGATTTACTATAAAAAATGTGTATTTTCAATTATACATAATATGAAACTGTCCTGCTCAGTATATGTATTGCTCTTCTGAGAATAGAAAACACCTAATAAGGTATAAAAAGTGTATCAAAATATAAAAGTACAGAAGTGAATAAAATAAAAGTACATGTCAGTAGTGACTTACATATGATAATGGATACTCTTAAGCAGTTTCATGCTCTAGCCTGGTGGAAGGCAATCCCCATTGCCTACATTAATGCCAACTCAATTCAAAATAGCATATATCACCAATTTTTAAAAGGTAATACTGAATGAATTAAACTGCTTTCTTTTTAAGAAAATCAGATAAAGTAAAGTGTAATTGGACCTTTAAGACAATTTACAGTTTCTGGAGAGTCTCAACTGTTTTGTACTGTGACAAGCAGCTAGCATAGCAATGCAAAGACTGCTTCATTTTATTTTTCTGATGCTTTTGGATGATAAGCTGCCAAGAACAATTGAAGGTGCTTTAATAGAAAGCCTTTTGCTCTCATGCTATCTATGGGTTTCAGTACCTGGAGCAGCTTAAGCAAAGACATTGTCAGTCCATTGACATGCACTCAATAAGAATACAAGCATAACACTCTTAGAACACGGTGTCAAGACCTGAGATTTATTTTGTTATTTCAATTGAAAAATGACTTTTTTGGCCCTGGCTGGTTGGCTCAGTGGTAGAGCATCAGCCTGGCATGCAGGAGTCCTGGGTTCAATTCCCAGCCAGGGCACACAGGAGAAGCGCCCATCTGCTTCTCCACCCCTCTCCCTCTCCTTCCTCTCTGTCTCTCTCTTCCCCTCTCGCAGCCAAGGCTCCATTGGAGCAAAGATGGCCCAGGCACTGAGGATGACTCTGTGGCCTCTGCCTCAGGCACTAGGATGGCTCTGGATGCAACAGAGCGACGCCCCAGATGGGCAGAGCATCACCCCCTGGTGGGCATGCCGGGTGGATCCTGGTCGGGCGCACGCAGGAGTCTGTCTGACTCTGCCTCCCCGTTTCCAGCTTCTGAAAAATGCAAAAAAAAAAAAAAAAAGAAAGAAAAGAAAAAGAAAAATGACTTTTTTTCATCAATACTTACTAAAATTTGATTGGAAGAAATAAGAGGAAACAATCATCTTACTCCATGTTCATTATGTGGGTGTCTTTGCTAATAAGGCAGGCTGTCTGGGTCTGAAGTTTATCTCTGCTGTTAAAAGCTGTGTGAATTTGAACAAATTCCTAAACCTCTTTTTGTCTGTTTCTTCATGTGTTCAAGAGGACTCTAAATAGTGCCATCTATGGCATGAGTTTTTGTAAGGATTAAATACTTTGATCGTTGTAAGGCACTTAAAACAATGCATAGCATATAGTGTTTAGTACGTGTTACTTAATATTATAATTATATGTGTTTAATGGGTAGCTAATCTGACATGAGCTGGGAGAGGGAGACAGAAAGGGGAAAAGAATATGAACCTTAATCATAACGATGAGCTGATAACCAGACGGCTGACCACATGGTTCTCAAGCCTCTGATATGGCCCAGGACAGTTACCTATGAAAACCATGCACAGGGGGACTAACAAAAAAGGCAATGACCAATATATGAGCTTCCACCAAGGATGTTAGACATGAAAGGGAAAAATGATAGAAAAGAGTATCTGCGTGGTCTCAAAATGTAACTATAAAATGACCTGCAGTTTCTGCTGACTGCCACAACATCAAAAGTCAATACTCATGACACAGTGGCTGGTGAAAAGGAAAAAGATTTATTCAAGTGCTGGCCACCAGAGAAGATGGGACAATTTCTCTCCTCAAAAACCTATCTTAACAGTTCATAGAGTTTGAACAGATTATCTATGGGATTGGGGAATTCAGGATGGGTAGAATTCTTAGTGGGGCGGCGGGGGGGGAGTGGACATGCAGTTTCTCTTGAGTAAAAGAAATTCTTATCTTCATGGCTGGCTGGACTTCCACAGTCCTCTTGGCCTTATCAAAGAATTAAAACTATAAGTCTCAGTGAGGTGGGAAAGAGAGGAGTGGGCCCGAGGTTTCATTCTTCTCAGTCTGATGTTAACTCTTGATGTGCTTCAGCCAGAGGTCTATGATTCATTGTCAGCATTAATGTTCCTTATTCTGGGAGGGGAATAGGCTGTTAAATTGTAATGATAACTCAGCAAGAGGTAAAAGTGTAAGACTCATTATATACCTTTGATTTGTTACAGAATAAATAACTTTGAATACTAGACTGCAATCATACATAGTAAATCATAGTTACAATTAGACTAACAAGCTGGTGTGAACATTTACTAAGATTAATATGGGTGGCTTTATGTAAATTCTTTTATAAGCTTCCTTTATTAGTATATTCTTATTTTAATTCTATGTCTAGTCAGACTAATATCAGTAATATAGCATATTTATTCCCCATTAAAAATACAAACAAACACAGATGTAGGACTGCCAACTACTGGTGGAGGGGTACTCACGCAATGGGCAAGAACAAACCAGCTAAGGAGGAAGAGGGAGGAAATGCCCAGTTCCGCATAAATCCTGACTATGTAACCAAGTGGGACACTCAGATCTGTCTGAGTTGCCGACTTGGAAATCTTCCAAGTGTATTTTCTCTTTGCTAGCTAAACTACTACCCATTTCGCTAGTCACGTCTTTCGTCTGAAATTGTGCTCCTGAGAAGACAAGAGTCAAGAAAGCCAGAACAATGATGCAGAACTTACAACAACTACACAGGTTAAAAATGTTACTTCTATATATTCTCATATTTTCCTAAAGCTATAAATCTCAGAATAATCCATGACAATAAACCTCCATAACTGCAGTGCCAGTGCATTTCTTAGGCTCTAGGTCTGCATTGTGATCGACTTGTTTCCATGCTTCACCTTCCCTTGTCAAATAGGCACTTCCTTCTGTTTCTAGTCCTAGTTAATGGTATAATTATCTCCTAACTCTCTAAGCAAAACTCTTAAAAATCAGTCAGTATTTATTAAGTGCTGGCTATGGGCTTATATATGAGCTAGTTAATCAGTGGTGAACAAGATTCATTTGCTCTCTGACTTTCTGGAATTTATAGCTATGTAGGAAAAACAGATATTGAACCAATGTCAAATAATATGCATGATTTGGTAACTATTCTCTGAGACCCAGTTACAACAACAGTTCTAAATATAGACTCTAGTAAAGAACAAGAATTCCTACTAGACTACACCTTTCCTTGGGTTGCGGACTACTAAAGCATGCCTCATAAAAGTTTCACTGTACCACCTCATCGGGAGGGAAGACCAGGTTGGATTATAGTGATTTCAGGGGCAGGTGACCTTAGACACTCACAGAAAACTGAGATGTTTGGAGGATGGCACAGTGCTACAGTGACTCAGTGCCTGGCCCTATTTCAAAGTCTGTCCCTTTGTCTCTGAAGGACACTCCAAGTTCTAAAACCACATACTTATAGAACTAAAATTTTTTTAACTTCTTCAGGAGAAAACCAAGTGCTTTTTTCTAACACCTGTTTCCAATTAGAAGTTACTCCCTAAAAAAGTTACATTAGTGGCAACCATCTGTACCTGAATTCAGGCGCTCCATTCCCCCGGCTTTTAAATTTCATACAACAACATTCCTTCACTACTCGTACATTATTTGACAAGTATGTATGAGAACTGGCTATTTGTCATCGTTGGACAGGTTTCAGAAATACAGCTGTAAATGAAACATAATCCCTGCCCATTGCAGAAAACAAACAGGTAAATAAGCATTCCCTACATAGCCTGATGAGCAATGTTAGGTGCACTGAAGAAAGTCACCCATGCTAGACAATGAGGCAGATAGGCTTTAGGAAGGAAATGACATATGGCCTGAGAGCTGAAAAATAATAAAAAGTTAATTGGAGTCAGGGAACAAAACAAGAAAGAAAAGAAAGAAAGGAAAAATAGAATTCCAGGTAGAGGGTATAGTTTTTGCAAAGGCCATAAGACCCAATATAGAAAGTTAAAAAGCAAGAAGAAAAAAATCCAATATGGCTAGAGAACAGATTGCAAAGAACTGAAGCCAGTGGTAGAAGGGAGAGATGGGCTGGCAAGGGAAGCATTTGGTAGATTGTAAATAGCTTTGTAGGCCATCCTAGGGAGCTGACAATTTTTTCTTAGGGCAATGCAAGCCATGGATGATTGTAAGCAGAAGAATGATATTGTTAAGGTTTTTATTTTATAACAAACATTCTGGCTAATATCAATAAGGACTAGAACCAGAAATAGAGGACAAATATCAGTATAAAAAGTGAGTGAATATTTTTAGTATATGGTAAGGGTTATGCCCAGTGTGATGAAAGATAATGAGTCAAAGACCAGAATAGTGAACATTCGAATGGGGAAAAAAATTGTTACATTGAAAAGACAATAGAGATAAATATAGTAGGATGTGGTAACTAATTAAATGCAATGGCAAGACAGAGGGAACCTTGGGTCCCAAGATATCTGGCTTGTACAAATTAAGCCAAAGATAGTGCCATTTACAAAGACGGAGAACACAGGATAAAGAATGCTTAGGAGGAATCAGGTGCCCATTTGATCTGAGTTTCTGAACTTTTTCCCAGGGTTCTTGTCAATGACTATTAATGGTCACCATACCCTCTGATATGAACTGAATTGTGTTTCTCCAAAATTCATATGTTGAAGCTGTCATACCCAGTAATTCAGAAATGTTGGGCAAACAAGTTTGTAACAAGTGTTTCTTTAGGTTTGTTCGCTAGTATTGGGGTAGAGCCATGTGTGTATAGTCTATGGAAGGCTGTGGGTGCTTACCCTCAGGATGGCGGGTTGCAAATTGCAGACTGCCTTCCTGCTTGGCAGGGACCATTGTTTGCTGGAAAAGGTTTCTTTTTTCTCCCATATTGTTTTGCTGGAGAGTGCAGAGAGAGAGCAGAGGGGCTTGGGGAACCCAGATTTGGGCCCTGTTTGTTTGGCTGAGGAGTGCTGTTTCGCTTGTGGGGGCCTGTGAACCCAGGAGAGTCTGGAGAATGAGTCAGAGCTTTGGGATCCCTGAGTGAGAGGGAAGCAGTCTTCCCTGCCTATTTCCTCATTACGAGACTTTAATAAACAGAATGACCCACCATTTTCTGGCTTCACAGTTCCTTTACCATTTGCCTGAATCCAGTGTGAACCTCTGGCCATGGTGGCAGCCACTGACCTTACAAGAATGTAACTGTATTTGGAGATACAGCCTTTAAAAAGGTGATACAGTTAAAATATAGTCCTTAGGGTGGGCCCAAATCCAATCTGACTGCCATCCTTAGAAGAAGTTTAGATACACAAAGAGACACCAGATATACGCACACACAGAGGAAAGACCATGTGAACACACAGCAAGAAGGAGACCATATGCCTGTGTTGGTCAAATAAGTTTGTAAAATATGATCTTTATATTTACTCACTTATAGTTTGCTTTGGGGGCTGGGCAGCACCAGCTGTATGTGGTCTGTGAAATTATAAATTACCTTCCTGCTTGGGAAGGGCCATTGTTTTGCTAATGTTTGCTGGAGGAGAGATTTTTGCACCAGAAAGTTTTTGAAAAGAGAGAACAGAAGGAGAAGGAGAAAGAAATCATGTTTGCAGAGTGAGAGAAAGAGAATGCAGAGTGCTGAAGGAGAAGCCATGTTGGCAGGGAGAGAGAAGGTGTGCAGATGGGGAACCAGAGCTGAGGGGCTTTGCAAACTCTGCTGAGACTGGTGGGGCCTTTGATTCTAGGAGAAACTGGAGAAGATTCTCCTGGTTGAGGAACCAGAGAATGTGTCAGTGGCTTTGGGAGCCCTGAGTGAAAGAGAAGTGTTTTCCCTGCCTGTTACTCGTCTGCCAATGTGAGACTTTAATAAAAAAAATGGCCCACCAGTTTTTGGCTCCACTGTTTCTTTACCATCTGCCCGAATCCAATGAGAACCTGTAGGAGCGTGGCCACAATGGCCGTGACTGCTGGCCGTATATTTGGCGTAGTTTGTGGCAGGATTCAGATCAGATCAGTATGAAGCTGCCACCACCCTTGAGAAGTAGAGAGGACTGATTGTTGATATGTTTCCCCATGGCCACCCTTTTGGGGACTGTAGGCTGGCTGTGCTTTACAGCCCTGGGAGAGGAAACCGAGAGCTCTGTGCAAGAGGCTGCTCAAGGCCTGCAAACTGAGCAGCAGCAACAGAAGGAGTTGGAATGGTCGCGGGGGAAAGAGATGCAGATCCTCGAACTGGAGTGAGCACTGGAGAGGGAGGCCACACGGGTTCATGAGTTGCAGTTTGCCCGGGAAGTTGAAGATGGCAAAACAGTTGTTGGAGGAACAACTGAGGGTTCGACTACATGAAAGCCAGTAGCTGCTGGAGCCTAAAATGGAGCCTTGCTGGCAGAGTGGCTCTGAGTCAGCAGGAACAAGCATTTCCAACTCCTCTTCTGAGGATGAGGAGACTTCGGCTGAAACTGCCGTCCACAGACTCCAGAAGGTAAAAGCCCAGCAGCAAAGAGTACCTATTAAGCCCCTGGTAGGTTTGCTGCCATTGTGGGACAAAAGGGTGGATGGTAGCATGCTTTCTGGAGCAGAGGTGGAAATGTTGGCCACCATTGCCATGTGCTCCTCCTTGGGACAGCGACTTCAGAGCTGCTAAGACAACATGGATGAGGGGGGAGGCCTGCAGCCCCATGTGTGTGGACTGACTCATGGACTATGACCAGAGGGGGGGACCAGCTCCCTTGCTGGATGAACATACAGCCTTTGGATAATATGAGAGACCCTGATGGGGGAGGGGAGCTCTGGTGAAGGGCACCTTTGTAATTATTGAAATTGTATGATTTGTGCTGTTACTATAATTTGTTTGTATAATGTACCTCATTTTTTGCACAGGAATGCCTGTGGTGTGGATTGCAAAGTGAGAAAAAGGGGTGGAATGTTGGTCAAATAAGTTTGTAAAATATGATTTTTATATTTGCTTGCTTATAGTTTGCATTGGGGGCTGGGCAGCACTAGGTACATGTGGGTCTGTGAAGTTGCAAATTGCCTTCCTGCTTGGGAAGGGCTATTGTTTTGCTAATGTTTGCTGAAGGAGAGGTTTTCACACCGAAAAGTTTTGAAAAGAGCAGAGAAGAAGGAGAAGAGGAGAAAGAAGCTATGTTTACAGAGTGAGAGCAGAGAAAATGCAGAGTGCTGAGAAGGAAGCCACGTTAGCAAGGAAAAGGAAAGAAGCCATGTTTGCAGAGTGAGAGAAGAGAGATGCAGAGTGCTGAAGGAGAAGCCAGGAAAAGAGAAGGTATGCAGATGGGAAACCAGAGCTGAGGGGCTTTGGGAGCCCTATTGAGACTGGTGAGGCCTTTGATTCTAGGAGAAACCAGAGAAGAGTCTCCTGGTTGTGGAACCAGAGAATGTGTCAATGGCTTTGGGGGCCCTGAGTGAGAGTGAAAGAGAAGTGTTTTCCCTGCCTGTTTACTCATTGGCTGGTATGAGACTTTAATAAAAAGAATGGCTCACCATTTTTTGGCTCCACCGTTTCTTTACCATCTGCCTGAATCCAATAAGAACTGCATGAGCATGGCCACGAGGGCCACGACTGCTGGCCATACACTAGTGTTTTCAAACTCTAATGTATACAGGAATCACCTAGGAGTCTTGTTCAAATGTAAACTCTGATTTTGAAGGTTGGGAGTGAGATCTTGGATTTTGTACTTGTATCAACTCCCTAGTGATATCCATGTAGTCAGAACCACACTTTGAGTAGCAAGATTCTAAATGAATATTTCTCAAAATGTAATCCAGGAATTTCTTAGAGCCTTGTTAAGCAAGGAGATTTCTGAGTCCTACTTTTCTGGATTAAAAACTCTATTCCAGGAAGTGGGTCCTAAGGATACACATTTTTAACAAGTTTACTAAATAATTTTATTCACACCAAAATTTGAGACTTACTCTTCAAGGTCATGATCAAATACCATAGGTAAATTTAATCACTTGCTCACCTGCCACCTTGTAATTTTTCCCTTGAAAGCTGAAATGTATTTTGTGAACACTGGCCACTTCAGCGACACCAAGCCAGTAACTCTTATGGAGAGACACTGGCTTGAATATTTGGGAGGAAACCTTGTCAGGAATTGACACTCAGGATAGAAGCTAAATGCAGCTCAGTCAGAAAAGTAATTTAGAGAGAACCTCCCAGGCTTTTAAGCAGTGGCTTTTGCATATGAGAGGTAAATGTTGCAGCAATAAAACCCAGAGTGGGGGAAAATATGCTGCAATACTTCCAGGTTTCTTCTAAGAAATACAATATAATTCATTAAATGAAGCTTTACACCTCCTAGAGCAGTGGTTCTCAAACTTTTTGAAGTCGAAGAGCATTTAAAATCCTACAAATAATTGTAGGCTCACTATATACAAATTTCTGAGAAATATATTATAATAATTAAGTCAAATATTAAAGAAAAAATATAAACTTCAAGCATGTTTTTATGGTAAATGAAATAAATGTGACAAAATTAAATTTATTCTGATATTAAAAACATTTTTATGTTACATTTTTTGAGTTATACTTTTTAGAATTCATAAAAAAGAGGGGTTAAAAAATTTTTAAATGACAAAAAAGTTATCTTTTTATATATATAGATACATTCTTAGTAAGATTTAGTAAATTCGGCAGGTTCTGGCATGATGTGTTAACTTTTTTCATTCTTGTGTTTATGAGAAACATGAGCCTGATGTGTCCTAGCAATTTCTTCAGTGTTTGGGCATATTTGAAAGGCAAACTCTCATTTCCTCATCAATACATTCAAGAATTCCTCTCTTTTTACTCTTAATTGTGTTGAGTGCAGAAAACCCCCACCATACAAATCATCTTAACTTTACACCAAACAAAGGATAGAAGAAACTTGCCTCCAGTGTTTCTGGGGAACATGGGGGGTAGTGTAAACAATCCAGCACCACAGCTTAAAAGCCTTTTGCAACCTAATCAGGCAAGTGAGATGGGGGGTTGGGCAGACGGTCAGCTAAAGCCAATTCCCCACACTTTTGTCCCCCAAAAATCTAAACTCCAAAATCCCTATTGGTTTTTTGGTCCCCAACAGGCACACATTTCTCTGGAATACCATAGGGCACACCTGGAAATCTTCTAGGATGCAACAGTGTGCCCTGGCACACGCTTTGAAAACCACTGTCCTAGAGGCTTAAAAACAACCATTTCACCCCCCCCACCATGATTCTAGACAAAGTTTTAAATAGGTGATATTTGCCTGTCATCAGGAACTCCTTGCCTTGCTCCTTTATATACATCTTCACTTACCCCCTCAACTGTCTCCTCTTTCCTAAAGTCGACCTCTCCATACCCAGTTCTCTTTCCACCCTGCCAGAAGCTGCTGTTTTTCACTCAACCTCAAGAGAATTGGCCCCTGACAAGAGATGAGGGCAGGGTCGGTAATAAAGTAAGTCTTGCTGTCAGGAGACTGGGATTCTACTCTTTGCTTTTCTATTCTCCAGGCCGTAGGGCTTCTTCAGCAAGCCTGTTACCTAAAATGAGTAAAAAGAAGCTTTGGATCTATTGCTGAATTAATTTTTCACTAGTATAAATTGCAAACCTGAAAATTTCAACTCAGTCTGCCTCAATTTATTATCAGTTTCAACTGCGCTAACAATAAACTGGCAGACTGCCCCATCTTTACCCTACAAAGTTCTGACCATTGCCTGCCTCCAAGATAGTGTTAGATCCCAATTCAGTGAGAAAGAAACAGAATCTGCCACACTGAGAATTGTCGAATTAGGAGTCTTTATTACAGAAGCCAGCAACCACGAGAGGACTAGTGTTCCATGGAACTCATGGCCATGAGTACAGTCAGGGGTGACCTTTTAAAGACAAAATCCATATCCTGGTTGGGGTAGAGGGAGGAGGGGGCACCTAGCAAAGCATGTTACAAAAACAGAAAAAGAAGCTCATTAATCTTGCTGATCATTTGCAAAGTTCATCTATAGGAGCAATTTGGGGAAGAACATCCTGGGACTTAAGGACTCTGGACACATCTGCAATCTTGCAAAACCAGCTCGGAAGCCAGGGGTAGGTGGTTCTAAGAAAAACAAACTCTGGGGTTATTTAGAGTTCAAGATTGCAGTCAGAACCTAAAATGGAGTTATTTATGCTAAGAGCCTAGCTTCATTAGCATTAACCCATTCGAGCCCCATGACTTTGCTTGCTGACTGTCCAAACTCACCTTGTGTGGATGGGAGGATGAGAATCCACAAACCTTTACAAGGTTATACCCCTGGCTATTGGAGGATAATTGGGTTGCAATCAGGGGCTTCTATATCACTGAGTCTACACTGCATATTCTAATTCAATGATAAAGTCTAGGATTTAGAGTTAGAACTTGGTTCAAATCTAGGCTCTTCTATCTAGTTAGGTAATTTACCCAACTAATGTAAATCTCACTTCTTCTTTTCTAAAATGGAGTAATCTTTTCTTAGATTCACCTTTTATACTGCTACTATCACTAGCAGTATAAATAAAAAAATTAAATGTTAAATAAATAGTAAATATATTATTTCACACATTATATCCAGAAAGAAGATCAAGCTAGTTTTATTATTCCAAAACATCGTATTTCTAGGACTTAGTTGACCTAAGCATAACTATTTACATCCAGGAAGCATCTTAACACTTCCAAGAATGAGCCCCATCGGAAAGTGTGAGCTCTGCCAAACAAAAGGTACACCAGGAACCCTGATGTGTACATTCTGTGGTTAGCATGTGTGTCTCTAGCAGGGAGAATAGTACTTTTCCCTTAATGAATCCTTCCACAGAGTGGAGACACTGAGGGACCATTAGTATTTTCCTTTGCAATGTGAACAAGGTGCTATAGTAACCATGGCTGAATAATTCAAATTGAGGATCTTATAAAGTGGCAATTTACCTAGGAATGTTTTTATGGCCTCTTATGCTATAATCCTAATGAAAGGTCTTCTCAACAATGCTGTTATTGCTCTCGGGGGGGGGGGGGAACATGCTCATATATGTACACAAAAATACATGAACTCACCTATTTTCAGTATTTCTTAGTAAAGTACTACCACAAAAGAGAGAATATTTATAACTGAGCCAGGATTCCCTTCGGTGAGCAACATTACCTTCCTTCCCAATACTTGAAATGAAGCTTCATTTTGAATTATGACACATCTGGGGCATAACTAGAAAGCAAGAGGAATAACTGCAATCAGCAGAACCACTGATTACACCTGTAATGATTGTCAGAAATGTATCTGTGGGCAAAAAGGGATTCACATTAGCACAAAACACACATAGCCACCTTCCACTTGCTCTGTTAGTACTCAAAGGCATATCTACAGTCTTCGTGCACCAACATCACCTGGAGAATTTTTTTTTTAAATACAGATTTTGAGGCTCCACCCCTAGAAATTTTCCATTCTGTGTATCTGAGATATGGTCTAGAAAGCAGTATTTTTAAAAAGTTCTCCTGGACAATGTATAACAAGATTTGCAGTCATTGCTTCCTTCATTGGGTAACGTATTATATTGCCTGAACTAGGAATAACTTCCAGGTTAGGAAAAATGCACTCTGAAATTATGATGTATGCCATTAAAACATGTAACTGAAGAATATATGAAAGAATTCATACATCAACAATTTGCATTTGAAATGCTAGTATCCTCCCAAATTCAATTCTTAAAATTTGAATTAACCAGACATACATTTTCCAGGTCACTTGATTAACCAAAATAATTGTTTAAGAAAAAGAGGCAAAACATTAAAAATAAGGACCTATAAGAATTCCATTTTAAGAAATCAACTTCTGAGGTATAGTCCAGAGTTTGTGATTCATTCACTTTCAGGTCCCAACATGCTGGATTAAAAATTCATTAGCATGTTAACCCTAGGCATTGAAGTACTCTGAACCTTCTAAGCACTATTCCATCATGTTCATCCCACTGTGTGAATTCTTAGCCTGAAATGTTAATAATCTTCTTTACACCATTCCTGATGTCCAGCACCAAGAATAAGCCTCCTATACAGAATCCCCTGAAAGGTGTTTAAAAGATGAAATCCATAGGCCAGCAACAGATTGATCAGAACCCTAGTGCAAAAATAAAAAACTATGGTTCTTTTTCCTCTTTAAAAAAATAAGATATGGATTGTTTGCTGTTGATAGAGGAATGAGGAAGAAGACTTTGGATACATTTTGATATAGAAGTTGCTTCTATGGCTAATTGGCTAAAAGAGAATATGATCCTCCCTGAGAGCACAAGGAATATAATAAATTTGACATTGAATGTGAATTTTTAGTAATCCTTATCACTCTAAATCTGGGGTCAGTTTTTCTGACATTTACATAGGGAAGAAAAGAAAACATTGATTAGGCCATTGACAATACAACAAGAACTAGAGGATTTTTTTTAGTTAATACTTAGATAAGCAAAAGATCAAAAGTGGATGTTAAATGTTTTGCCCTCTTCATTTCATTTCATTTTATTCACATATTACTTAGTATCTCTTTTTCAAAGTTTTGAACTAAAGTTCAAAGAGATTAAGAAAGTTTTCCATAATCAAAACACAACTTTCAAAAATGGCATTAGAACACTTCTTTTAGTTCCTCAAACACCTTATCTCTTTCTCTCATAATATTTTTTCTTTTGTTTCTATTGGGAAAATCCAATCCTGGATTTATTGTGTGAGTGTTTAATGATTGTCTCCCTCGCTAATCTGTGGTGCCATGGGGCAGGAATCTTCTTCTTTCCCCTACTGTTTACTTAGAAGCCAGCACAATGCCTTATAGTGCTTATAGTACGCTCTCAATCAGTACCTTGTCATTTACTGAATGAACTAGTTAAAAGCCTGACTCCAAAACCCATATCTTTTCCCTCTAATTTCATTCTCTTCCATAACCAATTCCTGTCATCCTAAATACCAAATAACCCATCCTGTTACACTCTTATTGTATCTTTATTATCAGCAAAGTGCAGATAATTATTCAGGTTTACTTTAAATTTTTCATTAGTTTTTTCGAAAACTAGTTTTCATTAATTTTGTAAACAAAACCCCAAGCAAATATGAAGGGGCTAAATGGCATCTAACATTTTCTGTAAGACATAGAACAGTGGTCGATACTCAGAGCTACTTCAACTGATATGTATGAAGAAGCTGACAATATAGTCTCAGTCTCAACAAAATAATACCCTATAGATATTTCAGTCTTGTCAAAAAAACACTTCATCCAGAATTCATTTTTTTCTGATCCCTCTCCTTTCCCTAGCTTGGAAACATTCATGCTTATCTACACACGAGGTTCTAAATTTTTCTCCCTCTCTCTAAACATTTTTATCATATTCGTACAGAAGATGCCTTTTCTTCTTTTTTAGGGCTCTTGAAGATTTACTCCAGGCAGCCACTGAGGAGTTTCCGTGGCATAGCAACAATGCTAGGTCATTTCATTTTGAACTCCTCCCCTTCTGACTGCAGCACTTTTGTTGTCTGCCTGAAAATACTATAAGGGGGTTCTTATCCAGGATTTTTACTTCTCTGTTTCGAGGATAGTATCTTTGTATTTGTGCTTGATATGCAGCACTTGATACATTTTCCATCTCCAACTTTGCCCCAGATGACTCAATGGACAAAATATACATTTGGACGTTTTGTTTCCTTTTATAGTTGATTACAATAAGAATAACTGGTTAATCCATCTGTAATGGCTTAGCAGGCTTTGGTTTTTGATAAATAATAGAAATCTATGTGAGGACGGTGTAACATCTAAACACCTGACTTAACAATTACACACCTGGATGAAAGATTTATTCTCTTCTTAACATTTTATATAATATAGACAAACATAGCCAGCTCATCTCTTAAATCCTTTGTTTTCTTAGAACTTTTATTTGGAGATGCTAATTTTCACCTTTCTGTTTTTAAATCACATATGCTCATATTTTCAAAAGCATTCTCTCAAGTTGGTTGCATAATTTAATGTTCTAATATGTATTTGTGAAAAAATACATTCACAATTTAAAAGTGCATTTGGATGTATAGAACAGTTGCTTACATTCTGACAAAATAGTGCAAATCAGCAAAATATTTGAATATGAATTGTACAAATTTTATATAGTATTCACTGAGAAAATTTAAACTCTGGTATTCCTAGGAGATAATATTAATAAAAGGTACAATTAAGAATCTTTATGTAGGGCCTTGTTGGTCAAATAAGTTTGTAAAATATGATTTTTATGTGTGCTCGCTTATATTTGCATTGGGGGCTGGGCAACGCCAGGTATATGTGGTCTGTGAAATTGCAAATTACCTTCCTGCTTGGGAAGGGCCATTGTTTTGCTAATGTTTGCTGGAGGAGATTTCTGTGCCAGAAAGTTTTGCAGAAAAAGAAGCCATGTTTGCAGAGTGAGAGCAGAGAGTATGCAGAGTGCCGAAGGAGAAGCCAAGTTTGGCAGAGATGGAGAAGGTATACAGATGGGGAACCAGAGGTGAAGGGCTTTTGCAAGCTCTGCTGAGACTGGTGGGGCCTTTGATTCTAGGAGAAATGGAAAAGATTCTCCTGGTTGTGAAACCAGAGAATGTGTCAGTGTCCTTGGGAGTTCTGACTGAATGAAAGGAAAGTGTTTTCACTGTGTATTTGCTCGTCAGCCGGTGCGAGACTTTAATAAAGAAATGGCCTGCCATATTTTGGCTCCACTGTTTCTTTAATGTCTGCCCAAATCTAATGAGAACCGGCATGTGAATGGCCACAACGGTGGCAACTACTGGCCCTATAGGCCTGCTATATGCCAGGCATTCTGTTAGGGGATAGGGACATAGAGATGAATAAGAAGAAAACTTTTGTACTTAAAGTACACACTATTTAATAAGAAAGATAGAAATTTGCACTAATCATTGACATATAGTCTGATAAAAGCTATGATTAAAGTCTGAAAAATATAAAAAATTTCACATTTGCCTGAAATTAGGTGTCTTCAAAATTAACAGCATTTCAGAGTTAAGATATTTCTACAGTGATATTTTTTGTCCCCCTTTTTAACCAAATATTTTTCTAGAAAGGAAGTATTGAGGGACAGAAGGGCTGCCTAAAGTGACAAATTATTTAACCAACTTTCTCATTCTATGTTACAGTTGAACCATCAGTAAACACCCATTAGGATCATTCAAGGCAGGGGAGTAAGAATAAATAAAATCACAGTGAAGAAAAATAATCTTATCAATTCTAAAATCTTAAACAGGGAAATCATTAAGTCTTAAAAGCAGAATCTCAAGTATTTAAAGTCCTCACTATAGAAAAAGGCATCTACACATTTGCTGCAGTTGATGTGCTACACATGAGACTGTAACAAGATAGGAAAACTGCTCAAAATCAGATATATATATATATATATATATATATATATATATATATATATATATATATATATATATGGAAGACTGTGAGGGGGCCGGAATAAAGAGACTGCAGTGTCCTGAGAGGAAAAGGTTTGAATTAGATAATAGTCAAGTCAACAAGAATAGAACCTAGAGAAAACAATACTTAGTCTGTAATGAGAGTCCTAAAAAAAGTCCAGGCATGGAAAAAGTAAAAACAAGAAAATCTGAAACAATGCTGAACTAAGAGGGGAATGAACCAGAGAAAGGATTATCATTCTTTCCTTAGGCGGAACACTTATTAGAGTATACATTTCTTGAGCTCACAGAGTATGTTAAAATCTATACTACTGATTATGTGTGTGTAAGAGGGGTGAACAGTACAGCATTCCAAAGGAAAAGGTCTCCTTGCTGACTTCACTGTGACTGAAGTGACCAACAATTGCTATCTCGTAGTCTACAAAGGATTTAGAGCCCTCTACTCTTTGTTTGTGTGTGTGTGTGTATGCGCATGTGACAGAGACAGAGACAGGGACAGATAAGGAAAGACAGACAGCAGACAGAAAGGGAGAGAGATGAGAAGCATCAATTCTTTGTGTGGCACCTTAGTTGTTCATTGATTGCTTTCTCATTTGTGCCTTGATCAGGGGGCTATAGCAGTCCAAATGACCCCTTGCTCAAGCCAGCAACCTTGGATTCAAGCTGATGAGCCTTGCTTAAACCAGATGAACCTGCGCTCAAGCTGGCAACCTTGGGGTTTTGAACCTGGGTTTTCTGCCTCCCAATCTGATGCTCTATCCACTGCACCACCACCTGGTCAGGCTGTAATTCACTCTTGTACCACTTTCAGCAACCATGTATTTCACTCTCAACTACTCTGGCTTGACATTGAGTCCAGGAATAAATACAATTATGAGTCTTCTTCAACTAGCTGCTCCTTTCTTCTCACCCTCCCTGGACCAGAGCAGCCTTCATGTTCCAATCCCAATCTATGAAGAAAATTAGCAACCCCCCTTCCAAAGGCGATGGAGTCAGTTTGGGAAATAAAAGGGAAACCAGTGACAATGCAGAATCCTAGAAAAGTTCAGCAGTCCTTTAATTATCAACCTTCTTTACAGAAAATAAAAAATAACAATCAATTCCTGAGAAACAGTATAATTTTTCAAACTAGATTAAACAAAAACTAGCAAACAAATAAATCCCCCAAAAACAGACAATGCAAAACTACAAACTGCAGTATGAAATCTCAGGAGGCTCCTACATTCTCTCCTTCTCTCTCTCTATCTCTCTTCGCGCACGGGCATGCTCTCTCACCTTTTCCCCTCCACTCTCCCTTCTTTCTCCTCTCCTTTGTCTTCTCTCACCCACCTCTTCCACTCTCCTTTGCCAAGAGTTTCCTCACATCAAGCTGCTACCATGTGTTGCAAATAAATGAGTTGCAAAACAGCTTTTGACAAAAATAGGTAAGAAACAAAGTGTTTTATTTGTTTTTCTTTCTCCCACCATCTCTCTCCTCTTGGTTCAGTGCTCCTGGTCTGTAAGACTCAGATGGGCTGTCAGCCAATCTGGAAAGTCTTTAATAACCTCCCTGTGTTCTTGAGCTATGGAAGTTTCTATAGTGGCTACATATTCAAATATTTTTTTATATTGTTTGAATCCCCTAAAGAGTCTGAGCCTGTGAAGATCAGAGACAATCTTTTTAACTTTATGCCTTTAGCTCCTAGTGGAACGGTTGGCACAAAGTTAACTGGCAATAAGTATTTATTAAATAATGAATATTATATTCTTTTTTTTTTGAATATTATATTCTTTATTTGGTCTCTCTCAGATGCAAGAATAATTATGTTTTAGCAATGATCTTAGGTCCAGAAAAATATATATATTCTCATGTATGCATTCATTTCTAGATCAAAAGATATTAATAATTATTTGGGAAGTAATAGAAAGAAGATGAAATTTTCAATCAATCCAACTTGAGTTCTTAGCCTAAATTCAGCACTTATTAACTGGCAAACTATGAACAAGTTACTCGATAACTCAGAATCTAGGTTTCCTCACCTAGAAAACGGAGAAGATAATATCTAGTCATATGGTTATCATGACACTTAAATGCGTAATATATATAAAGCATCTGGGACACAATAACTAGTTCACAGTAAGCACTACATAAATGTTAATTATTGTCAAAGGGCCCAAAAGAGTGCCTGGCACATAGGAAGAGCAGGATAAATAAGTTTCCTCCGCCATGGTTTTAGTTATACACAAAGTACTAAATGCCAAAGACATTGTCTTTAAAAAATGTATATTATAGTAGCAGAAATAAGATATTTCTTCCATAAATCAAATACAAGGTAGTGACAGATGTTGTGATAATTACAACGTCATACAGGGGTCTTGCTTCATCACTGCATTTCCAGTAAGGTTAAATTTAATTTGATCCATAGAAAGGAATTTTCCATAACTTGGTTAGGGGTATTTTAGCCAAATATTTAGCATAAACCTTAACTCTCTTGTGCCTGTAGAGATTTATATTCTTCTTTTTAGTCAAATCATTTGGAATCAACTCCATTGCATATATTAGGAAATAAATAACCCATAAATACACTCATATATTCAGCTCCTGGAAGCAGGAAATAGCCACAAATTTTTGTTGCACTTTTCATTTTTCAGAAATGGCACATATAATAGATGAATAAATACTTGAAAGGCAAATCAATACAGTATAACCTTGTTATAAGAGACTCTTTCATGTGCATTTTAAATAGGCTGTCATGAATACAGAATTGCCATTTCCTTTTGCACACCAATGCAAACTGCCACGTGATTTATTCCACGGGTTTAAATTCTGAACACAAAGACAAACAAGAAGTCTGATGATACATCATATTTACTTTTTAAATGATCTCCATTTTAAATGAAAAAATTGCAGTTCCAATTAAGTGGCTTAATAAAAGGTATAAAGATTTCTAAATGTATGTTCTCTATACTGACAACTTAGAAAATAATTAAAATGTACCCAATACACACTCACAAAAGATAGTTTATTACCATTATTGCTGATACCACTTGATAAAAATAATAATAATAATAACCATGACAGGTGCTATTTAATGAGTACTTCTAAGATGTCAATATATAGCTATAGGCTCATTTAATTTTTATAGCAGAGGATTCCAAGATGGCAGCAGAGTAGGCATATGCACAGACTCCCACCTCTCATGACCAAACTGGATTACAAATTAATTTAAGAACAATCATCATTAAAAACCAACTTTGGGCCCTGGATGGTTGACTCAGTGGTAGAGCATCGGCCTGGCGTGCAGGAGTCCTGGGTTTGATTCCTGGCTAGGGCACACAGGAGAAGCACCCATCTGCTTCTCCACCCCTCCTCCCCTCCTTCCTCTCTGTCACTTTCTTCCCCTCCTGCAGCTGAGGCTCCATTGGAGCAAAGTTGGCCTGAGTGCTGAGGATGGCTCCATGGCCTCTGCCTCAGGCACTAGAATGGCTCTAGTCGCAACAGAGCAATGCCCCAGATGGCAGAGCATCGCCCCCTGGTGGGCATGCTGGGTGGATCCTGGTTGAGTGCATGCGGGAGTCTGTCTGACTGCCTCCCCATTTCCAACTTCAGAAAAATACAAAAAAAAAACCCACCAACTTTGGACTAAAAGAACAGGACTCAAAAACCAAGGAGCACAGAAGAATCCACACTGAGCCTGAAAGGGAGTGTGGGTGGTGGGGTGGGGGATCCCCTGCTCCCAGGAGCAAGGGGAGGCTGAGGCTGAGGATCCAGAAGGTCTCTCATTGTGAGGAGAGAAACCTTGAGAGGCAGGAATCATCAATCCCAGGACCGGAGCCCCAGTCTAGAAACCCAGGGACTTGGCCTGACCTGTGGTGGCGCAGTGGATAGAGCGTCGACCTGGAAATGCTGAGGTCGCCGGTTCAAAACCCTGGGCTTGCCTGGTCAAGGCACATATGGGAGTTGATGCTTCCAGCTCCTCCCCCCTGTCTCTCTCTCTCTCTCTCTCTCTCTCTCTCTCTCTCCTCTCTAAAATGAATAAATAAAATAAAAATTAAAAAAAAAATTTAAAAAAAAAAAAAAAGAAAAGAAACCCAGGGACTGGAGGAGACAGCCTGACAGCATTGAGTGGGGAGAAGAGTGAGAGTTCTGTCCGTGGGAAGCAGTTGGCAAAAAGAGTTGTTGCCTTAAAGGACTAGGACAGAAAATATCACTCACAGCCACTTGCATGGGGCTCTAGGGGCATGGAGGGCTGGAAGGACTGGCCTTGCATGAGGAGAGTGGGGAGATCAAGACACAGGGACACAAACTATGATGGGAAGAAGAAAACCTGAGCTGAGTCATTCTCCAGTGCCAGGGCGGCCATCCTGCACAAGCCTGGTGTGGAACCAGTTGACCCATCTCCAAAAAGCTCTTCAGTTCCAATCAGTGTGAAAGGTTGTTTGGAAAGGAGGAAGTAAAGGGAGAGGTAGTGACTCAGGTTTCCTGAGAGACCTGAGCTACACCTCCCTCTTCATAGGGATAACGCACCCTGCCCCCAGAGAGGCACTGAGCAGACCACACCTTAAGGTTCTCAGAGTCACACCCACCACATTCCTGGATAAAGTTTCAACTGGGGCAAAAAAAAAAAAAGATATGCCCACTTTCCCCCTCCTAAACACAGAAGCTCCCTGCTAGACTCAGAAAACGAACAGCAAGGAAATTAGGACTTTTAAGTGGCTCTACAAGTTAAGGAGAATTAAAATCTTAGCAACCAGCAGAAGCTAAGGAATAAAGTCCTGGAGGAGAAGCCACATTCAATAAACCAAACTCAGACCCACAACTCTGACAAGCTTGCAAATGGCACGCAGAAAGAATGGGAAGACAGAGGAATGTAAACTATATAAATCAACAAGAAAAATCCCCAGAAAAAGAACCGAATGAGATGGAAGTAACTAAATTACCAGATGCAGAGTTTAAAATAATGATTGTTAGAATGCTTAAGGATCTCAGAGCTACAATGGATGGACTTAATGAGCACCTAAATAAAGAAATTGCAAGCATCAAAAAGGACACTGAAATTATAAAAAAAGAATCAATTAGAAATAGCAATTATAATAATAGAAATAAAGATTACACAAGAAGGAATCAACAGCAGGCTGGATGAAGCAGAGAATTGAATCAGCAAATTAGAGGACAAGATAAATAAAAACACAGAAACAGAGCAGCAAAAAGAAAAGAGGCTCAAAAAGTCTGAGGAAACTATAAGAGAACTTTGTGACAATATAAAGAGAAATAACATCAGCATCATAGGGTTTCCTGAAGGAGAAGTGAAAGAACAAGGGATGGAGAATCTGTTTGAAGAAATCATACTGAAAACTTTCCTAAATTGATGAAGGAAAAAGTCACACAAGTTCAAGAAGCACAGAGAGTCCCAATAAAGAGAAACCCAAAGAGGCCTACATCAAGACACATCATAATTAAAATACCAAAGTTAAGAGATAAAGAAAAAAATACTAAAAGCAGCAAGAGAAAAAAAGTCAATTACCCATAGAGGAGCACCCATAAGGATGACATCTGACTTTTCAACAAAAACACTTGAGGCCAGAAGGAAATGGCAAGAAATATTCAAAGTAATGCAAAACAAGAGCCTACAAGTAAGACTTCTTTATCCAGCAATATTTTATTTAAAATTGAAGGAGAAATAAAAAGCTTCCCAGACAAAAAAGAACTTAAGGAATTCATTACAACCAAACCAGTACTGCAGGAAATGTTAAGGGGCTTTCTGTAAAAAGAGAAAAGAAAAAAAGAAATCGAGAAAAAGAGGATTATAGATCTAAAGAATAAAATGGTAATAAACAACTATATATCAATAATAATCTTAAATGCAAATGGATAACATACTCCAATCAAAAGAGATAGGGTAGCTGCGGGGATAAGACAACAGGATCTGTACATATGCTGTCTACAAGAGACCCACTTCAAAACAAAAGATACATAGAGATTGAGAGTAAAGGGATGGAAAAAAATTTTTCATGCAAATGGAAAGAGAAAAAAAGCTGAGATAGCAATACTAATATTTGACAAAATAAACTTTAAAACAATGGCTATAGTAAGAGATAAAGAAGGTCACTACATCATAATAAAAGGAACATTACAATGGGAAGATATAACTATTATAAATATATATGCACCTAATATAAAAGCAGCTAAATATATAAAGCAGATTTTGATGGACAAAAAGAACAAGATCAACAGCAATATTATAATAGTAGGAGATTCTAATACCTTACTAACATCAATGGATAGAACCTCCAGCAGAAAATTAACAAAAGAACAGCAGTCTTAAATGATATACTAGATCAACTGGATTTAATAGATATCTTTAGAACATTTCACCCCAAAGCAGCAGAATATATATACTTTCTTTTCAAGTGCTCACAATACATTCTCTAAGATAGACCACATGTTAGGACACAAAACAAGTCTTAATAAATTTAAGAAGATTGAAATCATATCAAGCAACTTCTCTGACAACAATGGCATGAAACTAGAAATCAACTACAATAGAAAAACTGAAAAACATTCAAATACTTGAAGACTAAATAGCATGCTATTAAATTATGAATGAGTTAACAATGAGATCAAGAAAGAAATAAATACTTCCATGAAACAAATAAAAATGAACATACAACTCAAAATTTGTGGGACACAGCACAAAGCAGTCCTAAGAAGGAAGTTCATAGTATTTCAGGCATACCTTAAGAAGCAAGAAAAAGCTCAAATTAACAATTTCACCCTGCACCTAAAAGAACTAGAAAAAGAACAGCAAGTAAAGCCCAGAGGAAGTAGAAGGAAAAAAATAATAAAGATCAGAGTGGAAATAAATGACATAGAAGCAAAAAATAAAAATAAATAAATACAGAAGATCAGTAAAACTAAAAGCTGGTTCTTTGAAAAGATTAAAAAAATTGATGAACCTTCAACCAGACTCACCAAGAAAAAAAGAGAGAGGGCTCAAATAAATAAAATTAGAAATGAGAGAGGAGAAGTAACAACTGACACAGCAGAAATTCAAAAGATTGCAAGAAAATATTATGAAGAACTCTATGCCCAAAAATGGGATAACCTTGATGAAATGGATAAATTCCTTGAAAAATATAATCATTCAAGAATCAATCTGGAAGAATCAGAAAACCTAAACATATCGATTACACCAAAGAGATTGAAACAGTTACCAAAAACTCCCAAAAACAAAAGTCCTGGGCCTGATGGCTTCACAGGTGAATTTTACCAAATATTCAAAGAAGAACTAACTCCTATCCTTCTCAAGCTTTAAAAAAAATTCTAGAGGAGGGAAAACTTTCAAACTCTTTTTATGAAGCAAACATAACCCTCATTCCAAAACCAGGTAAAGACACTACAAAGAAAGAAAACTATAAGCCAATATCCCTGAAGAACTTAGATGCTAAAATTATCAACAAAATATTAGCAAATAGGATCCAGCAATACATGAAAGAAATCATACATCATGATCAAGTGGGATTTATTCTGAGGAGGCAAGTCTGGTACAATATTTGCAAATCAATCAGTGTGATTTATCACATAAAGACAAGAAAGGAGAAAAACCACATGATAATATCAATAGATGCAGAAATGCATTGATAAAATCCAGCACCCATTTATGATCAAAACTCTCAGCAAAGTGGGAATGCAGGGAACATACCTCAATATGATAAAGACCATCTATGACAAACCCACAGCCAACATCATACTCAATGGGCAAAAATTGAAGAAAAAGAATGATTAGTCCCTGGGCAGAAACAAAAGATGAGGGAGAGATGGATATAGTGCATCCACTCCCAAACATCAAAAATGCATTTATTTTTACACCTCTAGTTAAAGATCTTCCTTGATTCTTTTTCACTATTAAGATCAATTTAATGCTTGCTAAAACATCAGTTCTTTCCTCTCCTTTGGAATTCCCCCTGAATACCTCTTCACTCCTACTGTATCAAAGTCTTTGCAGTTCTCAGAGTGCATAATGCTATTACATTCTCTAGGTCTTTCTTTGAACACGATGCTAAAGAATAATTCCTGAAGAACAGCTTGGAGGATGTCACTATTCTGCTAAAACACACTGCAGACTGTCCTATGGACTTTTAATATAGCCTAAATATCGTATTTTATCAGATGAAGCCCACTTTCAAGTGTTTTAATATCTTTTATGAATTAAACATGACTCTTTCTGTTCTCTAAATATGCCCAAAATTTCTTCTCTTTTGTAATCTTAATGCTGTTAGCCTAAACTACCATTCTAAAACATCTCATATCCTCAGCTGTCAAAATTCTTGTTTCCCTTAAAGCTTAACTCTAAAGCCAAAATGTTTGTGATCTCCTTACTTTCCTGTCTCTAAGAAGATAAAATCTTTCTCTCATTCAAATGTCCTTAGAGTTCATTATGTCCCTTGCTTGATAGATCATTAATTTTTTACCTAATTATCCAATTGATTGAAAGCTACTTGAGGTCAACAAAAATATCTTTCTTATTTTTATATCTCCTGTTACAAGGGTAGTCAACCTGGTCCCTACCACCCACTAGTGGGTGTTCCAGCTTTCGTGGTGGGTGGTAGCAGAGCAACCAAAGTATAAATAAAAAGATAGATTTAACTATAGAAAGTTGTTTTATAAAGATTTATTCTGTCAAACAGCAAAAATCCAACATAAAGTACTTGGTAAATAATTATTATTATATGTTTTAACTTGCTGTAACTCTGCTTTATAGATTTTATAAAGTAAAGTTACTTCCCTACTTTATAAATCACCATTACTATGGAACCGGTGGGCAGTTAGAAAATTTTACTACTAACAGAAATACAAAAGTGGGTGGTAGGTATAAAAAGGTTGACTACCCCTGACAGAATGTTTAACATAAGATAGTCAGGCAAGCCTGACCAGGTGGTGGCGCAGTTTATGGAGTGTCGACCTGGGATGCAGAGGACCCAGATTTGAAGCCCCAAAGTCATTGCTTGAGCACGGGTTCATCCACCTTGAGCGTGGGCTCACAAGCTTGAGTGCAGGGTTGCTGCCTTGAGCATGGGATCATAGACATGATCACATGGTCACTGGCTCCAGTCCAAAGGTCACTGGCTTAAGCAAGGGGTCACTGGTTCAGTTGGAACTCCCTGGTCAAGATACATATGAAAAAGCAGTCAATAAACAACTAAAGTACCACAACTATGAGTTGATACTTCTCATCTCTTTTTCTTCCTATCTGTCTATACCTGTCTGTCCCTCTCTCTGTCTTTCTCTTGCTAAAATAAATAAAATAGTCACTCAATATTTATTTTAAATATAGTAACTTTTCCCCTCAAATTTCTGCAAAGTAGGCCTTTTTTGTTGTTGTTGTTGTTGTTGTTGTTGTATTTTTCTGAAGCTGGAAACGGGGAGAGACAGTCAGACAGACTCCTGCATGCGCCCGACCGGGATCCACCCGGCACGCCCACCAGGGGCGACGCTCTGCCCACCAGGGGGCAATGCTCTGCCCCTCCAGAGCGTCGCTCTGCGGCGACCAGAGCCACTCTAGCGCCGGGAGCAGAGGCCAAGGAGCCATCCCCAGCGCCCGGACCATCCTTGCTCCAATGGAGCCTTGGCTGCGGGAGGGGAAGAGAGAGACAGAGAGGAAGGAGAGGGTGAGGGTGGAGAAGCAAATGGGCGCTTCTCCTATGTGCCCTGGCCAGGAATTGAACCCGGGTCCCCCACACGCCAGGCCAACACTCTACCGCTGAGCCAACTGGCCAGGGCAAGTAAGCCCTTTATGAAAAGCTACTCTCCAAAATATCTAAAATATGGACAACTTCTAAAAAACATTATATTTTAATTAAATTTATGCATTTTAACTGTTTTGATTTTCAAATTATTTCTAAGTATTGGTAATATAGAGGGGGTATTTGATGGTGTTAGCATCCACAATAAGGATGGAATAAACTGAAACTCATAAAAGTAAGAAAAACTAAAGTTAAGTGCTAAAAATTTTTTCTTTAGTTTTCTTTCTTTTTTTTCCCTTTTCTACACACTTGAATTTTGACCTTGTTAATATTTTTTTTATTGATTTTAGTGAGAAAAGAAGAGACAGAAACATCTATCTGTTTTTGTATGTGCCAGTTACCAGTTACCAAACCGGCAACCTCCACACAGTAGAAAGCTGCTCTAACCAAGTGAGTGATCTGGCAAGGCCTGACCTTACTAATCTTGAGAAAAAAATGTTAAGACAGTACTACATAATATAAAGATTATTTAACCTTATTAGAAGCCAGCCTAAAGTACGTGGATGACTGTACTCACATCAAATGAGAACATAAAATTCACCACTTGCTAAACTTTCAATATGCCAGTGCTAATTTCAAAAATTGAAAGTATATTCCAAGCTGAAGGTACTTAAAAGAGGACACTCAATTGTTAGACTAGTTGGCTGCCTGACTTATGGTGGCACAGTTCTAAGGCATCCACCTAGAATGCTGAGGTCTCCAGTTCAAGACCCCAGGCAAGGCACATGTAAGAAGCAACTATGAGTTGATGCTTCACACTCCTCCTCCTCCTCCTCTGCCTTTCTCTCTCTCCTTTCTCTCAAATCAATAAATAAAATCTCCAGAAAAAAACTAGTCTTGGTGTTCATTTAAAAAGAAAGTTTATATTAGCAATATACATAAACTTTAATACATATTTTCTTACATTTAGTACATAGTTTCTTATAATAACAAAAATATATCCAGGAGGCTCTGATCAATCAAAATTTTGTGTTTCTTTTCTTTAATGTACCAAAAAGGAAGGAAATATGTATTATTGTATTGCTTTCATGGTCTTTGTTTTTATTGTCTTACTTTACCTTTGGAAAGAAATGCCCATGAACTATAAAGAAATATGTAATATAGGATAAAAATGTACACTGTGGAGAGAACAGAGAATATAACTTAATCTAAATTATATTCTGTGTTTACTGAATATATCAAGAGTCCAGCTAATTAAATGGGAATCTAGAAAAATGTTTTCTAAAAACCATTTATTCAAGAATTTATAATGTAGATTTAAGTATAATCAGACTCCATGTGCAGATATCCCTCAATATTTACTTCTTTTACCACCCAATAAACATAAGGTAAACTTGTTGCTATTTGTCCAGATCATGGCTGGAGTGATAAAGAGAGTAGCAGAATATCCATTAACATTTCCAACCCAAAATTGCATGATCTACTTACCAAAAATGGATGATAAGTACAGCTGAAGAAAGCCTAACAGACAATCTCCTAAAGCATACTGCCACATAAAAAGTTATGGCCCTGGCCAGTTTACTCAGTGGTAGAGTGTCGGCCCAGCATGTGTATGTCCCGGGTTTAATTCCTGGTGAGGGCACACAGGAGAAGCAACCATTTGCTTCTCCACCTCTCTTCCTCTTCCTTCTCTCTCTCTCTCTCTCTCTCTCTTTCTTCCACAGTCATGGCTCTATTGGTCCAAGCAAGTTAGGCTCAGGCACTGAAGATGGCTCCATGATCTCACCCCAGGTGCTAAAATAGTATGGTTGCTGAACAACAGAACAAGTGTCCCAGATGGGCAGAGTATTACCAGGTTAGGGGGCTTGCCAAGTGAATTCCCACCTGGGCACATGCTGGAGAGTCTTTGTGTCTCCCTGCCTCTGACTTAATTTTAAAAAGTTTTAATTTATTACTTAGTGTTTAATGTAATAATCTCTATTTAATTAAAGATAATTAGAGGAAAAGTAGGAAGAACTCAACTAGAGAAATGTTTAGCTATATTATAGGAATAATAATAATAATAAAAATAATGCTGCATATATTAATAATGCTTGAAAATTTAGATATAATTTATATATAATGGCTCAGAATCAAATCTGTGTTGCATTTTGAATAATTTTATTAGTGCTATCTTTCGGTTTACTGATGATCTTTTAGCTGCTTTTGAGTTAAGTTAATTTGCTTTCAAGTATGCCTGTTTAGTTTCTATTTTCTATTATATTTTAATTTCTGGAAGTTCTTTTAAGTTACTTTTCAAATAATTTTGCTCTTTACTCATAATATCAAATCTTTGTTTTATTCTTAGAACATATTAGACCAGTGGTTCTCAAAGTGTGCGCCAGGACAACTGGTGCACCCTAGAAGATTTCCAGGTGCACCCTATGGTATTCCAGAGAAATATGTGCCTGTTGGGGACCAAAAAACCAACAGGGTTTTTGGAATTTAGATTTTTGGGGAACTGAGGTGTGAGGAATTGGCTGTAAACTGACAGTCTGCCCAACTCCCCACCTCACTTGCCTGATTAAGTTGCAAAAGGCTGTTAGCTGTGTTGCTAGATTGTATACACTACCCCCCGCCATGTTCCCCAGAAAGACTGGAGGCAAGTTTCTTCTATCCTTTGTTTGGTGTTAAATTAAGATTTGCTAATGGCCTCACTTTGCCCTATAAATAAAGCAAGATGCGGTTTTTGGGGTGCACTTTGTTCTTGCCAGCAGCAATTACAGGGCCCTCCTGACCCTGTATTTTCTTAATTCCACACCGTTCCCACTTGGGACCTGGGATTACTAGCTGTGCTGGTTTGTGGCATGTGCCCAGATATAAAAATAAATATAGTTACTCTATTATACCATTTCATTATGGAAATACCGCTCTTTTTGTTAACACATCATTATATTTATTATTAACACATCATTATATTATTTTTAGATAAATACACCCAAATAAAATGAATAGATTTCTCAAAAAGAAGCATGATATTGAAGAATTCAATTCTGGAAGAGAGCAAAAGTTAAGTGTAAATAAAATAGGACTTGAAGGCTAACAGGCTGAATTTAATTTATAGCATTTTCCATCACTTAACACTGAACAATATGATTGGATTAGAAGAAACCCATTCATTGGAAGCTTCAAGTGATTTTGGTTTAACATTAACAGAAGAGGAAGAACTGGCAGCTATATCCACTGATCGTGGATTGATGATTAAACATAAGGAATTGTCTCTTGAAGCCTTTTGGATTTCTATAAAAGAAGAATATGTGGCAATATCTACAAAAACTTTGAACATTTTACTACAATTTTCAACCTCCTATTTATGTGAATTAGGATTTTCTACCTTCAACACAATTAAGAGCAAAAAAAGAGGAATTCTTCAATGTATTGATGGAGTTTGCCTTTCAAATATATGCCCAAATATTGAAGGAATTGCTAGGACACATCAGGCTCATGTTTCTCATAAACACAAGAATGAAAAAACTTAACACATTTGTGCTGGAACCTGCCGAGTTTACTAAATCTTACTAAGAATGTATCTATATATAAAAAGATATATACATGTATCTATATATAAAAATGTATCTATATATAAAAAGATAATTTTTTGTCGTTTTTTAAATTTTTTAACTCCTCTTTTTTACGAATTCTAAAAAGCATAACTCAAAAAATGTAACATAAAAATGTTTTTTAATGTCAGAATAAATTTAATTTTGTTGTATTTATTTCATTTAATCACCATAAAAGCACGCTTGGACTTTATTTTTTTCTTTAATATTTGACTTATTATAACATATTTCTCAGAAATTTTTGTATATAGTGTGCCTACAATTATTTGTAGGATTTTAAATGTGCCCCAACTTCAAAAAGTTTGAGAACCACTGTTATTAGACATATAGTCAATATATGGTTTCTACTAAATTTAATATTTAAATTGTGTAGATCTAGTTCTGTTATTTTTCTTACACTTTTTCATAATGCATTTCTCTTTGGTTGTTACTACCTGTTGATGATCAGGCATCCTATTTCTGTGGAAACTCTATAAAGCCTTGAATGAAAGAGGGTTGTTCCAGATAGAGTTCGTGTTTTCTTCTGCCAAGTATCTGGAGCCTTTACTTATTCCTAACATATTCTTGGCTTGAGGCTTTTCTAACCACCAATGTAGTATGAACTTACATTGAAAACAATATGGAATCTAGCTTTAGGTTATTTCTCAAGGTAGTTTTTCATTCATTGACAAAATTTTAAGATCAATTATTATTTTTAGTCCATCAAAGTAGAGGTAGTATTGTGTTGCACTTTTCTGACTAATTTTTAAGTGGGTTGATCTGTTGGAATTTCCACTTTGAGTAGGCTTAAGGTGGTGTGAAAGAATGATATTTTTTAAGTGAGAGAAGGGAAGATAGTGAGACAGACTCCCATATGCGCCCCAACCAGGAATCACGCAGCAACACCTGTCTGGGGCTCAAAGCAAAGAGCTATCCTCAGTACCCAGGGGGTTCAAAAAAGAACAAACTTAGCCAAAAGTGAATTTTAAAAAGGGAAATCATAAAGGTTAGAGCAGAAATAAATGAAATAGAGTCTCTCACACCATCTTAAGCCCAAAACAAGATTGTTGTGTCTGTTATTTGATATCATAATGTTCTCTATAAAATTCTTTCATTTTTTATATATATATATTGTAATGTGTTCATGTGAATTCTTTCCCCATTTCCTGCTGTGAATAAGTTGAAGTTGGGACCTGAAACTTATTGAACTCTGTATCTCAAGCTCTTTTGATATGATTGGCACAAAAGAGGTGGCGAACAAATGTTTAATAAGGGGTTGAAAAGAAAAGGTATTATATTTCCATTTTCAGGAAAAAGGTTTACTAGGGACTTGGACAATCTTATTTAAATTAATTTATTATGACAGACAGAAAATATTTCTAACTCATCTTAAATTTATCCATAAACTCAGTAAACATAAGGTCAAAACAAGGTGAAAATAAGAATCCAAGGAAGTAAGATGATTAAAATAGTTTTGCTTGAGAGTATTTACAAAACCCAGGAAAAATTAAGCCTGATTTTTCATTCTTATGAAGCTTGAGGCATAAGAATAAAAATTCTAGGCGTCACTCAAAGTGGAAATTCCAATAGAGGATTCACCCACTTAAAAATTTACTCCACAAAAGTAAAGGAATAAA
Source organism: Saccopteryx bilineata (assembly GCF_036850765.1). Classification (NCBI taxonomy): domain Eukaryota; kingdom Metazoa; phylum Chordata; class Mammalia; order Chiroptera; family Emballonuridae; genus Saccopteryx; species Saccopteryx bilineata. Next base: position 232,626,825 of record NC_089492.1, read on the forward strand.
AAAATTCTGTCATGCCATAAGTAAACCATATTAAATTGGTATAAACTATATTATAAAACAAACATATTTAAGGATAAAACCATTGCAAGAGAGAGAAGAACATTATTTAATAATAAAAGATTTAATTCAGATTTATCCCTATTTATAAACATGCCTTTTGCTTTTCACAAAAATAAAGCAAAATAAAGCAAAAAACCCTAGTGAGAGTACAATTTAGTCTTCTGTCATTATCGATTTTCTTGCTCTCTTTGTCAATTACTAGCTAGTTACTTTGAGTCTTCACCTGAGCTCTGTTGAATTCAAACTCATGCCATATAATTGCCCTCAATCATAGCATCAGAAAGAAAAATTAAGCTATGCCCTCGTGTATTTTATCTTATTTCTTTGGAAGAAACAGGAAAGGATCAAGCCTGTGTATAAAAATACTGCCAATTTTACAATCCACCATCACTTAATTCAATTGGGATTTTGGCTCTATTTGTTTCCTCAACTGGTAATCATGAGTAAGGAAAGATAAGTGTTTTGTTTATATTTTGTTTCTTCACAAAGATTCTAAATTTTTAAGAACTTATTTGTATTTGGCAAGCATTATGATAAAACTGCTCTAAATACTCAACTTCTCAAAGGCTGCAGTAACTGAGTTTTATTAAGAAAAGCTGCAGATATATCCTGCCAACCTGTATTTACTCTTGGTATTGCTTGTGTTTTCATTTACTTATTTACTCATTCATTCTCAATTCACTTTATATATGTCTAGCTCTAGCACTATCTTATTTCTAAGCCATCACCTAATATATATTAAACTTTTTTATTGATCCTGTGTTTTTATTAATTAAAAAATGTCTAAAATGTCAAACATTTTAGAAGCATGATAATATATGCTTTTCACATTGGTCTTAGACAATAAATCATATTGTAGTAGAAAAAGTAAATACCTCAGTTAGAAAGAGATGAGTTCTTGTCTCACTTCCAAAATTTACTAGTCCCGCATTTCTAGGCATGCTTCTCAACTCTCTTTACTTTAAGTTACCTATCTTTGAAAACTTAGTGTAATAAATCCCTTTCCATACATTTGGGATTGGATTAGTCTCATATGATGTTAAATAGATGTATAATGCATATAGTTGCATTTTCTAGAGGTGTTTTCAGGTTAAAAAATGGCCCTCATGATAATGATACATAAAGTTACAAATAAAAAAGGTAAGTGAAATTATATCACAGCCTACTTAATCAGAATATAAAATAATAAGGGTAAGGGCTTCCCAATTATATAATGCATTCGCTTAAATTATTGAGTGCCTTCTGTCTGTTGGATATTGTTTGAGATCCTGGAAATTCAAAGATGAATGAAAATTTCTCCTATGTCACTTAAATTTTAGAAGAACTACAGTCAATTATAATGTAATGTGGTAAATGCTGTAATGGAGGGATACTAGTTCTACAAGATGGATGGAGTGAACTACCTGAATTCTCCTGAGAGAGTTTGAGGAATGTTTCAAAAAGGAGGCAATAATTGGAGAAAATCTGCTTGGAAATACAACATTTACACACACACACACGCACATGCACACATGTGCGCGCGTGCACACACACACACATGCACACACACACCAGAGATTTTACAAGATACTGCAATGGACAAGATCTAATAGAGGAGAGAGGGGCAAAAGTGCAAGACCTATATTTGATACTATTTTTCTCAAGCATTAGCCAATTCACAAGTAGAAGCTAAAAGGCTAAATAATTTTTTTAAAAGAAAAAAAAAGAAATTGAGGTAACCATTTAGAAGTGTTACAAAACCGAGAAGACCTTGAAGTTTAGAATCTAAAACGATGAAGAAGCCTAATAAACACCCCAGGTTTTCATTCTTTTTTTTTTTTCTTTTCTAAGTGAGAGGATGGGAGATAGACAGACTCCCACATGTGCCTGACCAGGATCCACCCAGCAACCCCCATCTGGGGCTGATGTTCTGACCATCCAGGGTCATGTTCAGAACTGAGTTATCTTTAGCACCTGAGGTGGAGACTCCACGGAACCATCCTCAGTGCCTGGGCCAATCAATGTATTCAAACCAATCAAGCCATGGCTGCGGGAGGAAAGGGGGGGGGGAGGGAGGAGGAGAGAGAAGGGGATGGGGGTGTGGAGATGCAGATGGTCACTTCTTCTATGTGCCCTGTCCGGGAATCAAACTCGGGACATCCATATGCCAGGGTGATGCTCTGCCACTGAGCAAAATGGCCGGGGTCCACCCCAAGCTTTCAGTTGATACCTCTGAATAGAAATATCTTAAAATAAGTGCAAAAGAAAAATTTTAAAAATGACAGAAAATTAACAGTCTAGTCAATTTGTGCTCTGACATAAAAAGGTTAAAAATTGTCAATCCCATCACTTAGTCTAATTGGTATTTATAAAATATTCTATTCAAAACAGCAGATTATACATTCTTTTTTATTGAATTTAGTAGGGTGACACTAGTTAACATAATTATACAAACTTCAGGTGCCCAATTCTACAATAGATCTCTGTACACTGTATTGTGTGTTGTTCACCCCCAAATCAAGTCTTTGTCCATCACCATTTATGCCCCCATACCCTCCTTGACCTCCCACCATCCTGGCATCACCACATTGTTGTCTGTGTTCATGAATTTGTTTGTTTTCTCCTACCTTTTTTTGCTCTATCTCTCCACTTTCCTTGCCTATTCCCCTCCCATGATAGCTGTCAGCCTGTTCTCTATGTATGAGTCTGTCTCTATTATTCTTTTCTTTTTTTTTAAATTTAATGCAGTTACATTGATAAATCAGGGTACATATGTTGAGAGAAAACATCCCCAGATTATTTTGACATTTGATTGTGCTGTATATCCCTCCCCCAAAGTCAAATTGTCTTCTGTCACCTTCTATCTGGTTTTCTTTGTGCACCTCCCCTCCCCCACCCCCTCTCTCCTTCCTCCCCCCACCCCCCCTTCCCCACCCCCCCACCACTGTTGCCATCACATTCTTGTTCATGTCTCTGAGTCTCATTTTTATGTCCCATCTAGGTATGGATTCATATGGTTCTTAGTTTTTTCTGATTTACTTACTTCACTCCGTATAATGTTATCAAGGTCCATCCATGCTATTGTAAATGATCCGATGTCATCATTTCTTATGGCTGAGTAGTATTCCATAGTATATATGTACCAAAGCTTTTTAATCCACTCGTCCTCTGATGGACACTTGGGCTGTTTCCAGATCTTCGCTATTATAAACAATGCTGCCACAAACATGGGGGTGCATTTCTCCTTTTGGAGTCGTTCTATGGTGTTCTTGGGGTATATTCCTAAAAGTGGGATAGCTGGGTCAAAAGGCAGTTCGATTTTCAGTTTTTTGAGGAATCTCCATACTGTTTTCCACAGTGGCTGCACCAGTCTGCATTCCCACCAGCAGTGCAGGAGGGTTCCCTTTTCTCCACATCCTCACCAGCACTTATTCTGTGTTGTTTTGTTGATGAGCACCATTCTGGATGGTGTGAGGTGATATCTCATTGTGGTTTTAATTTGCATTTCTCTAATGATTAGTGATGTTGAGCATTTTTTTTCTCATATGCCTATTGGCCATCTGTATATCCTCTTTGGAGACGTGTCTATTCATTTCTTTTGCCCATTTTTTTATTGGATTGTTTGTCTTCCTGGTGTTGAGATTTACAAGTTCTTTATAAATTTTATTAACCCCTTATCAGACGTATTGTCAAATATGTTCTCCCATTGTGTAGTTTGTCTTTTTATTCTGTCCTTATTGTCTTTAGCTGTGCAAAAGATTTTTAGTTTGATATATAGTCCCATTTGTTTATCCTGTCTTTTATTTAACTTCCCCGTGGAGATAAATCAGCAAATATATTGCTGCGAGAGATGTCGGAGAGCTTACTGCCTATGTTTTCTTCTAAGATGCTTATGGTTTCATGGCCTACATTTAACTCTTTTATCCATTTTGAATTTATTTTTGTGAGTGGTGTAAGCTGGTGATCTAGTTTCATGTTTTTGCAGGTAACTGTCCAATTTTCCCAACACCATTTGTTAAAGAGGCTATCTTTACTTCATTGTATTTCCTTACCTCCTTGGTCAAATATCAGTTGTCCATAGAGCTGTGGGTTTATTTCTGGGTTCTCTGTTCTGTTCCATTGATCTATATGCCTGTTCTTATGCCAGTACCAGGCTGTTTTGAGTACAATGGCCTTGTAGTATAACTTGATATCAGGAAGTGTGATACTCCCACTTTATTTTTCTTTTTTAAGATTGCTGAGGCTATTTGTGTTCTTTTTTGGTTCCATATAAATTTTTGGAATATGTGATCTATATCTTTGATGTATGTCATTGGTATTTTAACTGGTATTGCATTGAATTTATAGATTGCTTTGGGTAATATAGACATTTTAATGATGTTTATTCTTCCTAACCATGAGCATGGTATATGCTTCCACTTGTTTGTATCTTCCTTGATTTCTTTTATCAATGCTTTGTAATTTTCCAAGTACAAGTCTTTAGTCTCCTTGGTTAAGTTTACTCCTAAGTACTTTATTTTTTTGGTTGTAATAGTGAAGGGGATTGTTTCCTTAATTTCTCTTTCTGACTGTCCATTGTTGGTGTATAAAAATGCCTCTGATTTCTGAGTATTGATTTTATATCCTGCCACCTTGCTGAATTCATTTATCAGGTCCAGTAGTTTTTTGACTGAGATTTTAGGGTTTTCTATATACAATATCATATCATCTGTAAATAATGATAGTTTTACTTCTTTTCCAACTTGAATGCCTTTTATTTCTTCTTCTTGTCTGATTGCTGTGGCTAGGACTTCAAGGACTATGTTAAATAAGAGTGGTGAAAGGGGGCACCCCTGCCTTGTTCCTGATCTTAAGGGGATTGCTTTTAATTTTTGCCCATTGAGTATGATGTTGGCTGTGGGTTTTTCATAGATGACTTTATCATGTTGAGGTATGTTCCCTGTATTCCCACTTTGCTGAGAGTTTTGATCATGAATGGGTGCTGGATTTTATCAAATGCTTTTTCTGCATCTATTGAAATTATCATATGGTTTTTCTCCTTTTTGTTTATGTGATGAATCACATTGATTGATTTACGAATATTATACCAGCCTTGTCTCCCCAGAATAAATCCCACTTGATCATGTTGTATGATTTTTTCCATATATTGTTGGATCCGATTAGCTAATATTTTGTTGAGGATTTTAGCATCTATATTCATCAGAGATATTAGCCTATAATTGTATTTCTTTGTGTTGTCTTTGCCTGGTTTTGGAATCAGAAATATGCTCGCCTCATAAAAGGAGCTTGGAAGTCTTCCTTCCTCTTGAATTTTTTGAAATAGTTTGAGAAGGATAGGAGTTAGTTCTTCTTTGAACATTTGGTAGAATTCAGTTGTGAAGCCATCAGGCCCCGGACTTTTCTTTGTTGGGAGTTTTTTGATAACTGTTTTGATCTCATTTGGTGTATTTGGTCTGTTTAGGTTTTCTGATTCTTCCAGATTGATTTTTGGAAGATTGTATATTTTAAGAAATTTTTCCATTTCATCTAGGTTGTCTAGTTTTTGGCATACAGTTCTTCATAGTATTTTCTTACAATATTTTGTATTTTTGTTGTGTCAGTTGTTATTTTTCCACTCTCATTTCTAATTTTATTTATTTGAGTCCTCTCTCTCTTTTCCTTGGTGATTCTAGTTAGAGGTTCATCAATCTTGTTTACCTTTTCAAAGAACCAGCTCCTACTTTCATTGATCCTCTGTATTGTTTCTTTAGCCTCTATATCATTTATTTCTGCTCTGATCCTTATTATTTCCTTCCTTCTACTACATTTGGGCTTTACTTGCTGTTCTTTTTCTAGTTCTTTTAGATGCAGGGTTAGGTTGTTTATTTGAGCTTTTTCTAGCTTCTTAAAGTGTTCCTGTAGTGCTATGAACTTCCCTCTCAGTACTTCTTTTCCTGTGTCCCATAAATTTTGAGTTGTTGTATGCTCATTGTCATTCGTTTCTAGGAATTTTTTTATTTCTTCTTTGATCTCTTTCTTAATCCATTCATTATTTAACAACCTGCTATTTAGTTTCCATGTGTTTGAGAATTTTTGAGCTTTTCTGTTTTGGTTCATTTCTAGTTTTATGCCATTGTGGTCGGAAAAAGTGCTTGATATGATTTCAATCTTCTTATATTTGTTGAGACCACTTTTGTGCCCTAACATGTGGTCTATCCTAGAGAATGTACCATGAGCACTTGAAAAGAATGTATATCTGCTGCTTTAGGGTGAAAGGTATTGAAGATATCTATTAAATCGAGTTGATCTAGTGTGTCCAATAAGTCTGCTGTTTCTTTGTTAATTTTCTTTCTTGAGGATCTATCTAGTGATGTTAGTGGGGTATCGAAATCCCCTACTATTATAGTATTGCTGTTGATCTCGCCCTTTAAATCCATCAAAGTCTGCTTTATATATTTAGGTGCTCCTATATTAGGTGCATAGATATTTATAATAGTTATATCTTCCTGTTGGATTACTCCCTTTATCATTATGTATTGGCCTTCTTTATCTCTTACTATATCCTTTGTTTTAAAGTCCAATTTGTCTGATATAAGTATTGCTACCCCAGCTTTTTTTTCATTTCCATTTGCATGAAATGTTTTTTTCCATCCTTTTACCATCAATCTATGTGTATCTTTTGTTCTAAGATATGTCTCTTGTAGACAGCATATGTACAAGTCCTGTTTTCTTATCCATGCAGTTACGCTATGTCTTTTGATTGGATCATTTAATCCATTTACATTTAAGGTTATTATTGATATGTAGTTGTTTATTGCCATTTTATTCTTTAAAGCTGTATTCCTTTTTTACTACATTCTTTTCCCACTTTGATCTGTTTACACCATGCCCCTTAACATTTCCTGCAGCATTGGTTTAGTTGTAATGAATTCTTTGAGCTTTTTTGTCTGGGAAGCTTTTTATTTCTCCTTTGATTTTAAACAATAGCCTTGCTGGATAAAGTAGTCTTGGTTGTAGGTTCTTGTTCTGCATTACGTTGAATACTTCTTGCCATTCCCTTCTGGCCTCAAGTGTTTCTGTTGAGAAGTTGGATGTCATCCTTATGGGGGCTCCCTTGTAGGTGATAGCTTTTTTTTCTCTTGCAGCTTTTAATATTTTCTCTTTATCACTTAGCTTTGGTATTTTAATTATGATGTGTCTTGGTGTAGCTTTCTTTGGGTTTCTTTTTAATGGAGTCCTCTGTGCTTCTTGAACTTGTGAGAGTTTCTCCTGCATTAATTTAGGGAAGTTTTCAGCTATGATATGATTGAACAAAGTCTCTATCCGTTGTTCTTTTTCTTCTCCTTCAGGATCCCCTATGATGCGGATGTTATTTCTCTTCATGTTGTCACAGAGCTCTCTAAGAGTTTCCTCAGACTTTTTAAGTCTCTTTTCTTTTTTCTTCTCTGCTTTCATGCCTTCATTCCAGTTGTTCTCCAACTCTCTGATTCAATCCTCAGCTCTATCTATCCTGTTTTTAATTTCTTCCATTGTGGTCTTTATTTCTGATATTGTATTTGTCATCTCTGACTGATTCTTTTTTATATTTGCTATATCTTTATTTAGGTGTTCATAATGATCATCCATTGTTGTTCTAAGATCCCTAAGCATCCTTACAATCATTATTATCATTATTTTGAACTCTGCTTCTGGAAGTTTGATTATTTCCATATCACTCAGTTCATCTCCTGAAGGTGTCTTTTGTGGTTTCATTTGGATTGCACTTTTTTGTCTTCTCATTGTGTCTGTGTTTGGGTGTTTTGCTTATAGAGCTGTTTGAGTCTAGGCTTGGTGTTGTCTGCCTCCAATTTTCAGTTGTGTTATTTCTAGGTCTTCTTGGGTTGGTATCAGCTATTATTTGTAATCCACTTTCAGATTTGGGCAGCTTTGAAGTCTTGATTTGTTTGTTTTAACAGATGATCTTACTGATCTCAGCAGGGGGCTTCCTTGAAACTGTATCCAGGAATGCAATGGTTGTAACCTGAGACTCTGAAGGCCTCTTCCACCAACTAATCTCTCTGGGGGCAGGGTGTTTTCTCAGCTTCAGTAGGGAGAGGTTATTTCAGATCTCCATGGAGACCTGAGTTACTGCCCCTCCTCCCCACTTCTTGTTTTCAGCTGTGTCTTGTTGCACTGATTGGAGCTGGAGAACTGTCTGGAGATCTTTGATCCAGAAGCAATTCAATACTGTTTTGTGGGGAAAGATCAGTCCCTCCCCCAGCTATGGCTACCTCCAGCATAAATGAGTCAGCTTTTTTTTTTTTAGGTCATCTCCTGCATTCCTTAGCCCCTCACAGTCTGTCCCTCTCTCTTTCCTTTCCACTTAGGAGATAAGCTGGTCCTTTCAACACACCTTGCTCCCTGGTCACCAGGCAAGTGGCTGCGAGCAGTACCTTCTGCTCTTTTCCCTGGAGTGAGATCCCCTCTGGGCTCCCAGCCTCACCCCCCCCTCCATTCCTGTAAGCAGGGAGATTCAGGCACTGCCTACCAGGAGTTTGTTGTGGCTTCTTCTTTGCTCCTTGGTTTTTGAGAGCTGTTCTTGTAGTCTAGAGTTGGTTTTTCATGCTGATTTTTCCTAAATTGATTTGTATTCCATTTTGGTGGTGAGAGCTGGGCATCTGTGCTTCTGCCTACTCTGCTGCCATCTTCTGTCTCTGTCTCTATTTTTCTTGATAGTTCATTTTGTTTTGTTCATTAGATACCATCTTTATGTGACATTATATTTTTGTCTTTTTTACTAGTTTATTTAATTTAGCATAATGATCTTCAGGTCAATCTATGTTGTTGCAAAAGGTAACATTTCTGTCTTTTTTATGGCCAAGTAGTATTCCATTGTATAAATGTACCACAGTTGTTGTTTTTTGTTTGTTTGTTTGATTGTTTTTGTTTTTATCTACTCACCTACTGGTAGGCACTTGGCTGTTTCCAGATCTTGGCTTTTACAAATAATTCTGTAAAGAACACAGGAGTTGAATATATTCTTTAGAATTAGTGTTTTGGATTTCTTTGGATAATTATCCCAGAAGTGGAATTGTTGGTTCAAAAGGAAGTTTCATTTTTTAATTTTTTTAGGCAACTCCATATGGTTTTCAACAGTGGCCACACAAATCTGCATTGGTGCCAATAGTGCATAAGGGTTCCCTTTTCTCCACATCTTCACCACTTGTTGTTTGTAGATTTGATGATAAGTTCTGACAGATATGAAGTGATATCTCTTTGTGTTTTCAATTTGCATTTTTCTGATTCATAGTGACATTGCATCTTTTCATATATCTCTTGGCCATCTCTATGGCCTCTTTAGAAAAGAGTCTATTCAGGTCTTTTGTCCATTTCCTTATTGGATTGTGTTTTTTTGGTGCTGAGTTTTATAAGTTCTTTATAAATTTATAAATATTAATCCCTTAGCAGATCTATAGGTGATTATGTTCTTTCATTCATAGGGTTGTCTTTTCATTTTGTTGTTCTTTTCCTTTGCTGTGAAAAACATTTTAATTTGATGTAGTGCATTTGTTTATCTTTTCTCCTTTCCCTTGCCCAAGGAAATATATTAGAAAAAAATATTGTTATGAGAAATGTCCAAGATTTTACTGCCTATGTTTTCTTCTATGATTTTTACAGTTTTGTGTCTAATACTTAAGTCTTTAGTTCATTTTGAGATTATTCTTGTGTATGTTTTAAGAAGGTGGTCAAGTTTCAGTTTTTTTTGCAAATATCTGTCCAATTTTTCCAGCACCGTTGATTGAAGGACTGTCTTGCCTACTTTGTCAAATAATAATTGACCATACAGGTGAGGTTGATTTCTGGGCTCTCTATTCTGTTCCATTGGTTTATATGTTTGTTTTTATACTAATACCATGCTTTTTTGGTTACTAAGGCCTTGTAGCATAGTCTCAAATCAGGTAGCATGATTCCTTCAACTTTGTTTTTCCTTTTCAAGAGTGTTGTTGCTATTTGAAGTCTTCTGTGTTTTCATATAAATTTTTGGAATATTTGTTCTAGTTCTATGAAATGCACCATTGATATCTTGATAAAAGTTGCATTGAATATATATATTGCTTTGGGTAATATAGACTTGTTTGTTTTGTTTATTTGTTTTGTTTTGCGTGTGTGTCCATGAGAGAGTGAGAGAAAGAGAGAGAGAGAGAGATAGAGAGAGAGTTGAGAAGCATCAACATGTAGTTCTGGCACTTTAGTTGTTCATTGATAACTTCTCATATGTGCTTTCACTGGCTCTAGCCAGTGATTCCTTGCTCAAACCAATGATGTTGAGTTTAAGCCAGCAACTTCAAATTTCAAGCCAGTGACCTCTGGGTTCAAGCTGGTTACCACGGAATCATGTTGATGATCCCATGTTCAAGCTAGTGACCTGGCGCTCAAGGTCATGAGTCTGCACTCAAGCCAGCAACCTCAGGGTTTCCAATCTTCGACCTCAGCATCCCAGGTTGATGCTTTGTCCACTGTGCCACCACCAGTCAGGCAATGTGGACATTTTAATGAGGTAGTTCTTTCTAACCATGAATGTGACACATACTTCCACTTGTTTATATCTTCTTCAATTTCCTTCTCGAATGTCTTATTTTCTGAGTATAGGTCTTTTACATACTTGATTAAATTTATTCTTAAGTATATTATTCTTTTTGAGGCAACTATGAATGGTGGTATTATTTTCTTAGTTTCCCTTTCTTTTTTTTTAAACTTTATTTATTTATTCATCTTAGAGAAGAGAGAGAGAGAGAGAAAGGGAGGAGCAGAAAGCATCAACTCCCATATGTGCCTTGACCAGGCAAGCCCAGGGTTTTGAACCAGCGACCTCAGCATTCCAGGTCAAAGCTTTATCCACTGTGCCACCACAGGTCAGGCAGTTTCCCTTTCTGATAGATCATTATTAGTGTATAAAAATGCAACTGATTTCTGGGTTTTATTTTGTATCCTGCTATTTTACTGAATTTGTTTATCAGTTCTAGTAGTTTTTGGGTGGAATCTTTTGGGTTCTCTACATACAGCAGTATCATGTCATCTGTAAATAATGACAGTTTTACTTCTTCCTTTCTACTTTGGATGACTTTTACTTCTTCTTCTTGTCTGATTGCTGGGATTAGAACTTCCAGCACTATATTGAATATGAGTGATGGCAGCAAACACAAACTACCACAACTCATTCAATATAAAATATATTATTCAAATAGTCCTATAACTATTAAGAAAAACAAATTCATATTATCAAAATTCTAAAAATAAATTTATCAGGCCCAAATAGTTTTATTAGAGAATTCTGCCAAACATTTTTTTAAAAATTAGTTCTCTTTTACGCAATAACCTAAACATGTAACAGCAATATTAACTAACAGTTGTGCTCTTCGGCATGTATCCCCCAAAATGAAAACTTACGTCCAGAAAAAAACCCTGTACACATATGTTTAGAACAGTTTTACTTGTATTAGCTCTAAATTGGAAAGAACTCAGATATCTTTCTGTAAGTGAAAGGTTATACAAACTGGGGTACATCCACATCATGATATAATTATCTGTCTATACTACATAGAAATAAAAAGAACAAACTATTGATTCACACAAAAATCCAGATGAATATACTGAGAATTATGCTGAATGAAAATGGACAATCTCAAAAGGTTATATACTACATGATCCCATTTATATGATGTCTTGAAATGACAAAATTATAGCTATGAAGAACAGATTGGTGGTTGCTAGGAGTTAAGAAGAAAATAGGGGCAGAAAGAAAGTGAATATAACTATAAAAGGGCAATATGAGAGATCCTTGTGGTGATATAAGCATTCTGTATCTTAACTATATCGATGTCAAGATTCATATTGTGATACTGCCCCATAGTTTTGCAAAATGTTATCATTGGGGGAACTGGGTTAAGAATTTATGAAATCTCTCTGTATTGTTTCTATTACTGCATGTAAATCTATAATTATCTCACAATAAAAATTAATTTAAATAAATTATTGTTGATGTAATGGGGGTTAATGGAGCCATCACCCCCAAATAACATGGACTAAGAGTAAAGGAAAAATTATTCTCCCTAGAAATTATGGTGGTATTAGCAGAAAGGTGGAGAATAAATGCTGTATGCAAACACAGCTGTCTAACACAGAAGGACATCATCAAATCTTATTTACTCTTGTTATTAAAGGTTGTTGTTTCATATTTACATTGTTTATCACTAAGGATTTGGAAAAACATATAACATATATGATTGATTTTCCTCTATTGATGGGAATCCTGAAACTGCTCAATTTCTGAAATGTATAGTCCTTACTTATACTTTGGGAAAATACACAAATATCTTACTTCTACATTAAAGAAGATAAACATTTCTTGGAAATGGAAAGCTAAAATAAAGTACATTTGCAAAGAACGTCTTCCACTTGACCTAAAATATTTTATAAATTAGAGTTGCACAGAATATAAAGCCAAAACTTTGTTATAGAGAAATTAACTTAAGGAGCTCTTAGTATTACAATATTTAAAATTTTTTTAAGGTACTCTGTTTTTATATATGCTGAGTTCCAATGGCAGAAGTCTGTCTCAGCTAAGCATGAGAATGGAAGCAAAAAGAATGGGAAGGTGGCCAAGTTACCACTAACATCATCAACATTCTCTGTACACTCACAGAGAGTCTGGCACTGGACTATTGAGGAAGCAGAGCCCAAAGAATCAGATATTTCTTGGATTCACCAAAGGCTTTTTAGCTGCCTCTAAAAATGATAGTCACTTACACAGACCAATGATAAAAGTGTGTTTGTTTTAAATGGTTCACATTTTTAATTGGACGTGCCAATTCACACTACAATGGTGCCACATTCAAGTATCTATTTCAAGGAGTATTACTACTCAGCAAAGCAGTATATAAACTTCACTAGCAAAGCAAATACACTGGTGGATAACTGGCAAAATGGCCTATCAGATGCCTTCCTTACCTAAGATTCCACAGTTTTAAAAATGGTTCTAAACATTGATGACTTTTGAGAACTCACATTGTATGTTGCTTTATGTTTGAAAAAGCACTTTTACTTCCATAATTACATTTTATTCTTACAATTAGCCCTATAAAGTAATCATTCTTTCTACATATGATAAATTGAGATTTGAAGAGGTGAAGTTACATTAGAATATTACATAGCCAGTAGTGGTAGCATATGAAAACAAACCCAGGTCTCATTATATGTAAATCATGGCTCTCTGATGAGACCATATCTTAATAAAAATATGTTTGTTACCACAGGAGCTATGTAGACCAAATAATTTTTTCAAAGAAATAAAATTGTCTCTGTTCTCTTATCTACCACCCAATTACATTTTGAAAAGTGCCTTGGCTACAAATCTGAGAACCAAATAATCTGGGGATGGTAGTCAAAAGACCCTATTCAATCATCAGCAATGGCACTATTTCTCTTTATTTTTTACTGATATGCAGCATGCTCTTTTACAGACTTCAGGCACATTTACACAGAATATTAACAAAAGACAGTCCAAATCAGGAATTAAAGACTTAGCATGTAAAACAAATGCAAACCAAGTAGATATGTACACACAGAGATACACACACACACACACACACACACACACACTGCTGGCATCTGAATGGAAAGAAGCTAACTCTGATACTCAAAGCCAAATGTAATTGTTAGCAGGCAAGATGCCATTTTCTTAAGAAAGATTTTCTGAAATGCAAGATGCCATTTTCTTAAGAAAGATTTTCTGAAATGTGTAAAATAAAGTGCTTTTTGAAGATCTTCAGGAGACTATTTTTGAAGGTTTAGGATCATTCTACACATAAGGTTTTGCTTTTAAAAACCAAAATCTATTATTAAGATTTTGGGGGTTTTTTTTTCTGTAACTATTATGTTACTGGCACTGGTAGGAGAAAGTTACATGTAACATGCTTACTCATTACAAAAATACTACAGGGTAGGAATTTTTATTCACATTTAACAAAGGTATAGACTAAGTTTCAAAAAGGTTAAAATTGCATGCCCAAGGTCTTATCACTGGCAACTTGGACTCCAGCCTAGGTATATTAAACTACAAAGTCTACTTTCTTTCTTTCTTTTTTATGACAGAGACAGAAAGAGACAGAGAGAGGGACAGATAGGGACAGACAGACAAGAAGGGAGAGAGATGAGAAGAATTAATTCTTCTTGCAGCACTTTAGTTGATCATTGATTGCTTTCTCATATGTGCCTTGACTGGGGGGCTACAGCAGAGCAAGTGACCTTGGGGTTTAGAACCTGGGTCCTCTACATCATAGTCTGATGCTCTATTCACTGCGCCACCTCCTGGTCAGGCAAAGTCTACTTTCTTTCTACTACACATGATATACTAATTTGATTTTATGTATGCGATCATTCATTTTTTCTCTCTCTCTTACCACAGATACTTCGTAGGCATTAGAGTTGGGGAAGGTATTAATAGATATACTCTGTTATGGCCCTTTTGTCAATTGACTGCAGGAAGAGGGGAAAGAATGTCCTGCTTTGGGGAGGTGCCTGTGCACCAAAAGCAAACAATGCATCTGTATAATGCAGTAGAAGCACAGGGATAGACTTGCATGCCAATGGAATTGAGAATCTAGAAGTAAAGCCATATCTATCTAGCCCATTAATTTTTATATAAATTTCACCTCAATTAAAAAGAAAGTGAGGGCCCTGGCTGGCTGGCTCAGTGGTAGAGCATCGGCCTGGCGTGCAGAGGTCCCGGGTTCGATTCCCGGCCGGCCAGGGCACACAGGAGAAGCGCCCATCTGCTTCTCCACCCCTCCCCCTCTCCTTCCTCTCTGTCTCTCTCTTCCCCTCCCGCAGCCGAGGATCCTTTGGAGCAAAGATGGCCCGGGCGCTGGGGATGGCTCCTTGGCCTCTGCCCCAGGCACTAGAGTGGCTCTGGTCGCAACAGAGCGAGGCCCTGGAAGGGCAGAGCATCGCCCCCTGGTGGGCATGCCGGGTGGATCCCAGTCGGGCGCATGTGAGAGTCTGTCTGACTGTCTCTCCCCATTTCCAGCTTCAGAAAAATACAAAAAAAAAAAAAAAAAAGAAAAAAGAAAGTGAGCTAGCTGCTCAGTCATAAGTTCAAATATCTCTACTTTATTTCTGAGATAAACGTGGCTAGAGTATGCTCTCTAGGAATTTATTATCGTATTCCCTATCTTAGTTCCTAGCTTTCATGCTTCTCCTTTTCCACCACTGTAGCTAGCTTTCCAGGAGCTCCCACATCACACTTCCTTTAGCTCCTATACTTGTAAGTCATGACCAAAATATGGCTTTACTTGATAAAATATCTTTCTCCTCAGTCTTTTTATCCAGAATATTTTTTAAATTTAAAATTTTTCTTCATAGATATCGTGAAAAAAAAGCTTTGATAATCAAATCTCTTTTGATTTCCTCTGAGTACTGAGAAAATGATGATCATTCAAGAGAAAAATATTAATACCAAATTTATTTTACATTTAAACTGTACCACAGAAAAACCAAGGAAATCAAGTTTTTGTTTGACCAAAACTTTTTGCAACTGTAATATAAAATGAAATGCACAATGAGGAGTATTGAAGCAATGTGGGAATATGAATCATGTCAGCAAACAGCAGCATCACACTATTAGTACCATCTTGATATTCACAGTTACTGAGGACATTATGATTCTCATGGACTGGAAGGTATGGGAAAGGCCTAAATCTGGCCTTGGAATTTTAAAAACCCTCTTTGAAATCCAGGCTGTTTTATACTTTTATTTTTTAATATTTGGAGAAGTTATTTAATGTTCAGAGAGTTTCTTCAAACACTAAATATGGTCAGTGATGGGAAAGTGTTTTGGGTGAAAATGTTCACACACTCACACACACACAACACTACAGTAAAAAATAACATTCTTTACATGCTCTCTGTAAAAACTGGTGATGAAAAATAACAATTAAAGCTGCTAGATCAGCCTGACCAGGGGGTGGCACAGTGGGCAGAGTATTGAACTGGGACACAGAGGACCCAGGTTCAAAACCCCAAGGTCGCCAGCTTGAGTGAGGGGTCACTGGCTTGAGCGTGGGATCATAGACATGACCCCATGGGCACAAGCTTGAACACAAAGGTCACTCACTGGCTTGAAGCCCAAGGTTGCTGGCTTGAGTCTGAGGTTGCTGACTTGAGCAATGGGTTATTCACTCTGCTGTAGCACCCACCCCCATCAAAGCACAAGAGAAAACAATCAATGAACAACTAAGGTGATGCAAGGAAGAATTGATGCTTCTCATCTCTGTCCCTATCTGTCCCTCTCTCTGTCTTTCTCTCTCTGTCTCTTTAATAACAGCAAAAAAAAGAAAAGAAAATAAAAGCTGCTGGATCATATAATGGGATTTTTACATTCATTCAGTCAACATTCACTGCACATATTATGTGGAAGGTAACATAATAGGCACTGTGGATGAGGACATAAATAAAAATATCTTTGACTTCAATTTTTTCTCAGTATGGTAAGTACTACAATTTGGATAAAGATAAAATATAGTCAGAGGGCAGATGGAATATGATAAATGCAAGAGTGGGTTGAAGAATGCTTCCTTTAAAACATTATGCCAAATCATCACCTCAGTCCTGAGAGATGGGATAGGTAAATCAACAAAACTAAAACTTAAGCTCTGGCTGAGAGTTTAACAGGCAAAAGCACAGAGTCAATATAAATGATATTGTATGGGGGAAATGCAAGCATTTCAATAGAACAAAGAAGAGGAAGAAATAGTTATATGCATATATAAGTTCAAGTTAAAATGCTTCACAACGAACAAATTCAAAAAGAAAACAAATCACATGCCTTGGTAAGGAATATGTCTTTCATCTTGGAGACACTTAGTAGAATCAAATGTTTTGTACATGTGAAAGAACTAACAGTGTTCGCAGATGAGTATATAACCTGAATGACAGACAGTATAATATGTAGTTTGGAAAGCCTTTATTTCCAGCAATATTGGACATTAGATGATTGATCGGTTACGCAATGCAAACTCTTCCAGGACAAAAATAACATTAAGTTACATTTTTAATGACTGTTGAAATTTAAATTACATTTTAACATTAATTGACTTAGAAATAAAGGAAAACCATCTGAGGCCAAAAGATCAAAAGAACATGATTTCTACACATAGGTGAAATCTGTATTTTTTATTTTCTCAGTGTTGAGGCTTCTTCCAATTCTCTGTATCAACAAGCCAGCCACTCATACCTATCAGAACCCAGAGAAAAAGTAAGGTGCCTAATCATTGTGGGAAGTCACACCAGAAGTCCTCAATCAAGCGAAAAACTGCCGAAGAGACATTACCATGTAGCAAAAAAGTTTAGATGGGGGAGGGGGTAATCTTCCTTACAATTCCTAGCCAGCACTCAAGAAGTTTTATAGCTTGAAATGATACTACCTATAAGTCACTCCTTCCCTCAAGAGGTCAATAGTACTGTTTTGAAGTAACCCTGGTCGGTTATGCAACCAGTATGCCTGCAATGGGAAATGCAAATGTCCAGTGCCATAATGCTCTTTAAAACTACCATCAGGGAATTTGCACAAATGAAGCTCCAAGAAAATGATCTAACAATGTATAAAAGCCATGGAACATCGAGGAAATAAATCATTCAGAATAAGAATTCTATAGAAAAAAAAGCAGAAGAATCAGAAACACAAAAATCTGCAGAGAGTAAGAATATCAGACTCAAAATATAAAATATGTTACAAGAAATAAGAGAAAATAAAGAATGACAAAATAAATAAAAAATTATTACATATGACTAAGGTAGATTTGAAAAAAAACTAAATAAACACCTTGAAAATAGCAATATATTAATTGAAATTTAAAACTCCACATACATGTTAACTAGCTAAAGACAATTCATAAACTAATGGACCTTAAAAAAATAAATAATTTAACACAGAAAGTGAATGATATTGTGAAAAAAGTTAAGATACATAGAGGAAAAACTGAGAAGAATTTATGATATATTTATATAATCAGATGTCCACAAAGAAGAGCCTAGAAAAGATGGGGGAAGAGCTCTATTAGAAAGAGAACTGGCTGTCATTTTTGCTTCTGGCTGGGAGAAAAAAACCTTTTATCAGATCAATATCTTACATCTTATAGCTCTTGTCTATTTGGAGTTAACTATTATGTAAACTAGAGATTTGAATTTTATTTTTTATTGGGATTGCTTTAAATCTATAAATTAATCTAGGAAGAACTGACATCTGTATTATAGTGACTTACCTGGTTTGAAAATAAGAACTATCTTTTCAATTATCTACTTTTGTATCTTTTACACGTTATAAAGATTCTTTTAAGTATAAGATTGTCATATTCCTTTTGAAATTTACTTCTAAGTACCTTATCTTTTTTGTTACTAAGTGGGGTTTCTCTACCATTATATCCCTTACCTAATTATTAATTGTGAATGTGAGGTTATTGATTTCTGTATTTTAATTCTATATCTGCTATCTTATCAAATTGTTTTATTGTTTAGGTTTTATCATTGGCTTTCTAGTACTTCTTCCAGCTTTACTATTATATGATCTGCAAATAAAGATAGTTTTACTTTTTTTCCAATTTTTTTCTAATTGCATTTGCTAATGCCACCAGTATAATGTTAATTACTAGTGAATATTGTAGGCATCCTTCTTTGATGACCATTGGGTGGATACACCTCTAACATTTCTCCATTAAATATGATGCTGGTTTTAATGGATTAAGACTAGGATATATCTATATGTATATATATTTTATTTTTCTCTTAGAAATATTAATACAGTACATTTCATTGATATTTTTTGCTGTGTTGTTTTTTAGCTCATGACATAGTGAAACAGAGAGACAGGGAGAGGGACAGATAGGAACAAACAGACAGGAAGAAAGAAATGAGAAGCATCAATTCTTTGTTGTGTCACCTTAGTTGTTCATTGATTGCTTTTTCATATGTGCCTTGACCTGGGAGATCCAGCCGAGCCAGTGACCCTGGGCTCCAGCCAGCAACCTTGGGCTCAAGCTAGCAACCATGAGGTCATGTCTCAAGACAGCGACCCCTCGCTCAAGCTTGTAGCGAGCTCAAGCCAGATGAGTCCACACATGAATTCTACTAAGTCATGAGTATTTTATTTTCTTGTTGTGGTGTTCAAGTCTGATTGTCAATATTTTCTTTATCGTTATTTTGCATTGGTGTTTATATGTTACATTAGTCAGTAATTTGATTTTCTGTAATCATTTATCAGATTTAATGTTCTACTTGCTTCATTAAAAGAATTAGATAGTTCCCTTGATATCCTGTGTCTTGGAACAATATATGTAGCATTAGAACTATTTAGATTTTAAATGTTTGATAGAATACCCTTGTGAAGTGGTTTCTTAATAACTTTCTATATTTCTTCCTTTAATATTGGTCTGTCTAAACTTTCTCCCTCTGATAGGTTCAATTAAACAAGTAAACTGCATTTCTCTAGATTATTATCCATTCCATCTAGATCTTCAAGTGCATTTTCATAGAGATTAGCAATATAGTCTTCTTTAATTGTTTTAGAATTTCTTCTCTTTCCATGACTACTTTTCCCTTTTCAGTTCTTATTTTGCATATTTATGATTTCTCCCACTTTTTCTGGATTAACTAGTGGTTTTCTCATTTAGCTAATCCCCTCCCCTCAATCAAAGCCAGGATTTGGTTTATTAGTTAGATATGCTGAATCTCAAATCTCTACATTACTAATTTCTGCTTTTAACTTCATCATTTCCTTCCTTAAGCTTTTGTTTTCTATTTTTTTATTCATTTTATAGCTTTTGAGTTGGCGCTTCAATACATTTATTTTCATTCTTTTATTTTTATGTTTTTAAGACTAATACTTTTCTCAATCACATAGATCTTGATATGTAGTAATTTCATCACAGATTTTTAAGAATTTTTAAATTTGGATTTCCCTTTATACACAGAAGAGTTGCTTAATTGAAATATTCTTTAATACTTAAATAAAGAGATATTTTATTTTGTTATTTTAAGTTTATTTCATATGGCCACAAAGTATTATTTCCTAAACTTTCTGATACTCTTTTTGTGACTATGTAGTTGATTTTTGTAAATGTCCGATGTACACTTGAGAAGTTATATTCTATGCTACTAGTATTAAAAAATAGATTTTAGGCCCTGGCCGGTTGGCTCAGTGATAGAACATCAGCCCATCGTGTGGAAGTCCCAGGTTCAATTCCCAGCCAGGGCACACAGGAGAAGCGCCCATCTGCTTCTCCACCCTCCCCCTCTTCTTTTTCTCTATCTCTCTCTTTCCGTCCCACAGCCAATACTCTGTTGAAGCAAATAGTTGGCCCTGGGCACTGAAGATGGTTCCATGGCCTCCACCTCAGGTGCTAGAATGGCTCCAGTGGTGACAAAGCAACACTCCAGATGGGCAGAGCATCCCCACTAGTGGTCAATGCCAGGTGAATCCTGGTCAGGCACATGCAGGAGTCTGTCTCTCTGCCTCCCCACTTCTCACTTCAGAAAAATACAAAAAAAGAAAATAGATTTTTAAAATATTTTAATTCTTGATTTTTTGGAGAGAGGGGAGAGAGAGAGAGTGAGAAAAAGGGGTGGAGGGAGGAACAGGAAGCATCAGCTTGTAGTTGCTTATGTGTGCCTTGAAGATCTAGCAAGCCTCAGGCCTTGAACCACAGACCTCAATGTTCCACATTGACACTTTATCACCTGTGCCACCAGAAGTCAGATGAAAATATATTTTCATAATAACTAATTTATTTATTACTTTGTTAGGTCTTCTGTATCTGATTTTTTGTTATTTGATCAGTCTTGCACTGAGATTGGTGTCTTTAAGTTTTCTCTACTTGTGTTTCTATGTCTAATTATTCTCCTTCCATGACTGTTATATGTTCATTATGAATTATGGTTTTTAGAATTGGTGACTATTCTTTTTCATTTTTAATACTTTTCTTCCCTTGAATATTACCCTTTACTTCACGTCAGCATTGTAATCTGTGTTTTATTGGTTCCATTGACCTGGAAATCTTTGCCCCTTACTGTTTATTTTAGGCTTGTCTCTTGTATAAGGCACATAGTTGAATCTATTTTGTGAACTAAATTTAAAATATTTTTTTATCTGGTTAAGCCCATTCTTATTTGTTGATTTAGCTGATAAATTTTAATATTATAGATATTAAGTGCACTGTGTTTATTTTCCATGTTTCTTTATGTATATTGTGCTTTTAATTTTATTTCTTTTGGTATTTAGAAAGATTTGTGTTTTGGTTGCATTTGTTACTTTTGTACTTATATAATTGTTAAATGTCCTTAGACTCCTATTTTCTTATTTCATCTTTTACTATCTAATTAGTTTTTAATAGCAACCTTTGACTTCTACATATTGCATATGTAATAAGATTATTCTACTCCCTCATTATATATCCTTTCTCTTCTTTTAGCTGCATTATTTCTACTTTACAAGAACATATAATATTTAAATAATATTCACATAATATTCTTATGTCCATCCTCATTTTTATTATTCTTATATTTAAAATTCAATACCGTATTTTTTGCTCCATAATACACACTTTTTTTCACCCAAAAGGGGAGGGGGAAATGCCCGTGCATCTTATGAAGCAAAGAATATGGTATTTTATTAAATATTTTAACATATCATTTGGTTCAGAATATTTTTTTTCTTATTTTCTTCCTTAAAACCCCAGGTGTGACTTATGGTCAGGTGCATCTTATGGAGCAAAAGATACGGTGACTCCTTTTGCTAAAATTTTCCTAATCACCTCTTGGTTAAATGAAGCTCACTCTCTACTAGTTTCTTCCAAGAAAGATTCAAAGATACATATTCCCTGAGTTATTGCATGTTTACAACTATTTTTATATGGCCATTTAAAAGACAATTTGAGTTCACATTATAAACCCCTTGGTTCACATGTTCTTTCCTTGAGTTTCTTTAAAATGCTACTCCTCTGATCACTTCACTTACATGTTGCTTTCTAGAAACCTTGAGGATTCTCTATAGTTTTAACTATTAGTGTTTCTCAAAACATATCAGAGTTGACAGTTCTGGGACAATTTTCCCAGTTACCTGGTAGGCCCTTTTAATTCTTTTTTCAAAAATGTTTTATTCTATTAGAATTTCAAATAGTAATCTTATTTCAGTATTTAATTTTTTATCTTCGGGGTTTCCAATCCTAAAGGTATTGGATCTTTCGTGTTTGTATTAATTTAAAAACTCCATCTCCTACTTTATACTTTACTTTTTTTCCCCTAAATTTATTTAGAGTATCTTATTTAGTTTTTATTCAAACCTATTCCTTTTAGGTATCTTATAACTTAGTCTTCATTACTGATATGATTTTGTCATTTCTTATTTTTTCCTAAATTCAATCCATTTTTGGTATATTTATTGCTGTTTTGTGTTCATTTTTACACTATGTTTTTTTTTACATTATAAGCTATTACTTCATGTGCTTGTTTGATGAGATATGCTTCAGTATGAGATTATGCATCACAGTTCTTTTCTGCCTCCTGGTTAATTAGGGGTGAGAGCAGTGGCGTTTTCTTCATCCCAAAAACATTGTATTTATGTGTTCAAGTTTTTTTTTAAGAAACGTTGTATACATAAAACTGCTTATACTTAAACATTTTGTGAGTAAGCTGACAGTTTAGGATAATTTTTAAAATTTCTAGTTCAAAATCACTTTTCTGTCAGTGCTACAACACACAGCTTCTTTAATAGATGACTCTTTTATGAGGAGGCTGGTGAAAGATTATGGCCTTTAATTATTTTAAATTTCATCTTACAGGATCATAAGTTTCCCCCCCCCCCCGGATCTTTTTCTCCTTACCATGTTCCCAAAATGTGCCTCCTCTTTCCTTTCCTCTCTCCTCCTCCCAGCTGTTGCCTCTCCCAGGCTGCCTCCTTAGTCTTTCCTTACCTTGAAATACCGTTTCTTAACTCAGTACTCAAAATGACCAGTACTCTTTTCAGTATTTCCTTACAAAAATGTACTTTCTCTTTCTGCTGTTAATTTTGATTCTGTTCACTTCCCTCTTCTCTCTTCCACAGTTTTTGGGACCCATCTTGTTGTGTGCAAAGCCTTGTGGTAGAGACCTGAGAAATAGCTCCACTGAAAAATGATGTTTATTTTACTACTTATGGACATTTTGAGGTATGTAGTTTTTCTGACTTGTAATTATACTAAAAGTATAGAACTTGGGTGGTTATATTTGTTCTTCCATTTCAGGAGCGGGCAAACTATGGCTCACAGGCCAAATCTGGCACATTACCTGTTTCTGAAATAAAGTCATGCTTATTTGTTAATGCATTTTTATGGCTGCTTTCACACTACAGTAGTAGAATAAATTAGTTGTGACAGAGACTGTGGCCAATAATCCCTCAAATATTTACAATCTGTCTCCTTACAGAATAAGTTTGCTGACCCTGATCAGCGAGTACAATCAAATATAGTAGATTACACATTTTTATATAGTTTTCTGAGGATGTTAGCAGATTCAAACTTGGGTACATGCCATTAACTTGACTATTCGGATACGCTCTTAGAGAATTGAATTTTAAAAATTTAATTTCCTTAAAATTACATACCTTTAAAGAGCTTTAAAATTGAGGTGTTAAAATGAAGCAATACCACATATAACCCTATTTTCTTCTGGCACTAAATGAAGTGTCAGTAATATTTCAAATAGCTACTGTGAAATATGCACCTGGAATTTTGTACGTATTATGATGTTCCATACAAAAACTCAAGAAAGCTTTCCTTATTATCTCTCCTTCGACAGAAGAGGGTGGTAATGCTCAGAAACATCGTTTACACTGTTCAAGGTCTTTTTACTGATAAAAAGAAGACTTGATATTCCAACTGAGGCTTCTCTGGTTCCAAATCCTATATTCTAGTAGATTTCTTATTAATTATTGAATGTCATTAGGCAAATTATGCAACTGGCTCAGGTTAGTCTCAGAAATGCTAGATGCCCTTGAAGAATATTACACTTTCCCATTTCAGCTTGCTTCTACACCTGATTAATTTTAACCATTTAATTTTATATCACACATTCCTCAAGCTTTTATTCATGTGCCTGACTTTCATAAAAGATAACTGTGCCTACATGAAGGTATGCCACGTCAACCGTTCGCATAATACACTGTCAATGACCATATCAGTAAAATTACCCCTTGGGGACCAACCCATCTTTCTCAGCAGAGAACTACCAAATTTAGCTTCTGCTTTGG
This sequence comes from Saccopteryx bilineata, assembly GCF_036850765.1. Taxonomy (NCBI): domain Eukaryota; kingdom Metazoa; phylum Chordata; class Mammalia; order Chiroptera; family Emballonuridae; genus Saccopteryx; species Saccopteryx bilineata. The sequence continues at coordinate 232,651,153 of NC_089492.1, forward strand.
TCTATGACTAAGACCCTGAAAGCCAAAATGATTACAGAGCTGAGTCTTCTTGTGTCACATATTCCAAACTGGCCAACTACGGCTCCTAAGCCAAATCTGGCAAATCACCTCTTTTTGAAATAAAAGCATGCTTATTTGTTAATGCATTTTTATGACTGATTTCACACTACAATAGCAGAATAAATTGGTTGTGACAGGCTCTTGGTTCTATAATATCTAAAATCCTACTGTCACAAATAAACACAAATAAGAATGATGTATACATTCACACAAATACGTGTATATTGTGTACAGACACATGAAAACAAAATCTAGCTGCCCTCTTTCAGAGGCTCCTGGATTTGTAACATTAGATGACTTAGATTATACCCCCAAAATAAAGTAACCTCAAGTAAAATGTGAATTTATGGTGTCCTCATAATTTGTTTGGTGGTATTTGTAATACATACTCCCCATTTCAAAATAGTCTCTCTATCCCTCAGTCCATCTTAAGTATATGTTCCCTTAGGCATTGCCTCTCATTATGACCAATAAATTACAGAGTCTATTCTTACTGTACAGAATAATTTCAAATGGAAGAGAGTTTGATACTAAAACAAACTAACTAACTAACTAACTAAAACACTAGTGTTGACACCAGTTGATCCTTGTACATTTAAAGATTTTCTTTGCTGTTGGGTGAGGGAGGTGGAAGAACAGAGAAAAAAAAAAGGACAAAAAGAAAAAACTCATGAACACCGACAACAGTGTGATAATTGCCAGGGCAGGAGAGGAGGGAGGAAGAGAATTAGGGGAGATGAATGGTGATGAATAAAAACTTGACTTGGGAGAGTGAACACACAATACAGTGTATAGAGATGCGTTGTAGAATTGGGCAACCAAACCTGTTAAAACTGTTAACAAATGTCACCCCAATAAAATTTAATTTAAAAAAAAAAGACTTTCTCTGAGAAGATAGAGTTCTTCTCGTTGAAAATGGCAATTTTTAAAATTTGTTTTGGGAGTTCATGAAGTTTCCATAAAATCTTGTTTCCTTGATTCTTTCAAATTTAGTTTCCTTATATTAGTCACTCCATAGATACTGTTTTAGGCATTTTCTTTCTTCAGAATATATTTTGCTTAATGTGGAAAGCAACCAGACCTAGCAGGCCTGCCATTTGGGATAGCAATTTACTTCATAATAGGAGTGACAATAAACTGAATAATTTCTGTCCTTAAAAATTCTGTTTGATTCTCGAAGTCTCAACAAGTAACACATACTCTCCAAAGAACTTGAAGGAGAACCCTTCACACATACACAGAGAGACAGAGTAACATATTACTAAATTCTCTTAACAAAGACAACTACAGGCCCAGTGAGCACATCATAATATTTTGTAAATTTATAATTGTTTATAGTAATTCAGGGATTGATGTTACTTTTTTCAAGAGACAAACTGATAAACTCAAAGAAATACATTTGAGATTTAATGTGTGTCATCTCTATTCTTTTCACGCCCAGGAGGCACAAGCTTGAAACCACACTTGGCAGGTAACTTTATATAAGCAGTAAATAAAACAAAGACCATTGTTTGAAATTGGCACATAAGTGGCTGATGGGAATTGTGATATATCTGAATAGCATATTGAAGCTGGTGGTCCCTTGTCCCTTTACACAAGAAAATCTCTGATTGAAAGGTAAGTACTTTGAAAGCTGTTGAAAAACTCTCAGATTTCTGCTACTGAGTGCCAAAAGAGCTTGAAACAAAATATTAAGCTGTCAGGTCTAAAAGAAGTGTGGTAGCTATCATAAGTGTATAACTCTCAACTGAAGGATGGTTTATGGACTCTGAAACTACGCTTGAATAAGAATGCTAAGTGGGAAGGATTGATCATGGGCATAATCTATGAGGGAAGATGAGAGGAAGGCATCAAGTTAGCTAGTAGAATTAGGAGTTATATAGTACATTTAGAAAGAAATAGTTCAGACTAACTTTGGGGAGAAAAGAATTAAAACAAGAGAAAAAAGGTGCATTGGTTTGCTTTATTTTTATTTTTTATTTTTAAACCACAGGTGTGAGGGTAGCCAAGATTGCAGTGGAATTCTAATTAGATAGATGTAAAGATATTTATCAAAAGCTTCGGCCCTGGCCAGTTGGCTCAGCAGTAGAGCGTCGGCCTGGCGTGCGGGGGACCCGGGTTCGATTCCTGGCCAGGGCACATAGGAGAAGCGCCCATTTGCTTCTCTACCCCCCCTCCTTCCTCTCTGTCTCTCTCTTCCCCTCCCGCAGCCAAGGCTCCATTGGAGCAAAGATGGCCCGGGCGCTGGGGATGGCTCCTTGGCCTCTGCCCCAGGCACTAGAGTGGCTCTGGTCTCGGCAGAGCGATGCCCCGGAGGGGCAGAGCATCACCCCCTGGTGGCCAGAGCGTTGCCCCTGGTGGGCGTGCCGGGTGGATCCCGGTCGGGCGCATGCGGGAGTCTGTCTGACTGTCTCCCCGTTTCCAGCTTCAGAAAAATAAAAGGAAAAAAAAAAAAAAGTTTCACTGAACATATTCTCCTTTCGACTTTCTGTGAAAGGGTAACCTCACTTTATGACAATGAGAACAAAATAAGAAAAAAATACCTGCAATTGATATAAGAAGTAAAAAGTAAAAAGTAAAAAGATTTAACATAGCCAGGTAGGCTCCAACCATGGGAAGGTCTGCAAAAGAGTTTGTACTCCTGACAAAGAAGAATGCCATCAAATAAAAGAGTATGACTTATATAAAGAAACAGAATAAATTTTAGGCTGTTTTCTTGAAGTTTTCATCACAGCTGACATTTTGTTTCTCCTGCTACTAGTCAGAGTCATGGTAATAATAAACTGCATAATTTATTATACATCCACATTGTCTCACCTGATCTATTTCCACTTTGATAATGGAAAGATAGCCTAGAAATCAGAAATCCAGAACCTGGGAAAAAACAAACATACATTTAACTGAGGCTCTACATAAGGTTCAAGGCAATGTCTATAGCCCTCTACTGGGAGTGCTTGCATGCCTCTAGGGGTTTGGAACAACTCTGAGAAGGGGCATTGAGCAAAGTCAACAAAATATTAGCAAGCTATTATACCTAAGTTTATAGGAGAATATTATTCTTTTATGTCAAAAATGATTGCAAGCCCTGATTCAACCACCCATTCATTCAGCCGTCTTTATATATCTGAGTCTTACTTTACCCATTTATGTAATGAGGGTAGTAATTATAGTCACCTTCTAAGTGGTTAGATGCATAAAACAAAATATATTTAAAGTTTCAAATTTTTGTTGCTGTTTTCATAAACCTTAGCACTTGGTACCTATAGCACTCATACTGTACCTGAGCATGTAAATCTTTTACATTCCTTAGACACAGAGGTCATCTTTTACTCTTCCCTGTCAATGCATATAGTTCTTAAGCCATTTCTGAGCCAATCAAGGAAATAAAGAGAGGTTGAGGAAGTTTTGATGGCCTCTATTTTTGTTGTAAGAAGTGATATGCTATTTCTTGAGATTGAGAACAAAAGTTAAGTAGAGAGGTATATAATTATAATACTCAGTGATGCAATGGGAAAAGGAGTGAACCAGGCTCTGGGTCATTGGCTCTGTGAACAGAGTGTTGGCCTGGTGTATGGACATCCAGTTTGATCCCCAGTCAAGGCACGATAAGAAGTGACTATCTGTTTCTCATCCCCACCATCTCCCCTTTCTCTCTCTTCTCCTCTGCATCCAGTGGCTCAATTGGTTCAAGGATGAGCCCCAGGCACTGAGGATAGCTTGGTTGGTCCCAGCGTCAGCCTCAGGTGCTGAGGATAGCTTGGTTGATTCAATTATCAGCCCCAAACAGGGGTTGCTGGGTCAATCCTGGTTGGAGGGCATGTGGAAGCCTGTCTCTCTATCTCCCTTCCTCTCACTTAAAAAGAAAAAAAAAAAAAAAAAAAGAAGAAGAGTGAACCAAAGACAAGTACAGGGGTTGAAAGTAGTTATATAGACTCAGCTCAGGTTAAGGAGCATAAATTTGCATTATCGTAAATCAACCTGGGAATTCAAGATGAGAAAAAAGAAGGTAAAATGAATTGTGGTTACACTTCACCAGAAGAGAACAACAATTAGATGGCTATAGAAAATTCAAGTGAAATATTTGTAAAGAAATGGAACAGAAGTCTAGAGGAGGCTCTTAGAATAGAAACATTAGGGACATTTCATGAAATATATGCTTTAGAATTAGAAAAAAAAAGATGTAAAAAGCTGGGCCACTTGGTTAGAGTTTATGGGCAGAAACTGAAAGGGCTCATAGAATCTAAATTGCTAAGAAGGGGAAATTATGATGATGACAAATTCAGGAGGTATTCCTATGAGGAGAGACCAAAGTGAAAGTGAAGATAAAGGTGAACAGAGTTAAAAACATTTCAGCTCTGACATGTAAAAATCTTGGATGTTGTTGTTCTCATTCTTACAACACGAAAAATCTGGACAAAGAAAATCAACACCTTCTCTTGGAACTTAGTTTCAGAGAAGACTTCTAGCCTAAAATCTAGAGAAAAAAGCAAGTCCAGAGTCACAGACAAGATATCCTTACATGAAGCAGGAGCCACCATAGATATAAACTGGTGGGAACTCTGAAATGGTAGTTTTGACTAATTTCTGGAAGATGACTATGGACTAATGTGAGTGTGAGAAACTCTTGGGGACTGTAATCTTAGGCAGACATCCAAACTTTTATGGCTTTACCTCTAAGAAACCCACTAGATTCTCATAGTGAAGGTACAAAAAAAGGCCTGCTCATGGTTTTGACAGAAAGTGAAGATTAATCCTTGTAATTAATATATGCCCAGAGTTGTCACAGAAAAAGCCTACTCTCCAGGGGAATAGTTACCAGATGTTTTTCCCAGAGCCAGGAGGAAAGAGCATTCTTCCCACTTCAGTGTCCTCTAGCCTTCCTGTCTCATATAAGGGGGGAAAGGGATCTATACAAGAAGAAATATTTGTGAGAGTGTCAGGGCAGAGACATGGACCCATTAAATGACTGAGATTTAAACAGATTACAGAACACTTCCCCTGACCCTCACATTACCACCACACCAACAAGGCTCCAATATAATAGTTTATTATAACTAAAAGAGCTACAAGAAACAGATTTTTTTCTGAGGAGATATTTAGCAAAGTTAAAGTCAAGAGGGAAACTAAAATACAATATTAAAAGAATTTGAAGCCCCCATACCTGTAGTTTTAGAAAACACTAAACAAAGCCTAACTCCTAGCTAGATAAATCTTCAAATAGAGGCCTGTTGAACTTAGTTTCTGTGGTAGACAAAATAATGTTCCCCTCTCCCCAAAAGATGCCCATGTCTCAATTCACAACCTATAATTATGTTAGGTTACATAAAAGTGAAAAATTAAGGTTGTAAATTGAATTAACATTGCCAATCAACTGACCTTAAGATGGAGACATTATCCTGGATTTTTCAAATGGCTCCAATGAAATCAGAGAGCCAGAGAGATGGCAGCACACAACAGTTTGGCTGGATGGATTAAATGTGGCCACAAGCCAAGGAATGTCAGTGGGCACTGAAAGTTTGAAAAAGGTTCTGATCTTCCTCTAGAAACTTCAGAAAGAAATGCTTACACCTTAATTTTAGCCCAGGGAGACACAGTTTTTATTTATTTATTTATTTATTGTTTGTTTGTTTTTTAATAATTTTATTTTTTTAATGGGGTGACATCAATAAATCAAGATATATATATTCAAAGATAACAAGTCCAGGTTATCTTGTCGTTCAATTATGTTGCATACCCACCACCCAAAGTAAGACTGTCCTCTGTCACCTTCTATCTTGTTTTCTTTGTGCCCTTTCCCACCCCCTATCCCTCTCCCATTCCCCCCTCCCCCCCGTAACCACCACACTCTTATCAATGTCTCTTAGTTTCACTATTATGTCCCACCTACGTATGGAATAATACAGTTCCTGTTTTTTTCTGATTTAATTATTTCGCTTCGTATCATGTTATCAAGATCCCACCATTTTGCTGTAAATGTTCCGATGTCATCATTTCTTATGGCTGAGTAGTATTCCATAGTGTATATGTGCCACATCTTCTTTATCCAGTCATCTATTGATGGGCTTTTTGGTTGTTTCCATGTCCTGGCCACTGTGAACAATGCTGCAATAAACATGGGGCTGCATGTGTCTTTACGTATCAACGTTTCTGAGTTTTGGGGATATATACCCAGTAGAGGGATTGCTGGGTCATAAGGTAGTTCTATTTGCAGTTTTTTGAGGAACCACCATACTTTCCTCCATAATGGTTGTACTACTTTACATTCCCACCAACAGTGTATGAGGGTTCCTTTTTCTCCACAGCCTCTCCAACATTTGCTATTACCTGACTTGCTAATAACAGCTAATCGAACAGGTATGAGGTGGTATCTCATTGCCGTTTTGATTTGCATTTCTCTAATAGCTAAAGAAGATGAGCATCTTTTCATATATCTGTTGGCCATTTGTATTTCTTCCTGGGAGAAGTGTCTGTTCATATCCTCTTCCCATTTTTTTATTGGATTGTTTGTTTGTTTGTTGTTGAGTTTTATGAGTTCTTTGTATATTTTGGATATTAGGCCCTTATCTGAGCTGTTGTTTGAAAAAATCATTTCCCATTTAGTTGGCTTTCTGTTTATTTTGTTATCAGTTTCTCTTGCTGAGCAAAAACTTCTTAGTCTGATGTAGTCCCATTCATTAATTTTTGCCTTCACTTCTCTTGCCTTTGGAGTCAAATTCATAAAATGCTCTTTAAAACCCAGGTCCATGAGTTGAGTACCTATGCCTTCTTCTATGTACTTAATGGTTTCAAGTCTTATGTTTAGATCTTTGATCCATTTTGAGTCAATTTTTGTACAGGGCGAGAGACTGTAGTCCAGTTTCATTCTTTTGCATGTGGCTTTCCAGTTTTCCCAGCACCATTTATTGAAGAGGCTTTCTTTTCTCCATTGTGTGCTCTTGGCCCCTTTATCAAAAATTATTTAACTATATATATGTGGTTTTATTTCTGGACTTTCTATTCTGTTCCATTGGTCTGAGTGTCTATTTTTCTGCCAATACCATGCTGTTTTGATTGTCGTGGCCCTATAATAGAGTTTGAAGTCAGGTATTGTAATGCCCCCAGCTTCATTCTTTTTCTTTAGGATTGCTTTGGCTATTCGGGGTTTTTTATAGTTCCATATAAATCTGATGATTTTTTGCTCTATTTCTTTAAAAATTGTCATTGAAAGTTTGATGGGAATTGCATTAAATTTGTATATTGCTTTGGGTAATATAGCCATCTTGATTATATTTATTCTTCCTAGCCAAGAACAAGGTATATTCTTCCATCTCATTATATCTTTTTCGATTTCCCTTAACAATGTTTTATAGTTTTCATTATATAAGTCCTTTACATTCTTTGTTATGTTTATTCCTAAGTATTTTATTTTTTTTGTTGCAATCGTGAAGGGGATTATTCTTTTGAGTTCCTTCTCAGTTGTTTCATTGTTGGCATATAGAAAGGCTATTGACTTCTGTATGTTAATTTTGTATCCTGCGATCTTACTGTATTGGCTTATTGTTTCTAGTAGTCTTTTTGTGGATTCTTTGGGGTTTTCGATGTATAGGATCATATCATCTGCAAAAAGTGATACCTTTACTTCTTCTTTTCCGATATGGATGCCTTTTATTTCTTTGTCTTGTCTGATTGCTCTGGCTAGAACCTCTAGTAACACATTAAATAAGAGTGGAGAGAGTGGACAACCCTGTCTTGTTCCTGATTTAAGGGGGAAAGCCTTCAGTTTAGTGCCATTTAATATGATGTTAGCTGATGGTTTATCATATATGGCCTTTATCATGTTGAGATATTTTCCTTCTATACCCATTTTGTTGAGAGTCTTAAACATAAAATTGTGTTGTATTTTATCGAAAGCCTTTTCTGCATCTATTGATAAGATCATGTGGTTTTTGTTCTTTGTTTTGTTGATATGGTGTCTTACATTAACCGTTTTACGTATGTTGAACCATCCTTGAGATTCTGGGATGAATCCCACTTGATCATGATGTATTATTTTTTTAATATGTTGTTGTATTCGATTTGCTAGTATTTTGTTTAGTATTTTAGCATCTGTATTCATTAGAGATATTGGTCTGTAGTTTTCTTTTTTTGTGCCATCCTTGCCTGGTTTTGGTATGAGGGTTATGTTGGCCTCATAAAATGTGTTTGGAAGTATTGCTTCTTCTTCAATTTTTTGGAAGACTTTGAGTAGAATAGGAACCAAGTCTTCTTTGAATGTTTGATAAAATTCGCTGGTATAGCCGTCAGGGCCTGGACTTTTATTTTTGGGGAGGTTTTTAATGGATTTTTCTATTTCTTCTCTACTGATAGGTCTGTTTAGGCTTTCTGCTTCTTCTTGACTCAGTCTAGGAAGGTTGTATTTTTCTAGGAATTTATCCATTTCTTCTAGGTTGTTGAATTTAGTGGCATAAAGTTTTTCATAGTATTCTACAATAATTCTTTGTATATCTACGGTGTCCGTGGTGATTTTTCCTCTTTCATTTTGGATTTTGTTTATATGAGTTCTTTCTCTTTTTTCCTTGGTAAGTCTTGCCAAGGGTTTGTCAATTTTGTTGATCTTTTCAAAGAACCAGCTCCTTGTTCTATTAATTTTTTCTATAGTTTTTCTGTTCTCTAATTCATTTATTTCTGCTCTGATTTTTATTATCTCCTTTCTTCGGCTGGTTTTGGGTTGTCTTTGGTCTTCTTTTTCTAGTTCCTTAAGGTGAGAAGTTAAGTGGTTCACTTGGGCTCTCTCTTGTTTGTTCATATATGCCTGAAGTGATATGAACTTCCCTCTTATCACTGCTTTTGCTGCATCCCATAGATTCTGATATGTCGTATTGTCATTTTCATTAGTCTGTATATATCTTTTGATCTCTGCACTTATTTCTTCTTTGACCCATTCATTTTTTAAAAGTATGTTGTTTAGTTTCCACATTTTTGTGGGATTTTTTTCCTTATTTTTGCAGTTGAATTCTAGTATCAAGGCTTTATGATCAGAAAATATGCTTGGTACAACTTCAATTTTTCTGAATTTGCTGATGTTGTTTTTGTGGCCCAACATATGGTCAATTCTTGAGAATGATCCATGTACACTGGAGAAAAATGTATACTCAGTCACTTTGGGATGAAATGTCCTGTAGATGTCTATCATATCCAGGTGCTCTAGTGTTTTGTTTAAGGCCACTATGTCTTTGTTGATTCTCTGTTTGGATGACCGATCTAGAGCCGTCAGCGGTGTATTGAGGTCTCCAAGTATGATTGTATTTTTGTCAGTTTTTGTTTTAAGATCAATAAGTAGCTGTCTTATATATTTTGGTACTCCTTGGTTTGGTGCATATATATTAAGAATTGTTATGTCTTCTTGATTCAGTGTCCCCTTAGCCATTATGAAATGGCCATTTTTGTCTCTGAGTACTTTTCCTGTCTTGTAGTGAGCATTATCTGATATGAGTATTGCTACACCTGCTTTTTTTTTGGATGTTATTTGCTTGGAGTATTGTTTTCTAGCCTTTCACTTTGAATTTGTTTTTATCCTTGTTACTTAGATGAGTTTCCTGTAGGCAGCATACAGTTGGATTTTCTTTTTTAATCTATTCTGCTACTCTGTGCCTTTTTATTGGTGAGTTTAATCCGTTTACATTTAGTGTAATTATTGACACTTGTGAGTTTCCTATTGCCATTTTATATCTTGCTTTCTGTTAGTTTTGTGTCTTGTTTGATCCTTCTCTTTCGTTTTTCTATCTTTTGTTTTTATTTGGTTGTATTCCATACATCTTTCCTCTGTTGCTATCTTTTTTATCTCATGTGCTTCTGTGGTGGTTTTTTCAATGGTGGTTACCTTTGAGTAATGAAAAGGGTCCCTACCCTGTTCATTGTAGCGAACTATTTTGTGAGTACTTTTGCATTCCATCGTCCTTTGCTACTGTTAATCTCCATCTTCTCCCCCTCTTTCTTTTTGTTGTTGTCACAGTTTAAATTTGGTTTTATTGTGTTCTTCTTGGAGCTTTTACTTGTGGCTCTGTTTTTTTTGTTCTTTGTATCTGATTGGAGAACCCCCTTTAGTAACTCCTGGAGTGGGGGTTTTCTGATGATAAATTCCCTCATCTTTTCTGTATCTGTGAATGTTTTTATTTCTCCTTCGTATTTGAAGGATAGCTTTGATGGGTATAGTATTCGTGACTGAAAGTTCCTCTCTTTCAGGACTTTAAATATTGGGGTCCACTCTCTTCTAGCTTGTAGAGTTTCTGCTGAGAAATCTGATGATAATCTAATGGGCCTTCCTTTATATGTTGTATTCTTCTTTTCTCTGGCTGCCTTGAGAATTTTTTCTTTGCTGTTTGTTTGTGTCAATTTCATTATGATATGCCTTGGAGTAGGTTTGTTGGGGTTAAGAAAACTTGGAGTTCTGTTTGCTTCTTGAACTTGAGGCTTTAGTTCTTTCCACAGGCTTGGGAAGTTCTCATCTATTATTTGTTTGAGTATGTTCTCCATTCCATTTTCTCTCTCTTCTCCCTCTGATATACCTATTATTCTTATGTTATTCTTTTTGATGGAGTCAGATAATTCTTGTAGGGCTCTCTCATTTTTTTTAATTTTTGAGTCTCTTTCTTCTTCTCTCTGTTGTGCCTCAAGTTGCTTGTCTTCTATTTCACTAATCCTCTCTTCTATCCGACCTGTTCTATTAGCTAAGCTTGTTACTTCGTTTTTCAGCTCGTGAATTGAGTTTTTCATCTCTGTTTGATTTGTTTTTATAGTTTCAATTTCCTTGGACATATATTCTTTGTGTTCATTGAGTTGTTTTCTGAGCTCCCTAAATTGCCTTTCTGTGTTTTCTTGTATATCTCAGAGGATTTTTAGGATTTCTATCTTGAATTCTCTGTCATTTAGCTCCAAGGTTTCTAATATATTAAAATTTTTCCCATTGATTTTTCCTCATGTAGCTGTGTTACCTCTCTTTCTTTTGTATCCATGATATTCGATTTTCTCTTCCTTAATGGCATCTGAGGGTGGTTTTGTTGATAGTATTAATGAGATTTAATAAAGAATAAAAAGTTAAAAGAAATAATAAAAAAAATAAAAAATCGAAAAGAGTTGTTTTTTTAAAAAAAATTAATAATGAAATAAAGAAAAATAAAATAAAATAAAAATTTTTAAAAAAAGGAAATTATTCCCCCCCTCCTTTTTTTCCTCTCCTCTCCTCTCCCCTCTTTCTTGAGAAAATCTTGTGGTGGACTGTGAATTATAACAAACAATGCCTGTGATGGAGGGCCTGAATTGGGGAAAAGTAATAAAGGGGCAAAAAAAAAAAAAAAAAGGAAAAAAAAAAGAAAAAAGAAAAAAAAAAGAGCATATGGACCCACAAAAAGCAAATAAGGAAAAAATTTGGGTCAAGAATAAAATGATTTGCTTTTAGGTGTTGGCTGTCTAAGAGTTATGATGAGAGGAATAAGAGGAAAACGGAAAAATGGGGGGACAAATTAAAAAATTACTATTGTATTTAGTGGAACAAGAACTAGATAATATGGAGAGCCAGGGATGGGAGCACTGCTAGTGAGTTAAAAAGGTGAAGTAAAAACCCCCCAAAATGCCACAAACATAGGTTTGAGTCCCAGATAAGATAATTTGTTTGTTATTGAGGTTTGAATGAGAGGAGATGTAAAGGAGAAAGGAAGAAACTAATATAGAGGGAGAAAAGAAAGAGAGAGAGAGAAAAAAAGAGGGAACCACTAAAAGAAGAAAAAAGAAAGGAGAGAGAGAGAGAGAGTTAAGGGTTTTGGAGTGCAACCCTCATAGAGAGAAAGGAAGAGAAGAGAAAAGATAATGGGAGATGTAACACTTATGGGTAGTGTAGTTCAAGGAGAGGAGAGAGGAAGACCAGTAGAGAGTTAATCAGCCAAATTGGAGGAGGAAAAAAAAGTATCAAGAATGAAGATAAGAGAAACAAACAAACAAATATAATAAAATGGGATAGGTTATAAAGTCTGCAGATTATTCTTGATTTTGAGAGGTTATCTTCTTGCTTTTTCTTTTCTCTCCCTCTTCCTGGTCGGTGACTCTGTACCCCGGGTTCTGCCCCTTTGGCACACTCAGGTAGAGGTTTGCAGTTGATAAGTCTCTATGGCAATGTCATGTATTGTGCTTTAGTCTCGTTGGCAGTCGAAGCTCATTAGCATTTATAGGCTCCGACAGTGAGAGAGTCCATGTTCCTGGAGCCTTTCTCCTAGTTTTTCCTTCCTCAATTTGTAGCCTGATAATCCAGCTATGGGGTTGCTGCTGCCTCTGCCTGGATAGTAAGAGGCTCAAAGAGCTGGCAACTCCCCACTCTATTTCCACTCAGCAGAGGGCTCTGGGTAAGGCTCAGTCAGTCAGAGCTGCTAGCATAATCAGGCGGGCTTTCCGCCCACTCAAAGACCTCTGGCTCTGCCACTCTGTCCGGTAACACAAGCGGGCACCCACTTCCGGGGCGCTTGGAGGAAACTCTCACTCACTGTCTGTGACCAGGATATCCGGCCAGCAGTCTCACGCTCTGAGTGAAACCCCCAACCGCAGGGAAAAGTTGCAGCGTTGGAATTGAGTCTCGCTCCGTTCCCGTGCGTGGCTTTTGCAAGGCGCTGCGGCGGCCCGAGATTCCGCTTTGGCCCACACAAAGGCCCCTGACTCTGCCCCTCTGTGCGATAACACGGGCTTGCACTGCCGAGGCACTCGGAAGAATCGCTCACTCCTTATCTGCGCGTGCAAACCAGGAAATGAGTTCTGCCGCATTTCCCTCTGAGTGAAACACCCTCTGGCACGGAAAATCTCCACCGTTGGAATTAGTTCTCACTCCCTCCCGTGCGTGGCTTTCCCAGGGCGCTGGGGTTGCCCAGAGACTCTGCCCTCGGCCCACAGAAAGGCCTCTGACCCTGCCTCTCCGTGGGGCAACACGGGCACCCACTCTCGGGGCCTAGGAAGAAATTCTCGCCCACTAACTGCGCACCAACCAGGAGACCGGGTAAAATGGCTGCTCTGCTTGTCTTTCTTTATTTGGGTTTGGTGCGAGTGTTAGCTTGTATTGCCCGGGTTGCCACAGGATCAGATTTTCCTCGGCTTGGATCTCTATGCCACAGCCTGGTTCGGCCATTTGTGTCGCGGCCTGGATCTATTCACCCCCTTTGCCCGCCTCAGTTTCTATATTCACGTTACCAGAGAAAGCCGCCCTGTTCAGGTTAGTGAGGAAGGCGGAGCATTTCTTACTCCCTATTTCCTTCGGGGTTTGGTTATATATTTAGCCAATTTTTCACTCAATCATACCTTTGGGTGTATTGCAAAGCATCTGGAAGCTCCAAGTATAGGTTTTTCTGTTTCTGGTTGAAGATCTTGTTGAGTTTTGGGGGAGATTTATCGGTATCGCTTCCTACCCCGCCATTACTCTGACGTCATCTCTCCAGTTTTTTATTTATAATCACCAGAATTGTGAGATAATAATTTTGTGTTGTTTCAAGACACTATGTTTGTGGTGCTTTGTTTTAGCAGCAATTGAAAATTAATGTGGCTCTTACCACTCAATACAATAGGTCCAGCTTTTAACAAAGAGATAAAAAGCATGGCAAAGGGTGAAAAAAAATGTTACCCTGAAGAAACAAAATAAGCATCAGAACCAGATTCAGATATGTTAGAATTATTAGGCAGAAAATTCAAAACAACTATGTTTAGGGCTCTAATGGAAAAAAAAATAGGCACCATTTAAACACAGCTGGGTGATTCAATCACAGAGATGAAAACTCTAAGAAATAATCTAAAGGAAATCCTAGCAATCAAACACATTATAACAGAAATTAAGAATGTCTTTGGTGTGATCACTAGTAACTTTAACATTGGTGAGGAAAGAAGTAATGATTTAAATGTAAGTCAATAAAAACTTCCAAATTGAAATGAAAAAAGAAAAAAGAGTGAAAAACAAAATAATAGTGCATACAAGAAGTGTGAGACAATTTTTAAAAAAATGTAACACATATGCAATTAAAAGAATAGAAGAAAAAGAAAGAAACAGTAGAAGAAATATTTGAAGTAATAATGGCCAAGAACTTTCCAAAATTAATGATAGATGCCAAATCACAGAATGTCAGAGAACATTAAGCAGAACAAATGGAAGAGGAAAACAAAACCTCTCTCTTATTTAAAGAGCAAAACACCAAAGGCAAAGGAAACAAATACTGAAAGAAGCCAGAGAGGAAACAAAAGAATCTTACCCACAGAGTAACAAGGATAAGAATTACACTGAACTTCTAATCAGAAACCAAGGGAGCGAGAAAAGACTTGGTAAAATATACAAAGAATTGAAAGCAAAAGAACACCAATCTGAAATTTTATATACAGAAATAATATCCTTCAAAACTGAAGAAAATAAAAAGATATATAGGGAATCCTATGAACACTATAAAGTCTCCCATCCTTACCTTCATTCAGACAACAATTGCATTTTCTCCATAGGCAGTAAAGCTTGGGTTTTTTTTTTTGAAAAACTGGGGCAAAATTTAGAATTATTGTTTAACTTTTTAATTTATAATATACACTCTTAAAACTCGGTATAGAATCAAGAGTGTGGTTGTTGAGGGGGGGAAGGAAAGGGAGGGAGAGGGGAAGGGGGGGAGGGACACAAAGAAGACTAGATAGAAGGTGACAGAGAACAATCTGACTTTGGATGATGGGATGCAACATAATTGATTGACAAGATAACCTGGACATGTTTTCTTTGAACATATGTACCCTGATTTATTGATGTCACCCCATTAAAATTAATAAAAATTTTTTTAAAAAGAATCAATAGTCTTGAAAGCCAAGGCTTTAAATTGTAAGAAATAAACTTACTTATTTTAAAAAAACTTTATTAAAGTTTAAAAATGCTAAAAGCATGAAGAACATAAGACATAAATCTTTGTACCATAAATTGCAGTATTAGGAAAACTGTATGACGTTGTAAGAGCCATAGAAAAAGTTCAACTAACTAGAGGAAGCAGAAGATAGTTTTTATTAGTGAGGAAATCTGGGCTGTGTTTGTGAGTAGAGAAAAGATTTCTTGCTCCTCTCAAGATGATTGCCAGGATGAGGGATCTTAGAATCCTCAGTAAAGTTCAGGAGAATCTGAAAACTCTGAGAGTTGGCATGCATCACAGAGAAGTCTTGACTCAGTGTATTTCCAGGAATACAAGTTTGTTTGTTTTGTTATCACTATTATAATTCATTACCACAGAATTAGCAACTTAAAACACATATTTATTGCCTTGCAGTTCTGTAGATTAGAAATCCAACATGGGCCTCACTGGGAAAAAAATCAATGTGTTGTAAGGCTTTCTGGAGGTTCTAGGCAGAAAATATATTCATAAAAAAATAAATACATAAATAAGTTAAATGTAAATGTTTGCTCACCTAAATGAAGTAATTATGATTTTTTTTCTTTTTTTTTACTTTTCAAACACTAGTTCTAAAGTCCGATAAACTCAAACAAAATCTCAGCTTCACCATTTCCTAGCAGTGTGACCTTGGGCATATAATGCAATGCCTGTACACCTCAGTGTGCTCATGTCTAGTACAATATCTTTGTAAGCTACACTGGAGAAAATTGAAACAAGGGGCCTAGGTTGTTTTAACCAAGTATAGAAGAGTGCTAGCTAAATTGCACCATTGAATAAAAAGAATTAGATATTAGAACAAAAGAATAAATACGGAATAATATGAGCAAAGAAACATCATGAAAGGAGACTAGGATCTAGCTTTAAGACTTCTAGAATAAGGAATAGCTAACATTGAATTTTAAATTGTACTACCATGATGAATAATTCCATATTCCTAATACCATGAGGAAAGTCTTATATCCACACAAATTTCTTTGTGTAAATGGTTTGTGTGATGATAATTTAAGTTAGTTAATGCAAAGTAGAACAAAGACAAATAAAATAACAAAAATAATCCTTAAACTCAACTAATTCAGTAGAAGCAGTTGGAAGCCACAGAGAAGTATAAAAACATAAGCCTCTAGCAACAGCCAAAGATCCTAGAACAGAGTTTATATTTCTGCATGGTATAAAATAAGAGATTTATGGAATCATTTCTATAGCAATAGCCATCCCCCATCTTCAAACTCTAAACTTCTCTTCACTTTTCCTTAGAGAAATATTATTTTCCTATATGTTTTTATTTGTGTATTATGTATATGTTCCCACTAAAAAAATGTAGGTATCATGAGAATAGTTCTTCCTGTTCACTATTGTGTCCTTGTGGACTATAATAAAGTCTAGAACATATCAAGAGTTAAAAAAAATGTTTTGGATGATTGCATGAATGATTGTATATTCAGATCTCAACTTGTAAGAAGATATTCATTAACCTCTGAGTTGAACACATAAATTATTGTAAGACAAAAATCAGAACACTGGTTGATAACAAAGAAAGATATGGATTAAGTGGTTATGAAAGGCAAGTAAGGAATGGGAGAGAATATGCAACACGGGGAAGAATCACAGGAAGGAAGGACTGTGGGTTGGTAGTGGGGTGGAGATTAATCCATGGGAAATAAAATCTATTAGGATAGTTCTATCAGTCAGTTATTACCACAATAATGCTGTACAAATATCTACCCACAAATACAGTTGCATACAGTAAGCATACTTGCTCATATATCGGAAAGTTGGTTGATGTTCAGTTGATCTAGCTAGAATCAGTTGAGTTTAATTGCTGACAACAAGTTTAGTTCATGACTGCTCAATGTGTTCACATTCTTCTGGGACAAGTGGATCACCTGGTTTACACTTTTTTTTTTAACTAGAAAGAAAAAAATCTCAAAAAATGTTCATTAAAATTACATAAAAGTCTTATGGCCTAGACTTAAAACTAACCTTCTCTTTTTTTCTGTCAACATTCCTTTGGCCAAAGATAATCACATGGCCAAGACCAACATCAGTGAGGCAGGAAAGTGTGCTCTTTATATGGATTTTCAAGAGAAAACAAGGGAAAAGTTAGTATTTCCTGCACAATAATATAATCTTCCACAGTACACTAGTGAGTTGGTAATAACCCAGCAGTTTCTATAGTTTAACAGAGGTTTATTACTTGCCCACATTATAGTTCAGTGTAGATCAGAAGTATATGACCCTTTTCTATAGTTATTCAGTGGCCCAGGGCTTTTCCATCAACAGTTATGCCATTCTCTATGTCATCCTCCAGAAATGTCCTACCCAATAAAATAGCTACTATCCATATGTGACAACTGAGCACTTGAAATGGAGATTTAGTCTGGATTAGGCTCTAAGCATACACTGGATTTTGAATATGTAGTGTAAAAAGATGAATAAACTAACTTTTTAATAATTTTTATTCTAATTATATTTTGAAATAATAATATATTGTATATATTGTTTTAAACAAATATGTTAGTGAATTAATTTTACCCATTTCTTTTACTGTTTTTAATGTGTTTCCTGGAAAATTAAAAATTACATATGTCCTCATTTTATATTTCCATTAAACAGGACTGATCCAGGACCAGCCACCAGACAAGGGAAGTTAAAATAATAGTAGAGGGATTTTATCAGAACTTTCAGGGACAGCCTAAGGATGGCATTGGTCACTCCTCCAGCGGCCAGACTATCACCTAGTAGGTGTGAGTGGGCTAGGAAAGTAGGAAGAGTAGAATAAAACTTCAGTGAGCACTTCAATTCCTCATTTGCCATCCTGCCTCCAGCATCTGAAATTAAATTACTTTCTATAAATCAGGAAAAGAAAAGAAAAGAAACCTTTGGATAAGGGCCAAGATGCAAGATGTTGCATTACAGACAAAGGAGGAAATATAATAGAGCTCATAATAAAAGATCCATTAAAATTGTGAAGAAAACTAATTATTTTAAAAAAATGAAGGTGCCCACCAAAAGTGGATAATGACCTAAGAACAAAGAAAATCCAGACATTAAGACTCAGATCTCTGGCTTTAAATTGTTGTCCTCTCCTTTCTAACCTCATTAGTTAATTAGGTAGATGCTTAATGAGAACAGAGAATTCATGAAACCTGCACTACTTATATGCAACCTCCAGATTGAATTTTATATTATATAAATATATATGCCATATATTTGTTTCATATTTGTTAAATTTTCTTTTAAAGATCTTGATATAAAAATGCTGATGATTAAAGAGAAGAAGACAAAGAATGCTGGTGAGAGGATTGTGTTGTGGGGAAATACAATAATCTTGAGTTTGTGCTTGGGTATTGGTGGGCTTGGAGAAAAATGCCCGACGCTTGTGTCTACGTAACCACTCAAAGACATGGTGTCAACAAACTCAAATATCTCTACTCAGTCAGAAACTTTTCTTCTCATTACAAATTCCTGTGAGGTTCACTAATCTTCAAAGAAACCTAATTCTACACTATTTATTTCAGCAGAGCATCTACTGCAAAGTAACCCTGTGCTTGGTGAGTCTACTGGTTTGTCTCTCCCTGTTCTGTGTGCTTGCTGTCTTGCTGAATTTTGATAAAGTTATTCTCAGGCTACTTTTTAATAACTGAAGATGAACATTAGCAAACTAATCCTTAATCCTCAATGTTATCCAACCTATTCTTTGAGAAAAGGACAGCAGCTTTATTTTTCTGTTTTTACAATTATCTTAATAAAAAAAAATAAAACTGACTGAGAAATGTTATTTTAAATTGTTCTTTCTCTGATTACTTTTCATCTGGGAGAAATTTTCTTTAGCATATAATAGTAGTTTACTTCAAAACAACTTTATTCTCCGGGCCTTTCCTATATGTCCTATGGATCATGTTTCAGGAATGTCTTCCTTGCCTCATACTACCCACGTTCACTTTCCTGGATAATAGAACAATTCCAAATGAGAGCATTTATCATTTGCCTTGTAAGATCCATCCCTTGTGTAATTAGAAGATATGTGTATACACACGCGCACACACATGTACATATATATGTGTGTGTGTGTGTGTGTGTGTGTATATATATTTGGTAAACATTATTAGTTCCTTATAGTTTTACAAACATAAAATTCATATCATGCCCAGTAATTCTTCCAAAAAGCTCCATATTAACTCAAATACATTTATTTGTCATTTATACATTAAATGATAAGGAGATTTTTAAAATGAGTCTTTGGAAAGAAAAGACCCAAGGTCTCTGCCACTCCTTAGTTCTTAAAAGTTGAGGATGACGTCAGAGTAATGGCGGGGTAGGAAGCGATACCGATAAATCTCCCCCAAAACTCAACAAGATCTTCAACCAGAAACAGAAAAACCTATACTTGGAGCTTCCAGATGCTTTGCAATACACCCAAAGGTATGATTGAGTGAAAAATTGGCTAAATATATAACCAAACCCCGAAGGAAATAGGGAGTAAGAAATGCTCCGCCTTCCTCACTAACCTGAACAGGGCGGCTTTCTCTGGTAACTGTGAATATAGAAACTGAGGCGGGCAAAGGGGGTGAATAGATCCAGGCCGCCGCGGCAAAACGGCTGAACCAGGCTGTGGCACAGAGATCCAAGCCGAGGAAAATCTGATCCTGTGGCAACCCGGGCAATACAAGCTAACACTCGCGCCAAACCCAAACAAAGAAAGAAAAGCAGAACGGCCATTTTACCCGGTCTCCTGGTTGGTGCACAGTTAGTGGGCGAGAATTTCTTCCTGGGAAAGCCATGCATGGGAGGGAGTGAGAACTAATTCCAACGGTGGAGATTTTCCCTGCTGGAGGGTGTTTCACTCAGAGGGAACCGCGGCCGGCCTCATATCCTGGTTTGCGCAGGCAGATAAGGAGTGAGCGATTCCTCCGAGTGCCTCGGCAGTGCGCGCCCATGTTATCGCACAGAGGGGCAGAGTCAGGGGCCTTTGTGTGGGCCAAAGCGGAATCTCGAGCCGCCCCAGCGCCTTGCAAAAGCCGCGCACAGGGACGGAGCGAGACTCAATTCCAACGGTGGAGATTTTCCGTACTGGAGGGTGTTTCACTCAGAGGGAACGCAGCCGGCCTCATATCCTGGTTTGCGCGCGCAGATAAGGAGTGAGCGATTCCTCCGAGTGCCTCGGCAGTGCAAGCCCGTGTTATCGCACAGAGGGGCAGAGTCAGGGGCATTTGTGTGGGCCAAAGCGGAATCTCGAGCCGCCCCAGCGCCTTGCAAAAGCCGCGCACGGGAACGGAGTGAGACTCAATTCCAACGCTGCAACTTTTCCCTGCGGTTGGGGGTTTCACTCAGAGCGTGAGACTGCTGGCCGGATATCCTGGTTGCAGACAGTGAGTGAGAGTTTCCTCCAAGCGCCCCGGAAGTGGGCGCCCGCTTGTGTTACCGGACAGAGTGGCAGAGCCAGAGGTCTTTGAGTGGGCAGAAAGCCCGCCTGATTATGCTAGCAGCTCTGACTGACTGAGCCTTACCCAGAGCCCTCTGCTGAGTGGAAATAGAGTGGGGAGTTGCCAGCTCTTTGAGCCTCTTACTATCCAGGCAGAGGCAGCAGCAACCCCATAGCTGGATTATCAGGCTACTAATGAAGGAAGGAAAGACTAGGAGAAAGGCTCCAGGAACACGGACTCTCTCACTGTCAGAGCCTATAAATGCTATTGAGCTTCGACTGCCAACGAGACTAAAGCACAATACATGACATTGCCATAGAGACTTATCAACTGCAAACCTCTACCTGAGCATGCTAAAGGGGCAGAACCCGGGGTACAGAGTCACCGACCAGGAAGAGGGAGAGAAAAGAAAAAGCAAGAAGATAACCTCTCAAAATCAAGAATAATATGCAGACTTTATAACCTATCCCATTTTATTATATTTGTTTGTTTGTTTCTCTTATCTTCATTCTTGATACTTTTTTTTCCTCCTCCAATTTGGCTGATTAACTCTCTACCGGTCTTCCTCTCTCCTCTCCTTGAACTACACTACCCATAAGTGTTACATCTCCCATTATCTTTTCTCTTCTCTTCCTTTCTCTCTATGAGGGTTGCACTCCAAAACCCTTAACTCTCTCTCTCTCTCTCCTTTCTTTTTTCTTCTTTTAGTGGTTACCTCTTTTTTTCTCTCTCTTTCTTTTCTCCCTCTATATTAGTTTCGTCCTTTCTCCTTTACATCTCCTCTCATTCAAACCTCAATAACAAACAAATTATCTTATCTGGGACTCAAACCTATGTTTGTGGCATTTTGGGGGGTTTTTACTTCACCTTTTTAACTCACTAGCAGTGCTCTCATCCCTGGCTCTCCATATTATCTAGTTCTTGTTCCACTAAATACAATAGTAATTTTTTAATTTGTCCCCCCATTTTTCCGTTTTCCTCTTATTCCTCTCATCATAACTCTTAGACAACCAACACCTAAAAGCAAATCATTTCATTCTTGACCCAAATTTTTTCCTTATTTGCTTTTTGTGGGTCCATACGTTCTTTTTTTTTCTTTTTTCTTTCCTTTATTTTTTTTTCTTTTTTTTTTTCTTTTGCCCCTTTATTACTTTTCCCCAATTCAGGCCCTCCATCACAGGCATTGTTTGTTATAATTCACAGTCCACCACAAGATTTTCTCAAAAAAAGAGGGGAGAGGAGAGGAGAGGAAAAAAGGAGGGGGGGAATAATTTCCTTTTTTTTAATTTTTATTTTATTTTTCTTTATTTCATTATTAATTTTTTTAAAAAAAAACAACTCTTTTCGATTTTTTATATTTTTTATTGTTATTTTTTTTAACTTTTTATTCTTTATTAAATCTCATTAATACTATCAACAAAACCACCCTCAGATGCCATTAAGGAAGAGAAAATCGAATATCATGGATACAAAAGAAAGAGAGGTAACACAGCTACATGAGGAAAAATCTATGGAGAAAAAATTTAATATATTGAAAACCTTGGAGCTAAATGACAGAGAATTCAAGATAGAAATACTAAAAATCCTCCGAGATATACAAGAAAACACAGAAAGGCAATTTAGGGAGCTCAGAAAACAACTCAATGAACACAAAGAATATATGTTCAAGGAAATTGAAACTATAAAAGCAAATCAAACAGAGATGAAAAACTCAATTCACGAGCTGAAAAACGAAATAACAAGCTTAGCTAATAGAACAGGTCAGATAGAAGAGAGGATTAGTGAAATAGAAGACAAGCAACTTGAGGCACAACAGAGAGAAGAAGAAAGAGACTCAAAAATTAAAAAAAATGAGATAGCCCTACAGGAATTATCTGACTCCATCAAAAAGAATAACATAAGAATAATAGGTATATCAGAGGGAGAAGAGAGAGAAAATGGAATGGAGAACATACTCAAACAAATAATAGATGAGAACTTCCCAAGCCTGTGGAAAGAACTAAAGCCTCAAGTTCAAGAAGCAAACAGAACTCTGAGTTTTCTTAACCCCAACAAACCTACTCCAAGGCATATCATAATGAAATTGACACAAACAAACAGCAAAGAAAAAATTCTCAAGACAGCCAGGGAAAAGAAGAATACAACATATAAAGGAAGGCCCATTAGATTATCATCAGATTTCTCAGCAGAAACTCTACAAGCTAGAAGAGAGTGGACCCCAATATTTAAAGACCTGAAAGAGAGGAACTTTCAGCCATGAATACTATACCCATCAAAGCTATCCTTCAAATACAAAGGAGAAATAAAAACATTCACAGATACAGAAAAGATGAGGGAATTTATCATCAGAAAACGCCCACTCCAGGAATTACTAAAGGGGGTTCTCCAATCAGATTCAAAGAACAAAAAAAAACAGAGCCACAAGTAAAAGCTCCAAGAAGAACACAATAAAACCAAATTTAAACTGTGACAACAACAAAAAGAAAGAGGGGGAGAAGATGGAGATTAACAGTAGCAAAGGACGATGGAGTGCAAAAGTACTCACAAAATAGTTCGCTACAATGAACAGGGTAGGGACCCTTTTCATT
Source organism: Saccopteryx bilineata (assembly GCF_036850765.1). Lineage (NCBI taxonomy): Eukaryota > Metazoa > Chordata > Mammalia > Chiroptera > Emballonuridae > Saccopteryx > Saccopteryx bilineata. The sequence goes on from NC_089492.1 coordinate 232,674,136, forward strand.
ACTCAAAGGTAACCACCATTGAAAAAACCACCACAGAAGCACATGAGATAAAAAAGATAGCAACAGAGGAAAGATGTATGGAATACAACCAAATAAAAACAAAAGATAGAAAAAACGAAAGAGAAGGATCAAACAAGACACAAAACTAACAGAAAGCAAGATATAAAATGGCAATAGGGAACTCACAAGTATCAATAATTACACTAAATGTAAACAGATTAAACTCACCAATAAAAAGGCACAGAGTAGCAGAATGGATTAAAAAAGAAAATCCAACTGTATGCTGCCTACAGGAAACTCATCTAAGTAACAAGGATAAAAACAAATTCAAAGTGAAAGGCTAGAAAACAATACTCCAAGCAAATAACATCCAAAAAAAAGCAGGTGTAGCAATACTCATATCGGATAATGCTGACTACAAGACAGGAAAAGTACTCAGAGAAAAAAATGGCCATTTCATAATGGCTAAGGGGACACTGAATTAAGAAGACATAACAATTCTTAATATATATGCACCAAACCAAGGAGCACCAAAATATATAAGACAGCTACTTATTGATCTTAAAACAAAAACTGACAAAAATACAGTCATACTTGGAGACCTCAATACACCACTGACAGCTCTAGATCGGTCATCCAAACAGAGAATCAACAAAGACATAGTGGCCTTAAACAAAACACTAGAGCACCTGGATATGATAGACATCTACAGGACATTTCATCCCAAAGTGACTGAGTATACATTTTTCTCCAGTGTACATGGATCATTCTCAAGAATTGACCATATGTTGGGCCACAAAAACAACATCAGCAAATTCAGAAAAATTGAAGTTGTACCAAGCATATTTTCTGATCATAAAGCCTTGAAACTAGAATTCAACTGCAAAAAAGAGAAAAAAAATCCCACAAAAATGTGGAAACTAAACAACATACTTTTAAAAAATGAATGGGTCAAAGAAGAAATAAGTGCAGAGATCAAAAGATATATACAGACTAATGAAAATGACAATACGACATATCAGAATCTATGGGATGCGGCAAAAGCAGTGATAAGAGGGAAGTTCATATCACTTCAGGCATATATGAACAAATAAGAGAGAGCCCAAGTGAACCACTTAACTTCTCACCTTAAGGAACTAGAAAAAGAAGACCAAAGACAACCCAAAACCAGCCGAAGAAAGGAGATAATAAAAATCAGAGCAGAAATAAATAAATTAGAGAACAGAAAAACTATAGAAAAAATTAATAGAACAAGGAGCTGGTTCTTTGAAAAGATCAACAAAATTGACAAACCCTTGGCAAGACTTACCAAGGAAAAAAGAGAAAGAACTCATATAAACAAAATCCAAAATGAAAGAGGAGAAATCACCACGGACACCGTAGATATACAAAGAATTATTGTAGAATACTATGAAAAACTTTATGCCACTAAATTCAACAACCTAGAAGAAATGGATAAATTCCTAGAAAAATACAACCTTCCTAGACTGAGTCAAGAAGAAGCAGAAAGCCTAAACAGACCTATCAGTAGAGAAGAAATAGAAAAAACCATTAAAAACCTCCCCAAAAATAAAAGTCCAGGCCCTGACGGCTATACCAGCGAATTTTATCAAACATTCAAAGAAGACTTGGTTCCTATTCTACTCAAAGTCTTCCAAAAAATTGAAGAAGAAGCAATACTTCCAAACACATTTTATGAGACCAACATAACCCTCATACCAAAACCAGGCAAGGATGGCACAAAAAAAGAAAACTACAGACCAATATCTCTAATGAATACAGATGCTAAAATACTAAACAAAATACTAGCAAATCGAATACAACAACATATTAAAAAAATAATACATCATGATCAAGTGGGATTCATCCCAGAATCTCAAGGATGGTTCAACATACGCAAAACGGTTAACGTAATACACCATATCAACAAAACAAAGAACAAAAACCACATGATCTTATCAATAGACGCAGAAAAGGCTTTCGATAAAATACAACACAATTTTATGTTTAAGACTCTCAACGAAATGGGTATAGAAGGAAAATATCTCAACATGATAAAGGCCATATATGATAAACCATCAGCTAACATCATATTAAATGGCACTAAATGAAGGCTTTCCCCCTTAAATCAGGAACAAGACAGGGTTGTCCACTCTCTCCACTCTTATTTAATGTGGTACTAGAGGTTCTAGCCAGAGCAATCAGACAAGACAAAGAAATAAAAGGCATCCATATCGGAAAAGAAGAAGTAAAGGTATCACTTTTTGCAGATGATATGATCCTATACATCAAAAACCCCAAAGAATCCACAAAAAGACTACTAGAAACAATAAGCCAATACAGTAAGGTCGCAGGATACAAAATTAACATACAGAAGTCAATAGCCTTTCTATATGCCAACAATGAAACAACTGAGAAGGAACTCAAAAGAATAATCCCCTTCACGATTGCAACAAAAAAATAAAATACCTAGGAATAAACATAACAAAGAACGTAAAGGACCTATATAATGAAAATTACAAAGCATTGTTAAGGGAAATCGAAAAAGATACAATGAGATGGAAAAATATTCCTTGTTCTTGGATAGGAAGAATAAATATAATCAAAATGGCCATATTACCCAAAGCAATATACAAATTTAATGCAATTCCCATCAAAATCCCTATGAGATTTTTTAAAGAAATGGAACAAAAAATCATCAGATTTATATGGAACTATAAAAAACCCCGAATAGCCAAAACAATCCTAAGGAAAAAGAATGAAGCTGGGGGCATTACAATACCTGACTTTAAATTATATTATAGGGCCACAATAATCAAAACAGCATGGTATTGGCAAAAAAATAGACACTCAGACCAATGGAACAGAATAGAAAGCCCAGAAATAAAACCACATATATATGGTCAAATAATCTTTGATAAAGGGGCCAACAACACACAATGGAGAAAAGAAAGCCTCTTCAACAAATGGTGTTGGGAAAACTGGAAAGCCACATGCAAAAGAATGAAACTCGACTACAGCCTGTCCCCGTGTACTAAAATTAATTCAAAATGGATCAAAGACCTAAATATAAGACCTGAAACAATAAAGTACATAGAAGAAGACATAGGTACTAAAATCATGGACCTGGGTTTTAAAGAACATTTTATGAACTTGACTCCAATGGCAAGAGAAGTGAAGGCAAAGATAAATGAATGGGACTACATCAGAATTAAAAGTTTTTGCTCAGCAAGAGAAACTGATATCAAAATAAACAGACAGCCAACTAAATGGGAACTGATATTTTCAAACGACAGCTCAGATAAGGGCCTAATATCCACAATTTACAAAGAACTCATAAAACTCAACAACAAACAAACAAACAATCCAATAAAAAAATGGGAAGAGGACATGAACAGACACTTCTCCCAGGAAGAGATACAAATGGCCAACAGATATATGAAAAGATGCTCAGCTTCATTAGTTATTAGAGAAATGCAAATCAAAACTACAATGAGATACCACCTCACTCCTGTTAGATTAGCTATTATCAACAAGACGGGTAATAGCAAATGTTGGAGAGGCTGTGGAGAAAAAGGAACCCTCATTCACTGTTGGTGGGACTGTAAAGTAGTACAACCATTATGGAGGAAAGTATGGTGGTTCCTCAAAAAACTGCAAATAGAACTACCTTATGACCCAGCAATCCCTCTACTGGGTATATACCCCAAAACCTCAGAAACATTGATACGTGAAGACACATGCAGCCCCATGTTCATTGCAGCACTGTTCACAGTGGCCAAGACATGGAAACAACCAAAAAGCCCTTCAATAGAAGACTGGATAAAGAAGATGTGGCACATATACACTATGGAATACTACTCAGCCATAAGAAATGATGACATCAGATCATTTACAGCAAAATGGTGGGATCTTGATAACATTATAAGGAGTGAAATAAGCAAATCAGAAAAAAACAAGAACTACATGATTCCATACATTGGTGGAATATAAAAATGAGACTAAGAGACATGGACAAGAGTGTGGTGATTACCAAGGGTGGGGGGGAGGGAAGACATGGGAGGGAGGGAGGGAGAGAGTTAGGGGGAAGGGGAGGGGCACAGAGAACTAGATAGAGGGTGACGGAGGACAATCTGACTTTGGGCGAGGGGTTTGCAACATAATTTGATGACAAAATAACCTAGACATGTTTTCTTTGAATATATGTACCCTGATTTATTAATGTCATCCCATTACCATTAATAAAAATTTATTAAAAAAATAAAAAATAAAAAAAAATAAAAATAAAAAAAATAAAAAAGAAAGAAAGAAGGGAATCTGTCACAATTTGGAAATAAAAAAAATAAATAAATAAAATTATAAAAAAAAAAAAAAAAAGCCTCATTCTGTTTACTAGGTGGGGAATCTTTGTGAGGGAAATCAGTCTCCTGGCCCAGCCATTTCAACTTTTTTCATCTCTTGGCACACATAAACCAATTACTAAAACTCTGCAGTACACCAAAAAATCTTTTGCCAATCTGACAAAAATACAGGTGTAATTTTGACTCATTTACAAAAAAATAATAATGGTAACCACCTACCCTTTTTGTTCCAAAGTGACTTTTTAAAAAATCAGGTCCTCCATGAAAACAACCAAAAAGCCCATCAATAGATGACTGGATACAGAAGATGTGGCACATATACACTATGGAATACTACTCAGCCATAAGAAATGATGACATCGGATCATTTACAGCAAAATGGTGGGATCTTGATAACATGATATGAAGCGAAATAAGTAAATCAGAAAAAACCAGGAACTGCATTATTCCATATGTAGGTGGGACATAAAAGTGAAACTAAGAGACATTGATAAGAGTGTGGTGGTTACGGGGGGGGGGGGGGGGAGGGAAAGGGGGAGGGGGAGGGGCACAAAGAAAACTAGATAGAAGGTGACAGAGGACAATCTGACTTTGGGTGATGGGTATGCAACATAATTGAACGACAAGATAACCTGGACTTGTTATCTTTGAATATATGTATACTGATTTATTGATGTCGCCCCATTAAAAAAATAAAATTATATAAAAAAAAAAAAAAAGTTGAACAAGTTACTCAAGCTTTCTGTACCTCAGTCTTGTCCTTTGTAAAATTAGGATAATTACAGTGTCTACCTCATCAGGTGAAGATTAAAAGAGATAATGCAAGTAAAACATCTAGCATAATGTCTGATATAACATAAGCCATTATTATTCTTCATTAAATATTTATTGAAAATTTAATAGGCACCGGACAGTCACATTATATCAAGAAAACAAAGGTGAATCAAAGACCATTGGACTGCTAAGTCACCTGCAAATAATTCTATTAAGCTAATTTTTAAAGCTTATATAACTTCTTCTATGTCGTTTCTATGACCTATAAGCTAATCATAAATTTTTCCAAATATTAAAGTGTTGAAAATAAGAATGATTCAATGTTGAGAGGGCAAGTAAAAAAATAGGCTTAAATGAGACCTTTTCAGTGAGAAGAATTAGAGAATTGACTCATGGTTGTTATTAAAAATATAAAAAGCACTCTCTCATAACACTCATAAAGAAATCTTAAAACCAGTAGCTTCTAGCATCTAGGAAATTACTGGCTTAGAGTTTAGACTATTCAAGCAAGACTAGTCCCTGTGAAGATATATTTGAGCATAAAACAGGAAACCATCTTAAACTAAAAAATACAATTGCCTTAAGTGCTTACATGCCACCCAATTCCTCCACATAGAAGAAAATTAAAATATGAAAAACTAAGATACTTCTTTAGTGAGAAAAAAATCTGAGTATTATATATGCTGTCTATATTTATATATCTTTGTATGGAGAATGTTCTTTGTTGTTTTCATTTACATAGACTTGTTTGGAAAAGTACATATAAGAAAAGAAAACTAAAGCATATGTCATTATAGGAAAACTGAGCTGAGACATTTTTCTTATCCACCCTCTCAGATCTATTGTAAAATAGCCAATAGCTTCTTTAGTAGAGGGGTCAGTACTTTAAACAATAACCCCATATATCATTGTAAATAAACACAGACTATTACTGGATTACAAATATTTATTGGATGAATATAAAAATAATAGCTCTTATTACCACATGATATCTGGAGGCAATTTACTATACCTTTTTGTATTAACTCATTAAATCCTTGTGATCATCATATAAACTGAGTCCTATTATTATCCATACTTCACAGATGTGAAACAGTAACTAAAAGAATAAGTACCTTGCCTTACCAGGCAGTGGCACAATGGATAATGCATTGACCTGGGATGCTGAGGACCCAGGTTGGAAACTCTGAGGTCACCAGCTTGAGCACGGGGGTAGATGGCTTGAGCATGGGATAATAAACATGATCCCTGGGTTACTGGCTTGAGCCCAAAGGTTACTGGCTTGAGCAATGGATCATTGTCGCAGCTGGAGTCCCCTGGTCAAGACACATTTGAGAAAGCAATCAATGAACAACTGAAGAGCTACAACTATGAGGTTATGCTACTCATCTCTCTCCCTTCCTGTCTGTCTCTGTTTCTCTCTCGCGCTAAAAAAAAAAAAAAAAAAAAAGAAAAGAAAAGAATAAGTACTTTGCCCAAGTCCATAGGGTGAGATTCAGTTTCCTCTTTCCTCATTTGTAAATAGTAATAAATAACAAACATGCTCCGTAAGGTCAGTAAGGACATTATTTAGTAATTCTGCTTCATAAATTAAGTCACTTCAGATGTGTTACAACTAGAGCTCAAAGCCAAATCTTCTGACCATTTTCTTTTAACTCTGGTTTCAAAAGTTTCTTTCAATCCCAATGTTCTAGAATCCTATAAAACTACAGAGCACCTTTCATATATAAACACATATAGTAGTTATTTCTATGCCAAGTCCTTTTCTGAGTACATTAATTATAGCTTAACTCATCTAATCCTCACAATTCCAAGGGTTGGCCTATTACAATCCCCACTGTAGAAAAGAGAAAACTGAGAAGCTGTGAAGTAAACCATTTGTTCCAAAAAGTATTTGCACAGCTAGGAAATGATAGGACTAGGATTCAAACTCAAGTAGCTGACTTTAGAAATTGTGCTCTTAACCATTCATTGCCCCATGTACCATTATATTATATGGCGTTATAGGGGGAAAAGGTCAATACTAAACACTTCTTTTAGAAACAAAATAAACCATCATGTTTAAAATAACATTTCTGACTTGAAACACCATTTAGAAGGTGAGGTAACTAAATCAATCAACACATATTTATTGAATGTTTGCTTTGGACAAGCATTATATTAAGCATTGCTGTGAATATAGACAAATGTAAGCTGTATCCCTGTTCTCAAAAGGAGTTTACAGTATTTGGGAAGAACAGGCCTACATACATAAAGCAAACCTTCAACAAAATCAGGACAATCAATGTTTATTGATTCAGATACAATATAAATATCAAATGTGTAAGACAGATAACCTACTTTAGAAAACTGTTAAGACATGAAATATAAAACCTAAATAATACACCTTTATTTTAGACAGGGAAGTCCTATTGCAGCTTAAACTGAAATAAAAATAAAGGTAAATTCTTACTACATATTAGATCCTTTTCATAGAGAAAAATAAAAAGCACGATTTAGCAATAGATTTACTGTAAGCCTCACCAATCCTTTTTAGAAAATACATTACATTGTAGGTAGATCAATATCTGGAGCAAGAGAGAAAAAATAAGAGGTAAAAAATGATATCTTTTACATAGATCTAAATTATTTTTAAAACACTGATTACTGAAGAGTTGTGTACAGAATTTAATGAAATACTTAGTTGCCAGATAACACAATATGCTGTATTATTTCTTGAAAAGATCAGTACTTTATGTCTGCCACACTCATGATAATATAATGTGCTATGCAATATTCAAAAAAAGAAAAATACATGCAACCTTAGCTTATACTTCTTCCCTTCCAGATCAAGAATACAGGAGCACCTGCCTCCTTTTCCAGTATCCTCCTCTTGAGAGGTTCACAATACAGTGGTCCCTCATCTATCGCAGCGGTTAGGTTTCAGAACCCCCCGCAATAGACAAAAATCTGCAAAGCAACGAGCCTATATTTATTTTATTATTTACATATTTTTAAGGCTTTATAAACCCTCTCCATACTGTTATTAACCTTTCCCACACTCTTATAAACACTTTCTATACTCTTAAACACTTTCTACACTTTTAAACCGCAAAAAATTATTAAATATCCCATTATATAGTGAAAAATCCACAATACAAAATTAGATATATACAATTTTAAAATCTGCGATACAGTGAGATCATGAAAAGTGAACCACAATATGGTGTAGGGTGACTGTATTCACACAGTATATATAGTATTAACATGATAAATATATGGTCCATTAGAAACAGAAATATAGTCAGGATGGAAATTGGAACTTAAACAGCATTAGTAAACATCATCCTAATTACTCATTTTGATTTCAATTTTAATTGTGCTGCAGGTAATTATATTTCAGTAAGGATACAACAATGTACGTTAAAAAAAATTGAACCATACTGAGAAAAAAACTGAAATGAATCACACTTGGGTATGGAAATCTACACTAAAAGGTAGATGCTTATAGAGAAATGTCTGTTAGGAGGCAAATAATCCTACAGTCTTTTACACTCTATGAAGGACTTTTTTCATGTAAGAAACATTTAAGATGCAGTTACCATTATGTTAGGTGCTAGCTATAGAGAGGTGGGGACAAATAACAGTCCTTGACATTTAGGTTCAAATGTATTGTGACAAGAAAAACATATAAAGAGATCATTACAAGACACTGAGTTGAGCATTACCGTGGAGACTGGTCCCTCCTATGGGAATATGTGAGAATTTAAGAAGAAGCAACTAGCCCTCTGGAGAAATTAGAAAAGGCAGTAATGAAGAGATGAATATACATGTCATATTGAAGCTTGAGTAAGAAATGACTGCCTGGAATGAACCCAGACTTTTTTCCTGTAAAGGAGAAACTCTATTTCCAACTGACCAAAATGGATGAGATTTTCCTCTAACAAAAAATATTCCATGAAGACTGATTAATTCTTGCTAATCCACTAAAACAGCTTCTGCATTTGCAAAAATCTTAAACCTGTATCTCAAGTATCTTTAAATTAGTCAAAATTTGAGTCCATTAGAAAATGAAAAAGATGCTATCCCCCTGATCACCACTACCACCACCCTCCACCAGCAAAAATGCTGCAGGTAAAATTTTCAGACAGGTTGATAAAATGAAAATTTAAGACTTAAAAGTGCTGAGTTTTTGCTAGAAAATATCTGCACTGCAAGTATATTGAACACTATTCTTCATTGTGATGCAAGTCACAACTCCACCCTTATTGCAAGGACTGGTATGTTTGAACTGGCCAGAATCTCATTTTTTTGATAAATGATACGACCAACAATCTTTGGAAGAGAATTATAGTTTTTCTAACAAGGGAATGTAGAGGTCTCTCTGAAATAGAGTTGCATATTTAATCACGATGGCTCACACTCAGAAAAAGAAAAGAAGTCTGGCAAGCATGGAAAGGTCTTTGGCAGTGTCTGTAAGGGGAAGTCAATATCGAAGAACAGGACAAAACTGTAGTTCCCTAAGGGCAGCAGCACCTCAACACTGTAACATGCAAATTCTCTACAGGTATGATGAAGTTATTAGGCATCCCTCCATCAAAGGTGTATTAATGTGTTCTGGGAAGGTTCTGAGACTCTGAGCATTAGTTCCTTCAGTAAATCTGGATAGGCAGCTGGTATCACTCAGAATATTTATTAAACCTATTTCTAACTGATCAGAAAGTACTGCTGTTGCCAAAAACATATGACCCATTGATTTAATAGAATATAAGAGATATGGATTTTTTTTTTCTCTTTTCTTCCAACTGCCCCTGAGTTCCTGTTTTGGAGAGTCATATAAACAAGGACAAACAATTTAAGAAGTACTTTCTCTGGTGTTAGAAACTACTTAAAAAAAGACATCTAAGAAACAGATGACAAGGTGACAGTCCACTACTAAAAAAAACGAAGAAAGGCCCTGGCCAGTTGGCTCAGTGGTAGAGCATCGGCCTGGTGTGCAGGAGTCCCAGGTTCGATTCCCGGCCAGGGCACACAGGAGAAGCGCCCATCTGCTTCTCCACCCCTCCCCCTCTCCTTCCTCTCTGTCTCTCTCTTCCCCTCCCGCAGCCGAGGCTCCACTGGAGCAAAGATGGCCCGGGCGCTGGGGATGGCTCTGTGGCCTCTGCCTCAGGCGCTAGAATGGCTCTGGTTGCAACAGAGCAACACCCCGGATGGGCAGAATATTGCCCCCTGGTGGGCATGCCGGGTGGATCCCGGTCGGGCGCATGCGGAAATCTGTCTGACCGACTCCCCGTTTCCAGCTTTGAAAAAATGAAGGAAAAAAAAAAACCTATAAAAAAACGAAGAAAAATTACCAGGAAACTACATTCTAAGTTTAAATTTTGCATCGGGCAAATACCCTTCCAGAGTAATTTAGTTGAAAAATATCGATTGTTTGCTGAATTTGAATTTCATCATTCTTATTTTACTACAATTCAAATTACAACTTCTTCTTAATTTGGGAGTAGAGTTTCACTTGGAACTGTCTGGAATTTATTTTCTTAATCTAGAATAGGGGCTCTTCTGAACATATTCTACCAATCTCTCTTATCAAACACTCAGAATGATAGCAAGAAAGGTTACTTGGCTTAAAGTGAGATGATTCCTTGACCTCTTTCTAATTTATCCTCTTGAATACCATAGAAGTCATCCAGTCTTCAGTTTGAGCTTTGACCTTCATATTTTTGAGATATAGGGGAAGGAGGGGCAGAAATGCCATTTTTAAAGCAGCAAATAGTTTTTCTCATTCCCTAGATATTTAGGACTTGATTCACCTTTAAGACTAGATCTTCGTTTTAGGATAAGACAATTTAACATATAATTTGGCTAGAAAAAAAAATTAAAGACTCTATAATGGCATGGAAATGCATGAGATGTTGAGATACTTATGTGCTCCTCAGACAATGTCAATGATTATATACTCATTGCTGGGAACATAAATATGCAGAATGGGGAACATTATGGAATAATGTTCTTCCTTTCTGAGAGCCTGAGAAGTTGGGTCTGGGCTTCAAGTAGGAAATGGCAGGACCTCATCAAGTCATTCTAATTGAAAGGAAGGAGACTATCTTTACAACATGGTAGAAAACCAGAGACTAAGACAATAAATGGCCAATAGAAGTCTTCTTGTTGAAAGTTTTGGTATATGAGTCTGAAAATATAATCTGCCACAATTGTTCATTCTTTTCTGTAATCCCTAAACCTTCAATAATCCAGAGTTGGATCTAGCAGTTAAGGATACAATGGTGGCATAAAAAGAACCATTCTCAAAATGCCAATAAGTAACTTGCAGAAGATGTGAGCAAAGGTCCATAGTCAGAGAGCTGACTAAAATAGCAAGCAATATCTAGGACAGCTTTGTATAATACATGAGTAAGTTTTGCAAGGATTCCAGAAAAGTATTGGGGTTGGAGAGCTGGTATAATGGCAGAATTTCTTATTTCTAGTGGATTTGAGCATTACACTTGTTATTTGGGCATTCAAGGAAAATATGACATAGACTACAGTAAAGGCTATGACTTATAGGTCACATATGTGTAATATAACTACAATAGACATATTGGAATGGACTGTTCTTTACATAAATCAAGAATGTCTTTCTAATTGCTTGAATTAAATTATCATTAGTTTAATCTTTTGCTTAGGGCTTACTACCCACCTCAAATTCAAATCTTTTTTGTCTAGTATAATTTTATATTCATCAACAAATATTTAACTGACACATACTATACACTAGGCTAAATAAATAGAAAAAGCCATCCTTAATACAGAGAAATCAAATATGCTCAGCAAGCATATTAATTTTCATGGCTTCCATTTCTTTACTAAGGTAATTTTCTTATTGTCTTAAAACACATAAAACACTACCTCTATATTTTTTCTTTTGAGAAGGTATAGTAATGTTCATTATAATGATAATAAAAATATCAAATGTTATTGAGTATACTCTATGTGCCAGATATTTTACCAAACTTATATCGACCACCTCTTTTAACTTTCACAACTCTTTGAGGTAGACACTATTATTATCCCAAATTTACTTACAGGGAAATTGAGAGTTATATCACTGACATAGCTTAAGATGACACAATAAGTGATAAGATAGTAGTGAAAGAGAATTGATAGCAATAGAATTGAAGTATGAAGATTTCGGCTCATACACAGAATCATATAGACTAGTGAGCGGTCTTAAAAGGCATCTAATCTCTCTGCCTTTCTAAGGATTCTTTTGCAAGTAATTTACTGAGGAAATGTTCAGCAGCCACAACATGCATGGTTTCAGAATTCTAGTCTCAGACTGACCCCTGGAGAGTTCTGGTGCAGGAATAACATCCCAGAGTTTATCCCACCCAGAGGGATGTGTATTTATTGGGCTACTCCACCTCCACATCAGTCATTGGCTACAAACTGGAGGCTAGTGGAGAAAGAAGGAAGGAAAGGGCATAACTCCTCTGGCATCCAGGCAGGTGGTTCCCATTAAGTTAGATAATTCCTCAGAAAAAGGATGCTGGTATGTGATGTTAACAGTCAACACCTATAGTAGCCAGAAGATCAGCCCAAGGACTGCTCAAGGGAATCTGGGCAGGGCTACAATAGCAGCTGCTACATATGCCAAGTGTTGAGCCAATCCCTGCTTGGATACTTCCAGTGAGAAAGAACTCACCACCACACTTGTCTCTCTACTTCACAAGGCATTCCATTACAATCTTTGGACAGCTTGGATAGAAAAGTCTTCTTTTTGGATATGGGGAATGAAGGGAGGTCATTCCAGGACAGCAGATGCACATGGCACAGAGTAAAAGAGCATAACAGTATGTGTCATTGCCATACCTAGTACTAAGATTTCTTGTAATTAGAATATGGTGTGGAAGTGGAAAGTGAAAAAGATGAATCTAAGAGATGGTTATAGGCCAGATAGCCATGTAATAAGAGACCTACAACTCAAATGAGAGATGTTAATTCTAAATGAGGAGTCATCAAACCACGTCCCACAGGCCTAATCCAGCCCTCCACATCTTTTTGTAAATGAAGTTCTGTGGGAACACAGACACAAAAATTTGTTTCCCTATTATTTATTCATATACTCACATTATAACAACAGAGTTAACTAATTACAACAAAGACCTGTGGCCTACCAAACCTAAAATATTTAGTGTCTTCCCTTTTCAGAAAGGGTTTGTTGACCCCTGGACTAAACTGAAGCAACAGTCATATAAGTGACTATGTGAGATGGATGCAAATAATATTTAAGAGGCAAAATCAATTGGCATAGCCATTATGCACTGCTCCTAATTCTATTTCTTAATGTCATGTACACATTAGAGGCCCACATTATCCTTTTGTATAAAAAACTTTCGAGTGTCCAAACACATCTATTGACAATTCCCAGTTACTCTGTCAAATTTAAATTGAACTATTATTTCCATAAAGATCCTTATACTTGAACACACAGTGGAGTCCAGTCACCACACAGGTCTGCAGATCCAAAGCAGAAGCAGTATCCTATTTAGTCCACTTAGACTAAGCTAGTTCTAAAGTAATAGGACAATATCAGACCTGGGGTCCCTTATATATACCTTAGAGGCTCCCAACCTGTAAATTATTATATTACTATGTTCTTGTTTTCACTCGTCTTCAGAGATGGCCTAAATCTTTTTCACCTCATTAAACTGCTCTGCACAAGACTTCTCTAAAAACTTTTCATCTAAAACATCCCCACAAGGGATGTTTCCTTTCTCTATGTGGTAGGAACATAAAAAGATTGTAATACAAAGAAAAAGTAAAGAACTGTCATGGTTCTCTTTGAGAGTGTTAATCTCTGAACATTGGATTTAGGGTGACTATTTTTTTTTTCAGTTTCTGGCCTCTACTTCCTGTTTGAAAACATACTACAAAGTATCAGTGAAATGTATTTATAGGCTACAGTGAGCAGGTTCCTGAGCCTTTTGTATCAGGATTTGAAAGATAACGATAAGATTGTTTCTTTAAAAAAAAAAAAAAAAAAGTAGTCATTTGAGTCATACCAACCCATCTAAAGTTAATCATTGCACCAACATGTCCAGATGTCAAAGAAAAAAAGCCATTCTAGATTAAAAATTACCTATAAAACTGGATTTTTAAGCATCATACCTGAATAATAAACCAATGAGTAAAATTTTTCCTACCGTACGTGAAATAAATAACAAACTATTCACTGGTATTTTCTATATTTAATGATTCACCTGACCAGGCAGTTGTGCAGTGGATAGAGCATCGGACTGGGACATGGAGGGCCCAGGTTCAAGACCCCAAGGTCACCAGCTTGAGCGCGGGCTCATCTGGTTTGAGCAAGGCTCACCAGCTTGGACCCAAGATTGCTGGCTCAAGCAAGGGATCACTCAGTCTGCTGTAGCCCCCCAGCCAAGGCACATATGAGAAAGCAATCAATGAACAACTAAGGTGCCACAACAAAGAATTAATACTTCTCATCTCTCTCCCTTCCTGTCTGTCCCTATCTGTCCCTCTTTCTGACTCTGTCTCTCTCACTCACATACATACACACACACACACACACACACACACACACATGACAGGATTATTTTACTCAAATACTTAGTTGCTGTCATTATTTGGAAGAAAGTAAAGTTAAGCCCTACTATACATTATACATCAAAATATTTTTCAAATTAATGAAAGATTTTAGTGTGAAAAAAGCACAAAAATACAGAACTAAAGGAGAATGTAAATAAATAATTCCCTGATTTTTAGAATGGGAAAGTATCCTTTAAAAATACGAGTAAAGGCCCTGGCCGGTTGGCTCAGCGGTAGAGCGTCGGCCTGGCGTGCAGGGGACCCGGGTTCGATTCCCGGCCAGGGCACATAGGAGAAGCGCCCATTTGCTTCTCAACACCCCCCCCCTCCTTCCTCTCTGTCTCTCTCTTCCCCTCCCACAGCCAAGGCTCCATTGGAGCAAAGATGGCCCGGGCACTGGGGATGGCTCCTTGGCCGCTGCCCCAGGCGCTTGAGTGGCTCTGGTCGTGGCAGAGCGACCCCCAGGAGGGGCAGAGCATCGCCCCCTGGTGGGCAGAGTGTCGCCCCCTGGTGGGCGTGCCGGGTGGATCCCGGTCGGGCGCATGCAGGAGTCTGTTTGACTGTCTCTCCCCATTTCCAGCTTCAGAAAAATACAAAAAAAAAAAAAAAAAACAAGTAAAAGTAGAATCTGAAAAACATAGTGACATGTATCTTTTTTTTTTTTTTTTTGTATTTTTCTGAAGTTAGAAACGGGGAGGCAGTCAGACTCCCGCATGCGCCCCGCCGGGATCCACCCGACATGCCCAACAGGGGGCGATGCTGCGCCCATCTGGGGCGTTGCTCTGTCACAACCAGAGCCATTCTAGCACCTGAGGCAGAGGCAATGGAGCCATCCTCAGCGCCCAGGCCAACTTTGCTCCAATGGAGCCTTGGCTGCAGTAGGGGAAGAGAAAGAGAGGAAGGAGAGGGGGAGGGGTGGAGAAGCAGATGGGCACTTCTCCTGTGTGCCCTGGCCAGAAATATCAAACCTGGGACTCCCGCACGCCAGGCCGATGCTCTACCACTGAACCAACCGGCCAGGGCCAACATGTATCTTTTTTAAATTTTTTTTAATATTTTTAACTACCATTGATATTTAATATTTATTTGTTTCAAGTGTACTGCAGTGTGGTTTGACATTTATATAACTTAAAAAGTTATTTCCCAGATAAGTTAATATTGGCCTGGCACTATACATAGTTGTTACAATATTATTGACTATATTCCCTATGCTATACTTTACATCTCCATGATTATTTTGTAACTGCCAATTTGTACTTCTTAATCCCTTCACCTTTTCTCACAGCTCCCCAAGCTCTCTCCCATCTGGCAACCAGCTGTTTGTTCTGTGTCTGAGTCTGTTTCTGTTTTGTTCGCTCATTTATTTTGTTCTTATATTTTTTTAAATTAGTGTTTTAAATTTTTCTGAATGAATAGCCAAAAGTGGTATTGCTGGGTCATAAGGTAGTTAAGATCTCAATATGTAAAAACTTAAGATTCCTGGATATCTAAAAAAAAACAACAACAAACAAACAAACAAACAAAAAACACATTGAAAATCTAAAGACAAGTAACTAACCTGGAAAATGCCTTTTTGCGATGGCATGGAGATTATTTTGCTAAGTGAAGTAAGCCAGGCAGAGAAAGACAAATATCATATGATCTCACTTATATGTGGGATCTAATGAACTGAGGAACGAAATAGAGGCAGAGCAGGGTCACAGGGACCAGAGGGACAGCTGTCAGAGGGAAGGGGGATGAGGAGATGGGATCAGAGAAGGTAAAGGGATTAGTGAAATTATACATACATAACACAGAGATACAGATAACAAGACAGCAAATCCCAGAGGGAAGGGGGAGGGAGTTAGGGGAACAGGGGCAAAGGGAGTGGGGCTTGAGGGAGTTATATTGAGTGGGATACTTGAATTCATTTTAACACAATAAACTAAAATTAATAAAAAAAAATGTTTCAGGCCCTGGCCGGTTGGCTCAGCGGTGGAGCATTGGCCTGGCGTGCGGGGGACCCGGGTTCGATTCCCCGCCAGGGCACACAGGAGAGGCGCCCATTTGCTTCTCCACCCCCCCCCCTCCTTCCTCTCTGTCTCTCTCTTCCCCTCCCGCAGCCAAGGCTCCATTGGAGCAAAGATGGCCCGAGTGCTGGGGATGGCTCCTTGGCCTCTGCCTCAGGCGCTAGAGTGGCTCTGGTCGCGGCAGAGCGAAGCCCGGAGGGGCAGAGCATCGCCCCCTGGTGGGCAGAGCGTCGCCCCTGGTGGGCGTGCCGGGTGGATCCCGGTGGGGCGCATGCGGGAGTCTGTCTGACTGTCTCTCCCCGTTTCCAGCTTCAAAAAAAAAAAAAAAAATGTTTCAATGGGTATGACTAGATGTATCATCCTTTATTCTGCAAAAAAACAAACAAAAACATAACTTTTTAAAGTGAGCATAAAATATAAGGCTATTCATAAAAAGGAATAAAAATAACCAATAAACATGAGAAAACCCTCAGCCTTGTATATAATCAAATAAATATAAACTAAAATAGCAGTAAACTATCTTTTTTTTTCCTGTAAACGTGCAAAGATGTTTTATTTAAAAGATAGTACACAGATGTGTCAGCATTGTGCTAAAGCTAGCTACCTTCATGGAAGCAAAATAGCTACAGTAATTTCATGAGTTGGCTTTGCACATTCATTCTGATTGGATAAATTTAGGTCAGGTGTCCAGTCATCAATTAATTATCATGGCCAAAGAAACAGCAACTTCCAATTGAATTAGGCCTGTGTTAAATAGTGATGCCTGAAATAATCACTGTGGCAAGGCATATAACAGTTTGATAATTGACTTGAGGCACTGAAAGCCCAGGCTTGGTGTTCAAGGTTGGGTAATGGGGGAAGAGGAACAGATTAACTGCACTGAGATTGTACAGAGAAACTAGCTTAGTTAAAAATCGTGAGTGGAGCAAATAAATTATTTAAATACTTATTAAAGAATAAGACTATAAATATCAAAGCCTGACCTGTATTAGCACAGTGGATAAAGCATTGACCTGGAATGCTGAGATTGCCAGTTCAGAACCTGGAGCTTGCCTGGTCAAGGCATATATGGGAGTCAATGCTTCCTGCTCTTCCTGTTCTCTCTTTCTCTTCTATCCATCTTTCTCCTCTCTCTAAAATGAATAAATAAAATCTAAAAAAAATTTAAACACACACACACACACACACACCACATTTGTTCTAGAATAACAGATCTTAAAATTTATCCTAGGGGTGGCCCTAGCCAGTTGGCTCAGTGGATAGAACATTGGCCTAGCATATGAACACCCAGACATTCCTGGTCTGGTCACCCAAGAGAAGTGAACATCTGCTCTCTTGCCCTTTTCTCCATCATCTCCTCCCACAGTCAGTGGCTTGACTGGTCTAAGCATTGGCCCAGGTGCTGAGGATAGCTCCTTTGGTCCTAGTCCATCAGCCTCGGGTGCTAAAAATAGCTCAGTTGACTTGAGCACCAGCCCTGAACAGGAGTTGCCAGAAGAATTCGAGTCAGGGTGCATGCAGAAGTCTGTTTCACTATGTCCCCTAGCAGTTAAAAGAAAATTATCCTGGGGGGGGATAATCATGGCTAAATACAAAGAAATATCTTTTATGTTGGTTTAGGATAGCCAAAAATTAATGTCCAACAATGGAAAATTAGTTAAATTATGATACATGATTATAATGGTATATTATAGAGCCCTTAAACATAGTAGTATAGAAGAATATTTATTGACATGTAAAACTACTCAAGATATATTATCAAATAATTACAACCAGCAGAATAATCCATAGTTTTTTTAATGTTCTGCTTTTGTTCTATTTTAAGATTCAAAAGTCTTGAGATTATTTTAGTTAGTAAATAATAATATATATGTATGTATTCATTGAAAAATAATTAAATAATATAATTATAATATAATTATAATTAATAACTATAATTAATTCATTTGACTTAATTATATCAAAATAAAATACTTGTTACCTCTGGATAGAAGAATTATTGTTTTATTTCTTTGTCATGAATTTCTGTATTTTGTAAATTTTCTTCATGGTTATAAGTTATTCCAGTAAAAATCGAGTAACAACTCCACACTTTAAAAACATTTTTTTTAAGAATGTGTTGGTGAAGAATTCTAAGAGTTTCCAACTGAAGGTTTAAAGGAAGCCCACATAAAAGCAGAACTCTAGGAATGAAATCTTTATTAAATAATTGTGTCTTATCCCTGGAGGAGCACCAGCATACAGCCACTGTTCAGTAGTATAGCATTCAGCCACTTGAGACCGAAAATGCAGAGTTTATCCCTAATGACTCTCCCACCCTCTAGAAAACAGCATTGGATGAACAAAGAAATATCAAATCTCCCAAGTGGACTTTCCAACTCCCTGAGTAATCCCCTTTTGAGAATAGGCAAAAATATTGATAGCTAATGGCACAAAATTGTACTATATGTAGCTTCAGCTGCACTATGTACCCTCAACTTTCATGCAATTGATTCAGAGAGCAAAAGTCGGTCTGCCTATGTGAAAATATGTGTATACTGGGCTGTAGAACTAACCATCTCAATTGCATTTAATAATAAAAAGTCAATTAAAATATAACTAAATTTATTAGTTTAATTTATTTAAGAATCATTTCATAAGCACAGAGCAGACCACAAAAAGTAAGTATGATTTATCTAAAAGAGAGCTGCAAGATTGAAAAATATAAGACCCTGCCTGATGTGAGAGGATTCCACAGACATATGCGATCTGCACATAGCTGAGCCTAACTCCATTGCCATAGAATTACTATTTTTCAGTCCTCATAGGTCAAAAATACTGCAGCAAGAGAATAAAAAGTGAGAGGAGAGAACAAGGCATCAGGGAAAAGTTTAGTCTTCTGAGTTGTGATTTTAAGAGAGCAAAATTCAAGTTACTCACCTCTTCAACATTTAATTAATAATTGTACAGGATACAGAAGTCAGTTAAAGAAACAACTTTGTTTCATAGAGCAGACATTCTAGTTTATACACAGCCATATGGACAAAGTCTAAATAAGCTTCTTTTTCTTCTTGCCTTAATATTTCAGAGAGAATGAAAAAATTATATTGGGTATAAAGAGGATGGCAAGGATTGAATGATAAATATCCTTGGATTAAAAAAAAAAAAAAAGGACTAGCCCATCCTGCGCCAGATCTGGGAAAAGGAGAAGGGTAAGTCAAATCTATGCCAAATCTGACCAGAAACTTTTCTTTGGTGCTTCGTTCCACCTTTCTATCCTGACCCTCACTTAATCACCGAGCTCTCTCTTTCCTGGAACTCCTCATTGACGGCCATCTTTTCAGGTGCCTCCAATCAACAAGTGGATGAGAAAAGAATGAGCATATATAGTTTCTCTCTAAGGATTGTGCCTGTCCGTGTTTGATCCACATGGAGACTACTAAGGGAGGGGTGGATGGGCAGATGGATTTTTCCACAGGTGCTTGGCTTAGTAAATGAAAGTGGAAAAAAAATAAATGAAGTCATGAAAAAGAATTAAAGTAGGGGAAAGAGTTAAAGATGGTCATAGTGAGGCAGGATAGTAAGAAACCAGAAAAATTCCTGGGCAAGTAGAATCAGGAAACTGAGACAGACAGCTGATTCCGCCGGACTCATCCAGCACCCTGGCTGACCTGCCACCTTCTCCCTTGCACAGCCACTTCCTGAAGCATTAAGTCCTCAAGACAATGAGGTTCTGATCAGCATCAAATGATTTTAGGAGGCCCTGGCCGGTTGGCTCAGCGGTAGAGCGTCGGCCTGGTGTGCAGGAGTCCCAGGTTCGATTCCCGGCCAGGGCACACAGGAGAAGCACCCATGTGCTTCTCCACCCTTCCCCCTCTCCTTCCTCTCTGTCTCTCTCTTCCCCTCCTGCAGCCGAGGCTCCATTGGAGCAAAGATGGCCTGGGCGCTGGGGATGGCTCTGTGGCCTCTGCCTCAGGTGTTAGAATGGCTCTGAATGCAGCAGAGCGACGCCCCAGAGGGGCAGAACATCGCCCCCTGGTGGGCATGCCGGGTGGATCCTGGTCGGGCGCATGCGGGAGTCTGTCTGACTGCCTCCCCGTTTCCAGCTTCTGAAAAATGAAAAAAAAAAAAAAGATTTTAGGAACAAAGCCTTGGATATGTTGACCACAGTGAGAGAATTTTGGTCAAACCAGCGGTAACATCTAGGCCTCAGTTGTGTTTCAGATTCAGACACAAAAAAAGCAGCAAAACTGGATGAGGTGACTCCACGGCTGGCATCAGAATTAGATTCAATGATCAATGACCCCCTACCCTAGCACTGACCAACCAGTACAGACCACAACTCTGACCTTATATGCTCATTTTGATGAATCAGCATATTAGAGGACACAACTTTAAAACTGATGAATATTCTATTGAAACACGCCCCCACTACGAGATCTCCAAAAATTTCTGCCTTTAGAAAACAGATAAAAGCTCCTAAGACAAAGAACCCAGTGTATGCTCTCTCTCTCTCTAGAGCATGCCCATGCCTTCTTCCTTAAGGCATGTACCTGCTTTCTTTCTCCTAAGCTCTAAGTGTCCCATGAGACTTGCAACAAGGAGAGCGGTGAACAGTGGCAGCTCATCCCAACTAACCCCTGAACCTGTCTCCGAAGGCCCTTCTTCTGTCTCTGTAACTTGTTTCCTGAGTCCACACAGCCCAGCTGGCAATTTCTTCTGCTTCTGTGACTTTCTCTCTTAAAGGCCAAGCCAGCTCTGTGAGCAGCCTGCTCTAGCTTCCTTTCAAGTGTGCTTTTGCTTTGCTTGCTAAATAAACTTGCTCTTGTGCTAGAGATACTGGTTCTGGTTCTTTCTGTGCCAAACTCAAGAACTGAGAGATGGTATCTCCAGTAACAATAGGAAAATCATGCCTGACCAGGTGGTGGCACAGTGGATAGAGCATCAGACTGGGACACAGAGGACCCAAGTTCAAAATTCTAAGGTTGCCAGCTTGAGCAAGGGCTCATCCGGCTTGAGTGCAGGCTCATCAGCTTGAGCATGGGGTCCTTGGCTTGATCATAGGATCATAGACATAGCCCCATGGTCACTGGCTTGAGCCCAAAGGTCACTGGCTTGAAGCCCAAGGTCACTGGCTTGAGCCCAAGGTTGCTGGCTTGAGCAAGGGGTCACTCGCTCTGCTGGAGCCCCCTGATCAAGGCACAAATGAGAAAGCAGTCAACGAATAACTAAGGTGCCATAACAAAGAATTAATGCTTCTCATCTTTCTCTCTTTCCGATCGTCTGTCCCTACCTGTTCCTCTCTCTGTCTCTCTCTCTGTCTCTGTCACACACACACACACACACATACACACACACACAAAAAAAATAGAAAGATTGTAAAGTCAAAAATGTTAAAGATGGAAGAGAAAATCAAAAGTAATCACATGCCAAAGATATGACTAAGGTCACAAAATCCAGGAGAAAAAATAAATAAATGAAATTGTAGAGCTAAGTACCACCTCAAAGGAAATAATCACGGTGCCTCTTAAAAAGAACCAGAGGAGCCAAAGGGAGGTTAAAGGATCAAGTTTGACCTTGAACCTTGATGCAGAGAGAGCTCTACATCTGGAAATAGCAGGTTCTGATGGCTTCACTGAAAGTGGTTTTAGGCAGTCATGCATAAAAATATGCAGAGAAGTATTACAAACTCTTGTTAAGGGCTCAAACATTGTATTCTCCAAGTTAAAATGAATTCTATCTATGTACAAATAGCTTTCATTGGTTGTGGTTTGGGACAGAAGGCAATTTCTATGGAGATGCAAAAACAAACGTTTGGGAAATAAAAGTTTGCTGGGTCATCTTTAACAATGAGACACAGAGAGAACTTTGCCAAACTTGAGAAGTGAGAGACAATATCTCCAGTAACAACAGGAAGATCGTGCCTGACCAGGTGATGGCACAGTGAATACAGCCTCTGATAAGAAGCAGAGGACCCAGATTAGTAGGGAGATCAAAGATTTTTCCTGAATCTTTCATTTCTTAAAAATAACCAGTTTAAATAATATCTTAAAATAGAAATGTTTTAGGTTAGCATTAGGGTTACAGTTAAGGTTAAATTTAGGGTTAGGTTTAGGATTAGTTATAGGAATAAGGGTAAAGATTACCGTAGTTTCGTATTTGGGTTAGGGTTATGGTTAGAGTTAGGATTCGGTAAGGGTTGAGGTTATGATTAGGATTAGAAATTCGGGTTAGATTAGCAGTTAGTTTCAGAGTTGGGTTTTAGTAATAATGTTTAAAATTATTTTTAGTATTACTGTTTTGGCATGGTTAATTTTAGGGTAGGGTTTTGGTTAGGATTAGGGTTGATTTAAATTTACTAGGTTTTGTTATTAGGTTTAGGGTAAAGTTTAAGTTAGTGTTAGTGTTATATTTAGTATTAGATTTAGGAATAAATTTAGTAGTTGAGTGATGACTAGAAATAGGTTTGAGGTTAGATACAGGATTTATTTAAGGTTAGTTTTAGAGGTTAAATTATGGTTTGGGTTAGAATGAGGTTAAGGTTAAGGTTAAGGTTGAAGTTAAGGTTATAGTTAGTTTATAGGTTAAAGGTAAATTTGAGGTTTGGGTTAAAACCAGCTTTTGGGAAAGTGTTAGGTTTAAAGTTAATAAGTTAATATTAGAAATTTAATGTTATGGTTAGGTTTTGGTTAGATTTAGAATTAGGTTTATGGTTAGGGTTAAAGTTGCAATTATAGGTTAGGCTTAGGGTTAGGATAAGAATTAAGTTAATGTGTGTTTAGTGTTAAATTTAGTGTTATGGTTAAGTTTAGTGTTGAGTGTAAAATTTGGATTAGGATTAGGATCAGAATTAAAGTTTAGTTTAGGGTTTGTTAGAAGTAGAATTAGTGTTAAAGTAAGGGTAAGGATTAGGGTTAGGATTATGGTTAGGGTTCAAATGTTAAAGTAAGGGCTATTTTTAGGGTTAAATTTAGGATTAAGGTGAGTGCTAGTGTTAGGATTAAAATTACAATAATAGATTAGCATTAGGGTTAGCATGAGAGTTATGTTTAGGGTTAGTTTTAAGGGTTACCTTTAAAAAGTTAAGTATAGGATTAATATTCAAAATATTGTCAGAGGTTAGGTTAAGGTTTGAAATACTAAAAATGTGTCTGGAAATTGCAAATCTGCTTCCCCTCACTATTGTGATTACCTATTTATTCCTGTGTTCATTTTTTTATTGGGAGGAAGCCCTTTTTAATCATAAAAAAGAGATTTTATTTTGTTGTTTGAAATGGGTTTTCTTATTTAAGACATATATTTATGTACTTATATTCTTTTGACCAGTTAAATGGCAAGACCTGTAGATACTGACCATGAGTATCTGAAAAATAGAAAAAGCGATCACTTTAGAAAGAGTGGAAAATCAATCACTGATAATAGGGTAAAAAAATTTAGCTTGTCTTCCTTGGCTTCCAAGATACTTTGCATACAAGGCACTTGTGTTCATATAGCTACCTAGAATCTATTGAACACCACACTTTCTTCACTATAGCATTTCCCAGTAATGATATTTAATGACATGACTAATGCTAAAATGAATAACCCTAAAGATACCACTAGAATCATATATTATATATGATACTTGTTAGGGTCAGAGTTAAAGGTCAGTAGTATTACAATAAAAATCTTTAAAAATTAAAGATTATTTGGGGGAGGAATAAACATAGTAAATGAATTTTCTCCATCACAAGCTATAAATATTTTCATCTTATTATAAGAATAGCAATTTACAAAATCTATGTAAGAAACCATTCCTCTAACTAGGAATAGAAATGGTATTTTTAATTTGTTCAATGTACAGTGTGATTCCTGTCTGAGTGGTGCTATTCCTGGCACCCCAATGAGCCACTGTTAGAAATGATCAAAATGGATCCTAGATCTCTTCTTCACATTTGGATGTATTCTTCCTCTGAAATTGGTTAGAAGAAAGCTTTTTCTTCTATCTCAAAATTCTGTAGTTTTTTTGGTTTCTGAACAGATAGATGAGTTCTAAGGAAACCAACTTTATTTTATTGTGCTCTCTCAAGCTCCCTTCTTTTCTCATATATACAGCATGCCATAGCTGCATTTACTAAAGGGTGTTGTTCAAACTTTACTGTTTCTTAACCCATATATATATATATATAGTGGATAGCTATTATCATGCAAGTGGTCCTTATTATCTTAAGCTCAAATCTTCCTTTTAAGAGAGTGGGAAGGTGTGACCTGTTCGACATTATTGGCAGTGTTCATTTTAACTGAGTCACTTTTTAGGGCAAAATTGCTGTAACCTGTAAGAAATGCTAAATTTGTCAGATGCATACTTGTACTGAATTAATATTTTATAGCTTCTCGGCCTTGTGTGGGCTGACTGTTCTACTGGAATGCTCTAGCACCATGGAAACGTTGGGAGATATTTCCTCTTAATTGTAAGAATGTTTGACAGATAACAGTACAGTACCATAGAATTAAATTCCATTGCTAATGAATTCTGATCAGCTTATAGCCTCTTTTATTCTAGTTTTTTGTTGTATTTTTAAGCATTGCATCAACTGTCTTTATTTATAATCACTTCTTAAGAGCCTTAGTGTCATTAAGTATTTTCTAAATAATTGTGTAATTATCATAAGATAGACAAAGATATGCAGTTTTTTGTTTTTTTTCCTCCTGAATGTTTTTAATTAATTTTAATGGGGTGACATTGATAAATCAGGGTACATATATTCAGAGAAAATATCTCCAGGTTATTTTGACATTTGATTATGTTGCATACCCACCACCCAAAGTCAAATCGTCTTCCGTCACCTTCTATCTGGTTTTCTTTGTGCCTCTCTCCTCCTCCCATTGCCTCCCTCTCCTTTCTCCCCTCCCCCCAGTACCACCACACTCTTGTTCCTGGCTCTGAGTCTCTTTTTTATGTTCCACCTATGTATGGAATCATATAGTTCTTAGTTTTTTCTGATTTACTTATCCCACTCAGTATAATCTTATCAAGGTCCATCCATGTTGTTGTAAATGATCCAATGTCATTATTTCTTATGGCTGAGTAGTATTCCATAGTAAATATGTACCACATCTTCTTTATCCAATCATCTATTGAAGGGCTTTTCGGTTGTTTTCATGTCTTAGCCACTGTGAACAATGCTGCAATGAACATGGGGCTGCATGTGTCTTTACGTACCAATGTTTTTGAGTTTTGGGGGTATATACCCATTAGAGGGATTGCTGGGTCATATGGTAGCTCTATTTTTAATTTTTTTTTTTTTGTATTTTTTTTCTGAAGCTGGAAACGGGGAGAGACAGTCAGACAGACTCCCGCATGCGCCCGACTGGGATCCACCCAGCATGCCCACCAGGGGCGACGCTCTGCCCACCAGGGGCAGAGGCCAAGGAGCCATCCCCAGCGCCCGGGCCATCTTTGCTCCAATGGAGCCTTGGCTGCGGGAGGGGAAGAGAGAGACAGAGAGGAAGGAGGGGGGGTGAAGAAGCAAATGGGCGCTTCTCCTATGTGCCCTGGCTGGGAATCGAACCCAGGTCCCCCGCACGCCAGGCCGACGCTCTACCGCTGAGCCAACCGGCCAGGGCTCCATTTTTAATTTTTTGAGGAACCAACATACTTTCTTCCATAATGGTTGTACTACTTTACATTCCCACCAACAGTGGATGAGGGTTCCTTTTTCTCTACAGCCTCTCCAACATTTGCTATTACCTGTCTTGTTGATAATACCTAATCTAACAGGTGTAAGATGGTAACCCCATTGTAGTTTTGATTTGCATTTCTCTAATAGCTAATGAAGATGAGCATCTTTTCATATATCTGTTGGCCATTTGTATTTCTTCCTGGGAGAAGTGTCTGTTCATGTCCTCTTCCCATTTTTTTATTGGATTGTTTGTTTGTTGTTGAGTTTTATGAGTTCTTTGTATATTTTGGATATTAGACCCTTATCTGAGCTGTTGTTTGAAAATATCCTCTCCCATTTAGTTGTCTGTTTGTTTTGTTGTCAGTTTCTTTTGCTGTGCAGAAGCTTCTTAGTGTGATGTAGTCCCATTCATTTATCTTTGCCTTCACTTCCCTTGCCTTTGGAGTCAAATTCATAAAGTGCTTTTTATAACCAAGGTCCATGAGTTTAGTACCTATGTTTTCTTCTATGTACTTTATTGTTTCAGGTCTTATATTTAGGTCTTTGATCCATTTTGAATTAATTGTAGTACAAGGGGACAAGCTGTAGTCCCCTTGCATTCTTTCATTCTTTTGCATGTGGTTTTCCAGTTTTCCTAGCACCATTTGTTGAAGAGGCTTTCTTTTCTCTATTGTGTTTGTTGTTGGTTTCTTTATCGAAAATTATTTGACCATATATATGTGGTTTTATATCTGGGCTTTCTATTCTGTTCCATTGGCCTGAGTGTCTATTTTTCTGCCAATACCATGCTGTTTTGATTGTCGTGGCTCTATAATATAATTTGAAGTCAGGTATTGTAATGCCCCCAGCTTCATTCTTTTTCCTTAGAATTGTTTTGGCTACTCGGGGTTTTTTTGTAGTTCCATATAAATTTGATGATTTTTTTTCCCATTTCTTTTAAAAATGACATTGGAATTTTGATGGGAATTGCATTAAATTTGTATATCACTTTGGGTAATATAGTCATTTTGACTATATTTATTCTTCCTATCCAAGAACAAGCAATATTTTTCCATTTCATTATACCTTTTTCGATTTCCCTTAACAATGCTTTATAGTTTTCATCATATAGGTTTTTTACATTCTTTATGTTTATTACTAGGTATTTTTGTTGTTGTTGTTGCAACCATGAAGGGGATTATTTTTTTTAGTTTGTTTTCTGATGTTTTATTGTTGGCATATAGGAAGGCGATGGACTTTTGTATATTAATTTTGTATCCTGCTACGATACTGAATTTGTTTATTGTTTCTAGTAGTCTTTTTGTGGAGTCTTTGGGGTTTTCAATGTATAGGATCATATCATCTGCAAAAAGTGAAACCTCTACTTCTTCTTTTCCTATATGAATGCCTTTTATTTCTTTTTCTTGTCTGACTGCTCTGGCTAGAACTTCCAGCATTAAGTTGAATAAGAGTAGAGAGAGTGGACAACCTTGTCTTGTTCCTAATTTCAGGGGGAAAGTCCTCAGTTTTATGCCATTTAATATGATTTTAGCTGATGGTTTATAATAAATGGCCTTTATTATGTTGAAATATTTTCCTTCTATACCCATTGAGTGTTTTAAACATAAAATTGTGTTGTATTTTATCGAATGCCTTTTCTGCATCTACTGATAGGATCATATGGTTTTGGTCCTTTGTTTTGTTGATATGTTGTATTATGTTAACCATTTTACATATGTTGAACCATCCTTGTGATTCTGGGATGAATCCCACTTGATCATGATGAATTATTTTTTAATTGTTGTTGTATTTGATTTGCTAGTATTTTGTTTAGTATTTTAGCATCTGTATTCATTAGTGATATTGGTCTGTAGTTTTTTTGTGTGTGTTGTCCTTGCCAGGTTTCCATATGAGAGTTATGTTGGCTTCATAAAATGTGTTTGGAAGTTTTGCTTCTTCTTCAATTTTTTGCAAGACTTTGAGTAGAATAGGAACCAAGTCTTCTTTGAATGTTTGATAGAATTCACTAGTATAGCCATCTGACCCTGGACTTTAATTATTGGGAGGTTTTTTATAGTTGTTTCTATTTCTTCTCTGCTTATGGGTCTGTTTAGGTTTTCTGCTTCATCATGATTCAGTCTAGGAGAATTGTATTGCTCTAGGAATTTATCCAATTCTTCTAGATTGTTAAATTTAGTGGCATATAGCTTTTCATAGTATTCTACAATAATTCTTTGTATATCTATAATATCTGTGGTGATTTCTCCTCTTTCATTTAGATTTTGTTTGTTTGAGTTCTTTCTCTTTTTTCCTTAGTGAGTCTTTCCAAGGGTTTGTCAATTTTGTTGATCTTTTCAAAGAACCAGCTCTTTGTTTTATTAATTTTTTCTATAGTTTTTCTGTTCTCTATTTTGTTTATTTCTGCTCTAATTTTTATTATTTCCTTTCTTCTTCTGGTTTTGGGTTGCCTTTATTCTTTTTTTTTTCTAGTTTATTAAGATGTGAGGTTAAGTGGTTTACTTGGGCTCTCGCTTGTTTGTTCATATAGGCCTGTAGTGATATGAACTTCATCTTATTACTTCTTTTGCTGCATCCCAGAGATTCTGATATGCTGTATTGTTATTTTCATTTGTCTGTATTCAAGGCTTTAGTTCTTTCACAGGCTTGGGAAGTTCTCATCTATTATTTGTTTAAATATGTTCTCTATTCCATTTTCTCTCTCTTCTCCTTCTGATATACCCATTATTCTTATGTTGCTCTTTTTGATGAAGTCAGACAATTTCATAGGGCTTTCTCATTTTTTTACTTCATGAGTCTCTCTCCTCTTCTCTCTGTAGTGCCTCTAGTTGCCTGTCTTCTATGTCAATAATTCTCTCCTCTTCTGGCCTGTTCTATTAGCTAAGCTTGTTATCTCACTTTTTAGTTCATAAATTGAGCTTTTCATCTCTGATTCATTTTCATTGTTTCAATTACCTTGGTGATGTATTCTTTCTGTTCATTGAATTATATTTTGAGCCTAAATTGCCTTTCTGTGCTTTCTTGTATATCCCTGAGTATTTTTAGGATTTTAATTTTAAATTCTCTGTCATTTAACTTAAAGGTCTCCAAGCTATTGAAATTTTTTTCTATAGATTTTTTCCTCATCTATCTGAGCTACATCACTGTCTTTTGTATCCATGATATTCTATTTCTTTTTCCCTAATGGCATTTGGGAGTGGTATTAATAACACAAATAAGAATTGATAAAAAATTTTAAAAAGATAAAAAAACAAAAAATTTCTTTGAGAAAATACATTGAAAAACTGAAATTTATATTGTGCTTAATGGAATAAAACCTACTTAGAACAGAGGGCCTGAGTTTGGGATAAGTGACAAAGAGACAAAAAACAAGATAAGAACCTATAAAATGCTACAAGAAAAAAAATTGAAGCAAGAATAAGATAATTTGTCTGTGAATGATGGTCAAATGAGAGATATAGTGAAAAAGAAAAGGAAAGAAAAAAAAGAAAAATAATACTGTTAAAGATGCAAATTCTATTGTATTAGTTGTTGTACATAGAATGGAGAGCTGGAATTGGGGGAAATGCTAATGAGATAAACAGCGAAGTAAAAAGCACACAAAATGCCACAAAGAAATAATTTGAATCCAAAATAAAATAATTTGTTTGTGAGTGAGGATCAAATGAGAGGAAAAGTGAAACAGAAAATAAGAAACCAAAAGAGAAGAAGAAAAAAAAGAGAAAAGATTTTAAAAAAGAAAAGAATTAAGGTTTTTGAAATGTAACCCTCCTAAAAAGAAAAAAAAGAATGGAAAATGTAACACCTATGGGTAATGAAGTTCAAAATGAAAAGAAAAGAATAAAATGGAAATAGGATAAAAAGACCAAGGTGGAAGAAAAGAAAGATACAACAATGAAAAGAAAAAAATGGAAAAAGTTATAAAGACTGTGTTTTTTTTTCTGGTTTTGAGAGATTGTCTTCTTTCTTTTTCTTTTTTCTCTCTCTTTTTGGCCAGTGGCACTGTACCCCAGGTTCTGCCCCTGTGGCACTTTTAGGTAGAGATTTGCAGTTGATGTGTCATTTTGGCGATGACATAAACTAGACCTCAGTCCCATTGGTAGGCAAGGCTTGTTAGCATTTGCAGGCTTCAACAATGGGAGAGTCTGTTTTCCTGGAGCCTCTCTTTCCTGAACCAGCAGTCTGGGGACCCAGGTGTGAAGTTGTCACTGCCACTGCCTGGAGAGCAAGAGGCTCTAAGAGCTGCCAAATCCTCCCTCTATCCCCACTCAATGCAGGGTTCTGGGTAAGGCCTTGCCCACCTGAGCCACCAGCATAATCAGGCAGGGCTGGGGCCGACTGTCCTCAGGTGTCTTTATATGAGCTGCCAGGTATGTCTAGTATGCCTCAGCACTTTGTGGGACTACTCTCCCCAAGATTATTGCACTTTGTAACCTATATCAACTGGCAGGAAGATGCCCCAGTCACCACCTGCAGAACAAGAAGTCTTAAAAGCTGCCAAGTCCCTCTTCCAGGTTCTTTTAAAGCACAGCCCTGGGTATAAAAGCTCTGCCAACCAGAGCCACCAACTTAAGCAGGCAGCGGGGCAAGCTGACTTCTTGTCAGGCTCCTTTCTAAGGTTCCCCGAGTATGTCTAGTTAAATTTGCCATAGAGGTCTGTGGGTCTCTCTTCACAGGCTTCTCCCTTGTTGGGAAGCCTATAGACCAGCCTGCCCAACTTTTGCAGTGTTTTCTGAGGTCTGTTCTGTAGGAATGTGTTTTTTACTCTGTATCAGCTGGCAGGAAGTTGCCCCAGCCACTGCCTACTGAGTGAGAGGCCCTAAAAACTATCAAGTCCCTCCTTTGGTATCCCTTAAATTGTAGAGCTGGGAAAGAAGACCTTGTCAGCCAGAGCCACTGCCAGCATAAGCCAGCCAGGCAGTGAGCAGACTGCAGGTTCAGCTCTTTTCAGCGATCCCCAGGTCTGCTCTCCATAGGCTGTCTGCAAGCTGCCTGCACACCCTTCCCCCAGCACTTCCGTAGTTTTCTTCCTGGGAATTTTGCTTTGTTAGCCTGTATAGCTGGTGGAGGCGCCCTGCCCAGAGAGGTTCAGGCATAGGAAAGCTGGCTTTCATGCACTCCTCATGCACTGTTGTTCAGGGAGCAGGGATTATACAGAGACTCTGGCTGCATCCCATGCTGAAGGCCACTGATGACAGTCTCCAACACAGCCCCTCCATCGGGAATGCAGGCATCCACACCCAAGGCGCTAGGAGGAACCACTCATACACTGCCCACGCTTGCTGATCTGGAGACCAGTGGGCTTTGCTGAACGAAGCCCACTCTGCAAGCAAGCCACTCACCCACCTCTGCTGGGGTTTGCTGCTGGTGTTAGCTCTGCCACAGGCACACTCTCTCCTTGGCTTGAATGTTTCCGCCCTAGCCCTCCCTTCCTCTCAGTTCCAAGTGAAAAAAAGTTTCCTCAAGTCAGTGAGGGAAGCAGAATACTTCGTTCTCCATCCTATTTCCTTCAGAGTGGTTTTTCAGCCACCTTTTCACCCAGTCGTATATTTGTTTGATGTATGTGTATTTCAGATGCTCCTGGGATTGTGTTTCTGTCTCTAGTTGTTGAATTTGTTGAAATTTCAGGGAGAGGTATTGGGAGCCCTACTCATGATGCCATTTCTCTGATGTCACTCCCTGATATTCAGTTTTAATTTTTTTTCTCCATTTTAAAAAATCTCACCTGTGAAATGTAATTAAAATCTTTTTTGAAGAAATAAATCTTTTTTTAAAAGTTTGCTAACCTCTTCTTATTCTAACTTGGGATTTTAGTCACCATTATATAACCTAAAATTCTAAAATACTGAAATTTAGCTAGAAAAAAATATTTGTAACCTTAAAAACAAAATATAAATAATGTATATAATACATTTTATATTGAAGAGAAACATACCATGCTTCTACTCTGCCAGTCCAATAATACACAATAAAAAATATTATTTTTCTAAGCATGACTTCTTTTTTTTTAAGAAAATTCAATTTAACAGGGTGACATTGATCCACAAGAGTACATAGGTTTCAGGTAAACATTTCTATAGTATTATAGTATATGAACAATTGATTATGTTGTATAACCATCAACCAAAGTCAAGTCATTTTCCATTACCTCACCTTATATTTGTCCCTCTTTATGCCCTCCCCCCATCCCTTCCCTCACATCACCCTCCCCCTGGTACCACTTCACTTTTACCTATATCTATGAGTCTCAGTTTTGTATCCCATCTATGTATGAAATCATACAGTTTTTAACTTTTGCTAATTTACTTATTTCATTCAATATAATGTTCTCAAGGTCCATTCATGTTGTCCTAAATAATAGTATGTCATCATTTCTTATTGCTGAATAGTATTACATTGTATATATGTACCACATCTTCTTTATCTAATCCTCTATCAAGGGACACTTTGGTTGTTTCCATGTCTTGGCCACTATAAATAATGCTTCAATGAACATGGGGGTGAAAGTGTCTTTATGTATCAATGTTTTAGAGTTTTGGGGGTAGATACCCAGTAGAGGTATTGCTGGGTCATACGTTAGCTCTATTCTTAATTTTTTGAGAAACCACCATACTTTTTGCATAATGGTTGTACCAACTTGCATTCTTACAGTGTATGAGGTTCCCTTTTCTCTACAGCTTTTCCAACATTTGTTATTACCTGACTTGTTGATAATAGCCAATCTAACAGGTGTGAGGTGGTATCTTGTTGTAGTTTTCATTTTCATTTCTTGAATAACTAGTGAAGATGAGCATCTTTTGATATATTTGTTGGCCATTTGAATCTCTTTTTGGGAGTCTTGTCTGTTCAGGTCCTCTTCCCATTTTTTAATTGGATTGCTTGCTTGTTTGTTGCTGAGCTTTGTGAGTTCTTTATATATTTTGGATGTTATTCCCTTATCTGAGCTGTTGTTTGCAAATACCGTCTCCCATTTAATTGGTTTTCTATTTGTTTTATTGTCAGTTTCTTTTGCTGTGCAGAAACTCTTTAGTTTGATATAATCCCATTCATTTATTTTTGCCTTTACTTCCTTTGCCTTTGGGGTGAAATTCATAAATTGTTCTTTATGGCCAAGGTCCGTGAGTTTAGGACCTATGCTTAAGACTTCAATTGACTCAAGTTTTACACTACAACTTCCATTGCTCTCTTGAATCAAGTTCATAATGGAATCCATGCTTTCAAATCTTTATGCAGAGTTCCCCAGAGAAACAGAAACCAAAATGCTAGTCTCATTCTTTTTTGCTGGTTTCTTTTCTCATAGACATTTAAGAGAGTTCAAGTAGCTATATAACCAACTCAATTAAAATGCATTTTTTTTCTCCTATTACAGTACTGTGAGGAGCATTGAGAGGCTCTGGCTCTCCTATTCTAGAAGAAGAAAGTTGTTCATTCTAGCATTGACCTTTACCAGTTGCCCCCCACTCAGGTCCCTCCTCAGCACCAGTCCTCACTCAGGAGTATTCTGATACATCACCAGGCCTGCCTACAAGCAGAACCCCAAAGTATAGCTCATCAGCTGACTCCACTGTCTTCTTCTGTGAACCTACCCATGTAGGTTTTACCCCTTCTCTCTTCACATGGTTGAGGAGTGAGAAGTAGCTAAGAAGGCAAAACTCAAATTTTTATTTGGTTGGATATTGGTGGAAAAAAGCTGTGAACACATTAAAAATGTTTCTCCTGTTACAGGGAGTTTGCTAAGGAAGGGGTTATTTCTGGTCGGGAATAATTGGGAAAGGTTTTATAGTTTTGGCCCGATAGCTTAGTTGGTTAGAGCATGGTCCCAAAGTGCAGAGGTTGCCAGTCTGATCCCTCATCAGGGCACAAACAGGAACAGGTCAGTGTTTCCATATCTCTCTCTTTCTCTCTCTCTCTCTCTCTCTCTCTCTCTCTCAATTAATAAATAAAAATTTTAAAAGAAAGGACACTTAAACATCATATGTGCATGTGTTAGTCGGGGTAAGTAGCAACCCAAGCTGAAAAGAGAGACAAAATAAAGTGTGGTAGGCTGAATATGGCCCCTCAAATATGCCCACATCTTAATCCCAGAATCTATAACTATATTACCTTAACATGGCAAAAGAGATTTTGCAGAGGGGATTGAGAGGGGGGATTATTCGGGTTGACTTCAAATGTCACAGTGTTCTTATAAGAGGGAGACAGGTATGTGAGCCAGAGAAGGAGTTGTGAGGACAGAGTGGAGGGCAGAGTAATGCAGTCTCTAGAAATAGAAAAGGTGAGGAAACATATGCCTGCAGTACCACCACAGGAGTACAGCTCTGCAGTGCTTTGATTACAGCTTCCTGAGGCCCACTGCAGATTTCTGACCTCTAGAATGACAAAATAGTTAACTCGTGTTGTTTTAAAGCCCTTCTTTGTGATTGTTATAAGAGCAGTAAGAAACTAACACACAAAGACAAATGAAGAAATGTATGCTATTTTTTTTTGTGTGTGTATTTTTCTGAAGCTGGAAAGGGGGAGAGACAGACAGACTCCCGCATGCGCCCGACCCGGATCCACCCGGCACGCCCACCAGGGGGCGATGCTCTGCCCCTCTGGGGCGTCGCTCTGTTGCGACCAGGGCCACTCTAGCGCCTGGGGCAGAGGCCAAGGAGCCATCCCCAGCGCCCGGGCCATCCTTGCTCCAATGGAGCCTCGGCTGCGGGAGGGGAAGAGAGAGACAGAGAGGAAGGAGAAGGGGAGGGGTGGAGAAGCAGATGGGCGCCTCTCCTGTGTGCCCTGGCTGGGGAAATGTATGCTATTTAAAAAATATATTAAACACTTCAGAGGTACGGTGCATAGGGATATTCGATGGAAGAAAAGATGGAAAAAATCACATTTTGCCTCCACTTAAAGAGCTTTTATATTCATTGTTTTTAAAGTATGATTCTTATAGTAACATTTTAATCCAGGCATTCTGATATTCTCCAATTTAACTATGAAGTAGCTATGGCCCATAGAAGTATATTGCCTTGGCCAAGTTTGTATTTGAGCTGGGCTCAAGTCAAGGTCCACCAACTCCTCACATCTTTCCACTACACCACTTCCTATGTTCATCCTAGGCCACTGAACTTCAGAAAGGTTTGAATGTCAGGCAAAAGGCATAAAATTTATTTTTGAGCAATAAATTAAATGTTTTAAACAAGGAACGGCATAATCAATTAATATAATAGTGTGAGATAATGTAGATTCAAGAGGGTAGAAAAAAATCTAGAAACTGGTTAGGCTAACAGAATAATCCGGAACATAAGAAATAAAGGTCTAAACTGAGGCCTATGGTGGGATCAGAGACATATTGTTTTATCCAAGGTGGAAAGGGGGCAGAAGCAAGTGACTAGCAGAAAATTTATCTTTCTGTTTTATTGCCAAAAGAATTCTTATGGTTTTTTAATATGTATGTATTTCTTGGACAATAAATTAGTATATGTTTAAGTAGGCTTTATAGATATAAATCATAGTTTCCAAATAAAAATTCAAGTTTTTAACTCATCAGACATTTATTTATTTATTTATTTATTTATTTATTTATTTATTTTATGTTGGAAGGAGGGTAGATAATGCAGCAGACTCTTGCATGTGCCCCACTGGGACCCACCCAGCAACCTCGTCATGGGCTGATGCTTGGGTACTGAGTTATTTTTAGTGCCTAAGGCTGATGCTCAGACCAACCGAGCCATCCTTAGCACCTAGAGCCAACACTGGAACCAATCGAACCATGGCTGCATGAGAGGAGAAAGACAAGCAGAGGGTGAAGGAGGGGGAAGAAGTAGATGGCCATTTCTCCTGTGTGCCCTGACCAGGAATCAAACCCAAGACATCCATACACCAGGCTAACATTCAATCCACTGAGCCACCAGCCAGGGATTTAACTTTTTAAATTC
The DNA here is from genome assembly GCF_036850765.1 of Saccopteryx bilineata. Taxonomy (NCBI): domain Eukaryota; kingdom Metazoa; phylum Chordata; class Mammalia; order Chiroptera; family Emballonuridae; genus Saccopteryx; species Saccopteryx bilineata. Next base: position 232,710,423 of record NC_089492.1, read on the forward strand.
CCATTTTAGAAGATAAAGAAACATTTGTGTAAAAAATTAAAAAAAAGTAAATTTCAATACTAAATTTCTTACAATAATACCTGAATTTTTTGTTTGTTTGTTTTTTTCTCATTGAGGTCAACTATCTGCCCACTAGTGAAAATTGGGAATAGAAAAGTGCTGCTCTGTTCATCCTGCAATAATGGCAATACATTCTCTAAATCATCACCTTTCTGACAGGTTTTTCTTGACCCCATCCATCTCACACTCTATTACCTATTTACTATTCCCTTTGTATTGCTGTTAGTAAGCTACATAATAACTTTGGGTGGTCATCCTTGTAATATAGCTGAAAAATTTGCTGCTATGTTATGACATGTTATTTATTGCTATTATCCATCTGTCAGTTCTCATCATACCCATTTCTCAATCTTTGATTGCCTTTTGTGACCTTAATTCTTAGATGCTTTTACCAGCATTGTTTTTTTTCTCTTTTCCCACAATAAGTTCAGAATTCTGATATTGGCCTTTGTAAACTGAATAATGGTCCACTAAAGATGTGTAAAATGTTCTAATCCTTGGAACCTGCACATAAATTACTTTACATGGTAAAATAAACTTTGCAAATTTGATTAAGGACCTTGCAATAGAAAGATTGTTCTAGATTACTCAGGTGGGCCTGATGTTACTGCAAGGGTCCTTACAAGGGAAAGAGAGAGGCAGAAGAGAAAGAGAGATGGAACAACAAAAAGCAGAGACCAGAGAGGAGAGACTATGCTATGTTGTTTGGTTTAAAGATGGAGGAAATAAGTACAAACCAAACAGCATAGTCAGGCTCTAGAAGCTGGAAAAAGCAAGGAAACAAATTCTCCCTAGAGCTTCTAGGAGGAACACAGCCCCCTGTACACCCAGTTTAGACTTCTGACCTCTAGAACTATAAGATAATAAACCTGTGTTGTTCTAAGCCACTGTGTTTATGATAATTTTTTGTAGCAGCAATAGGTATTAAACACATGGTTTCAACAACAAAAAAATCCCAAAGTCCCATCTTTTTTATATTTTTAATTGAGACAGGAAATTATACTATCTCAATTAAAGTTGTCTCTCATCTTAATTACTATCAGTTGATGTCTTACCTCAGGTACTGAAAGAAAATGTTCCAGCTAATTGTTTCATTGTACTCCACTCCATAATCATTTGAGAAATAAGTCATTGAAAACCCATTCAGAACTTTACCCATGAAGTTACTTGTCTTGTGTGACTGAAATTTATTCATGTCTCATAATCTATGAGAGCCATATAGAAAACTTTTTTAGTAAAACCCTGTGGTGACAACAGTGTGGTTATTGTTGGGGGTACAGGGACTGAGGGAGTTAAAGGAGGTTTTGGGGGGATAAGTGATAATGAAGGAAGACTTGAGTTGGGTTGGTAAACACACAATGCAGTGTATAGATAATGTGTTGTAGAATTGTGTACCTGAAACCTGCATACTTTTGTTAAACAGTGTCACCACAATAAATTCAATAAAAAAGGAAAAAATAAAAATAAACTGTGATAAAAATTAAATGTTGTCTTTTCAGTCAAATAATTCTAAATTGAAAATCAGCAAAAAATTTAATCCTGTAACTAGGCAAACCATGCTTCCTTCAACATTACTCAAAATGGAAGCTTGTATTCCCTCAATCCCAACATAACAGGGCAAATATAAAGTTTACATGGCATCCTCTCTTATCAAATTGCTAAGAGAAGAATAAAAAAAGGGAGACAAATTAGAAAGCAAGAGGGAGGATTATAGATGAGTAGGAGGAGATACATGAGAAAAGGCATTAATGAATACATTCAGATTCTCAGAAATAGCCTGATCTTGTTTATATACCTAACCCAATAGGAGAGATAAGAAGAAGAAAATGTCCTCACACAGACCAATATTATCATAGGGAAGATGGGCCCAATCTTTATGACAGTCCTATAGACGTCATGTCTTACTTGAACACATGGAAAATGATGATGACAAAGGGGGTGTTGAAGGGAGAGTTACTTAACAGTTTTCAAAACTAAAGAAAATTTTTAGTAAAACATCCTTATTGCCACTTTTGCCCCCTCATTTTGCCAATTTTACCTCTAGCTCTACCACCTTAACAGCAAAAGGAAAAAAGAAAAAGGAATTGATTTTTTGAATATATATTAATATCAGACAAAATCTAAGATGTTTTTAAAATTCATTACATTTCATCTTCATAAAAGAGCTAAAATTCTGAGACTTTAATGTAGGCCAAGCACTGTGCATTATACATTATTATCTATTGTATCTCATTTCATGCTAACAATGACTCTTGAAGGTGAATAGCATTCATATCCCCATTTAAATGATAAACGAAGCCCTACAGAGGTTAAATAAGTTGCCCCAAGTGAAGCAGCTGGCAAATTACAAGGCTGGACTTCAAACATAGGTCTATCCATCTCATGCTAAAGCCTTAGCTAACCATTGCTCTAAGAGGTGAATATTATTTTTCTTTCTTTATAGACAAAAAACATTTAAGTCAAAGAAATACCAAGGAACGTACATTATTGTCTCCAAATCAAAATTACCTAATTCTGACTTCAGAATATTAGTTATATACATGATAATGAGCTTTACATTTGGAAGGCAGATATTTCAGTTTTATAAATTGTGTTTTGTAAAAATTACTCCTCATCCCTTTACTGGAAAATCATCCCCTTCCGCATGCTCACTGGTATCCACAAACTGAAGCCAGAGTAAATCAAGCAATCAAAGCTACAAAGCAGGACCTGCTGATTTACCTGCGGGCAGAATCAGGGTTTAAAACAATGGTTTCAATGTTTGAATTTGGAATTATGAAGTCTCCCAAGCACAGCTAAACTTTTAATTTTCAAACATGCTCTCAAGGGAAATTTCACATTACAAAATTCCAAGAGTTTATTTCTCTCCAATTATTCTAACTGATTGATGAGATTTTCAGCGGGTAATAGACATGGACAGAACCTTACAAGCATGTTCCCTAACCAGAGTAACAACATGATGGGCCTACATTTCATGGGTACCTCTCCAACCACCATGGGTACATGCAACCCAGATGACTCACAAGTAAAACAGGACACATACAGCTTCCTCTTAGATCAATTTGCTTTACACAATCAAGCCTAAATAACAAAATTAAAGGTTCTTTTGTATTTCTTTCTTTTGGTTCAGAAGTATGTTCATGTGCAAAATACACAAAAGCTTATTATGTTCTTGATTAAAGCTTGTAACTTGAGCAAAGTAATAGCTAAACTTAGATACTGCAAAACTCATCCATTTTGTTCCTACCACTCTCCTAAAATGTGTGTTAATTTATCCAGAGTTTGTGCCACCGTGAAAATAACTTCGGATGTACCTGTAATATCTCACAGCTCAAGGAATATGAAAACAAAAAAGTTCATGAGAGTCACATGTGTTCTGGTCAGAATATAAAAGAAGCTACTAATTAGGAAAAACAAAAACCCCATGGAAGAAGCAGCTGCAGTAATTTTCTGTGCCTTTCTGGCATTATGCGAAACTGTATGCATTATCACAATCACTTTTCACAGCACAGAGAGACTTCATTAGCCTTTTTTTTTTTTTTTTTTGTCCATAAATGCATCCACTTTAGGCTGCAGAGAAGCAGTTTGCATACTTAAGTTTGAAATGCTGAATTACGGAAAATAATGTTTAAAAAATAGCCTAGCCTTTAACAAATTTTGGGAATAACTTTTTTGAATAAATTCCCATTAGAGTCTCAAAGTGTTTAGTTGCAATACTCTCTTTCCCTTAATGAGAAGTCAAGACAACTACTGTTTTACTTGCTGAAACGTGATAGGAATATAATTTTGGTTGGCAATAAATTAAACAAGAAGATGAGGAGATGGATGGGAATAAAGAAAAGAAGTTGCTAGACAAGCAGAACTAAAGTGTTTATAAAACAGGTCTGAGAGAAGTAAAGAAACCTCTTCAAAATTCAGCATTGTGTAGAACCACGTTCCCGTGAGGTGGGCGTGGAGTAAGTGGAGAGCTGAGGGCTCCAGATCCAGTCATGCTCTGGAATGAAGGACAGCATGACCTGAGCTGAAAACAGACAACTCTGTATTCAGAGGACAAATTTGGACAAGTCCCACCAGAATCTGGACATACAGAGGTTTCTTGTTCAAGCACATCAAACTCAGAATACTTATAGGCATGGAAGTTACTCTGGTTTTATGTCATTACTCTCTCAAAAGGAGAAGAAGTCATTACTATATCCACCATATGTAAAAATAAGATCTTTGCTAAATTATAGGGTGTTAGATACATAATTTTAAATAGTAATGTATTAAATGTGAGCTCAGGACTAAGTTCAGCCATTGTTCCCTCTTCCCATGACTGGGAAGCCATGCAGAAAGCAGACCTGGCCAGTCCTTCTTGCACAGTAGGCTTTTACAAAGAAACACGCACCTTCTAACAACTGCTTTCAACAAATAGTAACTGAGCATCTGCTGTGGCCCCACAATGAGCCCTGAGGCTGTGTATAGAATACAGTGTATGAAGCTGATTTCCAAGGCTGACCCAAATAAGAATATCAAAAAATAGAGAGTTTAACAAGAGAAGCCTAAGGAGAATACTTGGAACTGAGATGCAAGGGAAGCAGCAGATAGGAGCAAATGAACAAAAAGCTGATCTAAACAAATTTGACAGACTACTGTTTAATGGCCATTAAAGTATTTTTACCTGCTCTTGGCACATTTGTGTGAGTGTATCTGTACCGTTTGAAGGAGTTGGAATGTAAAAATAAATCACACTATTTTAAAAAGGCAATGGGCTAAAAGAAGCAGTTTATGTTATAGGGTAATCATTTGAGCCTATGTAGCTAATACCAGCTTTTCTGCATTCTCCATGAAAGGAGGAACATAAAAATTAGGAAAACATCTGTACCAATAAGGGAATAAGGAGTAGTGCCAAGAAATAAACCTTTTTCTGTTATAAGCCACTGAAATGTGGTTTGTTCTAGCAGCATATCAAAATGCAAAGTTCCAAGTATAAAATAAATACAACAAAAATGAATACAAAGCTGTAGAAATAAATCAATAGTTTATACATTAAATTAACCACAATGAAAAAGCAGACAGAGGGAATGATGCTGAAAATGGTGTATAATGGGACTATTTCTTCTATTTAAAAAGATTTGAAGCAAACATAACATGATAATAATTACTAATTTGGGTTATGGGTACAAGCATATTTTTATACCACTCTTTGAAGTGTACTATATATATATATTAATATCTCAAAATTAAAATTAAAAAATAAACACAATTATATACATTTATTAAAGATAAATGGGGTATTGGGGTATACGTAAAAGCATGAAGAAAATTAAAGCCACCCTAATCCTACTATCAAGAGACAAAATTGTACCATTTGTATATTTTGCTCCATTAGATGCACCTGATCATAAGACACACCTAGGATTTTAAGGAGAAAAATAGAGGGAAAAAATTCTTAACCAAATGGTGTTTTAAAATATTTAATAAAATATATCACAATAATATTTCAGCAATGTAAACTCAACAGTGGTAGTAACAACCATTAGCATCATAACACTGTTATTAACAAATGAGAAGAGACTTTAATGTTCAAATACTCTTCTAATTGTCCAGGAACCCCAGGAACTCATCATCGCTAGTGTCAGAATTTAAGAAGCTCAGTTGCTCACAATCACTGGTATCACTTTCTTCACTATTTTCACATATGATACCATCTTAATGCCATCTAAGGCATTGCTAATGCCACATTTTTTGAATTACCATACCATGGTTTCATTCTTCACTGACTGCCATGATGTTTTCACCCATTCACAAACCTGAGTGATAGTGGGTCTCTTCATTCGTCCAGTTGGTGTCAGATCATGATTACCAGCAGCCATCCATTTGTTCCACTCTTCTCGCATAAAGACTTGTTGATGGAAACGTCAAGAGGTTGCAACTGGCTGGTAAGACCCCCAGGAATTACAGCTAGATGAGTCTTCCCTTTTTTAAAGTTTTCTGGGGTTTCTCGTTTTTTTTTGGGGGGGGGGTTGTGTGTGTGTGTGCATGCTTTCGCTAATATGTGCTCTAAACCAGTCAAGCACTAACAAATAGGGCAGATATTTTCAGAAGCCCTCTAGGACATTTGGACCAAACTTTTTCAATCCACACTCTTGTTCCACTTTCATCCATCCATTCTTTCTCATGAATGTGCACAACTCCTCATGGGATCACTTCTTTTGGCATGTTTTTCCTTTTGAATATTAACATCAGTGGCAGTTTTGTGCCATCTGCACAGCAGGACAACACAACCATGTAATGGGTTTTCTCATGCCCTGACGTTTTAATGGTTATGGTTTTGGCACCTTTCAGATCAACAGTCCTGTTAGATGGCACATCAAAGGTTAGCGGGATTTCATCCATATTCCCAATCTGGCCAATTACAAAATCATTTTCCTCCCTAGCATCAATTACAAATATGTGAAAAGACAGAATCTTTGACTCATATTCTTTTGGCATTTTTTTGTGCAATTCTAGCTTTGGTACGCATGGCAAGGCCACATCGCTTTATAAATCTGTAGCACCATGATGGCAATCCAGTAAAACCTGAATGCCTTTCTCTACAGCTATGTATTTGGCTTCACATATTATCATTTTTGTAGAGACTGAGAAACCATTATTCCTGTGACATGTGATCCATTCTTTCATGTCCACGTCTAAACCTGGCCACTGTGCAGCAGCATGCCCACGAAGAATATGCATACTTTTATCTGCTTTTTGCAGCTGATCCTCCTGTTTTATCCACTCTCTTATCATTTTTTCAGTAAGAGGTGGCCCAAAATGTCTCTCTGCTGCTCTGTTTCCATGTTTCTTAGCATATTTTACTACCTCCAGTTTAAAAGGAATTGTATACGTCAGCCTTTTCTGCTTTGACATTTGTGTAGGTAGCAAAAGACTGTGGTATTTTTCTGCAAGAAAATACAGTAATAACACACTGTTATGGAGTGGATCTACTACTGACACACTATTATGCAGATGGATTAGCTGCTGAGGCACTGTTATGGGGGACACCATTAGGGTTATACCCTTATAGGGGACACGTTATTGAAGGACACTTTCTTAGGTCCCATTCACATGACCATATTTTGTTTCCACAGTCAATGGGTCTTGAAAAAAATGGATGCAACACAGACGTCAGCAGTGTTTTTTTTCAGATTCACAAGGATATAGTCATATGAATGGACTCTTAGGGGGGCATCAGCAGATCCTGTTCCCGGACCCAAACAATAATATACAGAGCACCACTGAATCCTATCCCCTGACCCAACATTAATATACAGAACACCATATACAGACTGGGGAGAGGGGATATATGAGGGGTTCTGATCAGAGGCTGGGGGTTAGGTGAGAGAGTTCATCTCAGAAGCCAGGGAGGGGGGTTAAGTGAGGGATTTGCGTCAACGGCTGGAGAGGTGTGGGCAAGTTGTAGCACCAATCCGGCAAGGTCCGGATCAGCAGCTGCAGAGGGAACTTGAAACACAGCGGTGGGCTTGAAACACAGTCTACAGTTTCGTCCTATTTTTTCACCTATGAGCATCGTTTTTTTTTATAATTATGGTACTTGCGTGAGGCCCTTGTGTGTCCCAGAATTATGCTTTTTAGGAAAATGGGTGTTGGTACTCACGTACTAGGCTTACTTTCACTTTGCCTTCCTGAAAAACTGGCATCTGTAATTGGGCGATGGCAGTCAGGCCAACCGCAGGTGTGCAGGTGCAGTTTCTTGGGGGAAGAGAGGTGCAGGTAAGTGAAACTAGCCTCTGAGGAGGGTGGTTCCTTGCAATCGGGATGCCCCCCTGAGCCTAGTGTGTGGGTACTAAGACCCATTTTCTTACAAATTGGTGTTGGTTTGCTTTAAAGATGAAATCCAGTAAAATATGACTGGACTTCCCACTAGTCCACAGCAAGGGGCATCCCAATGGGATGTCACTGTGTACATTGGCCCTCCCTACCACTGGAAACAGAGCCGCTGATACTTAACACTTTGCTATTTGTGCCCTATATGCCTGCAAGCAGTTTATTATGCTCGCTGTATAGCTGTGCACATTACTGCACACCCTGCAAGCCTGATGGGCTGCTCTGTGGCTGCTCTAGGACACTTCTAGAAGAGGTACGGTAAGTATCAACAGTTTCTGGTAATACGGAGGACCAATGCCACAGCGGGCACCTGAAAGTGAACCAAAATGCAGGGTTTTGGTTCATTTCTTTGGGACATCCTGATTTGGGATACCCTGCCATATGAAACCCCCTGGGTTGCTCATAAAACGTATCTTTCCCACGTTCTCATGGCACTTGCGTGGGCTCTGGTCCAATCAGCACTTTATGCCATGCGTATTATGCATATTATGCAGGGCATAAGGCCCTGTATCAGACAGAGCTCCAGTATTGGAGGGAACTGCCACTTCCCTGGTAGCACTGTAGTCTGCGGCATGCTCAGGCGTCCAGCCTATCTGAATGGCTGGGTTCTGGAGCGTGATTTAGCTGCGAAGATGTGGTGTGAACACCCGGAAAACATAAATGTCTATGGCGATCTAGGGGCCCTAGAGTAAATCTGCTGGCCCTAGAGTCTTTTAGATGCCAGGACCAGCCATTCAGGTTGTTCTTTAATTCAGGATAACCCCATGCTGCTGCACTGGGAAAGTTCAGTTATTTTTTAATCAAATGCACTACATAGGTAAACTACCTGGATTAAAGCTGGAATAAACTGATGGAGAAGAGCAGCATAGCCCTCTCCGTCTGCCACTGCTTTGCCTGTGCTTGCACTGCCCTCCCAGCTCACTGCAAGTGCCTCGCACCCTTCGCCCCTCCCCTCTCTGTCAGCCAGCCAATGAAATGCTATTAGGCTGCCAACAAGTGACGTCACACTTCACACAGAGCTCCAGCAGCTGCAGCGCGCCTCTCACATCTGCCCTCAATGATGCCAGACCAATGCGCCCACATAATGCTCACCTTCCTTCCTAGGCTACATGTAACTGTGGAAACCAGAACCAGGAGATCACTCAGCAGATGCGGGGGTTCTGCATGTCACCATGGCGGGTATGATTACACGCCCTCTGGCGCTCATTCTACGTATGTTTACTGGTGCAGTGCCCCGCAGCAGCTAAAAATAATGAACATTTTGGCTCCATAAGATGCACGGGCATTTCCCCCTCCACTTTGGGGGGGGGGGGGGAAATAGCATCTTATGTAGTGAAAAATACAGTACATACATACATACAATTTTTGTAAAGTAATTTTTATAAGAATTAGGCCTTGCTTGCACAGTCTATGTCCTACTTTTTTTCATATAAGTTAAAATGTTTACATTATAATAAATATTTTATAACATGATTCTTTTCTTGAGAAAATACATGTAAAACAGAAGATCAAAGAGTACTTATTTCCCTCCATCACCTAGTGTTATAATTCCTCTATTATCTGTCAATTGATGAGCAAAATACATTTCACCTTCTTTGTTTTACATTTCATTGATTGCCAGTTAGGCTGCATATTTTTTCACATATATATGACATGGTAATATTGTACACCTGTAGAAGCCACCTGCTCTACTTACCTGGCCTGTATCTCTTTCTCAGCAGGAACTGACTCCTTTCCACATGGTTGGTAGAACTGACACACAAAATTCGTTTGCCAATTCCTAACTGCAGAGGTCAGAATGTAACCCAGTAATTCTCCAGGTGAGATCCTACTCCCTGACTACAATAATTTCTCAAGGGTTGGGTCTTTCCCACAATCAACACCAATCAGAAGACGTCCCTGATATTTAATTTGTGGGTGCTGGGAGGGAGCAGGGAGCAGAAAACTATTGTTTTCTTTTTCAGAATTCATGATACATAATATAAAAAGATAAAATTTGTAGCATCAAAAACAAAATATGTGTGAGGGAATCAAAGGGATCTAGTTTTGTCTGGAATCAAAGTTATTAATTTGAAATAAACTATTACCTGTATAAGAGGTTTTATGTAAGTAAGCTTCAGGGTAACCCAACAACAAAAACCCACAGTAGACATACACAAGATAAAGAAAAAAGTGTCCAAGCATGTCTGTATAGCAAATCACCAAATCATAAAGGAATCCAGCAGGAGAGAAGGGGGGAAAAAAGAGAGAAGAATTATAACAGCCAGAAAATAATAAGATGGTATTTATAAGTTTTTACCTATCAATGATTACTTTAAATGTAAATGGAGCCTGACCAGGCGGTGGCGCAGTGGATAGAGCATTGGACTGGGATGCAGAGAACCCAGGTTTGAGACCCCGAGGTCACCAGATTGAGCGCAGGCTCATCTGGTTTGAGCAAAAAGCCCACCAGCTTGAACCCAAGGTCGCTGGTTCCAGCAAGGGGTTACTCGGTCTGCTGAAGGCTGGTGGTCAAGGCACATATGAGAAAGCAATCAATGAACAACTAAGGTGTTGCAACGCGCAACGAAAAACTAATGATTGATGCTTCTCATCTCTCTCTGTTCCTGTCTGTCTGTTCCTGTCTATCTCTCTCTCTCTCTCTCTGAAAATAAAATAAAATAAAAAATAAAAAATGTAAATGGGTAAATTCTTCAGTCAAATGGCATATAGTATATAGTATTGGGAGGGATAAAAAAACAAGAACCAATTAACTATATTCTGTCTGAGACTTACTTTAGCTTTAAGGATACACATAGGCTCAAAGTAAAGGGATGGAAAAAAAAGGAAATCATAACATTTGCAACATGGGTGAATCAGGAAGGTTTTATGCTAAGTGAAATGAACAAGACAGAGAAAACACAAATACCATGTCATCTCATTTATAATTGGAATCTAAAAAACAAACAAACAAATTTAGAAAGAGTAATTTGGTGGTTCCCAGGGACTGGGTGCTGAGGAAAATAGGAAAATGTTAGTCAAAGAGTACAAACTTCCATTTACAAGATGAATATATTCTGGGGATCTAATGAACAAGCAGGATGACTAGAGTTAACTATACTGTATTGTATACTTTTAAATAAAAGTTGTTAAGAGAATAGATCTGAGTAATTTGTTTTCACCACACAAAAAAAATAAACTATGTGAGGTGATGACTGTGTTAAGTAACCTTATTTTGGTAATAATTTTGCTGCATACACATGTATCAAATCATCGTGTTATACACCTTAAATTTAACACTATATGCCAATTATATCTCAATAAACCTGGCAGAGAGGGTGGGAGAGAGAAAATAAGTATTCTATGGTCTTTTTCTGACCTTCTTATCTTACTACATTGTCTTCCTGACTTCTATATCTTCTCCTGAAATTAATAACACATCTCTTTTTTCTAGTAAAACTCAATATGTGTAGTTGTCTTTTTGTCTCTCTATTATGATACTAGCTTTCTTCATATTGATTTCTAACAGTTCTTTATTCATTGATGTCTTTTGTCTTCCACATATATCTATAGCAAATGTTTTTCTCTTTTTTGTTTGCTTTATATTTTGCTTATTTTTTAACATTCAGGGGATTTTAATTTTTAAATTTTCAGTGTTATTTTTTATTGCTTTTTCTTGAGTTGCTACACCTAAACCTTTCTTAACCTGAAATCTTATGTATATTGACCTGTGTTCTCTTCTAATCCTATCAATGGTCATCTTTTTTTAATTTTAACACATCTAGAATGTGGTTTTTTTAAAGAATATGTACAATTTCTGTGGACCTAGGAATTACTGGAGAGTTTAATATGTTGTAAATATAGGAGCTCCTACTTGGTTTCACATTAGCCCATATCCTCAAATTTTATCAACTCTGTGATTGTTAACTTTATGTGTCAGCTTGACTGATTAATGCACAAATACTTGGTAAAACATTACTTCTGGGTGTGTCTGTGAGAGTGTTTCTGGAAGAGATAAGCATTTGTTATCACTAGACTGAGTAAAAAGTACTGCCTTCACCAATGTGGGTGGGCTTTATAAAATCTGTTGAGGGACTGAATAGAACAAAAATGTGGAGGAAGAGGAAATCTCTCTGCTTGAGCTAGGACATCCATCTTCTGCCCTTGGACACTGACAATCCTGGTTCTCAGGCCTTCAGACTCGGACCTGGTTCCATCATCCCGGTAGACCATCAGCCGCCTAGTAGACCATCAGCCCCCTGGTTTTGGGTCTTCAGACTCAAGCTGAATTATATCACCAATATGGAGAACTTCCCTGGTTCTCCAACTTACAAACAAAAGATTTTGGGAATTGTCAGCCTTCATAACAGCATAAGCTAATTCCTATAATAAATTTTCTCATATATATTATATATATTTATGTAATTTATATAATATATATATTCTGTTTCTCTGGAGAACCCTGACTAACACAAAGTTCTTGAGATAATTCCTGGGTTTCAGGTCCAAAGAATCTAAAGATGTAAGACTAAGGTCAGTCACCCCAATTTACTAAATTTTAGGTCAGTTCTATATCCACTTCACTGCTTCATCCAGACATTTTCTCTGTTGTCACACGAGCTACAGCCTTAGCCATGAAAGCTAGAAAACAGCTTCATCTTTTATGTCATTTAGGTATTAATTATTTTCCATAGATTAGGACTATGCTATTTGGCACTTAGAGAGTGCTACTTATAATTGCACAATGCTGGTTGTGGTGGTGGTGGTGGTGGTAACAGTAGGGTGTGTGTGTGTATAAATATGCATACTTAAAAGTCTCTTTAAATACAAACTTAAGTATGTCAACATTAAGATGGTTATTCCTAGTGTCTCATAAACTTTACTCTCACCCATATGGTTGTGGGGAGACCTGCTTTGTCAACCAATCAGCAAATCCTCCTGCCCTGGACTAGACACTCAGGGGAGGTATAGGAAGGAAAAGTGACAGCTGCTATGCCAGGATATCTCACAGTGGAATGGAATAATCAGAACACACACACACACACACACACACACACAAACCAAGTTTAAGTAACAGAAACTTTAAATTAAATATACAAATATCAGCTATAAATTAGCAAGACACTGACACCAAAATGGTTTTAACAGTTCTTTTCAAATCTAAAAGTCTACGAATTGAGAAATATGAGTTGGCTAGGACTGTGTCCTTTGGGTCCGTGTGTAGGAGTTATGATCATCAGCTGTCCTGCTGCTTGTCTAGAGAAACAGACCATCCAATTTTCTTAAGACTCTGTGTTAATATCAAATTAGGTGCAACATCTCAAAACTTGATAAATTATAATGTTTCTGCCCCTTCCTTCTTCTAGTTCATCTCTTTATTTCAGTAACATTATTAATTTATGAACAAATATTTTTATATTTTAATAAAATTCATTTGTAATATCTACAATGAAATAGATTCTACATTAAGCACAATAATTACAGAGATAAAAAATGAAGTCCCTTCCCTAATAGAGTTCAAAATTTAAGCAGGAGACAGTTAAAAAAATCCAGTATAGTGTGAAACATGCTGCCAGTTGGGGGATAAGATGGGCAGAAAAAGAAATGGAAGGCTTCCTGAAGGAAATGTTACTTGTACTGAAACTTAAGAGATAGATGAAGTCCTGGCAGATTAGCTCAGCAGGTAGAGCACTGATACACCAAGGTAGCAGGTTCAATTCTGGTCAGGGTTCATATAAGAATCAACAGATGAATGCATAATAAGTGAAAAAACAAATTGATGTTTCTCTCCCTCTCCTTTCCTCTCTCTAAAATCAATTTTTTTAAAAAAAAAAGATAGAAATTTGGAGTGTGCGTGTGTAGAGAATGGAAGTTTTATGTGGTAGGAGGGAAATGTCATAAGCATTGTGTACTATCACTGAGAGAAGCACTGTCAATAATAAATAATGATTCATTGTCTTCTAATAGTTATTTGCAGCTTTACAAAGCACTTCCTTGTTGGCCACAGCCCACTGATAAAAATTAAAATGAGGCGACAGGATCTCAGTCTCCAAATCCATAGCCAGCTACCTGCTGTGGCTTTAGCCAAACCAGCAGAGTTCTTGGAAATACAGATGAAATATAGATCATACAGATAATACTGATCATCACATCTGCCAAATACATAGTATTTACTAAAAGCCAAGGTTATGTCCCCCAGATGAGTATTTTTCTACCCTAGAAAATTACACTAAGGCTCTGGCTGGTTGGCTGATAGAATGTCGGCCCAGCATATGACATGGCAAGTTTGATTCCTGGTCAGAGCACACAGGAGAGGCAACCATTTTCTCTTCTCCCCCTCCCTTTCCCTCTTCTCTCCCTCTTCCCCTCCTGCAGCCAGTAGCTAGACTGATCTGAGCATTGGCCCTGGGCACTCAGGCATCCCCAAACTATGGCCCGTGGGCCACATTGGCCCCCTGAGGCCATTTATCTGGCCCCCTGCCACACTTCTGGAAGGGGCACCTCTTTCATTGGTGGTCAGTGAGAGGAGCACTGTATGCGTCGGCCCTCCAATGGTCTGAGGGACAGTGAACTGGCCCCCTCTGTAAAAGTTTGGGGACCCCTGGTTGGTCCCAGCACATCAGCCACAGGTGTTAAAAATAGCTCAGTTGATTAAGCATCAGCTCCAGACTGGGGTTGTCAGGTGGATCCCAGGCAGGGTGCAGGTGGGAATCTGTCTCAATATCTCCTGTCCTTTCAATTAAAGAAAAGAGGAAAGGAAAGGGAAGGGAAGGGAAGAAGGAAAGGAAAGGAAAAGAAAAAGGAAAGAAAGAGAGAGAGAAAGAAAGAAAGAAAGAAAGAAAGAAAGAAAGAAAGAAAGAGAGAGAGAGAGAGAAAGAAAGAAAGAAAGAAAGAAAGAAAGAAAGAAAGAAAGAAAGAAAGAAAGAAAAGAAAGAGAGAGAGAGAGAGAGAGAGAGAGAGAGAGGAAGGAAGGAAGGAAGGAAGGAAGGAAGGAAGGAAGGGAGGGAGGGAGGGAGGGAGGGAGGGAGGGAGGGAGGGAGGAAGGAAGGAAGGAAGAAAAATAAACCAAACCACAAAAATGCCTTTACTGCAGACCACTGATGTTCACACTGTGCACACTGGGGACCTAGTGTTCTCAAAAAGAACCATAGAATGGGACTTTGAGCAGGCTGATGTCCAGGCCCCACCCCCTAGTCAAACTACTCAATATTTTATAGGTTCATGTATTCAAATTTTGCCTAAGATTTTTCTTGAAAGGGGTTCTGTGGCTAAAAAAAAATTTTTTTAATAAAAATAATGTTTAAAACCACTGTTCCACTGTCCTGTTAATAATTGCCTCTATTACTTTAGAATGCTTTCTAGAATACCTTAAATTCTAATAAAACTTAGAAAGCTATAATAGTGTGCTCTCTGGTCCTCAGGTCTTTACTGAGACCCTTTTCTTCCTTTCAGTAGCCTCTTCCCAAATCCAACCCCTCTAGATCCCCATGTCCATATCCCTTTTATTCCTATTGTCCTAATCCTCAATTTAATAGAGTCTCTTTTTAGGGACAGAGATATGACTTCTTCCTGTGAACTTGGGACCCTGTATTTATAACAAGATATACTCCAAGAAAAATCTGAAACTTTGTACCACACCCACCATCCACAGCTCCTAATCTTTAGTTTGGTTCCCGGGGCCTTCTAATGCATCTGGTCTTTTTCTGCCAGTCTCACAGCTGACTCTACCTTCTCTTCTAGAATTCCATCAGCCTATGACTCTTGAGGCCAGGAAATGTTCCCTTTGCTCCCATGCTTGTCCTGGCTGTAGATTTTCCTCAAAAGATGTTTTAATTGGAATTGCTTCTATTGATGCTCCATAAGGGAGTACATTATGGGTCCAGAGAAATCCAATGCGGACTAAACCATGTGCTCTTCTCTCAAACTCTTTTCTACTTTAGAACTACTCAGGGCTCTGTACTTTAAATGATAGCATGAACAATCTTTTCTGCCATTCCTCTGTGTTCACCCCGTTCTTTTTATGCATGTTCAGCTGGGTTTTTAAAGTTCCAATCTGTTCCTTAATTTGCTTCTGCAATTTCTCTGAGCTTTTTTTATTTTTGTAGTAACAAAAATTGATTTTAAAATCTCATAAGTAAAAACAATTTATGCAGTTGGGAAGCCCAAAGGATGCTAACTTCAGGCATAGCTGAGTCTAGGAATTCAAAAGATGTTACCAGTTCTTGCTAAATCTCCCTCAGCTCTTTTCCTTGATTGAGCTCATGAGCATGCACAAACACACACCCTCTCTCTCCTTGCCTCCCTTCCTCCTTTTTCTCATTATTTCTTCATTTTCAACCTCATCATTCTTCTATATTGGCTTATTCTGAGGCAGACTCTCTCCATGTATCAACAAATGTTGTTCTTAACACCTGTGGTTTTAGAAGCAGTAGAACTTCCTTTTAGTATACCTACCAGAAAGAATACCAGTTGCTCTATCTAAGGCATATGTCCACCCAGCATCCAATCATTTATATGAGGAAAAGAAGAAACAGTGTCTATTGATCAGCCTTCCTCTCCTGCACTCACCTCCAATTCCCTCTCCCACCCTGGCCACACCACAGAGAAGGTAAAGCTCCTGTGATTATCAGCCCACAAGAATCATAGTCTGGTGTTGAGGTAGTTCCCAAAAAGAAGCAAATAAAAATAAGAAATAGATATAAAAACTAGCATTGTTTGTTATATTTGGATACCTTCTTTCCCTTTGTTAATCCTCTCACAATCCCTTATTTTATTCTAAAATAAAAAAAAAATTATCTAAGCTAATGCACTTCTACTCTGGGTTTCTAATAGTCTCCCTCCAAAGCTTCAGCAGTAACTTCTCTTCTTATACCAAATTCTGAACCTTTTATTGGCTAATTGTGCTTTCCCTTTGCCTCCATATAAACAGCTCTGATGTCCAAAGTATCTTAGGTGAAATCTTTTTTTAAAATTCTTGCTTCATCTTTGGCTTTGAAATAGAACACATGCCTGCTATAATTAGTATAAACCCCTATATTTCTCTGTTTCTTGTTTCTGTTAAATTCTACCACTCCCTCATGCTTAAACTCACATTCTAGTTTCCCTGACCATAATCATTGTCTATACCAGAGGTAGTCAACCTTTTTATACCTACCACCCACTTTTGTATCTCTGTTAGTAGTAAAATTTTCTAACCGCCCACCAGTTCCACAGTAATGGTGATTTATAAAGTAGGGAAGTAACTTTACTTTATAAAATTTATAAAGCAGAGTTACAGCAAGTTAAAGCATATAATAATAATTAACTTACCAAGTACTTTATGTCAGATTTTCGCTAAGTTTGGCAGAATAAATCTTTATAAAACAACTTACTATAGTTAAATCTATCTTTTTATTTATACTTTGGTTGCTCTGCTACTGCCCACTAGTGGCTGCAATGTCCACTAGTGGGCGGAAGGGACCAGGTTGACTACCACTGCTCTATACTGTCAACTCTGACATAGAAATATAATTGATTGAATTGATTTATAAATGATGGGTAGATGATGAATGGATGGTGCATGTTAGATGACAGATGGACTAAAAGACAGATAGATGAACAGATGGACAGATAAATAGATATAGAGAACCTAAGAAAGTTGAAGCCACTGCACCTATACCAGTTGTTGTCAATTCCAATCCCAAACCTCAGAGGCTCTGCCTTCTGAGGACTGAGCCTGGCTCTAAAGCAGCACCTTCCCACCCCCTAGAAACACCCAGTACTCTTCCAGTTCTGAACACTTTGCCTTTAAGAAACACTGTTTAAAGTCCCTTGATCAGACCTTCCCTAAATGGAAGAATGTAGAAATGATACCCTATACCTACCAAGACCAGATTGCTCCAAGTGGTTTGTGATTTCCCAGATGATCCTATTTTATAAGCCTCCTGAGTGAGCCCCAGAAAATAATCCCCTTTCCTATCAATATCACATCCCATTAGTTAGAGACCCTAATCAAGATCATCTACCAAATCAGGAACATTTTTCTCTCCGTGCAGGATATTACCCACTAGAAATTTCTCTAAGTCTTAACATTCTTAAATGAACCTGCCTACCAAAATTCAGTTCTGATACATATTTTAACTCCCATCTGATAAACCATGCAAATAATAGTTATATCAGAAAGTGGTAAACCATAATCAGTCTCATAGCCTCCCATGGACATAGGAAGACAAGAAAGGGCCCCTTCTTTTCATCCATACCATGTCTCCCTTACACCATCCCTTCAATGTTAACATCTCTAACTTGATCTACTTAATCTTTCAAGGTTGTCAAAAGACACAAACCAATAAGACATACCATGTAGGAATCACAGAAAAAAAATCCAATCAAAATCCAAAAAGAAAGTAATCAAAGTGAACACATCACCCAGAAAAGACACCCTTCAGGAAATATAACAAGGGATATTTCAGGAAAATTATTTCTTTCAGCAAAACCCACTGAGAAATCTAGAGGAACTTATTCAGCCACCTTGACTTTCTTACATACACACACACAAACACACATAAAATTTAAACCTCTGTGTATAATAGATAAATACATTGCACAGAGACCTATGAGGTAGAAAGTTTAAATATTTAATTAAAATAAATGTATACTTATTTTAAACTCTATGTTTAAAAAATTATTCTTGTCAGTTAACATAGTCATTGGAGTTCTTGAATTAGAGAATTTGGAGAGATAGAACTTTATGTTCAAGGAATAATTAATGCTCAAAAATCAGTATAGTCTGACCAGGCGGTGGCACAGTGGATAGAGCATCAAACTAGGATGCCGAGGACCCAGGTTCGAGACCCTGAGGTCGCCAGCTTGAGTGCATGCTCATCAGGTTTGAGTAAGGCTCACCAGCCCAAGGTCACTGGCTCGAGCAAGGGGTCACTCAGTCTGCTGTAGCCCCCTGGTCAAGGCACATATGAGAGATCAATCAATGAACAACTAAGGAACTATAACAAAGAATTGATGTTTCTCATCTCTCTCCCTTCCTGTCTGTCTATCACTATCTGTCCTTCTCTCTGACTCTCTCTGTCTCTGCCACGCAAAACAAATCATTATAGAATTGAAATTTAGTGCGTACATTCAGTTAAGTCTGGTTCAAATTCCAACTTCAAGTGGAAAATTCGTGATAAATTAATCTCTCTGAGCCTCAAATTTCTTTCTAGTATAATGTAATCTCTCCTAAGATTCTCGGGAGAATAAATTAGTAATCTGACATAGAATGCCCAATATATAATAATAATAAATGGTAGAATATTATTATTAAGTTCATTGTAGTTGAAGAATTGGAGAGTGGTAATTTTTCCTTTTCTTCTTAGACCTAGAAAAGAATCTTAGTGTTAGAGTGAACCATTAGTGATTACTGCAGAATCCACTGTCTAAAAAAGAGTCAAATTTAGCCAGGCAACAGTTTCCTTGAACCAACTCTATTGTGAAATTTTATATTGTAATATTTTACAGTTTTGTTCTAATATATTTTCTCAGGTCATATAAACCAACATCTCTTCACTTTATGCCTAATCTGAAGTATTATTGCTCACAAAAATCAGGGGATATTTTATCACTTCATATTCACTTTGAAATATTCCCTAATTATTATTATTTTTTTGTATTTTTCTGAAGTTGGAAACGGGGAGGCAGTCAGACTCCCACATGTACCCAACCGGGATCCACCCAGCATGCCCACCAGGGGGCGATGCTCTGACCATCTGGGGCATTGCTCTGTTGCAACCGGAGCCATTCTAGTGCCTGAGGCAGAGGCCATAGAGCCATCCTCAGCACCTGGGCCAACTTTGCTCCAGTGGAGCCTTGGCTGCAGGAGGGGAAGAGAGAGACAGAGAGGAAGGAGAGGGGGAGGGGTGGAGAAGCAGATGGGCGCTTCTCCTGTGTGCCCTGGCCAGAAATCGAACCCAGAACTCCTGCACGCCAGGCCGATGCTCTACCACTGAGCCAACCAGCCAAGGCTCCCATAATTTTTGTGCGCAGTATGTTTAAACAAAATCCATCCTCTTATATCTGCCTGTATGTGTCAACACTGTTTCTTCTCTACATTCCAAATTGTCAGCGATAAACACATCATTGTTTCTGAGTCACTCTAGCATTATACCTTCTTAGTATATCACCATTACAACAAAAACATGCTTGACATGAGTTCTCCAAGAAAAAAAATTAGAGCATCTAATTACTAAAAAATAATCATCATCATCAAAGTCCCTGTAAAGCAAATTCTCAGATATTTTTCAGCCTTTCATTTTCTGCCTTTCAAATTAAGAAAACATAAAAGGAGAAGGAAACACGGGCTCCAGAGTTGGAGAAAGAAAATTTGAATGAGAGGAAAAAGATCTAGGATCCAACCCTACCTTCACCAATTATTGGCTTCAGCCACTTAAACCTTCTAAATATTAGTAAGAACAACAATATGTACCTCACAAAGTAATGTGCAAATTATTAAATGTAAAATGCCCACTTCAATGCTTTCATGTATTAGGTCCTAAAAAAAAAAAAAAGGTAGAAAATGCCTAAAGACTACTGCAGTTATCTCTCCTTTTTTAGTCTTAGGAAAGAAAATTAATTAAGTTAATCAGGGCATTACCTGATAGAGCACTAGTTTTCCAATAGTTTTGGTATTAAAACACTTTTTTTAAAGCAAAACTGTGTAGAAGCATAAAATGTTATGTGCTAAAATATGGTCAGAAGCAGAGCTGCTTCCTTCAACCACCCACCAATTCAACCATTCAGACACTAAATACCATTGGTGTCAGACCTTGTACTAGATACTGAGAATATAAAGAATAAGATAAAATTCCTCCTACTCTCAAAGAAATTGGCATATGATCATGTCTAATCTCTCCTCTGTAAATTTTAGGTAATGATTGGTTCAAAGTGGAGGATCCTGAATGGTTACACAGAAACTAAGGTCTGTGTACATTAGCCTGAGTACATGAGCCTGAACTGTGGTGGTGCAGTGGATAAAGCGTCGACCTGGAACACTGAGGTCACCTGTCAGAAACCCTGGACTTGCCTGGTCTAGGCACATAAGGGAGTTGATGCTTCCTGCTCCTCCCCCCCCCCCACACCTCTCTCTTTCTTTCTCTAATAAAAATGAATAAATTAAAAAATTATAAAAAATCTTGGGGTACATGAAATAGGCTGTTTGCTGCAGACAGCATAACACAACCCAAATTTAAAGCTTTGAGTGAGGCTGCTGCAATATAAAGAATAGTCTGAAATGTCAAGTGCACAAAGACAGGTAGAGAACAAGAAATAATGCCAACAGGAAGGCACAACACTTAAGCCAGAAAAAGTAAGGTTTCCAGAGGCAGACACTGGAGAGATTTCATGTGGTGACAGTTTATTGGAGAGCGATAATAATTCAAGGGGCATGGCTGCTTAAAGGTTGGGTAGGAGGAAGCTGTAAATGCCTTAGAGCCAGTTTGATGAGGGAGGGCATTATGCAAATGCAGAAAAATACATTCAATCATGTAATAATATGTAAAATTTTTAAAGTATAATATATGGTTCAGTAAGGGACCACATCCTAGTTGAAACGTTAATGAATTGCAATACATTCAGAGGAAGGATCTGCATAAGTAAAATGATACAGATAGAATTTCACACTAAGAATGTGGGAACAGCTGGGTTTATTTTGCCTGGAGAAGAGAAGGGCGTGATAGTGGTGCCATGATAGATGACTTCTAATATCTAAATGGCTATAGAAGAGAGAAGAAATACTTTGTGAGCAGTTCTAGAAAAGTCATTCCCAGAGCTCTCACTACAATCTCTGATTGTGTTATATTTCCTTCCGAAGGTCCTTCCCATCTTAAAACCCATATCTTTTTATTGGCATCTCTGTCTTAGCCACCATGAATGAAACGTAGAAATCATTCAAGGTACTAACTCACTCTAGTACTTTCATATCAATTTAATAACAAAATTCTCTTCATTCTACTCCCTTAACATGTAAAGGGAGTTTTCTAAAACAAACAAACATATAACCATACTGCAGTTCCCTACCAAAAGTTCTTGAATGAACCTCTGTTCTTAGAGTAGTTTTCCAAAGCACACAGTTTCAGGCACAGTCCCATGGACAGAGTTTGAGTGGGTGTGAGAGGCTCTCAGGTGCAAAAGTTTGGGAAACAAACTTTCCTCAAAACCTCTCTTAGTGATCAGAGAATACTCAAGTCTGAGAAGTCTTTCAGTAAATTATTTAAATTTATGCAATTACTGTTCCTTAATTGTCTTTTTCCTAACCACTTAATATCTCTTAATTTTCAATCAATAAGTGTTTAATAAAATATATTTGGACTAGAAAATAAAATGGGCTGTAAAGCCATTCATAAGAAGTTTTCAACTTTATCAAATACTGTATTTATCAATTAATCAATTCAAGAAATATTTGAATTGGCTTCTCATCTCTCTTTGTTCCTGTCTGTCTGTCCCTATCTATCCCTCTCTCTGACTCTCTTTCTGTCTCTGTAAAAAAAAAAAACCACACACACACACACAAAAAACCCTGAGGTTAAATGTTAAATGATCTGATCTTAGAAAAACACAAATATACAGTAAAATTGCTTATTTTTTTCCTTTGTGATTTTTTTTAAAAAAAATTTTTATTAATTTTACTAGGGTGACATCAATAAATCAGGGTACATATGTTCAAAAAAAACATGTCCAGGTTATCTTGTCGATCAATTATGTTGCATACCCATCACCCAAAGTCAGATTGTCCTCCGTCACCATCTATCTAGTTTTCTTTGTGTCCCTACCCTTCCCCCTTCCCCTCTCCCTCCCCCCCCCCCGTAACCACCACACTCTTGTCAATGTCTCTTAGTCTCGTTTTTATGTCCCACCTACTTATGAAATCATGCAGTTCTTGGTTTTTTCTGATTTACTTATTTCACTCTGTATAATATTATCAAGATCCCACCATTTTGTTATAAATGAACTGATGTCATCATTTCTTATGGCTGAGTAGTATTCCATAGTGTACATGTGCAACATCTTCTTTATCCAGTTTTCTACTGAAGGGCTTTTTGGTTGTTTCCATGTCTTGGCCACTGTGAACAGTGCTGCAATGAACATGGGGCTGCATGTGTCTTTACATATCAATGTTTCTGAGTTTTGGGGGTATATACCCAGTAGAGGGATTGCTGGGTCATAAGGTAGTTCTATTTTCAGTTTTTTGAGGAACCATCATACTTTCTTCTATAATGGTTGTACTACTTTATATTCCCACCAACAGTAGATGAAGGTTCCTTTTTCTCCACAGCTTCTCCAACATTTGCTATTCCCTGTCTTGTTAATAATAGCTAATCTAACAGGTGTGAGGTGGTATTTCATTGCAGTTTTGATTTGCATTTCTCAAATAGCTAATGAAGATGAGCATCTTTTCATATATCTGTTGGCCATTTGTATTTCTTCCTGGGAGAAGTGTCTGTTCATGTTCTCTTCCCATTTTTTTATTGGATTGTTTGTTTGTTTGTTTGTTGTTGAGTTTTATGAGTTCTTTGTATATTTTGGATATTAGGCCCTTATCTGAGCTGTTGTTTGAAAATATCATTTCCAATATAGTTGGCTGTCTGTTTATTTTGTTGTCAGTTTCTCTTGCTGAGCAAAAACTTTTTATTCTGATGTAGTCCCATTCATTTATCTTTGCCTTCACTTCTCTTGCCTTTGGAGTCAAATTCATAAAATGCTCTTTAAAACCCAGGTCCATGAGTTGAGTACCTATGTCTTCTTCTAGGTACTTTATTGTTTCAAGTCTTATATTTAGGTCTTTGATCCATTTTGAATTAATTTTGGTACAAGGGGACAAACTGTAGTCGAGTTTCATTCTTTTGCACGTGGCTTTCCAGTTTTCCCAGCACCATTTGTTGAAGAGGCTTTCTTTTCTCCATTGTGTGTTGTTGGACCCTTTATCAAAAATTATTTGACCATATATGTGTGGTTTTATTTCTGAAATTTCTATTCTGTTCCATTGGTCTGAGTATCTATTTTTCTGCCAATACCATGCTGTTTTGATTGTCGCGGCCCTATAATATAGTTTGAAGTAATACCCCATCTTCATTCTTTTTCCTTAGGATTGCTTTGGCTAATTGGGGTTTTTTATATTTCCATATAAATCTGATGATTTTTTGTTGCATTTCTTTTAAAAATGTCATAGGAATTTTGATGGGAATTGCATTAAATTTCTATATTGCTTTGGGTAATATGGCCATTTTGATTATATTTATTCTTCCTATCCATGAACACGGAATATTTTTCCATCTCATTGTATCTTTTTCGATTTCCCTTAACAATGCTTTGTAGTTTTTGTTATATAGGTCCTTTACATTCTTTGTTATGTTTATTCCTAGGTATTTTTTTTGTTGTTGTTGCAATCGTGAAGGGGATTATTTTTTTGAGTTCGTTTTCTAATATTTCATTGTTGGCATATAGAAAGGCTATGGACTTTTGTATGTTAATTTTGTATCCTGCGACCTTACTGTATTGGTTTATTGTTTCTAGTAATCTTTCTGTGGAGTCTTTGAGGTTTTCGACGTATAGGATCATATCATCTGCAAAAAGTGATACCTTTACTTTTTCTTTTCCAATATGCATGCCTTTTCTTTCTTTCTCTTGTCTGATTGCTCTGGCCAGAACTTCCAGCACCATGTTAAATAAGAGTGGAGAGAGTGGACAACCCTGTCTTGTTCCTGATTTAAGGTGGAAAGTCCTCAGTTTTATGCCATTTAATATGATGTTGGCTGACGGTTTATCATATATGGCCTTTATCATGTTGAGATATTTTCCTCCTATACCCACTTTGTTTAGTGTCTTAAACATAAAGTTGTGTTGTATTTTATCAAATGCCTTTTCTGCATCTATTAATAAGATCATGTGGTTTTTGTTCTTTGTTGTGTTGATATGGTGTATTACATTAACCATTTTACGTATGTTGAACCATCCTTGAGATTCTGGGATGAATCCCACTTGATCATGATGTATTATTTTTTTAATATGTTGTTGTATTCGATTTGCCAGTATTTTGTTTAGTATTTTAGCATCGGTATTCATTAGAGATATTGGTTTGTACTATTTTTTTTGTGTGCCGTCCTTGCCCGGTTTCGGTATGAGGGTTATGTTGGCCTCATAAAATGTGTTTGAAAGTATTGCTTCTTCTTCAATTTTTTGGAAGACTTTGAGTAGAATAGGAACCAAGTCTTCTTTGAATGTTTGATAGAATTCACTAGTATAACCGTCTGGGCCTGGACTTTTATTTTTAGGGAGGTTTTTAATAGTTTTTTCTATTTCTTTCCTACTAATTGGTCTGTTTAGGCTTTCTGCTTCTTCATGACTCAGTCTAGAAAGGTTGTACTGTTCTAGGAATTTGTCCATTTCTTCTAGATTGTTGAATTTAGTGGCATAAAGTTTTTCATAGTATTCTACAATAATTCTTTGTATATATCTATGATATCCATCGTAATTTCTCCTCTTTCATTTTGGATTTTGTTTATATGAGTCCTTTCTCTTTTTTCCTTGGTAAGTCTTGCCAAAGGTTTGTCAATTTTGTTGATCTTTTCAAAGAACCAGCTCCTTGTTCTATTAATTTTTTCTATACTTTTTCTGTTCTCTATTTCATTTATTTCTGCTCTTATTTTTATTATCTCTTTTCTTCGGCTGGTTTTGGGTTGTCTTTGCTCTTATTTTTCCAGTTCCTTAAGGTGTGAAGTTAAGTGGTTCACTTGGGCTCTCTCTTGTTTGTTCATAAAGGCCTGAAGTGATATGAACTTCCCTCTTATCACTGTTTTTGCTGCATCCCATAGATTCTGATATGTTGTATTGTCATTTTCATTTGTCTGTATATATCTTTTGATCTCTGCGCTTATTTCTTCTTTGACCCATTCATTTTTTAAAAGTATGTTGTTTAGTTTCCACATTTTGTGGGGTTTTTTCTTCTTTTTTGCAGTTGAATTCTAGTTTCAAGGCTTTATGATCAGAAAATATGCTAGGTACAACTTCAATTTTTCTGAATTTGCTGATGTTATTCTTGTGGTCCAACATATGGTCAATGCTTGAGAATGATCCATGTACAACTGGAGAAAAATGTATACTCTGTCACTTTGGGATGAAATGTCCTGTAGATGTCTATCATATCCAGGTGCTCTAGTGTTTTGTTTAAGGCCAATATATCTTTGATTCTCTGTTTGGATGACTGATCTAAAGCCGTCAGCAGTGTATTGAGGTCTCCAAGTATGACTGTATTTTTGTCAGTTTTTGTTTTAAGGTCAATA
This sequence comes from Saccopteryx bilineata, assembly GCF_036850765.1. NCBI lineage: Eukaryota > Metazoa > Chordata > Mammalia > Chiroptera > Emballonuridae > Saccopteryx > Saccopteryx bilineata. Next base: position 232,736,633 of record NC_089492.1, read on the forward strand.
AGTAGCTGTCTTACATATTTTGGTGCTCCTTAGTTTGGTGCATATAAATTAAGAATTGTTATGTCTTCTTGATTCAGCATCCCCTTAATCATTATGAAATGACTATTTTTGTCTCTGAGTACATTTGCTGTCCTGTAGTCGGCATTATCAGATATGAGTATTGCTACGCCTCCTCTTTTTTTGAATGTTATTTGCTTGGAATATTGTTTTCCAGCCTTTCACTTTGAATTTGTTTTTATCCTTGTTGCTTAGATGAGTTTCTTGTAGGCAGCATACAGTTGGATTTTCTTTTTTAATGCATTCTGCTACTCTGTGCCTTTTTATTGGTGAGTTTAATCCGTTTACATTTAGTGTAATTATTGACAGTTGTGGGTTCCCTATTGCCATTTTATACATTGCTTTCCATCAGTTTTGTATCTTGTTTGATTCTTCTCTTTTGTTTTTCTATCCTTTGTTTTTGTTTGGTTGTATTTCATACTTCTTTCCTCTGTTGCTACCTTTTTTAAGTCATGTGCTTCTGTGGTGGTTTTTTCAATGGTGGTTACCTTTAAGTAATGAAAATGGTTCCTACCCTGTTCATTGTAATGCACTATCCTGTGAGTACTTCTGTACTCCATCGTCCTTTGCTACTGTTAATATCTGTCCTCTCCCTTTTATTTTTTGTTTGTTTTTGTTGTCCCAGTTTAAATTTCGTTTTATTGTTTTTTTGGTGGAGATTTTACTTGTGGTTTTGTTTTGTTTTGTTCTTTGTAACTGGTTGGAAAACTCCCTTTAGTAATTCCTGGAGTTGGGGTTTTCTGATGATAAATTCCCTCACCTTTTCTGTATCTGTGAATGTTTTTATTTTCCTTCATATTTGAAGGATAGCTTTGATGGGTATAGTATTCTTGGCTGAAAGTTTCTCTCTTTCAGGACTTTAAATATTGGGGTCCACTCTATTCTAGTTTGTAGAGTTTCTGTTGAGAAATCCAATGATAATCTAATGGGCCTTCCTTTATATGTTGTATTTTTTTTTCTCTGTCTGCCTTGAGAATTTTTTCTTTGTCATTGGTTTGTGCCAATTTCATTATGATGTGCCTTGGAGTCAATTTGTTGGAGTTAAGTAAACTCGGAGTTCTGTTTGCTTCTTGAAATTGAGGCTTTAGTTCTTTTCATAGGTTTCGGAAGTTCTCATCTGTTATTTGTTTGAATATGTTCTCCATTCTATTTTCTCTCTCTTCTCCCTCTGATATACCTATTATTCTTTCTGTTATTCTTTTTGATGGAGTCAGACAATTCTTGTAGGGCTTTCTCATTTTTTTTTAATTTTTGAGTCTCTTTCTTCTTCTTCTCTCTGTTGTGTCTCAAGTTGCTTGTGATCTATTTTACTAATCCTACCTTCTATCAGGCCTGTTATATTAGCTAAGTTTGTTACCTCATTTTTCAGCTCATGAACTGAGTTTTTCTTCTCTGTTTGATTTGGTTTTTTATAGTTTCAATTTCCTTGGTAATATATTCTTTGTATTCATTGAGTTGTTTTCTGAGCTTCCTAAATTGTCTTTCTGTGTTTTCTTGTATATCTCTGAGTATTTTTAGGATTTCTATTTTAAGTTCTCTGTCATTTATCTCCAAGGTTTCCAATATATTAAATTTTTTCTCCATAGATTTTTCCTCATCTATCTGTGCTACCTCTCTGTCTTTTGTATCCATGATATTTGATTTCCTTTTTCTTAATGGCATCTGAGGGTAATTTTGTTGGTAGTACTAATGAGAATTAATAAAGAATAAAAAGTTTAAAAAATTTGAAAAAGTAAAAAAATTATTTTTTTTACTCCTCTCCTCTCCCCTCCTTCTTGAGAAAATCTTGTGGTGAACTGTGAATTATATTGTTCTAAATAGAACAAAAACTACCTATAATGGAGGGCCTGAGTTGGGGAGAAGTGATATAGGGGCAAAAAAGGGGGATATGTACCCACAAAATGCAAAAAAGGGAAAAAATTGGGTCAAGAATAAAATGATTTGTTTTTAGGTCATGGTTAATTAAGAGATATAATGAGAGAAATAAAAGGGAAACAAAAAAATAGAAAATAAATTTTAAAATTACTATTGTATTTAGTGGAGCAAAAACTCGATAAAAAGGAGAGCTAGGGTTGGGAGCACTGCTAGTGAGTTAAAAAAGCGAAGTATAAAAAACCCCAAAGTGCCACAAAGAAAAATTTGAGTCCCAAATAAAATAATTTGTTCATGATTGAGGATTGAATGAGAGGAAAAGTAAAGGAGAAAAGAAAAAAATGAATATAGAGGGAGAAAAACAGAAAGAGGAAAACACAAAATGAAGAAAATAGAAAAAAGAACAAAAGGAGAGAGAGAGAGAGTTAAGGGTTTTGGAGTGCAACCCTCATAGAGAGAAAGGGAGAAGAAAGGAAAGATAATGAGAGATGTAACACTTATGGGTAGTGTAGTTCAAGGAGAGGAGAGAGTAAGACCAGCAGAGAATTAAAGGACCAAATTGGAAAAGGAAGAAAATAATCAAGACAAGAAGATAAGTGAAACAAACGAACAAATATAATAAAATGGGATAGGTTATAAAGTCTGTGGATTATTCTTGATTTTGAGAGGTTATCTTCTTGCTCTTTCTTTTCTCTCCCTCTTCCTTGTCGGTGACTCTGTACCCTGGGTTCTGCCCCTGTGGCACATTTAGGTAGAGGTTTGCAGTTGATAAGTCTCTATGTGGCAATGTCATATATTGGGCTTCAGTCTCGTTGGCAGTCAAGGCTCATTAGCATTTGCAGGCTCCGACAATGAGAGAGTCCCTTTTTCAAAGCCTCTCTCCTAGTCTTTCCTTCCTGAATTAGCAGCCTGATGATCCAGCTATGGGGTTGCTGCTGCCTCTGCCTTTGCGTTTAGTGTGGAACTGCTGTTGGCTCCAAGGATAGATTTTTCTGTCTCTGGTTGAAGATCTTGTTGAATTTTTGAGGAGATTTGTCAGTATCACTCCTTATGGCACCATTTCTCTGATGTCACTCTAAAATTGCTTATTAACATAAGCTTTAAGTATCAACAAATGTTCCCCTTTTGATATTTTGTATGCTTGCTGAAGTTAAATGTAACCAGCATGGCTTGTCAATAGGATGAGAAATAGAAGAGCTAACTAAGTTCTCTCTTTACACTAATAAGAGTAAATATGCTTTTTTATATATCATATGTGGTTAGAATCAGTGCTGGGATTCAGTGGGTTCACACTGGTTCAACAGAACTGATACATAACTTTTTGTTGAGTTCAGCAAATTGGTTGTTAAAATGGCACTTTTACTCAGGGTTCTTTCTAAGGTGGGCAGCCACCCAATGTGGAAATCACAAATTTGCATTTCTAACTCTTTTTCAGTGTTCATCTGTGCAACAGCATATTCTAAGCACCCGTAGAATTATTCATTCCATCTATAGGTGAAAAAAATTTGATGGAACTATGCTTGTAATATTTTATTCATTTCGTAAAACTCATCATACCTTTGATGAAATACTACATTTTCATTTCCTCGCATTTGCTACTTTAGTAAACAAACATATAACGTAAAGAGAAAAGGTGCCGAACAACCAGGAGGTGACAATCTGTCAATTGTTTCAGTTTTGTGTTACGCCTAAATCCCCCCGGGGAATTATGAGTGCACTGATTCCCTGCCTCCAATGGTGAAACCTAGGAAGCTAAGACATAATGAACTAATAGAAATATAGATTTCAAGGGTTACCTTACTGCCCATTTCAGAAGCTGTGGAAGAATGCTCACAACTTTGCCGTGGCAAACAGTTTGTAATACACATTATTTTATCGTATTTAACTGACATAGCCTGTTTCATTTATTAATTCAGCCTAGAAATTTTCATTTAGTATCGATAAAATGAAGAAAATGTATGTCCTGACTGATGTTTATCAATAGTATAAGCATATTGCCTTATTGATAAAAGTTTATGCTATGACCACAAATGGGCAAAAAGTTCTCCTGAGAGTTTGAAGACAGATGTCTTAGAGCAAACAATGTAATAATTTTTAATTTTCAGGAATCAGCACATCAAACAGAGGATGCTGAATAAGTAAAATCTTTGTTCTCTAAGATCAATTCTGTCAATATATCCAAGATTACAGGTCATAGACTGGGTAAACCAGCTGCAAACAAAACATGTCCCATATAGGTTGAGCTGAAATGCCCTAAAAATGCACTGCACATTCAAGGTATTTTTAACAAAACCATCAAAATGGTAGGTTTTGTTTATCGCTTTACGAAACATTTTTGTAACATTAATGTGCTAAGAATTCTGTACTGTACCCTGGTTTGATCTACCTGGGAATTTAATGTGATAGTTTGGAACCCATATTACAAAAATCATCAAAATAATATCAAGAGTACAACAAAAGTTCTTAAAATTCGTATCCTATAAACGTGGTCATGTTACTTATAATGTACCTTATAATGATGTTATGAAAGTACTTAACCTGACCGGGCCTGTTGGCTCAGTGGTAGAGTGTCAGCCTGCATGTAGATGTCCTGGGTTCAATTCCTGGTCAGGGCACACAGGAGAAGCCTCCATCTTCTTTTCCACCCCTCCCCCTCTCACTTCTCTCTCTTTCTCTCTCTCCCACCCCTGCAGCCATGAGTTGATTGAAGCAAGTTGGCTCAGACACTGAGGATGGTTCCATGGCCTCAGCCTTGGACACTAAGAGCTGTTTGCTGAGCAATAAAGCAATGCCCCAGATGGCAGAGCATCACCCCCTGGTGAACTTTCCGGGTGGATCCTAGTCAGGGTACATGCAGGAGTCTGTCTCTGCTTCCCCTCCTCTCACTGAATTTTTTTAAGAAGTGCTTAATTTAACATTACTGCATAGGAGGAGGGTCATTGACTTAAATTTCATATACAAACTTTGTAATAATCTTGTTGAGTGTCCTGCTCTTCTTAAGACCCTGTGTTTCAATGTTCCTACCAAGAAAAAACAAGTTTTTAAAATGTGAATTTCTGTAGAAGAAACTATGCTTATTTTCGTGCCATAAAAAAAATGAGGGAATATAATGAACTGCCTCTTGATATCAATATAAATAATTTATCATTATGCAGCATTTATAATACTTGTTTATTACTTTGCTATTGTCTGTAATGTCTTAATAATTTGTACTCTTTTATTGACTATATTTTAATTTAATTCCTATTGTGATTCTATGTATGTGTTGCCATATAATTTTCATTGTTGGTACTTTATATTTTTTCTATTTTTCCTTTTTTTTTCCATAATCTGTGATTCTATATTCTTTTGTTCTCTTATATTTTTGTCCTTTATTCTAGAAATAACATTTCTAAATACTGATACTGATGTAGTTTATACATATTGTTTGAATCATGCTAATTTTTTTACTTCAGCAACACCAGCTTGTTTTTGTAATATTTTTGTCCTGTCCCAGCTATTGGTTTATCTTTTACAAATGTTCCTTTGTCTTTCCATTCTAATTATTGCCTACTCTTTATTTTAAAATTACCTCTGGTGAGGCTGTGGAGAAAAAGGAACCCTCATTCACTGTTGGTGGGACTGTAAAGTAGTACAACCATTATGGAGGAAAGTATGGTGGTTCCTCAAAAAACTGCAAATAGAACTAACTTATGACCCAGCTATCCCTCTACTGGGTATATACCCCAAAACCTCAGAAACATTGATACGTGAAGACACATGTAGCCCCATGTTCATTGCAGCACTGTTCACAGTGGCCAAGACATGGAAACAACCAAAAAGCCCTTCAATAGAAGACTGGATAAAGAAGATGTGGCACATATACACTATGGAATACTACTCAGCCATAAGAAATGATGACATCAGATCATTTACAGCAAAATGGTGGGATCTTGATAACATTATAAGGAGTGAAATAAGCAAATCAGAAAAAAACAAGAACTACATGATTCCATACATTGGTGGAACATAAAAATGAGACTAAGAGACATGGACAAGAGTGTGGTGGTTACCAAGGGTGGGGGGGGAGGGAGGACATGGGAGGGAGGGAGGGAGGGAGAGAGTTAGGGGGAGGGGGAGGGGCACAGAGAACTAGATAGAGGGTGACGGAGGACAATCTGACTTTGGGCGAGGGGTTTGCAACATAATTTGATGACAAAATAACCTAGACATGTTTTCTTTGAATATATGTACCCTGATTTATTAATGTCATCCCATTACCATTAATAAAAATTTATTAAAAAAAAAATTACCTCTGGTGATTGTAGTAATATATTATAAAATTTGCATTCTTTATTACATGTCTTTGCTTGGTTATTGATGCATATACTTTTCAATAAGTTTTTGTAGAATATCTTGTAACTTTGATAAAGGGTATTAATGGACATAAATAGATATTATTATAATATATTAAAATAAAACATTAAAAAAATTTTTTTGCAGTAGCCCTTAAAAGGATAAAAAGGTAATAGAGTTTGACAGATTTTTTTCAATAAGAAAACTAAATCAGAATCTGTTATATCAGAATTGGCCTTGAATGGTACAAAAAAGTCACAAGCACAACCATTCCAACTTGAGAACAACACATCAATTATTGAAATGAAAAATCATAACAACTCCAAAATTCAATATAGTCTTTTTGAGTGCTGGACAGTGCAACAATATAACAATTTTAAACTAAAATATGACAGACTGGTAACTTCTTTTTTTTTTTTTTTTAGAAAATTAAATTTAACATGGTGACATTGATCAACAAGTGTACGTATATTTCAGGCAAACATCACTAAATCATTTGAATAGGCAATTATGTTGTATAACCATCATCCAAATTCAAATCATTTTCTGCCACATTATAGTTATACTTCTTTATGCCCTTCCCTCCACTCCCTTCTCCTCCCCCTCTGCCAAGTCTCCCTCCCCCTGGTAACCACTGCACTCTTATCTATGTCCACAAGTCTCAACTTTATATTCAACTTATGTGTCAAATCACAGTTTTTAACTTTCTCTGATTCACTTATTTCACCCAGTATAATGTTCTCAATGTCCATACATGTAGTCATAAATGACCCTATATCATCATTTCTTATGGTTGAGTAGTATTCCATTGTATATATGTACCACTTCTTTATCCAATTCTTTATCAAGAGACACTTTGGTTGTTTCCATGTCTTGGCCACTGTGAATAATGCTGCAATGAACCTGGGGCTGCATGTGTCTTTATGTACCAATGTTTTTGAGTTTTTGGAGTAGATATCAGGTAGAGGATTGCTGGGTTATATGGCAGTTTTATTCTTAATTTTTTGAGGAACCACCGTATTTTCTTTCATAATAGTTGTACTAATTTACATTCCCATCAGCAGTGAATGAGGGTTCCTTTTCCTTAACAGCCTGTCCAACATTTGTTATTACCAATCTTGTTGGTAATAGCTAATCTAACAGGTGTGAGGTGGTATCTCATTGTAATTTGATTTGCATTTCTTGAATAGCTAGTGAAGATGACATTTTTTCATATATCTGATGGCCATTTGTATGTTCTCTTGGGAGAAGTCTCTGTTCAAGTCCTCTCCCCATTTTTTAATTGGATCATTTGCTTGTTTGTTGCTGAGTCTTGAAAGTTCTTTGTATATTTTGGATATTAACCTCTTAGCAGAGCTTTTTTTTTTTTTTTTTTTTTTTTGCATTTTTCTGAAGCTGGAAACAGGGAGAGACAGTCAGACAGACTCCCGCATGCGCCCGACCGGGATCCACCCGGCATGCCCACCAGGGGGCGACGCTCTGCCCACCAGGGGGCGATGCTCTGCCCATCCTGGGCGTCGCCATGTTGCGACCCTCCTGGGTGTCGCCATGTTGCGACCAGAGCCACTCTAGCGCCTGGGGCAGAGGCCACAGAGCCATCCCCAGCAACCGGGCCATCTTTGCTCCAATGGAGCCTTGGCTGCGGGAGGGGAAGAGAGAGACAGAGAGGAAGGCGCGGCGGAGGGGTGGAGAAGCAAATGGGCGCTTCTCCTATGTGCCCTGGCCGGGAATCGAACCCGGGTCCTCCGCACGCTAGGCCGACGCTCTACCGCTGAGCCAACCGGCCAGGGCCTTAGCAGAGCTTTTGTTTGCAAGTATCATCTCCCATTTTTTTGGATGTTTATTTGCTTTGTTGTCAGTTTCTTTTGCTGTGCAGAAGCTTTTTAGTTTGATATAGTCCAATTCATTTATATTTGCCTTTACTTCCCTTGCCTTTGGGGTCAAATTCATAAATTGTCTTCTATGGCAAAGGTCTGTGAATTTAGTGCCTATGTTTTCTTCTGTGTAATTTATTGTTTTAGATCATATATTTAAGTCTTTGACTCATTTTGAATTGATTTTTGTGCAAGGGGACAAACTGTAGTCAAGTTTTGTTTTTTTGTATGTGGCTTTTCAATTTTCCCAGCACGATTCATTGAAGAGGCTTTTTTTTTCCTCCATTGTGTGTTTTTGACTTTGTTGAAGATGATTTGTTCATATATATGTGGTTTAATTCTTGGCTTTCAATTCTGTTCCATTCTGTGTGTCTATTTTTTTTTTTTTTTTTTTTTTTTTTGGCCAATACCATGCTGTTTTGATTATCATGGCTCTACAGTATAATTTAAAATCAGGTATTATAATACCTCCAGTTTTGTTCTTTTTTCTAAGGAGTGCTTTGACTATTTGAGGTTTTTTTATTGTTCCATACAAAACTGGTGATTTTTTGTTTAATTTCTTTTTTAAATGACATTAAAATTTTGATGAGAATTGCATTTAATCTGTATATTGTTTTGAGTAATATGGCCATTTTAACTATGCTGATTCTTCCAATGCATGAACATAGAATATTTTGCCATTTCATTGTGTCTTTTTCAGTTTCCTTTAATAATGCTTTGTAGTTTTTTTTGTTTTGTTTTGGGGTTGTTTTTTTTTGTATTTTTCCGAAGTTGGAAACGGGGAGGAAGTCAGACAGACTCCCACATGCGCCCGACTGGGATCCACCCGGCATGCCCACCAAGGGGCGATGCTCTGCCCATCTTGGGGGCGTCACTCTGCCGCAATCAGAGCCATTCTAGCACCTGAGGCAGAAGCCACAGAGCCATCCTCAGCACCCGGGCAAACTTTGCTCCAATGGAGCCTTGGCTGTGGGAGGGAAAGAGAGAGACCGAGAGGAAGGAGAGGGGGAGGGGTGGAGAAGCAGATGGGCACTTCTCCTGTGTGCCCTGGCTGGGAATTGAACCCGGGACTCCTGCACACCAGGCTGACACTCTAACAATAATGCTTTGTAGTTTTCAGTATATATATCTTTTACATTCTTTGTTAAGTTTATTCCTAGGTACTTTTGTTGTTGTTGCAGCTGTAAACAAAATTATTTTTTTGAGTTCATTTTCCAAAGTTTTATTGTTTTCATATATAAAAGCAATAGACTTCTGTATATAGATTTTGTATCCTGTGACCTTACTATCTTGGTTTCTTGTTTCTATCAGTCTTTCTGTGGAGTCTTTGAAGTTTTCTATATATAGGATTATGTTGTCTGAAAAAAGTAAAACATTGACTTCTTTTTTTCCTATCTGAATGCCTTTTATTTCTTTCTCTTGTCTGATTTCTCTGACTAAAACTTCCAGCACTATGTTGAATAGAAATGGAGAGAGTGGGCAGCTTTGTCTTGTTCCAGATTTGAGAGGAAAATCTTTCAGTTTTTCACCATTTAATATGATATTACCTGATGGTTTGTCATATATGGCCTTTATCATGTTGAGGTATTTTCCTTCTGTACTCATTTTATTGAGTGCTTTAAACATAAAGGGATGTTGTATTTTATTGAATGCCTTCTCTGTGTCTATTGATAGAATCATATAATTTTGTTTCTTGTTTTGTTGATATGTTTTATAATGTTAATCAATTTACATATGTTTTTTATCATTTTTATTCTTTTTAGAGAAGAGAGAGAGAGAGAGAGAGAGAGAGAGAGAAAGGGGGGAGGAGCAGGAAGCATCAACTCCCATATGTGCCTTGACCAGGCAAGCCCAGGGTTTTGAACTGGCAACCTCAGCATTCCAGGTCGATGCTTTACCCACTGCTCCACCACAGGTCAGGCCTCAACTTACATATGTTTAACCATCCTTGTGCTCTTGGAATAAAACCCACTTGATCATGATGTATTATTTTTAATAGGTTGTTGCATTTGATTTGCTGGTTTATATAGGATTTTTGCATCTGTATTCATTAGAGATATTGGTCTGTAGGTTTTTTTTTTGTAATGTTCTTGCCAGCTTTTGGTATGAAGGTGATATTCACCTCATAATATGTGTTAGGAAGTATTGTTTCTTCTTCTGTGTTTTGGAAGACTTTGAGAAGAATAGAAACCAACTCTTCTATGAGTGCTTAGTAAAATTCACTAGTGTAGCCATCTGGTCCTGGACTTTTATTTTTTGGGGTTTTTTTGATAGTTGTTTTTATTTCCTCCCTGCTTATGGGTTTATTTAGGATTTCTACTTCTTCATGACTCAGTCTAGGAAGATGGTATAGTTCTATAAATTTATTCATTTCTTCTAGATTGTTGAATTTGGTGCCATATAATTTTTCATAGTATTCTACAAAGATCCTTTGTATATCGATAATCTGTGGTAACTTTTCCTCTTTCATTTTGGATTTTGTTTATGAGTCCTTCCTCTTTTTTTCTTAGTGAGTTTAGCCAGGATTTTATCAATTTTATTGATCTTTTCAAAGAACCAGCTCTTTGCTGTATTAATTTTTTTCTATACTTTTTCTGTTCTCTACTTCCTTTATTTCTGCTCTAAGTTTTACTATTTTCTTTCTTCTGCTGATTTTGGGTTGCCTTTGTTCTTCTTTATCTCATTCTTTAAAATGTGGTGTTGTTTACTTGGAATCTCTCTTGTTTCTTGATATAAGCCTGTGATGATGTAATTTTCCCTCTTATTTCTGCTTTTGTTGCATCCCAGAAACTTTGATACATCACATTTTTATTTTTGTTAGTCTGTATATATCTTTTGATCTCTGTTTTTATTTCTTCTCTGACCAAGTCACTTTTTTAGAAGTATGTTGTTTAATGTCCACATTTTTTTTGGTGTCTATGCTTCCTTTTTGCAGTTGAATTCTAATATAAAAGCATTACGGTTATAGAATATGCTTTGTATCATTTCAATCTTCTTAAATTTGTTGAGGTTAGTTTTGTGTGCCAACATATGGTCTATTCTTGACAATGTTCCATGCACACTGGAAAGGAATGTTTAAGCTGATGTTCTGGGAAGAAATGTAAGGTATTTTTCCCCGCCGAGAAGGAAGAAACAGGGCTCAGAGCCACGAAGTGTGGAATAACAATAAGGCTTTATTGAGTACAGAGCGCGCATCCCGCCAGCAAGGTTCCCTGGCCCCAAGGTAAGATGGAGGCCAGGGAAGTTGCAAAGATTAAACCGCATGGGAGATATTTAAAGAGTCCCTCTAGGGAAGTGGAGCTAACATGATGTGGTGAAATTCTACTGGCTAGCAGACAATCGCTTTTTTCCAAATGGTTCCTGTGAAGCCTCCTTTCAGCGCACTTGGTTGTGGGCAGTCCTAGCCAAAGTTCGTGCGTCTGAGTTCCCCATGTGACCATCCCCCATTATCCACCAACCTTACATTCTGACCTTTTGTGTTAAATAGAAAAAGGGGCGCCGTTTATTCTCTGGCTACTTCTTGCTGAATAGGGGCATCGTGGGGAGGGGGAGATCAGAAGGTGGTGGTTTTGAGGGGTGTCAGGAGGAACATCTGTTTGGCTGTGTGTTGAGAAACTTTGCGGATGCGGTCCTATAAGGATTTAAAAAAAAGAGGAGTAATAGGGAGATTTGCAGGGTCCAGCCTTTTGGTGAGCTGGAGATGAATGGAGTGCAGTGGTTTCGACTGCCAGTGGTTCTGTAAGGAGGCAAGCTTGAGGCAGAACTGCACGTCAGGAGTGGCGTAAAAAGGGGAAAGGAAGGGGTCCCATCCATTCCCATAACTGAGACCTGTGAGGGAACTAGAGGTCCAGAGTGTGATGGCAAGACAGAGAAGGTAGCCCCCGTGTCCACAAGAAATGAGATGGACTTACCCACTTGTTGCAGCATACCCTGGGTTCTCCAAGTCCAGGCCGTGTCCTAGGAGTTTGAGCGATGCACCCACCTGGCTGGATTGGCCTTCCCATTTGGGCAGCTTGTCCTCCACGTAGAGGTGCTGAGGAAAAACCTGTTGCCCAAAGGGGCAATCGCTCCGCTAGTGACTGGGCTGCTTGCAGTCAGGGCAGGGTTCAGTGGGCAGCCGCCGGTAGGGGCCCTGCCAGGACCAGTGGTCCTGCTTGCCACACATAAAGCAAACTGCTGGTGGCTCTGCTGGTCACAAGGATGCCACAAGAGTTTGGGTTTGGAGTGTTACCTTCTGCTGTATGTGGGCCTGGCGGAACAGTCTTGGCCTGTTTCTACTAGTTGGGACCTTTAAAAACTTTAAATGCCATGTTAAGAGGTTCCAGATAGGGGTTTGGGGGATTGGAAATAAGAGGAGGGTGGCTCATGGGGAGCCCGGCACCCAGATCCTGCAGGAAACGCTGGAGCCAAAGGCGGGACAGGGCAGGAACTTCCTGCAAGAAAATTGGGGTTGGATGTCCTGAAAACCAGTGTAAGAGCCAATGCCAGGCTGAGAAAGGCCTGACAGAGGAGGGACTTAGAAACACAGTGAAGGGAGAGTCCCCTAGTCAGCAGGGGAGGAGAAAGAGATATGGTAGTGGTGAATAAGAAACAGGTTTTTTGTGAAGAGAGGGGAGGGAGCTCTCAGAGGGAAGAGACCCAAGCACAAAAGAGGTCCGCAGAGGGACCAGAGAAAAGTCCCGAGAGAGAGAGAGATGCCCCTGGGGATCAGACAGGAAGGAGAGAGAGTTGGGAGTCCACAGAGAAGGAAAGATTAGGAGTAGAGGTTTTAGGTGAGGTTTCTCTGGCCAGAAAAAGGCCTGTGCGGTGGAACAGGCAGCACAGAGATTAAGGACAGGTGTGCAAATAATTAGAAGCTGTGTATGTAAGAGATCTCCAATCAGTTCCCAGCTTTTTTGGCGATAGTTAAATTGATGAGGGTGTTAACACCAAAAGTCCCTTCAGGAGGCTAATTGAGTGGGTTCTGTGGCCTGGCCACAGTGGAGAAGAAGAACAGTTTTTTCTTCTTTAGGGAGGGAGATTCCTGTGCCCCAACAACCACCCTCAGTCCTCGGAGTGGTCAGTATTGAGTATTAGCATCCTAAAAACTCAAGGTCTGGCCACGGACAGAAAAGGTAAAGTGGATGTGCTTGGGGAGGTCTCCACAGCACACGCACTCAGATGGATGGAAAAGACTTCCCTGATGTAGCTATGGTTTCAGACAGGGAGTCTCAGAGGAAAGAACTGAGAGGAAGACTGGAGGCTGGGGACTTACTGCACCGTGCGCCGAAGTGGGTGGAAGGTCGGAGATCCTGGTTCTTTCTCGGAGGGGAGGGGAAAGGAGCGGTCCTTGCAGACTTCTAACTCCTTCCGGGTTTTCGGCACCAAAATGTAAGGTATTTTTCCCCGCTGAGAAGGAAGGAACGGGGCTCAGAGCCACGAAGTGTGGAATAACAATAAGGCTTTATTGAGTACAGAGCGCGCATCCTGCCAGCAAGGTTCCCTGGCCCCGAGGTAAGATGGAAGCCAGGGAAGTTGCAAAGATTAAACAGTGTGGGAGATATTTAAAGGGTCCCTCTAGGGAAGTGGAGCTAACATGACGTGGTGAAATTCCACTGGCTGGCAGACAATCGCTTTTTTCCAAATGGTTCTTGTGAAGCCTCCTTTCAGCGCACTTGGTTGTGGGCAGTCCTAGCCAAAGTTCGTGCGTCTGAGTTCCCCATGTGACCATCCCCCATTATCCATCAACCTTACAAGAAATGTTCTGTAAATTTCTGTTATGTCCATTTGGCCCAGTGGTGTTGTTTAAGGCTGATTATTTCTTTACTGATTTTCTGTTTGATCGATCTAGAGCCATCAATGGTGTATTGAGATCTCCAAGTATAAATATCTTTTTGTTTCTATTTTTAGATCAGATAGTACAGTGGTCCCCAACCCCCGGGCCATGTTCTGGTACTGCTCCGTGGGCCATTTGGTACCAGTCCGCAGAGAAAGAATAAATAACTTACATTATTTCCATTTTATTTATATTTAAGTCTGAATGATGTTTTATTTTTTTTAAATGACCAGATTCCCTCTGTTACATCCATCTAAGACTCACTCTTGACGCTTGTCTAGGTCATGTGATACAGTTATCTGTCCCACCCTAAAGGCTGGTCCGTGGAAATATTTTCTGACATTAAACCAGTCCGTGGCTCAAAAAAGGTTGGGGACCACTGAGCTAGTAGATACCATATATTTGGTGCTCCCTGGTTCGGTGTGTACAAATTTAAAAGTGTTATGTTTTCTTGATATAGTGTCCCCTTTATCATTATGAAATGACTATCTTTGTCTCTGGTTACCTTTGTTGTCTTGAAGTCAGCATTGTCAGATATGAGTATGGCTACAACTGCTTTTTTTCAGGTATTATTTGCTTGAAGAATCATTTTCCAACCTTTCACTTTGAGTCTACTTTTGTCTTTGCAGCATAGGTGTGTCTCTTAAAGGCAACATATGATTGGATTTTGCTTTTGATCCAATCTGCTACTCTGTGTCTCTTTACTGGTGAGTTTAATACATTTACATTTAGGGTTATTACTGAAACTTGAAGATTTTCTATAGCCATTTTACATATTGTTTTCTAATAGCTCTGTGTCTTCTTTAGTTCTCCTCATTAGTTTTTCTGTCAGTTTATTTTTGTTATTGTTGTTTGGTGGTATTCCATACTTTTTTCCCTGTTTCTTCTTTTTTTAAGCTAAGTGTTTCCATGTTAGCATTTTCATGGGTGGTTACTTTTAGGTTATTAAAAGAAAAAATTGTCATATTTACAAAAGTCCATTATCATATGAGTGCTTCTGCACTCTATCCTCCTTTGCTACTGCTCATCTTTATCTTCTCCCTTTTTATATAATTGTTGTCACAAATTATCCTTGTTTTGATTGTGATCTTGTTGGAACTTTCACTTGTAGTTTTTCTTTGTTTTGTTATTTTTATCTGGTCAAATAACCCCCTCTAGTACTTCCTGCCATGGGAGTTTTCTGGTGATAAATTCCCTCAGCTTCTCCATATCTGTAAAAATATTTTATTTTTTCTTCATATTTGAAGGATAGCTTTGATGGATATAGTATTCTTGGCTGGTAATTTCTCTCTTTCCATACCTGAAATGTTTGGTTCCACTCTCTTCTGGCTTGTATAGTTTCTTCTGAGAAATCTGATAATTACCTAGTGTGCCTTCCCTTATATGTTATATTCTTCTTTTCCCTATCTGCCTTGAGGAATCTTTCTTTGTCATTGATTTGTGACAATTTTATTATGATGTGCCTTGGAGTAGATCTGTTTTAGTTGAGGTAACTCAGTATTCTGTTTGCTTCTTGGATTCGAGGCTTTCTTTCCACAGGCTTGGGAAGTTCTCATCAATTATTTGTTTAAATAGGTTTTCCATTCCCTTTTCTCTCTCTTCTTCTTTTGATATATGCATTATTCTTATATTGCTCTTTCTGATGGAATCAGACAGTTCTTATAGAGCTCTCTCATTTTTTTTAACTTGTGAGTCTCTCCCATCTTTGCTCTGTAGTATCTCTATTTGCTTGTCTTCGATGTCACTGATTCTCTTCTCTATCTGGCTTGTTCTATTAGCTAAACTTGTTACCTAATTTTTCAGTTCATGTATTAAGTTCTTCAATTCTGTTTGGTTCTTTTTTAAAGTTTCAACCTCCTTGGTGAAGTACTCTTTTTGTTCATTAATTTGTTTTTTGAACTCATTAAATTGACTATCATTGTTTTCTCACAACTCATTGAGTTTTTATAGAACTTCAATTTTGAATTCTTTATCACTTAACTCCAAGGTTTCCATGTAATTGAGTTTTTTTCCAGAGATTTTTCATTATCTGTTTGAACTACATCTCTGTCTTGTGTAGCCATGAAGTATGATTTCTTCTTCTTTGGTGGCATTTGAGAGTGGTAGTGTTAAGAACCCTAATAAGAAACAATTTTTTTCCAGTAGATGTCGTTTTATTACAAGTTTTGGCTCTGTAAAATTCTTGGGCAGTCCTCTGCTATTCTAGTTACATAGTCAGGGCCACAGTTGCATTAATAGGTAGGGCATGTTGTGGGGGCTTTACAGTTTCAGCTTTATGACTTTGCAGCTTTATAGCTTTAGCAGTGGCAGTTTCAAGTCTTTAGTCATTCTTGCTTATGTCTCAGCAAACCAGGGGATCAGACATGAGTACCTCCACCTCTCTGGGGAGAGAGTGGCTCCAGAGAGTCAGCTGTGGGGGTCCACCACTGCCCTTCTTTGTATTACATGAGAAGGGAGGTACTATCTGAAAGGCTGGAGGGCACACTTTGGTCTTCCCTGACACTGCACAGAGTCTGGGCCACTGGTAGAGCACTGGCTGCAGTGAGTGCACTTGAGCACTGTGGGTCTAGCATGTGCAACACTGTGTGAGCTAATATCTGTTACCTAGCACCCACCAATGGAGCACGCACCTTGCTGCATGAGCCAGGTACTGTGGGTCCAACATGTGCTGATCAAACGAGTGCTCCAGACTAAGCATGAGCCTTCTGCTGCTGACCACAAGCCAGGCATTGTGGGAAGTCTTCAGTAACCCTGCACCTCATTGTGTCTGCCTTAGTTCAGCTCCTTCCCCACTGCCCTTCAGTCTCTCTGTGTCTCCTGGCTCAGAATAAAACTTGCTCCCTGAATCCAGCAAGGAGAAAGAAAAATTCAGTTCTCTGCTTTCTAGCCTCTCCAAATTTCACCACAAAAGCACTTTATCTTCCACCTCCCACTTCAACCTGTCCCACCTTCAGTCCATTTGTTGCATGGATCTTTTAGGCAATGCTCCGAGCTCAGCTGGGGTTCCTTCATTTCATTATATTCATTCAAATTGTTGAAATTTTAAGGGAAGAGAAATTTGAAATTTTAAGGGAAGAGAAATTTTGGTAATTTCTAACAAAAATTAGATTGCAAGTATCGTCCAAAACATGACTTCATAAAAGAGAAAACTGTTCATGTGTCAAAAGAATGGGAATGTTTTCAGATTGAGGCATCAGGGAAAAAAATAGGTACAACAAGCTTCTTTAAAGAAAAAAAATGAAAATATTTTTCATCAAAAGCTCAAAACATTTGTAAATAGAACTTAAAAAATGTGAGCAGAATTCATAACAAAAGTAATAGATATGATGAATGAAAAATATTTAAGTACTACTTGTAGAGTATGTAATACAGTTTACAGCCTGGCAGAAAGATATAAACCATTTTTAGACATAGAAGATGAGATAGAAGTGCAAATTGAAAATAGATTTGATATGAGAATAGGATCACATTCATGTAAAAAAAAACATTGTAAAAGTCATTGATTTCATTGCAAAGAAAATTTAAAAATATATATTTACCAAAATTGTTGAAAATAATCTGAAAATATGATTATTGACAAAGCTTCAATAATATCTTGAAAACCAGTTATTATACTTTTCTTAAAAGTTGAAGATTCAGTTACATCACCAACAATTTTCATTGAGCTAGTTGAACTGGAAAAATAAGATACAGAAACAAAATTTTTTTCTGTTATAGAAAGCTTAAATAATATTGGGCTTACTAAGAACTATCTAGAAAAAACTTTAACAGGATTTTGCTCCAATGGTACTAGTGTTATGCTTGGGAGAAAATTGGGAGTGAGCACTAAGATAGCAAAAGAGTTTCCAAACATAATAATATGACACTGTTTAAACCATCACCTCCATCTTGTTTTAGATGATTTAAGAGAGGAAATAAAGCAAGTAAATCATTTAAAAATATTTATTAATAAGATATATACTATTTTTCATTAATTCAATAAAAACCAAATTGAACTTACCAAAATATCTGAACAATTTGGAATTGAAATTACAAAGATTGGTAGAGTTTTGGGACCAAAATACACTGCCTGTAGTTTAAGGTCAACCTTAGCTGTGTGGTGTGCTTATCCTGTGCTACCTCACTATTTTTACTCAAATAAAAAATACTTAGGTATGGCTGCCCATCATGAAAATATATTTTTATAACTGATTTGGCATTGATGATTAATATTTTAAACAAAATTTCCCTTCTTTCAAAGGCCCTGCAAGCAAAAAATATAGACATAATAAAGGCTAAAAACCTCATGATAAAATCTATTAAAGCATTTCAAAAGCTTGGAAAGGAAAAGGGTCCATACAAAAAAAAAAAAAAAAGGTGATGAATTAATTACTTCAGAAACATTCAAAAATATAAAATTTGTCTAAAATCATCTATTTGTCAGGCTTTCTCAGGATTTTTAGAGAACATCATAACAAATTTGAAAAAAAGGACTAATGGATTGTGAATATTTAAAAGCTAGTTGTAGCCAATTTCAAGATAGGAAATAATTATAATGTCTCAATTTTTTGGAGACAGGTTAATGGAATATTGAAGAAGTACTAGTTTTATGGAAAGCAGCTGAAAAACAATTGCTCATATTCAATGACATTTTAATCACCAATTTATATTAATGATTATTGAGATTTTGTGGGAAACGTTTTTAAAAATTCCCAGAACTATGTAATTCCTGAAAGTGTTCAAATATTGTCAGAACAATTGCTATATGTTCAGCAGAAGCAGAAAGAGGTTTTTCAAAGATGAACATAATATGCTCAGAGAAGAGGAGTTGCCTAGCTGTTTCTAATATATCAAACACAACCATTAGTCTAATTGGCCTACCTCTCAAGGAATAGGATTTTACTCTTACAGTGAAAGGACAGCTAAGGATAAATCACACAGATGGTAATGCTTGGATAAAAGTGAAAAAAAATTGCAAATGAAGATGCCAGTCAAGAACAATATGGAAATACCTTAAATAAGTTTTAATTGGTTTTTTTGTCAGGTATTATTTAATATTTTTTCATTAATATTTTAAACCTCTTTATTTTTTTGTGACAGAGAGAAACAGAGAGACAGAGTGAGGGACAGATATGGACAGACAGGTAGGAAGGGAGAGAGATGAGAAGCATCAATTCTTTGTTGCAGCTTCTTTAGTCTCCTTAGTTGTTCACTGATTGTTTTCTCATATGTGCCTTGACTGGAGAAGTGGGGGCTACAGCAGAGCAAGTAACCCTTTGCTCAAGCCAGCGACCTTGGGCTCAACCCAGGTGAGTCAGCACTCAAGCCAGTGACCTCACAGTTTTGAACCTGGGTCTTCTGTGTCCGGGTCTAATGCTCTATCCACTGTGCCACTGCCTGGTCAGGCTAAGCCTCTTTCTTATAACATAATCTAGTTTTGTGTACCTCTTTTATTGTTCTTATTTAAGTATTAAATGCATGAAATAATAAACTACCTTTTAGTATATCATTTTTATACTGAAAATAGTCATTAGGTCAGAGAACTAGTTGTTAAATTATTTGAATCATACCACTGGTTAGAATGTTATTTAAATATATTATAGTCAAGTGTCAACAAGTGAGACATTCTATTTAATGAGACCAAAATAATAAAGAAGATTTCTAGAGAAATATTTATATACTAGTCAAGATAAAAGACATGATATAAATGGGCAAAAATAATTTTGAAGATAAGGAAAGAAGCTAGAGATTGGCAAAAGACTGGAAACCTCATGATAAAATCTATTAAAGCATTTCAAAAGCTTGGAAAGGAAAAGGGTCCATACAAAAAAAAAAGAGATGATAAATTAATTACTTCAGAAACCTTCAAAAATATAAAATTTGTCTAAAATCATCAATTTTCCAGGCTTTCTCAGGACTTTTAGAGAACATCATAACAAATTTGAAAAAAAATACTAACGGATTGTGAATATTTAAAAGCTAGTTGTAGCCAATTTCAAGATAGGAAATAATTATAACTGTAGAAGCTAGGTAATGAATGGGTCATTATACTACTTTTGCATATAAATTTTTCTATAATAGAGTTTAAAAGAGAAAGAAAGAGAAGAGGAGAAAGAAGATAGCTCCTTGCACTGTACCCAGAGGTGAGGGCTCTCTGTCTCTCTATTATATCAGCACAATTTCTAAATCTTGGTCTAGGCTTGAACAGAGTTGGGCACAAAGGCACTCCACAGAAATCTACCAGTAACCCAAAAAAACTTCTACAGTCTCCAGATAAGGAAAATACTGGTTCTCATTGATAACACTCTTCCATACGTGCTTTTTTTTTAAGAACCTAAATTTTAGACAAATGTTTGAGTCTTTGTTGTGTTTTCCCTTTGCAAAGTAGAGAAAGGAGAATTCCTTTGCTATTTAGGTGGGGGGGGGTCTTAATATCTCAAAATATTGCATGCCTTGCTTTGTTTATAAACTGCACCACTGTTCCTTTGTCACAAAACTTCAAGTATACAACTGTCTTAAAACTAATCAGTGAATATGAAGCCTGGCCAACAGAAATTATCCATACTGAAAAAAGAGAAAAATAAGAATGGCATGGGGGGAGGGTGGCAAGAGGAGACAGATCCAGAAGCGAACATCCAAGAGATGTGAATTAATATCAAATAGTTTAATATAGAAGTATTTTGTGTCCTTGAAAAAGAAGAGAGACAGGAAAAATAGAACAGGGCATAACAATATTTGAAGATATAATGTCCAAGGATTTTCTAAAATTAATGACAGATATCACCAAAACACAGATTCAAGAAGCCCAGGGAGAACCAAGTAGAACAAAAAAACAAAATAGAATAAGTATATCATATTCAAATCACTGAAAACTA
The DNA here is from genome assembly GCF_036850765.1 of Saccopteryx bilineata. Taxonomy (NCBI): domain Eukaryota; kingdom Metazoa; phylum Chordata; class Mammalia; order Chiroptera; family Emballonuridae; genus Saccopteryx; species Saccopteryx bilineata. The sequence continues at coordinate 232,757,440 of NC_089492.1, forward strand.
AGACAAAGAAAAAGCTTTTCCTGCTAGAGAAAAAATTTTAAATGCATTTTCTATAGTTATGGAAATATATTTTTTGGTTCTTTAATTAAGAAAACTTCAGTAGAAGAGATTACATACAGAATAACAAGGCTAAGTATTATATAAAACTTCTTATCAAAAGCTATGTACCCCTATGTTCATTGCAGCATTTATTTACAATAGTCAAGATTTGGAAGAAACTCAAGTGTCTATCAGTGGATGAGTGCATGAAAAATGCTGTGGTACATTTACACAATGGAATACTACTCAGCCATATAAAAGAAGGAAACAGTATGGTTGGACCTGGAGAGTATTGTGCTGAGGAAAATAAGCCAGTCAAAGAAAGACAAGTACCATATGATTTCACTTACATGTAGAATCTAATGAACAAAATAAACAAACAAACAAGAAACAGTCACATAAATACAAAGAATAAACTGACAGCCATCAGAGGGGGAGTGGGAGGGAATTGGGGTTGGAATTTGGGGGCTGGGTAAAAAAGGTAAAGGAATTAAGCAAAGAAAAAATTCAGACAAAAACAACAGTATGGTGATTATAAAAGAGAAAGGGGAGTTGGAAGCATAGACGAGGGTAATAGGGAGATAAATGGTTCCTCAATAAACCGAAACTGGGAGAACTTGTGTCCAGAAGATTACAGGAATGTTAAAAGAAGTTCTCCAGGCAGAATGATTATGTCACACTAAATATGGAATCTTCACAAAGAAACAAAGAATAAAACACTGGTAATAAAATAAAGATAAAATAATTTTCTTACCTTTAATTGCTCTAACAATGTGATTGTCCAGAGCAAAAATTGTTGCAATGTATTTTGTGTTTGTATCAGATGTAATATATATGTGTGTGTGTAATATACACACACACATATATATGGAAACAAAGCACAAAATATACATGAAAGGGATATATTATTTGAAAGTAGGATGTCAAGAAAAAGATAAAATACAGACTGTGATAAATGAAACTAATTTTATTACAGATGAATCTCATAACTACAAAAAATAATACAAAAAGAAGTATTGAACTACATATTTTGGAAAACATCTTCGACAGGATACTGTAAGGCTAAAAGCAAAAGAAACTAATACCATTTTGTAGTAGCAAATTGTTTTTCACCAGCACATATGTACTGATTCTCAAAGTTCTTTATTTGTATACTAGGATTGAACAAATAAGCAAACAGGTGAAGTGAGAGCCATGTAGAACTAAAGACATTAGAAATAAGAAATAATTGCCTGACCTGTCGTGGTGCAGTGGATAAAGCGTCGACCTGGAAATGCTGAGGTCGCCGGTTCGAAACCCTGGGCTTGCCTGGTCAAGGCACATATGGAAGTTGATGCTTCCAGCTCCTCCCCCCTTCTCTCTCTCTCTCTCTCTCTCTCTCTCTCTCTCTCTCTGTCTCTTCCTCTCCTCTCTAAAAAAATGAATAAATAAAAAAAATTTAAAAAAGAAATAAGAAATAATAGAAGACTAAAATGAACAGTGTGAAGCAGAACTGATGTCAGAACTATCAATATGGAGTTGCAGTTTCAAACAAGCACATACATACACATACAGAAAAATACATAGATGTAGAAATAAATGTAGATGTCTGTCATGTATTAATGAGTATAAAGGAGCCAACCTGAAAGAGCTCTTAATAGCCAAATTTGGAAAAATTTGAACCATAAAATATATAATGAATGTACTGTATTATAAAACAATATTTAAAAATCCCTAAGTCTACACTGATATAATTAAATAATTGAATAAATGGGAGGAAAAAATGCTTCCTTATAGAATTCTAATTAAGAAATGTAGAAAGAATAAGGGAAATAAAAAATCACCATTATAACACCACCATACCTTGTTTTTAGGAAAAATCCATTAATAGCTAAATTGATGGACAAAGTATAAGAAAAACAGGATATCTGTTTCAAAGTATCTCTCACAATACTTAGATAGCACAAAGGGAATCATAGTAATGTTTGGAGAATCTTGGCAGACAGCATTATCCAAGGTTAACATTATTGCTAATACATTTCAACATTGTGAAAACCATGTGATGATGCTCTGAGAAGGGTATAACCTCTGTGGAATCCTTCCCAATAATGTATAACTAACTGCAAGCTAATCATGAGAAAATATCAGAGAGATATTTTGCAACATGAATGGCCAGTACTCTTCAAAGTGCCAAGGTCATGAAAGACAAAGATTGAAGAACTCTCAATATTGACGAGATAAGTCGCAAAAATTAAATACTGAATTCGATCCTGGAAGAGAAAAGGAACATCAGAGAAACAATTGATAAAATTCAAATGAATTATCTAGTTAATAATACTTTACCTAGATTAATTTCTTAGTTTTAGTAAATTTTTTTGGTTATATAAGATGTTAACATAACGGGAAGCTGGGTAAGGTTCTAATTCTTCTGTAAAGACAATATATCTTAAAATTTAAAAGGTGAAACAAAAGCAATATATTTTAAGTGAATTTATTGGGATGACATTGGTTTGTAAAACCATACAAGTTTCAAGTGCACAATTCAATAAACTATGATTTGACCACTATATCATACACCCTCTGCCCCTAGCACCATCTCTTTCCCATTTTCCCCACCTCTGTCTGCCTCCACCTAACTCCCACCCCCACCCCCACCTTCTGTCCATCACTGCACAGTTGACTGTGTCTATATGTTTGTGTTTTGGCTAATCCTTTTGCCTTCTTTCATCCAGTCCCCCCAAATCCCTCCTCTCTGACAACTGTCAGTCTGTTCTACATATTCATATTTCTGTTTCTATTTTATCAGTTTATTTTTTCCAATACATTCTACATATAAATTATATCATATGTTATTTCTTTTTTTGACTGGTTTATTTCACTTAGCATAATAATCTCTATGTTCATCCATGCTGTCACAAAAGGTAAGATTTCCTTTTTATAGCTGTATACCTTTCTGTAGCTGTACCACAGATACTTCTATCCATTCATCTACTGATGGGCACTTCAACTGTTCCTAGATCTTAGCTATTATAAATAACATTGTAATGACCAAGGATTACATATATGCTTTTGAATTAGTGTTTCAGGATTCATAGGATATATTCCCAAGAGTGAAATTACTGGGTCTAAAAGTGTGAGAGTGTACTGTGAGAACATGCAGAGTTAGAATAGCAATCAGAGACAGCAAGATGCTATAGGGCAAAAGCCCTGAGCAGAGGAGAGTCCAGGGCCCTCTCTAACCATGTACTGGAAATAGTGCATGCTGGAAACAGAAAAACAGCTGGATAAGATTTGGCAACAGAACATATTTATGCTCTCAGAACAGAGATTAGAAGTCAGCATGTGCCTTGTCCTTTACTTCACCTCCTGAAAACTTCTTTCTGCTTCCTTGAGTTATTTGTACTTGCTAATAAATATCTGAGTAAGGCTGGGGATGGAGCTTCAGTCCTTGAATCTGCTGACCAGGACTGTTGCCTCCCCTCGGTCCCTCGATGCATTTCATCTGGTCTCCAAGTAGTTTTTGTTGCCGTGACAAGTGGTGCCCCATGTGAGGAGCAGGAACCAAATGACAGGTTTGGTAGTCTGAGTAGTCATTGTCACTGTGACAAAAAACAGTTCCATTTTTAAGTTTTTGATAAATACTGTTTTCCACGGTGGTTGCACCAGTCTGCATTCCCACCTATAGTGCACGAGGGTTGTCTTTTCTCCACATCCTCACCAGCACTTGTTTGTTGTTTTTATTGATGAAAGCCATTCTTGCAGGTGTCAGGTGAAATCTCATTATGGTTTTAATTTTTATCTTTCTGATTATAGTGACAGTGAGCATTTTTTCACATGTTTATTGGCTGTCTGCATGTTCACTTCGCAAAAGTGTCTATTTAGATCCTTTGCCCATTTTATAATTGGATTGTTTGTCTTCTTGGTGTTGAGTTGAAAGGGTTCTTTATAAATATATGATATTAATCCATTGTCAGATGTATTGGTGAATATATTCTCCCATTCGGTGGGTAGTCTTTTCATTTTGTTAATGGTTTCTTTTGCTGTGCAAAAGCTTTTTAGTTTGATGTAGTCCCACGTGTTTATTTTTTCTTTTGTTTTCCTGAGGAGATATATCATCAAAAATATTGCTACAAGAGATGTCTGAGATTTTACTTCTTGTTTTCCTCTAGGATTTTGATGAATTAATGACTTACACTTAAGGTTTTTTAAAATCTGTTTTAAGTCTATTTTTGTGTATGATATAAGTTGATGGTCTAGTTTTATTTATTTGCATCAAAATTGTGGTCCAATTTTCTCAACACCATTTATTGGATAGAATATCTTTACTCCACTGTATATTCTTCCTCACTTTGTCAAATATTAATTGACCACAAAGGCATGGGTTTGTTTCTGGGCTCTTTGTTCTGTTTCAATGATCTATACGCTTCTTTTGTGTCAGTACCAGGCTGTTTTTATTACAATGGTTTTGTAGTATAGTATGATATCAGGTATTGTGATACTTCCCACTTTATTCTCTTTCTCAAGATAATAAAAAATTCAATAAAATAACCAAATGGGCTAATTGTGTGTGTGTGTGTGTGTGTGTATAATTAATGCATTAGCACTCTTAGAATGTACTAAAGTTTTTCTCTAAAACCACCAAACTTCAGAATAATATTTACTCTCAGAAGAGTGTCTGGTATTTACCTGGAACTCAATAACTATTAGTAGAAAGGGTTGACAGAAAGTAAGGCTGTCCTCTCTTGAAAATCAGTGACCTCCATCCAACATTCAGTTTTTTTCATTTTTCTTATGATACAGAATCTGTGAGTCAAGGCTTATATTTTTTCCTTTTCCCAGGACTATACTTACACAAATTATTCTCCAACTCACATTAGGTAACAGCCTTGCTTCATAAATACAATGCTGACAGAACTGTACTATTTATAGTCCTTTGGCTCCAAAAGACATTTCCCCTCTCATTAATTTGTTTCCTTTTGGTCCCAATCCCCACCCTTTTATGAAACAATGTGTAATAGGGACAAATCTTCCCCTGATTTGCTCATGTTTAGGAGGAAACTGAGAGCCTGGAAAACTATACTTCATATACCAAGATGATGCCAGCCAAGCCCTGGCAAGAAAATGATTGAACATTCTCAGATTAATTTCATGGCTATTTGTTTCATCCCAGAATCACATTAGGCACAAGCCTCCAAATTGAAATTGTATCACTGTCCTTGCTACCCAGGTAAGGGCAGTGAAAAATGAGTATAGTCTTCACCATCTAATGATAAATAATGACTTTTTCCTTCACAACTGAGATGTATTTTATAGCATCATCAGAGAAGTCCAATTACCAAACAAAACGATAAGATATATCAGGACACAAGGAGCTTAGATCAAACTCACAAGAAATAGGCATTTGCATCTGCGCCATCCTTCAGTGTCACTGCAGTAATAGCTATGTGACAACTGGAAGGTGCATAATGAATATTCCATTAAATATTCATTTGGATTGTAAATAACTTAAAATTTTAAACTACCCAGTAAAAGATTAAAAGAGAGGGGTGCAAACAGGTCTGAATTCTAAAGAACTGACAAGCAAAGTTGGAAAGAAAAATAATGTAGAGAACACTTAAAACTAACTAGGTAAAAAATAAATGCTATGGGCCCACAAAGACAGGAAAGGGAGCATTTGCTTTTAGGGATTTGACAGGGCAAAATTGGCTTTCACAAATTTTGATCTGTAATTATCCAGGTGGACTAATATTATGCTTTCTGCAGTAAAGTCATTCTTGCAATCACATTTTTTTACACTAATAGTCCCTTAACTATAAGTGGAATATTTTAACATTTAGAGGTCTTCCTAATTGTGAGCTTATTTCTTGTTTTTGGCTTATATGACTCATTGATCTAGGTACTGAATCAAGACTTTGACTACTAGAGATCCTTATTTATTAGTTTGGTCTAATCATTCCAGTATCCATTAAAAGAAATAGCAATAATAACCTGTTGAGGATAGTAGCAAAAATTTTAAAAATTAAAAAAAAACTGAATTAGAAAGAGATCATGGAGTATGGAATGAGAATTAAGATTCACTAAGTCACTGAGTACCAACCAAGAACCAGGTGCCATAAGAACTAAACAGTTACAGGCCCTGGCCGGTTGGCTCAGCGGTAGAGCGTCGGCCTGGCGTGCGGGGGACCCTGGTTCGATTCCCGGCCAGGGCACATAGGAGAAGCGCCCATTTGCTTCTCCACCCCCACCCCCTCCTTCTTCTCTGTCTCTCTCTTCCCCTCCCGCAGCCAAGGCTCCATTGGAGCAAGGATGGCCCGGGCGCTGGGGATGGCTCCTTGGCCTCTGCGCCAGGCGCTAGAGTGGCTCTGGTCGCGGCAGAGCGACGCCCCGGAGGGGCAGAGCTTCGCCCCCTGGTGGGCAGAGCGTCACCCCTGGTGGCGTGCCGGGTGGATCCCGGTCGGGCGCATGCAGGAGTCTGTCTGTCTCTCCCTGTTTCCAGCTTCAGAAAAATACAAAAAAAAAAAAAAAAAAAAAAAAAAAAGAATAAAGAAAAAAGAAATTAAAAAAAAAAAAAAGAACTAAACAGTTACAAACATAATCTTAATTTATAACAACCATGACTAGTTGAAATTAGCACAACCTGATATAGTAGGCAATTAGACATAAGCAGAGTAGAAATGCCAAATATAGAAGGTCACTAGCCCCAGGTGCCTGGCAACAGACACCCTGATATTAACACCAGTACTAGCATGAAATTTCTGGCAGACTGCCATCAGTCTGAGGACTGGCAATTAAAAACCACTAGTTTAGATCCCGTGACTTTTTATATTGCTGGTCATGTGAGTTCAGACCCTCCCCTGACCTTTCTCCTAGTAATGTAGGTAGAGTGCAGAGCGCATTCCTAACAGCTGTGGCTGATGCAATGCTGTGAGAACACTCCAGCACCTGAAACCCTCCTAGGCACACCCAGGAAGGAAGCTTGCCAGCTATAAGAAAGTGACTCAGCACTAACCAGGCAGCTCCTTGACCTTTTCAGCCATTGGCTGTGAAGGACACACTGCAACACCTTATAGGCTGAACCTGTGCATGTTAGCTTACTTCCTGAATAAAGTGGATCTGAGTCACTGAACCTGGTCCCCGAGTCGGGTCTTTGTGTCTCTGTCGTCCTCACCCTCAGCAGGACTTGTCAACAAGTAAGATGAGACCTTGCCTCCAGGTTGACCTTTCTTGGAGTTGCTGGTCATGTGGTTTAAACCAGTGGTTTTCAACTGCTGGTCCGTGGACCAATGCTGGTTTGCCAGAAATTTTGTGCCAGTCTGCCCAAGAGTTTACCACCCTGATATTAACACCAGTACTGGCATGAAATTTCTGGCAGACTGCCATTAGTCTGAGGACTGGCAATTAAAAACCACTAGTTTAGATCCCGTGACTTTTTATATTGCTGGTCATGTGAGTTCAGACCCTCCCCTAACCTTCCTCCTAGCACATCATTAGTCATGTGGTAGACCCTCTTAGAGAAGGAACAAGGGGCCAGAAAATAGCCTCATATGACTTCCATACAACTCTTGTATGACCAGTCCCTTAGCATTAAATCCTCAAGACAATGAAGTTCTGGCCCACATCAAATAATAGGAACAAAGCCTCCAGTCTGTTGATCTCAGAGACAGAGTTTTGGTCAAACTAGAGATGACATTTTGACCTCAGTTGTGTTTCAGTCTCAGGCCCAGAAATGTGGCAACACCAGATAAAATGATGCCATGGCTGGCATCAAGACCAGCTGCAATGACTAATAACCCTTATCCTAGTACCAATCAATCAGTAGAGACCACAACCCTGAAAGGACACATCTAGAAAACTGATGACTAGTCTCTTGAGATCCTCTCCTGAGACCTCCTCTAAAATCCCCACCTTTAAAAGCCCTTAAGACAAAGGACGGAGTATACACTCCCTCTCTGGAATACTACAATACCTTCTGCCTCTCTTGCCCTAGGCACATTTCCTTTGCCTTTCTTTCTCCTAAGTTCCAAGGTTCCTTCTTTCACCTCTGTAACTTGTTTCCTGAGTCCACATGCCAAGCTGGCTCCCTTCTTCTACTGCTTACTTCTTCTTCCTCTGTGACTTTCTAACTAAACTTTAGCTTGTTTAGTTGAGTCTTGGCTCTGAATTCTTTCTTAGCCAAAACTCAAGGACCAAGGTATAATAACATCTGGTACCTGAAAAGGTCTGCCGAAGGAGGATGCCCGAGTTCAGGCAAAGAAAGTTTATTAGAGGATCATCTGCCAGGCTGACTCCTAAGGCAGAGGTCAGCAACCGGTTCTCTAACAGGAAGGGTTAAATAAGGAATTTGAGGGTAGGGGCTGGTAGTCTTTTGGGGGGGGGATTAACTGTAAGTAAACTAGAGGACCTTCCTCACCCAGTTGAGTCAGTCCAGATGCCTGAGATAAGGTGATCTGAAACGTCTAGTCTGTCAATGTCCCTTTGTCCACTTAAGTAAGGAGGGGGTATTGGGCAAATAAGTTTGTAAAATCTGTATTTCCTGGTTTTGCTCATTTTTATTGATAAAAATGGAGCTGCCCACGTGAATGGCCATTGCTCAGGTGATACGGCTAATTTCCTTTCTGCTTGGGAAGGGGCTTGGTTATGCTAATGTGCTAGAGGAGGGATTGTGGTGCCAATAAAGGTTTTAAAAAGAGGAGCTAGGAGGCCATTTTGAGAAGAGACCACATTGTTGCAGGGCAGAGGGCCATGTGGTTGCAGAGAATTCAGCCAAGATGGAGGTATGCAGAGGGGTCTTTGATTCTAGGAAAACTTGGATGTGTCAGTAGCTTTGTGAGCACTGAATGAGTGGGTTTTAGAACCCAGTGTGTTTGTGTTGACTCACTTGCCAAGTGCGAGCTAGGAATAAAGGTAATGGCCCACCAGTTCTTGGTTCCATTATTTCATTATGATCTATCCGAATCAAATGTGAACCTGCACAGGCCAGGCAGCTCTGATGGCCGTGGCTACTGGCCTTACAAGGGGTCAGCCCCCGCCTGCAAACTTTCAGTACCATTCACTGTTAACAAATCACTTTTCAGTGAAGGAAATGAAGTTCAGAAAAGTTAAAAAAAAATTGCCAAAAGTCACACAGTAGTTTAGAGATAGAACCCAAATTTAAATCCAGGCCTACATTTTTATTATCTCACATAGTCTTATTTGTCCCTGTGAAAGCCATAACAGATCATAATTTAAAAATGTAAAAGTCACAGGCAGATTGAGGTCAGATTTTATATACCCAGCACCTTGTAAAATTGTGTGACATATAGTATACACTCAATTAATACTTGCTAAAGGAAAGAAGGAAGGGTGAGAGAGAGGGATAGAAAGGAAAGAAGAAACAGGAGAACCACCCTCCCACTCAATATTAAATTATTTTTAGTAAAATTATAAGTAAAGATAGTTAAAGATAATTTTAAGAAAATACATATAAATATAAAATGAACATATGCCAAAAATTTTAACTCATTAAATGAGAGAACCAATAAGATGTTACATATGGTTCAAAAGGGAACTGAAAGAATCACACATGTGTAGAACATAAGGAATGCTGAAATGCATTTCCTTAATAGATGCAAAACTGGTTAATGCCCACAAAGCAATAATCAATCACATTTCCAGAGGATGCAATTTGCATTTCTATGGACAACCATCATTTGCATTACTATTTGTATTATGCAACATAATAGAGTTGTAAAATAGCTCAGACAGAAGAAAGGTGGTGAAAATCCAGAAGGATACAAAATACAAAAGATTTAGTAATCTTTCTTTGCCCATTTGAATCCTTCACAATTTTTGTCCATTACTTTAGAGCATAAAATCTAGAACCACTTAAACCTTAAAGTCCATTGCCATTACTTTACTGGTTGTTTTCATTTCATTTCCTTTGTGGGAGGTGCATTAATCTCCCTATTCATAGATATTTCCTTGTCCAATAATAAATATTATATACTGTATGTAGTGCATTACATCATTTAAAACTACTTAGCAATTTATTGTCTGAAAATGATTAATAAACATCAGAAAATACCTCCCCTGTGTTCAGGATGTATTTGATAGAGAACTAAGCTAAGTATGGAATGGCATTCGCCTACTTTGTATGAATGCTCCTGCTATGGTGGGTCTAATCTTGCCTCCTACTTGAGATGAGGGAATTGTGTAGGTGGAGGAGACTCCCAGAATGATAGAAGGACCTTCTGTTCATCTGTTGCTTATTATACAATCTGTAAAGGGGCAAACCTTGCCAGCACATGTCAGCACAACACTAAAAGTTATGCATGAGTAGCAATTTAGGGGCCTTCATAGCAGCTGGTAGAGTGCTGCCCATCTAGGATTTTGCTAAACTTGTTTTGAAAAGACACTATGAAACTTTATGCCAGCAATCACATTAGGCTGTTGGCAGCATAGGGATTATTCTGTTGTCCTAGAAAACAATAGAAACATAATAAAAAGAAGCCCTTCTTATTTCACTACAGTGGCCTCCTCAGCACAACAGAAGACTCCAGCATTATTTGTTGAAATGTGGCCAATTTTAGGGGAAAAAAAATACTTCAAGAGTGTTTTAATTATGCATGAAAACAATGGTACTTTAAGTAATTGAAAACCTGAATGATAATAACAGCTACTGTAACATTATTTTTATTACTGTACAATTTATATCCAGAATATGTCCTAAAAGGATTTAAGATGATTCAAAATTTATTCAATCAGGATTGTGCTAAGACAGAAACATTTGGGCTGTGATAACTGGAAGAGCATTTGTTTCCTTGCTGATAGCAGTTCCAATAGAGTCACTGGGCAGTAGACGGACTCCACTGAGCAAGGGTTTAATATCAAATAAGGAAAATAGATGCACAAATATATACCACTTTTTCAAGTGCTTTGGCAGTGAATGAAGAAAGGTAAAAAGAAAAAGCCAGAATTGAAGAACGTTCTCTCCTCTCCTTTTTTTTTCCTCAATAAGATGGCTTGAGAATCTTTATAAGTTAAATGACTCTCTGGTTAGAAAAATGATTTTAAAAGAAAGGCACTATTTGATCAGATGAAATCCCAAAGGAAGAACTAGAAAATGAATGGTTAGAAGGCCCTGATGTTAAGATTAGTCTTTAAAATATATGAGGACAAATGAAAATAAAGGAACTTAGTAATTCAATAGGAGGGACTTTGACTGTTTTTGCACCTGATGGGATATATTGTGTCTGGGATGTGAAATAAAAGAGGAAGTGCCTATATCTCAATTAAGGAAGATACTAAAAGGTTAAAACATTTTAAGACCAAAAAATTACTTAAGGAGTAATTTTTTAATACTACTCATTGAAAAAGCAACATGTGATACTAATCAAAAACATTTTATAAATAATGCAGCCATATTCTTTATAGAGCCACTTTTTAGGAAATTCTATAACCATAATACTGAACCAATCCAGTGAAAGCATTTTTACAGGATGCTAAGATAATGCGGTTCAGATATAGAGATTTCTGATCAACTGACTTATAAAAAAAAATAGACCTTAAGAATAAATGAATCATATATAATTTGCCTCATAATATTTTTTCTTCTCAAAATATCTTCATAATAACCACCTAGAAAAATCCTATTCATTTTTCAAGAATCAGCATGTGTGGCTTCCTCTTTCTGGAGGCATTTTCCACACATGAAAGATAGTATTCATCCTTCTTTTAGTGTCCTTGTGGTACTAAGTCCATATTCCATCATACAGTGCATACTCCCTGGACATATAGATGGCAGGTGTAGGGCGCAGCCATTCACATGCAGGTTCTCATTAGACTCAGGCAGACAGTAAAGAAACAGCGTAGCCAAAAACTGGTGGGCCATTCCTTTATTCAAGTCTTGCACCAGCTGACAAGCAAACACACAGGGAAAATACTTCTTTCTGGTTCCACAACCAGGAGAATATTCTTTGGTTCCTCACATAATATGAACACAACAAATATCATTTGGGTGGTTAATGTGTACATGAAATTTTATTGCATAATATTTATGTCAGTCAAGAGATTAGTAGGACCTAATTAATTCAATGCTGTACCTTATAATAAGGATTTAGAGCACAGACTCTCTGCAGCTAACTGAAAAAGAATCCAGAATGGGTCAGTGGTTTGGCTCTAAGAAATTTTGGAAGGTACAATAGAGTATGCTCTCTTATCTCATATTAAAAGTATTAAAATGTTGCAGTTTAAGCAACATATATTGTGAATCCAACATCCTGAATAATAACTTTATATATCATATAAAAATAGCAAATGTTACTTTTTGCTAAAGTGACTTCTGCTTAATATCATAAATAGACTTCCATACAGTAGCAAATTCTGAATTTCTGTTCTGAACATCTTGAGATAGAGGCCATATCTTAATTATCTTTGTCTCCTCCATGCCTAACCTAATTCTTGGCATTTAGTAAACATTAAACAATTTTTTGAATGAAAAAATATATATAAGGTAAATGCTCTTCATCATATTAAAAAAAATCAACACTGAGTTTTTTAAAGATGCTTTCATGTGAAGACTAAATTAATTATTATCTAATACTGTTTTCTCATTATTATTCCATTTTTTCACCCTTTACATCTTATTTAATCAGTGTCTGCTATGTCTAATCAAACCATGAAGAAATTCAAATGTTTTCTCCTTCCCTTTCTTGATCAAATTGCTATAAAGTAACACAGAAAAAATTATTACAAATGGCATACATTTAAAAAATAAATGATTTAACTTCTAGATTTAGACATAAAAAATTTATAATCATAAAAATCCATGCAGTTACTATGCATAACTTGCTTCAGGATCCAAATATAAATTTGAGGCCAAGGTCAGAAACATCACCTCTGAAATTATAATCAACAATAAATACAAAATGGAAGTCATTAGCCATCTGCAGAAGTAGTTTATTTCACACAGTTTTTTTGTTTGTTTGTTTGTTTTGGGGGGGGGGGTTCTGTTGTTGTCTTTTGTGACAGAGAGAGGGACAGATAGGGATAGACAGGCAGGAAGGGAGAGAGATGAGAATCGTCAGTTCTTTGTTGTAGCTTCTTTAGTCTCCTTAGTTATTCATTGATTGCTTTCTCATATGTGCCTTGACCACGGGGCTACAGCAGCTCAAGTGACAACTTGCTCAAGCCAGCAACCCTAAGCTCAATCCAGCAAACATGGGATCATGTCTATGATCCCACACTCAAGCCAGCAACCCCACGCTCAAGCTGGTGAGACCCTACTCAAGCTGGATGAGCCTGCACTCAACCTGACGACCTTGGGGCTTTGAACCTGGGTCTTCCGCATCCCAGTTCGACGCTATATTCACTGTGCCACCACTTTGACAGGCCACAAGGTTCTGATTCATCTGTATACATAGTACAGTGCCCCTCAAGGAGTTGATATTAAAATACCCACTAAAATGATATGACATGGGCAATGGCTACTGGAGACTACCTGCCAAGTAAACTTCTCATGGGAAATGAAACAAAGGATTCAGGTTTATATTTCATTGTCTTCTAAGATGAGTTAGTGTCCCCAGAGTATAATCAACTCCTTGTTTTACTGATGAGGACATTTCTAAATCTACAAAGCTGAGGAATTCATCACAGTTCTATGGTGATCCCACTGCATTTAGACTTCTGTAAACTTGCCCTAAATCTTTCCACGAACCTCTTTTATCATCTTACCTTCAATACAGTGAAGAGTCATTGGGTTATTGGGCAGAGAGAAACTTCCTCCTAAGAAAAAAGCAATGACCCTTCTGAGAGAGGCATGCCTTCTCAACATACTACCACCCCATATGATAAAGTGAAAAAGGAATGTATTTCCTTTACTAAACCTGCTTATTGTAAAATTTAACTTAAATGGAAACTGTACTTCTGGTAACAAGGCAACCAAAAATCCAGATGTCTGAATATTTCATAAATTCATAATGGTCATGAGGAAAATAAATAATTTCTGACATGTTAAATAAATCCAGACTCCTCAGAGTACAAAATGTAGCTTTCTGTATTTCTTCAATATTTTTTTAATCTGTGGGACAGATTGTGACTGACTACAGTATGTAGCAAACTGCATTTCATAATTTTATCCTATGACTCATTTTCTCAACAAGATGGCTGCCTCCAGACAAATGAAATGGTTTTGAATTCAAGCAAACAGAAGCTTCTCAGCTTCTACCCAACACCACATTATCTTGAGCATAATAGCAAACCAGTTTTTTTTTTAGGGGTCCTACAATGAATAGAGGCTGCTTTGAAGGATATCCTTTGAGACATTTGAAAAACTGCATGGCCATCTGTCTGGATAATGCAGAAGAAATTACTGCATGTAAACAGAGGAACACTCTAGACAACTTCCAGGCTGACTTCTAATTCTAAATTTGCTATAAAAGCTCATATAGAATATAATTAATACAAGTGCCATTTAAAATTTTTCTTCTTCAAGATTAATATCTATATCAATTTACAAAAAAAAAGGAAACCAAACTATATTGGTCAATCCAATTAAAAGGGGTAGTAATTTGAAAAACAATGCCTAAAACAAGATTCCCATGCCTGGCCTGTGGTGGCGCAGTGGATAGAGCACTGACCTGGAACACTGAGGTCTCTAGTTCGAAATCCTGGGCTTGCCCAGTCAAGGCACATAAGACAAGCAATCAATGAACAACTAAAGTGAAGCGACTATGGGTTGATGCTTCTTGTCCCCCCACCTCATCTCTCTGTAAAATCAATAAATAAAATTTGAAAAAAAATAATAAGATTCCCTTAAGAAGAGAGATGATGAGAATGTTCCTGACGTGCAAATCTCTGTCTCCTAAGGAAGAAATGGCAATTCCCCTCAGGAAACACTGACATTGATGTTTCCTGCTCTTTAAAAATAACATGAATGTGTAGGAGTCTTTTTTCTTTATGAAACTAATGTTTTATTGTGAGGTCTCCTTGGAGAAATATACTTTTTTATGCTTTTCACTGGCATCTGAAATCTATTTTTGTACTTAACAAGAGAAGCAACACTACCATCGTGTGGCAAAAGAGATTAAACTTATTTATTTATTTATTTTAAAAGTTCTAGTCAGATAAAATTTAAATCGACAAACAAAAGTTCTAAATGCCTTTTCATTTATTATTTGGATAATATTCACGTCTCTCATTAAATAATTTGCAACTTACAATAAAGGTAAAATTTATATGAATTAGAAGAGTTTAATTAGTTTTCTCATTTATGTTAGATTGTTAGTAGTGACTTCCTGTTTCCTTGTACAATATCAGTAAAACAAAACAAAACAAAACAAAAAAATTGTAAGCCCAGGAGAGTAATGATGATTTTACTGCAACATAGATGCTTAAGCAAGCAAAGAACTCTATAAAAATAATCAGGCCCTGGCCTGTTGGCTTGGTGGTAGAGCATCAGCCAGGCATGTGGAAGTCCTGGGTTCGATTCCTGGCCAAGGCACACAGCACAAGCACCCACCTGCTTCTCCACCCTTCCTCCTTTCCTTTCTCTCTCTTTCTTCCCGCAGCCAAGGCTCCATTGGAGCAAAGTTGGCCCGGGTGCTAAGGATGGCTCTATGGCTTCTGCATCAGGTGCTAGAATGGCTCCAGTTGCAATGGTGCAACACCCCAGATGGTCAGAGCATCACCCCTTGGTGGGCATACCAGGTGGATCCTGGTCAGGCACATGTGGGAGTCTGTCTCTCTGCCTCCTTGCCTCTCACTTCAGAAAAAATAAAAAAATCAAGCAAAGAACAAAAGTTAGATATTTTTATATTATAAGGTATTTTCACATGAATTATCTTAATTGATTCTGACAACAACCCTCTGATATCATTATTAATATCCCCACTTTACTTCTAGGGAAACTAAGATGCAAAGATAATAGTTGACTACTTCTGGAACGCCTGTAACAGGGTGATGATGTTACAACAGAGGTCTCAGCACATCCTACAGGAATCTCTGAACCTGGAGGACCCTTCAGTGCTGTACCACACTGAGATTTTGGGTCCTCACATCAACCACTGGATACAGGCTGTCCCCAGGAAGGGGCATAATCTTGGGCAAGACAATCCCTTCTGCAAAAGGTAATTCCTAGAGAAGGACTGGCCGTGACCCATAATCAGACAAGCAACAGCTAGAAGAAAGGAGAGGTTTGGTTCAGTAGAGGGGATCTGGGCAGTGCATTGCTACATCAGTACTGATCAGTCTTTAGTTGTGTGAACTAATTATACATACAGAGAGACATTCACTGTTATTTGTACTTTGCTTAATTCTTGATGCATTAAACTTGTATCTCCATTAACAAATTTTGAAAACCAATTTGTCTCAAGAATTTAAACAGTAACTACATATTTTTACTCAATAAATTTCTTTAAACAATTTCAACTGTGATTATGGCTAAGTCACTATTGCTTTCTTTTCAGCAATAAACAAATAAGCACAAATTCAGAGATTACAGACTCAGCTTTGCATGAAATGCCTAAAGACATAAAACATCAACACCACATGTATAAATTATTTCATTATTTGCACATTTTCCAGAGTTACTTCATTTATAAAGGGGGTCCTTAGGTAACAACACAATTCCATTCCTATGAAGTGATGTAAATCAAATTTTGGTGTAAGTCGAGACACACCCTAGCTTAAGTCACTTACATATCCTAACAGAGTTGTAAAGTCATAATCTAAAACATTAAAACATAACTAAGCCACAGAAAAAATAAAAAAACATAAATATACTATACTTTACATTGTACTGTAGTAACAGAAAAATGACCAAAAAGGAATGTAAAAGAAATTCCTTACCTTTATTCCTGTGGTTGGCTTGCACACTGGAAAGGACATTGCAAGGTGAGGGAGAGTGACCTATTGGGAGGAGGAAGTTAGAGAGGCAAGAGAACCTGTAAAAGGTGCTGGAGATTCTGGGTCAGGAACAGGCAGAAGACGAAACACTCACGTCTCAATATTTTTCAGGTTTTTATGGGAGTGAGCATCATAAACTTGAAACATCATATGTCGAGACTGTCATAACCCAAGGATTCTGTGTATTAATAGTTCTCTAGGATTTCATAATCCTTTTCATTCCTTCATAGAAGTTCAGGTGCAGAATCTTGTTGAGACATCAGGCTTGGGGGTTACTAGTAAATGATTCAAAAATGTCATAGTCATTAGATTGAGAGGCCATTTTTAATGTAAAGACTTACCTGTTAAATATTTATATTTTAAGTTCTTATTACTTGGTTTTAATTTTTGAAAGTGGGTATCTTTCCCAAAATGAGTGTTCTTTTAATTTTGCATAGTTGACAGTTCCTCATTGTTCTTTTAATATAATTATCAGCACAAAATAATTTAAAATTTTAATACCTGTATTTACTATGAGGCTTTTATTATAATTACCAAAAACATTAGAGGTTTTACCATATAGGACATAAGGAACTGAATCTCTGTAGTTAGCAAATTAGTCAGGACACTTGACTAATTTGTCATTTTGAAATATTCCATTAAGCTTTCTTTATAATATTGAGTTTTCAACCCATAAATGTGGTAGGTATTTTTGTATATTTAGCTATTATTTAATAATGTCTTTCAATAAAGCATTGCTTTTTTTTTCCAAAATAACCTTAAACATTTTTTGTTATAATAACCTTAAATGTTTTTGTTATATTCAAAAATCATAGTGTGGCTATTGCAAATGATATCTTCCTAAATTACATTCTCTAATTACTTTTGATAAGATATAAAAACAAAATTGATTCAAATATCAATATTATATATTACATCCTTGGAAAACTCTCCTTACTTTTAATAATTTCTCTGTAGATTCCTTTTGGTTTTTCAAGTGGACAATTATATTGGTTGAAAATAATAATTTAGTTATTTCTAAGTATTCCAAAGGTTATTTTAACTGACTTATTGAAAAGGCTAGTAACTAGGAAAATGTTTAAGTAAAGTAGTAATATCAGGCATCTAAATCTTGTTTCCAAATTTAAGGAAATTCTCGCAGGAGCAATGTTTGATATGAATTTTTGCGAATAATTTCTATAGTTTCTTTCTTCTATAGTTTACTAAGAATTCTTATTTAAGACTGAATTAGTGTTATATTCCTTCAATTATATTTTGAGATGACTGTATCATTCTTGTCCTTGAAATTGTAATTAAGAGTGAAATACATTGATTTTTCTAATTCTGAACCAATGCTGTATTTCTAGAATAAATCTAATTTTATAATGATGCATTAGCTTTTAAAGAATTCTGTTCTCTAATAGGTACTTATTTATGTTTTGTGTGTTTCTATATAAACTAACTATAATTTTATTGTTTTTTTCTCATTTGGTGTGATTTCAAAATATTAGGTATATGCAAGTTTAGATTTTTACATTTTCATACTGAACAGAAATATTTATCAAGGTACACTGACAATTTTTTCCCTAATATGCTTGGTCTTAAATTTAAGTAGCAGGCACTTTATATGAAAGCTTTCTGGTATGACATCAACATACAATAGATATGAAATTCCAAAGTAAAGCGCACACCAAGACTAGATTTTTCAAATAATGAATCTCAAACTAGTTTCATATATTTAAAAATCATGTGTTTATAAAGAGGATCATATATATCAAAAGTGAAAAATAGATAAGAATTAATGAAGATAATTTTTTTTAATAAATTTTTATTAATGGTAATGGGATGACATTAATAAATCAGGGTACATATATTCAAAGAAAACATGTCTAGGTTATTTTGTCATCAAATTATGTTGCAAACCCCTTGCCCAAAGTCAGATTGTCCTCCATCACCCTCTATCTAGTTCTCTGTGCCCCTCCTCCTCCCCCTAACTCTCTCCCTCCCTCCCTCCCATGTCCTCCCTCCCCCCCCACCCTTGGTAACCACCACACTCTTGTCCATGTCTCTTAGTCTCATTTTTATGTTCCACCAATGTATGGAATCATGTAGTTCTTGTTTTTTTCTGATTTACTTATTTCACTCCTTATAACGTTATCAAGATCCCACCATTTTGCTGTAAATGATCTGATGTCATCATTTCTTATGGCTGAGTAGTATTCCATAGTGTATATGTGCCACATCTTCTTTATCCAGTCTTCTATTGAAGGGCTTTTTGGTTGTTTCCATGTCTTGGCCACTGTGAACAGTGCTGCAATGAACATGGGGCTACATGTGTCTTCACGTATCAATGTTTCTGAGGTTTTGGGGTATATACCCAGTAGAGGGATTGCTGGGTCATAAGGTAGTTCTATTTGCAGTTTTTTGAGGAACCACCATACTTTCCTCCATAATGGTTGTACTACTTTACAGTCCCACCAACAGTGAATGAGGGTTCCTTTTTCTCCACAGCCTCTCCAACATTTGCTATTACCCGTCTTGTTGATAATAGCTAATCTAACAGGAGTGAGGTGGTATCTCATTGTAGTTTTGATTTGCATTTCTCTAATAACTAATGAAGCTGAGCATCTTTTCATATATCTGTTGGCCATTTGTATCTCTTCCTGGGAGAAGTGTCTGTTCATGTCCTCTTCCCATTTTTTTATTGGATTGTTTGTTTGTTTGTTGTTGAGTTTTATGAGTTCTTTGTAAATTTTGGATATTAGGCCCTATCTGAGCTGTCGTTTGAAAATATCAGTTCCCATATAGTTGGCTGTCTGTTTATTTTGATATCAGTTTCTCTTGCTGAGCAAAAACTTTTAATTCTGATGTAGTCCCATTCATTTATCTTTGCCTTCACTTCTCTTGCCATTGGAGTCAAGTTCATAAAATGTTCTTTAAAACCCAGGTCCATGATTTTAGTACCTATGTCTAATGAAGATAATTTTAAAGTTACAGTATTCATTGTACTGCTAAGAGTCAACCTTCCCACTATCACCACAAGCAGAAAAACAATGTTAGAAAAAATTCTCCATGTATATTTTTAGTTCTGTTCAAAATAATTATGGGTAATTGGAGTCTACTTTGTCTCTTTCTTCCATGTTTATACATTTCTCTCTAATCTTGTATTATTTTCCTAATAAATAGGGAATTTATTTCTGAAATAAATTACTACAAACTTAGTTTAAAACAATACACACTTGTTCTCTTACAGTTCTAGAAGTCAAAGTCTAAAGATATAGGTAGAACTGTGTACCCTCTGAAAGTACTAGGAGACAGTCTCTTTTCTTGCCTTTTCCAGCTTCTAGACCCTCGTTCCTTGCATTCCTTGGCCCACGACCTCTTCTTCTCGCTTCAAAGACAACAAAATTTATCTTTAAATCTATCGCTGCTTTGTCATTACATCACTTTCTCCTTTTCTGTCTTTGTAATCACATCACCCTCTGTCTTCTTTCTATAAGGACACTTATGACACCACCAGGATAATCACCCCATCTTACTAAATCACATCTGCAAAGTCACCTTTGCCATATGGGTAACATTTATAGGTTTCAGGGATTAGAATCTGAATATATTTGGGGCCATTATTCAATTTACCACAAATCCTCTTTAATTACTTTTTAATTTCCAATTCATTCTGGTAGCTTCCTCCACTCTTGCTGTATTTTCAAAAGCAGTTTCTATTCTTTCTTATTATTGACATGTGATCTTCATTTCAGGGGTCATTTTACTTTTTTCATTAATTTTTTAAAAATTTGAGCTCATAAAATTTTTAAATTGTTATATAATATTTGAAATCTTTAAAAAACAATATGATTTTAAAATGTCTGAAAATTCTTTGATCTTTATCCCATCAAAAGGTTGAGCCTAATTTCCCTTTCTTTTAATATAGACTGGACTTAATAAACAGGATATGGCAGAAGAGATAACATGAGTCTTCAAGGCTAAGTCTTAAAAGCCCTGTTGTTTTTGCCTTATGGTCTTTGAATCACCCACCATGGGAGAAGCAAACCACCCTGTTGTGAGGACACTCAAGCAGCCTGTGCAGAGACTCACATGGAGAGAACTGAGGCCTCCCACCAAAAACAACATCAATTTTCCAGCCATTTAAGTAGGAAATTTCCAGCATTTCAGATGGCTATCTCCCTGACTGATTATTTAACTGCAACTTCAGGAGAGAATGCAGGCTAACTAAACTATTCATGAATTCCTGATTTACAGAAACTATAAGGATTATACATTTTTTTAAGTCACTAAGTTTTGGAATACTTTATTATGCAGCAGTAGATACCTAATACATACAAGTAATATATTGTAAGTTAGGAAATATAACAATAAAATGGAGACCATGAAGTAATCACCATCTTAAAATCAAAACTACCGACCAATACCATTGTACCACAGGTGTTGAAAATATTTTCTTTCACCCTGTCTCACCTACTGACTGTTTTCTTAAAATATAGAGCATCTGTATGATTACTCTTTCAGCTCATATGATTCTCCTCTGTGCTAACCTGAATCCAGGAAAGTTTCTTCAATAGCCCAACAATCCCATTCCTCTTGTTTAAAGGGGATTGTTGATATTCACTTTCATATTATGTCACCAATTTGGAAAAAGGTACTTTTTTCTTTTCTTTTCTTTTTCTTTTTCTTTTCCTCTTCTTCAAAAGTCATCTTTCAGAGCTGTTAAATAAGAGATATGCTTTAAGTAATATGTTAGTTTCCAACTTTTTTAAGATTTCTAAAATTTTATCCATGTATTAGGGCAAAAATTTATTTAAAATAGCATTATTGAGACACTGCATTGTCTAGTTTCATTTTACCCCATCCATTCACCAGCTACTAACCATTTCCACACTGACAGTGCTTTCTCATTATTTCATTGACTTTCATTGAAAACCATTATAAAGAACATAAGGGGAGAAACACTGTTAGGTGTCTTTTAAAGTTGCTCTCAATTTCCTTTTCTACTATTCTACTTATGCTCCATACCACAAAAGATTTTTAATAGTAAGTTTATGTTAGGATTCAAGGCAGGGAGGGAGTAATGGTTTAATGATGAACTAATATATAATTTCTTACTAGTAAATGAGAATTACATAGTTCAGAGTTTATCACAATGGGATCCATGTGCATGTATTTAGTGTCAGCATTACATTAGTGCCAAGCATAAAAGAAAGTTTAATGGTACAAGTAATAAAATATGGTAAAAAGGATGGAAGAATTGAATCTTATAAAATAAAAATTAGTTGGCCCTGGCCGGTTGGCTCAGCGGTAGAGCGTCGGCCTGGTGTGCGGGGGACCGGGGTTCGATTCCCGGCCAGGGCACATAGAAGAAGCGCCCATTTGCTTTTCCACCCCCCCCTCCTTTCTCTCTGTCTCTCTCTTCCTCTCCCGCAGCCAAGGCTCCATTGGAGCAAAGATGGCCAGGCGCTGGGGATGGCTCCTTGGCCTCTGCCCCAGGCACTAGAGTGGCTCTGGGCGCCCAGAAGGGGCAGAGCATCGCCCCCTGGTGGGCAGAGCGTCGCCCCTGGTGGGCGTGCCGGGTGGATCCCGGTCGGGCGCATGCGGGAGTCTGTCTGACTGTCTCTCCCCGTTTCCAGCTTCAGAAAAATACAAAAAAAAAAAAAATTAGTAAAAAATTCCTCTGTTCAACTTAACACCAGAAAAATAACCTAATTAAAAAGTGGGCAGAAGACTTAAATAGACACTTTTTCAAGGAAGACATATAGAAGGCCAATTGACATATAAAAAGTTGCTTGACATCACTAATCATTAGAGAAATACACACAAAAACCACAATGAAATATCATCTCACACCTGTCAAAATGGCTATCATCAATAAGTCAACAAACAGCAAGTATTGGCAAGTATGTGAAGAAAAGGGAACCCTACAATTGTACACTGTTGATGGGAATGCAGGCTTGTGCAGCCACTGTGGAAAGCCATATGGAGTTACCTCAAACAATTAAAAATGGAACTGCCTTTTGATCCAGCAATCCCACTACTGGGAATATATCCAAAGAAACCTGAAACACTAATTTGAAAGAATATATGCACCCCTATATTCATTGCAGCATTATTTACAATAGCCAAGATTTGGAAGCTAACAGTGTCTATCAGTAGATAAGTGAATTTAAAAAGCTGTGGTACATTTATACAATGGAATACAACTTGGTCATAAAAAAGAAGGAAATCTTACCTTTTGCAAGGGCTGGATGGACGTCATGGGCACTAAGTGAAAAAAGCCAGTCAGAGAAAGACAAGTACCATATTATTTCACTTATATGTGGAATCTAATGAACAAAATAAGCAAACAAACAAAACAAAAACAGACTCAGATACAGAGAACAAACTGACAGCTGCCAGAGGAGAGGGGGATGGGGGACTGGGTGAAAAAGTGAGGGGATTAAGCAGTACAAATTGGTAGCTTTAGAACAGCCTCAGAGGTGTTGGTTACAGCATAGAGAATATAGTCAATAATTGAGATAATAGGTGTGGGCCAGGTGTGTACCTGAAGCAGCAGGGGCACCACTCTGTAAAGTATGATTTTCTAACCACTTTGCTGTACAACTGAAGCTAACACAGAATAATACTAAATATAAACTGAAATTGAAACTAAATTTTAAAAATTTTTTAAAAGATACCTCTGTTAATTAAAATTCTTTTTTCCAACAGTGTTACTTACAAAAATACATAGCCTTTTTCTCAATTAATATTTTTGTAATAAGAATAATTTGAAACAAACTTTAGTTCCAAATCTGTTTATCATACCTCTTGCTCCTCCTATCCATTTTGAGATTCTCAAAAAGTAATGTACCACAGTAGTCCTAGCATTAGGCATCATCTATACAACACTTCAAGTAAGTCTTTTCACTTAGTGTCCTTTTATCAGATGCCCCATTTTGAAAGTGGGTGGGAATGTAAAGAAAAAAAAAAAAAAGGTCTTACAAACCTATATACATAGCAAACTAAGAATTACTAGTGCCTCAGTGGTCAGTAATATTGCCATGTTGTAAACAGCCATTTAATGTCAGTAAACATCCAAATATACTTTTTATTGTTTGAATTATTTTTATTTTATACACTTATTTTTCAAGTTTTATTCATTTTATAAACTGTATTAATATACAGAGTGTATATTTTATAAGTTATATTTCAGTATTTATTTAAGTAACATTACAAGACAGACAACTTGAATCTACTTTATGGATCTATGAATGTGTTCTTTCTTTCCTCTAAAGTACTGATTAATATTGACCATTCTTCCCCATCTTTTTCCTGGCTGCTAAGAATCTCAGAGCTAAATTTTGAGATCTGTTGCTACTTCACCACCAGTAGTTATCTGTACAGTTTTCTTCTTCCTTCCTTTCTTCCTTATATCTCCATTTCTTTGACTTTGGTATATGGATTTTATATTCATTTTTTATGACTCTTGAATTTGGCACATACCCCAAACTAATCCCTCTGCAAAAATGCCAGTCTCTATTTCTGTAACAGTACTGTCAAATAGAAGTTTCTGCAATGATGGAAATGTTCTATACTTATACTGCTCACTATGGGTAACACTAGCCACAAGTGGCTACTGAGCACATGAAATGAGGCCAGTGGAACTCAGAAACTGAATTTTTAGGCCCTGGCCGGTTGGCTCAGTGGTAGAGCATCAGCCTGGCGTGCGGAAGTCCCGGGTTGGATTCCAGGCGCACACAGGAGAGGCGCCCATCTGCTTCTCCACCCCTCCCCCTCTCCTTCCTCTCTGTCTCTCTCTTCCCCTCCCGCAGCCGAGGCTCCATTGGAGCAAAAGATGGCCCAGGCGCTGGGGATGGCTCCTTGGCCTCTGCCCCAGGCAACAGAGCATCGCCCCCTGGTGGGCGTGCCGGGTGGATCCCCGTGGGGTGCATGCGGGAGTCTGTCTGACTGCCTCCCCATTTCCAGCTTCAGAAAAATCCAAAAAAAAAAAAAAAAAAAAAAGAAAGAAACTGAATTTTTAACTGTATTTTATTTTAATTAATTTAAATTTAAATAGTCACATATATCCAGTGGTTAAAATATTGGACTGAACAGCTATAACTTACATTTATGTATTTCCCTTTATAAGGTATAAACTTCTTGTGGAGTTTTATATTTTACATAATGCCTCAGTTCACTAAGGCAAATTCAGAGAAGTTTAACTAAAAAGATAATAATGTATATTCTGTGCAAAGGACTGAATGTTTATATCATCCGCAAAATTAATGTTTGAAATTTTAACCGTCAATGTGATAGTATGAGCAGATGGGGACCTTTAAAAGGCAACTGGGTCCTGCCTGACCAGGCAGTGGTGCAGTGAATAGAGAGTCAGACTGGGATGTGGAGGACCCAGGTTCGAGACCCCAAGGTCACCAGCTTGAGCGCGGGCTCACCTGCCTTGAGCAAGGCTCACCAGCTTCAGCCCAAGGTTGCTGGCTCAAGCAAGGGGTCACTCAG
Organism: Saccopteryx bilineata; assembly: GCF_036850765.1. NCBI lineage: Eukaryota > Metazoa > Chordata > Mammalia > Chiroptera > Emballonuridae > Saccopteryx > Saccopteryx bilineata. The sequence continues at coordinate 232,782,823 of NC_089492.1, forward strand.
TCTGCTGTAGTCCCCCAGTCAAGGCACATATGAGAAAGCAATCAATGAACAACTAAGGATCTGAAATGAAGAATTGATGGTTCTCATCTCTCTCCCTTCTTGTCTATCTGTCCCTCTCTTTCACTCTCTCTGTCTCTGCCACAAAAAAAGGGGGGGCAGCTGGGTCCTGAGGGTGGAGCCCTCATGAATGAGATGAGTGACCTTATAGAAGAGGCCCTAAAGAGCCCTCTTGTCCTTTTTGTCATATGAAAACACAGCAAAAAAATGTCTATCTGTGAATGAGGAAGAGGGCTCTTACCAGATAAACAAATCTACTAGTTCCTTGATCATGAATTTCACAGCCTCAAGAACTAGAAGATATACTTGTTTATTGTTTTAACCACCCAATTCATGGTATTTTGTTATAGCAGCCCAAATAGACTAAGATATTCTTTTACGGTTTGTTAAAACATAAAATATTTCTGAGTTATTTTTATACTTAATGCAAATCAATACACCATTATGATTTCTTCATCTATAAAGTTCAACTATAATGTAATGATAGATTTCAAAAAGGTATGTTAAAATTTGATATATTGTATTACTATGTTGGAGACTTAGGAGAAGAGTAATATTTAAATAGTAACATTATTATTGTGTTATGCCTCCTTTTCATGGTTTGAGTAAGGAGTTACTTAATCCCCATAATATTAAACAATTTAAATAAAACTTCTGAAGATGGAAAAATTAAATGGTTTGATGGCATAATTCTCAGAGTTAAGCAATTGAATAAAACTGTAGGGAGCATCTAAATCAAGCTAGATTTAAGTAACATCTGATGCACATTTATGGAACAATAGCCTTGAAGATGTTTGAGAAAACTTTGAGAAAAGCAGGTCCAGCTGAATAGTCATTAGAAAGAAAGAAAATGCTCTCTTTAAAACATAAAGCAACACACAAGAGGCAATCAAATAAAATACCCATTAGCTTAAGAATATGTGTAATTTCAACAGCAGTCTTAGCTCCATCATTGACTAAGCAAGTTTATTTCAGTTCCTTCCTTCATATTCTAGTGCCTCAGAAAAAGAGAGGGGAATAATATCACCACGTTTATCTTGAATATTTCATGCATGTGTTAGATTATGAATGTTTTGATATGAAAAAGAGAACAAGGTGTATTGAACTTTTTAGGTAATGCATTACTTCAGTTTATTACAACAAGAACTTTGGAACATTTCACACCATATGCATTGCAAAAGGCAAATTGTTATCATTAGGGATATTGTTATATCTAAGAATTCAAACTTAACTTGAACTTATTAACTTTAACAAGTGCCTGTAATATTTTTTTAACACCTTAGAATTTCATTATATGTTTAAAGAATTCAGTTTTTTAAAATATTTACAAATCTGTGGTGAGGTGTATGGTATTCCTCACTCAGTTCTACAGAAGACCACAACGTGGTATATCACAAAAAAGATGGGCTTTATGAGCCACACAAACTTGAGTTTAACTTCAACAAATTAAGTTACTTAGTAATCTCTTCATATCTGCCTTCTCATCTATAAAGTGGGTACTATAAAGCCTACCAGGGTGGTTTGGAAGATTAAGTAAAAAAAAAAAGGTACTTATTTAAGTATCCGCCGTGACATAGATGATTATTAATATCTTCTTTATTATTAATTCTGAAGTCATTGATCAATTTGTTCTTCTTCCTTACTTATTTTGCTCTGAATATTTCATTCTCTTTATACATGACAATATAATCCTATGATCTGATCACAATCAAATGATAGAAAATTTACAATAGAGTTTGAAGAGAGAAAATTTGGTCACTTCCAAATTATTTTTTGAATTATAATCATAGTTTGGAAAACTCACCAAATGTGCAGCTTTTTTTGCATGGCCCATGAGCTAAGAGAGGTTACAAAAAAGAGGAGAACAAAGAGATAAAGTAGGAGAAGAAAGAAAAAGAGAAAAAAGGGGAGAAGAAGGAGACTGAGAAGTAGGAGGAGGAAGGTGAGCAGGCGAAGGAGGAGGACATGTGTAGTCTATGTGTAGCCCACACTGCCTAAAATATTTATGCTCTGGCTCTTAAAAGAAAATGTTCGCCAATTTGTAGACTATATTCTGAAGTCTTCATGATTGAAAACCTCTTATTGTATGACACTGGAAATTCAGCATAATTAGCTATAAGGAAATAATACATAAAAACCTGGACTTGGAAATAACTGTTTATTAAAAATAGAAAACCACAGGAAGATTAAAAGTTCAACAAATCAGTGAATATTTTTAGATATTAGTAAAAATAATTCTTAGTTACCTAGAGTTAAAATTAAATTCATTTGAATTGTTGTTTAAATTACTGGAGGGCTTCCAGTTTTGCACCCAAAAAGGCTCATCGCATCATATATAATTTGAATATTATAGTAGTAAAAGTTAAAGATGCTTAATTAAAATGCCTAAACAGCAATATTAGTAGTTATTTACTGAGCTATTTCAGAGCATTGGAGGGAATACAATTTATATCTTAAGGAGGCAATAAAAAACCCCAACATAATAGTCAAACTTCCAACTACCTCTTACTCCAGCAGAATTTAACTTTCTTGCCAGACTCAATTTATTTTCACATATCCAGGCCTATAAAAATGAGTCAAAGTAAAAAAGAATCAAGCTGTAGGCAAGAAATTTAATAAAAATTAGAAATATAACCCATGATATTAGTGATCTTTAGTCTTATTTGTTCTGATGCTCATTGTGTAGTTAACTATTTGAGCCTCTTTTCTAGAACTCTCTAGATTAATAAACCTAAGAATTTTGTATTTTTAAAACATTTACAGGTAATTTTGATATGTGGAAAGGGGACCACACTTAGAGAATTGCTGCCTTAGGGTCAAATATACATGAGTCTTGGGTTGGAGTGATGGGATAGGGTAGTTAAATAGTTCAACAAATTAAAAAGTCTTCAGTTCTATAAGTGATATGATTGTCCCTGTGAAATAAATTGTCTGATTGTCCAACTACTTCTTTACAGAGTAGGGTTTCTGCCCCCTTTGTGGTAACTCAGGACTCCAGGAACTATTAATGTGTCTCAAGCAATAACTTCTGGTGCCACAATCCACTCAGCCTTAAGGAAAAACATGACTTCCAAGAATTTTTGGTTTCGAGAGACCAAGATGCTGGTCTCTGTTATGCAACAGACTTTCACCATTGCTGATACCCAAACTCAAGGACTCTATTATCTCTTGCAGGATGGACCACTTTCATTGGAATCCTTTCTAGCCCAAAACAATCGATTTCCATTACCTTGATGAGCCTAGGTTTTCAAAAACAAAGGTTCTACCTGATACCCTGTGAAGGTAAGAGGCACAGTTGCTGGAGGTGAAGCAGTTAAAAGTCTCTGATAGTAGAATGCAGGTTGCTAGTTTGGGGGCAGGTACTAAAGTAGATATATAACAAATCTGTACCTACCACCAGTTTCATAAAATGCAGGGTCTATCTACCAGTCTTGAAGAGAAAACCCACCCACAATTCCTTAAGTTCAGAGTTTCAGGATATAAAGTCACCTTAGCATCAAAACCAATTCTTGAAAATATTTATTTACTCAACAAATATTTGTTGAGCATACATAACTCAGTGGTAGATCTAGCTTTATGATATCTTAATATTATACAATTCAGGAGAAAAGGGGTTTCTTTTCTCCAAATATCTAAGAAAGTATTTATTTAGAATGAGAAAATAAATCACAATACATTATAAACTTTATTCAATACCAAAGACATAAAAATATAATAATGGCATAGCTCTATTAATTAACTTCCTTTACTAGATTTACTTTTATTTTCACAATTTGTCATTGGTAACACCATGCAAAATATTAGGGCTGTAGTCATATTTGGAAAAACCTCAGTCAGGAAGAAAAGTGTTTTGACAAGGTGTTGATGAGCATCCATTTCTCCACTTACATTTTACTCTAGGTTCTGGATCTGAACATTTTCAACTTTATTCTCCTCTTTCTACAAATTTCATGTACTGAGGTTGTAGGATGAATTCATATCATAAACAACTATCTATGATGCACTTTGATGTCCCAACCCTGATAGTCAACACAGCGGGCTTCAGTAGTATTCCAAGCAAACATTTCTGCTCAACATGGCTAGCAATCATTTTACTATATAAGGGAGCAACTGCAAACCACATAAATAAATTTCATTACATCAAGTGCATTGCCAAATCAATTTTCTCCAAGCCAGATTCTAAAACTGTCCAGAACTATTTGAATGCCAACTCAATATAAGGGGAAGTAAGAGGTGAAGGTGGAGTGGAAACACTATTATAGATTGAAAAAAAAATCTCGCTTTAAAAAATATTATAAAATCATACAAAAATATATGAACATTGTTAGGGTCTCTCCCAAGAATTTGGAATGAACCCATTCAAAGTGAGAGATCCTGAAAATATTCTTTCTTTAATTTATGATAAACCTTCCTCTGCATCTTCTCACAAGCATTAACTTTGTTTTGGAAAAATGGATGATGTATAAAGCGTAATGTTCTGGTACCAAGAAAGCTGGGAACAACTTGCAAATACCTACTTAACTCCTTCTGGCCATGGGCTATGAACTTGACTTTAATTTCCTTATCTCTAAGATGAGGCATTGACAATAATGTCTCCCAAAAGGCATAATTTAAGTGAGTGCACTTTTTAAACTATAGAGCATTTTATAAATGTTAATAATTGTTTTCATTAATAGTATCAGTACTATTGTTATTTAATATTGTTAATATGAATAATAAATTTAAGATTATAAAATTGCTTTTGCCCTTCTGCATTGTTAGCATCCACTTTCTACAATGTTTGTTCCTCTGTGGCTAACTTACATGAAAAAAAAGCATAGCAAAATTACTTACTATGCATGGACTCACAGTACACAAATATCCTTATTAAGTGAGGAAAAGGTTTCCCTGGTAACTTGCCTTACTAAGCCCACTTCCCATAAGCACTGAAATAACCAAGCAATTGGTTGAGAATACAAGTTATTTTTTTAACAATCTTGTAAATTCTTAGCAATTTTTTAACAGACTTCTTAAAAAGATTATATCTTGCCCCTCTTCTTAAACATTGTTAAAATGCATTGGAACAGAACCTTATGATTATTCTTATTTGTGTTTTTAACATAAATATGTAAGAATTTAATCGTATCCAGTGATCAAGCTAATATATCTCAAGATGACTCATGGCTGATCTCTCAGGTAAATATACTTGGGAAACCAGGAATATTCCTAAAATTTCTAAGGAATTATAAAACACATCATTCAGTACTTTTTATCAAGTTTTATTCATATTTATCCAACACACTAAATTTAGATTTAAATTTTCTCTTGACTTCTTTGCTTGGAAAATTAAGTTTTCAAAAAAGATATTTTAAAATCTAGAAAAATAATCTTCCTTTTTAAAGTGAGTATAGAACTCTTACAAAATCACTTAAGTGCAAAAGGGACTATTTTAATGTGATTTGGGGAAAAAATGAACAAAAATAAAAATATTTCTTAGATTGTGTCTTTTAATAACCCTGAGTAAATCTGAGATCATTTCATATCATTATATTATAGCAGAACTCTCAGCACCAACACAGTAAAGATTTAAATTTATTTCCACAGTTCTCTTACAGTAATTATTTAATTAATAAGTAGAAAGTGAAACTAAAGCATATTAAAATCCACACAATGTTGTATCAAAGAGATCAATTTAAGAACATTAGGTGTTATAAAGTATTAAGATGATGATAGCAATTTCTCCGGGTGCCTATTTTCAGGACTGTGTCTTCTCTGTGTATCATGTACCATAGTTTAGGATTAGTTTTCTCATGTATTATATTTTGCTTTCCATTTGTTCAACATATATTTATTAAATACCTACTATTTTTCAGGTACTATATTAGACACTGGAGATATAAAGTGAGAACAGAAGAATAATAATCTCATATCTGTGGTATGGTTAATTATTACTGAAGTGTAACAGAGGTTCATTTGAGATTTTTGTCCTGCTTTCCAGGAATTGTTGCAGAGGCTCAAAATGATACAAATTATACACAAAATGTGTAAAGTTCTTGCATTCTAAATTCAGAGATTCACCAGCAGTTGGGATTAGACACTTAACTTCAAGGTCTAATGAGAGTCAAGAATCCAAGAATCTTCTCTATCACAACCGATGCCCATTATCTCTGACAAATAAAATACATAGAAGACTAGAGGTAAGAGAGTGACCTACCTTCTCAGAAGCACAGTGTCCAAGGAGAAAGATAAGTTTCTTTCTTTCCCAGCACAAGTCTACAGGAATGCTTCTCTTTCTAGAATCCACTGGGAATAGGGAGTTCTATGAAAATCACATATACAGGAGTGGAATTTCTATAAGAAAAGGATTTTGTTCCTCAGTTATACACTTTTGTAACCAGCAGACTCACTCATCTGCCCTCATGGGTCACCATGAGACCAGAAAAGAAGATAGGGTTAAAAGAGGGAAGCAGTGAAACAATATTTACATCGTGAGGGCTGAAGCAATGAACACCTCATCAGGTAGCTGGGTTTGAGCTATCTTTCAGAAGCTTCTCCCAAGAGGAACCCCAGCAACATGACACTGGAATACAAGCCACAAACTAACAGTGAAGAAAGTGGAAAATAACAACCCAGAGTTAGGTCTCCCATATTGAAGAATCAGTAGAGGCCCTGGCTGGTTGGTTCAGTGGTAGAGCGTAGGCTCAGCGTATGGATGTCCCGGGTTCAATTCCCAGTCAAGGCACACAGAAGTGACTATCTGCTTCTCTACCTTCCCCCTTCTTTGTCTCTCTCTCTCTCTCTCTCTATTTTCCCCTCTCACAGCTATGGCTCCATTGGAGCAAGTTGGCCTCCCCTCAGGCACTAAAAAATGGCTCTGGTTGTGACAGAGCAATGGCCCCAAATGGGCAGAGCATCGCCCCATAGTGCACTTGCCATCCCAGTGGGACGCATGTGAGAGTCTGTCTCTCTACTTCCCCTCCCCTCACTAAAATTAAAAAAAAAAAAGAAGAGGAATCAGTAGGAAATCTAACGCTTTCCTGAATTCCATGACAAAAATGATCAATGTGAGACAGAGACCACTCTTTAACAAGTAAATGCTTCAAATCACAGTTCAATAAAGAGACGTTTGCCTTTTTTTTTCTCCTTCCTCTCCACCAGATTCTATGGCAGAAGCTAGCACCTAGCAAATGGAGAAACTCTGCCCCAGCTGCTGAAGACAGATAGTCTTAGCTTTGCTTCAAATAGAGCTTAAGATATAAGTCTTAAAATAACAAGGCTGGATGTTAAGTGATGAAGTAATATTGTTCTAATAACTGAAAATGCCTGAAATAATACACAGTCTATTCACAATTCCATTAGGCAGTGAATGGCCTTGCTCTCCCCAGAGTTTGAGCAAGTTATGAGTAAAGCTATCAGCAATGGAAATGGAGTTAAGCAGATGAGCCATTGAAAGCTAGATGTAGGGTTTAATTTAAGCAGACTGAAACCCAGAAAAGATATCTGAAGTGAAGGTACAGATTTGGTAGCACTCAGCACTTTAAAATTATAGCACCAATAAATAATATTAACAAAAATATCATATCATTAATAATAATATGAACAATAATAATAAACACTTATTGACCTCTTACTATTTGCCAGACACTATACTGAGTTATATAATTTAATCCTTCTGACATCTTAATGTACCCAAGGATTTACCACTTTGGTACCCATTTTAGATAGAAGGAAAATAAAAATTTAGAGAATTTAATGAACTTGACATTTCCAGCTGGCAAGTGACAGAAGAGGTATCTCTGAACTAAAGTAGTTCTGACTCCAGTGATTACTTGCTTGAATGAATTCATTAAACTGCCTTCTGAACATTATCAACAGTATGAAAGTAGATACTTAAAGAGAATTCTGAAGAGCACTTAAAGCAAAGAAACCAGAAAAAAAAAATTTTTTTTAAAGAGAGAGATTAATTTAGGAATCTGGTAAGATAAGGACAGTGAGATGATTACAGAAATGTAACAGGTTTGTTTTGTATCTCCCAACCAGTGTTGAAAGCCATTTTATGATGGAGAACATAAATTTATAATAGCACCTACTTTGCTGGTGGTTATTATGTCTTCAAAGGTAAAATGCTTGATTTTTTAATATAACACTTCACCTCTCAGTTCCATTTTTTTCCTTTGATAATAGCAGCACAAAATAAAATATATGATTAATAATGTTGTACACACACACACACACACACATACACCAATATGAAAAAGGTACAAGTGAATGGGTATATATACCTTTTTAAAAATAAAAGTATATTGTATGGATCACATTTGTTTAGCATGATTAATTTCATGGCTTACAAAACAGCCTGTATTTCCAGTACAATGTAGACATCTGAACTATGACTGTTGAGGTCCATTTTGTGACTAAATATCCAAAACTGTTACATTCACTGTCTCTCTTATTTTATGTAGCCATACCTGACTTAACTGACACTGCTCAAGAATAAGGTATGCAACATAAATCAATTTTTCAAGTAGCTGAAGATTACCCAGTGTAGTATCAAACTGATTCTATTTTACTGGATTTAATAGAAACCTTGTCACAATAACAATGAACTACTCAGAGGCCAGATGAAATGCTCCAAGGGACTGAGGGGAGGCAACAGCCCCGGTCAGCAGACCCAAGGACTGAAGCCGCATCCCGTCTTACTCAGATATTTATTAGCCAGTACAAATAACTCAAGGAAGCAGACAGCAGAAGTTTTCAGGGGGTGATGTAAGGACATGGAACATGCTGACCTCTAATCTCTGTTCTGAAAGCTTAAACATTTTCTGTTACTAATCTTATCCTGCTGTTTTGCTCTTTCCAGTACAGGGTCAGAGAGGCCCCTGAACTCTTGTTTGCTCAGGGCTTTTGCCCTAGGGTGCCTTACTGTCTCTGATTGTTTACTCTAACTCTGCAAGTCTTCATAGCATATTCCTACAAAACCTAAAATATATTACATACTTCCACTCTTTCCTTCAGAAGGTATAATATGTATCCTTTTTTTGATGGTCTAGAACCGTGATGACAAACCTTTTCATAAAAACCGCTACTTTTGCCCTGGCCGGTTGGCCCAGCAGTGGAGCGTTGGCCTGGCGTGCGGGGGACCCGGGTTCGATTTCTGGCCAGGGCACATAGGAGAAGCGCCCATTTGCTTCTCCATCCCCCCCCCCCCTGTCCTTCCTCTCTGTCTCTCTCTTCCCCTCCCGCAGCCAAGGCTCCATTGGAGCAAAGATGGCCGGGGCGCTGGGGATGGCTCCTTGGCCTCTGCCCCAGGCGCTAGAGTGGCTCTGGTCGCTGCAGAGCAAGCCCCAGAGGGGCAGAGCATCGCCCCCTGGTGGGCAGAGCGTCGCCCCTGGTGGGCGTGCCGGGTGGATCCCGGTGGGGCACATGCGGGAGTCTGTCTGACTGTCTCTCCCCGTTTCCAGCTTCAGAAAAAAAAAACAAAAACAAAAAACACCACTTTTGCGGTATTGGTCAACCTGGTCCCTCCTGCCCGCTAGTGGGCATTCCAGCTTTCACGGTGGGTGGTAACGGAGCAACCAAACGGTGCCACGATTGGCCCACCATGAAAGCTGGAACGCCCACTAGTGGGAGGGAGGGACCAGGTTGACCAGCACTGCAACAGTGGGCGGTTTTTATAAAAAGGTCTGCCATCATGGGTCTAGAATCATCCTTATCAGTGTTTGTGATACACTTATAATGTGGTAGTTTTCCTTTTGACTAAAACCACTTCAAAGTTGGCATACTATTTTGCATAAAATAAAGCACAACAAAGAACACCCCATGCCTTGGATTAAAGTCTTGGCTGTCCTGTTTAAAAGTTGGGTTACTCTTCAGGTAAATTATTAACCACTTATGAGTCTTTGTTTCCCCATTACCAAAATGAAAATAAGAGTTAATAATGAGTACATACTAAGTGCTGGCCACAGTGCTTATGGTCTTGACTCCATAATGAGACACAGTATGTATAGGCATTCAAAACACAGGCTCTGGAGCTGAATCATTTCCTAGCTCTACTCAAAGTGGTAGGCAAACTACTTAACTTCTGCATTCCTTAGTTTCTTTGTAAGTAAAAAGAAGATCATAAAAATACTCTCTTTAATCCTAATAGCAATCCTGAGGGTTAATCAATATTATGATTTCCTATTTTGAAGATGAGGAAATTAAGGCTTATTGACCTTAAATAACTTATCAAAGTCACACTAGTAAGGAAGTGCTAATTCCAGATGCAAGGATGTAACGATGAAACATAGGCTTTCCATGCACACTCCAGCAGCTCACACTGTTGGGGATGACCCAGGAGTTCTGCAGGACACAACCTGCACAGCTCTCTCTGTAAAGCAGCCCTGCTACTAAGACTGCCTCCCTATCTCATGCAACATTTTTTGAAAAGTGATAGTATGAAGGCACCCCATACTATTTCTTGCACCTAGCCTTTCAATAAATGGTACGTGCTTATCATCTCCCTATGCTTGCTTCTTTTAGCCTTTTACAGATGTATCCAATCTATTGATATTACATCCTGAGCCTAATGAGAAAAGATATAACTTATTAATTCGATAATTCTAAGCCACTTTCTGGCCTGAATGACATACTTTTACCTCTTATTAAGAAAGGTTCATGACTTTTAACAAATATTCTAACCTGGGTGTGGTAGGCAGTTTCTAGTTTACTATGTTCAACATCTGATTTCCTCAGCTTCCTTCCCTTATTGTCAAGCTACCTGTGCTACCATTTTTAGACACAAGCTTAACAAAACTGGAGAAGCCTATTTCAGTTGGAAGTTACAGCATTCCATTTACTAGAAGCCATAGCATTTAGAGTTTTGGACACCCCAGAAGATTGCAGCCTTTCCTTACCAAAAAAATTAACACTCCCTTCTCCCCAGGGTACAATTGGTCCAGCCCCAGAGTATGGGGGGAAGGGTGCTTCTGTGTTTCCACTTTAGGTCATGCACAATATAAGCCAAGATGCCAGACACAGAGGCCTGTCAGGAAGACAGGCCTAGAAGAAGGATCTGATTGTTTATTGGGAAGAATCAACACAAGCCTGTGAAAGATTAAGAAATTAATTGGTTAAAGAAAAGCTAGTCTTCCTAGCCCAAAATATAAACACAAGCCTAACCAAGAATCACTCTTCTCTCTCCCTTGGAAACACACATTCACCCTGTTTGCTTGCATGATCTCCAAGCAGCCTTGCAGCTCTAATGCCTGGTAAGGTCCAACAACTGCATGCACTCCAAGGGAGGGGCTCAAAACATGGGCTCTGAGCACAGCATCAACCTGGGTCCTGGGTACAACCAAAAAGACTATGCTAGCCTGATGAGGACAGGGACAAATTGGGCTGAACCATTACTCAAAATAGCTGGACTCTGGTCTTTGTAGTGGGCTTAATGAAGACAAGATTGGATGTATTCTGTGGCAGGACAGACAGAGATGAGACATGGAAACCTGTGGATAGCCTTCCATTTTAACCTCAAATAAATGTTACCATGAAAGACTCTCTCAACCCCATATGTGAATGCTGTGAAATGCCATTCCTGCAACTCCCTAAAATAACATCATTGGATGGTAACAAAGCACAAATCACAACATTGTATTGAAATTTCTCAGTTTTCCACATTAAAGTGTAAACTCTTTGAAGACAGGTACCAGATTTTAGCATTCTTTTTTCAGAGCTATACATCTGTTTATGTATTTTGAACTGAATTGAACTAAGTGAGAGCAATGTTCTAGCAAGTTATAAATCTCTGAGTTATAGTTGCTCTATTTGATATGGTCAAAACAAAAAAAAATGCTCCTGAAAATTTTATAATAAAAATTTAAGCACTTTTCAAATATGAATGTTCTAGGATATTAAATTTATAAATATAAAAAATTTTTATTCTTTATACTGCTATCATTAATATTTTAAAAAATATGTACATATCTTAATACCAATGTATATTTAGATTCTAATTCTTTGTCCTAATTCAATATTGCTTTATTTAATTACCATACTAAGGTTCTTTTCTAAAAGAGAAAATCTAATTCTTCTCATAACACAAATATAATAGCAGTACTAAATAAGACTAAAAGATTGTGAGTGCTTGGATAAGCAATGATTAAGGAGCATATTTTCTATATTAACTACTATATAATTTAAAGAAAAAATAAGTATTTAAACTCTCCAACATGGCTCCTAACTACCCACCCAACCATAAATACACATAAAGAACCTCCAGGGATATTAATTTTATGTTATGTCACATGAGAGTACAACCTAGCTCTCTCTAAAGAGACAGACAAGGCTGCCTTTTGGGTAACTACTGCATTTCATGCCATCTCCCTTGATTCAGTCCACAGTATGTATTGAATAGCCACAATATGTCAGCCAACTCCTTCCTCTGAAGTTCAATAAGCACATCACAACACTTGAGCTCACTGTATCCTGGAGACTGTGGCCAGTCAAGCACAACCTAAGCAACTTCAGTTATTCTCTAAGTATTCCACTTAGTAGAAGCCCATCTACTCATAGATTTTGTAATACCCAGGTTCTCCAACAGAGTGTCTAGGAGCTCATGTGCTGTCACTCTTCTGGAGGTCTGAAGTTCACTTGCAAATAACCTGAAAATAAATTATCTCACCTCCCAAAGCTCTCTTTTCCAGGAAGATAGAAATATTTATTTCCACCATTACCTTTCCTTTCAGTCACTCTCTCTCTCTCCTGAAGGCTTTGGACTCTAGATTATTTTCCTCTTCTGTTATTCATGTAGTCCAACCATGCGAGATTAGTTATTTTTCTCTCACTGTGCTGAAATGTACTGGAAAACAAATGAGGAAATAAACTCAGAAATAAAACTCCCAGTGACAAGATGAGAAAAGAAAGCAAAAGATATCTGAGAACAAGCTAGTAGAGACATTAAATGAATATACTATACCCAATATTTGAAAGTCATGGTGATTTGTCTGGAAAACAGAGGATAAAATTGGGAATAAATCTAACAAAAATGGGATTGACATTTTGTAAGTGATATTTCTTATTCTTTATTCATAAGGGATATGAAAAAATGGAATAGCTCTGGAAATAACACTTCAAGACAAGCAAACAGATACAAGAATCTGCTATCAGATTAGAACACAGTAAAGGAAAGCTGCTGACAGATGTCATCAAGAGTCATTAGAGCCTGACCAGTAGATAGAGGGTTGACCTGGGATGCTGAGGACCCATGTTCTAAACCCAGTGGTCCTGGGCTTGAGTGTGGGCTCACCAGCTTGAGTGCAGGGTCACTGGCTTGAGTGTGGGATCATAGACATGACCCTATGGTCGCTGGCTTGAGTCCAAGATCACTGGCTTTGTTGGAGTCCCCTAGTTAAGGCACATATGAGAAAGCAATCAATGAACAACGAAGGAACCACAACAAAGAGTTGATGCTTCTCATCTCTCTCCCTTCCTGTTTGTCTGTCTGTCTGTCTGTCTCTCTCTCTCTCTCTCACTAAAAAATAAATAAATAAATAAATCATTATAATAACTTTGGCCTATGAAATTATATACACTCAAATTTGTAAGTAATTGGTAATTATGCATAACATTTATTTATGATCAATCATTGTTTTTACTCATTTGTATTCAGTGAGAAGTGTATATAGATTAGGTTCTTCGCATATTGAGAATATAGAAAAGGAATGTAAACTTCTCCAGGCACTCACTTTTTTGAAGACACAAAATTAGATTGAAGTAGAACAATAAGATATTGCTATTTATAGGCTACTGGTCTTAGGAGATCTACTGTGCATAGTTACTCACAAGTCAAAGAGGGCTTCCATCATCTCTTAACCTGGTTGATTTGCTCTTCCTTTGAGTGTCATCCCTCCCTAGACCTTCTTTGAGCTAGCTTCCCTCTTACATACCCCCACAATCTCTAATACTTATCCTATCACAATACCAATTAAACATTTTTATTGACTTTTATTTCCTGTTATATTTTTTAAAAGTTTGAGTGAAGCTATCTTATGCTATTATAGCTCCAGACCTAGCCAAGTCACCAGAATATAATATGCAGCCAATAAATATTATGGTAGCATGAATGAATGCTTAGATAGAAGTGATGACTTACCAAAGTTAGAAAAGAACAGTTAATCTAAAAAAAAGTTTGTCACTTTCTGATAGGTCTTCATTAAAAATCTTATAGAGATTAATGTTAACATTTAGGCTATGATTAAAAGGATCATAGTCCCTAAGATATTTATGCCTATTAAAAACTTAAGTTTCTGTGAAGTAGGTATCCAATCTAATTCTACTCTAGTGATGGTGACAAGGAAAGTAGATAAGCAAGACCCTTTCCTCATCTAGCTTGATTTTCAGAGTGCAGTAATTCATTTTACAGTGTTCATGACACCATGTTTAGAATTGCTTCTAATGAGAGAAGTCTATTAATACTGGAGTACTCCCTGATATGCAGTTAAGATGGAACAATGTTAAATGTTCTTAAGCTTTAAGGTACCAGCCAGTAGCACAGTGGATCAAGTGTTGTTTCAGAGCACAGAGGTCTCCAGCTTGATCCCAGGGTAGCCAGCTCTGTCCTGAGGGCACTAACTACACAAGGTCTCTGGTTCGAGTTTCAGTCAGGGCACATATAAGAAGCAATCAATGGATGCACAACTAGTAAAACAACAAGTTGATACTTCTCTCTGTTTCTCTTTCCCTCTATCTCCCTCTCCTCTCTCTTGCTTCCTCTCTCTCAAAATAAATAAATAAATAAGTAAATACATAAATACATACCTACATAATCAGCTACAATACAGTCCCCTTACAATTGCTTATAACTGCACCTTGTATGTGATTTATAAAGGGAGAATCAAAATTAAAATAGCATTTTGGTCATTTTGATACATATAAACATGTATCAAAAAATATATATTATCATTTCTCATCCTTAATATTTAACATGTGTCCAAAGTACTTGATTCTAGTTACATATTCTTTTATTTAATATAAGTTTAAATAGTGACCTTTACTCCTTATATTTATTCATACAAGACTTTCTTTTATATATATAATATATATATATAAAATATATATATAATATATATATTATATATATATATAAAATATATATATAATATATATATATTTCTGGACATTTTAACCTATTCCATTGATCTATTCATCAATTTTTATGCCAATTCTATACTTTTAAATTTTATTGAGTGACACCGGTTAATAAAATTATGTTTCGGGTGTACAACTTTATAATACATGATTTGTGTATTGTATTGTGTGTTCACCTCTTCAAGTTAAGGCTCCTTCCACCACCATTTATCCTCCCTTTACACTCTCCTACCTCCCGCTTCCTCCCTTTCCCTCTGGTAATCACCATACTATTGCCTTTCTCTGTGAGGTTTTCTTTTTTTCTCATTTCTTTCCTTAATCTTTTCTTCACCTTTTTCACAGAGCACCCCAATATTTCTCCCCTCTGATAGCTGTCATTCTGTTGTCTGCGTCTACAAGTCTGTTTCCACATTGTTACTTTATATCTGTCTGATTGTCTTAATTCATTTAGCATAATATTCTCCAGGCCTATCTATGCTGTCACAAACGGTAAGATTTTCTTCTTTTAATGGCTTTAGTACTATTCCATTGTGTAAATGTAGCATGGCTTTTTTATCCACTCACCTTCTGATGGGTACTTGGGCTGTCTCCAAATCTTGGCTATTGTAAATAATGCTGCAATGAAGATAAAGGTGCATGTATTTTTCCAAATTAGTTTTCTGGGATTCTGCTTATAAATTCCCAGAAGTGGAATTGCTGAGTATTAAAGCAGTACCATTTTTAATTGTTCAAGTAAACTGCACACTGTTTTCCACAATGGTTGCACCAGTCTGCATCCCCACCAATAGTGCACAAGGGTGCCCTTTTCTCCACATCTTCGCCAACACTTGTTTTTTGTCACTTTATTGGTGACAGCCATCCTGACAGTTGTGAGGTCATATTTCATTGTGGTTTTAATCGGCATTTTCTGATAATTAGTGCTGAGCATCTTTTCGTATGTCTATTTGCCATCAGTATTTCCTCTTTGGAGAAGTGTCTATTCAGGCCCTTTGCTCACTTTTTAACTGAATTGTATTTTTGGTGTTGGGTCTTGTAAGTTCTTTATAAATTTTGAATATTAAGCCTTATCATTGGCAAATACGTTCTCCCATTCAGTGGGTTTTTTCATTTTGTTGATAGTTTCCTTTGCTGTGCAAGAACTTTTTTGTTTGATGTAGTCCCATTTGTTTATTTTATTTTGTTTCCCTTGTCCAAGGACATATATCAGAAAAAATATTGCTAAAAGAAATGTCTAAGATTTTGCTGCCTATGTTTTCTTCTAGGAATTTTATGGTTTTCAGTCTAACATTTAAGTCTTTAATCTACTATTTTGAGCCTATTCTTGTGTGTGGTGTAAAAAGTTTGTCTAGTTTCATTTTCTTTGCACTTATCTGTCCAATTTTCCCACAGCATTTGTTGAAAAAACTGTCTTTACCCCATTATGTGTTCTTGCCTCCTTTATAAGATATTGACATGAAGGCATATGTTTATTTCTGTGCTCTCTCTTCTGTCCTATTGATCTATGTCTGAATTTATGCCAATACCATGCTGTTTTAATTACTATGGCCTTGTATTATAGTCTGATATCAGGTAGTTTGATTCTGCCAACTTTATTCTTCTTTCTCAAGATTGCTGTGGCTACTCAGGGTCTTTTGTGGTTCCATATCTAATTTTGGAATATTTTTTCTAGTTCTGTGAAATATGCCATCTTGATAGGAACTGCATTGAATCTACAGATTGCTTTGGGAAAATAAACATTTTTATGATGTTAATTTTTTCTAACTACAAACACAGTATATTCTTCCGTTTATTTGTATCTTCTTCAATTTCTTTATTCAGTATATTACAACTTTACAAGTCTTTGACATCCTTGGTTAAATTTATGTCAAGGTATTTTCATTTACTTATTTATTTATTATTTATTGCAGTTGTGAATGGAATTGTTTTCTTAGTTTTTCTTTCTGATAGATTATTGGTGGATAAAAATGCAATTTGTTTCTGGATATTTATTTTGTACCTTCTACTTTACTGAAATTATTTACCACAGCTAATAATTTTTGGTGGAATCTTCAGGGTTCTCTATTTACAATATCGTACCATCTTCATATAACAGTTTTATTCCTTCCTTTACAATTTGAATGACCTTTTTTATTTTTCTTGTCTGATTGCTGTGATATCCAGTACTATGTTGAATAAGAATGCTGAAAGCAGACATCCCTGGTTTGCTCCTGATATTATGGGAAATACTTTAGTTTTTGCCCAATGAGTATGATGTTTGGTTTGGGTTTGTTATATATGGCCTTCAAGGTATGTTCCCTCTATTCCTATTTTGCTGAGAGTTTTTATCATAAATTGATGCTGGATTTTATCAAATGCTTTTTCTGCACCTATTTATATGATCATGTGGTTGTTTTCATTTTGTTTATGAGGCATATGATATATATTGATTTGCAGACATTGTACCAACTTTGCATCCCCACAATAATTCCCACTTGATCATGGTGTATGATCTTTCTAATGTATTCCTTGATCTGGCTTGCTAATATTTTGTTGAGAATTAAAGTACCATATATTCATCTGGGATACTGGCCTATAATTTTCTTTCTTTGTAGTGCCTTTATTTGGTTTTGGAATTAGAATAACACTGGCCTTATAAAATGAGCTTGGGAGTCTTCTGTTCTCTGTGTCCTTTGTGGAAGTAAGGTATATGGAAGCAAAGGTATACATAAATATTCAATTGCCATGTGACTGTCTTTAGGGCAATGTCTTTATTTTTAATTTATTGAATCTATTGGGGTGTTGTTGATGAATAAAATTATATAGGTTTCAAGTGTACAATTCTATAATAGTTATCAATCTTGCTTCTGACTTTAAAAATCATTGGAGCAAGCCTGACCTGTGGTGGCGCAGCAGATAAAGCATCGACCTGGAAATGCTGAGGTCGCCGGTTCGAAACCCTGGGCTTGCCTGGTCAAGGCACCAGGGAGTTGATGCTTCCAGCTCCTCCCCTTCTCTCTCTGTCTCTTTCTCCCTCTCTGTCTCTCTCTCTCTCCTCTCTAAAATGAATAAATAAAATAAAAAAAAATCATTGGACCAAGATTAATCAGGAATAGACTGAGGGATGATGTAATGTGAAATCCTTACACAACATATAAGCATTCTCAAAATCTGACCCATGTTTACCTCTCCAGCTTCATCTCATCCATTCTTTCCTTGCACCATATATACCATATTTCCCCATGTATAAGATGCACCCTCTTTCGAAAAATTTGGGGTCTAAAACCTGGGTGTGTCTTATACAGTGGTTGTAGATTTTTTAACTTGCATTTCCCACTTTTTCATGCTTGGTTTTGCACTTATTTCTGAAGACAATGATTTGTCTGTCATCAGACACAGATGAGGACAAGTTAATGGATGGGAGTTTTGACAGTGATGACGAACTGTATGAATTTTATGATGAATAAAACTTGAGTTCAATAATTTTATGTAATTTTTTTTCAAATTTTGGGCCCCCAAATTAAGGTGAGTCTTATAATGGGGAAATATGGTATACTAATCATATAGAAATTATTTGCCATTTCCCTAATATTCCATACTTACATACCTCCATGACCCTGTATAAGTTATTCTTTCCAGGAACATTCCTTCTTTTCTTTCTTCACCTGGCTAACATCATTTGATACGATTGACTCAGACATTTCCTTCTCACATAGACCCTCTCAAAGTTAGGCTCAGTGATTTTATTATACATTCCACATGCTTTATTATGTTTGTCATGCTGCTTAATAAAACACATAATATGTTTACTTATTATGTATTTAAATAATACATTAACATATGCCCAATATATAAATTTGAAACAATAGAAGAAAAAAAACTTCTTATAGGTATAGAGAATAGAAATCATACATGAAGTAAATAAACATTTATGTACTCCTTCACTTCTCCCATATTGATAGGGTTCTTCTAGGGTTTTGCAGTAAAAATTTACATATACACACATAATATGTGCCTGTTCTTATAATCACACACACACAAATTAGGTAACACTATATGCGTGGTTTTTTTGCAAATTTTTCACTTAAAAATATGCCCTGGAGATCTATGTCAGCACAGACATATCCACTTCAAAGTACAGATAGAGCATACTTTATGTAATTTATTCCCCTTGTAAAAAAAATTTAGCTTACTTATAATCTTTTCACTATTTAAGGAATGCCCAAGTGAATATCTTTGTGCATAAAAAATTATGTAAACTTGTAAGTTGTTCTGAAAGGTGAAATCTATAAGCTATAATTCAGGCAATTTCAATTTTGCATGAATTCTGCTATACTGTGTACCAAAACATCCATGCCACTAATTTATACAATAAATACCATTGAATACCTACTGTATGCCTACTATAGGCACTAACAATTTAGCAGTGGACAAGAACATTTGACATCACTTTCTCATGAAGTTCACATTCCAGTGGATCAAAGCAGAGAATATACAAATAAATATATAGTGGGATGATGTTGATAATATCAAAAAAAGAAAAATGAAACAGGATAAAGGAAACAAAAAGGGGTAGTATTTATAATCTTTCCAAAATAGCATACCATTTGCCACACTCTGCCTTACATGTGATACTATCTATCATCTACTGTGCAATAACTAATATGTATTATTTAATTATAAATTCCATAATTATTAATGAATGTATATCTTTCCATATGTTACAAGACCATGCAACTATCATTTTAGCTAATAATTTCATTCAACAGAAAATAAGCTCCTTGCAACCAATAGCCATGAATCCTAGTCAGAGGGTAACATAACACCTGGCATAAGATATGCTTAATGGATGACGTCAGAGTAATGGCGGAGTAGGAAGCGATACCGATAAATCTCCCCCAAAACTCAACAAGATCTTCAACCAGAAACAGAAAAACCTATACTTGGAGCTTCCAGATTCTTCGCAATACACCCAAAGGTATGATTGAGTGAAAAATTGGCTAAATATATAACCAAACCCCGAAGGAAATAGGGAGTAAGAAATGCTCCGCCTTCCTCACTAACCTAAACAGGGCAGCTTTTTCTGGTAACTGTGAATATAGAAACTGAGGCGGGCAAAGGGGGTGAATAGATCCAGGCCGCCGCAGCAAAAACGGCCGAACCAGGCTGTGGCTCAGAGATCCAAGCCGAGGAAAATCTGATCCTGTGGCAACCCGGGCAATACAAGCTAACACTCGCGCCAAACCCAAACAAAGAAAGACAAGCGGAGCGGCCATTTTACCCGGTCTCCTGGTCGGTGCGCAGTTAGTGGAAGAGAGATTTCTTCCTAAGCCGCGGAAATGGGTACCCGTGTTGCCCCACGGAGAGGCAGGGTCAGAGGCCTTTCTGTGGGCTGAGGGCAGAGTCTCTGGGCAGCCCCAGCGCCCTGGGAAAGCCACGCACGGGAGGGAGTGAGAACTAATCCCAACTGTGGAGATTTTCCGTGCTGGAGGCTGTTTCACTCAGAGCGAAACGCGGCCGGCCTCATATCCTGGTTTGCGCGCGCAGATAAGGAGTGAGCGATTCCTCCGAGTGCCTCGGCAGTGCGCGCCCGTGTTATCGCACAGAGGGGCAGAGTCAGGGGCCTTTGTGTGGGCCAAAGCGGAATCTCGGGCCGCCGCAGCGCCTTGCAAAAGCCGCACACGGGGACGGAGCGAGACTCAATTCCAACGCTGCAACTTTTCCCTGCGGTTGGGGGTTTCACTCAGAGCGTGAGACTGCTGGCCGGATATCCTGGTTGCAGACAGTGAGTGAGAGTTTCCTCCAAGCGCCCCGGAAGTGGGCGCCCGCTTGTGTTACCGGATAGAGTGGCAGAGCCAGAGGTCTTCGAGTGGGCGGAAAGCCCGCCTGATTATGCTAGCAGCTCTGACTGACTGAGCCTTACCCAGAGCCCTGTGCTGAGTGGAAATAGAGTGGGGAGTTGCCAGCAATTTGAGCCTCTTACTATCCAGGCAGAGGCTGCAGCAACCCCATACCTGGACTATCAGGCTACTAATTGAGGAAGGAAAGACTAGGAGAAAGGCTCCAGGAACACGGACTCTCTCACTGTCGGAGCCTATAAATGCTAATGAGCCTCGACTCCCAACGAGAATAAAGCACAATACATGACATTGCCATAGAGACTTATCAACTGCAAACCTCTACCTGAGCGTGCCAAAGGGGCAGAACCCGGGGTACAGAGTCACCGACCAGGAAGAGGGAGAGAAAAGAAAAAGCAAGAAGATAACCTCTCAAAATCAAGAATAATCTGCAGACTTTATAACCTATCCCATTTTATTATATTTGTTCGTTTGTTTCTATTATCTTCATTCTTGAGACTTTTTTTTCCTCCTCCAATTTGGCCGATTAACTCTCTACCGGTCTTACTCTCTCCTCTCCCTGAACTACACTACCCATAAGTGTTACATCTCCCATTATCATTTCTCTTCTCTTCCTTTCTCTCTATGAGGGTTGCACTCCAAAACCCTTAACTCTCTCTCTCTCTCTCCTTTCTTTTTTCTTCTTTTAGTGGTTCCCTCTTTTTTTCTCTCTCTCTCTTTCTTTTCTCCCTCTATATTAGTTTCTTCCTTTCTCCTTTACATCTCCTCTCATTCAAACCTCAATAACAAATTATCTTATCTGGGACTCAAACCTATGTTTGTGGCATTTTGGGGGGTTTTTACTTCACCTTTTTAACTCACTAGCAGTGCTCCCATCCCTGGCTCTCCATATTATCTAGTTCTTGTTCCACTAAATACAATAGTAAGTTTTTAATTTGTCCCCCCATTTTTCCATTTTCCTCTTATTCCTCTCATCATAACTCTTAGAAAACCAACACCTAAAAGCAAATCATTTTATTCTTGACCCAAATTTTTTCCTTATTTGCTTTTTGTGGGTCCATACGCTCTTTTTTTTTTTTTTTTCCTTTTTTTTTTCTCTCTTTTTTGCCCCTTTATTACTTTTCCCCAATTCAGGCCCTCCATCACAGGCATTGTTTGTTATAACTCACAGTCCACCACAAGATTTTCTCAAGAAAGAGGGGAGAGGAGAGGAGAGGAAAAAAAGAGGGGGGGAATAATTTCCTTTTTTAAAAAATTTTTATTTTATTTTATTTTTCTTTATTTCATTATTAATTTTTTTAAAAAAAACAACTCTTTTCGATTTGTTATTTTTTTATGTTTTTTAACTTTTTATTCTTTATTAAATCTCATTAATACTATCAACAAAACCACCCTCAGATGCCATTAAGGAAGAGAAAATCGAATATCATGGATACAAAAGAAAGAGAGGTAACACAGCTAGATGAGGAAAAATCTATGGAGAAAAAATTTAATATATTGGAAACCTTGGAGTTAAATGACAGAGAATTCAAGATAGAAATCCTAAAAATCCTCCGAGATATACAAGAAAACACAGAAAGGCAATATAGGGAGCTCAGAAAACAACTCCATGAACACAAAGAATATATGTCCAAGGAAATTGAAACTATAAAAACAAATCAAACAGAGATGAAAAACTCAATTCACGAGCTGAAAAACGAAGTAACAAGCTTAGCTAATAGAACAGGTCAGATAGAAGAGAGGATTAGTGAAATAGAAGACAAGCAACTTGAGGCACAACAGAGAGAAGAAGAAAGAGACTCAAAAATTAAAAAAAATGAGATAGCCCTACAAGAATTATCTGACTCCATCAAAAAGAATAACATAAGAATAATAGGTATATCAGAGGGAGAAGAGAGAGAAAATGGAATGGAGAACATACTTAAACAAATAATTGATGAGAACTTCCCAAGCCTGTGGAAAGAACTAAAGCCTCAAGTTCAAGAAGCAAACAGAACTCCAAGTTTTCTTAACCCCAACAAACCTACTCCAAGGCATATCATAATGAAATTGACACAAACCAACAGCAAAGAAAAAATTCTCAAGGCAGCCAGGGAAAAGAAGAATACAACATATAAAGGAAGGCCCATTAGATTAACATCAGATTTCTCAGCAGAAACTCTACAAGCTAGAAGAGAGTGGACCCCAATATTTAAAGTCCTGAAAGAGAGGAACTTTCAGCCACGAATACTATACCCATCAAAGCTATCCTTCAAATACGAAGGAGAAATAAAAACATTCACAGATACAGAAAAGATGAGGGAATTTATCATCAGAAAACCCCCACTCCAGGAATTACTAAAGGGGGTTCTCCAATCAGATACAAAGAACAAAAAAAAACAGAGCCACAAGTAAAAGCTCCAAGAAGAACACAATAAAACCAAATTTAAACTGTGACAACAACAAAAAGAAAGAGGGGGAGAAGACGGAGATTAACAGTAGCAAAGGACGATGGAGTGCAAAAGTACTCACAAAATAGTTCGCTACAATGAACAGGGTAGGGACCCTTTTCATTACTCAAAGGTAACCACCATTGAAAAAACCACCACAGAAGCACATGAGATAAAAAAGATAGCAACAGAAGAAAGATGTATGGAATACAACCAAATAAAAACAAAAGATAGAAAAACGAAAGAGAAGGATCAAACAAGACACAAAACTAACAGAAAGCAAGATATAAAATGGCAATAGGGAACTCACAAGTATCAATAATTACACTAAATGTAAATGGATTAAACTCACCAATAAAAAGGCACAGAGTAGCAGAATGCATTAAAAAAGAAAATCCAACTGTATGCTGCCTACAGGAAACTCATCTAAGTAACAAGGATAAAAACAAATTCAAAGTGAAAGGCTGGAAAACAATACTCCAAGCAAATAACATCCAAAAAAAAGCAGGTGTAGCAATACTCATATCGGATAATGCTGACTACAAGACAGGAAAAGTAAGTACTTAGAGACAAAAATGGCCATTTCATAATGGCTAAGGGGACACTGAATCAAGAAGACATAACAATTCTTAATATATATGCACCAAACCAACGAGCACCAAAATATATAAGACAGCTACTTATTGATCTTAAAACAAAAACTGACAAAAATACAATCATACTTGGAGACCTCAATACACCGCTGACGGCTCTAGATCGGTCATCCAAACCGAGAATCAACAAAGACATAGTGGCCTTAAACAAAACACTAGAGCATCTGGATATGATAGACATCTACAGGACATTTCATCCCAAAGTGACTGAGTATACATTTTTCTCCAGTGTACATGGATCATTCTCAAGAATTGACCATATGTTGGGCCACAAAAACAATATCAGCAAATTCGGAAAAATTGAAGTTGTACCAAGCATATTTTCTGATCATAAAGCCTTGAAACTAGAATTCAACTGCAAAAAAGAGGAAAAAAATCCCACAAAAATGTGGAAACTAAACAACATACTTTTAAAAAATGAATGGGTCAAAGAAGAAATAAGTGCAGAGATCAAAAGATATATACAGACTAATGAAAATGACAATACGACATATCAGAATCTATGGGATGCAGCAAAAGCAGTGATAAGAGGGAAGTTCATATCGCTTCAGGCATATATGAACAAACAAGAGAGAGCCCAAGTGAACCACTTAACTTCCCACCTTAAGGAACTAGAAAAAGAAGAACAAAGACAACCCAAAACCAGCCGAAGAAAGGAGATAATAAAAATCAGAGCAGAAATAAATGAATTAGAGAACAGAAAAACTATAGAAAAAATTAATAGAACAAGGAGCTGGTTCTTTGAAAAGATCAACAAAATTGACAAACCCTTGGCAAGACTTACCAAGGAAAAAAGAGAAAGAACTCATATAAACAAAATCCAAAATGAAAGAGGAGAAATCACCACGGACACCGTAGATATACAAAGAATTATTGTAGAATACTATGAAAAACTTTATGCCACTAAATTCAACAACCTAGAAGAAATGGATAAATTTCTAGAAAAATACAACCTTCCTAGACTGAGTCAAGAAGAAGCAGAAAGCCTAAACAGACCTATCAGTAGAGAAGAAATAGAAAAAACCATTAAAAACCTCCCGAAAAATAAAAGTCCAGGCCCTGACGGCTATACCAGCGAATTTTATCAAACATTCAAAGAAGACTTGGTTCCTATTCTACTCAAAGTCTTCCAAAAAATTGAAGAAGAAGCAATACTTCCAAACACATTTTATGAGGCCAACATAACCCTCATACCAAAACCAGGCAAGGATGGCACAAAAAAAGAAAACTACAGACCAATATCTCTAATGAATACAGATGCTAAAATACTAAACAAAATACTAGCAAATTGAATACAACAACATATTAAAAAAATAATACATCATGATCAAGTAGGATTCATCCCAGAATCTCAAGGATGGTTCAACATACGTAAAACGGTTAATGTAATACACCATATCAACAAAACAAAGAACAAAAACCACATGATCTTATCAATAGACGCAGAAAAGGCTTTCGATAAAATACAACACAATTTTATGTTTAAGACTCTCAACAAAATGGGTATAGAAGGAAAATATCTGAACATGATAAAGGCCATATATGATAAACCATCAGCTAACATCATATTAAATGGCACTAAACTGAAGGCTTTCCCCTTAAATCAGGAACAAGACAGGGTTGTCCACTCTCTCCACTCTTATTTAATGTGGTACTAGAGGTTCTAGCCAGAGCAATCAGACAAGACAAAGAAATAAAAGGCATCCATATCGGAAAAGAAGAAGTAAAGGTATCACTTTTTGCAGATGATATGATCCTATACATCGAAAACCCCAAAGAATCCACAAAAAGACTACTAGAAACAATAAGCCAATACAGTAAGGTCGCAGGATACAAAATTAACATACAGAAGTCAATAGCCTTTCTATATGCCAACAATGAAACAACTGAGAAGGAACTCAAAAGAATAATCCCCTTCACGATTGCAACAAAAAAAATAAAATACTTAGGAATAAACATAACAAAGAATGTAAAGGACTTATATAATGAAAACTATAAACCATTGTTAAGGGAAATCGAAAAAGATATAATGAGATGGAAGAATATACCTTGTTCTTGGCTAGGAAGAATAAATATAATCAAGATGGCTATATTACCCAAAGCAATATACAAATTTAATGTAATTCCCATCAAAATTCCAATGACATTTTTTAAAGAAATAGAGCAAAAAATCATCAGATGTATATGGAACTATAAAAAACCCCGAATAGCCAAAGCAATCCTAAAGAAAAAGAATGAAGCTGGGGGCATAACAATACCTGACTTCAAACTCTATTATAGGGCCACGACAATCAAAACAGCATGGTATTGGCAGAAAAATAGACACTCAGACCAATGGAACAGAATAGAAAGTCCAGAAATAAAACCACATATATATAGTCAAATAATTTTTGATAAAGGGGCCAACAACACACAATGGAGAAAAGAAAGCCTCTTCAATAAATGGTGCTGGGAAAACTGGAAAGCCACATGCAAAAGAATGAAACTGGACTACAGTCTTTCCCCCTGTACAAAAATTAACTCAAAATGGATCAAAGATCTAAACATAGAACCTGAAACAATTAAGTACATAGAAGAAGACATAGGTACTCAACTCATGGACCTGGGTTTTAAAGAGCATTTTATGAATTTGACTCCAATGGCAAGAGAAGTGAAGGCAAAAATTAATGAATGGGACTACATCAGACTAAGAAGTTTTTGCTCAGCAAGGGAAACTGATAACAAAATAAACAGAAAGCCAACTAAATGGGAAATGATATTTTCAAACAACAGCTCAGATAAGGGCCTAATATCCAAAATATACAAAGAACTCATAAAACTCAACAACAAACAAACAAACAATCCAATAAAAAAATGGGAAGAGGATATGAATAGACACTTCTCCCAGGAAGATATACAAATGGCCAACAGATATATGAAAAGATGCTCATCTTCTTTAGCTATTAGAGAAATGCAAATCAAAACGGCAATGAGATACCACCTCACACCTGTTCGATTAGCTGTTATTAGCAAGTCAGGTAATAGCAAATGTTGGAGAGGCTGTGGAGAAAAAGGAACCCTCATACACTGTTGGTGGGAATGTAAAGTAGTACAACCATTATGGAAGAAAGTATGGTGGTTCCTCAAAAAACTGCAAATAGAACTACCTTATGACCCAGCAATCCCTCTACTGGGTATATATCCCCAAAACTCAGAAACATTGATACGTAAAGACACATGCAGCCCCATGTTTATTGCAGCATTGTTCACAGTGGCCAGGACATGGAAACAACCAAAAAGCCCATCAATAGATGACTGGATAAAGAAGATGTGGCACATATACACTATGGAATACTACTCAGCCATAAGAAATGATGACATCGGAACATTTACAGCAAAATGGTGGGATCTTGATAACATGATACGAAGCGAAATAAGTAAATCAGAAAAAAACAGGAACTGTATTATTCCATACGTAGGTGGGACATAATAGTGAAACTAACAGACATTGATAAGAGTGTGGTGGTTACGGGGGGGAGGGGGGAATGGGAGAGGGATAGGGGGTGGGAGGGGCACAAAGGAAACAAGATAGAAGGTGACAGAGGACAATCTGACTTTGGGTGGTGGGTATGCAACATAATTGAACGGCAAGATAACCTGGACTTGTTATCTTTGAATATATGTATCCTGATTTATTGATGTCACCCCATTAAAAAAATAAAATTATAAAATAAAAAAAAAAAAAAAAAAAGATATGCTTAATGAATAACAATATAAGAAGAAGTTCGTATATAAACATATTTAAAATACAGGTAATATTAATCATATGTTGTTATACACATATCTAATGTTAATTATATAAGCATAGTATATATATTAATTATATAACTTAAAATATCTAATAAATACAACTAAATAAGTAATATAATAAAACTATAAAAGCAATATAACCATTTTGGGAAATAATGAAAGTCCTCTTAAATCAATATATCACAAAAGTAATTTGAAAATAAACAATTTTTCAGTGACGTCATAGAAATGGCGCCGTGAGGACACGGACCGAAAAATCTCCTCAAAATTTCAACAAGTTCATCAACCAGAGACAGAAAAATCTATCCTTGGAGCATCCAAGAGTTCCACACCCTGAAGGCGAAGTGCTATTAACAAGACCACCCTCAGATGTCATTAAGAAAAAGGAAATCAAATATCATGGATACAAAAGAAAGAGAAGTAACACAGATAGATGTGGAAAAATCTATGAAAAAAAATTTAATATATTAGAAATCTTGGAGCTAAATGATAGAGAATTTAAAATAGAAATCCTAAAAATACTCAGAGGTATACAAGAAAACACAGAAAGGCATTTTAGGGAGCTCAGAAAACAACAAACACAAAGAATATATTACCAAGGAAATTGAAACTATAAAAACAAATCAAACAGAGATGAAAACCTCAATTCATGAACTGAAAAACAAGGTAACAAGCTTAGCTAATAGAACAGGCCAGATAGAAGGTAGGATTAGTGACATAGAAGACAAGCAAGTTGAAGCACAATAGAGAGAAGAAGAGAGAGACTCAAAAATGAAAAAAAAAATGAGAAAGCCCTACAGGAATTGTCTGACTCCATCAAAAAGAATAACATAAGAATAATAGGTATATCAGAGGGAGAAAAGAAAGAAAATGGAATGGAGAATTTATTCAAACAAATAATAGACGAGAACTTCCCAAGCCTGTGGAAAGAACTAAAGCCTCAAATTCAAGAAGCAAACAGAACACTGAGTTTTCTTAACCCCAACAAACCTACTCAAAGGCACATCATAATGAAAATGGCACAAACCAACGACAAAGAAAAAATTCTCAAGGCAGCCAGGGAAAAGAAGAATATAGCATATAAAAAAAGGCCTATTAGATTATCATCAGATTTTTCAGCAGAAACTCTACAAGCTAGAAGAGTGGACCCCAATATTTAAAGTCCTGAAAGAGAGGAAGTTTCAGCCAAGAATACTATACCCATCAAAGTTATCCTTCAAGTATGAAGAAGAAATAAAAACATTAACAAATACAGAAAAGATGAGGGAATTTATCATCAGAAAACCCCCACTCCAGGAAATACTAAAGGGGGTTTTCCAACCAGATCCAAAGAACAAAACAAAACAAAACCACAGTAAAAACATCACCAAGAACACAATAAAACCAAATTTAAACTGTGACAACAAAAGTAAAAAAAAAAGGGGAGAGGACAGAGATTAACAGTAGCAAAAGACGATGAAGTGCAGAAACACTTGCAAGATAGGGTACTACAATGAATATAGTAGGTACCCTTTTCATTACTTAATGGTAACCACCCTTGAAAAAACCACCACAAAAGCACATGACTTTAAAAAGGTAGCAACAGAGAAAAGAAGTATGGAATACAAACAAACAAAAACAAATGATAGAAAAACAAAAGAGAGAATCAAACAAGATACAAAACTAACAAAGAGCAATTTATAAAATGGCAACAGGGAATCCACAAGTGTCAATAATTACACTAAACGTAAATGGATTAGACTCACCAATAAAAAGACAGAGTAGCAGAATGGATTAAAAAAGAAAATCCAGCTGTATGCTGCCTACAAGAAACACATCTAAGCAACAAGGATAAAAACAAATTCAAAGTGAAAGGCTGGAAAACAATACTACAAGCAAATAACATCCAAAAAAAAAGCAGGCGTAGCAATACTCATCTCTAATAATGCTGACTACAAGACAGCAAAAGTACTCAGAGACAAAAATGGATATTTCATAATGATTAAGGGGATGCTGAATCAAGAAGACATAACAATCATTAATATATATGCACCAAACTAAAGAGCACCAAAATATATAAGACAGCTACTTATTGACCTAAAAACAAAAACTGACAAAAATACAATCATACTTGGAGACCTCAATACACCACTGACTGCTCTAGATCGGTCATCCAAACAGAAAATCAATAAAGATATAATGGCCTTAAACAAAACACTACAGCACCAGGATATGATAGACATCTACAGGACACTTCATCCCAAAGCGACAGAGTATACATTTTTCTCTAGTGTACATGGGACATTCTCAAGAATTGACCACATATTGGGCCATAAAAATAACATCAGCAAATTCAGAAAAATTGAAATTGTACCAAGCATATTTTCTGATCCTAAAGCTTTGAAACTAGAATTCAACTGCAAAAAAAGAAGAAAAAAAACCCCAGAAAAATGTGGAAACTAAACAACATACTTTTAAAAAATGAATGGGTCAAAGAAGAAATAAGCACAGAGATCAAAAGATATATACAGACAAATGAAAATGACAATACGACATATCAGAATCTCTGGGATGCAGCAAAAGCAGTAATAAGAGGGAAGTTCATATCACTTCAGGCCTATATGAACAAACAAGAGAGAACCCAAGTGAACCACTTAACTTCACACCTTAAGGAACTGGAAAAAAAAGAACAAAAACAACCCAAAACCAGCTGAAGAAAGGAGATAATAAAAATCAGAGCAAAAATAAATGAAATAGAGAACAGAAAAACTATAGAAAAATTAATAGAACAAGGAGCTGGTTCTTTGAAAAGATCAACAAAATTGACAAACCCCTGGCAAGACTTACCGAGGAAAAAAGAGAAAGAAGGAATATAAACAAAATCTGAAATGAAAGAGGAGAAATCACCACGGACATTGAAGATATACAAAAAATTATTGTAAAATACTATGAAAAAGTTTATGCCACTAAATTCAACAACCTAGAAGAAATGGATAAATTCCTAGAACCATACAACCTTCCTAGACTGAGTCAAGAAGCAGAAAGCCTAAACAGACCTATTAGTAGAGAAGAAAGAGAAAAAAACCATTAAAAACCTCCCCAAAAATAAAAGTCCAGGCCCAGACAGCTATACTAGTAAATTCTATCAAACATTCAAAGAAGACTTGGTTCCTATTCTACTCAAAGTCTTTCAAAAAATTGAAGAAGAAGCAATACTTCCAAACATATTTTATGAGGCCAACATAACCCTCATACCGAAACCTGGCAAGGACGGCACAAAAAAGAAAACTACAGACCAATATCTCTAATGAATACAGATGCTAAAATACTAAACAAAATACTGGCAAATCGAATACAACATATTAAAAAAATAATACATCATGATCAAGTGGGATTCATCCAGAATCTCAAGGATGGTTCAACATACATAAAACGGTTAACGTAATACACCATATCAACAAAACAAAGAACAAAAACCACATGATCTTATCAATAGATGCAGAAAAGGCATTCGATAAAATACAACACAACTTTATGTTTAAGACACTAAACAAAATGGGTATAGAAGGAAAATATTTCAACATGATAAAGGCCATATATGATAAACCATCAGCTAACATCATATTAAATGGCATAAAACTGAGGACTTTCTACTTAAAATCAGGAACAAGACAGGGTTGTCTACTCTCTCCACTCTTATTTAACATGGTGCTGGAAGTTCTGGCCAGAGCAATCAGACAAGACAAAGAAATAAAAGGCATCCATATCGGAAAAGAAGAAGTAAAGGTATCACTTTTTGCAGATGATATGATCCTATACGTCGAAAACCTCAAAGACTCCACAGAAAGATTACTAGAAACAATAAACCAATACAGTAAGGTCGCAGGATACAAAATTAACATACAAAAGTCCATAGCCTTTCTATATGCCAACAATGAAATATTAGAAAACGAACTCAAAAAAATAATCCCCTTCACGATTGCAACAACAACAAAAATACCTAGGAATAAACATAACAAAGAATGTAAAGGACCTATATAACAAAAACTACAAAGCATTGTTAAGGGAAATCGAAAAAGATACAATGAGATGAAAGAATATTCCTTGTTCTTGATTAGGAAGAATAAATATAATCAAAATGGCCATATTACCCAAAGCAATATATAAATTTAATGCAATTCCCATCAAAATCCCTATGAGATTTTTTAAAGAAATGGAACAAAAAATCATCAGATTTATATGGAACTATAAAAAACCCCGAATAGCCAAAACAATCCTAAGGAAAAAGAATGAAGCTGGGGGCATTACAATACCTGACTTCAAACTATATAATAGGGCCACGACAATCAAAACAGCATGGTATTGGCAGAAAAATAGACACTCAGACCTATGGAACAGAATAGAAAACCCAGAAATAAAACCACATATATATAGTCAAATAATTTTTGATAAAGGGGCCAAACAACACACAATGGAGAAAAGTAAGCCTCTTCAATAAATGGTGCTGGGAAAACTGGAAAGCCACATGCAAAAGAATGAAACTGGACTACAGTTTGTCCCCCTGTACTAAAATTAACTCAAAAGGGATCAAAGATTTTAACATAAGACCTGAAACAATAAAGTACATAGAAGAAGACATAGGTACTCAACTCATGGACCTGGGTTTTAAAGAACATTTTATGAATTTGACTCCAAAGGAAAGAGAGAAGTGAAGGCAAAAATTAATGAATGGGACTACATCAGACTAAGAAGTTTTTACTCAGCAAGAGAAACTGATAACAAAATAAACAGACAGCCAACTAAATGGGAAATGATATTTTCAAACAACAGCTCAGATAAGGGCCTAATATCTAAAATATACACAAAGAACTCATAAAACTCAACAACAAACAAACAAACAATCCAATTAAAAAATGGGAAGAGGACATGAACAGACACTTCTCCCAGGAAGAAATACAAATGGCCAACAGATATATGAAAAGATGCTCATCTTCGTTAGTTATTAGAGAAATGCAAATCAAAACTGCGATGAGATACCACCTCACACCTGTTAGATTAGCTATTATTAACAAGACAGGTAATAGCAAATGTTGGAGAGGCTGTGGAGAAAAAGGAACCCTCATCCACTGTTGGTGGGAATGTAAAGTAGTACAACCATTATGGAAGAAAGTATGGTGGTTCCTCAAAAAACTGAAAATAGAACTACCTTATGACCCAGCAATCCCTCTACTGGGTATATACCCCCAAAACTCAGAAACACTTATACATAAAGACACATGCAGCCCCATGTTCATTGCAGCATTGTTCACAGTGGCCAGGACATGGAAACAACCAAAAAGCCCATCAATAGATGACTGGATAAGGAAGATGTGGCACATATACACTATGGAATACTACTCAGCCATAAGAAATGATGACATCGGATCATTACAGCAAAATGGATGGATCTTGATAACATGATATGAAGTGAAATAAGTAAATCAGAAAAAACCAGGAACTGCATTATTCCATACATAGGTGGGACATAAAAGAGAAACTAAGAGACATTGATAAGAGTGTGGTTATGGGGGGAGGGGGGAGAGGGAGAGGGAGAGGGGGAGGGGGAGGGGCACAAAGAAAACTAGATAGAAGGTGACAGAGGACAATCTGACTTTGGGTGTTGGGTATGCAACATAATTGAACGACAAGATAACCTGGACATGTTATCTTTGAATATATGTATCCTGATTTATTGATGTTACCCCATTAAAAAATAAAATTATAAAAAAATATTAATAAAAATATTAAATAATTTTTAAAAATCTGGGTATTATAAGGCAGGTGGATAAGGGAAAAGAGTGCTGTGTAATCAATCAGTAAATGTTCAATACACTAGGAGTTAATGTTCCTTGTTCTATGAATTTCCTTCAGGAGAGAGTCATTTACAAACTTCATGCAGGTTTTTCTCACCCAAAAGTCTCAAACTGACCCCTCCTCTATAAATCCCCTGTCAACTTTATTGCCTTACCTGAGTTTACCATACTTCCCATGTACAGACTATACTATAGTTAAAGAGCAGTTCACCAAAGGATTTTTTTCCGATTTGGGAATTCATACTACATATGTTACGGTGAGGCAAAAGTAGGTTTATAATTGGGAGACCATGAAACAGAGTTTATTCTTATATTATTAATTATTGTTATTTTCCATAAGAACTGTAAACCTACTTTTGCCCCACACTGTACAACATACATTCATGTCTTAGAAATGTATAATTATATAAAGACCAATTGATTTTTAATGATTCATCTTTCATTAAAAAACATAAAAATCACATTAAATAGGGGCAAATGCAGATACTTGATGGCTGCATATTACATTAGCATTTTCCACATATATTTACTGAAAATTCATTAATAAATTTCACTCCCTGCAGGACTGTATAAACCCTAACAAAGCAGAGTTAAAAGAGAATAATGAATTTTCAAAGAAAAGTGGAAGTCTATAGAATAGCATATGATATGATGACTAGAATTCCCTACAGCTTCCTCCCTTACTGCTGTCTCTCCACCAGAAGATACAAAAGATAAAAGGGAAACAAGCAGATAGAGTGAAGGAAGACATAAGAAAAAACTACTTCCTGAATGGCTGCAAGGAAAAAACTAGTTTTGCATTTTGGCCAAATATAATTTATAAAACTGTATTACTTTATTATCATGCATGAAACACACACACGCAAACATAAATACACTCTCTAGAGGTTTCAGGAGAAAAACTGCCCACAACACACAAAGTTATAGGTGCCAAAAACAGCTTTTAGTTGTCAAACATCTGAGAAACTCCTCCGAAGGCCAGCATCTGACAGTGAGCAATCCTGATACTCTCCCCAATGCAGTTATATGGCTCCTCTGTAATCTATATAGGACTCTGTAATATAGTGCAATGATATAAAACCTTACCAAGGTGTTAAATAGCATCCTCCCTGAGGTATATATTATCGTCATTAGTATTCTTGAAAATTCTCTGACTGGAGATCTTTGAATGGTAAGCGACAAAAATATAAACAAACTTAAAATTTTTTTATATGTATAATGTAATCAAATATTAGGAATGTAGCTATCCTTAGAGAGACTAAAACTAGCCTTTTCTAGCTCTCATTTCTGTTCTTCTTATGCAACAGTGCACTTTACTATATAACTACAGACACCATTGGCTCTGGCTCATATCTTCTCAATTTAGTCACCCAAAAGAGAAGGCTCTTTCCTCTGGACCCTGTTTGAAAAACAAAAATCACAGAGGACTCTGCATGATTCAGTTTGGTCACAGGACCATCTCAATGAGTTAGGGGAGTAGAATGCTATGATGCAACAGTTGGATACAGTGCTCATTCCTGGAGCAAGGAAGATGGAAGAGTCTATTCAAAATACACACTATAGTGGGAGAAATAGTTCTCCAAGTGAGGAAGTATGCTATTCCCTAAAGAAATGAAAGTCAATTGCTAAACAAAACAATGAGCATAAACTATATTATTACTATTATTATTATTGATTTTGACAAGAGGGAAACAAGAACATCGATATGTTCCTGCATCTACCCTGACCAGGGACAGAACTGACAACCTCTGCGCTTCGGGACGATGCTCTAACCAACCAAGCTAAACCATACTTCTAACACTGAACTACAGCAGCTGTTAATATACTTAAGAATGCAGGATTTGTGAAAAGCAAAAAGCAGTTATTTTTAAATATTTTCATGGACTTACCCAGTTTTTACAGGGACTCATTGAAGTTACTTATGGTATATGGTTTTAAGTATTTTACAAGAATATATAAATTAAAGAAAATCAATGCACACAATAAAAAAAAAAACAGTTCTAAGAAGAGGGTCATTTTTAACATTTTACTGTGAATTACTATAAAATATAAGGGAATAAAGAAAATTGGACCAGTGAGTTTAAAGCTAAGTTGGAAGAATTCTCTCTGAAATTAAAAAAAATAAAATTATAGAAGAAATGACATTAGAAAAAATAAGATAGATCCAGGAGACAAAAAAAAATCAATAAAGTTTCTGAAGAAGGGAAGAAATCAGACTGGAGCAATTTTAAAGGAATAATTTTCTCAGACCAAATATTAGTCAACATGCATGAAATCAGACTCATAACTAAAAACAGCATGGTAGGATAGCTAAACTTCAATATAAGTTAATATTACAAACATGCAGAAAGATTTTATAAAATGTTTCCAAGGAGACTCAGGCTGGTTGGCTCTCTGGTAGAGTGTTGGCTGGCATGTGGATGTCCCAGGTTCAATACCCATCAGGACACACAGGAGAAGGGCCCATCTGCTTCTCACTGCCCCCCGCCTCCCGCAGCCATGGTTCAATTAGAGTGAGTTGGCCCTGAATGCTGAGGATGGTTCCATGGTCTCCTCGGGTGCTAAAATATGATTCCAGTTGCAATGGAGCATCGCCCCTAGCCAGCTTGCAGGATGATCCTGGCAGGGGTGTTTGCAGGATTCTGTCTCTGCCTCCCCTCCTCTCACTAAAAAAAAAAAAAAAAAAAAAAAGGCAAGGAATGAAATAATTGGATTGTATCACCCATATACAAGTGTTAGGCAAATAAGTTTATAAAATGTGATATTTTATGTTATGTTTGCTCACTTATAGTTTGCATTGGGGGCTGGACAGCGCCAGGTACAGTGGTACCTTGAGATACAAACAGACCAACATACAAATTTTTTTAAGATACAAGCTGCGACTCAGGCCGTATTTTTGTTCGAGATCCGAGCAAAATTCTGAGATACGAGTTATGATTCAGGAAGCTGCCGCTAGTTGGCGCGTTGGAGTACAGGTCCAGTATCAGCAGTTTGATATATGAGTTGACTGACTTACGAGCTTGGTTACAGAACAAATTAAATTCATATCTCAAGGTACAGCTGTATATGTGATCTGTGAAATTGCAAATTACCTTCCTGCTTAGGAAGGGCCATTGTTTTGCTAATATTTGCAGGAGGAGCAGTTTTCCTGCCAGAAAGTTTCAAAAAGAGCAGAGAAGAAGGAGAAGAGGCATAAGGAAGCCATGTTTGCAGAGTGAGAGCAGAGAGAATGCAGAGTGCTGAGAAAGAAGCCATGTTGGCAGGGAAAGAGAAAGTGTGCAGATAGGGAACCAGAGTTGAGGGGCTTTGTGAGCTCTGCTAAGACTGGCGCGGGCCTTTGAGTCTAGGAGGAACCAGAGAATATTCTCCTGGTTGTGGAACCAGAGAGAATTGTTTTCCCTGTATGTTTGCTTGTCAGCTGGTGCAAGACTTGAATAAAGGAATAGTACACCATTTTTTGGCTCTGCTGTTTCTTTACCGTCTGCCTGAGTCTAATGAGAGCCTGCATGTGAATGGTCAGGATGGCAGTGGTTATTGGCCATAAAACAAGCTTTCTTTTAAGTAGGAAAAAAAAATCATCCATTCAACCAACTATTTATTAAATTCCTACCACTTTAGCAGCTGATGAAACAGCAGTGAACAAACCAGATACAATCACTGCCCTGAAACTTACATTCTTAAATGAAACTGGATAAGCAGACTGAAAAAAGCTTCCTGAGACAGATAATCTCTGGCTAGGTAGATGTAAAGCCAGTACCCACCGTCACAACAGCTGCCTGGCCCATGCAGGTTCGCACTTGATTCGGACAGATGGTAA
Source organism: Saccopteryx bilineata (assembly GCF_036850765.1). NCBI lineage: Eukaryota > Metazoa > Chordata > Mammalia > Chiroptera > Emballonuridae > Saccopteryx > Saccopteryx bilineata. Next base: position 232,820,338 of record NC_089492.1, read on the forward strand.
TGAAACAATGGAGCCAAGAACTGGTGGGCCATCACATTTAATCCTAGCTCGCACCTGGTGGGCAAGAAATACACACAGGGCTCCCAAAGCCACTGAATTATCTGAGTTTCCTAGAATCAAAGGTTTCTACCTCACCAGCCTTATTCACCTCTGTTCCCCATCTCCTTCTCTCTGTACAAACTCTGCACAAACTGGCTTCTCCTTCAAACACTCCGCCATCTTGACTGCCTCTCCTATGCAATGCTAATTTCATAGAGAGCACGCACCCAGGTCTGCCCCATTTTATAGTGTAGAAATCCAAACCTGTAAGCCAATATACAAATAAGGAAGTCTCTGATACAAAGTCACTTATCTGAGGCACAATGGTGCACCTCATAAGAGTGTACCACCCTACATCATGCAACAGTCAAGGGTGTGGGGAAAAGCTTAGTGTTGAGAAAATCTTAGTATTAAAAGGGTGGGAAAGGCTTAATCTTAAAACTAAGCCTTAGGTTATAAGGATCCTGCCTGCTTACAGCCTGTCTCCCACACCCAATACAAACTATAAGCGAGCAAACATATATATCATATTTGCAAACTTATTTGACTCACAGTGGAAAAAAACTATTTCCTCATATTTAAGAGCTGCTACAGACATTTCATTTCATTCTGTGACATTTATTCTATTAGGATTAGGTGCAGCTATAAGAATAAGTTAGCAGAGGTTCATATTTTTTTTCATATATAAGTCCACACCCTGCCACGCCCCCCCACACATTCCCCCAAAATTGTCTGGGGGAACCCAAGAAATCAGCATTTTAACTAACAAGCATCCCAGATGACTCATGCAGGTGGTGTAATACCTGCCTGAGAAATCCTGATGTAGGAAAATGGGGAAAAAGAGAGATTCCTAAAAAGTTGATAAGAGAAACAAAATTACTTCTAAGAATCTGCCAATAGGATCTGAGACTTTGTACAAGTTCCTTTAACGCTCGGATCATAGTTTTTGTCATTTGAAAAATGAGGTTTACTGCAAATTTCTAAAAACCCACTAAGTTTATAATCGTGATCTAAATAAACATAACCAGGAATCTTATCAAGATATTGTCAGGAGGTTTTCTTAGGGGAGCAATTTGCTAAGTTTCACAGGGACCTTTCCCAAACCCCTTATTGTGCGTACTTATGGAAATCTCCCCATGCTCCAATTTACCACCCAATTAAGGGTCGGGGTGGGGCAGATGGGTTTGTCAACCTACATTTTCTGCACTGGGGAGAACGGAATTAGGGCACCTGAGGAAATACAAGGTTAACAGCACTGCAACAAACACCAGGAAAGCTTTTTAGATGCAAAGCCAAGGGGTTTGTCAGGTGCGAGTTACGCCCCAGGGAAGTATTGTCCTGTAAATTTAGCACAAGTCAAGATCCTTTAAGGGCCAGGTTTTTTTTTTATTTTTTTCTTTTCAAATTTCAAATTCCCTAACAGCAAAGGCTGGGTTCCAAACAACCCAGCCTGGGACTAAATCGCCTCACCTGTCCCACCTGTGGAAAGTTAACTCCGCCTCGTCAAAGGCCGCAAGAGGGAGAAGCAGGTCCAGGAAAGCCGGTGACCCGGGGAGCCCGTCCCACCTGCCCAGCCCCCGCGCTGTGAACCCAAGTTCCCAAGACCTCCACCGCCCCCGAGCGCCGCGGTCGGGTCTCCTCGGGGGCGTCACGTGACCTGAGGTCGTAGCCAATCAGCGCAGCCACTGCGGTATTCAAATCGGCCGCGGGGCTGACGGTTGTGAACTGCGCCCGGAGTGTAACCTTCCGCTGCCATGTCCCGTGCCCGGCGCTGACAGCCCTCAGGCCGGGTGGGCGGCATGGAGAATCGGAGTGTGCCTCCCGGGCCGTATCGGGCCACCAAGCTGGTAAGACACCGCGGAACGACGAGACTGGCCCGCCGGGGTGATGGCCGCCACCACTTTTGCGTGAGAGCGTTTGTAGTTTCACCTCGGGCGGAGGGATGGCTCCCGAACCTCTGGATGAGGAGATTGAATGAACGAAGGGGCAGCGCGGGACCCCGCGGAGCGGGACTTTCTCTCTCGCCTGCTCCGAGCGCCCGGCGGAGGCGCGGCCTCCTCACGCCCTGTTAGGGGCCTCCTGGTCCCGGGACGGCGCGGAAAAGTTCGAATTAGCCGCCTCCCACGCCTGGTTTTCTCCATCCACAGACCTGGAGAATTCCAATGTTGCGTTGCTTTGTAAGGGCTGACTAGCGGCAAGCCCGAATGTAACAGTTTCGTGCTGTGGGCTCTAGGGTTTTGTGCCGCTGTATCAAAACTAAACCCGGAGTATCTGAGGTTCCCATCAGGAGCGCTGCTTGCTGGTGGTCACTGGATCTGTGCTCGCGCAGTTGGATCTTCACCCGAGAGGATCTTGTGCCACTGGTTGGGCGACATTAGGAGAATCACTTAACCTCTGTGAGCCTCAGTGTCCACGGTAGAGTAAGGCTGATTGAGAATACATGTCCGCCTTAAGATTTCTGGAGAGGATATGTATGTGAAAGTGTATTATAATATGGAGAATAAGAAACTATCCAGAGGATAGGTCGCAGCTCTATGTTTCTTGAATAAATCAGTATGTGACATGTGGACGAGTGGGAAGAAAAGAATGTGGATATTGTGATTTTAGCGGTTAAACTTTGTGTTGTGATGTTGGGGCCACAGAAAGTGGAGGTATATCACCGTGTCATTAAATGCACCGTGGATGTAATTTTTAATTTACGGTATCTGTTCTATGTTAACTAGTGGAATCTTCAAATAAGAAATATTATATATAGTAAACATATAAGCTATGTTAATATGAAAAGTATTTGACCACTGAAACTAATGCCCACCATGAGTTCTGTTTGAGACCAGCGAAGGAGTTCCAGGTTCAGGTGCTACAGGCAATCAGGTCTGGGTTTAAATGTGTGGGTTCATCACTTAGCTATGAGACATGGCTCAAATTATTCAGTCTCTCTGTGCTTCATAGTCCTCATCTAAAATGGAATAATAATATTTATAGAATTGTGAGATTTAAAGTGAAATAATGAATGTAAAACACAATGTCTGACACAAATGCTACCAGCATGTTATTAATAGTAGTTGAGACTTAAAAAAAAAACCAAAACAGGGATAAATGCTTTCTCTGTTGAGGATGAAAAGGCAGGTTCATTGCAATTCTTTATTATTTCTAGGTTTCCTAAGTAAACCAACCAGCCAAAGAAGTGCTTTTAGTAAAAAAAAAAAAACACAAAACTTACCTTAAAATATTATCACAACAGTAGTTAATAAAAATGAATCAGTATGCGATATAAAATTTTCTATAGCACAAATAAAATTATTTTCTTCTTGAAATTCTTTGATGTAATTAGTTGTAAATGAAAGAATTGTCTTTGTCTAATTTATTTCAAATCAGTAGGAGGTTTCATTTTTGTTTAATTTTTTTAAATTTTTTAAATTATTTATTTTTTACAGTGGAATGAAGTTACGACATCTTTTCGAGCAGGAATGCCTCTAAGAAAACACAGGCAACACTTTAAAAAATATGGCAGTTGTTTTACAGCAGGAGAAGCAGTGGATTGGCTTTATAACCTACTACGAAATAATAGTAATTTTGGTCCTGAAGTTACAAGGCAACAGACTATCCAACTATTGAGGAAATTTCTTAAGAATCACATAATTGAAGATATCAAAGGCAGATGGGGATCAGAAAATCTTTATGACAACAGTCAGTTATTCAGGTATGAACAAAGAAGTAACTGCGAAACTGAATTACTTAAAGTTTAAACAGCAGTTTTTTTAGAGAAATAATATTTTCTGTAGAGAACTGTTACTGCTCCTAGTCTAAGACCACTTAGAAGTTCAAGTTAATAGCTGCACAATCATCTTTGAAAATGTTAGATAATAGCTTGACCAGGTGGTTGCGCAGTGGATAGAGCGTTGACCCAGGACACTGACAACTCAGGTTCGAAACCCCAAGTTACATAGATTCAAGGATTGCAACACAGATCGTCACAGGTCCTTGCATTCAAGAAACATATGAGCTTATATAATTTAAGAATACATGTGACAAGATAGATCATAGCAACCTTTATATAATATTAGAAGAAATATACCACAGGTTAAAGAAAATAATTTATTAAGTATTTATTGTGTACCAGAGACCCTACTTTATGATTTACATGTTTTCTTTTTTCATCCCTGGAATAGATAATTGGGATAGGTATTAGCTCCTTTTTACAGAGGAGGAAACTGAGACCATGCTCTAATAAATCATGGTGCCTCTATCTGAGATATGTCCTTCCACCTTGAAACACTGTACCCATTTGTCAGACTAGCACATACATTTCTTCTCACTTCAGACCTATTTTAGCCTCTTCTGTGAGATCTTCTGAGTCGCTCAGGCCACATCATTGCTTTTCTTTCATGCACCCAGAAGTCTTTGTTACATTTCCATTAAACTAGGTCTTTGGATTCTTATATGTTTTTTTCCTTTACAGATTTAGTACTTTTCAAATGGGATATTTTTGAGATTGATTCTTGCCTGTGTTATCAAAGATGACTTACACCATACAAGTAAACTGCAATAATAAGCATATGAACAGTTCACTTTGTGTAATACTCTAGAAATCTTTCTATCGAACTAACTACTCCTTTGTGACCTTAATGGGCACCTTTGCTGCTGCTCATCCTTAGCTCTTAACTGGTTTGCAAGGTCCTACACTTTTCTTCACTTCACCTCTCTCCCTGGGTAATCTCATGCTATGTCTTCACCTACTTTTTTCATGGCTTTCAAATCTTCAACCCAGTTATCTCTCCTGAGCTTTAGATGCATTTTTTTCTTTCTTTTATTTATGTATTTACTTATTTGCTTATTACATAGGCATTTCAACTATGGCATATAAAATTACTATTATATCTTAACCTACATGTTGTCATGTTCATCTCTGAGTGAATGGCACTGTCTTCCCTGTAGATGCTTTGACACCCTTTCTACTGCCCTTTAAATGATTTAGTTTTCAGGCCTGACCTGTGGTGGCGCAGTGGATAAAGCGTCGACCTGGAAATGCTGAGGTCGCCGATTCGAAACCCTGGGCTTGCCTGGTCAAGGCACATATTTGAGTTGATGCTTCCAGCTCCTCCCCCCTTCTCTCTCTCTGTCTCTCTCTCCTCTCTCTCCTCTCTAAAAATAAATAAAATAAATAAAATGATTTAGTTTTCAAACCACCTCTGTTCTGCCTCAGTAGTTCTCTGATCTATTTCTCTTTCCACTAAGAATGTTCTTTTTGTTAGATCATGATTCTCTCTGACCTATAATTCTGTATAATTCTTCAACTAGTTCCTCTGCTTCTGGTCTTATTTACAATAGTAACAATAAAGTACATAAAGTTTACCAAAAATGGGTAAGACTTTACTAAGGGAAATTGAAGACAATAAATGAAGAAGTATGTCTTTTCATGAATAAGACTTAGTATCATAAATAAGTCAGTTTGTCCCAAATTCATAAATTCAGTGCATTTTTATTCAAAATCCCTATATAATTTTTTGTGGAATTTGACAAACAGATTCTAAAATTTATTTAGTAATGTAAAGGTCCAGGGCAGTTTTGAACAATATGAGGGGAGAATTGCCTTAACTTAACCTAATACCTGAGCTTAAATTAAATTAAGTACTGAGTGTACAAACCCATTCATATATGGGAACTTGGCATAATTTATTCATTAATTAAATACCCATATATGGAAATAAAATTCTTATGAGAGACTTTAAGAATATTTTTAGGATAGAGGAATAATAAAGAATTTTTAAGATGACTAAAATGAAATTTAATGTATGATAAAAGATACCATTGAGTGAAAAATCACCAAACAATATATTTTTGAATGTTTATTAAAAGCATAAAAATATGAACAAGAAAGAAATACACTAACCATAGGTTAATGATTTCTCTTAGGGAGAGAGAGAGAATAAGCAAAAATTTCTTTCACTTAAGAAAAAATGAATTTTTTGGTAAAAGTTAATTTCAGTGGTGGATGGTTATGTACACAGATGTTTTATACTCTGTACTTTTTTGTATCTTTCAAATATTTTATACTAAAATGAAAGGGAAAGGCTTTATAATTTAAAAAAAAAGTAATAGAGGCCAAGTTCTGGAAATTAGAACAATCAGTCAAAGGGAAAAATATATATATATAAATTAGATAACTTGTGAAAAATTTAGTAGATATAACAGTCTAAACCATTTTGTATGTAAGTGGTACCTCTCCAACATAGTTGACTCTAATAACACTGAATTACCCAGAAATAAACTTAAAATACGCACAGTATATTAAAGAAAGCAGGAAACTTAAAATAATTTTAAATGTTTAATAGGAAAATCAATTAATACAGAATTTTATTCCTTAAAAGTGTAGATCAATATTAATGTGATTTTTTAAGACAAATAGGCACTAAAAGTTTGTTGCTGATCTCATTATTAATTATATATTATTCTTAAACTAGATTTCCAGCCAATTCTCCATTTAAAATTCTTCCACGGAGGCATCCAGAATTAAGAAAAAACAGCACAGAGAACGTTTCCAAAGATAAAGACAGTATTTTTAAATTACGAAACTTATCTCATAGAACTAAAAAGCATGGATTACAATCCTCTCAGGTAAAGCATCCTTTAACTAATCACTAATTTAAATATAATTACCACGTGCTTAATAGAGTCATTGAAGTAAATGAATTTGAAGCTAGTGCTTGAAACTTTTTACTCTATATTATATTCTAAAAATGTATATGTAAATTTGCAACCCATAGAAACAAACTAATAAATAAATGGTAGTGAGCTATACTTAAAAGAATAACTATAATTTAAGCATGTTTTATTTTAAATTGATTTGAGGGTAATAGGGACAGCTACAAAACCAAAAACTCTATGTCACATTTTTTCAGATGGCACTTACTTTATAACTTCACATTGCCTGATACAAAAAGAAATACTAAATATTAGGAATGGTATCAGTTCAACATTTTCTTAATTTGAGCATAGCATAATAAACTGAAGTAATTCTTTTTTTCAGGAAAATACAGAAAGCATGAACTGTGAAATAATTAAGGAAGATCAAGAAAACTCAGTTGATAATAGAGAAATAAGCCTGAAAGATGTTGAAGAAGTTTGGAGATATATTATTCTGATCTAGTAAGCTGAAACAAAGCTCTAACCAAGTTCCAAATATGTTTGCAATGTGAATTTGCCATTTTCATCCAGATATACAAATGCAAAAGAACAGTGTAGTTCTTAAAGCTTAGAATTTAACCTGTACTGCAGTAGTCCCCAACCCCCGGGCCGTGGACCGGTACCAGTCCGCAGAGAAAGAATAAATAACTTACATTATTTCCATTTTATTTATATTTAAGTCTGAACGATGTTTTATTTTTAAAAAATGACCAGATTCCCTCTGTTACATCGTCTAAGACTCACTCTTGACGCTTGTCTCGGTCACGTGATACATTTATCCGTTCCACCCTAAAGGCCAGTTTGTGAAAATATTTTCTGACATTAAACCGGTCCATGGCCCAAAAAAGGTTGGGGACCCCTGCTGTACTGTATATGTGTTTTTTCATGTTATTGTTCTAATTCTAGTACAGTAGAAAAAGAATGTTTTCAGTATGATTTGCTTTTTTTTTTTAAACCTAAGTAGTAGCTATAGTTTGGGATCTACATTGGAATCCTGCAAAAGTTATTAAGATAAATATATTTGAAAGTAGACACAAAATAATAAGTCTTTGACGTTTGGTTTCAGAAAAAACAAAAAATATTCTGAGGATTTTGTTTGTCAAACTCTTTCATATTTATATTCTATTCTACTTATGTTATAGAGGAAAAAAGTTTGTATTCTTTCTTCTATTTAGCCTGCAAACTATTTTAGGTGTGTCATCCCTAGAAGAAGTCATAAATCCAAAACAAGTAATTCCTCAGTATATAATGTACAACATGACCAATACAAGTAAACAAGGAGTAGTTATACTACAAGACAAATCAGGTTGGTATCAATAAAAGAAGTTGGATGCTTAAAACTTGCTTGTGAAGATTACAGCTGTTGTGGGGGTGCACAGAGACCACAGTGTGGAAAGCAGAGTAGTTTAACTGAGAGAGTATCAGGGAGACTTTTGCTTTATCACAGGTGCTTTAAAAATCACATTGGAATATTTTTTAAGTTAATGTCACAGATAATATTAGCTGTTAAGGTGGATTCATGATTCTTTTTTTTTTTAATGGCAGGATTAAGTATCCAAGAAAAGATATGTATTAAAACTATTGATTACATATAATGTAGTAATAGCCAAATTTTATTGAATGCATATAATGTACCAGGCATTGTGTTAAAGATTTAGTGATGAACAAGAGGGAAATGGCCATGCCTTTCTGGAGCTTACATGAGTAGTTATGTACAGATTTAAAGGGGTAAAGACAATATGCTAAAAAAGGAACACAAAATAAGACCAACCCCTCAGGACCAGTCTTCAGCACTGACTTGATATTTTATATATACACACACACACACATATATATATAATAATATAATTTCAGATATAAGGTAGGAAAGTCAGGAAAATAATTCAAGTCAGATACATTAGAAAACTTAGATTATAAGTAGCAAAAATTTACTCAGAATGTCATTTTTTTATAATCAATTGCTATCCTTGGAATTAATCAGCATGCATTACTTTAAGGTTTTTTCCTCTTGTTTGTTTTGTGTTTGTGTGTGGGTGGGCTAGGACTTTGAGATTTGAATTGTAGGAACAAATAGTAAATATCAAAACTTAGGAGTTATGTTATATATGCATTTGGCTTTGGTCCATTTCCATGGTTCATTACCTAAAATAATTAACAGTATATACTCTCATTCAAGCTTTCTATTTTTTATAACTATACACTTATTAAGTCAAGTCTATGTGTGGTTTTTATGTTTATATCAAAAAATTGCTAGATCTTATGCAGCATATATCAGTGAATGGCAATTAAAAAATGTGAAGCAAGTCTCACTGAAAGCCACTAATATTCAAATATACTTTGTTTCAATCATTGGTTTCACTCAAATCAGTAATGTTGAAATAGCACAGCTAGTCAGAATAGAAATGAGGATAAAGAGACGATGATGGTAGTGGATAAAGAAGAATGTTAATTTATTTTTTAATTATCCACCATAAAATAATCCTTGATTTTGGGGATAGCTGATTGTTTTATATATTGTGACAAGAGTCAAACTCAAGTTCTCTAACTTTTTAAACTTGTATTTTAAAATATCGTCTTGGCCCTGTCTTATAAAACATCTAATAATTTTAACACTGGTAATACACATATGCAAACATGCATATTTACATATATAATTATATATACGTTAAGTTTTAAAAATACTGTCAAAAAATTTTGAATTACTAAACAATGTTAATATTTTTTTATGTGTAGATGATCTTCCACATTGGGTATTATCTGCCATGAAGTGCCTAGCAAATTGTAAGTTAAACTATATATATATATATATATATATATATATATATATGTTTTATATTGCTAATATTTAACAAGAACTGAGAATATTTTTAAATAGTGTATTAAAGTCAGGAAAGAATGAAAATATATCATTTCTTTTGATGTTTAAATGAAAATCTAGTAGAACTGGTTACATTTCTTTCCGTGTGCAGTATGTTATAGAGCCCTTAACTTTTCAGTACAGGTGGTGATTTCATAATTCAAGCCTATCATTTATAGTTCAGTTCTAATAAATCATAAAATCATAGGCTAGGGGCTTTCAAAGGATTTTTAGGTATAATCACACCATTTGCCTCAGTGAAGTCCAAAGAGTTCAAAATAGCAACTTGTAAGTAAAGCAGCTTATAAATGGAAAGTTTCCATCAGAAATGAAGTCTCATAAAATCTACTTCATACTCTTTGCCATTGCACACAGCTTCAACATTCAGGTGTTCTATGACACGCTCCTACTCTATAGCAATGGTCCCCAACCCCCGGGCCGCGGACCGGTACTGGTCCGTGGGCCATTTGGTACCAGTCCACAGAGAAAGAATAAATAACTTACATTATTTCCGTTTTATTTATATTTAAGTCTGAACAATGTTTTATTTTTTAAAAATGACCAGATTCCCTCTGTTATATCCGTCTAAGACTCACTCTTGATGCTTGTCTTGGTCACGTGATACATTTATCTGTCCCACCCTAAAGGCCGGTCCGTGAAAGTATTTTCTGACATTAAACCGGGCCATGGCCCAAAAAAGGTTGGGGACCACTGCTCTATAGGACATACTAATGGGACTTTGTGAAAAAAGATGTGTCACTGATTAGCAAATTAGTTTTTAGCATTTTGTTCAAGTTTTTTCACAGTGATCAGCGATAAATTGACTTTTATCATTTAAGACCCTCCACCCCCCCTTCAGGTACAAAACCCTAATTGCTTTTAAAATCAACTTTGAAAATTTATAGAGGTATGTGATTCTAAATCGTCAGAAGTTATACTCTAATATTTTGTTACAAAGGTGCTTTTCTAGTTTTTATAAAATTATTTTATTAATGTTCAAGATAAGTATATATTCCCTTGTTGTCCACTGGGTGTCAATATCACAAAATAACAGAAAGAACAATAAAGTAAATGATGTAAGTTACAGAAAACTTATTAAACTGAGGTAAAGATCTTGATCATCATCTTAAGATTTTTGAGTTTCTCTTTCTGCCTTCCCCCTACCTAAATTCCCTTTACTCTCATACTTTGACTCGTGGTTCGCAACTCAGATAAATATACTTCCAGGGATTTCTCTGATGCCCCATCAAGATTATTCTGGCAAAGGTGCCCAGATCAGTGTTTGAAAACTAAAATTAGTAAAGCAGAAGCAAGCATTTCTAGAGGAGCTTATGTTTTTAATAGGCAACATTGGATGATTCTGATTATGTGATGGATGGACCACACTTGAAATGTTTTGGTGCCGCAAGTTCCTGGATATTGCTCGGACTTTATACCACTCTAAATTCTAGTTCTAGCTTTGCCTCTAGTCTAAGGGCTCTTTAATCTTGAACAAGTTACTGAGTTTCCGTTTCTATGCCATGAGATGAGATCTTATGTCTGAGGAAAACACTAATTAGAAGGCATGGTTATTTCAATAATGTTAAGCTAATGAAACTGAAATGTAAAGATACTGTTTATAAGGGTATGCTTCATGTGAGGCAAAATTCATTCATAAAAATGTAAATTTGCAAAACATAATTTGCAGGACTTATTTGCATTATCCAAATATTCTTTGCTTTATAAAATGAAATGTGATAAAATTTCATTAAAATAAACTTTCCTAATCCTTTTAAAATATATTTCAAATATTTATGTGGAGTTTTTCAGGCATAAAAATATTCTTTAAATGCTAATAATTGCTTACAGTGATTTCTGCAGAAAAGATAATGAGAAGGAATGAGGTGTGTACAACCCTTTAAATGTATGAATTGTGACAGTTTGTTGTAAAACAGCTTCTTCATAAAATACAGATTTCAGATTTTTTATAAGTATATTTAAAAATGTGTTAAAATTTTTGCTTTTACATTTTTTTCCTTTTACATTTTTTTCCTTTTACTTCTTAGGGCCAAGAAATAATGATTTGAATAATCCGACTTATGTTGGATTTGAACGAGATGTATTCAGAACAATTGCAGATTATTTTCTAGATCTCCCTGAACCTCTACTTACCTTTGAATATTATGAATTATTTGTGAACATTTTGGGTATGTGTAGATTTTTACTTATTGTTTAAATTCATTTTATTAAAGTTTTCAAGTCTCCTATAATTTAAAAGAACAAAAAGTAGAGGTAAATACGAAAGTAGCAATCTATAAATTATTTTAAAATTCAGGAATACTCTGGTTGCTATTGTGTTGTTTTCCAGTAATTCAAACATATCATTCAAACACCAATTCTCCACAACAACTGGCTGTCCTACAATTCAGTTTATTTTTGGCATTAACTACCCAGAGCTAGCCCAGACCCCACAAGTTAAGGACAAAGTCTGACAAAACTTCCCATTGTTAACCCACAAGACTGCCCTCACTCAGGTTCCAGCTACAACTGAGGTTCTTAGGCTTACTCACTCTTCCCCTGGCTAACTGACAATTCAGGGGTCCCCATGGAACCCCCTAGGGTTTAGTAATTCACTACAGGGACTCACAGAACTCTGGAAAGTGCTTTACTTAATGATTGCTAGTTCATTGTAAAGGATGCAAGTCAGAAAAAGCCAAGGGAAGGAGATACATAGGTAAGGTATGGACTGTGCAGAGAGAGATTCCGTGCTCTGTCCAGGATGCCCCCCTCCTAAGCAATTCATGTGTTCACCAACCTGTAAGTGCCTTTGAACTTATTGTTTCAGAGCTTTAATTGAGGTTTCCTTACATAGGCATGAAAATGTCATTGGTCTTTAGTGATTGAATTAAATCTCCAACCCCTTCAACAAGGTCCAAGTTAGGGCTGAAGATTCCACCCTTCTGAGCAAAACCAGCTCTACGTCACCTAATTACCATAAACACAGATGTGCTCAAATAGGCTCATTATGAGTAACGGAAGACTCCTATCACTCCAAAAATTCCAAGGGTTTTAGGAGCTCTATGCCAGGTAACAGAGACAAAGACCAATATGTATTTTATTATATTACAGTGATAATTAAGAAATTTCTAATACTTATCAACTTTGACCAGATATTTATAATATATTTGACTCAATCCATTTAATTCGATTGTTGAAATAAATTTAAAGTTACTGATATCACAAATTGGAAAACCTCTATTCAGTCTTGCACTTGGTAACTAAATGTTGCATGTGTCCTGTGTAAGTGGCTTCTGAATTCAGCAACTGCTATTTGTACTATACTAACAATATATACTATAGTGATGCTTAATTTTGTTTAACTTCACTATTGTTTTTGTTTTATTTTTGTTCACTGTCATAGAGTTGCATCTTACTTTTGTTTCATTTCCTGGTAGTTGTTTGTGGCTACATCACAGTTTCAGATAGACCCAGTGGGATCCGTAAAATTCAAGATGATCCACAGTCTTCAAAAATCCTTCACTTTAACAGTTTGAATTCCTTCAAATCAACTGAGTGTCTGCTTCTCAGTCTGCTTCATAAAGACAAAAACAAAGAAGAATCAGATACTACAGAGAGACTGCTGATAAGAGATCACAGATTTCAAGAAAAATGTGTTAAAAAAATGCAGCTAGTTGATTTAAAAAACAGAAGAGCCAGTTCTAATGACAGAACAGGAGGAAGCTGTCATAATTTAATAGGTTTAAGTAGTATGCATGTTCTATCCTCTAATGTCAAACCAAGGTGCTATTCTTTAGAAGGAATTGTAGATTTACCAGGGAGTTCAAGTAAAGAGGTCTCCAGTGCCTTCCATCAATCCATTCTGAACATAGAAGGACAAAGTAATAAACAATTTTTAGAGTCTGAGACCAAAGAGGAATCCATAATGAATCTTCAGTCAGAGGAAAGTGTTCAAAAGCCACTTTGTGTTGGTTTTAAGAGAACTTCTACTGTGACTGTTGAAGACCAAGAGGAGTTATATAATGGGAAAAGCAAGTCAAAACAGCTTTGTAGATCTCAGAGTTTACTTTTAAGAAGTAGTACCAGGAAGAATAGTTATATCAGTATGCCAGTGGCTGAAATTATCATGAAACCCAATCTTGGACAAAGCACTACAAGTGTGCAGACAGCTATGGAAGGTGAACTCGGAGAGTCTAGTACCACAATCAATAAGAGACTCTGCAAAAGTACAATAGAACTTTCAGAAAACTCTTTACCTTCAGCTTCTTCTATGTTGACTGGCACACAAAGTAAGGTTGATGCTTTTAATGCATGTAATACTAACTTTTAGTGTTTATTAACTTTTGCTTACCTGGCTTTTCTTCTCTGAAATTGCTTTTTCTCCCCCTGCAAAAAGAAAGTTTCTTATTGTCAAAGACTTGTGGCATAACCAAAATATATCCTCTCACTTAAATAAAGCACTTAACTTTCTTTTCCTTCATTTTCACTTATTTTGACTGACTTCATTTGTAGTAAGTGTGGGATATTAATACTCAAATAAATTATGAAAGAATTGGTGAGAATCTTACCATGCTTTAGAGGAATGTAAAATTTTCTAGGAATCATTAAAAGAAATCAAATTCTAAAATATTATTTTGCCTTCTTTATATAACCAAATGCTAATAGTATGAAAGCAATGTCACTGATTTTTTTTGGGGGGGGGTACTTTGCCTTCTAGGTTTGCTGCAACCTCATTTAGAGAGGGCTGCCATCAATGCACTCCAGTTGTGTTGTTTGTTACTTCCCCCACCAAATCGTAGAAAGCTTCAACTTTTAATGCGAATGATTTCTCGAATGAGTCAAAACGTTGATATGCCCCAACTTCATGATGCAATGGGTACAAGATCATTGGTAAGTTGATTTCATAAAACATCTAATAGTGCTACTTGATTGATGTTGTGGTCTTAAAATCCTGGGTTATAAACACTTAAAAGTCTAATCTTCCTAGAAACAAAATATTGGTACCATATTTCCCCATGTATAAGATGCACCCTTTTTTGAAAACCGATGAAGATAAGCTAATAGATGGGATTTTTGACAGGGATGAGAGTTTATATGAACTTTATGGTGAATAAAACGAGTTCAATAACTTTATGTAATACTTTTCTTCTATTTTTCAAATTTCAGGCCCCAAAATTAAGATGTGTCTTATACATGGGGCAATACGGTATATTAATCTTTTGTACCGAGTCTGTTTGTTATACTTTCACATCTTGATCTTTATCTTGACTAAGTACTTTGCCTCTTCACTAGTACTATATCACTTCATAGGCCATATTATAAATATATTGCCTTGTGTCTTTGTTTGGTGGAGAAGAAAAGGTATAGGCACTGTTGAAAGCTTAAGGCCACTAACTCTGTGAAGCAGAGAATTAATGGAAATACATGTACAGTAAGTCAAAGTGTTTCAGAGATTGTGCTAGATTGTATTTGATGAATTACAATATGTGAATTAAGATGGAACGTCATTGTGGACAAGAAGTTGGAAGAAACTACTGTGAAGCAATCTTAGGTCAATATGAGGATGAGGGCAAAGGTGTTTATGTGCAGATATTGATTGGAAATGAACTGTTGAATATAGTGTCTTCTCTGTCTCTAAGAGCTACCTCTTCCTCACACTGCAGCTTCAATTTACAAGAGGTTTTTGTAGCAAGGAAACACGAGCTAATCTCTATTTTTCCCTTCATTAGGGACAGTTCATTAACAATGACAGAGCTAACATAAAGAAAAAGAATTACTTTTTGAGTAATTGTAGCACCTTTTAAAAACATAGGGAAGTTAGTAGAGGAAAATATTTTGAGAGACATGAGTAGGAAGCAGATAATTCTGGTTTTCACACTTTTTGAGTTTGAAGTTTTAGAACATGCAAGTAAAAGTCCAACAGAATGTTGAAAATATGAGTCTAGTGAAGAAAAATCAGGGCAGAAGCTGGTTTTCTGGAGAAGTAGAAGTTGGACCTCTGAGTGTAAATGAACTCTACATAGCTGAGAAAGAAGGATGAAAAGCTGAGGAATAAGCTTTGGAAGGAGATAGGAAAACCTCTTTGACATGCAGGAATAACCAAGATATTTAAATTAAGTATCCTAATCATATATTGTATGAATAATACTTAAAAGAGAATTCTGATATTCTGATTATTTGAGAATGAGGTATGTGCATGTGTGTTTCTTATATAGTTAGTGGGTTATATGGATATGAATAAGAATAAATGAGCTTTAAAAGAAAATTTATCCCAGAATTTGAAGACTCCTTGTAACCATTAACCTTTATGTGTTCTATTATACTCCTGATTTGTGGTTCTGTGGTATTAATGTAATAAGTCATTACTCTCTCATAGTCTTTAAGCAACATATCTATATAGTACTAGTGGAACCTATGGCATTTGCTGATGAAATGATAATAAAATTAAAGGAAAGGCTAAGCCTTTTATGATCCTTTGGAATTATATTAAGGAAATACTTATGAATACTTTAAAAAGAATAACAGACATTCTTACCTTTCTGATATAATAAATTATTTTTCTCATTTTTTGGCTGAAGTCTGCTTATCATTTTATCTCAGTACTTCCACATATTGCTACCCAGAAATCACTGATATTCCAATTTATATAAAACCTTGCATTTTAACATTCACATCTTTTAATACGTTTTTAGATGATACATACTTTTTCTCGGTGTGTGCTATGCTGTGCCGAAGAAATGGATCTTGATGAGCTTCTTGCTGCAAGATTAGTCTCTTTCTTAATGGATCATCATCAGGAAATTCTTCAAGTGCCCTCTTACTTACAGACTGAAGTAGAGAAACATCTTGACTACTTAAAAAAAGGCCATGTATGTATTATAAGTCTTAAAATTCTCTGTATTAGTCAGCTTCAAGTGGCAAACTCATCTGGAACTAGCCTAGTCAGAAAGGAATACTTTATCAGCTCACATAAATAACTTCTAAAAATCAGAAATATAGACAGAATCTGGGGACTCAAAAATCAATAATCCATCTCATTTCCATTTTGATCCTATATTTGACAAGTGGCCCTTCACATGATGGGAATCTGGCTGATTAAAGCTCTTGAGTTATAGATTTAATGTTTGCAATCCAAAGGAAAAGAGCCATCTCTCCACCTCCAATTTGAAAAGTTCTTAGTATGGATTCTGGATTTTAACCCAATCTAGGTTAAATGCACATCCTGTGGCCGGTTGCAGGTGAGTGGGTTGGAGAGAGGACCTTATTCTTCAAAAAAAAGACCAGCATAGGGAGTACAAAAAGAAGGAATACTGAGCAAACAAAAACACATATATATGGCTGCCCAGCACATATATTCATGTTTCTTCCATACATACTATTCTAATATTGCCCTGGCTTATAATTATAACTATCGCCTATAATTTCTTTCTCTTACCAATAGATGTTATGAGCTCAGCCCATGACCCTGCACCTCAAAAATAATAGAAGAATACTTTTAGCTGTTACTATGTCAGACCATTCGTGTTTCAAAATGCATTAAAATACCACTTCAGGCCTGACCTGTGGTGGCGCAGTGGATAAAGCGTCGACCTGGAAATGCTGAGGTCGCCGGTTCGAAACCCTGGGCTTGCCTGGTCAAGGCACATATGGGAGTTGATGCTTCCAGCTCCTCCCCCTTGTCTCTCTCTTCTCTCTCTCTCTCCCTCTCTCTCTCTCCTCTCTCAAATGAATAAATAAAATAAAAATAAAAAATAAATAAATAAAATACCACTTCAATTGTTACTATTTTGTAGTTAAAATAATAAAATCCACTATTAATAGTAATAATGATATTAGCTACTTTTATTTAATACTTCTTGAGTGCTAAACATTTCATATACATCATTTCATGTAACCTTGGGACATTTTACAGACCAAGAAAAGTTAAATAACTTAACTGATTCAAAGCTACTAGATTGTGGAGCTGGAATTGAGATCCTTCTTAAAGTGTTTAATGTTTGGTAGCAAAATAGTAGGTTCTAAAACCCATCAAAAAAACACTTTACCAAACAGGAACATGACCAGAATTAATAGACTTGGACTGTATCATTTTGTTCACTACAGATAAAAAATCCTGGAGATGGACTGATTGCTCCTTTGCCAACATATTCATACTGTAAACAGATTAGTGCTCAGGAGTTTGATGAACAAAAAGTTTCTACCTCTCAAGATGCAATTGCAGAACTTTTAGAGAATATTATTAAAAACAAGAGTTTGCCTCTAAAAGAGAAAAGGAAAAAACTAAAACAGGTAAAAGAATGAGCAAGTTCTTAATTGTGTAAATAATTTCTAACATGTTGCTTCTGATTATTATTTTATAACACTTGGAATTTAATTTCTCATTTTAAATTTAAGATTTTAAATATTGGATATGCAAGCTATATATAACTACCTGCCTGGTTTTACTCTTTACCTTTAAATTTTAATAATAATAATAACAGGTATAGTCCTTTCCTTGTGTTCTATATGATTGTATATAGTTTAGATAGGCTTGTAAGAACAATACAAAATCTGGATTCCATTACATAACTTTTGGTGACTAATTATTATCACTTAGAATTTTAATATCTGCATCAAAAACCAGTAGCCACATGACTCTGGTAGGTCCAGTTTCTGGTCTGAGACACTCAAAGAATATGAAATATACTAGATCCCTGTGACTTTCAATAGGCTTTACCAGTGGGAAGAAAGTAAGTCTGAAATGTCGGGGGAGATTTTGAAGAAGAGGATCCTAGAAACGTAATGCTAACTGAGATCTAAGTGTACCTTTTATGTATGAGAAAGCAGAGGACTAAAATGAAAGGATACTCATCTCTGTAATGCCTCTTTGAGAAAGGCACTAAATTCTTTTAAAATACTGTACAGTGTTTTTAGCTAGGATAATAATGTTGAATACCCTCTAAGTCCTCACCACGTTTTTAAGTTTCAGAAGGAATATCCACTGATATATCAGAAAAGATTTCCAACCATGGAGAGTGAAGCAGCACTTTTTGGTGACAAACCTACAATCAAGCAACCAATGCTAATTTTAAGAAAACCAAAGTTTCGTAGTATAAGATACTAACTTAATAATAAATTATATAATACTTGTGGAATTTTAATAAATGAAGCCATATCTAAGAATCCAGCTACTAAAAAGGAAGTCTATTTATTATTTTTTTAAATAAAACTCATAAGGAGGTGGCAAAATAGTTTTTATAAATGTGAAACTGCTAAGAAACTAGTGGACCCCAACTGAGAAAATAACAGTAAGTGATACCAGATATTTATCCAGAAACAAGCTTTTCCTTTTTATACAGCCATCTGGAAAAGCTATCATGGTGTGTGCTGAAATTGTATTTACCTGAATTTTGAAAACTGACATGAGTTCAGCAAATTTAAGCTGTAATTCTGTTTTAAAAATAATCAGCATGTGTGCTTATAGATAGTAGCTGAAAGAATTAGTTGTTTATTGTTACTTTTGTTTCTAAGTGTAAGAATGTGGAAAATATTTGAATACTCAGTGAATTCTCAACTGCTAAATATTGCACTCTTTTATATATTGTTTCTACTTTTGACCTATTTATATATGTATGTGTTTTTAAGATATGTATATATAAGACTTTGGTTTGCCTTAAAAGTTTATCTTAACTGCTTCTGTCATTCATTTTTTTCAATAAATATCTAAGTTATAAGGCAGTCATGTATTCATTTAAAAGCTATTTATTTAGCAGCTACTATGAGCCTTTCATTATTCCAGGTATGGAGAGATAATGATGAATAACACAAAAGCCGTTTCCTTAAAGTATTTATTTTCTAATAGATACTTAAAAATAACAGTACACCTTCCACTCCATATCATTTCATGAGGATGCCCTCAGCTGAAGACTGACCTCTTTGATTATGGAACAGTTCTCTAAGCTAGTACTTTTCAAACTTGCATATTAAAACAACATGCAGAGTTTTAAAATACTACATGCTAAGGCTCTCCTTTATATCAATTAAATCCAAATTTTGAGGGATGGTATATAGCAGCAATTTTCAACCTTTTGCATCTCAGAACCCACATAAACTAATTATTAAAATTCTGCAGCACACCAAAAAATACATTTTTTGCCAACCTGACAAGAATAGATATAATTTTGCTTCATTCACACCAGACAGCTATTGTTGTGTTGGCTGTTGTCATTTCTTACTTGATAATTTAGGGGAAGAGAGGTCAGTGCCTCTACCTAAATAGTCAAGTACTGCATGTTTTAAAAATTCTTGAGGCACACCACATCAGTTGAAAATTGCTGGTATAATAAGCATCAGTATTTTTGAAACTTTCTACGTGATTCCACTATTCAGCCAATTTTGAGAATCAGTGCCCAAAACACTTTTTATAATGTCAAGCTGGTGGCACTCTGCCTTTTTGTTAGAAGAAAATACCAGTATAAATGCCTCTCTTCTTAATACAAGATTCTCCGAATTTAGGTTAGATTGACTTGAAGGAATTTTTCTTTTCTATTTTTACTCCAAGATTGTTTAATATCCATTTCTTAAATGTAAAGATATGCACAATGCCTGGGATGTAGTAGATGATTATTGTTCATATTTCTCAATGTAATGTAATGTCATACTTTAAAATGATAATGTCCCATTGCAAATTACTAATTTATTTAAAATTTTGAGAAAGTGGTTACTATCTTTTACCCAGAAACCTTAGCTTTAGAAGTTTTGGACCAAATTAGAATTCTTTCCAAGTTCTTTGTATGCTAAAACTTTCTGGTTAAAGGTATATAATAATGTGAATTATGTTGCATATTGAAATAAAAATTATTATGGGTTTTGTAACAATTTAATTTTCTTTTGTATTTGCTATTAAATATGTAAATATTATAAAGACAGTAAATTTTCATCTCTTTTAGTGTTTAGATTACAAAGTAAATATGTAACACTTTATGTGAACTCTGAAGTCAGTTTTGAATCCTACTGTGCAATGTACTGTGTAGCCTCAGACAAGTTACTTTCTTTAAGCCCTAGTTTTCTTATCTGTAAGATAAATTATAATAGTACCTCTTTCTTATGATAGTAAGGATTAAATAGAATAGTGCGTGTGAAGTGTTTAGCACAGTGTCTAGTGTAGAATAAGCACTCTATAAATATTAGCCGTTATTATTAAAATCGCCTAGAATTAAAGCACTAGATGAGATCTAGCAAAACGTAGTCCTCAATTTGCTTTGGCATAAATGAACCAGTTCACAGTTGTCTTATTAAACTATTTTTCAGTTTACTACAGTCTGATTGTACACACTGGTTGAAATCTTTGATCTAGTGTAAAGGGAAAATTTGATGAGGAAGAAAAGCATGTATCCTCAGAATCAGTATCTTTGAGTATGTGAAAACATACGGGATGCAGTACACAAGCGGAAGGCTTAACCTTCAACTGCAACATGGACAGATTTGATTCCATCAGAAAAAAAGGCAGAGTCTTTAAGTTCAGGACTTCAAGATTGGTCGATTTTATGTTTACTGCTTACAGAAATTTTCTTCTAATTGCTTTTACTTTCTCCAGAAATAAGAGTCAAAGTCAACTGCTGAAAGTAAAGCTGGGTAGGGAGGATATTGCATGTTTGAAGAGAGGTGTGAAATAGCCTAGCAAACTTGTGAGAATGCACGGGTTACCCAGATCAGATGATAAATTTTAACAATTGTGTTTCTGGTCCCAGAATTGATTGCCAGAAACCATCCCCAATATCTTCTGTTAATTGTTGTCATATAATGAACCACTCACCCCACATTTTGTCCAGGCAGTTATGTAGCATTTGGTACTGGAGAGTACATGGAACTTACTACTGACTATCTTTCTGTCCTTGCGAAACTTAAACACTAGTTTCTTCATCTATAAAATGAGAGTAATAATAACAACTAACCTGATTTTTAGAGCAAACTAAAGGCAATGTATTTAAATCTTGAATTTTAGTAAGCCCGTGCTTAATTTCTAAGCCCTTCCCTCTTTCCTTCTGTAAAGTTTAACAAGATTCCTGCTGATTAAAACCCCTTTCCTACTAAATTTCTGTTATCATATCCCACAATACATTTTCTATTTTATCAGTGTTAATATTTTTGAACTCATGTTTGGTGGAATTAATGATAGTTCTGGAGTTTTATATCTTGGTAACCTGTGTGCCTCTACCAAATATATCACCCTTTAGTTTTAAAGGTTGTGTGTGTACGTGTGCACACGCATGTGGTGTTATTATTGAAATGAAGCATTGCTAGTTTTAATAATAAACAAAGTAGAAATGAAATGTCATTGCACTAGAATCAACATTTTTAAATGTAATGAAGTGCTGAAACTAAGAATATTTTATTAACCAAGAATTAGCTTGTTAACTAAGAATTTTATGTTCTAAGAGCTGAAAAAATGTACAAAAACAGCTGTTTGTTTTTCTTTCTCTGCAAACCTCAGAATGTGTAATGAAGAAACTGCATGAAGTATAAGTAATGTTGACTCTGCTCGTTATAAGAACAATTTTATGTCAAAGCCTAGCCTCAAGTACAGTTGACCTCTGAATTTTTCTTTCTTCCATAAGCAATTAGAAAATCAAAGTATATGAAACAACTGTTTTTTAGACACTGGACTACAGATAATAAGGGACTGATCCTTGAGGAAAGCAAAACAGGAAGTGAGCCTTGTGATGGCCCCAGATTACTGCCTAGAGGCAGTTGCTAGTTCATAGTTAGTGCAGGGAGTGGAAACAAAAATCAAGCCCTGTATCTCACTGAATTAAAGAGCTAGATAGAGATCAGAATTCTGAATAACTAATGAGCTGCAAAACAGAACCAAAAAAAAAAAAAGCTCCAGAGGTCTGCAGGGTAGTCCACAGGTTTTTATTGAGTACGAGTTGGCAAAAGGCAGGGAGAAGGAAGTCCTTGAGCACTAATCTTAAAAGCCAAAGAAAAAATGACAGAAAGTAGGAAACTAAACAATCACTGAACCGCACAAAGCTGGAAATAGTTCACGTTACCACCAACCAGAATTGAGTGAGAGAGCTCATACCTGAGGTATTGGGTAGCATCTTTAGAAAAGTTGAGTTGTACTTTTGTAGTGTGGCCAAATCAGCCGTAGTATAAAAATTTGTATGGGTTCATCCTAATAAATCTTGAAAAAACAAGTCTCAAAATGTTTAAATTGTAACTTCCTTTGTGCCAGAACAAAGTTCAGTACTTAAATGTAACAAAATCCAGCTTTTATTTATTATTATTGTTGAGTGAAAGGAGGGGAGGCAGAGAGACAGACAGACTCGTGCATGCACCCTGACCAGGATCCACTCAGCAAGCCCCCTATGGGGCAATGCTCTGCCCATCTGTGACTGTTGCTTCATTGCTCAGCCGCCAAGCTATTTTTTTAGCACCTGAGATGGAGGCCATGGAGCCATCATCAGCACCCTGGGCCAGTTCACTTGAACCAATCCAGCCATGGCTGTGGGAGGGGAAGAAAGAGAAAAGCAGAGGAGGAGGGGTGGAAAAGCAGATGGTTGCTTCTCCTGTGTGCCCTGACCAGGAATCAAACCCAGGACATCCACAGCTGGGCCGATGCTCTACCACTAAGCCAACTGGCCAGGGCCAAAATTCAGCATTTAACAATGTAACTATGATGTTAAGCATCCAATCAATTATCGACATGCAAAGAAACTCGTGTGTGTGTATACATAAATGTATGTATGTATGTATATATATCTCCCATAACCAGGATTTTTAACATTTATAAATATATTCTAGGATATAAAGAAAATCATAAATATAGTGATGGAAATGGAAGATAAAAAAGACGTGAATAGAAATTCTAGAAATTAAAAATACAATACCCAAGCCGTGGCTGGATAGCTCAATTGTTTGGAGCATTGTCCCAATATATCAAGGTTGTGGGTTCAATCCCCCAATCATGGCACATACAGGAACAGATCAATGTTTCTGTCTCTCCCCGTATTTCTGTAAAATCAATAAATAAATTTTAAAAAGATACAGTGCCCAAAATGAAACATACGTGAAATTTAGAGCAAATTAGATACAACAGAAGAAAAGATCTGTGAACTTGGAAACAAATAGGAACTACCCAAAATAAAGTATGCAGGAAACAAAACCGAGGGTATAAAAAGACAGCTATGTAAAAGTATGAAACTGAGTAACACATGTGCAATAGGAGCCTAGGAAAGAAGAACAAGGGAGGACAAAAAAATTATTGGCTGAAAGTAATGGTAAATTTCTTCTAAATGTGATAAAGAACATACACTCAGAAGCTGAAGTAACCCTCCAGCAAAAGAAACATAAAACCTCACCAAGGCAAATCAAGTTGATGAAAAAAATGAAAAGAAAATCAAATGCATCCAGAGAAAAATATTTTATGCAGAACAAAAATAAGAATTATAAGTAGACTTGTAAAAAGCTATAATCAAGGGGGAGTGATTTATTTTAGATTTGCTATCTTGACTGAGTGTTGGTGCCAGTTCACTGCCAATAAAAGTTTTGGCAAGGATTGTTGGTACTCTGCCAACCATCAGTGATAGTTCCCTCATTACAAGGTAGCCATTGGTTGAGCTCCAAAATACTATTTTAGTCAGCTTCTTAGGACCAGTTGTAGTTATGTCTTAGGTCATGTTCCCCCTAATATTGAAACAAATATTTGTATGTTTACAACTGGGGAGTCACGATACTTATTAAAAAGTGATGAAACTGAGATAAGCAAATGAAAAAGTTGACCTGCAATGGCAACAGAGGCCACAGCTGATCCTAAAGGGAACTGGAGCTGGGATGGCCCTTCAGAATTGTCTCAAATTGGAAAGGGCTGGGTGGGTGTTGGGCAAGTGAGTTTGTAAAATTTGTATTTTTTGAGTTTGCTCACTTTTATTGTTATAAATTGGAGGCTGGGCAGCGCTAGGTATATGTGGTCTGTGAAGTTGCTAATACCTTCCTGCTTGGGAAGGGCCATTGTTTTGCTAATGTTTGCGGGAGGAGAAGTTTTCATGCCAGAAAGTTTTGAAGAGAATGAGCAGAAGAAGAGGCTGAAAGAAGCCATGTTTGCAGATTGAGTGAGCAGAGAGAATGCAGAGTGCTGAAGCAGAAGCCCTGTTGGCAGGGAAAGAGAGAGTGTGCAGATGGGGAACCGGAGCTGAGGGGCTTTGCGAGCTCCTCTAAGACTGGTGGGGCCATTGATTCTAGGAGGAACCAGAGAAGATTCTCCTGGTTATGGAACTGTTAATATGTCAGAGCTTTGGGAGCTTTGAATGAAGAGGGAACTGTTTCCCCTGTGTGTTTGCTCGTCGGCCGGTGCAAGACTTGAATAAAGGAATGGTCCACCATTTTTTGGCTCCACTGTTTCTTTACCATCTGCTCAAATCTAATAAGAACCTGCATGTGAATGGCCACAACAGCAGTGGCCACTGGCCCTACACAGGGTCATTTCAATTCATATAAACCAGTCACTGAGTATGAGTTGGTTCTAGGGAGGAGGGTGAGACAACCTCCTTCAGCCAAGCACAGTTCTTAAAGAGGAAGGCAGCCAATGAGACTGGTGGCTGAGGCAATGAATTACTCATGACTAAATGGGAATCTGCAGAACACCACATATTCACAAGGAATTCCTACTACTAAAACAAATAGACAAAAAAGGTTTGTGTTAATATGAGAGAGGGATTATGAGAATTAATGTTTTAGATTATTTTTTTACTTTCGTATTTATTGGTTTCTGTTTATTAAAAGTAATGTCCGCCCTGGCCAGACGGCACAGTTGGTTGGAGCATTGTCTGGAAGCACAGAGGTTGCCGGTTCGATCCCCAGTCAGGGACAGATTGATGTTCCTGTTGCTCTTTCTCTCTCCTTTCCTCTCTAAAATCAATAAAATAAACTTTTTTTTAAAAAAAAAAGTAACGTTCATTTATTATAGGTAATTTGGAAATGAAAATGTAAATCGCCTATAATCTTATCAATCACATACAAACCTGTGAAAATCTTGGCGCATTCTGTCTCCAGAATTGTATGCCTCTTAAAGACCCAAAAGAAAGTAGCTCAATTTTTGTCTTCCAAAGCTTGTGTGGCCCGTTAGAATTAGAGATTAGTGATAATTTTTCTTTAAAATGTATTTATATAATGAAGCTAAAATACAGTGAAAAGGCCTGAATTCTTGTTCATTACACACAATGTCTCAGGCTTGTATATGTGGGTTTTCATTACCTTTTTGATTTAAATTTGGAAATTCTAAAGCCTGTATCCACCTTTACATTTTAACAGTCTCAATCTTTTTCCTGACTTAAGTGATCTGATTTGTCATATCCATGTGTCCTCTCCTCTCAGATTTTACTTCACCTGTTGCTAGGTTGAAATACTGTTAAGCATTACACTCATTTTTTATTAAATTGAGAATTAAATTTTAACATCAAGCCTTAAATCAGAAAGAGTTACCCAATTTAAAAATCACTCAACCCTGGCCAGGTATCTCAGTTGGTTAGAATGTCATCCTAACATGACAACATTGCGGGTTCAATCTTTGGGCAGGGCACAAACAAGAATTAGCCAATGACAGCATTAATAAGTGAAACAGAGAATGGATGTTCCTCTCTCTATCTCTCTACCCCTCCTCTCTTAAAAAATACAATAAATAAAAATAGCTCAACTGTGGGTGAAAATTAACTTTTGCAATCAGTGTTGTATAATTCCTAAGGTGACTGTTTTCTAAGAAAGCTATTATTAGTAAGTTAGATTTGGGTGACTCCTGGGCAGCAGTGCCATCTGCAGGCCTCCTCTGATGCAGCTCTTTTGTGTATCTGGGGTTCTCTTCTTAAAGGAGATTTGAATCAAGGAGACTTGATTTGGGGTGCTGAACACACAATACAGTACACAGGTGATATAGAATTGTGCACCTGAAACCTATATAATTTTATTAACCAATATTACCCCAATAAATTCAATTTTTAAAAAATGGATTTGAATATTTGTGGCTTTATAATGTCAAGTACAAAGTTCTATTAAACACAAATTTAAGGCTGAATTCACAGATACAGATCTCTATTAGGGATTTTTAAACTATTGAGATCATATCAACTGCTATATTCATATTACAATCAAAATATTAAAAACAATGTATCAGATGTAGAATATGTATGGAATAAGCATGGATATTGGAAGCATGCAGAACTGGGTTCTAATTGTGTCTCAGTTAACAGCTGTGACATGAAAAAAATTTACTTAACCTCTCTAAGATGTAGTTTTCTTATTTATAAAATGGGGACAATACTTTGTTCATGACATCTTTGAGAGTTCAACTTAGATAACCTGTATGAGGTGCCTTATACAGAATGTATATAATATGTCCTCAATTAATAATAGTTTACTTTCCCTTAAACATTTTTTTATAAAAAAACTCAAGATGTTTTGTTGCCTTTGTACCTAGTGAATGTATGAGTTATAAAATATAACCTTTTTGAAGAAAATGGAATTTGAAGGAACTGTCTTCCAAAGAAACTTCTCCATTCTGTCCAGTATCTCTTCATTTTGATGTCTTTTTAAAATTTAATTACATATGTTGGTAAATGCATAAAATATTTTTGCAAGATATTTATAAAAAATAGATAAATGGTAATTACTGGGCTTTGAGAATATGAAGTCTTCTGTTTTTCCTTTTCATAGAATTATTGGGGTGACTCTGGTTAACAAAATTGTACAGGTACTTACTTGTCAGGGAAGATACCATGATCACGAAGGAATCCTACTTTTTTAGTGATATGTCTTTGGAACTTTTATCATGAGCAATATTGCTTTTTCTCAAATAAAATCACTAATAAGTAAACATAAACATCTAGAAAAAATATGAGAGTATCCTTTTTAAAAAAAATAAATGGTAAGACTCTCCTCCTCACCCTTTCTCCCCACCCCCACAAATAAATATCTTTGCTTCTGATGAAGCAAGACAGAAAGAAGATGTAACTACGCAGTTCAGACTTGGGATAAACTTTCCTTGAAATCATTATATATCCATACTCCCAAGAGAAACTGTGTACAATTTTTCTCAAAATTGATAAGAATAGTGAGCTAGACATATTTTCTAACTGATTCTGTAGTAGACAGTGATTTCTATTTGCCGGCTTTACTACAGAGAACTCCAAAAAATCTTTGCCTTAGGGGAGTTTATCATCTCTGTGGAAATCTGACATAAGTGCAATTTCCTTGACAAGTACTATATATCAAGACAACATCCTTTACCTAACAAAACATTTAATTATATTATGATGATCCATAAAGTCCAGTTTACGCTGTAAGAGATACAGTAAAATCTATGCTATTTGGAAGATACAAGCTAAAGTAATTGGTAATCCATCATCTTACTTCTGGTTTCCAAAGACATCTGAACCAAATCAATTAGTCTTTGTTAACATCTATGTTATTGCATATTATTCACATTAACTATCATCAATCCTTCCCACCCTTCAATTGATTAAATCTGACTTAGTACTTAGCTGAGGTATCCCCTACCGAGTGGTTCTTCTTGTTTACTCTCCAAAAAGACTCTGTGCCTGTGTCCATTACTGAATTTAGCACATTTTGTTAAAACAATTTGTTTATATACCTGTTCCATTTCATTAAACCATAAGCTCTGAAGGCTAGGGATTTTCTTGTTCATTTTTGTTATCTTCAATACCTATCACAGTGCCTAGCAAAATACCCTGGAGATATTTGAGAGATGTTAAGTGGGATAAATGGCTGGCTGACTGGATCTGTCTCAGGCATGGGACACCAAAGTTTCTATGTGAAAAAGCTTTGCAAATGTTTCTGAAAAGCCCTCTTCTGTAATATCTATGATTTTCACAAACCAATCAGTATTTTGATCCTCAGAAGGAAAGACAGTTGATCCTCATTATTCACAATTCCATATTTGTGAACTCACTCACAAAAGTTTCTTTGTAATCCTCAAATCAATGCTTACAGCACTTTGATGACCATTTGTGGGCATGCCCAGACTGGCATAATATTTGAATCACCTACATATATGTTTCTAGCTGAGATTGAACAAGGTGACACTCTGCCTTCTTGTTTCAGCTCTCATACTGTAAACAAGTGGACTTTTCACAGTCTATGCAGTGCCATGTTTTTCTCGTTTTGATGCTTTTTGGAGGATGATTTTACTGTTTAAAGTGAACCCCAAGAATAGTGCTGAAGTGCTGCCTTGTGTTCCTAATCATGACAAGGCTGTGATGTGCCTTATAGAGCAAATGCATGTGCTAGGTAAGCTTCATTCAGGCATGAGTTACAATGGTCTTGACTGTAAGTTAAGTGATAACGAATCAAAAATCTATATTAAATGTGTCTTTAATAGGAACACACATAAATCAAGGTTATAGATTGATTGGTTGATGAAATATTATAGTCAAAGGCTGGAAGGAACCTAACCCTGTAATCCCGTAGGAGGAAGGGTTCACTGTTTGCTATTTCAGCATTTGTGGTAACTTTTTAGAACATCACTGTGAATAATGAGAATCAATTTTATTGCCATCTATTTACACAATACTGCTGGTATCATGACTGATTTTTCCCTATAGATTACTATGTTTCCTAAATTTATCCTCACAAACATGCACTAATTTATGACAAAATATATACATTATTGGAGATAGAGTGGTATGAGTATAACAAATTGAGTTAGCATTCAGATCTGGGTTTGAGTTACTGCTCTGCTGTTTACTAGGAATGTAACTTTGGAAATTTTGTTTAACTTTTCACAGCCTACTTCTCCATCTGTAAAACAGGGATAATACTGTGTACCTTGGGGAAGTATTCTGAAAACTATAAACAGTGTATCTAAATTGTCTGGCTCAATATCTGGTACAAAATGGAACTTAATCAAAATATAACTATTAATATTAATTGTGTTCTAAGACTAAATGACAGAAGCCCAAGCCTCAGAGGCTTAGAGGTCTTTGATAATCATGATTTCATTCCATTTTAATCCCCATTAGTAAGCACAAATATTATAGATTTAATGCCTCAGCTTCTCTCCATTTATGTTCATTCTATCGATTTTTTGTGTGTGTCCACAATGTTCAAGAACTTCTGTAGTGGTGAATAAAATAGTCACCTTCTGGAGTATTAAATTATGAGATACAGGACTTTGTAGAACAATAGTGACTCTGACCTCCACTTATATATCCTATCATAATACCAAATACGGAGGCTGGAACAATTAACCTTAAAATACAGTATATTCTGAAAAGTGCTTCCTTTTGGAATCAAGTCCATCAGTTACTTGCTAAAGTACAGTCTCAGCTATTTGCCCCTTAAACTGTTTAATATGTGTGGCATCATAGTGCTTAATTTTCCTGTAACAATTACTTTTTAAAGCTTGTTCCACCTGCTCCCTTCTTCAGAGTGTTCATAATGTCACCTCTCTCTGTACCAACCTGGTAAGATTGAAATAGAAGTATATTTATACTAGATTAGTCTGAGATGGTTAATAGTGTATGACTCCTGTACAAATTTTAAAAATTCCTAAAATGGAAGTTCTATTTCAAAAAGCAGTTTTTGAGAAGAGTTGAATCCACATTTCAGATAATTTTAGTCGGGATGATTTAATTTGGACATATTCATGACAGAATTTAAGCTTCTAAAACTAAACTACACAAATGGGAGTTCCTCTTGGCCTTGCATACAGGCAGGGGTGTATTTCCTTGTCTTTTTTTTCCCCAGTCCTGATCTGACAATAGTGTTGTTTACCTTAGTGTAAGGGTTTTTGAAATGTCATTACCTATGTTCCCATGTGCTGTCCAAGAGGCTGACTAAATCCCTCCACCTCCACGTGTGGCCTAGTGTCTCACTGCTGCCATTACCAGTACAGCTCAGCTGACCTCCCCCATGTGCTGCTTAATGCCTTTCTGCATTTTTCTATTTATCTTATCTCTGCTTTTATGTTGTGTTCTGCTTTTGTCTCCTGCACACTGAAACGTCCTCTCTGTGCATCCTCCATTCTAACGCTTCAGCTCTCAGCCATATCAGAGGCACTTTGTACCTTTGAGAAATGATTTTCTTTTACCACCGGAAAAACAAACCCCCTCCCCAAGTTCTTCTCTAACACACCCCGAGTCTTGGGAACAGGAAGCAGTAGGTAGTTTTTCTTCATTCCAGAACATCCTGGGCTACAGCCACCCAGCAGGGATCAAAGCATGCACACATCAAAAGCACCCCAACCGAGAGGAGCAGCCCTGAAGCGTCAGTGCCTTGGGCTCCTGGTATCATCGCTGCCTGGGAGTTGTGTGTATCTATCTCATCTTTGCCCTGTCTGCTGTTCCTTCTCCAGGCTCAGCAAAGATATCTGTTCTTTACCAAACTTTCTTAACAACTCAAGATAAAAACTCCTTCAACTTCACTTTCCTCCTTACACCCTCTTATAATTAGCCAGTAGATAAATAGCAATACTCACTTATTCATTTGACATTTTTTAAGCCTTCACTGTGTGCCTGGTACTATACTAGAAAAATGAATGGCACATTCCCTACTCTCAAGGAACATACAAGACAGCCAACCCATAAACATATCATTTTAATATAGTATGATACTGTCCATGATATTATAATGATAAACGCTGGGTCTTTTGGGGGTAAAAAGGAGGGGCTCCATTTCTCAGATAAGGTGATGCCCTAGCTGAGTATTTATTAGAAAGGAGAAAATGTAGGGAAGGAGTATGGGAGAGTAAGGCCTTGAAGACAAGGGCAAATTACAGGGGTGAGAAACTGCAGATGTGGTCTTGAAGGATAGGTAAAAGCAGATCAAGATTGCTAAACTCTGTATTTGAGGCAGGGAGTTAATGGAGATATGGCTGGGAACATAAATTTACATGTGTCAGATTCAAAACATTGAATTTTAATAAATTTACACTTTTGGCTATAACAATTAAAATTTTTAGTGCAATTAGAACCTTTCAAATTTCAGTTGTTGAAAGAAATTCCTAACTAAATAAAGCATCCTAATTAATGAATGCAAAAAATAATACATTAGGGTCTTAAAAAGTTGTTCTCATGCAAAAAATAAAACATTTAACTCAATAGTAGATGATTCAGACAAAAAATTAAAAGTGTTCCTTTAAATGTGTGAACATTAGACAGGGAGTTCCAGTCAAGATGGCAAATAGGTAAATGCTGTAAGGCGGTGGTCCCCAACCCCTGGGCCGCAGACTGGTACCAGTCCGTGGGCCATTTGGTACCGGTCCTCAGAAAAAGAATAAATAACTTACATTATTTCCATTTTATTTATATTTAAGTCTGAACAATGTTTTATTTTTAAAAAATGACCAGATTTCCTCTGTTCCATCCATCTAAGACTCACTCTTGACACTTTTCTCAGTCACATGATACATTTATCCATCCCACCCTAAAGGCCGGTCCATGAAAATATTTTCTGACACTAAACTGGTCCGTGGCTCAAAAAAGGTTGGGGACCACTGCTGTAAGGTATTTTCCTGCCGAGGAAGAAAGAAGGGCGTATTTACCAAGTGTGGAATAAGAAAAGCTTTATTCAGAGCGCATCCTGGGTAAAGTTCTCTGGTCCACGAGATGGGCCAGAGAAGTCGCAAAGGCTTCCCCGCCTGGGGGGTAATCTATAGCTTCAGGTAGGGTGGTCGGGTTAATATGACATGGCAAAATTTCATTGGCTGACAGACAGTCGTTCTTTTTCAAAATGCTCCTGGGAAGTTTCTTTTGGCAGGCATGGGTGTGGGCAGTTCCAGCCAAAGTTCCCGGACCTGGTTCCTCATATGACCTTCCCCCATTGCCAACCGACCTCACATTCCGACCTTTTATGTTAGATAGGGGCGCCGCTATTCATCTGGCTACTTCCTGCTAGTTAGAGGCATCATGGGGAAGGAGGTCAAAAGGTGGTGGCTCTGAGGGGAGTTGCGTATACAGGTGTAGGAACATCTGGATGATCGTGACTCGAGAAACCTTGCAGATGTGGCCCTGTAAGAATCTAAAAAAGAGGAGCAAATATGAGTAATATGCTGATAATTAAAAGAGGACCTAGGCCTGACCAGGTGTTGGCGCAGTGGATAGAGTGTCGGACTGGGATGCGGAAGACTCAGGTTCGAGACCCCAAGGTCACCAGCTTGAGCATGGGTTCATCTGATTTGAGCAAAAGCTCACCAGCTTGGACCCAAGATCGCTGGCTCGAGGAAGGGGTTACTCAGTCTGCTGAAGGCCCACAGTCAAGGCACATATGAGAAAGCAATCAATTAACAACTAAGGTGTCGCAACAAAAAACTGATGATTGATGCTTCTCATCTCTCTCCATTCCCGTCTGTCTGTCCCTATCTATCCCTCTCTCTGACTCTCTCTATCTCTGAAAAAAAAATAAAAATAAATCAATAAAAGAGGACCTAGGTTGGAGCAGCCCAGGTGAGGATGGGTGGCTGCCACCAGGAGCTAAGCAGGTTGTAGGAGGAGAGGTCCTTGTGCAGTTTCTCTTGTGGATGGTGAGGACATTCATGTTTTCTTCCATCAGGCCAGTCTCATTGAACAGCATTGCTCCCTGCTTTAACTCACTCTGGTGGCAGGTTCCCAGTGGGAGGGACAGGAGCAACCGGAGGATCTGCAAGGCCCAACCTTTTGGTGAGCCAGAGAAGTGTCGGGTCCAGTGGTTCCGACTGCCAGCAGTCCTGCATGGGGGCAGGCTTGAGGCGAGAGACATGGTATCAAGGTGTTTGCCCTAGGAGCTTGGCTGCAGTGGGAGTAGTCAACAGCACAGGCTGATCCCATCCGCCTGGGCTGTAGGGTGCCAGGCTGGAGCTCCCTCAGAAGAACGCTGTCTCCTGGCTGGAGGGGGACTGCTAGGTGTGTTTCATTTAGACCCCCTATGGGAGGAAGAGTCCAGTCCGCATGTTCCCTGAGAAGATGGCAGAGTAAGGACAGAAAGGGGAGGTATGTGGCAAGAGGAGGGGGGTTGACAGGTAAGTTGTGATTGATTAGGAATGGTCTACCATAAACCAGCTCAAAGGGGCTGAGTCCAGTGGGGTTTCACGGGCTTGCTCTGATTCTGGTGAGTGCCAGGGGGAGGAGGGTCGGCCAGAAGAGCCTGGTCTCGATGGAAAGTTTAGTTAGCTGACTCTTCAGGATGCCATGGGCCCTTTCCACCTTACCCGACAGTGGAGGGTGATAGGGTATGCGGAGCTTCCAGGTGATGTTGATAGAGGTGGCAACCTGCTGGACTATTTGGGCAGTGAAGGCTGGGCTGTTGTCTGACTGGATGGTAGTCGGCAGTCCAAAGCGTGGGATGATGTTTTCAACAAGAATGGAGGCAGCAGTGCCTGCCGTTTCTCGAGAGGTGGGAAAGGCTGCTATCCACCCTGAAAAGGTGTCAACAAAAGTTAAGAGATAACAGAGTTTTTTTGTGAGGGGCATGTGAGTGAAGTCAATCTGCCAATCCTGGCCTGGCACGTGCCCCCTCAGCTGATGAGTAGGGAAGCGGGGGCGGAGTCCCCCTTGTATAGAGGTTTTGGAACAGACAGCACATGCTGCGTGTACCTTTTCGATAGTCTGCTGGAGGCCTCAGAAGAAAAAGAGTGGTTGCAAGAACCGATAGAGAGCTTTTGGCCCTATATGTAAGGAACAGTGGATATCAGAAAGGAGAGTTTCAGCCTGTGCTGTTGGTAAGGCAATTCTATCTCTGAGAAATATCCATCCCTGGTTGCATACATCCCCATCCTTTCTGAGGAGGGTCTGTTCTTCCTCAGGAGTGTAGGAAGGTTTCAAGGAGGTGGAGAGAAACATGAGAGGAGAGGGAGAGGCTCCCAGGGTGCAGTTTTGAGCCCCCATGTCAGCCTGAGCATTTCCCAAGGCCATTGAGTCCTGAGAGGTTTGATGGCCCCTACAATGTACCACAGCCACCTCAGCAGGAAGCTGTAATGCCTGCAAAAGTTTAGAAATGAGGGTAGCATTGATTATGGGGGAGCCCCTGGTGATGAGGAAGCCCCTTTCCTTCCAGGGGGCAGAGTGGCTGTGGGTGATAAGAAAAGCATATTTAGAGTCAGTATATATAGTTACACATTTTCCCTGGGCCAGAGTGAGTGCCCGCGTGAGGGCATTCAGCTCTGCTTTCTGGGAGGTGGTGCCCTCTGGCAGCTGTTGGGCTCTAGGGTGGAGGAGGTGGTGACTATCGTGTAGGCCACCCATCATCATCCATCGGGTCCCTGTCCAGAACTCCCATCTACAAAGAGTATTAGATCTGGATCTTTTAAAGGAGAATCTAATCATTCATCTCGGGATCTGTTGAGGAAATCTATTAGTTCCGTACAGGAGTGGGTAGGTTCCAGAAGTGTCATTGGAGCTGGCAGTAGAGTGGCTGGGTTGAGTCGGGGAGAGGGTAGGAGTGACTGAAGGGTTTTTGATGAACAGGAGGTGAAATTGTTGTAGGCGGGAAGGACCTAATAGAGAAAGAGATTTGTGTGAAAGGAGGTCGGTGAGCCTATGGGAGGAGAAGACAGTGATGGGTTGGGAAAGGGTGAGTTTAGTAGCCTCCTTGGTGAGTTCAGCTGCCGCCCCCAGTGCCCAGAGGCAGGGCTGCCAGCCTTTATGGTGGTGTCCAGTTGTTTAGAGAGGTATGCCAGGGGCGGTATGTGGGCCCCACAGGTTGAGTTAACACACCAACAGCATTGCCATGTTTTTCATCAGTAAAAAGAAGGAAGGGGCATCTGGGATCAGGTAAAGTGAGAGGGGGAGGGGAAATGAGGGCATCTCGAAGGGTAAAGAAAGCTCTTTTAATAGTGTTGGGGGATGTGAAAGGTAGGTCCCATGGAAGTCTCTTTTGCAGCCTTGTAGAGGGGTTTAGCCAAAAGAGCAAAATTGGAAATCCAGTGTCTAAAGAAGCCCATCAGACCCAGGAAAGAAAGAATCTGATCTGTGCTGGTAGGTAATTGGAGACTGCGGAGGGTCTGAGTTCGATGTAGAGTGAGACCTCGGGTGGTGGGGGTTAAGGCGATGCCCAGATAGACTATGGACTGAGAGTGAAATTGAGCCTTAGTAGAGGAGACATGATACCCCTTCACGGCGAGGAAGTTAAGAAGGGTGGCGGTGTGTTTCCTTGAGGAGGACAGGGAGGGGCTGCAGAGTAGTAGGTCATCTACATTATAAGAAAGTACTAGTTTCGAGATCACATGCAGCTAGATCCTGAGCTAGCGTCTGCCCAAACAGGTGTGGCTGTCTCTGAACCCCTGGGGTAGAATAGTCCTTGTAAGTTGTTGGGCTGCATTAGTGTCCGGGTCCATCCAAGTAAAGGCAAAAAGGAAGTAAGAGTCAGGGTGTAGAGGAATGGTAAAGAAGGCATCCTTGAGATCTAGGACTGTGAAGTGAGTGGTGTCTGAGGGAATGTGTGACAGTAATGTGTAGGGATTAGGGACTACTGGATGGAGGGGAACTACCACCTTGTTGATTAGGTGTAAGTCTTGTACGAGGCAATAAACCCCTGAAGGTTTTCGAACAGGAAGGATGGGGTATTGCAGGGAGAGTCCGTGGGGATGACTAAGCCTTGGTTCAGGAGGTGGGTAATTATTGGTTTAAGGCCCTGGCGGTGACTTGCTGAAATAGAGAATTGGGGTCTAGATGGGAATTGGGAGGGATTCTTCAAGAGGATGTGAACGGGTGGGTGGTGGGCAGCTACTACAGGGGTAGAAGTGTCCTAGACTTGAGGGTTGACAATGTCTGGTGGAATAGGGGGTGCAACCAGGCTAGGGTGATCTGTAGTAGTGGGAGAGCCCTTGGTAAGGAGTGGTAGAAGTGGAAAGATGCTGTCAGCTGAATAGTGGCTCAAAGACTTTGTAGAATGTCCCAACCCAGAAGGGGTACAGGGCATGAAGGCATAACTAAGAATGAGTGCAGAAAGGGGAATCCATCAAAACTACATGTCAAGGGTGGTGTGCAAAGGGGAAAAGAAGGGGTCCCATCAACTCCTATAACTGAGTTTACCAGAGTATGATGGTAAAACAGAGAAGGTAGCCCCATGTCCACAAGAGATGAGATGGACTTACCTGCTACCTGCAGCATTACCCTGGGCTCGGTGAGGGTGATGGGGTCTTCCAGTCTGGGCCGCATCAGTCGTCCATGAGGCCAAGAAGTTCTAGTGTTAGGCCCGCCTGGCTGGCTGGGCTTCCCATTTGGGTGGCTTGTCCTCCACATAGAGGTGCCGAGGAAGAGCCTGTTGCCCAAAAGGGGCAATCGCTCCACCAGTGACTGGGCTGCTTGCAGTTAGGGCAGGGCTTAGTGGGTGGCCTCGGGCAGGGGCACTGCAGAGCCCAGTGACCCTCTTTGTCACATTTAAAGCAAGCTCCTGGTGGGGTTCCTCTTTATGGCCCAGACTTGGGTTGGGCACCTTCTATGGCTTGCCGCTGTTGCTCTGCCAGCCTCAGGGCTGCCACAAGAGCCTGGGTTTAGAGTGTCATCTTCTGCTGCATGCGGGCCTGGTAAACAGCCTCAGCCTTTTCCTCCTGACCATTAAAAACTTTAAATGCCATGTTCATCATGTCTCGGATAAGTGTTTGGGGGCCCTCTTCTGCCTTTTTAAGTTTCTTCTGAATGTCTGGGGTTGATTGGGAAATAAAGTGAGTAGCTAATACAGTGGCCCCAGCATCGGAGGCAGGGTCTAGACGAGTATAGAGGACCATAGCGTCATTGAGGCGATTTAAGAAGAGGGCCAGATTTTCCTCAGGTCCTTGAATAATTTCCCTTAATTTGTCATAGTTAACTACTTTTGTGCTGTGTTCTGCATGCCAGCTATAAGACATTCAATCAGTTGGTCTTGTCGTCTCCTACCTGTTTGTCCCCTCTGGTCCCTTCTGGACCCCTAGTTGGGGTTTGTGTCAGGGACTGCCTCTGGACCCGTTGGCATTTGAGGGTTTGAGGGGTGGACCTTATCTGCATGAACTCATGCTGCCTTCTGGATCTGGTGACGTTCATCAGGGGTAAGGGTAGAAGACATAATAACATAGAGATCATGCCAAGTGAGGTCATATGCCGGAGTTCATATTAGAATTCCTTGGTGTAGGTGGTAGGATTAGAAGAGTAGGAGCCTAAAGGCTTTTGATTGTAGACAAATCAGAGAGGGAGAAAGGAAGATGAACCCTAATAACTCCTTCCTTTCCAGCCACCTTGCAGAGAGGGCATATAAGGTTGTCTCCTTCTTGTGGATCAGAACGAGTCCTGGTGTGAGCACTGACTGGGGAGGAGAAAAAGGGACTGGTATTTGCAGGTGAATGAAAAACAGGATCTGGTGAAGGGAGGGGCAGAGCCCAATAGGACGGAGGTAGTCATACAGGAGGGGAAGAGAGTTCCTCAGGGGAGTTGGCAAAGGAGGAAAGATCTGGAGCAGAGGGTTTAGTTGAGGTTTCTCTGGCCAAAAGGACCTGCACCATAGAGCAGGTAGCACAGAGATTAGGACGGGAGTGCAAATGTCAGAAGCTCTGAATGTAAGGGATCTCTGACCATTTCCCAGTTTTGTGGCAGTAGTTCCATAAACTAGTAAGGTGTTAAAATTGAAAGTCCCTTCAGGAGGCCACCTGGTCTGGTTATCCAGTGGGTATTGTGTCCAAGCCACATTGGAGAGGAAGATCAGTTTCTTCTTCTTTAGGGAGGGATCAATGTTTGAGAGATTCTGGATAAGGCACCCCAGGGGTGTTTTTGAGTCAGGTTTAGATTCCTTTGTCCCCATGGCCACCCTCAGCCTTGGAGTGATCAGAGATGCGAATTGGCATCCCGCAACTCAATCTCTGGCCACTGGATGGTTAGGTAGAATGGGTGTGTCCGGGACATCTCCATGGGCACACACGAATTCAGAACAGATAAGAGGTCCCTGATGCAGCTGCAATTACGGACAGAGAGTCTCAGCAGAAAAAACTAAGGAGAGGCCAAAGTCAGGGGACTTACTGCACCATGTGCTGAAGTGGGTGGGAGGTCGAAGATCCTGGTTCTTCCTCGAGAGGGAAGGGGAGAGGAGAGGCTCCGGTGGGCTTCAAGCTCCTCCCGGGTTTCAGCAACAAATGTAAGGTATTTCCCTGCCGAGGAAGAAAGATGGGAGTATTTATCAAGTGTGGAATAACAAAAGCTTTATTCAGAGCACATCCCGGACAAAGTTGTCTGGTCCACGAGACAGGCCAGAGAAGTCACACAGCCTCCCCCGCCCAGGGGTAATTTATAGCATCGGTATGGTGGTCGGGTTAATATGATGTGGTGAAATTTCATTGGCTGACACACAGTTGTTCTTTTTCAAAGTGTTCCTGGGAAGTTTCTTTTGGTGAGCATAGGTATGGGCGGTTTTAGTCAAAGTTCCCAGACCTGGTTCCTCATGTGACCTTTCCCATTGCCAACCGACCTCACAAATGCAATACTCAGATCTTCCCACAACCACATCAAAATTACAACTAAGCTACAAAACATCCATCATTCAATACTCCCTGAGATCTAGCTGAATGAAAGTCCTACAACTGCCCTGGCTGTTTGGCTCAGTGGTAGAGCATCAGCCCAGCATGTGGATATCCCAGGTTTGATTCCCAGTCAGGACACATAGGAGAAGTGCTTATCTACTTCTCCTCCCCTCCCCCTTTGGCTCTCTCTCTCTCTCTTCCTCTCTTGAAGCCATGGCTCAATTGGCGTGAGTTGGCCTGGGGCACTGAGGATTACTCCATGACCTCCACCTCAGGTGCTATAAAAAGCTCATTTGCTGAACAATGGTGCAACACCCCAGATGGGTAAAGCATTACCCCCTAGTGGGCTTGCAGGTGGATCCCGGTTGAGGTGCATGCAGGAGTCTGTCTGACTGCTTCCCAGCTTCTAACTTTGGAAAAATACAAAAAAAGGGAGGGGGGACCCAGCAATTCCACCTCTGGGTTTTTAATCTAAGAAAACTCAAAATACTATGTTCAAAAGACATACATTTACATGTTCAATGTAGCATTATTTACAATAGCCAAGATATGGAAGCAACCTGAGTGTTCATCAATAGATGAATGGATAAAGAAGTGGTAAATGTATACAATGGAATATGACTCAGCCATGAAAAAGAACAAAATCTTACCATCTGCAACAACATGGATGGATCTAGATAGAGAATATTGTGCTAAATAAAAGAAGTCAGACATGGAAAGAAATGCCAGATGATTTCACTTATATGTGGAATCTAGAAAATAAATGAATGAGCAGAACAAAAATAGACTCATAGAACAATTTGATGGTTTCTGGATGGGAGGGGCTTGAGAGGTTGAGTGAAAAAAAAGAAGGGATCAAGAAGTCCAAATCACATAGTAAAGTATAAGGATAGTAAAGCATAGGGAATATAGTCAATAATATTGTAATAAGTATGTATGGTATCAGACGGGTACTAGATTTATTGAGGTGGTTACTTACTAAGTTATATAATGTGTAATCACTGGATTATACACCTGAAACTAATATAATATTGCATGTCAACTGTAATTGAAAAATCAAAAAAATTATTTAAAGTAAAAAATTAAAGTATGAAGATTAGAGATTAAAATAATTTTAAGACCAGAGTGACATCAGAGAAATGGTGCTATGAGAAGTGCTCCTGACAGCTCTCCTCAAAATTTCAACAAGTTCTTCAACCAGTGACAGAAAAATCTATCCTCAGAGCACATGGAAGTCCCACACACTGAACACGAAGGCAGAGGCAGCGGTAACCTCATAGCTGGATCATCAGGCTGCTAATTCAGGAAGGAAAGACTAGGAGAGAGGCTCTGGGAAAATGGACTTTCTTTTTAGCAAATGCTAACAAGCCCTGACTACCAACGAGATTGAAGCCTAATATATGACATCGCCATAGAGACTCATCAACTGCAAATCTCTACCTAAGTGTGCCACAGGGGCAGAGCCTGAGGTACAGAGCCACAGACCAGGAAGAGGGAGAGGAAAGAAAAAGGAAGAAGATAACCTCTCAAAATCAAGAAAAATCCACAGACTTTATAACTTTTTCCACTTCTTTTTGTTTCTTTCATCTTCTTGTCTTTATTATTATTTTTCTTCCACCTTGGTCCTTTTATTCTCTGCCCATCTTATTCTTTACTCTTCTTGATCTACATTACCCATAAGTGTTACCTTTCCCATTTTCTTTCTTTTCTTCTTCCTTTCTCTCTATGAGGATTACAATCCAAAACCCTTAACTCTCTCTTTCTTTTTTTTTCTTTTCTTTTTTCCCTTTTTCTTTTTTCTCCCTCTCTATTAGTTTTTCTTTTCTCCTTTTCTTTTCCTCTCATTCAATCCTCACAAATAAATTATTTTATTTGGGACTCAAATTATTTCTTTGTGGCATTTTGGGTGCTCTTTACTTTGCTTTTTAACTCATTAGCATTCCCCCCAACCCTGGCTCTTCATTCTATCTAGTTTTTGCTCCACTTAATACAATAGTATTTTTTTTCTTTTGCCTGTTTCCCTCTTATCCCTCTCATTATATCTCTTAGTCAACCATCACTTACAAACAAATCATTTTATTCTTGACCCAATTTTTTTCCTTTTTGCATTTTGTGGGTCTCTACCTCCTTTTTTGCCCCTTTATCACTTCTCCCCAACTCAGGCCCTCTGTTATAGGTAGTTTTTGTTCCATTTAGCACAATATAATTCACAGTTTATTACAATATTTTCTCAAGAAAGAGGGGAAAGGAGAAAAAAAATAAATAAATTTTCTTTTTTTCATTTTTTTCTTTTTTTATTTTTTATTTATTAATTCTCATTAGTACTATCAACAAAACCACACTCATATGCCATTAGGGAAAAGGAAATCGAATATCATGGATACAAAAGATGTAGCACAGATAGATGAGGAAAAATCTATGAAGAAAAAATTTAATATATTGGAAAGCTTGGAGCTAAATGACAGGGAATTTTAAATAGAAATCCTTAAAATACTCAGAGATATAAAAAAAACAAGAAAGGCAATTTAGGAAGCTCAAAAAACAACTCAACAAACACAAAGAATATATTACCAAGGAAATTGAAACTATAAAAACAAATCAAACAGAGATGAAAAACTCAACTCATGAACTGAAAAATTAGGTAACAAGCTTAGCTAATAGAACAGGCCAGAGAGAAGGTAGGATTAGTGACATAGAAGACAAGCAACTTGAGGCACAACAGAGAGAAGAAAAGAGAGACTCAAAAATTTAAAAAAATGAGAAAGCCCTAAAGGAATTGTCTGACTCCATCAAAAAGACTAACATAAGAATAATAGGCATATTAGAAGGAGAAGAGAGAGAAAATGGAATGAAGAACATATTCAAACAAATAACAGATGAGAACTTCCCAAGCCCGTGGAAAGAAATAAAGCCTCAAATTCAAGAAGCAAACAAAACACCGAGTTCTCTTAACCCCAGAACACCTACACCAAGGCACATCATAATGAAATTGGCACAAACCAACAACAAAGAAAAAATTCTCAAGGCAGCTAGGGAAAAGAAGAATACAACATATAAAGGAAGGTCTATTTGATTATCATCGGATTTCTCAGCAGAAACTTTACAAGCTAGAAGAGAGTGGACCCCAATATTTAAAGCCCTGAAAGAGAGGAACTCTAAAGGCAAGGGAAGTGAAGGCAAAGATAAATGAATGGGACTACATCAGACTAAAAAGTTTTTGCTCAGCAAGAGAAACTGACAACAAAATAAACAGACAACCAACTAAATGGGAAATGATATTTTCAAACAACAGCTCAGATAAGGGCCTAATATCCAAAATATACGAAGAACTCATAAAACTCAACAACAAACAAACAAACAATGCAATAAAAAAATGGGAAGAGGACATGAACAGACACTTCTCCCAGGAAGAAATACAAATGGCCAACAGATATATGAAAAGATGCTCATCTTCTTTAGCTATTAGAGAAATGCAAATCAAAACCACA
Source organism: Saccopteryx bilineata (assembly GCF_036850765.1). Taxonomy (NCBI): domain Eukaryota; kingdom Metazoa; phylum Chordata; class Mammalia; order Chiroptera; family Emballonuridae; genus Saccopteryx; species Saccopteryx bilineata. Next base: position 232,862,846 of record NC_089492.1, read on the forward strand.
ATGAGATACCACCTCATACCTGTTAGATTAGCTATTATCAACAAGACAGGTAATAGCAAGTATTGGAGAGGCTGTGGAGAAAAAGGAACCCTCATTCACTGTTGGTGGGAATGTAAAGTAGTACAACCATTATGGAAGAAAGTATGGTGGTTCCTCAAAAAACTAAAAATAGAACTACCTTATGACCTAGCAATCCCTCTACTGGGTATATACCCCTAAAACTCAGAGACATTGATACGTAAAGACACATGTAGCCCCATGTTCATTGCAGCATTGTTCACAGTGGCCAAGACATGGAAACAACCAAAAAGCCCTTCAGTAGATGACTGGATAAAGAAGATGTGGTACATATACACTATGGAATATTACTCAGCCATAAGAAATGATGACATCGGATCATTTACAACAAAATGGTTGGATCTTGATAACATTATACGGAGTGAAATAAGTAAATCAGAAAAAACCAGGAACTGCATTATTCCATACGTAGGTGGGACATAAAAACAAGACTAAGAGACATGGACAAGAGTGTGGTGGTTATGGGGGGAGGGAGGAGAGAGAGGGAGAAGGGAAGGGGCAGGGGCAGGGGCACAAAGAAAACCAGATAGAAGGTGATGGAGGACAAATTGACTTTGAGTGATGGGTATGCAACATAATTGAATGACAAGATAACCTGGAGATGTTTTCTTTGAACATGTGTACCCTAATTTATTGATGTCATCCTATTAAAATTAATAAAAATTTATAAAGAAAAAAGACCAAAATTATCTGGATAGTTGTTTCTATTGCACACAACTGGGACAGGTGTTTCACTTAGCTAAAGAAAGTTTATGAGAAATTTACAGTGGGAAAAAATTCACAAGCAAATCTGACTGTGAATTTCTGCATTTATGATTGATGCCAAGAAAGACATTGTAACAGCTTCATGGGAAATCTCACAACTCTAATGCACATTTTGTGCCATTATCAGCAGTTTCAAACTAATTGACGAAGCTTTCGAGGAAAGCTATTAGAATTTAATAATCTGCTTTTTTACCTCCTCAGCTCCCCCCCCTCCCCCATATGTAAGATAAGCAGTCTGGAAGTAAGTAATAGGGCAAGTCCAATTTAGGCATCTTTAATAGTTTCTTTTCTGATATGTCACCTTTTCATAATTATATTTTATGTCTTATCAAATGTGTAGCCAAATGTTTAATTATAAAATATCACTAAATCCCTATAACTTATGCATGACCATACCACATTTTCTTTTGTGGGAGGCTTTTCTTCTTCTGTTCCACTTTGTGCCCTTGTCCTATTCTGCGATTACGTAGAAGGACCTTCTGAAAAGCAATTTAACTATGGCAGAGGTTTTTCTTTGACATCTCATTTTATAAATTTGATTGGAATTCATGGTATTGAATCATGGCTTGGATAGCTTGGCCTAAGTTAAAGCATTATATTCTACAGATATTCTAAAAAACAATCAGCTTGCCCATTTGTGCAGTGGCGCTAGTCTATTTGGTTATGAAATATCTACTTTATTGAATAGGAAGCTTTAGAAGAAACCCTTTAGAAAATGGAAATTCTCTTCGTAAACCATAAAAATAGTATTCTCATCAAACATAGATATTATCTTGGTAAATGGATTTATGTTTTTCAGCTATTCTCTCAGAGTCATTGCTAATTGTGAATTAACTGTGAGAAGGATGAGTTGTTCATTCATCTATTTATTCATTCATTTCTAGGTATTTTTCTAGATACTAGAGACATATACAAGGATTCTGCTTCCATGGACACAGACCACAGTTAACTACTACTTTTTTTCCCCTTACATTGGGAGATCACAGAGCTATCTTTCCCATATTGTTAAGTAATGCTCAAGTGGACACATAATTAACTTCTGAGTCCTTAGAATTTAGAAAGTACTACTGCCTATTTTTTTTTTATTTGAAGGCAATATACTTAAAGTTTCCAATAAGAAGATTAGTACTTACACTTTAGAAAACATATAGTGAGTACTTAACCTATTGCTATTATTACGCACCACCTTCAGTTAGTCTTGTGAATAAATATGTTGGCCATTTTGGTAGATAAGTGTTAAGGCAGTGATCTAAAAGTCACCCAAAAAAAAAGTTTATAAAAAATAACTCCTATGACAGTCAACCCTAATACAAATTTAAAAATATGTATCACTCATTCACACATCTATTTATTTATTCACTCACAAATACCGTCTATGTGATCTACAATGCTAGACAGTGGGGATAAAAGACTAAATAACAGACACTCTACTCTTGATGAAAAGAAGCTCACAGACTTGTTAGAGAAAGAGACAAATAAGTTGCCAGTTATATTACTGGAATGAAGTTTGATGAAGTGTAGGGAATAACACATTTAACCTTGAACCCTCAAACTTTAGCTAAGAGGTATGAGTGAATGTCTCTTGGATGTAAACACCAAGAAGTTGTGTGAGTGAGTGACCTTTGTGTAGACACAAAGGAATGCATGTGAACGGGCTTTAGAAAATTAGCCTAGAGGTTCTAGATTGCCCCTTCATTTGTGCTTGTTAATTAGCAAAAGAAAAAGACTGTACTGACCAAATTAGCCCTTTCTCCATATCAGCAAAATGGCCATTATTTATTTTTTTCCCTTTATCACCTGATCTCCCTTCCCTGCAATCCTATTACCTTTGTTCTGCTTCTGATCAATGAAAGCTGAAGAAAAAGAAAATTCAGGTCTTCTTTGCTTCCCTTGGCAGGCCTCCCCCTCTTCCTCTTGACAAAAGATTGTGTCTTGAGTAGGTTTCTTCCACATAACACTGGTAGTTCCCAGAAGGTTAGAGTACTACAATGAAGAAGAAGATATTGTCCTTCTTCTTTTTTTTTTTTTTTTTTTTTTATAGGGACAGAGAGAAAGTCAGATAGAGGGATAGACAGGGACAGACAGACAGGAATGGAGAGAGATGAGAAGCATCAATCATCAGTTTTTCGTTGTGACACCATAGTTGTTCATTGATTGCTTTCTCATATGTGCCATGACCGTAGGCCTTCAGCAGACTGAGTAACCCCCCGCTTGAGCCAGTGACCTTGGGTCCAAGCTGGTGAGCTTTTTGCTCAAACCAGATATGCCCATGCTCAAGCTGGCAACCTCGGGGTCTCGAACCTGGGTCCTTTCGCATCCCAGTCCGACGCTCTATCCACTGCGCCACCTCCTGGTCAGGCTGTCCTTCTTTTTTTTTTTTACTGCCATTTATATAGTATATGACACTACTTATTTTGCATAAGTCTTAACAGTAGTTTTTTTTTTAAGTTTTCTGCCTCTCACATTATCCAACCACATATCACACCTAATGCCTCCAATCATAAAATTCTGTAATCTCATTTTCCAACTCCAAAGATGCACAGCACAAGTTCTCCAGGCTGTTTTATAGGAAGCTCAGGAAATTCTTTGAGATTTATTTCAAAACAAATGTCAGTTGGTGAAATTCAGCTGCCACCAAAATTAACCACTAAGGACCAAATTTACCATCTTGCCTGAAATAATAAAAAAAATAAAACAAGATATGGGATATCAGCCAAGGAAGAACAAGGACCACTAAAGAAGGTAAGCCATCTGATTGCACCAGCTTAATGATGTGAAATTTCTAAGCTGTGATGCCCAGGAAACGAACCTAGATAGAGCCCAAAAAACTCCCTGAGTTGAAGACATAGAGCTGAGAATGTGAGGAGCATGTTCCTTTAAGTATTCAGCTAAAATACTTATCATTCTTCTGTGTTAGCAAATTACTCATGGCCAAGAGAAACACTTACAGGGATTAGGGGTAACAGTGCTGGCACCCACACAGAGCTGGGACTAGTACCTGTTCCCACCATCCAAAACATTCAAATGGTAGAAAACCTCATGATTCATGAAGAATTCCATAGACTACACAGAAGAATCTTGACTCAGTTCTCAAATAGTAATACTGTGTTAACTGTTAATACACAGTATTACTATTATATAATACTATTGTATAATACACTGAGCACTGCTTTAATCTGATCTAATAAATCTTAAAAGCAAAACACCAAATGATCAAACTGTTTCTGATAACACTGAGTTCCAGAACAAAGCTCAAGAATATTTAAAGGAGTAGGGGGAGGGGGAGGAGAGTATAGGAGGATTAAATGGTGATGGACAGAGACTTGACTTCAGGTAGTAAAACACACAATACAGTGTATGGAAGATGTATTATAGAATTGTGCACCTGAAACCTGCATAATTTTGTCAATTAATATCATCACAATAAATTCAATATTAAATTAAAAAATATGTATGTTTAAAAGAATACAATTAATCCTGCACCCAATGAGATGAAATTTTAAATTTCTGGTATCTAATCAAAAATTGCCAAGCATGAAAAGCAGAAGAAAAATATAAGCCATAACTAAGACCAATTGACACCAATCCAGAACTAACACATATGTTATTAGCAGAAAGGTGCATTAAAATATTCAAAAAGTTAAGTAAAGATATGGGAAATATTAAAAAGACCCAAATAAAAATTTTAGAGGTAAGAACTACAAAGCCTGATTTGAAAAAATATATCAAATAGGATTAACAACAACCAAAAGTTTGATTAATCCAAAGATGGCAGAAAAGAGGAAAGGGGAACAACAACAAAGAAAACATCAGAAGAAATTAAAAGAAAACAAATAAAGATGATAAGTTGATAAATTTAAATTTATTTACATTAAATGTAAGTGGTCTACATATCTCAATTTAAAAGCACATGTTCTCAAATTTTATTTAAAAGAAATAATAACCAAACTATATGCTGCCTACAAAAAAAAAGTGTTTTAGAAATAGAAACACAAGTAGGTTGAAAATAAAAAGATGGTTCTTTGAGAAAATTAATAGAATTTACAAACTTCTGGCCAGAATTATTGGTAATAAAAAGAAAAAAGGTACAATTGCCCATACCAAGATTGAGAGACAACATAACTACAGATTCTACAGATATTTAAAAAATAATATGGAATTATTACAAACACATTTATACCAGTATATTCACTAAGTAAAATAGATAAGACAGCCTGACTAGGCGGTGGCGCAGTGGATAGAGCGTCAGACTGGGATGCAGAGGACCCAGGTTCGAGACTCTGAGGTTGCCAGCTTGAGCGCGGGCTCATCTGGCTTGAGCAAAAACTCACCAGCTTAGACCAAGGTCGCTGGCTTGAGCAAGGGGTTACTTGGTCTGCTGAAGGCCCACAGTCAAGGCACATATGAGAAAGCAATCAATGAACAACTAAGGTGTTGCAATGCGCAACGAAAAACTAATGATTGATGCTTCTCATCTCTCCGTTCCTGTCTATCTGTCCCTGTCTATCCTTCTCTCTGACTGTCTCTCTGTCTCTGTAAAAAAAAAAAAAAAAAAAAAAAAAAAAAAGACAAAAACTAACACATCTCAAAGATAAAATAGATAACCTAGAGTTGTATATTTATTTTAAAAATATAGAATTTGTAGTTAAAGCCCTTTCAAAAAATAAAGTTTCAGTCCCTAACGGCTTGACTGATTACCTCTAACAAGCATTTAAGGAAGACATAATATATAGTTAATTCTACACAAAGTTATACAGAAAAGTTGAATTGATAACAATTTCCAACTGTAAGCCATTATTACATTGATATCAAAACCATACAAAAGTAGTGCAAGAAAAAATATCCTATAGCCCAATACCCTACATGAACATAGATGCAAAAATTCTTAAAAATTTTATCAAATGGAATCTAAAATTTGATGAAATGATAATATATGTTTCTAGTTATCCCATAAATACAAAGTTGGTTTAATATTCTAAATCAGTCAATATAATTCACTATATGAACAAACTCTTAGCAATATCTCTATGACTATCCTAATGGATATAGAAAACCATTTGACATGATCTAGTATCCATTCTCAATTAAAAAGCCTCAAAAAGTAGATGTTTTCTTTAATCTGATAACAAAATTTATTTAAAAATATCACCTAACATTATGCTTAATAGTGAAAAACTCATTACTTTCTACTGAGATCAGGAACAAGAATGTTCTTTCTTTTATTCAATATTGCATTGAGGATCTGGCTAGTGCAGTAAGCAAAAAAATAAGAGAAAAGGTGTTCAGATTGTAAAGACAGAAGCAATCTTTTTATTCATAGATAATATGATCTTCTTTGTAGAAGATATGATGGAATCTATAAAAAAGCTACTAAAACTAATAAATGTGTTAGAAAGATTTCAGGATAAAAGATCAATGTACAAATATGAAATTTATTTATACACACTAGTATCCAGTAAGCAGACATTCAAATTTTAAAAAGCAATACTATTTACAATAGCCTAAAATACTTAATAACTATTTAATAGGTGCTGGACTCTATGTTATAATGACAAACAGGGGCACTGCTTTCAAGAAACAAATAAGCCCTGACCAGATAGCTGGTTAGAGTATCATCCCTATGCAGTTTGCTGGTTCAATTTCCTGTCAAAGCAAATACAGAAACAGAGAGTTATTCCTGTCTTTCTCTCTCCCCCCTTCCTCTCTCTCTAAAATCAATAAATAAAAGTTTTAAAAATAAACAAAACAGATAATACACTCTGATAAGTAGAAGAATAGAGGTAAGTGTGGACATTCAATTATTATTAACTTTCTCCTATTATGAAATCTGTTCTATTATCTGAGAATAACCCACAAATAATCTAATAATTCTGTAAACTGGATCAGCACAAGCAAGATTCCTTATGCTATCAGAATAACATTTTTCCTTAACATGTGCCTGTAGTTAAGAGGATAAGTCATTCCTCATTCACATTTGAGATTCTTTTGTCTAATAAAGCAGTTCTCTGGCCCAGAGAAGGGGTCAAAAATCTGTTCTAAAAAACTTCAGCTGCCTAGTTCTCTTTGCAATTGCACCAACTGGCAGAACCTGAGAACTTAAAAGTGCACTGAGGCCCCCAATAGCTGAGACATCATTAATCCTATAGGGCTAGCCCGGAATCCTCTTTTGTTTGTTTGCTTGTTTTTTGGTTTGTTTTGTTTTTGACTCAAAGCTGATTAATTAAAATAAGAATGTAATTAAGATTTTAAGTAAAATTTTTCAAATTCTTTAGAAAACAATAAACCCAAATCCTTAAGCACCCATTTATAAGCACAGTTCTAGGATTATTCTTGTACTCAGTTAATTAATGCAGTTTTTCTAGTGGCCTCTACTAACTTGGTTGAACAAAGCAAGTTTTATTGAGTTATCGTACTGAAACCTGAGCATAATGTTGCATAAGTGTTACAGTAAGGCTACTGTCAGTTTCTAGCTTTTTAAGGTATCAGAGTCAAAATACATCACTCAAGCCAGAGACCACAAATAATTTAAATGTTTATTACTCACACTGGTATGTGTAAGTCAAGGGGGTTTCCCTGAATGAGTGATAGGGCAAGCAAGATAACACTGATGTTCCACTGGAGGAGAAAAGAGAAACAGTATGCATGGTCAAGGGATTATATATATATATATATATATATATATATATATATATATATATATAGAGAGAGAGAGAGAGAGAGAGAGAGAGAGAGAGAGAAACAGAAAGAGAGAGAGAAAGGTAGGGGGAGATAGAGAAAGGGAAGCATCAACTTATTGTTCCACTTAGTTGTGCACCCATTGATGGTTTCTCATATGTACCCTGACTGGGGACTGAGCAGGCAATCTTAAGGTGGAACCAGCACCTGACGTCAGGATGGAGCTGGTGACCTCAGGATTGAACTGGCAACCTCCAACCTCAGCACTCCCAGACCACCCTCTATCCACTGTAGCACTTGCACCATCTACCTCCCCATGATACTTTTTAATGATGCCAGGGCAAACTAAGTTCTGGTGGAGGATAGGGGAGACAGAGGGGCTGGATGTGTTATCTCACATGTAATTTATTGGACTGCAGCAGAAGTGAGTGCAAAGCTTTTGCTAGCCTGTTGGTTTTCACCTTGGGGGAGGTTCTGGAGAGACTGCCAGTTTCCATCTTGACAAGTATTGAATGATTTAGCCAAATGCAATTGTGCTAGAGTGATTTAATTCTATCTCTCTACAATAAGCAATAAGTAAAGACAGGCATGCTAACCAATCAAACAACATAGTGTGATACAGACAAAAACAGGCATTATGTAAGTTTCCAAAAACCAGTGCAAAGAAGAGCATCCTTTCTGAAGCATCACAGAAAGGCAATGCTCTATCAGGGTTGTGAGAAAACTGGGCATTTACCAGATGAACAAGAGAAGGAAGCAAGTTTCAAGGGAAGGATCTGGACTCTAAGGAAAGAAATGGTATGAAATCAATAGGAAGCAGTGAATGACCTGGGGGTGCTGGAGTTCAAATGAAAAGGAAGAGTGGCAGGTAATGATACAGAGAAGTAGGCATCTTATAGGTGTGCCAAAGTACCTGAACTTTATCCAGGAAGTAATTCATACCTCTTGAAAGGTCCAAAGAATAGGAGGGACATGGTCTGACTTGCCTTGCCTTGAAGAGGTTGGACTGACACTGTGGTTGGGGAATAACTGAGGCACAGAATAGAGGCAAGTCAACTGGAAAGTTTCCAGGAACATACATCTACAAGGAGCACTAAAACATCCTTGAGTATGTAGTAAAGAAAATCACATTTACCAGACTTCCACATGTGGATGGAAGTAATATTTATAAGAATGCAGGCTCTGGAACCAAATGGCTTTGGTCTGAATCTGACCTCCACTGAGCACATGCTTTCAGGGTAAGGAGCATCAGAGGTGCTATAGGAGGGAAGAAGAATGGGCAAGTACATCTCATGAAACAGATAAAAATCTTAAAGCATCTCAGATTTAATGGGGAACTCTTGATATACCCATTTCTACTAAACCATTTCTCTTCTCATCTTAAAGAATAATATGACATTCTTTCAGTTGCTCAAGCAAAACCTTACAAACCCTATTTGGTTCTCCTATACACCACACTGTAAAAATGCCCCTAATTCTTCATCCTTTATGTATTTATGACATTTGCTATGGGACACTGTAGTTTTCACTAAAGACTAAAAAGTCAGAGGCCATTTTCACACACCTTGAAGTATGGACTGGCCTTATGAATTGTTTGGTAATAGCAACGTGTCAGTTTTAAGACCAAGCCTCAAACTGCTTCTGTGTTTCTACTTACTCTTTCATCTCTGCCATTGCCAGGAGAGTGTTCCCAGATTACCCTCCTGGACAGGAGACCTGTGTAATAAACACAAATTAAGCCTCATCCTATCAGAGTCCTACACCAGCCGACAGCCAGGCACAGTCCAGCTATGAAGTAAAACCCAACCAAAACCATTAGATCCACTAGCCACCCCAGACTCTTCTTCTTTTATAGCACTGAAGTCTGGTGTTTAATTTTTATGCTACAATATTAGCAATACATAAATTATATACACCGTTACCTTATTTTCTTATATGCCAGACATATTAATTATATCACACAAGTCCTATACTTCTACCTACAAAACAGATCTTAAATCCATTTACTTTTTTCCTATCTGCATTGCTCCATTCTAGTTTAAAAAACCTCATTACCTCACCTGAGCTACTGCTTTCTCTGCTTCCACTCTAGACATTTTATAATCCATTTTTCAAATGTCAGGGAGTGTAATTTTCCCCCCAAAATAGAAACCAGATTACCTCAGTCATTCCTCAGCTTAAAACCCTTTAATATCTTCTCATTGCTCTCAGAATACAATCCAAACTCCTCACTGTGACCTCTAAGCCTTGCATGGTCTGCCTAATATCAGGATGAAAAAGTGGCTTGGGTTATACTCTCAAAAATAGTATCTTCAAAGAAATGTGAAATCAGTTCCTATTTAAAAATCTTGGCTTGAAGAAACATATTTTACTATTTTAATTCATGGAATATTATTTTGGTAAACATACCAAATTATATCAAAATGAAAGTTTCTTTGGTAAACACTGAAACTAAACATGAAGATCTGCTTTTACAAAATTACCAAAAGATTTTAAGGGGGGGCATAAGAAGAGAGGATAAAAAAAAGAAAGTAAAGATACATTAGAGGTCCAGTGCATCACACTGAAACAATGGGAGGTTACATTAGACCTGAAACAGAAGTCTACATTTGGGGCCTTTGGATCTAGAGGGTAAAATGTTACTTTGGAAAAAATATAGACCAGCTTTGCTCTCATTTCATACCAACTGGACAGTGGGGAAATGGGTTTCCCCTATGTAAGAGGTAGTAGCTACAAGATTAGACATGAAATCAAACTCATTGAGAATGAGCATAGGTAACTTGCTTTTTATTTTTATAGAGAACTGTTGGCTAAAAAAAAAAAAGAATGCTTTTGCCTAATTTCTCTATTTTATACCTGAAAAACTCTGGGTTCAGTAAGGTTTAATGCACAGTGATTAATTTCCATCTGACTTGAATCAAGTATGCTAACTTGACAACTCACCATTCACAACTCTATACACCTTTCAGGGATGAATTGCCTTGAATTGTATTTTTAAAACAAATAGTCCTCAAGCAGTTGACCTCTAGGATTGAAATAGGTTGAAAAATAAAGGCTACTAGGGTGGCAAGATGGTGATGGAGTAGGCAGACATACCAACTTCCACCTCCCAAAACCAAAGTGGATTACAACTTAATTTTAAGAACCATCATCTGGAAAAACCCACTTTGGACTAAACTGAGAGGACTCTTTAACCAAGGAACACCGAAGAAGCCACACTGAGACTGGTAGGAAAAGCAGAAATGAGGAGAGGTCTGCCCAGCTCCCAGGAGCAAACGGTAGCCCGGAGAGACTCGTGTGGCAGGAAGTGAGTTTAGCAGAGGGGAGGGCCCTGGGCTCCAGGAACAAAGCCCCAGCCTACAGCCCCAGGGCCCAAAAGAAGTGTATGGACACTATTTAGCTATGAAACAAGTCAGGATACTGTTTGTGAGAAAGAGACAGATTTCTCAGACCCAGGATTCTTCTTAAAGGGACAGCACAAAAAACCTCTTTCACAACCACAAACCCGGGTCTCTGGGGGATGAGAAGAGATGAGAGGACCAGAGTAGCAGGAAGAAAGAGTAATCTAGGAGGCATAGGGAGAAACACTTTGAGGGACAGCCACCCTAACCCCTGGGCTGAATCACTCCCTAAATCTGAAGTGAATATTTCCCCTGGAACCAGCATAGGGAAGCAGGACAACAGCCAAACAAGCTCTTCTGCAGCACCTAGAGCACAGTCCATTAGAAGAAGGGACCCTTAAGGAATACAGTATTGAGTGCTAGGGTCTACGGTGTAATGCCCCCAACCACACTACTGAGGGCTTGTTGAAGGGTGGGTACGGAGGGATGCAGAAGCGTGGTCCTGTCAGCGGGGGTGGGAGCTGGGCTAGCCATGACTGAGGCACAGTGTGAGCTCAGTCTCATCTGGCGAGGGCAGAAGGGGCGCACAAAAGTGGTCTGGCCAACTGCAGCCTGCCTGCAATGCTACCTGCAGGGGAAAGGCGAAAGCCTGGGATCTGCAGAGACTCACAGCTGAGTGTGGGCATGCAGCCCTACCCAGCCTGTAGAGCCGGGGCTTGTCCCCTACACTCAAGCACAACTCCGCCCATGGGGGCAGGGCAAAAGCCTGGGAACAGATGGAAAACAGCAGCTGAGTACAGGCGCACAGCCCCACATGACCCGTAGAACCCTGGGCTTATGGCTGACAAAGGAGTGCAGCTACACCTATGGGGGCAGGCGAAAGCCTGGAAATAGACAGAAACCCATGACTGAGCAAAAGTGCTCACCCCTGCCTGCAATGCCAAGGCTTGCGGCCCCAGACGTGGTGTGCAGCCCCACCTGTGGTGGTGGGGTGAAGGCTGAGACTTGTAGACCTGGGCATGTGAACACAGCCCCTTCTGTGGAGGAGAGAAGGAAACTGCAGTGACAGCCACAGCAAGCCAGTGCCGGCAACGCCCACACCAAACACCAGAGGCAGTGGCAGAGGGAGTGTTGGGCCTGCAGACAGACCACACCTAGGGAACACAGAGGCCACATCCATTGGACTACAGTGGCCACACCCTTCTTATACACAAATGAAATAAGAAGGCAGAGAAATGCAACCCAATTGAATAAAAAGAAATCCCCAGAAAAGGACTTGAATGAGTCAGATATAACCAAATTACTGGATGCAGAGTTTAAAGTAATGATTTTTAGGATGCTCAAAGATCATAGAACAACAATAGATGATCATAACAAACAACTAAATAAAGAGATAGCAAGTATAAAAAACAACATTGAAATAATAAAAAAGAATCAGTCAGAAATGACAAATACAATATCAGAAATGAAGACCACAATGGAAGGAATTAAAAGCAGGATGGATGAAGCTGAGGATTGAATCAGCAAGTTAGAGGACAAGATAAACGAAGGCACAGAAACAGAGCAGCAAAAAGAAAAGAGACTCAAAAAGACTGAGGAAACTCTAAGAGAGCTCTGTGACAACATGAAGAGAAATAACATCTGCATCATAGGGGTTCCTGAAGAAGAAAAGAAAGAACAAGGGATAGAGACTTTGTTCAAACATATCATAGCTGAAAACTTCCCTAAATTGATTCAGAAAAAATTCACACAAGTTCAAGAAGCACAGAAGATTCCATTAAAGAGAAACCCAAAGAAATCTACACCAAGACACATCATAATTAAAATACCAAAGCTAAGTGATAAAGAGAAAATATTAAAAGCTGCTAGAGAAAAAAAGGCTATTACCAACAAAGGAGCTCCATAAGGATGACATCTGACTTCTCAACAGAAACACTTGAGGCCAGAAGGAAATGGCAAGAAATATTCAAAGTAATGCAAACAAGAGCCTACAACCAAGACTACTTTTTCCAGCAAGGCTATCGTTTAAAATTGAAGGAGAAATAAAAAGCTTTCCAGACAAAAAAACAAAAAAACAAAACTTAAGAAATTCATTACAACCAAACCAATGCTACAAGAAATGTAAAGGGACTTGTTGTAAACAGATCAAAGGGGGAAAAGAATATAGCAAAAGAGGAATATAGCTTTAAAGAATAAAATGGCAATAAACAACTACATATCAATAATAACCTTAAATGTAAATAAAGTAAATGATCCAATCAAAAGACATAGGGTAGCTGCGTGGATAAGAAAACAGGACCCTTACATATGCTGTCTACAAGAGACACACCTTAAAACAAAAGATGCTCATAGACTGAAGGTAAAAGGATGGAAAAAAATATTTCATGCAAATGAAAATAAAAAAAAAAGCTGGCCTAGCAATACTTATATCAGACAAAATGGACTTTAAAACAAAAGCTATAGTAAGAGATAAAGAAGGTCACTACATAATGATAAAGGGAGCAATTCAACAGGAAGATATAACCATTATGAATATCTACGCACCTAATATAGGAGCACCTAAATATATAAAGCACACTTTGATGGATATAAAGGGTCAAATCAATAGCAATACTATTATAGTAGGGGATTTCAATACCCCACTAGATAGATCCTCAAAAAAGAAAATTAACAAAGAAATAGCAGGCTTAAAGCACACACTAGATCAACTCAATTTAGTAGATATCTTCAGAACCTTTCACCTTAAAGTGGCAGAATATACATTCTTTTCAAGTGCTCATGGTACATTCTCTAGGATAGACCACATGTTAGGCACAAAAGCATTCTCAACAAATATAAGAAGATTGAAATCATATCAAGCATTTTCTCTGATCACAATGGCATGAAACTAGAAACCAACCACAACAGAAAAACTCAAAAATACTCAAACACTTGGAAACTAAACAGCATGTTATTAAATAACAAATGAGTTAACAATGAGATCAAAGAAGAAATAAAAAAATTTCTAGAGACAAATGATAATGAGCATACAACAACTCAAAATTTATGGGACACAGCAAAAGCAGTACTAAGAAGGAAGATCATAGTATTACAGGCATACCTCAAGAAGCTAGAAAAAGCTCAAATAAAAACTTAACCCTGCATCTAAAAGAACTAGAAAAAGAACAGCAAGTAAAGCCCAAATGTAGTAGAAGGAAGGAAATAATAAAGATCAGAGTGGAAATAAATGACATAGAGGCTAAAGAAACAATACTGTGGACCAACGAAAAAAGGAACTGGTTCCTTGAAAAGGTAAACAAGATTGATGAACCTTTAATCAGACTCACCAAGAAAAAAAGAGAGAGGACTCAAATAAATAAAATTAGAAATGAGACTGGAGAAATAACTGACACAAAAGAAATAAAAAGGATTGTAAGAAAATACTATGAAGAACTGTATGCCAAAAAATTAGACAACCTAGATGAAATGGACAAATTTCTTGAAACATATAATCTTTTAAAAATCAGTCTGGAAGAATCAGAAAACCTAAACAGACCGATTACAACAAATGAGATCTAAACAGTTATCAAAAAACTCCCAACAAACAAAAGCCAGGGCCTGATGGCTTCACAGGTAAAATCTATCACATATTCAAAGAAAAACTCCTATCCTTCTCAAGCTATTTCAAAAAATTCAAGAGGAAGGAAGACTTCCAGGCTCTTTTTATGAGGCAAGCATATTTCTGATTCCAAAACCAGGCAAAAACAACAGAAAAAAAGAAAATTATAGGCCAATATCCCCGATGAATCTAGATGCTAAAATTCTCAACAACCAACTGGATTAGCCAACCAGATCCAGCAATATATTAAAAAAAATCATACACCATGATCAAGTGGAATTTATTCTGGGAAGGCAAGGCTGGTACAATATTCGCAAATCAATCAATGTGATTCATCACATAAACAAAATTATAACCACATTATAATTTCAATAGATGCAGAAAAAGCATTTGATAAAATCCAGCACCCATTCATGATCAAAACTCTCAGCAAAGTGAGTACAGGGAACATACCTCAACATGATAAAGGCCATCTATGACAAACCCACAGCCAACATCATACTCAATGGGCAAAAATTAAAAGCAATACCCTTAAGATCAGGAACAAATCAGGGGTGCCCCTTTTCACCATTCTTATTCAACATAGTCCTGGAAGTCCTGGTCATAGCTATTAGACAAGAAGATGAAATAAAAGGCATCCAAATTGGAAAAGAAGAAGTAAAACTATCATTATTTGCACATGATATAATATTGTATATAGAAAATCCTAAAGTCTCAGTCAAAAAACTACTGGACCTAATAAATGAATTCAGCAAGGTGGCAGGATATAAAATTAATACTCAGAAATCAGAGACATTTTTATGCACCAACAATGAACTGTCAGAAAGAGAAATTAAGGAAACAATATCCTTCACTACTGCAACCAAAAAAATAAAGTACCTAGGAGTAAATTTAACCAAGAAGATTAAAGACTTGTACTTGGAAAATTATAAAACATTGATAAAAGAAATCAAAGAAGATACAAACAAATGGGAGCATATACTGTGCTCATGGTTAGGAAGAATAAAAATCATTAAAATGTCTATATGCCTGACCTGTGGTGGCGCAGTGGATAAAGCATCGACCTGGAAATGCTGAGGTCGCCGGTTCGAAACCCTGGGCTTGCCTGGTCAAGGCACATATGGGAGTTGATGCTTCTAGCTCCTCCCCACCTTCTCTCTCTGTCTCTCTCTCCTCTCTCTCTCCCTCTCTATCTCCCTTTCTCTCTCCTCTCTAAAATGAATAAATAAAATTTAAAAAAAAGAAAAAAATATTTAAAAAAAAATAAAATGTCTATATTATCCAAAGCAATTTATAAATTCAGTACAATACCAATTAAAATACCAAGATATACTTCAAAGATATAGAACACATATTTCAAAAATTTATATGGAACCAAAAAAGAACACGAATAGCCTCAACAATCTTGAAAAGGAAGAATAAAGTGGGAGGTATCATACTTCTTGATATCAAGGTATACTACAAGACCATTGTACTCAAAACAGCCTGTACTGGCATAAGAACAGGCAGATCAATGGAACAGAAAAGAGAACCCAGAAATAAACTCATACCTTTATGAAAAACTGATATTTGACAGAGGAGATAAGAGCATACAATGGAGTAAAGACAGCCTCTTCAACAAATGGTGTTGGAAAAATTGAACAGCTACCTGCAAAAAAAAAAAAAAAGAAACAAGACTGCCAACTTATACCATTCACAAAAATAAACTCAAGATGGATAAAAGACTTAAATGTAAGCCATGAAACCATAAGCATCTTAGAAGAAAACATAGGCAGTAACCTCTCAGACATCTCTTGCAGCAATATATTTGCTGATATATCTCCATGGGCAAGTGAAATAAAAGACAAGATAAACAAATGGGACTATATCAAACTAAAAAGCTTTTGCACAGTTAAAGACAATAAGAACAGAATAAAAAGACAAACTACACAATGGGAGAACATATTTGACAATACATCTGATAAGGGGTTAATAACGAAAATTTATAAAGAACTTGTAAAATTCAACACTAGGAAGATAAACAATCCAATCAAAAAATGGGCAAAAGAAATGAATAGACACTTCTCCAAAGAGGACATACAGATGGCCAATAGGCATATGAAAAAAATGCTGAACATCACTAATGATTAGAGAAATGCAAATTAAAACCACAATGAGATATCACCTCATACCAGTGAGAATGGGGCATATCAACAAAACAACACAGAATAAGTGTTGGCAAGGATATGGAGAAAAGGGAACCCTCCTGCACTGCTGGTGGAAATGCAGACTGGTGCAGCCTTTGTGGAAAACAGTATGGAGATTCCTCAAAAAATTAAAAATGGAACTGCCTTTTGACCCAGCCATCCCACTTTTAGGAATATACCCCAAGAACACCATAGCACTGTTTGAAAAGAAGAAATGCACCCCCATGTTTATGGCAGCAATGTTCACAATAGCGAAGATCCAGAAACAGCCCAAGTGTCCGTCAGTGGATGAGTGGATTAGAAAGCAATGGTACATATATACAATGGAATACCATGTCACCTTTTGTGACAACATGGATGGACATGGAAACTATTATGTTAAGTGAAATAAGCCAGGCAGAAAAAGAAAAATATCATATGACCTCACTCATTTGAGGAATCCAATGAACAATGTGAACTGAGGAACGGAATTGAGACAGAGGAGAGATCAAAGGGACCAGAGGGAAAGGGGATGATAGGATGGGATAAACCTGAAGGGAGATGTTGAGGGGAATATGGGGGAGAGAGGATGCATTCAGGGCAACAGTAGAATCTATGTAAACACAATAAATTAAAATCAATTTAAAAAAACTAAAATAAAGGCTACTAAAACTATAAAAATCACTAAAATTAGATCCTGTTTTTAAATGTGGCTATAGCTCCAGAATACCAAAGGCAACCCAGGGAAACCCGAGAGAGGCATTAGGTGTAGTGTTGGGCTCCAGTAGGAACGTTTTTCACCTCCCAGGAAATAATTTTCAATATGAAATGCAGTTTGTCAATGCCCCATCACACTGCGAGTGTAGATTTTCTGGCACCTGGCTGCCACAAGGCCTTTTCCCTTGGCCCCTTGCAATGAGAGGTGCAAGTGAGGAAAAGCTGCTTTGATTTCTCCTCGGTCAGGGTACCCATATTACAACATGGCCCATAGTTCTACTCCAGTTAAAGAAACTCTTCTGCAAAAATAAAATCCAACAGAAATGGTACAGGAGATAAAAAATAAAAAGTCACTCTAACATGAGCCTCCCAAACTACCTAGTCTGCTCTCTCTCCAGCTTCTGTGTCTGCTCCTTCCAGTCCTTCAGATTCCAACTCATTCCACTTCCCTTTGAAGTCTTTATGCCCTTACAGCCCTCAGTGATTTCTTTGTTTCATAAATATACACAGTCAGAATTCATTCTCTCTACATCACTGAAACATCTCTCTCTCTCTCTCTCTCTCTCTCTCTCTCTCTCACACACCCACACACACACACACACACACACACATACACACATACGCTCAGTCAGTGTGAGCTACCTCAATGAACTGTACTATCTTTCAAGCCAAAAACCTAGTGGTCATCTTTTTTTGCCTTTTACTTCCCCAATCCATTCACCAACCACAAGGCTTGATCAGTCCTTCTCTGAAACATCTCTTGAATCTGGCCATTCTATGTCCATCCCTGACATGACCCCTTAAAACAGCTACCTTCAGTTTTTTGGTCCCTCTCTAATTTTTCTTTCCCAAGTCACCCATTCCAACATATTATCTAAAATTTAATCAAAGTGCTCTTCATAAAATGCAAATCAATCAAAACAGCATGGTATTGGCAAAAAAATAGACACTCAGACCAATGGAACAGAATAGAAAGCCCAGAAATAAAACCACATATATATGGTCAAATAATCTTTGATAAAGGGGCCAACAACACACAATGGAGAAAAGAAAACCTCTTCAACAAATGGTGTTGGGAAAACTGGAAAGCCACATGCAAAAGAATGAAACTCGACTACAGCCTGTCCCCGTGTACTAAAATTAACTCAAAATGGATCAAAGACCTAAATATAAGACCTGAAACAATAAAGTACATAGAAGAAGACATAGGTACTAAAATCATGGACCTGGGTTTTAAAGAACATTTTATGAACTTGACTCCAATGGCAAGAGAAGTGAAGGCAAAGATAAATGAATGGGACTACATCAGAATTAAAAGTTTTTGCTCAGCAAGAGAAACTGATATCAAAATAAACAGACAGCCAACTATATGGGAACTGATATTTTCAAACGACAGCTCAGGTAAGGGCCTAATATCCAAAATTTACAAAGAACTCATAAAACTCAACAACAAACAAACAAACAATCCAATAAAAAAATGGGAAGAGGACATGAACAGACACTTCTCCCAGGAAGAGATACAAATGGCCAACAGATATATGAAAAGATGCTCAGCTTCATTAGTTATTAGAGAAATGCAAATCAAAACTACAATGAGATACCACCTCACTCCTGTTAGATTAGCTATTATCAACAAGACGGGTAATAGCAAATGTTGGAGAGGCTGTGGAGAAAAAGGAACCCTCATTCACTGTTGGTGGGACTGTAAAGTAGTACAACCATTATGGAGGAAAGTATGGTGGTTCCTCAAAAAACTGCAAATAGAACTACCTTATGACCCAGCAATCCCTCTACTGGGTATATACCCCAAAACCTCAGAAACATTGATACGTGAAGACACATGTAGCCCCATGTTCATTGCAGCACTGTTCACAGTGGCCAAGACATGGAAACAACCAAAAAGCCCTTCAATAGAAGACTGGATAAAGAAGATGTGGCACATATACACTATGGAATACTACTCAGCCATAAGAAATGATGACATCAGATCATTTACAGCAAAATGGTGGGATCTTGATAACATTATAAGGAGTGAAATAAGCAAATCAGAAAAAAACAAGAAATACATGATTCCATACATTGGTGGAACATAAAAATGAGACTAAGAGACATGGACAAGAGTGTGGTGGTTACCAAGGGTGGTGGGGGGGAGGGAGGACATGGGAGGGAGGGAGGGAGAGAGTTAGGGGGAGGGGGAGGGGCACAGAGAACTAGATAGAGGGTGATGGAGGACAATCTGACTTTGGGCGAGGGGTTTGCAACATAATTTGATGACAAAATAACCTAGACATGTTTTCTTTGAATATATGTACCCTGATTTATTAATGTCATCCCATTACCATTAATAAAAATTTATTAAAAAAAATGCAAATCAGATCATATTGCTCTCCTGGATTAAATATTTCAGGGATTCCCTTTGATCTCATCATATGCATCTCAATTTCTTTACCTGGTTTACAAGACTGCAAAATCTGGCCTATGATTTTCTCTAAGTAGCTTCATCTCTTGCCATTTTTCCAAATCACATTTACTTCCAGACTTGTAAATTCTGTAAGCTGTGCCTGAAAACTCTTCTCCCTGACCATTAACAGGCCAAGCTTTACATATCCTTTCTAACACAGTTAAGATACTCCCTCAGAAATCCTTTGGGAGCCTTCATATACCAATATAAGATGTTCTTCTTCTGCAATACTACAGTCTTCTCTATTACCATCATTCTATAGAGACAGAGCTTTTAGTTGCAAACAATGAAACACCTTTAGTCAATCAAAGCAGCATTAGGTAGCTACCAGAATCTCTGAGATGACTGAAGAATTGGGTTTGGAAAGGACCAGGTCAGTGATAATGTTCCAGGAGGCTCCACTGTAAAAATGGAAACAGTGCAGAAACAATTGCCTTGGGTGAACAGAGATGCCACTGATGCTGGGCATGGGTTTGCTACCACTAGGACCACAGCACCTGCCTCGGGTTGGTGGAGCTTAGATCACAGGTTTGCACCCTCACTGCAAGACAGGCTGGGAAGATAAGTTCCATCTTCTATCTTGAGGAGTGCTCAGATGAATTATTATACAGTTCTGTTGAAGAACCCCAGAGTGAGGAGCCAGAACCACTTATTAATTTTAAAATGTTAAATGAGTTTCTAAAAAAAAAAAGTGTTAAAGTTGTCAGCTAATATAGTATATATCTTTTTTGTTTGTTTCTGGGACTACTTTGGGCAAGACCATGTCTGTGCTGGCAAACAATTTAGGTCTAGTAAAGAAGTATGGAAATATAAGTGAAACAGTGCCATGTACTTTCTGAGCGCAGAACACGGACAAATGGACAGAAAGGTGAGGTGGAGAGCAGGTGCGCATTAGTGACAGCAAGGATGTTAAAAGGGTTTTATCCTCAGCAAACCTAGAAAACATAGCTGTAGTCTTCAACCCGGTTAGAACTGGGGCACTGAATGGGGTCAGTAAGGTGACAAGAGAGGGTTAGACTATAGTGTGCTTCCATAACCCTCCCCATTTCTCCAATCATAGAACTTACAAAATTTTATTGGAGTGTTGATTAGTTTTCTATTACCCCTGCAGAGCTACAAGATCTGTGAAAAGAGGGACTGTGCCCTTCTCTGGTCCACAGACAATGGGTAACTTATATCTTTTTAAAATAAGTGAGGGAACAAGTGAATGAGGGAGAAGGTGAGAGCAAAGAGGTGGTAAAGGGGCTGGGCACCAGAGCACAGTGCCAGGTTCCTGGGGGGACCTGGGTCAGCTCAGGCCCCTGCTAGCCACTCCCATACAGCGCCTTTCTTTCTAATCCATTTTTCGTTCTCTTTGGGAAGGATTGAGGTCACTGGAAAAGAGCCAAAAAAATAAAAAATAAATAAAGTTATGGGAATGGCAAGTCCAAAGAGTGCTGAAGCATTAGGAGGATCTGAGTGCTGAAAGCCACTTCTGTTCCCCTTTCCTCAGCCAAGGGGGTGGGAAAGGGTTCTCAAAGCCATCACTCCTTGTAAGAGGATTTAGAAGGCATATAAAGGGCCTTGGCTCAGGACTTGCTTCCTCACTCCGCGGTTGGTACCACAACTCTCAATCCTCCACTGAGAGAAGATGTCCATCCAGTAAGTGTCTCTGGGAGATTTCTTTTCAGTGTTGTAGTGGATTGATGGTAAATGAGCTATTTCAAGAGCTCCCAAAGAGGACCACTGGTCTGTTTAGGGAAGGTCTTGGGTCTTAATGAGGGAGTTTCTTCCTATTTATATATTGAAGTAAATATCTAAAATGCAAGTCTAAATTATAGTGGGATCTGTGTGACTTAGAATGGCCCTTGGGAGCAGCTGTGAGCTGAGGATTTCAAGAAGGCAGGTCTGGGCTCCACTGCTCATTCAAACACTTCCCAGCTATGTGATTTGGGGCAAATTACTTAACATGTTAAAGCCTAAGTTTTCTCCATATATAAAATGAGTATAACAATAGTACTTACTCCGCTATGTTATTGTGAGATTTAAATGACCTGATAACATACAAAGTTGTTTTTAAGGTATGTGGCACATAGTAAGTGCTTAGTAAAAGATAACTATCATAATTAGGAAGTCTGGTTAAAAGCCCTACTCTAAAATAGAGCCAAAGTGAGGAAGCAGGAAATAAGAAAAAATATTAAACTATATTTAAAGAGTACTGTAGCTCTTGGAGATTGGCAAAGACCTAAGTGATGTTGGTATAACATGGGTGAAGAATGAAGGACAAGATCTAACCCAAAATCCTGTCTTCTGTAAACTCCCAGGAGGGAGAGATGAGACTGTGAGGTAAGAGACACAAGACATGGTAAGGTGAGCATGTGGACGAGATAGCAATTCCGTGGGAAGGACCCTGACAGGCAGGAAGAGAGATGTTAACAGCAGGTTTAGTTGATTTATCTTAAGAAAAATGGAAAACTGCAGAGAGCAGGACTAAGTCCACTAGGACATTAAAATGGAGGTCATTTTCCCTAACGTTAAAGAAGGAACACTGACCTGGGCCCTTCTTGCAAACCTGATTATGTTTCTGTCCCCCAAGTGCCACGTGCTCCCTGAGCGGAAGCTGGACTAGCAGCCTGAATTGGCTTTGAGCCGGAGAACACCTTTTGTCCTGGAACTTTGCCTCTGCCTCTGCCTTCACGGACTTCTTTGAGTATTAACAGGGGCGTCTTCCTCATTGTTCTGCATTTCAGAGTCGAGCATCCTGCTGGTGGTTACAAGAAACTGTTCGAAACTGTGGAGGAACTCTCCTCGCCGCTCACAGCTCACGTTACAGGTTGGTTTCACTGATCTTGAAGCCATCCTCTTTTTCTTTGAGATCTGTCTTCTTCCTCTCTTTCACTGGCCCCTCTCTGTAGTGGGTCCCTATTGGTTATTAAAGGGAATCTGGAGGTTCAAGATTTCTATACCCAGAACTCATTTCCTCTCATTTACCTTTTCTTTATTTCTCTAACATTGGAAATGCTACCTAACAGGAATTTCTTGAGGACTAGGATTACACCTTTGTCATCTTTAAACTGCCAGTGCCTAGCTCAGTGCCTGGCACATAAGAAAGGCCCTATAAATATCTGTATGTCTGTGTCTGGATAGATAAGGGCCTAGTGACAAGCATGTAGAAATATTATATTATGGGGTGGTAGGTTTTATGTCCACTATACTGGAAGACTCTTGGTTCGGGAGTCGGGCCAATGCTGGTGATAATGACAGCTTTATAATTTTAGTACCTATGAATCCTACAAGTTACTTAAACTTTCTGAGGTTCAATTTCTTCACCTACCAAAACCCAAATTTTACCTCATGGGGATGTTGTAAAGATGAAACGAGATAATGTATATAGAAAGATTCACCCAGTATCCAAAACAGAGTGATCAGTAGGTAGTAGTACTATTGTTATCATTATGCAAAGACATCATATAACCCACATAGCACACTTGCTTGGACATGGTGTTATGGTAAGAGCCAAAGCCTGGGCAAGTCTTTTTTCTCCCAGTTTCCTATTCTGTAAAATAGAAGGGATAAGCTAAGTGTTCTTAACTAAATTCTGATGTTAACAATTTACGTTCTAGCAAGTAAATGAATGTTGTGCCTTTCAGTTAAGTCGTGCCTTCTTAAATATTTTATCAGAAATATAGATCTGTATGAAGTGGATTGCTGAAATTGAGCCATAGAAAATAATCCATTTGTTTAAAGAAAGAAAAAATAATTGGTAAGATTAAGCAAACACTGCCAAATCCTGCACTTTTCAAAGGATAAAAGGGCACAAACATCATGGCCGAAACTGAAACACCGCAAGGTCTTTCCTGTGTACCCCTCATTTTGCAGATGAGGACACTGAGGCCTAGAGATGGCACATGGTGAATCTTCAGGTGGAATCCAGGCCCCTAACAGCCAGCGCTGTGTGTGCAGTTTCTGTTACAACAGGTTGACTTTCACCTGGGCAGCAACACATACCCTCAAGGGAACATAGCTCTAGATTTTAAAAGGCCAATATTCTTCTTGTTGCATTTAACTGGTCTTTTTTCTATAGACCCATCATTTTTAGTGTCTTGACCTCTACTCTTAATCCATCCTTCTTACCCCTACTTAATTATATCAAGAAATTTGAAATTCTTCTTAAAAGTGAGAGGTTAGAAAAAGGCAAATCTATTGGTATCTGGGGAAATCTGTTAAGTAGAGAATCCCATTCTCCTCAAGATGTTTTTCCCTGTCTCCTTCCAACCCCATATTCCTGCTATGAGACATTGTCACATTGTTTCCCCTCCCTCTCTCCCTT
The DNA here is from genome assembly GCF_036850765.1 of Saccopteryx bilineata. Taxonomy (NCBI): domain Eukaryota; kingdom Metazoa; phylum Chordata; class Mammalia; order Chiroptera; family Emballonuridae; genus Saccopteryx; species Saccopteryx bilineata. The sequence goes on from NC_089492.1 coordinate 232,886,955, forward strand.
CTTTCTTTCTTCCCCTATCACGTGGCTTGGTTGGTCCAAGCGTCAGCCTCAGACACTGAAGATAGCTTGGTTGATTTGAGCGTTGGCCCCAGAAGGGAGTTGCCAGGTGGATCCCAGTCAGGGTGCATGCAGAAATCTGTCTTGCTATCTCCCTGCCTTTCACTTAAAGAGAGAGGGAGGGAGAGAGAGAGAGCAAGAGAGAGAGAAAGAGAGAGAGAGAGAGAGAGAGAGAGAGAGAGAGATGATCAGCAGGCATTTCCTAAGTGCTGCCCAGCATAAGAGCCACGAAGGAAAGTCACTGCCTGCTTTGAAAGAAGAGGCTGCCATTCAGGCTCCTAATGTAGTCCCTGTGCCTCACCAGGGACAACCCATTCAAGGGCAGGAAAGAGAAGCAACGTTCTGTATCTCTTATTTATCACAGGCAGGATCCCCCTGTGGCTCACCGGCAGTCTCCTTCGATGTGGACCAGGACTCTTTGAAGTTGGATCTGAGCCATTTTACCACCTGTTTGATGGGCAAGCCCTCCTGCACAAGTTCGACTTTAAAGAAGGACATGTCACATACCATAGAAGGTAAAAGAACACTAGACTCCACTCCCCCTACTAAGGGTGGGGCTTAGATCAGCTCCTCTTTCCATGGGCTTTTCAACCTCCAGAACCCAAGAGGGGACTTATAAACTCACTTTCTCTCAGAAACCACTTGGGCCATTGTATCGGCATGGACACCTGGGAATTGTGTTATACAATAAAGGAGAAACTAAGAACTAGGCCTTTGGGGTCTAACATACCTGGCTTCAAATTCTATACCTACCAGATACCTGTGGCAAGATGTTAATATCTAGTTCTTGGTTTTGTTGTCTCTGACATGGGAAGTAATAGAATCTACTTCAGGGTTCATTAAAGGAGTACATAAGAACACAGTACCTAAGTAACTGTATTCAGTAATAATAATATTATTATAGTTATTGTTATTATTAGACCATTGGCTCTCTTGACTTCTTCCCAATTTTTATAATTAAAAAGGTCACAAGGAAGGAGATGGGGTGCCACCAAGGAGGTAAAGACCAAATATGTGCTAATGATACAAGAATGAGAAGTTTTATAAAAATAAGAGATTGCTGCTAACAGGCTTGAAGGCCTAAGCCATCACTCAGAAAGCATCTATAACTACCACAATAAATAGTTTGTCTTATGCTTTAATATTCTGCCCCATTAGAGACTTTTTTATTATCATTATTCTATTTAGAGAGTGGAGAGAAAGAGAGAGAGAGAGAAGGGGAGAAGGAGCAGAAAGCATCAACTCCCATACATGCCTTAACCAGGCAAGCCCAGGGTTTTGAACCCACGACCTCAGCATTCCAGGTTGACACTTTATCCACTGTGCCACCACCAGTCAGACCCCATTAATGGCTTTCTTGATCACCACAGACGTTAGGCACTCTAAAGAGATATCAAATGAAAGAGAAAATGGAGACTTAAAATAGTCAGGATAACTAGGTCTGTAATAAAAGAGAAGCTGATGAGACCAAGAAAAAATTTAGCTAATAGAAGTATGTTTTGAAGTCAGACAAGGCTTTCATATACCTTCTGAAAACTGGGCATATTTTTCCTCTTTATGATTTTGTTTCTTCATCTATGAAATTTTAAACACTTATTATATAGATTAGACTAGAGGAAGGGTAAAATTAGACTTGAATTGGCTCTGTACATGAGAAATCCCAGGCAACATATACCATCTAGTCTGGGGTATGGTTCAGGAGGTCTGCCTGTTCAAGAGACTATATTAAAAAATACTTACCTTTAAATTAGCAAAATAATATTTAAAATTGAAGAAAAACACAAGAGGAATATGAGAGAGATGGAAAGGAATAGAATTTAGCATATCATGTCCTATATTTCCCACTAGGTAGGCTGATGGGTTATGGGCTACAGAAAGTCATAGGACGTATGTCAGCTACCATGGGACCTGCACGGTGCAATATGGGAAATGCATATTTCCCATCTCTGGCCAACTTGAGTTGTAACCCAGCTTGGCCACAAATGCCAACCACTTAACTTCTCTGAATCTGAAGTTCCTCATCAGTCATTGTGAGATTTATAAGATATAAATTTAAGCTCATAGCCCATTGTTTCTTTCTCCATCAGTCACCAGGAGAAAGTGACCTGACAATACTCTTCATTCTTTATGTTGTTGATTTATGATTCTGACTCAGTAAGGACACCCAGACCATTCTAAGCTCCACATGAACTGCACTGATTGCTCTTGTCTGTCATTCTTTCCCATGTCTTAATGTCCTTCAGGTTCATCCGCACTGATGCTTACGTCCGGGCAATGACTGAGAAAAGGATTGTCATCACAGAATTTGGCACCTGTGCTTTCCCAGACCCCTGCAAGAATATATTTTCCAGGTTACTGAAACCCAACTGCATGTTTTAAAAGACATTTCACAATAGCACTTTTTCTCTCATGGTTTGACCATTACTGGACTAAAAAACTGTTTTCTTCTGTAGGTTTTTTTCTTACTTTCGGGGAGTAGAGATTACTGACAATGCCCTTGTTAATATCTACCCAGTGGGGGAAGATTACTATGCCTGCACAGAGACCAACTTCATTACAAAGATTAATCCTGAGAACTTGGAGACAATTAAGCAGGTAGGATACATATGCAGATGACATTGCTCAAGAATTTAGGATTCCAACTTCTAAATCAGCTGTGCAATTTGGTTGAAAGAACATGAGAGCCAGATTTTGAAATTTTAGCTTTGTCCTCAACTACTAGCTAAACTTTGTTTCTTCATCTATGAAATTTTAAACACTTATGATATGGATGGAAGGAAACCCTTAAAAAGGGCCTAACATATTCATTCATTAGTGACACGAATACTTTTTTGAGTTCTGCCATGTACCAGAAATTATGCTGGGTGCTAGAGATATATCAATGTGTAAGACAACACAGTCTCTGCCTATGGATTTTATAGGCTAGCATGGTCCTGGCACATGTCAGGTGTTCAAAAAACTTTAAAGCTATTAACATTGAAAACACTGCTGTTCATGATTCAAGGCATGAATAGGCTGCACCAATTTATCCCTTATAGATACTTCTTATTAGAAATAAAGCTATATTTTAAATGAGATAGCATAGAGAAAAATATTAGCATTATTAGAAAGTAACAAATTTTGCTGAGAACTTAATCTCACTCCAACATTCAGTAAAATAGATTCACATTTTCAACCAATATTCATTAAGATGTAACTTTGAAGATGTTGTTCCTGTCTTCAGAAAGCTTAACAACTCAATGGAGAAATCAAACAAATATACAACTTAACTCTAATGGGACACATAATGTGAAGAGTCCTTTAGAAGAGAGGAAATCCTCCATGAAAGCCCAGAGAAGAAAGAGATTAGTTTTGGTTGCAGTTGGGGGATGAAAAGTGGCACAGATCAAGGAAGATTAAAAAGGCTTTTATTTGAGTTAGAAGTTAAAGGAGAGGAACAACTTCAATAACTTTGAAGAAAGGGTATTTTAGGTAAAGGGAGTGACATTAAGATATAGAGAAAATAAAATAGGAGATATGTTCATGGAAACTAAAGAATACTTTCTTTGGCTAGATCGGCAGTATTTCTCAGTAGAGAAGCTAGTAGCATTGGGCAAGAGATAATTGATCACTGTCCCACATATTGCACTGGTTTGGCAGCCCTGGTCCCATCCACTAAATACCAGTCATGTCCTCAATCAATGTGTAAACCTAAAATGTTCCCCCAATATTTCTAATCCCCCCCCCAAGAGGCAATACCACTCCCATTTGAGAACTAGTGATCTAGACCAGCAATTTTCAACCAGTGTGCTGAAAACCATGTTGTACGTGACTGTTTAGTTAGGAAGCACTGACCTCTTTCCCTTTAGATCAGTGGTTCTCAACCTGTGGGTCGCGAACCCGGCGGGGGTCGAACGACCAAAACACAGGGGTCACCAAAACACAGGGGTCGCCCAAAGCCATCGGAAAATACATAAAGCATATATTACAGTTATGAAGTAGCCACCAAAATTATTTTTTGGTTTGGGGTCACCGCAACATGAGGAACTGTATTGCGGGGTCATGGCATTAGAAATGTTGAGAACCACTGCTTTAGATTGTTAAATAAAATAACAGCCAACACAACAAGAGTCGCCTGGTATGAATGAATCAAAATTATATCTATATTTTTTATCAGATCAGCAAAAAGTATATTTGTTAGTGTACCACAGAATTTTAGTAATTAGCTTTATGTGTTCCATGAGATTAAAAAGATTGAAAATCACTGATCGAGAGCATGCAATGTCAAGGGAAATAGTAGGACATAGGGTACATGAAATTAAAAGTTTGAATAATGGACAAAAATTTTAAATGTTTTTTTTAGCCTATGCTTTAGGATATTTAACCTGCCACATGTAAACTACTACATATGGGGGTAAAGATCTAAGGGAACCAGGAGATCAGTTACACGGAATTCAAGACCAGAAATTTAACATAGTAAGAATAGAAAGAAAAAATTGTTTCAATGCTGGGTCTCAATGTCACAGCTGATTTACAACTCTCAACAGATTACTAAGGCTTAACATACTCTCAATATGTCTTTCTTCATTTCTTTTTTTCTTTCTTTCTTCTTTTTTTATGTATATTTGTAACCACATATGAGTATGTGTGTAGATCATTTAGAGAAGAACTGAAAGGGACTCTGATAGTGAGTTTGCATTACAACTGCCATGGTAATTTAATTGGAAATATAAATTCATGATATGACTCCAGAATAAACCTCATTAGGGGTCAGGCTCCATTGTGAAAACAGTGTTGTGTTCTGACTTTACGTAAAATTATAGTTTTTAAAAGTAGAGATTTTTATCTTCCTGTTACTGAAATAGTCTCCTAATCGGTACCTTTGCTTCCTGACTGATTTCTTAAATACAAATTCCCTATATCAGTAGAAGCAATATTTCCAAAACGCAAGTATGAGTGCATTAGTCCCTCTAAGATACACATAGCTTCCAAGATAAAGTACAAACAAGGGCCTTTGTGGCTGGTCCATTCTTATTTCCACTTCTCCTTGTATGCCCTTCATGGTCACCAATATAGTCCCCAAACAACACATGCTCTTGCACAATTCTGGGCCTGTACATTAGGGCTCCCTCTCTCTGGAACACACTGTCACCTTCTCCACCTGAATAACTTTTATTCATTTTTCAAGCATTAGTTGGAGTCATCATCTCTGAGAAGCCCTGCCTACTCTAACAGTCTAGGTTAGATGACCTTTCTCTACAGATACCATTTTACACTCCCAGAACTACAAGACCAGTTTATTGGTCTACCACAGTGCTAACAAATAGAACTTTCTATAATGATGGCAGTGTTCTATGTCTGCATTTTCCAAGTGCAATTGTGCACTTGAAATGTAGCTAATATGACTGGGGAACTGAATTTGAAGTTTATCTACTTATAATTAATTTGTATTTAAAGTGCTATGTGTGACTACAATATTGAACAGCAGAAGTCTAAAATGAAGTTCTCAAAAGCATGGACCATCCTTGTTTTACTAAACCCTACCATAGTGCCTGGAATATAAGTTCAAAGAGTACATGATGAATGAGTGAATGAATATCTCAGATATCATTAGTAAAGATGCTAAAAATTCCCTATGCTTTAACAGGTATTCTCCTAATCAAATTGAAAAAAAAATTGGTTAGACAAATATACACTCCATCAATTATTCATTCAATAAATCTTTACCAAACAGGTCCCTGATAGAAATTCTAGTGCTGACTTTGCCAACATGTGGATCTGTCTCCTTGAACAAGTCACTTGACCTCTCTGGGACCTCATGCTCTCCTTCTGTACACCAACAGTTTTGTGTTAGATTTTTGGTTTTGAATTTTTTATGAGATTCCAAATTGAATTAAAGCACTAAATTCTCTCTTCAAAAACATTTATTTGTACTAAATTCCAGGAGGTTCATGGTTCCCCTGAAATCTATTAAAAACTTTCTATAATAGATGAATCTTGGGGTTCCTTTAAATTTTAATTTCATAGTCTGTGCAAGACCCTGGATTTGATTTTTAGGTTATGCCTACAAAATTACTATTTTTATAAAGTGAAAAAATTTAAATATCATCTATTTCATACAATTTAGCTAATACAATGAAGAAGAATATAAGAAGTTCCAGGATTCAAATTTACCATTGTTGGAGGACAACCTGCATGTGCAAAAGGAAATGATCTAACTAGAACAGTGTATGATACACATCAATGAAATAGCACAGTCAAGAAGAATTCTAAGATTTCAGAGGCACATGGGGTCAGTATGGCGGTCAGAGGAGAGCTCTCCACTGAGAGCTCTCAAAGAGGGTAGGACCCAGAGAGATAGAAAGAGAAAAGGCATTTAGGTGAGGATGCAAGCAGTAATGGTAAGGTCAAAACTAGGGACCAATGGTGCAACATAATCTTTCTCTTAACATGGATGATATTTGCTCCCCTTCACAGGTTGATCTTTGCAACTATGTCTCAGTCAATGGAGCCACGGCTCACCCTCACATTGAAAATGATGGAACTGTTTACAACATTGGAAATTGCTTTGGAAAAAATTTTTCAATTGCTTACAATATTGTAAAGATCCCTCCACTACAAGCAGGTCAGTTTACCAATTTGACTCTTCCTAAAACTAGTAATTATATTATATGATAGTTATAGGAAATACAAGATGCCAGACTACGTTATCAGATAATTCTATACACACAGTTAAACTACCCTCAGATTTCAGGACAATTGCCCTCAATCTTACATTATTAATGGCCAAAAGCACAATAGCAGGAAATAACAGTTTGAAAATACAGAAAGCATGTGGCCAATTACTATTTCACAAAGTTTCAAAGACGTAGTGTCCACACGTCTTATATGTGGACTTGGTCATATAAGAAATAGAATCAGGCCCTGGCCGATTGGCTCAGCGGTAGAGCGTTGGCCTGGCGTGCGGGGGACCCGGGTTCGATTCCCGGCCAGGGCACATAGGGGAAGCGCCCATTTGCTTCTCCACCCCCACCCCCTCCTTCCTCTCTGTCTCTCTCTTCCCCTCCCGCAGCCAGGGCTCCATTGGAGCAAAGATGGCCCGGGCACTGGGGATGGCTCCTTGGCCTCTCCCCCAGGCGCTAGAGTGGCTCTGGTCTCGACAGAGCGACGCCCCAGAGGGGCAGAGCATCGCCCCCTGGTGGGCAGAGCGTTGCCCCTGGTGGGCGTGCCGGGTGGATCCCGGTTGGGCGCATGTGGGAGTCTGTCTGACTGTCTCTTCCCGTTTCCAGCTTCAGAAACATACAAAAAAAAAAAAAAAAGAAATAGAATCAAATGTAGCAAGCATTTATTGAGCACTTATTCATGGGTCAGGCGAAATTAAATTTTTATTCAAACATATGCATATACACAATAGTATACACACACATATGAGACATACTATTATTTTGTGTATGTTTCATTCACAGAACTGAAAACAAATCTATTAACTCAAATTAATACTGTAATTAAAGAATATTAAAATAGGATGGAGTACTCTTTAGAATTCTCCATTCATCTTCCATTCATTGCCAAACATTTGATAACCATCTTGATGACAGAATTATCTGAATATATATGGATTTTTGTTTAGTATTACTTAATATATTTCTCAAAGTATAGTCCTACCAGCAGCAGCATTGGGGAACTGAATAAGTAATTCTGGGAGTGAGCCCTCAATTAGTATTTTAAGAAGCTCTTTACCTGACCTGTGGTGGAGCAATGGATAAAGCGCTGACCTGGCACGCTGAGGTCGCTGGTTCAAGACCCTGAGCTTACCAGGTCAAGGCACATACAGGAAGCGACTAATACGAGTTGATGCTTCCTGCTTCTCGCACCTCTTTCACTCTCTCCCTCTCTTTCTCTCTCTTTCTCCTCTAAAAATCAATTTAAAAAGAAAATTAAGTTCTTTGTTTGATTTTAATACACAATAAGGTTTTGAAGACTACTGAGTAGTAAATGAACTTTAATGTGCATAAGAATTACTGTGCGGGGCTAGTGACATAAACCCAAATATACTATCCTCTGTAGGCATTGTAAAAGGCATTGTGAGCATACTGAAGTTTTGCTTGACTTAGAACCCACCTCCAGCAGTGAGACGACACTCCACTGACTCTGCCTGCCACAATGCTGTTGGAGTGCACTTTCCTAAATCTGCTGCTATTTGGATTTTCCTGGGATTGCAGCTTCACATGACTAAGAAAATGAACATAAGCTCTGAAAAATGAAGATCTGAAAATGTACTTCTTTGCTTGCATAAGCTGTTCTAAGTATTTGTGTATAAAAAAAATAATAAAATAAGAGCCTGTTCCAAAGGCTTTTAAAATCATTTTATTTCAGATAAGGAAGATCCAATAAGCAAGTCAGAGGTTGTTGTGCAATTCCCATGCAGTGACCGATTCAAGCCATCTTATGTCCATAGGTAACTTTGAAGGCCTGCTATGAATCTTCAGGAAAAAATAATTCTAAAGATATGCTTTGCCTACCTTTGATACTAATCCTGATCAACTTCTCTTGCAGAAACCTAAATTTTTTTTAAAATAATTTTATTTTTTTAATGGGGTGACATCAATAAATCAGGATACATATATTCAAAGATAACAAGTCCAGGTTATCTTGTCGTTCAATTATGTTGCATACCCACCACCCAAAGTCAGATTGTCCTCTGTCACTTTCTATCTTGTTTCCTTTGTGCCCCTCCCCACCCCCTATCCCTCTCCCATTCCCCCCTCCCCCCCGTAACCACCACACTCTTATCAATGTCTCTTAGTTTCACTATTATGTCCCACCTACGTATGGAATAATACAGTTCCTGGTTTTTTCTGATTTACTTATTTCGCTTCGTATCATGTTATCAAGATCCCACCATTTTGCTGTAAATATTCCAATGTCATCATTTCTTATGGCTGAGTAGTATTCCATAGTGTATATGTGCCACATCTTCTTTATCCAGTCATCTATTGATGGGCTTTTTGGTTGTTTCCATGTCCTGGCCACTGTGAACAATGCTGCAATAAACATGGGGCTGCATGTGTCTTTACGTATCAATGTTTCTGAGTTTTTGGGATATATACCCAGTAGAGGGATTGCTGGGTCATAAGGTAGTTCTATTTTCAGTTTTTTGAGGAACCACCATACTTTCTTCCATAATGGTTGTACTACTTTACATTCCCACCAACAGTGTATGAGGGTTCCTTTTTCTCCACAGCCTCTCCAACATTTGCTATTACCTGTCTTGCTAATAACAGCTAATCGAACAGGTGTGAGGTGGTATCTCATTGCCGGTTTGATTTGCATTTCTCTAATAGCTAAAGAAGATGAGCATCTTTTCATATATCTGTTGGCCATTTGTATTTCTTCCTGGGAGAAGTGCCTATTCATATCCTCTTCCCATTTTTTTATTGGATTGTTTGTTTGTTTGTTGTTGAGTTTTATGAGTTCTTTGTATATTTTGGATATTAGGCCCTTATCTGAGCTGTTGTTTGAAAATATCATTTCCCATTTAGTTGGCTTTCTGTTTATTTTGTTATCAGTTTCTCTTGCTGAGCAAAAACTTCTTAGTCTGATGTAGTCCCATTCATTAATTTTTGCCTTCACTTCTCTTGCCTGTGGAATCAAATTCATAAAATGCTCTTTAAAACCCAGGTCCATGAGTTGAGTACCTATGTCTTCTTCTATGTACTTAATTGTTTCAGGTCTTATGTTTAGATCTTTGATCCATTTTGAGTTAATTTTTGTACAGGGGGAGAGACTGTAGTCCAGTTTCATTCTTTTGCATGTGGCTTTCCAGTTTTCCCAGCACCATTTATTGAAGAGGCTTTCTTTTCTCCATTGTGTGTTGTTGGCCCCTTTATCAAAAATTATTTGACTATATATATGTGGTTTTATTTCTGGACTTTCTATTCTGTTCCATTGGTCTGAGTGTCTATTTTTCTGCCAATACCATGCTGTTTTGATTGTCGTGGCCCTATAATATAGTTTGAAGTCAGGTATTGTAATGCCCCCAGCTTCATTCTTTTTCTTTAGGATTGCTTTGGCTATTCGGGGTTTTTTATAGTTCCATATAAATCTGATGATTTTTTGCTCTAAGAAAACTAAATTTAAACATAATTAATTTCATGTAGGCACTGTTGATTCATGTAAGCAAGTATATCTCATGAGTATATATTTCTCTGTGGTTTGAGAATATGCCTGTCTCATTCACAAGTCCATTTGTGTTTCTGAACAGTTTTGGTTTGACTCCCAACTACATTGTTTTTGTGGAGACACCAGTCAAAATTAACCTGTTCAAGTTCCTTTCCTCATGGAGTCTTTGGGGAGCCAATTACATGGATTGTTTTGAGTCCAATGAAACTATGGGGGTAAGTGATACATTTATTTGTCAGGTTTGTGATCCTGAAAAAGGTGTGTTTAATAATGCACACTCTTTTTATTTTTTCAATGCATCAAAATATTTTTCTCATTTTCAAGGTGTGGCTCCATATCGCTGACAAAAAAAGAAAAAAGTATCTCAATAACAAATATAGGACCTCTTCTTTTAACCTATTTCATCACATCAATACCTATGAAGACAATGAATTTCTGATTGTGGATCTCTGTTGTTGGAAAGGGTAAGAAAGGACAGTGGATAACTGTTACATCTTTCATTGCTACTAGAAATTACGTTCCTTTTTGAGAGATGCTGCTTTTAATATTTAACCTGAATTATATTCTAAAATGCAGGAAGTATGTTTAAGTTGCAAGATATCACTGTAAGAGCTGTAGAAAGGTTAGGTAATCGCAAACACCCACAAACAGAACATCAAAACCATGGTTAATAATTAAAAACTGAGCAGGATGTCTAAAAACAGATCAGGTCTATGAACTGGACCTGAAAACATAAGGTTCTGTTACTTTAAGCTTCACAAGATTCCCTGGGGGGGGGCCTTGAACTCCATCCACTCTGGGTTTAGGAAAAAGAGGTTCACTTTCTTCAGATTTGCTGGATCACTAAAGACAGTAGCACCTAAAGACATAGACAGAGTGGTAATTGAGGAGCAGAACAGAATGTATCCAAGGCTGCTGTTATTTAAATATATCTATGAGGCAGGTTTCTTTTTTTTGACCCAGCACGGGCAGGAGGAAAATGGCTTTAATATACCTGGGTCAGTAGCAGTTTCTGGGGTGGGGAATAAAGAACAAGCAGGCATTTGTGCTTTTAAGTATGCTGAATCATCTCTCAAAAATTATTTGTGCCTGACCTGTGGTGGCGCAGTGGATAAAGCGTCGACCTGGAAACGCTGAGGTTGCCGGTTCAAAACCCTGGGCTTGCCTGGTCAAGGCACATATGGGAGTTGATGCTTCCTGCTCCTCCCCCCTTCTCTCTCTCTGTCTCTCCTCTCTGTCTCTCCCTCTCCTCTCTAAAATGAATAAATAAAAAAAATAAAGAAATTAAAAATTAAAAAAAAAAAAAAAGAAAAAAAAAATTTAAAAAAAAAAAAAATTATTTGTAATTGTGTATGTTCATGTTTGACTTCTTATCTTTGCAGATTTGAATTTGTTTATAATTACTTATATTTAGCCAATTTACGTGAGAACTGGGAAGAGGTGAAGAAAAACGCCAGAAAGGCTCCCCAGCCTGAAGTTAGGAGATACGTACTTCCTTTAAATATTGACAAGGTAAACATCCTCTACATAGACTTCAGATATAACTGAAATGTTTCCTCTCTCCTGGAATTTGTTCTCCTGTTTTATGTTCATACCTACAGTCCTGCAATTTCAGAGCTGGAAAGAACTTTAAAAATAAACTAATTCAACTCCATTTTACAAATTAGCAAACCGAAGCTCAGAAAAGTGATAGGACTTAGCCGAAGCCAGCTGTAAGCAGGGCCAGAGTGAGAACCAGGTTTATGACTCGAAGTCTGTAGCTCTTTCATTTACAAAATCCTTTTAGAATACACTTGCTCAGTGAATAGTACAACTGCTGATTCCCAGGATTCTTTGTCGATAATATACATAATCTAATTTCAATGATTTGAAATTCTAGAGAGATGAAGCATCAAAAAGTGTGCTTGTAGGGAAATCAGCCCATTATTTTGGTTTTCTACAAATCTTCTGAAAACTTTATGAAAAGATAAAAATCATTAGTAGCCTTCAACTGTCATTTCTTTATCTCTAAATTTTCTTTTATTTCATCAGAGATTATCTTTTTGGACTATTAGAATAACATAGAGAATCTTCAGTGTAATAGTAATGCCAAAGTTAAGAAAAAATATAATTTCCACAACCAATACATAAATATACATTCTCATTTATGTATATATGAGGTCTATACACAAAAGTAGTTGAGGCAACTACAAGGAATTTATAAAACATTGTATCAAGGCTTAGTTAGATCAGATGTAGTGGGAAATAAACCTAATTTAGAACAAAACCCAAGTTTTGTTCTAAAGCAAGTTTATAAGCTCTACAAAGAATGCTAAAGAGGTAGGATATTGGTGAGGAACATTACAGTTAGGTGAAGGAGCTTCTACAGAGGCAGGAAAGAGTTAAAAAAACAAAACTTCATATAGAAAGGTAAAGGAGTTGCTAGGTTCATGCAGAGCATAGGGGAGATGGACATTAAGCAAAGAGACTAGAAAGTAGGTTGGAGTGATATTATATGGAGCATTACAGCCTTTGGGTATTACATAAATAATAGGGAGTCACTGAAGTATTTGCAGTGTGGGGGGGTACGACATATTCAAATATATATTTTAGAAAGGTCACTCTAGTAGTATTGTGAAGGAAGATTTGGAAGGTGGAAAGTCTACATGCTAAAAGCTCTATTCTAAGACTAATGCAACAGGGCAAATAAAAGAGAGTAAGTGTCTAAATGAAAGAAAATGGTAATGGAGAGATAGAGGAAGGTACAATGTTCAGAAATATTTTGGAAGTAAAGTCATCAGAAGTTGGTGACTCATTGCATGTGAGAGGTTAGCGAAAGAGGAAGGGGCTGAAGACAACTTCCAGATTTCTGCCTTGAGCAGTTGAGTGAACGGTGGTATAATTAGCTGAATTGGAAACACTGGAGTAGAAGAAGCTGATTTAAAGGAAAAAGAGTAAGAGTTATTTTATATATGTTAAGTTTAAGGTACCCAGTGGCCAACCCAGCATAAATGTTCACTAGGCAGCTGGTATATACAAATCTGGAGCTCAGAAGAGAATCATGGCGAGAGATCGGTCTAAATACTTTAATAGGCACTCTTACTTTCCCCTTATCTTGTCTTCCACATATAACTCTCTCCACATTACAAAGTGAAGAAAAAGGATTTTTCTAAGAATCATCATTGCCTGAAGAAAACCCACCTAATTATAGAACGGTGAACTTCAGTGATGATGAAAAGTGTCACCCTGGACCCCACCTTCTCTTTCTTCCAATAGCTATTAAGTTACCACTATAACACTGTATTGTACCAACTGCTTCAGTTGGAACATCAATAGGATATGCTTCTTATTCTCCTGGAACTCATTACATAGTTTAGTAGGGAAACGAAAATGATTCAGTAATCATAACGCATGTCTGTGTTATGGTGAAGGAGGGGTAATTGCTTTGGTTATTTAGTTGTTTGGAGAGATTCATGCATCATAGTCATTGGCAGTATTTTGGCAGAAGAGATGGGATTGAAGCAGACCAACTGAGGACAGGAGGAATAGGTTGAGGAAAGACAGAAGTAGGAAAAGCTGAGGGAACTAATTGTGATCTAACTGGTTAATAAAAGTAGTGGAATAAATGGGGCGTAAAGGCTACAAAAGTAGGTTGATAACCTTCAAAGCCTTTAAGGACAAGCAGTTTGTTTGGCAGGTGATAGGGAGACAGTGAAAGTTTTTAAACAGGAGAAAACCACATTCAGAACTGGTGGACTGGGTATCAAGTGTATTAACTTTCATGACTGTCTCTACTACTGCCTTCCCTGAGCAAGTCACTTGATCATTCTAAAGTTCAGTTGCCTATTTTGTAACCCTACTAAATTGTTAGAAATAATAACTAAGGTCATTTGCAGCTTTAATATTTTGATTTCCTAAAATAAAGCTGTGTTGTATGTAAGTAATAGTGGAAGTTCAGAAGACTAGAGACCTGGGTTAGGAGACAAAGTTACTCAGGTGAAAGAAAAATGAAATGATAGGCACAGAGAAACACAAGCAAAAATGAGAGTCCTTAAAGGTAAAATGAAAACAATCTGGCATTTGATTGAATCGCAGAATAAATTAAATCTTATGCAAAAGACCATAGAGATCCTTTAAGTCTACCTTTCTAGAACAGTGACACCTTTGGAAATAGGGAATGTAACAGGCAGAGCAGGTAGGGAGATGAATATAAATTGTAGAAATACGAGGAAGGTGAGATAATGAGAAAAAGTGCTTAAGTCAAACAGAACCTGGCTTGGCCATGTCCACTACTTACTGTGCACTTTGGGGCAGAACTTTAAATCTTTTTAAATTTAATCTTCTCTATCTATATCAGCCCTATAGGGTTGTTGTGATCAATAAATATGGTAATATATGTCAATTAGTGAATATAGTCTTGGCAGAATGTTAAGTGTTAATTAAATATTTATTATCATCAGCAGTAACAATAAAATCAACATCAGCAACATCTTCATAAAGGCTTTTATATGTAAATGTAGGTGCTTGTGAGACAAGTTCAAATTGGAAGAAAAGAACTGTTAGTTGATGATATTGAAATTATCAAATATGAGATAGATAGGTGAGACTGCTAACAGGAGAAAACTTTAGAGAAAGTTTTCTAAAACATACAATTTTTTAATTTAAAAAATGAGAAAATTGATAGCCATAAAACACTGACACAAAAGAAAATATGGCTAAACACAGAAGTTGGAAACACCCAGGTACAGAAAGTGGGAGAAAAGGAGAAGCCAGAAGAAGAAAGAAGGAAAATCACCAAAGAGCAGTAGTTACATCTAAGAGAGGGTGATGCCACCTAGGATAGTAGTGCAAGTGAGGGTTTTGTGGGTACCCACTGCTATAGACAAGGTGAAAAGGATAAAGACTCAGAAGAAAACACCAGATTTGGCGATCTGATCTCCAGGGGAATAGAATGAGAGAGGCAGAAATCAGTTTTCATGGCACTAAAGAAGAGCAATTGGTGAGAAAGGGGGAGCAGTCACTGTAGACCACCGTTTTAAAAGTTTGGCAGCAAGGGAAACAATAAATTAGGGGAAGGAGAGACAACAAACAGATTGAGGGAAGGACAAAATGAGAGGGAAGAGTCTAAGATGACTAATGCTTCCAATTTACTGATTAAGATAATGGTGATAACTTTAAAATATATCTTTATTAATTTTGAATGGTGCATTAAAATGGTCAATCAAAATGATATAAAAAGCTATAAACTGAGAAGTCTCATTCCAATCTCTGTCTGCACCCATTTCATTCCATTCCTCTTCATGTCTATAAGTAACTTTTAATGTTCCTTTTACTCTGTTTGCTTATGCAAATAAAAAAAAACAAGTGTGTGTGTGTACACACACAGAACACACACACAGAATTATTCCCATTCTCTTCCACAAAAAGCAACTTTTTATATTTTTACACCCACTGCTCTGTTCCTTACTTTTTATTTACCACTATACATGAAGATCTTGCCCTTTCCAACTGTAGTTGTATTGTGAGCATCCCTCACTGTTTAGCAACAAAGTTGTTTGCAGTCTTTGGCTAGACAGATAATGCCATCAGGAATATCTGTCTGTGGGTGTGATTTCATACGTGTACAGATATATAAACAGGATAGATTCTGAGAAATGAGATTGCTAGATCAAAAAATGAATGCATCTCCTTTTTTATTTTGTTTTGTTTTAAGGTAGGATAAGAATCAAAGGAAGAGCTAGCTTTTTGAGGAAAGCAAAGATAATGTTATAGATTTCTTACATTAAAAACCTAATATAGCCTGACCAGGTGGTGGCGCAGTGGATAGAGCGTCAGACTGGGATGCAGAGGACCCAGGTTCGAGACCCCGAGGTTGCCAGCTTGAGCGCGGGCTCATCTGGCTTGAGCAAAAAGCTCACCAGCTTGGACCCAAGGTCGCTGGCTCAAGCAAGGGGTTACTTGGTCTGCTGAAGGCCCGCGGTCAAGGCATACATGAGAAAGCAATCAATGAAAAACTAAGGTGTCACAATGAAACATTGGTGATTGATGCTTCTCATCTCTCTCTGTTCCTGTCTGTCTGTTCCTGTCTATCCCTCTCTCTGACTCTCTCTCTGTCCCTAGGTCTGAAATTGGGTAGGTTTCCTCTTTGTTCTACTTTGCTGTTTTCAGACCATTTTTCCTTTCATTCATCCTTAAAATCCCCCAATTTTAAATTTCATTCTAATTCATTATGTAGCCAAGGCGTATGTACATGTATACATATATACACTTATTATTGTTGTCATCTACTAACCACCAGTCTCTCTCCCTTCTGGCTCAATGTCACACTTCCCAGTCCACTCCTGACTTTCTGTGACTTCCAGATATGCATCAGAGTTGATTCTTCTAACAACCTGGCGTTTCAGTTCCTTGACCTCTTCCACTGATCCCATCTTCCATTCTGTCTCAGCCATTCATTCCCTATAGTCATGGCTTTGACATTGGCATTACCTAAGACTTCTATGTGCTCCATCAATAATCTTAAATTCATGCATGACACATCTTACTACCACCTCTTCACCAAGAACCTTCAATCTCCTAAATTATTATAATCCCACACTCTCTTGAAGACTTATCCTTCCCTCCTTACTTAATTAAAATTCCATGATCAATAATTCAACCCCTTGTATATAGATCTTTATTTCCTGTGCCTCTGTCTTATTTTATCAAACTCATTTTTCAAAACCACAAGCCTAATTAAATTATATTCTCCACCCACTCCATGCTTATACCTTCGAAACTCAAATTAAGTGTTGAAAACACACAGTCATGTTAATTGGTCCATTTTAAAAATACATGACCACAAATCCTGCCTCTACATTTCCCAACCTCATTTACTCTCCCATTTGCCTAGTTAAATATTTCACACCCTCCTCTCTTCAAACTTTTAACACCTCCCACCTCCACATTCAAACTCAGCTGATGGCTCTGCTTCTTATTCTACTGAAACAAATGAAAGAAGTTAGAAAAGAATGTAGACTTCTGCCACCACATCTACCCACCCACCAGCATCTGTACTCACACTGAATTATCCATCATCTTATCCAGAACTAGTTGTTCCTACCCTCCCTCACCCACTCCAGGACTTCACTCTAGCAGTCCTCCCTCTTTCCTATACTATCCTTCTCCTCCCTTTACATTGGATCACTCATATCATACTATTGTTCTGTCCTCTTACAAAGTCTTTCTCTTGACTCCTCTTGCCCCCAGCAGCTACTTCCTTATTTCTCTTCTTGTAGACCTCTTAATGTGGGAGAGCACCAAAACTCAGCCTTTTGCTCTATTTTTTATCTGTATATTCACTCCTTTTGTAAAGACTCATGGTTTAAAACAGCTCACATTTACGTTTTCAACTTTCCTTTCAACACAAGGTTCACATATGTTACTGTCAATTTCACGTTTCCATTTGGATATCCAACAGACATCACAAACTTAATAAGACAAAAACCTAAATTTCTCCTTTTCCCCACCAAAAAACTCATCCCACCTTCAACTCACTCCACCTTCAATAGTCTCCATCTTTTTGTGACAACATTTAATTGTTTAGGCCAAACACTTTGGGGTCATACTTGACTCCTCTATTAATTTCATGCCATGGCTTATATATCAAAATCACCCCTAAACTCTCCCCTTCACTTCTCACTGATTCTAGTGTTACCACGCTAGTTCTAACCATTGTTTTCTTTTGACCTGACTACTGTACAACATGCTGGTTTCTCTGAGTCCATTCCTGTATCCCCTCTTCTCCCAAGTCTAACAGAACAGCCAGAACACTACTAACTTCCTCATCTCTTACAAACTTTGTCTCAAATGTCACCTTTTCAATGAGACCCACCCTGACCACCTATTAAAATTACAACTCACCTACCCATCACACTTGTGATCCTCCATACTCTTCTCTATTTTTTCTCCCCTTATTTATGATATATGATACACTTTTTCTATTAATTATATTTATTGTGTATGTTCTTAAACTGGAATGTAAGCTTCATGAGGACAGGGACTTCACTCTCTGAAATATCCCAAATGTCTTGAATAGAGCCTAGCACAATACATGTACTCAAATGCTTGATACAGGTATCATTGAATGAGTATGTTCTCGGAAAGGGCTGATGGTATCAATGTCTTCCATAAGTAATCTGAAAAATCACTTGTATTGGTGGGAGGTGGTAACAAGAGATCACAGAAAACATCTGGTCCAGTAGTTTTTCTATTTTATTCTTTTTAACAAAAGACTGTATTTTTCAAGCAAAATCAAAATATTCCCTAACTATAAAGGAGATGAACATTATAAATGGATCCCTGGGGGGTTGAAACCTTCGTTGTTCTGCAGAAATATACTTTCTTATTTTTCCAGAGGCCTTTTTCTTTGAGAACAGTCTCCTTTTACAGTTGAAAATGGAAATTGGTGGAACATAAAAACGAGACTAAGAGACATGGACAAGAGTGTGGTGGTTACCAGGGGTGGGGGGAGGGAGGACATGGGAGGGAGGGAGGGAGAGAGTTAGGGGAGGGGGAGGGGCACAGAGAACTAGATAGAGGGTGGCGGAGGACAATCTGACTTTGGGCGAGGGGTATGCAACATAATTTAATGACAAAATAACCTAGACATGATTTCTTTGAATATATGTACCCTGATTTATTAATGTCATCCCATTACCATTAATAAAAATTTATTAAAAAAAAAAAAAAAGAAAATGGAAGGTCTAAGAAGTTATATGACTTTCCCACTGACACAGGCCCATACAGCTTTGACAGCCGTGTTCCTGACCTGCCCCTTCTAGAATTTTCTGTACTGCTCCTCCCTACATTTTAACTTAAGAAATAAAAAACTCAGGAGACAGCCTGATCAGATGATGGTGCAGTGTATAGAGTGTCGAACTGGGATGCAGAGGACCCAGGTTTGAGACCCCGAGGTCACCAGCTTGAGCGCAGGTTCATCTGGTTTGAGCAAAGCTCACCAGTTTGGACCCAAGGTCACTGGCTTGAGTGAGGGGTTACTTGATCTGCTGAAGGCCCGCAGTCAAGGCATATATGAGAAAGCAATCAATGAACAACAAGGTGTCGCAAAGAAAAACTGATAATTGATGCTTCTCATCTCTCTCCGTTTCTGTCTGTCTGTCCCTATCTACCCTTCTCTCTGACTCTCTCTCTCTGTCCCTGTAAAACAAAACAAAACAAAAAACTCAGGAGACAAAACTTGGCAAGACTGTGCATCTATAGCTGCTTGATTTTTCTTTCCTGCTCACTGAGGTTTCTGTTATCCTTTCTTAGGCTGATACAGGCAAGAATTTAGTCACACTCCCCAACACAACTGCTACAGCAATTCTGTGCAGTGATGAGACCATCTGGCTGGAACCTGAGGTTCTCTTTTCAGGGCCTCGCCAAGGTGAGATGATACAGAGAAAACCTCATGTGAGGGGGAACAAAATGTTCCACTCAAAGAGATTTCACTGGGTTTTCCTAAGCATGTGCTCTATTTTGTAGCATTTGAGTTTCCTCAAATCAATTACCAAAAGTACGGTGGGAAACCTTATACTTACGCATATGGACTCGGCTTGAACCACTTTGTTCCAGACAGGGTAATTAATCCCTCTCATTGCTATTAGAACAGTACTTGAAGTCATATGCTCGTTAAGTGAAGCATATTGACCAACTGATTGATTTTTCTTTCTTAACAAACAGCTCTGTAAACTGAACGTCAAAACTAAAGAAACTTGGGTATGGCAAGAGCCTGATTCATATCCTTCAGAACCCATCTTTGTTTCTCACCCGGATGCCTTGGAGGAAGATGATGGTAATGAAAGCATTAGATGTAGCCAAACATTCTTTTTTTTACTGGAGTTCATGTTATTAGTTCGCTAAGAGGGAGTCACAGTAATTGTTCTCTAATGTTCAGAAGTGATGCTTAGTACTACTGAATGTAAGCTTATTTGAAAATGAGTTTCATTTTGTGGCCAGGTCTCCTTCATTATTAGTGCAAATAAGATGCTAAAGCACCACCTGGTGTCACGATGGACCACCAATGACTGCTCTAGATGACAGGGGAAAGGAGGGAGAAAGAGCAGTGTGAATTCAGGGCTTTGCCTTTCTTGACCCAGATGCATTTATGAAAAAAGAATACAGTTCTAAGGAAGGAAATTGAATATTTTAACAGATCAAAGAGAATGACTGTGGCTTTGTGACTCTAGTTTTGTTTATTTCTTTTAGTAGGCTGGGGCTAGAAAGCGATGCAGAGATACAGCCTGTAAAACAGCAACTTAATTACAAAGCATCATACTTAGTTAACTATTGGTTAGCTGGACTTAAAATATGGAAAACCACAGAGAAATGAATAAAATAAGAAATTGTAGAGCTATTTCACAACTGATTTTACACATACACCTCATCCAGCTAAAACTGCAAAAAGTTTGTTCTCATTTTGTTTGAAGGAAGTAAGCTTCCAGATAGGTCTTGGAAATTATAGGAATAACATACATTACTATTGTCAAAGTCTTACAGTACCCATTTTTCATTTATCCCAAGCCTCTTTTTGCAGTAGGTAGAGCAGATGGTATATCTTATGTTACAAATAAGAACACATTCAATTAATGAATACCTTCAATGTTCTAAGTATTATAATAAGCTACCAGGCTTCAAACAGAGGGCAAGAGCAATATGGTCACCCCCTTCCTAGAGTTTATAGTATACACAACAAGAAGAGTTTAAAAGACCCTTTCAGAGTGGTCAGCCAGTGAAGTGGTGGAAGAGTCAAAGCAAAATATCAAGTCATATGTTTTTTGTTTTTTTTGTCAAGTAATACTTTCTATATCATTTCAGTGACTTTTAATCTATGTCCCTGGCATTTTTTAAAAATTCAACATTGCCTTATTTATTTCTGATTAACAGGTGTGATTCTGAGTGTGGTGGTGAGCCCTGGAGCAGGACAAAAGCCTGCTTACCTCCTGATTCTGAATGCCAAGGACTTGAGTGAAGTTGCCAGGGCTGAAGTGGAAATTAACATCCCTGTCACTTTTCATGGACTGTTCAAAAAATCCTGAGTGCATTCAAGCAAGATATGGTTCTGATGACAAAATCAAGAAAAAGCATAGTCAGGTCTGCAATCACATTCTGTTCAGTTTTAGCCTGCTACATTATATGGTTTTAACTTGCAAATGCACACTATTTTGCAATGTTTTACAGAAAGCACTGAGTTGAGCAAGAAATTACTTTTGAAATAAAGTAAATATTTAGAAAATCAAACTCTCTGCGAGACAGACCATAACTAAAAAATCCTTTATATAGTTAGCAATCAAATAGAAAATGAATGTGAATTTATTTAACTGTATTTTATTCTTATTATAAAAGTATATTTTAGGTACTTACTTGATTCAATATTTTTTTAATATTTAAAAGCTAAAATCCTCTACCCTTGATTAAAGCTTTGCTGAGTCAAGGTAGTATCATGCAAAAAAGGCTTAATTAGCACATGTCAAACAAAACTCTCTTTTTCAAACCAGGGACAATCATCTAAGAGGAATCATTGTAATTATATGCATATAGTATCTGCACAAAGATTCTCAAGTTTTGTGAACTTTAACATTTTCATTTAATATAAGCAATTATTACTCTTTCTGATTTTACAATGAGGAGACTTATTTCTAATCAACTGAGTATGCTCCATCAAATAACATCAGAGATTATTGAAAGCTTATATAACATCAAAGCAATTATATATATTAGTGATTGTAATTTTTGAGAAACAGAACATAAAATACAAATATAATTTCTACTTAAAATCGGAGTATGGGGTAATGTTAGAGAGTTTTATTCTCTATTGTTTTTTCTGCTTAAATATATTTGAGTACTGTACAACCACTTGACTGAAGAGAGAGAAAACATTAAATCATTAACATTCAGATATATATAACACATTCTAAGCACTTTTGTTTTTAACTTATTCTCTTCTGTGCTACATATTGAAAAGTGGAGATTGACAAAAATTGTTATTCTATACTTTAATCAACGTTCTATTTTATACTGTATCATTGTATTTTAAATGATCAGCATTGTGTTTGAGTAAAAATAGCTTAAAGGAACAGACTGCCCCAGGTACTTGATGTATCAATTTGATTTCTTTATTTTTTTTTCCGAAGTTAGAAGCAGGGAGGCAGTCAGACAGACTCCACATGCATCCGACCAGGACCCATCAGGCATGCCCACCAGGGGGCGATGCTCTGCCCCATCTGGGGCATTGCTCCTTTGCAGCTGGAGCCATTCTAGCACCTGAGGCAGAGGCCATGGAGCCATCCTCAGAGCCTGGGCCAACTTTGCTCCAATGGAGCCTTGGCTGTGGGAGGGGAAGAGAGAGACAGAGAGGAAGGAGAGGGGGAAGGGTGGAGAAGCAGGTGGGTGCTTCTCCTGTGTGCCCTGACCGGTAATTGAACCCAGGACTTCCACATACCAGGCAATGCTCTACTGCTGAGCCAACTGACCAGGGCCTTGATTTCTTTATTTAAATCAAATGAAAATTCGTTTTTAAAATTATAGATATTCATTTACTTTTCAAAGAAAATGTATCATTACAGAAAAGTGGAAATTATAATGTAAAATTATACAGAACTCAACTAAGCTCAACTACTATTAAAATTTTGGTATTTGCCTTTTACATCACCCCCACCCCTCCCCTATGGATTTTTAATTTAATCACTATTTCTCTAGGAGTAATTGCTAAATAGAACTAGAAATCGCACAGAAAAGGAATAAATGCCCCACACTAACATGGGATATGTGAATGTAGATAAACATTAGTCCATTGTTTTTTATCTCTGGACATGGAACATGAACATAATTCCACAAAAAAAAAGTTATGTATATATTTCTTTTAAAAATGCATAAAATAAATTAGTAAACAATTACTGTTTTACACTTATCAAATAGTCCAAATTTAACAGAATTTCTAAAACTTCTACTTTCTACACTTGCCAATTACTCCTTGCCTTCTTTCCATTTTTTCTCCATAAGCAAGTCTTGTAATTTGGTATGCCCACCTCGTCTCCTGCTGTAGGATCCCATTCTGAGCAGAGAGAGAGGCAGATCTGATTAAAATAACATTCTACCAATGCCATTTCACCAAGATTGTCATTCCCTTTATAACCATTGCTAAGATTATACAAAGAAGACTTAGGAGCCGCTTTTTAAGTCCAAGGATGAAATGTGAGCTTTAAAAATGTAATATAAGGGAGATTTGAGTCAAGCAAAGAGGGAGTAACTTGGACATTTATATTAAAAAATTAAGAAACCTGTTTTCTAAGAACCAGAGCTACCCATTTTGGGGAACTAGAGAACTGTGTGCCATCTAAAAACATAAATCTATTTCAAGGAGAAAATTCAATTGAATTAAAACAAACCTAAAAATAAAAATTTATTTTTTAAAAAAGTTGTTTTAAGTCCTTTTTTTTTTCCATTTTGGGCACCTTGTATTTGTCACAGCCAAGAGGGAATGATAATAAAAATTTTGACAATATCAAAAGGTAATTAACAACTGATAATTGCCTCATGGCAAACAATCTAGACAGAGTCCCTGCATTAGATTCTAGAACAGAAGACCACAAAGGCAGCCTGCCATTTGAGAATTCTGAGGCAGCATTCCATTGTCCCACAGTCTGGCTGGAGAATAAAATGCAGTGCTTTTTTCTGTAAATCTGATAGGATCAATGATTAGGATTATAGAGAAAATATCCCCTAAGGCAGTGGTCCCCAACCTTTTTTGGGCCACGGACCGGTTTAATGTCAGAAAATATTTTCACAGACCAGCCTTTAGGGTGGGACGGATAAATGCACAAAATAAAATTATACAACCGGCGTAAAAACTGTGGTATTTTTAAATATTTATTTATTTATTTATTTATTTCAGAGACAGCGCGAGAACCAGAGAGAGGAATAGATAGGGACAGACAGACAGGAACGGAGAGAGATGAGAAGCATCAATCATCAGTTTTTCGTTGTGACACCTTAGTTGTTCATTGATTGCTTTCTCATATGTGCCTTGACCGTGGGCCTTCAGCAAACTGTGTAACCCCTTGCTGGAGTCAGTGACCTTGGATCCAAGCTGGTAAGCTTTTTGCTCACACCAAATGAGCCCGTGCTCAAGCTGGTGACCTCGGGGTCTCCAACCTGGGTCCTTCCGCATCCCAGTCCGACGCTCTATCCACTGCGCCACCGCCTGGTCAGGCTGGTATTTTTAAATATAATTGTCGAACTTATGAACAAGGGTCAAGAGTGAGTCTTAGATGGATGTAACAGAGGGAATCTGCTCATTTTTTAAAAATAAAACATCATTCAGACTTATATATAAATAAAACAGAAATAATGTAAGTTATTTATTCTTTCTCTGCAGACCGGTACTGGTCCACGGGCCAGGGGTTGGGGACCAGTGCCCTAAGGGGCCTTCTAAGGAATACCAAATCTCATAAAATTCTGTCTCAATTAGAAAATAATTTCTGAACACAGCAAGAAAGAAAACTCACATTTATTTAGTACCTTCTACTTTTATAGAAAAGTGGAAATTACACCTAATACTACACTTACCATGATACTGTTTTCACTATTTTGAAGATGAGGAAAGGGAGGTCAAGTTACTTTTCCTAAGAGTAACTTGAAACTTAAACTAAAATCTAAACCTAATAGTTTCCCCCACTTAAATTTTTATTTCTGATAACTTTTAAAATATTCTAACTAATTTAAAACTTTATTTCAAATATAATCACTATCATACTACTTTGTCATCAAGTCTGGGTGCAAATAAAATCTTCGACTACTCAGTAATTTTAGTGGACCAAAATGTTTTTTGATAAAACTGACCATGTACCAAGTATTTATTTTGCAAGGGGTTGTGCTAATTAGCCCTTTTAATATTCTGTATGTAGATTTGATGATTGTACTTTGTAGATGAGGAAAAGGAAGTTCAATAAATTTAAATAACTTGGCCAAGTTAACCTAAGAATGGGGATCAGACTCCAAATACTATCTGCTCCTGTGAGACACTGGAAACTACTACTTTGAGGTAGTTCACAGTTTCAGCATTAGAACACTCTATTCCTTTTGATGATATCATAAAAGGCTAAGTTTTCAGCAGTTGCTATAAAAATGAAAGTACCATGCAAAAATTAATGTGGAACATAAAATAATAATGGCGTGTCCAATCTGATTTCAAAGTTTGAGAAGTTCTGCAATCTCCAAAGGCGCTAGGTTGTTAGAACAAAGATACATATTATGTCATTTGGATTTAACTATGTGATGAACAGAAGTGTTAGGTATTTCTTTTGGAGTGCCATTAAAAATTTACTGAGACACCAAGAAAGTTGAGAACCTCTGTGCAAGACTTGGTGGGTAAAGCTCTAAATATATAGGACCTAATCTAAAGGTTTGTAATTTAAATAACTTAATAAATTTATCTTTAGAGAAAATAATATTGTATCAATTTTTACATTAAAGTTACATGAAAGAGCTTTACTTAATTAAGAAAAAGAAAAAGTCAGATGAAGGAATCATATCTAATATTTTTTATGTTTTTTTATAGATGTTTCTTATTCTAATATGTTCATAATATTATACTAGATGAATGATAAAATATGTTTAACAAACTAGCAAGAAAAATCTCAAAACTCATTATTTCTCAAGTTCCTTTAATATGAATTCACCCGTAGACATATTTTCATCTACTTCCAGAAGATAAGCAAAAGGGTATTTCTTATCTACTTTTGAGAGCAACCTTTGTATTGGGCATAGAAATAAGAATTCAGGATCAAAAGATCTCTTAACTAAAAAAAGAAACATTGTTAACTGTTAGGGAATTGTAAAAAATAGTACATTTGTAATGGAATTATTAATGATCAAAAAAGCAAAGAATATATATACATTATAGCTGAAGCAATTACAATTAAGAGTTGAGTAAGTACTGTATGTAAAAGCTTAGATGAGATGACTAAGCTGATGTGGAATAGAGAAGGGACATAAAGATTCTTCTTAAACATGGCTGGTCATGAGTTATTCTTTCAGTGGTAAAACAAGAACTAGTAATGAACCTGACTTTGAATCGTTTAAGGAGATATGAAGCACCCAACATAGTGCCTGGCACATAGTAGCTACTCAACAAATGATAGCTAATATTTTTAATTTAGGGTTTCAAGGAATTTGACAGCTTTCTTTGTTACATGATTTGCTATAGTCATTAATATTTAAAGTGTTTTATGATATCTTACAAGGGAAATAGTATAAAACAATTCTCAATCTTATACAAGAACAGAATCCTTTTGTATTTGAGCATATCGTGAGATATATGTTCCAAAATTCATTAGAATAATAATAAACATCTAATGCTTTTAAATTGAGATGTTAATTTTACTCACCCAGGCAACAACTAAGTAAATGACTCAAAATATATAGTAAAAGAAATAACAAAGGAATTTAAATAGTAAACTAGAAAATATTTAACACAAAAATAACACAATATGGAAGAAGAAAGGGAAAAAAGACAAAAGATATATAAAAAACAAATACCAAAATAGAATACAACACTAATATCTCACCAGTAATTATATTATATATAAATGGATTAAATATTACAATCATAAGGCAGAAATTGTCAGGTTTTAAAAAAATTATCTAGTGATATTTTGTTGCTTCTAGAAAGACGCAATGTACATGATTTATTTTTTTTAAATTGAATTTATTGAGGTATAGGTGTCCAGGTGTGAAACTCAGTAAAACATCATCTGTATACCGCATCATATGCTCATCACCACAAGCAAAGTCTCTTTTATACCCATTCCCCATCCTTTGCCCACTTTCATTTACCCTTCCATCCCCCTCTCCCTCTGGCTATGACCACACTGTTGTCTGTGTCTATGTGTTATATATATATATATATATATATATATATATATATATATATATATATATAGTTTGTTTATTTATTTATTTAATTCCTTTATTTTCTATCATCAAGCCTTGCATCCCCTCCCCTTTTAGAGCTTTCAGTCTGGTCTATGTATCCATGTTTCTGTTTCTATATTGTTCATCAGTTTAATTTGTTCATCAGATTCCATATATAAGTGAAATCAAATGGTATTTGTCTTTCTCTGACTGGTTTATTTAACTTAGCTTAAAAATTTCCAAGTCTAATCATGCTGTCATAGAAAGTAAGATTTTTCTTCTTTTTTACAGCTGTGTAGTATTCCATTTTAATGACTGAATAGTGTAAATATACCACAACTCTTTTATCCACTCATCTATTGAAAGGTACTTGGACTGTTCCCAGATCTCAGCTATTGTAAATAATACTGCAATGAACATAGGGGTGTATGTATATTTTTTAAATTAGTGTTTCAGAATTCTTAGAATATAGTCTCAGAAGTTGGATCACTGGGTCAAAAGGCAGTTTTATTTTTAATGTTTTGAGGAAACTCCATACTGTTTTTCATAGTGGCTGCATCATTCTGCATTCCCACCAACATTGTACAAGGGTTCCCTTTTTGCTATATCCTTGTCAGCACTTGTTGTTTGTTGATTTGTTGATGCAAGTCATTCTGGCAGGTGTGAGATGATATCTCACTGTATTTTAATTTGTATCTCTCTGATGACTTAATGACATTAAGCATTTTTAAATATGTCTATTGGCTATCTGTATGTCCTTTTTGGAGAAGTATCTATTCATGTTCTTTGTCCATTTTTTAATTGGATTGTTTGTCTTTCTGGTGTTGAGTTGTATAAATTCCTTATATATTTTGGAAATTAACCCTTTATTAGATATTTCATTGGCAAATATATTCTCTCATTCAGTGAGTTTCCTCTTTATCTTGTCAATGGTTTCTTCTTGAAATAGAACAAACTTGGAGGTATGACAGTACCTGGTATCAAACTATTCTACAAGTCCATTTTAATCAAAACAGCTTGGTACTGGCATAAGAATAGACAGTTTAATAAAACATATCAGAAAACCTAAGAATAAGCCCACATTTTTATGGTCAATTAATATTTGACAAAGGAGGCAAGAACATACGGTAAAGAGTCTTTTCAATAAATGGTGTTGGGAATATTGGACAGGTACATGCAAAAATAAATAAAGCTAGACTACCAAATCACACTATACATAAAAATAAACTCAAGCTTGACCAGGCGATGATGCAGTGGATAGAGCGTTGGACTGGGATGTGGAAGGACCCAGGTTCAAGACCTCAAGGTCACCAGCTTGAGCACAGGCTCATCTGGTTTGAGCAATGCTCACCAGCTTGGACCCAAGATCGCTGGCTTGAGCAAAGGGATACTTGGTCTGCTGAAGGCCCGCAGTCAAGGCATACATGAGAAAGCAGTCAATGAATAACTAAGGTGTCGCAACAAAAAACTGATGACTGATGCTTCTCTTCTCTCTCTGTTCCTGTCTGTTTGTCCCTATCTATCCCTCTCTCTGACTCTCTCTCTGTCCCCATAAAAAAAATAAACTCAAAATGGAAAAAGACTTAAATGTAAGTCACAAAAACCATAAAAATTTTAGAAGACAACATAGATAGTAAAATCCCAGACATCTC
Source organism: Saccopteryx bilineata (assembly GCF_036850765.1). NCBI lineage: Eukaryota > Metazoa > Chordata > Mammalia > Chiroptera > Emballonuridae > Saccopteryx > Saccopteryx bilineata. The sequence goes on from NC_089492.1 coordinate 232,915,757, forward strand.
TCACAACAATATTTTTGCTGATATATTTCCTTGGGCAAGAGAAAGAAAAAAATAAACAAATGGAACTACATCAAACTAAAATGCTTTTGCACAGCAAATAAAGCAACACACTTTAACTATAAAGGCACAAATAGGTAAAAAACAAAAGGATAGTAAAAGATATATATATATTATACAAAAATAAACCAAAAAAGAACTGGAATAATTATACTAAGATCAGACCACACAGACTTAAAAAAAAAATTATTACTAGTGACAAAGAAAGATATTTTTTAGTGGTAAGACCAATCCATCAGAAACACAAAAGAAATACGAGAAACAAGTTTATACCAACAAATTAAATAACCTAGGTGAACTAGTCAGATTCCTAGAAAGACACTAAAAATAAAAACTGAAAAAAAATAAAAAATCTGAATATACCAATAAAAAATAAAGAGATTAAATTAGTAACTCGAAAAAATTTCCATAAGAAATATTCAGTCCCAAATGGCTTTACTAGTAAGTTGTACTCAACATTTAAAGAACTAATATTAGCCTGACCTGTGGTGGTGCAGTGGATCAAGCTTCAACCTGGAACGCTGAGGTTGCCAGTTCAAAACCCTGGGCTTGCCCAGTCAAGATACATATGGGAGTTGATGCTTCCTGCTCCTCCCCTCCTTCTTTCTCTCTCTCTTTCTCTCTCACTCTCTTTCTTTCTCTCTCTCTGTCTCCTCTAAAATGAATAAATAAAAATTAAAAAAAAATTTTAAAGAACTAATACCATTTTTTTGCTAACTTTTCCAAAAATTGAACATGGACAAAATACTTTCCAACTTATTCTGATATTACCTTGTATCACCATGAGATCAGTATTACCCTAATAACAATACCAAAGATTTTAGAAGAAAACTACAGACTAATATCATATGAATTTATACAAAAAAATTCTCAACAAAATACCAACAAACCAAATACAACAATTCATAAAGCGGATTCTACACACTGACCAACTAGGATTTCTCCTCAGAATTCAAGTTGGGCTTAACATCCAAAAAATCAATCAATATAATAAATCATATTAATATAGTAAAGGACAAAACCATATGGTCATCTTAGTAGATTCAGACAAAGCATTTAAAAACATTCAACAACCATTCATAATTTTTTAAAAAGGGAGAAAAAGTATTACAAATAGGAGGGAATTTATGAATCCTGATAAAGAATATCTATGAAAAACTCACAGTTCACTTTATACTTTGTGATGAAAGACTGAATTTTTCTCCCCAAAGCAGGGACAAAAGAAAGCTGTCTGTTCTCCCCACTCCTGTTCAACATTGCACTGGAGGTTCTAGTCACTGAAGTTAGAAAAGGAAAAGAAAGAAAAATTAACACAATTGAAAAGGAAAATATAACAATATATTTACAGATGACATGATTTATATGAACAAAATTAAAAGAAATTCACTAAAAAAGACCACTAGAACTAATAACTTTAGTAAAGTTACAGGATAAAAGATCAATATAAAAATTAGTTATAATTCTACACACTAGCAATGAACAATCTGAAAATCAAATTAAGAAAGCAATTCTATCTTTACTAGTATCAAAGAGAATGTGATAGTTAGAAATAAACTTAATAAAAGAACTTTCAAGATTTGTACACTGAAATTACAAAACACAGTTGAGAGTTGAGAGAAATCATTCTTAAAGAAGTGGAAAAACATCCTAAGTTTTTGAACTAGAAGGCTTAATAGTGTTAAGATGGCAATACAACCCAAACTGACCTATGGATTTAATGTGATCTACACCCAAATCCTGGCTGCTTTCAATCAGAAATTGACAAGCTTATCCTATAAGTCATATGAAAATAAGAGAGCAAGAATAGCCAAAACAATTTTGAAAAGGATGAACAAAATTGAAGAACTCACACATTCCCATTTGAAAATTCACTACAAATCTACAGTAATCAAAACAGTGTGGGTCCTGGCTGGTTGGCTCAGCGGTAGAGCGTCGGCCTGGCGTGCGGGGGACCCGGGTTCGATTTCCGGCCAGGGCACATAGGAGAAGCGCCCATTTGCTTCTCCACCCCCACCCCCTCCCTCCTCTCTGTCTCTCTCTTCCCCTGCCACAGCCAAGGCTCCATTGGAGCAAAGATGGCCCAGGCGCTGGGGATGGCTCCTTGGTCTCTGCCCCAGGCACTAGAGTGGCTCTGGTCGTGGCAGAGCGACGCCCCGGAGGGGCAGAGCATCGCCCCCTGGTGGGCAGAGCATCGCCCCTGGTGGGCGTGCCGGGTGCATCCCTGTTGGGCGCATGCGGGAGTCTGTCTGACTGTCTCTCCCTGTTTCCAGCTTCAGAAAAATACAAAAACAAAAACACAACAACAACAACAAAACAGTGTGGTACCAGCATAAGGACAACTATAAGAATCAAATAAACAGTCTAAAAATTAATTCTCCCATTTGATCAAATGATTTTCAACAAGGTTACTAGAATAATTCAATAGGGAACAAATAGTCTTTTTAACAAATGGTGCTGGGAAAACTAGATAGCCACATGTCAAAGAATGATTCAGGGCCCATACCTCACATGATTCGAAAAAAATTAACTCAAAATTGATCACAGAACTAAATGCAATTGCTAAAGTTCAAAACACCTAGAAGAAACCATAAGGGTAAATCTGTCTAACCTTGGTTTAAGTGATGATTTTAGATGTGATACCAAAAGCATAAATAATAAAAGAAAAAATTGAAAATTGGACTTCACAAAATTTTTAAAATGTGTGCTACAGAGAATATCATCAAAAAAGTAAAGAGACACCTTTGGAATGTGAAGGCTAGCTTTCACAAAGCTTATTCATTTAAAAATTGTATGTAGAGGTATGCCAAGATGGTGACAGAGTAAACGGATGTTCCAACAGCCACCTCCCAGAACCAAATCGGATTACAACTAAATTTAAGAACAATCATCTTGAAAAACCAACTTTGGGCCCTGGCCGGTTGGCTCAGTGGTAGAGCATCAGCCTGGCGTGCAGGAGTCCTGGGTTCCATTCCCGGCCAGGGCACACAGGAGAGGCACTCATCTGCTTCTGCACCCCTCCCCCTCTCCTTCCTCTCTGTCTCTTTCTTCCCCTCCCGCAGCCGAGGCTCCATTGGAGCAAAGATGGCCCGAGCACTGAGGATGGCTCTGTGGCCTCTGCCTCAGGCGCTAGGATGGCTCTGGATGCAACAGAGCGATGCCCCAGAGTGGAGAGCATCGCTCCCTGGTGGGCATGTGGGTTTCCAGTTTCAGAAAAATGAAAAAAAAAACCCACCAACTTTGGACAAAGTGAAGAGGAGTCTATAACCAAGCATCACAGAAGAAGCTGCATTGAGACTGGTAGGAAGGGCAGAGACAAAAAAAAGGCTGTCCCGCTCTCAGGAGTGAGCAGTGGTAGTGGGTCTGGAAGGACTCTTGCTGCAGGGAGGTTCACTCTGAGAGGATAGGGGCCCAGGCCTCAGGGCAGGAGCCCCAGCCTAGAGCCCCAGAGCCTAGAAGAGACAAGCACACAGCATTTGGTGGTGAAAAGAGCCTGGCTTTTGTCTGCAAGAAAGACACGAGAACTCTGGGAGATGCAGGCTCTGTCTGAAAGGGCCCATGCAGAAAATTTTATTTATAGCCACTTACCCAGTGCTCTGGCAGAGGGAGGGCTGAGAGGATTAGAGTTGCATGAGGAGAGTATGAAATTGGTGGCCCAGGGACAGACACCATGGGGGAAGGCCACCAAAACCCCCGTGCTGAGTCATTCTCTAATACTGCATCTTTCTTGGGTGGAGCAGTTCCCTCCATGCTGCATCAGCCTGGAGAAAAGCAACTGCCTCACCCTCAGGAATCTCTTCTGACCCCCCCTATGCAGAGTGGGCCCTTCTAAAAAGCCAGGGAGCAGGCAGGCATCCGTGACTCAGTTGTCTGGCGTTGAGGCCGGAGCTTTCCCCTGCATTCTCTTGAGAGTATGACTGGTGCTTCTGTCTCATGGGAGACAAGAGAAACTATATGGACTGTGAGAAGACCACGTCTCTGGGTCTCAGAGTCCATACCCACTGGACTCCTGGGGACTACATCCTACTGGGGTCTGTGGAAAAAGTCTGGACAGACTGAAAACTGGAGCCAAGGGGCAGGAGCCACACCCACCACCCTTCTCAATCCCTGAATTACTGCAGGCTCTAGACTCCATCAGAGATTTTATTTCAGATGCCAAGCCCAATAAGCAGCCAGCAGACAAAAGAACCTTGGCCTTTTACTGACATCCACCCAGGTCCAATGTGGGTAAAAGCCAGTCTGAGTGTGTGGCTTAGTATTTTCATGGCACCTGGGCCCAGCAAAAACAGCCACAAATTCTGGATTGCTTGTAACTCCAAGGAGGTTACTGAGGCCCAGTCACAGGAAGTGTCTCCCATTGGTCTGTGCTGGGTTCCCTCTAGGGAGGCCCAGGGCTGGCACATTTAGTGGCCAGTTGTGGAAAACATTGGTTCAGGACCTAACAACCTGTGCTGGCAGCTTGACCAATGGGAGGGCTCATCGGACATTGGATCCAGCTGAGGCAAGTTCCACTTTCTATGGTTAGCACTAGCACAATGGCTTGCGTAAATTGAACAAAAAGCAGTCTATAGGTTCAATGCAATTCTTATTAAAATATGTAGAAATATGTTCTGAAAACACACAGCATTAGGATGACGATTAGAAGCAGAGGCACCCTAGGGCGAAAGCTCTGAGCAAATGAGTCCAGGGTCTCTCTGATCTCATGCTGGAAACAGCAAAACAGCAGAATAAGATTCAATAACAGAATTGTTTAGGCTCTCAGAACAGAAATAAGTAGTCAACATGTTCCTTGCACTTTAATTCACCCCCTGAAAACTTCCCCTGTCTGCTTCCTTGACTTATTTGTACTGGCTAATAAATACCTGAGTAAGGCTGGGGACGGGGGCTCGGTTCTTCGGTCTGCGGACTGGGCCATTGCCTTCCCTTGGCCCCTTGGAGCATCTGGTCTCCAGGTAGTTCATTGTCACTGCAACAAAAATATCGATGTCATACTTTACAGATCTAGAACAAATATTCCAAAAATATACAGTAATATTTTGGTTTTTGTTGATTTCAGTTATCGTTGGTTTTGGTTTTCATCGATTTTTTCCACAAAAAATTTTTCTCGGTTTTCCTCGTCAGTTGCCTCGGATTTTGAGGGCGTGCCCACATGAACTCGCTGCTAATTTTGTGAAAACAAAGGGTGACCCAAGCATTCTCCTGCTCAGGGTGGCATTGTTTCTTGTTGTGTGAGCATCACCTCGCACATCTAGCCAAACAATTCCATTGCTTTCCAGTGTTTTTGTGATTTTATTTTATTGATTGCAACTGCTAATACTACAATTACATGTAAAGGATTAATGTGTATACAGTTCCATGTAATGTGTTTATTTTGCGTTTTTCAGTTTCAAAATGTACATAACCCACGTAAGATAAAATCACATGTGCTCAAATCTCATTGTCCTTGTTAAGTGTTTCCTTTGCTAATAGGTTAACCTTTTCCTTTTAAGCTTCATCATGGGACCAAAGAAAGTTTCCAGAGCCAGCAGCCCTTCAAAGAAGGCCAGGATCACAATCAAGTTGAAGAAGAAAAATATGAGAGTGGCTTCAAGATTGCTGAAATCGGCCACATGTATGGGAAGTTACCATCCATGATATGTTCCATTGTGGCGAAAAAGGAAGCAGTAAAGGAGGTTAATGTAGCAAAAGGCGTGAATGTGCTAATGAAACAGAGATCACAAACAATTGAAGATGTCGAACAGTTATTATTAATTTAGATCAATCAAAAAGAGTTAGCTGGTGATTCTGTTTCGGAGGCCATTATATGTGAAAAGGCCAGACTGTTGTATGTCAATCTCATTAAGAAAATGCCTGGGGTGAGTGTTAGTGTACTTGGTGATTTTAAGGCCAGCAGAGGCTGGTTCGAAAAGTTCAAGAGGTACACTGGCATACACAGTGTTACTAGGCACAGCGAAGGTGCGAGTTCGGACAAGTCTGGGGCCAAAATATTTGTGTCCGAATTAAAAGATTATAAAGAGACTGTAGGACTCATCCCCCAACAAGTCTTCAACTGTGATGAAACTGGCCTCTTTTGGAAGGAAATGCCAAAGGGGACGTTTATTACACAGGAGGAAAAGGCACTGCCAGGACATAGCCTATGAAAGATAGGCTAACTCTTTTGTTGTGTGGTAATGCTAGTGGTGATTGTAAAGTGAATCCCTTACTGGTGTACCATTCAGAAACGTCTAGAGTGTTCAGCAGAAACAATGTGATTAAAAGTAAATTGTGTATGATGTGGAGAGCAAACAAGAAAACATGGGTCATGAGGTCAATTTTCATTGGTGGGTGAATGAAGTGTTTGGCCTGAGTGTGAAGAAATACCTCCAGGATAATCAGTTGTCCTTTAGTGCCTCCTGGTAATGGACTGTGCTTCTGCACATCCTCCAGGTTTGGAAGACACATTGTTGGAGGCGTTCAGTTTTATCACAGTGAAGTTTTTGTCCCCTAATACCACACCATCATCCAGCCCATGGACCAGAATGTCATTTCAAATTTCAAGAAACTGTATATACACAAAAGCAATGTTTCAAAGGTGCTTTGAGGTGACATCAGATATAGAATTGTCCTTAAGAGAGTTCTAGAAAAAGCATATCAACATTCTCAACTGCATTAACCTCATAGATAAGGCTTGGCAGGGAGTGACATCCAGGATGATGAGCTCTGCCTGGAAAAAATATGGCCAGGATGCATGCATGAGAGAGATTTTTGAAGGGTTTGAACCTTCCCCTGATGATCTTACAGATGTGGTGCAGTCAGTTGTTGATTTGGGGAAGTCCATGGGTCTGGAGGTGAGTGGTGAGGATGTGGAAGAGTTGGTGGATGGCCACAGTGAAGAACTCACCACTGAAGAGCTGCAAGACCTTCACCTAGAACTGCAACAGACAGCAGATGAAGAAATTGCTTCAGGTGAGGAGGAAGAGACAGGGGAAAATGTGCCTTCCCCAGAGATTAAGGACATCTCCATGTGGAGAAAAGTCATCCAGACAAAGCTGTTGCAGGCCGTGTCTTCAACTTGTTTAATGATACTTAATGCCTTGCCCTCTTTTAGGAAAATTTTAAAGAGGCAGCAGAAACATACTTCTTTGGGCAGCTTTCTTGTGTGACATTGGTCCACTGACCCTGAAGCTGGTCCTATTGCCAAAAGACCAAGAAGGGAAGTGACCCCAGATAGTGCCTTGATACTTAAAGTCCTTATGGAGGGGATTCCCCTTCCAAACAATGATATCTGCACCTCTCTCCCCTCCTCGCTGTCTTCCATACACCAAGAAGAGTCTTCAGAAAGGTAAATACCATGTTAAATGTTCACTTATTCTTTACATTAGTCTTTACCTTCATTTTATATTAGTTTCTTATTGTTTTTAGTATTAAACATTACATTTATTCTCTATAAAATGTGTTTTTTATGCATATTGGAGTGTCTAGAAAGAATTAATTGGATTTACATTGATTCATATGGAAATAATTGCCTCGATTTTCATCGGTTTCAGATTTTTCCAATTGTTTTCAGACAGATTATTGACAAAAACTGTGGTATCACTGTATATGGAACAAAAAAAGAACCAAAATAGCCTAAGGAATCTTGAAAATAGAGAATAAAGTGGGAACTATCACACTTTCTGATATCAAGTTATACTACAAGGCCATTGTACTCAAAACAGCTTGGTACTGGCATAAGAACAGGCATATAGATCAATGGAACAGAATAGAGAACCTAGAAATAAACCCATACCTTTATGGTCAATTGATATTTTTACAAAGGAGGCAAGAGTATTCAGTGGAGTAAAGACAGTCTAATAAATGATGTTGGGAGAATTGTTGGACAGGTACATTTAAAAAATGAAACTAGACTACAATTTTACACCATTAAAGGCCTGACCTGTGGTGGCGCAGTGGGTAAAAAGTCGACCTGGAACACTGAGGTCACTGATTTGAAACCCTGGGCTTGCCTGATCAGGCACATATGGGAGTTGATGCTTCCTGCTTCTCCCCACCTTTTCTCTCTCTTTCTCTCTCTCTCTCTCTCTCTCTCTCTCTCTCTCTCTCCTCTCTAAAATAAAAAAATAAAAATAAAATCTTTAAAAAAAGGAAAAAAAGTTACACCATTCATATAAACAAACTCAAGATGGCAAAACAATAAAAAACTTGGAGGAAAACATAGCAGTAAACTCTGATATTACTCGTAGCAATAGTTTTGCCGATATCACTTGTAGCAATAGTTTTGCCGATATATCTCCACAAGCAAGTAAAATAAAGGACAAAATAAACAAATGGGACTATATCAAACTAAAAAGCTTTTGCACAGCAAAAGACACCATTAACAAAATAAATAAACAACCCACTCAATAGAACACATTTGCTGATACTTCTGGTAAGGGGTTAATAACCAAAATTTATAAAGAACTACTAAAACTCTACACTGAGAAGGTAAACAATCCAATTAAAAAATGGGCAAAAGAACTGAATAGACACTTCTCCAATGAGGACATACAGATGGCCAATAGGCATATGAAAAAATGTTCAACATCTCCAGTCATTAGAGAAAAAAATTATGATAAAATATGACTTAAAATTTTTTATAACATCATTTCACAGTACTGTACATATAGCCTACTCAACTTACGACCAAATTGTGTTACAACCAGTCTCTCGGAACCAGTGGCGGTCGTAAGTCGAGCACTAGCTGTATGTGGAATTTAATGAACACAGTGAACTGAAGAATAGAATAGAGGCAGAGGCAGGGTCACAGGGAGCAGAGGGACAACTGTTAGAGGGAAATGGAATGAGGAGACAGGATTAGAGAAAGTGAAGGGGTTAAACAAATTATATATACATAACACAAAGATACAGATACCAGGACAGCAAGTCCCAGAGGGAATGGGGAGAGAGAAGGAGGGAGGGGGAGGGGGAATAAAGAGCACATTGTTGGGGTGGAGGGTGTTATATTGAGTGGGACACCTGAATCTATGTTAACACAATAATTAAAAAATTTAATAATATAGCCTGACCAGGTGGTGGCGCAGTGGATAGAGCGTCGAACTGGGATGCGGAAGACCCAGGTTCGAGACCCCGAGGTCGCCAACTAGAGCGCGGGCTCACCTGGCTTGAGCAAAGAGCTCACCAGCTTAGACACAAGGTCGCTGGCTCCAGCAGGGGGTTACTCGGTCTGCTGAAGCCCGTCGGTCAAGGCACATATGAGAAAGCAATCAATGAACAACTAAGAAGTCGCAACGCGCAACGAGAAACTGATGATTGATGCTTCTCATCTCTCTCCGTTCCTGTCTGTCTGTCCCTGTCTATCTCTGCTTCTGTATAAAATAAAATAAAAAAATTAATAATATATATATAATAAAATAAAAAATGTATGTATATGGCCCTGTCCAGCTGGCTCAGTGGTAAAACATAAGCCTAGCATATGGATGTCCTGGGTTTGATTCCTGATCAGGGCACACAGGAGAAACACCCATCTGCTTCTCCACTCTTCCCCCCTCTCGCTTCTCTCCTCCTCCTTCTCTTCCCCTCCTGCAGCCAAGGCTCAATTGGAGCGAGTTAGCCACAGGCGCTGAGGATGGCTTCATGGCCTCTGCCTCAGGCACACAAAAAAATGGCTTTGGTTGCAGCAGAGCCACAGCTCCAGATGGGCAGAACATCACCCCCTAGTGGGCTTGCTGGGTGGATCCTGGTTAGAGGGCATGTGGGGGTCTGTCTCTGCCTCTTCTCCTCTCACTAAAAAATAAAAAATAAATAAAAATAAATTTGTTTGTATAATTTTATCTATTTCCCACCATATGTTTCATAGAATAGAAAATACAAAATGCTTGCATCCTTTTAGGATCACAGAATCTTAAAATAAAAAGGACTTAAGTCATCCGGGCCAGCTTTTATCTAAAGTATGTTTTCTTTATCACATTTTAGGGTAGGGATTATCTAAAATCTTTTTCAACCCCCAGGAAGAGAAACCCATTATTTCTGAGACAGTGTGTGTACTAATTTACTGATCTACTTGTGAGAAAGCCGGTCATTACTGAGACAAAACCTACTTTTTTAAATAATTATAAACAACTTCTGTACCAAGAGGAGCAGCAGAAAAATTTTGCTTTGTTCCAAGAAAGTTGGTGCTTGTAAATTTTTTTTTTTTTGTATGTTTTTTTTCCAAAGTGAGAAGCCAAGAGGAGGCAGACAGGCAGACTCCCGCATGCGCCCAGCCGGGATCTACCCAATATACCCACCAGGGGGCAATGCTCGGCCCCTCTGGGGTGTTGCTCCACTGTAATCGGAGCCATTCCAGCACCTGAGGCTGAGGCTAGGGAGCCAACCTCAGTGCCCAGGCCACCTTGCTCCAATGTAGCCTTGGCTGCAGGAGGGGAAGAGAGTGCTAGAGAGAAAAGAGAGGAGGAAGGGTGGAGAAGCAGATGGACACTTCTCCTGTGTGCCCTGGCCAGGAATCGAACCCAGGACTTTCACACACCAGGCCGATGCTCTACCACTGAGCCAATTGGCCAGGGCCTTGTTAATATTTTTATATTAGCCTTAGATAACAGGTATATTCAAAATATGTAAAGGAAACATCTAAAACAGCCCAATAATAAAGAAGCAATAAGATATTAAAATTTTATCATCTTAAAAGTTAAATGGTATGCCTGGTCAAGACCTTGTCTATCTCTCCATTATCCCAAAACAAAGTTATGAAACAAAACACAATACAGTGAAGGAAGGATAGCCTATTTGTTTCCAGGTAGAAATGTAGCTACTTACTGGAATCCTTCATTATAATTGTTGTATCATGAAGTCATGAAATAAAACCAAAAAATTTAAGGTGATGTTGTAACACTTAAGAAAATAGCTTTAAAAGTATAATTTGCTTCATTGAATTGATATCAGTATATCTGACTTTAAGCAGTGGGTTGAAACTACATACTTTTTTATAATTAAAAAAAAATTTATGGATAGAAAAGTCTATATTAAAACAGAAAATACTTGGAAATAAAGATAAAACTTTAGCTACTTTATTTGATTGTATATCTCTTTCTTGTTTGATTGCGAAGAAACCATGGCCTTAGAATTTTCTTTCTGATGCAAAAATTTTGAAATTAAAATTTTTATGCAGCTCTTCCATGGGCTAAGCTTCACTGTTTATTTTTTTGTTGCTGGGCACAATAAGAAATGCAACAGACAGGGGTTGTGTTTTTGATAATTTAGCTATAAAAGTTTTTTATGTTTATTACTAAAAATGTACATTTTAATCCATAGGAAAAAATAATAATTAAATTTTGTACTCTTATTTAAACCCTATGGATTTCTTTTGTTGACACTGATAAAAAGAAATTAAATAGTAGAACTATAATCTCACAAACTAGAAATGTGTTTGGTGACACATAAGACATATCCAGTGGGAACACTTTTTTCTTAACTTTAGGGAGCTTCACTTGCAACTAACAGACTTAGCACTTAAGAAAAATATTAGTAAATTAAGATTATGGTATAAATAGCTAAATTTTGCATGAAGTTTTAAGCAATCCTAGAGCTCTGACAAGACTCTATTGCTATCCACAGGACTATGAGCAAGTCTCTTCACCTCTCTGCACTCCAGCATCATCAAAATCAGAGGGATTGGACCATGTGATCTTTATAGTTTCTTCTCGTTTTGAAAATTCTATATAGAATGGTAGAGCATGGTGGTCATTAGTTCTATATGAACTTAAAATTAAATAATAATATTCTCATTGTGTACTGATTATCTACTGTAAGCCAGGCTCTGTTTCAAGCACAATGGTGAAACAAAATAGACAAATGTCCCTGGTCTTACATAGCTTACCTTTTAGTGGATTAAGCAGATCATGAACAATGTAAGTTAAAATAAGTATGTTCAAGAATGATTAGAGTTGAGGGAGGGAGAGGAGTAAGGTAAAAGAAGAAGTATATGAAATACTGGGAGGAGACTGAAATTCTAGATAGGATGGCTAAGGAAGTTCTTCCTAGGGTGAAATTGTAGCCATATCTGAGTGGTCTTGGGGGACTATGATGTTAAAGGCAGAGAGGTATTGGAAATTGAGAGGAGGTTGGTGAAATCATGCAACTAACAGGCCATGCAGACTTGTAAATAGAGGTGTAAGGTGATCTGGTTTACACTTTAACAGCATCTCTTGGGAGACAGGACTGAAGGGAAACAAAGCCAGAAATAAGAAGCAGGGGCTGGGGGCTATTAGGCTGTTAAGAAGCTACTGCAGAAATCCAAGGGAGAGGGAGTAGAAGGTTGGACTAAAGAAGTGGTGATAAAGGTGATAGAAATTAATGGAATTCTGGATGTATTGTGAAGACAGAGCCAAAAGGGAGTGAAGAATCAAAGATAACACCAAAATCCTGTCCTAAGCACCTGGAAGGATAAAATTATTCCTAATGGAAAAGTCAGCATGGGGAGCTGGTTTTAGTGACAAACATTAGGAACAGTTTGGGGCATATTAAGTTTGAGATGTCTATAGAAATTCACGTGATATATTTAAACTGCTGGTTATAAGTTTTTGGAGTTGAGGAGAGGCCAAGGCTGCAGATATACATTTAGGGGTCATCATCACATAATAGTATTTAAAGCCATAAAATAAAAAAATACAACAACAACAACAAAACACCTAGGGAAGGGATGGAAAAAGAGGAATAAATAGTCTCAATGACTGAGTTCTGGGACATTCCAACATGTCAGAGATATGAGAAGGAATTAACACACAAAAAAAGAATAGATAAAAATATAGGAGAGAGTGAAGACAAGGTATGTGTTATGAAATCATGTGTAGGTTTTTTAGTTTTTGTTTTTATTTTTAAATGATAAAAAACTTTATTCTGCATCAAGGTATCTGGAAAATGAAGCTGCATTTGGGGCACATTACACATGAGGAATGATTTATATGTGGTGACTACATATTCAGTTGTGGAATTATATCTTAGCTATTACCAGATACTCCATTACCAATGCTTCACTGAAAGTAAAAGATGATTTGCCACATTAAAAGGATAGAAATGAAACATGACAAAATTTAAACCAGCAGGTATACATGTGAAGAGCCACTGAGCCACTTCACCTGCAGGTGTTGTAAAGTACCAAAAGCTACAGAATTAATACTAATATTTTGGGAGGCTTGAGAAACATTTTGTTGATTTGGCTTAAGATGTGCAGGGAAATTGTGAGAATAGTCTCTGTACTGTGTGATTGGCATAGTCAGGATGGCCCTTGGCATTGGGTTGCAAAATGCAGAGGGGAGGAAAACATGGATTCCCAGACATTCCACCATGCCTGTGGGGAAAAGGGTGAATGGCTAGCCAGGTACAGGGAGAGAAAAACCAAAATAAACCTTTTTTCATAGCAATGAGCCATTTGCGGGCATTTGTCCCCACAGAAACTACCTCTCCTATGTAAATGCGTGTGGTTAACACATGTGACTCTGGACAGAGAGATAGCAGATGAACACTAGATAATATAGGAATGCCTTTTAATATGTAAAAAGACATCTTTCTACCATTGTGTTGTCTTATAAACTTCGTTTTCCCTAAAAGGATGTATGGCTTGCAAATTGAACGTGGTCCTATCATGTTAAAGGACATATGACTATAACCAATAGTGGTAAGGGGCTCCTAATTGCAATTTTTGTTTCTGTACTTCCCACTGACAAAACTATAAAAACTAAGTAGAACAAAGGGCCGGCGCGCTCTCCCTCAGATTTCTGTTGGAGCTGCCGCCGCCGCTTGGCCAAACTAGACAATAAAGCTTTGATGTGTAAACGACGGACATTGTTCCTGTCTTTCACGGTTTGGGTCCCTTCGAATTTGGCTTAACACATGCAGCTCATATCTATACTAAAACAAAACAGAAAAACAAATATTGGAAACTGTGTGGGAGACTGTAAACTAGGGGTTGAAACCTATGGCTCGCTAGCCAGATGTGGCTCTTTTGATGGCTGTATCTGGCTCGCAGACAAATCTTTAATAAAAATAATAATAACGTTAAAAATATAAAACATTCTCATGTATTACAATCCATTCATTTCCTACTACTCATGTTCATGGTTGCAGGTGGCTGGAGCCAATCACAGCTGTCCTCCGGGACAACACCAAATTTTTATTGGATAATGCCTAACATACACGGGTCGTTGTATGGCTCTCACAGAACTACATTTTAAAATATGTGGTGTTCATGGCTCTCTCAGCCATAAAGGTTCCCAATCCCTGCTGTAAACTGACAAAGATCCTTGCAGTTTAAGGCTTAAACCAAAGGCTAAGCTCTTTCCTACAGCCTCTGATTGATTAAATTGATAAAGGCAATTTACATGCCCTTCCCCACACCTCCATGCAAGCTATCCTGCTGATGGTTTCTACTGGTCCCATCCCCCATGTCCCTGGAAGAGAATGGAGGCAGTTTTACTTTTACCCTTTGTTTTTTGAAGTTAAAATGTTATGGATCACTCAGCTTCCTTCCTGGCCTGCCTCGCGCCGGGGCCAGGCTGGGCCAGAGCAGCCCAAGATGGCCGACTTGGAGGATCGGGTGTCGGATGAGGAGAAGATGATTCTGGATCGCCTGTAGCTCCAAGAAGGTTGCTGAGGGCCAGTCAAAAGCAGTGATCCCACTGGTCTTCACCAGTTTCCGGCCTGTGAGTTCCAGGGCCGGTACATCCAGCGGCCAGATACAGAGCATCAGCTCAAGACCTAACAACCATAGTTAGAGTGGTATCTTAAGGAAAGGCTCCTCACACCTGACCCAGCTAAGGCATAGAAAACGTTGTCACAAACAGCAAAAAGAGCAGTAGCAGCAGACAAGTAGCCCACAGCGGATTACAAACAGCTGACGCCATCCCAGGAAGATTTAGAAATTACACAACTGAAAGCTGGAGTCAGACAATACCAACCCTATACTCAGCTACACAAACAACATATTCGAAGGAGCAGTCTATATCGAGACAAAATGGGAAGACAGGGAAGTGCAATTCAAATGAATCAACTAGAGGAATCCCCAGAAA
Organism: Saccopteryx bilineata; assembly: GCF_036850765.1. Lineage (NCBI taxonomy): Eukaryota > Metazoa > Chordata > Mammalia > Chiroptera > Emballonuridae > Saccopteryx > Saccopteryx bilineata. The sequence continues at coordinate 232,930,849 of NC_089492.1, forward strand.
AAGAATTGAATGAAATGGAAACAACTAAGATGCTGGATGCAGAGTTTAGAATAATGACTGTGAGGATAATCAAGGATCTTAGAGCAACCATAGATAGACAGCATGAGCACCTAAACAATGAGCTATCTGGCATCAAAAAGGATCAGACAGAAAGGATAAACACAATAGCAGAAATGAAGACTACACTGCAAGGAATGAAAAGCAAGCGGGATGAAAAAGAGGATTGAATCAGCAATTTAGAGGACAAGATAAGCAAAAGCATGGAAGCAGAACAGCAAAAGAAAAAGAGGATCAAAATGTCTGAGAAAACTCGAAGAGAGTTCTGTTACAATAGGAAGAGAAACAGCATCTGCATCATAGGGGTTCCTGAAGGAGAAGAGAAAGAACAAGGGATAGAGAACCTGATTGAAGAAATCATAGCTGAAAATGTCCCAGAATTGATGCAGGAAAAAGTCACACAAGTTCAAGAAGCACAGAGAATCCCATTAAAAAGGAACCCAAATAAACCTAAACGAAGACATATCATAATTAAAAAACCAAAGCTAAGAAATAAAGAAAGAATACTAAAATCTGCAAGAGAAAAGCAGTCAATCACCTACAAAGGAGACCCCAAAAGGATGACATCCAACGTCTCAACAAAAACACTTGAGGTGAGAAAGGAATGGCAAGAAATATTCAAATTAATGCAGAACAAGATCCTACAACCAAGACTTCTTTATCCAGCAAGGCTATTGTTTAAAATAGAAGGAGAAATAAAAAGCTTCCTGTACAAAACAAACAAACAAACAAACAAAAAAACGCTCAAGGAATTTATTACAACCAAACCAATGATATAAGACATGTTAACGGTCCTGTTATAAACAGAACAAGGGGGGGGGGAATCTAGTAAAGAGGAATGTAGATTTAAGATTTTAGAAATGCATCCAAATTGAAAAAGAAGTAAAACTATCATTATTTGCTGATGATATGATACTGTACATAGAAAACCCTAAAGTCTCAGTAAAAAAACTACTGGACCTAATAAATGAATTCAGCAAGGTGGCAGGATATAAAATTTAATATTCAAAAACCAGTGGCATTTTTATATAACAATGAACTGTCTGAAAGAGAAATTAAGAAAACAATCCCCTTCACTACTGCAACAACAACAAAGAAAGCACCTAGCTGTAAATTTAACAAAGGAGGTTAAAGACTTGTACTCAGAAAATTATAAAACATTGATAAGAGAAATCAAGGAAAATAATCGAATCAAAAATGGGCAAAAGAAATGAATAGACACTTCAAAGAGGACATCAGATGGCCAATAGGCAAAAGAAAAAATGTTCAACATCACTAATCATTAGAGAGATACAAATTAAAACCACAATGAGATATCACCTCACACCAATCAGAATGGCACATTAACAAAACAAACATAATAAGTGCTGGTGAGGATGTGGAAAAAGGGAATCCTCCTGCACTGCTGGTGGGAATGCAGACTGGTGCAACTACTGTGGAAAATAGTATGGAGATTCCTCAAAAAATTAAAAATGGAACTGCCTTTTGACCCAGCCATCCCACTTTTAGGAATATATCCTAAGAACACCAAATCACTGATTCAAAAGAAGAAATGCACCTCCATGTTTATGGCAGCATTGTTTACAATAATGAAGACCTGGATACAGCCCAAGTGTCCTTCAGTAGACAAGTGGATTAAAAAGCTGTACTACATATACACGTGGAATACTATGGGGCCATGAAAAAGAAGGAAATACTACCTTTTGCAACAACATGGATGGACCTGGAAACTATTATGTTAAGTGACATAAGCCAGGCAAGAAATAAAAATATCATATGACTTCACTCATATGAGGAATCCAATGAACAATGTGAACTGAGGAACAGAATAGAGGCAGAGGAAGGATCAAAGGAACCAGTGGGAAAGTGGACAGAGGGAAAGGGGATGAGAGGATGAGATCAGAGAAGGGAAAGAGCTGGGTGAAATTATATATACATAACAGCATTATAGAGAGCAGAAGAGCAAATCCTGGAGGAAAGCGGGGAGGGTGTTGGGGGAGGGGGAAGAAGGATGTTGAGTGGAATTCGGGGGTGCAGGAGGATGTATTTAGTGGGACACTTGAATCTATGTAAACACAATAAATTTAAATCAATAAAAAAATAAGAAATAAAAAAAAATGTTAGGCATGGTGGGGGGTTTTCTGCACTAGGGAGAATTCTTGGTTTGCTTCAGAAATGTGACTTTGTATTTGAGTTCTCTTTGTTTTGTAAATGGCTTTGTTTTCTGCATTATAAATAAAGTGTTTTGCGGGTCTAGGCTGGCTTTTGCAAACCATCAGCTTACTAATGAGTCCTCTGTATCCCATCCTTTTTCTTTCTGTGTTTATTTTCTAATCCTCCACTGTTTCCACTCTAGACCTGCAAAATTACCAGTGGTGCTGGTTCGTTACAAAACTGAGGTAGTCTACTTTGCAGAGCTTCCTGTTGTTGGCACTGCTTTATCTGAGTCAGAATTTCCTGAATTTTTCTCTGGGCCATGTGGCAAGCGTGGAAGTGACTGGTTATTTTGACCACTACTTGATCATTCTCATTAGACATTTGGTCATGAGGGGCAACAACTTCTGTACTAGGCAAATTCTGGAACTCAGTCGCTGTTTGGCCTCCTCTTCCAATAACTGTGAGCAGTAAAGGATAGCACTCTGATATGAGCTTCAAGTTGTACCCCTTCTTTAAGGACTAAAAAAAATGGCATCCTTGAAGTGGATAAGAAGAGACCCAGTGCATTTATATTTAATCAAGGAATTAAATGTGCTTGAGGGTTCATAGAAATAGTATCATTTTGATAAAGACTCCTGATTTTCCTTTTTTTTTCTTTAATTTGAGAGAGAGAGAAAGAGAGAGAAACATTCATTTGTTGTTTCACTTAGTTGTGCATTCATTGGTCTCTTCCCATATGTGCCCTGATCAGGGATTGACCCCTCAACCTTGGTGTTCCAGAATGACACTGTAATCAAAGGAGCTAACCATCAAGCTGCTGCTTTTTATGGAGGAAAAAGAAAGAATGACCAGAAAGGTCAGGCCTCGTGAGGTATGAGGGTTTTGGAGGGAAAAGCATTTTTTACTTGAAAAAGCTATACAGATGCAGTATTATCAGAGTAGGACCAGGTTTTTGTTACAGCAAAAAGCAGAATAGAAAGTTCACAGCTGAGATAGAATATAATGAAGATATTATTGCTGATTCATACAGAAATCTTTGGTGTCATTAGATGGGGATGGAAGAGATGAGGACAGAAAAGGCAATATTTATGTCTTAAAGTATTAAAGGCTGGTATATGAGAGAGGCCTGGGCATATGTGAACAGTGATGAAGGGCATCAAGATAGTATTTCTGATGCACCAGAAGCACAAAGTGGTTGAGAGGTGTCAGTGTTTAGGAGATGGAGGTAGGATGATATCTTTCCAGAAGCAGGAATTATTCGGGCCTCCTACCTGGTCCCTACTGATCGAGATGAGAAGTCCTGAAGAAAGGCAGTCTTAGTTTGGGGATACTGGCAATCTCATGAGCCTTGTTGATGATGGTTGCAAAGGATGCTCTTAATCTCAGCTTGGACACTCTCTTGATCCCTACCTAATGGCAGCCTGACCTCAGAATCCTCTCACTCGCTCTCTAACTTTCTATGGACTAAGCACTCTTCTAAGTATTTTCTGTGCAGTAACTCATTTAATCCTAATGGTTAAATCCTAATAATTAAATGAAGTAGGTACTACTTGTTAATCCTAATTCGGAGGGACCCGAAACACTGAAGACACAACAAATTCCGTCGATTACACATCAAAGCTTTATTGTCTAGCTTGGCCACGCAGCAGCAACTCCAACAGTGGTCTGAGGGAGAGCGTGTGCCGGCCCTCTGTTCTACTTAGTTTTTATAGTTTTGTAAGTGGGAAGTACAGAAGCAAAAATTGTAATTAGGAGCCCTTTACCACTATTGGTAATAGTCATATGTCCTTTAACATGATAGGACCACGTTCAATTTGCAAGCCATACGTCCTTGTAGAGAAAACAAAATTTATAAATCAACACAATGGTATAAAGATGTCTCTTTACATACTAAAAGGCATTCCTATATTTTCTAGTGTTCATCTGCCATCTCTCTGTCCAGAGTTACACGTATTAACTACATGCATTTACATAGGAGAGGTAGTTTCTGTGGGGACAAATGCCCGCAAATGGTTCATTGCTATAAGAAAAGGTTTATTTTGGCTTTTCTCTCCCTGTACCTGACTAGCCATTCACCCCTTTGCGTTTAAAATACAATGCCAAAGGCTATCCTGGTCATGTCAATCACACAGTACAGAGACTATTCTCACAATTTGTCTGCACACCTTACCCCAAATTAATAAAATGTTCTTCAAGCCTCCCAAAATATTAATATTAATTCTGTAGCTTTTGGTACTTTACAACACCTGTGGGTGAGGTGGCGTGGCCCACTACTTCATTTATAAATAAGGAAACTGAGAAAAAGGGAGGTTAATAAATTTGCCCAATAGTTGTTAAAAAGCAAAAACAGGATTTGTACCAAGACAGTCTGACTTCAGAGTTTACGAATTTAACCATGCTATACCTGACATTTCAGTTGACTAAATGGAAACATGTAATGACTTCCCTCAAGTTTATCTATTTACTTACAGAGCCAATACTAAAAGCAGAATCCAGGATTTTCAATATTCCTTTTTTTCTTCGACATCACCATGGCTTCCCTGATAATAGTTTATTAAAACTGTATCTACATTTACCTTTTTTTTTTTTTTTCCTGAAGCTGGAAAAGGGGAGGCAGTCAGACAGACTCCCGCATGCACCCGACCGGGATCCACCTGGCACGCCCACCGGGGGTGATGCTCTGCCCATCCGGGGCGGTGCTCTGTCACGACCAGAGCCACTCTAGTGCCTGGGGCAGAGGCCAAGGAGCCATCCCCAGCGCCTGCGCCATCTTTTGCTCCAATGGAGCCTCGGCTGCGGAAGGGGAAGAGAGAGACAAGAGAGGAAGGAGAAGGGGAAGAGTGGAGAAGCAGATGGGCGCCTCTCCTGTGTGCTCTGGCCGGGAATCGAACCCGGGACTTCCAACGCTCTACCACTGAGCCAACCAGCCAGGGCCCATTTACTTTTTTTTTTTTTAATTATTTTTATTTATTTATTCATTTTAGAGGGGAGAGAGAGAGAGAGAGAGAGAGAGAGAGAGAGAGAGGAGAAGGGGGGGGGAGGAGCAGGAAGCTTCAACTCCCATACGCGCCCTGACCGAGCAATCCCAGGGTTTTGAACTGGCGACCTCAGCACTCCAGGTCAACGCTCTATCCACTGCGCCACCACAGGTCAGGCGGCCCATTTACTTTTGATTGCAAGTAGTTCTGAGTGTAGGCACATATCCTACACTCAGGGGAGAAGTTGAAATGAATATTTCTCTCTTATTTCTTAGATTGTTTATGGAATCTAGAGGCCCTTTGGAATTGCTTCAGTACTCTTTAGGGCTTGGGAAAACAATAAAATTCATCTCATGTGACCCAGTATTGAATATTGCACATCCATTACCATGACATACCTTTCACTGCCAAAACAACTGCTAACAATCACCGTTATCGTGGGTACAGCTGCACAGGTCACTGCGGTCACCAGGGGAACCAGGCTCTCGGCCAGCTGGCAAGATCTGCTGCCTGCAAGGAGAATAGAATTCAAAAAGGAAATTATACTTTAAGGTCTTCTCTTCTAAGAAATCATCATGGCCCATTGCTGGCCAAAAGCAAAATAAGTAGAGAAGAGCAAATCAATATATTTATTGAATGAAACAGAAATCATCAACAACAAAAACAAATTAAAGAACATAGTAAATAAGGCTATGAGTTAGAGAAGATGATAAGAAAGAAAAGCCTGTACCTGGAGAGGATTGTAGAAAGGAGGTCACCTAGGGGACATGTCTGTAGGGTAGGATTAATTTTAATGACAGTGCCATAAATAACCATAACAATAATAAAGTTTGAAATAGCCACCATTTCTGAGCTCTTTGTATCTACCAGTCTAATGGATTTACATAGTTTTGCATGTTTAATCCTCCCAGCAAGCTAAAGAGGTTAATATTACTATTTTTATTTCAGCAAGGGAAATCGAAGCTCAGAAAGGCTAAGTAAATTCCCAGTGATAAGACGAGGGTTTGACTCTGGGTCTACCCAGTACTAAATGCTGTGGTCCTGTCCTCCATAGAAACATGAAGAACATTCTGCAAAGGGAAAAAGTTAAAGCTTTAATATAACAGTACCATCATGATTATTTTTACTATAGCTAAGAACATATCTAACTCATACAGAGACCAAGTAACACTATTTTGTGCTGGAGCTAATAAAAAGAGACATGGAATATAAATAGGAGTTCTGCTTCTGATAACAAATCCATCAGAAATATTTTTTCTATAATACCCTCTCAAAGAAAATTAAAGCTTCAAGCAGGAATTGAAATGTCTGTCTGGCTCACTGTTTATCTCCCACTCCAGTCACAATGCTGTGTGCACTGAAACCACTTGGTAAATATAGTATTTGCTCGAGGAAGGAATGCTACAGGACTTTATTTATGCCAAGTCAAAGACTACCAGGAACACTTATTTTGCTGAACTTTAAAATAGAAAATTAAGAAAGCCTTTTTCTGACAGAATTTTAGAAGTTCAAGGTAACAGAGCTCTGAGAGATTTGCTACAACTTGACATTGTACAGCTGTGATCAAGAGAAAGAGAATCCGGATGTATCTGGGATGTTCCAAATGACAAAGTGGCTCCTTTTAAGAGATGCCTAGTGCGTTCATCATCATTATTTCACTATTCCAAATGTCTGGTTTTAAAAAAACAAAATCAAAATCACCACTTAGTTTCATGTACCCTTCTACTTCTGTTTCTACTGCTGCCAACAGTTTTTAAAGTACATGAAGAGTCTTTAGTTATGAACAAGACTGTGTAATCTGCATTGTGCCTTCTGTAGGTCATAGAAGAACAACAAAGAGAACAACACAACAACAAAAATCCTGCATACTCCGTTTTAAATAAAATACATAAATTTCAGACTCTTAAGATAATTATAAGGCAAATAAAAGTAACTGAGATGGGGCATAAGAGAAGAAATGAAAGAGAATCAAAGAGAGTAGAGAAAGATCTTAAATATTCAAAATATCATACACCTATTACTATGACTTATGTGGCAAGCTGCGAAGAAACTGCATTTTAAGGAGCCTTGCAAGGCACAGCTTGGGACACATAATAAATGCTTAATAAATACTTATTAATGAAAGGTTGAAACTGATGGGCTGGTCCACTGGGGAGGGGAGAAAACCTATTAGTCAATCTCCCTTGAGAACTGGTAGGTCAATATAAACCCCCAACTAAGTCAGACCTGGAGGGACTCCAGCTGGACTGCCTTATCCTAAATGAGATAGCTGACAGGCTAAACCCCTTCCCAGGTTTATAGGTGGGCACCGGGGAGAGCTGAATCAAACACAAGGCTACTATGTTCCAAAAGGAAAATTTATTTTAAAAGCCTGGGTGCAGGTTGGCCAAGACCAACGAAGCTGTGTCAGCTCTGGGGAGGTTTGGAGCAGCGTTTATATAGGTTAGTCAGGGGTCTTGGAAAAAGTGGCTCATGTTGCTGCCTCTATAGGTACAAGGCATTATTTCTTTGTTTGTGGATTGGAGTGGCACCACAGCTCCACTCCATTGTTTATCTCCCAGCTCTAATGTCTAGTGTCCTCATCAGTTGTAAAAGAAAGCGTGGGTTGGTTCAAAGGTCCCAAGCTGGGGCTTCAAGCAAGCCCTCGGGATGGCGGTTGATCTATCAGAAAACAGCTCTCTGGGCCTGTCGCTAGGCTTTTACAAACAACTCTTATGATTTAAACTCCCTTAATTGTCAGGACCCACCCCAATGTAACCTTTCCCTGACACTTCTGCAAAGGTAAACTTTTTGCTGCATTTCAAAGTGAAGGCCAGGAAGCCATTCAGAGGGAGAATAACAAGCAAATTACAACCTCACAGTGGAGGATGCAAATGTTCTGTTTTGAGCCCTAGTAGGAAGTTGGGTGAGGAGAATTTGAGTTTTAAAGGGGGTTCTGGACCTAAACCTAACAATTAATTTCAATGGAGTTTTACCTTAATGTTCACTCTGTAAGGCCTTTGAGATCACATGAACTGCCTAAACATTATCTACCTTCACTTTTTCGTTCTAAGGGGGAAATGACTACTGTATTTGTAAAGAGCTTACTAGGTTTCAGAATGTAATTAGTTGTCACAGTATACTGGCAAGGGAGATATTATTCCTGATTTGTTCATTTGATTCTTTATTTGTTTTTAATAACTAAAGCAAAGTTCAGAAAATGTAAGTAACTTGCCCAAATGTACTCATTTTATTTATAGTAAATAGTAGAGAAGAAATTGGAACTCAAACCTATCTGACTTCAAAGTTCATCTGTTTCTACCATTCTTCACTACATCTAAATTAATAAAAGACAAAAGAAATGCAAAACCAAAACTATTAACAAAAATTCCAAACAAAAATAAAAAAATTTGTAAATCAGGAACGTAGCCTTCAGTATGAACCAAAGACAAGTCCCAACGTAGAAAGATAGAGCAAGGTTCTTAAAGACAAAAGAAAATGTGCAAGGAGCTGATGATCAATGAGGTGGGTGCTATGGGAAAGAAGAACACAGATTTACCTCATTCATTTTCTGATTAATATAGAGTAGCTAGAAAACTCAGCAATGGTCAGCTGACTCAGTGGTCAGCATGTAGGGCTGCAGTAAGAACACTGGGTAACATACAATTAGGCATTTGTCAAAGTCCTAGTTTCAGTCCAGGCTTATTGAACAAAAGCTTTGGGTTACTTATCAACAGAAATCAAACAACAGAGACTGTTCATTCCACGGGTAGTTTCCAAGTCCAAGGTTCAAATCCAAGCAAATGTGTTAGTCACTCCAAAAGATACAAATCTTGATAAAGCATTAAACTAATGGCCAGTCCCTTTGCTTTCTTGCTTTATCAGATAATAACAATTCTTTGTCTGTTTACAATAAAAACTGCAAAAATCCAAATATTGGGCCACAGATTATGATATTAAAGTTCTTATAAATTCTCACAGCCGGGGGATGACGTCAGAGTAATGGCGGGGTAGGAAGCGATACCGATAAATCTCCCCCAAAAATCAACAAGATCTTCAACCAGAAACAGAAAAACCTATACTTGGAGCCACCAGATGCTTCACAATACACCCGAAGGTATGGTCGAGTGAAAAATTGGCTAAATATATAACCAAACCCCGAAGGAAAAAGGGAGTAAGAAATGCTCCACCTTCCTCACTAACCTAAACAGGGCGACTTTCTCTGGTAACTGTGAATATAGAAACTGAGGCGGGCAAAGGGGGTGAATACATCCAGGCCGCGCACAAAAGGCCGAACCAGGCTGTGGCACGGAAATCCAAGTCGAGGAAAAACTGATCCTGTGGCAACCCGGGCAATACAAGCTAACACTCACGCCAAACCCAAACAAAGAAAGACAAGCGGGGCAGCCATTTTACCTGATCTCCTGGTGGGCGCACGCGTAGTTAGTGGGCGAGAGATTTTTTCCTAAGCCCCAGGAGTGGGTGCCAGTGTTACCCCACAGAGAGGCAGAGTCAGAGGCCTTTCTGTGGGCCAAAAAGCAGAATTTCTAGGCAGCCCCAGCGCCCTGGGAAAGCCGCGCATGGGAGGGAGCGAGAACTAATTCCAATGGTGGAAATTTTCCGTGCTGGTGGGGGTTGCACTCAGAGGGAAATGCGGCGGCCCGCCAGGCTGATATCCTGGTCTGCACGCGCAGATAGCGAGAGATTCCTCCGAGTGCCTCGGCAGTGCGCGCCCGTGTTATCGCACAGAGGGGCAGAGTCAGGGGCCTTTGTGTGGGCCAAAGCAGAATCTCGGGCCGCCCCAGTGCCTTGCAAAAGCCGCACACGGGGATGGAGCGAGAGCCAATTCCAACGCTGCAACTTTTCCATGCGGTTGGGGGTTTCACTCAGAGCGTGAGACTGCTGGCCGGATATCCTGGTCTGCACGCTCAGATAGTGAGCAAGAGTTTCCTCCAAGCGCCCCGGAGTGGGCGCCCGCCTGTGTTACCGGACAGAGTGGCAGATCCAGAGGTCTTTCAGTGGGCGGAAACCCCGCCTGATTATGCTAGCAGCTCTGACTGACTGAGCCTTACCCAGAGCCCTGTGCCGAGTGGAAATAGAGTGGGGAGTTGCCAGCTCTTTGAGCCTCTTACTATCCAGGCAGAGGCAGCAGCAACCCCATAGCTGGATTATCAGGCTACTAATTGAGGAAGGAAAGACTAGGAGAAAAGCTCCAGGAACACGGACTCTCTCACTGTTGGAGCCTATAAATGCTAATGAGCCTCGACTGCCAACGAGACTAAAGCACAATACATGACATTGCCATAGAGACTTATCAACTGCAAACCTCTACCTGAGCGTGCCAAAGGGGCAGAACCCGGGGTACAGAGTCACCGACCAGGAAGAGGGAGAGAAAAGAAAAAGCAAGAAGATAACCTCTCAAAATCAAGAATAATCTGCAGACTTTATAACCTATCCCATTTTATTATATTTGTTCATTTGTTTCTCTTATCTTCATTCTTGATATTTTTTTTCCTCCTCCAATTTGGCCGATTAACTCTCTGCCGGTCTTACTCTCTCCTCTCCTTGAACTACACTACCCATAAGTGTTACATCTCCCATTATCTTTTCTCTCCTCTTCCTTTCTCTCTATGAGGGTTGCACTCCAAAACCCTTAACTCTCTCTCTCTCTCCTCTTTTTTCTTTTTTCTTCTTTTAGTGGTTCACTCTTTTTTTCTCTCTCTCTCTTTCTTTTCTCCCTCTATATTAGTTTCTTCCTTTCTCCTTTACATCTCCTCTCATTCAAACCTCAATAACAAACAAATTATCTTATCTGGGACTCAAACTTATGTTTGTGGCATTTTGGGGGGGTTTTACTTCACCTTTTTAACTCACTAGCAGTGCTCCCATCCCTGGCTCTCCATTTTATCTAGTTCTTGTTCCACTAAATACAATAGTAATTTTTTAATTTGTCCCCCCATTTTTCTGTTTTCCTCTTATTCCTCTCATCATAACTCTTAGACAACCAACACCTAAAAGCAAATCATTTTATTCTTGACCCAAATTTTTTCCTTATTTGCTTTTTGTGGGTCCATACGCCCTTCTTTTTTTCTTTTTTTTTTTTTTTTTTTTGCCCCTTTATTACTTTTCCCCAATTCAGGCCCTCCATTACAGGCATTGTTTGTTATAATTCACAGTTCACCACAAGATTTTCTCAAGAAAGAGAGGAGAGGAGAGGAGAGGAAAAAAGGAGGGGGGGAATAATTTCCTTTTTTAAAAAATTTTATTTTATTTTATTTTTCTTTATTTCATTATTAATTTAAAAAAAACTCTTTTCAATTTTTTATTTTTTTAACTTTTTATTCTTTATTAAATCTCATTAATACTATCAAAAAAACCACCCTCAGATGCCATTAAGGAAGAGAAAATCGAATATCATGGATACAAAAGAAAGACAGGTAACACAGCTAGATGAGGAAAAATCTATGGAGAAAAAATTTAATATATTGGAAACCTTGGAGCTAAATGACAGAGAATTCAAGATAGAAATCCTAAAAATCCTCCAAGATATAAAAGAAAACACAGAAAGGCAATTTAGGGAGCTCAGAAAACAACTCAATGAACACAAAGAATATATGTCCATGGAAATTGAAACTATAAAAACAAATCAAACAGAGATGAAAAACTCAATTCACGAGCTGAAAAACGAGGTAACAAGCCTAGCTAATAGAACAGGTCAGATAGAAGAGAGGATTAGTGAAATAGAAGACAAGCAACTTGAGGCACAACAGAAGAAGCACATGAGATAAAAGAGATAGCAACAGAGGAAAGATGAATGGAATACAACCAAATAAAAACAAAAGATAGAAAAACCAAAGAGAAAGATCAAACAAGACACAAAACTAACAGAAAGCAAGATATAAAATGGCAATAGGGAACTCACAAGTGTCAATAATTACACTAAATGTAAATGGATTAAACTCACCAATAAAAAGGCATAGAGTAGCAGAATTGATTAAAAAAGAAAATCCAACTGTATGCTGCCTACAGGAAACTCATCTCAGTAACAAGAATAAAAACAAATTCAAAGTGAAAGGCTGGAAAACAATACTCCAAGCAAATAACATCCAAAAAAAAAGCAGGTGTAGCAATACTCATATCGGATAATGCTGACTACAAGACAGCAAAAGTACTCAGAGACAAAAATGGCCATTTCATAATGGCTAAGGGGACACTGAATCAAGAAGACATAACAATCCTTAATATATATGCACCAAACCAAGGAACACCAAAATATATAAGACAGCTACTTATTGATCTTAAAACAAAACCTGACAAAAACACAATCATACTTGGAGACCTCAATACACCACTGACGGCTCTAGATCGGTCATCCAAACAGAGAATCAACAAAGACATAGTGGCCTTAAACAAAACACTAGAGCACCTGCATATGATAGACATCTACAGGACATTTCATCCCAAAGTGACTGAGTATACATTTTTCTCCAGTGTACATGGATCATTCTCAAGAATTGACCATATGTTGGGCCACAAAAACAACATCAGCAAATTCAGAAAAATTGAAGTTGTACCAAGCATATTTTCTGATCATAAAGCCTTGAAACTAGAATTCAACTACAAAAAAGAGGAAAAAAAATCCCACAAAAATGTGGAAACTAAACAACATACTTTTAAAAAATGAATGGGTCAAAGAAGAAATAAGTGCAGAGACCAAAAGATATATACAGACTAATGAAAATGACAATACAACATATCAGAATCTATGGGATGCAGCAAAAACAGTGATAAGAGGGAAGTTCATATCACTTCAGGCATATATGAACAAACAAGAGAGAGCCCAAGTGAACCACTTAACTTCCCACCTTAAGGAACTAGAAAAAGAAGAACAAAGACAACCCAAAACCAGCCGAAGAAAGGAGATAATAAAAATCAGAGCAGAAATAAATGAATTAGAGAACAGAAAAACTATAAAAAAAATTGATAGAACAAGGAGCTGGTTCTTTGAAAAGATCAACAAAATTGACAAACCCTTGGCAAGACTTACCAAGGAAAAAAGAGAAAGAACTCATATAAACAAAATCCAAAATGAAAGAGGAGAAATCACCACGGACACCATAGATATACAAAGAATTATTGTAGAATACTATGAAAAACTTTATGCCACTAAATTCAACAACCTAGAAGAAATGGATAAATTCCTAGAACAGTACAACCTTCCTAGACTGAGTCAAGAAGAAGCAGAAAGCCTAAACAGACCTATTAGTAGAGAAGAAATAGAAAAAACCATTAAAAACCTCCCGAAAAATAAAAGTCCAGGCCCTGACGGCTATACCAGCGAATTTTATCAAACATTCAAAGAAGACATGGTTCCTATTCTATTCAAAGTCTTCCAAAAAATTGAAGAAGAAGCAATACTTCCAAACACATTTTATGAGGCCAACATAACCCTCATACCAAAACCAGGCAAGGATGGCACAAAAAAAAGAAAACTACAGACCAATATCTCTAATGAATACAGATGCTAAAATACTAAACAAAATACTAGCAAATCGAATACAACAACATATTAAAAAAAAATACATCATGATCAAGTGGGATTCATCCCAGAATCTTAAGGATGGTTCAACATACGTAAAACTGTTAATGTAATACACCATATCAACAAAACAAAGAACAAAAACCACATGATCTTATCAATAGACGCAGAAAAGGCTTTCGATAAAATACAACACAATTTTATGTTTAAGACTCTCAACAAAATGGGTATAGAAGGAAAATATCTCAACATGATAAAGGCCATATATGATAAACCATCAGCTAACATCATATTAAATGGCACTAAACTGAAGGCTTTCCCCTTAAATCAGGAACAAGACAGGGTTGTCCACTCTCTCCACTCTTATTTAATGTGGTACTAGAGGTTCTAGCCATAGCAATTAGACAAGACAAAGAAATAAAAGGCATCCATATCGGAAAAGAAGAAGTAAAGGTATCACTTTTTGCAGATGATATGATCCTATACATCGAAAACCCCAAAGAATCCACAAAAAGACTACTAGAAACAATAAGCCAATACAATAAGGTCTCAGGATACAAAATTAACATACAGAGGTCAATAGCTTTTCTATATGCCAACAATGAAACAACTGAGAAGGAACTCAAAAGAATAATCCCCTTCATGATTGCAACAAAAAAATAAAATACTTAGGAATAAACATAACAAAGAATGTAAAGGACTTATATAATGAAAACTATAAACCATTGTCAAGGGAAATCGAAAAAGATATAATGAGATGGAAGAATATACCTTGTTCTTGATTAGGAAGAATAAATATAATCAAGATGACTATATTACCCAAAGCAATATACAAATTTAATGCAATTCCCATCAAACTTCCAATGACATTTTTTAAAGAAATAGAGCAAAAAATAATCAGATTTATATGGAACTATAAAAAACCCCAAATAGCCAAAGCAATCCTAAAGAAAAAGAATGAAGCTGGGGGCATTACAATACCTGACTTCAAACTATATTATAGGGCCACAACAATCAAAACAGCATGGTATTGGCAGAAAAATAGACACTCAGACCAATGGAACAGAATAGAAAGTCCAGAAATAAAACCACATATATAGTCAAATAATTTTTGATAAAGGGGCCGACAACACACAATGGAGAAAAGAAAGCCTCTTCAATAAATGGTGCTGGGAAAACTGGAAAGCCACATGCAAAAGAATGAAACTGGACTACAGTCTCTCCCCCTGTACAAAAATTAACTCAAAATGGATCAAAGATCTAAATATATGACCTGAAACAATTAAGTACATAGAAGAAGACATAGGTACTCAACTCATGGACCTGGGTTTTAAAGAGCATTTTATGAATTTGACTCCACAGGCAAGAGAAGTGAAGGCAAAAATTAATGAATGGGACTACATCAGACTAAGAAGTTTTTGCTCAGCAAGAGAAACTGATAACAAAATAAACAGAAAGCCAACTAAATGGGAAATGATATTTTCAAACAACAGCTCAGATAAGGGCCTAATATCCAAAATATACAAAGAACTCATAAAACTCAACAACAAACAAACAAACAATCCAATAAAAAAATGGGAAGAGGATATGAACAGACACTTCTCCCAGGAAGAAATACAAATGGCCAACAGATATATGAAAAGATGCTCATCTTCTTTAGCTATTAGAGAAATGCAAATCAAAACTGCAATGAGATACCACCTCACACCTGTTCGATTAGCTATTATTAGCAAGACAGGTAATAGCAAATGTTGGAGAGGCTGTGGAGAAAAAGGAACCCTCATCCACTGTTTGTGGGAATGTAAAGTAATACAACCATTATGGAAGAAAATATGGTGGTTCCTCAAAAAACTGAAAATAGAACTACCTTATGACCCAGCAATCCCTCTACTGGGTATATACCCCAAAAACTCAGAAACATTGATACGTAAAGACACATGCAGCCCCATGTTTATTGCAGCATTGTTCACAGTGGCCACGACATGGAAACAACCAAAAAGCCCATCAATAGATGACTGGATAAAGAAGATGTGGCACATATACACTATGAAATACTACTCAGCCATAAGAAATGATGACATCGGAACATTTACAGCAAAATGGTGGGATCTTGATAACATGATACGAAGCGAAATAAGTAAATCAGAAAAAAACAGGAACTGCATTATTCCATACGTAGGTGGGACATAAAAGTGAAACTAAGAGACATTGATAAGAGTGTGGTGGTTACGGGGGGGGGGGAGGGGGGAATGGGAGAGGGAAAGGGGGAGGGGGAGGGGCACAAAGAAAACAAGATAGAAGGTGACAGAGGACAATCTGACTTTGGGTGATGGGTATACAACATAATTGAACGACAAGATAACCTGGACTTTTTATCTTTGAATATATGTATCCTGATTTATTGATGTCACCCCATTAAAAAAATAAAATTATTAAAAAAAAAGAATGAAAAAAAAATCTCACAGCCTAGTTTCAAAGGGCTATTAGAGGAAATGGAAATAGACTCAGATTAACATCTATATCTGCTTTTACTTACTGATAATTTTATCTCCCTTCAAAGCAAATTAGGCAGCAGACTGTAAGGAATTCAGAGTCAGAAGCCCTGTGTCCCAGCCCTATTTTCCTGCTTATGAGTGATGTAATTGGAAGTGAGCCCTCCAAGAATGTTGTAAGACATATAAGATGACACATATAAACATTTTTGGTAAACTGAGGAGAAGGATTCAAATGGAAGGCACCAATTTAAATAATATGATTGTTAGTTTTGAGAATAATTAATAGGTCAATTTGGCAATAAAGGTAATAAAAATATATACAAATTAAAGGCAAATACCAAAATAAAAGAAAAAAATGAATTTTACTCCTGTTGGTGAAAGCAGCTTTTTGTTTTTCACCCAGGTTGCTTGGGAAACCATTGCATGGATTATAAATCTCTTAACTGCCACCTCTACTCACAACCACCCAACACACACACACACTGCTCACATTGTTTTCCCAACACAAGCTCACTTCACAAAATGTCCCAGAGGGTTTTGCAACAGAGAATCAAAAGGTTGAGGAGGCCTATTGGGAAAAGAAAGAAGAACAAACAGGACCCTAGAGTTAAGTAGAGTTCACCTTGTTTCTTACAGTCAAAAGGAAAGGTCTTTTAATTTCAGAAACGGTGGCCACAGAAAACACAAATTCCTACAACATGACCAAAGGTAAAAATTCATTGTACATCTTTAGAATAAAAGGTCCTCCACTGACATATTTGCTTGAAAGCCACCACGAAAGTGAAAACTCTTCAACGTATACAAATCATTCACCGTCTGAAAAGAGCTTTTGATTCTCAAAAAACTGTGAGGTAGGCAAGGCATGTATTTTTTGCTTAGTCAACTCTTTCAGTCAGCTTATGTTTTTTGAGCAACCAGTATAGTCCAAGTACTGTCTGGACCAGTAGAACTTTTGTCATGATGGAAATGTTCTATACTGTATTGTCCAATGCTTTAATTACTATTCACATTTGTCTATTGCACACTTTAAACGTGGCTAGTGTGACCGAGGAACTGAATTTTTTATTTTTATTTTTATAAGCAAGGCAACCCAGTCTCAACAAGCATATTTTTTGCTTTCACCTGTTATCTTCTCTCCACCCCCACTCTTTCTTCTCAAAGATCAAAGCACAGCTCCCAAGCCACTCTCAGTGCTGGAGACTTGTCTCTGATATTCTGAAGTGTCCCTATGGATGGCCAGCTTGCTCTGAGAAAATTCCCTTTTTATTCCTCCAAGTTGGGTCTGACTGACCCCCAGGTTACATGTCTAATTTCTATATCCTTGTTATTCCAGACTGGCTTGTCTCATCATCTACCAAGCAGAATATTTGCAATATGTTGCTGACCATACTCTGAAGAAATTTATAATATATTTAGACAAGTGAGGCATAAATTTCTGGGAACGAGCAAATCAGATTTTCCTACAAAACACATCCTAAGACGAGAAGGAGAAGAAGGATGCACAAAACTCAGAAAGGATAATATGATAGAATTTTAAAGATGAGTAAAGAGGTGTTCCTCATACATATCTTCCCTGATTTTTTCAAGCATACAGAACAAATAGGAATAATGTAAATATTAACAGCTAACACTTATTAAGCACTTATCATGTGCCAGGCTCAATTCTGAGTACGTTATATCATCTAATCCTTTCTCCTTACCTATTTCACAAATGAGAAAGCTGAGACCCAAAGAGATTATGTGACTTGCCTAAGGTCTCACTTATTGTTAGAAGGTTAGCTAGGATCTGAACCAAGGCAGTCTAGCTCCACAGTCTTCATTCTCCACCACCAGCCCCGCTGCTCCTCAGTATTAAGCTACTGCTAACACTCTATTAATTCTACTGCTAATTATTCTACTACTAAAAATACATCATGCTGGTTAAGGGCACAGTCTCTGAGGACAGGTTGTCCAAGTTTATAGTCCAACATCACCACTTACTAGCACTGACCTGCCAAGTTTCTTAACTATTCTATAAAACAAGAGTGATTATGGTATCTATCCCATAGGATTATTCTAATTATTATGTAAAGTCATATATCTAAAACAGGTCTTGGGACACAGTAAAAGCTCAATATATTGTATTTTGTTACCATCTCAGTTTAGTCAGGGCAACTCACATAATAAACTAAAAGTTTGTGTGTAGATTATTTTAATGACATCTGTTTCAGTTATTTTCTAGAACACTGGATTAGGGAGACCTTTTAATTCTTTATCCAACAGGCTCTGGTGTTACTCCAAAATAATAAAACCAATGAAACATTTAATAACATTGGATCTGTTAAACCAGTTGTTCTCACACCTCGCTAGAAACTCAAAATTCATGAGGTGCCACCACGTTTAAACATACCCAGTGGATAGCCATTAAATATCTGTGATGATACATGATACAGTGTAATTTGCTTCTTAATTGCCATGAAAAATTTTAACTCATGCATTAAACAATGAGCCCTCCCCTGGAAAAAATTAATTTGCCTGGCATAGGCAAATTATTTTAAAGTAACTAGCCTAGCACTCACTCCAGTCTAAATTTTACTTTGAGCTGCTGAAGATTTGGATATAGAAACAGAACCCTCTTAGCCACTGTGAACGGAACAAAAATTCACATCATTCTCTATAGTAGGTACTCAAAAATTATTTACTGAATAAATTAGTGAATGAATGAGTAGCTTAAAAATTGATTGTATCCAGACATTTATCCATTTTGTTCTTTTAACAAATGTGTTAGTCCAAAAGATCCAAATCTTGGTAAAGCATTAAGCTAATGACCTGTCCTTTTGCTTTCTTGCTTTATCAAATAATAACAATTCTTTGTCTGCTAACAGGTTTAGCACCTACATAAACCACCAACAATAATAGCTATCATTATTTTATTATACACCAGACCATTTATACAAATTTGATTAAATTCTTATAATAACCATATGAAATGGATGTTATTATTGTCCTCATTTTATAGATAAAGAAACAGACATAGAGAGTAAATAACTTACTAAAGGTCACATAGTTATAAGGGATTCAAAATTAGGATTGCTGCAAAGACCTAAATATAAGATCTAAAACAATAAATTACATAGAAGTAAACATAGGTACTAAGCTCATGGGCCTTGATTGTAGAGAACAATTTATGAATTTGACCCCAAAAACAATGGAAGTAAAGGCAAAAATAAATGATTGGGACAATATCAAACTAAAAAGCTTCTCCACAGAAAAATAAACTGACAACAAATACACAGCCAACTAAATAGGAGATGATATTTGCAAATAACAGCTCCAATAAGGGATTAATATCCAAAATATAAAAAGAACTCACAAAGCTCAGCAACAAACAATCAAAAAATCCAATTAAAAATGGGGAGAGGACCTGAACAGACACTTCTCCTAAGAGGACATGCAAATCACCAACAGATATATGAAAAGAGGTTTATCTTTACTAGCTATTCGAGAAATGCAAATCAAAACTACAATGAGATGCCACCTCACACCTGTTAAATTGACTATTATCAACAAGACAGGTAATCACAAGTGTTGGAAAGGCTGTGGAGAAAAAAGAATCCCCATTCACTGCTGATGGGAATGCAAATTGGTACAACCATTATGGAAAAAAGTATGATGGTTCCTCAAAAAATTAAGAATAGAACTACCATATGACCCAGCAATCCCTCTACTGGGTATCTACCCCCCAAACTCAAAAACATTGGTACGTAAAAACACATGCATGCCCATGTTCATTGCAGCATTATTCACAGTGGCCAAGACATGGAAACAACCAAGTGTCCCTTGATAGAGGACTGGCAAAAGAAGGTGTAGTACATATTTATATATACAATGGAATACTACTCAGCCATAAGAAATGATGACATGCCTGATCAGGCGGTGGTGCAGTGGATAGAGTATCAGACTGGAATATGGAGGACCCAGGTTCAAAACCTCGAGGTCCCCAGCTTGAGTAAGGGCTGATCCTGCTTGAGGACAGGCTCACCAGCTTGAGTACAGGGTCGTTGGCTTGAGCGTGGGATCATAGACATGACCCCAAGGTTGCTGGCTTGAGCCCAATATTTTTGGCTTAAGCAAGCGGTCACTCACTCTACTGTAGCCCCCTGGTCAAGGCACATATGAGAAGGTGCTGCAATGAAGAATTGATGCTTCTCATCTCTCTCCCTTCCTGTCTGTCCCTCTCTCTGACTCTCTCTCTGTCAAAAACATTTTTTGACATAGTGACATTTATGACAATATGGATGGACCTTAAGAACATTATACTGAGTGGAATAAGTAAATCAGAAAAAGTTAAGAACTGTATGATTTCACACATAAGTGGGATATGAACCTGAGACTCATGGACATAGATAAAAGTGAAGTGGTTACCAGGCAGTAGGGGATGTGGTGGGGGTGATGGGGAGGGGTGGAAGGAAGGGTGTAAAGAGGGGCAGATATACAGTGACGGAAACTGATTTGACTTTGTGTGATTGGATATACAAGCTAATCAAGAGTTCAAATGCTATAGAAATATTCACCTGAAACCTATGTACTCTTATTGATCACTGTCACCCTGTTAAAGTTAATTTTCTAAATTAAACTTAAAAATTAAAAATAAACAAAAACAAAATCAGGATCACTGAATTCCAGAGGCTGTTCTTTGACCACAATAGTTTTTCTGTTTCAGATCCACTCATACTTCCTTGACAGTCCTTGTGGAGCTGCTATAATTCATAGATATTTTTCTTGCCATTAATTATTTCTCTATTTCCATGAGATTATGGGGTTTCTCAGTCACAGATTCTCAAACTTTTCTAAGATTTTCTTTTGCCTGAGTATGTCAAGTATACTAACAAAGTTTAGAGACAAAAATCACATTTCCACAGGAATCATCAAATTCCATGAAGTTGTAATGAACTTGAAAATGCATGAGACTTATAACTCAAATTAGTCTATTTGATTAATCAAGAACAAAAATGTGTTTATAACATGTCTTTGTAAAAAAGATAATTATTTTCTATCACTAACTTTTAACTTCTGTTTCCTTATTTTATAATTCATCTAAATACTTGGCATTATTGCATCATAATTTTTAGTGGAGATAATCATTTACCCAAGCAATTCATTTAGAAACAAATTTACTTTTTTCTCTTATCAACTTACCATCTAGATGAGACTCAAAATCATGAGAGGCCAGTTCATTTAGCTCTTCTGGCCTATATGAAGTGCCATTATATTCCACAGGCTTTTGAGGTAGGGCACTTCCATAAGAGAAAAACACTATAACCGCCTTAAAAACAACAAATGATAGAAAATATAGAATAAAATGAACCAGCAGTTACTATCTCAAGTATACAAAAGCTCCTGTGAATCAATGAAGAACAACCAAAATGAACTAATAGATGGATGGACAAATGTATAAATATATACATGGGATTTAAAAAAATGGAGATGTGCCCTGGCCGGTTGGCTCAGTGGTAGAGCATCGGCCTGGCGTGCGGAAGTTCCGGGTTTGATTCCGGGCCAGGGCACACATGAGAGGTGCCCATCTGCTTCTCCACCTTTCCCCCTCTCTTTCCTCTCTGTCTCTCTCTTCCCCTCCTGCAGCTGAGGCTCCATTGGAGCAAAGGATGACCCAGGCGCTGGGGATGGTTCCATGGCCTCTGCCCCAGGCACTAGAGTGGCTCTGGTCGCAACAGGGTGATGCCTGGGATGGGCAGAGCAACGCCCCCTGGTGGGTGTGCTGGGTGGATCCCGGTCGGGTGCATGTGGGAGTCTGTCTGACTGCCACCCCCTTTCCAGCTTCAGAAAAAATTAAAAAAAAAATGGAGATGTCTAATAAACATAAAATGTCAGTATCAACAATAATTTTAAAATCATAATTATATACTAATGGGTTTTTTAAAATTATTTTTAATGTTTATTTTACTGATTTTAGAGAGAGCAGAAAGGAGAGAGAGAGAGACAGACAGAGATGACAAGAATATTGATCTGTTCCTGTCGGTGCCCTGACTGGGGATTGAACTGACAGCCTCTGTGCTTCAGCATGATGCTCTAGCCAACCGAGCTATCCAGTCAGGGTTACCAATGGGGTTTTTATTTTACTTAAAAGTTAAGAAAATAAAAAAATTAATAATGTCCAGTGTTGGTAAAGAAAGAAAAAAGTTGCCACTCTTCTTTAGAAAGGTGCTCATTTATTTGCACAATGTTTTCAAAAACAATTTTGCACTATCTGCTAGTAAAAGATTTTATTTTTCTTTTTGATTTGTTTTATTTTTCATGGAAATATGACATAGATATACCCTAAAGCATGTAAAGTGCACTAATATTAATTATGCAATTTAATAAATTTTTTATACAAGTAAAATGTCATTTAACCAGCACCAAGGTTAAGATATAGTAACTCTTGTTGTTACAGATTAGTTTTGCCTATTCTTTAATATTATGTAAAAGAAATCATATAGTTAGTATTTTTTAGGTCTGGGTACTTTCAATAACATGTCTGTAAGATTCATCAACATAAATGAGAGTGAATCAGTAGTTCAAATTCCCTGTTAATATCCTGTTGATAAACATTTACATTATTTCTAGTTTAGAGCTATAAGGAATAAAACTATCGTGAACATTTTTCCACATGTCTTTTGGTGGGCATATATACTCATTGCTCTTGGGATTACTAGGTCATAGAATATTGTTAGCTTTAATAGATATTTCCAAACAGTTTTTCAATTTACACTCCCATGAGCAATGTAGGACAGTTCCAGTTGAACATTTTTTTCCCAGCATATGTTATTGCCAGTCTTTAGAATTTTAGCCATTCTCATGGGGATATAATGGTATCTCTTTGTAGCTTTAATTTGCATTTTTCATATAAATAATATTAAGCATCGTTTCATATGTATACTGGTCATTTGAATATCCTCTTTTGTGAAGCACTGTTTTCTAACAAAATTTGAAATGCATTTATACCTGAACTCAGTACTTCTACTTCTGGGAATCTATTCTACAAAAATATTTCTGCAAGTACTATATATATTGAAGCATTGTTCATAATGCCAATATACTGGAAACAATCCACATTCTTTTTTTTAGGAAACTAGGCAGCTATCTGTATAATGATGCAAATTCATGAAAAACAGATTTTGAACACTTTTCTTTCCCTAGAGGATATACAAGCACAGCCAGAGACTTTTCATAATTTTTGAGGATTACACTTTCTATGTATGTGACAATCTCAGAAAAAAAGCGACTTTACTATCAATCTCACTGATTTTTTAACAATCAGGTGGCTGTCAGAAGTCTCACTGTCCATCATTTTCCCTTGGATGCTCTGATGCAGCTATGTAGGACTTCTCCTAGTTCGTCAAACATATATGCTGTCTTGCACCTACAGGTCTGCCCACCTACTTTTCCATCTACCCATGAAGCTCATCCCCACCCCCTCCCTGCACCTTGTCCTTCAGCTTTATCTAGCTAATTTCTATCCATCCTTCACGTTTTAGCACAAGTATCACTTCTTTAAGAAGGGCATCTCTGGTTATTAGACTAAGTCCCATAGCTGATTTTTCTGAAATACTTAATATATTTATATTTGATTACTTAATCTACGTCTTCCCTGCCAAAATATAGGCTCCAGACATGCCTATCACATTCACCATTATATCTCTAATCCCCAGCATAATGCCTACACCAAGTCAGGCACTCAGAAAATATGTGTTGAACTGAATTAACTTGATTGCGAAAATCCCAGTAGGCAAAAAGTTACGTTGTCATTACTTAGCACACAGGAGGTCAGTGATATTCTTGAAGAATAAAAGTCCTCAGAGTTAGAGAAATTAATTCCTTTAATTGGTTTCATAGCTAGGAATTAGCATCTGACAGAAAATATTATCAATGTTCCAGAGACCAAAGATTAAAAACTTCCTGCCAAGGGTGAAGTTGATCAGTGTTGTCCAATATAGTAATCATTTATATGAATTAATAAAGGTATCAAGTAACTATTAATTCATTTATATTATTATCTGTAGTAGCAAAATTGCTCCTTCACTATCAACAAGGTACACAGTTGCAAAGTGATTCTTACTTGCAATATCTTGAGCTTGAAGTATGTTTCTTCACCAAAATCAGGTTTAGTGACCTATCTTTCACTGTTGCATCATTTGCTACTAACATACACCAGATTCCACATATCTTTCCAGCTTCTGTGTAAGAATATAGAATAAATGCAATCTTAAAACAAGAAACGTGTGTTTATCTAAGAATGCTGCTATCTTGTCACCCCTCTATGCTAACCTTTCCTCCTCCCGCAAAACATTGGAATGTTGGCTCAGGAATTAACTGCTGTTGAAGAAAACCTTCTGGGCTAATAGTGATTCTTCAAGCAGCTTGAATCTGTTCCTGCTAGTCACCTCTCAGGCTTTAAGTCCAGCATGCTCTTACACTATAAAAAAGCAAAAAAGAGTATTTGTTGGTTATGTGATAGATATGTGGTAAAATTAGCAAGAAATTCTCCATATCCCAATATTGACACCCTTTTGCAAGAACCCTGTGCAGCCCTCTCATTAAGGTGGAGTCTATTTCTCCACCTTCTAAATTTAGACTCTGTCATGTGACTTACTGTGGCCAATAGAATTTTAATAAACATGATGTCAGTAAAGGTCCGAAATTGCTTGTGTTTTAGGGTTTGCTCTCTCTTGCTGTTTTTATGAACCATATTACCACATGTGAACAAGCCTGGACTAGCTGGTGACCCATTAACATCCATCACTCCTGTTGACTATCAACTGCCAATAAGTGAGGCTTTGTATGAGAGCTAGCTCAGCAGATATGTGAATGAAACTACTCAGACCAAGCTGCCAACTTTCAAAAAATGTGAGCAAAATAATAATTACTTTTAAGCCATTCAGTTTTGGGATGGCTTACTACACAACAAAAGCTAACTGATAGAGGATGAGTGAAATAAACACTCAACCACATATAACCCTATTTTCCCAGCCCTGGCCTTGGGGTCAGGTCCGTGGGTCTGAGTATTATTCCCCTCAGAGCGATACTGTGTTCACAGAACCTGAAATCACAATGGCTCAGTTGTTTGTATACATCTTTCCAAGCCCAGCAGGAACAATAAAAGTAGGGTTGGTTCACAGAACACCATCTTAATAGAGTATGAACATAACACCCAAGGCAAAGACATTTCCTTGGTGATACCAATCTCTGCAAGGATATTACATTGGAAAGCAGAGGGATTGCTTTTGATTAACTAATGAAGGGCAGAAGAATATGCATTATTTTGATCTATAAATACTTGGGGAAAAAAACAGTACATGTAGGGAAAGACTGTCTCTGAACTTCTCTTATCTGCCTAAAGGCAAATTGTCCAAGAGGAACTAAGTGTCCTAAAGCCTCTCACTAAAGGAGAGGAAACCAGAAGTCCACACCACACCCAGACAAAGTTTATCTCAAACTATCACATCTCCTAGCTATTCTTCTAAGGATTCATTCATCTTTCCTAAAAGTTAAGTGCTCTTACCTAAGAAGCCTATAGCTACCCTCTTCTTTCCCTGGTAAGATGGTAATTAAGGCCTTGGCTGGATAGTTAGGTTAGTTAGAGTGTCATCCCCAAGCACAGAGGTCACCGGCTTGATCCCTGATCAGGGCACATACAGGAACAGCTTGATGTTCCTGTCTCTCTCTCTTCCTCCCTTGCTGAAATCAATAAATAAAATTTAAAAAAAATTTAAAGATGGTAATTAAGTCTGAATTCCAAGCCACCTCAGAGAGTTACTTTTCTTCCCCCTCGGTATCTCTCCTGTACTGCATATATAAGTGTGGGGGAAAGAAAGTTCTATGGAAAGTAACTTTGGCATATCATTTTTTTTCTATTCCTTAAGTAGAGAACTTTCACCTTTTCACTTAAAGGAAGCACTTTATGGCTTCTCTTAGACATGTCTAAGTTGCCAGTATCACAACCTTGTACTTCAAGGACATGGTTAAGTAACATAAAGATTATTTGAACACAAGCGCTGTGATACCACAACAGTCAGTCTGACTGATAGCTGCATAGCTGCTAAGTGACTGGTGGTCAGGAAGCACATACAGTGACAATACACGAGACAAAGGGATGATTTATGTCCAGGGCAGAATGATGTAGGATGGCGCAAGATTTCATCATGCTGTTCAGAACAGTATTCAATTTAAAATCTAATAATTATTTATTTCTGAAATTTCCCGTTTAATATTCTCAGATCATGGTTGACTGTGAGAAACTAAAACCACGGATAATGGGGGACTATTGTACTCACCTAGGAATAAGTTTCATTGAATCTCTAGATTAAGGTGGTTTCCTTATAAATTCTTATTACATTCTACATATCTCCTTCATTGAATCTACTATGTTAACAATTACATAAAAACTTATGTTTAAATCAGTTTATTCCACTAGAACATATTACCACCAGAAGAGGGGCCAGAACCATTTTCCTCTCCTATGTATTCACAATAACCTGAAGATAGCTGGCAAATCCTCAATAAATACCTATAGAATTAAATAACACTGGGAGATAGTCACAGATTAAGTATGGTCTCTCTTTCAGAACAATTAATATAACTGTGCCCTCATCTCTGCTATCTTTGGTAATTGGTCAAATGCAAGGTTCTGTCTATAACCCACAGTTACCTTATATCAGTGGTTCTTAAACTTTTTGAAGTCGGGGCGCATTTAAAATCCTACAAATAATTGTAGGCGCATTAATATACAAATTTCTGATAAATATGTTATAATAATTAAGTCAAATATTAAAGAAAAAATATAAAGTCCAAGTGTGCTTTTATGGTAATTAAATGAAATAAATATGACAAAATTAAATTTATTATGACATTAAAAAACATTTTTATGTTATATTTTTTTGAGTTATGCTTTTTAAAATTTGTAAAAAAGGGGTTAAAAAATAAAAATGACAAAAAAGTTCTTTATATATATATATATATCTATATATATAGATATATATATAGATAGATAGATATAGATATAGATACATTCTTAGTAAGATTTAGTAAATTTAGCAGGTCCTGGTACAAATCTGTTAAGTTTTTTCATTCTTGTGTTTATGAGAAACATGAGGCTGATGTGTCCTAGCGATTTCTTCAATGTTTGGGCATATATTTGAAAGGCAAACTCTCATTTCCTCATCAATACATTGAAGAATTCCTCTCTTTTTACTCTTAATTGTGTTGAGTGCAGAAAACCCCCACCATACATATCATCTTAACTTTACACCAAACAAAGGATAGAAGAAAATAGCCTCCAGTCTTTCTGGGGAACATGGGGGTAAACGATCCAGCACCACAGCTTAACAGCCTTTTGCAACCTAATTAGGCAAGTGAGGTGGGGGGTTGGGCAGACTGTCAGCTTACAGCCAATTCCCCACACCTCTGTCCCCCCAAAATCCAAACTCCAAAAACCCTGTTGGTTTTTTGGTCCCCAACAGGCACATATTTCTCTGGAATACCATAGGGCACACCTGGAAATCTTCTAGGGCACACCAGTGCGCCCTGGCACACACTTTGAGAACCACTGCCTTATATTCTATCCTTTCCCTACTACCCTATGCTCCTTTCTCACCTGATTCTTCTTTACATAGGTGTCTTATTTCTCAGTGCTCTAGAGAACTCTTGATTTCATTGCAATAATCCTTTTTATATCCTCAACCTAGTTCTAGAATGATTTTTTACCTCTCTGGTCATAACAGAAATTTTGATTCCCCATGGGAATTTGTTTTTCCCTAAGCTTTCTCAAAGTTGATTATGTTCTCAAACTCTATATACAACATGGTCCAGGTAGCGCATAAAGGTAGGCAGAAGAAGGATCCTTTTACATCCTTTTGTACATCATTACTTTCCTATACTCAGGCTAAATCACTCACCCCTGTCTCAAATTACTGCTATCATCTACAGACATCCTAGCTACTCTCCTTCATTCACTGAGCTCTTTGACACTTAGTACTGGTCTTCTTTTTGTTTAATTTCTGTCTGTTTTATAGGTAATTTCAAAGTCCACATATAAAATTAATCCACAACGCCACCAGAAATGTTGGGGACCATCTCCACACAAACAATTTTTATTTACTCTCTAGTCCAATGAACCATCTCTGGACACATGAATGCAAATACTGGTAACACATCTCCACTTGGATATTCATATGTTTATTCAACAAATATTCATTTAGTTCTAGGTGCTCAGGATATAGTGATTAACAAGTTGTGTCAAGTCCTTGCCCTCAAGAAATCTTATATTCTAGCAGGAGAAATCAATAGCAAATAAGAAATGAAAACATTGCTCCTTTTTTTTTTCAGTGAAATAAGAATTAGAATAACAGTCCCACATCTCATCTGTGAGAAGGCCTGCATTCTTGACAGGGCCATAGGGTAAGTCATGGCCCGCTAAGGACATGGACAGCTCCAGAAAATCTTCATCATCTGGGAGTAACCTGAGTTGTTCATGAACTAACAGCTTGTGATGATTGCCCTTGTGTCTCAGGATATCCTTTTCTTTCATTGTCTGGATGCTGTGAGTAACTCTGAGTATCTAGGTTTAAGGAAAAAAAAGAAATATAAATGAATGAGAATTAATAATAACTTTTTAAATTCCATGAATATATTAACACTTTTAATTAAGCTATACATTATATATTAATACATACCATTAACTTATAATTACCAGATAATTTGGTTTGGTTGATTGTGGTATTTTTTTACTGTTTTATTTCAATGTTGAAGAGAGATGAAGTTGCTCTTCCTTGTATTTCCTGGATCATTAATATTTCTTTATTCCTTAAGCTTTATGGCTCCAGAATACTCCAACTACTTGTAATACCTTATGCATAATATTTTGTTTCTTACCTGCAAATCTTTGCATATCTTGTTACTTTTGATCAGAAGGCCCTTTTCACCTCTTTTTAGCCTAAGAAACTCCTATTTTATCAGGATTCAGTTCAGCATCATTCTCTCCAGAAATACTTAAGAATTCCTCTTCTATGCACTCATAAACTTTTACACATTGTATTAAAATGATCTGTGTTTCATCTACAAGATTGCATGCATTTATTCACTCATTATGAAAAGCTTTGTTTGTATTATTATACAGGCATTTATTCAACAAATACTTATTGAGTGCCTACTAGGAACCAGGCACTTGTTTTCAGTGTTCAAGATAAAAGACTGAATTGCTTGTCATCATGAAGGTGGCATTGTTGTGCAAAATTTCAGATGATTAAGTGTTATGAAGTGGGCTAAAGGCGGGTCAGTGACTGGGGGATGGGAAGCAGTGGTGGGATTCAAATAATTTAACATCTGTTCTCTGTCCTAATGGTCATTTTAAGTATAAAAAATGATGGAAAATGACAGAAGATGGCAGCAGAGGAGGTGGATGCACAGACGCCCAACTCCCACCACCAAACTGGAATACAAATCAATTTAGGAAAAATCAGCGTGAAAAACCAACTCTGGACTACAAGAACAGCTCTCAAAAACCAAGGAGCAAAGAAGAAGCCACAACAAACCTGGTAGGGAGTGCCTGAATCTCCCCTGCTTACAGGAATGGAGGGGGGGGTGAGGCTGGGAGCCCGGAGGGGATCTCACTCTAGGGAAAAGAGCAGAAGGTACTGCTCGCAGCCACTTGCCTGGTGACCAGGGAGCGAGGTGTGTTGAAAGGACCAGCTTATCTCCCAAGTGGAAAGGAAAGAGAGAGGGTCAGACTGTGAGGGGCTAAGGAATGCAGGAGATGACCTAAAAAAAAGCTGACTCATTTGTGCTGGAGGTGGCCATAGCTGGGGGAGGGACTGAATTGCTTCTGGATCAGAGATCTCCAGACATCTCTCCAGCTCCAATCAGCGCAACAAGACAAAGCTGAAAACAAGAAGTGGGGAAGAGGGGCAGTAACTCAGGTCTCCATGGAAATCTGAAATACACCTCCCCCTACTGAAGCTGAGAAAACACACTGCCCCCAGACAAATTAGTTGGTGGAAGAGGCCTTCAGAGTCTCAGGTTACACCCATTGCATTCCTGGATACAGTTTCAAGGAAGCCCCCTGCTGAGATCAGTAAACAAGACTATCACCTCTTAAGAAAACAAACAAATCAAGACTTCAAAGCTTCCCAAATCCAAAAGTGGATTACAAATAATAGCTGATACCAACCCAAGAAGATCTAGAAATAACACAACTGAAAACTGGAAGCAGACAACACCAAGCCTAGACTCAACCAGCTCTATAATCAAAACACCCAAACACAGACATAATGAGAAGACAAAAAGTGCAATCCAAATGAAACCACAAGAGACACCTTCAGGAGATGAACCGAGTGATATGGAAATAATCAAACTTCCAGATGCAGAGTTCAAAGTAATGATTGTAAGGATGCTTAGGGATCTTAGAACAACAATGGATGGTCATTATGAACACCTAAATAAAGAAATAGCAAGTATAAAAACGATCAGTCAGAGATGACAAATACAATATCAGAAATAAAGACCACAATGGAAGAAATTAAAAACAGGATAGATAGAGCTGAGGATCGAATCAGCAAGTTGGAGGACAACTGGAATGAAGGCATGAAGGCAGAGAAGAAAAAAGAAACAAGATTCAAAAAGTCTCAGGAAACTCTTAGAGAGCTCTGTGACAACATGAAGAGAAATAACATCTGCATCATAGGGGTTCCTGAAGAAGAAGAAAAAGAACAAGGGATAGAGACTTTGTTCAATCATATCATAGCTGAAAACTTCCCTAAATTAATGCAGGAGAAACTTCTTCTCACAAGTTCAAGAAGCACAGAGGACTCCATTATAGAGAAACCCAAAGAAACTTACACCAAGACACATCATAATTAAAATACCAAAGCTAAGTGATAAAGAGAAAATATTAAAAGCTGCAGGAGAAAAAAAAGCTATCACCTACAAAGGAGCCCCCATAAGGATGACATCAGACTTCTCAACAGAAACACTTGAGGCCAGAAGGGAATGGCAACAAATATTCAAAGTAATGCAGAACAAGAACATACAACCAAGACTACTTTATCAAGCAAGGCTATCATTTAAAATCAAAGGAGAAATAAAAAGCTTCCCAGACAAAAAATAACTAAAGGAATTCATTACAACTAAACCAATGCTGCAGGAAATGTTAAGGGGCCTGTTGTAAACAGATCAAAGAGGGGAAAAGATCTGTTTTGTAGCAAAAAAGGAATACAGCTTTAAAGAATAAAATGGCAATAAACAACTACATATCAATAATAGCCTTAAATGTAAATGGATTAAATGATCCAATCAAAAGACATAGGGTACCTGTGTGGATAAGAAAACAGGACCCGTACATATGCTGTTTACAAGAGACACACCTTAGAACAAAAGATACACATAGCTTGAAGGTAAAGGATGGAAAAAAATGTTTCATGCAAATGGGAATGAAAAAAAAGCTGGGGTAGCAATACTTATATCAGACAAATTGGACTTTAAAACAAAGGATATAGTAAGAGATAAAGAAGGCCACTATATAATGATAAAGGGAGTAATCCAACAGGAAGATATAACTATTATAAATATCTATGCACCTAATATAGGAGTACCTAAATATACAAAGCAGACTTTGATGGAAGTAAAGGGCAAGATCAACAGCAATACTATAATAGTAGGGGATTTCAATACCCCACTAAATCACTAGATAGCTCCTCAAGAAAGAAAATTAACAAAGAAACAGCAGACTTATTGGACACACTAAATCAACTCGATTTAATAGATATCTTCAGAACCTTTCATCCTAAAGCAGCAGAATATACATTCTTTTCAAGTGCTCATGGTACATTCTCTAGGATAGACCACATGTTAGGGCACACAAGTGGTCTCAACAAATATAAGAAGATTGAAATCATATCAAGCAATTTCTCCAATCACAACGGCATGAAACTAGAAATGAACCACAACAGAAAAGCTCAAAAATTCTCAAACACATGGAAACTAAATAGCAGGTTGTTAGATAATGAATGGATTAAGAATGAGATCAAAGAAGAAATAAAAAAATTCCTAGAAATGAATGACAATGAGCATACAACAACTCAAAATTTATGGGACACAGCAAAAGCAGTACTGAGAGGAAAGTTCATAGCACTACAGGCACACTTTAAGAAGCTAGAAAAAGCTCAAATAAACAACTTAACCCTGCATCTAAAAGAACTAGGAAAAAGAACAGCAAGTAAAGCCCAAATGTAGTAGAAGGAAGGAAATAATAAAGATCAGAGCAGAAATAAATGACATAGAAGCTAAAGAAAAAATACAGAGGATCAATGAAACTAGGAGCTGGTTCTTTGAAAAGGTAAACAAGATTGATGAACTTTTAACTAGAATCATCAAGAAAAAGAGAGAGAGGACTCAAATAAATAAAATTAGAAATGAAAGTGAAGAAATAACAACTGACACAACAGAAATACAAAATATTGTAAGAAAATACTATGAAGAACTGTATGCCAAAAAACTAGACAACCTAGATGAAATGGACAAATTTCTTGAAACATACAATCTTCCAAAAATCAATCTGGAAGAATCAGAAAACCTAAACAGACCAATTACACCAAATGAGATCAAAACAGTTATCAAAAAACTCCCAACTAAGAAAAGTCCGGGGTCTGATGGCTTCACAACTGAATTCTACCAAATATTCAAAGAAGAACTAATGCCTATCCTTCTCAAACTATTTCAAAAAATTCATAAGGAAGGAAGACTTCCAAGCTCCTTTTATGAAGCGAGCATAATTCTGATTCCAAAACCAGGCAAAGACAAGACAAAGAAAGAAAATTATAGACCAATATCTCTGATGAATATAGATGCTAAAATCCTCAACAAAATATTAGCAAACCGGATCCAACAATATATGGAAAAAATCATACACCATGATCAAGTGGGATTTATTCTGGGGAGGCAAGGCTGGTACAATATTCGTAAATCAATCAATGTGAGTCATCACATAAACAAAAAGAAGGAGAAAAACTATATGATAATTTCAACAGATGCAGAAAAAGCATTTGATAAAATCCAGCACCCATTTGTGATCAAAACTCTCAGCAAAGTGGGAATACAGGGAACATACCTCAACATGATAAAAGCCATCTATGAAAAACCCACAGCCAACATCATACTCAATGGGCAAAAATTAAAAGCAATACCCTTAAGATCAGGAACAAGGCAGGGGTGCCCCCTTTCACCACTCTTATTTATCATAGTCCTGCAAGTCCTAGCCACAGCAATCAGACAAGAAGAAGAAATAAAAGGCATTCAAGTTGGAAAAGAAGAAGT
This sequence comes from Saccopteryx bilineata, assembly GCF_036850765.1. Taxonomy (NCBI): domain Eukaryota; kingdom Metazoa; phylum Chordata; class Mammalia; order Chiroptera; family Emballonuridae; genus Saccopteryx; species Saccopteryx bilineata. The sequence goes on from NC_089492.1 coordinate 232,964,397, forward strand.
AAAACTATCATTATTTGCAGATGATAAGATATTGTATTTAGAAAACCCTAAAGTCTCAGTCAAAAAACTACTGGACCTGATAAATGAATTCAGCATAGTGGCAAGATATAAAATCAATACTCAGAAATCAGAGGCATTTTTATACGCCAACAATGAACAGTCAGAAAGAGAAATTAAGGAAATAATCTCCTTCATTATTACAACCAAAAAAATAAAGTACCTAGGAGTAAACTTAACCAAGGAGACTAAAGATTTGTACTCAGAAAATTACAAAGCATTGATAAAAGAAATCAAGGAAGATACAAACAAGTGGAAGCATATACTGTGCTCATGGTTAGGAAGAATAAACATCATTAAAATGTTTATATTACCCAAAGCAATCTATAAATTCAATGCAATACCAATTAAAATACCAATGACATACTTCAAAGATATAGATCACATATTCCAAAAATTTATATGAAACCAATAAAGAACACGAATAGCCTCAGCAATCTTAAAAAAGAAGAATAAAGTGGGAGGTATCACACTTCCTGATACCAAGTTATACTACAAGGCCATTGTACTCAAAACAGCCTGGTACTGGCATAAGAACAGGCATATAGATCAATGGAACAGAACAGAGAACCTAGAAATAAACCCACAGTACTATGGACAACTGATATTTGACAAAGGAGGTAAGGAAATACAATGGAGTAAAGACAGCCTCTTTAACAAATGGTGTTGGGAAAATTGGACAGCTACCTGCAAAAAAAAATGAAACTAGATCATCAGCTTATACCACTCACAAAAATAAATTCAAAATGGATAAAAGACTTAAATGTAGGCCATGAAACCATAAGCATCTTAGAAGAAAACATAGGCAGTAAGCTCTCCGACATCTCTCGGAGCAATGTATTTGCTGATTTATCTCCACGGGGAAGTGAAATAAAAGACAGGATAAACAAATGGGACTATATCAAACTAAAAATCTTTTGCACAGCTAAAGACAATAAGAACAGAAAAGACAAACTACACAATGGGAAAACATATTTGACAATAGGTCTGATAAGGGGTTAATAACCAAAATTTATAAAGAACTTGTAAATCTCAACACCAGGAAGACAAACAATCCAATCAAAAAATGGGCAAAAGAGATGAATAGACACTTCTCCAAAGAGGACATACAGATGGCCAATAGGCATATGAAAAAATGCTCAACATCACTAATCATTAGAGAAATGCAAATTAAAACCACAATGAAATATCACTCACACCAGCCAGAATGGCGCTCATCAACCAAACAACACAGAATAAGTGCTGCCGAGGATGTGGAGAAAAGGGAACCCTCCTGCACTGCTGGTGGAAATGCAGACTGGTGCAGCCACTGTGGAAAACAGTATGGAGATTCCTCAAAAAACTAAAAATCGAACCGCCTTTTGACCCAGCTATCCCACTTTTAGGAATACACCCCAAGAATACCATAGAACGGCTCCAAAAGGAGATATGCACCCCCATGTTTGTGGCAGCATTGTTCACAATAGCGAAGATCTGGAAACAGCCCAAGTGTCCATCAGAGGACAAGTGGATTAAAAAGCTTTGGTACATATATACTATGGAATACTACTCAGCCATAAGAAATGATGACATCGGATCATTTACAATAACATGGATGGACCTTGATAACATTATACGGAATGAAATAAGTATATCAGAAAAAACTAAGAACTATATGAATTCATACATAGATGGGACATAAAAATGAGACTCAGAGACATGAACAAGAATGTGATAGCAACGGGGGTGGGGGGTGGGGGGGGAGGGGGGATGGGGCGAGGAAGGAGAGAGGGAGTGGGGGAGGGGAAGGGCACGGAGAAGGCCAGATAGAGGTTGACAGAAGACAATTTGACTTTGGGGGAGGGGTATACAGCACAATCAAATGTCAAAATAATCTGGAGATATTTTCTCTCAACATATGTACCCTGATTTATCAATGTCACTGCATTAAATTTAATAATAATAATTTTAAAAAGTTACTTCTAAAAAAAAAAGAAAAGAAAAAAATGATGTACCAAAAGGTAGTTTATTATTTCATGCATTTAATACTTAAATAAGAACAATAAAAGAGGTTACCAAAACTAGATTATAAGTGTTTTAAAGTATTAATAAAAAATATTAAATAATACCTAACTAACAAAAAACTATAAAACAATTATTTAAGATATTTCTGCCTGACCAGGTGGTGGCGCAGTGGATAGAGCATCGGACTGGGATGCGGATGACCCAGGTTTGAGACCCTGAGGTCACCAGCTTGAGTGCCGGCTCATCTGGTTTGAGCAAAGCTCACCAGCTTGGACCCAAGGTCGCTGGCTTGAGCAAGGGGTCACTCGGTCTGCTGAAGGCCCACGGTCAAGGCACATATGAGAAAGCAACCAGTGAACAACTAAGGTGTCGCAACAAAAAACTGATGATTGATGCTTCTCATTTCTCTTCGTTCCTGTGTGTCTGTCCCTCTCTCTGACTCTCTCTCTGTGTCTGTAAAAAAAAAAAAAAAAAAAGATATTTCCATATTGCTTTTTGGTTGGTGTCCTCACTTGCAATTTTTTTCACTTGTGGACGGAATGAACATTACTGTAGGCACTTAGAATACGCTGTTGCGCTGATGAACATTAAAAAAGAGTAAGAATGTAAATTTGTGATTTGCACATTGGGCAGATGTCCAGGTGCCCACCTTAGAAAGAACATTGATTATAAGTGCCATTTTAACAACTGGTTTGCCAAACTCCACAAAAAATTAGATATCAGTTGTGCCAAACTGGTATGAACCAGCTAAATCTCACCATTGATGGGAAGTCTGTAATAGATAGGGTGGTCAGAAAAGACATCTTTGAGAAGATGATGTTTGAGAAGAGATACGGGCAGGAGAAAATATGATGTAGGTGGAGGGGCCTGAACAAGGCAGGAAATGGTAAGGATGAGGCTATTATGTTGCCAGTAGCCAGATTATGTAGGCCCTCATCGGAGTTCGGATTTTATTCTAAGTGAGATAGTGACTGGGGGTTTTGGCAACTTGATCTAATGGTTTAAAAACATTGCTCTATTAGCTGTATCAAAAAAAGACCAGAGAGAGACAAGCAGAAAAGCTGAGTGTCTAGATATGACACCCAGTACTAAGGATGCAACAGTGGGCAAGAGAGAGACTTACAGGGGGGCACACAGGAGAGGGATGAACAACACGGATTTGAGCAATTCTACCTGGTCACCCACCTCATGCTCTGAGACCTTAGGCAATATTTATTATTTCTGTGCTTCAGTTTCTTTCTATATAAGAATAAGGTTTCTATAAATATTAAATGAGTTAAAACATTTTAAGTGCTTAGACTCAGTGCCTGGCACAAAATAAGTTCAGTAAAATGTTAGCTATAAGCATTATAGACCAGAGAGGAGGTCACAGATATATCAGACGGCATTGAAATTGATCGTTTATAAGAGCTACAGTGAACATTAGTACAAAGTGCTAAGGAAACTCACAGGAGGAGTTTCCACTTAGTCCTGGGAAGTTAGTAAGAGATTAGGCACAGAGTAAGTACACAAATAAATACTTATTGTGGTCAAATTATATGGTATTTCTTTTTCAGATGGATCTTTTGGGTATTCATTTTGATTCTGGACAATACTATTACTGGTACACAAGAGTCATTAATCTCTGGGTTAATTGTTATAGTATAAGTCATCTGCACTTTTTTAGTATTTTTTATTAGTATTTTCTCTTAGGATCTTATACATTAATTTAAGCCTAGTTATTCTTCTAGAAAAAAAAGGTTATTCCTTGGTAACAAATAGATACTAAGAATGATACAATGGTCCCTACAGATTACAGAGTTGTGGATCTACACCACAAGTTTACTAAATGTACCCCCCACCTTTGGCCTGAATGCATCATTGTCTGCCCTGATTTATTAGCCATGAGTCATTACAGCGCAAGAGCATCTTACAGATCATAAATAGGAATAAAGTGGACTAAAGAAAATGGCCTTGTAAGAAAATGTAGTGAATGACTTTGTGTAATTACTAAAATACCACCACAGGAGGGCCCATTGACTTTTCATGAGTGCAGTGTGTTCAGAAAAAAGACCTCTAAGCCTTGTGACTCTCAAGGACAAACATATAAAGATGAATCACTTTCCAGTTTTCATCAGTGAATCATGGTTGAGATCACCACTATTTAATTTGGTCTTTTCAAATGTGTGAGTCACCAAACAAGTCTCTGCATTCTAAATTAGAAGGAGAACAGATCTCATGATGTTCTGTCAGGTAGTTCTAAGGGGTCTTTTTTACTGGAACCCAAGCAGTTTGCCTGAACTGAAAAAATGGGCACTGTATATCAGATGTATTCCAAACAGCCAGTTCAAACCTATCCAAGCAGGTATGTGGTAACTGGCTCAATAGAGTCACATCCTGAAGTTAGAGGGTAAGGAGAATCTGCCACGGATATAAGTAGTGCACGTAATAGCTCTGCTGAAACCATGAGATCCAGAGACGCTCTCAGGCATGGGAACCCTACTAACAAAGTTCAGGTATTTCCTTTCTTATTAAAGTTGTTAGCACTTATTTACAATGGTCTCTTCTAATCCAAGTCACGCTGTCATGCTGGGATAGCTACATAGTCACATGGATAATTTACCTGATTCTCCAACCTCTGATTCTTTAACCTCCCTAGTGCTAATGACCCTCATCTCAAATCTCCCTTTTCTATCCCTCATTTCTCATCACCCATACTCCCACGTCTATCCTAGATTGCTATGGTCCTGTCATTACTTGAAACAATTCCCTCTCTTCAAGCTTAAATTGAGACACTTCACTCACTGCAAACTTCCTTTCAAGTCTCTCATTCTGTCATTGACATTCTATCATTTCGTCAACCTCATCATGACTTCCAGATACCCCCTTTTTCTCTCAATATCAGCCCCTCTTGTCTTCTTTACAATAATAGTTGCTACAGCAGTAATAAAAGCAGAAACAAGTAACAGCAATAGTGACTAATATTTAATAAATTCTTAGTTTATGCCAGACACCATAATAAGCATTTTTGTGACTTACATCATTTTAATTCTTAGGACTACTCTGTGAACTAGGTGTTGAGGGTCTTTTAAAAAAAAAAAAAAAAAGTGAAACGACTTGTTCCTAATCTCACCCATCCATTAGATTTTCTGCTTGATTGACTACCAAAGTTAGGCCTCCGAAAACCTGCTTACATGGCTGGACATTCGTAGTCAAATATTCCATTACTGATAACACAAATCATTACTCATATCTGGTTGAGAGTGTTTTATTCATTGCCTTGTAGAACACCAGGCATTGAATGTATGGAAGTACTTAGGTTAAGGTACTGTAAAATAAATTTATATTCAGATGATAAATTATAATAAAATAAAGATGCTTCCTGTATCTGTGATTGCTTGATGAACAACAATCACCATATCTCAGAAGCATACAACATTAAGCATTTACTTCTCCTAATTGGTTGATGGAGGGATTGGCTAATCTAGGCTGGGATCAGCTGGCTGGCTCTCCCATGAGTATTTCTTCTAGATCCCAGCTAAAGGAGCAATAGCTGGGTCTCAACAGCAGAAGAAATTCTCATGGCAACAGCTGAAGCACAAAATGGCAAGTTTAACTTCTTAAGCACACATTAAGCCTCTGCTTATATCACATCTGTTAACTCCCATTGGCCACAACAAATCACATAGCTAAATATATACAAGGTCAGGAGTATAAGAGGTACATTTTGCCCAGCTGAGGCCAAAGCAAGTCATGGAGAGTGAACATCAATTGAGCAGGAGGAGAGCACTTTTCCTATGTAGTCATGAGGGTAAATATTTTAAACAGTAATAATACTTGTAATGTTTCCTTTCAGAGGGCATCTGACACTACACCTCGTCTTGGGTTACACTGATTTAGCTCCAATAAACTGTAGCATTCGTTCTTTAATCAAGCATTCAATAAATCTTTAAAATCAATAAAACAATTAATTGAGGGGTTATTATATATCTAAATTTATTCTCTGAAAGGAATAATCCTGTCCTTGAAGAATAAATGATCTAAATGGGGACTCAGAAAATAAACTTATTTTGTTTATTTAAGTTGAATATTCTCTCCACTTTTTTCTGAAAGTAGTTGCTTGCCATTCTTATGAAATATTTATATTCAGCTATTTGGTTACTGGAGATATTTATTTTTTTAAATCACTAACTAGGACATTTTTTACCAAGTACATTTATTAATAATAAATTTTCTTAGTAAAAAAAAATGAAACACTTTAAACAGTATATTTCTTTTCTTTTTTTTTATTCATTTTAGAGAGGAGAGGGAGAGACAGAGAGAGAGAAGGGAGGGAGGAGCTGGAAGCATCAACTCCCATATGTGCCTTGACCAGGCAAGCCCAGGGTTTTGAACCGGCGACCTCAGCATTTCCAGGTCGACGCTTTATCCACTGTGCCACCATAGGTCAGGCTAAACAGTATATTTCTTTATTTTTAACCTATAACTTTAATATGGTACATTTGTTGAAATTAGTTAAAATATTGATACATTATTACTAATGAAAGTCTCTTTTATAATGAAATGTTCTCAGTTTTTCTCTAATGTCCTTTTCCTGGTGCAGTAATCCATCCAGGATACCACATTTCATTACTTAAGCTTCTCTTGACCAGGGTAGTTTCTCTGATTTGTCTTGTTTTTAATGATTTTGACATTACTTGATAAATACAGATCGAGTATTTTGTGTAATGTCCCTCTACTTGGATTTGATAAATATTTTTCTTATGATTAGACTGGGGTGATGTGCTTTGAGGAGGAAAACCACAAAAGTAAAGTGTCATTTTTATCTCATCAGAATACATACTGCCAACATGACTTATCACTGTTGATGTTGACCTAGACCAGCTGACTGAGGGGATGTTTGTCAGATTTCTCCAGTATGAAGTTACTCTTTTACCCCTTCTTTCCATACTGTATATGATGTCAGTATATATAGATCAGCGCTAAGGAGTAGGGAGTCAGGTTCTACCTTTTTGTAGGCAGAGAATCTACATAAATTATTTAAAATTCTATGTGAATGCTTTGTCTCTTCTCCCCTGTTTACTATTTATTCAATATTTATATCAGTATGAACTTATGAATACGTATTTTATCATTTGAGTTTGAACCAATGGCACTTTTGCTCATTTTGTTGCTCAGTTAGGTCCTGCTTTGATTATTGAGAGCCCTTTTATTTGGCTCCTGGTGTCCCTTAGACATAGCTCCAATGTCATGGGTGTTTGTTTGTTTTTGAGCACTTCCTTGCTTTCTGGCATAGTAAGATGTTCCATGCTCATCTTGCATATTTTCTGTCCCAGTCCTAGAATTGACTATTTCTCCATGGAGCCCTGGTTCCTTTTATTGGAGAATGGTATTAGAAGCTAAGGTCTGGATGCTAAGTGTGCTCATTGAGGCTAAAGTGTTACTGCTTCTAGTCCAGCTCTGCTAACCTGTGCAACTACATGTTTCCAGATATAAACGTCTGCATTGATAGTAAGTTAAACGTGAGTTCGTACTAATGTCCCAAACTGTAACCCGTTTCCACTCGAATATTTTAGCCCCCTCTTTTTGCTTAATTGTGAAGTTTTACTGCAATAGCAAGACATCAGCTGATATCTGACTGCCATCACATAACATCAATTTACTTAATTGTTTAATTCCAGATAGCAGTATCAGAACTGTTAAACTATACACCCGTGGGAAAGTACTTCATCAACTAGTAACAGTGCTATGCATAGTTTCTTCTGTCACTAGTTTTTTTGGTCATAATGAGACTCCACTCATTTCCAAAATTACTTAGTTCAGTATCTCTTACCCCAAACCCTCTCAATGAAGTTGTTTTATACATTTCTATTACAAACAGACCATTTTATCATTTACCGAATTTAGGCCTGGGACTTCCCCAACCTTCCACATAACTTTTTATTTGCATAATTAACGTTCACTCTTTTTGCTCTAAAAGTTTGGACAACTGTAGTGTCACATATCCACAATTACATTATCATCCAGAATCCTTCCCACATTCTTAAAAAATCCTGTACTTCGCCTATTGAACCTTTTCCCACCTATCACCACCTCCTGCCAAATGCTGAAAATCACTGATCTTTTTACTGCCTCTGTAGTTTTGCCATTTCCAGACTGTCATATAAGTAGAATCATAGAGTATTAACCTTTTAAAACTGGCTTATTTCACTTAGCAAAAGGAATTTTAAATTTATGATGCTTTTTTATGGCTTTGTATTTTTTATCACTGAATAACATTCCATTCTGTGGATGTGCCACAGTTTATATATTTGTCTACCAAAGGACATTTTGATTGCTTCCAGACTTTGGCTTATAAATGAAGTTACTATAAATATTCATGCACAGGTTTTATGTGGACATACATCTGCAAATCAGTTAATACCTAGAAGCACAACTGCTGAATCCATCATAAAAGTGTTCAGTTTTGTGAGAAACTGCCAAACTGTCTTCCAAAGTATTTGTATCATTTTACATTTGCACTAGCAATAAAAGCAAGTTCATGTTCCATCTTTACCAGGAACTGCTATTGTTAGTTTTTCTGATTTTGGCCATTCTAATATAAGTTTTTCTCATGCTTTTACTTTTAATTTATTTGTTAAAATTTTATTTGGATCTGTTTACTTTTATATTTCATGTATATTTTGTTTTTTGTTCACCCTTTACTGCCTTTACTGTATTACAGATTTTCTAGTACACTATTTAAGTTTATTTTTAGGATGCTATCATGGACTGAGTGTTTGTGTTCTCCCAAAGTGCATATGTTGAAGCCCTGTCTTTTGCTGTGATGGTATTTGGAGATGGGGTCTTTGTGTGGTACTTAGGCTTAGATGAGGCCATGTGGATGGGGCCTGCATAATGGGATTTGTGTCCTCATAAGAAGAGGAAGAGAGATCAGAGCTCCCTTTCTCTGTTCCATGTGTGGACACAGCAAGAAGGCTACCATCTGTAAACCAGAAACAGGGTCCTCACTGGAAACTGAATCTGCCAGCAACTTGATTTTGTACTTCTCATTCTATAATATTGAATGATAAGTGTTTGTTATTTAAGAAACTCAGTTTATGGTATTTTGTTATGGTAGGCTAAGCAGAAAAACACAGATGCCTTTTACTATATATATTTTACTTATTTTGGGGCATAATTTCTTAAATATTTTCTTCCGCCTTTCTCTCTTCTAATTCTGTGACACTTACGTTGGATTATTTCATGATGTCCTTCAAGTGTGTGAGACTGTTCATTTTCCTTTTTTCTTTTTGTAATTTCTTATCATTTTTTATCTATCTTCAATTTCACCTGCTGAAATCTGCTTTGAGCCTCTCTGGTGAATCTTTCACTTCAATTATTCTACTTTTAAGCTTAATAATTTCTATTTGATTTTTTAAATAATATTTATCTCTTTACCAATGTTCTGTATATGAATGGTTGCTATTATCTTTCTTTTATTTATTTAGATATCATTTCCTTTATTTAAACAAGTTTATAGTAATTGCTTTGAAGTCTTACTCTGCTATGTCCAATAACAGAACCCCTCAGAAATATTTTTTTATTGATTGCTTTTGTAGGAGAGGCAAAAACCTTATCTATACTTTTTAAAGTCCCTGGATGAGACTGAGAAGTAAATTGACATAAGACATATTAAGAAGACAACTTACTTGATCATCTTACTCGATGATGTCAAAGTAATGGCAGTGTGAGAAATACCCTTGATCCCCCCTCTTCAAATTTCAACAAATTGAACAGCTATAACTCAGTGAAGGAACACCAGCTGGGGTCACAGGCTTGCCTGAAAGATCCACACACCCAACCAACTAAAGGTGAGAAGGGTAAAAAACGGGAGCAGAAGGTAAGAAGCACCCACGGTTGGGGAGAGATGAGAGAGGCTGGGACTGCCTGGGCTTTCATCTGTCAGGGCTCCAGAGATCAAGAAAGCTATGAATGATTGGGTTTCCTTCTGCCAAAAGAACAGAGAGATTGGAGGGAATTTGGTGTGACACTGAACCAAAGTGGCAGAGTATGGGGGTCACCTCCAATGCTCCCATGGTATGCCTGCAGCCTGCATTCAAAGAGACACAAAAATGCAAAGTGCGGTTCCTCAGTTTCTGAGATATGGCCTTGCTCCCCTCACAGGTACAGAAAGTGACTTTTGGACATACCCAAAAGTTGAAGAACAGAGGTGCTCTGTAACTGGTCCCCTACTCTGTTGGGATGCAGAGAGGAACACCCCGAGGCCTAAGATCACCATTGCTAAAGCCATGAAGCTCTCACAAGTCCCACCCATCATTGCAACTGTAGGCTCATCTCCACCTTTGAGCCAGCAGCTTCTCAGCAGAATTCAGCATGGGATTTTACAGAGCTAAAAGTTGTAATCCAGCACCACCTACTTGAAAAAAGATAGAAAAACCTCTCAAATTTTTTTCTAATTTTTTCTTTAGGTTTTTGTTGTTCTTTTATTTGTTTTTGATTGCTAAGGGTTTTTTGTTTTCATTCTTGTTTTTTGTGGGTTTTTCCCTTTAATTTTAATTTTATTTAATTTTAAATTTATTTTTATCTTTATTTTGTTGTTTTTTGCTTGATTTCTTAACAATACTACTCTCAAATGCCCTCAAGGCATCAAAAAAAAGAAAAAAGGAATACTGTAACTAACAAAGAGACACAGTTCAGAAAAAAAATAAAAGATCTACAGAAAATTATCTCAATCACATGGAAACCTTGGAGTTAAACAATAGAGAATTCAAAATTGAAGTTCTGAAAATACTCAATGATATGCAAAAAAAACACTGACAGGCAACTTAATGAGCTCAAAAAACAAAACAAATGCCTCACCAAGGAGATTGAAACTTTAAAAATAGAAATGAAAAACTCAATACATGAATTGAAAAATAAGCTAGCAAGTTTAGCTAATAGAACAGGCCAGAAAGAGGAGAGAATCAGTGATATTGAAAACAAGCAACTAGAGATGATACAGAGGGAAAAAAAGAGAGACTCAAGAATTTTAAAAAATGAGAGTGCTACAAGAATTATGACTCCATCAGAAAAAGCAATACAGCTAGTGCTCGACTTACGACCATGATTGGTTCCGACAGACTGGTCGTAACATGATTTGTTTGTAAGTTGAGTAGGCTATATGTATAGTACTGTAAAATGACGTTATAAGTCATATTTTATCATAATTTTCTTTTATTATTGTTATATATCATAATTTTTTTGTTTATTTTATGCCACTTGTATCATCTCTACACCATTTTGTTTCTTATTTTTACATTCATCAGGTTTAACTAAACACTGCATTACCAGTACAACTGGTTTAATATTTGCAAAGACAATTTCCTCTTGCTAGACATCTTGGGAGGGGTTTGATGAAAAATGTCCAAGACACAAAACACAAATTGCTGTACCGAGTCTGGGATAACAGTTGAAATGGTGCACGCGGAGATGGTAGTGCAGCCAGAAGCTGGTCTGCACTGTTGTACACCCAGCTGGGCAATGCTTGCACTGCCTGATGCGGAGCAGTCATGGCTAGCGATTATGGTCAAAAAGTCAGATGGTCGTAAATTGAATAGGTCGTAAGTCAATCGATATTTGTATAAGAATAATGGATATTAAAGAAAAAGAAGAGAGGGAGAAAGGAATGGAGAGCCTCATCAAACAAATAATTGATAAGAAATCCCGAGCCTATGGGAAGAGTTAGATCCTCAAATCCAAAAAGCAAACAGATGTCTAGTTATCTCAACCCAAACAGACTTCCAAGCACATTGTAATAAAAATGTCAAAAATCAATCACAAATAAAGAATCCTCAAGGGAGGTAGGATAAAAAAGAAGTTAATGTATAAAGGAAAGCCCATCAGGTTATCAACAGACTTCTCAAGCAGAAATTCTACAAGCCAGAAAAGAGTGGACCCAAACATTCAGTAAACAAAACAAGACATAGAAACAACTAAAGTGTTCCCTGATAGCTTAACCAGGGGGTGGCACAGTGGATAGAGCATCAGTCTGGGACATGGAGGACGCAGGTTCAAAACCTTAAGGTCACTGGCTTGAGCACGAGCTCATCCGGCTTGACCGTGGGCTCACCAGCTTGAGCGTGAGCTTGCTGGCTGAAACTTAAAATCATAGACATGACCCCAAGGTCACTGGCTGGAGCTTAATATCATAGACATGACCCCAAGGTCACTGGCTTGAGCCCAAGGTCATTGGTTTAAGCAAAGGGTCACCCCCAGACAAGGCACATATGAGAAAGCAATCAATGAATAACTAAGGTGCCGCAATGAAGAACTGATGCTTCTCATCTCCCTTCTTGTCTGTCTGTCCCTATCTGTTCATCTATCTTTCTCTCTTGCTAAAAAATAAAAAAAAAAAAAGTGTCCCCTGATAGAGGATTGGATAGAGAAGATGTTGTACATCTTCCATAGAGTGGAATACTACTAATCCATAAGAAATGATGACATAGTGCCATTTATGACAACATGGATGGACCTTGGGAATATTATACCAAGTAAAATAAATAAATCATAAAAAACTAAGAACTATATGATTTTATTATAGGTTGGATATAAAATTGAGACTCATGGACATAAATGCAATTTAAGTGGTTACCAGGGAGAGGGGGGCATGAGGGAGGGGAAAAAGAGAAACAAATATACAGTAATGGAAAATGATTTGACTTTGGAGGATGAGCACACAATGCAGTCAACAGTTCATATGCTATAGAGATGTTCAACTGAAACCTATGTACTCTTATTGATCAACGTTACCTTGTTAAATTTAATTTCAAAAGAGAAAAAAAGACACTAATGAAGAAAGCTTTACATGACATGGGAGCCTTCATAAGAAAATGAAGACTTAAAAAAATGACAAAATCTAAATGCTTATATATTGGGTTGAACAAAAAGTAACAATTGTGGAAATGTAATTAAAATAAATGAAGAGACTAAAGAAAGATAAGAGGATTTTTTTGTGGATTTATTTATTTATTTATTTATTCATTCATTCATTCATTTTTGCCTGACCAGTTTGTGGTGCAGTGGATAGAGTGCTGACCAGGACACAGAGGTCCCAGGTTTGAAACCCTGAGATCACCGGCTTGAGCGCGGGCTCACCAGCTTGAGCTCAGAGTCGCTAGCTTGAGTAGGGTGTCACTTGTTCTGCTGCAGCCACCTCGTCTGAGCATATGTGAGAAAACAATCAATGAACAACTAAAAAGACTAAAGAGCCACAATTAATTGATGCTTCTCATCTCTCTCCTTCCTGTCTGTCTATCCCTTTCTGTCTCTGTCACCCCCCAAAAAAATAACAGTTTTTTTGTTTTTGTTTTTTTAATCAAGGTCTGTTAATACAGAATTTTCTTGGTCTTGACTCCTATTTCTGGCAATAAGAATGTTCCTTTCCTCCTAGCATAGGGAGTTTTCAGAAAGGAAAGGATGAATCAAATGCCTTTCTTGCACCTGCTGATTTTAAGTGCCTTTACCTCAAAATAACCAATATGCTTATGTATGGTCAAATTTTCTTGGGGTATACATTTTGCATATAATTTTTAAAATTAGAAATTGTTAATAATATATTTTAACAACTCGGGATTCTTGTCAACTCCAGGGGTAGTTGTTTTGCTGATTTTTTTTGTTTCTTTAATGACATGCCTGAATTAACTCTGTAGAATCTGTGCAGTCAGTGATATCGCTGCTCAGGGTTTTGTAAAAACGTATCTATGTTTTGTTTTTAAACCTGACTCCCTAGAGGTCAGCATAGCCTATTGGTCAGCCAATGATTGATTAGATGTTGTGCATAAACATCTTGAACCAGTAGGACCTCTCCCCTTTGCCAATGGAGCTATGTGTTGTTGTTTTTTTTTCTTTGTTTTTTTTTTTTCACCTTTCCGAAGCTGGAAACAGGGAGAGACAGCCAGACAGACTCCCGCATGCGCCCGACCGGGATCCACCCGGCACGCCCACCAGGGGCGACGCTCTGCCCACCAGGGGGCGATGCTCTGCCCCTCCGGGGCGCCGCCATGCCGCAACCAGAGCCACTCTAGCGCCTGGGGCAGAGGCCACAGAGCCATCCCCAGCGCCCGGGCCATCCCTGCTCCAATGGAGCCCCGGCTGCGGGAGGGGAAGAGAGAGACAGAGAGGAAAGCGCGGCGGAGGGGTGGAGAAGCAAATGGGCGCCTCTCCTGTGTGCCCTGGCCGGGAATCGAACCCGGGTCCTCCGCACGCTAGGCCGACGCTCTACCGCTGAGCCAACCGGCCAGGGCCTGGAGCTATGTGTTTTTAAGGAATAAAATCAAAGTGCAAGCAGTTTACAAGTCTGTTCTATCTTATTCTTTCTGCTACTCAAGGCTTCACATTCATCATGGAAATGTAAACAACTAGAGATCTATCTGATTTTCTTCTGTGCATATATATATTCTCAAACATGTACACTCTCTTTTAAATCACTAGGACTGAGTGAACACATACAAAAGCCAACTATCACTATCTCAATATCTGGATTTCCCTTTCAATTTCCTGGCTGGTCTGTCAGTCTGTTGCTTGCCCAAGTAGTTTTGAGACCTCGGGCTAATGGGAATATTGGCCTCCTTAAATTATTTTCTATTATTCCTAGATTTCCCTGTCATCATTTTTGACAATGCCCTAAGGTATCCTGTGCTCCACTCCAAAGCAAATTAGACTTCTCTAGTAAGGAGGCTTACAGGGCTCATAGCCTGCCATGCCCCAGTGAAATTACTGAACTGCAAAGATGGCTCAGGAATGGCAGAAACCCTAGAATAAAATGCCACCGACTCCCACTTTGATTATACTGATGCTTAGTTTTTCTTGAATAAATCTTGTCAGTTAGATAGATGCCTTTGGTCAATTTCTGAAATCCTGAAATGGTTGTTTTTGACAGTTTTCTCTTGTTTTATAGTTGGTTTTGGTGGGGAGAGAATTTGTGTAACTCCTTACTCAACCATTTCAGAAGTCCCACCTTAAGTCAAAATGTTTGCTTTGGGACAGAAATTACTGTAATGTTTCATTATGAAATATAAAAAATGAAAAATGTAGGCAAGATTTATGAACAAAATTATAAATGAAATATATCACATTTTTAAATAAAAAGATTCACTATCAAAAAAACAAAACTATATCAATCCAATGTAATTCCAGTTAAAATATCAGTGGGATTTTTGATAGAACTTGATTAGACAGTGTAGTTACTGGCACAGGGACAAGCCAATGGTTAGAGATCCCACAAACAGAAGGTGATAGGCAAAATTCTAAAAATTACTCCCAGTGATTATTGCCCTTATATGACATCTGCCCCTTTGATTGAGGTGGAATGTGATAAAATATGCTTCTCACAGTTATGTTGCATTATATGGAAATATGGAGATTATCTGGGTAAAGCACATCTAAGCAAATAAGCCCTTTAAAAGCAGAGAATTTTCTCTGGCTGGTGGAAGAAGAACTCATAGATTAGAAACATGAGAGAATTTGATCTGTTGTTGCTGGCTTTGAATGTGGAGAGGGCCACATGGAAAACAGGTGGCCCTGAGTTGCTGAGAGTGACCCCAGGCTCATAGCCAGGTACCTCAATTCTATAGCTTCAGGAAATTGAATTCTTCTAACTTCCTGATGAGCTTGAAAATAGATTATTCCCCAAAATTTCCAGGCAACCCAGGTGTGCCTTCCTGGATTTCTGGCCTACCAGGTAGAAATGAACAGGTGTTGTTCTAAACCACAGATTTGTGGTAACTCACAGCAATAGGAAACAAACAGATCTATATGAACATAAATTTTTGATATACAATAGAGCTGGCTTTGCAGACCATTGGTGAAAAGAGAATCTATTTAATAAATAATTCTAGGACAACTGGTCACACATATAGGAGAAAAAATGGTTGGCTCTCTATCTTAAAATATGAAAAGCAAATGGAAACTTTTAAATGTTTATAAGAAATTTTAGAACAACTTCTTCAACCTATTGTAAGGAATTCCTTAATCAAAGATGTAAAATACAGGAAAAGATTAAAAATTCAAGTACATAAAATATTTTTAATTCTATTTATTAAAGGTCAGCATTAACAAATGAAAAAGCAAGACCAGAAAAGACAAGAAAGCTAAACAGCAGGAATGCATGGCATCTCAAGAGTCACGAGAGTCACAAGAAAAGCACGTCTGAAGAAAGGGCGTTGCTGTAAGGCCATGGGTTGCAACGGTCGCAGCCGCCACAGCTGCCAGCGCCGCCAGACACGTGCAGGTTCCCATTGAATTCAGATAAATCGTAATGAAACTGCAGAGCCAAGAAATGGTGGACCGTTTTCTTTATTTCTAGCCTCGCACTCTGCAAGCGAGTAAAAATAAACACACGGGCACCAAAACCCATTCACACATTCTCTGGTACCACAACAAGGAGAATCTTTTCCGAGTTTTCCTACAATCAAAGGCCCTCACCAGTTCAGCAGAGCTCACAAAGCCCCTCACCTCCGGTCCCCCTCAGATCTCCACCGTCTTGCTGCCTCTCCTGCAACCACGTGGCCTCTACTCCCTGCAACAATGTGGTCTCCTCCAAAATGGCCTCCTAGCTCCTCCTTTTAAAACTTTTCGGCAGGACAATCCCTCCCCCAGCACATATTAGCATAACCAAGCACCTTCCCAAGCAGAAAAATAATTAGCCGTGTCACATGGGAGCATCATCACGTGAGCAGCAGCCAATTTTAACAATAAAAGTGAGCAAAACCAGAAAATACAGATTTTACAAACTTATTTGCCCAACAGTTGTCATTTGTGTTGAATTCTACTGAGATGTGTAGTTAGAGGAAGACAGCAAGGTGTGTGCTGGATGTGACAGCACAAAGGACACTGGTGACCAGAACAAGAGCAATTTCAATGGAGTAGGAGGAAACCCAAGGTATTGCATAGACAGCTGCTCCTCTCACCCATCATTCTTCCAGAAAATGCCACACCTTCCAAAATGCTTCCAATGCCCTATCACTTATATTTTCAACATTCTCTTAAAATACCCCAACATGGTAATGATGGGTTTCTATTTTGCTTTTATTCTATAACAAGCAGAATTATGACTTGTTTTACAATTTACTTAGCTATTTCCTGTGCTTCTGAAAATTCTATTATTTTTTCTGACATTTTTTCTTTTCCAGGAAGATGAGAAAGAAAAAAAACCATAACAAAACTTGTTATAGTTAAAACAGGTCTTGATTGTCTCTAGTCAAACTGAGCTTTATGGAGGGTCAAAGGGTGGAAATTTGAGGTGCATCCAGCTTGCTAAAATTCTATGCCTCATATATGTATATTCAGCACAAAAGAAATCCTAAAATCCCTCCCCCCCCCCCCTTGTGAGGTTAGCCTAATTGGTTATTTTGACCTCACTACTTCAATAAAAAGAAGTCAGGCCAAAGAGGTACAAGGGATGGGGCAGAAACCCAGCCCTGTGTTCCCTAGGGAGAGATTGAATTGTCCATGGAATCTTGAAAATCTTTCTCTTCCTCAAAATTATTCTCCTCCAACAAAAATAGCTCCTAAACTATAGAAGCTCTGGGTGTTCCAAAGAATTTCAAAATTTCACTAATGAAGATTATAATTAAAATATTTAAATGGATTTTTAATTTTCCTTCTAGGCTATGCTATTTCCTAGTCCTCTCCAGGAGCTGCTATTGTTCATCTTGACAGAATTCTGTTAGAAATTATAGCCTGCTGCCTTTCAGCATCTTCATTAAAATGCAATGCTGCCAGATATATCTGCATGCATATGAATGAAGCATCTATAGAATAATTAAGTCATGAATAACACATTGCTGAGCATGGTTTTTCCTGAATAGGGAGAGAATGTTAGTTATAAACCCAGAGATTTTATATTATATGAAAAAATAATTGGCAATATCAAGCATTACTTGGGGATTCATTAATTTAAATTATGATTGCCTTGTTGTAGACTCCACTTTTAATAAAATGGCGATTCACATTGGAAAATGAATGTGGATTTATGTGTCATTTTTCTTCATTTTGCTCAAAAGGCCACAGAAAGCTTTTTGGCAACGGGGATTGCATAATTTGAGAACCTTATTTTAGATGTTTTCTAAACAAAAGGTCATTAGCAACCAGCAACTTCATGGGACTGGATTCAAACTAATAGCCACGTATCAATGGGGAAACATAGATACCATTCTCAAGCAGTACTTATGCTTTTTCAAGGCACATTATGGAAGCAAAGCTGAGCTCTCCTGAATCTACCCCTCCCCCAACGCAGTGCATTTGAGCCTAAAAGCAGTTCTTTTCCAAAGGCCCCAGCTCAGCAATGCCCATACTCTAGTCAAATTGTGCTGTAGTTTCAGCGCTGTTCAATGTTCAGTTCCTTGCCCTCCTGAGACCTTTAGCCGTGGTGCCCTGCATGTTAAAGTCATGGAGGCAGTGGAGTAACTGAGAAGGCCAAGGGAAAGACTGGAGAAAGAGCAGAGGAGCAAAGTGAAAAGAAAAGGATTGACCTTCTTCAGGTCTTTTGGTTGATTCTGGGGGTTTTTTGTCCATAGTTTTTTGTGGTTCATTTCACACTTGTTTGTTTTTTCTTCTTTTTCAATAGACAGCATTTTGAGCAAAGGGCAATAAAGTCTCCTTGAGCCAGGGACAGAGTCAAAAGCCAATGGAACAAACAACTTTGGGGCCAGTTTAGTCCTCATCCAGTCAAAAGAACCTGCTTCAAGTCTTGGAATCTCATTTCCTTCTCTTCACATTTTCTCCCAGGGGCCTCAGATCTGCTCTCCTCCCTTATAACCTGGATTACAGCAGTTGTCTCCTCCATGGACCCAGTCCACAGTCTCCCATCCCTACACCACACCTCATCCTGACTTTCTATCCTCCTCAACCACACCTAATTACAAAGATACTCCTTAAACCAGGGGTCTCAAACTCAACTCAGCATGTGGGCCGCAGAGCAAGATCACAGCCATTCGGAGGGCCGCACTAGGTCTACAGAAGGCAACTATTACGCAACACTTTTCTCACTGCAGTTGAAAACAAAAAAAAAATCAGTACAACAAGCACAATCGTACATGCAGTTTACTCAGTGTCACAAAACGACCAGAAACTGTAGTTCGCATCACAACTGCTGTTAACTAAGCTAATATCTAGATAGGATGCTAGAGAAATGAAAAATACAAGTAGGCCCCTAGGCTTACTTAATTTTATCCAAAATATTTTGAACTTCGTGGATTAGTCTGCGGGCCGCACAAAATTGTTCGGCGGGCCGCGAGTTTGAGACCCCTGCCTTAAACCATCTCTGACTCCTTTAGTTCTCTGATAAGAATTTGGCTGTGGCTGCTTATCATACTCAGCATCAATTCCCAGTCACTCAACATGGTTCAAACAGAGGTTCAGGATGGGTCCCAGACTGCCTTTCTAGTTCTCTCTGCTAAGCCCCACACGACCTCCTCCTTCCAGTCTAACTGAATTACTCACCACTCCTTGAGTTAATTATGTTCCATGTCTTCACAGACAGTTCCCTAATTCACACCTATTCCTCCTTAAATATTCAGTCGAAAGGCTCTCCGGCTCTGCCAGTGTTGCCTGACCATCCTCGCTCCCTCTGGTTTCACTGCCTGCCCTGGCACCCGAGCACCACATCTTCACTGCTAGGAAAGCTCTTTCCTATGCTGCACCACAGTTTTTGGTTTGTTTGTCTGTTTTCCCCACTGGAGTACGGTCTCCTCTAAAGCAGGAAAATGTTTTGTTCAACTTTGCATTCCTATCACCTGTCCCAGTACATAGGAACAAAAGCTCCTTGAATGAAACAGTGAAGAATCTTCTGCCTTTTGTGGCAGGGAGTAAAAGAAAAGCCTCTTGGAGAACAGATGGCTCGGGTTTAAGCCTTGAGTCTGTTATTTACAGAGTGACAGCAAGTTAAATTAACTTATTTCTCTGAGCAATGGTATGCAATTAGTAATGGTAGCTATTAGTATTGTTGTTACTATTTTTATTACTATTAAAACACACCCAATAAAAACTAAAAGGACTATTTGGAGTGGGGAGGGATGTGTTTACCTTCATTTTAAAGGTTCATTATATCATTAAAATAGAATTGTAGACACCCCCCCCCCAAGAAATCCATAATGAATCATCTTAACTAAAACAGTCCAAGAAGACTGGCAGACCGACCTGATTTTGCTGCTCCATTTGACTCCTCTGTCATGGTGTTACTGGACTACAACTAGTCTGGGGTTCGTGTCACCCATGCTGCAATAGCCAATAAGCAGAGATTGATTCTGAGAGGGTAACAGGCATTTTTAATCAAGATTGGCAGCAATTTGAGAAGACAGGCAGCATATCCTAGCCCAAACTCTGCCTTATAATCTCAGTTGCAAGGGCTGATTATACACATTTTCAGATGAGGTTAGTACAATGGGGGACATGCAGTTAGTCATAAAGTAGGATAGCTGATTCCCAGCATTGTATGAGTCATCAAGCAGGACAGCTGGTTCCTGAGATCATAATTTCTTCACCATGGCATTCTGATCTAATTGCAATCTTTGCTTCTTGGGGTCAGTCAACTCCTCAGGGGTATGAGAGCGTCCGGCCTCAGTGGTTCTCCTCAGGGTGCAGGAGAGTCCAGCTTCAGTAGTTCTCCTGCATTCCTGGGTGGGGGGAAGGATGCTAAAGACAATCTAGGAAATAAGTTAGATATGGTGCAGCAGTCATCATGTATATATATTAATATATATATTTGATTGTCTACTATATTGATATCCTATCATTGGTGTGTTGGAGAGGAAGGTCCTACTGTAATTGTAGTAATTGAATCATATCTTTTTTGTTTGCTCCCACATTTACCTACTATATATCTTGCAAAAAGCACTTCACTTAGCACTAAGGGAGGAGTTTAAACAGCATAGAATACCAGAAGCTATCCTGACCTCCAAGTCAGAAGGTCTGCTCAGTATGGCATTGACCAGTGGTGTGACCATGGGCATGCCACCCCTATTTGAGCATTTGTTTTTTCCTCATCCATATATTAGAAAAGTGAGCTATCTGGTCTTTAAGATTCTTCACATCACCAAGAGCATAATAACTACAAGTGGAAGCATAGCCCTTACCCTACAAAATGCTGTAATTGTGATGAGACTAAACTACTAAAGTATTAAGTGACCTGGTTTTGTCCACTTCGTCCCCTCTCCTCCTGCTCTCACGATATTGCCAGATTAATACTTTGAGCTCATGTAATAGAGTCCCCAGAGTTTGGGAAATATGGATAGTGCACCAGCTGCATGGGTTATCATCTGGACAAGAGCAGAGAGCTGCAAACTGGCAGAGCAAGTGGGTAGGGAGAAGGAGTCAAGGAGCAAGAAGAGTTGGGGGAGGAGTTTCGGAGAGAGTGTAGAAATGAATGGCACTGATTAGAGGAAAGTTACTGGCACTATAGAAATTAGGCAGGGATTTTATGAGTTACTATGAGATAGACTCCACTCCCATCTATGTCCTTCAAGAGAGGCAGGTAAAACAGATTCAAAAGGACTGTACTTTTGTGAATGCAGCACCTCCTGAAAGATTAGACTAAATAGGTTAAAATGTTAACGGAGTTACCCCAATTAATAAGAAGACAAAGAGAGGTACCAAATGGTATACCCACAAATATGTGTGGGTAAATACATATTCTGAATATGTATATATTTAATTTTCAGGGTAAAGGAAATGAATTAAATATGACTTGAGATGCATTCAGAAGACTAAAAAAATAAAATTTTTGACATATTAGAGATGAGGTAAATGGAGAAATAATAAACTTCATTCCAGTTCAATGCCAAAGTGTTCAGGACTAACAAAGTCCCTTTAAATGGCATAATTGATAAAAGTAAAAAAAAGTCTTTTAATATTATGGATGGTAAATTATTTCACAAACAAGTTTAGATTATTTAAAAAGTTTACCATTTTTTCTTACAGATGTTATGAAGGCAAGTAACATAGTCTATATTTTAAGGAAGGTATGGCTGCCCTTCTCGTCAATACAGCTAACGTTTTCAGCTAATCTGTAAGGAAAATAAACGTGTTAGGGGAACACCATGGTAAGGACATGAAACCTAATGAATTCGAGCAACCATAAGTCATTTAGTTAGGCTAACTCAGGGAGTTGCATTTTAGAAAGATTATTTTGGTTGCAAAACATATCAGCAAATACATGGGAGTTAAACTAGGAGGTTGTTGAAGTATCAAATATGGGTAGGGTTGAGATTATCTAGGTTAAGAGAGCCGATCTCTAACTACTTAAACTCTAATCCTCCTGCTGCTCTAGAATTTCACCACTTCTTTACAGAAGATCGAACACATACCATATGAATGATAGCACAACTGTTATCAACCAGCTATTTGCTTATTGACAACTCTGTCTATGGCTTATTTTTTAAATTAGCAGCAAGAAACAAGAGGAGGCCCTGGCCGGTTGGCAGAGTGATAGAGTGTCAACCCAGAGTATGGAAGTCCTGGGTTCAAGGCACACAAGAGAAGAGATCATCTGCTTCTCCTCCTCTCTCCCTCCCACTCCCCTTTCTTTCTTTCTCTCTCTCTCTCTCTCTCTCTCTCTCTCTCTCTCTCTCTCTCTCTCTCTTCCCTTCCTGCACCTATGGCGCAAGCACATTAGCCCTGGGCACTGAGAATGACTCTGTGGACCCTCTGCCTCAGGCACTAAAAATAGCTCAGTAGTGAGCATGGTCCCAGATGGGCAGAGTATTAGCCCCAGACAGGGGTTGCTGGGTAGATCCTGGTCAGGGTGCATGTGGGAGTCTGTCTTTCTATCTCTTCTTCTCTCACTTAAAATAAAAAATTTAAAAAAAGAAACAAGAAGAAAGCATAAATGAAGGTGGCTGGTCTGCCTTTCTGATAAATCCCACCATACCCCACTTGGCCTGATGAAGCTGTATGATTTTTCTCAGTTGCTCAGATGGGATGGAAAAAATGAGGTCTGCTTTTTTATGCTGTTTTGATTTTGAGATTTAATTAGTGTTGTTTCTGGGGAATTCATTGCTTTAATTAATGATATGCCCTGAATTTCTTCAGTGCAGATTGACATTTCAAGCATGAATATGTAATGAGTACAACTTTATCTCAGCTGAGGAGGGTGGCTGGTGCTCGCTATCACCTGTCAGTACAAGGACCTCGGATACGAAAAGAAGATGGGCTGTAAGGGTTCATTTGTATGTCTGATTTTTTTTCTCAGCTTAAGTGCTCTTTTGTTTTACTTAAAAGCTGGGTCCATTAACAAGAAAAACAGAGAAAAAATAAAAACAATCAGCTTGCTTTTGATGCATTTTTAGACGTTCCCTGAACTGCCGGTAAAACAATAAAGCTAAGTCCCAAATCAGGTTTTCTCAATCTCAGCACATTTTGGACGAAATGATTCTTTGCTGTAAAAAAGCTGTCCTGTGTATTGTAAGATGTTTAGAAGTACCCATGGCCTCTACCCACTAACTACTAGAAGCATCTCCCACATTTGTAACTATCAAAAATGTCTTCAGACATTGACAAATGTCCCCTGTCGGAAAAATCACCTGGGTTGAAAACTACAGATCTAAATAAAGCATTTACTTTTCAGGACGATCAAGGCAAGGCTTACTAACCAACAATAAACATGAGCTTGCTGAGAACTTGTAAGACACTGTGCTTAGTACTATAGAAACTACAAAAATGTAAAAGTTATGCAATATTGGGAAAGATTTTGGACTAGCATTCTGGATCCATATCTGCTGCTTACTAGCCGTGTGTCCTGGAGTAATTTATTTATGCTTTCTGAAGTTTTTTTTTATTTTAATTTTATTTATTCATTTTAGAGAGGAGAGAGAGGGAGAGAGAGAGAGAGGGAGAGAGACAGACAGGGGCGAGGAGCTGGAAGCATCAACTCCCATATGTGCCTTGACCAGGCAAGCCCAGGGTTTCGAACCGGCGACCTCAGCATTTCCAGGTCGACGCTTTTATCCACTGCGCCACCACAGGGCAGTATGCTTTCTGAGTTTTGACGTGTTGTTAAGGAACAAGTTTGAGAAATGTAAGATGAAGAGAGAACATGTATCTGCAGGTGGAGAAGTAGTCTCAGTGGTTTTATCTAAAGGTCTCTAGTGGTGAACCAAAAGGTTTTTGTTTTCCAATCTGACCTGTTCAACATTTTTACTAATGGCTTCTATGAATGAAACATAATTAACATGTTAATCAAATGTAAATATTACATAAATTTGAGTAGTCATTAGCCACATGAGAGCACCTGAATTTAAGGTGATATTGAAAAGCCACATCCGGCCTGACCTGTGGTGGCGCAGTGGATAAAGCATCGACCTGGAAATGCTGAGGTCGCTGGTTCGAAACCCTGGGCTTGCCTGGTCAAGGCACATATGGGAGTTGATGCTTCCAGCTCCTCCCCCCTTCTCTCTCTCTGTCTCTCTCTCCTCTGTCTCTCTCCTCTCTAAAAATGAATAAATAAAATAAAAAAAAAATTAAAAAAAAAAAGAAAAAAAAGAAAAGCCACATCCAGGCAAAAAATATTTGCATGTAAATAATGTAAAAATTATGCATTTGGACTCTGAAATGAACACCATAGTACAAATGTCAGAATGAGGGGAGTCAGTGTGTACAAGGTAAGTAAAGAGGAGAGCAGTAGATGAAATAAGAGATATATAAGTTTAAATTATATAGAGCCTTATAGCTCATCTTAAGAGAACTTTACTCTGAGGTGGAAAGCCATTTGAGGGTTTAAACATAGGAGTAACAGATTGGACCAAATTTTAATTTTATTAGATTACTTTGACTAGTGCAATGAGATTAATTAAATAAGTATAAGGACAGGGACAGAAGACTAATTAAAAAGACTATGGCAATAAACGAAGAGAAGCAATATGGTGTAACAGAGATATAAAAAATAATTTGGGAATGTCAAAAAGAGAGAGGAGCTGAGCCCTGGCCTGTAGCTCAGTTGGTTAGAGCATTGTCCCAGAATGCCACAGCTGCAGGTTCCATCCCCAGTCAGGGCACATACAAGAATTAACCAATGAATGCATAAATAAGTAGAACAATAAATCAATGTTTCTCATTCTCTCCCTTCCTCTCTCTCTCTAAAATGGTCTAATCAAATGCAAAGATAAAGGAGCATGAACTAACCTGTGGAAGACTGAGGGAGCAGACTTTGGATAGACAACTGAACAACACAACATAAAAATAGAACAGCTGTGAAGGAGAAGTTTGGTGTATTCTATAAAACTTTTAAACAAAAACCTAGATGCAGAGTTTATAGGTATGACTGTCTGACTCTGGATAAGAAAGAATAGTTACAGATGGAATGGGTAAGTAACCATGTAAAATAGTGACTTAATGATAATACCAACCTTAGTTTACACTCTCTATGAACCAGGCACTTTCCAATCGTCATCTCATCTAATCCTCAAATAAGTCCCATTTTACAGATGAGCAAATCAAAGTCTGTAAGTGATAAACTATGCAAAGACTGGTCTGAGTTCAGATTAACAAGCAAGCATAATTATCCTGAGTGAGCTAAGGTTGATTTTCCTGTTGTTTTACAATCGTTTCAGCTAGTGAACAATTAAAAAAAAAAAAAATCCAAGAACAGGATGGGAAAGAGATAAGCCTCTCTAGTGCCAACCTTTTTTATTTTTTTCGAGGAAGCATGCCAAAAGTAAGATAGTTTCAGTAGGTCATGTGGTGCGCAGTTCCTCCACTTTAGAAGTATTTGCCGAAGCTGTATTTGGCCTTTATTTTTGCTTAGGCTGGGAAGGAATCATATCATTTAGGTCCTAATATGGAAGCTCCAAATTTATAATTTCTGGTTGAGCCATTGTTACCTAATCTAATTGTTTTCATATTTTGATTCTTGCGTGGCCAGTGTGCCTGTTTGAGTCTTTAGAGCAGCAGGTCTGGTCATGGTCTACTATACCAGTGGGCTAAAATTTGAGCCCAGGCAATTTGACTCCTGAACCTGGACTTAACTGCCTCATGCTATCTATTACTAAAGGCATTCAAGAAGAAATTCAAAACCCACTTGGAAAGATGCGGTAGGGAAATTTAAACTGCAGATATGGGTGGAGTAAGTGACTAATTAAGCAACTTCAAATGTGTAGAACATAAGGCTACTTCTCTGTCAACCTGTTGGATTGGTGAACTATGATAAAATATAGAAAAGAACTGGAGAGGTGTTATTCTTTTTATACATTTCTGCAGAACAAAAATCCAAATTGAAAATACATCTTCTACTATTGGACTGTCCTCTATTCTATACCTACTCAACTTTCTTTTCTCCAAATAAACCATAAGCAATGGTGTCTTTGCACCTACTCTTTGTGCTCCCATAATACCTTCTCTTATCCTTTTTTTTTAAACCTGTATAACAACTATACCTGTATCAGGACTTGACCGAGGGACCACCTTTTTTCTGTAAAGCCATTTAGATTTTGCCCTCCTCTATCCAGTCAGTTTTAATCTCTCCTTTCTTTCACCTCTAGAGATAGCTTCTTGGACCTGCTTTGCAATAGTTCTTATCTGATTGTCATATATGCACACACACACATTGATTTAAGTGTTTTCTCCAACATCATAATCTCCTTCTTTTAGATTGCTGATGATTTTTTCTGAGCTCTTTCCCAAGATGCTGAAACAAAATGCTATTGGTAACTGTTTTGTATTTTGTTTGTCAAGTAGATTCCAGCTATCACATGCAAGTGATGTAAGAAGTTGGAATGTGGGATCCATATAAGAGGTTCTTGCAATAATCTGAGTGTAAGTTGTACAGGACTTGAAAGAGGATGAAATAGCAAACATGAGGACTGAAGGAAAAATTCAGAGATGTTGTAGAGTAAGAAGGGTGAGAGAAATAAACACACGAGAATACATAAAAAGAATTTCTAACAATATGGTTGTATAAATATGAAGTGAAATCCCTCTCAGACAGCACATCAGAAAATGCTTAAAATTTATTTTCTTAATGTAACAAAATTTTGGATATATAACTAACCTGGAATGAAGGAGCAGAATTTTTCAGAAGAGTTCAACAAGCCACAAAAATTTTAATTAGTGCCAGAGCTGCTCCTTTCCTTAGAAGCACCTAGTCATTCCTGGCGGCCTAAAATCTCAATTTTAAGGGTCTACTGACAATGAATAGGAGTCTAATCAGAGTGGAAGGTTGGTTCAAAGACCTCTTCAACAAAATCAGGACCAACAAAGGGCAGTACCCTTAACAGGTAATATAAAAACGAACTCTATCAAACTCCATACATAGAGACACTTTCATCTTTAACTTTGTGTGAAATGGAAAAAAATATGGAAAAGAAAAATAAATGTTGCCAACAAGAAGTCCTTATACAAATCTGCATTTTCATGATTTGAGAGGCAAAAACTACTGCCCATGTACTTAAAAACTCAAGGATAATTTGAGTACTCCCAGAAACCTGGAAGAAAAATCAAATCATTCTAGAGAAATTAATTTTACTCACAGAATCAAAGAAAATTCTCAGAGATAATATTCTAAGGTGTAAGTTCACAATAAAAAATGATCAAACTCAGAAGGAAATGCACACAGCAAATAAAAGCTTGCAGATAGAACAAATAGCAGAATAAAACAATAAAGAATAGATATTGGAATAATCAGACCCAAAATACTAAATAAGGATGTCTTGTATGTTTCCAAAATAAGGTATTGAAAATACGAAAAGGACACAATAGACTTAGAATTAGACACCTAGATGTAAAACATAACCAAATAATTCATAAAATAAAAAAAAATCAAAATTAAAAAGCAACAGATTAGATTCAACAATAGAGAAAGTTAGTGAACTGGAAAATAGAGATTTTAAAAATATATTATTTATTCACTTTAGAGAGACAGAGAGAAGAGAGAAGGAGCAGGAAGCATCAACTCTGACATGTGCCTTGACCAGGCAAGTCCAGGGTTTCAAACCAGCAACTTCAGCATTCCAGGTTGACATTTTATCCACTGTGCCACCACCACAAGTCAGGTGACGTTTTTTTTTAAATTTACAAAACACTTCTGAAAGAGACAAAGGGAAACTATTAAGTAGAAGATCAGACACATGAAAGAGATAGTGAAAAAGTCTGCCCTACTCAATCCATTGGTGAAGAAACTGTAACAAATATGAGCGGTAGCAACTGCGAAACACAGATAGACTTCAAAAGCTTCCCCCTGCTACCCAGATTATTAATATTAAAAGAGCATGGGTAATTGCTGAATCCCAAAGCTGAGAAGAAAGGCTGCCTAACTGAGGAAGAAAAAAAAAATAGATGAAAGGGAAAATCTGATTATTCTTCTCTTCCTTTCCAGAAAAATTGATTGTGTCACATTAGTATAATCCCAAAAAAAGAAGGAAACTGGGTCCTAAGGGCCACATATCTAAAAATAAACTTGTAATGGGTCCAAGGGACAGGGGGTGGTAGATTTACCAGCAGTGGCATTTACTGTTGCTCCACCTCCCTGCCCATAGAACCCAATTAGAATAATCTAGAAAATAAATATATTCCCTCTTTCTTCTTTTCAGAAGTGCCCAGAGATCTGTCTCTGAGAGAAAGTCTGAGAAGCCCACCTGTGTGTTCTGGCTGTGGACGTTCTTGTGCTCAAACTATCACACTGAAAAACAGAAGTACACGTGGGTTTTTTTCAGTAAAGGACCAGATAAAAAGTATTTTTGTGGGGTTTTCTGAAGGTCTGGTTGGCTTTATTAAGTGACTTTTGACTTGGGCAGCATCCCATCTAGCAAATAGAAGGGCTCTCTGAGGAGTTGTACAAAGTGAAAGGGTTTTATAGCCAGGAAGAAAGTGGGACAAGAAAGTTTAAAAAGTGAGTTATTTTAGCAAGACTACCTTCCAGATAGGAAATATTTTAGACTTGAGGGCCATATGGTTAGTATCAAAAGCACTCAACTCTGCCACTGCAAGGCAAAGGCAGCCATATATTGTGCATAAATGAATCAGAATGGCTATGCTCCAATGAAACTATTTACAATGGCAGGAGGTAGGCTGTAGTTTGCTAATCCCTGCTGCAAAAGATTATTTATCTAGAAGTACAAATACTGGCAGCATTCAAGAAATAGAACTGTTCTAAAATGATATTTTATGATCACTCTTTTTTAAACTCACACTATTATAATAATTGAGGGAAAATGAACTTGAGCATAGTTAAATGCAACCCAAGGAGCCACAGTAGCTCAATTCAAACAATATGCCCATGGTGGGATGAGATGGCCAAGGCAGGGGTCCCCAAACTTTTTACACAGGGGGCCAGTTCATCGTCCCTCAGACAGTTGGAGGGCCGGACTACAAAAAAAACTATGAACAAATCCCTATGCACACTGCACATATCTTATTTTAAAGTAAAAAAACAAAACGGGAAGAAATACAATATTTAAAATAACAAACAAGTAAATTTAAATCAACAAACTGACCAGTACTTCAATGGGAACTATGCTCCTCCACTGACCACCTATGAAAGAGGTGCCCCTTCCAGAAGTGCAGCGGGGGCCAGATAAATGGCCTCAGGGGGCCGCATGTGGCCCGCAGGCCATAGTTTGGGGATCCCTGCACTAAGGCAACAGAATTCTAAATAATGTACACACGGGGATGCAAATGGTAACAGAGTGAAAATGACGCTTTCAGATGGCACTACATGCGGCAAAAACTTTGTTTTTACACAGTGAGTCTGCCGGTAAAGTAAAAGTTTACTGGTAAGCTAGAGATACTTTCAATGAACAGCCTTAGGAGAAGTTCCAAAAAGAAGCATAGCATTAGACAGATGCTGTCTAATTGAAGAAATTAAAGAAAGTTTACTACTTTTTTGAATTCTGTCTCTACTATTATAAAATGTTATACACATTATTTTATTATACCCCTAGCTACAAATGAACAACAGCTTCCCAGAAAATCAGAGTTTTATAATTTTTAAAATTACAAATACAACGTAATACTTTCTTTTGTCATTTTACAAAATTATGTGCCTTAAAAATTGACATTTCCATTGTGAAAAATCAAGAAGGAATATGAATTATATCATAGTATTTTTACATAATAAAATTGTTTTTCTATTTTTAGCTAAATTTTTTATTAATAAAAAATAATAGCTAATATTAGTGATTGTTTACTTTTGCCAAGGTGCTATTATAAACACTCTACAGGTATAATCTTATTTAATCCTCATTACTCACCGAGGGTGGTAGCATAAGTGATTTGCAAGACATACATTTAACCTCTGACAACCATTTAAGATATAAATTTTACTTTTATATTCTGGATCTTTCCATACCTACTTCAAATGCTTTATATTAAGAGATTAAGCTCAAAGAAGAACTTATCATGTGAAACCAAAAGGAAAGTCTAAGCAAACCAGAACAGCAGTCTTCTCAACCCCTAGTGCCTTGCAAGGAGAAGAAGATAAAAATAAAAGGGACTTAAAGAAGAGGAAAATTTTTAGGTCCTAGCTGGTTGGTTCAGTGGTAGAGTGTCAGCCTGGTGTGTGGATGTCCCAGGTTCAATTCCTGATCAGGGCATACAGGAAAAGCACCCATCTGCTTTTCCACCCTCCCTCTCTTGCTTCTTTTTCTCTCTCTCTTCTCCTCCTACAGCCATGGCTCAGTTGAAGTGAGTTGGCCCTGGGTGCTGAGGATGGCCTCCACTTTAGGTGCTAAGAAAAGCTTGATTGCTGAGCTACAGAACAACGCTTCAGATGGTCAGAGCATCACCCCCTAGTGAGCTTGCTGGGTGTATCCCGGTTGGGGTGGATGCAGGTGTCTGACTCTCTGCCTCCCCTTTTCTCACTGAATTAAAAAAAAAAAGAATAAGAAAAGTTCTTTTTGGGTCTGACTCAAGTTCCTGGATGTTAGAGTTTGTTATGCGAAATCCTACTCCCTCACTCCTGGCCTGGGGGGGGGGGGGTGGTGCTCCATGAGACCAATAGCTGTATTATAATGGGACTTCATGAAGAAGAAATTCATTTTGCTTGCCTAATGCTTGTCTGATGAGCCTCACTGAGGTCTTGCTATCAGAACTTGGGGAAAGGAATTTTGGGAGAAAGAGGTGGGTATTGGCAAAGTCACGCAGAAGAGAACAAAGCTCAGATCTCAATACTACTCCCTTCACATATACTGTTTCCTGAAAGGCATGAGCAAGTGGATCAAAATCACACCCACTGATCTCAAGATCAGGAAGACAGGGACATCACAAGATGAATAGGAATGGAAAGAAAGGCTTTTGCTAAATGGACCATGTTCACCAGAGTTGCAGCCAAATACTCCACGGAAATCACAGATGCTTAGGCAGCTGCTCAGAGACAAGTCCATCACCATCCAGATCTACTGGGCTCCCTCATCAGGACATTGGGAATGAATGTAATCAGTGGTGATGATCAACTCAGAAATAACAGCCCATTAGTCATCACTGACATCCAGATGGTCAAGAAAGGATCTGCTCCCCCAACACTTCTTCTACTCCCTTCCTTTCAGATATGACAAAAGGGGGAGAATAAAACATTTCACACCCTTTTCATCCACAGGCAGCTCCTTACTGAGTGTGTGTATCATTTCAGATCCTCTAAGAAGTACACACAAGATAGAATTAAATATGCAAATGATTAATTTGGGTATAACAACTATGAAGAATAAAGAAAAAGGAGCAGGAGTGAATGAGAAAAGCCTTCAGACCATGCTGCTCATCTGACACTTGTGAAAGGGGAGAGGAAAGAAGGATGAGTGGGTAGATAGAACCCCCCAGACTTCAGTGCAGATCTCAGAAAGTCTTGAGCAGGCCAGTGGAGCACCCAGGAGCAAAGTCTGTCCATTGGAAGAGTTCTATGTTGGGCCAGCATGGCTCAGCTTTAATATACCTGCCATGGTCAATTATTGGCTTAGAGCAGTCCAGGGAGCATGTAGCCTCCTTGTCATGGACACATCCATGAATCCCAACTGGAGGCTCTCAGCTAAGTATCCTCTTTGCAGCATATGCTCACTTCAAGGGAGATATGAGCAGCACATTCCATTAGCTGCTACAAGATCTATTAAGTCTATTCTGGGATGATGGTGGTCTTCATACTTAGACATTAGAGAAAAATTACAAATATTTTACTTCAAGTCAGGGTTAATAAGATCAATTTCTTTCCATCCATCAAGTTATATACATATATAAAACTAGGACACCTAGTCCATCAGCTCTACATCAACCCTTTTACAATTCACCTCCTCCACCTCACTGTGCCTTCTTGCCATTCAATCACATGTCTGTCCTATCAATATCTGTTCTGGGATGGGATCAGGACCACCTTCAGACAAGTGACAGTACAGGGAATATTTAAGTATTGTTTAGGCACAGCTTTTAATAGTTGACAAAAATACGTATGAGTTTTTTGACTGGTTTCTGTCTTAGCATCTTAATCTTATTAAAAGAATAAAAACATGGTCAAGAAGAAGTACCCCTAATTTAAGACAGACCTCAAATAAACAACAAAATGATATGAGAGGCTATAATAATCTTACTGAACTTAATGAAAGGGGCCAGAGAAGATTTATTTGAGGAAATGGCTCAAAATTAAGATCCGAGAAGGGGAGGAAAAAACATCTAGGCAGAAGAATCAATATATACAGTAGCCCTGAATGGTGGGGGTAGGTGTATAAGATTAGACTGAAAAGGTAGATGAAAGCCAGATCTTCTCATATGAGTTTTCATTATCCTAACAGTAACAATAGGTTTTTAATCAGAGGATTTGAATAGGGGAGGAGGATGATATATTTAGATTCGTACTTGAAAAAAATTCACTCTTGATGAAGAATGGAGAAGAGATTAAAGGATGTATGGCATGATGCTTGGAAATATTTAGAAATTTTGTTTTGTTTTTGGTTTGTTTTAGTAGCCCAAGTCAAGATGGGTCTTTCTTAGCCAAAGAGTAATAAATCCAATAAATATTTAAATGGAAAGATATCCAAAACTCACTGGTTGGTTAAAGATGGGGCTTGAGAAAGAGCACTTTATCAAAATGACTTCCCAGTTTCTAGCTAGCACAACTCTGTGACTGATAATGGCATTTGCTAGAATGATAAATACCAAAAGAGAATCAGGTTGGAGGACAAGGGTGTGACTTCAGAATTAAATAGTTTACCAATTAGCAATTTTTTAGTTTTAAGTAACTAAAAAGCCCAATTAATCTAGTTTAAACAAAGAAGAGAGGATATTGGCTCACATAATTGTAAAACCTATAACAGGGACCGGCTTCACCGGTAGACTCATTTAAGAATCAGGTGGTATCACCAGGATGCATCTCTCAATTCTCCTTACTCTGGATTGGCTACATTTTCAGACTTTGCATGGTAGCTTCAGGCTCACACCATCACAATACTACTTCAGTATAATAGGAAATATTTTGTTGAACAAAAATTCAAAATCAAAGCTCTTTAGCTTTTATGGTCTTGATTTGGGCACATGCTCAACTCTGAACCAACCCTATTTCTAGGGCTATGAAATATGCTAATTGGATCCTGGAGCCTGGGGCTTAAGTCATCTCAAAGAGAAGTTCATGGCTGAAAATGGAGGAGAGATACTTATTCCAAAACAAAATCATGTTTCATTGCCACAAAATTAAATGGACATACGGTATTGAAAACAAAGCATAACTCTTACAGGTGAACATAATTTCTGAGATTAACAAGAAGCAGAATGTGGTGGACATTTAAGAAAATCAATGTTTCGTAAAGAAGGGGTACTTAACATTAGCTCTGAGCATTGGCAGAGGTCAGGACTATGGGCTTTTAGTAACAACTGGCTCGATACAAAAACACAGAGCACACAGGACAAAAACAACATAATATAATTCCAAGAGAATCTATTTTTTGGTAAAGATTATCTGAAAGGTCTATCAAATGTCTTATAAATATTCAGAAATTAATTTTTTTCTATTTATGTTTAATTCACAGTATGTGATAAGGGTTCAGTAAGTCTTACCTTTTCCATTTTGTAAGTACTATTCCAGGTATCAACAGAAAGAGATAGGTAAAGACCCTGGCACCTAAAATGGACAAGAGCAGGAGTTGTGCCAAAAAAACACTTTGGGGACAATCTTGGTTTGATTGAAAGTGAAAATTAATTTCCACTAGAGGGGGCTAAACCTCAAAATAAAAATACAAACCAAGCACTTAATTTTCTCATACTTTTCAATATTCATTGAGTAACTAATAACTGTATTAACCTGGATTTCCCAGAAAGCAGAGCCTAAAGCTAGGCTTATGTGCTACCACTTTATTATAGAAGAAATCCCAGGGAGCAAGAAGAAGGGAAAAGAAGAAGAAGGCAGGGAAAAAGTGAGAGCAGATCCAAGAAGATGCATTACTGAGCAAGTCACCTCTTACTATTAAATTCAACTGATTCCTAATTCTTATAGTGCTTTCTACCGAAAGGCTATATAAAAGGCCCCTTCTTAGAAGAATATAGTTCATCTAGCCTGGCTCAATCTTCCATTGTCCAAGTTTCACCCAGCAGGGTAGCAATTCCCTTCATCTGTCAGAGTTGTACATGTGTGAACACTATGCATGTCTTTGGAGTTTCATGTCATTGTTGAAGAACAGAAAGTAAGACTATGCAGAAAGGGTAGAAGGCAAAATGATGTGAGCTGCTCTGTGGAACTGGTCTCAGTTCATGCACAGCTGTTTGCTCTGTGCCTGGGGCTGGAACAAATTGCCAAAGGCCTCAGAGACAAGTGAGAAGCTCAAAAAAGGTGTCTGATACCATGAACAATGTGCAAAATAAACAATGCATAAATGAAAGGGCAAAAGATATCTTGCCAAAGATATAATGATGGAGGATTCTTTTTTTACACTAAACATTAATTATCACTTTCCATTTAAGAAGACAGCCTGTTGTGGATTTCTTAGGTATTTCTTAGTTGAAAATAGATTCCCTAAGACTTGCTGGTCATCTAAGAAATTACCTTTGTTATTTACTTCTGAATTAATCTTGTTTACTTTTGCTAAATAAATGCCACATTATAACTGATAGAATAAGCAGAGATGTTTGTTTTTAAGAATGAGAATGTTTCCATTGTTTTTTCAAGTTGATTCATTTCAAAATATTTATAACTTTTCCTGTGGCATTAGAAAAAGGTAGAATAAAAGAGAAGACATTTAAGCTGTCTTAACTATTACAGAACACAAGCTTGTTTTCTATTTGTATATTTAGTAAATCAAGCAAAGTTTTATAGGACTTGTCTGTCATAATGATTTGCATTCACTGTCCTACTTGCTTAGTAATATTACATTTCTATTTAGAAATAATTTCAAAATTTCCAAACTCACAAAAATAAAAAATAGTACAAATGAATAGCCTATTTACCCTGTTATATATGGCTGTACAGCCTGGTCCTTTACCCCTAAATATTTCAATGTGTATTACTACTTAAGAGCAGGGATAATTTCTCAATCAATTATGTAATCTACTGTCCATGTTCAATATTATCAGGTGAATTACTACTATCTTTATAGCATTTGCCCCACCAATACAGAATTCAGTCTAGGTTCAGATATTGTATTTAGTTGTCATGTCTCTTCAGCCTCCCTTAGTCTGGAATATTTTTGTGAGATTAATATTTTTGAAGAATACAGTCTCACCTCTCCTTTTTTTAAAACAGAAAGTTTGTCATTTTATGATTGTCTTACGATTACATTTATTTTCAGACAGCAAATGCATAGATGATGTTATATCCTTCTAAGAGCATCACACTTTGAGCCCTATAACTTCTGTATGACCCTCATTGGAGATATTAGTTTTGATCACCTGGTCAAGGTGTTATCTGACTTCTCCTATGTGTATTTATTGTTTTTTATTCCTCTTTGCAATTCAAGCAATCTTAATGAGAAGTCATTAAAAGACCATGCAAATATCTGGCTCCTCCGCGAAATTTTCCTCTAAATTGGCAGCTACTGATGATGCTTGCCTAAACTAATCTTCATTATGATGGCTAAAAAATTTACGATTTTTTAAAACTTCAGAACAGTTGGTCTTTGTCTGACCAGGTAGTGGTGCAGTGGATAGAGAGTTGGCCTGGAACACTGAGGACCCAGGTTCAAAACCTCAAAGTCGCCAGCTTAAGCACGGGCTCATCCAGTTTGAGCGCGGGGTCGCTGGCTTGATCATAGACATGAACCCGTGGTACCTGGCTTGAGCACAAAAATTGCTGGCTTGAAGCCCAAGATCACTGGCTTGAGCCCAAGGTCACTAGCTCATCCGGAAGTGTCCTCCCACCCCGTCAAGGCACATATGAGAAAATAATCAGTGAATAATTAAAGTGCTGCAACAAGTTGATGTTTCCCAACTCTCCCTTCCTGTCTGTCTATCTGTCTGTCTCTGTCTCTCTCTCTCTCTCTTGCTAAAACAAAACAAAACAGTCAGTCTTTAACACTTTACTGCTTAGCAAAAGCATCATCAGTATTGTCAGTATGGACTGGTGACCGAGTATGATTTTCAATGGGTTAGGATTTATTCCTGTACTTATTTACTTCGTTGCTTAAATTGTCCCAGATTTGAACAATGGAAACCTTTCAAAGCTAACTCTTGTGTCTTTATGACATCTTTTTTTTTTTCTGAGTATTTTCTTACTACCTAATATAACAAGGTACTTCAGGTCCATCTTCTACCTACCCTGTTCTGAAATCAGCCTAATTAGTCCTACTTTCATTTTAGTGGGGAGTGGTATTAGGGATCAAGAACTGGGTGTATGTGTGCTCACTCCTACCATCAGGCAGAGGAGGCCTTTGCTTCTTGGCTCTTTCAGGCAGAGCTAGGAAATCGATGCATACACATACATACAAATATGCATATATATATCACATAGACATATAAAGATGCACACATATATTTGTTTAGAAATTAAGTATCTACTCTAATTCTTCTAATTCCAAATTATACCTACAGAGTTTTTTCTTAATTTTTTATATTCCATATTTGTTTGTCCACAGAGAGAATCCTGGATCCCAGAAACATCATATTTATTCATCTGCTCAGTCTGATAACATATCTAAAATATTTCCAGAATTTCTTCACCAATACTACTACAATAAACAAAACTACTAAAAAGAGTTCAGGGTTTATTTCCAGTTCTCACCCCCCACCACCCCAAAACACACACCCATATACATTGTATTCTGCCCCCAACTTGGGGTGTATGGTGTTTATTAGATAACTTGAATTCCCTATTTCCCTTTCTCCTTTACCTTTCCTTTCTTTTCCATTTTTTTTCTCTTATTTCCCTTTTAGAAGATTATAGCATTCACCTCAAATACAATTAGATTAATTTATTTCCATTTGCTTTCAGGTTTAACCCTCTTCTTGCTTAATGACTATTTTTATTTTTTAAAATTTTGGAGTCTTAAATGTTTTCAAAAATAAAAACTACACAAAGATATATACTCAACAGAGTGTCATGACCTCCTATAGTCCTTCCTTTTAAACCCATTGGTCCCTACTTCCTACACCCCTGGTAGATAACTAACTTGACTGTCTTCTGGTTCATTCTTTTTATTTCTTCTAATAAAGATATGGGCATGTTTTCCCTTCTGTCTTACATGAAAAGTAGCATGCTCTAAATGTTTTCCTACACTTCATTGTTTTTGTTTAATAATGTCTCTTGGAAATCATTCCATATCTGTTCTTCATTCTTTGTTATAGCTACTTAGTACACCATTGCCTATATGTACAAGAGTTTATGAAACTAACTCCAAAGCTTGAACACTTAGGTAATTTTCAATATTTTGAAATTACAACTAGTGCTGAAATGAGTAACTTAAATGTGTAGTTTTATGAAATATTACAAGATTTCTCACTTATGACTTGTATAATTTTTTATTCCCACAAACAATGTATGAGAAAGCCTGTTTCCCCATGGTCTTAACTGCAAACCATTGGAATTTTGGCCAATATGGTGGGTGAGCAGCATCTCAGTAAGGTTTTAATTTGCATTTCTCCTGTTATAACTGACATTAAACATTCTTCATAAGTTTAAGGATAATTTTATATATTTTTGTGAATTATCATTGCATGTCTTTTGCCCATTTTTTCTATAGGAATTTTTGGGGAGCTTTTTTCTTTGATTTTAGAATGCTCTGTATTAATTAGGAATATTAGCTTTTAATCTCTGATATATTGAAAATACCTTATCTCAATTTGGCTTCTGGCTTTTCTCATAGTGAATTTTTTTCATACAATTTTTTTTAACTTTTTAAAGCTAATTTTATCAATTTTTTTATTGAACTGGACTGTTAGTCATAGATAGGAGAGTTTTCTTAAAATACAGGTTACAGAAAAAGTTCAGTCATATTGTATTCTATTTTTACATATCTTTTGCTTAGTTTTATATTAAATCTCTTATCGATTTGGGATTTATTCTTGTGTATGGTTGAGAGAAATGGCTCTAATTGCTTTTTTTCCCAAAGCAATCTAATTGTCCCAATTATAGCTAGTTATTAAAAAGCCTATCTTTGCCCCAGTTTTGGGATGCTACCTTTATCATATCATGCATTAGATTTTTACAGATAGTTTGGTCTATTTCTGGATTTTTATTCTTTTCCATTAATCTGTCTATCCATGTGTCAGTTCCTTGCTGTTTTAATTATAGAAGCAATGTTGTGTTTTTAATGTCTAGGAGGCTCCACTAAAAGATTTCTGTTTTTATTGTTTTCCTAGCTATTGTGTTTATTTTTTTATATGACCTTTAGAACCAATTGTTTAATTCCATTAGAAGCTTATTAGAATTTTTGTTGGAATCACATCAATAAAGTTGAAGCTTCCTTATCAAAAATAAAGAACATATTCTCATTTGATATGGACTGAATTGTATGCCTCTCAAATTTATATTTGAAGCCCTAATCACCTCCTCCAGGTAACTAACTATATTTGGAGATTGTACCTTTAAAGAGGTAGTTAAGGTTAAATGAGGTCATAAGAGTAGAACCTTAATCCAATAGGTATGGTGTCCTTGTAAGAAAAGGCAGAAACACTAGGAAACTCCAACACAAGGAAAAGCCAGGTGACAACACAAGAAGATAGCCATCTGCAAAACAGGGAGAGAAGACGCAGTGACTCCAACTCTACTGGCACCTTGATCTTGGACTTTCAGGCTCCTAAACTGTGAGGAAATTTATTTCTGTTGTCTAAGTCACATAGTCTCTGGTATTTTGTTATGGCACCCTTAGCATACTAAGACACCATTCATTTAAATTCACTTATGTGTCTTTGAACAGTAGTTTTATATCTCTCACCACACAGGTTTTGGAAAACTTTTATTAAGCATATTTCCATATATTTTATCTTTTCAAAAACTAGCTTGTTATTTAAAGGAAAATTTATATTCTCTTCTAGTTTGAACAAAGAGTATTTTCTTCCTACTTTATCTTGAATATTTATAAAAATAATATATTGCTTTTTCTCTGCATCTTCATACTCCTTTTGTTCTGAATATTTATCTTTCTTCCTATGAGTATATTCAGATCTTCTCTGTCACAAAAATAAAAAAAATCAAGCAAAGTCAAAGTCTTTGTATAACATTTTCTTTTTTTTTTAATTTTTATTTATTCATGTTAGAGAGGAGAGAGAGAGATAGAGAGAGAGAGAAGGGGGGAGGAGCAGGAAGCATCAACTCCCATATGTGTCTTGACCAGGCAGGCCCAGGATTTCTAACTGGAAACCTCAGCATTTCCAGGTTGACACTTTATCCACTGCGCCACCACAGGTCAGGCTGTATAACATTTTCAAAATTCTATTATATAGAACACTGGTTTCTTGAAAAGTTAACTATTAAGATTTATTTCCATAGTGCTATGCATATCTGCAAATTATAAGTTCAAAGTAGCCAAATTATGTACACTGTTAATGTAATCAAATATTTTCCAAGCACATTTGCCCATGGAATTTTTTTACTCTTTTTAAGACCTCCAGTAATTCCTTACTGCCAAATGCAATGGCATTTCTTCAGGTCTTATTCTCTTTGCTTTATTTCCAGCAATACGTATTGATAGCTGAACCTTTGGATTTAAAACTCTGCTACCTTGGGCTTAGTGGCAATGTGTGCTCCTAGCTCTCACAGACACGGACAACAGTGTGGTGACTGCCAGGATGGGGCGGGGGAGGGGTAGTGTACAGGGGGTAAATGATGATGGACTATAATTTGACTTGGGGTGGTGAACACACAGCACAGTGTACAGATGATGAGTTGTAGAATTGTGTGCCTGAAACCTGTATAACTTTGTTAAACAATGTCACCCCAATAAAGTCAACAAAAAGAAGAAAAAAAATATTTGCCCAAAATACAAGCCTTCTCCCTTGATTCTCCATTACGTAGTCACAAACATACTTAAATAAACCTTATTTCTACACAAATAAGAAAAAAAATAAAATCCTGCTACTTGAATTTGGTGGTAATGTATGCTCCTGGCAGTCCTTCTACCTTGCTGGCCTCACCTTCTTTCTTTTATTTGCTGGATTGATTTATTTTTCTCAACTCCTAATTGTAGATGTTTCTAAAACTTATTAATTCTTTTTTTTTTTTTTTGTCTTTCGTCAATGCCAGTGGTGAGAAACTGTTTTTTTTAATAGAGATGTCTAGGTCACACTCTAGATCTACTCAGTCAGAATGATCACGAGTGAAAATCCAGTATTTGATTTAAAAACTATCAACAAATTAAAATTCCAAGATGTAATAATTTTTTTAGCTATTAGGTGGCCGAAACTATTCATAGCATTACAGGCATACCTTAAGAAGTTAGAAAAAGCCTGACCTGTGGTGGCACAGTGGATAAAGTGTCGACCTGGAAATGCTGAGGTCGCTGGTTCAAAAACCTGGGCTTGCCTGGTCAAGGCACATATGGGAGTTGATGCTTCCAGCTCCTCCCCCCCCATCTCTCTCTGTCTCTCCCTCTCCTCTCTAAAATGAATAAATAAAAAAAAATTAAAAAAAAAGAAGATAGAAAAAGCTCAAATAAACAACTTAATCCTGCAACTAAAAGAACTAGAAAAAGAACAGCAAGTAAAGCCCAGAGGAAGTAGAAGGAAGGAAATAATAAAGATCAGAGCAGAAATAAATGACATAGAGACTAAAAAAATAATACAGAGGATCAATAAAACCAAGAGCTGGTTCTATAAAAAGGTAAACAAGATCAATGAACCTTTAACCAGACTCACCAAAAAAAAAGAAAGGACTCAAATAAATAAAATTAGAAATGAGGGTGGAGAAGTAACAATGGACACCACAGAAATAAAAAGGATTGTAAGAAAATACTATGAAGAACTGTATGTCAAAAAAATTAGACAACCTAGGTGAAATGGACAAATTCCTTGAAAAATATAATCTTTCAAAAACCAATCTGGAAGAATCAGAAAACCTAAATAGACCGATTATAACAAATGAGATCAAAACAGTTATCAAAAAATCCCAACAAACAAAAGCCCCGGGCCAGATGGCTTCACAGGCGAATGCTATCAAACATTCAAAGAAGAACTAACTCCTATTCTCAAACTATTTCAAAAAATTCAAGAGGAAGGAAAACTTCCAAGCTCCTTTTATGAGGTGAGCATAATTCTGATTCCAAAACCAGGCAAAGACAACACAAAGAAAAAAAAACTATTAGGCCAATATCCTTGATGAATTTAGATGCTAAAATCCTCAACAAAATATTAGAAAATTAGCAAACCAGATCCAGCAGTACATGAAAAAAATCATATGTCATGATCAAGTGGAATTTATTCTGGAGAGGCAAGGCTGGTACAATATTTGCAAATCAATCAATGTGATTCATCACATAGATGGCAGAAACTAAAGTTCTCAATAACCACCTTCAACAACTAGAATTGGTCAGATCCCAGAACACTGTAAAGAATTACAATTCTGGGGATGACGTCAGAGTAATGGCGGAGTAGGAAGCGATACCGATAAATCTCCCCCAAAACTCAACAAGATCTTCAACCAGAAACAGAAAAACCTATACTTGGAGCCTCCAGATGCTTCACAATACACCCGAAGGTATGGTCGAGTGAAAAATTGGCTAAATATATAACCAAATCCTGAAGGAAATAGGGAGTAAGAAATGCTCCGCCTTCCTCACTAACCTAAACAGGGCGGCTTTCTCTGGTAACTGTGAATATAGAAACTGAGGCGGGCAAAGGGGGTGAATAGATCCAGGCCGCGCACAAAAGGCCGAACCAGGCTGTGGCACGGAGATCCTAGCGGAGGAAAAACTGTTCCTGTGGCAAGCCGGGCAATACAAGCTAACACTCGCGCCAAACCCAAACAAAGAAAGACAAGCGGGGCAGCCATTTTACCCGTTCTCCTGGTTGGTGCGCAGTTAGTGGGTGAGAGATCTCTTCCTAAGCCCCAGAAGTGGGTGTCCGTGTTGCCCCACAGAGAGGCAGGGTCAGAGGCCTTTCTGTGGGCCGAAAGCAGAATCTCTGGGCAGCCCCAGTGCCCTGGGAAAGCCGCGCACGGGAGGGAGCGAGAACTAATTTCAACAGTGGAAATTTTCCGTGCTGGTGAGGGTTTCACTCAGGGAAACGCGGCCGGCCTCATATCCTGGTGTGCGCACGCAGATAGGTAGTGAGCGATTCCTCCGAGTGCCTCGGCAGGGCGCGCCCGTGTTATCGCACAGAGGGGCAGAGTCAGGGGCCTTTGTGTGGGCAAAAGCGGAATCTCGGGCCGCCCCAGCGCCTTGCAAAAGCCGCGCACGGGGACTGAGCGAGAGCAAATTCCAGCGCTGCAAATTTCCATGCGGTTGGGGGTTTCACTCAGAGCGTGAGACTGCTGGCCGGATATCCTGGTCTGCGCGTGCAGATAGTGAATGAGAGTTTCCTCCAAGCACCCCGGAAGTGGGTGCCCGCCTGTGTTACCGGACAGAGTGGCAGAGCCAGAGGTCTTTGAGTGGGCGGAAAGCCCGCCTGATTATGCTAGCAGCTCTGACTGACTGAGCCTTACCCAGAGCCCTGTGCTGAGTGGAAATAGAGTGGGGAGTTGCCAGCTCTTTGAACCTCTTACTATCCAGGCAGAGGCAGCAACAACCCCATAGCTGGATTATCAGGCTACTAAT
Organism: Saccopteryx bilineata; assembly: GCF_036850765.1. Taxonomy (NCBI): domain Eukaryota; kingdom Metazoa; phylum Chordata; class Mammalia; order Chiroptera; family Emballonuridae; genus Saccopteryx; species Saccopteryx bilineata. Next base: position 233,007,545 of record NC_089492.1, read on the forward strand.
TGAGGAAGGAAAGACTAGGAGAAAGGCTCCAGGAACACGGACTCTCTCACTGTCGGAGCCTATGAAAGCTAATGAGCCTTGACTCCCAACGAGACTAAAGCACAATACATGACATTGCCATAGAGACTTATCAACTGCAAACCTCTACCTGAGCGTGCCAATGGGGCAGAACCTGGGGTATAGAGTCACCAACCAGGAAGAGGGAGAGAAAAGAAAAAACAAGAAGATAACCTCTCAAAATCAAGAATAATCTGCAGACTTTATAACCTATCCCATTTTATTATATTTGTTCGTTTGTTTCTCTTATCTTCATTCTTGATACTTTTTTTCCTCCTCCAATTTGGCCGATTAACTCTCTGCCGGTCTTACTCTCTCCTCTCCTTGAACTACACTACCCATAAGTGTTACATCTCCCATTATCTTTTTTCTCCTCTTCCTTTCTCTCTATGAGGGTTGCACTCCAAAACCCTTAACTCTCTCTCTCTCCTTTCTTTTTTCTTCTTTTACTGGTTCCCTCTTTTTTTCTCTCTCTCTCTCTTTCTTTTCTCCCTCTATATTAGTTTCTTCCTTTCTCCTTTACATCTCCTCTCATTCAAACCTCAATAACAAACAAATTATCTTATCTGGGACTCAAACTTATGTTTGTGGCATTTTGGGGGTTTTTTACTTCACCTTTTTAACTCACTAGCAGTGCTCCCATCCCTGGCTCTCCATTTTATCTAGTTCTTGTTCCACTAAATACAATAGTATTTTTTTAATTTGTCCCCCCATTTTTCTGTTCTCTTATTCCTCTCATCATAACTCTTAGACAACACCAACACCTAAAAGCAAATCATTTTATTCTTGACCCAAATTTTTTCCTTATTTGCTTTTTGTGGGTCCATACCGCCCCCCCTTTTTTTTTCCTTTTTTTTCTTTTTTTTTTTTTTTTTGCCCCTTTATTACTTTTCCCCAATTCAGGACCTCCATCACAGGCATTGTTTGTTATAATTCACAGTTCACCACAAGATTTTCTCAAGAAAAAGGGGAGAGGAGAGGAAAAAAGGAGGGGGGGAATAATTTCCTTTTTTTAAAAATTATTATTTTATTTTTCTTTATTTCATTATTAATTTTTTTAAAAAAAAACAACTCTTTTTGATTTTTTATTTTTTTTAACTATTTATTCTTTATTAAATCTCATTAATACTATCAACAAAACCACCCTCAGATGCCATTAAGGAAGAGAAAATCGAATATCATGGATACAAAAGAAAGAGAGGTAACACAGCTAGATGAGGAAAAATCTATGGAGAAAAAATTTAATATATTGGAAACCTTGGAGCTAAATGACAGAGAATTCAAGATAGAAATCCTAAAAATCCTCCGAGATATACAAGAAAACACAGAAAGGCAATTTAGGGAGCTCAGAAAACAACTCAATGAACACAAAGAATATATGTCCAAAGAAATTGAAACTATAAAAACAAATCAAACAGAGATGAAAAACTCAATTCACGAGCTGAAAAACGAAGTAACAAGCTTAGCTAATAGAACAGGTCAGATAGAAGAGAGGATTAGTGAAATAGAAGACAAGCAACTTGAGGCACAACAGAGAGAAGAAGAAAGAGACTCAAAAATTAAAAAAAATGAGATAGCCCTACAAGAATTATCTGACTCCATCAAAAAGAATAACATAAGAATAATAGGTATATCAGAGGGAGAAGAGAGAGAAAATGGAATGGAGAACATACTCAAACAAATAATAGATGAGAACTTCCCAAGCCTGTGGAAAGAACTAAAGCCTCAAGTTCAAGAAGCAAACAGAACTCCGAGTTTTCTTAACCCCAACAAACCTACTCCAAGGCATATCATAATGAAAGTGACACAAACAAACAGCAAAGAAAAAATTCTCAAGGCAGCCAGGGAAAAGAAGAATACAACATATAAAGGAAGGCCCATTAGATTATCATCAGATTTCTCAGCAGAAACTCTACAAGCTAGAAGAGAGTGGACCCCAATATTTAAAGCCCTGAAAGAGAGGAACTTTCAGCCACGAATACTATACCCATCAAAGCTATCCTTCAAATACGAAGGAGAAATAAAAACATTCACAGATACAGAAAAGACGAGGGAATTTATCATCAGAAAACCCCCACTCCAGGAATTACTAAAGGGGGTTCTCCAATCAGATACAAAGAACAAAAAAAAACAGAGCCACAAGTAAAAGCTCCAAGAAGAACACAATAAAACCAAATTTAAACTGTGACAACAACAAAAAGAAAGAGGGGGAGAAGATGGAGATTAACAGTAGCAAAGGACGATGGAGTGCAAAAGTACTCACAAAATAGTTCGCTACAATGAACAGGGTAGGGACCCTTTTCATTACTCAAAGGTAACCACCATTGAAAAAACCACCACAGAAGCACATGAGATAAAAAAGATAGCAACAGAGGAAAGATGTATGGAATACAACCAAATAAAAACAAAAGATAGAAAAACGAAAGAGAAGGATCAAACAAGACACAAAACTAACAGAAAGCAAGATATAAAATGGCAATAGGGAACTCACAAGTATCAATAATTACACTAAATGTAAACGGATTAAACTCACCAATAAAAAGGCACAGAGTAGCAGAATGGATTAAAAAAGAAAATCCAACTATATGCTGCCTACAGGAAACTCATCTAAGTAACAAGGATAAAAACAAATTCAAAGTGAAAGGCTGGAAAACAATACTCCAAGCAAATAACATCCAAAAAAAAGCAGGTGTAGCAATACTCATATCGGATAATGCTGACTACAAGACAGGAAAAGTACTCAGAGATAAAAATGGCCATTTCATAATGGCTAAGGGGACACTGAATCAAGAAGACATAACAATTCTTAATATATATGCACCAAACCAAGGAGCACCAAAATATATAAGACAGCTACTTATTGACCTTAAAACAAAAACTGACAAAAATACAATCATACTTGGAGACCTCAATACACCGCTGACGGCTCTAGATCGGTCATCCAAACAGAGAATCAACAAAGACATAGTGGCCTTAAACAAAACACTAGAGCACCTGGATATGATAGACATCTACAGGACATTTCATCCCAAAGTGACTGAGTATACATTTTTCTCCAGTGTACATGGATCACTCTCAAGAATTGACCATATGTTGGGCCACAAAAACAACATCAGCAAATTCAGAAAAATTGAAGTTGTACCAAGCATATTTTCTGATCATAAAGCCTTGAAACTAGAATTCAACTGCAAAAAAGAGGAAAAAAATCCCACAAAAATGTGGAAACTAAACAACATACTTTTAAAAAATGAATGGGTCAAAGAAGAAATAAGTGCAGAGATCAAAAGATTTATACAGACTAATGAAAATGACAATACGACATATCAGAATCTATGGGATGCAGCAAAAGCAGTGATAAGAGGGAAGTTCATATCACTTCAGGCATATATGAACAAACAAGAGAGAGCCCAAGTGAACCACTTAACTTCCCACCTTAAGGAACTAGAAAAAGAAGAACAAAGACAACCCAAAACCAGCTGAAGAAAGGAGATAATAAAAATCAGAGCAGAAATAAATGAAATAGAGAACAGAAGAACTATAGAAAAAATTAATAGAACAAGGAGCTGGTTCTTTGAAAAGATCAATAAAATTGACAAACCCTTGGTAAGACTTACCAAGGACTAAAGAGAAAGAACTCATATAAACAAAATCCAAAATGAAAGAGGAGAAATCACCACGGACACCATAGATATACAAAGAATTATTGTAGAATACTATGAAAAACTTTATGCCACTAAATTCAACAACCTAGAAGAAATGGATAAATTCCTAGAACAATACAACCTTCCTAGACTGAGTCAAGAAGAAGCAGAAGTCTCGAGCTCTTGCTGGCAGCGAGACGTTTGCGCTCCGGCTTTTCAGTACCAGCGGCCGCCATCGACGTCGTTCGGTTCTTCTGGTCTCTGCGCCGCTTGCCTGCCACACGCTCCGCCGTCATCAGCCGCCATCATGGTAAAGCTCGCAAAGGCTGGTAAAAATCAAGGTGACCCCAAGAAAATGGCTCCTCCTCCAAAGGAGGTAGAAGAAGATAGTGAAGATGAGGAAATGTCAGATGACGAAGAAGATGAAAGCAGTGGAGAAGAGGTTATCATTCCTCAGAAAAAAGGCAAGAAGGTTACCACAACTCCAGCAAAGAAGGTGATGGTTTCTCCACCAAGAAGGATTATGGTCGTCGCACCAGCCAAGAAGACAGTTGTCACTGCTGGCAAAAATGCAGCGGCTATGCCGACCCCTGGCAAAAAGGCAGCGGTTACACCAGCCAAAGCAGTAGCCACACCTGGCAAGAAGGGAGGCACACCAGGCAAAGCGTGGGTAGCAACTCCTGGTAAAAAGGGAGCAGCCACCCCTGCCAAGGGAGCAAAGAATGGTAAGAATGCCAAGAAGGAAGACAGTGATGAGGAAGACGACGAGGATAGTGAAGAGGATGACGAGGAGGATGAGGATGAAGAGGAGGAGGAATTGAAGCCAGCAGTGATGAAAGCGGCTGCTGTCGCTCCTGCCTCAGATGATGAGGATGATGAGGAAGATGACGATGAGGACGATGAAGATGATGAGGATGACGACGAAGAGGATGACTCGGAAGAAGAGCCTATGGAGCTGGCACTAGCCAAAGGCACGAAAGCTCCTCCAAAAGCGCTTCTTGTGAAGGCCAAGAGCACAGCTGAGGATGAGGATGAAGAGGAGGAGGAGGAGGAAGAGGAGGACGATGATGAGGAGGAAGAGCCAGTCAAAGAAGCACCTGGAAAACGAAAGAAGGAAATGGCCAAACAGAAAGCTGCTCCTGAAGCCAAGAAACAGAAGGTGGAAGGCACAGAACCAACTACGGCTTTCAATCTCTTTGTTGGGAACCTGAACTTCAGCAAATCTGCTCCTGAATTAAAAACGGGTATCAGTGATGTTTTTGCTAAAAATGATCTTGCTGTTGTGGATGTCAGAATTGGTGTGTCCAGGAAGTTCGGCTATGTGGATTTTGAGTCAGCTGAAGACCTGGAAAAAGCCTTGGAACTCACTGGTTTAAAAGTCTTTGGCAATGAAATTAAACTAGAAAAACCAAAGGGAAAGGATAGTAAAAAAGATCGAGATGCAAGAACACTTTTGGCTAAAAATCTGCCTTATAAAGTTACTCAGGAAGAATTGAAGGAAGTGTTTGAAGATGCTGCGGAGATCAGACTAGTCAGCAAGGATGGAAAGAGTAAAGGGATTGCTTATATTGAATTTAAGACAGAGGCTGATGCAGAGAAAACCTTGGAAGAAAAACAGGGAACAGAAATAGATGGGCGATCTATATCCCTATATTACACCGGAGAGAAAGGTCAAAGTCAAGACTACAGAGGTGGAAAGAATAGCACTTGGAGTGGTGAATCAAAAACTCTGGTTTTAAGCAATCTCTCCTACAGTGCAACAGAAGGAACTCTTCAGGAAGTATTTGAGAAGGCTACTTTTATCAAAGTGCCCCAGAACCAAAATGGCAAATCTAAAGGGTATGCATTTATAGAATTTGCTTCATTTGAAGATGCTAAAGAAGCTTTAAATTCCTGTAATAAAAGAGAAATTGAGGGCAGAGCAATCAGGCTGGAATTGCAAGGACCCAGGGGATCACCTAATGCAAGAAGCCAACCATCCAAAACTCTGTTTGTCAAAGGTTTGTCGGAGGAGACTACAGAAGAGACATTAAAGGAGTCTTTTGATGGCTCTGTTCGGGCAAGGATAGTCACTGACAGGGAGACTGGCTCTTCCAAAGGGTTTGGTTTTGTAGACTTCAACAGTGAGGAAGATGCCAAAGCTGCTAAGGAGGCCATGGAAGATGGGGAAATTGATGGAAACAAAGTTACTTTGGACTGGGCCAAGCCTAAGGGTGAAGGTGGCTTCGGAGGCCGCGGTGGAGGCCGAGGTGGCTTTGGAGGGCCAGGCGGCGGCAGAGGAGGCCGAGGCGGGTTTGGTGGCCGAGGTCGGGGCGGTTTTGGAGGTCGGGGAGGCTTCCGAGGAGGCAGAGGCGGCGGCAGAGACCACAAGCCACAAGGAAAGAAGACGAAGTTTGAATAGTTTTCTTCTGTCCCTGTCTTTCCCTCTTCCATTTGAAAGAAAGGACTCTGGGGTTTTTACTCTGTTACCTGATCAATGACAGAGCCTTCTAAGGACATTCCAAGACAGTATACAGTCCTGTGGTCTACTTGGAAACATGCATAGATAACATTTCAAAGGAGACACCCTGTTGGTTTTGACTGGATGTTCATATAAACTTTTTAAAGAGTGATAGAGCTAACCCTTATCTGTAACTTTTGAATTTATATTGTTTCTTCCCATGTACAAAACCATTTTTTTCCTACAAATAGTTTTTTTGTGTGTGTGTTGGGAGTCTAAAGGAGAGCAGAATGTTTTATGATTTTGCTTAAGCAACTTTGGGACAAATTAAAAGTCCTAAACTCTGAAAAAAAAAAAAAAGAAGAAGCAGAAAGCCTAAACAGACCTATCAGTAGAGAAGAAATAGAAAAAACCATTAAAAACCTCCCGAAAAATAAAAGTCCAGGCCCTGACGGCTATACCAGCGAATTTTATCAAACATTCAAAGAAGACTTGGTTCCTATTCTACTCAAAGTCTTCCGAAAAATTGAAGAAGAAGCAATACTTCCAAACACATTTTATGAGGCCAACATAACCCTCATACCAAAACCAGGCAAGGATGGCACAAAAAAAGGAAACTACAGACCAATATCTCTAATGAATACAGATGCTAAAATACTAAACAAAATACTAGCAAATTGAATACAACAACATATTAAAAAAATAATACATCATGATCAAGTGGGATTCATCCCAGAATCTCAAGGATGGTTCAACATACGTAAAACGGTTAACGTAATACACCATATCAACAAAACAAAGAACAAAAACCACATGATCTTATCAATAGATGCAGAAAAGGCTTTCGATAAAATACAACACAATTTTATGTTTAAGACTCTCAACAAAATGGGTATAGAAGGAAAATATCTCAACATGATAAAGGCCATATATGATAAACCATCAGCTAACATCATATTAAATGGCACTAAACTGAAGGCTTTCCCCCTTAAATCAGGAACAAGACAGGGTTGTCCACTCTCTCCACTCTTATTTAATGTGGTACTAGAGGTTCTCGCCACAGCAATCAGACAAGACAAAGAAATAAAAGGCATCCATATCGGAAAAGAAGAAGTAAAGGTATCACTTTTTGCAGATGATATGATCCTATACATCGAAAACCCCAAAGAATCCACAAAAAGACTACTAGAAACAATAAGCCAATACAGTAAGGTCGCAGGATACAAATTAACATTCAGAAGTCAATAGCCTTTCTACATGCCAACAATGAAACATTTGAGAAGGAACTCAAAAGAATAATCCCCTTCACGATTGCAACAAAAATAAAATAAAATACTTAGGAATAAACATAACAAAGAATATAAAGGAATTATCTAATGAAAACTATAAACCATTGTTAAGGAAAATCAAAAAAGATATAATGAGATGGAAGAGTATACCTTGTTCTTGGTTAGGAAGAATAAATAAAATCAAGATGGACATATTACCCAAAGCAATATACAAATTTAATGCAATTTCCATCAAAATTTCAATGGCATTTTTTAAAGAAATAGAGCAAAAAATCATCAGATTTATATGGAACTATTAAAATCCCAGAATAGCCAAAGCAAACCTAAAGAAAAAGAATGAAGCTGGGGGCATTACAATACCTGACTTCAAAATATATTATAGGGCCACGGCAATCAAAACAGCATGGTATTGCCAGAAAAATAGACACTCAGACCAATGGAACAGAACAGAAATCCCAGAAATAAAACCACACATATATAGTCAAATAATTTTTTATAAAGGGGCCAACAACACACAATGGTGAAAAGAAAGACTCTTCAATAAATGGGAAAACTGGAAAGCCACATGCAAAAGAATGAAACTGGACTACAGTCTGTCCCCCTGTATTAAAATTAACTCAAAATGGATCAAAGATCTAAACATAAGACCTGAAACAATTAACATAGAAGAAGACATAGGTACTAAACTCATGGACCTGGGTTTTAAAGAGCATTTTATGAATTTGACTCCAAAGGCAAGAGAAGTGAAGGTAAAAATTAATGAATGGGACTATATCAGACTAAAAAGTTTTTGCTCAGCAAGAGAAACTAATAACAAAATAAGGAGACAGCCAAATAAATGGGAAATGATATTTTCAAACAACAGCTCAGATAAGGGCCTAATATTCAAAATATGCAAAGAACTCATAAAACTCAACAACAAACAATCCAATAAAAAACTGGGAAGAGGGCCTGACCTGTGGTGGCGCAGTGGATGAAGCGTCAACCTGGAAATGCTGAGGTTACCGGTTCGAAACCCTGGGCTTGCCTGGTCAAGGCACATATGGGAGTTGATGCTTCCAGCTCCTCCTCCCTTCTCTCTCTCTGTTTCTCTCTCTCCCTCTCTCTCTTCTCTCTAAAAATGAATAAATAAATTTTTAAAAAATGAGAAGAGGACATGCACAGACACTTCTCCCAGGAAGAATTACAAATGGCCAACAGATATATGAAAAGACGCTCATCTTCGTTAGTTATTAGAGAAATGCAAATCAAAACTACAATGAGATACCACCTCACACCTGTTAGATTAGCTATTATTAACAAGACAGGTAATAGCAAATGTTGGAGAGGCTGTGGAGAAAAAGGAACCCTCAGACACTGTTGGTGGGCATGTAAATTAGTACAACCATTATGGAAGAAAGTATGATGGTTCCTCAAAAAACTGAAAATAGAACTACCTTATGACCCAGGAATCCCTCTACTTGGTGTATACCCCCAAAACTCAGAAACATTGATACGTAAAGACACATGCAGCCCCATGTTCATTGCAGCATTGTTCACAGTTGCCAGAACATGGAAACAACCAAAAAACCCATCAGGAAATGACTGGATAAACAAGATGTGGCACATATATTATGAAATACTACTCAGCCAAAAGAAATGATGACATCGGATCATTTACAGCAAAATGGTGAGATCTTGATAACAAGATACGAAATGAAATAAGTAAATAAAAAAAACCAGGAACTGCATTATTCCATACATAGGTGGGACATAAAAGTGAAACTAAGAGACATTGATAAGAGTGTGGGGGTTACGGGAAGAGAAGAGAGAGAGAAAGGGAGAGGGAGAGGGGCACAAAGAAAACTAGATAGAAGGTGACAGAGGAAATCTGACTTTGGGTGATGGCTATGCAACATAATTGAACGACAAGATAACCTGGACTTGTTATCTTTGAATATATGTATCCTGATTTATTAATGTCGTTTCATTAAAAAAATAAAATTATTTAAAAAAAAAAAAAAAAAAAAAGAATTACAATTCTGCAGAGAGGAGAATTTTTTTTTTTAAACTAATATGGGGATGCTAATTCTTTTTTTCTTTTTTTTTTTAGCTGGAAACAGGGAGAGACAGTGAGAGACAGTGAGACAGAATCCCGCATGCGCCCGACCGGGATCCACCCGGCACGCCCACCAGGGGCGAAGCTCTGCCCACCAGGGGGCGATGCTCTGCCCCTCCGGGGCGTCACTCTGCCGCGACCAGAGCCACTCTAGCGGCTGGGGCAGAGGCCAAGGAGCCATCCCCAGCGCCCGGGCCATCCTTGCTCCAATGGAGCCTCGGCTGTGGGAGGGGGAGAGAGAGACAGAGAGGAAGGAGGGGGCGGGGGTGGAGAAGCAAATGGGCGCTTCTCCTATGTGCCCTGGCCAGGAATCGAACCCGGGTCCCCGCACGCCAGGCCGACGCTCTACCGCTGAGCCAACCGGCCAGGGCCTGCAGAGAGGAGAATTTAACGAGTTTACAGACTGACCTCCCATATTGGTGGTCAATTACAGTCAGGGTGGTGTCAAAGGGAAGCTTGGGGTGGAGACCCTTCATTTTACCATAATTTTCACCACCAGACTCACCACCTTTAATTTTTTTAAACAATAGTTTGATATGGGCAATTGATATTTTGTGAATTTTTCATAACATGTCTATAAAGGCAGATTTCTAAAACTTTGTTATTTTCTTAATAATTCTCAACAAACAGTATAGTATACCTCATGTCCTGGTGCTCACTCTCCCTAGATATGCACTTCTTGTCATATGACATATTACCCATTGCTTCTTTTACCATTGCTTCTCCTTTGGAATTTTGCTTCCTTATCATCCATTTTATATGCAGCTACCAGAGAAAAGTCTTCCTAAAGTAGAGCTTCACACATGCCATGTTTTTGTTCACCAAAACTTGCCATCACTTCCAATTGCTCAGGGGAAAGAAATGAGTTCTTCTAAGCCCTTTATAATAGGTCCCAAACTAGCTCATATCTCATAGCTCCCAATAGCCTACTCTTTGATTCTGGCCCAAATGAATTACTTACTGTTTCTCAAACTATCCCATACTTTTTCTCACACAGGTCACTCTTCCTAGATGGCTTTTATTACCAAACCATTCATCTTTTGAGCCCTTGTCAGTCATTCAGGGTCCATCTCCAATATTACTTCTTCCACAATGGCTTTTATATACTTATTTATTTTTAACTTATGCTAGTTTAAGTTATGGTCAAAACAATAGCTTTTTTATGTATGTATTTATCAAAAAAAACATTTATTTTCTGTCTAGTATTTGGAATAAACTGTGACAGAGAATAAAATAACTTGAATCTGCTAATATATTGTGAGGGTTTGATACTTTGGTCTCAGGTAATCCAACTTCTTGTTGGTAGATCTTAACTATATTATCAAATAGCTGTGTAACTTTGAACAAGTAATCTCTCTGGCCTCTGCTTATCATCAATAAAGTAGGCAAAAAAAAAAGTGTCTTCAATGTAGAATTACTGTGAGAAATAAAAATAATCTTGCATATGGTAGCCTGTTTGTCATCATTGCTAAATGTGTTTACTCAATGTCTCAGATGATCTGGGATTCAAGAGGGACCAGATTTTTAAAAAATATTTTTTAAGACTTTATTTATTCATTTTAGAGAAGAAAGAGAGAAGGGGGGAAGAGCAGGAAGCATTAACTCCCATATGGACCTTGACCAGGCAAGCTCAGGGTTTTGAATCAGCAACCTCAGCATCCCAGTCAACGCTGTATCCACACCATCACAGGTTAGGCGAGAGACCAGATTTCAATCCCTACTCTATCAACACCTTGGACACATCACTTCATCTCTAGGCCTTCCTCCCTTTCCCCATGTGTAAAGGAAAGTGGTTATGCCCATGCCCTTTTATTCCAAGTCAACCTATATACTAGTCCTTACACTGTAGTGCCCTGGGTTTAGGTCCATACTTTGTGTGGCCACTAGCTGGCAGGATTGCCACATGGTTGCTTGGCCACTCCCCATCTCCACCTCCATCTCTAGAAGAACTTGCTGTTGGAGGCTCTGGACCAAAACAAACAACATTCCAGCCTGGCAGAAGCAAAGGCTCTGGAGTGCAGCCTTACCAGATTGTAAAAGGAGTCTCTAGTGCTTTTGTGCAAAGGAGATATTTTGACTTACTTCAAGCCTGGAGGAGGGACTGAAATTCTAAGGGACATCCTAGCTGACATCTTTCCAGCCTGTCTACTGTATGGTAGAGGTCTCTGTAAAGATCTACAGGTGATTCAGGACAACAGAAGGGCACACCACTTTTAGAAATCACATCTTATGCCTCATGAAATACTTCTGAAATTACGGGATTTCGACTTGCAATGTCCAAATGTGTGAACAACTCTCTTTAATTTCTCCAATCTTCACTCTCCTCCTTTGTACACCTGTTGTAAACCAGGTCTCTGAACAACGTGTTCTGCCTGCAGTGCTATAGGCAGGGTAGACTCCTGGAGAAAATATGGGCGTTGTGAGCACACAGACTTACTTTAAATCCTGTATTTGCTGTTTACATGAACCTTGAAAAATTTCTAAGTTTCCTTCTCTACAAGATAAGGATATAAAACCTATTTATAAAAAAATTAAAAAAAAAAAAAACAAAACCTATTCATTTAACTGGGTTTGGTTTTTTTTAGAATGAAAGGGCCACATAGAGGTGCTCAACAGTGTTTATTCCCATCCTGATTATAAAAATACAAAACAGCATGATTCCATAGTCATTAAAAATGTGTACACATGCATTAAAGGACAAGATCAATAAATATCAAACTCTTAGCCTTTATCTCTGGTGGCAAAAATTCAAGTGATTATTTTATTCTTTATACCCCTCTGTAGTTACTAATTTTCTAAATGAAACTATTACCGTTGTTACTTTTATATTGTGAGAGAATATATAATATAACATAATATCAACCATTTTAACCATTTTTATGTGTACAGTCTGTAACATCACATATGTTTACATTGTTGTACAACCATCTACCTCCAGATCCCTCATATTATCCTGAACTGAAACTCTGTACCCATTAAATCATAACATTCCACCTCCCCACCCCTTGTCCCCAGTAACCACCATTCTTCTTTCTGTCTCTATAAATTTGACTATCCTAGAAAGCTCATATAAGTGAAATCATACAATATTTGTCCTTTTGCGTCTAGCTTTTTTGCTTACTTCACTGAGCATAATATCATCAATGCCCACCTATGTTGTGGTATGTATCTAAATTTCCTCTCTTTTTAAGGCTGAACAGCATTCCTTTATACATAATTTTTTTTTGTCGTTTATCCATTTATCCATCAATGGATATTTGGATTGTTTTCACTTTTTGGCTATTGTGAATAATGGGACTATAGGTGTTCAAATGTCTGTTGTAGGCTCTGCTTTCTATTTTTCAGGGTATGTACCCAAAAGTGGAATTGCTGCATCATATGGCACTCTATCTTTAATTCTTTAAGGTAAATACTATGTTGTTTTCCACAACAGCTGCACCATTTTACATTTCAGTGTAGGGTTTTTTTCCTTTTAATAATAGCCATCCTAATGGGTATAAAGTGGTGTCTCACTGTGGTTGTTGCATTTACTAATATGCTGATTTGCATTTCTCTAATGATTAGTGATATTGAGCATCTTTTTATGTTGTTAAATAATAAAAAAATTCTACTAAACAAGTGGATGTCCTATAGAGTAGAATATAACATTTATACAAATTTTCGAGCTAAAACATGAGACTTCAAAGAAATTTCCCAGATGTGGTGGGCAGCTTTGATCTATACAGCTAGATTCCCTAGGAGTCCTCATTCATTCTCCTCCACCAAGGGGATGGGTCAGGCAACAGTTGGAGAAACCTTCCCATCCCTGAGTTTGCAAGAGGAGAAAGGAGTATGTTAGGTTGTGAAACCACAGCCACCTGACTAGACAGCATTTAATAAGAGAAATAAGTCAGCCCAAAATGCAATTCTAATCAGTTCAATAAACATGTAAGGTACCTGGAAGCTATTCTGCATGTGACAGTGATCAAGTTATTACTTGCAAAGTAGTAAAACAGACTCTAAGCAATTGTTACTGGCCTAATGAGTATTACCGATGTGAAAGGAGAGTACCACGAGATGTGCAATGGGAGGATTTAAACTGAAAAGCACAGGAAGCACAGAGCCACACTCTGCACTGAAGTGTCAGGAACTCCAGTGGAGGTGGATCAGGAGCTATTCAACATCAACATCTGTCTGTGGGCCAACTGGTAAAAAAAGAAAAGCAAAGATTCTCTTGTGACTTTTTCATAAAGCTAAATTTACACCATATAGAAATTATCATAAGGGATTGAATGTGTTTTCTTTTATAAAATAAAAATATTCTTAATAAGTCCCAGTAAAAGGTGCAAACTCACCTCATTTTTAAGATTTTGTTGTGACCTTTAAATGGTGAGTGACATTTCAGTACTACCCAGCACTCTAGAAATTCCTGACTCTAGGAGTAAGAAGTGGTAGGTCTGCCATGGAGAAGGGCAAGCCAGTCAAGATGAGTTAAGACCCATGGAAGGTTTGGTCTAGGATAACTCTCATGGACTCCAAGCTCTTTGAGAAAAGGCCATTGTACAGCCTGATATAAGAAGCCCCTACCTGGCCTGTGGTGGCACAGTGGATAAAGTATTGACTTGGAATGCTGAGGTCACTGGTTTAAAACCCTGGGCTTGCCCAGTCAAGGCACATGTGGGGAAACAACTACTATGAGTTGATGCTTCCTGTACTCTTCTGTCTCTGTCTCTCTCTCTCCCTCTAAAAATCAATAATAATTAAAAAAATTATGAAGCCCCTTTCCCCACTCCAATCATTCTGAGCAAGGCACAGGGATTTAAAGAGGCAAAAAATCCACCAATGTCTTTAGGACTCTTCTGGCCTAACTTCTAGAAGGCGACTGGCAAACTTTTTGTATAAAGAGCCAGATAGTAAATATTTTAGGCTTTGTGGGCTCTGTGATCTCTTCATGACTCCTCAATACTGGCCTTGTAGCACAAAAACATCCATAAACAATGCTACACAGACAAAGGGTAGTGCCTATGTCCCATTGAAACTTTATTTACAAAACAGAGGGAGGGTCAGATTGGGCCCATGGGCCATAGTTTGCCAAGGAATACTCAAAAGAGCAGAGAAGAAACTTCATAAATTCCAGGTCAAACTCATGATAAAAATAGATCTTGGAAACAACCAGTATCCCTCAATAGAAAATTGGATAAAGAAGATGTGGTACATATATACAATGGAATACTACTCAGCCATAAGAAATTATGACATACTGCCATTTTTGACAACATGGTTGGACTTTGAGAACATTATACTGAGTGAAATAAGTAAATCACAAAAAGTTAAGAACTGTATGATTTCACACATAGGTGGGACATAAAACTGAGACTCATGGACATAGATAAAAGTGAAATAGTTACCAGGGGATAGGGTGAGGAAAGAAAAGAGGGACAAATATACTGTGATGGAAAATGATTTGACTTTGAGTAATGGGCACACAGCACAATCAACAGTTCAAATGTAATAGAGATGTTCACCTGAAACCTATGTACTTTTATTGATCAATGTCACCCTATTAAATTAAATTTTAAAATAAAAGAAATAGATCCTGGTCATTAAAAAATTTTTTTGGATTTATTTATTTGAGAGATAAGAAGGGAGAAAGAAAAAAAATCAATTTGTTGTTCTATCTGTTATAAAGTACCCCACTCCAAATTCTGAAAGGCACTTGTACCTCACTTCATCGAGTCCACATAGAGACACCCAGTCCAAATTTTGAAGAGTTTTATTGAAAGAGGAAATTTGTTAAATATGCCGGCCGCATATGGCTGACACGGGGCATAGCAGGCTCAAATTGTGCATGCCAAGTATATTTCAGGGGCTGGTTATATACCCTTTGACCATATACAATTTGGGGGTCATGATAGCATGACACAATCATTAACAAGATTATAACATTTGTCTAGGGGATTTACAAGAAACGTTAACTTTCAAGGTAATACAATCAAAGATATTCACAAATCCTTTTAGTATCTATCTCTCCTCCTTTGCCTAGAGGTACACGCTAATCTCAGGATTCCAGGAAGGGAGGAAGAGCTAAGATCAGTGTAGGGTGGTTAGTTAATTTTGTCTCTTATTAAAGGAGAAAGGGAATTCTTCAGATAACCTTAATCCTTTCAGAGAATTTAAAACGAAATGACCTTAGTTGTCCTTGTAAGTCAGGAGACTTCTATATTCTTTTCCTCCACTTTCCAAAGTAAGGACAACAAAGCCTAACCTTTTCTCCCAGAATATTTAATATTAATTTGCAGCTTTTTGGTACCTTACAACATACCCATCCATGCATTCACTGGTTAATTCTAATGTGTGCCCTGATCGGAGACTGAACCCATGACCTTTGTGTAATGAGACGATGCTAACTGAGCTACCTGACCAGGACTCAAATCCTGGTTATTTTATTGACATAAAACTTATGGCTTAGAGGCCTGACCTGTGGTGGCACAGTGGATAAAGCCATCGACCTGGAATGCTGAGGTTGCCGGTTCAAAAAACCCTGGACCTGCCTGGTCAAGGCACATATGGGAGTTGATGCTTCCTGCTCCTCCCCCCATTCTCTCTCTCTCTCTTCTCTAAAATGAATAAATAAAAATTTTTAAAAAATTAAAAAAAACTTATGGCTTAGAGAAGCTTGTGGTTTTGAGTTCAACATGAACAGAAGTCTTTTGAGGATCAATATTATCATCACTGATAGAATTTTTGTGTGTGTAAAGCCAGAAGCCGGGGCCAGGGCCACCATCAGAGCAGCCCGACCCACGCAGGTTCACATTGGATTCGGACAGTCGGTAAAGAAACAACAGAGCCAAAAACTGATGGGCTGTCATCTTTAATTCTAGCTTGCACCCGGCGGGCAAGTAAAAATACACACTGGGCTCCAAAACCCACTCACATTCAGTGCTCACAAAGCTACTGACTTATCCGAGTTTCCTGGAATCAAAGGTTTCTAGCTCACCAGACTTATTTTCCTCAGTTCCCCATCTCCTTCCTTCTCCCTGCACAAATCTACACAAACTGGCATCTCACTCAGCACTCTGCCATCTTGGCTGCTTCTCCTGGCCTACTCCATGTGGCCTCCTTCTGCTCTCTGCTCTGCTCTCTCCTCTAATGATAATCTCAGGAACCAAGAGAGCAACCTGTCGTTCTGCCCCCATTTTATAGTGTAGATTCAAAACTTTTAATCCAATATACAAAATAGGGAAGTCTCTAATACAAAGACACGTCTCTGAGGCATGATTGGATTGTACCACCCCACATCAAAAAGGGTGGGAAAGGCTTAATCCCAAAACCAAGCCCCAGGCTACAAGGATTCTTAACACATATTAATATCACCTGGGCAAAGGCCACCACGTGGGCAGCGTCATCTTTAACAAAGTGAGCATAATACATTTTATCTGCCCAACAGTGTGTGACAGAGACAGAGAGAGGAACCGATAGAGACAGACAGAAAGGGAGAGAAATGAGAAGCATCAATTCTTCATTGTGTCACCTTAGTTGTGCATTGATTGCTTTCTCATATGTGCCTTGACCAGGGGGCTACAGCAGACCAAGTGACCCCTTGCTCAAGCCAGTGACCTTGGGTCCAAGCTGGTGAGCCTTGCTCAAACCAGATGAACCTGCACTCAAACTGGCAACCTCAGAGTTTTGAACCTGGGTCCTCCGCAGTCCAGTCCGATGCTCTATATCCACTGCGCCACAGCCTGGTCAGGCATCACTGATAGAATTTTATATAGAATTACTTCACTTAATTCTTACAACCACACTATAAATGGATATTACTATAATTTTCACTTGACACCTGAAAGGATTAAGGATTAGGAGGTATGTGACTTATGTAGGCTCAGTGGAGACTGGAGTTCCCTGAGCGGTAGAGCTGTGTGTGTTTCATACAGCAGAAGACATGTATTTTTGCTTCCAGCCATGATGGAGGAAAAGGAACTGGATTTACCTTCCCACCTAAACAACTAAGAAATTGAACAAAATCTGTGCCTGACCTGTGGTGGCGCAGTGGATAAAGTGTCGACCTGGAAATGCTGAGGTCGCTGGTTCAAAACCCTGGGCTTGCCTGGTCAAGGCACATATGGGAGTTGATGCTTCCTGCTCCTCCCCGTCTCTCTCTCCTCTCTCTCTCTGTCTCTCTCCCTCCTTCTCTCTTTCCTCTCTAAAATGAATAAATAAAATAAAATTAAAAAAAAAAGAAATTGAACAAAATCTATGAAACAATAGTGTTAGGCATTCAGCAACAGGCCGAGCAGGACAGTGACCCCTACAAGAAGGTAATCAAAGAGGTAGCTAACTCCTAGGATGTCTCAGCATACTATCTGCAGAAAGTTCCAAGCCTGTACCAGAGGATGGAGGAAGCAGCCATTGGAGGACACAGTGTCTGGAGCTCTGGGAGGCCCAAGCAGTGAAAACTTCTGGGCAGGGTACTGGGGAGAAGGGAGACACAAGGAAGGGATCTCCAGAAAGATGCAGAGGGTGCCCCTTGTATCTTTAGCTGAGTAGTAATCCACACACCTGTGCAGAGAAACTATTGATGCAGAAAAGAGCCATCAGAAAGCAGTACTAGGGAAACACTAGAATCTATGTAAACACAATAAATTAAAATCAATAAAAAAAATAAAAAGAAAGAAAGCAGCACTACACAGGGTTCACCCCGGGTTGGGACTGTTGTATGTTCTTGCCTGCAAGAAGATAGAGGAAAGCATAAGCATGATAAGACATGAAGGACATCAAAAGGAGCCATATTAAACTTGTAGAGATGGAAAACAAACAATACCTAAAATGGAAAGTCACACAACGAGTAAGTAGCAGACCCAAGATTCTAACCCTAGACCGACTCCAAGTCTGGTGCTCATTGAACTACTATATCAGTTTTGTAGCAAGGAAGACTGATAAAGAAGACAAATAAAGCACCATTTTCTTAATTAAACCAATTGGTTCATACATGTAAGTAGCATTTTTTAATTTTCCTGAATATATTTGAAATATCTTCTGCTTATACTACACAGGAGAGATCAAGGCTCAATAGATGTTGCCTTGCATTATCTGTGACAAAGTAGAGAATACCAGAGGGGGGAAAAACAGCTATCACTACACAAGTGTAAATCTAACCACATCTGGGTATATTTGCTTTGTTTTCCTTCCTGTTGAGAATATTTGTACCATTTTTTTAGACAAACATATATCTGATAAAAGTTCATTAATTGTAATTCAGTTCAGTGACTACTCAAATACCACAATGATCTCCCTTGACCCATTAATGATATAACAGTCATCAAAGAAAGAGAGGACACTGATCTTAATAAGGGAAGATCTTGCATATATCTTTAAGGTAAGTCAATCCCTGATTCTGACATCTATATTCCACCACACTAGGGTTGAAGCTCATCTTTTGACTTTTTAGGATATTTTCAAGAGCAACATTTTCAAGAGCAATATTTATTAAATAAAAAGAAATAGAACTCTCAAGTCCCTTTGCATTTTTATCCACACATTACACATTGCTAATTATACCTAATTAGAAAAAAAGAACTGACTGACCCTGGCCAGTTATCTCAGTGGTAGAGCATCGGTCCAGTGTGTGGAGGACCTAGACTTGATTTCCAGTCAGGGCACACAGGAGAAGTAACCATCTGTTTCGCTACCCTTTCCCTCCTCCTTCTCTCTCTCAATTCTCCTCCCACAGTCATGGCTCAAATGGTTCACACAAGTTGACCCCAGGCTGTGAGGATAGCTCCATGGCCTCACCTCAGGCACTAAAATAGATCCATTGCTGAGCAATGGAGCAGTGGCTCTAGATGGGCAGGGCATGACCCTGTAGGGGGTTGCCGGGTAGATCTTGGTTGCAGTACATGCTGGAGTCTGTCTCTCTGTTTTCTTGCCTCTATTTAATTTTTTAAAAAAAGAAAAGAAAAACAGACTAAGAAGTAAGATTGTACTACATAACACCTTAAAATTAGACAGTCTCAATCTTCCCTATCATTTTACAGATAAAGAAACCAAGGCCACACACGTAGAT
Source organism: Saccopteryx bilineata (assembly GCF_036850765.1). Taxonomy (NCBI): domain Eukaryota; kingdom Metazoa; phylum Chordata; class Mammalia; order Chiroptera; family Emballonuridae; genus Saccopteryx; species Saccopteryx bilineata. The sequence goes on from NC_089492.1 coordinate 233,027,112, forward strand.
AATGTTAGAGCTAGAACTAATATCTCTACTTTACTTGTCAAAGAATTAGAAGCAATGGGTTCACCTATCAGATGTTGTTGACTGGTGAGCCAGATCCTTAATCTTTTAAATGGGAATAATATCTTCTGTGGATCAGATGAAATAATGTATGTTGCTTTATGTTTATTTAGTGGATGCCACACAGAAGGGATTTACTAAATGGATTTAGTTTAATGTCCCCCAGAACTTGTTGACTAGTATTCTCTCTAAGAGATGAAAAGCAGTTGGAGTGTATATAAAATTAAAGAAAGTCAACCACTATAAAAGCCTAATAAACATGGGTGTTTTCAAAGTCTAGTCAAAATAATCAGGATAAAGCCTCAGAAAAGCGAAACTAGAATACAATTCATGGGGGAAAATAGATGTGACCTAATAATGAATTTTGTTGTAATCTTCCTAAAGGAAGATGGCGATTAAAAGGGAGGTCTCACCTGCATGAAGACTAGAAAGGGGCAATGAAAAAACATGAGTTAGTCATGTTGCCTTGACCTCTGTCCAAGAAAGACAATCCCATGAGCTGGGTGACAATGGCTGCTATCTATGCCCAGGAAATTCCCTCTAATTCTGTGCTTTCCAAGCAACTTCCTCTGAGTAATATATGTTAGGACAATATCATTGTCTTCCCAACCTCTCCTTTCTTTTTCTCTCCCCTCTCCTTTCCTCCTCTCCACTCCACTTTTCTTTTCCCCTTTCTTTTCCCTTCTTCTCCCTTTATCTTCCTTTTCTCACTCTTCTTTCTCTCAGTCCCACTCCATTCTGAGCCATGTTGTATGCAGACAAAAAGCCAATACAGACATTTTACTACCATAGAGGAAAGGCAGCCTTAGAGTGAACCTGACATTGGAGAAGACAGAAAGAAGGCATTTGAGCATGGGCCTGGGTGCATGCACATACGCACCCCCCCAAGCAAACAAACACTAAAATCAGAATATGATAATATGGTAAGTGCCTAAATCAATCCAATTTCAGGTCTCACTTTTACTTCGGATTTCCAATTATATAAACCCCCAAATCCCCTCATTTATGTCACCTATTTTGAATTGTATTTTTTGTTACTTGCAACAGAATCCAACCTGATGAATCAAAATTAGTTTATCATAAGGACTTGGCTACATGAGAGATGATGTACTAATCAGTCAACATATATATTTGGTCTACTTGAAAGAGTTTGCAAACCAAACTAATAAGTTAGCATTCAGCTTTATGTTAGGTCACGCATGATTTTGTTTTGCACACTTCTTTTACTTGTGAATTGTAATCTGTCTTCTAGCCTTGCTGAATGAATCATTTCTAGCAATGCCAACAATTTCACATTTCTGGACGTACAAATCTAAGGGCCAGACCCTGAAATGCGGTCACCATGATCTAGGGTTGCATACTGCACAACCTACTACTTTCTCCTCTGCTCACCTCATCTCTCTCCTTTACAAAGTCCAGCTCACTGCACTCCCATTACAGTGCTCTTTCCACAGGGCCGCTTGCTCATTAGGTGGTTAATTGCATCATAAGCTTGAAAGTAATAAAACAGCATTTCTTACTTTTTGTTAATTCAGATAGGCTTTCCCTCCAATTAGTATAAATTATTGAGGTTTTATTATATGCATACATACGTGTTGTGTTTGCAAAGTTTCATTGATGAATAATGACTGTGCAGCCACCCACAGACCAGATGGAAATGATTGGGGACCATTAAATAAAACATTGTTAGATCATTTCCAGCATGTAATCAGCAACAATGGCTGTGGTTAGACTTGCTATTTAAACAGATGGAGGAGAGGATGACTCACTGAGTGCAAGAATTATTGAGGCCTTAGGTATTCGCAAGAAATAAGCTTGGGGACTGCTGAGCATGGCTAGGGAGATACCCTAGGTTGAAGGGTTCTGTCTCACTGCATATAGACCAGAGCTTAGGGTTATAAAAAGAGACTCTCCTTCTTTCCTCATCTTCCTTCCTCCTTCCCACTTGTTCTTTCCCTTGTTTTCTTCTTTCCTGAAAAGATTTATTAAACATCAGATATGTCAAATATGTGCCACCCAATGGGCTGGGTACTAACAAGACATAATCCTAATCACTGGCACTACTATTTCTTGATTTTATGGAGTTGGTCAGGTCAATTAACTTCTAGATGCTAAATGTCTGCATTTAAAACTAAAGATAAAGTTGTCTCTCTTGGTTCTACTCCATGGGTTTATGTGGAAGATTAATGAAATTAATGAAGAAAAAGGAAGAAAACTGGAAATGGTTATTGGTATCCACGCCCAGCACCACCATAACCCTCTAGCAGATAATAACATCCTTCTGCTTTGCTTTTCAGCATATTTTACTAATAGTTATGTAACACTTTGAAGCAGAAAGCATATTGCATTTGTATCAGAAGAATAAGGTTTAAGTCCCAGCTCTACCATTTCCTAGCTATGTGATATTAGGCCAATCTCTCAAAGTCTCAAAGCCTCAAGGGATTGTTGAAACAAATTAAGTTTAAAGAAAAGAAAGAATTCATTTGTTTGTTTGTTTGTTTGTTTTATTTTTGGGGTTTTTTTTTGTAAGATCCACTTTTTTAAAAGGGAGAGAATTTGTTTTCAGGATTTATACTGTCTGGAGAACAGACAAGAATCTATAGGGACTTGTGGTCTCTGAGGACCAGACAAGTCCTTCAAACTTTCTCCATGCCTCTCTACTTCTCTCCACCTGTTTGGTTAGTACTCACTGTGTAAGCTAGATGGAATCTTGAGGTGAACCAGTCTTAGTGATGTAGCAAGTCATCTATGAAACAGAACTACCCACACACACACACACACACACACTCACACACAATATTATCTCCAAACAGGCTAAGGATGGACTACCTTGGGGCCATCCTTGCCCAATCAATGGCCACTTCTGCTCAAAGGACAGCAAAGCACTACTCTCCTGGTTAGGGGGCTACAAATGGTCTGAGGGATATTGTATGTGGCAGTAAACACCACTGCCTCTTCCAAAAGAAAGTTGAAATGTATGAGTACACTGTACTGCACAGAAAATAATGAGTAAGTATAAACTGCCTCCTGAGCACTCTGAGGGTATGTTTAAATGATGTTACACAGAAAGTGCCATGGCTTTAGAGAGATTAGATTCCAGTCACAAAGTAACTTTTCTCACTAAAAGTTGCCCTTCATTGTAGCACATTGAGAAAAAAACAAAGTTAACATATATGTGAGGGATGGGGACAGAAGAGGCAAATGCAGAATATAAATTCAGCATCCAGAGTGTTGAGCTAAAATGAAGAGAAGCAAAGATGAAAACCCTTGCAAACACTCCCATCATAAAATGTAAAGCAGACCGCCAGCAATTTGCATCAGACTTGGGGGAATCCCCAGTCTCCTCAGCAATATTGATGATAAAATTTAAATTCTCAGTAGAAACACAAGCAACTACTATGAAATGCCCTAACAACTCTGCACAGTGTAACTTGGGAAAAAAGAGTGTGGCACACCAGAGGAAAAGTAAAAGAACCTGGAAGAAGACAAATTTGAACTGTATTAAAATCAAAACTCGCCTGACCAGGCGGTGGCACAGTGGATAGAGCGTTGGACTGGGATGTGGAAGGACCCAGGTTCGAGACCCCGAGGTCACTCAGCTTGAGCACGGGCTCATCTGGTTTGAGCAAAAGCTCACCAGCTTGGACCCAAGGTCGCTGGCTTGAGCAAGGGGTTACTCGGTCTGCTGAAGGCTCATGGTCAAGGCACATATAAGAAAGCAATCAATGAACAACTAAGAAGTTGCAACGCGCAACGAAAAACTAATGATTGATGCTTCTCATCTGTCTCCATTCCTGTCTGTCTGTCCCTGTCTATCCCTCTCTCTGATTCTCTGTCTCTGTAAAAAAAAAAAAAAAAAAAAAAAAAAAAAAAAAAAAAAATCGAAACTCTCTCCTCAACATGCCAATCTATTATGGGTTGATTTGTATTCCCCTCAAAAAAGATATGGTGCTAATCACCCAGTACCTCCAAATGTGATCTTATTTGCAAATAAAGTCTTTATAGAAGTAATCAAGTTAATATAATGTCATTTGGGTATCCTTCTATCATCCAATACATCTGTTGTCTTTATAAAAAGGGGAAACTTAGAAACAGACAACATAGAAGGAAGATGAGGTGAAGACACTGAGAACACCAGCTATAAGCTAAAGATAGCCAGTAAACCACCAGAAGTTAGGAGAGAGTCTTGGAATAGATTCTCTCTCACAACCCTCAGAAGGAACCAACTCTACCAACTTGATTTCAGACATTACTTTTAATTTCTATTGTTCAAGCCACCTAGTTTATGGTACTTTGTTATGACAGCCTGAGAAAACGAATATACCATCTAAGGAAGTTTACCAGTTCCTTAGGAAGAAGGACAAAGTAAAGTAACTGTCAGAACCCCATTGATAAATATAAATTTTATCTTTTTGTTTTGTTTTTGTTTGTTTTTTAGGTGAGGCAAGGAAAGATAGTGAGGTAAACTCCTGAATGCTCCCTGACCGAGATACACCCAGCAACCCTATCTAGGGCCAATGCTCAAGTACCAAGCTATTTTTAGCACCTGAGGCTGATGCACTCCTATGAACTATCCTCAGTGCTCGGGGCTGCACTCGAGCCAATCAAGCCACTGACTGAAGGAGGGGAAGAGGGAGAGAAGAGGTAGTTGAAACAGGGGGGAAGCAGATGGTCGCTTCTCCTGTGTGCTCTGACTGGGAATTGAATTCAGGATGTCCATACACCAGGCCGATGCTCTATCCACTGAGCCACCAGCTAGGGTAATAAGTGTACATTCTTGTTGCTTACAAATTATCTTATCATATTGCTTTGATAAATGTATAGGTTCTCTGTCCTTAGTACAGATTCAGCCTTTAAATCATCTCCTTTCAGCCCCAAGTTAAAAAATTCTCTGGGATCTATTGTAAATAACAAACTTGGTGTGTTCTACCTGAGTATTGCAGTCAAGATTCTACTGGTTGCAGTAATCAAAAACAGAATTCCTTTTTAAAGCAGAAGGACTCTTTAATACGGCATTTGTTTTTCCATCCAGGTGGGCTATTTGATACAGAAGTATTCTACAGACTGTGAACTACTATGTTTTAAATTAATTTTAGAGAGAAGGGTTGGAGGAGAAAGAGAGAGAGAGAGAGATTGTTGCTCCACCCATTTATGCATTCATTGGTTAATTCTTGCATGTGTTCTGACCAGGGATCAATCCTGCAACCTTGCTGTATGTATGGGGACAATGCTCTAACCAATTGAACTACCCAACAAGGGCACTGTGAAATACTGTATTTCCCCATGTATAAGACAAACCTTAATTTGGGGGCCCAAAATTTGAAAAAAAAAAATGTATTACATAAAGTTATTGAACTCAAGTTTTATTCATCATAAATTCATACAACTCCTCATCACTGTCAAAACTCCCTTCCATTAGCTTATCCTCATCTGTGTCTAATAACAAATCACTGTCTTCAAAAATGAACGCAAAAACAAGCACAAAAAAGCAGAAAATGCAAGTAAAAAAAACCCCCACAAAACTACAACCACTGTATCAGATGCACCCAGTTTTTAGACCCCAGATTTTTTGAAGAAAGGTGTGTCTTATACATGGGAGAATACAGTACTATTAAATAGAAAGACACGTATCCCACTAACAAAATCCTTTATTTTATGTCTCTTTCTTCTAGGCAAGGATAGCTGCATGAAAATCCTTTAAAAATCCGAGGAAGTCTCCTTAGGAACATTGGGAAAAAATACATATTGTTTCAGCAGGAAACTAACAGCATGTCACAAAACCATGGAAAAAGTCCAATCACACCAGAATCACTCTCACAGAAACCCACAAGATCCCCTCTCAGAGCCCGTTTCCACTTCCCTTACCACGCCTCATTAATGAGTTAGGGGGAGTCCCTAGGTCATAGAGATTGGTAGGCCTTCCTCAATGTCTCCACTACTCTTCTTTTAGTAATAAGCCTGCACATTGTTATCTGGAAGCTTAACCATTTTAAGTGAAGACAACCTATTAAGCCTCCATATATGTGTTCCCATGTGATTAAGTTCTGACCAATAATATAAAAATATAAGTATTGAATGTGGTCTCCATGTCCATAAAAAGGGAAGCTATGTGATCTGTATCCTCTTGTCTTTCTGGTTGTAATGTAGACATGATGGTTGATCCTTGTAATACAATCCCCAAAGTCATCTACTAAGAATGGTGTAGCAACGTAATTAAGGGATCTCAGGCCTTTCCTCTATGTAGTGTATGCCCACCTTGAATCAAAAGAGAATTATAATTCCATATAAACTCATATTGTTTTTTTGTTGGGTTTTTTTTTTTTTTGTATTTTTCTGAAGCTGGAAACGGGGAGAGACAGTCAGACAGACTCCCGCATGCGCCCGACCGGGATCCACCCGGCACGCCCACCAGGGGCGAAGCTCTGCCCACCAGGGGGCATCACTCTGCCACGACCAGAGCCACTCTAGCGCCTGGGGCAGAAGCTAAGGAGCCATCCCCAGCGCCTGGGCCATCTTTGCTCCAATAGAGCCTTGGCTGCGGGAGGGGAAGAGAGAGACAGAGAGGAAGGGAGGGAGGGTGGAGAAGCAAATGGGTGCTTCTCCTATGTGCCCTGGCCGGGAATCGAACCCGGGTCCCCCGCACGCCAGGCCGACGCTCTACCGCTGAGCCAACCAGCGAGGGTCTAAACTCATATTGTTTAAATCATGATTATTCTGGGAGTTTTGTGACATGTAGACAAAATTCATCCTAAATTATTCAATGTTTTTGAATACAAAGAACAGAAAACTTGGGTCTTGGTTGTTCAGAGGACATGGGAAATTATCTCACATAAGGAGAAATCCAGGGTTCAGGCAGCCACAGGGCTGGTTAATTCAGCAATTTTAGGAGTACAAAGGACCCAAAATTTGGCATCTTTTTGTTCTATTTCTCACTTCTTCCCCACAAATAACTTATACATAAGGCCTGCTGAACTACGGTGGTTTCCCAGATACACCATGTTCTTTCAAGTGTCCTTTTACTTAAATAGGCTGTTGCTTCTCCTTGGAAGACTCTTTCTTTCTTTTTTAGCTGGTGTTTTAATCAGCTCAGGCTGCCATTATAAAATGCCACAGACTGAGTGGCTTAAACATCACAAGTTTATTTCTCACAGTCTCTGGAAGTCCAAGATCAAGGTTTGGCTGATTCAGTTTCAAGTGAGGACTCTCTTCCTGGCTTGCAGAATGTTGCCATCTCCTTAAATCCTCACATGAACTTTCCTCGGTTTCGGGAGGTGAAGGGATGAAAGAAGGGAGGGAAGCTAGCTCTCTGTTATCTCTTATTTTTTAAATTTGATTGATTGATTGATTTTAGAAAAAGTAAGGGAAAGAGAAAGAGGCAGAAACATTGATTTGTTGTTCCACCTATTTATGCATTCATTGATTGGTTCTTGTTTGTGCCCTGACCAGGGAACAAACCTACAACTTTGATATATCAATTGGGATAATGCTCTATTCAGCTACCTAGCCAGGGCTCTGTTGTCTCTTCTTAAATCTAACTCTAACTCTCTTTCAAATCTCCACCTTATGACCTCATGTAACCTCAGTTACTTTGATAAAAAAAAGCCCTATCTCCAAATACAGTCACATTGGGGTTTGGGCATATCCAAAACATATGCTTTTGGATGGTGGGAAACACATGTCCATAGCATCTGGCAAGTTCCTCTTAATGCTCTGAGGTATAGTCACATCTAATCTCCTTTGGAAAGCCCTGTCAGACCTCTAAATTAGAATTAGGAGTTTCTTCCTCAGTTTCCATGTTGGTTCCTATCATGCAGTGCTAATCACACTGAACAGGAATTAAGTAAATATTTGTTCCCCTTTCTTAGCCCGTGAGACCCTTAAAAACAGGGACAGTAGTTTGTTCACTTTGTATTCCTAACACCTAGGACATTGCCTGGCAAAAAGCTGGTGCTTAACAAATGTTTAAGGAAAGAGGAGAGGAAAGAAACATTACATCTTGAGAAGAAAATGTGATCTGTGTTCCAAACAACTGAATTACAAATGAATGTCAGCAAATTCATCATTCACTGGATCTGTCTCAGTGATACATAAATTCAATCTCCAGATTGCTAAATTTTGCACAGTGGTTAAGGATGTCTGAATGAAAATGCTCTCCTCTAGCTTACTGGCTATATGACTTGATTGATTACTTATTGTAGCAGATTTTAAATGATTCTCAATTCTTCAGATGTCCCTCCTATTCCCTTCTTGAATCTTGGCTAGCCTTAATGACTTGAGTGTAGTAGAAGTCGCCTTCTGAGGGTTCTGGTGCAATACCATAAGAAACCTTGCAGCTTCAGCTCAGGCCTCCTGGAACATTCGCTCTTGAAACCCTGGGGCCTCATGGAAGAAGATCAACTACTTTGAGGCCACGATGCTATAAGGAAACTCCAGGTAGCCAGGTGGAGGGGCCATGCAGAGAGAGATGCCTAACGAGCACCCAGACATTCAAGTCACCCCAGCTGTGCTTCTAGACTTCTTGAGGAAGATGAAAACTGACTGCTGGGCCCTATCCAAATTCGTGATGCACAAAAAGGCAGCAGATAATAGTAATAATGTTGGAGTAGTTCATTAAGTGATAATAGACGATGACATACTAACTTCACTGGGCCTCAGCGTTCTTGATTGCAAGTGAAGATGTAGATAGTTTCCACCTCTTGGCACTACTTGTAAGAGTTAATGAGTTAGTGCTTACAAAGCACTCAAAACCACCTGGCCCAAAATAACTGCCTATAACTATTAGATGTCATTTTATTTTTGTTATTTTATTTTGTTACCTTTTATTTCTGTAGATCAAAACCATTTTGTTTGGGGGAAATTAATAATGGTCCAGAACCAAGGTATATTGGAATTTTGATGACTCTTGATGACTTTTTAGTTAGTGGCACTTGAATCAAATCCCAGATAAGTAAAACCATCTCCTCCTGTCAAGAGCCTGTTGGTGCAGAAAGTGAGGGAAAATAGCTCCTGTCCCAATTATCAACTACTCATCTTTCTAAGACATCCAAGTTATTTCCTAGTCAGAAGAGAGAGGCTTTCTAATAAGGTTCTAAATCCTCTGTTTACAGTGGGATTTTGTTGTTGTTGTTTTACTATTGCCTTCTCCCTCCTGGAATAATTTGACACTAAGAGGCAAAGCTCTTGAGGATGGAAATTGTTGGTTTTTTCCTCCCTGTGCGCCTGGAACCAGCTTCAGGGGAGGAGAAATACAAACATGACACTAATGGACTTCCCTTGTTCTCAGTTCTTCTCATTTCAAGGCAGCCGTCCCCTTGGCAGCAGGGCTCCTCACTTCAGATCCATTAGTGCTGGGCAAATGAGCCGTGTGGTTTCTCTCATCTCCTGCCTCTAAAACCACCACACGTACCTCGCTCTTGACCCCTCCCTCTAGTTAACATTGTTTAACAGACTCAAGGACACCGTTGTGGTTATTTTATTCTTAGAAAAGCAAAATGTGCTAATGCTTCCTGTGCTGGCCACCTGGGTGGGTGGAGACTCAAAGCCAAGGCCTGGGCCGTGTGATGCTTGTTTGCTATTTTGAGATGTTATTGATAGTCTGTTACTGAGCACCTGGGTGATGAAAAGAGGCCCTGAGAGTCCACAGACACTCCTGGTTCCCCACTGTCACAATCGGCCTCGGACTCAGCCAGTTGTTTGCCCTCCTCTGACTTCTCAGTGAGGCTCTGGTTTTGCTGACCTCCTCTTGGGCAGCATCAGGGCCCTAAGCTCTTGGGAGGAGAAGCTGAGAGGCAGAAAGGGAACCAATAATATTAGACTTCTATAACTAGTGCCCTAACTCACCTAACAAGGGGAAAATTATTGGCTGGGCTGAATATTTAACCAGCATCTAGGGTAATGGAAAAAGTACATCAGTTTCAAAACTGCAAACAAGGGTCTCAAGCTCTCTCTGCTTTATACAAGCTGTCTGATGTTGGATAAGCTTTCTAGATCTCAGCTTACTATTTGTATAAATGGAAATATAATATTTAGCTGAGAGGGCTATTTTGACAATTGGACCAAATGAAGTATTGCCTTTATGCAATACAGCATCTAGAAGGGCATGTGGATACTGACCATTACCGGAAAGGGCCCAGTTTCCTTGGGGCTGGGTCACAAATACACAAGGACTCCAGAGGACAGTACAAACTATTCGACTCTTGCTCCCAACAGGATGTCTTCCTGTCCACAGGAAGTGTTTCTTCTCTATTATGCTTACTTTCTTTTTTTTTCTCTCTCTCTCTCTCTCTATCCTCTGTCCCGAGTCCCAGCTGTGGGGAAAACAGCTATGTTAGACTTATCCGCGGGTTTACCGGCTGCAAGCACTTTGCCTGATTGGTGCGTGGGGGCGTGACAGCGCCACGTGTATGTGGTCCGTGTAAGGCTATGGGTGCTTACCCTTGGGTTGATTTTCCCAGATAGCTCTCCCGCCACCGTAGGGTGTGGTTTTCCCTGCTCCCTTGCCTTTACTGCAAAAAGCAGATTTTCCTTTGTTTATTAGCTCTTTTCCTTTTGTTGATTCCCTTGCCTGACTTTACGAGCCTCCAATAAATGGGTATGGCCCTACACTTTCCAGCTCCACAGTTCCTCTACTGTCGGCCTGAATTCAACGGGAACCAGCCTGGCCTCCACCACCAGCATTACATCAGCCAAGCCTATGGTCTGTCCCTCAGGGGTCTGGGTCTGGGACAAGCTCTACTCCAGGTTCCTTTTGAGTTGAGCTCCTGCAGTAAAACGAGACTCTCTTGCTGATCCTGATTGCCTCTCTTAGCCTAGTTTTGATATATCATAATGTTGAAATACCTGTCCCTGCCATGAGTGAGAATAGGGCCAGACTAAAGGGAAGTGCACCCTGACAAAGGTGGAAAGCACCTAGTACATAGTAGCTATTCAATAATGACCTCATTTTCCTTTAATATTTATCTAAATCTTTTTCTATCTCTTCAATCTACTAAATGTGTGACCTGGGGCAAGTTGCTTAACCTCATGTGCCTCAGTTTTCTCATCTGTAAAATAGGAATAATAGAACCCAGGTCACAAGGTTGTTATGGAAATTAAATAAACAAACATATAAAACTCTCACACTGATGCCCAGCAAGTAATAAATAACATGTAGGTGTTTGCAGATATTACGATCATTATTCACTATTTTGATTGCTTTTTTTTTTTTTTTTTTTTTTGAAATAGGCTTTCATCTGGGTTAACACAATTTAAAACTGGAGGGTCAAATAATTTAATCTCTTCTTTCTCTCTCCTTATTTATTTATAGATTTAAAAAAACTTTCGCACTGCTCAATTTCCCCTTTGTTATGGTATAGGGTGGCAGACTAGAGCATATAGGCCTGAGAAACGCAGGTTCAGCCACTGTGATCTGGAGCAAGTACCTGGCCACCTGCTCCTCCCTTTTCTCTATAAAGAGGGTGGCTCACTCCTACTGGTGATCTGTGGCAGGGCCCTCCCACACTGCCTCCTGGGATTTCCTCTACACCCTGAATTCCAGGCAAAGCTGAAGGCAGCCTATTTTCAAACTGCTCCTCTCGAGAGAAGAGGACAGCTTACCCCTCAAGCCCAGCTCACTACCTTTCCCCAGGGTAGAGACTCACCACCCCAACCCCAACCAAGACTCCCTGATTATCAAACATATCAGCAGTATTCCAAGAATCTTGTATAAAATAAGCAAACCAGTCTGCCAGTAAGACCTGAGGGGCTGCTTTGAACCATGTGAATGAGTCAGTGCATAAATGGATACATCCTCATTAAGCTGCAGATACCCGGGACCAGGACCCTCACACAGGAGGTGCTGTAGCTCTACAGGGTCACAGAGACCATGGCTCTCTGCCTCCTGCAGAATACTTTTTATATTTTCATGGTGAGACCTGTAGAATCAAGATTTTCTTTCTTTCCTTTAATCTCTCTTTCCAAAGTAGTATCGAGCCCCTGCTATGCACCAGATACAGTGCTTACTGACAGTTATATCAGAAAGATTAAGACATGCTTCTTGCTTTCAAAAAACGTGCACATCAGTAGGAAAAACTAAAATGTAAAGAATTCTACTGCACAGTGTCAGGCTAAATCTGGTTTCTCTGTTAACACTCTAACAGCACTTCATACTTACCCTTCCTGTCACTTGTTATATGTTAGAAAATGTATTTGTATTTTCCATTAATTAATATGTTCCCTTCCTCAGCCACCTCCACACTATAGGGTGTGTTGTTTTAAGACTATATATACTTAATATTTATTATGTACCAGACACTATTACATATATCAACTTTTCATTTTCACAGCTACTTTAAGATGGATGAACTAACATTATTCTCATTTTCCAAATGAGGAAACTGAGACATAGAGAAATTAAGCAATATGCTTCAGGCCACACAGCTGCTGAGAATCAGAGCGAAGTCTTAAACCTAAGCTGTCTGGCTGCAGCCCTCTGCTCTCAATTACTAAAGTCTGTACTAAAGGGAAGATATCAAGACTCTTTTTAAGGCAATAAATAAGTCCATAATACAGTCTAGATAGAGTTCCTTGAAAAATTATTAAACTTTGAGAGAGCAGGTAAACCTTATTCATCTGGAAAAATCTATTTATATGGAATCCCTGTGTCAAATCCAAGTGAGAGACTGTGGTGTATACAAAAGCTGAAGAAGATGGGAGAAATGGCAGCACTAGATAGATCAGACAAGGAAAAAGAACATTGACCAAAAAGCAAGTCTATGTACAGAACTGAGAAATATTGCTATTCTGAAAGCAAAGGGCTGCACATTGTCTGATTTCTGACTTGATTTGTAGTTACAAAAAACAAGAACATTGGTCTGCTGTTTCCTAAGGAAGAAGACCCACCTTGACAGCTACAACAATTCAATTCACTGAGTCCATGAGCAGCAAGCCTTTCAGCAGACTCCTGTCATCTCAACAGTTAAAACAGCAAAATGTCTATCAAAAATAAAAGCGGGGTTCCTTCAAGCAACTTAGTGATTTAACACTTACTAGATTTCTAAACTGTTTAATTATTCTATGCCTTCTAAAAGTATAACACAGAGACTTTTTATTTTGCTATGTTAAATTCCTGTTGGTAATTTAAAGCACGAGGTCACACCAATTAGATTTTGACCCCAGCTCTCTTACTAATGGTGTACATAAATTTGGGTATATAACTTAGCCTCTCTTGATCTCAGTTTACTTAACTGTAAATTGGGAGACTGAATTAGATAGTTTTAAGACTCTTTTGCTCTCCTCTTGCATTCTGAGATTTGATACAGTATTAAGCCTTTTTATATCTTTGTGTAATGTTTAATTTCCATTTAATAATGTTAGAAAAGAATCATGTTTGACTTTAGTTCAAATATTTTCTATGAGCGTTTACTATCATAAAAACCACTGAATTCACTTAAAATGTAAATTGGGAGTTAAGCTCAGTATTCAGCAAAGCAGTGTGGCTCCCAGAGCATCAAAAGTAGATGGGACAGGGACATCTGTTGCAGTGATTGCTGGTGTTTACAAATACCAGTGCTCTGCTTTTCTTCTGGGCACATGGCTGGACCACATCCTGCAGTTAGCTGAGGCCAGCTGTCTGAATGTCTACCAATAGAATAAGAGCCTAAGTAGCCTGAGCCACTTCTGAGCCTGAAACATAAAAACCTTCTTCATGCCTTCCTGCTTCTATTTTCACACTCACTAGCTAAATTGATGAAATTTGGAAGGTAGAAGGAAGAGCAGAGACACAAGACAAAAGCAATCTGTGTTCCTCAATGACCACACAGAGCAGAATTCTTCTACAGAATGCTATTGGAGTGTCCGATGAAAGAAAAAGAAACGTTTATTGTGTTAAACCACTGAATTTTGGACAACAGCCTATTCTGACCAATACATCACCCTTTTAGATTTTTATCCAGATAAAATGGAGTTTTAATGAGTATCTGGTTCAACCTTGACAGAAGGCAGCCTCCAGTCTCCCAACATTGTTAGTCTGAGGACTGCTTGTGGCAGGGAGAGAGGAATATTTTTTTTCTGGGCAACTCACATCACTCTTTCTTGTTTGTGCTGCGGCACACTGTCTAATACCCCATCCTGTCATCTTATCCACAGGTCGCCCTCATTTTGTCAATGTTCTAGCTGTACTCTCTATCCACGCCCTTTCATAGTTTTCTGAATGCTCCACTATCCAAACCTCCCCATCAGTAAATGCTTTTCTTCACTCATTTCTGTAGCATTATTTCTAAAATATTTTGAGTTTTCTCATTTGTCACATTATTAACTAATTTTTTATTCCATTCAAAACTAAGAGCTGTCTGACAGGAAAAAAAATAACTGTCTGTAGATTGCTCTATTTCTCCTTGTAGTTTTATCAGTTTGGGCTTCATGCATTTTGAAGTTCAGTTATTAGGCAATAGCTAATTAAGACTGTTAAGGTTCTCTTGATGGAATAACCCCTTCACTACTGCAAAATAACATTCGCTGTTCCTGGTAATGTTCTTTGCTCTGAAACTTTGCTTGCCTGCTTTGCTGCCTGGAAATTATTTAAAGGCACTAAGATAAGGCAGGTCCAGGGCTCACCTTATTTGTTTCCCATCTCTCAGGACTTAATGTCTTTGTTGCCTTTCCCCCAGTGTCTTAAAACCTATTGCTTCATATATCTTAGCAAGGTTTTCTTTGTTTCGGTCAGCAGGGTGAATCCAGTTTCTGTTATCCCAATTGAAAATCACTGAGCGCTTTTATACATCATCTCCTTTAATCCTCTTAGAAACCATATGAGGTGACTTTAATTATCCTTTTTTTATAATTAAAAAAAAAGAGTCTCAGAGAGTTTACATAATCGGTCTAAAGTTATACAGTTAGCAAAACCAATTGAAATACATGGAATAGTAAGAATTTGGGTGAGGTACATATATTTTCAAAAACTAAATTTAGGCACATGCCACAAGATTTATTTTATTATTTGTGAATTTATTTACATAATAAACCTCATGAAAATTTAAAAAGTCAAAATGCATTTAGACATAGATGTGATATTTTGCCTTACTTTACAAGAGTTGCAGTGCCTGAAATAAGGCCTGTCTCAAAAAATGTGGGCTACAAGGTTGATGTATCTGATGGGAGGGATGATGAAATATTATAGCCAATGGGAATGGACTAAGGATATCACTTAACACTTATTTCAGGTAGGAATTGGACATGCCATGTTTTAAAAATATCCTCTGAACCAACGACAGTGGAGTAAATGTCCTTAGTATTCACAAAAGAGCTTAAAAGACACAAACAATGGAAATGTGTGCGTGTCCATATGTGTGTGTGTTAATCTCATGTTCTCTTTTGCCTGTTGGAGTAAAATGAAAGTAAATTATCAGAAATGTCCTAGGAGGGGCCATCCAAAAGAGATGATTTAATCTACATCACAAACATGGTCCTAGAACACAAATGCCTCGTTTTAGCAATGTTCTCCAGTGGGCTGGACAGAAACAATGGGAAATCCTAGTTCAAAGGTGCCGTTCTTCTTTTAAAGTACCTATCATGGTTCCTGGCACATAAGATGCCCTTTAGCAAATGTGTGTTCCCTTTCTTTATTTTCAATTAGAATAGATCAGACCAAACACTGTCTCTATCACAAAGGAGGCAGCAACTCAAGGACACCGAGGCAAGTCTGGATAAAGAGGCTTAATTTGTTATCTTGGAGATCCTTCCATTGACACTAATTAATCTCTCTGTCCAACTTGGAGGGTTAACAAACCTCTTTGAAAATAGCAGCAATATAATGCTCCCTAAATGGAATTTTAACTAATATATAATAATTACTCTTATCCTCACAACGTCTCTTCACCACATTCAGAAGAGAACCTTGCCTGTCTGCCATAAGTGGTGTTATTAGAGGGAGGAGAGTGTTTCCTGTCCATTCATGCTCCAGCTGCCACTTAGCTGTATTCTGTGGGGACAATGATCCTCGCCTTTCATCGAGTGCAGATGGAAATGCAAAACTGCAGCTTCAGAGAGATTGTGCTGTCAGCCACAGCCACAGAATTCTAGCAGCCCTATTTTTTTTTTGAAATGCATAATATTTCTGAGATGTATGAAAACTTTCTTTAAAAAGAAAACTGCTGTCTGAGTCCACTGTAGCCCAGAAAGAGAGGTCACACATGGGGAGTTGTAACGGCAAACTTGGCCTTTAGATAAAATGCCTTTTTCATTGGTTGAAATGCAAAGAGAATTTATAGCCAAAGTGCATGAACCAAAATTTAGTTTCACAAAAACCTGATTGGAGAGCTCATGTTTCCCATGGACACAATACAGGGAAGCATCTGCCTTGATCCAGACCCTCTGCAACTTAAAGAAGTAGAAAAGGCATGGGATTTAGCATCAGACAGACCTCAGTTCAAACCTTAACTTGCCATGTTATATTATGAAATATTATAGCCAATGGAACTGGACAAAGAATAAAACTTAACAACACTTACTTCAGGTGAGAATTGGACCTGTCATATTTTTTAAATCTCCTCCAGGACAGCAATTCTGAAGCAAATGTCTTTAGTATTCACACTGCACTTAGGAACACTGCTCCAACCCACCTATCAGGTGAACCTGCCAGTGTCACATGGGATCCAGAGCAACAGAGGGATTTGCAGCAAGTTGAGGCTATGGACCCACCTGCCCTCCCACTCAGGCTATAAATGGAAGATAACAGTGGCAGATGAGAATGCTAGGTGGAGGACAAGGCACACCCCAATAGGAGAACTGCTACATAGTCTCCTAGAGTTTGAGTGAGGCCATGCCTTTTGCAGCAAAGACCAACTTTCTGTTTAAAATCAACATCTGGCATTCTACAGACCCCTAAAAGGACAGGGTCCTGACACCAAGGACTATGTGAGCACAACTGTCTATCATATTATGGATATTGTTTGATTCAGTGCGTTATAAATTCAAGCAGGTGCAACACAATCCATAATTCTATGGAAATGGTACAGTGGGCATTGGATCCAAGTAATTCAAGAAGGCACAGGTAAATTGCATAAACAGGTAGCTCAGACTCCCAAGTCACCTATCACTGTTGCATCAATGCCTCTCCTAAATCAAACGATAGCTCATAGAAGGGGTCCCTACAAACAATTGCTGGGCTTAGTTCATAGATGGGTTGGCATAATATGTTGATATTGACTGAATATGGACAGCTGGCATTATAATTCCACTCAAGAATATTTCTAAAGGACAGTGGTGACAGGAGACACTCTTAGTGAGCAGAGTTGTTATTACATGTGGCCATCCAATTCAAATGGAAGGAGACAAGCTTGAGGTACTCCGACTCCTGGTAAGTGATGCATGACTTGGCTAATTGATGAGGGGCCTGAAGGAATAACGCTGGAAGATTTAGGACAAGTAGTTCTGGGGAAAAGGTATGTAAACAAATCTATAGGAATGAGCACAAAGTGTACAGAACTTTGTGTCTCACAGAGGAGGAGGCTGTTAACAATTAAGGAGACAGAATGACATTTTCTATGGATGTTGGCCTGTACCTTTCCTAGCAACCCAAAAGGTGATGAAATGGGCTAATCAGCAGAATGGCCACATGGTAGGAATATAGACACTGGATGAGTCTAACAGAATGGACTTCCTCTCATCAAAACTTAACTAACTTCTGGGATTAGTGAAATTATATATACATAACACATAGATACAGAAAAGAGGGCAGCAAATTCCAGAGGGAAGGAGGGAGAGAGTTAGGAGGAGGGTTACAAAGGGGGTATAATGGGGGATAAGGGGGTGCAGGAGTTTTATTGAATCTAGGTTAACACAATAAATTAAAATTAATAAAAATTAAAAATAATAAAAAGAACTTAAGTAATTTCTGCTATAGTTATATATCTGGTGTCCCAGGAGAAGAGACCAAATCTGAGCCATCAATATGACTACAACCCTTGAGGCAACCTCAAGTGTAGCACAAATTCAGTTACATGTTACATCTATCTATCTATCTATCTTCCATGCTAAACTTCCGTGGAGCAAGTTCCCTATTTATGCCAAAGGGCTACAATGAATGTACAACTACAGGAACTAGTGCTCCTCCTATGTACACCCTCACCAAGAGACGCTGTCTGATAGAACACTGGAAAGTCCTGATAAAGGTTTAGCGAAGGCACCAGCTCAGGGTTAGTTGCTATCTTCTAAGATGAAAAGTATGTGTTGATAAATGGTAGGTATACCAGGATGCTTTGTCCTAAATAGCAAGAATACATGGTCTGGAGAACAAAGGATCAAAATAGACTGCACTCTTCTACCATAACTTTTAAAACTCACAGAATTTGTAACTACCAATCTTAGTTTTTATTTATAAGGTTAGAGATTGTGGTTTCTGGGGATCATATGGGTAGAGTAGAATGTAAGAGTGTTTCTACAATGACACTGAAAAGTCCCTACAAAACTTGAAGCAATCAATGACTTACCTGTTCACTTTAGTTTCTTATCCCAGGAACCAACAGGCAAAGGTGTTCATGCCTTGTTAGGCATGAACCTAATTATCATGAGAAAGAACCAGAATTGCTAGATACAAAGGGGATAAAAAGTGATATTTCAGAAATCCAGGAATTCACTATTAGGTGGTTTTATGCCCAGCAAATGATGAACTGGCAAATGATCACAGCCTTATAAGGACAAGAAAACTCTGGGTCTGACCCTCAGAGATGAAGATCCATGTCACTCCAGCAGGCCAGAAACAGAAGGTAAGGGGATCTCAGAATAGATGGTGAAGAAGGGAGATAATAGATATCTATGATAGCCTTGAGTTCAGTCGGAGCTGACAGCCTGCTGCACTCAAAGAGGACAGGTCTCTCATGGTAGTATGATAGCACATGAGTTGACTTGAGTAGTGCAATGGTTGGACTGTATCATATACCACTTATATTATGATCACTTCAGTTTTTCTTGATTTAACCTGTTTCTGTCATTGCCACACTTGTTTTTAGCACCGTCACTGTATTAACAAAGTCTGGTTGCATTCTGGTTAATTTCATGGGGGTCCAGCCTAACAGCATTTTATACATGCCTCCTGCTCAATTGATGCTGTGGATGAGATGACATGGGACCTGATGGGTCCCACAACCCAAAAGTATAAAAGAAGTAATGTCCTAAGGAGCAAACATTTGACCAATGAGAAATAAATTATGAATATTTATGTTTAAACTTCTTATGAAGAATAGAGTTAATATGCATCTTTTCATAACTTCAGAAAGTCAGTCTCTAACTATTATTTGTTGGTTGACTGTCAATTCTAACTCATCCATCCTCTAGACATGACCCGAGTCCTCAGACAGTGATGGCAGCAGACACATAGAGGTACCTAGAAGAAAATAAGACCGTAAAGAAGAGGAAAGTGATACTGACTAAGCATTATGCTCTGCACACATATATTCCAGACTTTAACTCATCTAATCACCATAGACAGGTAGCATTACTATCTCTGTTTTGCAGAAGAAGGAATGAGAGTTCAGACCAACACCACCCAATTACAAAGTGTCTGAGGAATCAAATATTGTTTTCACTAGTGCAATTTCCCCAAACTGGACCTTTTATTGAGAACCAGAGTTATGTTTTGATATTATTGTTTTATGAGCTCATTTAACTCAGAGAAAATGAAGGGTGGTATTTTGGGAGTAATAAAAACCGCACAAACGCCTGACTAGGTGGTGGCGCAGTGAATAGAGCATCGGACTGGGATGCGGAAGGACCCAGGTTTGAGACACCAAGGTTGCCAGCTTGAGCGCGGGTTCATATGCCTTGAGCCAACAAAAAAGCTCACCAGCTTGGACCCAAGGTTGCTGGCTCAAGCAAGGGGTTACTCCAGGGGTCTCAAACTCGCAGCCCACGGGCCGCAAGTGGCCCGCCCACCAATTTTGTGCGGCCCACAGACTAATCAAACTTCGTGGATTAATCTGTGGGCCAGTCTGCGGCCGCACAAAATTGGTGGGCGGGCCGCGAGTTTGAGACCCCTGGGAAGGCCCGCGGTCAAGGCACATATAAGAAAGCAATCAATGAACAACTAAGGAGTCCCAACGAAAATCTGATGATTGATGCTTCTCATCTCTCTCCGTTCCTGTCTGTCTGTCCCTATCTATCCCTCTCTCTGACTCTCTCTCTGTCCCTGTAAAAATAAATAAATAAATAAATAAATACGCACAAACTATCTTAGCAATAGCAGAAGTTAAATACAGTCATATCTAAAGAGGAAAATAATAGCTTAACCAGGCAGTGGCTCAGTAAATGGTAGATTGACTTGGAATGCTGAGGACCCAGGTTTGAAACCCGAAAGTCACCGGCTTGAGCATGGGCTTACTCAGCTTAAGCACAGGCTCGCTAACTTGAGCAGAGGGTTTCTGGCTTTAGCGTGGGATCATAGACATGAACCCATGATTGCTAGCTTGAGCCCAAAAATGGCTCGCTTGAAGCCCAAGGCTCTGCCTTGAGCAAGGGGTCACTGGCTCGGATGGAGTCCCCCAGTCAAGGCACATATGAGAAAGCAATCAATGAACAACTAAGGTGCCACCACTGACAGTTAATGCTTCTTATCTCTCTCCCTTCCTGTCTGTCTGTCCCTGTCTATCCCCCACCCCTCTCCTTCTAAAAAAAAAAGAGAGAGAGAAGTAATAGAGAACAGGAAAGTCAGAATCTTAAACTGCATTTGTTCAGACCAATGACTTACAAATCGTGTAACACAGAATACATATGTATTCCTCCAAATGTGGGTATGTTACTAATTTTTTATCAATATACCCAATACATTTTGGTTATCAAGCATTGCATTTAATGGGTTATATAACATGGTGTGAGGCAGAGCAAAACTTGCTGTGAACCAGGAAAAAACTATATTACAGATCAAGCAAGTGCCAAAGAAACAAGTATTACTGGAACATTTGAGAACATTGTTTCCTGTGTATATAAAAAAGGGTAGTTAGGAGAGTCAATATTGCTATCAAACAGCAACAGTGTTGCTTGGAGATCAAGGGAATACTGAAAAAAATTTAAATGTGAGACTTCCTTTTGTAGGTCAGACTGATCAGTAATGACTGCTGACTTGGTTGCTGTTGTAAAATGAGTCTTTTAAACTATTCAAGTCGTGCCACTAAAAATACCGTGGACATGAAAAGTGTGAGAACTGATCTAAGAAATCTATTTACTTGATCAGACTTGCCATTCCCACCTAAGCTGAGAAACAAATGGAACCCTGCTTATTAAAGCAAGTTATTGTGTTAAGAAAGTACTTTTCAAGAGGCCTCTAGCATTCCGTATTGTTTTGTATACAATTCTGAAAAAAGTTAAAAAAAAATCTGATTTTTAGTTGCTGAGGGTATTATGGTTTTCGGTGTGCTTTGTAATCATTACACTGTTCTGTGGTTGGACAATGAGCATTAACAATTGTTATAGTTTATTATGTCTAGAATTTCCTTCAACCTTCTTATCATTTACTTCTATGTTTCCAGAAATGTATACCAGCAAGAACTTCTGAACAAGTGGTCAAATAAAAATCTTAAACTACTTTTTAAACATAAAAAAAGAAAGAAAGCACTTTCCTCCACCAGTACAACCAAAATGAACAGACTAGCAAGATAGAGAGCTACATTCATGGAGCTTCTGTCAGAATTGGCAGCTCTCCTTTGAGACAAATATGGACTCACCTGAACCCATCTGACCCAGAAACCCTGAAGGGGAGAAGGCATTATTCGCCGAGAATGTATTTGGAACACAGAAGAGCTAAAAATTAAATTCACTGAGCCTTGGGCAGTGATCACAGCATCTATTAGAAAAGGCTAGAAAGGGTGAAGAAAGAAGAAAGCCAGGATTTGGCTTTAACCTGGCCCTTCCTCCATTTTGCTGAACATGAAGGAAGCTTATAAAGTGGAGAGCATTTCCTCTGGAAATGGCAGATCTCACATCTGGTGAAGAGTGGAGATAAAAGTCACCAGCCAATATTTCAGAGTGCCTTTGAAACAAGTCATGAGCCCTGGTCAGGCAGAGACAGAAAGCTGTAACTGACCTGACAAGGTGGCTACAGCTCTTTCAAGGGTGTCAACTGCAATTTCCTTTAGAAGATTTTACCACAAGGATAAGTTTCACCTGCTGTCATTCCTTCTTTCACAATGTTGTCCCTTTATCAAGCTTTGATGTCATCAACTCAATATGCAAAACTGCAATCCATATTTGACTCCTGATGCTGTTGCAGAAATAACCACTGATACCTGAAGGCAGCCCATACTGAAAAGGACATGAATTTAAGGGCCACAGGACATTGAACGAAAATCTTAACTTGACTACTGATTCTTTGGGGAACAGCTCACTGAGCTTCAGGTTGAACACAGTTAAATGGGGAGAATGATACTTGCCTTACAAGACTGGTATGTGAATATTATGTAAATGGTCCATCTCATCAAGAGTACTCATTAAATGTCAATTATCTTTCCCGGTTGCAGTTAAATCCAGCGTCTCCTTTAATGCTCACAACTTTTCCAGAAATGTAGTCCGGTATTAGCCCCATGCAATAGACTGGAGAAACTGAGACTGATAATAGACCTAAAGGCTAACAGTCAGTAAATGACAGAATTAAAAGTGATCCCCACATCTTTTTGAACTTCCTAATGTCTTTGCTCCTTTGCTCTGAGGCATCAAGTTTGATGCATGTATTCATTCATTCAACAAACATTTATTCAGTGACCAAAATATGCTAAGTAGTATAAATAAAAGAGTAAAAAAAAATAGCCAAATCTCTTTGCTTATAGTGGAGACAGAAAATAACCAAACAGGAAGCATGTGCAATGGGAACAATGCTAGAAGGAAACTGAAGAGACGAAGAGAATCGGGATGCTGGGTAAGTGTGTGCTAATTTTAAGAAGCTGGTGGGGAAAGGATCTGATAAGCACACCCCTGAGTAGACTTGAAGAAGTGAGGAGGGAGCTATGTGGCTATCTGAAGGAAGAATGTTTCAAACAGAGAGAACCACCAAGTACAAAGGCCCTGAGGTACAAACATGCTGCTTTTGTCAAGCACAAACAAACAAATAAATAAATAAATAATCAGAGGTAGTGTGACTGGAACGGAGTGAGGGGATAAGGGATGGGAGTGGTAGGGTGTGAAATGAAAGAAGCTAAAGGGAGGCAGGTTTATTCAGGGCTTCAGAGGTGATTGTTAACTCTTTGAATTTTTCTGTAAGACGGGAAGCCAATGGATGTATTGAGCAGAGAGGTAACATCATCTTAAATTTTCGCAAAGATAATTCCAATTGCTGTGTGAAGAGATTGACAGAGAGGAAGGGGGGAAACACGAGACCATTTACTAACTCAGGGGAGAGATGAGGGCGGCTTGTCTAGGATTGTAGTGGTGCAGGGCGTGAGGAGTAGTCAGATTCTGGATATATTTTTAAATAGGTTCAAAAGAAAATTATGGATAAATTTGAATGTGACAGACAGAGGGAGAGATGTCAAGATAATATCAAAGTTTTTAAATTGAATTTATTGAGTGATACTGGTTAACATAATTATACAGTTCTCAGATGCACGATTCTACAACACCTCTCTGTACACCATATTGTGTGGTCACCACTCTTCTACAAGTCGTCATCATCCATCATCATTTTAAGTTTTGTTATTTTGTAAACACCATAAAAAATCACCAGTGGTTGCTAAAACATCAGTCTTCATAAGTAACACTGAATTAGTCATTTTACCTCTCTAACTTGAGTTCTTTCGTGGGAAAACATTTGGTGGTTGATCAAGAAGCACTGCAGCATCCCTTCCCTTCAACATCCCTTCCCTTCAACGTCCCTTCCCTTCAACATCCCTTCCCTTCAACATCCCCTTTAATCCAATATCCCTTCCTGTCAGTACATTTAATTTGAGGATCATGTTTCCTCTTCCCAATTCCAAGAGTTCTTTCTATTTTTTCTTGCTCTCCATGCGTTATTCTATTTCCCTCCTGTGTTCTTCTTCCTCGCTTTCCATTTCCCATTCTACCTGCTTCTTCCCAAGGCAAGGAGAGCCAAGGAGACACAGTCACAACTTTAAAGAGAAGCATCTCTCTTCCTGTGGATTGTGTTTGCTGGGCATTCTCAAGGCATCAGAAGCTAAATCTTGAACATCTATATTGAATTAGCTATCCTGGGAAGTTAGCCCCTGTTTTCAGATACCAAATGCTTCTCCTTGCATTAATATCATAATTCTTGTGGATTCCTCCAAAAGAAAGTAAGTGGAACAGAATGCTGACCCTTAAATCTGTAAGCTTGAGTCTAGCTGCAAAGCTTCATTTTTTAACATTTTGCCAATGGCCTCGTCAAGCCTATTCTGAGCACTCCTAAAGTATAGACATTCAACTGATTTAAAAGTCAGAAAAGTGGAAATTCTACTGCACAAATAAAAACTTCTCGTATCTCCTTAACACTGGATGGCTTATGGAGCCCTCTCATAGTCACTACACCATTCGATCCTTCTGGACAGCCCGAAGAGGAAGGAAGGCAGGGTGGGAATATTTTTTCCCCATTTTTCTGGTGAAGAAATTGAAATTCAAATGATTATTATTTTATTATTTTCCCAAGGAAATAACTATTAAAGATCTACACTAAAATATAGGTGCTTTGGTTTCTAAACATAATGTTATTTCATAATATAGCTGCCAGTTATCAAGAGCACAATATACCTAGAATTGTGTGACTAGTTTATGTAAATTATCTCATTTAATATTTACAAATACCTATGAAATATATGTTGCCCCTATTTTCAAGGAAACTAACACTCAGAGAGGTTAAAAAATTTAATTATATCTCAATAAAGCTGAATTTTTTAAAAATAATACTGTTCCTATTTTGACTTAAGAAAAAGGTTAAATAAATTATCCATCTGGCCCTCATAAAAGTTTTAGCCAACATCAGCCTTGCTTCAATGGGTGTCGTTGACTATCATGTAAAGAAGTTTGGGATTACAAATGAATTATGACACAATTGACTACTCCTTCATTCTTATAACACTTTTCTCTTATACGTTTTTTTTTCCTATAATCATCATTCACCTATCTCAAGGACATAGCTTTCTGCCTGACCTGTGGTGGCGCAGTGGATAAAGCATCAACCTGGAAATGCTGAGGTCGCCGGTTCAAAACCCTGGGCTTGCCTGGTCAAAGCACATATGGGAGTTGATGCTTCCAGCCTCTCCCCCCTTCTCTCTCTCTGTCTCTCTCTCTCCCTTCTCTAAAAATGAATAAATAAAATTTTTAAAAAAAGTTTCTTTAAGGACATGGCTTTCTGGTTTCCTATTCTAATTCCTTTTCCTCTACAATCACCTTAATTTTGGAGTCCCCAAAGACAGATCCTGAACTCTTTTTTCTTCTTTCTGTCCCTATATAAACTTAGCCACCTCCTTGAATTCAAATACAGCACTTCCTTGGGAAGCATCATATCATTCAGCATTGTTCCATTATAACATTGATGAGGAAAATATATCTATTCCTAACTGAGGGACTGAGGCCACTGTCTATGTTTTTTTTTAATCTTATTTTTATTAGTTTTAATGCAGTGACATTGATAAATCAGGGTACATATGTTCCGAGAAAACATCTCCAGATTATTTTGACCTTTGATTATGCTGCATACCCCTTACTCAAAGTCAGATCATCCTCCGTCACCTTCTATCTGGTTTTCTTTGTGCCCCTACCCTCCCCCCACTCCCTCCCTCTCCTTCCTCTCTCCTTCCCCA
The DNA here is from genome assembly GCF_036850765.1 of Saccopteryx bilineata. Classification (NCBI taxonomy): domain Eukaryota; kingdom Metazoa; phylum Chordata; class Mammalia; order Chiroptera; family Emballonuridae; genus Saccopteryx; species Saccopteryx bilineata. Next base: position 233,052,917 of record NC_089492.1, read on the forward strand.
CCCCTCCACCCCACTCCCTGTTACTATCACATTCTTGCCCATGTCTCTGAGTCTCATTTTTATGTCCCATCTATGCATTGGTTCATATAGTTCTTAGTTTTTTTCTGATTTACTTATTTCACTCCGTATAATGTTATCAAGGTCCATCCATGTTATTGTAAATGATCCGATGTCATCATTTCTTATGGCTGAGTAGTATTCCATAGTATATATGTACCAAAGCTTTTTAATCCACTCGTCCTCTGACAGACACTTGGGCTGTTTCCAGATCTTCGCTATTGTGAACAATGCTGCTATAAACATGGGGGTGCATTTGTCCTTCTGGAACGGTTCTATGGTGTCCTTGGGGTATATTCCTAAAAGTGGGATGGCTGGGTCAAAAGGCAGTTTGATTTTCAATTTTTTGAGGAATCTCCATATTGTTTTCCACAGAGGCTGCACCAGTCTGCATTCCCACCAGCAATGCAGGAGGGTTCCCTTTTCTCCACATCCTCGGCAGCACTTATTCTGTGTTGTTTTGTTGATGAGCGCCATTCTGGCTGGGGTGAGGTGATATCTCATTGTGGTTTTAGTTTGCATTTCTCTAATGATTAATGATGTTGAGCATTTTTTCATATGCCTATTGGCCATCTGTATATCCTCTTTGGAGAAGTGTCTATTCATTTCTTTTTCCCATTTTTGAATTGGATTGTTTGTCTTTCTGGTGTTGAGATTTACAAGTTCTTTATAAATTTTGGTTATTAACCCCTTATCAGACATACTGTCAAATATGTTCTCCCAGTGTGTAGTTTGTCTTTTTATTCTGTTCTTATTGTCTTTGGCTGTGCAAAAGCTTTTTAGTTAGATATAGTCCCACTTGTTTATCCTGTCTTTTATTTCCCTTGCCCGTGGAGATAAATCAGCAAATATATCGCTGTGAGAGATGTCGGAGAGCTTACTGCCTATGTTTTCTTCTAAGATGCTTATGGTTTCACGCCTTACATTTAAATCTTTTATCCATTTTGAGTTTATTTTTGTGAATGGTGTAAGTTGGTGGTCTAGTTTCATTTTTTTGCAGGTTGCTGTCCAATTTTCCCAACACCATTTGTTGAAGAGGCTGTCTTTACTCCATTGTATTTCCTTACCTCCTTTGTCAAATATCAGTTGTCCATAGAGCTGTGGGTTTATTTCTGGGTTCTCTGTTCTGTTCCATTGATCTATATGCCTGTTCTTATGCCAGTACCAGGCTGTTTTGAGTACAATGGCCTTATAGTATAGCTTGATATCAGGAAGTGTGATACCTCCCCCTTTATTCTTCTTTTTTAAGATTGCTGAGGCTATTCGTGTTCTCTTTTGGTTCCATATAAATTTTTGGAATATGTGATCTATATCTTTAAAGTATGTCACTGGTATTTTAATTGGTATTGCATTGAATTTATAAATTACTTTGGGTAATATAGATATTTTAATGATGTTTATCCTTCCTAACCATGAGCATGGTATATGCTTCCACTTGTTTGTATCTTCTTTGATTTCTTTTATCAATGTTTTATAATTTTCCAAGTACAAGTCTTTAGTCTCCTTGGTTAAATGTACTCCTAGGTACTTTATTTTTTTGGTTGTAATAGTGAAGGGGATTGTTTCCTTAATTTCTATTTCTGACTGTTCATTGTTGGTGTATAAAAATGCCTCTGATTTCTGAGTATTAATTTTATATCCTGCCACCTTGCTGAATTCATTTATCAGGTCCAGTAGTTTTTTGACAGAGACTTTAGGATTTTCTATATACAATATCATATCATCTGCAAATAATGATAGCTTTACTTCTTCTTTTCCAACTTGAATGAGGCCACTGTCTATGTTTACATGTCCTCCCCAAGCATGTGTGGGTTTTTTTTTATGGGTACTCAAACTTCTATCTCCAGCTTAGCAAACTCCTCTCAGCTCTAGACTTTCTTCTATAACCAACTGAATTTTTGATGTATCTAATTATCTGTCCCACTGACATCTCAAACTTAATAATATTTCCAAAGAACGAACACTTGATTCCTTCATCATCTGCTCTTTAACTGATCATATCATAGTCTTCTCTCTCTCTCTCTCTCTCTGAAAATGAGAACAGTTGCTAAACCCAGAAACTATGATTCTTTCCTTTCTCTTACTACTCGCAACCGGTCAGCAATCCTACTGGCTCAGCTCCAAAACCTTTCCTGAAATTCTCTAGTCCTCTCTGCTCTAAGCCACTATCTGTTTTCGTCTATGCCACCTCATAGTTGACCTACTGCACCCACACTAGCCCCTTTCCCATCGGTCTTCTCTATAATATATATTCTTTTAATGTAAACCAGTTTGTGTCACTTACCTACTTCAAAGCCCTCGATGGCTTCCTGTACACTTAGAAAAATCTTTAAATACCTTATCACGATAACAAAGACTTGTGTGATACAGTTCCTGCCTTCCTTTCCCCTTTTCTCCTTTATTATACTCCAGTCATGCTGGCTTTCTAGAAGTTCTTAGGACTTTCCCAGCTCTTTCCTACCTCAGCAGCCTTGCTGTCTGGAAAGCTTCTCTCTTGACTCTTTACTTGTTTGGCTTTTTATCTCATCTCGAACATCATCTCCTACAAGAAGCCTTCTCTAACTAATACTGTTCATCTCCATCATAGCACTGTGCTTACTTTCTGCATCACAGCATCACAACCTGTAATTTTCTTAATTATTTATTGTTTGATCCCTCAAGAGATCATAGTTCTGCTTGTCTTATCACTGTCATGATACAGTATCTGTACATGTGTGTTCTCAGTTCACAGAGCTCAGTAAATATTTACTGAGCAAATGAAAGAATGAATTAGTGACTTTCAATGTCAATTATGCAGACTCCTATTTCCATAAATATGGTGTTTCACTTATGTTTATCTTCTGTGCAAGCTCAGGGAGGCATCCTGTGATGAGGTAATATAGAAATGAGCTGTGATCACCTAACTTCTATTAAATAAGAACAAAGAGGACAAACTGTATTGACCCCAAAGAATCTATGCTATTAAGCCAGGTGCCAGACAGCTTTGGTTTTTTCATTTCCTTAGGTGCATAACAGACGTGAATCTCTGAGAAGCCATCCAAAGTACAACTATGTATTATAAAACTCATTTTATTTAGCCTTTAAACACATGTCATGCTCCATTTCACTAGCAGACAGGCCTTTCATCAGCATTTAAAGGGTTAGAAGCCATATCTGACCTACCTTTCATTTTTGTCACCACAAGTAGGCAAATGTATAATCATAACTATTTTTCTTATAAAGAGCCTACTATATTACAAGTATTGCCAGGTACTAGGTGTTCTGCATGTTATTTCAAAACAAACCTCTGAGGCCTGACCAGGCAGTGGTGTAGTGAATACAGCATCAGACTGGGACACGGAGGACCCAGGTTCAAAACTCCCGAGGTGGCCCTGGCTAGTTGGCTCAGCAGTAGAGCGTTGGCCTGGTGTGTGAATATCCCGAGTTTGATTCCTGGTCAGGACACACAAAAGAAGCACCCATCTGCTTCTCCACCCCTTCCTCTCTCGCTTCTCTCTCTCTTCCCCTGCTGCTGCCGCAGCTCAATCGGAGTGAGTTGGCCCTGAGCACTAAGGATGGCTCCATGGCCTCTGCCTCGGGCCCTAAGAAGAACTTGGTTGCTGAGCAATGAAGCAACATCCCAGATGGGTAGAGCATCATGCCCTAGAGGGCTTGCTGGGTGGATTCTGGTTGAGGCACATGTGGCAGTCTGTCTCTGTTTCCACTCCTCTCACTGAATAAAAAAATAATAATAAAAATAAAGAGGCAATCTGTGTGAGCTCTCTGGCTTCAATGAGTCCTCTAGGGTAAAATCCTGTCAGTGATTCTGTCACAGAAAATAATGCTAATTTGCTTTCTCTGAGTAAATAACTGTCTCATTGACACTGGAGATTTATCTTACCTGAAGTCTCCTTAAAGAGGAAATGAACCCCCTTCAGAAATAATTTGTGGAGCCCTAGGATTTCATGAAGTTGCTGCTGGGGACCCTATAAAGGGGGGGGACAGGTATTATTGGCCCATTATTTTCCATTGGAACTTTAAATTAAGATTTCATTCCAAATTTGAAAGCCACTGCCCTTGAGAAAGTGAGAAAGAGAGAAAGAAAAAAAGAAAAAAAAGAACAAATAAAGGAAGGAAAGGATAGAGAGATAAAGAAAGAGAGAAAGAAAGAAAAGGATGAGTGAAGAATCTGTTTCTTAGAATGGCTTAAACAATTAAGTCATCCTGACCTCCTGTTTGACTGGAAGAGGGAGAGATGGAAGACCAATGGTAGAATCTCCTTACCAAGAAAGTTGAAAATGGATGTTAAATTTAAAGAGAGTATAGAATAAACTCCTTGAGCTAAAATATCTAACATAAATGTGAAATATTTATAGTAAGAACATTGCTTTAAATAGGATCAGAAAATAGTTATACTACACAGACAGTACCCCATTTTTATAAAAATTCCTAAAAACTGGCACCAAATTAGTATGAGTAAAAGTACAACAGGAGATCATGCAAAAAAAATTGAGAGGTGTTTTATACCCAGAAAGTTGTGTGTATTATAAAATTACTAATTATACTTTAGATGATGTACCACCAGCATTTCACATAAATTCTTAGATATAGTTCTTCTTCTGTAATTTAACACATAATTGTCCATCTTACGTCCCATGGATGACCTCCTGAGACTTTTAGTATATCTAATGAGTTTTTTTTTTTCTTGGTGAAAGGGGGGAGATAGTGAGGAAGACTCCCATATGCACCCTGACCGGAATCTACCTGGCAACCCCATCTGGGGCCAATGCTCTAATACCGAGCTATTTTTAGCACCTGAAGCTGATACACTAGAACCAACTGAGCTATCCTGAGTGCCGGGGCTAAGTTCAAACCAATCAAGTCGCTGGCTGCAAGTCACTGGGATTCACTGTTTCCCCAGCGGTGAGATTCAAATAATTTAACAACCAGTTCTCTACCCTAATGACCGTTTTAAGTATTAAAAAAGATATACCAAAAGGTAGTTTTATATCTCATGCATTTAATACTTAAATAAGAACAATAAAATAGGTACACAAAACTAAATTCTGCTATTAGAAAAAGTTTTTAAAAATTAATGAAAAAATATTTAAAAAGACATGACAAAAAGCAATACAAGTTGTCACCCCATTTGGCACTTTTCCTGTTTATGTTATATGTTTGTTTACTGAAGTAACAAATGCAGGGGAATTAAAATGTAGTATTTCATCAAAGGTATAATAAGTTTTATGAAATAAATAAATAAATAAATATTGCAAGCATAGTTCCGTGAAATTTTTTCACCTATGGATGGAATGAACATTATTACTACTGGCACTCAGAATAGATTGTTACACAGATGAATGTTAAGAAAGAGTAAGGGAGCCTGACCTATGGTGGCACAGTGGATCAAGAGTTGACCTGGAATGCTGAGGTCACCGGTTCAAAACCCTGGGCTCGCCTGGTCACGGCACATATGCGAGTTGATGATTCCTGCTCCTCCCCCACTTCTTTCTCTGTCTCTCTTCTCTAAAATGAACAAATAAATAAAAATAATTTTTAAAAATCTGCTGATTTTTTTAAAAAAAGAGTAAGGGATGTAAATTTGTGATTTCCACCTTGGGCGGCTGCCTAGGTGCCCACCTTAGAGAGAACCCTGATTACAAGTGCCACTCTAATAACCAATTCACCAAACTCAACAAAAAATTAGGTATCAGTTCTGTCAATCTGGTGCTAACTGGCTGAATCCCACCACTGAGGGTAGAGAAGTAGATGGTCACTTCTCGTGTGTACCCTGAACAGAAATCGAACCCAGGACATCCATACACTGGGCCAATTTTCAATGCACTGAGCCACCAGCTAGGGTTTCTAATAACTTTTCATAGTCCATTTTGTTAGAGGAAGCATCATTTTTTAAAAAAGACACACTCCCTCTGTGCTAACTCTAGTAATGTTATTGGTTCACAATGTGATCCAAAGCCTATAGCTCTTCTTCAGACATACATTCATTCTCTCTAGGTAAATACCTGTAGGCATATGGATTTAAATAATAGCCATGTGCCACTGCCTCACATAACTTCATCACCAACCTTGAGCTTTTACCAAAGCTTCCTTACTGATATGTCTAACTCCTTACCTAACATTTTCAGTAAGATGTGTAGTAAGTACAGATATCCTAGACTTGAAATATCCAAAACAATGGTCCCATTCCCACAAACTTGATCATCCTCCAGTTTTCCATTTCAGCAAATGACAACATCATTCTTTTCTAAAAACAATCAGCGACTGAAGTCATCCTTGCCTTCTCTCTCTTTTTCACACTTCATACGCAAGGTTGTCTTCACCTCCAAAATTTATACTACTCCTCCACTTTTTTCAATCTCCCCTGCTACCACCTTAGTCTCAGGCATCGCCATTGCTCAACTGGATGAAGAGCACCAGCTCACTAATGGGTCTTCCTGCTGCTCTCCTCACCCTCCTGCATACAATTTGTCCTCTGGACAGCCATCAAAGTGAGTTTTTAAAAATATAAATCATATCATCTTACCTTCTGCTTACAACTTTCTGGAGCTTTCCAATTATACTAAAAATAAAATCCAAACCCTTTATTACAGTCTAGGACATAACTTTCCAAACCAAGCCCTTTACTAGGTTACAAAACCAATGTACTGGATAAGGATCAACATTTAAAATAAACTAAAATAGAAAATATCAGGGTTTATTGTATTTGGTTAGTAAAGATAAAGATTATTTCATGATCTCTTTTAGATGAGTATGTGTGCAGCAGACTGCAATGTAAAATGTATTTCTTGTTCAGGGTCACATTAAAAGAGTTTGCAAACCTTAAAGATTTGTTCACTCCCATCTCCTCCCTAATCTCCTACCTTGTTCACTCAAAATACCTCAGCCCTTCTAAACCTCCTTTTTCTGTCTTCAAAGAAAGTAAGCTTCTTCTCACTTCTGGTTTTGGCATTTCCTTGGAATACTCCACTTTCAGTTATGTGCATGGATGGATCCTTCTTTTCATTGAGGTCTCAGCTCAGATGCCATCTGTGAGAGTGTTGGGAAAACAGCTGTGTTAGGCTTGCTCGCTTACACTTCACATGAGTAGTGCACGAGCACATGGCAGAGCCACGTGTGCATAGCTTATGTAAGGCTACGAGTGGTTTGATTCAGCACAAACGGCGGGTTGTGGATCGCTTGCCTGCCATTGCGAGGGGCCGTTTATGCTGTTCATTTGCCTGCTGCCATGAGAAGTGGTTTTCCCCTGCCTGCCTGCTCAGCCACCGTTGTGAGATTCTAATAAACAGGAGTGGTCCACTGCTTTCCGGCTCCGCAGTTTCTCTACAGCCTGCCTGAATCCAGGGTGGACCTGCCTGGCCTCGGCCACCGGCATTACAGAAAGCTCTTCCTCTAACAAATCCAAAACCATCACAACCACTTCTCTGTCACATCACCCTGCCTTACGTCCTTATGCTGCTAACCATCATCTTGTATAATTCTTTGTATATTATCTCTCTCAATCCTTCTGACATAAGCCACATAATTCAGGGAACTTGACTACTGTGTTCACCACAGTTTTCCCCACAGAACTGCATCTCACTAAATACTAGTTGACAAAATGTTGACTATTTCAGTTTTATATGTTTTTATAAATTAGGGACACCTTATAATAAAATCCTTAAATAACTGTAGAATGCTGCCATGAAAGCAAAGACGCTACTGCTAAAACTGACAGGTGGCTGGCAGGCCCGCGGCAGAGCCTGAATGGCCCCCTGTCAGCTGACTGAGGAACACCCGAATTCAGAGCACACAAAGTGCAAGTTATGAAAATGACTGTTGGTTGAGATCGAGCATTAAACTGTTAGGGCTGTTGTCATGGTTTTCTGTTTAGTTCCCGCCAACAAAACTCTTAAAAACCAAAAGTATTCATCCTAAATTCCCTTCCGATATATTGGAACCCGAAGTAAAATCTGCATCAGACACCAACCACGTGGAGAGAGAGAGACTCAGGAAGGCAGGTAAGTTGTGACAGGAATGCTGGGGCAAGGTCAGAGTGGAAACTGCCCTCGGGGAGCCAGACCCACAGGTAGACTCCAGAGCCTGAAAGAGGGGCTCATCCTTTCACAGCCCCATCCAGCACACTTCTCCAAGAGGTTATTAGGATTATCATCTCCATCTTTATTTAATTCTTTCCAGGTGCTTGATTATAAAGAGGCTTCTGTGCCAAGCTGAGGAATTTGAACTTCCTTCTAAGGGCTGGGGCAACTTGGAAGAGTTTAATTGGGGGAGGGCTGGCAGGGTTGGGTGTCTCTTGGAGATCCTCTTGGCTGCAGTTGAAGGGAGGCTGAGGGTCTGCCTGTTTGAAAGCGGGAAGCTCTGGGGCAGACACTCCTGGGGAGAATCAAAGAGAGTCTAAACAAAGGCAAAGAGTGTGGGAACCAAAGAGTGTGAGACACAGACTCTGGTTGGAAACAAACACCACCTACTTACTAGTTAACACTTCCAGTTTGTGACCCCACACCTGTTAGGGACTCCTAGGCCTCTTTGTCCTCTCTGTAAAATAATGGCATGACTTCAGAGATCACTGTTGAGGCTTAAATGTGATAATGCATGTAAACTCTTAGCGCTTAGCACATGGAAAGTGCTCAATAAATGTTAGTCATTATTTGTATAGAAGGCACTGAAGTGGACAGAGATATACCCACATCCAGAGAAACAAAACACATGTTGGACAGTCATAAGTGCTTTGACAAGACGGAGAAGCCGCGGTGTATTCTTACCGGTGGGAAAGTGGGAAAGGCTTCCTAGAGGTGAACCCAGAGCTAGGAATGAAAGATAAATAGCATTCTGAACAACAGTGAATTCAGCTTGAAAACTGCAATTCAGTCAAATGAAAAGACCAAGTAAAACCCTAGTCTTGATTGGGGTGAGCACGTGACTGAGGTTTGGGGAAAGGTGATGGGCAAGAAATGGGCTTAGAATCAGGAATCTAATCACCCTCGCCCTTTAACAGTGGCCTCTGCCTCCTTTCTGAGATGAGGCTCGGACATTAAACTAGTGGGAGAGGCAGCAGCCATCTAGGCCCACAAAAGGTGGGGGGTTGAGGGCCCCTCAGCCCAGGTTCTTGTCTGCAAACCCAGTTTCCGAGGTGCCTAAAAGTGTACAAATAGTGAAGCCAGGCCCAGCTGAGCCAATTCATTACCTCGCCTCAGCGCTGCATGCTGATTATTTGCTCTCCATATCACCTCTCCTCAGGGGGCTCAAAGGAATCAGCAAATCCCCCACATCAAGCTACGAATCCCCAGCACAACCCATTCACACACAGCGGGGTGGCTGGGGATTAATTGGAGGGGGAATGTTGTGAATTCCAGAGAGTTCTTTCTCTTTGCCTCACAGTCGGTGGCCGGGATATTGCTACACGAAAGCTTCCCTGTCCGTATCAATCATCATTGCCCAGGCTGCTACATTCCAGAGAATGAATTGGCCTCATTTGGTAACTCTACTGGAGTCAGGGTGTAGAAGAGGGTGTCATTCTTGAAGGGTCCGTATCTGTGGGCCCCATTTCTTGTTTCCTAAGTGGTTTCCAAAGATAAACACAAACTCAGGGAGCCCAGCTTTCTTTTGTGGGTTCCCAAATTTAGTGACTTTTTGGGACCAGAGAAAATCTGGAAGAAGGGTGGAAAAGAGCTGGGAGTTGGGTTAGGGCCTGGGGAGCAAATTCCTTAGGGCAAGGCCTTTGCAGAGGAGAGAGAAGCAGCCCAATAGCCCCCAGGGTTTTGCTTAACACTTTGATGCCTAAACGACTTTCCACTTCCTGTCTCCAGACTTCTGGACAGGGGCCTTGCAAACTCTCCCCCAACCTCGGTGCTGAATGGGGCCCAGGGCTGGAAGCGAATTGAGACCAAACCCCTTATGGTTCAGGGCAGGGGTGCTTCAGCAAGGCAGATAAAGAAAAATACAAACATCAAAAATTTCCCCAAGGAAACAGTTTTAGAAACCCTGAAAAAAAGGACAAGAACGAGCCTCTTCTGGGATTTTATCTCTGAAGTCTGTAGACTCAAACTTTTCACTAATTCTTACCTTTTTAAATGCAAAGCTTTTGGACTGCCTTTCTCTCCCCCCTGGCCTGAGCGTTTCTCTCTGATTGTCCTCTATTCCATCCCTCTGCTTTCTTGCAGGATTTCCTGAAACTCCCACCAAGTCTAAAGCTCAAGAGAAGCACCCTGGGAACCCAGGGGTCCAGGCCTTTGCTCACAGTGAGAACTGAAGTGCCGAACCTGATAGCCCTGAGGGACCAAAGCCCCACTGGACCCTGCTCTGTTGCTCTGAGGCCTGTGACCTGAGGCAAGCAGCTTGGCTCTCTGTCTCACTTTGTGCTTCCATAACATGAGTGGTGAGAATAATTGCCCTGCTTCCCTCATTGGACTGTGTACAGAATAATGAAAGAAGAGATTTAAAAAGTGCTGTTGACTCCAAGAAAAAGTACACTTGTCAAAAAGGACTCCTAGTAGTTAAATGGACCCAAATTTATAATCAGTCTAGCAGGTATTTACAAGGGCCTCTCATGCATTTCAGGTGAAAACTATAAACTGGGCTCCCAAGCCTCCTACATTATGTTCCTACTGGCTAAGCTAATCCTTATAAAGGAGTTCTTGGAATCATATTTGAACCAATGGGCTGAAACCTGCCCCATCTAATTGGAGCAGAGCAGCTATATCCTAATTTCCATCTTTGCCAACATATCAGAACTACTCCATAACAAGCAATCAGGATATACAATCTTGACCAATCAGGACAGTGCTATGTGGACCAATCAAACTGAGTAAATTTGGATTCCTCATTTGCATAAAATGGGCCAATCAGGAACCAGCACTGTCACTTTCTCTGTATAAGCAGCCTCTCATTTTTCTTAGGGGATGTTGTAAGGTATTTTTCCCCACTGAGAAAGAGGGAACGGGTCTCAGAGCCACCAAGTGTGGAATAGCAAAAAGGCTTTATTCAGTACAGAGCATGCATCCTGCCCGGCAAGGTTCCCTGGCGCCGAGGTAAGATGGAGGCCAGGGAAGTTGCACGGATTAAACCGCGTGGAAGATATTTAAAGGGGTCCCTTTAGGAAAGTGGAGCTAACATGACGTGGTGAAATCCCACTGGCTGGTAGACAGTTGCTTTTTTTCCCCAAGGGTTCCTGCAAAGTTTCTTTTGGCGCGCTTGGTTGTGGGAGGTCCTAGCCAAAGTTCCCGGGTCCAAGTTCCCCACATGACCATCCCCCATTATCCACCGACCTTACAGATGTCACTTTCAGTTTCCTTCAGAGATTCTCTTTTCTTAGTATGCAAAATTCACCTAAAGAAAGACTTTTTACTGCATACCTAATTGGAGACTCCTGTTGGCACTAGATTGGTAGTAGTGTCCTCTTGTTGACAGCACCTTGTGATTTGTAAAGCAGTCAACATAAAGTATTATGATTATTAAATTCTCTTATTGGGCACAGTATTGGATATGTTAGCAGTCTTCATAAAAACTTAATTCTGTATTTATCTCCTGCTCTCTAAAAGAGTACTGGTGAGCTGTGCCCTGGGAAGAACAGAGATAAAAAGATAAGCCAAGGCCCTGGCCGGTTGGCTCAGCGGTAGAGCGTCGGCCTAGCGTGCGGAGGACCCGGGTTCGATTCCCGGCCAGGGCACATAGGAGAAGCGCCCATTTGCTTCTCCACCCCTCCGCCGCGCTTTCCTCTGTCTCTCTCTTCCCCTCCCGCAGCCGAGGCTCCATTGGAGCAAAGATGGCCCGGGCGCTGGGGATGGCTCTGTGGCCTCTGCCTCAGGCGCTAGAGTGGCTCTGGTCGCAATATGGCGACGCCCAGGATGGGCAGAGCATCGCCCCCTGGGGGGCAGAGCACCGCCCCTGGTGGGCGTGCCGGGTGGATCCCGGTCGGGCGCATGCGGGAGTCTGTCTGACTGTCTCCCTGTTTCCAGCTTCAGAAAAATGAAAAAAAAGAAAAAAAAAAAAAAAAAAAAAAAAGATAAGCCAAGATACACACACATACAAAATCAAACATAAAGCAGAACTATTAATATTTTTTAAAAAATACAAACAGTAATATCCCTGCAGTATTTCAAATTACAGATGTCCAGAAGGTGACACTATCTAGGGTGGCATTATTCTAGAAAAACTCTTTTCTGGGGGTCCTTTGGCATGAGAACAAGCATGCATTGACCTGAAAAGCAGACTTCTGTTTAATACTGAACAAGTCGTTTTCTCTCTCCTGGCTTCAGTTCCCTCATTTATAAAATATGTGAGTAAGCCTGGACTTCTTCAAAATTTTATCCAACCCTTTTGTTTTACAATTCCTTGGATGTCCTGTTTAGGGCTCTTAGCAACAGTTCGAGGTCCAGTCACTTTATATTTGGTAGAATATCAAAGAATTTTACTAATCCTCATCCCGGGATAAAGGACTAAGCGAACAAACAATCCAAAATCATGCCAGCTACTTAGGGACCCATAATTCCATTTAATAATGAGAATTTTTTCACATTTGGAAATTAATATGGAAAGAAGCATGATATGCCTTGGGACACACCAGTGCCATTGGCACAGGATCTCCATTGCAATTAACATAGTTTCCCCACCCCCAAATCCTTTAATGCTGTAAGTGCCAGCTTCATTCACTTAGTAACTCCACTCTAAAAACTGACACCTGAAAACCACAACCTTGGTGTTGCAAGAATCCTAACATACACAAGGTCAGCACTGCATTTCACCTTTGCATCTTGCTGTATCTGAACACTCATCTAGAGTTTCCCGTTCAGCGTCTCTATCTCCCAGCGGCACATGTCTGCCCAGAGAGATGCTTTTCTTTTCTTCCTGGCTGCTGTCAGCTGGCTTGTCTGCCCTCAGTGGGAGCCTTCAGGTTCAAGACTCTGTCTGGGGAGTTCATCCACAGCCTTGACTATTATTCTGATGGATCATTTTAATTCTCCTCACTTTGATCATGTCAGTTTCCACAACAAACAAGGCTCACCAGAAGCATTCCTGGGCTAACAAAGGCAAACACAGTTGGCTTTGCATCGCAGGCCAGAGACAAGAATTGTTTAGCTTTTGCTTCAAAGCTATTTTAACCCTTGGTTGCATAAGTTGCCCAGTTAACACCTTCTACTTTCGTTCCCTGCAACCATAGGCATGTTAAGCTCCTCTGGAGACATGCAATGATTTCCAGCCTTTAATTAAGTCAGAATCCAAGTGACAGATGCAGTTCACACACTGGAGCCAAGCCCTGGCTAAGATTTTTTTTTTCCTCCAAATGCTCTGCAGTTCACTAAGAGTAACTTCAGCTAATAAAAATAGCTCTATCGAGTGTCAAGAGCCATTTTAAACCATTTAAAATGTTATCTCATTTAATAGTGGCAAAATATTAAGATGAAACAGGGAGTGTGTCTACTTCAGAAGTGAAGAAACAGAGGAGACAGAAGCAAAGCAGTCTGCCTAAGATTGCACAGCTGGCCTCAAATGGCCCAGGAGTTTTACCTGAATTTGTCTGGTTTCAGGGGCAGGCCCCAGGGCTGAACTGTTAAACGTTAGACATTGGCCCTTATCAGGGTGTAGTAGAAAGAGCTCTTGTTTAAGAGTAAGGAGGCCAGAGTTGATATCTCCGACTGTGGCCACCTCAAGCAGGTCAATTTTCTCTATGCCATGATTTTCCTATTAAATTTAAAACTTAATTCACTAGCATCCATGAAGTCTTTCCTGACCTGCAGAGAAAGTAAAATAGGAAGAGACCTTGACACCAAACAATCACTGTTGTCAATTTCTTTGAACAGTAAAACAAATCAAGACTCTTCTCTAGGGAATGTCTTTGAGGACTGCAACCACGTTGCCCTATAGCGTGTAATAATTGTGCATACTTGCCATGGTGTGCACCAGTGCGTTCTCAACGTGTGGTTGAAGGCCCGGGCATACCTAATACCCTTTCAGGTCAAAACTGCTTTCAGCATAATTCTAAGATGTTCATGCCTTTTTTACTCAGTTTCCAGAGGCCACATGAAATGAGATATTGCAACATATAAAATACAGAAGTATATATGAGAATCTAGCTGTTTCCACTGACAAAAACACTAAAGAGATTTGTAAAATGTTAAACAATGCCAATCTTTCCATTAATTTTTTTTAATTTGGGAAAACATAGTTATTTTTATTAAAATTAAGTTATTCATATTAACATATAATGAATATGTTGTTTTAAAATGTATTTTTAAATGTCTCAATTTAACTTCTAATATTATAAATATTTTGAGCTATAATTCACATAGTGAAAGCTCTTTGGATCCTCAATAATTCTTTAGTATAAGGATGTCCCATTGCCAAAATGTTTGAGAATGTCTGAGGTTCTTACACAGAGCAGGTCTAAAGTGTATCATTTGGAATATGAAGTAAAGTTAAAAATAGTTTATTATAGCCTGACCTATGGTGGTGCAGTGGATAAATCATTGCACTGAAATGCTGAGGTCTCTAGTTCAAAACCCCAGGCTTGCCCAGTCAAGGCACATGTGAGAAGCAACTACAAGTTGATGCTTCCCGCTGTCCTGTCCCTAAAATCAATAAACAAAATCTTAAAAAAAAAAAAAAAAAAGTAGTTTATTATAGAACTATCTACAATGGAGAGGAGGAGGGGAGAAGTTACGCTGTTAGCAATAATTAATTATTACAGTTAGCAATAATAAACAGCATTTCTGAAACGATCAACTCAGTGACATCATTTGAAATTGTGACAAATGAAAATTAAGAAATTAAGTGATAGGTAGAATGAAAGCAGCTCCATTGCACCCCTCTTAATTCTCATTTTCATTAGGATTTTGCATATTACAACAACCACAGTCTAACCCAAGAGGAACGGACGTGGTCGAGGACCTAAAGGCTGTAACACCTTTCTGGTGTTCCTGGAACCGACTAACCACAGGCTGACCCACCTGAATTCCAAGGCACAGACAAAGTTTTACCAGGACCCTAGCAACATGTCATCAGCAAGAACTTTCAAGCCCTATAAAGGCCCCAACACCCTCTTATCAGGGCCGACGCCTCTTTCGGCCTCAGCCTATCTGTATCCAGCCGCGCTAATAAGGTCCATTGTTTTACTTCCCTTGGCTTCATGGGATTCCTCTTGGCGAAGCTAACATTAAGAAAAAATGTAGTAACCAGAAAATCTTTACACAAATGTATTAAAGAAAACAGAACCAAACATTTAATTCCAAACATTGTGTCTGTTTATGCATAGGCCTAGAATTGAACGTGGAAAATGGAAACTTTTCTTTAGAAGTTCACATACAAAAATTCCCGAACTGCTTACATAGTCTCTATAAATTGGTGATGATAAAGTTTAATTTCTTGTATGGTGAAGAAATTACTGCAAGTTAGGGACACTACAGCCTTAGTTCTTCGGTCACACACTTGATTAAATCAGTAAGTTGGGCCACTATTTTGTACCTCTTTTACTAGCTGAATTCCATCAACTATATAGCCATAAATTGATTGTGACTATCAGCTGAGAACAGGGCCAAAAAAATATAATTGTCAATTAGTGTGTTTTATGCAGATAAGACCAGAGTCTATTCATACTTACACTAAAAGTCTCACTCTCATTTTGATTCTGGGAGCTCAATTTACAAAAAGAGTTAACATTTCTCTTTATTTTAAGTGGTTTCTATGGATACCTTCTATGAAGCATTTCATTCACATCTATCCAATTTAAGCTCATTTTAACTTAAATACATTTTTATTCTTCCAGAATCTGTATATGATACCCACAGTTCATTTTCTGAAAATAATTCATGAAAAGCATTTATGCACACAAAATTTTAAGTTAATATGTTTAAAAGTTTGAAAAGAAAAACTTCTACAATACAGAAATGCATAACTAGAGTTGAAAGTCTATTTTCTTTACCTTATACTATAGAAAACCTGACTGTAAGCTAAAGAATCATGTTTTCTAATTTTAATTTTAATTATTACAGTTTTTCCCCCTTTCCTGGACTTATTTATTGCTGTATTGCAGTTCTCTTACTGAGCAGGGTTGGGATTAAAGCTTGTTAGGTTCTAGTGTAGTTAAAATTTAATGATTATTTAATTAATAACTCTTAAGTAACTACTGAGTACAGAAAAGTTTTTCAAAAGGTGTTTTTTAAAAGAATACAACTTTAAAAACTGATTTAATATTGCCAGCATTTGTTAATCTAATAAGGACTTGTTTTTAAATTTCCTATTTCCAACAAAAACAGTAGTATATAAACTTGTTAGAGATCAGGCATCTCTAGCTACATCTTTTATTTTTTAATCTACTATGAAAACTTTATATGTCTCAGCCTAGAAACAAGGTTTTCTATTTTATGACTCCCAATTTCCAGCTTCGTCCACCACCCTTTCCTGCAGAGATCCCTTACACCACAAACAGGCCCACGGAGTTCTCCAGGGGGTCAGCCCCCTTGCTAACCTCTGGCCTTTGGTCTCACTCTTCTCTTTCCCCTTAAAAAGCCTCTTCAGGCCCCCCACTGTCTGTTAGCTGAAATCCTATCCAGCTCCTCTCCCAAAGGTGACCAGTATCCCTTTCCTTAGAAAACTTC
The DNA here is from genome assembly GCF_036850765.1 of Saccopteryx bilineata. NCBI lineage: Eukaryota > Metazoa > Chordata > Mammalia > Chiroptera > Emballonuridae > Saccopteryx > Saccopteryx bilineata. Next base: position 233,069,560 of record NC_089492.1, read on the forward strand.
TGATCCTCCCGAGCAAGTCGGGCCACCCTTCTCTATATTCTACGGTACACTGTGGGGTTTTTTTTTTAAGATTCATCTGTGTATTTGCTGTATCCTCTATTTCAAAATGAAAACTCCTTTAAAATTTTATTTTTAGAAAGTAATGCAGACAAAACACAATTATACAATTTCAGAAAGCACCAGAAAAATAGTCAAGGAAACATGTCTGCCTCTGACTATTCTCATCCAGTTCTCCCTAGAAGTACCCAATGCTACCAATTCCTTGTATATCTTTTTAGATAGTCTATGTATATTTGTGTGTGTATGTGTGTGTGTACAAATGGCAGCAGATTTTTGTGTCGTTCTGCATAGCGGACATGTAATGATGGGGAGGCTATGCCATATACAATGGTGCCCAGTGGAAAGGACATGGGGGCTGACAACCAGCCCGTGCTTCTCTTGCGGAGCCATGTGCTCTGTGGCCTTACGATGTGCATCCTATAGGAAAAGGGCTTCTTCAAATGTGTAGAAATACTCCCTAGAGGCTTGCAGTTGTCCTGCTGTGTATTTTTATTTTATTTTTAATTTTCACCTTATTGTACAATATCTGTGTGGTTTTCTTCACTTTGCACTATTACAAGAAAGGGTTTGTGTAACAAATTCATGTACAGTCATGAAGGTGGAGATTAATTTGCAAAACTTGTTTTCAAGCACTGGTAGATTTCCTTACATTTGCTATTTTTTAAGTCATCAGTGGATATAAAAGTTATTATTGTTTTCAAATGAAATATTCACAAAAAGATTTCTCAGAAGTCATGAAAATATTAGTAATTATACTTCCAATGGTTATCATTCTTTTTTTGAAGAAGAGTTTAAAGAATGTTTACCAGGCTAGATTATTTGGAGTTTATTAAATCTAAAATATGTTTAATATAATAATTATACACTTTTATTTTCCCCAAGTTACTCTAAGTTGCTTTTTAAAAGATATTTCTTAGAAATTTATTGACTGATTTGAAAGTACTGTTTCCATACCTTGAGGGTTCATTGGTGTCAGCTACAGAACATGTCAAAATCCAAGACTGTTAGAGTTCCAGAAAAAATTTATCTTTAATGCTTCTCATGCCAGGGGGTCTCCTTTTGATGTCTTTCTGCCCTCATTTTTCAATAATTAAATCTAAACTGTGTTTCTTCATAGAAAATTCATCATTTCATTCTGGAACCTAAGATTTACAAGACCATAGCTCCTGGATATGAGAATCCAGAGATTCATTCTTACAATCACTTAATTCTATTTTATAAATCTATCTAGTAGATCAGCAATTTTCAACCTTTTTCATCTCATGGCACATATAAACTAATTACTAAAATTCTGCAGCACACCAAAAAATATGTTTTTTGCTGGTCTGACAAAAAAAAATAGGTATAATTTTAAATTCCAAAAATAATAATAGGAATTACCTACCCTTTTTGCTCCAAAGTGACTTTTTAAAAATCAGGTGCCTATATTTATATATAAGGATTTCTGGTACCAAGAGTTAACCAATCAGACTCAACCTTATTATATCACATGTCCAATAAAAAGCAACTCCATTATATGTCCTATATATTTATGGTTCAGATAGGGTATTCATACCAGACACCTATTGTGTTGGCTGTTTTTTTTTTGTTTGTTTGTTTTTTTGACAATCTAAGGGGAAAGAGGTCAGTGTCCCTGACTAAATAGTCAAGTATTGAATGTTTTAATTTATTCATTTGAGAGAGGAGAGGGAGAGACAGAGAGAGAGAGAGAGAGAGAGAGAGAGGAGAGACAGAGAGAGAGAAGGGGGGAGGAGCTGGAAGCATCAACTCCCATATGTGCCTTGACCAGGCAAGCCCAGGGTTTCGAACCAGTGACCTCAGCATTTCCAGGTCGACGCTTTATCCACTGCGCCACCACAGGTCAGGCAAGTATTGAATGTTTTAAAAATTCTTGTGGCATACAGCTGAAAATCGCTAGTCTAGATTTATAAGCCTTAGATTCATCCCTACAAAAATTTTATTTTAAATGGCCCAGTCACCCTGCTTTGGCATATTACATTTAGATCAGAATCTGTGGACACAAAAGAGACATTTCCCCCTAGTCTATCAGGTGAGTATATAAATATTTTTAATGCCAGAGACATTAAGAACATACTACCTTTTTTTTTTTTACAGAGACAGAGAATCAGAGAGAGGGATAGACAGGGACAGACAGACAGGGACGAAGAAATGAGAAGCATCAATCATTAGTTTTTTGTTGCAACAGCTTAGTTGTTCATTGATTGCTTTCTCATATGTGCCTTGACTGCAGGCCTTCAGCAGACCGAGTAACCCCTTTCTCGAGCCAGCGACCTTGGATCCAAGCTGGTGAGCTTTTTGCTCAAACCAGATAAACCCGCACTCAAGCTGGTGTCGTCAGGGTCTCAAACCTGGGTCCTCAGCATCCCAGTCCGACGCTCTATCCACTGTGCCACCACCTGGTCAGGCACATACTACCTTTTTTTACTTTTAAAAAAATTAAGCTGATGGTTTTTTTTTGTGTGACAGAGACAGAGAGAAAGATAGAGAAACAGATAGGGACAGACACATAGGAAGGGAGAGAGATGAGACGCATCAATTCTTCTTTGCAACTCCTTAGTCGTTCATTGATTGCTTTCTCATATGTGCCTTGACCAGGGGGGGCTACAGCAGAATGGGTGACCCTTTGCTCAAGCCAGCAACCTTTGGGCTCAAGCCAGCGACCATGGGATCATGTCTATGACCCCATGCTCAAGCCAGCAACCCTGCACTCAAGCAGGTGAGCCTGCGCTCCAGCTGGCAATCTCAGGGTTTTGAACCTGGATCCACTGCATCCCATTTTGAAGCTCTATCTACTGTGCCACTGCCTAGTCAGGCAAGCTTATAGATTTTTAATATAAATTTTAAGTACCACATTTTTTGCTCTATAAGATGCACCTGACCATAAGACGCACCTAGAGTTTTTCCCCCTTTATTATTAATTTTAATGGGGTGACATTAAGACCTAGGGTTTTAAGGAGGAAAATAAGAAAAAAAATATTCTGAACCAAATGGTGTGTTAAAATATTTAATAAAACTGGCCTGACCTGTGGTGGCACAGTGGATAAAGCGTCGACCTGGAAATGCTGAGGTCGCCGGTTCAAAACCTTGGGCTTGCCTGGTCAAGGCACATATGGGAGTTGATGCTTCCAGCTCCTCCCTCCCTTCTCTCTCTCTGTCTCTCCTCTCTCTCTCTCTCTAAAGTGAATAAAAAAATATTTAGTAAAATATATCACAATAATATTTCAACAATGTTAATTCAACAGCAGTAGTAACAACCATTAGCACTGTTATTAACAAATGAGAAGAGACTTTAATGTTCAAATACTCTTCTAGTTGTCTAGGAACCCCAGGAACTCATCATTGCTTGTGTCAGAATTTAAGAAGCTCAGTTGCTCACAATCACTGGTATCACTTTCTTCACTATTTTCACATATGATACCATCTTCAGTGCCATCTGAGGCATTGCTAATACCACATTTTTTGAATGACTGTACCACGGTTTCATTCTCCACTGACTGCGATGACGTTTTCACCCATTCACAAACCTGAGTCTCTTCATTCGTCCAGTTGGTGTCAGATCATGATTTCCAGCAGCCATCCATTTGTTCCACTCTTCTCACATAAAGACTTTAAACGTTTATTGATGGAAACATCAAGAGGTTGCAACTGGCTGGTAAGACCTCCAGGAATTACAGCTAGATGAGTCTTCACTTCTTTAAGGGTTTTTTTTGTGGTTTTGCTAATATGTGCTCTAAACTGGGCAAGCTCTAATAGGGCAGCAAGTGACGTCAGCACTTCACACAGAGCTCCAGCAGCTGCAGCGCACCTCTCACGTCTGCCCTCGGTGATGCCCAATGAATGCGCCCACACACCATCGCTCACCTTCCCTCCTGTGCTGTGTACAACCGTGGAAACCGGAACCAGGAGATCACTCAGCAGATGCTGGGGTTCCACAAGCTGCCATAGCAGGTATGATTACGGTCCTGATGGCACTCATTCTACATGTTTACTAGCTCAGCACCCACAGCAGCTAAAAAAAATGAACATTTACTCCATAAGACACATGGGCATTTTCCCCTCCACTTTTGGGGGGAAAAGAGTGAGTCTTATGGAGAGAAAAATACGATAATTGCAAACCCAACGCTAACCTTTATGCATACTTCTCACACTCAGTTCACCTCTGGCCTCAGGCTCAGGAAAGCGTAATCAATGAGATGATGAAGCTGATGAACAGAAACAGTGGCTATAAATGTAATGGTTGGCTTTTTCAGGTCTCCAAATGCCAGGGAGTCAAAAGTACCCTGTCAAAACACCCTGCTTCATTTAAAGTCAGATGTATTCCTGGCTTATTTTTCACAAAGCAGCAATAACTATTAAGACATTATCACCTTTTTCTGCATTGTAGCCCCTCCCCCCACCCCGGTACTCCGCTGTGGTACAAAATTTATGTTGAGCTAAAGGCATTTGAGAAGGCTTTTTTTCATAACTCCCTTACCTGCCTAAAAGCAGAGCCTCCAAAAGAACTCAAGAGAACTCACTTGTCATAGATCCCCTCCCCAGAAACAACCAGGAAAGCTTGACTCTTATCCCTGGCAAATAGAAATCAGCATAACATCTAAATAGACATCACCACAAAATTATTATATTTCCTATCCATTCTCCTAAGGACCCATCTGACTTTCTTAAAAGTCATGTTTTCCAGTAAGTGCACTTCTCCCCTCCTCTGCCTCTATTAATATAATATACAAGCCCCAAATTCTTTTTTTTTTTTTACTTTTATTAATTTTTAGAGAGGAGAGAGAATGAGAGAGAGAGAGAGAGAGAGAGAAGGGGGAGGGAGGAGCAGAAAGCATCAACTCCCATATGTGCCTTGACCAGGCAAGCCCAGGGTTTTAAACCGGGGACCTCAGCATTCCAGGTTGACGCTTTATCCACTGCGCCACCACAGGTCAGGCAAGCCCCAAATTCTAACTACCTTCTTGGGTCATATTTTTCTATGAATTCCTATGAGTACATCATACATATGTGAACAGAGTTTTATCTTTTTCCTTGCTAATCTGACTGTTTTCAGTTTAATTCAAAGTCTTCCGGTGACTTATCCTTGGAGGGGAGGAAAAGTGTTTCCTCTCTGACAGTACTATTGCCACCTGGAGATATAAATCTCACTCTTTAAGACCCAGCTCAAATGCTTCATTCTTCCTTCATTAGGACAAAATTCTCTCCTTCCGACTTTCTGAGAAATTTGTTTATACATATGATCCTTGAACAGTGTGGGTTTGAACTGTGCAAGTTCACATACTCAGTTCTTTTCTCAAATTCCGTCAACCCTTCTATTCTGGTTTTTGTAGCCATAGGTTCAAGCACTTGCTGATTAAAAATAGTATTTTCACTTCCCAGCCACAGTTTCCCAACCATAGATTCCCAGCCTCAGATTCCCAACCACAGATTGAAAATATCTGTGGTTGGTTGAATCTGCTAATGCAGAAGGCCCATTGCAAAGTCAAAAACTATCTGTGGAGTCTGAATAATGGTGGTGCAGTGAATAGTGTCCACTCAACCCAGAATGCTGAGGTCACAGGTTCAAAACCTGAGATTGCTGGCTTGAGCATGGGACCAAGGACATAAACTCAAAGTTGCTGGCTTGAGAAAGAGGACACTGGCTCAACTTGAGCCTGAGGTCACCAGTCTGATCCCAGGTCAAGGTACAGATGAGAAGCAATCAATGCACCACTAAAGAGAAAGCAATGAGTTGATGCTTCCCTCTCTCTTCCTATCTCTCTCTCTTTCTCTGTCTAATATATATATATATATATATATATATATAAAATATTATATATACAATATATATATTTGTAGATTTGTCAGTGCCCCTAACCTTCATGTTTTTTAAAGGTCAGCTGTATTTCTTTTAAAGCATTTCCACAGATATCATAACGATGTATGCACTTGTATTACTTCCTTATATTCTAATATATGTGTTTTAAAAACAAAACATGTTATTTACCCTATCTTTGAATTTCAAGTAATACTAAGGACAGTATTTTATGATAGGAGGAATGAAAACAACTAAGGAGGCCAGCATTATGAATTCAAGTAGTTCTGAAGGTGGTCAATTCTTAACTGTTAGCCTTGGGGAAGTCCCTTTCCATTTTCAAGCTTAACTTCCTCATTTGTGAAATGAGAATCATAGAATTTATGTGGAAACTTTCACATTCATAGTGATTAGATTATCTATATCATTTATGCATCTAGCAGAATGTCTAGGACATCAAATATGCACTGTAAAGTGAGTCCCTCTGCTACCTCACACCTACCTGAACGCACACCCAGACACTGAGGAAGCTCAGAGGTCTTCATAGCTGATCCTTCTTGAGTTGCTCCTTCAGGATCCTGCTATTCTCACTCCTGTCCAGGTGAAAATTCCCCCAAACAAGAGTTTCTCATAATAGAAAACAAATGCTGGGAAAAATTTCTTCCAGGACCATATAGAGACAAAAATGTCAGGACTTCTGAAAGCTGAAATGGTTTTGTTCTAGGTATACAGTTTGATTAGCTTAGCGTCTCCTGTGTCAGCTGAGAGAGGTTTGAATGGGGGTAGGGTGGGATTGAATGGGTAGAATTGGGCTTGGGAGAGGGGTGGGGATGGAAGAGGTGGCCACACAAGATGGCTAGGCCAACAAAGGGAAGACTTCAGTAATGAGAGCAGTATCCTCCTCTCTCTGGTAAGATATATAAATTTGTATAGTTCTTTTTACATTTTTTTCCTTCTTAAAAATATTTTTCAAATTCAGTTTTGTAAAGCCAGTAGTCATGGCCACCATCACAGCCGCCTGGCCTGTGCAAGTTCACATTTGATTCGGACAGGCGGTAATGAAACAACAGAGCCAAGAACTGGTGGGCCATTAGCTTGCACCCAGCAGGCAAGAAATACACACAGTGGGAAAACACTTCCCTTTCCATTCAGGGCTCCCAAAGCCACTGACTTATCTGAGTTTCCTAGAATCAAGGGTTTCTACCTCACCAGCCTTATTCATCTCTGTTCCCCATCTCCTTCTCTCTGCACAAACTGGTTTCTTCTTCTGCATTCTGCCATCTTGGCTGCTTCTCCTCTCTTCTACGTAGCCTTTCTCTACTCTCCTTTCTAATGCTAATCTCAGGAACCTAGAGAGAGCAAGCTCCCAGTCTGCCCCCACTTTATAGTATAGAAATCAAAACCTTTAATCCAAAATACAAACAAGGAAGTTTCTGATACAAAATCACTAAGGGCGGGAAAGGCTTAGTCTTAAAACTAAGGCTTAGGGTATAACAATCCTGCCTGATTACAGTCTGTCCCCCACACCCAATGCAAACTAATAAGTGAGCAAACCTATATATCATATTTACAAACTTATTTGACCAACAACTTTACATTCAATATTATTTTGTATTAGTTTCAGGTGGTTAAACAGTCATGTACTAAACAAAGTATTCCCCCTGACATTTCCAGTACACAACTGGCACCTCCATACTTATTACAATGCTATTGAATTTGTGTGACTTGGTCTTCTGTGTGAATCTGTTTTTCCATGCTTATGAATTGCCAAAGAGATCCGTGCACCCATTCATTCATTCTTCTGTTTATTTTAATCAAATTAGGTAAGCCTTTTAAAATGCTCCAGGTACTGAAAGAAAAAGAATTTAAGAAAAGGACTCCTCTGCCTATAAGGAGTCTGAGTTTGTTTACAGTCTGTTGGAGACAGACAAGTACGTGCTTCACAAGTGCTGTTCTATGACATGCTAGCAGGAAGCACTGGGAAACAGAGGAAAGAGTGCTGGAAAAAGGGAAAGAAGAACTAAGCGGGAATTTTTCCTCCTCTGCAGGTTCTACAAATACATTTAGCTTCATTATTTTAAATCCTGTTTCCTCTTAACCTAGGAGTTTGTTTGAAAATAAAAACAAATTTAATGAGACTTTTTTTTTTTTTTGGCCTGAGCCTAAAAGCCAGTACTATGCAGCATTTCTTCTCTGGTGTAGGGGTCACCTTTTTCCTCCATCAGTTTCAAGTGAGCAAATTAAAAACATAGCATTTAGTTATAGCGTTTCTCCTTGTTAGTTGTGGTAGATGGTAAACTCTTTGAGGCACCAGCGGAAGCCCTCACACAGAGAAAAGGCTCAGTAAATGTTCTCTGAATGGTGAGTGAGTGAATGAACAAAGAAAACTAAGTCTCATTTGTAAAATGAGGATTTCGCCTCCTGATTCTCAGTTCTGTTCTGAGAGTGCCAGGCCCTGGAGAATCAATTAATACATGGTAGGTATTATTGTTATTATTAGTATCAATAATTACCATTTAGTGGATTATACCAAAAAATTTAATTACTTTTTCTTCTTTTAAAATGAAGAGAGAGAAAGAAAAAATGTTCCAGTCATAATTAAAACCGTGTGGGGCACTCCCCAGCTGTGTTCTCCAAGAGCAGCACTTATTGTTTCCTCCTCTCAGCCACATTCCAAGATCTAAGAGCTACCCTCAGGAGAGAACATGCCATTCCCTGGCTGTGGCCTTTAAGGCTGCAGCCATTATCTTGCAACTCCTGTTATCTAAACAAACTGTCTCCTTGGCTCCATTGGATGAGTAATAACCACACCTGAGGACAGTCTGCCATCCGCAAAAGATCCCAGTCCCTGGGGTCACAGCAGATTGCCTGAGGAACCCATGGGCTGCCTTACACTCCAGACTTTAACTAGGCATTTGTCAACACAGAATTCTGCCCTGCAAAGGTGCCTGGCCACATGCAAACCAGTGTGGTTCCCAGGTCTGATCACAACTTCTCTGCTGGGATCTATACTTGAAACACAAAAGGACTGTGTCTTCTACAAATGCCACCATTGTATTTGTTATTGATAAGGGAAGGGAGTTATTCATTAGCACTTGTGGGAAGTGTCTGGAATGCCACCTCAAGCATGGCCACATATAACTTACTCCAGCAACCTGGGTTTTCACTGTGAAGAGCTGACTTCTGCTCCTGGTGCCACAGTTCTGCCCTTGGTACAAAAACATTAAGTGCGCAAGAAATATTGTTTCAATTATTGAAGAAAATGTCATTTGTCTCTTAACCTGAATGATGACATTAACCTTGTCTGGGTAGAAAATTTTGCTTTGGAAGATGGTTAATCTCTCATGTTCCTTTCAGAAAGAATACCTCTAAAGAGATTACACCCAGCAAGCATTAGACACTTTTATTTTATTTATTTATTTTTAATTTAAGAATTGATTTTAGAGAAAGAGGAAGAGAGAGAGAGAGAGAGAGAGAGAGAGAGAGAGAGAGACAGAAACATCAGTCTGTTCCTGTATGTGCCCTGACTGGGGATTGAACCAGTGTAAAGCCAGTAGCTACAGACACCATCACAGCCACCTGGCCCATGCAGGTTCACATTAGCTTCGGACAGACAGTAATGAAACAATGGAGCCCAGAACTGGTGGGCCATTACCTTTTTTTTTTTTTTTTTTTTGCTCATCACCAGTCATTTTATGTTCTTCTTTCCACAGCTGTGCTGTGCTATCCAATGTGGTAGCCACCAGTCACATGCAACTTTACATTTCCGTTCATTAAAATAAAAAAAATTCAGTTTCTCATCACTGTAGTCACATTTCAAGCCCTTCATAGCCATATGCCCACCATAATGGACAGTGCAGCTAAAGAAGTTCCATTGGATGGCACTGACCTGGAGTGGGCCATTACATTACCTTTAATCCTAGCTTGCATCCGGCGGGCAAGAAAAAACACACAGTGGGAAAATACTTCCCTTTCCATTCAGGGATCCCAAAGCTACTGACTTATCCAAGTTTCCTAGAATCAAAGGTTTCTAGCTCACCAGCCTTATTCACCTCTGTTCCCCATATCCTTCTCTCTGCACAAACTCTGCACAAACTGGCTTCTCCTTTAGCATTCCGCCATCTTGGCTGCTTTTCCTCTCCTCCACGTGGCCTTTATTTGCTCTCCTTTTTCTGCTCTCTCCTCCAATGCTAATCTCAGGAACCAAGAGAGAGCAAGCTCCCGGTCTGCCCCCACTTTATAGTATAGAAATCAAAACCTTTAATCCAATATACAAACAAGGAAGTCTCTGATACAAAGTCACATATCTGAGGCATAATGGGATTCCTTATGAGAGTGCACCACCCTACATCAAAAAAGGTGGGAAAGGCTTAGTCTTAAAACTACGCCTTAGGCTATAACGACCCTGCCTGCTTACAGCCTGTCCCCCCACATTCAATGTAAACTATAAGCAAGCAAACATATATATCATTATTTACAAACTTGTTTGACCAACAACCAGCAACCTCTGCACATTGGGACAATGCTCTAACCAACCCAGCTATCTGGCTAGGGCAGGCATTAGGCAATTTTAAAAAGTTTGCTTCACAATGGTAGGGCTAGAGGTAAAGAGAAGGCAAAAGGGAGTGTGTGTGTGCATGTGCTCACACGTGCATATAAATTACTGTGTAATTGAAAAATTTTATACAAAAATGATTAAAGCAAATATGATAAAATACTAACATAAATTAGTATTTCTGTTATGGGAATATATGTTATCTACATCCTTTTCTCTATTCTACTTTTATATAATCTGTATTTTTCAAAGTTTTGAATGTTAAAAAGAAAAAAGTATGTTTACCTAGATGTAGATAACTAGAGGATGTGGATTAAAAGGTACTAGAACTCTTTCACAAGGTATGAGATGCTTCTGCTGACCCTTTTTTTAAAAAAATGATTGATTGATTGATTGATTTTAGAGAGAGAGGAAGGGGGAGAGAAACATCAATTTGTTGTTCTACTTATCTATGCACTCATTGGTTGATTCTTGTATGTGCCCTGATTCAGGATCAAACCTGCAACCTTGGCTATTGGGATAATGCTCTAACTCCCTGGTCGGCAAACTGCGGCTCGTGAGTCACATGCAGCTCTCTGGCCCCTTGAGTGTGGCTCTTCCACAAAATACCACATGCAGGTGCTATAGGAATAACCTTGATAAGGAATGTACCTACCTATATAGTTTAAGTTTAAAAAATATGGCTCTCAAAAGAAATTTAAATTGTTGTACTGTTGATATTTGGCTCTGTTGACTAATGAGTTTGCCGACCACTGCTATAACCCACTGAGATACTCCCCCAGTGCTCTTTTTTAAAATGTAGTCAAGGTTCTACATCCTTCACAACAGCCTTAAATGTCAGGTATTACAATTTTCATTTTATAGGAACAAAAAAAGAGAGACACGAAGAGGGTAACTAACTCAGATCACACAGTTGAACTCGGCTTCCAACCAAGCAACCTACCATTGAAGCCCTTCTCTTTAACCACTATTATGATGAATTGGGACACCAAAATTTCTATTATAGAATGGAGCACCAAGAATAGTCCTATCTCCTGTCATCTGTCATCTTCCTGAAGTCAAAAACTGAGCTGAGAACTTGTTTTCTCAAAAGCACTGTTTCTCACCTCTTTCTTTTTTCTTCTTTTTTTACAGAGACAGAGAGAGTCAGAAAGAGGGATAGACAGGGACGGACAGACAGGAACGGAGAGATGAGAAGCATCAATCATTAGTTTTTCGTTGCACATTGCAACACGTTAGTTGTTCATTGATTGCTATCTCATATGTGCCTTGACTGCGGGTCTTCAGCAGACTGAGTAACCCCTTGCTTGAGCCAGCAACCTTGGGTCCAAGCTGGTGAGCCTTGATCAAACCAGATGAGCCCGCGCTCAAGCTGGCGACCTCGGGGTCTCAAACCTGGGTCCTTAGCATCCCATTCTGACGCTCTATCCACTGCACCACCACCTGGTCAGGCTCATTTTTTTCTTAATTGCCCCCTCTTCATGAACTTTGAATACTACAGGTATACTGTATCTCTAGTTATGCAATATGAATGGTCATAAACCACCGTAGTATCTGGTTTTCCTCAAGGAACCAATTTTCACCTCCTTGGAAATATTATCCTCCATTAAGAATATATCTTCTAGCCTAACCAGGCAGTGGCATAGTGGATAGAGTATCAAACTGGGATGCAGAGGTCCCAGGTTCGAAACCCTGAGGTTGCTGGCTTGAGTAAGGTTTCATCCAGCTTGAGCACGGGCTCACCAGCTTAAGCAAGGGATCAAGACATGACCCCATGGTCGCTGGCTTGAGCAAGGGGTCACTAGCTCTGCTGTAGCCTTTCAGTCAAGGCACATATGAGAAAACAGTCAGTGAACAACTAAGGAGACTAAGGAGCTGCAATGAAGAATTGATACTTCTCATCTTTCTCCCTTCCTGTCTGTCTGTCCCTATCTGTCCCTCTCTCTGTCTCTCTCAGTTTCTGTCACACACACAAAAAAATGCATGTTCTACTCCCTTTATTTCTTCTTCTCTCTCAAAAAAAAAAAAAAAAGAATGCATGTTCTTCTTGTTTATTTGTTTTATATTTTCATAATTTTTTTTTATTAATTGAGAGGCAGGGAGGCAGACTGACAGACTCCCGCATGGGCCCCAACCAGGATCCACCTGGCAAGCCTCCTACGGAGGGATGCTCTGCCCACCTAGGGCGTTGCTCTTCTGCTCAGCAACCAAGCTATTTTAGCTCCTGAGGCGAGGCCATGGAGCCACCCTCAGCACCCGGGGCCAGCTTGCTCAAACCATTTTAGCCATGGCTGCAAGAAGGTAAGAAAGAGAGAGAGAAAAGGGGGAGAGGTGGAGAAGCAGGTGGTCATTTCTCCTGTATTCCCTGACTGGGAATCGAACCCTGGACTTCCATAAGCCAAGCCAATGCTCTACTGCTGAGCCAACCAGCCAGGGCCTAAGAATGCATGTTCTAAAGAAGCCAATTTCAAGGATTACTGTAAGACCTTTTATATTGTCACGGTTTATCCCCATGTTATAAAAAATACATATGGCATGAAACAAAAGCTCCCTTGTCACCTGAGGTTACAGGAAATACACTCATGGAAGAATTTCAGTTCTTTCTCCCCAGCTTCTGAGAATGTGTGCTTGAGAGCGCTGGTGGGTTTTGAGAGAATGGGGAATGAGTAACACCAAAGTAACTGCCTCCCAGCTGGAGATTCCAGCCTTCCTTATTATACAGAGTTGGTTTTCAATTACGCGTGCTAATGAGGTCCAGCAACAGGATGTGTAATTGAAATCCACAAAGAATTCCCAAACCTCATTTAGAAAACTATTTCTAGCTCATCTGTGAGCCTGTGAACATGTATGAACCAGACTGGGATAACTGTTCATTTTCTTCTATTGTTTCCAGCCTCAGATGGAGTGGGAGTAACAATCATGCCATGTTCAACTTGTATTCATTTACTCCAGGCCTTCTCCCCACTAGTTGCTTTGTGAGTCCAGTTCACTGAGGTGTCTAAGTTTAAACCCAAGGCTCCATATGCGGTAGGTGTCATCTTTTATATTTTAAAGATGGGACAAATGACTTGCTCCACGTGCTGCCCATAGGAAATGGTAGAGTCAGGTTTCACTCAGGTATTTCCAATTCAAGCATTGAATTGTTCCTTTGTGGTATCTTCAAAGCCTTGAATTGAGTGTATTTTGAATTGTTAAACAATTCAAATGTTAATTATTTGGATTTTAAAGTTAGACAAACTGCATTTATTTCTCTCCAGTCATATGTCCATAATCAAGTATCTTAACAGTTCCTGTGTTTCATTCATATTCATGCCAATTAGTAAAACTGTTTAATAAGTTGAATTAAATAAGACAATGTTTCCAACTGCCTGGTACAGCATCTACATCAAAACATCCTGTTTCCTTTCTCATCCATCAATTTAGCCCTCAAATCATTTATTTGTCTCTTGTCTGACAGTGCCAGGCAGTGTTACCTGTCATTTTATAATATCTTCTGGCTTATTAACTCAACTATAAGAACTTCGGGATTATAATCTGTTCTTATAAAGGTGGTTTTTAAATTTTCATATTTGTATCTTTTCAAGGCATGAAAATGTGTACGTTGCACATTGGCACTCCTAATAAGACAGTTCTAAGCTAATTTTAGACTTCTACATATCACCAGTGAGCAAGAATTAGAACTCTCAAATGGTGGAGCCTCTTGTCAGGATGGCAACAATTTTTGTTCTGTTATATAAATAGTTTATTACATTTGCCCTTCTAATTTTATAATGAGTGAAAAATAAGAAAGTGAAAAATTTTGCCATGGTAGAAGATATTCCTTAAATGACTTATCAATAGCCTCAAATGGACGTTTATTGGACTTTAGTCTGTATCCATATTCAACTTTGAAGAGTAAGAATTAAGTGAAAGGTCATCCATGAAACACTGCAAGTCTCCTTTCTGACTGCCTCGAAGGAGAGGAGCGGTAGTAGGAGACATGAAGACATCTTTAGATTGTGAATTGTGAATCTCTATGAAAATCATTATTACTAGGTTTCAAATACCCAGAGGAATTCAAGGCTGAGAGAGATACTGCCAGGTGTAAACTCAGATTCCTCACTCAAGGAGAGAATGCCATCATTCAACATCCTCTGACAAAAATTTCACATAAAAATTATGATTCTATAAAAATTATCATTATAAACTCCTGCTCAATCTCCTGCACAGTTGTACTTGCAAATCCTTATTCCCCACAATGAAATGATTTGTTATTTCTGTGTACAAGGTGTCATTTTTAGAAAGTTAAGTTTCTCATGGGTAATCATACCTATTATATTCAGTTATGTGCTCCAAGCACACAAAGTACCTGGTGTAGAGTGATCACTTAGTAAATACTTACTAAATTTAATTCAAGTAAACTAGTTGAAATATAATATTACTTTATAAAATTATTTGCTCTATTTAATTTTCTCTGTGCTTAAAAATCATGTAAGACTGGTATAACTTAGAAGTTTAAACCAAAAATGAAAAATAGAATTAGGATTTTATTATTTTAGTTCTCTCAGGTCCAGAAAAATTAAGTACCAGATTCTGTCCTACATTAAGCATGTAATATTGATCAAGTTACTAAACACCCCTGAACCTGATTTGAGATACAAGAGATATACCCACCTCGCAGCATTAAGAAAGCTTATAAGACTATCATACAATAAACCAAGAGAAATACATTGAATTAAAAATATATATATATACACATGTAAGTTTCAAAGAAAAAATAGGTTAAATGAGAGGATATGACAATGAAAAAAGCCTCCATTTTTTTCAGTTTTAAGTTGAGAAATGGCACTAACTTCACAGGTCAATGTGAGTATCAAATAATTGTTTGATACATCAAACAAGTTGAGAAATGGCACTACCCTCACAAGTCAATGTGAGTATCAAATAATTTAATGTGATACTAATTTGTTAAAGTTAGCACATTTTAGACTTCTTAGTTGAAGCAGTTGTAATTTTATCTTAAAGATGAGTAGGGTAATTTAGTGTTTTCTAACTGTACAGCATTTGTGGCATGACTCTCCCCTCTTGTGAGCTTCATGATGGTTGTGGATGGTGCTCAGTGGGTTTTTAGAGGATGTTACTGAAAGTGGCAGTGTGTGGTAGGTTATATGCAAAGATGCCACCAATGAGCCCTCTCATTTCTGCATGCCTTCTGGACCTTTCATCTAGAAGTGGAGTCTATTTTCTTTTCCTTTAAATTTGGGATGGCCTTGTGAGTTGCTTTGGCCAAGAGAATGGAACAGAAGTAACATTGCATCAAGCTTTGAAAAGCTCTGAAACTTGTATTTTTACTCTTTTGGGAGCCTTGAGACATCATGAAAAGTAGTCCATCTACATTGGATGAAGAGGTCATATGGAGAGAAACAGGCCTAGCCATTTCAGCCACCCCAGTTGGAGCTCCAGACATATGACTGAAGCCATCTAAGATATGGAAGCCCAGGTGAGTCACCCCAGCCAATACCATCTGGAGAAGAGAAGAGCTGCCCCCACCAAGTCCTGCCTCAATTGGAGAATCATGGGCAAAAACATGGCTGTTGTTCTTTTTTTTTTTTTTTTAAATTTTATTTATTCATTTTTAGAGAGGAGAGAGAGAGATAGATAGATAGGAGGGGGGAGGAGCCAGAAGCATCAACTCCCACACGTGCCTTGACCAGGCAAGCCCAGTGTTTCAAACCGGCGACCTCAGCATTTCCAGGTTGATGCTCCATCCACTGCGCCACCACAGGTCAGGCGGCTGTTGTTCTTTTAAGCTACTAATTTGGATACGTTTCTTCAGGCAGCAGCAGATCAACGGTGTGGTTTTCTCTGGGCAGAACTCCAGTTTCAGAAGTGCCCTGTCTCACCTTTTATCTCCTGTCCTGAGCAACTTCCCTTTATTTTATTAATTATGGCTCCATTGTCTGACCTATTCATTCATTACCCACAGATTTTTAGGTAAGTTCACTGATGTTGTGGGAAAAGCCTTGACCTTTGGTTGATGTCTCAGAGAAGACTACCAGATGTGAGCACTAGGGGACAATAATATTTAAAACTCAGAGTTGTTTGGTAACACAGAAATGAAATCTGGGTCCTCTATAGAACAAATACCAGAAATCAGATGTTGCAGTAGCTTATTTGCATTAGACAAGAAGGAAAGAAAATGGCATTAGTCAGTGCTAGTGGAGCCCAAAGAGATATTGGTATTGCGCAGGAAATGCAACCTCACTTCCCTTATAAGGTGATAAAGAAGATTAATACACAAACATGCCCCTTTTTATGCCCAATTTTAATGTATTGTACAATCAATATTTTATTGACAAGGAAAAGAATAAACTAAGCCACAATCTTACCACCAAATGCAACCATTTTCATTGTGCTGAGTTCCTTTCCAGTCATTTTCCATGTGTATTAACTGTAAACACTTATTCTTTGCTGGATAATTATCCAACTTCTCTTGCATGAAAACATATGAAAACAAAACAATAAGGAAGGCAAGAAAGGGAAAATAAGACAATTGTGTTTCTTATCTCCCTGGAGGCTTGGAGAGAAGATGTAAATGGTTAATTTATTTCTTCATTTATTCAGGTAATGAACATTACTGAAAATATTGTATGTTCTTTCCTTTTCTTAACATTTTGCAGCTTTGTGATTACTTATTTATCTTCTCTCTAATTCGACTGTAAGCAATAGATGATCAGGTCTGTTTTATCTTATTCACTATTATTTTTCCAGCATATAATATAATCCCCAGCTCTCTGAAAGCATTAACTAAATATATGTCAGATTGAAGTGGGGGAATTGCAAGTCTAGAGAACACGTTTACCAAAGTAGAGCTGAAAAGGAAAGAGATATTGTTGTTGTTAAATTAAACAATGGTGAGTCTATACATTAAAAGGATGGCATGATTGCCCTAATGTACTTTAAAATAAATGCAGTCTACTTGATCAATGCTCATAGTTAAAATTTGGGTCTTCTGGAAAAAATAATTATAAAAAATCTCTGGAGACATTGTGTATTCACTTTATAAAATATTTATATCGAACTTTCTAACTCAGCATCCTCAAGGAGACCAGAAATGATCATTGGAACGTACAGAGTGATACCCAGGAGGCTGAGGTAAGAGCACTCTTCACTCTCCCAGTCCAAGATAAATCAACATAGACTGAGTGAAATTTGGGTTCTCTCCTAAGGGGTAAAGGGAGAACTCTAGAATATTTGGAAATGAAATAATCCTTTCTCATTTCTTTACCCACGAGACTCTGGCAGAGATTTAAGAAATGGATTTGCTATTACAAAGACTAAAAATTAAGTAAGTTAGGGTAGAAGTAAAAAAGAGACCCCAAAGTTATCTTATTTAAATAAGATAAACATTTTATTGTGCTCTCTCACAACAGTTTACAGTGGGCAGAACAGGCTGGCAGATGGCTCTACTCAACAAAAAAATAGAGACCTAGATTCTTTCCATCCTGTTGATCCATCATTCTCTACCAAGGTATTATTTCCCAAATGTTAATGTGCATTCAAATCACCTGCGGGTTTTGCTAAAATGGAGATTCAGATTCAGTGAGCCTGGAAGGGGACCCAAGATTCTGTATTTCTAAGAAGCATCCCGGTGATAATGATGCTGCTAGTTCAAGGACCATACTTTAGTTAACAAGGTGTTAGAGTACTGTCATGGCCAATGTTAGGTGGCTGACACATCTGGAGTATAATTCCCAGAAAGGGGAAAGAGAACAGTCAAGAGCAGGAAGTTTTGTCTTGGAAGAAAACATAGGCAATAAGCTCTCCGATATTTCTTGCAGCAATATTTTTGCTGATTTATCTCCACGGACAAGTGAAATAGAGGACAGGATAAACAAATGGGATTATATGAAACTAAAAAGCTTTTGCACAGCAAAAGACACCATTAACAAAATAAAAAGACATCCCACACAATGGGAGAATATATTCACCAATACATCTGATAAGGGGTTAATAACCAAAATTTATAAAGAACATGTAAAACTCAACACCAGGAAGATAAACAATCCAATCAAAGAATGGGTAAAAGACGAGCCCTGGCTGGTTGGCTCAGTGGTAGAGCGTCAGCCTGGCGTGTAGGAGTCCCGGGTTTGATTCCCGGCCAGGGCACACAGAAGTGCCCATCTGCTTCTCCACCCCTCCCCCTCTCCTTCCTCTCTGTCTCTCTCTTCTCCTCCCACAGCCAAGGCTCCATTGGAGCAAAGTTGGCCCAGGTGCTGACGATGGCTCTATGGCCTCTGCCTCAGGTGCTAGAATGGCTCTGGTTGCAACAGAGCAATGCCCCAGATGGGCAGAGCATCGCCCCCTGGTGGGCATGCCGGGTGGATCCCAGTCAGGTGCATGTGGGAGTCTGTCTGACTGCCTCCCTGTTTCCAACTTCAGAAAAATACAAAAAAAAAAAGGAATGGGCAAAAGAAATGAATAGACACTTCTACAAAGAGGACATACACATGGCCAATAGGCATATGAAAAAATGTTCAACATCACTAATCATTAGAGAAATGCAAATTAAAACCACAATGAGATACCACCTTACACCTGTCAGAATGGCGCTCATTAACAAAACAACACATAATAAGTGCTGGAGAGGATGTGGAGAAAAGGGAACCCTCCTGCACTGCTGGTGGGAATGCAGACTGGTGCAGCCACTGTGGAAAACAGTATGGAGATTCCTCAAAAACTTAAAAATCAAACTGCCCTTTGACCCAGTTATCCCACTTTTAGGAATATATCCTATGAATACCAAATCACTGATTCAAAAGAAGAAATGCACCCCCATGTGTTATGGCAGCATTGTTTACAATAGCCAAAAACTGGAAACAGCCCAAGTATCTGTCAGTGGACAAGTGTATTAAAAAGCTGTGATACATGCCTGACCAGGTGGTGGCGCAGTGGATAGAGCGTCGGACTGGGATGCAGAGGACCCGGGTTCGAGACCCCAAGGTTGCCAGCTTGAGCGCGAGCTCATCTGGTTTGAGCAAAATCGAACCGGCTTGAACCCAAGGTCACTGGCTCCAGCAAAGGGTTACTCGGTCTGCTGAAGGCTCGCAGTCAAGGCACATGTGAGAAAGCAATCAATGAACAACTAAGGTGTTGCAATGCACAATGAAAAACTAATGATTGATGCTTCTCATCTCTCTCCATTTATGTCTGTCTGTCCCTGTCTATCCCTCTCTCTGACTCACTCTCTCTCTGTAAAAAAAACACACACACAAAGAAAACAAAAACAACAACAAAAAGCTGTGATACATATAAACAATGGAATATTACGAGGCCTTGAGGAAGAAGGAAATCTTACCTTTTGTGACAACGTGCATGTTGTCACATGGACCTGGAAACTATCATGCTAAGTGAAATAAGCCAGGCAGAGAAAGAAAAATATCATATGACCTCACTCATTTAAGAAATCCAATGAACAATGTGAACTGAGCAACGGAACAGAGGCAGAGGCGGGATCAAAGGGACCAGAGGGAAAGCAGTCAGAGGGAAAGTAGAAGAGAAGATGGGATCAGAGAAGAGAAGGAGATTAATGAAAGTATATATACATAACACAGAATTATAGAGAACAGGACAGCAAATCCTGGAGGGAAAGGGGGGAAGGCATTTGGGGGAGGTGGCATGGGGGGGCAAAGGGGAATAAGAGGGTAGGGGGAGATATATTCGGTGGGACACTTGAATCTATGTAAATACAAATTAAAATCATAAATTTTAAAAAAAGAGCAGGAAGGTTTTTTTAAGCAAACAATGTAGAAATGAAAACACACCTTCTACTTACATTCAGAAGTCAAAGACTTTGTACCTGACCAGTGGTAGCACAGTGGATAGAGCACTAACCTGGAATGCTGAGTCCTAGGTTCAAAACCCTGAGATTTGTGTCTTGAGCACAAGCTCATGTGCTTGAGTGCAGGCTCACCAGCTTGAGTACAGGGTTGCTGGCTTGAGTGCAGGATCAACATGATCCCAAGGTCACTGCTTGAGCCCAAATGTAACTGGCTTGAGCAAGGAGTCATTGGCTCGTCTTGAGCCCGTCAGTCAAGATACATACAAGAAGCAATCAATGAAAAACTAAAGTGAAGCAATAATGAATTGGTGCTTCTCACTCTCCTTTCTCTCTCTCTTTCTCAAAACCAGTTAAGAAGAAGAAGGAAGAGGAAGAGGAAGAAGAGGGAAGAGGAGAAGAAAGAAGAAGAAGAAGAGGAGGAGGAGGAGCAGGAGGAGGAAGAAAAAGGAGAAAGAGAAAAAAGAAGGAGAAGGAGAAGGAGAAAGAAGAAGAAGAAGAAGAAGGAGGAGGAGGAGGAGGAGGAGGAGGAGGAGGAGGAGGAGGAGAAGAAGGAGAAGAAGGAGAAGAAGAAAAAGAAGTCATGCCTGACGTTCCAGGGGCTGTCATATGTGCTTAATCTCTAGCTGACAGCACGTTACCAGCAAAAATGTGGCATAAAGGGGAAAGCACTATTACCATAGGAACAGAGAGAACGGATATTGAGGAACAGTTAGCACTCTGCACCACAAAAACAAAGGAGGGCCTGACCTGTGGTGGCACAGTGGGATAAAGCTTCGACCTGGAACACTGAGGTTTCTGGTTCGAAACTTTGGGCTTGCCTGGTCAAGGCACATATGGGAGTTGATGCTTCCTGCTCCTCCCCCTTCTCTCTGTCTCTCTCTTTGTCTCTCACTCCTCTCTCTCTAAAAATTAATAAATAAAATATAAAAAAAAAACAAAGGAGGAAGGAGCTTATAATTAAGCTAAAGAGATGAAATGAAATACAATAAAGTAGGATGTATGAGATATTACTCTGAAACCTATGAAAAGGGTTTTAGCAAAAAACTATTGGATAAAAAGTCAAGGGGCATTGGTAGCATTTCATTTTCAGTTTGCAACCCTTGGCATGCTTTGTTCGCATGTCCTCTGTGACTTGCTCCTGAGGCAGGGTGTTGC
Source organism: Saccopteryx bilineata (assembly GCF_036850765.1). Taxonomy (NCBI): domain Eukaryota; kingdom Metazoa; phylum Chordata; class Mammalia; order Chiroptera; family Emballonuridae; genus Saccopteryx; species Saccopteryx bilineata. The sequence continues at coordinate 233,090,962 of NC_089492.1, forward strand.
TGACAAAATGACAGATAACTGGGAATGACTCACACTATTTTAGAGACACTGAGTAGACTCTGAGTTCTGCCTATGGTTTAAAAAAATAAATGTAAACAAGAATCAACAATATACTTAGATTTTATTAAAGACATTAAGCCAAATATTAAGCATAAATTAGAAATTTCTGGACATATTTAACATGAATTTTATCCCTAGAACCATCAGTTTATCCAGGACATACTTTGAAATTTCTGTGTTTCTGACAGCATCAGAAACAAAATTCATTGTCCAGTCCCTTGGATATGACACATTTTCTTAGAACACTCAGTTAAGTAATAAATTTTAGAAGCTTCCAGTAAAAAAAATAACATAGCCTTTTCTGGTATCCCTACTTCATTTTAACACTTAATTATTCTGTATCTCACATAAGATTCTTTTCTCATCTAATCTAGTTAGAGTGACCACATTGGAACACTGCTATATTGAAGGGGGCATTGTTAATTATGCCAGGACAACAGGTGTAAACCAGGACTGCCTGGGTAACTTAAAAGGATATATAACTAAGTCTAGGTAATAACTATAATATATTTTTTCTTTACACACACATACATATATGTATATATTTAAATATAAGATAACATTATATAATTACTTAATATTACATATTTTATACATATTATTTCTTAGGTAGAAGGAAGGAATATTAACTGTGTTACTAAGGCTCTTTAATTTTTTTTTTTTTAAAGGAAGAGGTTTGAACTTTAATTTTTATTTTATTTTATTTATTCATTTTAGAGAGGAGAGAGGGAGGGAGAGAGAGAGAGACAGAGAGAGAGGAGAGAGAGACAAGGGGGAGGAGCTGGAAGCATCAACTCCCATATGTGCCTTGACCAGGCAAGCCCAGGGTTTCGAACTGGCAACCTCAGCATTTCCAAGTGGATGCTTCATCCACTGCGCCACCACAGGTCAGGCCTAAGGCTCTTTAATTTTGCACTGGATAGTCAGTTGCAGATTACCTTTGGTCCTGAGAGTTTGCTTCAAGTATTTTAGTTAATAAAAATAACATGGTGGTGTGGCTGGAGAACTGTGCAGTCCGTCACTGTCAACTCTAATCCTGTATTTTCAAGAGTGTAATGTGTAACAGGCTAGAGTACAACATCATTCTGGGTTCCACTGCCCCCCTCTTTGTGTGCCTTTGTTGTTCAAAGATACTGCCATGTTCTCTTAAAGCACTTGGCCTCCCTAACATCAAGTTCATGCATCAGCCCTGGACAGGTAGCTCAGCCGGTTAAAGTGTCATCCCAATAAGCCAAGGTTGTGGGTTCCTGGTCAGGGCACATTAGAAAAATCAACCAATGAATGCATAAATTAATTGAACAACAAATCAATATTTTTCTCTCTCTAAAAAAAATCAATTAAAAATATTTTTTAAACATGCATCTATTTATTGCACATTTTCAGTATGACAAACTCTATGAAGGATACTATAGTGGATTTAAAAATAAACAAGACATAGTTCCTTCACTCAAAGAACTTTAATAAAGCATGCACAAATTAATACCTGAGCACCAACCAACCAAAGGAGCAAGCTAACTATCAGTCATAACTAGTATGTGCTCAGAGTTTATGATTGTGATTTCCTATGAGACCACATGTTTGTTTAAATCCACAGAGGGTCAATGCCAAGAGCAGACACAGTTAAACGAAGAAATTGAAGAATGGCCAACTGAAGCATAGTTGGTGAATGTAAAATAAACTTGGTTTGTCTTGCAATTTCAAATTTCAATTTTGCTAAAAAATCAAAAGCCCAACTTATCAAAAGTGGCTTAAACAAGAAAAAAGTATATTTCTCTCTCTTAGGGCATCTTAACAATTAAGGATAAGGTGTAAGGCAGCTTTCCAGTGTTAAAGGCCCAAGTTCCTTCTACTGCTGTTCCGAAGATGTTACCTTCTCCTCATAGTTGAAGGCGGATTGCCAATATCTCTCCTTGGTCAGCATTTCAACAAGTAGAAAGTGGGGAAAGATTCAAGAGAAAGACATGCTTTTTGCTTCTAAAACTGCAATCTAGAAGTAGCAAACGTCATTTCTGCTCAAATCTCATTGACTATATATATAAGGGAGGCTGGGAAATATCTTATGTAGCTAAGAGTTCTGGTAAAAGGCAAAGAGGGTGGACACCAATAAACTACTAGCAATCATGCCATAGAAATAAGGATTGAATCTATCAATGTCTAGGGAGAACCAATAGGCATTATTTAGTCAACTTGTATTACAGGAAACCAAGGTTCAAAGAGCTCGAGTGATTTACCTAAGGTTACATAGCAAATTATTAAGAGATCCAGGACACAAATTGGTGTCAGTCAACTTCAGATCATAGACTGTTACTATTACCCTCCAGGGGTCCCCAAACTTTTTACACAGGGGGTCAGTTCACTGTCCCTCAGACCCTAAAACCCTAAAAGCACAAGATGCAGATGCATCCTGTACTCTCACTGACCACCAATGAAAGAGATGCCCCTTCTGGAAGTACGGCGGGGGGGAGGAGGCAGATAAATGGCCTCAGGGGGCCACATGTGGCCCATGGGCTGTAGTTTGGGGACCCCTGGGCATATGCTGTCTTTCAAAGTGCTTTTTCACATAAAGTGGAAAAAAGGAAAGTAATAGAACAATATGTCAGTTGAAGTTTTTATAAGAAATGTCAAAAGGCAGAAATACTGATTTTTTTTTCATTGCATAGTTGATAGAGCCTACATAAATTTAAAACTAATTAATTGTGCTATTTATTTCAAACTAATATGCAATCATAAAAATTCAAATACTACAGAAGTGTTTAATAGTAAAAATCATTCTGGCCAGTTAGCTCAACCAGTTAGAGTGTTGTCCCAAAATGACAAGGTTGTGGTTTGATACCTGGTCAGGGCACACACAGGAAGCAACCAATGAATGCACAACTGAGTGAAACAACAGATAAATGCTTCCTTCCCCCACCCCACCCCCTCTTTCTTTCTCTTTATCTATAAAATCAATCAATAAGTTAACATTTTAACCCTGGCTGGAGAGCTTGTTTGATTGGAGCACCGTCCAGAAGCACAGAGGCGGCCAGTTCGATCTCGGTCAGGGCACCTGCAAGAACAGCTTGATATTCCTGTCTTCCTGTCTCTCTCTCTCCCTGCCTCTCTAAAAAAAATAAAAATAAAAATCTTCTTCCCAAGGGTAACCCCTGGTAACAATTTATGCACATCTTGTGTAGATTTTTAAAGATTCCTTTATCTATTACCAAAGTGAAGGTGTTCCCAGCAATATATTTTCAGTAGAACCAAGGGACAAGGAAAGGCAAGTAAATCAGCAGAACTAGTCATTGCAAATTGGGATGATTCTTTGGTTAGGAAACTCTGGAGGCACCTGAGACCAGGCAGCAAAAAGACGAAGAGCTGCATTGAAGGGGTGGGGTGCCCTGTACTTGTCATCTTGCCAACACTTGGCACCAATTTCTTCTTCCACCTCCACAGGCCAACACCCCCCACCCAATTTGGCATTATCACTAAGGACACCACCATATTTCCTCCCTAAAGATTGGCATCCATAGTCAAGTTCACTAGGTAGAAAATATTAAAGGTGAGAAAATGGGAAGAGAAGGAGTATGAGTTTTCTGTGTGATTTCTTAGCCATCATAGCTGACCGCTCCAGAAGTTTCTCTGTATTGCCAGTTCACCCCATCTTTCCATGAGAGAGTAGGTGCTGAATGGCCTAAGAGCTGGGTTCAAGGCCTTCTGCCACCATTTACTATGCATATGCCTGGTAACAGGTCAACTCTCTGAGCCTTAATTTCTTCATGGTGACTGGGGACAATTAATCTCATAGGTTTAGAAAATTAGTGAGATGCCATACATGAACACTATTGTAACTCTAAGTCTTTGCGGAAGAGATGGTTTAAGATTCTCTTATCAATAGGCCAGACTACCTTTTTTTCTTGATTAAAGTAATTCTTAGTATCACAAGAGTAAACAAACTCAAGCACCATTGACATTAACATTGACAAAATCTTTAAATTTTGATTTATGAAAAGGTTTTAAGCCCTGGCCGAGTAACTCACTTGGTTAAAGAATTGACCTAATACATAAAGTTTAGTGGTTCAATTCCCAGTCAGGGCACTAAAAGAAACAACCAATGAACACATAATAAATGGAACAATAAATTGATGTCTCTTTTCATTCCTCTCTAAAATAAATCAATAAAAATTTTTTAAAGATTTTGAGAAATGAGGACATAACAAAAAATATTAAATAAAACCTAATATTTATAATTCTTTAAGGACTTAGCAAGCCCCAGGTAATAGACTTAAAGTGCCCTGGACATTTTTAACATTAATAATAAAAGCAATCTTCTGAATGAATAGGCAATAATTTTATTTATAAAATTTTACTTGATCTCAGATGCAGTTCAGAGGAGCTGATCCTTTTGGGAAGGTGTTATTATTTCTATTTTTAGTTCTGAATTTCATATGAAGGTTCTCTAGGCCATTACTATGTTGACAAAAAGAGAAATGGATTGAGGGAGCATAATAGGTAAATACCATTAATTTAGACTAAAAGTAGTGGTGTAAAGCTGGCCTCTCTTCTGAGGAATACCTATACCAGTGCTAACACAGACCTTTGCTTAAAAAAGCAAATGTCAGTTTCAAAACCAACTCATTCTTGAGGAGGGTAGAGTAAGTTTAAAACAGCTTTATTTTATTTTGATAGAGAGGTTTTAATCAAATTTTTGTATTGTTTTTTAATTTTCTTAACAAATGTCATTCATAAGTTGACTAAATTGCATAGACTTGTCCTTGAGTTTTGGTACTGTTTTAAGCATAATTTGGGGTTGCTTATTAGAAAACAACAGCAAATAAAGGCCAACCTCCTCCACTGCTTTCTTCACTGCAAATAAACCCAACACACAAAATCAGTGGGTGTCGTTAATGCACTCGCCCTTGATACTCACAGACACAGGCAGCCTGGGTGTCTTTCTTCCCAAGATTTATTTTCAACCAATAGTACAAACAGGTGTTTACAACTAATCCTTCCCAATCCCCTAATGACACTCTGAACCTACATTTTCTGTTTAGATTTGAAAAGCTTTAAACAGAGACAATATTATATTTATTGGCTCTCTGAAGTGTTTGAAAAAGGTAATTTGTGAAGTGATGTATTAGTGGGGTTTTTTGGGAAACATTTAAAGCTAGTGACTAATAAAACTATGATTTTTCAGCTCTTTCAACTAAACATTAGAAACCCTGCCCATTTCTGGAATCTCATAATTTTCCTTCTATTCATAGGACACAAACAAAAGACAGCATGAGGAAATCAATTAGTTCATAAATTAATTCTCTGTCATTTGTATATATAGAAATCAGATACACAGATATAAAAATCAAATTATAAGCCCTGGTCAGTTGGCTCAGTGGTAGAGCATTGGCCTGGTGTGCAGGAGTCCCAGGTTCGATTCCCAGCCAGGGCACACAGGAGAAGCGCCCATCTGCTTCCCCACCCCTCCCCCTCTCCTTCCTCTCTGTCTCTCTCTTCCCCTCCTGCAGCCGAGGCTCCATTGGAGCAAAGTTGACCTGGGCACTGAGGATGGCTCCATGGCCTCTGCCTCAGGCACTAGAATGGCCCTGGTTGCAACAGAACAATGCCTCAGATGGGCAGAGCATCGCCTCCTGGTGGGCATGCCGGGTGGATCTTGGTTGGGTGCATGCGGGAGTCTGTCTGACTGCCTCCCCATTTCCAACTTGAGAAAAATACAAAAATAAATAAATAAATATCAAATTATGAGGAAGATAATAAATTAAAAGAACTCAATATTTTCTAACATGACCAAATCAAAACAATAAATTAGCTACTATACCTTTCCAGGCTACACATAACTTAAGTAAATGAAGAATTAAGTTTGAATTACTCCCAACTATCAAATTATTTCTCTACTGATACTTTTCTACAGTACACTAAAAAATTTGCTTTTTATATTTTAGATTGTGGGTGATCAATTGCTATCCTTTTACTTCAAAGATTTTGATTTACATATATTTCTAAAATCGGTATTAGTTTCTTCCGAAGCTGGAAACGGGGAGGCAGTCAGACAGACTCCTGCATGAGCCCGGCTGGGATCTACCTGGCATACCCACCAGGGGGCGATGCTCTGCCCATCTTGGGGCGTCACTCTGCCACAATCAGAGCCATTCTAGCGCCTGAGGCAAAGGCCACAGAGCCATCCTCAGCGCCCAGGCAAACTTTGCTCCAGTGGAGCCCTGGCTGTGGGAGGGGAAGAGAGAGACAGAGAGGAAGGAGAGGGGGAGGGGTGAAAAAGCAAATGAGCACTTCTCCTGTGTGCCCTGGCCGGGAATCGAACCTGGGACTCCTGCACGCCAGGCCAACTCTCTACCACTGAGCCAACCGGCCAGGGGGTATTAGTTTCTTAATTAGAAAAAATGAATAAAATATAAAGTAATTTTTATTATTAGAATTCTAAAATGTTGATTCTACTGCTTTGCTAAGTTTAAAGAAATATGAAATGTAGGAATGAATCATTTACTTTGCTGTTGTCCTCTACTATTCAATATAATTAATCTTACAACTTTTTGACAGAATCTATCTTTGTTGACAAGATACCATAATTCTAAAGTCAGCATACTTTCATAAAATTCAATCTTTCTCATATGTACTAAGTCTCAGGGAGGTGACAAAAGCCAAATTATCCAATCTAGAAAGAGCCTTAATCACCTCTGGTGGAAGCTACAAGTCATAATTTTTTTTAAATTTTGTCTTATATCCATTTTATGAACTTTAATTTCACTTAAGAAGAGTGAAGTACCAGATTTTAACCAAGAAATGAAACAAAGACTTAAGCATATTTGTTTGAACAAGTAAAGTTTTAAACTTTTAACATTAATATAACCATATATACACTAATCAAAGTGGGGCAAAAGTAGGTTTACAGTCATGAATACATGAAATACAGAATTTATTCTTGTATTATTTATTTATTTTTATTAATGTTTTTGAGAGCGAGAGAAACAGGAGGAAGAGAGAAAGGGAAGGAGAGAGTGAGAAGCATCAACAGGTAGTTGCTTCAATTTTAGTTGTGCATTGATTGTACCTCCTATATGCCTGGACCAGGGATCTGACCAGGAACTTGAGCCCAAGTCAAGCCAACGACCCCTTGCTCAAGACGGAGACCTTGGGTTCCTGCTGGCAACATTTGAGCTCAAGCCTGTGACCCTGCACTCAAGCCGTCGACCTCAGGGTTTCAAACTGGTGATCTTGTGGTAAGGTACCAAAGAATTAAAAAATTAATATTGATGTTTTAAAGCCAGGTTTCTTGTCCTCTCCTTTCTGTAGGGAGTGAAAGTAAAGGGATGTGGGAGTTTCCTAGCTTGCAGAGACATACTGTGTAGGAAACCCTTTTTACCAGGAAGCTTAAAGGGCATTTTATTTATTTATTTATTTTTATTTATTTATTTATTTTTTACAGGGACAGTGAGAGAGTCAGAGAGAGGGATAGATGGGACAGACAGAGAGAAACGAAGAGAGATGAGAAGCATCAATCATCAGTTTTTCGTTATGGCACCTTAGTTGTTCATCGATTACTTTCTAATATGTGCCTTGACTGCGGGCCTTCAGCAGACCAAGTAACCCCTTGCTCAAGCCAGCAACCTTGGGTCCAAGCTGGTGAGCTTTGCTCAAACCAGATGAGCCCACGCTCAAGCTGGCAACCTCGGGGTCTCGAACCTGGGTCCTCCGCATCCCAGTCCGATGCTCTATCCACTGTGCCACCACCTGGTCAGGCTTAAAGAGCATTTTATAATTTAGGCTAAGCATACCGAAAGATTTTGTAATATGATTTTTATACTTGTGTGTGATTTGCACAAACTCAGGATAAACAACAATATTGTATTGATTTTGTGCTAGGGAGACTTAGACCCCCCTCCCCCCACCCCTGTGAGAAACAGGGTAAACACCTAGCCTGGTGTGGGGAGGCTAGGTAGAGATAAGGGAAGCCTTTCCTTTCTCTTTCTTTCTTCTTTAATGGGTCATTCCCAGGGCTTAATCCCCTGGCACCATGTAAATTCCCCCTCCCCTCCTGAAAAACATGTGATTGATGTATATTCCTCTAAACAAATGAATGGTAAATGAACACTAAAAAATTTGGGAATATCTTCTAATATGTAGAACAACATTTTTCACTATGGTGTTACCTTATAAGTTTTAATATGTAGAAATGTTTTTTTATAAATCCTATAGACAAGTGTTATAAGCTTGCTAATGAATTGTGTCATCATTCCACCTAGCCCTTCTCCCACCAACGTGTGTGTGATCAAAGGTATATAACCTGCCTCAGGGCTGTGAGAAGCGCACATGATTTGGGTCAGCTATACCCTGTGTTAGCCATATGTGGTCGCATATTAAATTTCCTCCTTTTATTAAAACTCCTTAAAAATTCATTTGGACTTGGTGTCTCTACATAAACCCAGCGAAACGGTACTTTACAACAATCTCAGCATTTTGGGTCAATGCTCTATACACTGCATTACCACAGGTCAGGCTACTTATTAATTATTGTATTATTTTCCATATGAACAACTGTAAACCTGCTTTTGCCCTACCCTGTATAACCAATTTGTTACTTTTGACTTTTTGTTGCAGGAAAGAAACCCACTGGAGGATTGACACTCAGATAACTATAAGAGGAAAAGAGAGTTTATTAAAGCTGGTGGAGCATGCGGCTCCAAATAACACATGCTCCCCAAAATTAGATTTCTTACATCTTATGTACCTTTTATGAAACACAAGTTCATAAAAATGGATCTCATGATTCCTTTATCTAGAGGTACATACGTCAATCATATGATTTCAGGATGGGAGGGGGCTTATATGATGTCAGAAGATAAGTGTTTGTAAATTGCCCATTAAGGAGAAAAAAAGGGGAGAGGAAAGGGCTACTCAAATCTCCCTTCCCCTCCCACATTCCTGGCCATTTACCTTCTTCCTTATAGGTGTGGGGAAGTGAGGGATTCTGAGTCTCCTTCCTCCTAAAACCTAGTACAGTTCTAAAACCTCTCCATTGACAATATAATAGCCCTTTCTAAGCAGGAATGCGATCGGCCATCTTGAGCTGGTGTAAATCACACATAAGTATAAGAATCATATTTACAAAATCTCTCTGAACACTTGGCCTAAATTACAAAATGCCTTTGAAGCCTCTTAGTGAAAAGGGAGGTTTCTTATCTCATTTTAACCATACAATTTTTTTTAAATATCAACCAACACTAATAATCAATGAAAATCCCATAAAGGAAATATCATAAAATTTTTTCTCAGTTTAATTTATTCAATATGAAATCAGTCAATGAGAGTAAAAGCAAAATTTGCCTCCATAGCAAAGATGAGTGGTTTATTGTAAACTCTGAATATTAGCAGTCAATTCACATCAACATTAGGCAAGAAACATGTTAGTTAAAACACATTAGGACAGGTCAGAGTAATGGCGCCGTAAGGAGCGATACTGATAAATCTCCCCAAAAATTCAACAAGATCTTCAACCAGAAACAGAAAAATCTATCCTTGGAGCCTCCAGAAGTTCCACACTACACGCGAAGGTATGATATAGCAAAAAATCAGCTAAATATATTATCAACCCTGAAGGAAATAAGGAGGAAGAAACACTCCACCTTCTTCACTAAGCTAAATAAGGGCTGCTTTCACTGGGAGCTGAGAGTATAGGAACTAAGGCAGGCAAAGGGGGTGAATAGATCCAGGCCACAGCACAAACGGCCAAACCAGGCTATGGCACAGACATCCAAGCTGAGGAAAAACTGTGCTTGTGGCAACCCAGTCAACACAAGCTAACGTTCGTGCCAAACCCAGACAAAGAAGGACAATTGGGACAGCCATCCACCCCGATCTCCTGGTCGGCATGCACAGATAGTGGGTGAGAGATTCCTCCTAGAGCCCTGGGAGTGGGCTCCCATGTTACCGGACAGAGGGGCAGAGTTAGAGGCCTTGGTGTGGGCCAAAAGCAGAATCTCGGGGTCATCCCTGTGCCCTGAAAAAGCCGCGCACGAGGAGGGAGCAAGAGCTAATTCCAATGCTGGAACTTTTCCGTGCAGGCGAGGGTCTCACTCGGAGAGAGAGGCGGCCGACCTGTTTCACATCCAGGTCGGCGCACGCAGAGAGTGGGTGAGAGATTCCTCCGAGTGCCTGAGAGTGGATGCCCGTGTTACCAGACAGAGGGGCAGAGTCAGAGGCCTTTGTGTGGGCTGAAAGCAGAATCTCGGGGTTGTCCCTGAAAAAGCAGCGCACAGGAAGAGAGAGGGAGCAAAAATCACTATGCTAGAACTTTTCCGTGTGGCCGGGGGTCTCATTTGGAGTGAGAGGCAGCCTGCTTCATATCCTGGTCAGCATGTGCAGATTGTGAGTGAAAGATTCCTCCAAGCACCCCAGGAGTGGGCACCCGTGTTCCCAGACAGAGGACAGAGTCAGAGGTCATTGTGTGGGTGGAAGCCCCACCTGATTATGCTAGCAGCTCTGACTGACTGAGCCTTACCCAGAGCCCTGCGCAGAGTGGGAATAGAGTGGGGATTTGCCGGCTCTTTGAGCCTCTTGCTCTCCAGGCAGAGGCAGCAGCAACCCCATAGCTGGATCATCAGGCTACTAATTCAGGAAGGAAAGACTAGGAGAGAGGCTCCGGGAACATGGACTCTCTCACTGTCGGAGCCTACAAATGCTAATGAGCCTCGACTGCCAACGAGACTGAAGCCCAATATATGACATCGCCATAGAGACCTATCAACTGCAAACCTCTACCTAAGTGTGCCACAGGGGCAGAACTCGGGGTACTGAGTCACCGACCAGAAAGAGGGAGAGAAAGAAAAAGCAAGAAGATAACCTCTCAAAATCAAGAATAATCCACAGACTTTATAACCTATCCCATTTTATTATATTTGTTCGTTTGTTTCTCTTATCTTCTTGTCTTGATTATTTTCTTCCTCTTCCAATTTGGTTTTTAATTCTCTGCCGGTCTTACTCTCTCCTCTCCTTGAACTACACTACCTATAAGTGTTACATCTCCCATTATCTTTTCTTTCTTCTTCCTTTCTCTCTATGAGGGTTGCACTCCAAAACCCTTAACTCTCTCTTCTTTTATTCTTTTTCCTTCTTTTTGTAGTTTCCTCTTTTTTTCTTTTTTCTTTTTCTTTCTTTTCTCCCTCTATATTAGTTTCTTCCTTTCTCCTTTATGTCTCCTCTCATTCAATCCTCAATAATGAACAAATTATTTTATCTGGGACTCAAATTCATTTTTCTGGAGCTTTGGGGGTATTTTACTTCGCTTTTAAAACTCACTAGCAGTGCTTCCAACCCTGGCCATCCATTTTATCTAGTTCTTGCTCCACTAAATATAATAGTAATTTTTTACTTTTCCCCCTTTTCCCTGTTTCCCTCTTATTCCTCTCACTATATCTCTTAGTCAACCAACACCTAAAAGCAAATCATTTTATTCTTGATCCAAATTTTTTCCTTATTTGCATTTTGTGGGTCCATACTCCCTTTTTTTGCCCCTTTATTACTTCTCGCCAATTCAGGCCCTCCATTATAGGTATTGTTTATTCTATTTAGCGCAATATAATTCACAGTTGACCACAAGATTTTCTCAAGAAGGAGGGGAGAGAAGAGGGAAAAAAGGGGGGAGGCATAATTTTTTTCTTTTAATTTTTTTTAAATTCTTTTATTTTTTATTTTAATTTTTTTAACTTTTTGTACTTTATTAATTCTCATTAATACCATCAACAAAACCAACCTCAGATTCCATTAAGGAAAAGGAAATCGAATATCATGGATACAAAAGAAAGAGAGATAACACATATAGATGAGGAAAAATCTATGGAGAAAAAATTTAATATATTGGAAACCTTGGAGCTAAATGACAGAGAATTTAAAATAGAAATCCTAAAAATACTCAGAGATATACAAGAAAACACAGAAAAACAATTTAGGGAGCTCAGAAAACAACTCAATAAACACAAAGAATATATTACCAAGGAAATTGAAACAATAAAAAAACAAATCAAACAGAGATGAAAAACTCAATCCACAAGCTGAAAAACGAGGTAACAAGCTTAGCTAATAGAACAGGCCAGATAGAAGGTAGGATTAGTGAAATAGAACACAAGTAACTTGAGGCACAACAGAGAGAAGAAGAAAGAGACTCAAAAATTTTTAAAAATGAGAAAGCCCTACAGGAATTGTCTGACTCCATCAAAAAGAATAACATAAGAATAATAGGTATATCAGAGGGAGAAGAGAGAGAAAATGGAATGGAGAACATATTCAAACAAATAATAGATGAAAACTTCCCAAGCTTGTGGAAAGAAATAAAGCCTCAAATTCAAGAAGCAAACAGAACTGCAAATTTTCTTAACCCCAACAAACCTATTACAAGGCACATCATAATGAAATAGACACAAACCAACAACAAAGAAAAAATTCTCAAGGCAGCCAGGGAAAAGAAGAATACAACATATAAAGGAAGACCCATTAGATTATCATCAGATTTCTCAACAGAAACTCTACAAGCTAGAAAAGAGTGAACCCCAATATTTAAAGTCCTGAAAGAAAGGAACTTTCAGCCATGAATACTATACCCATCAAAGCTATCCTTCAAATATGAAGGAGAAATAAAAACATTCACACATACAAAAAAGATGAGGGAATTTATCATCAGAAAACTCCCACTCCAGGAATTACTAAAGGGGGTTCTCCAACCAGATACAAAGAACAAAACAAAACAAAACTGCAAGTAAAAGCTTCACCAAGAACACAATAAAACCAAATTTAAACTGTGAGAACAACAAAAAAAAAAGGGGGGGGAGAGGATGGAGATGAACAGTAGTAAAGAATGATGGAGTACAAAAGTACTCACAAGATAGTGCACTGTAATGAACAGGGTAGGAACCCTTTTCATTACTTAATGGTAACCACCATTGAAAAATCACCACACAAGCACATGATTTAAAAAAGATAGCAACAGAGGAAAGATGTATGGAATACCACCAAATAAAAACAAAAGATAGAAAAATGAAAGAGAAGAATCAAACAAGACACAAAACTAACAGAAAGCAATCTATAAAATGGCAATAGGGAACTCACAAGTGTCAATAATTACACTAAATGTAAACGGATTAAACTCACCAATAAAAAGACACAGAGTAGCAGAATGGATTAAAAAAGAAAATCCAACTATATGCTGCCTACAAGAAACTCATCTAAGCAATAAGGATAAAAACAAATTCAAAGTGAAAGGCTGGAAAACAATACTCCAAGCAAATAACATAAAAAAAAAAAGCAGTTGTAGCAATACTCATATCTGATAATGCTGACTACAAGGCAGCAAAAGTACTCAGAGACAAAAATGGTCATTTCATAATGATTAAGGGGACACTGAATCAAGAAGACATAACAATTCTTAATATATATGCACCAAACCAAGGAGTACCAAAATATATAAGACAACTAATTATTGACCTTAAAACAAAAACTGACAAAAATACAATCATACTTGGAGACCTCAATACACATCTGACAGCTCTAGATCGGTCATCCAAACAGAGAATCAATAAAGATATAGTAGCCTTAAACAAAACACTAGAGCACCTGGATATAATAGACATCTACAGGACATTTCATCCCAAAATGACAGAGTATACATTTTTCTCCAGTGTACATGGATCATTCTCGAGAATTGACCATATGTTGGGTGACAAAAACAACATCAGCAAATTCAGAAAAATCGAAGTTGTACCTAGCATATTTTCTGATCATAAAGCCTTGAAACTAGAATTCAACTGCACAAAAGAGGAAAGAAACTCCACAAGAATTTGGAAACTAAACAACATACTTTTAAAAAATGAATGGGTCAAAGAAGAAATAAGCGCAGAGATCAAAAGATATATACAGCCCTGGCTGGTTGGCTCAGCGGTAGAGCGTCGGCCTAGCGTGCGGAGGACCAAGGTTCGATTCCCGGCCAGGGCACACAGGAGAAGCGCCCATTTGCTTCTCCACCCCTCCGCCGCGCTTTCCTCTCTGTCTCTCTCTTCCCCTCCCGCAGACAAGGCTCCATTGGAGCAAAGATGGCCGGGGCGCTGGGGATGGCTCTGTGGCCTCTGCCCCAGGCGCTAGAGTGGCTCTGGTCGCAACATGGCGACGCCCAGGATGGGCAGAGCATCGCCCCCTGGTGGGCAGAGCGTCGCCCCTGGTGGGCGTGCCGGGTGGATCCCGGTCGGGCGCATGCGGGAGTCTGTCTGACTGTCTCTCCCTGTTTCCAGCTTCAGAAAAATGAAAAAAAAAAAAAAAAAAAGATATATACAGACAAATGAAAATGACAATACGACATATCAGAATTTATAAGATGCAGCAAAAGCAGTGATAAGAGGAAAGTTCATATCACTTCAGGCCTATATGAACAAACAAGAGAGAGCCCAAGTGAACCACTTAACTTCACACCTTAAGGAACTGGAAAAAGAAGAACAAAGACAACCCAAAACCAGCTGAAGAAAGGAGATAATAAAAATCAGAGCAGAAATAAATGAAATAGAGAACAGAAAAACTATAGAAAAAATTAATAGAACAAGGAGCTGGTTCTTTGAAAAGATCAACAAAATTGACAAACCCCTGCCAAGACTTACCAAGGTAAAAAGAGAAAGAACTCATATAAACAAAATCCAAAATGAAAGAGGAGAAATCACCACAGACATCATAGATATACAAAGAATTATTGTAGAATACAATAATTGTAGAAATATTGTAGAAAACTTTTATGCCACCAAATTCAACAATCTAGAAGAAATGGATAAATTCCTAGAACAATACAACCTTCCTAGACTGAGTCAAAAAGAAGCAGAAAGCCTAAACAGACCTATCAGTAGAGAAGAAATAGAAAAAACTATTAAAAACCTCCCCAAAAATAAAAGTCCAGGCCCAGACGGTTATACTAGTGAATGCTATCAAACATTCAAAGAAGACTTGGTTCCTATTCTACTGAAAGTCTTCCAAAAAATTGAAGAAGAAGCAATACTTCCAAACACATTTTATGAGGCCAACATAACCCTCATATCAAAATCAGGCAAGGATGGCACAGAAAAAGAAAACTACAGACCAATATCTCTAATGAATACAGATGCTAAAATACTAAACAAAATACTAGCAAATCGAATACAACAACATATTAAAAAAATTATACATCATGATCAAGTGGGATTCATCCCAGAATCTCAAGGATGGTTCGACATACGTAAAACGGTTAACGTAATACACCATATCAACAAAACAAAGAACAAAAACCACATGATCTTCTCAATAGATGCAGAAAAGACATTCGATAAAATATAACACAATTTTATGTTTAAGACTCTCAACAAAATGGGTATAGAAGGAAAATATCTCAATATGATAAAGGCCATATATGATAAACCATCAGCTAACACATAATAAATGGCACAAAACTGAAGGCTTTCCCCCTTAAATCAGGAACAAGACAGGGTTGTCCACTCTCTCTACTCTTATTTAATGTGGTACTAGAGGTTCTAGCCAGAACAATCAGACAAGACAAAAAAATAAAAGGCATCCATATCGGAAAAGAAGAAGTAAAGGTATCACTTTTTGCAGATGATATGATCCTATACATCAAAATCCCCAAAGAATCTACAAAAAGACTAGTAGAAACAATAAGCCAATACAGCCTGACCAGGCGGTGGTGCAGTGGATAGAGCGTCGAACTGGGAAGCAGAGGACACGGGTTTGAGACCCCGAGGTCGCCAGCTTGAGTGCGGGCTCATCTGGTTTGAGGAAAAGCCCACCAGCTTGAACCCAAGGTCACTGGCTCCAGCAAGGGGTTACTCGGTCTGCTGAAGGCCCGCGGTCAAGGCACATATGAGAAAGCAATCAATGAACAACTAAGGTGTTGCAACGCGCAATGAAAAACTAATGATTGATGCTTCTCATCTCTCTCTGTTCCTGTCTTTCTGTCCCTGTCTATCCCTCTCTCTGACTCACTCTCTGTCTCTGTAAAAAATAAATTAATTAATTAAAAAATAATATGCCAATACAGTAAGGTCGCAGGATACAAAATTAACATACAAAAGTCCATAGCCTTTCTATATGCCAACAATGAAATATTTGAGAACGAACTCAAAAAGTAATCCCCTTCACGATTGCAACAAAAAAAATAAAATACCTAGGAATGAACGTAACAAAGAATGTAAAGGACTTATATAATGAAAACTACAAACCATTGTTAAGGGAAATCAAAAAAGATATAATGAGATGGAAGAATATTCCTTGTTCTTGGATAGGAAGAATACATATAATCAAGATGGCCATATTACCCAAAGCAATATACAAATTTAATGCAATTCCCATCAAAATTCCAATGACATTTTTTAAAGAAATGGAACAAAAAAATCATCAGATTTATATGGAACTATAAAAAACCCCAAATAGCCAAAGCAATCCTAAAAAAAAAGAATGAAGCTGGGGGCATTACAATACCTGACTTCAAACTATATTATAGGGCCACGACAATCAAAACAGCATGGTATTGGCAGAAACATAGACACTCAGACCAATGGAACAGAATAGAAAATCCAGAAATAAAACCAACCACATATATATGGTCAAATAATTTTTGATAAAGGGGTCAACAACACACAATGGAGAAAAGAAAGCCTCTTCAACAAATGGTGCTGGGAAAACTGGAAAGCCACATGCAAAAGAATGAAACTGGACTATAGTTTGTCCCCTTGTACTAAAATTAATTTATAATGAATCAAAGATCTAAATATAAGACCTGAAAAAATAAAGTACATAGAAGAAGACATAGGTTCTAAACTCATGCACCTTGGTTTTAAAGAGCATTTTATGAATTTGACTCCAAAGGCAAGGGAAGTGAAGGCAAATATAAATGAATGGGACTACATCAGACTAAGAAGTTTCTGCTCAGCAAGAGAAACTGAGAAAAAAATAAACAAACAGCCAACTAAATGGGAAATGATATTTTCAAACAACAGCTCAGATAAGGGCCTAATATCCAAAATATACAAAGAACTCATAAAACTCAACAACAAACAAACAATCCAATAAAAAAATAGGAAGAGGACATGAACAGACACTTCTCTCAGGAAGAAATACAAATGGCCAACAGATATATGAAAAGATGCTCATCTTCATTAGTTATTAGAGAAATGCAAATCAAAACTGCAATGAGATACCACCTCACACCTGTTAGATCAGCTATTATTAACAAGACAGGTAATAGCAAATGCTGGAGAGGCTGTGGAGAAAAAGGAACCCTCATACACTGATGGTGGGAATGTAAAGTAGTACAACCATTATGGAAGAAAGTATGGTGGTTCCTCAAAAAACTGAATATAGAACTACCTTATGACTCAGCAATCCCTCTCCTGGGTATATACCCCCAAAACTCAGAAACATTGATACGTAAAGACACATGCAGCCCCATGTTCATTGCAGCATTGTTCACAGTGGCCAGAACATGGAAACAACCAAAAAGCCCTTCAATAGAAGACTGGATAAAGAAGATGTGGCACATATACACTATGGAATACTACTCAGCCATAAGAAATGATGACATCAGATCACTTACAACAAAATGGTGGGATCTTGATAACATTATACGGAGTGAAATAAGTAAACCAGAAAAAAACAAGAACTGCAGGATTCCATACATTGGTGGGACATAAAAACAAGACTAAGAGACATGGACAAGAGAGTGTTGGTTATGGGAGGCGGGGGGAGGGAAGGAGGCAGAGGGGGAAGGGGAAGGGGAGGGGCACAAAGAAAACTAGATAGAAGGTGACAGAGGACAATCTGACTTTGGGGGATGGGTATGCAACAGAACTGAATGACAAGATAACCTGGACATGTTTTCTTTGAATATATGTACCCTGATTTATTGATGTCACCTTATTAAAATTAATAAAAATTTATTTATTAAAAAAAAAAGACACATGCAGCCCCATGTTCATTGCAGCATTGTTCACAGTGGCCAGGACATGGAAACAACCAAAAAGCCCTTCAATAGATGACTGGATAAAGAAGATGTGGCACATATACACTATGGAATACTACTCAGCCATAAGAAATGATGACATCGGATCATTTACAACAAAATGGTGGGATCTTGATAACATTATACGAAGTGAAATAAGTAAATCAGAAAAAACTAAGAACTGCATTATTCCTTACATAGGTGGGATATAAAAGTGAGACTAAGAGACATTGATAAGAGTGTGGTGGTTACGGGGGCAGGGGGGAGGGAGAGGGAGAGGGGCACAAAGAAAAGTAGATAGAGGGTGACGGAGGACAATCTGACTTTAGGTGATGGGTATGCAACATAATTGATTGACAAGATAACCTGGACATGTTTTCTTTGAACATATGTACCCTGATTTATTGATGTCACCCTAGTAAAATTAATTTAAAAAACCCACACATTAGGAATTTAACTTTATTTCCACCATTTAAAATTATTATTTCAAACAAACATTTCTCCTAATGTTTCAATAACTTAGAAGAAGAGCCTCTACTGACTAAGCAAAAGCAAAATGTTTATAATTTTTTACCAAGAATTGAGGATAGAGATTATTAGGAATTTAAAATTTTTTTATTTATTAATTTTAGAAGAGAGAGAAAGGGGGAGAGAGAGAGAGAGACATCAATTTGTTTTTCTACCCATTTATGCATTCATTGGTTGATTCTTGTATGTGTCCTGACAGGCACCAAACCCACAACCCTGGTATTTTGGGACAACATTCTGATCAATTGAGTTACCCAGCCAGGCCTAGAAATATTTTCAAGTTAAAATAATAGACATGACTGCAATAAAGTCATGCTTTTCGTGTGCATTGCCTATTTTTACTGAATTCAGTTCTGAATTTCAATGAAGATTCTCTGGGCCATTAATACCATCCATGAAAAAGCAGAATACCCCAATGTTTAAGAGCCAGAATCTTGTAATCAAATCTTGGCTCTACCATTACTAGTGGTGAAACCTTGGACACGTTATATAACCCACTGGAAATTCAGTTCCTTATCCATAAAAATGGGAATATCCTATTGGAATGTTTTAATCATTATATAAAATACAAAACTGCAGTTTCTTATCCAAAACCCTAAGGCTAAATGTATTTTAAAATTTAGAGAGCATGTTTATGAAAGAAATATGGTATATATATTGTATATTATACAACTCTTCCAACAGAGTCTGGAGCAGTACTCCAAAATCAATTACATTGTATTACTCATCTATTGCTTCTATTATTCCTCATAGTAAAACACTCCAAAATTCAATGGTTAACAAAAGCAATCAATTTTTTTCTTATTTATAGGTCTGTAGGTCTGCTTCAGGCTTTAGATCATCCAGGGCTCAGCTAGGATTGACTGGGTTTGCTCCAGACTGTATTTTGGGGAGGCTAATCTGCAATTCTCGTTCTTTTAGGATCCACGGGGCAAATTGTCTGGTGATGCATTATGGGAAGGCCAGGCACAAGTACAACCCAAACCCCACAAGTATAGTTAAAGCCACTACTCTTATCACCTCCACTCTTACTCCATCAGCCAAAACAAGGCTTCTAAGTCCAAAGTTAAGGAAATATATTTCAGAAGAAAGTAAGTGAACTATTTCTGTAACACATTCAAATCTATTATACAAATAAACAATTTTTATTAAAATATATAAAAATATTCATATTAAGTGGAATAAATACAAATTATAAATAACTTCATGATAGTTTGGTTTTCACAACATTTTGGATTTCACATTTATAGATAAGACAATGTGGATCAGTAATGTAGGCAAAGCACTTAGCACAGTGCCTGATAATAGCCTTTTCTTTCTTTTTTTATAGTATTTTATTTATTATTAATTTTTTTGAAAGAGAGAGAAAGGTGGGGGAGGAGTGGGAAGCATCAACGCATAGTAGTTGCTTCGTATATGTGCCTTGACCAGGTAAGCCCAGGTTTTTGAACCAGTGACCTCAGCATTCCAGATCAACGCTCTATCCACTGCACCACCACAGGTCAGGCAAGAATAGCTTTTTCCTCTGTGCTCAGGAATGTTTTATAATCTTTAGGTTACCTAGAGTGTCTTAACTATTAAAAGCTTTTCCCCATGTTATGGCAAGCATATTAAAATGCATCTCTATCCTTACTTGAGTATATAAATAAAATTAAATTATAATTAATTAGATGATATAATTACAGATTGTAATGGTGCCTAAACATTTATTATTCTAATTTATTTATTTTAAGTTTTCTTTTTGAATGTTGAAACCATTCAAATGGTTATGCTTAAAAATGGAATGTTTGGATCTAAAATACATATATGTAAATATAACACAGTACTTATTATGAGTCAGACACTATTAAACTTCACATGGATAACTACCATAATTTAATCTTCATAACCACTCTGTGAGTTAGGCACTGGTGTTATTCTCAGTTGATATCCTCTGATAAACTTGGATCAAAGACATTCTAAAATTTTAATCAACTTCACATACCTAGAAAGTTGAAGAATTGGGATTCAAATCCAGGGACCACCCCTATTCTTTTTTCCTTTCTCTTAACTTTGGGCTAAACACTTTTATAAACACCAAAAAAGCTCACAGCTCCTCAACATTGGACCAGGAACCCACTGTGGAAGAACAGTCACTGTGCATGAATAGGATTTCTCCAGCTACCTTTGAGATTTGGAAAACCTAGTCCTTAGTTTACTTTTTGTAAAATCTTCATCAAATCATGTGGTATTTCCTCCCCTGTTCTTTTACTTTGCAATTTTGATTCCCATGTCTAAGTGCTGCCATGAGGATGGTCTCCCCTCAGCTCAAGGCTGGCACATGCTGCTACTCTCCACGTTGCCTTGGCTGTTTCAAATTTCACCTACTTCTTTTGTTGCCCTCACAAGACCTTAACAGAAGCTTCAGGCTCATAAGAGGGCCAGAAGAAAAATGCTTATTCAATTGGATTATAATGTCAGGAGAGTGTAGACCTCATGCAAGCCAATTGTGAGAAGGCTCAAGGAGTTCAACCCCCAGGGACATTCCAGTCATTCACTGAGTGCATCTCATCCACTCCTACTCTGTAATCTCTGCTTAAAGAACATCTGAGCAATTTGCAGGTGTTAATTAAACTTTGCATTCTCTATTTATTAACTATTTTATACCAACATGTATTTAACCAGAGTGAGATAGTTACTTAAACTTAAAGGGGGGAAAAAGTGTTGGCATTAGAGTTATACTAGTAACATCTAAGACCGACTAATAATTAGTGATTATACCATTTTTCCAAGTCCCTTCATTATCCAAGAATCATGTATCTAAGGAAATTTGAAGGTATGCTGTTAATTTGTGATTAAAGTGGAATATTGCCCAATAGCAGTGCTATCTACAACATATTTATTGCTAGCCCTTTGTAAAGCCAGGAGCCATGGCCAGGGCTACCACTATCACAGCAGCCCGGCCCTTGCAGGTTCGCATTGGATTCAGACAGTCGGTAAAGAAACCATGGAGCCAAAAACTGGTGGGCCATAGCCTTTAATCTAGCTTGCACCCGGCGGGCAAGTAAAAATACACACTGGGCTCCAAAACCCAGTCACATTCAGTGCTCACAAAGCTACTGATTTATCCGAGTTTCCTAGAATCAAAGGTTTCTAGCTCAACAGCCTTATTCTCCTCAGTTCCCCATTTCCTTCCTTATCCCAGATACAAACTCTGTACAAACTGGCATCTCACTCAGTACTCCGCCATCTTGGCTGCTTTTCCTGGCCTTCTCCACGTGGCCTCCTCCCGCTGCTGG
Organism: Saccopteryx bilineata; assembly: GCF_036850765.1. Classification (NCBI taxonomy): domain Eukaryota; kingdom Metazoa; phylum Chordata; class Mammalia; order Chiroptera; family Emballonuridae; genus Saccopteryx; species Saccopteryx bilineata. Next base: position 233,112,847 of record NC_089492.1, read on the forward strand.
CTCTATTCTCTCTGCTCTCTCATGCTAACCTCAGGAACCAAGAGAGCAAACTCCCGCTCCGTTCCCATTTTATAGTGTAGAAATCCAAACCCTTAATCCAATATACATAATGGGGAAGTCTCTAATACAAAATCACTTCTATGAGGCATGATAGGATTGTACCACCTCACACCAAAAGGGTGGGACAGGCTTAATCCCAAAACCAAGCCTCAGGCTACAACAATTCTCAACACACATTAATATCACCTGGGCAATGGCCTCTTTAACAAAGTGAGCATAATACATTTTATCTGCCCAACACCCTTCTAGCCTAGATTATAATTAAAAGAGAGGGTTACTAGAACTGCATGATTATTACTTAATTCACGTTACAAGAAGTTGATACCTTCTTGAAAATAAAGAACTCACCTGACCTGTGGTGGTGATAAAGCAGATAAAGTAGATAAAGTAGATAAAGCATCAGCCTGGAATGCTGAGGTTACTGGTTCAAAGCCTTGCCCGGGTCAAGCAAGTTGATGCTTCCTGTTTCTCCCCACTGCCTTTCTCTCTCTTTCTTCTCTCTCTAAAATCAATAAATAGAATATTTAAAAATGAAAAAAAATAAAAAATTCAACTTTAATTTGAGGTATTTTTCTAAATATTCCAGTGTAGTACTTGAATATGCAAAGTTATGATATCTTAAGTTTTGCAAGCCAATTAAATGAATTCAAATATTTATGAAAGAAAAACAATACAACTGAAATACTAACGATTGAACCAAACAAAGGCATAAAAATAAATTGCATTTATTTTTGAAGCTAGATCATAAAGAAATAGCAAATCAAAGATAAATAGTCTTGACCTGTGGTAGCGCAGTGGATTATGCGTTGACCTGGAATGCTGAGCTTGCTGGTTCAAAGCCCTGGGCTTGCCTGGTCAAGGCACATATGGGAGTTGATGCTTCCTGCTCCTCCACTTCTCTCTCTCTCTCTCTCTCTCTCTCTCATTCTCTCTCTCCTCTTTCTCTCTCAAAATAAACAAACAAACGAAATTGCAATTAAAAATAAAAAAGATAAATAAAAAAAAATTTTATGATCCCAAAGAAGATTTCTGGATATTTTCTGGGACTTGAAAATTGACACAAACACACACACAAAATTAATACAAAATTTTCATCACTTAAAAAATTAACTAGCTTATTTTATTGTAGTGGTAATATAAGTTCAATATTTATAAATAAACAATAGAAAAGTATAAGGCAAAACATAAAATTTTCTTCTTCTTTCTCTCTATTCTATAATTCTACTTTCTGGTGGTAACCGCTGGTAACATTCTCTTTCTTTTAAACCATTGGAAAGATTTTACTTTTACTATTTATATTGCTAGTGTTGCCATAACAAAATAGCAGATACTGGGTGGCTTAAACAACAGAAATTCATTTTCCTTTTTTTTTTTAATTAAATTAAATTTTATTTTATTTTTTAAGTGAGAGGAGCAGAGATAGTGAGACAGATTTCTGCATGTATGCTGGCTGGGATCTACCCTGGCAACCCAGTCTGGGGCCGATGCTTAAATCAACTGAACTATTTTTAGTACCTGACCAAGTGAGCCATCCTCAGCATCTGAAGTGGATGCTTGAACCAACTGAGCCACTATGGGATGAGAAGAGGGAGAGAAGGGGGAGAGAAAAGGGAAGAGAAGCAGATGGTCACTTCTCATGTGTGCCCTGACCAGGAATCAAACCTGGGATTGACTGGACACCTGACCAATATTTTATCCACTGAGCCAACCAAACAGGGTCAAAATTTATTTTCAAAAAGTCCTGGGTGCTGTGAGATCAAGGTATGAGCAGAGTTGATTTCTTTTGAAGCTTCTCTCCTTGTATTTTTTTTAAATTTTTATTTATTTATTCATTTTAGAGAGGAGAGGGAGAGACAGAGAGAGAGAGAGGACAGACAGAGAGAGAGAAAGGGGGAGGAGCTGGAAGCATCATCTCCCGTATGTGCCTTGACCAGGGTTTCAAACCGGCGACCTCAGCATCTCCAGGTTGAGGCTTTATCCACTGCGCCACCACAGGTCAGGCTCTCCCTGTATTTTTAATGGCCATATCCTCCCTGTCTTCACACTGGTCTTCCTCAATGTGTCTCTTTGTGTTCTAATCTTTTTTTATTGGGACACCAGGCAAATTGGATTAGCTTTCAAACCAAGATCCTCATCTTAATTTAGTTACTTCTTTTTTTTTTTTTTTTTTTTTTTTTTTTTTTTCCATTTTTCTGAAGCTGGAAACAGGGAGAGACAGTCAGACAGACTCCCGCATGCGCCCGACCGGGATCCACCCGGCACGCCCACCAGGGGCGACGCTCTGCCCACCAGGGGGCCATGCTCTGCCCCTCCGGGGCGTCGCCATGCCGCAACCAGAGCCACTCTAGCGCCTGGGGCAGAGGCCACAGAGCCATCCCCAGCGCCCGGGCCATCCCTGCTCCAATGGAGCCCCGGCTGCGGGAGGGGAAGAGAGAGACAGAGAGGAAAGCGCGGCGGAGGGGTGAAGAAGCAAATGGGCGCCTCTCCTGTGTGCCCTGGCCGGGAATCGAACCCGGGTCCTCCGCACGCTAGGCCAACGCTCTACCGCTGAGCCAACCGGCCAGGGCAATTTAGTTACTTCTTTAAAAGCCCTCTCTACAAATGTAATCACATTCTGGATTACTAGGGATTAAGGCTTCAACATTGGAATTTTGGGGAGACACAATTTAGCCCCTACCACTATTAAAAGCAGTGCTACAACAAAACTATGGAACTCCTATAGATATATCTTCAAACAACTTTGCAGGTATATGAGTAGGATAAATTTCAAGATGGAGGTCATCTCTATATTTTTAAAATATTGACTCATATCCAAATTAATGGGGTTTTTTTTAATTTATATAGTTCTTCTGTTATATACCTCAGAGTAATTTTAAATTTCTGTGCTTTCTTGTTACATTTATTCTTAGAATTTCAACTTTTTATAGTAATTTGAATGAGATATTTCTTTCCATTCTACTCTCTGACAATCATTATTTTAAAGTAAAGTAATTAACTTCTATATTAAATTTGTTATCCATATTAATAAATCATTTTATTAATTGAAATAAATTTTATTAAAATGTTTTGTCATTTTAAGTGTTTTAATTACATCTAGTATAAATAATTATGTTTATTTCCTCACTGCTTCTCTTTTTATTCTCTTGTCCAATTGCACTGGTTAGCATTTTTAAAACAAACATTAAATAAAGTGGTGACTTTTTAAAAAATTTATTGATTGATTTCAGAAAGAGAGGAAGCAAAAGAGAGAGACAGAAACATTGATCTATTCCGCTATGTGCCCTGACTGGAGATCAAGCCCATAACCTTTGTATAGCAGGGTGACGCTGTAACCATCTGAGCTATCCAGCCAAGGCCATAGTGGTCACTTTTTAATTCTACATTGTACTGGAGGAATTAGCCATTACAGTAAAACAAGAGAAGAAATAGAAGCTACAAAGTTTGGAAAGGAAAAAGTAAAGTTATTATTATTTACCTATGACATGATTGTGCATGTAAAATATCAAAAGAATCTATAAATAAATTATATTCAATTAATTTTACAAGGTTACCAGATATAAAAGTTAATATAGCCAATTAATTGTGTTTACATAAATCAGTATCAAACTAGAAAATAAAAATGTTTAAATTATCATTTTATCATAATAACACCAGAAATCCAAATATTTAGGAATCAAGCCAACAAAAGAAATTTAAGACCTCTTCCCTCCCTAAAAACTATAAAATACAGCTGAGAGAAACTAAAGAATACCAATATCAATAAAATAAATCCTATGTTTATTGAATGGAAATCTCAATATATACGATATTAAGATTTCAGTTTTTGACAAATTGATTAAATGCAATTCTAGTCAAGATACAGCACATTTTTTAAATAAAAATTTACAGGGTGATTCTAAATTGATTTGAAATTCAAAGAATCTAGAAGAGTCAAAGCAATTTTGAGGAACAAATCTGTTAGACATACTGTATATCAAGGATTAGTATAAAGCTTCACTAATTAGAACAGTCTGGTGTTACCACAAGTTGAGATAAATAGACAGATGGAAACTCAGAAGAAGACCTGCACAAATATAGTCACCTACATAGCCACTACATAGCAATTCAATGAGGAAGATATGAGGTTGGGTCAATTGGCGATAAACATTGAAAAATTAATTTGAATGAATCATAATCTATTATGTAAATGTTGGGGACCGAATACATAAACAGGTTATTTTTCAATCTGGACAGAGGTGGTAGGCCCAAACCCCACCTCATTAGCCTAGTTAACAAAGAGCTACACCTGATTCTCATTTGTCTCAACCATGTTCTCTGGAGGAGGCTGGAAACTACTTTCTTATTAGTGTAAAGTAGATTTGGATGGTATGTTGGGGGTTGTCTTTGAGTTGCCTTGGAAACTTAATTGAATTGCTGATAGACCACATTTTTTCTATGAATAAAAGTGGATGTGTTTCTGGGAGCAGGGACCTTATGGCTAAGGAACAGTAGAGACTGTTTGCCGTGGTGTCCTCCTGAACCCATCTGTGTATGTGTGTGTGTGTGTGTGTGTGTGTGTGTGTATGTATATATATATATATCTTTAAGTCCCTGTCTATCATTTATTTCAATTCCATACCTTTTCCCGTTCGAAGACCCCATAATAGACTCGTCGTTGCTGGACCGCGACATGTAAAAGTAAAACAATCAAGCTACAAGTTGAAAACAGAAAAATATCTTCATCACCTTGGGTAAGAAAAGATTTCCTAAATGGAACATCAACACAAACCATAAAAGGAAAGATTGATGCACTGGACTTAGTTAATATTAAGGATGTCTGTTCATGAAAAGACATGATTAAAAAAGAGAAAGACAAACCACAGACCAAGAAATAGTATTTGCAATACAAATCCTTAAAAATGGTCTGTATCCAGAATATATAAAGAACTTCTGCAAATAAATGTTTAAAAAGTCAACCAATTTTAAAATGGAAGGGTTAAACAGATATTTCACAAAAAGAACATATCAGATAGCCACATGTCAATAGCATTAGTTAGCAGGGAGATACAAATTAAGCCTCCAATGATACACTTATACATCCCCACCAGATTGGCTAAAATTAAAAAGAATGATAATGCTAAGTATTGCTGAAGATGTGGAACAACTGAAAGTATGAGTGTATGTTGTCATATCTACTTTGGAAAATTGTTCTAAAATATCTATTACATTAAATATATCTATATATCTATAACCCAGCAATTCCACTTTGGAATATATACCTAACAAAAAGGAATGATTATGTCCACCAGAAGACATATATAAGAATGTTTACTGCAGATTTATTCATAATAGCCAAAACCTGGAAGCAACTCAAATGTCATATGAAGTATATTTACACAATGAAATAAAATTTAAAAATATGACTACATTAAATAACATGCAGACATTATGTTGGGGGGGGGGGAGAACATCAATCCAAAATATATGAAGTTCAAAAACAGGAAAAAAACATGTCAATGGTGATAAAGGTGAAACAGGATTATCACTGGAGGATTAGTTGACTAGACAAGAGAACGGAGGAGCATTTTGAGATGATGGAAATATTCTATATCTTGATCTGGGTGGTTCTACATCTTATATATACACTTGTTATGGCTGTTGTGATCCCCCCTCCAAATTCATATGTTGAAGTCTCAACCCCCAGTACCTCAGAATGTAACTGTATTTGAAAATAAGGTCTTTAAAGAGATGATTAAATTAAAGCAGGCAATTAGTGAGAGGCCCTAGTCCAATATGGCTGTCCTTGTAAGAAGAGGAGGAGAGAGGCACCAGTGGTACAAACACATGCAGCGAAGATCAAGTAAAGAGGAAGTAAGGGAGTGGCCATCTGCAGCCATGAGGTAGGCCTTGAGAAATCCAACCCTTCCAACACCTTTTTTTTTTTAAAGATTTTATTTGTTTATTTTAGAGAAAGAAAGAGAGAGCTAGATGTAGTTGTTCATTGACTGCTTCTCATATGTGCCTTGACCAGGCAAGCCTGGGGTTTCAAACCAGCAACTTCAGCATTCCAGGTCAGTGCTTTATCCACTGTGCTACCACAGGTCAGGCCCTTCCAACACCTTTAAGTTGTTCTTACAGCCACCAGAACTGAGAGCAAATACATTTCTGTTGCCTAAACTACCCAGTCTGTAGCATTTTGTTATGGCATCTCCAGCAAACAGATACAGTATTTATCTGTGGGAATTTGTCAGCGAGTACACCTATGATTTATGCAGTTTACTGTGTGTAAGCTATATGTCTAAATAAAGAAACAACTAAGCAAGTAAGTAAATAAAATTTCCTTTTAGGAAACAGTTCAACTTTCCCCCAGCATGTCTATTCTACACCTCATCACAAACCTGCTTCATACATTTTCTGCGTGGGCCATCATTACTGTTTCTGATTGCCTTTTAACTCTGCCCTTTTCAGGTACAGCATGTTTATCTATTTTTCCAAGACAAGGAGAGAAAGGGGGTTCATGTATGGAATTAGTATGATCTTGTTATTTTGGACACTTTCGTGAACGGCTAATTAGAGACCCATTTCTAGATCCATCAATAACATTTCGAGCAATCCTGGATTTCTGCCTTTCCCCCCTTTCCCATATGAAAAATGGTAGTAATTATAATTGGCCAAACCTCTAATGTTGTGAAGATTACTGAGATAGTATCTTAACTTAAAATTGTACAGAATTGCTGCTTTCCAAACATAGGAGGAGGTGTTATTATTCCCAGTCCAGTAATAAACATGCTTTCAAATAATAGCTTTCAAAGATCTATGACCATAATGAGAACATCATTTCTCAGAGCCCTGGCCGGTTGGCTCAGCGGTAGAGCGTTGGCCTAGCGTGCGGAGGACCCGGGTTCGATTCCCGGCCAGGGCACACAGGAGAAGCGCCCATTTGCTTCTCCACCCCTCCGCCGCGCTTTCCTCTCTGTCTCTCCCTTCCCCTCCCGCAGCCAAGGCTCCATTGGAGCAAAGATGGCCCGGGCGCTGGGGATGGCTCTGTGGCCTCTGCCTCAGGCGCTAGAGTGGCTCTGGTCGCAACATGGCGACGCCCAGGATGGGCAGAGCATCGCCCCCTGGTGGGCAGAGCATCGCCCCTGGTGGGCGTGCCGGGTAGATCCCGGTCGGGCGCATGCGGGAGTCTGTCTGACTGTCTCTCCCTGTTTCCAGCTTCAGAAAAATGAAAAAAAAAAAAAAAAAAAGAGAGATGAGAGAACATCATTTCTCCACCCCTGTTATGTTCCTATCTCCCATGGCTATAGCTTTCTAATGCAATATGCTGGAGACAAAGACATATTATACCCACTTTTCAGCCAGATATATGAGCTTTAGGATCTACTGTTCCCTGACTTTAACCTTGCCCATATATATATTCTGCAGGAGAACACCTACTCATCTTTCAACACTCATCTAGAGTTATCTTTTGCTCTAGAGACTCATCTAAGCTCCTTTCCTTTCTCTGTTATGTACTCCCTTCATTCCTGTTTTCTAATGCCAGTGTATCCTTACATGGTAACACCATGGCTACTACTAACTCTAACTGCTCTTTACTTAGTGTTACCATGTTCCAAGCACTGATCAAAGTCATATATACACACACACACATGTGTATATATATATAATATATATGTAACATACATATATATACATGTAACATATACATATATAAACATATATATACTTAAAATCTTGACAGAAATCATATGAAGTAGGTTTTTAAAAAGGAAAATGAGGCATAGTTTAAATAAATTTTTAAAAGTCACACAGGAAGTAAGTGGCAAAGTCAGGCTCTGAACAGTCTATCTGGCTCTAAGGTCTGTCCTCTTAACCTCTCTGTAGTTCTACATGTCATACTTCATTGTACTAGGTGTTTTTAATGTTTTCAGTTTCTAGATATTTCTTTTTTTTATTATTCTAAAATATTGAATGTATTGAGGTAAATTTCTTGGTTAACAAAATTATACAGGTCTCGGCCACCCAACACTACAACACATCTCTGTACACCGGGATTGTGTGTTCACAGCCCCCAAGTCAAGTCTTAGTCCATTACTATTTATCCCCCCGATACCCTCCTTCATCTCCCCACCAGATATTTATTTTTCTGAGAGAAGAAACATTCTCTGAAGTATTGAAGTATTTAGTGTCTTGTGTATAGTAAGGGCTCAATAAATGTTTGCTGAATGAATGGATTGTCAAATGAATAAAGAGGCTCTCATTCTCATACTAAAAGAGTACTTGAGCCTGACCTGCCTTTGGTGGCGCAGTGGGTAAAAGCATCGACCTGGAACACTGAAGTTGCCGGTTCAAAACCCCGGGCTTCCCTGGTCAAGGCACATATGGGAGTTGATGCTTTCTGCTCCTCCCTCCCTTCTCTCTCTCTCTCTCTCTCTCTCTCTCTCTCTCTCTAAAATGAATAAATAAATAAATAAATAAATCTAAAGAGTACTTGAAAATTTGTGATAAATAATACAAGAAATCTAAAATTCCAAAGAATTATGAAACAAGACTTTTAGAAGAGTAAATGCATACCCTTTTTTAAAAAAAGATTTTTATTTATTAATTTTACAGAGAGAGGAGAGGGGTAGGGAAGCGAGATGTATCTCATAGTTGCTACACTTTAGTTGTTCATTGATTGCTTGTTGCTTCTCATATGTGCCTTGACCAGGCAAGCCCGGGTTTTTGAACTAGCAACCTCAGCATTCCAGGTCAACACTTCATCCACTGCCCCTCCACAGGTCAGGCAATGCATACCCTTTTGAAGTGAATATTCACTTCCAGATTTTTTCATGTTTTCAGTTTGAATTTTTATTTGGCTTTCACTTCCAGATTTTTCTATGTTTTCAGTTTGAATATTTATTTGGCTTTCTTTAAGCAAAGTCATTTACATAAAAGGTGTTGTGGGAATTGAATGAAATAATACATTTAATATATACAGAGCAGTGCCTGACACATAGAAAACCTTAAAGGATGTTACTATTATGGTTATTTGAATCAAAGAAGATTCAGAAGAGAGTAACTGTGAAGTTTATAGAATTTGGTACTACCGTGATTGGGTCCAAAGTAAAGCTCCAGTGTTTATTTATTAGCTGTGTGATCTTGGGTAAATTACTAAAATAGAATAACAGTATGCATTTCAAATGGTAGTGGTGAGGATTAAATGTTCTCTGTCACATGAACAAGAGTACACTTAGAACATTTAATCCACACCACAACCATTTGAAAAAACATATATATTTTTATTATACTATTTTAATTCTGTGTTATATTTTTATATTATCTATCCTCTATCTCACTTCAAACAGTGCCTTTCACACAATAAGTATGATATAAGTGTTAGGTGTTATTATAATATGTTATTTAAGATGCCTGACAGATAATACAATGTGTCCGTCAAGTCATGGTGCACTTTTGACCGGTCACAGGAAAGCAACAAAAGACGATAGAAATGTGAAATCTGCACCAAATAAAAGGAAAATTCTCCCAGTTTCATACCTATTCAGTGCAGTTCGATGTGGGCTCACGCACAGATTTTTTAGGGCTCCTTAGGTAGCTATCCCTTATAGCCTCTACAGACTCGTCACTGACTGATGGCCTACCAGAACGGGGTTTCTCCACCAAACTGCCGGTTTCCTTCAACTGCTTATCCCACCCAGTAATGTTATTCCTATGTGGTGGCGCTTCGTTATAAATGTGCCGATATTCATGTTGCACTTTGGTCACGGATTCGAATTTAGCGAGCCACAGAACACTGAACTTTCCTCTGTACTGTCCACATCTCGACTGGCATGGTCGTGGGCTGCTCCGCTGTATACGTGGTGTTACATCATCATCTGCACATGACAACATGCTGCCACATCATCCTACAGAAACTGGGAGGGTTTTCCTTTTATTTGGTGCAGATTTCACATTTCTATCGTCTTTTGTTGCTTTCCTGTGACCAGTCAAAAGTGCACCATGACTTTACAGACACACTGTATTCTCAGTATCTGTTGACTACATTTATAAAGGAGACATCTAGGATGATTTCTAGGTCTCTATTTGAGTCTCTGGATAATTATCACTTTAAAATAGATAATATAAGAAGAGGAACACTGTGGATTTACAGCTCACTGGCACTATTTTAGGGGTTAACTTGTCTATCCCAATGATCATGTTATAAGGAGAAAGACATGAGCTAGACTGAGAATTATATACAATTAGGTACAGAGAAGTGCCTTGGTGAGTCTGGGAACAAAAGGTAGTCCCAAGCATCTAAATCTTGGAGAGCTCAGTGAGCTTTTGCTATATATGGACTTTAAAAGTTAGGCTTCATTTGTAGGCAGTGGGAAGATGTTGCAGTTACACACAGAAAGTGAAGACAGATCTGTGTTTTATAATGATTACACTTTTAAAACTGTGTACAGACTGAATTATCTATAGTTAGAAACCAGAGACTGGAGATCTGATACAGAAGGTCAAAAGGTCTTCAATAGTCTAAGTTGAAGAGATGATGAGGGTCTGGACTTGCAGAGAGGTTGGGAGGATGGCGAAGAGAGGCCAACCATTATGAATAAGGCAATAGAATCTGATCTTGATAACTGATTGATGTACGGGTAATGAATCAAGGATGGCTTTGAAATATGTAACTTGGGCAAATCGTTGGAACATTAAGCCACTAAATGGGATAGGAAGACATCTGGTTGATTTGGAAATGCATGCTTTTTTTTTTTTTTAATTTTTTTTATTTATTCATTTTAGAGAGGAGGGGGGAAATAGAGAGAGAGAGAGAGAGAGGGAAGGGGGAGGAGCAGGAAGCATCAACTCCCATATGTGCCTTGACCAGGCAAGCCAGGGTTTTGAACCTGTGACCTCAGTGTTTCCAGGTTAATGCTTTATCCACTGCGCCACCACAGGTCAGGCCAATGCATGCTTTTTTAAAAGCAGAGATGACTAGGAAGCCCTTGGTCAAGAAATGAGGTCTAAAGATATAGACTTTCCCACCCACCCTATGAGAAGAGATGACATAAATAAAGTGATACTAACATTCAGGGAATGGTCAGAGGAAATGAAGCCAGTGAAAGAGAGAGAAAGGAATGTTAGAAAAATAGGGCTCTGGCCGGTTGGCTCAGCGGTAGAGCATTGGCCTGGCGTGCGGGGGACCCGGGTTCGATTCCCGGCCAGGGCACATAGGAGAGGCGCCCATTTGCTTCTTCACCCCCCTCCTCCTTCCTCTCTGTCTCTCTCTTCCCCTCCCGCAGCCAAGGCTCCATTGGAGCAAAGATGGCCCTGGCACTGGGGATGGCTCCTTGGCCTCTGCCCCAGGCGCTAGAGTGGCTCTGGTCGCGGCAGAGCGACGCCCCGGAGGGGCAGAGCATCGCCCCCTGGTGGGCAGAGCGTCGCCCCTGGTGGGCGTGCCGGGTGGATCCCGGTCGGGCGCATGCGGGAGTCTGTCTGACTGTCTCTCCCTGTTTCCAGCTTCAGAAAAATACAAAAAAAAGAGAGAGAAAAATAGGAAGAAGACTGAGAATAAAGTAGGGAGAGATTTTTCCCAAATGAGATGTGTTAAATTTTAGAAACATCAAGTAGAATGCTCACCAAAGAGGTTGCTGGTGAGCTTTGGCAGAGCAGAGTCAGTGGAATGTAAAGTCTGAAATAGAAATTGCCTGTAGAGGGTCAGGCTGGGAATGGAAAAAGAGGTTATAAAACTAGCAAATGTGCAGTTTGTTTCAGAAGTTTGATTTACAATCAAAGGCAAAAATCCAGTGAGTGATGAATTATGTAGAATGCAGGGTTGAGAAGGATATATTTTATTTGAGGAAGACTTGAGAGTAATATTGCGAAAAGGTATGAAAGATCATCATCAAAGAAACAAGTCATAGAAGGTAATTAAGAGTAGTTAACATTTACTGAGTTGATATCATGTGCTAAGTACCCTATCTAGTAAGTACCTTGTACATGACTCATTTAATCCTTACTCTCACCCTAAAGTCAAGGATTCAACAAAGCACATACCATTAACCTGAGGCTATGCTGGCCAACTCTCTAAAATAGGTCTAAGACCATAATAAAGGTATAAAGGTGGGTCATTACTTCCTTGAAATAGAAAAACAACTAGTCTGGAAGATGACCTGATTGGCTCGTTCCCTCGACTTCCCCTGTGAAATAGAACATCTGTTTTGAGAAGGAGATAAAGAGGCAAAGATCTGGAAGTATCACTACAGAGCCTGGGTGGGATCTACTGGAATTAAATAAAAAGACTTTCAAGCAAAACACAGCCCTATTATCTTAAAAAGAAATGAAAGAAAACACAACTGTGATCTAGTGGGGTATACATGACAAGTGCCCAGATAACTGCAATACCAGGTAGCATGTGTGAAGGGCCATAATAAATACGGCTTTATGAGTATCCCAAGGGAGAGAGTACATCTGCTTAGGAGGGAAGAGGATCAAAAAGTATTTTAAAGTATGTGTGATACCTGAAAGATAGTTTCAACAAGCAGTCCTGGAGGCTTAGTATCCCATTCTTTCCAAACCATAGCTGGATTGCTTGCTAGGAGTGGGTTATTCAATGAAAGGAGTTGTCAACAAGGATTTCAGGAAACTGGAGTTGAGGGTAACCTGGAACACGGGAAAAAGTGTCCCTGAACAGTGCAGAATGGGAAGGCAGCAGTTGAACCTCAGTTTTCTAACTAAATAATGGGTATTGCCTTTACAATAATCCTACCCCTCCTCTAGTTCCTTCTTATTATTTAGTATTATAAAATACTTGGCACCTTGCTAAGCTCTTTATACACCGAATATATTCAATCCTCCCCACAGGTTTTGTGAATATACCATTATTTCCATTTTACAGGTGACTTAGCTAAAGCTCTGAGAGCTCAAGTTACTTGTCCAAGGTCCTAGAATTTCACCCAGATCTGTTTAATGCTAAATCCTTGCTTATCATACTGCCTCCCATAATTATGCAACAGTACTTGGCATATAGGAGATGCCTAATAAATTAATAATGGATACTAACATTAATTACTAATGAATATATGCTCAACCACATGTGATGCTTGGGGATTTAGCAAGATGTTGAAAGTGAACAGAACCCAAGGCATTTTTGTGGCAGTGGCAGAAGAGGAAAAATTTTTTGTTTGTTTTGAACAAACACATTAAACGTACTAAGTTTCAGGAACTATTGTAAATACTTGACACAAATTATCCCATCTAATCTGCATGACAGTCATATTTGGGGAGAGTATTATTATTCCCATTGTATAGATGAGGGCACTGAGTGACAGAGTGACTAGTCCAGGCACACAACGAGTAAGTAGTAAAGCCAGATTCAGCCCCCAGGTAGTCCGTCTCCAGGACCACACTCATCACCACTACACAATGCCGACCCTGCAGAGAGCCAATGGAACCAGAGTGTGAAGTCCCTGTGTACCCACCCAAGGAGAACACCTTGTTCTGTCTTTTTCTTAGATCTGAGGTCTCCTTCATGCCTCTTACACCTGTGATTCTTCAAGACTTACCATGTTGGGTAACAGAGTCCTTTTACATATCTGAAATGATAAGCTTGCTCCTTTTGTATGTGTAGCCCAGTAATTGCCAGACACCTAGCATATAGTAAACACATAAAATATATTTATGAAATAAATGAAGAAAAGTACAGTCAAATCATTCAGGCTTCTTGTATCAGATTTCTTAAAAAGGTAAGATATGTATCAGAAGTTGGGTAGATGCCTAAAATTTTAAAACATTTATTTGCAAAGATATATGCACCCCTGTTTATTGCAGCATTATTCACAGTGGCCAAGGCATAGAAACAAGTAGACTGTCCTTTGATGAGTGATTGGATAAAGAAGATGTGGTACATATATACTATGAAATACTACTCAACAGTAAGAAATAATGAAATACTGCTGCTTGTAACAACATGGATGGATCTTGAGGATGTCATGTGAAGTAAAATAAGTTAGTCAGAAAAAGCTGAGAAGCATATGATTTTACTCATATGTGGGATATAAAACTGAAACTCATAGGTACAGGCAACAGTATGGTGGTTACCAGAGGGAAGGGGGTTAGGGGGTAGTAAAGGGTAAAAAGAGCCAAATATATGATGACAGAAAATGATTTGGTTTGACTAGTGGGCACACAACGCAATATACAGACTATGTGTCATGGAAATGTACACTTGAAACCTATATCATCTTATTAAACAATGTCACTCCCAATAAAATTTTTTTTTTCAGAAAGCTGTAAGGACTGGGGATTCTTTTTTATTTTTTCTTTTCAAAGCCGATTTTTTTAATTGATTTTAATTTATTGCATTTACATAGATTCTAGTGTCACCCTGAATGCATCCCCCCCTCCCCCAGGGAGATGTTAAATTTAATTTTTTTTAAATTATCAAATTTTTAAATTTAAAAAATAAAAAAATAGTTGGGAAATTTACCCTTATAAATTATATTAGCCTACCTGTGGTGGCATAGTGGATAAAGCATTGACCTGGAACACGGAGGTTGCCGGTTCAAAACCCCGGGCTCACCAGTCAAGATACATAGGGGAGTTGATGCTTCCTGTTCTTTTCCCCTCCCTCTTCAAAATGAATAAATAAAATCTTAAAAAAATAATTATATTAAGTTGAATAATGTTGATAAAGCAACTTGAAATCTTTGTTAAAGAAGGTCTTTATTAGGAATTCATCCATGACAAAAAAATAAACAAAAATATTTTAGAAATCAGTTTCTAGCTTAGCTAAACCAAAATTAATTTTGTGTCCTGAATGTCTTTTGCTAACATGTATTCTTCAAGGATGTCCTTAAAATGTTCTGAAATTGTGCTTAACAATTACTTGCATGAGTCATTTGTCTTGAAAATTGATCTTCAACTTGGAAAAGCCTTAATGACAAAAAACCTGCACAGAAAGACTTGCAAAGATTTAAGGTTTAATTGGAGGGAGTTTGATCTGAGTGGGAGAAAGGTGCTGAGGAAGGAAACAGAATTGAATGTATGAACAAAGGAGTAGCCAAAAAACACTAAAACAGTGCCTGTCTCAGAATTGGCAGGAAAGGAGTTTCTGAATGAATGTCTCCTGAGAGCTCATGGGGCACAGCAAGGAGGTGATTTCTACTCATTTCCACAGCCCTGCAGGTTTCTTTCTTTGTTCAGTTCAAAGGGCACAACTGACATAAAGGAGATAAAAAGTAAGGCTCTGTAGTAAGCTTTCTTTTTCTTAATTCTTTTTTTGTTTGTTTGTTTTTTGTTTGTTTGTTTTTTGCAAGAGAGAGAGAGGGACAGACAGAAAGAGAGAGAGATGAGAAGCATCAACTCATAGTAGTTACTGCACCTTAGTTGTTCATTGATTGCTTTCTCATATGTGCCTTGATGGGGGGTGGGGGCTCCAGCCAAACCAGTGAGGTTAGGCTCAAGCCAGCAACCTTGGGCTTCAAGCCAGCGAACTTTGGGCTCAAGCCAGGGACCATGGGGTCATGTCTATGATCCCATGCTCAATCCAGCAATCCCACGCTCAAACTGGGTGAGCCCACGCTCAAGCCAGAGACCTTGGGGTTTCAAACCTTGGTCCTCTGCATCCCAAGCCAATGCTTTATCCACTGCACCGCCACATAGACAAGCTCTTTTTCTTAAATTTGTTAAAAATTTATTGATTTTAAAGAGAAGATGGGAGAGAGAGAGAGACATACAAACAGACAGATATATCAATCTGTTTCTGTGTGTGCCCTGACCAGGAGTCAAATTAGCAACCTCTGTTGATCTGGAAAATGCTCTAAGCAGCTGAGCCACACTGCCAGGTCAGTAGGCCCTCTAAATGCAGGCTGTACGAGGGCAAGGCCTTTGTTGGGCCAACTACTCTTCCCCAGCATGATCATCAATTCCTGGCATTCATAAGCAGTCAATCAATATTTGGTGGTTGAATGAATGGTGTATTGTATCTATCTCAGAATCTGAACTCCCTCGTTTGCTAGCAGTGTGATAAAACGATTGTTCCTTCATTTTTCTGAATTAGCTTTCCTTCTTTAATAATAAAATGACTACCTACTCCATAGAACTGTTGTATGTATTAATGATGATAATATATGTAAAGTGTTTAATTTAATCTAGTGCTTGGTACCTAGGAAGCAATCAGTGTAAGTTCTTCTTCTTATTATAATTATTGACATTATTATTAAGGCCTATTAGCTGCCGTTAAATCTGATATTTGGGGAACTACTTCCGTCTTCACTTCCTGCCACCCCAGTTTCCTTTATCTAATGCAAAGTGGAAATATGAAAGGTCCTTGACTTTCATGTATTTTATCCCCACACAACCTTTACTTTCTTACATTACATATAGATGCCTGAAGCTGTTTTTTATTAGAAATTATCTTTCGTGCTGAGCTACTTAGTGATAAGTCTGAGCTAATTCACAATTAGCATGGGGTACAGATTGGCCCACTTCAGGGTCTATTCTCACCCCAGGTGGTTTAGGGCTGAGGTTAAATCTGAGCCCCTTAGGCCCAGCCTGGCTGGCTCAGTGGTAGAGCGTCCGCCTGGCGTGCAGGGGTCCTGGGTTCGATTCCCGGCCAGCGCACACAGGAGAAGCGCCCATCTGCTTCTCCACCCCTCCCCCTCTCCTTCCTCTCTGTCTCTCTCTTCCCCTCCCGCAGCTGAGGCTCCATTGGAGCAAAGATGGTCTGGGCCTCTGCCCCAGGCGCTGGAGTGGCTCTGGTTGCAACAGAGTGACTCCCCGGAGGGGCAGAGCATTGCTCCCTGGTGGGCAGAGCTTCGCCCTCTGGTGGGCGTGCCGGGTGGATTCCAGTCGGGCGCATGCGGGAGTCTGTCTGACTGTCTCTTCCCGTTTCTAGCTTCAGAAAAATACAAAAAAAAAAAAAAAAAAATCTGAGCCCCTTATATTTTTACTGGCCATCTTGAGGGGAGGGCTTCCTGATTCCCTGGATAGCCAGGGACTGGAATGTATTCATTTATCATTTATTCATTCATTCAACAAAACTTCTCTGCTGACTGTGCCTTGGTGTTGGTTATCGTCTGCATATCACAGAATTGCTCTACAGAGCAGGTGTATCTTGGCCTGTTCAGGCTTTCCTTCCACTGCTATTCTCCATGGGCAGGAGCAGATGGAGAGAAGCTTATGAGTGTGACAAAGTACAAGGTGAGATAGGGAGGGAAAGTAGTTATGAGGGTATGGCAGGGGGTGGTGGTAGGGGATCAGTCAGCTCAGACCCCATTAGGCTTATGCCAAGGAAACTGGCAGAGGGAAGGACCCATTTTCTTACCTCTGCACCAGAAACAGCACATGCCATCTTAGAGGTGTGCATCTGGAGGCATCCCAGCTCTCAGCTGCAGCCTCTCTCAAGCCTGGGAAACAACAGGAGTCTGGCTAGTTGTTTTGAGATGTCAGCTGCCTCCCACAACTGGCTTCTGGAAACCTATAAAGTGTTTTTTACCTGCCTATTCCAAGTTGCCTGGGTTCAAAGAGGCAGTTTCATAAGAAACAATTATTAGGAAATTTAGAGTTCTTTGTTTTGTTTTGCTATTTGGGAACAGAAACCTCCCTCTTAGGACAAGCAAAACGTGTTGAGTACCAACTTTGTATCAGGCTTTATATGTCGAGGAACTTTAAAACATTTTTAAAATGCTCACCACAATGTAAGAGGTTGGTATTAGCATCTTTTTTAAAAAAATGAGAAAAGTAACTCTAAAAAAGCTAAATAGTATTCTCAGATTTATATACACAACTAGAAAGACTTAAAGCTGTGACTGAATAAGCCTAATGTGTGAAATATATGTGATGTTAAAGAAAAGGTGAAACGGAGTTTATTCAGGGTGAGTGCTGATGTGTAAAATAGGAGAGGGTGTGGGATATTTATGAAACAATCATATTTAAATATCAGGTGGTAAGAGCCAGTTTCCCCAGCCCTGGGTTCTGAATAGATCTGAACCAAGTTAGTGTGCAAAAGAAGGTGCTAGAAAAGGTCTTGCATTTACATACAAAACAAGACAAAGGAGCTCATAGAGAGAAAGGTGATGGGTGGCTCCTTTTGAAAAAAAAGAATAGCATTTTAAAAGAAGTTCTGACTGTATATGTATTCTTTTATCTATTTACCTATTATCTCTCTCTCTCTCTTTCTATCTACCTACCTATCTATTGAGAAAAACAGAGAAAGAAAAGTGACACTGAATAATAGAGTGTGAACCCAAAGCATCTTCTCACATTCACAGGCATTAACTTCGAGAAAATACCAATGACAGAGATGCCATTTATGGATAAAAGCTATTTATAAGAACAAGAGGCCTCAGAGTGAGATTATTACTCTTGTTAGGTCCCTCTGGGAAGCAAATTATGTGTTTGAAGAGGTATATGCAATTCTTTCAGATCTCTACATTACATTTATTGCAATGATGATAATGATATGCTGCCTTTGGCTTCCAAAGGGGGCTTTCTCAGCTTCAGGAAATGAGCCCTCCTCTGTGCAAGGTGCTGTATATACTGGGACTGTAAGAGACAAAGGCTTAGGTCATATTCTTCTTAGTTTTAAGGAGCTTGCAAGCCAAGGGTGGGTGACATGTTACATATATAGATGTAGATGCAAACTAAGACCCAAGATATATGTGCCAGATAGGCATTTAGTCAGTAAATGCTGTATAGGAATGGGGCATAGGGGTCAGGGGGAGAGGAGTTACAGTTAATCCACCTTCAGTTAGTTACTTGCTTATTATACATTTATTCATTCATGCATTCAATAAATACACACTGTACATCATTATGATTTCCATATGTCAAAATCTTCAAATAAACAATGGGTAAATCAGGATGTCCAATTTAAGTCAAGTGAAATGGAGTTGAAATGATTAATTTTGTTTGCAAAGTTGGAGAGCATCCTTGGATTATCTTATTCTCTGAGACAATCTACCTGGTAACCCAAAACACATGTTTTATTAGCGATTGGGAGAAGTTTTTAGAAATGTTTCTATATTTAATGTTCACTGAATGCTGTTCATAGCTCAATACTAGATTTTGGCCTTATTAGCCCCCTTGTAAGTTAGAGTATGTTTCAAAAATAATTATAGCGTGATAAAATTTTAGAGCTGAGAAAGAACCAATGGATGAGCAATTTTATTATATAGTTTTTTTTACATGATTATTGATCTTCCTTAAGGGTTCTTAATCATAATATTAATATCTTACAAGAACACCATAGCTAGGTACTATTATTATCTCCATTTTACAGATGAGAGAACTTAACCTTGGAGTGGGTAGGTGACTGTAATGGCCCATGGCCACAATAGCAAAGGGCAGAGCTGGGAGCTAGGCTCTTTCTCAGATCCAGACCACTCAAACACTCATGCTCTTTTCTACTGGACTGTGTTACTCCTTTGGAAGATGAGAATCCAACAGTTACTTTTAAAAAATACATACTAGAAACTGTAATGTTAAAAAAAGCAGTTCCTTATGATTGATGTTGCATATGTCTGACCCTCCCTCAGTTTGGCAATATTGGTAATCTCACACAAGTTAGAAGCACTGGTTAGCAATTAGAAATATTTCCTTTTAATTAAAATGTTAAATAACAAATGCCCTTTCAAAATAGATAATCACCTTGATAAGGAACTAGAATTTTATTCCAAGTCTCTCATTTCTAGACCTTAAAGAGTTAGGTCAGTTACTCTGAGGACACATTTGAGAGCCAAGGGGATGGAGTGTGTTGTGACAGTTGACAGAAAAGGGAGTTGAGGAGCTCACTAACCTTAAATAAATAAGCCTATTCAACTAGCCAGGAATCACTTATAGATCCAATTCATATTTGAAGCACACAGGACATCATTTCTTTCTTCCTAAATAGTGAAAAGTAGTATCAATGAAGAGTAAATCTTGATGAATCCTATTAACTTTAGTTTTAAAAATAAAATGAACAAACAAACAAACAAACAATCTCCTGGTATTAAAAAAAAATTCTAACCCTAAGGCATCATTATTATTTAAATATGTGGAAGTTAGCAGCTTGCTGAGATGGGAACACAGAATGCAGAATTAACTAGAGTTCAACAGAGATGAGAAGGACACTGTTTCTATTTATGATGCCCTGGAACCTCCTCCTGTCAGAAAAATAAAAAAAATTACATAATCTTCTGAAAAGGTAAGAAAGGAAAGCAAATAACTCCCACTGGTCTATGTATGTTTGGGTACCAGTCAAGCACTTCTGACCACTACTGTTGACAAGAATTCTTTCTCTTCTTCCCGACTACTCCAGAGTAAAGGTTGTTAATCACTACTCAGTGAATAACAGTTAGTTTGGAAGCTTAGACCCCAAGACAAGGGCAAGTGCTTTCACATCTTGGCACCCCCAGGGCTTAGGAAAGCAAGCCTGGAAAGGGATATGTGCTTAATAAGTGACTACTGGAAAGAATGAATAAATAGCAAAATGTATCCAGAACTATTAAGAACTGTTCAATTCTAAGAAAATGGAGTTTTATATGCATAAAGTTTGGTACTAGTCCCTATGAAGTATCTAGTTGAACTCTGGAAACGAGCACCTCTATGATGTGTAACCCACATGGCATCTTCTATGAGGACAATGAAAGTTCAGAAACAGAGTACAGGAGGAGACAGAACTTGGGATATTGCCTAGGCAATGAGGAGGGTTCAGATGGAGAGGAGGGGCATGAAACCAGGTATGTGAGGAGTGGCGGATGGCGCAGCCCAGCATGCATGGGAATGGAGAAGGGAGGTTCCCAGACCAGGGTCTGTTGGGCAATGTGTGTTGTGCTAGCCTGAAACACAGAAAAAAATGAGGTCCAGGAATTTAGTTTTGATAGAGTAGGAAATCTCTAGAGTCCCCTCCCCCTCTTTCTCCCTGGAAGTTAAGTATAAATATAAATATATCCTCACTAAGAGAGAACAAACATTGCAACTTAATATGTATACGATCTAAATCAAAGGTCTCTTTTAGGTTTTTGAAATGCAAACGGTGGGCTTGCTTTCACATTCACTTATTTATTCAGTCAACAAAAGTTTATGGAGGACCTACTAGAGCTAGAATTTTGTTAGGCATCATGGTGGGTGGTACAAAGATGAATAAAACTTGGTCTGTATCTAGGAGTTTAGGCTCTGTGCTGGAGACAAACGTCCTCACAAGTCCTTACAATAGAAGCTAAGAATGTAAACAGGAACTATAGGGGCTTAGTTCCCGGAGATATTAAGTGAAGGTGGTTTGGAAAAACAGCAAGATTTTTCAGACGAGTTGGTTTTCAAATGTTTAAAACTCTGATGGAATTAATTCCCCCCCCTCCCCTAGCAAGAGCCAAGGTCAAGACCCTAGAAGCACACGGAGTGGGGTATACTGTGGTAAGGCGCAGTAGTCTGATTTGGCTGGAGCGCAGGGTCCCTCAGGGGATTCCATGGGGACATTTAGCTGAGTCTGTGCCCAATGACCGAGGCTAGGATCAGGTAGAAGGAAGCTGAGCTGAGACTTTATCCCGCATCACTATTCTTTGATTTAAGCATCTTTGGGTCCCTTTAAAAAATTCTTCTCTTTCCTAAAAGAGTGCTAGCAGTTGGGGGATGGGGACCATTTCCTAAAGTCAATGCCTAAGTTAAAGGTCTGTGAAGCTATCCACGGGTGATTTAAACCTCGCACCAGAGAACGAAACGTGTAAAGGCGGAGTAGGGGAAACCCACTTAACAACAACCTCTACCCCAAAACGACAGCAGCCTCTAGCGGGACGAGCTGCCTGCCAGATTTGGGAGCGGGACGCCAACCCCCGCCAGAGCTCGGTGCCCCGCACTAGCGGGCAAGGGGGTGAGGAAGAGAGGGAGGGAGGGAGGCAGGGAGGGAGGAAGCGCGAGAGGGAGGGAGGAAGAAAGGGAGGGAGGCGGCGTCATGTGATCCGCTTCCCTGCTCCTTTAAGCGTCCACAGGCGGCGGAGCGGCCACAATCACAGCTCCGGGCATTGGGGGAACCCGAGCCGGCTGCGCCGGGGAAATCCGTGAGGGCGCCTACCGTCTCGGTCCCATCTTCGCCGCGCTCCTGCACCCCTGAAGTTTTGCAGCGCCCAAAAGGAGGCGAGGGAATAGGGATCGTGAGAGGAGAGCGAGCAAAAAGCACACCCTAAAACATTTATTTCCAAAAGAAAAGAAAAAGGGGGGCGCAAAAATGGCTGGGGCAATTATAGAAAACATGAGCACCAAGAAGCTATGCATTGTTGGTGGGATTCTGCTTGTGTTTCAAATCATCGCCTTTCTGGTGGGAGGCTTGATTGGTAAGTGCAAGAGCTCCAAACTTTCCCCCCTTTCTCTCTTTTTGGGCCCCTTCCCTCTTTGCCTCTCCGGCTACTTGTTACAGTATCACTGTCTTGCTTCTATGATCTAATTAGTCCAGCTATTGTGCTTAAGAAAGCAGAGCTCCATGGGGCTCCGTGGGGCACAATCCAGTCTAGTGGCTAAGAGAAAAGGAGGGGAAAAAGTTTTGGCCTAGTTTCAGTATCCACTTGAAAGGAAGGAGGGGGGTGGCGGGGGTGGGAATCTTAAGCATGGCGACGGATCGCGCGAGGAAGCGCTGGGTTACAAAGTTGGTTGCTGCTTCCCCCCAACCCCCGCTTTTTCCCGCGTTCCCCTTTTTCCTCTGAGTTTCCTCCCATTCAGCTCCAGAGGGCAACGTTACCGACTTTATTAGGAATAACAGTAGAGTCGGGGAACTGCGCCCGGCGCAAACCCGGAGCCTTGTTACAGGGTTGTACTCCTGGCATGTGTATAAGCATTTGGTCGTCTTGGCCAGGAGCTGAGAGTTTGTATTTTGGGTCCCGACCTTCGCGCCCTCTGCTTCCTCGCTGCACCCTCTCCCACCCACCACCGCCACCCTCCTCCCCCCTCCGTGGTAGTCAAAAGGTCTGTGCGGAGTGCTGGGAGGCGGGATGGGGAGGAGTGCGGTAGAAGAAAGTCTTTGGCTGGCGCTGCGGGAAGTTGGAGAGGTCGGAGGGGAACAGCGTATCCGAAAGGTGTTGCTTTTGGCCTGCTCTTTCGAATCTGCCCTCCCATACTTCTCAGAGCCCCGAGAGCTGGTGAGTCTGGAGTCCCTGGTACTCCGTTGGTGTCTTGGAAAGCTCCCCCGCCCCCGCTGCAGCCCCGCGCAAGTGACAGCTCCCCGGGCCCCCCGACACTGTGCCCGCCCTAAGGAGACCTCTCCTGGCGCACACTGCCCGGACCTCTCAGAGTCTAAGAGGCTTCCGGATAAAGAAGATAGTCTCGTGGACCTTCCACTCGGAAAATTCCCTTTTATTTTCTCTGTCTCTCCAACTTCATCCATTCTCCCGCCTCTCCAAACACCTACGTCCCCTTCGCCCTCGAGATTTAGGACATCCGCCACAAACTTGACCGCCAACTTTGCAGCGCGGATGGGTAGTTTTCCTTCCATACTTCGCGGATTTGTAAAACTTTGCGGAGTGGAAAGTCCATGGAGGGGCTTTCCCTTTGCAAGAGTCGGCGCGGCACAGACGTCGCAGTCTTCCTAGGAATGAAGAGCTTGGGCACCTCGAGACGTGTGCGTGGCGATTATGTCTCCAGACTTGGGTTTGTTGGGAACAAATTAAAGGGAGTCTGGTTCTGTAAATCACTGTAACATTCAAGCTAATTGTTTAAACAAAGGAGAATGGGTGAAGCTTCACCGAGGAGAGAAATTTCTGCAGATCGTGCCTTTCTCACTGTAGGTACACACAAAGCAGAAAGGGGGCCAGAGTTTTCCAAGCTCATATTTTCAATTTGGGCCAAACAGCTTAATCGTTTTATTCCTGGAACCCTTCCTCCCTCTCCCAAACACACACACACACACACACACACACACACACACACACACACACGGCGCGCGCGCGCACGCACACACATACTCACACACTCCACTTGGGCTTTCTGTTATGAGCTCCTGTTTAGCTACGTGCAATCTCCATGTTTCCTTGTATTGGATTTTTCTAGGCTCTTAATACATTCTCTGCTGGGAGCTGAAGGCAGCCTTCCCTGTGCCCTCACAGTGATTATGCCGCGGTTACAATTACACCTCTTGTCCCCCTTGATGAGCAGTTGCAGTTAGATGCCATTGGATCTTGTGTGATTTCAGAGGCAGACCATAATTAAAATTTCTTGCACCTTGTGCTTTCAGAATTAAATTGGCCTATTATCCCTGTCTGACCTTCATCCTCTTTGAGGTTTTTGTGCAGGCAGTGAACCATTACACATAGTTCCCTGGTGTTTGTTGGTGTATGTTTCTTTTTCTAAAGCTGATCTCCTAGCCTTCAAGAGCCCATCATCCACTGCTCTGTGTTTCTTAGGTCACTTCTGGAATTGGTATAATTTCTGGAATCTTAGTACTGAGGAGATGGTTCAAGGACACTGGGAAGTGGCTGGTGGACATTAAAGTTGCAGTGAGATTGGAACAGTTGTTCATTCAAAAGGGGTTTGTCTGGAGTCAGTGGTGCCAGAGGTTGTTTTTCCCAGAGAACTTGGTTAAGGACCATACTTAGTAATGGTCTCAAAAAGTTAGTGATAGATTCTAACTGTAATTAGACTCTCTTCAATGAATAAAATGCTTTATTTCTAACTTTGGGGGGGGGGGGAGGGATGACGAGTTTTATTTCAGTTTAAAACAATTCATTTCAGGAGAAAGATATGAAAAGTCAGTTTCCATCAGGTATCTCTGGATTAAGGGGTCAGGGCCCTACTACACTGAGCAGAGCCTGCCATCCCACCTGTCTGGAACTGACGGCTTCTGCCACAAGTTCAACTTTTCTAAAAAAAGAAAAGATCTGCCTGACCAGGCGGTGGCGCAGTGGATAGAGCGTCGGACTGGGATGCAGAGGACCCAGGTTCGAGACCCCGAGGTCGCGAGCTTGAGCACAGGCTCATCTGGTTTGAGCAAAAGCCCACCAGCTTGAACCCAACCAAGGTCGCTGGCTCCAGCAAGGGGTTACTCGGTCTGCTGAAGGCCCACGGTCAAGGCACATATGAGAAAGCAATCAATGAACAACTAAGGTGTTGCAACGTGCAATGGAAAACTAATGATTGATGCTTCTCATCTCTCTCTATTCCTGTCTGTCTGTCCCTGTCTATCCCTCTCTCAGACTCACTCCCTGTCTCTGGAAAAAAAAAAAAAAGAAAAAAAAAGAAAAGATCTATGTATAACACTTCTTGGGGGAAACTGTTGTGTAAATTTACTCTTTAGCTCCCCTTCTTCCTCAGCTGTCATTGCTACGTCCCCAGTTCTGGCTGGAAGACTGAAAAGAACGAATTCAGTCCATGTTAAACACTTTGAACAGTGACTTAGCCTGTATCTCATCCATTTAGAGCTGCAATTTTCAACTGGTGTGGTGCAAAAAAAAAAATTAAAAACAGGCAATGCCTGACTATTTAATCAGGGGCACTGACCTCTTATTACCTTTGGTTGTCAAATGGAAAAATGAGAACCAACAAAACAATAGCTGACCAGTGTGACTCAAAATTATACCTATTTTTTTAATCAGATCAGCAAAAATTGTATTTTTTGGTGTGCCACAGAATTTCAGTAGTTTCTGTGTGCCAAGAGTTGGAAAAGGTTGAAAAGACCTGATTTAGAGAATTTTTCTTTTATTTTTTTCCTGTTAAAGAAACCTAGGAGCTTGGGTATTCTACAAGACCCAAACATGAGAACATACATATCAACAAAAGCTAAGTGATATGTTTTTCCACCAAACTGCCCTAAATTGGAAAGCAGATGGAACTAAGCAAAGAATATACCTTGAATGAAGTGGACGAGTAGAGTCAGTAGATGAAGGAACAGTTTGGAGGCTGGAAAGTTGAAATAAAGCTCAGAAACTTCCTCTTCCACTCTCCCCAGTGAGAAGAGAACTAACTCCCCCCTCTCAGATGTTGAAGTCTTTCTAATACTTCAAGGGAGAAAGTGAAATTTTAGCATTGAATTGGCCATAATGTATGTTCCTTTTTGATCACTGTTGTCCCAGATGAAATGTCCTGTGGCAACCAAGGAAGGGGAGGATCTATTCAGATCCTCCTGATTAGATGGCAGAGCTCCTGATTACAAGGGCAAAAGTGCGGCAGACACAGATAAAGAGAACAGAAACAGATACCCCAAACAGCAATGACAAACCATGCACCCCAAAGTGACCAGGCAAATCAGTTAACCAACAGGCTTCACTCTCTTTGTTGGTAGGTTAATGAGTTTAAGGTTTCTTTCAGTTATAAAATGTATGAATTTTTCATTACTTAAGAGAATTTTACGTGATAGACTGGTGCTTGGTTGCCACCTTCTAGAATTGATGGGGAAATTTTAAGCACTAGATAAAAAAGCAAATAGGGATTGGGGTTTGGTTTGCCAGCTTAAACACTCCCCTGCTTCAGTGGCCTTCTTGGAACCAAGCTAGTGTGTGTGTGTGTGTGTGTGTGTGTGTGTGTGTGTGTTATTTGTTTTTCTTGTGCCAGTGTCTGTATACTGGTAGATATTTAATGAGATTTTACAAAAAGGCTCTGGAAAGCAATATCTTAATTTGACATATTTGAAAATTCACTGCTCTATAGAGATGTTCACCTGAAACCTATGTACTTTTTTTTTTTTTTTAAACCAGGATCCTCAGCATTCCAGGTCTATGCTTTATTCACAGCACCACCACAGGTCAGGCAGTCTTTTTTTATTTTTTTAACAGAGACAGAGAGAGGGAGGGGCAGATAGGGACAGACAGACAGGAACGGAGAGAGATGAGAAGAAGCGTCAATCATCAGTTTTTCGTTGCGACACCTCAGTTGTTCATTGATTGCTTTCTCATATGTGTTTTGACCATGGGCCTTCAGCAGATCGAGTAACCCCTTGCTTGAGCCAGTGACCTTGGGTCCAAGCTGGTGAGCTTTTGCTCAAACCAGATGAGCCCATGCTCAAGCTGGCGACCTTGGGGTCTCGAACCTGGGTCCTTTGCATCCCAGTCCAACACTCTATCCACTGCGCCACCGCTTGGTCAGGCAAAACCTATGTACTTTTATTGATCAGTGTCACCCCATTAAATTTAATTTCTAAATAAAGAAATTCTCTGAATTATGCTCTGCTTTTGTAAAAACTGAGCCATTATAAAATCTTGCATCTGATTTTTTTCTTATGTATTGGAAAGGTTTTTTAAGAGGCTAGTTTCTTTTTCTTTTATTTTTTAACAGAGACAGAGAGGGAGTCAGATAGGGACAGACAGACAGGAACGAAGAGAGATGAGAAGCATCAATCATCAGTTTTTCGTTGTGACACCTTAGTTGTTCATTGATTGCTTTCTCATATGTGCCTTGACCGTGGGCCTTCAGCAGGCTGAGTGACCCCTTGCTTGAGCCAACGACCTTGGGTCCAAGCTGGTGAGCTTTGCTCAAACCAGATGAGCCTGTTCTCAAGCTGGCGACCTCAAGGTCTCGAACCTGGGTCCTCCGCATCCCAGTCCGACACTCTATCCACTGCGCCACCGCCTGGTCAGGTTTAAGTGGCTAGTTTCTTCAGTATTTAAAACTCATTTAAAAAATCCAAAGAACCCCCCCGAAAGGAAAATAATTTTTTAAAAAATAGCTTAATCTTCTTTATCCTTCTTAAAAATCAGCCTGCAGAAAATATTTAAAAAATAAATTTCCTTTGATTTAATGTTTGGTGAATGCTGCTCCTGGAGAGGAAGCTGCAGGGTGATGGGGGCGGGGCATGCGCCCTGAAAGGAGAGTGCAGCAACTAAAATCCTAAACCCGAATCCCTGGCCCATTATGTGCAATTTGCTCAGCTTCAAATTAGTCATGTCTGGGGGATATAATGTTTGAAAAAGCAGGTCACTGTTCCCACCTCTGTTCTAAAACTGATAAGATTCTGAATATAAGGACTGAATAAATAGAAAACTATTGCATTGTTTTAAACATACACATAAATGAGAATATTTCAAACTTAAACTACAAATAAGTATTAACAAATTATCAATAGTTGTTTCTTTAGGAAGGCGTGCTCTTCTTTCAGAAGCTCACTATGTAAACATTAATGCTGAGACTGTTATGTGTATGTATGTATGTGTGTGAGAGA
Source organism: Saccopteryx bilineata (assembly GCF_036850765.1). Lineage (NCBI taxonomy): Eukaryota > Metazoa > Chordata > Mammalia > Chiroptera > Emballonuridae > Saccopteryx > Saccopteryx bilineata. Next base: position 233,140,979 of record NC_089492.1, read on the forward strand.
GAGACATACACATACATAATGAGTTTTCTCAATTTTTATATGGACTTATCTACTGCCTTTCAATGGTATATTGGTGGTTTTAATTATAGTTTATTCATGTGAGTTTTATTTCTGTGATTGTCATTTATTTAGAAGTTGCAGGATTTTATTTTTTATTTATTTTATTAAGTGAGAAGCAGGGAGGCAGAAGAAAAAGACTCCCACAATCACCCCAACTGGGATCCACGCAGCAAGCCCCCTACTGGGGGATGCTTTGCCCATACAGGATGTTGTTTTGTCAACTGAGCTACTTTTTTTTTTTAGAGGTGTTTTTCTTTTTTTTTTTTTTTAATAATTTTATTTTTTTAATGGGGTGACATCAATAAATCAGGATACATATATTCAAAGATAACAAGTCCAGGTTATCTTGTCGTTCAATTATGTTGCATACCCATCACCCAAAGTCAGATTGTCCTCTGTCACCTTGTGTTCTTTGTGCCCCTCCCCCTCCCCCTTTCCCTCTCCCATTCCTTCCCCCCTCCCCCCCCCAACCACCACACTCTTATCAATGTCTCTTAGTTTCACTTTTATGTCCCACCTACGTATGGAATAATGCAGTTCCTGGTTTTTTCTGATTTACTTATTTCGCTTTGTATCATGTTATCAAGAACTGAGCTATTTTTAACACCTGAGGCAAGGCCATGGAACCATCCTCAGTTCCTGGGGCCAACTTGCTACCATTTGATCCATGGCTGCAGGATACAAGGAGAGAGAGAGGGAGAGAAGGAAGTGGTCCCTTCTCCTGTGTGCCCTGACTGGGAATCGAACCTGAGACTTTCACATGCCGGGCTGATGCTCTACCGCAGAACCAATCGGCCAGAGCAGAAGTTGCAGGATTTAAAAAAATTAAATACAATTATAGTTATGCAGAATATATAAGAGTTTGCTCCCTGACACATTGGGTTTTAAGGTTGGTGTGGTATTTATTACATTTTAGCATATGTTAATAATGAAATATTTTTGATCCTTCAGTGTTTCAGTATCTAGTGAGAATCTTGAAGAGCATTAATTAATTGGTCTTTTGTAAATGTTAGTTCACATTTTCTGTATTTGATTCTCCTTTTTATTTTGTAAAATTTTAAATTTGATTAAACTATTTCCCTTTTTCCTCTTTATTAACTACTAGAGTATCTAAATGGTTTGTAGGAATACTATGTAACTTCAAAAAAAATTTTATAATTAAAATTACATTATTTGACTAAAAAACTCCCACTAAACTATCTACTCGGTTATTGTAATAGAATCATGCTTATGCTAACAATCTCAAGTCATGCTTTCATCTAATTGTTCAGTACAGCCAGTCTATCTTTCTGTTGGAATTTTTCCTTTTCCCTGTTAAAGGTGAGAAATATTTCCCTGAGCTAATAGTGTGATATAAGGCTTTGTAAGGTTTTCAGGTCCCCTGCCTGGAACCCATATCTAGATTCAAAGCCTTTCCTACCTACCTAGCTGACATTTTGCAATAACTTGGCCTTTATTTAAAAAAAAAAAACCCGTGAAGACTAAAGAAAGATTCTTACCTTATCTTCCTCATAAAGGTGTTTCTATGGAGATTTAGAGTGAGAATGTATGAAGGTCCTTAGCTTAGAGCTCATGTGTGTCACTTGCCTAACTTGCAAAGTAATATTTAGAGCCTACTGTGTTCCCAAAATAATGTTTAGGGCTGCAGTGCTGACTGGGGGTTAGGACAGAGGGGACTTGAAACCTGGGTGATCTAGAGAAGCCAGAGGTAGAGAAAAACCCCTCTAAACACAAGTTCACCAGCAGAAGATTTTCTATGATAAGGTTTTAGCATTAAGGTAATTGTCACTCATTTACTGGGACTTTGAGAACATATGAAATGAGAAGTCCTATTAATTATACCATCAAATAATTATATTAATATTTCATCTTAAAATAAATGTATTAATAAAATAATATAAATAATATTTAACGTGTGTTAAATGTGCACTGTGTATCAGACATTATCTTATATATATAAAATGTACACAAAGACTTGCCAACTGTTTTATCCAGTTTGCACATAAGTAAACTGACATGCAGAAAGTCCTAGTAAAAGTGCGCAAGATTACTTAGCTAGTTAGGGTCAAAGCTGAGATTGTCAGAATTCTCAACTATTAGATGATTCTGCCTCTACTTCCCAAAGTCTTGACTTCAAGGACAGAATACAACTGGTTTGAATATAGAAAGATTTGATGAGTAACAATAGAAAAACAGCTAATCTCTGATTTTAATCTTTGGGTAACAACATATAAAAAGGAAAAGATATCAAGTATTATAATAAAGGAAATGGAGTCCAACTAAACATCGCAAAACAGAGCCCTTGCCAAGGCTAAGGGAGGACACCTTTTAATATGTCTGCATATACCAGTCCAACCAATTTCTTACAAGTTCTAACCAGTCTCCATAATTGTATGACTCATCCACTGCCTGTTCATTAACCTTAATGTGTTTGTGTTGTACTTTAAGGAAGATTACTTGATTTTGTTTTCTCTAGTTAGTGGTTTTAACATTTATATAGTTATGTAAGTCTGGACTTCAAAGGAAGAGGAGAGAAGGAGTCAACTGAGGTTGGAGAGGGTTTTAGAGGGTGTGAATTGGCAGGGATAGTAGAACAATTGAAGGAAGAGCCTCTCACTGAAACCTGAAAATTCTGTTCCCCAAAGGATAATTTGTGCTTATATTCACACCCATGCATAATAATGAGGGCATTTCAAACTAGAGGCTTCTGTGCTAACACCAGGAAGAGGTACATTTTGTTCTTCGGAAAAAATGCTGATGCACTTTCTCTATTGAAAGATTTGTTGTCCTCAGTTTTGACAGAGACTCTTGAGAGATGATGGCAGATGGGGAGACTCAAGACATGAAATGCTCATATCTATTCCGTTTAGGTCTATGTTTTCTCTGAGCTGTTCTTATGGTGATCTAACAGACAAGAGAGTCAGATATGGACAGTTCCCAGGGAAAGTGCCTGGCTGAGATGAGAGTGGAGAAGAGTAGCTTGAAGCATTCACGTTCTCAAATTTGATGAAATGTTTTGCAATTTCCCTTTTCATAATAGGGCTAATCTTAAAAGATTGCTAAAAAACAGACAAGAGAAACTCATTTGTTCTAGAGTACAAAAATACTAAGGTTTTATAGCCTTTTACTACTCTCTCTCCCACCCCCCCATTCCTCTAATTCAATATTGTAGAGCAGCAAAAGCAATAATCAAATTGTCATCCAACTAGCAGCGAAAGATTTGGCTTATTATGATTTGTTGCTGTTTGAGGATTTACTGATTGACTATGGAAAGCATTTATGCATATTGGTTTATTTAATGATCTTAACAACCTAGAGAAATGGATACTTTCTCCAGTTTTCAGATGAACCCAAGGCACATTTAAGGAACTTTTCAGAGGTTACGGGGATAGTAAATAAGAGGGCTGGCGCTCAAGCTCTTGTTCCTTGACTGGATCCTAAGCCATGGTCTTGAGTGTACTGGCACTCTCCTCCCATTGTCCGTTGAATTTCCATGGGAAATGAGGGTGGAGTGGGATGAAACTGACTACACAGACTCGATGGAAGATGAAGACGCTCTCCCCTTTTTCTGCTTCCATCCTTTTCCCAAACCACATGCTTCCATCATTGCACTGGTACTAATCATAGATCGAGTTCATTCCTAAACATATAATCTCAATTTCAAATATATATTAACCTCTTATACTAGCCACTGAAAATGTTGACCAGTGCTTGCAGGCCATACTGGGGGTGGGGAGCTGCACCGTTGAAAACTGTACCCCAGGATACCCCTAAAAAGAAAGAGTGAATGACAGCTGCACTTGAAAACATGTCAACATTACTCACCTCCTCAATGCTGCCTAGAGTTGGCAATAGTTCCTGAAGATAACTGTTGAATACAAGAGGGGGATGTGGGCATGGAAAAGGGAGACAGGAGTAGGATATGGAATTAGGAAAGAAAAACTAGGCCTCTGTAAACATACAGAATCATATCTCTGGGACACATTGTACCTGGATATCCAAAACCTGCTTCCAATGTCACCCACCGTTTATCCCCCAAACTGAAGTTGGTCTGCTATGCCTGTTTAAATCCTGGGCCTTCAAGTACAATATTCTTCTTTCTCTTTGTCTTTCCTACACCATTCTTTTAATATTCCTTAGTAAAGGTGTGTTCTTTCTTGGCTGGCCTTCTTAAACTTCTGGTTAACTCTCTGGACTAATGCAAAGGGTTTATCTACAAAACACATTTCCAAGAAAGCAGAGGTAACTTGAAGAAGAGGCCAAATTATTACATTTGTTTTGGCAAGGCATTACGATTTTTCTTTAGAAAGAAAGTAACAGGTCTGTAAATGATTGGCTCATTTTTCCCCCCCAAGCTTCAGATGAATAAGTCTTAGCTCATGGGAGCTGGTTGGGGGCCAGTTTAGTCCTGGGTGAGCCCATCCCAAAGTGAGAGCCCCTGATATCAAGGCAACATCATGTCATGGGCAGACACTTGGCTCGAACTCTGCAGATGACTTGTCTCAGTGATCTCAGTTAAGCAGTTAAGTCACAAAAGCTACTTGGCTCCCACCCTCAGCCTGATGTGGACAGATTCTTCCTAAGTCCTTGATGATTATTTTGAGGATCTTGAGGACATGACAGCCGTTGGAGTGTCTCATTGGACCAAGCCCACCAGAGATATGATTCTCAGAGGATTAGTCTCTGAAACTATCCAATTCCGCTCTGTCCTTAGATATGAAGGAAACTTAATCATGACACTTTTTATTTTCCATTCTTTTTCTTCCTTGAGTTACTACCACTTTGTCAAACACCTCCAGATTCATGAATCTATTGAGAGTGAAGGAATGAAAATGACCTAAACCATTACTCAATTTGGGTTTCAAAGGACAAAACAGGTCATTCCATCCTGCTTTCTAACATTAATTCACTTGGTGTAAGTGAAGGTTTCATAATAAGCTTTTCCCAAATAGTAGATACTATTGCAAAAAACTAGTAAATAAAAACACAAGTCTAAACCATTCTCCTAAAGGATACACATCTTGTACCTAAGAGAATCCCTCATGTTTTTATTCTCGGTCTATCTGTTATATGCTTTACACATAATTTTGATAGAGCTTAGTTATGCCATTTCTTTCTCTCTCTTTTTTCTTCTTCCTTTTTTTAAGTGAGGAAGAAAAACAGTGAGACAAACTCCCACATGCACCGCAACCAGGCCAACGTTTGAATCAACGGAGCTATCCTCAGCGCCTGAGGCCGACACTTGGACCAACCTAGTCACTGGCTGAGAGAGGGCAATGGAGAGAGAATGGGGAGAGGGAAGGGATGTGAAGCAGATGTTCACTTCTCCTGTGTGCACTGACCGGGGATCAAACCCTGGATGTCTGCACACTGGGCCGATGCTCTACCCACTGAGTCAACCAGCCAGGGCTGGTTACATGATTTTTAAGTCTACAATAGTTGGAACAATTTGCCATAGGAATGTAGGAGTGTGTGGTAGGTATCATGAAGACAAAGGAAGAGAAAGGGAAGATGCCCAGGAGTCTGGGTTCTGTGTGATATGGGCAGGTCATTTCACACCCCAGGAACCCCATTGGCAGCATTGTTACATTATAAACTGATATGATAATTGATTCTACTCTAAAGTGGTTTTATTATTTGCTGTGAATGTAACTTTTTGGGCGACTGTATTCACACACTTTGGTGTTGTTTGGCCTGAATGACAAACGTGGAGCTTGTCACTATTAAAGTGTAAAGATGAAAGAGCTTTGGGGTCCTGGCGGGAGGCTCAGCCTGTTAGAGTGTTGTCCCAAAACCACAAGGTTGAGGGTTTGATCCCCAGTCAGGGCACACATGGGAAGCAACCAATGAGTGCACAACAAAGTAGAACAACAAATGAATGTTTCTCTCTCTCTCCCTTCGTCTCTTAAAATCAATCAATCTTTAAAAATGAGTAAACATTTAAAAAAATGAGGAAAAAAAATGAAAAATCTTTGGAGACCATCTTGTCCTACGCTTTTTAAGGAGGAATCAGAGTCCCAGGAAAGAGAAAGGGCTCCGTTTACAGAATTGGAGGCAGAGTCCATAGAGTGCTTGGACTCAGCACTCTAAACGTGTATCTCCATAGAGTGCTTGGACTCAGCACTCTAAACGTGTATCTCCTTCAGCATGGAAATTATTTGATTTTTGTCTGAACTCAAGAAAATTACCCACTTGTAGTTCTTGCAGCTCTATTAACTTTTCTGTCACTTGAAAATAAATAGTAATAACTTTATTGTCTTCTTCTTCTTGCCTTTTAATATTCTTCTTGCCTACTTAATATTCTTAGAGCAATATAATGATACACAGTGTTAAGCTGTTCTATGTGGATTTTCAAGGATACTACAGAATTAAAACACAAAACTAAATTCCTTCCTTGCTTGTTAAGGGCGTGGTACATTCCCTTCCTCTTGCTTGAGAAAATGTTGTCAATTTAAAACTTAAAAAAAAAAAAACCACCTCATGACTATGATCCTTACTAATTCAATCAAAAACCCACCTTCTTGTTTAATTTTAAGACTTGATCCATCTGAGGCTTCTTGGACCAAAATTCTGTGACTAACTTGTGTGCATTCAGGTGATGTTTATAGCAAGCATAATTCTGAAGTTGCTTAGGGGAATTCGGAGTCTAGGGGAAGTGGCATGCCCTGTATTTTTTGGTCTGATTTACATACAAAAACACACACAAAAAACCCAACACCAACAACAAAATTGCTTATCTTTTCTTTCTTCCATTTCTTCACTCTGAAGATAATTGCAAACAGAAAATTCAAATGACCAAAATAGGACTTAAAATGTTGAGGGCTGCATGCCACTATGACTGACAAGCATAATTTTGTGATTGCAGAGGTGCACGTATCATACTGTAAATTCTTCCTCCTCTACCTTTCTTTTTGTTGAAATTAAGCAGAGTCACAAAGCACTATGCTTTTCAGCATCCTCTGATTTAGCCCTAATATATTTAGACTTTTAGGTATGTGGTTAATATAACTTGCCTTCAGATGACCACAGTCTAAACACTGGATTCTGTACTTAAGTTGAGCCCTCTCTCAAGGCAAGGAAAGACTTTTGGAGGCTCTCTTCCTTGTACTCTGGGTTCCTATATGTCTTGTCTGCTCTTTGGCTGGGTTTTAACTTGCCCGAGAACAGAATGCCTCAAATGTAGAAAAAGCATGTCCCCACATTCCTTTCCTCTCTGTTATGTTGAGCCAGTTCTGGCTTGTGTGAAGTGGGTTCCAACTTTAGCCCCAGCTTGCTATCAGTTTTGGAACTCACCTCTACTTAGAAATTATCAGCTTTTTCAGAATTGTGAGGGGCTTAGCTGTGACAGTCAACTCTGGACCTTATGTATCCTTTTAGTCATCTTTTCTTCTAATTTTACAGAATTTGCTGTTCCATGAGTGAGCCAGTGTAAAGTCCCCAGTCTCATTTTTTGAACATGCCTAAACAGAACAGAGTTTTGCTTTATGTGAACATGGTATTTATGGATAATAGTTGATGAAAGAGAAAGAAACAGGGTAATTTGCCCAATACCTAAACCAGAAGGATACTAAGGTTACCTTTCAATTAGTATTTGTATCCTTTTTTTTATAAACATCAGAAGAATTCCCTAATTCCCTTCCTCCTCTACTGCACTCACCTATTGAAGGAAGCGAGGGAGGGAGGGAGGGAGGGAGGGAGGGAGGAAGGAAGGAAGGAAGGAAGGAAGGAAGGAAGGAAGGAAGGAAGGAAGGAAGGAAGGAAGGAATGAATTTAGGAAAAAGAAAAGGGAAGAGAAGGAGGAAGGAAGGGAGGGAAGAAGGAAGGAAGGAAGGAAGGAAGGAAGGAAGGAAGGAAGGAAGGAAGGAAGGAAGGGGGGAAGGAAGGAAAAAGAAAAGGGAAGAGAAGGAGGAAGGAAGAGAGGGAGGGAAAGTAGGAAGGGAAGGAAGGGAAAAAGGAAAGAAGGAAAGAAGAAAGGAAAGAAAGCGCTGACCAGATAGCTTAATTGGTTACAGCATCATCCTGATGTGCAGAGGTTGCTAGTTCGATCCCTAGTCAGGGCACACATAGGAGCAGATTGCTGTTTCTCTTTCTTTCTCTATCTCTCTCTCTATCTGTCTTTCAAATCAATAAAATAAACATTAAAAAAGAAAGTAAAAAGCCCTGGTGGTTGGCTCAGTGGTAGAGCATCGGGCTGGCATGGAAGTCCTGGGTTTGATTTTCGGCCAGGGCACACAGGAAAAACGCCCATCTGCTTCTCCACCCTTCCTCCTCCTCTTTCTATCTCTTTCTTCCCCTGTGGTAGCCAAAGCTCCATTGGAGCAAAGTTGGAGTATGATGGCTCCATGGCTTCTGCCTCAGGTGCTAGAATGGCACCGGCTACAAAGGAGCAATGGCCCAGATGGGCAGAGCATTGCCCCTTGGTGGGCATGCCAGTTGGATTCTGGTTGGACGCATGCAAAAGTCTATCTCTCTGCCTCCCTGCTTCTCACTTCAGAAAAAAATTTTAAAAAAGAAAAAAGAAATAAAAAATACCCTTTGGGAGAAAGTTGAGGCCATAATAAATATTTCTGGGTTAGGACTTGGATTAGATACTGATACCAGCTCTGTCCATTAACTCTCTGGGCGTCTTACTTTAGAATAATTCTACTGGCTAAGCAGAACTGCTACGGTAATTTTGAGAGTTACCTTTGAGGACTTGGGCTTCTCATAGGATTCCGAGGAAATAGCCATTCTATAAAGCAACATAGTGCTGGCTGAGGTTTTCATTATTGTTTCTGTTCAATGATAAACTTACTGATCCTTTCATCCAAAGCAATCAGATTTCTTTAAAAAAAAGGTTTTCTTCCTTAAAGATTTTATTTATTGATTTTAGAGAGAGGAGAGAGAGAGAGAGAGAGAGAGAGAGAGAGAGAAGAGGGTGAGGAGCAGGAAGCATCAACTCATCATAGCTGCTTCTGGTATGTGCCTTGACCCGGCCAGCCTGGGGTTTCGCACCAGTGACCTTAGCATTCCAGGTGGACGCATTATCTACTGCATCACCACAGGTCAGGCAGCAGTCAGCTTTCTAACCAATCATTTTCTAACATTTAATTTTATGGTGATTGACAGGCACGATCTGGTTTGTTTTTAAACTTGCTTTATAACCTGGATTACCACTTATATACTCTGAACTTCAGTTTCCTAGTCTAACAATTTCTTCTTCACAGGAAAGTTGTTTAAATGAAGGGTTTAAATGAAAGAATGTGAAGTCACCTGAGCATATGTGTCAGATCAGTCAATATATATTAGCCATTTCCCTGAATTAGAAGTAGTCACTAATTAATTTTTTAAAGTTTGGGGTTTAAAAAAAAAATTTCTTTTGCTACCCTATATCTGGCTAGGCCCATGTCAGCTTGCTTCTGCCTCTGAGGTGGATTGCATTACATTAGAAAGCTAGCAACCCTGCTTGATATTCTTCTATTAGGCATCGTCCATGCCAGCCAGCAGTTCAAGAAGCTGTCACTTGTACATTTGGTGAAGTAGAGTGATTAACTTACTTTTTGATCCAGTTTAGTGATAGTTTTCACCAAGATTTAATTTGAATCTTAAATTTCACCTCTTAAATTGCTGGGCCAGTATCTGTGGCTCTTTATAGCATAAGTAAGCCCAGTTAGCAAAACTTTTAAATGGATATTACTCAGTTTGTGGGAGAGATCTTGTCCATCACCCACGCTGCACAGTAAATCCCAGTTGTTTTTCTTTTTTATATCATGAAATTGAAGTCATCATCCATGGGGAAATTTCTCTGTTTCTAGATAATGGTGTAATTGACAAAGACCTTTGAAAGTCAAGATTCAAAGGGAAAAAATAATGACTTCTTTTTTTATAAAGTGTTATTTCTGAAATATTAGCTAAAGTTATAGTGTTCTAATGTAAGAAGTTATAAACAAAAAATAAAGATGAAAACATAACCCTCTCATAAAACTGTAAGCTACATGAGAGCAAGGATGGTCTGATTTGCTCACCTTTATTTCCAGTGGTTCTATAGGGTAGTGCAGCATAGGTGCCTAGTAAAATTTGTTGAAGAAATAGATAAATGCTTTGCACTTTGGACCTATTGCAGAGGTAGCTGAAATGATCTGCCCTAGAGATACATAATATTGTATTCTGGCTATTCTTTTCTAACTTGAATGAGGGGAGGTTTATAATTGTTCATTTGAACTTAAAAGATTGTGTCACCTTCATGGTTTGCAACTTAGATTTATAAAAAAGTATAATTTTTAGAGTTTTAGAAAGAGAACTTTCTAAAGGGACTTTCCCATTATATTGTGGAAATGAAGACCCAGAGAAATCATGGGGAGAAGAGAAGATTAGAATCAAGAAGTTTCCTGACAACTAATGGAGTCTTTCATTACCTATGCCTACTGTTATACTGATTACTATTGTGTCTGATCTACATATTTGGTCTTTAGTTAGCCATAAAGGTGGAGAACTGACTGTGACTGGTTGTCCATACTAGCTGGGAGGAAGGGAACATAGGCTAGTATATGTGTTTGCAGATTTGGATATTCAAATGAGAATGTTGACTGATGTTGGAAACTTTGTGATTTATTGTCTTTAAGAAGTAAATGTGTTTTCTTACCCTGGTGGGTGGCCTCGTGCATAAAGCATTGTCCTGGCATGCAGGGGTCATGGGTTCTATTCCTGGTCAGGGCACATAAGAGAAGCAATCACTGAGAGCACAACTAAGTGGAACAACTAAGTGTAATGGCGAGTTGATACTTCTCTCTGTCTCTCTCTATCTCTGACTCCTTCTCTCTCTCCCTTCCCCTTTCTCTCTTGCTCTCAAATCAATGGAAAAAAATTTTAAAAGTTTGTTTAAGGAAAAAAAAGCCCTCCATATGAGTTATGTTTTAGGTGCTTTTTAAAGACCGTATTGTTTTCTTAATTTTCTCTAAATTTTTGAAGATGGACAACTCATCTTTCAATATGTTCCCTCTAAAAATTTTGTAGATGTATTTACAGTTCTTCATGGAGATCAATAATGTGTTTATGATGCCAGCTTTTATAACTGCCCTTGACAAGAAAGCATAAATCCCCACCCACTTCTGCATTTCATTGTGTTCAGCTTGTGTATCTGGTGGTTGAGGATGAATCCATCCTCACGTTCCTCTGGGTCCCTAAGCAGCACTGAAACATACCACGTGGCCTGTGTACCTCCAGGTAACGAGGAACCTGGGTCTGGTGACTTTCTAGGGGAGCCCGGCGGAGATTCAGGACAGAAATCTAAGCAGATGTAAGCTGAAAGGGCAAGAAGCAAAAGCTAAAGGGACAGTAACACATAATCTGGACAGAGACTTCTCTTAGCCAGACCTTCCAGCTAGAGGTGGGATTGTTGGGGGGAAAGGGGACACAGAGCTGGCACAGTGTAAGGGGAGGGGGAAACGGTGGGATTGAAGAGAAAATAGGGACTTGAAAGGAAGGTGACAGGATTTCTTCCTCAGCAGCATCAACATGTCATCATACACCCTCCCTCTAAAATAATGATTATGTTTTTATATGGTCTCATCCACTGCACTAAAGCCTAGGTAAAAACCCACTGGAAATGGGAGTTTGCTATTCTAAATGTAAGCAAGAGCTTTGGGGTCAGAACAACTGGATACAAATCTTGGCACTACCACTTGTTGGCAATGTGGCCTTTAACAAATTAATCTCGGAGCCTGAGTTTCCTCCACTCTCAAGTGGGTAACATAGTAGTAGCAATGCTCATGACATTGCCATGAAAAGTAAGTATGTTATAGTATGTGAAAAGATGAATTGAGATATTAAGTGCACAGTGCCCGGCAAAAAGTAAAGACTTTGAATAGCCTAGTTACTTTTTTATTATTAGTCTTATTCTTTTAACACAGGAATGAGTTTCTGAAGTTAAATCGCCTGGAGTCCTTTAGGAGGCTGGCCTGTCAGGTTCTGTGGCTGCTCTCAATCTGGCTATACTGGTTCAGAGATGCAGATGGATCTAAAGTCAGGTTTAGATTGCTTATGTTAATTTTTATTCATTAATTTTAGAGAGAGGGGGAAGAGGAGAGACAGAGAAAGATAGAGAGAGAGAAACATTGATCTGTTCTTATATGTGCCCTGATCAAGGATCAAACCATAACCTCTGTGCTTTGGGACAGTGCTCTAAACCAACTGAGCCAGGGAATAGATTGCTTGTGTAAATTTAAAATCTGGTAACTAGTGACATGCATTTTCATCCCTTCCCAAGTTTTATTTATGTTTTTGAACAAGAATAAAATAATGTTAAAGGAATTAAAACCAAATAAAATAGTCCTCCTGAAATTTATCTTTTTAATACAACAAGTCCATAGTTTCTTAGTCTTTCATTTTCTGTGACTGCATAGTTGTGACTTTATATGAAAGAACCGTAACAGCCTAGTTAGCAGAGCTTGGAAGTTTATTGTTTATGCCTCTACCATTGTGTATTTATTTTAGAAATTCAACAGTCAGTTCCTCCTCTCCTCCTTCCAAACTCTTCTCTATACTTTAATCACGATTGCTTGTTGAACCACTGAACCATGGGAAATTCATTTTCAAAATCTGCTTAATTGCTGTGAGACTTTTAATTTGTTCTGGATGATGGTGCTAATGTCTGGGAACCGGGACTGAAGCCCTCCAAAGTTGTTAATTCAATCAGCCGCTGTGCCCTTGCCATGCCAATGAAGGGGAGCATCCCGATCCTTCTCACAAAGAGGCTGGGGCTCTCCTGAACTTCTTGTCACAGATGAATAAGAGGGGCCCCACAGTTAGGGCTAACACTTGGGGCAAATTACTAGGGTGTCAGGCCATATTAGCCAAAGCTCTGGGTTGTGCTTCCCAAAATAATTATGCAGTGGCTTTTGTGTAAGAATTTTTAAAGGCATGGATTTTGTGTACACATTGTTCACACCTGCTAATCTGCAGAATTCTTTAATTACTGAGGTTCTATTGCAGCTCTGTCCATAATCTATAAAATCATAAACATTACCCCCAGAATATTGATATTCCTGTTAACCACTGAAGTTTTCCGTGGTGAGACCGGTGAAAGCTTGCTCTGTCCTCATGATAAATTAGCTTGTTTATTCCTCTTCTGCTTATTTCTATCCTGCTGTTGGTTAGTGTAATGAAGCAGAAATCTATTGTGTATGTTCATTGGGTAGCGATCCTCTGGCACCAAAGGGGGTAATTGAGTAGAAAGGCAGAATGCTGTTGGTGCATGGGAGAAGTTAACACCACATGAGGTCACCAGGCTTCAAGCTTTAATCAATGTGGACACAATGCAATTGAGATTTTGAAAAGGGTTTGTTTATAGTGTGAAAATAAGGGTCAGTAGTTAATTTGAAATGCTGTAGGTGTGTTTTCCTTGAACCAAGAAGGTATAGAGCATGTGTCATGGAGGATTGTAAATATCCTCAAAGGAAGGATGTAATTTGGGTGGGGGTTTAAAAAGAAGGGCATTTAAGAACTTAAATGTACTTATTATTGACCCATCTATGTTGTATTTTAACTTGACCATTCTTCAAAATGAAAGATTGTAGAAGAAACACAATGAAAGTACATAGAAACCAACATAAGTTCAGAGAAGCACAACCCTACCAAGAAACAGCCTTTTTTTGTTTTTTAGAGCATTGATTTCCTCTCAAAAGATAATTGAGGGGCTAGAAACTATTGCTAATAGTAGTACAGTTTGCTAATTCTAAAAGAATTTTCACTCTCTGAAGTTTACATCTAGACATTTTAACTGTTGTGGCTTGAATGAGGTAATATAAAAACCATTAATTCCTCTACTTCTTCATGCCACTGCCCTTTTCAGGCCCCAGTCTGTCTATTCTTAGGAATATTTTTGGCTTCCCCTACCTTTGTTATTTAATTACCTATGTTTCAATAGCTGGAAACACCATAACCAGTATTTGGCCAATTAAAAAAAAAAAAAAGGTGTTTTGTTTTTCTATTGACTGATTTTAGGGGAAAAAAAGGAGAGAAAGAGAAACGTCAATTTTTTTAAATTTTTTTTTCCATTTTTCTTATTCATTTTTTTTTTAGAAAGGAGAGGGAGAGAGAGAGAGGAGAGAGAGACAGAGAGAGGGGGGGGAGGAGCAGAAAGCATCAACTCCCATATGTGCCTTGACCAGGCAAGCCCAGGGTTTTGAACCGACAATCTCAGCATTTCCAGGTCGACGTTTTATCCACTGCGCCACCACAGGTCAGGCGAGAAATGTCAATTTTTTGTTCTACTTATTTATGCATTATTAATTGATTTTTGTAAGTACCCTGACCGAGGATGGAACCTACAATTTTGGTGTATTGGGATAATACTCAACCTAACTGAGCTTCCTGGCCAGGGGTTTGACCAATTAAAAGTAGAGCGGGCCTGTCCTTTTGTTGCAAGGAAACTTGACAGACCAACATCTGGTTTTCAGAATGTCTATAGAAAAAGAACGTGAAGGTTATGGTGGAGCCAAAGGCTTGACATGAACTTTCAAATGCTTTGTTAAGTATTTGTTACATCTAGGTAATGAAGTCATACTTTGATTCCTCACTCTTGGATAGTGCTTTTTTACCCTTCTCCAAAGCACTTTCATGGAAATCACCTCATTCGATATTATGATACCTACAACACTCTAAGAGAAGCCAATTCACTGGGGATATTCACATTTTAAAGTTATGGAAACTGAAATAGAGAATGGCTGTGTTTGTGGTTAGTTTTGTTTGAGAAGATAATTGATTCATTTGAGGTGGGAATTATTCTGAAGATTTGGAGATCAATTGCTCCATGACAGGATGAGGAACAGGAAAAAAAGCCTAGTTTTTAAAAAATATGTAATTATTTACTATAGAAGTCACTGTATGTTAACCAACCATTATTTTTTGAGCTATTTTCTAAGACAAAGAAATGCCATCTGTAGTCCATTTTCTTTACCTTCCCCATGTAGCATTCAGTTACTCCCGTAAATAGTTGCTAAATATGTAAATAATATCTCTTAGAAGGAACAAGTTTTAGCCTGCTGAGATTGGCTAGATGTTTTGATCATATCCTGGGCATAATCTGGGTCTTTAGAACACATGATAAATCTGAAAGAAGGAGCCAGTGAGTGTCTAGAAGATGAGAGTGAAACTAATTTACTAGTGTCAGCTAGTGAATGATGCTGTTATGATACCTCCCAATATCAATTCTTCTGTGGTGTGCTCTCTCCTTTATCTAAGTCATGTCAATAAATATTCATCAAAAGGTCATTCTTGGTGTCTGTATAATAACACTTGGAATGGATGTACCATAATTAAATTACTACCTAAACTCTTAGTTTTGGACATTGATTATACTTCTAGTTTGGAAGCTATATGATAATCATTCTGGGAACTTCTTTATAGTAAAATCTTTTCATACCCTTAATTATTTCTTTGGCAATTTCACTTCTGTGAATTTATCATAGGTCAAAAGACATGCCTATTTTTTAAGACTTTGATAATAATTGCCAACTTTCCTTTCAGGTCAGTGATAACCACCATATACCCTATTAATCAAGTCTTGAAGTATTCAGATCTCACTGCATCTTAACTAGTTCCAAGCATTACTTTTTTTAAAAAAAACAACACATCGATTTGTTGTTCCAGTTATTTATACATACATTTATTGGTTGATTCTTATATATGCCTTAATCAGGGATTGAACCCACAACCTTGTTGTTTCAGGACAACCCTTGCCTTGATCAGGGCAAGCATTACTTTTATAATTTTTTCCAATGTACCAAGAATATCCTTTTCTTTCTTTCTTTCTTTCTTTCTTTCTTTCTTTCTTTCTTTCTTTCTTTCTTTCTTTCTTTCTTTCTTTCTTTCTTTTTTAGACAGACAAAGATTCAGAGAGAGGGACAGATAGGGGTAGACAGATAGGAAGGGAGAGAGATGAGAAGCATCAATTTTTCATTGCAGCTCCTTAGTTGTTCATTAATTGCTTTCTCATATGTGCCTTGACCAGGGGGCTACAGCAGAGTGAGTGACCCATTGCTCAAGCCAGCAACCTTGGGCTCAAGCCAGGGACCTTTGGGCTCAAGCCAGCGACCTTTGGGCTCAAGCCAGCAATCCTGTGCTCAAGCTGGTGAGCCCGCACACAAGCTGGTGAACCCACACTCAAGCCAGATGAACTTGTGCTCAAGCTAACAACCTTGGTGTTTCAAACCTGGGTCCTCTACATCCCTGTCTGATGCTTTATCTATGGCACCACCACCTGGTCAGGCATCCTTTTGTTTTAATTTTCATTTCTTTACTGGTGAGAGCGAACCTGTTTTTCATATGATTACTGGTGATTTATATTTTTTTGTGACTTTCCTGGTTGTTTCCTTCCTTTTGTATACTATTTTCAAATTTGATCATCTCTGTAATACACTTCTTAGAGATCAGGTAAGAGGCATTACTGGGGAGGATGATACAGCCAAAGTCTATTGGTAGAAGGGCCCTTCCCCACTCTCAGTCTGTGTAATTCAGAAGCATCCTCACCTCTGACTTCAGTGATAGGCATGTGACCACACCACAGTGGACATGTGGCTTCAGTTAGTCTAATCAGCATACATTCTGAGGTTTGGGTGGAGGCTACCAGGAAGAGGTGTCCTCTCCTCTTTACTGAACTTGAACCCTGATAATATGAGTCTGGAACTGCTAGAAGCTTTCCGATGAAACTTTAAAATGAAACTAATAAAATAGAAGGGAGAATTCTTCCTTCTATTTTAGTAAGATCTATTGACAAAACCTGATTTCTCAAAATAACCTCTATCTAAATATTGCACTGACTCTGAACAGTTTTCTGCTTCTCCTTACTAAATGATTCATTAATTTTGGTTCAAGCAATTTTGAGCATGTTTTTCATTCTGTTGCAACCCAAAGATATATCCAATCAGGATATCCCCTGACTTACATACTTGCCACTATGTTTTTGGATTAAAGATAGGTTGATAGAGACTACTAGTATATTGTGGAAGGTGTATTTGGAGAATTTGCTTATGTTTGACAGAATAGGTCTTCTGTAACAATTAAAATATAAAATCAGCTATGGAGGCTGACCTCGGTTAGGCACAGTTCTTCCAACTGGAGCAGTGGTTGAAATGGAGTGTGTGTTTATTGTACCACTGTTGGAGCACCTAGTGGCTGGTGAAATTCATTAGTGACAATTCCTGGAACGAGTCCAGGCTGCTGGCTTTGAAACAAAGCTTACTCAGACATGTACTCCTGCTGAGCTGGATCTCTATGTGAAATAGATGGCAACAGGATATCCAGCATCTAAAATGAAATTCTTGAAGGCACAAAAGAAGCTTTAATGACTACCTAAGCAGAGCAGTATTTCTGGGGATGGTTGGAAAACTTAGTAGATGTTGCGATGGCTTGAGATTTCTTTGGGACATCCAGGAGTCTGTGAGGCAGAATGAAGAATGAGCCAGTACACATTACTACCGTTCCTGAACTGGGTTAGTCATGGGCTACACAAGGAGTGCACACATGGATCTCGCCTTTGCGCAACTTAAATTTGACTGGCGACATAAGGTAAAAAAAAATAAGACAGTTTGTTGTTAAGGTCAAAGTTGGGTGAAATAGTCTAAATGTTCTAAGCAGCTTTTAGATCAGATAAGAAAATTTCTTTTTTGAAGAATTAGCGAGTTTGGCCTGGGCCTTTGAAGTTTGGGGTGGTCGTTTGAAACACAATTTAACGTGCATGATCCAAGAGAAGATTCACCTTATTCAAAGCATTGAATTAAAAATGAGCTTAATAGAAAAAGCCATTAGTGGAGTATCTGGAGATCTGGCTCTAGCCTCTTTAATCTCCTTAGACATATCATTCAATCTCTCTTGCCTCTTCTTACCTTTATTATTTGCTAAGTGGAGATGGTAATGCTTTCTCTTGGCAAATAAAAACAAAGAGTGTATCTTTCTCAAGGCCAAATATGTAGGCATTTTCCACCAATTTCTTTTTTTTTTTTTTTTGTAAAGGTGTTAAAGTAAATCCTCAGAATCTTTAGGTTACCTATAGCTTAGAAATTTTTTATATGGTGATTAAGGTACGGTTTAGACTTTGCTAAATTCTGAGGAAGATAAAGAGGCACAGGACATGATAATCTGCCCAGCTGTGGTGTTATGGAAGGAAGGCATCGGATCTGAAATTAATGAATTGAGATCTCAGGGCATCTATCACATGCCAGTTATGAGCCCTGGTTTGCTTTTAATATCTCTTCAATAAGCTACCATAGATCTGTAGGCTTAAATAAGATGTTGCGTATGAGGGCTCTTACCTTCTGTAATGCATCAAAGACAAGTAAGGTGGCACTGTTTTAACTGAGTAGATAGGCAGGATATATATAAGACTATCTTTAATAAAACAGAGCATCATATGATAAAATATTAGGTAATATTAATTGAGAATTTACTGTATCAAGCAATGTGCTAAGTGTTTTTATATGCCTTAACACAACCCATATGGTGGTTGAGTTAGAGCTAGAATCTTTGTCTCACTTGTTTTCATATTTAAAGATCTTGAGAAACTTAAGTTTCCTTAAACCAGTGATTTGGACTTCCTTAACTTGTTCATTAAAAAAAAAAAACCCTCTGTTCTAAAAGCTGTGGAGTTTTGGGGACAAAACCTGAAGGTGTCAGTAAATTGACCAGAAGGTTCATAAATACCCGTAAGGATGAGCACTGTGTTAGACATCGTGGGCAACCTCCATTCAGCCTAGGGCCTCTGTCTGTACTTCCCTTGCGAACCCTTTTGCTGAATGTCCTATCATCCTTTGTCAAGACGAGGTCCTGTTCATCCTGTCTGCTTTCATGACATAAATGTTTTAGGAACTCTCCACAGACTGGCTGGATTGTCTCTTTGGGCCATGAACAGATTGTGTGGGTGATGAGACAAGTAGGAAAAGACTCAGCAATCAAAAAAGGGGGGTGGAGAGCTCTTTCTTTGGCTTTCAGAATGGAGCTTGGACACAAAGGGAACTTCGTTAATCATGCCTCCTTTTGTAATCAGAATGATGGAGGCATTTTTTTCAACTACCATTATTTTGTCCTCTGTCTCTTCTGAGTTAAACCAATTGTTAATGACTAATCAAGGGGTTAAAAATTTTCCAGACACAGCCAGGGAGAATCAACTCACTTCACTTGATAAAGGTTAGGTCAATTCTGAGGGAAAACCAAATTTGGTGAGGTACCAGGCTTCCTGTAGACATGGTGCTAGTCTTGTAAGAAATCCTTGTCCAGGATGTACGTGGTGGATTTGTGCTTAGATGATGAAAGTTTAATGCGTATGTGAGAAATGGAGACGAGATAAAAAAAAAAAAAAAAGGCTTAGGTGTTTACAAGATTCAATCACTTTTTAGTTCCAAGTCCCAAAAATAAGCAGTGAATGGAAAACTTCAAGCATCCCAAACCACTGAACAACCTGGGACAACTTATTATTTAATCTTTCTATAGTTGCCTTCTTAGAAATCAAAGGAGGATAATAATCTTTGGTATCCACTTAATGGGTGTTGTGTAAAATAATGAGACTGTTAATGTTTTGAGTGCCCCAGAGATAGGGAAATTTCTCTTAAGTATTATTCATATTTAATGTGGAAAGATGAATAAGGTAACTTTTTTTTTGGAACTCATTACGCTTTTAGCACCTCCTTTTTACAGGGGACATTGTGTGCTTTAGCAGAGGTTGACTCTGTAATAATTTTGTTTTCCAAGACAAGTCCTGCAAGTTTACAATGTGTTTGGTTTTTTAAGAGGAAAGTTCCAGGATAGCCTTCCTCTCTCCGTTTCATGAATCTAGTGGTGAGATGTTTTATAATGAATTGTTGGTTGACAGTAAATCAAAGGTAGTAAAATTAAAGGCAATGCCAGTATTTAGGAGAGGGCTAGTCAACTATTACTCTAGGTATTCCCTAGCTGGATGCTTGTCTATTTTCTTCTAAGAATTACATGGAGTTTTAGCCCTGGCTGGTTGGCTCAGTGGTAGAGCGTCGGCCTGGCGTGCGGAAGTTCTGGGTTCGATTTCTGGCCAGGGCACACAGGAGAAGCGCCCATCTGCTTCTCCACCCCTCCCCCTCTCCTTCCTCTCTGTCTCTCTCTTCCCCTCCCGCAGCCAAGGCTCCACTGGAGCAAGGATGGCCCAGGCACTGGGGATGGCTCCTCGGCCTCTGCCCCAGGCGCTAGAGTGGCTCTGGTCGAGACAGAGCGACGCCCCCTTGTGGTCGTGCCGGGTGGATCCCGGTGGGGTGCATGCGGGAGTCTGTCTGACTGCCTCCCCGTTTCCAGCTTCGGAAAAATACCAAAAAAAAAAAAAAAAAAAAAAGAATTACATGGAGTTTTGAAGTCAAACTAATGATAGGTGGCTGTAAAGCCCAAGAAAGAGGTGTTATAGTGTCTCAGGGTTTCTTTGTCCCTGACTGGGGATCGAACCCACAACCTTAGCATACCAGGACGGTGCTCCAAACAACTGACCCACTTGGCCATGGCAGAGCTCCTTGATTCTTAATTTTTTTTTCTTTTTTTACCTCTGTTGCCCTATCCCTTGGTCATCTGTTCAGAACACAAGGGAATAAATCCCCACAAGGTCCTTCTCTCTTATGTCTGTCTCACCTAAATGGTATTTTCTACCCAGGCAAGATTGGAGTATACCATTCCTATTATGTTGATGAGCTACTGTTGGTAGTCCTTCTTTGCCCAGTGCATACCCTGATGTCCCCCATCATCCATTTGTCTGTTTTCAATAGGAATTTAAAGTTTTTCAATTGTTTAGAAAAATTGTTTTATAAGGGGTCTATAAATTTGTCTGGTCCAACCTCACCCACACTGAGGTCTCCCAACGGAGACGACTCTTTAGCCATCACCTTTTTATCCTAGTAGTGAGTTGCTGTCTAGACAGCTTGTTTAATTTTTCAATCCAGTTCAGTTGAAACACTATGATGATTTAAATGTTCTTTCTTATCATTCGGTGGAAAACTGGCTCTATTACCACACTGTAGTTTCCACTTATGAATCCGGAATTTTTCTTTTAAAATAATCTAGTTTGTGTGCTTCCTCATTCTGTTAGATGGTGACCTTTCAAATAATTGAAGATGACTATCGTTTCTCTCTTTTGACTTTCTCTTTTCCAGTGGAAAAGTACCCCTTATCTAGTTTAGACTCCTCACCATACTTGCTGTTCCTATCTGGTGACTGTATTTCCAGTCAGGATTAAGTTTACTTCTGCTACCATGGCAACTAGCTACAGCTTGTTGTTTCTACAGAGAGGAAGCCACCATTTTCCTGTTTTCAGTAGAATGTCCATAATTCAAAAATCAGCTTATTAGTTAGTGAGTGTCGTTAGAGCAAAAGCATCCATGTTGCTGATGGTCAGGTTATTCAGAGAACAGTGAGTTCTAGAACAGTCTATACAGTGTCTCACCATTTTAATTCATATAATTTATGGCAAATGCATTTTCTGTATATTTCTGCATTGATTTTTCTCAGTAGGAGAACTAGTGTGGTCTAAGGGAAAGAGAAATTCTGAGCTCAAATAGATGTAAGTTAAAGCCCCAGTTCAACTACTTGTTGACCTTGGATGAGTTATTTACATTCTCAGAGCCTCATTTTACTCACCCATCTCAATAAGTGTAGATAATATTATCTACCACTCTCTGTTGTGTAAGAATGGATATCAATGCAGTTAAATCCCTTAACCTAATCCCTGGCACATAACAAATATCCAGTAAATGGTGCCTGTTATAATCATTTATAATTTGTAGATGACAGTATGATAAAGCCAGTCCAATATGTAGATAACGTTTAATGGTTATGGATTATTGAGAACTTGGAATCCTTGTAGTTGCAAACTCTGAAAAAGAAGTGTCACATAATGGCTTAGTGGGGTATGATTTTTTTTTTCTAAGGCTGGGTTGTTAGGAAAAAGTAGGGGTTCTCAACTAGGAACAGTTTTACCCTCCAGGAGATAGTTGGCAATGTCTGGAAACATTTGCGATTTTCATTTCTTGCTAGAGGAAGAGGGAAGATGCAGCAGCAACTAGTGGGTAGAAGCCAAGAGCTGCTGCTAAACATCCTATAATGCACTAGGCAGCCCCCACGGCAGCTATCCTGCCCAAA
Source organism: Saccopteryx bilineata (assembly GCF_036850765.1). Classification (NCBI taxonomy): domain Eukaryota; kingdom Metazoa; phylum Chordata; class Mammalia; order Chiroptera; family Emballonuridae; genus Saccopteryx; species Saccopteryx bilineata. The sequence goes on from NC_089492.1 coordinate 233,163,155, forward strand.
ATGTCAGCAGTACCCAGGTTGAGAAACCCTGCAATAGATGGATGGTGGCAGGGCAGCTAGGAGTTCTAAAATGGAGTTGGCAAGTGTAGCTCTCTGATTGTGAGGAGCCCAGGCTTTGAATAAAATACTGAAATAAGATGATGATCTAATGTGGCTGTTGCTCTAACTTTATATAGTCTAGCCTAGCCCCATAATCCTCATGTGCCTTTGTCAATTCTTTCTAATGTCTCAGTGTCACCTGCTAATGAAATAAATCCTGCCAAAAGTTTGTATGAAATTTTTGCACCTGTTATCTTATTTTCGTATATTGGCCTTATTAAAAACATGTTGACCTCTTCCAGCCAAGTCCATTCTCCTAGCTATTCCCTTTCTCTTGATTATGTATTATGAAAACCCAAAGAATCCATCCAGCAATAGTTGAACCCTCACTGGGATGCAAGTGTGGGCATGCAACAAAACAAGTACAACCAGCATTCTCTTTATCTCTAGGGAGGGGGAGGGGGAAGACTAAGGAAGACTCATGTAATTATTTTATAATAATTTATAAGCATAATTGTGAAAAACTATTATCCTATTTCACTGAGGATAAAACAAGGGCTAATTCTTTGTTCCCTCAAGCAACAGTCTGATCAGGGAATCCCTGGGCTATTTCTCAGAAAAAGACATCTTAGATGTTCAAGTTAAAATTTTTATAGAATCATTTCTTCTTATAGGATCTCTTCACTGAAAGACAAGGAAAACCCTTGTCCAAAAATTCAGTCCTTCTAGTACCTTGGGATTAACACACTTTAGGGGGAAGAAGATGGGGCAGAGAGCAGAGATGATGTCGCCATCTCCCACCAGATTATCTCTCTGCATTTACTTGCAGCCTTGTGGTTATCAATATTTAACATTGATCTGACCAGGCACTGGCGCAGTGGATAGAGCATCAGATTGGGATGTGGAGGACCCAGGTTCAAAACCCTGAGGTTGCCAGCTTGAGTACAGGTTCATCTGGTTTGAGCAAGGCTCATCAGCTTGAGCCCAAAGTCACTGGCTTGAGCAAGGGATCATTCAGTCTGATGTAGCCCCCCGGTCAAGGCACATATGAGAAAGCAATCAATGAACAACTAAGGTACCGCAACGGAGAATTGATGCTTCTCATCTCTCTCCTTCCTGTCTGTCTGTCCCTATCTGTCCCTCTCTCTGTCTCTGTCACCAAAAATAAATAAATGAAATAAAAAATTTAACATTGATGAAGGCCTCACTGTGTGCAAGGTGATGTAGTAGGCTCTTTCTATTATTTTATCTTTATAACCAACCTGTGCGATGGGTACCCTTAGTAAAATTTTTCAAAGAAAAAACTGGTATTTTGTGAGGCTATTTAAATTGCCCAACTAAACTGATAGTAAGTGACAGAGCTGGGACTTGAACCCAAGTATTACTGAGTCTAGAGCCCTCACTTTTAATGTTTTGTATTCTGTTCTTGTAGATGTCCAGAGCCACATAAAGAACCCTTCTTATGAAAACTTCACTCTAATAGTTGCTTTCCCTTATGGACTATTTTTCTTTTTGTAGTGGGTAATCAAGGTAAAATTTGAAATATATTTTGAGCCCAGTGGTTTAAACAAAAATCTGAATGAATACAATGAATTGATGCAGGTTATGAATTGATTAGCAAATTTTGTTAATGATCTTTTAGGGCAGTGTGTGACACGACTTCCATTTCTTCTGAATCATAGTAGATAGCTCTGTTGAGCTTATTTCTGTCGTCCTGAAAAATAGAGGTTGGACATGCTCCACATTATTTCATTATATTGGAATGTCTTTGTGTTGTATTGTACTGCGAGTGCATGGGCCATTGGCTGGAAGCTAGAATGGAAGTGGTTTTGGGAGGAGTTTTTTTTCATCCCTAAACATTTTCTTTGTGATTGGATTAGATTCACTTTCCTATAGTGCATATTGTGGAAGAATACTTCATCATGCTGAATGCATCAGTAGGAAGTTTTACAGTTGGCTGTTTTACCTTTACTTTTTGGAACAATTCATTGGTTTCACCAGTTGGTAGATAGAAAACACTCCAGAGCCCATTCTGACCCCTATTGGCAACATAAGAGTAGGATTATTAAGGTCTTTTCCTCTAATAGATGCGAAAATACAAAAAAAAAAAAATGAGGGAGAGAAGGAACTTACATGAACAAGGCTTGGCAGCCTCTATTCTTGGCATAGAAATTGACCCTAATTTAAAGAGATATTTTTAGTCTTAAAAGAATGATTTTAACCATAACTAGAGTATATAACTTCTCTTTAGAGTCATAAAATTTCTAAGTTAGAAATGGCTGACAGTTAAAATATTGCCTTAACAGTTGACAGAACTGGGGCCCAAGATTGGTGGAATCATTTGCCTGGTTGGTGGCATGCCCAGTATTAGAACTTGGCACGCCTGATCCCTGGGATAATTCATTCCACCAAGATTCTTCGCCTCCCAATTTGCAGTCTGATTTGTGGACCAGAATTGAAGCTCCAAATGTCTGAAGAGTGCTCGTAGAAAGTTAATGATGAATAAGGCCCTACCTACACGCTGTCCAGTAGCTCCATCTGCATCAGTGCTTGGGTGTCCGCTGCACTGTTTGCACTCACCAGGTGTTACCAGCGGGAGCACCTTAATTCATACAGGTGTGGGCAGCTCATTATTTTCAACCGGCCAGGTTAACTGGACCATCAGACTTTACTGATCTCGCTGTTCCTTCCTTAGAACTTGCAACAATGGAACTACCTAGAATAAATTAAATTCCTCTTCCAAATCCTAACTATTCACATATTTGAGCTTTTATCTGTAACCTGCTCCCCTCAATGCAAACTGAGCTGTGTAACAAGCTGTATACCTCCAGTTTGTACATATTCTACCTGTAATATGTTCTATCGCTCATTTTCCTTTGATTCCTCTCCTAGCAAAATAACATTATTATACATCTGCTGCTGGTGCAAGGAACTTGGTGATATATTTTTGATTTCTCTTTCTCACATCCCACATAAATCAGTAGGGCTTGCAAATTCTTCTTCTTAAATAACATTTCTCTTCAGTCACAACTGCATCTACTTGTCATCTTTCAGAAGCTCCATGTGTCATCTCGAGACGTATTTTTTAAGAGTTTAAAGTGCAAGTGAGTTTATTCCCGAAGTAATGAGGCAGTGGGCTACTACATAGGCAGAGCAGCTCCATCTCAAGACTTCTGATGCCCCTGCTATATTCCACAGTGCCTGTAACACCAGATGTCTTCCACTGCTTTTCTCTGCTAGTTCTTCCAGAACCTTCCTATGTAACTCACTGAACCAGAAAGAAACACTCATTTAGAACTGCTGGGTAAATAGAACATACATGCAGCAGAAGGTTCCTTTGCCCAGGTTTCTAGGTGAGCCTGTTTTGTAGATTTGATCTCAAAAGTAGGATTTGATGCCTTTAGAAGGGGGTGCTTGCTTTTCTCCCTTGTAGGGCTAGTTTTAAGATATTAATGCGATGGTCACTTTTTTTCCTCTGTGTGTTCTGAAGAATATGGATTTTGTCATAAAGTTTTCAAATATGCAGCCACTGATTATATACATTTAAGGCTAAGAGATGCACATTTCATCTCTTCTTTTATTTCTCTCATGCAGGCCTTGATCCCTTCAGGGCCCTGCTGAAATAGGATAAATAATTGTCAAATCCTATCTTTGAGAACCTCAACTTTCAGGAAATAGGCTAAAGAGTAGTTATCTAAACATGCTTCCATATTTTTATATTAGCTATAAACCCTTGGGGAGAAAATTTTCAAAAATTGCCATGTTTTTGCTTGCCTGTTGTCTGTCTCATACACATTCTTTTGATGTGTAAATTTATTATTTTTTCCCCCTGTGGATTGGTTTGGTAGTGTTCCAGTTTAGGAGAAGTTATTTGGAGCCTCAAATCTAGTATTCATTTTATGTATAGGTTTACACAGATCTGCAAGAACCATCATAATTGAAAATGAGCCTCAATGGGGCACATGTGTAACATTGGGAGGTTGGGATCAAGGAAGGGGGGCCATGGCTTTCTCCCAGACTTTCTGAATGCCAGTCTTAGTTGTACTTTGATGTGGGCAGGCAATGGGTCAAATTCACTGTGGCATTTCTTTGTGGTGATTACTACATGTTTGATAAAAGTAAATAGGTGTCTCTTAAGTAAATAAGTGTTTGATATAAGTTAATTTCCTAACAAGTAAATCAATCATAACTTACTGTGTTTATTATGATATTAAGAACCTCTAATGTATATAGTTCAGCTCAGGTTTGAGGGATTTGCGTGTTCAAATCTTTATGTTTGGTGATATAAGAAGGAATAAGACATGGTCTCTCCTCTCAGGAGCTTATAATTTTCTAGTCTTGTTTGTAAATAAAGTGGAATGCTATAATGAAAGGACAGACTAGGTGATATTGGCATTAGGGGAAGTGAGGATAATTTGTTACTTAAGGGAAACTGGCAAAAACGGGAGACGCTGGTACATTATCTGCATTTAACAAATTAAATGAAGGAAGTAGCACTTAAGCTAGAACCCAGAGCTGATTAAAATATTTAACAATTGCATAATGATCTTAATTTTATTTGTTTTTTAAAAACCCAATAATTTCTAAGAATGTGACTGTTGAAACTCTAGTTTACCCTTAACTTCCAAATGACCTTTACCTCCAGTTCCAGAGAATTTAAAATGATAAGGCCTTACCTTTTCTTTGAAAAAGCAAGAAAGGGGAAGGAATTAACCCTGGCATTTGTGAAATTCCAGATACGTAGTTGTTAATGGACCTTGCTTGACTTTAGCCTCAGCTTGAACTGTCCAACACTAATATTTGTGACCCTTTAGAATGGACTGTATTTTTGTTCCTTTTATCATTTTTATTGTTTTTCTGAAATGGGCCAGAGTATGAAAAATTAATAAACTGCACAAATCTCTTTATTGGGCCGCCATAAGGTCTCCATTCCCTAGTATCCCAAAATGATAGGAGACTTTATCATTTTGGTATCCCTGAGAAAAACTTACTTAGTTCAGGCTCTTATCTATCTGGTTGCTTCCTGGATGTTTCCATAAATGGAGACCTCTCCTTTTCCTGAGTCAGATTGTGCCATTGTTTGCCTCTCTGATTTGTGAGTGAATCTTTCCCATATGTTACTGGGTCCTTACCCTACCTCTACCTTGTGAATTTGGCCTTTACTCTTCCTGCAGGATCTGGCATAGATTCTTCCATGGCAGTTCTATCAGATGTTCCTGAGACAGATGTTTTCTAGTGTTGGGCAGATAAAATATATTATGATAACTTTGTTAAAGATGGCGCTGCCCACCTGGAAGCCAGTCGCCCAGGTGATTGCTTGGGATGGGTGATTATGTTAATATGTGAGGGGGAGGGCTTTCACACCAAAAGTTTTTTTTTTTTTTTTTTAATTTTACTTTCAATTTCTGAAGCTGGAAACTGGGGAGAGACAGACAGACTCCCGCATGCGCCCGACCGGGACCCACCCGGCACGCCCACCAGGGGCGAAGCTCTGCCCACCAGGGGGCGACGCTCTGCCCCTCCGGGGCGTCACTCTGCCATGACCAGAGCCACTCTAGCGCCTGGGGCAGAGGCCAAGGAGCCATCCCCAGCGCCCGGGCCATCCCTGCTCCAATGGAGCCCTGGCTGCGGGAGGGGAAGAGAGAGACAGAGAGGAAGTGGACGCTTCTCCTATGTGCCCCGGCCGGAAATCGAACCCAGGTCCCCTGCACACCAGGCGGACGCTCTACCGCTGAGCCAACCAGCCAGGGCCAACCAAGTTTTTAAAAGGAAGAGAGATCATGTTGTTCTGGAAAAAGAGTGAATATGTTCTAGGAGGAGCCCATGCTGGAGAAGAGGGCAGAGAAAGGCCATGTGGAGGAGAGGAGAGAAGCAGTCAAGATGGCAGAGTGCAGAAGGAGAAGCCAGTTAGTACAGAGTTTGTGCAGAGAGGAGGAGATGGGAACAGAGGTGAATAAGGCTGATGAGCTAGAAACCTTTGATTCTAGGAAACTCGGATAAGTCAGTAGCTTTGTGAGCACTGAATGAGTGGGTTTTGGAGCCCAGTGTGTGTTTTTACTTGCCAGCCGGGTGCAAGCTAGGATTAAAGATGATGGCCCACCAGTTTTTGGCTCCATTGTTTCATTACCGTCTGTCCGAATCCAATGTGAACCTGCATGGGCCAGGCAGCTGTGATGGTGGCCACGGCTACTGGCTTTACATCTAGGTTAAGATCCCAGATGGCCTGCCCGGGATTGGAAGTTATATCCCTAACCCCAGTAATTATCAGAGAGTAGCCATTAGTTGCAAGTGAGTCAGTGCATTTTCAGGAGCCTGTTCTTTCACCGTGTCTTTCTGGCACTCTGCGTCAGTGCCTTGCAGAGAAGCTATCCTGTTGGTGCCCTATGTGTGGAGCCCAGCAGGACTAGGTAGGGCCTTGTCCATGGAGCTTCAGCAGGTTTCTCCTGGCAACCTTCAGTCTTCCTCATTCTTCCTTCTGCTCCATTCACTACCTCTCAGGTGACTGGAGAGAGTGAATAAAGAAATGGGCGAGTGCAAGTGAGAGGCATTGCGGTATATTGGAAGGGGTACTGGATATCAAGTCAGGGGTTTAAGTCTTTGCTCTGCTGCTTACTGGTGGGACGAAAAAACCCATATATATTTTTTAAAGATTTTATTTATTGATGTTAGAGAGAGGAAAAAGAGAAAGAGGGAGAGGGGGCTGGGAGTGGGAAGCATCAACTCATAAGTAGTGGCTTCTCATATGTACCTTCCCTGGGCAAGCACAGGGTTTTGAACCAGTGTCCTCAACATTCCAGGTCGACACTTTATGCACTGTGCCACCACAGGTCAAGTGACCACCCATCTTTTGTATCTGCCATAGAGAGTCATTATAATGACTATCCCTGTTTATTATTTGGATTAGATGAGGCAAGTGGGTGAAACTACTTTGTAAACTGTATATGTAATCAATATAGTATTTGTGTTTATTAGTATTATTGACAATATTGATAAAAGTAGATGTCTGTAATTCATAAATAATAAATGTCTGATAATAAATTATAAATAACAAATGTGTGAAATTTATAGAGTGGAATAAGTACTTTAAAACAAAGCCTCTGACTGTTTCTTCTAGAAAATGTTTGGGGTATTCTTAACTCTAAAATTTTAATGCAAGAGTGTTCCAAGCTTGCTCATAAAATGGAGCCAATTGTCCACCTTTCTGTCACGCCTACCCCCGCAGCTCTTCCAGGGCAGCCTTCGGGGCCTCCACGAGGGCTGAGATTTCCCACACAGAGCTGCTTCGCCCTCCATGCTGGCTTTATGAAAGATCACAGCCAAGGTAGTAAATTATAAGGTGCTGTAATTCACTTTCCATAGGTGGTCCTGGCTGCATTCCACAGCCTTTTGGCTGGAAGGTGGCTGATTTTAAAGCCCTGGCAGAAAGTCAAAAATTCAGCCCCAGACGACTGGTTGGCCGAGCAATGAGCAATAGCATCAACAGATGAGCCATTTGGTTTTCTGTGGAGCTCTTTTGTGTTCAATTCCTGTGCGTTTAATTTTTACTGTTTTGATTATTTCTGGAGTCATGGAGAAACAGTAACTTGCGGGTATTTTTTCAGGGAGAGAGGCTAGAATTAGCGATTTGATGTCCTTGTGTCAAACTTCTTAATTTAGTCTCTCTTTGCTTCTGCATACCAAAGGTGAGGGTCCTTTTTTTTTTTTCATTTGAATTAAGAATTCAGTATTGCTCCCCCAATGAGCATATCTAATAGTTGGCAGATTTTGCATGCTAAGTCTCTGGCTAAGTCCCTTTATGTGTATTTTATTATTTTTTCAAAAAGAGGAAAAAAACTGGCACCAATCTTTTGAGCCGAAAGTAATTTCGTGTTTACCACAGCATTTCAAATACTATGTAAGAGTTTGGCTCAGCGTCCCTAAGTACTCTAATTTTTTTCCCCTCTTGGTTCCAACACTCCTCAATTCTATGGGATCCAAGCCAGACACGTAATGGAAGCCAAGTGGTGCTGCTTGTTTGCTGGGTAGATTCTGACAAATATAGAGTAATTCTTCTTTTCTTCAAAGTTGTTACATCTTTGGCTTCAAAACAATTGAGGTTGCAGGCCAAGCATTTAAAATCCTCATCAGCCTTAGATATAAATATATAACATTTTTCAATATTTTTAAAGTCAGGGTGAATTATACAAGTGTTTGCTACTATTTCTGAAACTGCTGTCCAAATGTCAATGTCATTTTTTTCATAAGTTTATGTTGTGGGGAACGATTTTAAAATAAGTGCCTGACTTTCATGCATATGGTACAAATTATTTTGCATTCAATTCTGCTATTTGGTGTGTTTGTGTGTTTTAGTGGTAGTAGTTTAGAGTAGAGAAGTGTTCTGCTGTGTTTAAAAATTTAGCTTTCCTAGAACAGATGTTAGCATAATTAACTACTTACTGAAAATTGCTGGCTAGAATGAATTACATTTTACTTAGTGCACGCCATTACACACGCTAGGGCAGAGCTAGGATAATTCTGAAACCCACTTCTTTAGATCCTGGCCCTGTAGACTCACTTCTAGTTCTCCAGTAATTGAGATTGAATTGTGAAATAATATTTCACTTAGTAATCTAGTAAGATTTAATTGGTATGGTTGAAATATAGGAAAGTGTTTCTTCAAAGTCATGAATGTCTTGATCATTATAACTTCAGGGCCATTTCAGTAAAGAAATTCACAGACTGAGGTAGTTATTCCCAAAGTAATAAGTCAGTTTTACACAAGTATTTACATTTTCTTTAGCTGAAATTTTTGAAACAGTCATTATAATGAAACATGCTAAAATTTAGATATATGCTGTGATAAATACCAAGAAATCATTTCAGGAACTGACCTAGAGGGAATTAATGGGCTAACGGAGCTGCTGGTTTAGTAAAACCTCACAATTCAACCAGATAATATGATCTGGCTTCATCAGTTGTATAGTGTATCCCACATGGGTCCATTTAACTAGAATTAAAGTAGGAGGTGTTTGAACTTAAGACCAGCAGAATCTGTGAGGGAACTCAATTTAATACATTTAAAAATTAATTTTTAATTTAGCTGAAGATCTTTCTATGTTAAATGAGTATCTGAGGGGAGGCTTCAAATAAAAATTGCAGTTGTATAAATAACAGGAATTCATCTGGTCTCCTTGGTTTCTGCCACCTACCTCCTCTTTCCTTCTTTTCCTCTTTCCTCTCCTTGAGGCCCATAAAAAAATTCTAAGCAAATCCTGGAAGTATCCAAGGGTCTAAATGCCCAATACATTTTATATAAATTCTCATTGAGGCAAGCATAGATATTCAGATGGGCAAAGTTTAGAACCATATTGAGTACAGTAGTCCCCCCTAATCCATGGTTTTGATTACCTACCATGGTCTGAAAATACTACATGGAAAATTCCACAAATAAATTTACAAGTCATAAGTTTTAAACTGTCTGCTGTCTTGAGGACCGTGATGAAATCTTGCATGATCCTGCTTCATCCTGCCCGGGATATGAATCATACTTTATCAAGCATATCCGCAGGTACATGCTACCTGCTTAATAATCATTTAGTAGCCAATCTCAGTGGTCAAATGCACTGTCACAGTGTTTGTGTTCAGTAACCCTTATTTTACTTCATAACGGCCTCAAAGCATAAAAGCAGCTATGCTGGCAGTTTAGGTATGCCAAAGGGAAGCCATAAAGTGCTGTCAGTGAAAAGGTATGTGCATACAGGAAAAAACATGATATTATAGGGTTCTATACTATCCATGGTGTCAGCATCCACTGGCGGTCTTGCACTGTATCGTATCCTCTGTGGATAGGAGAGAAATGCTCTAGATAATATAAATACCATCCATGACCAAGTAGTAGAAGCTTCTTCTACATTACAAAGTGAAAAAAATATTGAGTCACTTAATTCAGGTGAAAGTTGTGGGGGCTTACATTGCCCAACTACTGCTCTTGTTCTCTACTTTTGTAGATATACACATTAATTAGGTAATTCTTAGCCCCCCAAACAATAATTCTATCTTTTAAAATCAGCCTCATTTAAAAAAAATGAAGTCTGATATTCACTTTTTAGGAACCCACAATCTTTTAGGGAACAAAGTAGAGAATAAAATCAATGAAATTATTTAAAAAATAGACTAATAAATTAAGCATTTGTGTTTTTTACAGGTCAAGAGATCATGAAGGCAGTACTTAAGCTGAGACTAGGGTTTATGAATTAAATCTACCTCCCTCTTGAGTTAATAAAAGAAAGTATCTGCCAGCAATGGTCAGAATGATTACTAATGCTGGCCCTGGCCGGTTGGCTCAGTGGTAGAGCTTCGGCCTGGCGTGCAGGAGTCCCAGGTTCGATTCCTGGCCAGGGCACACAGGAGAAGTGCCCATCTGCTTCTCTACCCCTCCCCCTCTCCTTCCTCTCTGTCTCTCTCTTCCCCTCCCACAGCCAAGGCTCCATTGGAGCAAAGTTGGCCTGGGTGCTGAGGATGGCTCCATGGCCTCTACCTCAGGCACTAGAATGGCTCTGGATGCAACAGAGCAATGCCCCAGATGGACAGAGCATCGCCCCCTGGTGGGCATGCCGGGTGGATCCCAGTCGGGTGCATGGGGGAGTCTGTCTGACTGCCTCCCCATTTCCAGCTTCAGAAAAATACAAAAAAAAAAAGAATGATTACTAATGCTTATAAACACGCATTACCCTTTTGCTGGTCTGTTCTCCACACTCCTTCCCCTTGCAGCCAAAGCAGATTAATCTTTAAATATCATTTTTGTTGCAAGCCAGACATTCTTCCTATTATTTAGGTGAAGGCTATTATCTACCGATCTGGACTTCAAAGGCCGTCTGGAGGCCAGGTTGCCAGAATAAGAGGTGGGGCTTCTCTATTCCCTCCCCACCACACTCTCTTGCTTCTCCCATCTTCCAGCAGAGATCATGTCTAGCCTTGTGGAAACCTGCATGGCAAAAATAGTTGTCTCAAAAGAAAAGTCTTCCTCAAATAAAAATTCTTTGTTATTGGCAGATCAGTTTATTATTTCTTTTTCATGTTGCTCTATGGCCTGGAGCAGAGAAGACTGTGAGAAGCCAAGGTGCTCTGATAGGACTGTACCACTGGTTAGAGAAAGCAAAGAGCTGAAACCAAGTTAGAGGTGGTGCTGCATTTCCACCTGTTAAGTGATCTTTTTCAAATTTTTAATACTCAAACACAGACATCTGCAGGATGTACTATGATTTTCTAGGTGTCCTGTGACCCAGCACATGGTCTTCCTCAGAAGCTTCCCTACTTGGCTATCACCCTTTTCCCTCTGGCTAACAAACACCTGCTCTCTTTCAAGGTTAAATCCAAGCCTTCTGCAAGCAGCATCCCCCCACTTCTTGCCCTCTTTCCAACTGATGCATCCTGTAGAAACCTCTGTCAGAGCCAGTTTAAGTCAGGATGTACTTCTCTGCCAACTTCTCAGCTTCCCACATTAGACTGAGCAACTCAGAGCCTAGGACTGTCATTGTCTCTATCTTTAGTTAGCATATTGCTCACATAATAATAACACTCCTAGATAATTGCTAAAAGAATCTTTCTCAATTGAATAAAGCAAAGAAATAAACAGTCTGTGTTGACCTAAATGGAGACCATGTGTCATGTCAACATGTTGTTTTAATTTTAACTTTTCAAGGAGGCAACCAAGTCCTTGCATCTCTGTCCAACTCTAATTACAGGTTCTGGAGGGAGTAGGGGCTAATGATTTGATGTTGACTCAACTTTGAGCATGATAGCGGTAGTAGTTGGCCAGATAGTAATTTGTAAACTGGACAGCTATTTGAGATACCATAACAGGAAGTCAACTGGAGTCAATGAATATTTCTCCAAAAGAAGTACAGGCTTAGTCATTGTTCACTGGCAGTTTTTTCAAGGTTATATTGTAATGATGCATGGAATTTCTTCCTCATTTCTAGAGAATTCATTTTCCCTACCTTTCAAATGACTGACTGTTGCCCTTTACCTGACTGTTGCCCTTTCTCAGGTAATGGCAGGGTAAATTTAGCATTTGTCACAATTACACTTACTCTTTCCTGTAATTATTTGGTTTTTGCCTGTTTTTCCCATTATTTGTAAATTTGACATGATTGGCGTCTATTGGGTTCACTTCAGTTTCTAACAGTGCTTATTAACACATGGTAGGTACTAACGACATATTTGATGATGGATCATTGTCCCACGACACCAAGGTTGTGAGTTCAATCCCCAGTCAGGGCACATGCAAGAATCAATCAAGTAATGCATAAATAAATGGAACAACCAATCGATGCTTTTCTTTCTCCCCCTCTCTAAAATCAATAAATTTTAAAAAAGAACTATTTGGTAGATGGAATATAAACCTTAGTAATGTACTTAATTGAAGGGCCACTAAATTTTCAAAGAGGCTTCAAGTTATGTTGGTGCAGTGTTTTGTACCCTTGCATTAGAAGTCTTATTGATATCATATTATTTTAAAATTAAATGTTGTATAATATCACTTTTTAGAATTCTCATACTATAATAAAGAGTTGGAGGACAAAAGTCATGTGTGCAAATGTAGATGAGAAAAGGGGAGATAAAAGGTCTATATTTGACATAGTAAAGAGAACTGAACTTAAAATGGGCCAGAGTTTTCAATGAAGCAGCTTGTGGTTTTATGACTTATGGGCATACTCTAAATGCCGTCTTAACCTTACCAGAATGTAACCCATCCACAGTACCTGAGCATATTCATTTTGCTCAGATTGCTCAACTAAATTGTACTGATATGGTTATATTATAGCATTTGACCTACTTTTTTTCCCCCCCCAACTAAATGCTACAGATACATAAAGGGGACATTTATAAAGTATGCCGAGGCAGCTGGGTGATATTGCATTACTATCCCAGGAATACTGAGGAGTAGTTATTTTTAGCTTTCACCTGAGCAAACATGACTCAGTTTGTTGACCTCAATCCAGCCAGCCCCTTCTTAAATACACAAAGTCTATGAATCCCTAGAACCACATTGGTTTCTAGGTAATTCTAGGTAAGGCGTCCTTTTCATATACCTGTTAGTTGACTGTCGTGTCTTCAGAGGTTGCAGAAAATTTCAGCTTCTTCCATTTCACCCTGTTCTCTTACAATAATATCCCTCACACCTTTTAGAAAATTTAGGCCAGAAGTAAAACTCTTTTTGATTTTAGATCCTGTTTTCTGATACATTTAGTCACAATTCTGGTTACAACTTAGGCAACCAACTATTAACTATAAGCTTTATTTTTTAGTTGACTTTGATGGCTTTCTACATAAAGGAACACCTGGTATTTCACTTTTAACTGGAGTAGGAAGTTGTCTTGAGCTATAAATACATTACTAGGGAAACATTTACTGTCCATGTTTGGATATCAAAATTTCTGTTTGAATATTAGAATTTATGTTTACTTTCTCCAACAATATAACCATTTTGCCTTTGAGCACTCCTGGAAAAAATGAAGATACTGAATTGTCTTCAAGTTCTTAAGTTATGCAAAGTTTTTTGAGTCTAGAGGATTAGTTTATTCTTGTGAAAGAATATATTTGTGATTCTCTTAGTGTAACTTAAGATTCATTTGAGGTTACTCCAAGTTCATTGCCCAGATCTTTATGAAAATATTAGTATTCCTGGGAGTTTTTTCTTGATGCAGGAAAACACTAGGCTAATGAAAGAATGAAAGTGATCAGGCCGCTGCAGAGGCAGGCGTTCACTGTGTCCATTAAAAATGCAGCCTTTGTGTCCATAAAGTGTTCAGCCTCTCTGTTATTAAGTTTGGAATGTGGTTTTGGAGCTTAGCTGAGGAGCTCAGCTAGTTATTTTTCACTTTGGCCTATGGAGGGAGGGACTTGTTTTTCAAAATGAAAAAAAAAAATGAAAAAAGGTTAGGTTCATTTTGGAAGAATAGAAGTTAAAATGCAGTCACTATTTTTTGCCGCAAATAGTCAGTTTGAGCATGTTAGTCAAAAATAGAATTCATGACTTTTGTCTCCCTGTTTATTTTTCCAACCACATTAAAAAGGATTCGGTTAAATATGCCATTTGGTCTTTTTAATGTCAGTGGGCTATTGAGCTGAGTCAGGATAACCCAAGTTTGATTTTCATTTTTCTAATAATAAGCCAGATGTCTGATTTTAGATGAGTTAGGTGTAAACTGTCTTTGTGATATAAGTTTTGAGTTTTGAATAAAAACTTCCCTGACATGGATTAGGAAGACTCCATGTTCCACTGTTTAGGGTACTACATTAAGGGCTTCCAGCTAGAGTTTAGTAGTGCTACATTTTGGGGACACTTTATTAGGCATTGTCACGACTTTCTGCAAACATAACATTTTACTACGCAAAATTAGGATAAATATTTAGGGATAGGAAAAATATGTATCTGAGCATTAGAAATAGAGAAAAATATTAATATTACACAGTTTTGCCTCCTACATGACTTTCCTCTTGCTTTACAGATTTCTCTAGTTGCTATCTGGTCTCTATTAAATAAAAGATGATTTCTGCTCATAAAAAGTCTGAACGCACAGTACGCCAAATATACGCACAGAATTAAATGTATACAAACCATGCACATAAAACATAATTTATAACGTTTTCCTTTCATTACTGACTTTTAGAGAAAGGTGTTGCTGTTTTTTTAAAGGATTTTCTTTATAAATTTTACAGAGAGCCTGACTGGGCAGTGGTGCAGTGGATAGAGCATCAGACTGGAATGCAGAAAACCCAGGTTCAAGACCCCGAGGTCGCCAGCTTGAGCGAGGTCTCATCTGGTTCCAGCAAAAAGCTCACCAGCTTGAGCCCAAGTTCGCTGGCTCGAGCAAGGGGTTACTCGGTCTGCGGAAGGCCCACGGTCAAGGCACATATGAGAAAGCAATCAATGAACAACTAAGGTGTTGCAATGCACAACGAAAAACTAATGATTGATGCTCTCATCTCTCCATTCCTGTCTGTCTGTCCCTGTCTAGCCCTCTCTCTGTAAAATAAATAAATAAATAAAATAAATAAGTATTTTTTTACAGAGAGAGGAGAGATAGAGGGGGATGGGAACGAGAAGTATCAACTCAGTTGCTTCACTTTAGTTGTTCATTGATTGCTTGTCATATGTGCCCCGACCAGGCAAGCTCAGGGCTTCGAACCGGCAACCTCAGCACAGCAGGTCGACGCTCTATCCACTGCACCACAACAGGCCAGGCGAGAAAGGTTTCTTTATAAATTGATTTGAAATATATTTTATACTGGCAGAACCCACATGAAGAAAACTATGAAAATTTTTGAAGAGATAAAAATGAACTCTAGTTAATAGAGAAGCAATCGCTGTTCTTGCATGGAGAAACGAAACGCTGAGAAAGGATGCTGATTCTGTCCACGGTGATTGACATTGTCAGTGGGGAGGTGAGGTAAAAAGACTGAGTAAGAAAGGACCAAAAAAAAAAAAAGATAGAAACAACTCATGGACACGGACAACAGTATGGTGATTGCTGGGGAGGGGGGAGAGGGAGGAGGGTAAAGGGGAATAAATGGTGGTGGATGAGGACCTGACTTGAAGGGGCATACACACAACACAGATTGGGTACCTGAAAGCTATATAATCACGTTAACCAGTGTCACCCCAATTATATCAATGTGAAAAAAAGATTTAATGTAATTCCAATGAAAATTCCAGCAATAGAATATAAATTTGAAATGGATTGAGGGGAAGGATTTACTCCGTCAGATATTGATACACACCATCAACATATAGAATTCAAAACAATGTTGTGTTGGGCCGTGAATCGACAGTTCAATAGATGAAATAGAGAAGACTTTCCAGAAACATCTGTTGTTACACGTATGATAAAAATGATAACATAAATCAATAATAGAGCCAAGTCAGTGAAAAATAATTTAAATATTAAAAAAATAAAAATAACTAGAAACTTACCTCATTTCTTATATCAAAACGAATTCTAGAAGGATCAACTATTTAGGAATTTTTAAAATGAAATTGCTAAAAAATAACTAGAAGATAATAAAGTTGCCTATTTATTGAATTTGGAGATAAGTTCCTTCTAAGGACAAAAGCATGGAAAAAGCATAAATGAAAAGAGAGATTCTATATAAAATTTGTATCTTCTCTATATTAAAATAGGCCATAAACAAATTTAGACAGCAGATAGAAAAGTTAAGATAAATTACAACAAAACATATTAGGCAAAAAATTATTCTTTTTTATAGACAACTTTTACAAACTAAGGGGTGTGTAGGTAAATTAAATTTGGTATATCATGTAATTATTTTGTGACTGCTAGTTGAAAAACTTTAATTATGTAGAAAATATTTATAATGTAATAGCTAATATTAATTTTATTCCTTTTATGTGCTCAAGTACTATTCTGAGTACTTTTCATGTTAACTTGTTTAACGTACACAATGACTCAAAAAGGCAGGTACTGTTATTATTGCCATTTAAGAGATGATAAAACTATTAATACATAGATGGGTTTAGTAATTCACCCAAAATGTTCCCAGTGTGGATTAGTGGTGACACAACTAGAAATGAGAGAGCCAGGATTTGACATCAGGCGAGTTGGCTCCAGAGCTGGTGTTATTTATTACTGTGCTACTCTGATTCTCTAAGTGAATAAAAAGGAAAAGCTATACAACTATGTTGATATGATTCTTTTTTGTAAAAATGTGTGTTAATGCTGGTATGTATTTTTAAGGTCATACAATTTAATTCATGTATAAATTTTTGTCTAATTATACACTCATAGAAGAGACAAATAGTATTTTGATATTTTTCCAGTGGTGGTTATTTACTTCTAGTGAGATTTTGGGTAAATTTTGTTTCAAACTTTAAAATTTCTGCATTTTTCAGATTTTCTATTATCATATGATTATTTTATAATCACAAAATAGTGTTTTTAATGTCATATAGTTCAAATGTGATGTTCTCTCTTTCTCTCTTGAAATGCATGGATTATATTTTATTATAACTTTGAAGTATCTGTCAGTGTTTGAGTTCCCACCCTGTGATAGGTACCTAAGTAATGACCTGAGTTAACACAGTTCTTTCTCTCAATCAAAAGCAGTACAGTACTGTAAAATTTTTAGAGTTAAGAATCTCAGAAACCAGGTATCTTGTTTCTCAGATGAGGGCCTTGAAGCTGCTATTGATTTAACTGACTTACCCAAGATGAACTGAGAATAAGTTGTTCAAACGGTCTTCAGACCCAAGTCTTCTGACCTCGACATCGTGGTCTTTGAAGCACCAGAGCCCTCCCAAGTTCACAAGCAGGTGGTCACTGAAGCATCAGGGATTTTTGTGACATTTGTTTTGGAGCGAGGAAGTAACTAAACTAATCAGGTTACAAATATATTCTTTCAATAGATATCAGCAATTGAAAACACAATGAGAAGGCTTTGGGGGGATACTTTATGACACCTACGTTGGTCATTGAAGGATCCTCACCCAGATTTGGGAGGTCCCTAGGTATGACTGATTCTAAGTTATAGAAGGCAGTACCAAAAAATGGAGATGACAGTAGTGGAAAGAAGGTTCGCCAGAAGAGAGTACTTCAGTGGATGATTTTTCTAAAACAGTAAAACATTTTCTTTGCAGCTCCAGGGCCCACAACAGCAGTGTCCTACATGTCAGTGAAATGCGTGGATGTTCGTAAAAACCATCACAAGACAAAATGGTTTGTGCCTTGGGGACTCAACCACTGTGACAAAATCCGAGACATTGAGGAAGCAATTCCAAGGGAAATAGAAGCCAACGACATTGTGTTTTCTGTTCATATTCCCCTTCCCTCCATGGAGATGAGTCCTTGGTTCCAATTCATGCTGTTGATCCTGCAGCTGGACATTGCATTCAAGCTGAACAACCAGATCAGTAAGTGCCCTCTCCTCTCTTTCCTCTCCTACCTGGGGGCTTTGCTCTCTTCAGGTTCTTTCGGAACCGGTTCTAATAACACTAAAATGAAATGATAGTAGCTGGCAATTATTGATGGCTTACTACTTATTAGGTACTTTTCTCTACTTGTTTTAACCCATTGCACCTTCCCACCAGTTTCTAGAGGTAGGTCTTCTATTTCATTTTACAATTAGAAAACTTGAGCACCCATGAGGTTACCTAAGTGCAAAGGCTGAGAGTGGATTCAGCCCCAGGCAGCCTGCCTTCAGAGCCCTGACCAAACCACCACGCTTCACTACCTTCTGTGGGGGTGGAGATAAAAAGTATTCCTGTGGCTGGTCTAATCATTAAATTGATATGAGAAATATTAACAAGAGAAAAAAATTAGTATCATGTACTTGAGCCCCAAATATATGAGACTCAAGAGCAAGTTGGATAATTGAAGCTTAATATGCCATCCTGAACTAAGAAATGGGACAGAGACCCAGAGCTCTGAAGGGGAGGAGGGTAATTCGCAGGATGATAGGAAAACAGATGTTTGGTAATTAGAAGCTTGCCCTACCATGCAGTTAAGCCTTTCTGATAAAATTTATCTCTGGTAAAGCTCTCTTTCTGTGCCAGACCCACTATCTAAATTCTTTTAGGTAGTTATGGGAGTAGTAAAAAAAATTTTTTTTGAGTTTGCTAGATTTTGATGGCCTTCAGCTAAAAAGAAGTCACATGACAGAGTGGCATGTTCACCCCTTCAACTCTCTAGTGCCAGGAGGGAGTTCATCTCAGTGGAGTGATTTGAAGATTTCTGAAAGGTCCCATGTTTCAACTGTCATTTTACTGAGCTTTGATTAAAGCCATTTGCCTAAGAGAAAGATCTCTGTCAAAATGGGAATACTCATTGTCAAACAAAACCAGAGTGTGTGTTTGTTTTTTGTAGCTTACCCATTGTGGTTCAAGACTCTGGAGGCATGGGCATATACACATTATGTGAGGAGGAGGTCACTGGGTGATTCCGGGAGCGAGATCCACAAGTGGCACATGGGGCTCGTAGGGGATGAAATAGTAGGATGAGAAGGAAGAAAGCAATTTTTACTGAAGCAGGTTCAGGGGTTAGAGCAAAAAAGTGTTTTGAAGACATTTCTACTTGGGATTTGTCCATGGATTAAAGCACTTTTTCTAATTGTAATTTTCCTCTACCTGCAATAATCTTGCTATACAATCATATTAATTTACTCTGTTTAGAAGTTGAAACAGTGTATGTACCTGATTGACATCTTATCAAACAGATAATGCTGAGATAATTTTCCATATTGCAGACTTTCCCCTCCCCATTCATTTAATCTTTTACCTATTACTTCAAAATATTTTTAAAATTTTTTTTAATGTTTATTTTATTGATTTTCAAGAGGGAGGAAAGGAGAGAGACAGACAGAGATGACAGGAACACTGATCTGCTCCTGCATGTGCCCTGACCAGGGATCAAATCAACAACCTCTGTGCTTCAGCATGATGCTCTAGCCAACCGAGCTATCTGGTCAGGGCTCAAAATACTTTTGAGTGCCCACTACCGCCAGGCAGTGTACTGATTGATGGTTGAACATGCAGTACAAATGAAGATGCTGTCCTTCAAGGGGAAATGACTAGGAAATAACCAATCATCACAGTATGGTGTGCTAGGTGCTGACTAAGGTATACCCAGGAGGCTAAGGAGCATAAAGAAAAGCCTTCAGAACCAGGAAAGGGAAGAAGGCTGCCTTGGCATGTCTGTGTGCATGTGTGCATGTGTGTGTGTGTGTGTGTGTGTGTACAGATGAGCAGTGTTAAACAGTAAAAGCCCTGAAAAGGAGTTGGAGGGTGAGAAAGGGGACAAATAGAAGAGCCTTCCAGATAGAAGAAGAAACAGCTGATAGGAAGGTCCTGATTTGTACAACAGCCCAAAGCATTCAAGTGATATTTTCCTTGTCTCATCCTCTTACAGTTGACTTATTCATTGGTTTTGTGACACAGTCCCAACCCTGTGTTAAGCAATAGGTATTGAGGATACAAGACTGAACAAAAAATGTTCTTGTAAGGGATTAGGGAAGATGGTGGTTGAGAAACGGACACTTAAACCTACCAAAGTGAAATATACATGCTATAATGAGAGGAATATTCAATGTTGTGATACTGTGATTTATAAGAAATAGATATTTGATCATTCAGATGACCAAAATATATTTCTCATATATATTTGGTCTTTGTTCACAGTTCCTGCAACCCTTGGAATTTTCTGAATGATAAAAGCATTGGGAACACCCTTTGTTATATTTGGGCTCTTGTTCTTGGATTTTGAAATTATTTCAGAGTCATAAAGGTGAAATGTGTCTTGTTATGAATAACAAGCCCCTTTCCACAGATACTGAGATTATGTTAATGAAATGACCTTTGGAAAACACCTACAGGTAGGGACAGGTTGCCAAGGAAACCAACCATAAATAGAGGGGTGAAACTTTCAGCCCTCTGCTATTTCTGTGGAGGAGAGGACTGGAGGTTGAAATCAGTCTCTGAAGGCCAGCAATTCAATCAGTTATACCTAGGGGATGAGCCTCTACAAAACCCAGAAGAGGGGAGTATGGAGAGCTTCCAAGTTGGGGAACCAGAACACTTCCATGGGCAGGGCCCCAAGCTCCATGAGGATAGAAGCTCTTTTGTTTGGGACCTTGTTGTATGTATCTCTTAATGTGATTCTTATCTTTTGTAATAAATCTGTAATCTAGTGAGCTTTTCTTGAAAATTAATTGAACACAACAAGGAGTTCATGGGTTATAGTCAGCTGGTAAGAAGCATAGGTGATAACCTGAATTTATGATTGGCATCTGAAGTGGAGGGTAGTTCTTGTGGGACTGAGCCCTCAATCTGTGGAATTGGATGCTCTCTCAAGTAGTGTCAGAAATGAGTTGCATGGTAAGGCACCTTGCTGGTATTTGAGAATTGTTGGATGTGTGGTGAACACCCCCACAGCCACTGCCACACACACATCCTATTGGTAGTAAGGACCTATTACTTACATACCTAAATAACTTTACAGGTAAATTTGTTCCCAGTAAATATTAATGCTAAGCATCAAAAATGCCTATGTTGCCTGACTAGGTGGTAGCGCAGTGGATAGAGAGTCGGATTGGGATGCAGAGGACCCAGGTTTGAAACCCTGAGGTTAGTGGCTTGAGCGCAGGCTCATCCAGTTTGACCACTGACTCAGTTTGAGCGCGAGGTCATTGGGTTGAGTGTGAGATCATAGACATGACCCCATGGTCGCTGACTTGAGCCCATAGGTTTCTGGCTTGAGCCCAAGGTTGCTGGCTTGCTTAAGCAAGGGGTCACTCGGTCTGCTGTAGCCCCCCCTCCTCCCAGTCTGCAAGGCACATATGAGAAAGCAATCAATGAACAACTAAGAAGCTGCAACAAAGAATTGATGCTTCTCATCTCTCTCCCTTCATGTCTGTCCCTCTTTCTGTCACTCTCTGTCTCTGTCACAAAAAAAACCCCCAAAACCCCAAAATGCCTATGTTAGCGATGCTCTTTTTTAAAAAAACTATTTTTATTAAGTTTTTAAATGTATTGTGTTAACACTGATTCAAGTGTCCCACTCAATAAAACACCCTCACCCCCCAACAACGTGCCTCCCATTGTACCCTCTTTGCCTCCCTCCCTCTAACTCCGTCCTCACCTTCCCTCTGGGATTTGCTGTCCTGTTATCTGTATCTCTGTGTTATGTATATATAATTTCACCAATCCCTTCACCTTCTCTGATCCCGTCCCCTCATCCGCCTTGGTGATGATTTGATAAAATATATCTTTATGTAAAGGAAGTTTGAGTGTGTATTCAGACTAAAATATATTTTATCTTCATCTAAGAAAAAAAACTTTACTGAAGATTCTTATCTTTAAAAAATTCTTAAATTTCTTATAACATGAGGTCCTGCACTTAATAAGGACACACTAAAAAAATTACAAGATCCTATCAGAAAAAATTAACAGTTCTATCAGTAAAAGTATAGAATAGCTGAAATCATAGTGCCTCAAGCAAACCAGATTTAAAAAATACTTATTTGAGCAGGGGCAGTGGGTAGGGGCTATTGCCTTTAAATATGAGAAGGTAACCTCTTGAGTTTGTGGGACTATTATTTTCTTATATTTATTCTTTATCCTTGTGTTTATGAACAATGAAGAAGGCATTGATTAAAGAGTGATAGCATGTCTTTGTTCGTTGTTATAGACAAATACATATATATTTTTAATTATAATGATATTTGTAACACTTGATAGGTTTTCCTCTGATCCTTATACATATTTGAAATGCATGAGACTGCTTGTTCACTTTTTAATTTTATTATTGTTTGGATGCCTTTCTGACAACAATAAGTAGGACAGGAGGAAAGAGACTGGGAGTGTGGTGAACAAGATCCTACTATATGTGGATGGATGGCTTTCTATTTATCAGAGTCAGCTGTACCTCTCATGCAAAGAAAAGGCAGGATCAATCTTATTTTTTCTTTAAGCTTTCCTAGGCAGTCTATGCAATGAATTTCCAAATAATGAAGAGATTTCACATATGGATTAAGAAATTTAAGTTGGGATTTCTAATGTGCATATGGTCAGAGTGTTCACCTATCTTTAAAGGGTCTTTTTCTTTTCTTTTTCTTTTTTTTTTTTTCATTTTTCTGAAGCTGGAAACAGGGAGAGACAGTCAGACAGACTCCCACATGCGCCCGACCGGGATCCACCCGGCACGCCCACCAGGGGCGAAGCTCTGCCCACCAGGGGGCGATGCTCTGCCCCTCCGGGGCATCGCCATGTTGCGACCAGAGCCACTCTAGCGCCTGAGGCAGAGGCCACAGAGCCATCCCCAGCGCCCGGGCCATCTTTGCTCCAATGGAGCCTTGGCTGCGGGAGGGGAAGAGAGAGACAGAGAGGAAAGCGCGGCGGAGGGGTGGAAAAGCAAATGGGCGCTTCTCCTGTGTGCCCTGGCCAGGAATCAAACCCGGGTCCTCCGCACGCTAGGCTGATGCTCTACCGCTGAGCCAACCGGCCAGGGCCTCTTTAAAGGGTCTTTGAGCAAATAAAATAAGAACTCTGGTTATTTGAGTTAAATGTTTATTTCTTTTAAGATTTTTAATTTAAGGTGATGCAGATTTTAGCTAAGATTTGGGATCCTGACAAACCCTTAGAAACTAGAGTAGCCTTGACTTATGATTTAAAAGCTGGTCATTGTTTCATTAGTTACGAGATTTATTTAGGCTGATCCTTTGGAAGGAAAATGGTGACACTGAAGGGAAATTTATAGTAATAAAAGTGGTTGAAGAGCCTGACCAGGCGGTGGTGCAGTGGATAGAGCATTGTACTGGGATGTGGAAGACCCAGGTTCGAGACCCCAAGCTCTCCAGCTTGAGTGCGGGCTCATCTGGTTTGAGCAAAAGCTCACCAGCTTGAGCCCAAGGTCGCTGGCTCAAGCAAGGGGTTACTCGGTCTGCTGAAGGCCCGCGGTCAGGGCACATATGAGAAAGCAATCAATGAACAACTAAGGTGTTGCAACGCGCAACGAAAAACTAATGATTGATGCTTCTCATCTCTTCGTTCCTTTCTGCCTATCCCTCTCTCTGACTCTCTCTCTGTCTCTGTTAAAAAAAAAAAAAAAGTGGTTGAAGAATATGTATATTTGATTATTGAGAAAGATGATATTCTATGCATTTACCCCAAAAAGTAACCCACATTTTAAAAAGTAATTTTAAACAGATTCTCTTCTTTTCACAGTTTAAACATAAACATGTTTTTTTACTTACTTTTTTTTTCTGAAGTAAGAAGCGGGGGCAGCGGACAGACTTCTGCATGCACCCCACAAGGATCCACTTGGCATGCCCAACAGGGGGCAATGTGACACCCATCTGGGCCATTGTTCTGCTGCAACCAGAGCCATTCTAACACCTGAGGCAGAGGCCATGGAGCCATCCTCAGTGCCTGGGCCAACTTAGCTCCAATGGAGTCTTGGCTGCAGGAGGGGAAGAGAGAGATAGAGAAGAAGGAGAGGGGGAAGGGTGGAGAAGCAGATGGGTGCTTCTCTCTTGTGTGCCCTGGCCAGGATTCGAACAGGGACTTCCACACACCGGGTGGACGCTCTACCGCTGAGCCAACCGGCCAGGGTCCATAAACATTTTTAACACCTACAATTGTTGTTTAGTGATAAGTATAAAAAGTATTAACCAGTTCAACTTTTAAGTGGTGACAGTTTTAAAATAATAATCTACAAGATCTGGGGAAGGAAGGCCACTTGAAGAGAATCTAGAGACTTAGAGATACCTAAAAACCAGAGTAATTGACATTTCAGTGCCTATCGATTACAAATTCTAAACAGGTCTATCTGGAAATCTATGATTGGGACAGTGATGACTTGTTTTTCTGAACATTTCAAAATCATGGAATTAACCTGTTTGTCAAGGCACAAATGTGGCATTTCTATAGAATCATAAGGGACATAAGGCTTTAGTTTTTACTCCAAAGAGCTAGGACATGGAAGGAGAGTGGGTAGACTGAAAATGTCAGAAAAATGTCAACCTGAAGATTGGTGTCTAGATGTATGGTTAATCATTGGGAAAAATGATTGCTTATCTATGTGATAGGCTTAGATTTTTCTGTAACACCAAATTCTGTATTTGAAAATAAATATCCTCTAGAGTGGGTTTATCTCATTCTTCGTAAAGTGTATTGTCATTCAGTCACTCAATTTATGTATTTATTTGTGAAATATAGGTTTTTGTCAGCTAACATGGTGTCCATTTGTAATGGGATGTCACTCTACTCATTACAACTGCAAGTCACACACTGAACATAGCTCCAGACTCTCCATGGGACTCTTTTTGAGGAACTTAGGTACAGAGATCAATGAAGGAAGTTTTTTGTTGTTGTTTTTGTTTTTTCCTGACATGTCTTAACCTAGCTTTTAAATCTACAGGCTGTTGAAATAAAAGCACTGAGATTCATTGGCAGAAAGACTCAATATGGACTGCTCTGTGTTGAATAGTAGATCTAGGACTTTTCATGGGTCTAAAAATCCCTTAGGCTGAAGGAATAATGGTAAATGATGGGGAAAGCTAGGGTGTGTATTCTGTTCTTAGGTAATGAAGTTGTTGTTTTGCCTTCAGCCCTGTGCTGTACTCTACAGTTGAATGTTAAGTTTTATGTGCCTGTTCTATTATTGTAAATGACTACCTAAAATGATGGAATTACATATTTCTATAACTGATGACTGATTTTTTTCTTAAACTGCAAAAATTTCTGTAAAGCTTATTTCTAGTAAAAAAAAAATACTCAGAATGATACTATTACATAAACAATATTCAAGTTAGATGGCTGAGTGTCCTGAGAGAAGATTGCCTAACTTTTTATGATGTGATTGTGCTCTTCCTTTGTACACCTGTTATGAACTATTAAGCAGACACTACATGAAAACAGTTAGCTTAAAGGAACAATCTGTTAAATAAAAAATAAACCGCCTGACCTGTGGTGGCGCAGTGGATAATGCATCGACCTGGAAATGCTGAGGTCACCGGTTCAAAACCCTGGGCTTGCCTGGTCAAGGCACATATGGGAGTTGATGCTTCCAGCTCCTCCCGCCTTCTCTCTCTCTCTCTCTCCCTCTCTCTCTCCTCTTTAAAAATGAATAAAGAAAAAAAGAAAAAAAAATAAAAATAAAAAATAAACCATCAGTTTATCCAATATCATCAGGGGTGAATTTATAGAAGGGAGAAAGTCATGTAATTCTTCTGTCATATCATTGGCCATCAGCAAGAGTCGTGGTTCTTAATTCCATTTTCAGATGTTTCTTGGGAGGGGTTCCCAAAGAGAGCTGAATGTACACCATAAAACTACAACTGCTGTGATGATTCCATCATAGCATATTGCCATTCATAATATGGTATTCACACAACTGAAATTTCATGCTTAATCAGATAATCCTCTATGACAAAATATGGTGGAGCAACTACTGAGAAAAAGAATTCTACCAGTCCCCTCCCCCCAAACAGACCTTCTTTGATTCACGACCATGTTATAATCTCTGTTTATAAGAAAACTATTTATTTATTTATTTATTTATTTATTTATTTTTATTTAGTGAGAGGAGGGGAGGCAGAGACAGATTCCACATGAGCCCTGACCAGGATCCACGCTGCAAGCCCACTAGGGGGTGATGCTCTGCCCATCTGGGGTCCTTGCTTCATTGCAACCAGAGCATTTTTTAGCACCTGAGGCAGAGACCATAGAGTCATCCTCAGTGCTCAGGGCTAACTTGCTTCAATCGAGCCATGGAACAGCTATGGCACTTTCTCTGATGTGGGCTTGCAGAAGCAAAGAAAACCATTTCTGATTCAATATTTTTCATTTCAGACTGGAGTCACCAAGATTTTCAAAGTTATCTTTTGAATGTCTTTTTTTTGGGGGGGTATTTTTCCAAAGTGTGAAGTGGGGAGAGGCAGATAGACAGACAGATTCCCGCATGCACCCGGCCAGGATCCACCCGGCATCTACCCGGCATGCCCACCATGGGTTGATACTCGGCCCTTCTGGGGTGTTGCTCCACTACAACCGGAGCCATTCTAGTGCTTGAGGTGAAGGCCATGGACCCACCATCCTCAGCACTCGAGTCAATTTTGCTCCAATGGAGCTTTGGCTGCGGGAGAGGAAGAGAGAGATTGAGAGAAAGGAGAGTGGGAAGGGTGGAGAAGCAGATGGGTACTTCTCTTGTGTGCCCTGGCCAGGAATCGAACCCGGGACTTCCACATGTGGGGCTGATGCTCTACCACTGAGCCAACCGGCCAGGGCCCCTTTTGAATTTCTTTACCTACTTCAGTCAGAGTCCATGTGAGAAGAAATAAAAACTTCAAAATTTCTTTCCACTCTCACACTTCTTCCCCTAAAAAAAAAGGATAAGCTCTAATGCTTAAGTTATCCAGGAGACTTGAATGAAACTGGATTTTTAGTGTTGGATAAAGAGATAAGGAGATTGTCAGTATTCAAGGTGGGTTTACATGATTAGTCCCCTTTTTTGAGAAGTCATGCACCCCCTTCAAATAAAGGCTAGGACCTAGAATTTACTAGTGTGAGTCAGTCTTACCTACTGACTTGGAATAGAAAGAAACCAAAATAATGGGAGAAGGCTATACTTGACAATTAACCCAGGATAATGAAGATTAGGGACATCATGTTTTTTCACTCTCATTCATGGACTTATCTTTTTCTTTAAGGGAATATTCAGGCACAACTTTGTAATGAATCATTGCAAACATGTTTATGTTGACAGGAGCATGGGAAACTTCGGCTCTGTTTTATTTCAGTGTGATGATTGGTAAACCCACTATTTGGATTTAAATATAAAGCTGTCTGAATCCCTTTTCTGGGTTATCTTCCTCCAGATTTTTCTTTTTATGAATGTTTAGAGTTTACTATATCCAGTCCCTGTCACCTCCTTCCAATTGTTCATTGGCTTACTGGTCAGTTTAACCTTGGAAAGTATATCATATTGGCTTGGTTCTAGTCTTGAGAAATACTCATCCAGGGTGCTGAATAATTTGCAATCACTGTCACTAAACATTAGCTTTATAATTGCAAATTTTGAGCACTGGAAGCAACGTTAGAGTCCAGTTGTTAAATAATTCTCCACCAGAGTCTCTGGGTAGATTTCAAGGACCAAGTGAGCCTCCTGACATGCTATGTAAAATTTTAGTTATACATACTTAACATGAATTTCTGGAGTAAGAGAATTTGAGAGTTTTGTCAGGTTTTCAAATACAGGTGTGTGACTCTCAAATGTTAAAGACCAGCCCTTGAATTTACCAGACTAAGAGACCTTATAATAGCCAATGGTACTTGCCCACTGGAGCGCAGTGGGCTGGAGACAGCAGGATCTCCTGGTGTGTATCAACCATGGAGGCGGGCAGATGGTGCAGAGCAGTAAGTACAGTATACTGTACAGGTCAGTGAGCTTTCTACCAAACAGTGGCCTCTGATTTTTGGACAGAAGTTGCTCTGGTCTTTCTAAAAATGGTGTATTTTTCTATTTTTTAAAAATCTCACAATCTGTATGTAGTTCAGGCAATGGAGTATAGTCTCGAACCTAGATTAGGAGGTAGGCAGGTCCTGTTTATAGTGCCACAGCTGCAGATCACCCACATGTCTCATTTCCTGCTCTGAGTTTAGAATATAAATGAGGAGATTCTCTCTGCATCCATAATAAGTATATTCTGGTTACTAAAATAAAAGCCTGGTGACATCAATGAGAAATATGAATAGCAAAGCAGCCAGCAGCAGCAGATTCCTGGATGGCACCCCCTCCTCCATATATATAAGGTGCTTTTGTGTTTTTACCTCCTCTTCTAACTTCGAGTTTTCTTATCACAGTTTAAATGCAGTTAGTCATCACATAGCTAATATGAGGTTATTTTATGGGGAAATCATACTTTTATTTGGGGTAACCTAAGAAAATATGAAATAAAATTATTTTTTGAATTAAGCTTTCCAAACAAAAGAAAGTTAGATGGGAGTTGGAAAATCCTTTGTTAAACAAGGCAAAATTCTACCCTCAAAAGCACCAGGGATCCTACACTGGAAAAAACCATTTCTTTCAATATCTATCTACTGTCTTCACAGTGATGCTAGAAGTGGTTCTAGTTACTCTTTGACTTTTGTAAGTTAGTGTTCATTGTAGAGGTAGTAGAAATTATTATTATTATTATTTTGTATTTTTCCGAAGTGAGAAGCAGGGAAGCCAGTCAGACAGACTCCCGCATGTGCCTGACCTGGATCCACCCAGCATCCCCACCAGGGGGCAATGCTCTGCCCATCTGGGCTATTGCTCCGTTACGACCGGAGCCATTCTATCACCTGAAGCGGAGGTCATGGAGCCATCCTCAGCGCCCGGGGCCATCTTTGCTCCAATGGAGCCTTGGCTGCGGGAGGGGAAGAGAGAGACAGAGAGGAAGGAGAGGGGGAGGGGTGGAGAAGCAGATGGGTGCTTCTCCTGTGTGCCCTGGCCGGGAATTGAATCCGAGACATCCACATGCCGGGCCGATGCTCTACCACTGAGCCAACTAGCCAGAGCCTAGAAATTTTTTAAAGAAAGAAGAGGTTCTGGTTTTTAAAATTATTAAGTCTAAGTTTTTTCCTAAAATAATTGTCCAGTGAATCTCTCTCTCCTGCCTTACTGGTTATTCATATTATGACCACTATGGAAAGTGTGGGCCTGACCTAACAAGCAAAATTATGCCTTCCTTAAAAGTAAAGTTTGGGGGAAGATTGGAAATATTTAAATTTAGTATCTTAATAAAAGTTGCTACCACGTACCAGAGTTCTAATAATTGGAGTTGTTTAGCAATAAAAAGGCTATATCTTCGAGTAGTAAGCTACCCGTCACTGGTAGTAATATAGCAGAAGCCATTTGGTGAGGGGTGTCGGGGCTCATAATGATGATGACTACAGTGACAGCTTGCATTTTTTGTACCAGAGATGCTGGTGGTGCTCTTTACTGACAGCCATTTGCTTTGGCCTCATACCATTTTCTTGCAGAACTTGCCTATCTCCCCTTTCTCACAGTGGGCTTCCACGTTGACTGAATGGGCAACTAGCCACATGATTATTCCCCTAGCCTCAGATGATTGGATTAGAATGGGCCTTTGACCCAAGGGGGAATAATCAGATTCTCTCTCTCTTTTTGAAATTGAAGTTCAATATTTCTAGACCTACCTTCATGAGCACTTAAACTGAAAAATCCTGATAACTCTCTGGGCAGCCATCCTTCACCAGATGTAAGGAGAAGCAGAGAAAGTTTATTGAAACCAGATACAAGGAGAAAGGGGAGATGTCCTGAGTTTTTTGAGCTATCTTTATATCCTGCAGTTAATTTCTGCTTAAGCTAGTATGTGCAAAATCCTGTTACTTACAACCAAATCATCTCTGATTAGGACAGTTTTAATTTTATTTCATCTGATCATCTCAATAATTCTCCCTGGCAGAATGAGGAAACTGAGAATGAGAGAGGTCAATTGGTTTGTCCAAAGTCTCCCAGCTGGGAAACAGAGCGTTTATAAGTGAAAGTGATCTTGTGGCTCCGGTTTCTGGCTCCCACCATGAGTCTATCAATAGTGCAGTGTCCTAGCCTGGCCAGGCAGTGGTGCAGTGGATAGAACGTCGGACTGGAATGCAGAGGACCCAGGTTTGAAACCCCAAGGTTGATGGCTTGAGCATGGGCTCACCAACTTGAGCACAGGGTTCCTGGCTTGAGCATGGAATCATAGACATGACCCCATAGTCTCTTGCTTGAGCCCAAAGATTGCTGGCTAGAAGCCCAAGGTCTCTAGCTTGAGTCCAAGGTCACTGGGTTGAGCAAGGGGTCACTCACTGTGCTGTCATCCCCTGGTCAAGGCACATATGAGGAAGCAATCAATGAATAACTAAGGAGCTGCAACGAGGAGTAGATGCTTCTCATCTCTCTCCCTTCCTGTCTATCTGTCCCTATCTGTCCCTCTCTCTGACTCTCTCTCTCTGTCTCTCTTAAAAAAAAAATAGTAAAAATAGTGCTGTGTCCTATTCTGAGTGGGAAATTATACTAGATGACCCCCAAAGTCCCAGCTACTCTAACTCTCTTTTGCAGAGAGTGTGTGACTCAAGATTCTTTGGCTCTATACAAATCTCATGAGTATCCCTTCAGCTTTGTAAATAGGTGACTAAAGGCCCGGGCTGGTTAGCTCAGAGCTAGAGCATCAGCTGGCATGTGGAAGTCCCGGGTTTGATTTCTGGTCGAGGCACGCAGGAGAAGCGACAATTTGTTTCTCCCCTCCTCCCTCTTTCTCTCTCTTTCTCTCTACCCCTTCCACAGCCATGGCTCAAATGGTTCGAGCAAGTTGGCCCTGGGCACTGAGGATGGCTCCATGACCTCATCTCAGGTGCTAAAAATAGTTTGGTTGCTAAGCAACAGAACAGCGGCTCCAAAGGGCAGAGCATTGACCCCTTAGTGGGCTTGCTGGTTAGATCCCAGTTGGGGCGCATGTGGAATTCTGTCTCTCTGCCTCCCTACCTCTCACTTAAAAAAGAAAAAAGTGCCTAAAGAACCCTCCAGTGTGTGGACCATTTTAGAAGACATCTCTCAGTCAGCATGGATGCCCCTTTGTTAGAGAGTAAGCCTAGTGTTGAAATGAGTGAATTTTCTTGCATTTTATTTTGTTACATGTCACCATGTATTCATTTCTAGTCCTTAGGTAGGCAGACAGGGCTGCTGTACTGGAAATGTATTTTTAGTGTGACATTAAAAAATGTATCATAGACACCAACACAGGAAGCAGTTTTTAGGTGAGTCAGTGTATAAATAACCAAAGAGTTTTTATAAAGGGATGGTAGATCTTTTAATTTAACAGTCCAGCTTCTGAACCATCCTTCCCAACTTTCTTTATTCATTCAGTAATCATATAGGGGGCTTCTACCATGTGCTGACATTTTTTTTTTTAATTTAGGATTTAAGATACATAGATAGATAAGTCCTCCTTCATAATACAATTTCAAAAACTGTCATGGCCCCTCTATGTTTACTTTTCTTTATTCTTCAAGACTGAATTTTCAGGGCAGGGACTGTATCTTGTTCATTTTTGTGTTTCCGTACTTAGCACAGCCCCAGACGCAGTGAATACTCAAGATGTAGTCAGAATAATTAGTTATGAGCTCACAGTCTTAGTTCAAAGATAAAGAAATAAAAAAATTTTACCAATGTGTTCAATGCTAAATGCCCAAAGTATTTCATGAACACAGAAAGGGAAATGATTAACTCACTGAGAAGGTACTTTTTAAAGAGTCTTTGTGGGTGGAGTCTTAAAGAGGATGGTGGAATTTGTGACAATCTACTATCTGATGGCAACGAAATAGTCCAAAAGGAGCCTCATTTTGGTATGTCAAGCCAAAGTGTTTGGGCTGAATCCTCAACCTGCCACTTACAAATTATTGTGACCTTTGGTAAGTTTTGGAACTTCCTTGTACTTCATTTTCTTCACCTATAAAAGAGAGATAATAATAGCCCCCCCCCTTATAGGATTGTTTTAAGGATTAAACTAAAAGAATAGTCATGGGGCTTTTATATACTAAGTGCTTGGTACATAATAAATGGTCAATAAAGGTAAGTTATTATTATTCTTGGACATGAGCAGAGAAGAGGAATGTGGGTTCTGGGAGAATGTAGAAGCCCAAAAAGGTAGGTGGCAGGGCTCTCTGTGCAAGACAAGGACCCAGGCAGATGCTGCCACAGGCCTTTTATTACTTCAGGACAGTGGTTCTTAACTTTGGATCAAGGGTCTAAACCTCAGGAGAAAAATGTGCATAGACCCCATTCACACATATTGTATTCATATTAATATTGACACCTGAAAATCATCCACGGAATCCAGAGGTTTGTGAATCTCAGCTCCAACTTTATGTTGTAGGTAGATACAATGAATGCCAAGTATCATGTTGATCAGCACTTTAAAAAAGTGGAGAATATCCTTTTAAAAACAGAAGATGTTATTAACAGAAACTAAAATGTTTGGGAAGAGAGTAATAATACAGAATGCGAGCAGAGGTATAAGGGAGACAACCTCAGAAGTTAAGTGATTTCTCTAAGGTCACCTGGTTTTCAGGTGAGAAAGTCAGGACTAACACCTGTATTTGTCTACCATAAAAAGCTGGAAAAGAAAATGTTATATGCACAGAACAGTAAGCCCATTTATTAGCCTGTAGAAGAATTCTATATTGGAGAGAAAAAAATAAGCTCCTGAAAGACAGGGGTCAGTGTGGTCAGTTACCTTGCTGACCAGGCAAAGAAATTTGGAGCGTGATGCAGGAGAAGAATTGAAAATCACATTATCTAGTGTGGAAACGGAATGTGGAATTCAGGATCTGAGACTCATAGCTTGTCCTTTGAGTTATACAGCAGCTGGAAATTGCATTTCTTTCCGTCTTTTTTTCTTTTTTTTTCCCCATCTGGACTTCTTGCATGGAGGTATTCCCAACAGGAGGGCATCTGTGAACTTTTTAATGGGAGAAGTCATAAAGCTGGGTTAGGGCTGTGTTTGCACAGGGCTGGCTTCGCGGGCATGTAAAAGCTGACTCCCCTTTTGCTTTTCAGCTACAGACACAGCCATCGCTGCCACCACCAGCTGAGTGACTCGGAATTTAGGGGTTGCCAGTAATTGTGGGTTTAAGTCACAGAGGAAAAAGATAAGAGGCTAGCAAGGCTGGTTTTTCTACAATTAAATGTTGCCTCTGGAGCTTCTCTGACGGCAGGAATCCAGGAGGTCAGGAACCACCAGCCATATTATTTTTCTCCCCAGCTGCCTGCTCTCATTTGTATCCCCTCCTCATTCATGGGAACTAAGAAAAGGGGGGGTTGGAAAGAAAAAGCTTGTTCTAGCCTACTTTTCCTTTATGAAACTTGTCAGAAACAAAGCTTGCTCATAAAATAGATGTGATCCCTTCCAGTAGCTGGCTTCTCCTGCGGGTAGCATAGAGATATTATTGGGGGGAGAGGGGAAAAAGTCATTCTTGAAATGCACTGTTGTCCTTTTATAATTATGACTTTTTCTCCCCCACTGCCAAGTACTCTGGTATTTGTTACTGTTTAACTCTTACAGTCCAACTCAAGTTTTCATCCCTTATCACTCCATTATTGTAAGTGCCCTGAGGGCAGGAATTGTTTTCTGTTCTTTGGTTTTACCTTAGTGCTTTAAGTGTAGAAGGCAGTTAAATAGCTGGTGGCAGTTTAGATTTCTACTTTCACCTGAGTGTTAGAACTAGTGGTCTGCAAACTCATTAGTCAACAGAGCCAAATATCAACAGTACAATGATTGAAATTTCTTTTGAGAGCCAAATTTTTTTAAACTTAAACTATATAGGTAGGTACATTGTTATTAACTTAATTGGGATACTCCTAAGCTGGCCTTTGCGCCCGCACGTGGTATTTTGTGGAAGAGCCACACTCAAGGAGCCAAAGAGCCGCATGTGGCTCGCGAGCCGCGGTTTGCCAACCACTGAACTAGAAGGACTTTAATCATCATATGATTCAACCTCAGTATTTAAAGAAAGAATACAATATATAAAGCAATTTACCCAAACTGTTCAGCTAATTAGTAGCTCAGGTCTCCTAACTCATGACATAATGGGAAAGAACTTGACCTTCGGAGTTAGGCAAACCCGAGTTCATATTTTACCTCCCTCCCACACTAGTGGTGTGACTGTGAGCCTGCTTCCTCCTTTTGAGCTTGTAGGTGATCGTTTCTGTCTGGCTGGCATCAGTGTGTGGCTGAAAATGTCTGCACATAGTAGGCACTCAAAAAAGGTGAGGTTTTAAGGATAATTGTTTTATTTATTTTTAAAATACAAGAGCCTCTTTTTAAGAAACTGACATTTTTACGATCTCTTCATTATTAGAAAATGTAGCCCGATTGCTTTTGCTGAGAACTTAGGAGGGAAAGCAGGCTAATAGGGCTCTTAGGTGAATGCATCTTATAATGGACTTAGAAAGAGAATTTGGTCCCACTGATAGGAACAAAAGTGTAACGCCTTTTTTCCTTCTCTCGTCACCCCTCAATGTAAAGGAGTTCAGCAGTGTAGTGGAGTGTCTACCATGCTGAGAAGGACTAGCATAATGGTGGAGAAGAACAAGCCAGCAGGCTCATCTTCAGAAGTGATAGGAACATAAATGACCTCAAGTGATGTGATGATGGAGGAGAAGGCCACTGGCTCAGGGAGGAGCAACCGGGACGATGGTGCCTGGACTTAGCGTTCAGGGGCAAGTTTGTAGAGAGAGAGGCATGGCAAGTCCGACAGAGACAGAGGGGGTGCCAATATTATCTAAGGAAAGGGAGGTCATTTCACGGGAAAGACTGAAGATGTCTGGAGAGAAAGAAGACAAGCGATGGGCTTAGCACTCCTGTTGTGTGGTTGTCTTTTATTGAGGGCAGGGGCAGTGGAGGTATCTTGGGGCTCCACCAAGGGTCATGGTTTTTGATTGTGCTTCCTTCTCACTCTCAAATACACCTGCCTTCTGCATCCTCTTTGTGGTATTATGAATCTATCTATCTTTTGGAAGCCCAGGAGGGAGCCCAAAATTGTTCCATTTGTACCCAGAGTTGGGGTCCTGGGAATGCTCTGGCTGATGGGTCAAGGGGAGGACCCGGTCTGCAAATAGAACCCCAAAAGCCAAGTGCAGTAACCCCACTCCCACCCCATAAGCCATACGAAACAAATAACTCTGTGTGAGTAACACTGGCCTGACTCCAGCAATAACACAGCTGTTGAAACAGCTTAGTCACCAGGGCAATGGAGGTAGTGTGGCGCGGGAATGCTGGGGGGCCGTGCTCTGACATTTAGCTGACTGGCACAGCCCTGAGAGCCTATCCAGACCTGTGGGAGAGCTGCAGAGAGGACCTGCTTCCTGTCCACAAGCATGCCCTTGGTTCTTTTGAAGCCCAACCATAATCCTAGGGATGGCAGACTGAGAAATGGTTCACTCCCTTTTAAACACCTGGTTTCTCCTCCTTAATGATCCATGTTTATTTCCTGAATAACTTTTTTTCTGCCCCAGGCTAAGCAGAGTGTAATTTAGATATGGTGAGGGGGTGGGGGTAGTGCTCATTTATCTTCTCTAGAAATCATAGCTTCTGGGTATCCAGGTGATTGTAAGAAAGAGTTACAAGGGCAAGTCCTGGCCCTTCTGCCTGACCTTGTTTGGATTCCTTTAGCAGCTTCCTGTGCCAAAACTCTTGTCTGGAGGACTCCGGGCAGATCTGGGCAAAATACTTAGCCAGTTTCATTGGGATTTGAGGACAAATAAGCTGCCACAGAGTGACCCTATTCCTCTCTCAGCTCTTTGAAGAAGTGACCTTTGTGTTTTCTCTTTATCCTGGACTTCTTCTGCACTGTTTGTTTTGGAAGTTGTTAAGTTAAATTAGCCATCCCTTTCTCTTCCTAGTTACTGTATGAGAATGCAGCTGTCAGTCTGTGAACTCTGCCATCAGCTATTTTTAGATTCAGTGTGAATGAAGCTCTCTTCTCTAATTGCATTGGGGGGGGGGGAGGTGATAGGGAGGAAAGGCGGGAGGGAGAGATAGCAGATAGTGAGAGAGGTAGATTTTCCTAACCATCAAATCAGCTATTCTATATGCTCGTGCACTGACAGTGTCCTGGGGAAAAGCAGAGAAGCCACCACGTAGCTTCCTCCCTAGGCTGCCGAGATTGTTTTCTCTCCACATTTATGTTGATTGTGGTGAAATAGGAAAGAGCTATTGCAACTTTTGTTTCCCAGTGCTTTAACACTTGCCAGCTTGGATTGTTCTGATTTCTCTAGCTTTGTTAGGAAAAGATTGGTTAATTGTTGAGTGCCAATTCCTGGGAAAACAGACAAGGTGATATGTTCTATGAGATTGAATAACCTTAAACATGCTGAAAACTGTGTTAAGTGCAGTGGGCTTGGTTTCGTCGGGATCTCTCTACCCCATCCCAAATCCCAGTCTGCCTTTCACACAGCTTCCAGATCTCCTTGCTTAAACATCCTTTTAAATAAAATGCTGCAACATTCAGAGCAAGCTTCTTCCCATTGTCAATAGCTTTGCCTATTCACTCCACTCCTTCTCCCTGGTGACATGCTATTGTGTGCTTCCATGACTTTTTATGCATGTGGCTTCCTCTGCATGTAATTCCTTCTCCTACTTTGTTACCTAGTGTACTCTTACTCATCCTGTGATTCAGTGGGCCATCATCTCGTCTGGATGAGGCGATATAGAAGATCACGTATTCTAGTTCCTTGTCCCCCTACCTAGTGCTCTGGGCATCTTTGTACTGACTGTGTACTTTATATGTACTTCTAGTGTAGTAAAACTCACAGGGAATTATACCTATTTGTGTATATGCCTGCCTTTTCCACTTTACTGTGAACAAGTAGGGTAATGACTTTGCCTGGTATGTCTTTTTGTCCCCACTGTTATGCATGGAAACTAGCAGGTGTTTAAAAATATTTGGTGGAGGAAAAAAAGTGAACTGGATTGAATGGTCCATCTAGTGTTCATGTTCTCAGAGGCCTATTGATTCCATCTGGGTGGCACCACCAGCTATTGTGGCTTCTCAGTTCCTGATGGGCTGCTTTTCCAATCCTGGTAGACTTGAGTAGGTTACCGGCGGCATGACATGTTATACCCAAATGAGCACTGCCCACTTTTTCTTGTCTAGAATCTCTTGCTAGGAGTTCCATTTATTCTCTTATTCCTATAAACTTAGACAGGCATGGTACAGACCTTAAAGGCCCACCCTTTTGTTGTTTTACTTAGTTCTCAAGCTCTAGATCAGATCAGGGGACTCGGGTTTCTCTCTTCTGCACCCACTAGCCCCCTCAAGCCGGGTTTCTCTCTTCTGCACCCACTAGCCCCCTCAAGCCGAGCACTAGTGCAACCCTGTGTTGTCAGTCTGATGCGAGGGCAAAGGAGACAGTGTCTCCAGGCCGGGTCCCTTAAAATCTCCCCTTCTATCCAGTTCTGGGAAACAGGCACATTGTTTCTTGATGGGACCATTGGGCCAAATTTAAGAAGCATTCTTTTTTTTGTGAGGTGTGTGTGTGTGTGTGTGTGTGTGTGTGAGAGAGAGAGAGAGAGAGAGAGAGAGAGAGAGAGATAGGGGAGGAGGGGAGGGAGTGAGGGAGGGAAAGGGAAGCAGGCAGTGGGGAAAGTGAATGCCTCTGAAATAGAGTGAGCCATAGACCACACACGTGTAGTATAGAGATGATGAAGTGATAGGGGAGATTTGGGGTTGTAGGAGTATTTGGAGAAAGAAGGATGACATTTGTTAATTTGGCAAGTATTTAATGGAGAGCTATTGTATAAAGACATAGACGATATAGCTGTGAACAAGACTGAGGCAGTTCCTGGCTTTGTGCAACCTGTCTCTCCCAGGGGGAGGAGGGCAGAGAGAGAGATACAGGCTAGTAGTTGCGGGTTGCCCTGCAATTGGATAGATATTAGTGCTGGATGCACAGGCTGCTCTGGGAGCAAGAGCAAGATCAAGTTTTCGGGAGTGAGAGGAGGTGGGAGTGAATTTGTGGAATTCTGGAAGATGGAGTTAGTGTGGCACAGGTGGGGGTGTCAGGTGCTGTTTGCAGAGTACTGTCCAAAGCCCAGAAAAAATGAGCCCTTTTGTAATTCACCCTCACAGTGTAGGCACCTGTTAAACACTGGGTGTGCTAACAGGGATCCCAAGTGCACCGAGGGTATACAACTTTGCGTAGCAGCCTTAAAAATTGCAGTCAGCACTTAGTGAGCGCTTACTGTTTGCTAGGGCTGTGCTGAGTGATTCACACATGTTATTGCATTTCATTCTCACAACCATAGGAGACAGGCATTACTGTTATCTCCATTTCATATGTAGGGAAGTTCAGTGACTTGACGATCGTGGCCCAGGCACCAAGTGACCAAGGTGGGCCACGATCCTAGACAGTCTCTCTTCAGAGCCTGAGCTCTTCTCCATCTTCCACAGTGGGGGGTGTGCGGTGCATTACATGCAAGGTGGCCAGCCTTGGTGGCAGGACTGACTAGGGAAGGGTTCATGGGATAAGAACCTGGGAGCCAGGTTAGCACCAGGAGCCAGATCTTAGTGTTTTAGGCCGCTGATAGAATTTCGACCTTAGACTGAGGACATTAGAAAGGCATTCAAAGTATTTTGGAAATCATCTCTCTGGCTACAGAGTGAAAAACAGACAGGAATGGGGCATAGGTTTGAGTCCTCTAGGCCTGAACAAGGGGAGTGGCAGCGGGCGGGGTGGGGCGGGGAGGAGTCTGCAGGATGTGCTGAACGAAGAGACTTGACCAAACCTGGGGGGAGGCTGGCTTTCTAAACCGTGGAAGTACAGTAGAGACAGGAGCATGCAGATTTGAAATTCAGGAGGGAACTTTGAACTTGAGAAGGTGACTGGCATCCCAGGAGCAGATGATACACCCTCATGGCAAGCGTGCAGAGTTAGAAGGGCAGAGAGCTACTCTACAACCTGGTGAGTACCAACAAATGTAGTTTTTCTATACTCTGTGGTACTTTAGATACAATTGTTTACAAAACAGTTGGTGTCCCAGCTATTTGTCCAACTGAATAGCCAGCAGTGCAGTAGGGTACAATGAGGATAATCTTTTGCAAAAGATGTCACTTTGCAAAGGGACTGATGTGAGAAATGTTCCCCCCATCCCGATCGTGTTTCATAGATTGGTATTTTATCACATGCAGCTGACTTTACCTAGGAGGTATTACTTCAGAACACAGCAAAGGATCATTTTGACAATGCTTAGAAAAATGTCTTCTTACATGTGGAAAGTATCCTCCATAATGCAAGTGCTTGATGTGATGGGGACAAATGAGAGGTAATGTGAACTTAACTGTTAGGCTGGTTTGTGAAATCATTGTACTCATTCATTTTCGTAACTGCTCACACCCAAGCCTGTAGGGCATCTTAAGAAAACAGCCTGGACCAAATTTATAATTAGCTGAGTCCATTTTTGCCAGACATAACCATGGATATAGGACAGGGTTTGTTTTGTTATTTCCTTAATTGAAAGCGTCAAGAAAATACAAGCCAGGTCAGAGAGTTTTTGATTGGGGAAGGAGCGCCTGCATAAATAACCCCAGATTATATGTCTGCTGGAGGCTGAGAGGAGGCTGGTCCAGGCGTCCTCCCTCAGAGGTTACCCAAACAAACCCTGGGCACTGACAGGGTCCCCTATGGGCTGGAGGAATGCATATGAGCATTTTGAAACTTCTGGAACTTATTTTCCCAGAGCAAGGACCCAGGAAAAATCAAGGTTTCTTAGGGAATCCTTGACAACCATAAAATAATTATTTCTCCTTAATGTGACTTTCCCTCCTTCTTCCCCTTTATTTCCAGTTAATTGGTCAATAGTAGAACCTAACCTGTTCTCGAACCGGAGGAAAGGGGAACTAGTCTTTTTAAGTGCCTGTGTGCCAGGTGGTCTTGTCAACCACCTTGGGAAGTAGGTCCCACTCTTTCTGTCTTGCAGAGGTGGATGCTAAGACTTATTCAAGGTCACTGAGCTAGAAAGATATAAAGATAGGATTCAAAAGCATATCCCTTTGGCCCCAAACTCTCTGTACTATCCTAGCTGGCAAATGCCCATTTCAAAAAGTGTGAGACTGACTTATTCCCCTTCGCATAATACCCTCTAGGTCCACCCAGGCTGTTGCAAATGTTAAGGTATCATTCCTTTTTTACGATGAATACCCGAAACTAATACAAAGTGATATTGAATGTAACCTAGAATTGAAAAAAAAATTTTTTTAAGTTAAGGAGAAGCATTCAGATGACTTTCTCAATGAAGCCTCGTCTTTCATTACTTCATTCTCCCCCCCCCCCACAGGTTATTTACATTAACGGCTGCCCTAACTTCTTGGGGGTGCTCAGACTCTTTCCTAGCTATTTGTCTCCCCATCATTTTTGTTCAGTC
This sequence comes from Saccopteryx bilineata, assembly GCF_036850765.1. NCBI lineage: Eukaryota > Metazoa > Chordata > Mammalia > Chiroptera > Emballonuridae > Saccopteryx > Saccopteryx bilineata. Next base: position 233,203,655 of record NC_089492.1, read on the forward strand.
GAAGGACTTGCTTTTCTCTCTGAGTTTCTACTTGTCTTTGGAAAACTGGTGGGTGAATGCTCTCCTCCTTCAGGGCAGGGCAGTTTAACCAGTACAGAGAGAAATGCTTCCCCGGGACATGATTGATGGGTGCTTCCTATTATAGGCACAGGTCTTGCCACCTGGAACGACACTCCGCCATCTGGGTCTGTCTCTGCAGAACCCTGCAGGGCAGGTTTCCTCGTGTTGGAGCGCTGCCCCCATCACAGGATGGAAATAGTAAGTGAAAAGAGCCACGGTACCTCTTCCCAGGATTCCGAATGTGTTTTTGAAAGCATCTGAGAAAAATGAAGCTTAGACAGCCCACAGTAGAGGAAAGCTGCTTGCCTGGTATATTGTGGAAAACCATGCATTTTACATCTACAAATGCCCTATGCCGACACCTTAGGACTTTACATCATGGAACTGGTATAACCAGTGTCCTTGTTTTATAGGGAAGGTTCTCCGGGTGCCAGAGGTAACCTTGGCCTTCCTGCCATTCTCCCAGGGAGTTCAAATTGTTGGATCCTTTACTTTCATTATCTCGGGGGGTGGCAATGGGGGTGAGTATTGCCCACGCAGTATCCCAGGAGTCATGAAACTGGTCTTTTATTACCTGCAACATAGTCATTAAAGCAGAACTTTATTTCCGAGTTTATTAGAAGCAGAAGAGAAAATGATGCTGGTTCCTTCACCCAGTGCTTTCCTATGTCTGAGTTTTATGTTCCAGGTTTGAATAGGGATTCATAGTGGAAATTTCCATGTTCCAGAATCCTGATAATTATTTTGAGTTAAAGGCAGATATGAGAGTTTCACTTTCCTAATAAAATGATAACAATAATTGATCATACTTTATGCTTTCTGCACTGCTTTAAGCATTTTTTTAATGTAGTAACTAATTTAATAATCACAAAATTCTAAGAGGCAAGTCTTACTCCCAACAGGTAAGGAACTGAACATTTGTCCCGGTGTGTTATCACAACACCCAGTGAAGGAGGGTGCAAGGGTCACTTGAGCTGGCTACTCTCCTTATGGTTTCTAGTTATAAGCACAACATGAACAGCAAAAGGCTAAGCTGGAGGCCATGAAGCTCTAGATGCTTGAGACCAGAGTTTCTAGGGGTGTGACTTGCAAGTCTTGTTTTCTCTACCTCACAAACAGGAATGATAACATCTGCCGCAAACTACGTAGGAAGTAGTTAATATGTGAGGATTAGGCAGGGCATGTGATAAAGTTCATTAATAATAACAGAGAGCTTTAGAAAGAGCCTTCCTTGATGATGGAATGGAGAGAAAGTAATCGTGGTTTGGGGTCAGTGTGAGAAATGTCCCCTCCACAGAGTGACTCAGGTCACCTCATGTTTTACTAGCTAACCTGTGCAGAGATTGTTTCATTTTGTTTTAGTTTAGTTGTTGTTTTTTTTCAGAGACAGAGAGAGAGTAAGAGAGAGGGATAGATAGGGACTGACAGACAGAAATGGAGAGAGATGAAAAGCATCAATTATCGGGTTTTTGTTGCGACACCTTAGTTGTTCATTGATTGCTTTCTCATATGTGCTTTGACCGTGGGCCTTCAGCAGACTGAGTGACCCCTTGCTCAAGCCAGCAACCTTGGGTCCAAGCTGGTGAGCTTTGCTCAAACCAGATGAGCCCGCACTCAAGTTGGCGACCTTGGGTCTCGAACCTGGGTCCTCCGCATCCCAGTTCGATGCTCTATCCACTGCACCGCCGCCTGGTCAGGCTGTTTTAGTTTAGTTTTTGTTTTTAATAAATTAGAGATGTTATGAAACATCTCTCATTGATGTTTCATAACATCAGTCTATCATCTCTGGATTTCTGGCTTCTCTTGAAAAAAAGCAGGTCTGGTAAGAACAACCTGCACTGCGTCATGATGTTTATGGATCCGAGCTGAAAGCACCTGCCACCAGCAGACAGGGCTCATTCCTTTGTCTAAACCCACCCTGTCCCTGGTCACATGTAGTGAGGGGCAGAACCATGATGTGATACCACGTATCCCCAGCCTTCCAGCTCCACAGGGTTTGCCTCACATCATGCTTCTCCAGTCAGTTTCCTAAAATGGTGCTGGGTAGGTTTTAGCGGTTCTTCCTGAAGCTCAGATTTGGGAACTGCAGATAATATTACAAGCCAAGTTTGCAGTCTCCCAGGAACACTGCATATTTCTCTCCTGTAGAAAACTGCAAAGAATGTTTGGTCAAAGTTGAGTGACCCCCTTGCACACAGTGTGATTGATCCATTTGGTAAGTTTCTTTTAAATTCTACTGGTTTCTATCAACAAAGGTAGTAGAAGGTAGTGGGGCTCTGGGCGAATCACACCAAGGTTGAAGTCCCACCTCTGCTATTGTATTTCTATCACTGCAGTAATTACCAAGTATTCTTGGGCAATTAATAGAACCTTTTCTTTGTAGGATGGGTGTGAGGACTTACATATTCAGGCAGAGCATCAGACTGGGATGCAGAGGAGCCAGGTTCAAGGCCCTGAGGTTGCCGGCTTGAGCGAGGGCTAATCCAGCTTGAACACAGGCTCATCAGCTTGCGCGGGGTCACTGGCTTGAATGTGGGATCATAGACATGACTCCATGATTGCTGGCTTGAGCCCCAAGGTCACTGGCTTGAAGCCCAAGGTCTCTGGCTTGAGCAAGGGGTCACTAGGTCTGCTGTAGCCCCCGGTCAAGGCAAATATGAGAAAGCAATCAATGAACAACTAAGGTGCTGCAATGAAGAATTGATGCTTCTCATCTCTCTCCCTGTTTGTCCCTGTCTGTCCCTCTCTCTGTATATCTCTCTTCTTGTCTGTCTCTCACACACACATACACACACGCACAATGACTTACATATTCATATTTTGTGATTAGTTTAAGGGGCTCTTACATCACAAGTTAACCAGTTTTCTTTGAAGCAGTAAAAAAAGGATGGTTACATTTTAAGACAATTTCAAAATAGTTGTCTGTCTCATGTTACCAACAACAATACGACTTTAAGTTACTTAGGATCTAATGACCTTCCTTTATTAAGTAATCAGAAGGAAGTATCCATGCCCATTTAATAGAGTTGTTGGGAAAATTAAATGAGGTAATTTAAACGAAAGCAGAGACATCACAGGGGTTTCATACAGAGAAGTCGTACATGAAAACCGTGTTTTAAATTATTCTTTGTTTTGAACAGCATATTTTAAACAGTCTAGGAATTCCCAACAGATGGGAATAACTCAAAGCTGGGAGCAGGCCCAGAGGCAAACCTGTCCTGCTTCTCTCTGGGCCCCCACTCTGAACCAGGTCCACCCTTAACATTTGTAGGGCCCAGAGCAAGAGCATACTGTGAAAGTATGGCTGCCATATGTCTAAATATTTAAAAGTAATAAGGCCACAAATTGTTAAGATAAATAAGTTCTATTCATAATGGACTGGAAGGCCAGATTTGAATTTAGGGTTCTTGGACTCCTTGCAATTCTGTGCCAGGTTGTGACTGACCAGAAAGTGTGAGCCCCTAATGCACTTTTTCCCACCCTAAATCTGTGCTATGCAGAGAGGGGCTTGTGTGTGGATACCTAGAAGATAAACAAAGCTCTAAGCCCGACCTCTGTTTATAGCCTCTTGCAAACAGCAGCCTTGACCACTGCTGAGCCCAAGGGTACACATGTGCTGTGTGATTTTCCTTGAGAGGCCATAACTGGGGAAGAGGACCCCCAGGCCACAGATGTGGGCTCATAATTGTCTGGCTAGGATATTCTGGGGTCCCAAATTCCTGGAGCATGGTCTAGGAGTTGGGGGAAGTGTAGGCTCTGGGTAGGCACATCTCATTTACTAGGGTTTTCTCATACTGTGAGGTAGGAAACAGCTGAAACAGACAGAGTTGGACCTATTAAAAGTGTGAAGCCCACATTAAGGGCCCCTCCTACCTGTGCTGAAGCCAGTGCTGCTCTGAATCCTAGTGCTCCAAGGAGCCAAATATATGAACTAATAACTTCTTCTACAGCTTTTCACATTTGTATTCTTGAGCTATATGATTGTGGAAGTGCCCTTTCAACAGAATTAAAAGCCCTAGTGTTAGATATAGAAAAGATATCCCTTGGTGTCTAGTACTGAAGCTCTGGCCAATTCTTTCTATTGACCACTGAAGCTGTCCAGTGAGGAGCAGCTGTAGCCATCCTGGCCCCTAACCTAGAAGATAAACAAACTTCAAGTGTTGCTTCTGCCCAGCCGGGCGACTCACAGATTTTTGTTTGTTTGTTTTTTGTTTTCTGTATTTTTCTGAATTTAGAAGCAGGGAGGCAGTCAGACTCCCACATGCAACCAACCAAGATCCATCCAGCATGCCCACCAGGGGGCAATGCTTTGCCCATCTAGAGCATTGTTCCATTGCGGTCAGAGCCATTCTAGCACCTGAGGCGGAGGCCATGGAGCCATCCCCAGCGCCTGGGCCAATTTTGCTCCAATGGAGCCTTGGCTATGGGAGGGGAAGAGAGAGAGAAGAAGGAGAGGGGGAGGGGTGGAGAAGCAGATGGGCGCTTCTCCTGTGTGCCCTGGCTGGGAATTGAACCCGAGACTTCCACACGCCAGGCCAACGTGCTACTGCTGAGCCAACCGGCCAGGGCTCAGTTTCTTTTTTTTTTTTTTTTTTTTTTTTTTTTTATAGGGACAGAGAGTCAGAGAGAGGGATAGACAGACAGGAATGAAGGGAGATGAGAAGCATCAATCATCAGTTTTTCGTTGCAACACCTTAGTTGTTCATTGATTGCTCTCTCATACGTGCCTTGACCCTGAGGCTTCAGCAGACCAAGTAACCTCTTGCTTGAGCCAGCGACCTGGGGCTCAAGCTGGTGAGCTTTTTGCTCAAGCCAGATGAGCCCGCGCTCAAGCTGGCTACCTCGGGGTCTCGAACCTGGGTCTTCCACATCCCAGTCCAACGCTCTGTCCATTGTGCCACCGCCTGGTCAGGCCAGGGCTCAGTTTCTTATACAGACTCTTCCCCATTTTCAGTCCTGGATCTCTGCATTGCCTTGTGTCCTCATGTCCAGTGGAAAGATGTAGGAGAACTGGAGGTCCAATGATTCTGTGTGCAGACTTCAACCCAGTCCCCCTGATGTTGACCAGGTCTCACCTCTGTCTTCTGCAACATCTGATGTTTTCAAATTCAGAATGGCGTGGGGGGTGGTCAATGGGCACATTGGCTCACTTTCCCAGAATATCCCTTTTGTAGGAGTTTAGTCTGTACCTGTCTCTATGGCTCATCTATTTTTCATCTGTAAGAAATTTGTTGAAATCTCTGGCCTGCTCATTTATAATTTTTTCTCTTGTGATTTAAAAGCCTTTAATTTCCTCCTCTCCCTCTCTCTCTCTCTCTCTCTCTCTCTCTTCCTCTCTCTCTCTTTCTCTCTCTTTTATAGAATTTTAGAGTAAAGAAGAGGAAACATAAGCAGCAATGCATCATGTTTGACTGAGGTTTAACACTACTAACAAAATAGCAGACTCCAGTGTTCACAGAGGATTCCATCTACATCAGCGTGGCCTCAGATCCCTTGTGAACGTCATTTCTTTCTCTTCCTGCATTTCCTCAGAGCAACGGGGATTTACAGTACTGTCAAATCAATCTGAAGCCACACAGGGCCAGTGGTAGAAAAACCCTGATTTTCCAGACAGCAGTTATTCTTATCTGTTCCCCTTGTGACTTGTGTGTGTTCAGGTTCTAGAGTTTAGAATTGAGCACAGTTATAGCCCCAGTGGGAACTGGTTCTTTTAATCATTTTTGGAAATGCAGTCTATGCTTTTTTTATTCCCCATTAGAACTCCTCTGTTCTTGAACTTGCTCAATATAGTATGAAACAGACAAATTAGTAGATGCAATTTTTATTAATCTAAATATCTAAATGAGTTCTATAGTAAGTTAAACCTATTCATGGTCCTTACTGATATGGAAGACTGTGTGAACATTTATTTGTACAGTTATGTGCTCATTGATATATTCCTATCTGTGAGAAATCATTCATTTTGGAGGAAAAAAAAACCCTTTAACCCAGACCTTTGGTAGCACAGTGGATAAAGTATCAACCTGGAATGCTGAAGGTCGCCGGTTTGAAACCCTGGGCTTCCCTGGTCAACGCACATATGGGAGTTGATGCTTCCTGCTCCTCCCCTCCTTTTTTCTCTCTCTCAAAATGAATAAATAAAAAATCTAAAAAAAAAGATAGTAGGAATAATGTAAAAAAAAACAACTTTCATCATTTAGATTAACATTGTCCATAATATAAAGAAGGGGCTTTACATGTTAGAGAAGTAGCAAATCTTTTTTGTTTGTTTGTTTTGTTAGTGAGAGAGAGAGACAGACAGGAAGGGAGAAAAATGAGAAGCATCAACTCATAGTTGTGGCACTTTAGTTGTTTATTGATTGCTTTCTTATATGTGCCTTGACCAGGGTGCTCCAGCAGAGCGAGTGACCCCTTGCTCAAGCCAGGAACCTTGGGTTTGAGCCAGCGACCTTGGGCTTTAAGCCAGCAACCATGGCGTCATGTCTATGATCCCGTGCTCAGCTGATTGCCCCATGCTCAAGCTGGTGAGCCCTTGCACAAGCCACATGAGCCTGCACTCAAGCCAGTGACCTCAGGGCTGGGAACCTGGGTCCTCAGCATCCCAAATCAGTGCTCTATCCACTGCACTACCACCTGGTCAGGCTTGAGAAGTAGTAGATCTTATATTTGAGAGCTTATTGGGGGTAATGTGTCTAAGGGTGCTTTCAGACTAGAGTAGATCCAGAAGGAAGCACCAGTGGTACTTTAATCATGTCTCTGAGGAGGGTTGAGAGATCTGGTCATGTTTCTCAGAGAGGAGAGAATACACAGGTAGATGAGATATGGCTTTCAATACCTCGTGCACTTTTGTGGAAGAAGTACCTTCCACAAACTTGCACTGCTAACTCTTAGGAGCAGTAGAGCAAGTTATAAGTGCTAAATGAGCCAGAAAAAGACTATCTGACTTGCCTCAGAGAGACTGAGGCCCCATCTCTGCAGTAGTTTAAGTGGAAGCTGTTTGACTCCATGACCATGGTTATAGGGGGCTACCCAGCATCCAGCTAGACATTCATCCTACGACTTTTAAGTCTTCAGATGTGGAGTTTGATAGGCACTAACATAATTCTTTTGTCTTGTTGGTTTCTACCTCAGAGCCTAAAAGAATTTTGGAACTGTTTCCAAAGCCATTTCTGAATCGTGAGTTCTTTCTCTTACAGGAGAAAATGCAGAAGTTTCCATGGATGTTTCCCTGGCTTACCGTGATGATGCGCTTGCTGAATGGACGGAAATGGCTCATGAGAGAGTGCCCCGGAAACTCAAATGTACCTTCACATCCCCCAAGGTAGGACTCCTTAATATCTAAGTTGATGGGGTTTTTCTTTGGTTTCCAGGTATATAGGAAGATTTGCTTTACAAGTAACAGACATGTTTCTTACTTCCTAGCATGCATGACCCACATCACCCTTTGTTGTAGCTGGGAAAAGAGCTGTGTAGATCTTTCATGTCCCTGAAAAGGAGGAAAGAATAGAAGGAATGTCTGTCTGAAGTGATTTGCTATTTCTCTAAAATACTTCCATAAAAATAAATTCTTCGTGTTTTGGTTAATAGCTGAACGTGTCTGAAGAACATTGCTAAGTTATTTTGAGGTGTAAGAATCTATTTATATTAGATCAATGTTGTGTCTACTTCCCTGTTTCTTAGGCATCTCTTTGCAACCAAAGTTAATGTGCAGAAATAAAGACTAAAAAATCCCAATGACCTTAGACAAAAAGAGGACCTAAAGAGGAAATCTAGTTTCGTTTGAGGCCTCAGTCTTCCAACCCATCTTTAAGACTCTCCATCCTCCTGTTAGTCCAGGAGGACTCATGCAACCACCCATGGGAGGAAGGTTACTATCCTGCACTGAAAATAGGGAGACATTGTCTTTGGGGCAAAGGCCTTGGATTCCTCATAAACAAAAATGCAGAGATTGACTCAGTGACCTCTGAGGATATTGGGATTTGATGGTTTAAGGACCAAATGAGAATTAGCTAGATGCCTTTTACAAAAGCCAAGTGCTGCCTTCATACATGCCTCCCTGACATTCTGATCTCCCCTCAACCCTTACTTATCTTCCTGCTCTTGAAAAGCTGTGAAGGTGAAATGGAGCCATAGTTACTGTTACTCTTAGTTACCCCTATTCCTCAAGGGTGCTGATATGGTGCACTGTCAATGGTAGGTGATCTCCGAAGGCTGTTCAGATACAGAAATGGTGTCATTTTCTTTGTGTGAAGCATGTGAGAGGCCCAACTCTACGTGAGCACATTCTTGAGTACGTCATTTGTCACATGACATCTCCAGATCAGTTCTTCCTGAAGGATTTGGACAGCTTTTCAGTACCTACTCCATTATTGGAATTAGTTCCTCTCTTCTCCTAGCATGGTGTTTTCCTAAGTTTGCTTTTGCTTGTAACAAACGTTGGGATTGCCTGTAGAATAAATTATGAGAATGACAGGTTGAAGTCTCTTGAGTAACAGACCCCTGCCCTGCCCATCCAACCCTGAGAAGAGTAAGATAGGACAGGATCACAGGTTTTTTTGTTTTGTTTGTTTGTTTGTTTGTTTTTTACAGAGACAGAGAGTGAGTCAGAGAGAGGGATAGACAGGGACAGAGAGAGATGAGAAGCATCAATCATTAGTTTTTCATTGCGCATTGCAACACCTTAGTTCATTGATTGCTTTCTCATATGTGCCTTAACCGCGGGCCTTCAGCAGACCAAGTAACCCCTTGCTGGAGCCAGCGACCTTGGGTTCAAGCTGGTGGGCTTTTTGCTCAAACCAGATGAGCCCACGCTCAAGCTGGCGACCTCGGGGTCTTGAACCTGGGTCCTCTGCATCCCAGTCTGACGCTCTATCCACTGCGCCACCACCTGGTCAGGCCGAGGTCGACACTTTTATCCGCTGCGCCACCACAGGTCAGGCAGGATCACAGTATTAACATGAGTGAAAAGTGTGGATTTGGAGCAAAACATACTTCAGTTCACTTCCAGGCTGCATCTTTTATTGTCTGCATGACCTTAGGCAAACTTACTCAATCTGTCTGAGCTTCAGTTTCTCTCCTGCAAAATGGAATCATCCCAGCTAAGGGAGACTTTATAAGGACTACACGAGATAGTTAACATAAAAAGGATGACCTTATCATTTAACATCTAACCTGGGATGTGTCTGAGAATGAAAGGGGTTGTTAATCCGATGGGCCACCAGGATTCTCATGGCATAAGCACCTGTTGGGGCAACTGGCATTTATCTCTATTCCCAGATTCCCTAGATGAGAGCTACAGGAAGTGTGGTCTGCAGACCAACAGCTTCAGCATTACCTGATAGTTTCTAGGAAATGCAGATTCCCAGGTTAAACTGACTGTATCAAAATCTCAGTGTGTAGGATCAAGGAATCTGTGTCTTAACAGGACTCCAATTCTTTCTCTTAAGCTCGATAAAGTTTGAGAGCCACTGGGCTAGATATTTTTTTGCTGAGTACCAAATATAGACCACCTCCAACAAAAAAAAGCCATGTGGAATTGGTTAGGTAGACACTTGGGGAGCAACTGGTAGGTAAAAATGAATGGTAGAGAAACTGGAGATAGAAGGAAAGAGGGATATCTAACATTTTCAGATCTTTGTGTGCAATAGACATAATGAATTAAAACTTTCCCAGCTGTCGCTGCAAGTTGTTTGCATTTTTGAGAGGCAAAATTGGTTGGATCACTAAACTAAAGAATATAAAACTTTAGGATATGGAATTTCATCCTCAGAAAAGGAAGATGTCATTTCTCACCTTACTTTCACACTTGGAGGGCACTGAGAAGCCTACGACTGCTCCTTAATGTTGGTTGCTTAATTATCTTTAGGATGTGTTGATCCCTTTCAAGAAAGATATTAAACTTTGAAAAAGTGTGAAGGAAATGAATCATCAAATCTGTGCTTTTTGATTGCAGTGAAATTTAGTCTTGAGTCTGAAGATTAAATGAGAAATTGCTTTAAAGCTTTTTAGTCCCTGGTGTGTTGTGAAGTTGAAAAAAAAAAAAAGTCAAGTTGCCACCTGCTGTAATTTGTCCTAATTAGTCAGTCTTATACTGGAGTTGGGAGAGGGCTCAGGGAGACTGGAGAAAGCAAAGAGATAGGGGGGAGGAGTGTCTTTCTTTCTAAATGTCCTAAATACTAGCAGAAGTAGAACTTCAGCACGTAAAGGAAAGTCCTCAACAGGATGTAGTGAATTTATCTTTGAGACGGGTAGGCCAGCCCAGGATCCCAGAATCCAATGTGTCTAATTTCTTAAACTTAGATAAATATATTTTGTGGATTGGTAGCATTACCCTCTCTGTAGGAATGGGAAAGTGGAGGACACCCAGAGACTCATGATGGGGAACTAGAAGTAACCCTGGACATTAGTTTATTTTACCTTCTTGTTTTACTTGTGAGAAACGTGAGGCCAAATGAAGTGGATGACCTTCACAAGGTACCCGGTAAGGAGGTAGGTCACAACTAGAATCTAAGTCCCCTGGCTGAGGTCATGACCTTCAGGCATGTCTGAGGTAGTGGAATCCTTTCTTCCTACTGTACTCAGGTACCTCTCCTCCACCAGTGCTGCACCTGGAAGACACATGCCCTCAACCAGATGCTATTACTTTGGAGACCATGGGCACATTGTATAATCAAGTCAGTGGTATTAAAATAAAATTTTGTTACCTTTCCCTCAAACTCTCAATTTCTAGAAATAAAACAGGACCTTGGCTAGAAACATATCAGCATACCCTCCTCATGCTATTTCCACAGAGGGTAATCAGCCTCCTCAATGCAGTTTAATCTGAGGCTAAATTAGAGCTCACGGTGTATTTTCAGTTGTTCCTACAGAGGCCTAATACTCACTCTGATTGGAAGTATAAGAGAGAGAAAGGAGCAGAGGGGAGAGAAAAACCACCTATAAAGGAAGAATCATCTAGCCTGCAAGTGAAATTTGGGAATGAAACAAGATTTTTTTTTTTACAAAAAAATTTTTAAAATCCCACAAGCCAAGTCTAACGAACTGGTAATTCTGCTAAAAGCCCCTCAAACCTTGGAGGATGATTAGCAATGTCTGCCGTGAGCAAGGGAGGGAAACGTGGAAGTGCATAAGCCAGATATTTGCTTGCTCTACGTGTACTGTGTCATGAGCGTCTTTCGTCTCTATAGAGAAGTCTGTTTACTGCACTCTGAGCTCTGACTCTACAACGAGAACACCCCAAGATCACAGAAGAGGCAGAAGATTCTTCTTCATAAACTAGTTAGACTATCTACTCCTTATTATACTGCTCACAAAAATTAGGGGATATTGCAACATTTTATATTCAGTTTGAAATACCCCTAATTTTTTTTTTTTTTTTTTTTGGACAGAGAGTCAGAGAGAGGGATAGACAGGGACAGACAGACAGGAACGGAGAGATGAGAAGCATCAATCATTAGTTTTTCGTTGCGCGTTGCGACACCTTAGTTGTTCATTAATTATTTTCTCATATGTACCTTGACCGCAGGCCTTCAGCAGACCGAGTAACCCCTTGCTCGAGCCAGCGACCTTGGGTCCAAGCTGGTGAGCTTTGTTCAAACCAGATGAGCCCGTGCTCAAGCTGGCAACCTCGGGGTCTCGAACCTGGGTCCTCGGCATCCCAGTCCAATGCTCTAGCCACTGCGCCACCACCTGGTCAGGCAAAATACCCCTAATTTTTGTGAGCAGTGTAACTTCCTTCTGATTTCTCTACTAGGCATTTCACTCTGATGATAAACAGAAAAGTATAGAGGTCTGAGAATTTAGGCTTGGAAACAACAAATTAGGTCTTCCCTGTCACTTGATCAGCAAACACTGAAGCTGGTATATAAACCCAACATCGATGGCAGCCACTCACCTCTTTTATCTGGGAAAAGTCCCTGGCTGCTGAAGCTATCCCTACCCCTTGACAGGGACACAAAGCCAGGAGTCCTGGTGAGGGAAAGCAGAATTTAGTTTTCAAAACAACCTGTGCTCCTACTCTCCAACCCTGCCATGCTAGGCAGTACCACTTCAACTGACTGGCAGGAAGTCCAACAGGTTGTTTTTAGAAACTGGGATTGTTTGTTTAATTAAAATTTCTGCTCCTTCTGCCATCTTGCTTCTCGGGCAGTTGAGAAGTTTTGGAGATTGGCCTGTGCCAGTTAGCTCAGTCAGTTAATAGTGTCATCCCAAAATGACAAGGTTGTGGGTTCCATCCGCAGTCAGGGCACACACTGGAAAGCAGCCAATAAGTACATGACTGAGTGGAATAATAAATGAGTGCTTCCCTTACCCCTCTGCTCTTTTCCCTTTCCTCTCTTTCTCTCTTTAAGATCGGTTGATTGGAGCATCATCTCATAGTGCAGAGGTTGTCTGTTTGATCCCCAGCCAGGGCACATATAGGAACAGCTCAACGTTCCTGTCTTTCTCTCCCTCACTCTCTTTAAAAAAAAAGAAGAAGAAGCAGCTTTGGAGACAGAGAATTCCAAGCGGGTGTCTCTAACAAACTAATTATGATTACTTTTCATCCCTTTCTGTCTTCCCCGAATCCCAAGGGCTGCTAGAGTTGCTTATTTTTCTCTCAAATCAATAAAAGGTAGATATTTTCAGCTTCTTGCAGCCTTTCCTGCTGGCCAAAACCATGTTAAGTAATTAGCCATGTTAAGAAGATGATTGATCCATAGGGCCTTACAGGTCTCCAATAATAGGCTGCAAATAAAAAGCCTGCAGTCCTGAAGACCAAGTTAATTTGATATGAGGCTCAAATAAGTATAAAAATGCTGAGAAAAATATAAAGAGATAGAAGAGATTTCTGCTTTTCATCTAACATTTTAGGTTCTACCTCAAATGTGGCTTTGTAAAGGGGGGGCAGGGCCGCCAGTGGATACCATGCCTCCAGCGTCCCTATTCTCTGTACCCCTAAGGTATGCCTTTAAGCATTAGCTTATTAGAATTTGTGGCAGGAAGCAAAGGTAGGACAGTTCAGACAGTCTACTGGAAATAGTGACCCTGCTTCAAAACCTCTGTTCTTCTTCCAGACTCCAGAGCATGAGGGCCGTTACTATGAATGTGATGTCCTTCCTTTCATGGAAATTGGGTCGGTGGCTCATAAGTACTACCTTGTAAACATCCGGCTGCCTGTGAATGAGAAGAAGAAGATCAACGTTGGGATAGGGGAGATAAAAGATATTCGGTTGGTGGTAAGCAAATGTAATTGACCCAGGTGGCCTGTGATACTAGAACACTGGCTAGGAACACTGGTTACTGAGTATGTGGATTGGAGGGGAACTCACCTCTCACTCTTGGCATCTCTATGCTTCAGTTGTCTCATATGAGAAATGGAAATAATAACATACCCATGATGACTGAGATCATAAATTTGTGCGTGAGATTTCAGAAATGGAAAATAATGCAATTATTGTGCCCATTTAAGATATATAATGATCATGATTACATAATGAATCACACCAAGATAAAAACAGTTTTGTTTTATATGTTTCAACTTGCCAGCACAAATATTAAAGGGACCAATGGTGTTTTAGGTTCTTTCCATTTATTTTCTTTAGTAGGAAAAATCAGGACATGGAATAAGGAGATTGTATTTTTAATCTAAAAATAATCATGCAAGGAATACATATTTATTGAAGAAAATTAGAAAACACAAGTAAACACACAGAATATAAAAATTACCTGTAATGTTCTACTATCTAGAAATAACTACTGTTGAGGTTTTAATTCCAGATTTTTTTAAACATATATAAATATATAATCCTTCACTTTCAAAAAATAGGGTCATACTCAATTAACACTTCTGTTTCTTTAATTTAATGGCATTTTGTGAATATTTTAATGTTATATTATAAATATTTTACATAGAGAGTGAATGAATATTTACACACATGCTGTGATACTGTTGAACATTTATTCCACCATATACATTTACCTTAACACATTCTACCAATCTCAAATTTGGGCATCTAAGGCCCTGGCCGGTTGGCTCAGTGATAGAGCTGAATTCAGCCCAGTGTGTGGATATCCTGGGTTTAATTCCTGGTCCGGGCACACAGGAGGAGCACCTATCTGCTTTTCCACCCCTCCCCCTCTCGCATCTCTCTCTCTCTCTCTCTTTCTCTCTCTCTCTTTCTCTTCCTCTCCTGCAGCCATGGCTTGATTGGAGCAAGTTAGCCCCAAGTGCTGGGGATGACTCCATGGCCTCTGCCTCAGGTGCAGAGATCTGGGTTGATCAGCAACAGAGCAACACCCCAGATGGACAGAGCACTGCCCCCTAGTGGGCTTGCAGGGTGGATCTTGGTCTGGGAGTCTGTCTCTCTGCCTCCTTTCCTCTCACTGAATAAACTAATAAACAAACAAAAAAACAACTTTGGGCATCAAAGATATCTACAATTTTTCAATGAAGGCCTTACAGAAAAATCTTTGCTTGTATTGTTAATCATTCCCTTCATATAGAGTGGGTCCATTTTTATGCCTTAAGATTTGTATTTCTACAATGCCTGAGAAGGGTCTAGGGGTAGTAGAGGGAACAATATATGCAATGAATGTGTAAGTTCTTGATCTTGACAGTTAAACAGACAAGGCCTCCCCTTACCTCTCTCCAAAATGCATTTACTGGTAGAAAATACCACTAAGAAGATACATTCACCTTCAAAATTATGTTGGCCTCTCTCTAGGCAATCCACCAAAATGGAGGCTTCACCAAAGTGTGGTTTGCCATGAAGACCGTCCTTACGCCCAGCATCTTTATCGTTATGGTGTGGTATTGGAGGAGGATCACCATGCTGTCCCGACCTCCAGTGCTTCTGGAAAAGTAAGAGCTGATTTTGGAGCACTTGTAAGGAACACAGCATCGCATGATCTGTCTGGTTTTGAGGGATCTAGTTCAAGTGGTCATTGTATTACTTGGGCTAGTGATTTGACCAGGAGTCATTTCTTTTTCTCCTCCAGCTTTTACATGCAAATTATTATTAAATCCTATAAATTATATCTCTTTCGTCTTTTAATACTGTCCTTGTCCTCATTCCCATGGTCTGAATCAGATACTTCTCTTCGTTACAGTGGGTGAACAGCCTTTCTCCTAAGCCCAACCCAGAAGGACAATGCTACTGTAGCTGTATCCTCTTACTCTCTCATATTTATGACTTTTTTTTTTGCTGAATTATTTTCATTAATGTACAAATACTCTCTACCGTCTCCCATTCTTAAAACTCTTCCTTTTCCCATTTCCCCCTGAAATCATCACAGCATTTTCCCTTTTTTTTACAACAAAATTCCTCAAAGAGCTTGTCTGTATACCTTCTCCTCGTATATTTCATCTGTCTATTCACTTGCTCAAAAATGTATCATGTGCAAAGATACACTATCCCAGGTGTTTCCATCTTAGGAAATGGCTACTCAGTTCTGTCCCCTTGCTTGGGCTAGACATGTGGGAGTCATACTACTTCTGTTTTATTTCACAATCCTCATCCAACCCACCAGGAAATCTCATCATTTTTATTGCTACCTCCCTAAGCTAACCCACCATCATTTCTCACCTGTTTTACTGGGAATAGCTTCTCAACTGCTCTTTTTGCTTCCACCATTTTTCTTCCTACAATGTATGCATGATGCAGTCCGATTATTCTCTTTTAAGTGTAAATCAGATCATGTCACTCCTCTGCTCAAAGCTCTCTGTTGGCTTTGTGTCTCCTTTGCCTGAGCCTATAAAGCCCTCCATGCTCTAGTCTAGACTATTGCTACTGATTTCATTTCTTAGCCTTTTTCACCATGCACCTCCCCTTGATGATGCTCAAACATGCCTAGCATGCTGTTACTTCAGGGCCGTTGCAATTGCTGTTTTCGTTATCTGAAATGATCTTACCCAGATATAGCTGTGGCTCAAGTCCACATTTCCTTCAGGTCCTGCTCTTTTGTCTCTTACCTTAGAGGCTTTCCCCTGTCCATATATAAAATATCACCGCTCTCCATTCTCTTGCCTTGCTTATTTTTCTTTATAATACTATTTATTTATTTATTTATTTATTTATTTATTATCTTTCCTCTCATACCCTCTTCTCCCTAGAGCAGAGTCTTTATTTATTTTGTTTCATATGATAATCCCTGGTGTCTAGAGTAGTGACTGGCACATAGCAGGAGCTCAATAAATATGAATTTGTTGAATGAGTAAATGAATGAATCATGTCACTCCTTTATTGAACCTTTTTTATTGGAGCCTCAGTTTTTTCGAGATCAATTGCAAATTCTCCAATGAGATATGAAGGTTTCCTTATGAGCTCAGCCCCTTTCGCTTCTCTGGTGTGGCCTGGCATTGACTGACAGGTGCTCCGTGCAGGTCCTCAATTGCTTTTATGCCTCTGGCTGTTCCAGACTTCCGCGCTTCCATTCAGGCATTTCCCTCTGCTAGGAATGCCCTTCCATCTCCCTACCCTTGACCTGCAAGTCAGCTCAATTTTTGTCTCTTTCAAAGTTAGACGTCCTGGTAGCAACCTCTGCATACTTCTGTTATATCACTTATCACACTTTGTCTCTTTATCTGGGTGAGACACTAAATATATTTTCATGAGGGGAAGAACTGGTCCTATTTATTTAGGTATCTGTAGCTCTAACAAAATGTGAGGTTCATAATATGTGCTTAATAAACATGTATTTTGGCACTGGATTCGCTGTGCGGAGCTGTAGCCATGGATCAGGCACACCCAGACATCGAGCAGGCTTTACAACCAGTGACCCAGAGCCTCTGGGCCAACCCGGCACTGGGCTGGAGGCTGGAGTCAGTGAGAAAGCGGAGGGGGCCAGGACCAGGAGGGCTCCAGGGACCGCACAGTGACAGAAAATAATTTTTGGTTGAAGATAGAAATCAGTGTTTCAGAAGCAGAAAAGCGAACAAGAAGAAATGCCATGAACATGCAAGAAATCATATACTGCTTACCTCATTGAAACAAGGTCAGTTGAACATATTGATGGTCCGAGTGTCCTAGCAGGCTCAATAGGGAGGCGGTATAGTGAATTGAGTTGTTGAGAAACTACCTTTTAGTTTACTATCCACATATTGTTGTGCCACCTCTACTAGAAAAAAGAGCAGATTCTTTTCTTGGCATAAACTCTCTGCTGACAATATGGACCTGGATATTGTGAAAAGAAGATGAATTGGTGCAGAAAACTTTCTCTTGAGAGTTTCTTCACACCCCATCCATTGTAGAGACGAAATCTTCTATTTCTTTTTAACACAAGAAGGTAACTGGAAGGAGACTGTAAGTGAAACTGGGTTTCAGCTGAAGGCAGACTTCAGGTAAAAAGCACTTAATGCAACATTCAGAGTGAAAAACCCAGACAAGAGATTTACTGAACTAAAGCACTACAGTGATGAACTACAGTCAGTGATCTCACATCTTCGAGTCAGAGCTGGAGTAGCAGGTCAGCTCTGTGGTGTTCACAAAGTACATGGGATTATGGGTGAGTTTTCAGTGAATGGAGCGCCATAGAAAAAGAGATGGGTGATGGACTGCAGAGTATGGGTCATCGTATGGACGTGTACTCATCTTCTATTGATGATATTCTGGAAGATGAAGAACATACGCAGATCAGTTGAAGGAGTATCTTTTTTATGCAGAAGCCCTTTGGGCTGTGTGCTGGAAACATGAACTTATGCAGTATGACTTGGAGATGGCTGCTCAGGACTTAGCTTCCAAGAAGCAGCAATGTGAGGAACTGGCAACTGGGAGTGCGAGAACATTTTCTTTGGCTGGAATGACTACCAAGCTTTTTGGTCAAGAGCAGAGAAAAGCCAGAATAAAGAACAAATAAGTGAGGAAGAACAGCTGCTAAAGTCTAAAAATCTGGAAAGCAGAGAATTTGTGAAAAATGCTGGGGCCAATATTGAATGCTTCAAAGAGCAAAAGAACCGTGACTTAAAGGAGGCTCTCATAAGCTATGCAGTCATGCAGATCAGTATGTGCAAAAAGGGAATTCAAGTTTGGACCAGTGCTAAGGAATGCTTCAGCAAGATATAATCCTGTGAAATGAATGTGTCTTCAATCAAAGTGCCCCAAAACAGAAACACAAGTAAAGTAAAAAATTTAAGTTGTGACCTAGTTTATACAAAAATATACAAGTTGAATAAATTCAGCTTTCTTTAATTTGATTGTAGTTGTATTTACATAGCACAAAAGGATGTATTTTGTGAAGGTTAAATATTATAATTTGAGGTTTTGGGGACTGGTACCGATTCCAAAAAATTAATTTGATAAAATATACCAGTAGAGTGTCAGGCTGCTGAACCAATGACCAAATATGACGATGTTGGGTAATTTCTAGTTGTTCATTTCAGTTCCAGCTGTTTTAGATCTGTTTATGTAGAGAATTTTTTCCAAGATTGAATTTCTATCTTTACTTGGTAAGAACCACTGATCTGTTGTAGGGGGTTATTTTTTCACGCCTTATAGTTGAGTTGTTTGGTTTGACGACGCTCAGCAGAAACAGTGTAAACTCTACGATTTTCTCCCACATTCACTGACTCCCCCTTATAACATCTGCATACACTAGATACAGTGGTCGACAAACTAATCAGTCAACAGAGCCAAATATCAACAGTACAACAATTGAAATTTCTTTTGAGAGCCAAATTTTTTAAACTTAAAGTATATAGGTAGGTACATTCGTTATCGAGGTAGCGCCCACATGTGGTGTTTTGTGGAAGAGCCATACTCAAGGGGCCAAAGAGCCGCATGTGGCTTGCGAGCTGCAGTTTGCCGACCAGGGCACTAAAAAATACCTCCCAATTTGTGTTTTACCAGAATTTTGATACCGGTCAGAAATTTTATACTGCCAATAAAGAAGACTCAACACCTCAGATATATAATGGAGTACATTGTTATGATCTAGGAATTGCTATATAGAATTGAGTATGTTACATTTAAGCATTAAATTCTTCTCAAATAATTCCTAACCTCAGTGATGAGCCTAAATGTACTCTGCTTGGTTCTCTCCACATGGCATTTCAGTGTGGAAGCTCTATGTGGTGAACATATGTGTTAGTATCTTCATTAACATCCTTCTTTTCTGTTGCTTGGCTGTAATTTTTGTAAAGATAAATTATATTGGGGTTTCTTTTGGTGTGTGTTTTTGTGGTCTATGTTCAGAAGGGAAGCACCCAAATTTTGCTAGCTTTACAGAATCTTACATGGGCTCATTATTAGAAATCATGTAAAAAAACAAATCCCAAGTACTGTTTAGCATTTCACTTTTTTTTACACGTTTAAAATGTTGCTGGATTTTTGTGCTGTTTGCCAAACATACATTAGATACATGGAGTATTATGCTGTTTTTCAAAATAAATAAATAAATAAAAAATGAACATGCGTTTCATTGGTATGAAAAGTAGGAATAAATCAGTGACTAAATGAATGATATTTTGATAGAGGAATGTCAATTAATAGTGTGATGGGGAAAAGCAAAATGGAAACTAAGTAAGCTGCTAAAAGAATTTGTGTTTCATATTGTTTGGAGTCATTTATTATTGAAGTGAATATGCTTATATAATTCATAGTTGTGAGGATAGCATAATAATAATGAATGTTCTTAATGATGAAGATAATTATATTCAATGAGGTCTGATTAAGAAGGCAAGGGAGGGTAAAAATGTTGTAGGAGCTGGTACCAAACTAAAGTTCCAAGGATTAAGGAGGTTTAGGTTCAATTATCGAGAAAGGTTAAAATAACAGCCCTTCATTCTGCAGTGGTACCAGCAAAATAAGACACTTTGTATCTCTGAGTAGAAACTCATTTTGAGAGCTAAGAAACTGATCATGTGTGCTTCAGTCCCAATAAGTAACATCACATTTCCCAAAACTGGCTTCTGATTTTTGAAGATCTGCTTCCGAAATGAATAAAGTCATTTCCTGATATTTTCTCGCCATCAGGGTCATCTTTGCCCTTGGGATTTCCATGACTTTTATCAATACCCCAGTGGAATGGTTTTCCATTGGGTTTGACTGGACCTGGATGCTTTTGTTTGGTGATATTCGACAGGGCATCTTCTATGCAATGCTTCTCTCCTTCTGGATCATCTTCTGTGGCGAGCACATGATGGTACGAGTAAGAGGCGCTGGGGAAGGAACAGTGGACAAGGCAGAATCAATGAGTGGTTGTAGGTGTGAGCTCTGGAGTCAGGCACTCAGGTCAAATTTCTGCTTCACCACTTGTTAGCTGAATGGCCTTAGGCAAGTGACTTAATAGCTCCAAATGTCAAGTTCCTCTTCGATAAAATGAGATTTATGTATAGGTTTTTTGTGAGATTTAAATGTGAGTAATATATACTTAGCAGGAGGTAAACACACAAATTCTAATTATTATTATTTCTTGTCCGTTGGCTTCTGCTCTGCTTGTCCCCAGGACCAGTGTAACCACCAGAGACTGTGGGCCTGTTCTTTCCAGCTAGCAATCTGCTCAGGTGGCTTAGTAACCCCATTACCCGGAAATACTGACCTCCCTGGTCACTGGGCACAGACACCAAATTGTATTTCAAGAGGGATTGAAGGGACCACGGATAAAACTAAGAAGGGTGCTGTCCTCATGCTGGGGTTAAAATGACATGCCATCTGGAGCTCAGAGCCCGTGTCAGGCACAATGGCTTCATAGTTGAGTGGGCTGTTTTTACATTTCTTTATGGTTTGATTGTTGCTTCTGAAGCCTTGAAGCCCTTCCAGGAGAACAAGGGGAAGCGAGAAAGGCTTTTGCCCACTACCAGGGTAAGCATGAGGTCTGGCAACAGTGATATACTGGTGGAGAGCCTTCAGCAGCAGGGACAGGGGGTGGAGGTGACTCAGGTGGAGCAGCAGGACAGCCTGCCCGGGGGACTGCCCAGAGTGAAGTGGTATGGACCGTCCCACCTGGGTCCCAGCCTGGATACTACCATATGCCTTTTGCCTTTCTCTATTTTTTCACTTACATTCCTTTATTTTCTGTCTTTTAGTGTCTGTATACATATCAAGAGAAACCATTCTTGTTTTTAATAAAGACAAGGAGAATATATTATTTTCCTAACCATAAGACCTCTTACACTTGACATGTTTAAATGCCTGAGAGTCTTTATTTTGTCCTCTGGGGATAAGTCACATAGCAATTTATTTCTGAAAGATTTAAACTGCAAGGCCTTTCGTTGCGTTCCTGTAGCATCCTGTCGTTATTACCCTGAGAGTCCTTAGGAGCAGATTTTGGTCTTAGGGTCTAGCGTGATGTGGATACACAACAGCGAGGATTGTCTGAATAACTGACTCACCTATAGAATTGTTTTGCTCTCCTCATCTTTATATGATTTCTAAACCTGGCTTTCATCAGGATCAGCACGAGCGGAATCACATAGCAGGGTATTGGAAGCAAGTCGGACCGATTGCTGTGGGCTCTTTCTGCCTCTTCATATTTGACATGTGTGAGAGGTGAGCAGATGCCCGTGGGACTCTGGGCTGAGTGCACATCACCATGCGCGCTGCCAGCTCTTTCGGAGGAACATTTGAAAAAGGGAGAAGGGTGGCTGGAAGCCTGTGGAATAAAAGGGTTGGTCATGGTCACATCTTCAGATAAGGATTGGGATTAAATCAGCGACAAAGATTTTAATAGATGCAAAATATTTGGGCTGATTATTCTTCAAACTCCTTTTCTGTTTGAGTCCTCTGTGACTTTTCTTACCTAAATACTATCCTCATCCCTCTGGCTGAAAAGCTACGAATATGTTAAAAGGAAAGTTCCCCTTTGCCTGTTTGTATTAATTGTGTCTTGCCTTTCCCTCTTGTTTCTCTTTGTAGAGGAGTACAACTCACGAATCCCTTCTACAGTATCTGGACTACAGATGTTGGAACAGAGCTGGCTGTATCCTTCCTGGATGGGTTTAGGGTTTTTTTCTTCCCACAGTTGCCTGATCCCCAAGATCATTTTCTAATGATGTTCTCCATATGTGCTTAGCCAGAGCCTTGATTCTTAGACCAATGATAACAGCACAATTAAGGCAAATAACGAGATGAATTAATGTTTGCTTTCAAGCCGAGTGAGAGCAGGCAAAGTAAGGAGATTGTAGCATGTCCCCACGGCAAGAGGCATCAGAGTTGCTGGTCTTATTGCACCCTGCCTAAATGATCTACTCTACGGTTGTTTACTGCAGTCTGAAGCATGACTAGCTTTTCCCCAAGCCCCTGCCGGTTTGTCTCTGGGCTCCTTGTGGGAAAGCCTGTTTCTGAAGCCATCCGTGTGTGAGATTCTTACAGTGACCTTGGTGTGCAGTCTTACCACTGGGCTGCTATTCATTTTCAAGACCAAGTGGAGATAAGGCTAAGGTGATTAGTTCCAGAGGCAGCAGAGGCTTCTGGTTGGTTGGCATAAACTCTGAGTCATCTTTATGAAGCAGAAGTGACAGTCTTAGCTTATCCCTTTTAGGATGCTGAATTTAAATATTTTATCTTCCTGAATAATATGTTAAATGCTTTGGGAGAAAAGAGATTCTTCTCTGGAGAGGGGAGAAAGGCTCAAGTTATAATCTTTCCTGATGGATGGTACCTTGTCATGTGCTGGTAAATGTATTTTGTCCAGCCATGATGTTTATATTGGCTTCTTATTATTACAAGAAGTTTGTGGACGAATTAAATCAGTAGTTTCATTATCTTAAAGATGAGAGAGTTGTACTCCCCCATCTCCCTATCGCTCTATCCCCTCACCAAAAAATGTTAGCTGCTCCAAACAAGGAATATATATAATGTTAAGTCTTCTCCAATTCTTCTCTTCTACAGATATAACGAAGGTGCAGGAAGGCAAATAGAATGTCAAGTCCTGCAGCAAATCACCCTTCATTCTAGGGTACTATGATTTTAGGAAAGAAGGAAAATTTTAATTACATATATTATTTAGTGAAATGTGCATGCTGAGTTTACAGTTGTTAAAATATTTTAAAATATGCAACTTGGGGTAGAGTTGTAGCAGAAAGGAATTGGAGTCAGGTCACCTGTCTTCTAAGCCAGCTTCTCTCTACCTAAGCCTTGGTGGTTCTCAGAGTGAACTTTAAAGACAGGTCTTAGAGTCACCCTGTTCGGTCTCAAAGTGTATTGCCACCTTTCTCAACTCCCACCGTGGCCGTGTGTCCTTCTGCATCTGACAGGATTGTTTCTGTGGTGGACAGAAGATTGCAAACAGAAATTCGTGCCTGATTTTACTTCAAGACTTTCAGTAGCATGGCCAACCTCCCTTAGCGACTGCTGCACCCAACCCCACTCCATCCCCTCCTGAGGCCAGGGTATCCCAGCCTCCTTCTAAAACTCCAGGGACTAGCCTAGTGGTTCCCAAACATGGTTATACTTGGTGCCTGTACCTTGGAAAATCTGATTCCGTGGACCTGCAGTGAGAGACCTGGGCCACCTGTATTCTAACTCCTCTGGTGATGTTAATGTAGCTGTCCACCTGATCAGTATTTTGCAGCCAATATCTAATATCTTAATGCTTTTCAAATTTATTGTGCAAATGACTCTCCTGAGGACCTTGTTAAAAGGCAGATTCTGATTCACTAGGACTAGGGAGAGCCCTGGAGTCCACATTTTTAACAAGCAACGCTCCATTTCTCTTATTGGGCTTAGAAAACAATTCGGAACATACCTCTCTGTGGTACTTTTGTGTCGGGAGACCTTTCTCACTGGCATTAGAACCGGTTTTTAATATTTTATTGCCTAGCTGTTTGGAGACAGAGTATTGCCAACAGGGCCGGGGATAAGTGCTCGCGCCCTTGCCCACCCTGCCATTTCCTTTACTGGACACCATCAGATGGCCTTCATCATTGTGGCTGGGATCTGTCTCTGTCTCTACTTCCTGTTTCTGTGCTTCATGGTATTTCAGGTGTTTCGGAACATCAGTGGGAAGCAGTCCAGCCTGCCAGCCATGAGCAAAGTCCGGCGGCTGCACTATGAGGTAAGCAAATCTCTTGGCTCATTCAGGAAACGGTACTCAATATCTCCTGCTTGGTGTGTAAACACACACACACACACACACACACACACACACTACCCTATACCTGGAGATTGGAAGCCTTTATTTCAAATATATTATACATACACATTGAGAGATTTACGTGTAATATAGGATCCCTAGGCAAAATAAGAAGCTAAATCCTACTCTGAGAAGCATCTAGCTGGACTATTTAAATCTTGAGGTTTTTTATGGTACAAATGTCTTTCTATCCCCAGTGAGGAGTAAACTTGTCCAGCAGGTTCTTCAGCTTTGGGATGGAATGCAGATGCATACTAGATGAGAGATTTGAGTATGTAGAAGTGGGATTTGGCTTGGGGTTAGGCATTAATTAGTTCAGGCTCCCTTGCTGAAAGTCAGCCTTATGACTGGGGTTCAGCCCAGGTGATCTGATTTCCAGACTCCAGGAAGCCACATTTCCCCTGAAATATGCAGCAGGTGCTCAGATAGAGTTCAGTAATCTCTGTTTATAGATTATATGCCTCATTCAAGAGAAACACTCAGGACCCTCAAATCGCTAATACAGGCAACCCATTCTTAATTTCTCAAGGATCCCTTTGGGCTCCTTAGGGACATGGGCCTAATTCCTCTGTCAAAAAAGAAACAGAAACAGCAGAACCACAGGGTTTCAATGTGCAGTGGATCTGCAGTAAGAGGCGTCCCTCCCCGAAACACAGCTTTCCTTCAGTCCTGCTCTCGGAAACCCTGGGCACTCTCTAAAGCTTTCCTTGTCTCTGGGGTGCTTGAGCTGGGGTGACACATGGAAAAACCAGATCCACTTCATGTTGATTAATTTGAACATTTCCTTTTGTTCACTGGAGCAGAAATTTATTACAACTGCAGAAAACTTGGATTTGGTAACTTTGAACCCTTGCAGAGAAGCATAACCAGCTTAGCAGAGAAATTAGCAGCCTCATGACGTGCCGTGCATGTAATTTCCCAGACTCTGCTATTACTGTTTCATGAGAGATAAGGACGTAGGAAATATTTCACCCAATACGTTTTTCACCCACACTCACCTCTGCTAGAGAAATGTTACTATGTGAAATTATTTTACTATCACTTTTAGTAATTTGGTTTTATAGATTTCTTTAAAATTAGCTTTTTATAGATTTATATGTTGAGATAAGGATTGATGGTATCTGGTGGAATGTTAAACTACTCTTTCTCTCTTTCCTAATAGGGGCTAATTTTCAGGTTCAAGTTCCTCATGCTTATCACCTTGGCCTGTGCTGCCATGACTGTCATCTTTTTCATTGTTAGTCAGGTAAGTGGATTCTGAAGAGGTCAGAGTGAGCATGTCCCTGGAGGGTTGCTTCTACTCTGCACAGAACATGCTGTAGAACTACTGAGAAAGGAGCAGGGAAGCTTTTTTTTAGGCTTCAATCTGGGTCTTGTTATTATCTAGCCAGAGGTGGACTGGATTTTCCCTCTCAGGACAGCCTCATAGGGAGGAAAAGTTGCTAAGTAAATTTGAAGCCTGCAGCCTTATTTATTTATTTATTTATTTATTTATTTATTTATTTATTTAGAGGGGGTTGTATTTTTCTGAAGTGTGAAGTGGGGAGGCAGATAGACTCCCACATGCACCCGACCGGGATCCACCTGGCATGCCCACCAGGGGGCGATGCTCTGCCCATCTGGGGCATTGCTCCATTGCAACCGGAGCCATTCTAGCACCTGAGGCAGAGGCCATGGAGCCATCCTCAGCACCCAGGCCAACCCTGTTCCAATAGAGCCCTGGCTGTGGGAGGAGAAGAGAGAGACAGAGAGAAAGTAGAGGGAGAAGGGTGCAGCAGCAAATCAGCGCCCCTCCTGTGTGCCCTGGACAGGAATCAAACCTGGGTCTTCCACATGCCGGGCCGACACTCTAGGGCAGGGGTCGGAAACCTTTTTGGCTGAGAGAGCCATGAACGCCACATATTTAAAATGTAATTCTGTGAGAGCCATACAACAACCCGTGTATGTTACACATTATCCAGTAAAAATTTGGTGTTGTCCCGGAGGACAGCAGTAGGAAATGAATGGATTGTAATACATGAGAATGTTTTATATTTTTAATGTTATATTTTTTTATTAAAGATTTGTCTGTGAGCCAGATGCAGCCATTAAAAGAGCCACATCTGGCTCGTGAGCCATAGGTTCCCGACCCCTGCTCTAGGGCCGATGCTCTACTGCTAAGCTAGCCGGCCAGGGCTGCCTGCAGCCATATTTAAGAGCACATTTTTTATTTACTATAGAGAATAAACTTTTCAAGCCCAGTAGCAAAACACCAACAAGCAAGTATTAATTTGATTTGATCCTTATCTGGCATTAACATAGATCCTTTTACAATCTATCAGCCATTCTTTGGAATAATTATATTGCCACTTACACGCGAGATAAAATTCAAAAGTTCCCCGATGGAACCTTATTTTTCTGCTGGTTATTTCCAAAACTCAAATGTTTCACTGTACTTGAAATTCTTAATAATGCTAATGAATTTAAAATATTGGTAACTTGTTTCAGAAAGTACTGTTTATATCTAATGTACTATATTCATTTGAGCTTCACAGAAATTCTATGGGTAGTATTGTTATCCCAGTTTGCTAGAATACAAAACCTATTGGCCATAGAAACACTTCCCATTTATGCTGCTTTCTAGTTGGGAGGGTGAATTACTTTACAGTTTTAAGGTTTAATCTTCTTATCTGTAAAATAGGTATAATATACATATTAGTACCACCATAAAAGGTGGCTATAAGGATCACATGAAGTAATGCTTGCAAAGTTCAGCATGAACATGAGTAGATGTGCCCTTAAATAGTAAAAAAAGTATGAATGTTGTGCCAAAGGACGTAGAGTGAGTTAGGGACCAGAACCCAGTCCTTTGGGCATTTTTTTTTACCAACTGCTCTGTCATCCCTGCATTTGACCAAAACTGGAAATGTTAGTAGTGCTCACAGAGCCTTAGCACAAAACTTGCCCCATTCTTCTAACAAGTTTCCTTCTGATACAGGGACTTCTATGATTTTGTGCCATGAACCCCTTGTGTACCCTGGTGAAGGCTATGGGCCACTTCTTTGAATGTTTTAAAATGAGTAAGGTAAAAAAAAAAGCTTTGGATTTCAAAGGGAATCAGATAGATACACACAGATAGATGATGTATATTTATAATTATACGTATCTGTAATAGTAATTGATATGAAAATATGATTACTATTAGTAACAAAATTACAGGTAGTACTAATATTATAGGGGTTTGTTTTCTATATTTAAAATGGAAAGCAACAGTAATTTTCAGTTAGAGACTAGTGAAATTAAAGATATAATTTTTTTTTCATTCCAATTCACAGATACCCCCTACCTTGAGTTCTATTAAAGATACCCAAGGGTGCCTCTAAGCCAAGTTAGGAGTCCCTGGAGTCCTGTTGGCTATCCCCACTGGCCAGTGTTAGTGCTGCTCCTGAAGGCTGAAGTAAATGTGGGGGGAACACACACACACACACACACACACACACACACACGTATATCTTCATAAGCTCTGTTCACCACATCTGCTTTGACTTACACAGTGCTGTGCTTGTATCACACTGTTTGTTTATAAAACTTTAGAAACTTCATTCTCCACTCCAAATGCTGTAACAATATTTCAAATTCTGAATGAATTTTTTATTCAACCAGCTGAGGCTCAAACAAGTTGTGTGGAAGGCCAGATTTTATCCCTTGGCTGATTCTCCCGTTTGACCAGAATGCTGTGCAGTCCTGCTGTCCCTTGGTAATGTGTTTCACACAGCCTCCTCTGCCAGGCCGGGGAAGCAGGGTGCAGCGCTTGGAGACACGGAACCTCGATCCAGCAAGACGGGCTGAGGACTCAAAGGCAATACCGAGATACACTCTCGGGAAGGACACCTGTAGTCCTCACCTGCGTTTCTGCTGCTTTGGAAAGCTGAGGTCATTCTCCCACTGCCCGTCCCACTTACTCTTATCTCTTCAGAGTCCCTGCTACCTGAAGTCAAGAAAGGACATTTGGCTGATGTTAAATAAAGGCAGTTATATGTTGTCCAAATTTAACCTGGTACTGCACATGTTAAATCAGTGTGCCATTTTAAAGCAAAAAGGGCCAGTCTTCCAAAGAGCTGATTTGTGGCTTTTCTTTTAAGAAGAATAATATTCCATTGCCCCAGTATTTTCTAACATAGCTGGAGCCTGTGGCGGGCTTTTTATATCTGCTGTGACAGTCGGCCCGGAGTGGATTTCAACTCGAAGGGGACACCAATGAGGTCTTTTGGATTCCATTAGCTCCTCACATGCCTCCTGCTGGGTTATTTTTTTTAAGGTTTATTTATAGATATCTAAGACATTTTCAGGCATAACTCTCAGTGTTCCAGGTACTGTATTAATAGAGTCATCAGAGGATTTATTTTTTAATGTCATTTTGGAATGTCTCTCGGCAATGAGCTCACCTGAAAGAAAACCTATTGGGTAACTTTTTGAAATAGATCCCAGCCTTAGGTAAAAGGAATATATTAAAACTCCCATTATGCTCTCAGGCTCTCTGGGAGAGCTTGCCTTTAAGCCCTGTGAAATACAATGCGAGGAGATCTCTCCAGGACATTGAAGCACTGAGGCCAGGCATGAAAGGCCTGCGGAGGCTGTGGAATGCAGTGACCTTGGGGCTTTGTAGCTGGGTACCGAGGTGCAGTCTTTTAATGCCTGCCATTTTAATGGGCTCAGTCCTAGCAACCAAGAGATGGCATATCACAGTCTGGTATTTTAGCCCCTTCCCTCTGGAAAAGAAAGAGGCATTCCGTTTAGTGGTGATGAGCTGTAGGGAACAGAAGTACAAGGCAGGGGAGAAGGTCACCAACCTTCACTAAGGGACCCCCAGGTGCCTGACACACAGGTCAAGCCACGAGCAGCAAATTCCGAGAGAGCCTTTCCCCAGCTCTGTGGTGTGTGTGTGTGTGTGTGTGTGTGTGTGTGTGTGTGATCACTTCATTCTGTTCCTCACAGAGGAAATGTTTCCAGTAAGAAAGCCTGTGTCCGGGATTTGGAAATCTTGTTGTTAAGTGGAATGTTGGTTGTCAAGACTACTGGGTGTAAAGAGATTTGACCTTCTCTTGGCTCCAGGGGTATAATTGGATGGTTTCACACAAAAGTAAATTGTTCAAATGTTAAATCAGGAAAAACAGAACTTTTAGTAATAAGACATATACAGAGGGGAGATGATGATTTTCTTTTTATTTTGGTTGAGGCTACCTGGTTTTCCTCTCTGAACATTAAAATAGGGTGACTGTCACCTCTCTGCCTTGGCATTCCTGAGATTTTGGATTTAAAAGGCCTGCTCTGTTGAGGCTGCTTATTGTGATACATATTGGTGGGAATGTGCTCAGACCTCAGGATGGCTCAGGCATGAATAATTGAGAGAGGAGAGGGGAAATACAATCACATCTCCAAACAGCAGAGATACTCTGTATACAGTTTATTTATGCAAATTCAACCCTTTGCCCTCAGCAGAAAATAATATATTTAGAGACTACAAATTAAGTAGTACTGTATGGGTAATTCTGCAATTTTATCTAAACGACATGCATGTGTCTCAAAGCAAACATGAGAGGTATGTGTGAAAATTCTATTTCTTCAGTCTGGGCTCCTGTGTGCCCCTCAGAGTATGAGCATCTCGTTTGAGTGGTTCTACTGTGAAATTGCATTTTGCATATACATCTAGTTCATTATATATCATGCTTTATAGCTAGGATATATAATGCATATATGTTACTATTCAGAGTTGAATAAACAAATCTGTATGTATGTATGCTATATAAATAATATGCATCATGGTCAATTAAGTGAATTTTCAAAAGAAATTTGACCTTATACTATAGTTGCCTCATAATTCACTAAAGAGACTCACCCCTGTTTAAGATAATATTCCTACTCCTGTGTTGTATAATGGCTAAGTACACCTTCTTTTATAGTCAGAACCATTACCTTCTGGCTGAGTGTCTTGGGCAAGATACTGTACCTCTTTGTATCACAGTTTACCCATGTGTTGAGGGGAAATATTATCTACCTACCTCATAGATTTGTTATCGAAACTAAATAATACCTTCCATGTAAAATTCTCAGTGTAGTGCTGACAATCCACTAGCATTGAATAAATATTAACTATTATTATCCTTGTTATTATTGTGAAAGAATCTTAGCTTCTTTTGATAATAAAGGAATACAATAGACAGAAATTTTTAAAAGAAATAACACATTACCTATTGACCTCTATTCTATACTTGAAAGTAAGAAGAATGACATTTAGCAATATATTCTAAGTTCTAAATAGCTTGAATGCTGGTGTATTTCTCTCAAATCAGCAATTATGAAATTCTTCTTCACAGAAAACATTCCTGAGTATGTCATATAAAGTGATTTATTTTCTAAAATAAATAAGAGCTCCTGCTGACAGTTTGTTTATAAATCATAAAAATGAAAAAAAGAAAGAAATAGGTATCACCAATATCAAGTTAAAACTGATCGAATCTTGAATCACTTAATCTGGTTAACTGACACCCTGAGTCTTTCCAAAAGAAATACCCATACTTACTATGCCTGGGGCCGCAGCGGATTATGGGTTATAAAGAGAGGACCAAATGAACATAGGCCCACTGCCTCAGAAACAGAATATAAAGCCAACCTGTTTGTGAAGCATAAATATTTATATATACAGTGTGTCTGTAAAGTCATGGTGCACTTTTGACCGGCCACAGGAAAGCAACAAAAGACGATAGAAATGTGAAATCTGCACCAAATAAAAGGAAAACCCTCCCAGTTTCTGTAGGATGATGTGGCAGCATGTGCACATGTGCAGATGATGACGTAACACCGTGTATACAGCAGAGCAGCCCACGGCCATGCTAGTCGAGATGTGGACGGTACAGAGGAAAGTTCAGTGTGTTCTGTGGCTCGCTAAATTCGAATCCGTGACCAAAGTGCAACGTGAATATCGGCGTGTTTATAATGAAGCACCACCACATAGGAATAACATTACTGGGTGGGATAAGCAGTTGAAGGAAACCGGCAGTTTGGTGGAGAAACCCCATTCTGGTAGGCCATCAGTCAGTGACGAGTCTGTAGAGGCTATACGGGATAGCTATCTAAGGAGCCCTAAAAAATCTGTGTGTGAGCCCACATCGAACTGCACTGAATAGGTATGAAACTGGGAGAGTTTTCCTTTTATTTGGTGCAGATTTCACATTTCTATCGTCTTTTGTTGCTTTCCTGAGACTGGTCAAAAGTGCATCATGACTTTAAGGACACACTGTAGTTTGCCATGAAGGGGCTTCTAAGGATGGCTTATATAACCACGCCTCATTCCACCATCACAGGAAGATATACTTGGACACAATACTTTTTTTTATTCCCATATAAGATTTCCTATGGCAAGCAGAAGTGGTCAAAATCATTTCATTGATCTCAAAGCTAGCATCAATTACTAGTCATTCACCTCAAAAGCTCTGTTTACAGTTCTTAACAGACATCAGACAGAGCTTAAAACAATTACCAAATCATTACCATAGACAAAAGCAGCCTCAAAACATTCTTGCAGGATCGTAAAGCCCAGGAAAGCTCATAATTACTTTTGTGAGTGACTTACATAGAGTGACATGATATAAATAGGGTTTACTGAGTGTTTACTGCATGCCATAAAATTTCTAGAAATGTTTTTACTTAATTCTCCTTAGTAACCCTGCAAGTCCTTCTTCTGCATTTAAGGAAACTAAACTTCGGGAGGTCTTCATCTTTACTTCTCTTACAATAAGCAGAGTAAGCAATGTAGGCTAGATTTGAATCTGGATCTCTGATTTCAGGCCTGTGTCTTTCTGCTTCCCCACACTGCCCCACCCACTAAGGAAAACTCCACTCTCTAAGGATTCATTCATCTGCACTGAGCTCCTGTGATACATCAGGCACTGAAGATGGGGCAGCAAATGAACCAGAGCTGGTCTCCGTCTGCAGGGAGTTCGCAGCCAGCTGGGAAGACAGTTAATAGAGGAGGAACCGTACGTGTGGAGAAGTGTTAGACTCAAACACGCTTCCTTTAAACTAGGGATAATGATGTGCTGCTGGTTTAGGAAGAGACACGCCCCAGGTGATCTTGGTGTGCAGCCAAGATGAGCAGCAGACTCTGCCTGACACATCGAGTAAGCCCTTAATTAATTCGTTCCTACTGTATGATTCAGATTAAAAAATGGAGTCTTACACGGCCCTTCACTTTGCCCCTATGTAGAAGAGATTTTGTGTGTGTGTTGCTTGGTTTCTAGGTTGGTGTTGTGTTTCTTCTTGGCTCTATTTAATTTGTTGTCACTGTCTTTTTTTCCATAGGTGACTGAAGGCCATTGGAAGTGGGGCGGTGTCACCGTCCAGGTGAACAGTGCTTTTTTCACTGGCATCTATGGGATGTGGAACCTGTATGTCTTTGCTCTGATGTTCTTGTATGCACCATCCCATAAGAACTATGGGGATGACCAGTCTAATGGTGAGTTCCAGCCTCGTTAGTATAGCTTTATTTAGGATAAGTAGGCTTCTGTCTCTACAAGACTTACATAGCAGACATTCTGGGTTCCCTAGTCAAACTTTCCCTCCGGGTGTGAATGAGCACCCCAAAGGATTCTGAACAACAACAACAACAACAAAAGCTGCCACAAGGCAAATACTTCATGAAGTCCTCATTTAAAAAAGAAATCTTTAAAATACTGCACATCAGGGATATTGTAATCTAGTCTTAACATATGTCCCAGTTTTAGTACAAAAATGAAATTTGCTTTCCGCAATTTGGGGGGCAAAATTGACTGTCGAAAAGTATACCATTCTCCTAGTTTAAGAAGCATGATCCTAAGATATTGGGTAGAGTGGGAGTAGGCCCTGAAAGTTGAAGATGGAGCTGGCTTCATTCTCCTGCTCATTTTTTCAGCAAGGCTGTTGACGTCTGTCCAAACCGGCAGCCATTCTGTAGTCCGCATAGCCTTTTACTCCTTAAGTGCTGGTAGGTGCCGTCTCAGATATTGATGCTTCAAGGAGCCTGAGAGAACTTAGCCAGTCTGGGCATTTTAGAGATGAAACAGAGGCCCAGAGAAGGGAAGGGCTTGCCTGGGGTTTCTCTACCAACTGTGGCAGAAAGAAATGAACATCACTGGTGGCCTGGTAAACATCTGTTCTAATAGCTCCTTTTTCTTTAAATATTTGATTCTCTACTGTTAGGCTCTACCCTTATTCTTTTATCTCTTTCACACCTGCTTTGCCCTAGCCCCTGGCCTAATCACCCCAAATGGTCTACTTCCTAATACCATTATATTGTGCATTAGGATTTCAACATACAAATTTTGATGGAGATAGAAACATTCCAACTACAGCAGCATTGACTTGGGCCACCAATTGTAAAAAATAAACTTGATTTATGGAATAAAGGCCATCCCTCTGTGGACAAAAAAGGGGCCACATACTTAATATAACAAGCTCAAGGGAGGCCTGCATGGTGAATCTTACAAACTCCTGGCAGATAGTCACATTCTAGGCCGGTAGCTTGCTTGACAAAGGTCAACCATATTCTTATGTAAACCTGTCTATTGTCTTTTTGCATCTAAGATAACATACCTTTGAAATGTCAGGGTCATCTCCTTTTCCAGACCCCCTAGCCACATACTTGCTGCTCCCCAAGTATAAGATGCACTTTTTCAAATGAGAGCTGGTGCCCTTCACTTTCCAGAGCAGAGACCAAAGCTTCAAGTCTGCCTGTCCACCGCGGCACCAAGGATGGCCTTGCTATAAGAAGTGCTCAGCGAGTGTATGGTGAATTAATAGATTCATATCCTGCCTCCATCTGGGTGTGATAAAACCCTACCCATCTTTTAGTCTCACTCAAAATGCCTCCTCCTTCTTGAAACTTTTTCCTGATCACACCAGTTGGAGTTTAGCAAATTACATTCAATAGAGTATTATCACCACGGGATGTAAATAGCTTTTAATAGTCAAATAAGTTTGATACTCATCAGCATCAATGGGGCTTTACTAAAAGACTTCTTAATGACTTTAGCACATGAATATGTACTGTAAGCCATTTATACCTGATACGTGGTGGCACAGTGGGTAAAGTTTCAACCTGGAACACTAAGGTCACTGGTTCGAAACCCTGGGCTTGCCTGGTCAAGGCACATATGGGAGTTGATGCTTTCTGCTCCTTCCCCTTCTCTGTCTCTCTCTCCTTTCCAAAATGAATAAATAAAAGAAATCTTTAAAAAAAAAACCCAGAATATGGCCTAACCAGGCAGTGGGGCAGTGGATAGAGCATCAGACTGGGATGCAGAGGACCCAGGTTTAAAATTCTGAGGTCGCCAGCTTGAGCAAGGGGTCACTCACTCTGCTGTAGCCTCCCAGTCAAGGCACATATGAGAAAGCAATCAATGAACAACTAAGATGACGCAACAAAGAACTGATGCATCTCATCTCTCTCCCTTCCTGTCTGTCTATCTCTCTCTCTTTCTGTCTCTGTCACAAACAAACAAACAAACAAAAAACACAATATGTACTGTAAGCCATTTAAAATCAGTGGGAGTAGCAGCATTACCCCAAATTATTAAATCCTTTGGTCCTGGAACCCTTTTTCTAGGCACCGTGTCTTTTGGAACTAGTGTTCTAAGGAACAGGCCTGGGGGAACAAGGTTTCACTTTTCACCTGACACTCACTGTGTAAATGTGGATGAGCTGGCCTGTCCTCTCTCTCTCCTCCTTGTAACACTGACTCTTTAAGGGCAAGGACTGGTTCTTAAGGGTGCTTTGAAAATGTGGAGTGAATTAATGCTTTACAAATAAGAGCTCTAGGTTAGCTTTTGTATTTCACAGATGAGTGATCTTGCAAGCAGGGTGAGGGCAGTAGGAGATGACATGAGAAGTGGAGCGGGGAGAGGAGGCATCTAGCTGAGAATCAGCAGCAGAGGAATGGTCTCAACCATCGTTCTGCCTCCCATATTACACCTGCTACTTGTGTGCAAGAAGATCCTAGACATCAGGCCTCTCTTCCAATTCCTTGACTTGTCCTATTCAGTATCAGGTTTTACCTTTGGCTCTGGATCCTGGGCAAGAATAAAGACTTTTGACTTATCTTCTTGCCTGCCCAACTCTGGGTTTGATTGACTTTCTCTCTAGAAAGCTTGTGAGCTAGGCAGCCTCCGCTTTCTGCAGCTACCTTCCCACTGCTAGCACTCCACGATTTACTACTGGGACGCGGCAGCATGGAGCCTCTAAACCAGGGGTCCCCAAACTATGGCCCACAGGCCGCATGAGGCCCCCTGAGGCCATTTATCCGGCCCCCGCCGCACTTCCAGAAGAGGCACCTCTTTCATTGGTGGTCAGTGAGAGGAGCATAGTTCCCGTTGAAATACTGGTCAGATTGTTGATTTAAATTTACTTATTCTTTATTTCCAATATTGTATTTGTTCCCATTTTGTTTTTTTACTTTAAAATAAGATATGTGCAGTGTGCATAGGGACTTGTTCATAGTTTTTTTTATAGTCCGGCCCTCCAATGGTCTGAGGGACAGTGAACTGGCCCCCTGTGTAAAAAGTTTGGGGACCCCTGCTCTAAACAGTGGGCCTTCATAACACCAGAGGAAGGGATTCTAGGCTTGGGAACAAGAATCTCGATTTCATTTCATGGTCATCCTGTTGGACTTTGACAGAAACCATATGGACTTGACTTGAGGGTATTAAGCAAGGATCCAAGAGATGGAGCTGCTGCCTTCCACGGAAATATCACGTAAAGCAATCGCTAATTTCCCGAGATGTTGGAATGATCATTGTAGTGGGCAGTGATTATTGAGTACAGATTGAGTATGGTCCTGTACTACAGCACTTCGTGTACATGAACTATCTGGTTGTTTTTGCTGTGTGACTGTTGGCAAACTGCTTAGCTTCTCTGTGCATCACTTCTCCCAATTGTAAGTGATCTAGAGTCTTATGGAACCATGAAATTCTATGGTTTTCATTCTTCCTGATAGCAAGGAAAGGGCAGAAGAGCACCTCCTGTCATAAAACCGCAGCCCAGGGAGTGACTCTGGCATTGGTAAGGAATTTCCAAACAGTAGTAAGAATTTTCCCAGCTCCAGCACTTTCAGGCACATGGGAGGCCAGAGCTGTAGCCAGCCCTGCAGAGACAGAATGACTGCCCACCACCCTGTTGTGCCAGATGCTAGTGTTATGGCCGGGCAGCTCCCATTAGGACTTCTTTCCGTGTACAATCACTGCCCTCCTAAGCTTGAAGCCTTACAATTGAGAATAGCACTTGACCTATTTCCATTAAATTCTTTTGTTGTTGTTGAAGACATCTTGAACTGCAATTTTCCAGAAGGCTCTAAAGCTAGTTCTCAAGAGGAGGTCTCCCTGGCCAGTTGGCTCAGCGGTAGAGCGTTGGCCTGGCGTGTGGGGGACCCGAGTTCGATTCCCGGCCAGGGCACATAGGAGAAGCGCCCATTTGCTTCTCCACCCCCACCCCCTCCTTCCTCTCTGTCTCTCTCTTCCCCTCCTGCAGCCAAGGCTCCATTGGAGCAAAGATGGTCCAGGCGCTGGGGATGGCTCCTTGGCCTCTGCCCCAGGCGCTAGAGTGGCTCTGGTCGCGGCAGAGCGATGCCCCGGAGGGGCAGAGCATCGCCCCCTGGTGGGCAGAGCGTCACCCCTGGTGGGCATGCCGGGTGGATCCCAGTCGGGCGCATGCGGGAGTCTATCTGACTGTCTCTCCCCGTTTCCAGCTTCAGAAGAATATAAATAAATAAATACATACATACATACATACATACATACATACATACATAAATAAATAAATAAATAAATAAATAAATAAAAAATAAAGAGGAGGTCACCTCCCTTGACTCTTTTACAAAGTGGTGTTTGGAAATGATCATGGTTGTTTTAAGATTGTCTCTATGACTTGGACATGCCACTGGCCTTTAGTGACTAGATTCTAGCTATGTTAGATGTTCTGTGTTGAACAAAACAGTCCCTTGTAAACAGCAAAGAAGTCTCCTGCCCCTAATGCCAGTTGGACCCCTGTTGAAAAGCGTTCTAAAAGCGTTCTTCCTGCAGTTTAGTGGGCAGACTCTTTTAGAATCCTGTTTGGACCATAAACAGACAAGTCACACGACTCAGCAGTTCTATGATGGTGACATGGTCAACTGTGAGTTCAGAACAGTTTGTGAGCCCCTGGCAGGTGGCTGTGCCCTTGTTCCCTCGTGGTGCTGTGTCCTGTGTGTTTGGAAGGGGTTCTTCCATGTTGGGTTCTCGGATCATTTTTCTTCTCTGCTCCTCTCACTGCTCATCTCTGCATCTGCCACCAAACCCCACAGTGTGTCCTAGGAATTAGGGTATCTGCCAAGATTTTGAAGCTTCTCAGAAAGAGCTAGTCTGGAATATTACATGAAAACCTAACAAATGAACTTTTAGGAGGATATGCTGCAGCTCTGAATTCTCTGGATGGCATTTCTTCTCCCACCCCCAGATTTTTCACGCTCATTTTCCTTTATTGTGGAAAGTTTTTACTTTTAAATGGGCTTGGACTCCTCCCTGTACCCCTGCTTTTAAGGTTCAGAGCCAGAAATTCTGATCTCTTGCTATGGAGGATGAATCACAGGTGTATTGTGCTCAAGCCTTTTTTTTTTTTTTTTTTCTTTTCATTTTTCTGAAGCTGGAAATAGGGAGAGACAGTCAGTCAGACTCCCGCATGCGCCCGACCGGGATCCACCCGGCACGCCCACCAGGGGCGAAGCTCTGCCCACCAGGGGGCGATGCTCTGCCCATCCTGGGCGTCGCCATGTTGCAACCAGAGCCACTCTAGCGCCTGGGGCAGAGGCCACAGAGCCATCCCCAGCTCCCGGGCCATCTTTGCTCCTATGGAGCCTTGGCTGCGGGAGGGGACGAGAGAGACAGAGAGGAAAGCGCGGCGGAGGGGTGGAGAAGCAAATGGGCGCTTCTCCTGTGTGCCCTGGCCGGGAATCGAACCCGGGTCCTCCGCACGCTAGGCTGACGCTCTACCGCTGAGCCAACCGGCCAGGGCCTCAAGCCTTTGTGAGATGGATCCTGTATAGACCTCTGGAAAAGAAACCACCATTGAGAAGTATTGTTTTGTTTGAGAGGTGGAGAAAGATGCCAAGAAGAGGATAGGGGCCCTGGCCGGTTGGCTCAGTGGTAGAGCGTCAGCCTGGCGTGCAGGAGTCCCAGGTTGGATTCCTGGCCAAGGCACACAGGAGAAGCACCCATCTGCTTCTCCACCCCTCCCCCTCTCCTTCCTCTATGTCTCTCTCTTCCCCTCCCGCACCCAAGGCTCCATTGGAGCAAAGTTGGCCCGGGCGCTGGGGATGGCTCCTTGGCCTCTGCCCCAGGCGCTAGAATGGCTCTGGTTGCAGCAGAGCAACACCCCAGATGGGCAGAGCATCGCCCCCTGGTGGGCGTGCCAGGTGGATCCCGGTCGGGTGCATGCGGGAGTCTGTCTGATTGCCTCCCTGTTTCCAACTTCAGAAAAATGCAGGAAAAAAAAAAAGAAGGGGATAGGAAGGAAGTGGGTAGAAAGAAAGTGGAAGCAGAGAGCATAGATTTTTTGCTTCTGTTCAAGGAATGGGCAGAGAAAAACAAAGCAGACAGCAGATTCAAAAGAGGATTTGGTTTCCAAAAAGCATTTTCTCTCATATATTTGCTTGTGTTTTATTATATGGGTCAGAAAGTGACCCTTAGAAATGAACCACTGAGCACCTCAGTACTCAGCACTGTGCTAGGTTTGATAAGATAGAGTGGTGTGAAGCCCAAAGGAGTGACAGAAACTCGGTTCTTGTTCTCAGGGAGCTGGAAGTTTGGGATGGGAGATGAAACGTCCTGCAACAAAACAGCCGAGCCAGACCAGTTTCAAGTTTTCAGGGGCTGATTAGTGCTGCCCGGTGTGGAGCGCTGGCTTCCCTCTTGTTGGTTGACTTACCATAGCTGCGGTGATATCACAGTCACAAAAATCATTATACATATGTGTGTGTGTGTGTGTAATGTTAACATAATCATTTTATGTATACATGTGTATTTATATATACAAACATGCATATCATTTTTATTTACTTGAACAAGGATATTTTAGACCTCTTTCTTGCAAGTACCATTCATATTTTCTGCTCCACCCTTGCTGCCTTGTCTTTGAAGTTGTTCTTTTTATCTGTTTCCATACCAGTTTGAGAATCATTCTGGTTGTCTTCTCAAGCAGAAATGAATTTCAGCTGATATTAGTCCTTAGCCCAAGGGAAGACACTGTGTCCCAGGGGTACAGCATTGATACCTGTACACACAACAGACTGTCCAATCCCCCCTGTCACCAATTTATGTGGGAAAAAAAAAGTTGGTACTGCTTATGGAGTCAGACAATTCTTGATAATAGCTTTCACTGTTGTGTTCCTTTATCTAGAGAATTCTTGTCAGAATATTTCAGGGGGGAAATAAAGCAAGAAACGGAATTCCTGACTGGATGACTGGGACATAAGGAACAAGAAACACTCAAATTGCCAATTGGTTCCTGCTTATTTCTGTTCCACTAAATGTCTTCGGTCTGACACACTCATTCTGCTGGAAGCCCCAGCAGTGACTCCGGGTCCTGTGTCTTGGTAGCTAGCTACCTCACTGTGACAGTTTTACTTCCAGAGGCTTCTAAGGTCTCATGCTTCTTGTTTCACAGGAAAGGTGGCTTTGGCTTTTGTTACCTCAATAAACGTTTGGTTTGAATCATGAGGCTTTCACAACAGCTGGCTTTTATTGAGGTCTTTCCTCTGGTTGCATGTTAGATGACTCACCCCTGGGCAGCCTGGCTTCTCTGCTGTCTGGGATGGGATTGGTCCTACCTCCAGAGCTGGACTCAGACTCTGAGATGGGGCTCAACAGCCTTTTCCCATTTCATAATTGAGGTGGGAACTAGGTGCCAGGCCATCGCCAGCCGCATACCTCTTGTTCTGCCATTTGTAGTCCAGGAATTTCTGTTCCTGCCTCTCCCAGACCTGCTGTCCTACTGGGGACATGATCTTTCCTTGCCCGGGCACTTAAAATCATATTTTCTGATTTTTAGAATTACTGTTACCCCACTATGATAGGGGTGACATCTGCTTCTCCACCGTTCCCCCTTTCTCTTGTCTCTCTTTATCTCTCCCTTCTCCTCCTGTAGCCATAGCTCGACTAAAGCGAGTTGGCCCCAGGTGCTGAGGATGGCTCCATGGCCTCTGCCTCAGGTGCTAAGAAGAGTTCAATTGTTGAGCAGTGGAGCAGCGCCACAGATGGGCAGAGAACCACTCCCTAGTGGGCTTGCTGGGTAGACCTGGTCAGGGCACAGGTGGGAGTCTGTCTCTGCCTCCACTCTCACTGAATTTAAAAAAACAAGAAAGAAGAAGACAACCACTGGACGCTCTCAGACAAACAAATAATTGTCATTAAAAATCTGTCTGTCTTTAGAAGCTATGCTTATCATTATGTCATTATAGTTCAGTTTATGCAAGTTTCTGGGTTCCTAGTATGCATTTCAGGCCATTAGAATCAAACAGCAGCTACTTACCTGTGGCCATGATACCAAAAATACGGACCCATCAATAGTCCTTTGAAATTAAATCCCATACCAGAGATTGGTCTCATTTCACTGTGGTTAGAAACAAATCTTTAT
This sequence comes from Saccopteryx bilineata, assembly GCF_036850765.1. Classification (NCBI taxonomy): domain Eukaryota; kingdom Metazoa; phylum Chordata; class Mammalia; order Chiroptera; family Emballonuridae; genus Saccopteryx; species Saccopteryx bilineata. The sequence continues at coordinate 233,244,434 of NC_089492.1, forward strand.
GTTATTGTTAATTAGCTGAAATGAATTGACATTATAACCAGAGAAAGAGACTTATTACAAACTGAAGAATTCTTTTCCTTCCTTAATTTATTATTTTCCCTTTTATTCTTCCTTTTCCCCCTAAGTAAGAAACATTTCACATTTTTGGATGGGTTCTTTTTCTTTGTTTTGGATGGGAAGAGTCTGTGCCCATGTTTGTGTACCACGCAGCAGGAGGCAGGAGAGGGCCAAGAGCAGATGGAACAAGACCTTGGTCAGAGTGGGGGGACGGTCATTAGAATTTGGAGACAAATGAAGAGATCCCCATTCCTGCCATATTACTGCCATGTTTCCACACCCATTCCCTGCAGCGAAACAGTTGGCCTTCAATGCACAATGGAAAAACACGTAAATCATAGATTTGGCTAGCCAGAGTTGCATCGATTTAGGTCTCCATCTCAGCTCTTCCAGGAGAAAACTGCATCACACAGAGAAATTAATCCCCTATCTGAGCCTCGGTATCCTCACATCTCAGAAGGAAACACAAGGCATGCTAAGCCTCTAACAGCTCATATGGTAAATACTCATATAAACAGCTCTACTTACTATCAGTACACTGATACTGGGTGCTATAAATTCTCTTTCACCAGATACAAAAAGCATGCACATTTGTAATAGTTTGCTGACAATCGCAGTGGTTGTTGGAAACTTGAATATTTACAAAGAGTTGGCATAGCCTAAAAGTTGAGAGCTTGGCTGCTGGTGCCACATCGCTCCCCTTCGCTTCTCACATCATTATTTCCCGACGTAGGCCTTGGGCAAGTTGCTCAGTCTCTCTGTGCTTCAGTTCCTTCAACAACAGAATGGGAATGGTGGCAGAAGCACCTCTGTCAAACGTCCGGTACGAACACTAAATGTATTAATATTTGTAAGGTGTTTATAACAGTGTCAGGCACATACTATAATATAGAAACTGAAGTAATGTTGGCTGTTTCTTCAAATGATCTGTAGCATAAGATATATTTTCTGGGGCCTACTAATTGAAATCAAATTTTAAGCTTAAAAGATTCACATCTTTGCCTGACCTGTGGTGGCGCAGTGGATAAAACGTCAACCTGGAAATGCTGAGGTCGGCGGTTCGAAACCCTGGGCTTGCCTGGTCAAGGCATATATGGGAGTTGATGCTTCCAGCTCCTCCCCCCTTCTCTCTCTCTGTCTCTCTCTCTCCTCTCTCTCTCTCTCCTCTCTAAAAATGAATAAATAAAATAAAAATTAAAAAAAAAAGATTCACATCTTTGCTTCAAAAGCTGAAGAAAATTACATTCTAGTATGTATTTCTAAGGTGTCTCCAATGAAAAAGATTCCTTAGGTAAACAGTTGGAGATTCTAATGGTTTACTGGGGTGGTCTGGACTCTCTTTGAAGTGTTGATGACTCAGACATGCAGATCATGATACTGGCTTTGAACTTTTGATGGCTCACCCAGATATGCAAATTTAGAACTGGCTTTGACCAAGCACCCTGCAGGGTCAGTGTGTGGAGTGAACAAAACACTGGTGTTGCGTACAGAATCCTGGAGATAGCAGAATATTCAGAGTGCATTTCTGGTCATTTTCCCTTGAGAAGAAAACTCTTTATTGTTCCTAAATATATTATATGAAGTACCCTGCCAGTCCGTTGGTACTAGGTAGGTCTTGTTTGCCTGCACAAGGCATAACCACTTTATAAGTTATTCACAAGTGTGTACGTGCCTGCTTTCTCATCACAGGGGAAGCCCGTGATGCTGGCTTAGCCCATAGCATACACCTGCCTTCCTTGGCCTAGTTCCTGGCTCTGTTGTGTGTCTGTCCCATTACCTGGGGCAGTCACCTTAATTCCATCCCAGTTTCCTCATCTGTAAAAATTGGCATGATCGACTTAGAGGGCCCTTGGCAGGATAAACACCATCCAGGATAAAGCATTGAGAATAGCGTCAGGCACCAAGTAAGCTCTCATTAAGTGTTAGTAATGACTACAAATTATATAAGCAGGAAGCTGACTCATCTCTCATTAATATCTTTTTTCTGGGAGACAAAAATGGATGAAATTACTGTGAAGTCTGAATGGAAAGGTTGGGCATGAGCCCCAGGTATTTGTGCCCAAGTTTTCTCTGTCTACTCAGACTGTAAAAGATGGCTAGCAATGGGCACTGGTTACTGAGGTGAATCCCAGATTTCTTCTGCTTCTTCCTGAATACATCTAACACCAAAACTCCTGTTTCAGGTGATCTGAGGGTCCACAGTGGAGAAGAACTCCAGCTTACCACCACAATCACCCACGTGGATGGACCCACCGAGATCTACAAGCTAACCCGCAAGGATGCCCAGGAGTAGATGGCTGCAGCACCTGGCTGGGACTGTCCCTCACTTCCCAGACCTTCTAACCGGACTGGGGACTGCGCCAGAGAGAGCTCACCGTGCAAATGCTCAAATGCTCGTGTTCCTTCGCTGTGGATTTTGGACCAGAGGCATGGAGGTTGTCACTTTGCTATTTGACCATAGCTCTTGGAGGAAGGTTCCTGCAGCCACGAATGTGTTGTGTATGATAACAAAACCCTCTGGTATGACACATTATCTGTGATCATTGTTAATTAGTGACGTAGTAACATCTGTAGCAGGTGGTTAGTAAACCTCGTGTGTTAAGGGTATACTCCTTGGGGGGTGATTTGGGCCAGATGGGGTCTGTATGGAGTGGAATATTTGACTCTTTTTCCTATTTTAGATTCTAGGATAGATTTTTAACATCCTTTGCAGTCCATGATAGGCTGTTGTCATAGTTTTTCACTCCTAGATCATGACTTTTTTTTCCTATTTATATCACCAAGTAGCCTATTGAGTTAATATTTAAGTTGTCAATAGATATGTGTTCCTATTTTTTATGGCATACTATAAAAATAACTGAATTTCATGAGACGATCTATCACGCCAGGGGCATTTCAGCTTTGAAACCAAATCTGTGTATCCAATACTAACCAATCTGTTGGATGTGGGTTGGGTCTGAAAAGCCTTTTTAACCTCTTGCATAAAATGTGCTTTCTTTTGATAAGATGTTTCAAACAGCCTCCAAAACTGTAGATCGGATCATTTAAATAAACCTGGATGTATATTCATATATATACACACACACATCATCCTCTGCTCAGCCAGGACATATGCATGCAGATTCTTTTCTGTATCAAGTCTATGGGGGTAGGGAGTAGGTGGGGGAAATAACTTTATGAGAAATTAAAATATTTTCCCATCAAATCACAGTGTTTGGGGGCGGTATCCATTTCTGGAAATAGGTGAACACTTTTCATACTGAGTGGTTACCCTCCCTAAGCTGTATGTGTGGCAACAAGGCTGGGGGGGGTTATAAGGTTTAGAAGCAGATTCCCCCCCCCTACTTATTCCCACTTCCACATAATAGCCTTTTAGATTATATACTACTCACAAAAATTAGGGGATATTTCAAAATGAATATGAAGCGATTTAAAAAAAAGAAGCTTTGATTTTTTTTTTATTAAACAAGAACATCAGAAAAGCAAATGACAAGTCAAAGTTCAATTATGCAAATGAGATGCAAAACTAACTTTTATTTCATTGGTGAAAATGCACCGTACAAAAAAGGCTGAAAGAACTGGAATATCCGCATGTTCCTTGATCCCCTAATTTTTGTGAACAGCGTATTTTAACTCTGCCACTGGGGAGGCAACATGGTAGAGCAGAGAGAAAGAACCCTGAATCTGAGGCTAGAAGGCAGTTTTCTGTTGAAAGGCTGTCCTTTATGAGTGTGATCTGATTGAAGTCACCTGACCTTCACCTGCAAACTGGCATTCATAAAGTTTAACTGCTTCATGGGGTTGCAGTGCCAATTAAATGAGTTAATGTACATGGAAGTGAATTTTAAATGCTAACGTCATGTGACTGTATTCTTCCTGGAATCAAAACAATTTCATGAGTGTCCTGTTTTTCAAATGCTGATTCCTGGAGGTCTGCGTGACAGTCTGTTTAATTCACCCACCACTCATTTCTTCCCCTGATTATGGCTAACGTCATGGTAAGCAAGGGCAGGAGGAAGTACTTTGGCTTTGGCTGTTCTCGTACACCTGTTTTCCTATCCTAAGGAACATCTGACGTTGTGGTGCCAAGAACCGGAGGTAGCCTGTGCCTCGCAGCCTGGAAGGAAAAGATGAACTTAAAATATGGCGAGTGGTCTTCTGTCCCAGAGCATGGAAGGAGAGGTTCTTATAAGGAAATGGGGAATGAGACAGACCTTTAAAAAGAAATAAGATTTTACCAGGGTCAAAGGGCAAAGGGAACAGAGGTACTGAAATCCCAGAGGAAGTGAAGAATGGAAAATGTTTAGATAAATCTGCTCATCAGGCCCGAGTGGCACAGGGGAGTGAACGCAGCAGGGTGCACCTGTGATCGGAATGAGAAGGGTCTTCATACAAGGGTCAGAGCCCTCAGACTGACCCAGCCTTAGGGCTTTAGACAGAGAAGTGACAGGATCTGAATTACCACTGGAGCATGTGGAGCAAAGAGACCACAGAGGCTGAAAACAGGGCAAGAGTCGAGGACATGGAGAGGAGGGAGACCTCTTTTGGAGATGACACTGGCAACGTCTGGGCATTCTGAAGACGGGCCTCAAGAAAAGCAAGAGTGGAGTCACATTCCAAGCCTTGCCTTGCTGGGAAGGGAATGGCAGGGCCCCTGACAGAACTAGAGCTTCCTGGAGAAAGTAGGTGGTTCTGTTACTTAAATGTCTATAAGTAATAAAAGCCAACTCAAGCAAGCTTAGCTAAAAGAGGGACTTTCCTAGAATTTTTCTAGAGTATCTTATGAATCCATGGAACAGCTGAATTGAACAGAAAATTGAGAACTGGGACAGTTCTAAGGGTCTCCAACACCTGGAATTCATGAACCTTTCCTTTCCATGGCACCATTTACAATTAGCCCAAGTCTTTATCTCTCCCACTTCAAGACCAGGAGAGACAACAAGAGTGGCTCATCCTCTGGCATGTGCCTGTCTTTATGCCAATAAATTGTGATCAAGAAGTCAAGTGGCCACCTGACCAGGCAGTGGCGCAGTGGATAGAGCTTCGGACTGGGATGCGGAGGACCCAGGTTTGAGACCCCAAGGTCGCCAGCTTGAGCGCGGGCTCATCTGGTTTGAGCAAAGCTCACCAGCTTGGACCCAAGGTCACTGGCTTGAGCAAGGGATCACTTGCTCTGCTGCAGCCCCTCCCAGTCAAGGCACATATGAGAAAGCAATCAATGAACAACTAAAAGCACCACAACAAAAATTGGATGATTGATGCTTCTCATCTCTCTCCGTTCCTGTCTCTCTGTCCCTATCTATCCCTCTCTCTCTGAAGTCAAGTGGCTTTTAGCAGTTTACCCTGTGGATTGGGGTGAGTTTCCAAAAGACTAGAGTAACTATTTAGACTTGGGCAAACAATCAAAAAAGACCTACCACATGAAGAAGATGATAGATTTGGATTTGCCTGGGCTAGGTTCTAAAAGCTAGGTTTTAAAAGCTGTCATCTGGAGGAATTGACAAGCTGACAATTAGAAATGAGAGCTTGAGCAGACCACTCAGGGCAGGAGGTCTGGCATCATTGTCACCAAGAATGAGAAGTAGGGCTGGGCAGAGCAGTGACCCAGACACGGCCACAGTCAGTAGGTGAGGAAGAAAATGACCTCGATTACTCAGAAAATGTTAAAGAAGCCAAAGAAAGAACCAGATTCATGGGAAGAATGTCAGATATCCTGAGAGATTCAACAGTATTTAAGGACTGAATACAAGGCCTGTTGGATTTGGTAGTTTCAAGGTGGCCTCAGTGCAAGGACAGAAGTTAGAGGGGGAACAGCCAATGGGTAGTCCGTATAGAAAGGAAGGAGGTGGGGTGGTGCTTCCAGGAGGACCCAGAACAGAGGGGAGACTTGTGTTTCTCAGTTTGGGGAGAAAATTAGACTGAGTTAGTGAGAGCTGGCCGAGAAGTCAAAGTGATGATGAGATAACATAAGGCACAAGGAAGGTGTCCCAAGGACGGTTAGAGATGTGGGGTCAAGGACACAAGTTGATGTATTCATTTTGAAAGAGAGAAAGGACACTTGCATCCTGAGATAAGAGAAATAACAGGTGGATGTCGGAGGAGAAATTTGAGGTCAAAAGGAGGGAGGTTGCCCCGTGCTCCTCTGCAGGTTTGGTCTTCTCCACAAACAGGGAAGGGGGCTGGATCTCACTGAAGTTCTCAGTTTCAAGAACACAGGTTGAACACACCCATTTCAATTAGTGGAAAATTCAAAAAACTCTTCATGAAGTGAGGAAAAAGCCTTTATTACGGACCACCAACCTGGACAAAAAATTATTTGCCATCTATACCAGTTTTTATAAGTTGTCTTAAAATTTTTCAGTTAACTTTGAAAAATATTATATGGAAAAGGGATCCTACTTTGCATAACAAAGAAGGAGGCTCAGGGAGGTGAAGTGACAAAGTTGGAACTAAGAAGAGATCTTCCTTCTGTCTTCGGACCTCATTGTCTTTTAAGCAGCATATTTGCAGCAGAAAAGTGAAGAGTTTTGTTTTCAGCTCCAATTCTCATTAGAGGAGGGTGACCTTATTGGGAGATGTTATTTTAGCCTTAAAAAAACCACCAGCTCTCCACCTCCATTAATGGCAAGTGTCTGCCCTCTTCTGGCCAAAGGGAAAATGGCAGCTATCACTGAACAGATCTCAAAAGCCAGACCTTGGAATTTGGGATATTGGTAGTTACTCCATGGTGATGACTGTATATATATAAATTAGGATAAATTCTTTAGAAAAACAGCATTATATAACCTGCTCTTTTCATATCACCTACAACATGATTTTAATGACTTTACTATTGTTGTCTCTGATAACGATATCACAATCGTTAATCCTCTATGTTGCACACTTAAATAATTTGCGAAGTTTGACCATTACAACACGTACTGAAATAACCATCGATGCTGTAAATCTTTTTGTAGATCTCTGGTTGTTGCCTTAGGATCAGTTCCTAAGAGTAGAGTCACCAGGGCCAAAGTTCAATTAATCACTCACTAAGTGTATGTTGAGCATCCTATTATGAGCCAGGTGCTGTTCTAAGCACCTGGGACAGATCAGTGAGCGATGTCCCTGTCATGGGGTGTATAATGATCTGGCAGGAGAAAGTGGGGATAGGCAATAGGTAATAAATAAATACAGTGGTAGCAATAAAAGCTAAGGGGGAGAAGCATTGACCATAGACACCTTAAGCATCAAGCGCCCTCTGGAAGTGTACCAGCAGCAGAATTACGAGCTGTGGATTTCCATCCTTACACTGCGTTTTATTTGCCACTTTAAGAGACAAAAAAAAAAAAAAAATTGAATTTTGCATTTATTTCATGACCAGTGAGATTAAGCATGCTCCATATTTCTGTGAGTTTGTATTTTTAGATTTTCAGTTAATTTTCATTTGCACTCCTCAGATATTCTGACTTAGGTTATTCATCCTGTCTGTTATACGTGTAACCAACATTTTCCCCATTTCTTGCTTACTTTTTAATTTTGTTTTTGATGTTTCCTGGGGCATACAGCCTTTTAGTTTTTATGTAATCAAATCTGTAAATCTTTTTCTTTTGCATTTCTATCTTTGCTTCAGGAAATCTTCCCAACCTAAGATAATAGACTAGGTCACTCATGTTCTTTCTAGTTTTTAACATTTCCTGTGTCAGTTTTCTTTAACTCATCGATTCATATGGAGTTTGCTTTTCAGTAGGAATAGCAATTAAATATTTTCTTCCCCAAGAGTAACCCCAACATGATTTTTGGGATAATAATCGGGGAAGACAGGATCTTAAGCCAGCTGAAGAGGCCATGGCAGCGGCCACCCTGAACCGAGCAGATGCTGTGGGACCACTCCAGCCGCCAGCTGTGCCCAGCTGTGCCCAGCTGTGCCCGCAGCTGCCAGAGGGAAGTAGTGCGTTCCTGGCCCGGTTACCCAGGGACCGCCTGAGGGCTTCCAGAAACTACAGCTTTGATTTTGCCCGTGTGGACCCTGTCCCTGTTTACGAAACGCACCCTCTGGGCTTGAGCCAGGTCACAGGAAACGTGAGAGCTGTGGGCAGAGTCCACAGCTGAGGAAGGGAAAGGCAGCGAGGGCAGTCGTGGTGGGGTGGACCAACCAAAGGGGCTGGCTAGTGCTCTAAGGGTGATACAACTAATGGCTGTGTTCTGAGCCAAGTTAGAGTACCTCTCTGGATCTAATTTGATCAGATCAGATGTTCTTTTTATTATATCACATTAAGCATCATTCGTTTTGCTGGGAAGAATGCTGCGTGAGGATAGCGCACTTTATGGTTTGGAATACAAGTTGCAGTTGTACAGATAAAATCTGGGAGTGTGTACAGTATACTAGCTTGATGCAGAGGACTAAGTGTATGTCTATGGGCCAGAAACAGATACTTAGAGAAAGAGAGGAAGAAGGAGAAAAAGAAGGGAAGAGAGGAAGGAAATTGAAAATAAACTGGGCCTGTGAGAAAATATTGAACCAATGTTGGAATTGGAATTTCTGCTAATCATCCTAACTCTCACAAAAGCGGGTGGGCGGGGGAGGGGCCACACACAGGTGCAACGGCAAACTTTCACCCCACCAACTGGCTCACCACAGCCCTGCTAGCTTTCAAAGTTTACATTTGAAAACCACCCTCGCCCAGAATTAGTGTCAGTCTTAGCTATTTGCTGCCCTCTGCTGGCCAAGATAAATAATGTCTGCATTACCAAAGAGTTTTCTCTAATTGTAATAATTATATTTATTTACCCAACAGATATTTATGGAGTGCCCAATAAGTACCATGCATAGTTATAAAACAGACCAGGAACCAAAACAGACAAAAATTCCTACCTTCATGGTACTTAATTCAATAACAACAGCAATTATAATATCAGACACACACATATATATACCTGGTAGTATTTTAATTGCTTGCTCTGTATCAACTCATTTCAATCCTCAATTCAGTCCCCTGAGGGAGGTATGATCATTTCCCATTTCCCAGGTGAGGAAACTGACACAGAGAAGTTGAACAATTTCTCTGAGGTCACACAGCTGGGAAGTAACTAGCGTGGTGTAACTCAGTCTGGTTCCAGAGCCTGTCCTCAACCACACCGTTCGTACCCTGCCTTTTTCGGCATGTTTTAGCTGATGCCTTTTTTCTACTGCCCCCAATATTGCACAGATAGTGGCAGTATTCGATAGAAAGGCACACCCCAACCACTGGCTTGGTTCAGCCACTCCTGAGTCCCAGCTACTGTGTGGCCGTGAGCCAGCCCCTCAGCCCATGGAGCTGTGGGAAGATTAAGGCAGAGCACGGGTGTGCTCACCACAGGGACCTACCAAGCATTGTCCCAGTCCTCTTCCCTCTCCAGGCCCTTGTCTTGAGGTCCTTGTGGTCCTGCTTATCCAGTTCAGAAGCAGGGTGGGAGGCAACCTAGAAATAAATGCTGAAACTGAAAGTCCTTCCCTGTTTGGCCTAGGTCTTGGGGCAAGAGGGCTTCAGGTGAGCTCTGGGGAGAACTGACATCTGCTGACCAGGAAGGTGGAGACCTGCTAGGCTGCCTGAAATGCTATCAGCTGCTGCCAGGAGGGAGAGGAGGAGAGCAGGAGAGCGGTAGGACACAGGAGTCCTTAGATTTTTAGAAGCCCTTGGTTTCTGCTTGTTAATTTTTTGTATGTGTGTGTCCAACTTCATACAAAAAATTGTAGGGAGAGAAGAACATATTTTTTAATTCCATGTAGACATTGTTGATGTTTTTAAAAGACAAATTAAAAAAAAATACCTTGTGATGGTATACCCCAGAATTCCCTCTTATAACCAATATCCAAAATAACAATGCTAATAGCTACTCTCTAGGAAGCACTGACCACGTGCCCACGCCTCTCAGCAGCCCCAGGACACAGGTGCTTTAATTCCTGCCACTTCCAGATGAGCATTCTGAAGCTCAGAGAGATTATGTCATTTGCCCTGGAACATGGAGCAAACACTCAAGGCTATGAAGGGGTGACTCCATTACCACCACCTATGCCACGTCCCCACGTGAGAGAAGCATCATCAACTGAGTGACTCACCTCTAGGCCCCAGGGAACCCTGAGTGTCATCCCAAGAAGCAGACACAGTTTATCTCTGGGTTTTGTCTGACCACACAACCGGAGCTTTATCCTCAGTGCTTGGATTCTGTCCATGCAACATGGAGGTAGCAGATCTGTGTCCCTGAGAGAGGGATGTTAGGCCAGCTCTCACACAATCCCACTTTGCCAGCCTTGAGCAGCCAGAAGCCCAAGGGAGTCCAGGAAAAGACCTCTTGAGACCTCAGTGAGTTGAAACATAAGATACCAAGGACTGTCCCATGTACTACTAGGTAAGGAGCCCTCAGCAGTCTTATACGGGGCTGGGGAAGAGAAGGGACCAAGGCCCAGGGAGAGGGGCTTGCCAGAGACTATGCAGCAGCCGGGGGCCAGAGCTGGGACTAGAGTCCAGGCCTTACAAGTGCAAGGTTAGTTTTGCCTAGCAGCACCGGCTGCCCTCCCTGCCTGTCAGGACATCCCCAGCAGCGGCGGCCGAGGCAGTGGCGGCGGCCGAGGCAGTGGCGGCAGCCGAGGCAGTGGCGGCGGCGGCACCTGGCAGCATGATGGGAGTGCAGGCTTTCAGCCAAACCAGGTGGCCTCTCTCAGCCCGGGGGTCACCACTGAGGCCACTCCAGTCTGCACCTGCCTACTCAGTGCTGCTTACACCTGAAGTAGAACCTTCAAACTGGGGACAGGAGAGACATTCTCCCAAAGGGGATCCAGCTGTCTTGGTTTACACTATTCCAGAAGGAATTAGCTGATAGCTCCAGAGCTGGCAGTTTTGCTGAGAAACGGATGTGTCATGCCCACTGTCCAAATGGGGCTCTTGTCAAGGCTCTATCTCATGGGGAGCTTGCTGGGAGGCTCAGGGTACCCGGTGACCACCCCATCATCTGGCCAGTTTGGTCTCCACCAGTCACCTGTCACCTAGATCTCAGAATTCACAATCAACATAAAAGGGATTGAATTGTGCCTCAGTTTCCTTGTGTAAAATGATTACAGTATTCACCTCCAGAGTTTCATTGCAAGAAAATAATGAGTAAGGACAGTGCTTGGCATATCAGACACTCTCAATAAATGTTAGCTGTCATTATCATTAGCATGAATTCTTTAGACCTGTCTGTGGAGTAGATATGGCTCAAGACTCTCTTGAATTCCTTAAATGATAAATGCTTATAGTGGCTTCTGCATTTCTCTGAATGACACGTCCTGCTAGAACGTAGTGTTTCCTATGTGTAGTCTCACAAGTAAAACTGCAACTTAAATCATCATGAAGGTTTATCTCTCATGTTGCCAATATTCATTGAGAACCAGTGTCTTTATTTCCCCGTGAGCACTCACACGGATTCATTCATGGGCAGAGACCAACCCAGCCACTTGGAGGAAAGCTCCCTTGGTCCCTCCATTCCCCTGCCCCCAGAGCTGAGGGCTTTGCTCAGAGCCGAAGCGGGGAAGTGGGCATCGTGGCAATCTGTGCCTTAACAAAGCTGCCGATACTATGCTATGGGCTCTTCACATCAGGAATTATTTACACCGAGGAAGTTGAAACTGTAAATGCCAGTGGTCCAACATGGTTTTCTGTAAGGTGCATTTCATAGGACACTAATTCTGTGGGAGGTCTGCAATTGTTGAGCCGCCGTTAGGCTATCTGGTAAGTCTGAGAAGCACTGGCATTTTAAGCAAGTCTCTTTTCTGAGGACATCTTCTTTCACATGCCAGCTTTTTGAGTCTGCAAGGAAGAAAGACTGCTCTTTCTCAAACTCATGGGACTGTTCTCTTCTCCTTGTTTACAGGGCAGCTTGTGGGACTTCATGTTTTGTAACAGTGCTGTTCAAACCTTCACTCGCACGTGGTCCACCAGGGGGCCTCCTAAGGAGCAGATTCTAATTATAAGGTCCAGGGAGAATCCTGAAACTGCATTTCTGTCATCGTGTTCCCAGGTGGTGCTGAGGATAGTGGTCCTCAGAACACACTTTGAACAGTGGCGTTTGAGGAGATATTTCTAAAAGGTGTGTCTGCTGTACTCCCTACAGCAAGACCTATGGGACAGCCGTGCTCCAGCCCTAACGCCTGCTGAAAGGCTTGGGTCGTGTGAAAAGTAGTCGCATTGAGCTGGAGTGGAAGCTTATGGTATCAGGCAGTTTTTCTGCGCCTGGATCACAGAGGTGCTCAGGACATATCTGTGGAATGATAGCATCACTAAAGAAATTTAGCAATGATGCCCTTTTCCCAGAATTGTCTGAAACATTTGCTGTACTGAGTTGTGATAGATGTGAGTCTTTAAGGGGTCTAGGACTGCTGCTGTAAACTCATCAAACATCTTGAAAACCAGTCAAAGTGCTTCCTAAACTTATAAACCAGATTCACCCAAGTATATGTAAGGCCCCATCTGTGCAGACATAGCTGTTTGCCTAGTTATAGGGGTTTTAAGCCCATGAGGTCTCCGAGTGAATCACGGAGAGGGAACACTTCCTGCTCTGGCAGCCGGGGGTGTGGATCTCAGGCAATCAGGATGCAGCAGTTGCTTTAAGGGGGTGCCAAAGCATCCCAGGCCAAGTTCATGGGCAACTTATTTAGCCAGGATCACCAATTTGGCCTCACCCTTGTCCTGATACTCTCATTGCCAATCCAGGCAGGGAGCCAGATTTCACGCTCTTTGACAATTTGTTTGTCTGTTTGTTATTTGTTTTGTTCGAAGAAAACAAAAAGAGAAGGTATTTGTTTCCATGGTAACTATTTAGCCATTCTTAAGGAAGGGAACCTGAGGACCAGAATCTGTTCCAATTAGGTTTCTACCTTCCAGGAACCTATCATCTTAAGGAGCAAGCCTCCCAAAACATGAGCTGTACAACCAGGGGGAGGTACAAGGAGGTCTTTTTAGTGACTCTTAAGTTGGGGCAATCCCAGAGGGCTTTTCAGAGAAGTGAAAATGAGCCAAGTCTTCAAATAGTTGGATAACGGGAGGATAAAGGAAGAGGGTGAGAGAGTGTGGAGATGAGGTTTCACAAGCACTATGTGGGAGGCACTGACGAAGGGAGTCTGCCTAGAGAGTCTGGGGAGTGGTGGGGAGTAAAGCAAAGTCAGAAGCAGAGTGCAGAAAGCCTTGAAAGTCAGGCCAAGGGTGGCTGGACCCCGGGGCCCATCCCTCTGGAACTAGAGTCTGATATGTACATGCTTTTAAGTTCGGGCTGCCCTGAGGCAGTCACAGAGACAGTGAAGCCAAGGTGGGTCATCACCAGATGGATGGGGAGCAAGAGGCTTTGGCCACTGGGTACCGTGGTACAGCTCGTGCCCTGCACAAGGGCGGCCGGCCAGGGGAGCAGGGGAACATTGAAACCCAGCTCTCATTCTTCCCAACAAGTTTGCACCCTGGCATGGGCTGTCTTCTCCAAGGGCACTTCTCCATCCAGTGTTCATCCAGGCATCTGCGTGGGATGGCAGTGGTCTGATGAGCTCAAGCCACAGATCTGGGATGTTTTGTCCTTATGGCTAGGCATTTTCTCAGAGCAGCCAGTTGTGTATATTCCTAGTGTGTCCCAGGGAGGGCACTCTCAGCTTTGCACAGGACAACAAGACCCTGAATACACAGCTGTTCTGAGAATGTAGTTAGAACTGGAGCAAGCCAGTTTTCTGCTGCTGCTGGCTGACAGAGCTGCTAGTGACAAAGTGGCCTGTGATTGTTCACCACAACCGAATCTTACCGCAAGGACAACTTAGCTCCCAAGCAGAAAATAAGTGAAAACAGAGCACCCACAGCCCTATAAGATCCTAGAGTTGTACCAACAGCCACGTGTTCCCAGAGGTTTGAGCGGAGACCTGCATGCTTCAGCAAGTTTCCCTTTACACAGCGGGAGCATCACACACACAGGCGCGCTAGAGAAATGGAGAATACTCGAAGGACTGTGAGAGCCAGTGTTCCTCATCAGATATATTAAAATATTACCAGTAGCTTTTTGTCTGCCTGTGTACTCCTCCCCTACACCACATTATTTCTAAGCTCATCCCAGGTCCTCACTTTTCTGAATGTTGTTTGCTCTTCCTTCGCCTGCCTTATTTTTATATTTTATCACAGTCTTATGATTTTTTTTTTTTTCAGAGACAGAGAGAGAGTCAGAGAGAGGGATAGACAGGGGCAGACAGACAGGAACGGAGAGATGAGAAGCATCAGTCATTAGTTTTTCGTTGCGCATTGCGACACCTTAGTTGTTCATTGATTGCTATCTCATATGTGCCTTGACCGCGGGCCTTCAGCAGACCAAGTAACCCCTTGCTTGAGCCAGCGACCTTGGGTCCAAGCTGGTGAGCTTTTGCTCGAACCAGATGAGCCCGCACTCAAGCTGGTGACCTTGGGGTCTCAAACCTAGGTCCTTGGCATCCCAGTCTTACGCTCTATCCACTGCGCCACCTCCTGGTCAGGCACATTCTTATGAATTTTTAAGCAACATGGACATTATTTCATCTTGCTTTTTTTGAACATTAGGAAAAGAGCATAAGCTATGTGAGCAATTGTTTTCTAAATTAAAAAAATATTTGTGAGATTTGTTCAAGTTGATGCAATTAGCTGTGTGTTATTTATTTTTATTCTTTTTCTGTTTTTTGTTTTTTTTTTTTTGTATTTTTCTGAAGTTAGAAATGGGGAGGCAGTCAGACAGACTCCCGCATGCGCTCGACTAGGATCCACCCAGCATGCCCACCAGGGGGCGATGCTCTTTTCATCTGGGGCATTGCTCTATTGCAGCCAGAGCCATTTTAGTGCCTGAGATGGAGGCCATGGAGCCATTCTCAGAAACTGGCCAATTTTGCTCCAATGGACCCTTCACTGCAGGAAGGGAAGAGAGAGATAGAGAGGAAGGAGAGAGAAAAGGGTGGAGAAGCAGATAGGTGCTTCTCCTGTGTGCCCTGACCAGGAATCGATCCCGGGACTTACACATGCCGGGCCGATGCTGTACCACTGAGCCAACTGGCCAGGGCCTCATTTTCATTCTTGCACATCTACAGTACCTTGTGCAAGACTTTCTCTAGGGATGGAATTGATAGGTGATATAGATGACAAATATTCAACTTTACTACATACTACCAAATTGTTTTATGAGGTAATTATACAAATTTTAGAACTGCTGGCAGTATGTAAATGTTTCTATTAACCCACATCTTCATAAACACTTGCTATTATCTTTATTTTCCTAGTTTAGTGTGTGTAAAATAGTATCTCATTCATCTTAGTTTTTATTTCCTTGATTACTATTGAGATTAAATATATTTTCCACCTGACCTGTGGTGGCGCAGTGGGTAAAGTGTTGACCTGGAACACTGAGGTTGCTGGTTGGGAACCCTGGGCTTGCCTGGTCAAGGCATATATGGGAGTTGATGCTTCCTGCTTTTCCCCCTTTCTCTCTCTCTCTCTCTCTCTCTCTCTCTTTCCTCCTTTAAATTAATAAATAAAAATCTTAAATATATATATATTTTTTTCTAAGTATATTTTTCATTTGTGTCTCCTCATTTGTAATATGCCTATTTTATATCCTGTTTGTATCTTATTCTATTTGGGGAAAGGATTGTCCTATTTGACTTGTAAAAGTTTTAAAAATATAATCTGGGTATTAATTTCTTGTCAGTTATAGCTATAATGCTAAAATTATCTTCCCTCAAGATATTTGGTACTTTCATTATCTCTATAAGGGTCTTGTGATGCTATTAATGGAGTTGATTAAGCAATGTTGTTTCTGCCCCAATATACAGGGTGAGGCAAAAGTAGATTTATAGTTGCGAGTACATGAAACACAGAGTTTATTCTTATATTATTTATTAATGACTGTATTATTTTTCATATGAACAACTGTAAGCCTACTTTTACCCCACCCTGTATAGTGTGAGATACATGCTTCACCTATAGCACAGAGATATCATCAGGACCAAATGAGATAACTAGGCAAGCAGCTTTGAAATATACAAGTGCTATGTACATATAAAAATTATCACACCTATTTTCAAGGATGATAAAATCCCCCTTTGAACCTAGACTGTGAGGCTTGTTGGGACCCTATTGGCCTCAAGATTGTCTCCTCTAATGATTCATTCATCTCTGAGAGAGCAGGGTGTGGAGGACAGCAACGGTTCTAGGGCAGGTCTTTGGCAAAACTGGTCTGTTCCCTTAATCTGCATGGTATTCACTCAGGGCCTGAGCCACGATTCAAGCTGTGTTCCTGCTCAGCTTTGTGCCCAATATAGGGTAGACTGTGCACTTGTCTTGCTTTCCAACTGGGTAAAATATGGCTAATAAAATAGTACTTGCCTTATAGGGTTGCTATAAGCATTAAAATTAAATAAATTATGTAAAGAATAGACAAGTGCCTGGCATATAAGAGACTTACAATAAATGGTAGATAACTCTTAATAAAAATTCTCAAGGATTATGTCAGAGTAATGGCAGTATGAGAGATACTACTGGTCTCTCCCCTTGAAATTTTAACAAATTAAACAACTATAATGCAGAGAAGGAACCCCAGCTGAGCTGGCAAACATGCCCGGAAGATCCCCACACCAAATGGACTAAAGGTGGGACCAATTGAAATGGGGGGGCAGAAGATAAAATGCATTTGCTGTTGGATCTGGAGAGGAGAGGAGACAAACCCAGAGTGATTGGATTTTTTTCTCTCTACCAGATTATAAGGAGAAGGGAAGCTCAGGCTATCTGGGTTTTATCTGAGGGGTACAGAGAAGGAAGCTTGGAGTGAATGGGTCTCCTTCTGCTGGGAGGAGTGGTGAGATAGAAGGGCAGAGGGAGAGATACTGAACCAAAGCAGCCAGAGTGCAAGGTCAGTGCCCACAGCCATTGTTCCCACAGTCTGTCTGCAGCCTACACTTGGCAGAGACAGAGAATACTAAAGTGTGGCCCCCTAGCCTCCCAGATCCTGCCTCCCTTACCTCATGGGTATGGAAAGTGGCAGAGAAAAACCCACCCTCACCCCTGAAGAATAGAAGTGCTTCATGTCTGGTCCCCTTGTCTGTTGAAATGTGGGGAGGGGTTCCAAAAGCCAGAAATCACTATTATTACAGCCATAAAGTTGGAAAGCTGAAGCCAGAAAGGCCTCACAACATGCCCCACCTACCAATGCGATTGTGGCCCCATCTACATTATTGCAACAGCAACATCTCAGCAGAGGATAGCACCAAAATTGCACAGAGTTAAAACTTGTAATACAGTGACACCTACTGGAAGAAAACAGTAACCTCTCAAAACCAAAATTTGCCCTGGCCGGTTGGCTCAGCGGTAGAGCATTGGCCTAGCGTGCGGAGGACCCGGGTTCGATTCCCGGCCAGGGCACACAGGAGAAGCGCCCATTTGCTTCTCCACCCCTCCACCGCACTTTCCTCTCTGTCTCTCTCTCTTCCCCTCCTGCAGCCAAGGCTCCATTGGAGCAAAGATGGCCCGGGCGCTGGGGATGGCTCTGTGGCCTCTGCCCCAGGCGCTAGAGTGGCTCTGGTCGCAACATGGCGACGCCCAGGATGGGCAGAGCATCACCCCCTGGTGGGCAGAGCGTCGCCCCTGGTGGGCGTGCTGGGTGGATCCCGGTCGGGCGCATGCGGGAGTCTGTCTGACTGTCTCTCCCTGTTTCCAGCTTCAGAAAAATGAAAAAAAAATAAAAAAATAAAAAACAAACAAACAAAAAAAAAACCAAAATTTATTTTTTCTTTTTCTCTTATTCTTTTTTTCTCTTTTGAATTTCATTTTCTTTCATTTTTATTATTTTTGTAGGTGTTTTGTTTGTTTTTTAATTTTTGATCTTTGTTTTCTTGGTTTTACTTCTTGTCATTATTTTTTAAATCTTTATATTTTTTATTGTATTTTTAAAATTTTTTATGTTTTAGCCCTGGCTGGTTGGCTCAGTGATAAAGCATTGACCCAGCATGTGGAAGTCCCAGGCTTGATTCCTGGCCAGGGCACACAGGAGAAGCGCCCAGCTGCTTCTCCACCTTTTCCCCTCTCCTTCCTCTCTGTCTCTCTCTTCCCCTCCCACAGCCAAGGCTCCATGGGAGCAAAGATGGTCTGGGCACTGAAGATGGTTCTATGGCCTCAGCCTCAGGCACTGGAATAGCTCTGGTTGTGGCAGAGCAATGGCCCAGATGGGCAGGGCATAGCCCCCTGGTAGGCATGCCGGGTGGATCCTGGTCAGGTACATGTGGGAGTCTGTCTGTCTGCCACCCCCTGCTTCTCACTTTGGAAAAAAATTTAGTTTTTAGGGTTTTTTTTGTTAGAGTTCTTAATAATACCACTCTCAAATGCCATCAAGGAAGAAAATATTAAATACCCTGGCTACATAAGACAGAGAGATAGTTCAGAAAGAAAAATTTAAATCTTCAGAAAATAATCTCAATCACATGGAAATCTTGGAGTTAAAAGATAAAGAATTCAAAAATCAAAGTTTTGAAAATATTCAACAAGATGTAAAAAAACACCAGTAGGCAATTTAATGAGCTCACCAAGGAGACTGAAACTTTAAAAGAAGAGATGAAGAACTCAATACATGAATTGAAAACTGAGGTAGCAAGGTTAGCTAATAGAACAATCCATATAGAAAAAAGAATCAGTGACATCAAAGACAAGCAACTACAGAGAAAAGAGGAGAGAGACTCATGACTTTAAAAAAATGAGAGAGCTCTCCAAGAATTGTCTGACTCCATCAGAAAAAGCAATATAAGAATAATGAGTATATCAGAAGAAGAAGAGAGGAAGAAGGGAATGGAGAGCCTATTCAAACAAATAATTGGTAAGAATTCCCCAAGCCTTTGGAAAGATCCTCGAATTCAAGAAACAAAAATGACAACATGACATATCAAAATTTCTGGGATGCAGTGAAAGCAGTAATAAGAGGAAAGTTGATATTATTACAGACTTATGTCAAGAAACAAGAGAGATCCCAAGTAAACAGCCTAACATCACATCTTAAGGAAGTAAGAAAGAAGAACAAAGGCAGCTCAAAGTCAGCAGAATAAAGGACATAGTAAAACTTAGAGCAGAACTAAATGAAATATAAAACAAAACACCTATAGAAAAAAATAAAACAAAGAGCTGGTTCTTTGAAAAGATCAATAAATTTGACAAATTCTTAAATAAACTCACTAAGAAAAAAAGAGAAAAGAAACATATAAACAAAATCCAAAATGAAAGAGGAGAAATTACCACAGACATCATAGATATACAAAGAATCATAGTATTAATAGAATACTATAAAAGGTTATGTGCCACCAGATCCAACAACCTGGAAGAAATGGATAAATTTTTAAAACTATACAGTCTTTCTAGACTGAGTTACAAAGAAGTAGAAAATCTAAATAGACCTATAAGCAGGGAGGAAATAGAAACAACTATTAAAAACCTCTGCAAAAATAAAAGGCCAGGACCAGATGGCTACACCAGTGAATTCTACCAAACATTCAAAGAAGATTTCATATCCATCCTTCTCAAAGTCTTCCAAAAAATAAAAGAAGAAGCAATACTCCCTAACACATTTCATGAGGCCAACATAACCCTCATACCAAAACCTGGCAAAGACCACACACACACACACAAAAGTACAGACCAAAATCTAATGAATATAGTTGTAAAAATCCTAAACAAAATACTAGAAAATCGAATACAACAACACATTAAAAAAATACATCACGATCAAATGGGATTTATTCCAAGAGCACAAGGATAGTTCAACATACATAAATCAACCAACATAATACACCACAGCAACAAAACAAAGAAAAAAAATCATCATATGATCTTATCAATAGAAGCAGAAAAGACATTCAATAAGATACAACATCCATTTATATTAAAAACACTCAATACAATCAGAATAGAAGGATAGTACCTCAACATAATAAAGGCCATAGAGGACAAACCGTCAGCTAATGATGTACTAAATGGGGAATAAATGAAGGCTTTTCTTCTAAAATCAGGAACAAGACAAGGCTGTCCACTCTCTCCACTCTTATTCAACATAGTTCTGAAAGTTTTAGCCAGAGCAATCAGGCAAGAGAAAGAAATAAAAGGCATCCATATCAGAAAAGAAGAAGTAAAGGTATCACTTTTTGCAGATGACATGATCCTGATATAAAAAACCCCAAAGACTCCACCAAAAAACTATTAGAAACAACAAACCAATACAGTAAAGTTGCAGGATACAATATCAATTATAGAAAAGCTACTGCTTTGTTATACACCAACAGGGAACCTGCAAAAATAAATAAAAAAAAAACAATTCTTTTTACAATTGCTACCAAAAAATTTAAATGCCAAGGAATAAACTTAACAAAGGATGTGGAGGACCTATATACTGAAAACTACAAAACATTATTAAAAGAAATTGAAAAAGACACACTGAAATTAAAAAATACTTCACATTCTTGCACTGGAAGAATTATATTGTAGTTAAAATGGCAAATGCAATATACAAATTTAATGCAATTCCCATTAAAAATCTCAATGTCAGTTTTTAAAATAATAGAACAAAAACCCACCAGATTTATATGAAACCATAAGAGCCTGAATAGGCAAAACAACCCTGAGAAAAAAGAAATAGAGCCAAAGGTATTATACTACCTGACTTTAAATTATACTATAGAGGCACAAAAATTAAAACAGCATGATCTTGGCAGAAAAACAGACATAGAGACCAATAAAACAGAACCTAGAGCCCAGAAATAAAACCACATATATATAACAAATAACCTTTGACAAAGAAGCCAAAAACACACAATGGAAAAATAGAGCTACCACTCTTATTGATCAATGTCACCCGTTAAATTTAATTTTCTAAATAAAATATTTTTAAAAATCTCTCCTACAGTGAGTAACAGTTAAAGGGACTCTCACGTATATATTATTATCACAGCCAATCCCTTGTGCTGTCCTGTTGGGTAAGTCTTGTTATTCTCAGATGACAGATGACACTGAGGCACAGACAGGTTGAACTGGCTGGCTTAAGGCCACATGATTAGCAAATAAGTAACAGAAGTGGGAC
This sequence comes from Saccopteryx bilineata, assembly GCF_036850765.1. Lineage (NCBI taxonomy): Eukaryota > Metazoa > Chordata > Mammalia > Chiroptera > Emballonuridae > Saccopteryx > Saccopteryx bilineata. The sequence goes on from NC_089492.1 coordinate 233,265,578, forward strand.
TTGAATCTAAGGCTTCTCATGATAGACTATTCCCACTCTTTCTACTCTCTCACCTTTCCAGATGTCAAGCATCCTTTTGCTTTCTGACAATTAAGGATCTTTTCTGAAGAAAAGATAAATTGCCACACTGTGTTAATAGCAAAAACATTGTAGCTGTTCAACAGTTAGCTAAATAATGCATATCCATAAAATGGAATATTAGGCAGCAACTAAAAATGTATAGAAGGATATATTTAAGAAAATGAAGATTATTCACAATGCGTTAACTAAAAGGAAATGATTTAAAAACAGTATTGTAGTTCTGTCCTATTTTTATAAATGAATGGAAAGATAGGCACCAACACATTAATAATTGTTATATCTAAATAGTGGGATGGAGGACTATTTTTATCATTTTCTTTATGGTAAAATGTTTTTCCTAAATTAAAGAGTTTTTTTAAATGTAAAAGCAGAATAGATTGAGATGCAATTCATTTTCAACTGTAAAATACCAAAACTGACTTAAAGTGGTACTTATTTCTTTTAAGGAAATTTGCCTTTTAACTGAGCCCAAAGCATAGTGTTTGACAATGGGGTTCGAATATGTTATAAGAAACTGACCCAGAGTGGCAGGACATTGAACATCTCTGGTCACAGGCACCAAATGTTGGGATCCCCTACACACACACATACACACATTGTGACAAAGCAAACCAGTCTTGCACACTTCCACATGCCCCTTGGATGGGAGAATAGGCAGCACCCTGTGTATGCCTGAGAAACACTAAGCCTTCTGCCCCCGAATAGCCAGCATTATCGAATAGCTGATAGTGGGTTCCTAGATTCACCAAGGGATGAGTTTTTAATTAAATCAAATCACAGTACACTTTCCCAGTTCTTGCCTTTGGGGTCCCAGACCTGGAGTACAGCAGGCCTGGGGTTTACCTTTTTCTCAGAGATCCTTTACCCTCCAAACTGCCTTTTGGTATAGTCAAGCTGCAGAGTTCACAAAGGCCGTGGAACCTTGAGGGCACTTGTTGAGGCCCAGTTTCAGGGCTCCATTAGGATCTCCTTGCAGACACCCTGTCCACCCAAACACAGCATCTCCCCTGGAGCACTCACTCGCGACTCCCCCTGGACCTCAGTGGAGGCTGCCTTCCACTATTATTACCTCTGTATGAATGGTTATAAGTGCCTTTTCATTAACCACTCAAGAGTCGATATATTATTAATGCATCTATATTTTAAACACAGAGTATTGCTTTGGGTATGACTATTAGTTGCTTTTACCTCGGATTTTTCCCAGGCACAAATCTGCACCAGGGGATTCTGGAATTCTGGACTCGGTTTGCCCTAGAAAAACTTTGACTGCAGTGACCAAGGTGAAGTTTAAAGTCATTATTCTGAAAGACAAAAGCAGGAAAAGGATAGTATAGTCCCATCACCTTTCTGTCTCTCTTTTTCTTTTACCTCCAGTACTCTAACACCAAACCCATGCCCCTTCCTATTTAGGGCCAAAGGCATTCCTTCCTTTTTCTTCTTTCCTGCTACATGTTTCTGTGCATGCCTCTGACTTTCAGGGCAGAGCACTGCTATTTGCCAGAGATGCAGCTTCACAGCCCAGTCCTATCTTTTCACCCCTAATTCCTAGGTCAGACATATCCTGACTCCTCACTTGAGGCTGAGGTTCCTCACACCCCATATTTCAAGAAATATGTCCTTTCTGTATTTCCGGTTTTCATGGCAGCTGGTTTTCTAGCAAAGCTTGAGCCATGTTTGGAGACAAAACTAGGATCCCTTGAGAGGGACTTTGACCATCATGTCACAGTTTGGAATTTACAAAGCTGCCACCTGTGACCATTTATTTCTTCCTGGATTCTTTCTCTACAAGGAGGCAAACCTTCGTTATCGCTTTGTGGCCCATAAAACTAGCCTTTCCACAAGAGTGGCTGAACTGAATGAGAATTTAATGAATGTGTCTATTTTTTCATGTCCATTTTAAGAGCTTGGAACTCTTCATAAAAACAATTAAATAGCATAAAATCAAGGAGTTCTTAAAGATGTAAAAGGGCTATGCAAAGCATACACATTTAGGGTGGAAGTCTTTTTTCCAAAAATTCTAAATTATTATCTCTTACGACGGTAATATATATATTATCAGATAAGCTGATAGTGGATCAGAGAAAGAACAAAACCCCTCAGTTTCTGCCTTCCCTCCAACTTTCCTGTCAAGAAATTGGAAAAGAGTACAGACATTGATAAAGGGCAGATTAGACATTTAACTTTTATTCAACACGCTGGGCTGGATAAATGAGAGCTGATGAGAACAGAACCAGGTGAATGAGATCACATAAGGCAATGACCTCCTGGAGCCTTAGAGACCAGGAGAGGGGCCAAAGAACCAGAGACAGGAGGTTGCAGTTTCTGCAATCCTGAATTTTAAAATACTGAAGGTGAACTCATGAACTAGACAGCAAAATTAGTCCAGAAACTGCAAGGGGCCCTGACCATTCACAGTCCAGGCACAGCTGAGGCTGTGGGCCATGCGACATTGCACCAGCAAAAGAGAAATAACCTAGGGGTCTTCACTGGTTGTGTAAACCCACAGGAGTCACCAGGGGGATGCAGCTGCCACAAGCGAAAGTGATGTCCTGCATATTACTGAAATTAATGGTGTTTCCAAAAGAGAGCACAAGGACCCCCTGAACTCAGCACACCTGGCCACATTTAGAACACTGAGTCATCTTCCATTGGGCCTGATATTGTATAAAGGAAAGTTCCATGTGACATTTACCTTGGGCAACAGGGTCTGCACTTTGAGTTTGATTTTCATCATAATGAAATAAATATTGCAGGCCCCTGAGAGACAGATGTTTAATCAAACAGTGCATCAAGGAAGTGCAACGGTGTTCTGTTTTTGTTTTTTTTGTCCTACTGCTTCTACCCTTTGTCTGAAGGTATGAGTCCCTGACTGTCTAGATAGTCCTGTGCCCCAGAGCCAGTGTGGCTTGCTCAGTGATGGGCACACATGACAGATGGAGGGTGACTCTCAGACTCATAAACAAGTCTTGGTGAGTTCAGCCAGCCAACTGTATCGTGGAGGGTTAATAGCACCCACTCATACCCCATTTTTTACTTAATATAAGGTATATTTCCTAACCAGTAGGGCTGTTTTAAAATAAAAGTGGCTGCCCTGGGAAGGAGTGAGTTCTTTGTGATTGGAAATGTACAAGGACAGAGGCTGCACGACCCTCTGAATACAGATACAGACCAAGGAGAGCCTAGGCAGACGTGATGTCAGGCCCTCTTCCAAAGCTGGAGCCATGATCCGGCATTTAGACCACCCTGGTTTTTTCTGATGATATTTCCCAAATAGCTTGATTCTCCTAATTTGGATTTGCAGCCCACTATGAATGACAACTTTAAGATTCTAAATCCATTTAAAAATAAAAAGGTTTTGTAGAATTTTTTAAATCTCCATCCCTTCTAATGCTGCCTCCACTCACTCTGCAATGGGCACCTGAATTCATAAGAGCAGAGGAATGGCATGACTTCGCCTTTCTAGCTTTCTGGGTCCACTGGTAAAAACACCATGATGTTCCCTCTGATTCCCTCATTTGCCTTTTGGCAAAGCAGGGGACAAAACACTTTCTGAGTAGTGTGAACACATCACAGTGAAAGCCAACCTCTAATTGTTTTCTCCTCACCTGCTTCCCAGTCTGCTCGTTCCAAATCCATTTGAAACAAGAGCATAAATTACTGCTAATTTAGGGCCATTACAAGATTTACAAATTAAACATATTTCCCTTGGTTTCTCTAGCAACCATCTCTGAGTCACATAATGAGATAAAACTATTGCTCTATTTAACAAAGTCTGATGTTAAGAGAAGTCTAACTATATAATTCACAGAGAGTACCTACCCTGGTGTGGGCAGAAAGAGCATTGGGCAGGTAGACAGGTGACCTGGCTGCGGGTTTCAGTCCACTGGGGTCAGATCCAGGACACAGACATTTCCCAAGACACCGGTGGGCATGTCCCTGCAACACAAAGGAGTCTGAGCTGTGTCAAGGGGAGGGAGACTCAGGTGCTCCTGAGTGAGTGAAAACAATAGGCACAGAGAAATTTTCAGAAACGGGTCTACTTGGACCAAGACAAAATGCGATCTGATGCAGAGCCAGGTCTTCCAGCTCCGCAGGGTTTGGGCAGAGCTTAAAGCAGCAGGGACAGGCCAGGAGATGGCACAGTCTTGGTAACCTGCTTCCATTACGCTGCCAGCTCCTGGGGGGCACCTCGAAAGGGGAATGGCAGGAGGGCATCCAGTTCTCTGCTTTATACCTATGTGAAGGTAGCTAAATATTGATGGCGAAAGAGAGCAAAGGGAATTGGAGATAATATTTTCTAAAACTTGGAAAGCCTGCTTCAGTAAGAAGCTTCAGCATTCCATTTAGCTTAATCTGCTAGGAGGCTATAGCATTTATAGGCTCACTTACATATTCCAGGAGACCACTGTGCCCTCAGCCCTCCAATTTCAAACCCGAACCAGTTAGAAGGAGTTTCCCCAAGGCACTACCAGTCCGGTACTGGGAGAGAACAAGGGAGGAATTCTGCTACTGGGCCTGTGCCGTGGAAGTCAAATTGGCGACCACGAAGGCCTGTCAGTCTAGCCTGGAGGAGATCTGATGTGTTAGTGGGAGGAACCAGTGCAAGTCCATGAACTTTGTAAAAAACTGATTGGCTGGCTTAAAGGAAAGCTAGTGTGTCCCAGCCCAAAAATAAAAACAGAAGCCAAACAGAGATTGGCGGTTTTCTCTGCCTTCCTGCTAGGAGACACACACTTGCCCATTTGCTACTATGTTGCATGGACGGGCAGCCGACTGCAGGTGGTGTCCCAAATGAAGGCTTTGAGCATTGCTCGAATTGGATTAAGCTTTGATATGGGCCAAAGCATGGAACAGAATATCTGGACTTTGGTCTTTATACTGGGCTTACTGAAGACAAGACTAGACCTTTTCCTTGGGAGGTATGGAGAGAGACAGAAATAAGATATAAAAGCCTGTGGGAAGCCTTCAATCTTAGCCCCAAATAAAATTTACTACCAAAACCTAATCTCCAAATATGGGTCCTGCAACATTCCTCTTCTGTGACTCCATATAAGGCTCCCATTTCCACTGGCACCACCTGCACAATAAGGTGTTTGAGCTATACCATTTCAAGGCCTCTTTCAGCTCTTGTAGATAGTAGGACTTCTCTGGTCCTGAACCAGTTTAAAAATAGTCATATTTACAATCAGAAATGAAAATAGTAGCTTTATTGATGGCCATGTTGGAGCACTTAAACTGAACCTGCAATAAAACGATCTTCAAAATAGCATAACCCTGACCTAGTCTGGATCTGTACATGGGTAGAACTGTGGATATAGCACAGACACATGAGGGTGGGTAGACTACTCTAACCTCTAAATTCTGGAGAAACAGAGACATGGTCCCGGGCTGGGATCCAACTATTCTTCCCATGGGAAAGCAGAAGCAATGACACATGTCTCCAGCCTGCGTGCAGTCAGCCTGGAAAAAAGAATCCACAGTGCAGGGTCCTTCTCTAGCCTCCCCAGGAAAAGAGAGGGTTTCTTTCTCGTGGGAAGTGGTGAAGCAGATGGAGAGGAGAGGACAAGCTAAATTCCTAATTGCTCAAAGAGTGCAGATGTTTCTGTTTTGTAAACTGAATGGCAAGAATGCAGAAGAGCAAAAGGTTCCCTGACATAAGGAGGGAGGTGTGGAATGAAATACTCAAGACACACAGCTGGCTCGTGGTAGATGCTCCTTGCCTTTCCTTGCTTCCCAGAGAACAGACATCTGGCCGCTCACACCTCCCTGGGCGGAGAGCCTGCAGCTCCCAGCAGTTGCAAAGAGGCATTTACTGCCACCCACACACATATACTATGACAAAAGTCAAAGTCCCTTTGAAAATTACAATCTGCAATGAGACATTTCATTTCTGTCTATTGACAGGTTTGAGTAGAATAGAGCTATTGAGTTATTGAATTTTTAAGGCCATATCATTTTTTTTAAGTTTTCTGATATTTCTCACTATGACTGAACTATAGAGTTTAATAATTTTGCTTGTAGAGAAAATTGTCTATTTGGCTCTTAATATTTCCATCTGACATGAGTTGGATCAGCGGTCTGCAGTATAGACACTAATGTTGCTTTCAGCTCTCCTCTTACATCTCATGAGTTCTAGTTAATTAGACTCCACTTCTAACTTATTACATCATGCTGGCAATCCATTTAAAATGGAGGAAGAGTTATGTTAGCTGGAACAGGTCACTCTGTGTTTCCAGGTTTGTGTCCTCACCTATCCCTCCTGCTTAATTCTTCTAGGATCCCAAACAAAAGAGTCACACTTCTAAGCTAAAAAATGTTCCTTGGTCCCCAAAACCTTACCCCAGATCAGAGCTGCCATGTCCTTACTCATGAGCAAGTTGCTCTTGAAGGTAGAGATCTGAGTGAGGCATTTCTGAGGTTCGCTCGGGCTCTGTGAGGAGGGGAATATCTGAGAAGACCACCTCTGCCAGCATGTGGCAATATTGGTGCTTTTACAGGTAGGCTTTGGGGTCTTATAATTGTCTGGCCTTTCCCATTCTATTTTTGGATGAACTGAATTAGCAATTTCTACATCTAATGTACACACTACTGTACACACTCAATTCAAGCCTCACTTCAACCCAGGAACTGTGCTCCGGCCCCTTTCAATCAGGAATCCTGGAGCCCCCGAGGCATGCAGGCTTCCTATAGATGCACACCGCAACCCATTGCACAGTGACTCAGGCAACAGTTTTATCAATTATTTTGTCATAGCAAACAGGGCTCTTCAGTCTTCCAGTCTCCAACAGCTGTTTCCTCATGAAGCTGACGTCAAAGGTTTTAGATTTCTGTTGTGAGATCACCCACTTCAAAGTACCAATTTCTAATTTGCTGAGGGTAGTCTAAGCTAGGCTATGATTGCACATAGGCCCAAGCACGTAATGGCTCAACAGGAAAGCAGTTCACTTCTCACCTGTCCCAGAGTCTAGCCGATTGGGTAATTCTTCCCAAAGCAGTGATTCAGGAAACAGAGCTCCTGCTCACCTGTGGTTCTATTCTCTTCAAGCTATGGTCCACACAGTAGTCTGGGAGGTCTTAATTCCAGTGTGATGAAGAGAAGGAAAGAGAAAAAAGAGCCTGAGGATAGGTCTGGAAGGGTCTTCCATGACTTTCACCCACAGCGTCTGTTTGGCCAGAACTCAGTCACACAGTGTCCCCTAATTCAATGTACGCTGGGGAACGTAGTTCAGCTGTGTGGCCAGGAAAGAGGAAATGGGGTTAGCGAGCTTTGTGCCAGTCTCTACTACTGTTGGCTATTGTACTGGCTTCAAGTCCTGTCTATTCTGCCTCTATAATATCTCTGAAAATTCTCTACTCTTCTTTATTTCCAATATCATCTCCTTTATTTTCTATCTTTTCATAATTTCTTATAATACCTCCACTTTTTCTCTAACCTCTTATCCTTCTAATTTTCCTTAGATGTTTGCCAGTTATTTTTCTAAAACTCAGATCTGATCTTATTACTTTCCTCACCTCAAAATGTCAGTGTCCTCCATACCTGTGCCAACAGAGTAAACAGCAAACTCTTTAGCCTGGTGCACGTGTTCGACTCACCTGTGCTCTCACCCATTCGTCCTCTGCGTTTGCTGTGTCAGGACCTTATCTTCCCCAGGCTAGTGCCCGTGCTGTTCTTTCGCCTCCTCTACCTCTTAAAAGCACACTCATATGTCATACCATCTCTGAAGCTGTCCTCAAGTTGCCTGACTGAAAGTGTTCTATCCTCCAACATTCTCATAGTCCTTTGCTTATCTCTGCATTTGAGTCTTACGTTATTACTATGATATATTACATCTTTCTCATTCTGTGTGCAAGGACAACTATATATCAGCGAAGAGCAGAACCATTTGGAAAGCTACAAATATCCACATGGCTCCATATTGTACAGGAAAACAAAATTAATATTTTCGTAAATCTTGTCAGTTTAAAACTTGATCAAATCAGGTTCTTTATGCAATCCTCAGAAGTCAGAAGAAAATGTTTCTCTCACTGTTAGTGCAGAGGAAGGAACGTCTTCTTGTTCTTGTCTAAGAATCCTTTAGTTACTATAAAGCCTCCATTTTTAACACCAGTCACTGGAATTGTATTAATTATTCTTAAATTTTAAAAAGAGGCTTGTGAGTATAGTACGAAAAGGGAGAAAAAGAAAGATTAATTTTACAATGAAGAAATTTGGCATACACTACCTCAACCAGGTGATCAAGGACAGCATCTATAGTAATGTCATGCTAATTGTAGATACTTGTGATATGGTGTGATGAGAATGATTCTGTATTTCTGTGGTCTTCCTCCCAAAACAATTCCCCGGGCTAATTATGAGAAAAACATCAGGTAAGCCCTAACTGAGAAACATTCTACAAAATATATGACCAGTAATTCTCAAAACTGTCAAGGTTATCAAAAACAGGGAAAGTCTGAGGAGCTAGAGCAATCAGAAGGAAACTAAGGCAATATGATAACTAAATGGGATGGGATCTTGAGGGCCAGAAAAGACATTAGAAAAGAAAATGAGGAAACTTAAATAAAGAATGGACTTGGTCCCTGGCTGGTTGGTTCAGCAGTAGAGCGTCGGCCCAGCATGTGGAAGTCCTGGGTTCAATTCTAGGTCAGGGCTCATAGGAGAAGCACCCATCTACTTCTCCACCCTTCCCCTTCTCTTTTCTCTCTATCTCTCTTTTCCCCCTCCTGCAGCCAAGGCTCCATTGGAGCAAAGCTGGCCCTGACACTGAGGATGGCTCCATGGCCTCCACCTCAGGAGCTAGAATGGCTCTGGCCACAATGGAGCAGTGCCCCAGATGGGCAGAGCATCGCCCCCTAGTGAGCATGCTGGGTGGATTCCGGTCAGGCGTATACAAGAGTCTGACTGCCTCCCCACTTCTAACTTCAGGAAAATACTAAACGAACAAACAAACAAAAAGGAAAGAAAAAAGAATGGACTTGGCATGGGGATATAAAGTACAGCATAGAGAATACAGTCCTTAATATTGTGATAATAGTATAGTGTCAGGTGGGTTCTACACTTAATGGAGTGAAAACTTTGTAAGTTTTATACAATTTCCAGTCACTATGTTGTACACCTGAAAATAATACAATATTGTATGTCAATGATAATTGAAAAATAAAATAAAAATTTAAAAATAATGGACTTGAGTGAATAAAAATATATCCATAATTGTTCATTCATTGCGACAAATGTAGCAGCCTAATGTATGATGTTGATAATAGGGGAAACTGGCTGTGGATCTGTGGGAAGTTTCTATACTATCCTGGTTAATTTTATGTGTCAACTTGGCTAGGCCACTGTACCCAGTTGTTTGGTCAAGCACAATCTATGAAGATATTTTTAGATGTGATTAACATTAAGCCAGGAGACTTGAGTAAAGCAGATTATCCTCCATAACATGGGTGGGCCTTATCCAATCAACTGAGAGCCTTAAAAGACTGGGGTCCTCTTAGCAGAAATCTGAACAAAGTATGAACTTGAGCTTATACACCTGAGTTTTTAATTATGTATCAGCATTGGTTCATTAATTGTGACAAATATGTCATACTAATATAAGATGTTAATAATAGAGAAAACTGACTGTGAGGTATATGGGAATTCCCTTTACTATTATTGCAATAATACACTAAACCTAAAACTGTTAGGAAATTTAGAAATTGTTTAAAAAGTCACACTTGTAGAATTTAATTTTACTGGCAGAGACATGATTTTGCTTTAAAAGAGTGAAATGAGGAGCATATACAATGAAATTCCACAATATCACAGAGAGTCCTGCTGAAATGACACAATAGATAAAAACTGCTTCCTCTTTATTGACTTGTACATAGAAAAACACCAATGAGTATTTCACAGTAAAAACACTGTGCACTTGGAAACAAAGAAAAGGGGAGGTATTGGAAAACTAAACTCTTACTTAAAAGAGGTGTGGAGTATACTTTTAATGGAAATTTTTTCTTCATTTTTAAATAATGATTCTTCTTTTTTTAATTTTTAAATTTTATTTATAAAATTAACTTTAACAGGGTGACATTGATCAATAAGAGTACATAGGTTTCAGGTAAACATTTCTATAGTATTTGAACTGTTTATTATGTTGTATACCTATCACCCAAAGTCAAATCATTTTCTGTCACCTTATATTTGTCCCTTTTTATACCTTTCCCCTCATCCCCTTCCGCAGGCCGCCTTCCCCCTGGTAACCACTTCACTTTTATCTATATCCATGAGTCTCAGTTTTATATCCCACTTATGAGTGAAATCATATAGCTCTTAGCTTTTTCTGATTTACTTATTTCACTCAGTATAATGTTCTCAGGGTCCATCCATGTTGTCCTAAATGATACTATGTTCCTTTCTTATGGCTGAGTAGTATTCTATTGCATATATGTGCCACATCTTCTTTATCTGATCCTCTATCAGGGGACACTTTGGTTGTTTCCATGTCTTGGCCACTGCAAAAAATGTTGCGATAAAATGGGAGATGATATTTGCAAACAACAGCTCTGATAAGGGGTTCATATCCAAAAGATTCCTCTCTTTCTAGTAGCTATTTCCTGCCACGTTAATAGATCATAGTGGCAAAGAGAGAACTGGAAGCAGGGGAATGGGAGGTAATGGGAAGAAAGGTCTTTGCTCTTCTGGCACATTATGTTCACAACATCAGGTGAGTTGAAGAGGAAACCATTCATTCAGAAATATTTATTGTTTGACTACCAGGAAGTGTGAGGACTTTTAAAACGAATCATTTACAAATGCTACTCTCAAGCATTTTATCATTGTTTAGGGTTGTAACACACATACACACACAATTTATATAAGTATAGATTATACATATCCTTATATAAATTATGTGTGTATAATAATAATAAATATGAAACCATATATAAATGTAATATATTGCATATATGTATATATGAATTATAAAAATATAAATTATGTGTATATATATCCTGCATATCTCACTGTCTTTCCTTGCCTCCCACAGGCAACTCTTTCAATGTGTTCAACATGTATCTTATATGTGTGTAATCCCAAAAAATCATATATTTTAAATTCATGTAAATGATGAGGTACCATATATCTCATCCCATTTTCTTAGTATTTTTTTTGTAAGCACTGTTTTTAACACATATCCTTGTTATGTAAATATATAATCCTTTACTTATAATTACTAAATAATACTCCAAAGTGAGCACCCTGGAATGAAAGGAAGACCTTCCTCTGCCAGTCCCATTGTGGTGCCCAACACTCTCCTCCCATGACAGCCTTAGAAAATTAGACAAATAAAGAAATGCAAGAAAAAAGGAAATAATAAAAATTAGAGCAGAAATCAATGAGTTTAACTAAAAAACATAGAGAAGTCAATAAAACCAAAAAAAAAGGTTCTTTAAAAAGGTCAATAAATTAATAAACTGCTAGCCTGGCTAACTAATATAGAAAGAGAAAAGAAACAAATTGCCAATATCAGAAATAAAATAGAGGTCATTACTGCTGACATGATAAACATTGAGAGGTTAATAAAGGAATATAATGAACAATTCTATGTCCAAAAATTTGATACTTTTAAGATAAATTCCTTGAAAGGCAAAAAGTACAAAAACACAAGAGAATAATAGATAATCTGAATAAGACTATAACTTTTAAAGAAAAATGAACTAACAATTAATTATCTCCCCCCCCAAAAATTACAAGATTCAGATGTATTTATTGATAAATTCTTCTAAGCACATAAGGCAGAATTGATACAAATTTCTATGAAGATTCCAAGATGGCAACTGAGGAGGCAGACATTCCATCTGCCACCTCCCAGGACCAAATTGGATTACAACTTAATTTAAGAACAATCATCTTGAAAAAGCAACTCTGGACTAAATGAAGAGAAGTCTATAACCAAGAATTACAAAAGAAGCCACATTGAGACTGGTAGGAAGGGTGAAGAGGTGGAGGGGACTGCCCTGCCCCCAGGAGTGAGCAGCAACAGACAGTCCAGAGGGACTCACTGCAAGGAGGTTTGCCCTGAGAGGGGAGGGTCCTCAGCCCCAGGACCGGTGCCCCAGCCTAGAGCCCCAGATCCTAGAAGAGGCATCCAGACAGCATTTAGCAGTGAAAAGAGCTGGGTTTCTGTCTGCAAGAAAGAGATGGAGCACTCAGAGGTGCAGGCTCAATCTTAAAGAGCCAGCACAGAAAATTTGATACACAGCCACTTAACCGGGGCTCCAGCAGGGGAGGGTTGAGAGGACTAGAGTTGTGTAAGGGGAGTGTGGAGCTGGTGCCCCAGGGAGAGACACCATGGGGAACAGCTACCAGAACCCTGGTGTTAAGTCATTCTCAAGTACTGCAGTTGCCATCTTTCTTGGGTGGAGCAGTCCCCTCTGATAGGCATCAGCCTGGAGAAAAGCAACAACCCCACCCTCAGGAGTTTCTCCTACCCCACCCTATGGAGACTGGGCCATTCTGAGAAGATAGCCAGGAAACAGAAGGCCCATCAGTGACTCGGTTTTCTGGCATTGAGGTCGGAGCTTTCCCCTGCCCTCTTCTGAGACTATGACTGGTTCTTCTGTCTCATGGGAAACTCAGTAGAAACTGTCCAGACTGTGGGCAGACCACATCCCTGGGTCTCAGAGGTCATACCCACCAGTCCTGGGGGCCACACCCTACTGGGGTCTGTGAAAAAAGTCTGGGCAGACTGACATGTAGGGCTGTAGGAGGGCAACCACACCCATTACCCTTCCTAATTCCTGAATTACCCCAGGCTCTAAACTCTACCAGAGGTTTTTTCAGTGGCCAAGCCCAAAAAGCAGTCAGCAGACAGAGGCACAGGAGGCAGGGCTTAGGGAACCTTGTTCTTTTGTGGACCTTCCCCCTGGCCCAGTGTAGATAAAAGCCAGTGTAGAAGTGCAGCTTGGTATTTGCATGAGTACCTGGGCCCAGCAGAGGCAGCCACAAACTCTGGATTGCCTGTAGCTCTGAGAAGATTGCTGAGGGCCAGTCACAGGCAGTGTCTTCCACAGGTCTGCACTGGGTTCCTGCCAGGGAGGCCCAGGGCTGGCACATCCAGTGGCCAAGTGCAGAGAGCATTGGTTCCAGAGTAATGATACTTGCTGGTGGTGTGTCCTAAGGGAGGGTTCATTGGACACTGGGCCTAGCTGAGACAAGATCCACTCTCTGTGGTCAATACCAGCACAGCAGCTTGTGCATATTGGACAGGGTGGAGATTCACAGTCAGCAGGCCTGGGTGCTGGATATTCTGCCTTGATGGGCTAGGTTCCACAGGGGAAAGGGTGAGAGGCTTGCTGCATGGACATTTAAAGTGTGGTTCCCCACAAGCCTATTGTTGGGTCCGGCCAAGGGGCTTAGCCACTTTCTGGGGGTGGGGGGCACAGTCAGCCCCAGAGGAGAACTCTCAGTCTTCCTCCCTGAGAGCAGGGGCTCATCATCTGGAAGAACTTCTGCAGAGGAAACTGTGAGCCCCATACAACCTGAACCTGCTGCTCATCTCACTGGGGAGAAATAGAATTGGAGCAGTGGCTGAGCGATTAGGCTCTGGAGTAGGGGCCACATTCCCCGTACTGAGTTCCTGACCAAGAGACCCCTGAAGTAGGGGGTCCCACTAATGTTGTATCCCCAACCTCAGCTGTCCTGACCCACCACGCTCGCAACCTGTAGAGGGGTTGGTGGGGTGAGGCCAGCCTGAGCCCACACCACAGTCCTTCTACAGAAGACTCTGTGGGAAGACCAGGCAGTTGCAAGAGGAGGCAGAGCAGCTGGAAAGTGGGGGCAAATCTTACAGAGCTTGGGGATTTTATGGAGCTGCTGTCATCTCTAAGCAGGAGGAAGCTGATTTTTATACACAGGTTGGTTCCTGCCACACTACCAAGGCACAGAAAATGCTGATACAAACAACTAACAGGACAGTAACTCCAGACAGGTAGCCAATGGCAGGTTACAAATAATTGCTGATGTCAACCCAAGAAAACCCAGAACCAACACAACCAGTAGTGGGAGGCAAACAGCACGAACCTTAAACTCAACTAGCTATACAAGTAGCATGCCCAAAGAAGAAGTCAAGCCGGCACAAGACACGGCAGAGAATAAATATGCCCAACAGGACAGACACTGCACAGAGCCTAATACACACGATCAAAGTTGACCCTTAGAGCCAGCCAGCCTGAAGAGATAACTGCACCCACAAAACGACCAACTGCATTCAATATTCACATACAACAGGAAGGTAACTACCATGCTTGTAAGGCCAGGAGACACCATCATGGTCTTTCACATGTAGGTTCCCATTGGATTTCACATAAGGAAATGGCGGAGTCAGAGGATGGTGGACCATTCTGTTTATTGGTGTCTCACCAAGACAGGCAAGCCACAAGAGAAGCCAAGGGAAAAGCAGAAAACCAGAATTTCCCATGAAGGGCAAGGGGTCAGGGAGGCCCCTGCAACGGTGAGAGCAGGAACCCAGTGAGCACGAGCCCCAGGTCTATCCCCATTTTATAGTGTAGCAATCAAAACCTTTAATCCACTGTACAAATAAGGAAGTATCTGATACAAAGTTGCTTATCTGAGGCATACGTGGGATTCCTCATAAGAGTGCACCACCCTACATCATGCAACAATCAAGGGTGCGGGGAAAAGTTTAGTTTTAAAACTAAGCCTTAGGCTATAATGGCTTTGCCAGCTTAAAACCTGTCTCCCACACTCAAAGTGAGCAAACATATATGTCATATTTAAAAACTTATTTGACCAACATTCCACTCCTTTTGCTCGCTTTACAATCTAAACCACAGGTATCTTCCATGATGGTCACTGTGTAAGGAGTGGGGTACATTGCATAAACAGAAACAGTACAAAGTACAGCAATAGGATTAAACAAATCAAAAGCTATGGGAGAAATGAGACAGCTGTCAGCGGCACCAAGAGAGGCAGATCTTTTCTCTCTGGCAGAATACAGGCCAGAGTTTTGTCTGCAGACAGCACCGTAGCTGGTACCAGAGGTCGCCCTGAGTGGGTATACCAAACCTTATTGGCCAATACACCAGCATCTGCTGGTTCTATGTGTAGTAAAATAGGAGAACTCATTATTGGTCATAAAGAAATTACAAAGGTGCCCTTCAGAATGCTGTCCCCTTGAGCACTCAAGGGATAATACACTTCTACCTTAGGCGGTCAAGTGCTGGTTGCCCAAGGAGTTAACTGGAGGTCCACCTCTAGCCCCTTTCCCCATGGTGCCAACAAGGCCACCCATCTCAGATGGGAGGCCTGTACAGTCCAGGGCCAAGTCCATTGAAGCCGTTGTCCTTTAAGAAGGGCTGTTGGAGCAGGCAAGAGCACGTTGCCCTGCTGTCCGAAACCTGGCTTGAGTAAAATGTCCTTGGTGCATATCTGCAACTGAATGGGGGCAGCTGCCTGGTGCAGGAGGGCCTCTACTGGAGCTGGGCTCCCCCATTGAGGTCTCTCATGAAAAATCTGAGTACTGTCCATAAGCAGCGTGTCCATCCAGTAAGGGAGCCGGTGCCCCTCTCCTGTCGCAGTCCCTGCTCTAAGAGTCCATTATAACGCTCAGTGATACCAGCAGCCTGGGGGTGGTAGGGAACATGGTACTTCCAGTCCACCCCCAGCTCTTGAGCCCATTGCCTCACCACTGAACCAGTGAAATGGGTACCGTTGTCACTTTTAAGGACCAGTGGTCGCCCATATGCAGCACTCAGGCAGTCCAGAGCCTGTATGACTGCCCTCTGGTCAGGGTTAAGGGTGGGGTAAGCAGCAAGCAGATTGGTGGCAGTATCTACACAAGTGACTGCATACTGGTACCCTTCTGACTTTGGTAGAGGTCCAATAATGTCTATCTGCCATCGTGTCAGTGGAACATGACCCCTCTGGATCTGTCCAGGTGACACCAGTGGTCTCCGAGGGTGTTCCTTGGAACAAACTGCACATTGCTCACAGGCTGCAAGTACCTCTGCATAGGACACAGGCAAGTTCCAAGCCTTAACCGTAGCCCACATAGTTTTCTGTCCCACACAGAGCAGGCACTGGTGGAGCCACTGTGCCACATCACCTGCAGGTGCAGTCTCCAACCATCGCACCCTTGCCAACGTATCTGCCTCATCATTCCCAGGATGGGCTAGAGGGGCATGCCCCATGACATGATATACTGTCACCTGCTTCTGGTGTCCTATTTCCCATACATCCTGCCACATGGCCTGACTCCATAGTGGACAGTTCATTATCATCCACTGGTTAATGTGCCAAGTAGCAATCCAAAGGGTTAGTCCGCAATAGACGGCCCAGCTGTCAGCACAGATCACCAGAGGTGAAGGTTCATTATGGGCAACTAGCCAAACAGCTCTTTATTCTGCCCATTGGCTGCTTTGGCCTATACCCGTGTCCATCCAAATAGTCTCAGTGGCCGGATGGAAGGCTATAGCCATCCATTTGGTAGGTTGAACCCTGCTGGAACCATCAGTATACCAGGCATCCTCGGGGATGGGCACTTGCCCCTCCTGGTAGGGACTGACCTCAGGCTCTGCCTCCTGAGCCCCAGTTGCACCTGACTCTAAAGTCGCATAGGTGACTGGACCCAAGACTTCCTACAGTTCTGCCCTCAATGGGCTGGTGCTAAGAGCACAGTGTTGTTTCAGGTAGGCACCCCACTTGGCCAGGGAGGACATCTGGGCCATACCACTACGAGGTTTGGTCACCCAATCTCTCACCCATCCTGCAATAGGGTATGTTGTCTTGACTGTAACTGGTGTTGTGGTTGTAATGCTCTCAGTGGCCAGGAGGGCAGCATACACAGCTGCCAGCTGCTTCTCCACTAATGAGTAACGGACTTCAGCACCTTTCCACAATTAGGACCAAAACCCAATAGGTTGCCGTAGGCACTCTGTCCGCTGCCACAAGCCCCATCCAAACCCCTCCAAGGTTACATGAACATCCAGCTCACAGGGCCTGGCAGGATCAAACACATTCAAGGCCTGTGCCACCTTGACAGCTCTCTTAGCTGCTGCAAATGAACCTTGCACCTGCTCAGTCTGATCCCAATGAACCCCCTTCCAAATAAGGTTGTACAAGGGGCATAGTAACTGAGCCAAATGGGATATAAATGCTCGCTAATACCCCAACAAACCTAAGAATTCCTGTAACTGTTTTACCGTAGTGGGCACGGGGTATGCTTGAATCTTATCTATAACTGCATCAGGGATAACTTTTGTCTTACCCGACCAGACAACTCCCAAGAATTTAACAAATAACCCAGGTCCTTGTAATTTGTTCTCGTTGACTGCCCAGCCACATGCTTTCAAATGGGGTAGGAGGGTAGGGACTGCTTGCTCCAATTCTGAAAGAGAATCACTAGTTAGCATAATATCATCAATATAATGGTACATGTGAACTGCCTCTGGCTGTTTCCATTTAGCCAGGTTGGCAGCCACCAGCCCATGGCACAAGGTGGGGCTATGCAAATAGCCCTGGGGTAACACTGTAAAGGTCCATTGTCTCCCTTCCCAACTCAAGGCAAATTGGTCTTGACTCTCTGCGGCTATATCAATAGAGAAAAAAGCATTGGCCAAGTCTGCCACAAAGTGGTATGTCCCCAACTCATGGCTTAGCCGATCCATCATGTTAGCTATCGAGGGCACAGCAGCGTGCAAAGGAGGAGCAATTTTATTAAGTTCTCTGTAATCTACTGTCATTCTCCAGGTTCCGTCTAGTTTGCGCACAGGCCATACTGGGGAGTTGTAAGGACTGTGTGCTGGCGGGATGATCCTCACCTTTTCTAGTTCGAGGATTGTCCCTGTGACTTCTTCATAACCACCTGGCAGGCAGTACTGCTTGGTGTTGGTCACACGCTGAGGAATGGGTAATTGCAAAGGGGAATGTGATGCGTGTCCCTGCAACACTGCGTTCACAACCCTGATCCGCAGCCGGAACTCCCTGGCTGTAGTTTCCAACCACAGTCCTTGCAAGACATCTACCCCCAACATATATTCAGGAATAGGAGATACATACACCTTATATGGCTTAGGAGGCAGTCTTCCTATCCCCAATGGAATAGTTATTGGCTTCACTTGAATAGTTGGGCTCCCATAACCGTCAATGGCCACTGGGGTCCCAGCAAACTGCTCTGGGTTCCCATAGAGGAGGGAACATTCTGCACCTGTATCCACCAAGGCCAACACCCATTGTATGTTGGAAGGGGACCAGTGGATAGCCAGTTCCACGTGTGGCCTCTGGTCCCCGCCCACCCCCGTTAGACAGGTCCCTCGGCCCTTTTCCTATTCAAACTGGTACAATGGGCTTGGAAGTTCTCCTCTCCCTTGGCCAGTCCTATCATATAATCTTGTAACGGAGCTGCCCACACACCAAACGTTTTATTGGTAGCTGCTGGGGCCTTTCGTCTCAGTGGCTGGAACTTCTGTTCTGGTTTAAGCTGCCGCCAAAGCTCCAAAAGAATTTTATTAGACTGGCCATCCAATTTCCCCTTATCTGCTCCAGCCGCAATCAAGTCTACCCACATCTGTGTTCAGGTAACCTTTATAGGCCCGTTATCCTTGTTAGTTGGGGGGGGGGGGGGACAACATAGGCAGCAGCCCTCATTGCTTTCTGATCCCGAGTGGCCTCCAGCTCTCCCAAATCTGCTACCATCTGTGTAACTGCCTTGATGGCTGTCCCACACAGGGGCCCAAGATAGCCACAAGTGACCCCAAAAGGGCTGACGGAGCGCTAGCAAGGATAAATTCCCTCATTTTTGCCATAAACACTTCCTCGTCTGGCCCAGGGTTAAAAACAGCATTCTTCATATCTAGTTCCCAAAGGACCTTTACTAACTCACTGTAGCATTGCCACCAACTCACTGCCCTTGGCAAGTCTCCAGCATTCTGCCAGACCATATGAATGGCGGCCATCACCCATTCTAATAGGGTATGGTCTCTTGAGTTGCCATGGCAGTTCTGAAGATGCTGCCTCAAGGAGAAGTGTGTGGTAATGGCAGTCAATTTCTCCATCTCTGTTCTGGAGAGCATGATGCCATCCACCCCTATGTCCCATAATCGTAGTAACCAGGTGTGAAGCCAGTAACTATGGCCACCATCATAGCCACCTGGTCCATGCAGGTAGCATTGGATTCGGACAGTTGGTAATGAAACAACGGAGCCAAGAACTGGTGGGCCATTAGCTTTAATCCTAGCTTGCACCCAGCGGGCAAGTAAAAACACACACTAGGCTCCAAAACCCACTTATTTAGTGCTCACAAAGCCATTGACTTATTCAAGTTTCCTAGAATCAAAGTTTTCTAACCTCACCAGTCTCATTCACCTCTGCTCCTCATCTCCTCTCTGCACAAACTGCACAAACTGGCTTCTCCTTCAATACTCTGCCATCTTGGCTGCTTCTCCTGGCCTCCTCCACATGGCCTTCTCTGCTCTCCTCTCTAATGCTAATCTCAGGAACCGAGAGAGAGCAAGCTCCCTGTCTGCCCCACTTTATAGTATAGAAATCAAAACCTTTAATCCAATATACAAACAAGGAAGTCTCTGATACAAAGTCACTTATCTGAGGCATAATAGGATTCCTCATAAGAGTACACCACCCTACAGCAAAAAGGGTGAGAAAGGCTTAGTCCCAAAACCAAGCCCCAGGCTACAAGGATTCTGCCTGCCCACAGCCTGCCCCTAACACACATTAATATAATTACATCCATTCCAAGCATAAGGGCAACTAATATCATCACCTGGGAGACGCGCTTCCATGTGGGCAGCACCATCTTTAACAAAGTGAGCATAATATATTTTATCTGCCCAACACCAGGCTACCAAGGATTCAGTAAGTTTCTACCTAAATTGTGCCCCCAACTCTATCAGCTCTGCCTGGGTATAGGGATGGACCAGAGTGTTCCATTACCTGGGCAGGAGGCTGTGGCTGCCCCTGAGGGACTCTTCGCTGCTGGGTTTTTACTTTCTTGGTGACCACTGGTTGGGCTCTCAGTGTGTAAATGGCAGCTTCAACCTGAGCCTTCTTATCCTCAGAAGAGGAGTTGCAAGTGCCTGCTCCCACTGACTCAAAGCCAATCCACCAGCACAGATGCTGCTGCTCCTTTGGTGACCATTTAGGCTCCTGTGGCTACTGGCTTTTGGCTAGAAGCTGAGACTTGAGCTCTTGAATCCGCAGTTGTTTCTCCAACAACTGCTGGTGCAAACATTCAGCTTATAGGGCAAACTGCAACTCACAAACCCATAATTCCTTTTCCAGTGCTCGCTCCAATTCCAGCCTTTTCTGCCATTCAATTTGCAATTCATACTAAAGCTTTTTACCCTGGGCAACTTCTCGCACAGAACTCCTGGTTTCCTCTTGAGTATAAAACACGCAGCCTATGGCCCCTAAAAGGACAGCCATGGGAAGCCAGAACAGCAACCAGTCTTCTACCCTACCCTTCAAGGGTGGCGGCCCCATACCAATTTCTGAATCCTACCACAAACTACACCAGTTGTATGGCCAGGAGTCACCATCATGGCCATTCACATTCAGGTTCCCATTGGATTCGGCGGAGTCGGAGGATGGACCATTCTGTTTGTTGGTGTCTCACCAAGACAGGCAAACCACAAGAGAAGCCAAGGGAAAAGCAGGAAACCTGGTTTTCCCATGGAGGGCAAGGGATCAGGGAGGCCCCTGCAATGGTGATAGCAGGAACTGAAGAGAGTGAGCCCCCGGTCTGTCTCCATTCTATAGTGTAGCAATCAAAACCTTTAATCCAATATACAAATAAAAAGTCTCTGATACAGAGTCACTTATCTGAGGCATAAATGGGATTCCTCATAAGAGTGCATTATGCCCTATCATGCAACAGTCAAGGGTGTGGGGAAAAGCTTAGTTTTAAAACTAAGCCTTAGGTTATAATGTCTTTGCCAGCTTATAGCCTGTCTCCCACACCCAAAGCGAGCAAACACATATGTCATATTTTAAAACTTATTTGACCAACAATGCTCAAGAACCATTCCTAGAGCAAGGAACTCAGATATCCTGGAGGTCAATACCACCGAGCCAATCTTTTTCACAAAGACACCACAACAGATTTCAAAGTCAGACAGCACTACCTAAAACACAGACAAAATGGGCAGACAATAAAATATGACACAAATGAATCAACAAGAGAAATCCCCAGAAAAAGAACTAAACTAAATGGAAATAACCAAACAACAATACGCAGAGTTTAAAATAATGATTTTTAGGATGCTCAAGGATCTTAGAGCAACAATGGATGATCACAATGAGAACTTAAACAAAGAGATATCAAGCATCAAAAATGATATCAAAATCATAAAAAAGAACCAGCCAGAAATGACAAATACAATATCAGAAATGAAGACTGCACTAGAAGAAATCAACAGCAGGCTGGATGAAACAGAAGATCAAATTAGCAATTTATAGGACAAGATACATGAAAGCATGGAAGCAGAGCAGCAAAATGAAAAGAGGGTCAAAAGACTGAGGAAACTCTGAGAGATCTCTGTGACAACATGAAGAGAAATAACATCCGTATCATAGAGATTCCTGAAGGAGAAGGGAACCAACAAGGGATGGAGAACCTGTTTAAAGAAATCATAGCTGAAAATTTTCCTAAATTGATGAAGAAAAAGGTCACACAGATTCAAGAAGCATAGAGAGTCCCATTAAAGAGAAACCCAAGGAGGCCTATGCCAAGACACATCATAGTTAAAATTCCTAAGTTAAGAGTCAAAGAAAGAATACTAAAAGCTTCAAGAGAAAAGCAGTTAATTACCTACAGATGAGCCCCCATAAGTATGACATCTGACTTCTCAACAAAAACACTTGAAGCCAGAAAGGATTGGAAAGAAATATTCAAAGTGATACAAAACAAGAACGTACAACCAAGACTATCATATTTCCCCATGTATAAGATGCACCTTAATTTTGGGGCCCAAATTTTGAAAAAAAGTATTACATAAAATTATTGAACTCAAGTTTTATTTATTATAAAATTCATACAACTCTTCATCACTTTTCAAAACTCCCATTCATTAGTTTGTCCTCATCTGTGTCTGATGATGAATCACTGTCTTCAACATTGAGCACAAAAACAAGCGTGAAAAAGTGAAAAATGCAAGTAAAAAAATCTACAACCACTGTATAAGATGCACCCAGTTTTTAGACCCCAAAATTTTCAGGAAAAGATGCATCTTATACATGGGGAAATACGGTACATTATTCATCACCATAACCCTATAATGTTGGATCATTCTTATTATTAGGAAAGAAGAGATTTGAGTACATTTGGAACCTAAGAGAAAGTATCTAATGGAAAGCAAGAAATTAAAGAGATAGGTTAGGGATGGAATGATTGATCCAGCAAGTTCTCAAAAAGTAATTTCAAGCTTTCTTTTGCATCAGAATCACATGAGTGGGACTTGTTAAAATGCAAACTTTCAGGTTTCACCAATAGATTTGGATCCTGTAAATGTGGGCTGAGTATTTTCTAAATTTAATTAATTTGACTTGTAACATTGTGTAAATTGTATTGGGTATGTTTAACAGGCATTGCAGGTGATTCTCATACAAGTGATCTTAGGACCACAGGTTGAAAAGCACACCAGGGCTCAGGTGAACGCACTAACCTTGGTTGAGGAAAAAAGAAAATGCTGCAGGATATATGTGGGCCAGGAGCTGGTGGAGTTTTACCTGGTGGCCTTCTTTCTCTGTAAGAAATATCTTTGTGAACAAGAGGGTATTTGTAGCAGAGGGTGCTTAGGAGAAGGCAGTCAAGTGGGAAACAGAAGTGGTTGGAATGGGAGGAGCTGCTTGCGTCAGGTAAGGGGAAAGATTTCTGAAGTAACCTTGATCCTGGAAATCAAAATTGTAAATAAGATACTATCTCTCTGTGAAGGATGGAGAACACAACTGCCATTAGTTTTCCATGGTACTTAAAAGGGGGGGGGGGAGTAGAGAAACCTAGAAAGAAACCAAAAGAAAACAGACTCCCAAAATGATAACTGGGAGGGCCCTGAACATCACCATTGGACTCTACGACAGGGGTAGCATGCAGTAAAACGTACAGGGCCGGGAGCTGGCTGGACTTCCTAGCTTCTACCATTTAGTTAATCTCTCTGTGCCCAATCTCACTACTTGTAAAATTGAGATAGTAATCATCTCCACTTAATAGACTCATAGTAAATTATAAATGTGAAGTTATTAGCGCAATACCTGGGTCATGATGGGTGGATTGTTTTTGGTGTTTGGCTACTATGAATCAAGGCAGCTATTTTCAACCTGTTTCATCTTATGGCACACATTAAAGTAATTACTAGAATTCTCTGAGGCACACCAAAAAATATACTTTTTGTTTATATCTTATTTTTTTCTCCAACCAGATCAAATGAAAGATTTTCAAGGGCAAAGATTTGCCTCTTAGTCTGTGTGTGTGTGTGTGTGTGTGTGTGTGTGTGTGTGTGACAAGAGACATAGAGAGACAGAGAGGGACAGATAGGGACAGACAGATAGGAAGGTGGGAGATGAGAAGCATCAATTCTTCATTATGGCATCTTAGTTGTTCATTGGTTACTTTCTCATATGTGTCTTGAACAGGGGGCTACAGCAGAATGAGTGACCCCTTGTTCAAGCCAGTGACCTTGGGCTCAAGCCAGTGCAAGTTGGTTCCTGGTGCTGACAAAAAAATAAATATAATTTTGATTCATTCACACCAGACACCTCTTGCTGTGTTCGCTGTTATCATTTTTTTAATTTGGCAATCGAAGGGAAAAGAAGTCAGTGACCTTGACTTAATAGTCAAGTATTGCATGGTTTCTTGTGGCACTCCAGTTGAAAATCGCTGAATTAAGGGGCTGTAAATATTCGTGTACAAAATTCAAATATCAATTTATGCATATTTTGTGTGAACATAAGTTTTTCCTTTCTCTGGGATAAATACCCAAGAGTACAATTGCTGGTTGTATGTTTAGTTGCAAGTTTACTTTTCTAACAAACTGCCAAACTGTTTTCCTGCGTGGCTACCATTTTACACTCCCACCTGCATGGGATGCTCTGTATCCTCATCAGTTTTCACTGTTATCACTAGTTTTTATTTTAGCTATTTTGAAAGGTGTGTAAAAATATCTCATTGTGCTTTTAATATGCATTACTCTAGTGGCTAATGATGCTGAAAAGCTTTATATGATTATTATATGGTTATTTACTATATTTACTATCTGTATATCTTCTTCAGTGAAATATCTATTTGTGTCTTTGCCCATTTTCTAATTGGACTTCTTTATTTCAGTTTTGAGGCTTCTTTCTATATTCTATATAGTAATTCTATGCCAGATGCAAACATTTTCTCTCAGTGTATATGTTTTCTTTCCATGAACTTTATAGGATCTTTCCCACAGAAAAAGTTTTTAATTTTTGTGAGATGTAATTTATCAAATTTTCCTTTTGTGGATTGTGCTACTGGTGTCAAGGCTAAGAACTCCACCTAGAGTTGACTCCCCAAAATTTTGTTTGATTTTTGTTTTCTAAAAACTTTATAATTTTACATGTTACATTGTCCATTATAAATCAATTTTTATTAATGATGTGAGGTTTAGTTTGAGATTTTTTGTTTGCTTGTTTTTGTCCAGGATGCTCTAGCACCATTTGTTGAAAAGATTATTCTTTCTGCATTGAATTATTTTTGTGCCTTTGTAAAAAATCTGTTGGGCATATTTTTGTGGGCCTATTCCTGAGTTTTCCGTTCTGCTCTATTGATCTGTATGTCTATCCATCCAGCAATATGACACTATGATTACTGTAGCTATATTGTGAGCCTTAATATCAAGTAGAGTGATTGTTTTCGCTTCATTCTTCTTTTTCAAATGTCTTTTAGCTACTCTATGTATCAAGGTTTTTTTTAACCACTGGTCCAAGGACTAATCTGCCAGAAATTTTTTGCCGATTCGTGAAAGAGTTAACCACGCTGTTGTTGTATGAAGACTACAAACCCAATGATCTCAGTCAAATTTGCTTATGCTCAAGATGATTTCTGCCTTAGCAGTCCCTGAAATAACTCTCCTTTTTCTGCTGGTCCCTACTATAGTATGCCTTTTTATATACACTTTAGAATAAGCTTGTCTATATTCACAAAAAAAATTTGCTGGGATTTTTAACAAGAATTATATTAAATTTATAGATCAATTTGGAGAGAATTGACATCTTTACTAAAGCTGTGTTTTCTCATCTATGACTTTATTATGTCTTCATCTATTTAGGTCTTCTTTGATTATTGTATTTGAATTTTGTTATTTTCAGCATTCAGATTCTTGATGTGTTTTGTTAACGCATATAAAATGTTTCATTTTCTTTAGAGTGATTGTAAATAATTTTTTGTTTTTCATTTTGGTTTCCACATATTCTGTAACTATATAAAAATATCCTTTTACTTTCAACCTATCTATGCCATTGAATGTGAATTTCTTCTCACTTTAAATACCATATAGTTAGCTTGTGTTTCCTTTTGTTTTCTTTATACACTCTGACAATCTACCTTTTTAATGGGTCTATTTACACAATTTGCATTAAGTAATTTTTGACATATTTGAGGGTATGTCATTTTATTATTTGTTTTCTGGTTTTCCTCTGTTTCTCTTTTCTCACCTTTCTGTGGGTTAGTGAAACATTTTTGGGGGATGCCATTTTACTTTAGTTTTAGTGTTTTGAATGTATCTCTTTGGCCTCAGTGGTAGAGCATCGGCCCAGCGTATGGATGTCCCAGGTTCAATTCTTGGTCAGGGCACATAGGAGAAGTGACCATCTGCTTCTCCACCCTTCCCCTCCTTCTCTCTCTCTCTCTCTCTCTCTCTCTCTCTCTCTCTCTCTCTCTGTGTGTGTGTGTGTGTGTGTGTGTGTGTGTCTCTGTCTCTCTCTCTTCGCCTCCCACAGCCATGGCTCAGTTCGAGCAAGTTGGTCCCTGTTGCTAAGGATGGCTCCATGGCCTCTCCTCAAGCACTGAAATAGTTCAGTTGCAGAGCAATGAAGAAACCACACCAAATGGGCAGAGTATTGCCCCAAAGGGGGCTTGCTAGGTGGATCTTAGTTGGGGTATATGTGACAGTCTGTCTCGCTACCTCCCCACTTCTCACTTAAAAAAAAATTAGGGGAAAAAAAGGAATGTATCTATTTGTATGAAAAGTTGTTTTTCTGGATATTACAATATGCATATCTACCTTATCACAGTCTATCGGTATTAACATTTTATCACTTTGAGTGAAGTATGAAAACCTTACTTCTATTTTGGGTTCTCACCTTCCTCAATTTTTAATATTATTGCCTTGAGTATTAGATGTTGTTATGAATTTTTCTTTGTCATCAAATATGATTGTAAAAACTCACAAAAAGAAAATTTATCTTATTTACCTCTATGTTTACATGTTCTGATAGTCTACTTTCCTTTCTGAAATTCTGAGTTGTCTTCTATTATCTTTTCCTTTCTGTTTGAAAAATCTCCTTTAGCCATTTATTAAGGTAGGTTTGTTTAAAAAAAAAATTTCTTAGCTTTTCTTCAGTGGCTGGTTCTCTGCCCTAATGACCGTTTTAAGTATAAAAAAGATATACTAAAGCAGGGTTAGTCAACCTTTTTATACCTACTGGTCCACTTCTGTATCTCTGTTAGTAGTAAAATTTTCTAACCACCCACCAGTTCCACAGTAATGGTGATTTATAAAGTAGGGAAGTAACTTTACTTTATAACATTTATAAAGCAGAGTTACAGCAAGTTAAAGCATATAATAATAATTATTTATCAAGTACTTTATGTCAGATTTTTGCTAAGTTTGGCAGAATAAGTCTTTATAAAACAACTTACTATAGTTAAATCTATCTCTGGTTGCTCAGCTACCACCCACCATGAAAGCTGGAATGCCCACTAGTGGGCAGCAGGGACCAGGTTGACTACCACTATACTAAAGGGTTGTTTTTTATTTCAAGCATTTAATACTTAAATACAAACAATAAAAGAGGTACACAAAACTAAATTCTGCTATTAGAGTTTTAAATATTAATGAAAAAATATTAAATAATACCTGACAAAAAACAAGACAAGTTGTCACCACCACCACCCCGGTTGTTTGGCACTTTTTCTCTTTACGTTATATGTTTGTTTACTGAAGTAACAAATGCAAAGGAATTAAAATGTAATATTTCATCAAAGATATAGTGAGTTTTATGAAATGAATAAATAAATATTATAAGCATAGTTCCATCAAATTTTTTTCACTTATGGACAGAAAAAACATTACTACGGTGCTTAGAATACGCTGTTGCTCAGATGATTGTTAAAAAGAGTAAGGAATGAAATTTGTGATTTCCACTTTGGGCAGCTGCTCAGGAGCCCATGGAGAACCTTCATTACAAGTGCCATTTTAACAACCGGTTCACCGAACTCAACAAAAAATTAGGTATCAGTTCTGCTGAACTAGTGCAAAACCAGCTCAATCCCACTATGGTCATGGCTACTTCCAAAAAGCCATTGTTAAAATGCTCAGAGACTACAGGATTATGTGTACACAGACTTCAGCATACTTTATGAACATTGATAACTGTCATTAATGGATTACTTAATGCATTAAATATGCCTTCTAATAGTGCCTCATGCAATAGATCCTTGAATCCTTCCTACAATTCTTACTCATAGGTGTCTTATTCTACAAAAAAGTAATTTCTCAAGATCCTACAGCTAAAAAGCAAATTAAAGTATATTCAGAAGAAGGAAAAGGGAAACAACACATCAACATTCTAAATCTAGTTTTTCTTTTTTCTTTTCCCCCTAAAGCACATTCCCTGATCTGGACCCAACATGGATGTGCCTTTGGATAAGAAAAAAAAAAAAAAAGCTAGAAAAAAGTTTTCACTGATGAGTAAGAAATAGAGTATCAGTTTAATGACAGAATGATAATACCTACCAGAAAAAAAAGAGAAGCTTTGGAATTGGAAGAACTAGATTTGGGCTTAGGTCCATTGTTTATGAACTCAGTAACCCTGAACAAGTAATTTTACCAGCTGCATTAGTTTTATTTTGCTGTGTAACAAATTACCATAAACTTCGTGGCTTCAAACAAAGCACCCAAACTACAGAACCGACAGTTCTGTAGACGTTTATGGGTTCACTGGGTTCTCTGCTCAGTCGAGGTTAAAATCAAGGTGTTGGCTGGTCTGTGCTCTTACACATATTTTCTTAATAAGAATCTATTTTCAACTTCATTCAGGTTTTTGGCAAAATCCAGTTGCTAGCAGTTTTAGGCGTGAGGTCTACGTTTCCTTGCTGGCTGGCTGCCGGGGCCACTCTTGCCACCTAGAGGCTGCGCACATTCATGCACTGATTTTTTTTTTTTTTTTCTTAAATAACGGTTTTTGCGATGATCAAAGGAGACATTATACAAAGAATAATGATGATTATGATAGTTGTTTAATGTCGCTGGGTTTAGATAGCATCCCTCAACCCTCTTACATATAACCTATCTAAACCACAGGAAATTCAACCAGCGAGAAGGTTCTGCTGTCTCTTAAAACAGATGTCTTAGTATGGCCACATCCGCCGGGGTCTGCCTGTAAACCCATGATCTCCCTCCTCCCGCCCCCGCTCCACCTAGCCCTGGGCTGCGGGTACCAGCATCTCAGGTGTGGGGGACGCCGGGCGGGCGGCAGCAGGACGCGTGGGGATGCGTCTACGCTTGGCCAGTCCTACCAAGCCGGTCCCCCCTCTGCATACTGTGTAAGTGGAGTCTCCCAGCCTGCGCCCCTAGATTTAATGCCCGGGTCTGCGTCCAACAGTTGCAGCGATTCTCGGAACCTCCCAGCGTTCCGGCTGTACCTGGCTGCGCTCCGGCTGCCGCTTCAGGTACGAGATTGGAGCCGCGCACGGACACCGCCAACACCGTCTGGGTAAGGAGGGAGTTCGCTGGTTCGCACACTCGTTCTCTCCTCGCAGAGAGGGAAAAAGCTATCTTCTACCTTTTTGCGGTCACTCAAACGAGAAGCGAGTAGCAGGCGAACCAGCCTGGGTTGCGGGTGGGAACCAGCAGGCACGTTGCCGCAGAGCGAGTACCTTCCCGTAGCGACTCGGAGACAGTCGCTGCGGCTGTGGGTGTCTGTCGGCACCACACACAGAGGTTCCGGACTCCTGTGTGTTTCCCAAGTACCAGTCACCGCCCCCGTGACTGTACCCCGGACCGCGGCATCCGCAGCGGCGAACCCTTGCCCGCGGTGATCGAAAGGTGTCAGAATCGCTTGGCAAATTTTAATACCCTAGGAAAGAGCGCAACAAGGGCTTATTCAGGAAGGAAAGGTTGGGCAAGATTAGTTCTGATTGTATGTGTTAAGGATTGGCAAACTGTCTATTTTTACAGCGTCTCATTCTGCAGTTAGAGAGGAGCAGTGTGTTGTGAAAAAAATAATGGGTGTGTAGCCACCTGGTCAGGCACCCTCGCTGGCAGTGCCGAGCGAGCCCCCCCAGAAGAGCCGGTTTCCGTCGGTGTCTGGGGCGGCAGTGAGGCAGAGAGGACGTGGGGCTGGGAAGCCAGCTGAGAGAGCCTCCCCAGCGTCCCCAGGGAAAAGCTGTCCAGGCAGATACTGCGACAACACCCCAGGTTACAAGTCCCATCTCACACTCGCCCTTTCTTCCTCCCCAGCCTTTCCCAGCCGCAGGCTCAGTGCCAGATAAGTTGTGCACGCGTCTTCGTGCCGAGTTCTGAAAATGGGCAACTCCTGCTTCGGCGTCAAGGAAAAGGTGATGCACCGGCTGCGGCCTCTGCCCACCTTGCTGATCATCCGCACCGTGGTGCCCCAGAAGAAAAACAAAGATTTCTGCGTGGTGATACTTGGCTCCGCCGGCGTCGGCAAGAGCGCGCTGGTGAAGAGATTTGTGCGCGGCAACTTTCAGGAGAAGTATGCGCCAACTGTGGAAGATACCTACCACCAGGTGCCGGTCAACAACCGCGGCGGCGCCACCGTGCACATCACCGACACCGCGGGCGGTCACCGCTACCCCGGCTTGCAGCGCCTAGCCATCGCCAGGGGCCACGCCTTTGTCCTGGTCTACTCGGTCACCAAGAAGCAAACCCTGGAGGAGCTGAAGCCCTTCTATGAGCTGATCCGCGAGATCAAAGGTAGAAACCTGCGCAAGTACCCGATCGTGCTGGTGGGCAACAAATGCGATGACAGCCGCCGCCGGGAGCTGAGCGCGAAGGATGGCGCTGCCTACGCGATGGAGTGGAATTGCGCCTTCCTGGAGACCTCCGCCAAGTCGGATGTCAACGTGCAGGAGCTGTTTCACCTGCTGCTGAACCCCGGGAAGAAGCCCTCCATCTTCCGCCAGCCTGTCCAGAAGATATCCCAGATGTCCAAGATCGCCGAGAAGCTGCTCAACAAGGTCATCATCATGTGAACCCTGGATCGCAGAGCGCGACCTTCTTCTCCTGCAGTGTGTAGAGAACGTGGACCAGTGCCCCTGTAATGTGTCACTTGTGTATGTGCTGTGGTTTGGGTTGTAACTGCTAGATGTCAATAAATGTCCCTTGTAAGTTAATAATTTTTCTTTTTCCCAAGCAAGAGAATTCAAATTGATACAACATTGGTATTGGAAAAGACTGGGGGGGGGGGGGGGATAAGTCTTGATGGACTTCAGAGATGGACGTTTGAAAAAGAGACTGGAATAACAAAATGAACTGAAAGATGCTACCACCCTTCTTGTAACCCTGTTATCATGTATTATTTGTAAACATTTCAAGTCCTGTGACTGTTCATTCAGACCTTTCCATTGTGTACTTAATTGTTAAGAAGTGTGTTTTTGCAACAAAGCTTTGCTGTATGCCTGTGAGACAGATGTACTAAACAAGATAAGTAAATGTTCTATAGCTGAACATTGAGGATGCAGGCAGAGAACATCGTGAAAGTGGAACTTGCTTACTAAAGATGTGCCAGTTTTCTGAGTCATTTAAAAGGGTTTGGATATGCCATGTAGTCGTTTTAAGAAAAAGTGTAACAGTTCTGTGACTTAATAAAGCTTTTCTGCATGCAATCTGCTGTAATCATTTTTTTCCACTGAATAACAACAAAAAATTACAAGTGACATTTAAATTTCAGCCACATCCGGCAAAAGTTTTTAATAAGAATTTCACACACATAAAAAAAAAAAAAAGAATTTCACACATGGACACTCCTGCCCTCTTGAAATTAGCTTATGCGGGGAGGGGGTAATAAGGGATCACTGCAATGCAGACTGGCTCATAGCCATAATCTTTTCTGAAATGACATCCAGAAGAGCCCCAGGGGTCTTTGAAGAGGGGGGTCACTCTGCTGCTGTCTGGGAGGTAGTGGTGGAAAGCAAGCCACAGCCTTTAGATGCCTCAAAAGTCTTCTCTCAAGAATAACTGGATATTGGGGAATGGAAGGTAAAGGGAGAAATTGCTGGGATTTGAAATTTGAGAAACTCTCCCTTAAGGCAAGTTTTAAAAAATATATTTTATATTTGAACATAATTTTTGAGTGAAGGACTACATATCTTTAATTCTCCTTGCTTTATAATGGTTTTTCAATTGGGGGGGGGGAAGCCTCCTAACTTGATGATTTTTTTTGTATTTTTTTTTTAGTTTATTGAGGTGACACTGATTAACAAAAGCATAGAGGTTTCAGGTGCCCAATCCTATAACACATCACCTGCACACTGTATTGTGTGTTCACCACCCCACTCAAGTGAACTCTCTATCCATCACCCTTTACCCCCCTTTAGCCTTCATCCACCGCCCCTCCTCCTCTTCCCCGGGCAGTCACCACACGATCCCATGAGCTTTTTCTTCTCTTCTTTTTCTTTTTTTGCTCAATTCTTCCACCCCCTCACCCAGCCCCCACCATCCCAATAGCTGTCAGCCTGCTGTCCATTTATGACTCTGTCTCTATTTTTCTTGTTCATTTTCCCCCCAAATATTGAAAATTTTATCTGTTTGAAAAAATGGTGTTATATAGCTTGATTTTCAGGTAATACATACATGGTTGAGAAGGAACCATAAACATCTATTTTATAATAGTACAAAGTTTTGAGCTTAGAAAATCCATCCAGTGGTTCATTTTAAAGTCAATTATTTAAGATTTTCCTTTTTCACTTTCAAAGCAATTTTTCTCAATCACTAAAAAATACCTAAATGGTCCTACCATATTGCTTTTTCTGTAACTATTTTTAAAAAGTAGTTCTTAGCTAAAGTTTCTAGTAGAGTTATTCCATTTCTAAAAGAAAATACCCTATCAAGAAAATGACTCTATCTTGGCTATTTTTCAGGAAAATTCTCCTTGAAAAATGTATTGCATTCATTCTTGTAGATGAACAAGGGATTACTAGTGACAAATACTACCCTTTAGAAAGGTGAGGACATCTTTTTCATGTTTCAAGTAGTACATAATAAAAAGTATTTAAAGGTTATATCAAATATTTATATAGTCTATCCACATGCCAGTGTTTCTATATGACATTGGAGCAAATATTTATCAAATCTTTCTACATGCTAATGTCCTACATTATAATATTGAATCCTCACCACAATTCAATGAAGCAGGTACGGTTTTGCTCATTTTGCAGATGGAAACATTGATAAAGGTCACAAAAACATTAGGTGGCAGAGCCAGTGTTTGAATCCAGGTGTTCTGCTCCGGAGTCTGTGTTCTCAGCCTCAATGGTGTACTTTCTTTCCAAGATGACAAGTCAAAGGACAAATAGTTGGTGTTTCTGTTTTCTATATTATACTGGTGTGATGCAAATCAATAACCACAACATGTGTGGAGCTAGGGAAGATGGTGTTTAGAAACAGGGAAGACCAGAACTTTACCTACTGCACTGGAGAACATTTCCCCCAAAAGATTACACGACTGGAATCTTTTATGCCTAGTAGGAGTGGGTTTAGCTGTAGTTGGCGTGGGTGAGGGAAGGAGAGGATGACATTTGTAGGCAAACAGAGCAGTGTGAGAAAAGGTCTAGACAAAGTGTGGAGTCTAAGAGATCACAGCAAGAATCCAAAAATGGATGGAGCACACTGTGGAAAATGACCCTGCAAAGTTAGAGTTAAGAATTTATCATGTAGAGGTAGTGGGGAATTACTAAAGGATTTAAGCAGATTTGATTATATTTGCATTGAAAAGAGATCATTGAAAACTATTAGAATAGTCAGGGAAACCAATTTTGAGTAAATGCTCTAGCATTGCCAAAAGGTATGGAGACAAAGGAATGGATCTGCCTGACCAGTTGGTGGCGCAGTGGATGGAGCATCGAACTGGGATGTGGAGGACGCAGATTCAAGACCCTGAGGTCACCAGCTTGAGCCTGGGCTCATCTGGTTTGAGTAAAGCTCACCAGCTTGGACCCAAGGTCGCTGGCTCGATCAAGGGGTTACTTGGTCTGCTGAAGGCCCACGGTCAAGGCACATATGAGAAAGCAATCAATGAACAACTAAGGTGTTGCAACGAAAAACTGATGATTGATGCTTCTCATCTCTCTCCATTCCTGTCTGTCTGTCCCTATCTATCCCTCTCTCTGACTCTCTCTCTGTCTCTGTAACAACAACAACAACAACAAACAAACAAAGAAATGGATCTGAGAACTATTTTGCCAGGAGAAAGGATAGAGCTTGGTGATGTATTGGAGTTTGGCAGAAAGGAAGAAACTAACAGAAGTGAAAACTTTCTGAGTGGGATTCCTGAGTAGGTTAAGGGGGGCCATTAACCAAGTCCAGTAAGGTGGAAAGAAGGGCTAATTTGGGGGAACATCTATTTGCATATGCTCTTGAGGATGGTAAGTTACATTTTGGGTACCAGTTGTCAGGATAGCCAGATGGACGTTTCCAATGGGAACTAGACTGACATTTGTGAGTTTTCAGTATATAGGGAGAGAGAAAAGAACAAGGCAAGATAAAAAGACAACAGAGTCCAGGGAGGGTGGGGCTCAAGCACTAAAAAAGCTACTAATCCAGAGGAAACTCTGAAGGTCATTTAGAAGTGATCAAAAGATAGGAAAAAAACTCATAACGAGTAGTAACAAATACTGAGGAAAAAATGAGTTTTAAGAAAAATTATGTATGCTATCATAGAAAAAATATTCAACAAACAGAAAAGATGAGCATTTGAAAGTGTTGCTTAGATTTAGTACTTAGATTTCTGGTTCCAGCCAAGTTAGAGTAGCCCCATTCCTCCCAGGTATTCCTTCTTATAACTAAAATAACCCTGTACCTAACACAACAAATGAGTAAAGGAAGGAAAATACCTAATGATGAAAAAAACTAGTGCCTAGGAACCTCAAGATGTGAGGAATGACATGACGATGATGTCCCTGACTTACCTTATCATCTCCCACACATCCTGGACAGAGCATTTCAGAAACCTCCAGATTAGAACTGTCAACAGGCACAGACCAAAAAAAAAAAAAAAGCTCAAAAATCACCCTTTCCCTAGCTAAATAACCAGGAAAGGGTGCTTTAATAGCAGAAAACCTTTTCAGTGATATACACCCTACTCCAGACAAACACCAACAGCAAAACCCCTGCTCGTCTTCCTCCCACAGAGCTAGCTGGTCTTCCACCCCACTACACCCTGCCATGTGGAAGCTGATGATGGTGTTCGGATGTCCCCTCCTGATGCTGGACAAACAGGACAGAACCAGGAGCTAATCTCCTGGGGTGGCAGATCCCCCCCCAGTCCCCACCCCCACCCCAACCCCACCCCCGCCACAGGCAGGGTGATGCCGGTGGGGTTGAGCAGAGAGCTAATGCTCTCAGTCCCCTTTCAGGGTATGACAGAAGAAGTGTGGCAGGGAGCTGATGCAGCTATTCCAAAGTGAGATTTATTACATCATATGATGAATAAAAAATATATATATATATTTAACCCACTGTATGTATTTATATAAAATATAAATTAAAAAATTAAATAATCTGTGTTTTTTTTATACCTTTTAAAATGTGGCTACCAAAAATATTCTAAAGTATATTTGTGGCTCACATTATAGTCCTATTAGGCAGTGTTGATCTATATTAAGAGTGACTGTCGGAACTAACTTCTAATTTGAATTTGATTAAATATATTATCCAGGATCAACAGTCAAGCATTGAAAAATGTCAGCATGTATTTAAAATAATGTGTTGTCAGATGTCTAAGTAACTTCACAGAATACAAGATTAACAGCAATGTAACAAAATCCACTGAGAGATATGTTTGCATATAAATGAATTTGAATATTGCCTCTATAAGCTACATCTATAAACTCGGGTCCACAGGCACAGAGCTTGGAAAAATAAATATGTCAGACAATGAATTCAGGGAGTTGGTAAAGATTAAAATAAATGAAAACTAAGAATATGCCCACTGCACTGATATGGTGATTTCCCAGGCTACTGATACTGACAAACCTGCCTTCTGTTTGTCACTGAAAAATGAAAAACTGGAGGAAAGAAACCTGATGTGGAAAGAAATACAATTTTATAAAATGAAATTGAATAAATTTAACTAGTTGACTCCAGTACTGTGGGTATATGGGGGTGCGTTCACTGCTGCTCATCTGTTTTGTCCTCTGGGTTAACAGACGTGGCGTAGAAAAAAATCTCACAGATTCAGAATAGCATTAGAATTCCCTATATTCTGCCTCCAAATTTCTTTCCCCAACCAGCCTGGACAATTTGCTTCTCCCCCAAACATCCTATGTAGTTATTCCTTAGCTGTTTCCTTATACAGGTAATTTTTCTTCTGCTTTCTGCCTATGACAATTTTATTCACTCTTTAAAAACACAGCCCAAATAGCACATATCTCCCCATCGAAAGTTTTCCTGTTTTTCAGTAATTATTCACTAATGTGTTTAAGAGTCAGCAATATGCTGGCCACGTGCCATGCTAGCGCTACTTCAAGAAGCTCCCAATATAGTAAGGCAGACAGGGAAGAAAATAAAAAGCCCAGCAGAGTGAGACAGATGCTCTAAGATGGGCCCATTCTCCACTCTGCTATCATATTGATCCTTCAAAAGTGCAATTTGATTAAACTGCTGTTTTAAGTCATTATTTGTCAGCTATTTCTGACAAATGTGCACCGCTACACGAACAAAGACTATGTGCATCTCATCTCTGCCACTTATTGTGCGTCTGTGGGGCCAGTACTGAAGTTCTCTGGGCATTGCTTTCCTTAAATGTAAAATGGAGATGATGATAATAGCTTCTATCCAGGATGGCTGCATTTAAAAAGGTTAATGCACGTGGAGTACTTAAAATAGTTCCTGGCACATGATAAGCAATCCAAAAATATCAGAGATTGTTATTATTAACAAAAGACTAGAAATTACTTAAATGACTATCAACATGGGCCAATGTATATTAACACACAGTATCTCCAAGATTTACTTTAAATTTACACCTATTTGAGGGTATGTATATGAATCATAGAAAACTTCTAGAAGGACAGTCAAGTAATTGTTAATAGCTGTTGGCTCGGAGGAGGGGAATGGCAGTTTAGTGGGGAGAGAAGAGCAGCTTTTCATTTTATGCAGATTTTATACTTGTAATACAGTTTGAATTATATTACTATATACATACATTATTTTTCAAATTTTGAAGAAAAAACCCAGGTAATTTCTGTGAGTCTCAGCAGGAAAGGACAGAGTGGGGACTAGAATTCAAATTGTCTAACCCCAACCCCAATACCTTTTCAATTTTATTCAATATTAAAGTAACCCCAGGGAGGAATTGCATGAGAACTATAAATGTATTGTGCATCTACTATATGGCATTTAATAGATAAGGAAGAGATGAAACTCAGGATGGTTAAATCAGTACCTTAAGGTCACATGCTGAGATCACTGAAATTAGGGTCCCTCTGCACCCCATCCACTAGTCACCCAGATGAACCCCAGAGTCAAAAAATGTGGTTTTAGTCCTATGTCTTTCTTTCTTTGCTTTTTTGCTTCTCACCACCTTGTGAGTTGTGCAAATGAAATAAAATAACACCTGCAAAAGCAATGTTCATGATGCCTGGCAAGTAATCAGTCCTCAGTCCCTTGGTTGAATTAGATTGATGCTTCCTTCCGTCTTCACTTCTCCTGGATATTTACTCAAAGACTAATACAAATGCCAATCCACCCAACACCTACTGCCTCTGGATTCTGGGAGATTATATGTTCCCCTGATATTTGCAGGAGAAGCACAGCTAAAAATTCCATTTCTAAAAGCCCTAAACTCAGGCGTGGGAGTTAACTAGCCTACCACGTTAATGCATGTCCTCCTGTTTACTCCTATTGCTCTAAAAGCTCATGTGCCCTCTTTGTGAAGGTAGTCATTAATTTAGAGTGGGAGAGGGAAAAAAAAGGATTCAGCGAGAAATTACTCGTAATTGCAGTCCTCTATTAGTATGTTTTTTTCTGCAACCTGGAGCGGAACATTGTGAAATGTATTTGTTCCCAGTATAATTTAAGTGTGAATTAAGTAGTGCTACGAGGCCCAGCTATTTGAGAAACAAGGCAGTTTGTCACATGTTTGGAATTGCTTGAAAATGCGCACCTGATTGCAAATGCCTCCTATCCTGATGATAGGAGCACTCTTTAAAGTACTAACTTTGATATTTGCTCTGTCATTCTTAACTAGCTGGCAAACTCTGGAAACTTCTGAGAAGTGCAGTATTTTTCATGTTTAAAATGAGAAGATCTCAAACTCAAGGTCCACAGCAGGCGAGTTGTGAGTCAAAACGCTGGTATATGGGAAGACTATGCACAATCTATATAGCGAGCTGCCTCTACTAAGTTCTGTTGGAAAATGTGTACCCAGTGTTACAATTCTTTTTCTGATTTATATGGGGGGAAATCTAACAATTTTTAAATATTGGCAACTAACTATAAAAAATTTTATTTGGGTCTAACTATACCAGACTTACCAGCCACCAGTTAGAGACCTCAGACTGGAGAATATGGGAGATTCCTTACCAGTCAGAGATACTGTGATATCTTCATTATTATCTGGAAGAATAAAAAGCATAGTGTTCTGATAGTGTTTATAAGAGCACCATGGTGGACAGTAGGGCTACAAGCTCTTGACTGAGCCCCATTTCTACTCCGTGGTTGCACTGAGGTTTATCTTCTGTAAACCCCAGTCCTCTATCAGGAAAGTGGTGATACAAGATACAACCTCCCTCCTCACATCATTGGGTTATATGAAATATGTTTAAAGCTGCAAATATAACACAGATAAGAAATTATCAGGATTATTGTTTGAAGATGGAAGACAACAATGATTCAGGGTAAAGAAATTGCTGAAGTTTATGACAGGAAAAATCCAAACTAGACTCGCTTCAATGGAGTGTGGTGATGGAACCTCGTGGTCAAGAGCCCTGATTCTGGGACCAGACCTCCTGAATTTGAAGTCAGGCTCACCTGCTTGCTTATTAGGTGAAATTGGCCAATTCCTTCTGTTTTCTCATTTGCAAAATGGAGATAATAATAGTTCTTCCTTCAGGGTGTTATTGTGCATATGCCTAAAGTGACCCCCAGTGATTATCACCTACTAGTGTTCACAGGTTTTTAGAATACCCTTCTCTGGAGTGGGGTCAATGAGAGAGGACTGGGACTTGCTTCTAACCAATGCAATATGATAAAGTTAATGGAATTTCACTCTTGTAATTATGTTACACTATATAAACTCTGTCTACACAGACTAGGGCTAGAGCTGTTTGTGAGTTCGATAAAGTAAGCAGCTCTTCTGGAGAATCCCACGTGGCAAGGAACTGGAAGCAGCCTTGGAACTGTGGGTGGTCTCTAGGACTGGAAGATGGTCTCTAGCCAACAGCCAGCAAAACTGAAGCCCACAGTAATACAGATAAAAGGAAACAAATTCTGCCAACAACGTGAATGACCTCAGAAACAGACTGTTCCCCAGATGAGTCTCCAAATGAAAATGCGGCCACCTTGCATCTTGATTACAGGCTTGTGAGACTATGAGAAGAGGACCCAACTGTGGCTGTGCCTAGCCTTCTGACTCACAGGAACTGTCAGGTTATAAATGTGTCACTGTAAGCTGCTAAGTTAGGAAACAGCAGCCTTAAATGACACATTAGATCAACTAGATTTAATAGATATCTTCAGAACATTCACCCCAAAGCAGAAGAATATGCATTCTTTTCAAATGCCTATGGTACATTTTCAAGGATAGACCACATGTTAGGACATAAAACAAGTCTCAATAAAATTTAAGAAGATTAGAATCATATCGAGCATCTTCTCTGATCACAATGGCATGAAACTAGAAATCAACTACAATAGAAAAACTGAAAAGCACTCAAACATTTGCAGGTTAAATAACATGTTATTATGTAACAGATGGGTTAACAATGAGATTTAGAATGAAATAAAAATTTTCCTTGAAACAAATGAAAGAAATATATAACAATCCAAAATCTATGGGACACAATGAAAGCAGCCTGAGAGGGAAGTTCATAGCATGATAGGCATACCTCAAGCAAGAAAAAGCTCAAATAAACAACCTAACACTGCACCTAAAAGAACTAAAAAAAGAACAACAAATAAAGCCTAGAAGAGGTAGAAGAAAGGAAATTATAAAGATCAGAATGGAAATAAATGACATAGAGGATATATATATCATATATATATCATATATATAATATATATATATAATATATATATGAAAGATCAACGAAACCAAGAGCTGGTTCTTTGAAAAAGTAAACAAGATTGATGAATCTTTAACCAGACACATCAAGAAAAAGAAGGAGGACCTAAATAAATAAAAATTAGAAATGAAAATGTAGAAATAACAACTAATATCACAGAAATACAAAGAAGTGTAACAATATACTATGAAGTTCTATATGGCAAAAAGTTGGACAACCTAGGTAAAATGGACAAATTCCTAGAAACATACAATGTTCCAAAACTCAATCTGGAAGAATCAGAAAACCTAAGCAGACTGATTACAACAAATGAAATTGAAACAGTTATCAAAAAACTCCCAGCAAATACAAGTCTTGGACCAGATGGCTTCACAGGCAAATCTTACCAAACATTCAAAGAAGAATTAACACCTATCCTTCTCAAGCTATTTCAAAAAATTCAAGAGAAGAGAACACTTCCACACTCATCTTATGAGGCGAGCATAATCCTCATTTAAAACCAGGTAAAGACACAACAAAGAAAGAAAACTATAGGCCAATATCC
Organism: Saccopteryx bilineata; assembly: GCF_036850765.1. Taxonomy (NCBI): domain Eukaryota; kingdom Metazoa; phylum Chordata; class Mammalia; order Chiroptera; family Emballonuridae; genus Saccopteryx; species Saccopteryx bilineata. The sequence continues at coordinate 233,305,919 of NC_089492.1, forward strand.
CTGATGAATATAGATGCTAAAATTCTCAACAAAATATTAGCAAACCAGATTCAGCAATACATTAAAAAGATCATACATCATGATCAAGTGAGATTTAGTTAGGGGCAGTAACTCTGGTATAATATTTGCAAATCAATAAATGGGATTCATCACATAAACAAAAGGAAGGATAAAAATCACATGATTATATCAATAGATGCAGAAAAAGTATTTGATAAAATTTAACACCCATTTATGAACAAAACCCTGAGCAAAGTGGGAATACAGGGAACATACCTCAACATATTAAAAGCCATATATGACAAACTGACAGTCAACATTATAGTCAATGGGTAAAAATTAAAAGCAATCCCCTTAAGATCAGGAACAAGACAGGGGTGCCCCCTTTCACCACTCTTATTCAACATATCATAGTTTTGGAAGTTCTAGACACAGAAATAAGACAAGATAAATAAATAAAAGAAAATGAAGAAGAAAGTGGGAGGTATCACATTTCCTGATGTCAAGTTATACTACAAGGCCATTGTAATCAAATAGCTTGGTACTGGCATAAGAACAGGCATATAGATCAATGGAACAAAACAGAGAACCCAGAAATAAATCCATGCCTTCATGGTCAATTTTTATTTGACAAAGGAGGCAAGAGTATATAGTGGAGTAAAGCAGTCTCTTTAATAAATGGTGCTGGAAAAATTGGGCAGGTACATGCAAAAAAACTGAAAAAGTAAGTTGTGAAACAATAAATATCTTGGAAGAAAGCATAGGCAGTAAACTCTCTAAGATCTCTCATAGCAATATTTTTGCTGATATATCTCCACAGGCAAGTGAAATAAAGGACAAAGTAAACAAATGAAACTATATCAAACTAAAAAGCTTTTCATTTTTAGCAAAAGACACCAATAACAAAATAAAAAGACAACCCACACAATGGGAAAACACATTCGCTGATATGTCTGTCTGATAAAGGGTTAATAACCAAAATTTATAAAGAACTTGTAAAACTCAACACCAGGAAGATAAACAATCCAATTAAAAAATGGTCAAGAAACTGAATAGACAATTCTCCAAGGAGGACATACAGATGGCCAACAGGGATATGAAAAAAATGTTCAACATTACTAATCATCAGAGGAATGCAAATTAAAACCACAATGAGATAGCACCTCACACCTGTCAGAATGGCGCTCATTAACAAATCAACACACAACAAGTGTGAGCAAGGGTGTGGAAAAAGAAAACTCTCCTTCACTGCTGGTGGGAATGCAGACTTATGCAGCCACTGTGGAAAACAGTATGGCATTTCCTCAAAATTAAAAATAAAACTGCTTTTAAACCCAGGTATCCCCGTTTTAGGAATATATCCTAAGAATGCCAAAGCACTAATTCAAAAGAAGATATGCACCCCCCCCCATGTTTATTGCAGCATTGTTTACAATATCCAACACCTGGAAACAGGGCAAGTGTCTATTAGTGGACTAGTGAATAAAAAGGCTGTAGTACATACAGACAATGGAATACTACATGGCCATGAAAAAGGGAAATCTTACCTTTTGTGATGGCATGGATGGACCTGGAGATTATTATGCTAAGTTAAATAAGTGAAGCAGAGAAAGACAAATATCATTTGATCTCATTTATATGTGAAATCTAATGAACACTGTGAACTAAGGAATGGAATAGAGGCAGAGGTGGGATAAGAGGTGGGGAGCAGAAGGACAACTGTCAGAGGGAAGAAGATAAGAGGACAGAATCACAAAAGGTGAAGGGAATAGCTAAATTATATATACATAACACATAGATACAGATCACTGGGGAACAATTTTTTTTCATTTTCTATTGCATGAGGTTTTAGAACTGTTTCTATATATTTCTGCATCACTGATTCTAAATCTGAAATCTGTTTTTTGGTGCATGCTCTAGTTTATATGTAATTTTAATTTTTTTTGTTACAGTTAATGGCATGCATTGGTTTTTATATTTTCACAAAGATGATGCCCAAGAAGACATTCTACTTTATTATGTTAAACTAAATGTGAAAATTTTATAATAAGATGAAAACCTAAAATCTTGAATTGCAAAAAAACTATAGCTTACAGAGAAAAACTAATGTCAGATTTGAGATCAGCACACTCGAATTAGGTAAGAACAAGTGTTTTTGTGGATGCAACAAAATTTTTGTTCCCCAGTGTAATAGGACAGCAAATCCCAGAGGTGAAGGGTAATGGGAAGAGGGAGAAATGAGGGGGGGATGGGGACATGTTGTTGGAGGGGGGAGGCTGTTATATTGAGTGGGACACTTGAATCTATGTTAATACAATAAATTTAAATTTTTAATTTAAAAAAATTTTTAAAAATAAATGTGTATTGTAAGCTGCTCAGTTTGTGATCATTTGTTAGACAGCAGTAGAAAACTAATATACTCTTATAGTGTTGTTATGCAAACTACATGAGTTAATATTTGTAAATTGCTTTTATTTTAATGGTACAGAAGTGTTAACATAATCATATCCGGATGGCCAGCTTATTTTCCAAAAAACAGGCTCTCAAATAATGTTTAGTTCAACATCATTTTGTTACAATGTTGATGAAGTGCCATAGGAACTTGACTCTTGTTTATATCAATTAGCCTACGGTAAAATTGGCTTTTTGATATGTCATTTCATCACAGTTCCAAGTACCTTTTGACAAGATTAAATGAGGATTTACTGTACCAGTTAAACTGCTAGGTTTTTTGCTTCTGTTTATGATTGTAGTAGAGACATGGATTACCCCTTTAATTGTCTCTATATAAAAGACCCTATTTTCACCCTCACTTGTAATACAGCACTCACCACCCCTACTCCCATCAAGAATTTCTGAGGGCCCCTTGGGTTACAACTATGCACAAATTGGTCAACCAACTACTGTCCCACTTGGCATCTGCCATGTTCTTCTAGAGTAGCTCTATCCCCCAAATGAGGTCCAAAGCCAACTCACATGATGCTGTTCCCAATGTCAGAGAATATAAGGGTTTTATGCAGAAGTGGGAATTGCCTTGTCTCTACATCTGTGCACTTTGTCACCTGGTATCCAAAGTGGCATGGCTTATTTCAAGAGTCTCACCAAAACTCTTATGAAAGCAGAGTCTTCACCGATAGCCCTAAACCATAAAAGGCCCAAACTTTTTCCTCTCTCCTTGCAGGCTACTCACCAATATCTCTTCTTTGCCTAGCTCAGTTTCATCCTTACTGCCTCAGTTAAACCTGCCCTCATTGTCCAGACTGGGTTATATCCCCATTGTAAGTTCTCATCACACTCTGTCCTTCCTCTTTGCATTATTATGTGTTTATGGTCTTTCTACCAGATAAATTTTGAAAGTATGAACATAAGGTTGTGTGTGGCTTTTGATCACTGGTATATTCCTAAAGTCTAGCACAATGCATGGAATTTAATAGGTACACTAAGTAAATATGCGTTAATGAAGGAAGTTACATTTTATATAGGAAACTGAGGTTTAGATAGCTTAAGTATCTTCCATAGACATTGAGTTAGTAAGATTCAAGCTGAACCAAGACTCAAGCTTAGAATTACACAATTTAGAAAAACAAAACCCTAATCATCAAAACAAGAGCATAGTCCTATGCTCCTACTTCTCAGTTCACTTTCTCATGGGAGAGCACAACTCAAACAAATCTGAAGGTAAGATTTTATTCTTCAGTCAGAATAATCAATTGACTTTTTCTTGCAGTTCAAAAATAAAAGCTAAATATATTCTTGGAAATGCAATAACCCGGTTGCTGCTGAGAAACTTGTCACTTTGCAGTTGGCTTAATCGGGTCTGAAGCAGAGAAGCTTCCTGAGCTATCATATCCTAGTAGCAATTTCCGAACAGAGTCAGAAGAAAGGTTCCCAAGTAGCCTTTTAACCTCCACAGAACACAGTGTGGGAAGATGGTGTCACAAAAGGACTAAGACTGTTACATGAGGATGAACCATGAGCTTGAAGAGGTCATAGGAGGTCCTATGAGTGGAAGAAGAAAACAGATTCTAGATCTTGGAGTACCAGTGAGATACCTAATGGACTCCCTAATCCAAAGAGAAGTATTTGAAAAAAATGTGAAGTTAATAATAACCAACATATATTGGACTCTTCATTTATCTATTTATTTAACCATCCATCCCTCCATCCATTCATCCATGCATTTATACATCCATTAATCCATCCACCCATTCATCCTTATATATTCATATCCAGCCAGCCCTATTTATTTATGTCCATTAATCCATTAATTTATCCATCCATCCATCCATTTATCTATCCATCTATCCATTCACCCATCTGTCACATATTTACTAAGGGCTTACTAGGTACTGGGACTATTTTCAGTGCTGAGGATATAAAGATGAATGCAACAAATGGTTCTTGTCCTCATGGAACATTCATTCTAGTGAGGTGGAGAGTAAGGGGAGGAGACTGTGAACAAATGCATAAATAATATATAGTGTAACTTTAGGCAGTGATAAGTGTTATAAAGAAAAATAACACAGAATGAAGGAACCAAGAGTGGCATGGGAGCTTTTTAAATAACATAGCCAAGATGCTTTGCTAAGCATGGGACAAAAAATATGATTGTATGTGATTCTACCCCTGAAGTGTATACTACATTTATCCTGGTGAAAAATGTTAAAGGGAACTTAGAAGGATTTTGTGATGAATAATATGTGAGGGGAGAGGAAGGCGGAAGCTGTCTCCTGGGTGAAGATTCCGCTTTCATAAGAGGTTTGGTGAGGCTCTTTGAATAAGCCACTTCACTTTATGTACCAGATAACAAAGTACGCTGGATTTTAAGTTATTTGACTTGAATTATGGGTCAGGTCAGGATGGTCCCTTCTTAAACCAGGTTTGTGCAGTGGACCGGAAATTAGATAAATCATCGTTCCTATTGTGGGGGTAGAAATAAAGGCTGACATCATTGAGCTCATTGCCTGACAGGAAGAAAAGTGACTTGAAAAACATTTTTTAAAGAAATGTCAGGACTAACTTTTCAGACACCTCAGCTTCAACATAGACAATCCTGATTATCTGGGGCCTATCTGGATATTTTTTATGACTTCTTTCACATTTAAAGTAGCACATCCTCACTATAGGAAATTTGGTAAACATAGAAAAGTGCCAAGATGAAAAACAGCATGAGACCAATACTCCAAAGTAATTACTGTTATTATATTCTACTTATTTCCTGTTATTTTTCTAGGCATAAATCCTCTAGGTAGACTGAGAGATAAGAGATAGATGACAGAACTGATTGATATCAGGTTTCTGATTTGAACAGCTGAGTGTATATTAGGGACACAGGAGGAACAAGGTTGGGGTAAGAAATAACACCACTTTCTATATGCAAGTACTGTTGCCTAGTGGACAATGGAGATAGGAGAGGCATCTGAGCAGAAAAGAGTGTGGGCTGGGGAAATTGGCCAAAGGGTAGAGAGACAAATTGGTTTGATGGTCACACAGCTTCTAAGTGTCTTTACATTTTCACCAGGATAAATGTATAAAACTGTTATTACAGTACCTGGTACATGATGGTCATGCAAATAAACTGGGTTGTTGCGGGGGTTTTTTTTGCCTTCGTTTGTTTATTTTTCTCTAACTTGAAGAGGAAGTACATAGGCAGCCCCCCTGCAATTGACTCAGTTTGTGGCATTCATCCGGAATAATACCATGTGTGGGCTTCACAGAAACAGCTAGTGGCAATTTTCTTCAGGCTTGTGGCCAGGAAAATTAGTAAGGTTGGAAAATATAAGGCTGCCTTTCTGTAGCTTGCCATGGAATAATGTGAATAGCGTGGAAACCAGTGAGCAGGATATTAAACATCTACCCCGCAATGCTCTGGAGCGCAGGTAAATCTGGTGCTGAGGTATACAGCTGCTGCAGAGGGCGTGCCTGTGGTTGCAGTAATTAGTACTGATATGACCACATGAATGATGTGGGTACAGTTTATGATCACAGGATACCCAGAAGGGCAAGGGGTGCGGTGGGTAAAGGTCCATGTAACTGTCATTCATTCATACCTTTACTCAAATATTCATTGAGTACCTACCTGGAGGGAGAGCAAAATGCTATTTCTCATGAGAGTTTAAAGTAGAATGAGATCAAGGTCCTACCTTTAAGGAATGCACTGTCTCTAACATGAACACAGAACAGCTCTTGAACTCATGTTACATTATGCCAGGCGCTGTTCTAAGCATTCTTACATGTATTAGCTCTTTTGATCTTCACAACAAATGTATAAGGTCATTTGCTTTCACTCCAGTTCTCATCATACAAATGAGAAAGCTGACCCAACGAGGATTAAGGCACTTGCCTATATCCCTAGAACATGTACTCCAGTTGGGAGAGATGAATGAAAGTCCCTGAGAGGATATTGCATGTGTATTGGGTCTTCCGTGGACCCAGGAAAGACCATGCCAAGGAACAGAAACTTGAAGGGGGAGAGCACACAGAACTGGTCTGTGGCAGAGGCAACACGTGGAGAGGAGAGTAATGGGAGACAAGGAGAAAAGCAGGGAGCCAACATGGCACAGAGTTGATGCTTCATAAAAACCTGTAGAATAAAGATTTGGGAGAAGAATTGCTAATAAAAATATGTGGACTAGATTGCTGAAGGCCTAGAAGGCCAAATTAAGGAGTTAAATCATTATGAGAGAGAGAGAGAGAGAGAGAGAGAGAGAGAGAGAGAGACATACTAAAGAGTTAGAGAATCTTTCAAAGCAAGGGATTATGTTACAAAAAGAAGGTTCGGAAAAAATGATAGGGCAGAAGGGGTAGCAGAACTGGAGGAGAGGAGAACAAAGGCAGGGACCCGCTATAGTTAAGAGGGTTTGCATTTCAAAGAAAAGATAAGGGTTGGCTTGTTTCTGCAGTGAATATTCTTTATGACTTCTTTTACATTTAAGTAGCACATCCTCCCTGTAGGAAATTTGGTAAATACAGAAAAGCACCAAGATGAAAAACAGCGTGAGACCAATACTCCAAAGTAATCACTGTTATCATACTCTATTTATTTTCTGTTATTTTTCTAGGCATAAATCCTCTAGGTAGACTGAGAGATAAAGGATAGATGACAGGACTGATTGACAAAATTGGAATTGTATTGTTTGTAGTTTTGCCTCCTGGGTCTCCATCAGCACCGCTTTGCCTTCATGTTTATGTTGGGAATATTTTTCCCATGCTACTAAACATTTCTTTAAACAACCACATCCTTGGCTGATTGAAATATGATGTAATCTAAGTAATTTACTATTGTTGGATATTTTCTTTGGTTCCCATTTTGTTTTCACAGTTGCAAATCAGGGTTCAGAGAGCAACCTTGTACATTAACCTTCGCTCTTGTCTCTGCATATTTCCTCAGATACTGTTCCTAAGAATGAAATGGCTGAGCTGAGGGGTATAAACAATGTTAAGGTTCCTGGTCTGTATTTGCCAATTGCTTTCTGGAAAGATTGCAACAATTCGCATATCCCCCAACCCTGGGCAAAATATCCACCAGTGGATTGTACATTTTGCATCAGCTTTTTAATATCTAGTCCTGAATTGTGTTGGTTATTCCAGGCTACATTTCGAACTGAATTTTAAGTCATTTGACTTGGATTAAATGTCAAGTCAGAACAGTTTCTTCTTAAAACCAGGTTTGTGCATGGACTGGAGATTAGAAAAATCATCGTTTTTGTTGTGGAAGCAGAAATAAAGGCTGACATCATTGAGCCTGTTGCCCGACAGAAAGGAAAGTGACTTGGAGAACTTTTTTTTTTTTTTTTTTTTTTTTTTTTTTTTTTACAGAGACAGAGTGAGTCAGAGAGAGGGATAGACAGGGACAGACAGACAGGAATGGAGAGATGAGAAGCATCAATCATTAGTTTTTCATTGCGCGTTGCAACACTTTAGTTGTTCATTGATTACTTTCTCATATGTGCCTTGACCATGGGGCCACAGCAGACCGAGTAATCCCTTGCTTGAGCCAGCGACCTTGGGTTCAAGCTGGTGGGCTTTTGCTCAAACCAGATGAGCCCGCGCTCAAGCTGGTGACCTCGGGGTCTCAAACCTGGGTCCTCTGCATCCCAGTCCGAAGCTCCATCCACTGCGCCACTGCCTGGTCAGGCTAGAACTTTTTCTTTTTTTTTTAAGAAATGGCAAGACTGACTTTTCAGACACCTCAGCTTCAACATAGGCCATCCTGATTATCTGGGACCTAATGATTCTGAATTTTTATCTCTCTTCTGTCTCCTCCTGATGAGTTGGGATTTGACCAATTTATTTTTCATTAACACCTCTACCAGATACTGGAAGAAGGAATAAAAGGAAAAGAACAAAGCTGCCCAGGCTTCTTTATTTGATTGGTAGGAGGATAAAATTAGAAAGCTAATACTCTAATAATTCCTACTTTCTTTGACCCCTGAGTTACAGAAAATTGAAAGATTGTTTGAGAAATAATTGGCAAGGTTTTCTTCCCATCAGAACAGATGCCTGCTTTTTCTCGCTTGGGGTATTTGTAATCTTTAAAACCTCTAACATAGAGAAGACCTCGTGTTTCTCCAAGAAACATCCCAGGATTTTGTCATATCTCATCCCATTTGTGATACCAGTATCTATTTCAGGGGGGTGTTGTGAAAATAAAAAACATAAACACATGTAGAATACTCAGAACAATATCTGTCACAGTAAAAATACTTTTGAAGTTTGTTAATACCATTCTATTACATTACGTTACATTACATTACATTACATTACATTACATTACATTACATTACATTACATTACATTACAAACTACATTTATATGTCTGGCATCAATCACTGTGCAAAGCATCGGAGAAACAGTGTTAAACAAGATAGGCGGGGTCCCCCTCAGGGCTAGTAGGAAAAAAATTTTAAACAAATAACGACAAATAATAAAAGTTAGGAGGGCTACAAAGGAAAACTGCAGGTTTCTCTAGGAGCATCCCATATAAAGCTCTGACCAGGACTGGGGGTCAGGGATGTCTTCTATAAGAAAGTAATTTAGCATAGCAAACATTGAAATCTTAATTTTTCTGCAGGAATAGTCCTCCCTTACTTTTCGTATTGCCTCTTCTCTTTTTTTCACCTCCACCATCCAGTATGAATAAGATCTACAGACTCTAATTCTATAATGCACCCCAGTTCTCTTTAATTCCACTGATACTACTCTCATCTGAACAACCAACATCTCTACTTTGCCTCCTGTAAGAGTCTCCAAAGGTTCGCTTCCCTTTATGCATTCTCTCTGTCACTTTTACTGACCAGTCTGCACATAGCATCCAGGGTAATCTTTTTAAAGTATAAATTTAAATTAAAATGTTCCAGTGGCTTTCACTTATACTTAAAATCTGAACCCCTTACCCATGGCTTATAATGTCCTGATGATCTGCCCCACACACCTCTAACCTATGGTATACCTCCCCATCTCCATCACTGTGTGCTAGGAATACAGGCTTTATTTTTTTTTTCTTTGGCTTTACAAAGCTCATCCCTGCTCAGGACCTTTGCACTTGTTGCTGCCTTTCTCCCCGGAGTATCTCTTTTATCATTTATGTCACAGCTCAGACAAGTAAGATGTGATCCAATCAATCCATGCCACCCTCTCCCACCCACCACCACCCTCCAGACAGCCTGCTGTTTCCTATCCCATGACCCTCTTCTTGCCATCTCAATAACTACCATAAGAAATTATCTTGTTCATTCATTGCTTGCTTGCTTACTCTCTCTCACAGCTACAGTATGAGAATCAGGGGACCAGGGGCTCTGCCCTTCCATTCACTACTGTCCCCAACATCTAAAACAGTGCTTGACACATAATAGGCACTCAAAAAATGTTACAGTAATATAATGTTATAGTAATTAAATATATGGAAATATAGAAAAATATGGAAGATACATAGAAATAAATTAGGATATAATATAGTATATTAAAAGCTATGAAGGCAAGTAAATAAGGTTATGCTGTCTGGATAGGAATTAATCTAGTGTGTACAGACATGATAGGCAGACTCTGCCTTTCACGCAGGGCCCAGTTAGTGCGTGTGTGAAGTTATATATAGATAAAAAGTGGCTTGATGTCATAACTTTGTAGGTTAACATAAACAAGAAGCTTTCCTAGGAACACCTTAAAAGTAGCTTGATGTGACATTTCGGAAGATTAACATTAAAAGGGCTCCCTGCTAGGAATTCCCAAAAAGGTGATTTGATGTGATAATTTTGTAGATTGACACCTGTTAGAAGGTGTAGGCCAGAAAAGTTACTAAAGCTAAGGGGCCCCGTTGCTGCGGAAGTCACCCAGACTCCAACATTGAATGTGGACTGTCTCTCCACGCATCTCTTACCAAGGACAGCAGAGGAGAGGAGTACACCAACTGGGCTCCCTTAAGCTGTATCCAAGCACACCAAAAGGATTTGTAAGTAACAAAGTGCCTGTGTGATTCTTGCAACTAACTTGTGTGTCAGTTGTGTCTTTCCTCCGGTGGCAATTAGTCTCGGCACTGATAGGTAGAATCCTCATAGCCACCTCAAGAGTAGTCCTGAAGAGTCTGCCAGCCCTGCCTTTAAGCAGGAGTGTCCCACTGTGCGGGGAAGTCAAAACTGGACTCCTGCCTGACCTGTGGTGGCGCAGTGGATAAAGCGTCGACCTGGAAATGCTGAGGTCGCCGGTTCGAAACCCTGGGCTTGCCTGGTCAAGGCACATATGGAAGTTGATGCTTCCAGCTCCTCCCCCTTTCTCTCTCTCTCTGACTCTCCTTTCTTTCCCTCTCTATCTCTCTCTCTCTCCTCTCTAAAAAAAAAAAAAACTGGACTCCTAATCAACATAGAGCTCAGGCTCTACTGGGACAATAAATATGAAAGAGTCTTCCAGGCAGCAGAACAGCACATTCGAAGGCCCTGGGTGGGAAGAGGTATGGTATCTCCAGTGAACTAAAAAGAAGGCAATGCAGCTGGAGTTCAGAGGGCAGGGAGGGCATGGCACAAGGAGAAGCTGACAAGTGGGTAGAGCCAGAGCATGCCGGGCCCTGAAAGTCGTGCTAAAGATCGTGGATTTAGTCTGGGCAGAAAGAATCTTAAGATTTAAGGAACAGGTTTAGGTTAGGGTTTTAAACAAAAGACATCCTCTCTGGCAAATTTGTGGTTTTAAGATAGATACATAACACCAAGTCATAGTTCCCTTTTCATTGCCTCAGTCTTAACCAAAAACTCTGTGGGGGTAGACAAGAAAAGTAAGATTACCTCCAAAGTGCAAATTAAAATGCAAAGATTCTGAGAGCATAAACAAGTTGCTGATGGTCAGGGTGACTTTGTTCTGGCCTTTCCTGGCTCTAAGCAGCCATTAAGGAAGGGAACAGGGTGGTGATTAAAGAGCTCACCCAGCTGCACGCCCTTGGTGTCCCTCCTCCTCCCCATCCTGAGGAGGGAGGGCTTTGGGCACAATATACATTAGAACCTTTGCTTGTAATAAATCTTCTATTTCTTTGTGAAAAGACCATCATGAATCTTGTCTCTTAAAGAGCTCCTCTGCTTCATAAATTTTAACAACCTCTTTTAGTGTAGAAACGTGGCCTCTTGTTGTCCATGTTAAAATTCAAATCTTAGATGAGTAGATGTGTTATACCATAGGCTGCAAGAGCGATAAGGCCATTCATCCATCTGCCTCTGACTGGGTCAGTCTTTTTCACCTGTAACTGATGAGTCCAGGTGTGCTTCCACATCATTCTTCTCCCCTCTCCTTCCCCGTGGATAATAAGCCCAGACTGTGGCTGTAGCACCAGGGTGGAAGGGAGGCAATAAGCAGTTACTGAGCACCTACTAAGTGCCAGGCTTCCAGACAGATGCTGAATTCATTCATCCATCTGCCCCCACCAACTTCATTTTACCCATTCACAATCATCTTTTTTCTATTTTGCTGATTAACAGATCTAAATCACATTTTTTTTTTAGGTAAAAATACCAATCTATTGGAATCAAAGTCAATGTTCTCTATTTTGACTTCCCCCACACGCTGGATCTGACGCCATCAACCCCCACACTGTAAGAAACACTTCACAGGTGACTCAGCCTCCGGTTTTTCTCCCTATTATTCCATGCTCCATTGCCACCACAGCCCTCTGATTCAGACACAAATCAGGATTTCTACCCTGTTCAGAAACACTTCCACAGTTTACTGTTCAATAAGGAACAAAATCAACCATGCTAGAAGTACAATAATAGAAAAGGGCTGTTAGGGCAATGAGAGGGGAATGAATCATGCTGCCTGCGCTGGGGGAGCGGCAGTGGCAGCGGCGGGGGTGGGGGAAGGCTAACAGAGGTGGCCGAACTGGGGTTGGTGACAGATAGAGGGGACTCTCTGAAAAAAAAAAAAAAAAAGGGCAGCGACATAAGCAAAGGCATGGAAAAGTGAAAGCTGGGCTCTCTGGCTGCCCTGGGACACATAACTGGTTGTTACTGCACCGTGGAATCTTTCTCAGGACTGGAAGGAGCTGCATAGCAACAAGCAATGATTTGTTACAGCTAGGCTGTCTGGCAGTTTATCTGATGTTAGCATCCATGTGAACTGCATGATGATTTATGAAACTCAATTTCTCTACCAATACTGGCAAACAGATTTAGTAGCACAGTCCGGAGAGCTTGGGGAAGGGAAACCTCTAGGGAAAGACCCAGGTGACGTGGTCTGCTGCCCACCACCACTATGGAGCACTGCAGCACTGGTTTGGATCAAGGCCATGGGAAATGAAGCCACTGGGTTGGGGCTGGGTTTCTAATGTGATAAGAAAAATGACTTTTTTATAAAACCAACAACTCTGGAATTCAAATGCCGTAGTGTCTCTTGGCTTTTCCCTTTTCGGTTTCTATATTTGGCTTTGGGAAGTAGATCTTATAGTGTGTACTTGACTTTCCCAGGGTATACATACCCCTTTCTTAGTGCCCTGGGAAAGTCAAGTAGACACTGCTAGGTCACCAATAAAGGGACTCAGGCTTCATCTTGTCTGTCTACCATGGCATTTCCTAGTCTAGACTTAAAGCTAAAGGGAAAAAGAGAGCCCTTAACATTTTTCCAGCTCTGCCTATTGGGACCAATGGCTCACAGAAGCATTAGGTCTAAATCATAGCTAATAATAAAGAGGGTCCAAGTTCATTCTTTATGTATTTACTTTCATGAAACTTGGCAACCTAAGGTCAATGGTAGTGGAGATTTACCCCAAAGTTTAGAGTTTCATATTTAGAGCCACACTGAAAAGAAATAAGAACTCATACTTATACCAAAAGGGAATATGCTAGAATTGCCAGAATAATTTTTAAGAGAATAAAGTATGAATAAATAACTCTTGTTATTAAGGTTTAATAGGTAGTTGCAATGATCAAGACAGTATGGTATTTGCAGAGAGATAGACACACAGACCAAGGGGACAGAACAGAGAGCCCAGAAATGGACCCCCACACCTATGTCCAACTGATTTTTGTCAAAGGTACAAAAGTAATTCAATGCACAAAGGATAGCCTTTTCAACAAATGGTGGGGGAGTGATAGGATGATACTATGAACTGAGTTATGCCCCCTTCTCCCCAATTCAAATGTTGAAGTTCTTACCCCTAATGTGACTATATTTGGAAATAGGGCTTTTAGGAGGTAGTTAAGGTTAAATGAGAACAAAAGGGTGGAGCCCTAACCTATAAGATTGGTGGCCTTATAAGAAGAGGAAGAGATAGAGATACCCTCCATGTGAAGATATAATGAGAAGGCAGCTGGCTGTCTGCCAGCCAGGAACAGGAATTTCATCACGAACCCAACCCTAATCTCAGACTTCTTGCCTCTAGAACGGTGAAAAAGTGAATTTCTGTTGTTTAAGAAATCCAGTCTATAATGTTTTATTATGGCACTTTGGACTGACTAATAAAGACATCTAAAGGCAAAACAACAAAATAGAAAACCCCATACCTTGTACAAAAGTTAATGCAAACCTCAATCATAGACTAGAATGGAAAATGAAAAGCTATAACTTTAGAAAGAAAGATAGAATAATGTCTTTGGAATCTAGGACTAGGTCAGGAATTCTTGGACTTGACACTAAATGTATGATCTTTTTATAAAAGGAACAATAAATCATTTTTATCAACATAAAAATCAAAGCTAAAAATCGTTGCTTTCTGAACATTTCTATTAAAATGATAATAAATATACAGACTGGAAGAAAATATTTGTAAATCATCTATCAGACTGTTGGGCAGATAAAATATATTATGCTCACTTTGTTAAAGTTGGTGCTGCCCACATAAAAGCCTGTCGTCCAGGTGATGGTATTCGTTGCCCTTCTTGCTTGGGATGGGCGTGATTATATTAATGTGTGTTGGGGGCGGGCTGTGGGCAGGCAGGATCCTTGTAGCCTGGGGTTTGGTTTTGCGACTAAGACTTTCCCTGCTTTTTTGATGTGGGGTGGTGCACTTTCATGAGAAATCCTATTATGCCTCCAATAAGTGACTTTGTATCAGAGACTTCCTTGTTTGTATACTGGATTAAAGGTTTTGGTTTCTACATTATAAAGTGGGGCCGACCAGGAGCTTGCTCGCCCCTCCATTCCTGAGATTAGCATTAGAGGGGAGAGCAGAGAAAGGCCACGTGGAAGAGAGGAGAAGTAGCCAAGATGGTGGAATGCAAAAGGAGAAGCCAGTTTGTGCAGAGTTTGTGCAGAGAAGGAGATGGGGAACAGAGGTGAATAAGGCTGGTGAGGTAGAAACCTTTGATTCTAGGAAACTCAGATAAATCAGTAGCTTTGTGAGCACTGAATGAGTGGGTTTTGGAGCCCAGTGTGTGTTTTTACTTGCCCGCTGGGTGCAAGCTAGGATTAAAGATGATGGCTCCAGTTCTCGGCTCCATTGTTTCATTACCGTCTGTCTGAATCTAATGCATGGGCCAGGCAGCTGTGATGGTGGCCGTGGCTACTGGCTTTACACAGACAAAGCATTTCTTTCCAGAATACCAGA
Source organism: Saccopteryx bilineata (assembly GCF_036850765.1). Classification (NCBI taxonomy): domain Eukaryota; kingdom Metazoa; phylum Chordata; class Mammalia; order Chiroptera; family Emballonuridae; genus Saccopteryx; species Saccopteryx bilineata. Next base: position 233,320,935 of record NC_089492.1, read on the forward strand.
ATATACAAATAGCTCTCAAAACTAAACATTTTTTAAAAATTCTACTAGAAAATGGGCAAATGACATAAAAATGTAAAGCCAGAAGCCACAGCCAGGGCCACTATCAAAGCAGCCCAGCCAGTGCAGGTTCGCATTGGATTCGGACAGTCGGTAAAGAAACAACGGAGCCAAAAACTGATGGGCTGTCATCTTTAATTCTAGCTTGCACCCGGCAGGCAAGTAAAAATACATACTGGGCTCCAAAACCCACTCACATTCAGTGCTCACAAAGCCACTGACTTATCCGAGTTTCCTAGAATCAAAGGTTTCTAGCTCACCAGCCTTATTCTCCTCAGTTCCCCATCTCCTTCCTTATCCCAGATACAAACTCTGTATAAACTGGCATCTCACTCAGCACTCCGCCATCTTGGCTGCTTCTCCTGGCCACATGGCCTCCTTCTGCTCTCTGCTCTGCTCTCTCCTCTAATGATAATCTCAGGAACCAAGAGCCCAAGCTCCCACTCCGGCCCCATTTTATAGTGTAGAAATCCAAACCCTTAATCCAATATACAAAATAGGGAAGTCTCTAATACAAAGTCACTTCTCTGAGTCATGATTGGATTGTACCACCCCACATCAAAAAGGGTAGGAAAGATTTAATCCCAAAACCAAGCCCCAGGCTACAATGATTCTGCCTGCCTTTAGCCCACCCCCAACACACATTAATATCACCTGGGCGGCGGCCTCCTCGTGTCATCTTTAACAAAGTGAGCATAATACATTTTATCTGCCCAACAGAGACAAAGAAATATACAGATGGCAAATAATTAAATTAAAAATGTTCACGTCATTAGGCATTGGAGAAATACAAATTAAAACTATGCCATCTGTTGGTCAAATAAGTTTGTAAATGTGATATATATGTTTACTTGCTTATAGTTTGCATTAGGTGTGGGGGACAGGCTGTAAACAGGCAGGGTCATTATAGCCTAAGGCTTAGTTTTAAGACTAAGCCTTTCCCACCCTTTTAATACTAAAATCTTCTCAACACTAAGCTTTTCCCCACACCCTTGACTGTTGCATGATATGGGGTGGTGCACTCATGAGAAATCCCATTATGCCTCAAATAAGTGACTTTTTATCAGAGACTTCCTTGCTTGTATATTGGATTAAAGGTTTTGATTTCTACACTAAAAAATTGGGCAGAGGAGCCCATGCTGGAGGAGAGCAGAGAAAGGCCACGTGGAGGAGAGGAGAAGCAGCCAAGATGTCGGAGTGCTGAAGGAGAAGCCAGTTTGTGCAGAGAAGGAGATGGAGAACAGAGGTGAAAAGGCTGGTGAAGTACAAACCTTTGATTCTAGGAAACTCGGATAAGTCAGTGGCTTTGGGAGCCCTAAATGGAAAGGGAAGAGTTTTCCGACTGTGTATTTCTTGCCCACCGGATGCGAGCTAGGATTAAAGCTAATGGCCCACCAGTTCTTGGCTTCATTGTTTCATTACCGTCTTTCCGAATCAAATGGTAACTTGCATGGGCCAGGCGGCTGTGATGGTGGCCATGGCTACTGGCCATACACCATTGTAAAGCCAGAAGCCAGGGCTGCCATCGTGGCCATTCACATGCAGGTTCGCATTGGATTCGGACAGTTGGTAAAGAAACAGTGGAGCCAAAAACTGATAGGCCATTTTCTTTAATTCTAGATTGCACCCGGCGGGCAAGTAAAAACACACACTGGGCTCCAAAACCCACTCACATTCAGTGCTCACAAAGCCACTGACTTATCCGAGAATCCTAGAATCAAAGGTTTCTAGCTCACCAGCCTTATTCTCCTCAGTTCCCCATCTCCTTCCTTATCCCAGATACAAACACTACACAAACTGGCATCTCACTCAGCACTCTGCCATCTTGGCTGCTTCTCCTGGCCACATGGCCTCTTTCTGCTCTCTGCTCTGCTCCCTCTGCTCTCTCATGCTAAACATCCCAGGAACCAAGAGAGCAAGCTCCCGCTCAGTCCCCATTTTATAGTGTAGAAATCCAAACCCTTAATCCAATATACAAAATAGGGAAGTCTCTAATACAAAGTCACTTCTCTGAGTCATAATGGGATTGTACCACCCCACATCAAAAGGGGTGGGAGAGGCTTAATCCCAAAACCAAGCCCCAGGGTACAGGGATTCTGCCTGCCCAGAGACACACATTAATATCACCTGGGCAACGGCCTCCACGTGGGCAGCGCCACTTTAACAAAGTGAGCATAATACATTTTATCTGCCATCATAATTGATTTTAAAAAGTAGGTGATAAGAGCCTGACCAGGTGGTGGTGCAGTGGATAGAGCGTCGGACTGGGATGCAGAAGACCCAGGTTTGAGACCCCGAGGTCGCCAGCTTGAGCTTGAGCGCAAGCTCATCTGGTTTGAGCAAAACTCAGCAGCTTGAGCCCAAGGTCGCTGGCTCAAGCAAGGAGTAACTCGGTCTGCTGAAGGCCCATGGTCAAGGCACATATGAGAAAGCAATCCATGAACAACTAAGGTGTTGCAACGCGCAACGAAAAACTAATGATTGATGCTTATCATCTCTCCATTTCTGTCTGTCCCTGTCTATCCCTCTCTCTGACTCTCTCTCTGTCTCTGAAAAAAAAAAAAAAAAGTAGGTGATAAAATCAAATATTGGGGGGAATATGGAGAAACAGGCATACATTGCTGGTGGGAATTTAAAATCATTCAGCCACTCTGGAAAAACAGTTTGAAAATTTTTTGAAAAGTTGAACATAAATTTACCAAATTTCCCAATAATTCCAATCCAAAAAGAAGGAAACATATTCACACAAAGACTTGCACAAAAATATTCATAGCTGGTTGTATGGCAGGGGCTGCCATTGTGGCCATTCACATGCAGATTCTCATTAAATTTGGGCAGACAGTAAAGAAACGGCGGAGATGGAGGATGGTGGGCCATTCTGTTTATTGGTGTCTCGTCAAGACAGGCAAGCCACGAGAAAAGCCAAGGGAAAAGTCGAAAAACTGCTTTTCCCATGGAAGGCAAGAGATCAAGGAGAAGAGAAAAATAAATCCTCCCAGCTCCTCTCAAAGGTGGGGGCAGAGTCTCCCTTCCAGTAAACATTAGCATAACAAGGGCCCCTCCCAAATAGGAAGGTAATTAGCCCTTTCACCTGAGCAGCAGTCATTTTTTTTTTTTTTTTTTTTTTTTTTTTTTTTTTTTTTTTAGAGAGGAGAGGGAGAGAGAGAGAGGAGAGACAGAGAGAGAGAAGGGGGGGAGGAGCTGGAAGCATCAACTCCCATATGTGCCTTGACCAGGCAAGCCCAGGGTTTCGAACCGGCGACCTCAGCATTTCCAGGTCAACACTTTATCCCACTGCGCCACCACAGGTCAGGCAGCAGTCATTTTTAACAATAAAAGTGAGCAAAACCAGAAAATACAGATTTTACAAACTTATTTGCCCAACACTGGTTTATTCATCATAGCCAAAATGAAGAAACAGTCTTGATGTCCATTTAATGGTGAGCAGATAAAGATGTCAGTTTGAGAACTGATAATCACATGGTAGTACATGCATATGATAGAACACTACTAAGCAATGAAACTGAATTAAGTACATGCTGCAACACAGACGGACCTCAGAAAAATAATGCTGCTTGTCCTTGCCCCTCCTTTCTTGGAACACCTTGATGTGCTTAGCTGAGTGTCCAGAGAGCCCAAAGTGTTTACCTTATTTTTGTTTTGTTTTGTTTTTTAAAAAGGTATTCCAAGCCCCCTGGAAACCACAGCCAGTTTCTCCAAAAAGAAAGAGGACCACAGTTATGTTTTGTTGTTTTTCCGAAATAAAGCTATGGTTTGAGAGATACCTGATGGATATCCATATTGTGCTGCTAGAGATTAAATTCCTGTATAGACCTAAGAACCAGAGAAAAATACTTGTCAAAAAAATAATGTTTTTTATTTTGTTTTTTGTTTTTAAGTCAAGGATGCAAGTCAGAGGTTTAAAGATAATCAGATACCATTGTATTCTCAATCAAAAGCAGAACAGATTAGGGCAAGTGACAGTGCAATTCTCATGACCCTTAGGGCAGCTTCCAGGAAACCCAAGTCTTTGAGTACTGGGGGCGGTATGTTTACAAAGCGTAGAATTATTAGTAGAGATCACTGGAAGAAGAGGAGCCTGTGGTTTCATTTGACTCATCAGGGGATCCTAAGATATAGATAGGACTGACAGCTCTTCACTGGCCATTTTAAATTGGTGGAACAATTCGTTTGGTTAATTCTTATAAAGGAGGAGATTCTGACATGCTAACTGGTTATGTGACCCTGAGCAGCCAGTATCCTCCAACTTCTTAGAGGGACACGTGGTGCTCAGTCACGCCAGACTGAGCATTAACAAGTCTGTGATTCCCTTCGTGGCCAGGACTTCCCCAGACCCTGCCTGGCTGGTGGCATACCTGCAAGTACAGAAACACAGCAAACTCCGTTCCTGATCAGGAACTGCGATTATTCCTCCTAAAGAGGGGTGTCCAACAAGCACAGGTCACAAACTTGAATTAAGTCCCCACTTTTCATGTGTTAGCCAGTCACTCCTACCAACTGCATGGCTAAGTGAAGCACTCAGGCCCCTCTGCAAAGGTCATGGCCACTGTGGAGCACTAAGAAGATGGTCAAATTTGATTTTGTAAAAGAAATTAAAGTCATAACGAGATTTCTGTAGCTGAAGCTGGGGAAAGAGCAAGGTCAGTTGTTTTCTTCCTTGTGCTTTGTAAAAAGATCTGGGGCTGTGTGGCGAGCTGATCAGAATCAAGAACCCTGTGTAGAGGTCTCACCTGTGGCTTGCTCCACTGGCTCCCGCGGGAGTCCCAGGAGTGAAGTGAACACAGCTTTGGTCCAACAGACTGATTGACTTTGAAGGAGACCTAAGAGATCAGACATAGAAGACCACATATGGTAGGATTCCATTTATAACACATTTTCTGAAAAGGTAAACCTATGAGAGAATAAAAGTACACTATTGTTTGTTTAGGGCAAAGGATTCAGAGCCAGGAGTGAAACTGGGCAGGAGGGATCCTTTTAGGGTGATGGAAATGTTCTAAAATTTAATTGAGGTTATGGTTGCACAACCCAGTAAATTCATTAAAAATCATTGCATAAACATGAGTGAATTTTAGGTTATACAGGTTACACCTCAAGAATGCTGATAAATTTTTAAAGTTAATTTATAGTTTGAAAGTTAATTTATAGAAAATTTCTTTAAAAAATGAAAAGCATATTTATTATGCCGATACAGCTTGAAGGTAATTCCCAGGTAATAGAGGTTGGGGAGACTCTTTGTTCTATGCCCTCAAATTCCATTCCAGCACTGAGATTCCTTGATGCTAAGATACTGAGTTAAAATAAAAAGATATCATGATGAATTGCAAATACAGTGGCTCTGCCATCATCTCATGGCATATTGCATATTCAGATTTTCAGATTACCATTTCCCAGAGCAGTAATTATTAAAGATATTATGGCTTTTTGAAGAAATTATTCCATATTATAATTTACATGTTAAATTATGAAATCAGATCAGTAGCAGAAATCAAAATAGTTTATCTTATACCCGTGTTCTGATCTCACTAGAAAAATTTTACCCAGCTACAAAATCATAATTGTATTTTTACAATTTTACCGAACTCTCTGGTGTTCTCAGATTCACCCCCACACTTGAAAAGTGGGAGAAATAACTGTCTATTGCAAAGAAGTTCCGCTATCATTAGAGGACAAATGAACCAAACTAGAGAATTCTACTGCAAGATCAACATGCGAGTCGTCATAATTTATTTGCTAAAAATATGTTTACTGTAGTAACATATTTGCAGACTTCCAAGATGTGGAGTCCTCAGCTCATTCTTTCAACTTGCCATCTGTTCAGTGCTCTGCGACTTTTATTTTTATAGCATGAAGATAATTTAGTCTCAATAGGACAAGAAACTAAGAATAGAAGAAGGTATATATAACATGACGGGCTATAATAGCTTCAGAGGGTTTCTTTTTAATGCACTTTTTTTCTATTCTAAAGAGAAGACTCTACGTTCAGTGGTAATGGGCGATATTATATAAAAATGTTTGAAAACCATTTTTGACTGAGCATTTGGGTAATGAAAAGAAGGCTTGCGTTCTGGTCCCAGCTGTATCTTATTATGTGGACCAGTCACTTAGCATTGAGAGGTCTCCCTTTACTCATGTTTGAAGTTCTGTAAACTTTAGGGAAGATGATCTTTATAGTGACTTCTAGGGCTAAAATCTATAATTCAGAGACATCTAAAAAGAAAAGAATTTCTTCAATTGGCCAACACTTTCATAGAAGATACTATGTACAATTGTGAAATATACAGTGGTCTTTGGAGACAGAGTTCTGCCTCTGCCACTTTCAAATTTATTACCTTGGTCAAGTTGTTTCATCATTCTGAGCCCTAGTTTCACAACATTTAAACATGAGGTTAGTAATATATACTTTAGGGTTGGCATATGGTTTAAGTAACACTAGCTGTTATACAGATACATCACTAAGTTTTAGTTCATTTCTTGCTCTTTAAAGATTACAAGACACCTAACAACCTACAAGGACACAAATTTATTGTTTTACAGTTCTGGAGGTCTGAAGTTTTAAATGGGACTAGGGCTAAGATCAGGGTTAGTAGAAGTGTTTCTTCTGGAAGTTCAAGGGAAGAATCTATTACAGGTACTCGACTTTTCCAGCCCCAGAGCCTGCCTTTATTTCTTGGTTCATGGCTTTATCTCTCCAATCTCCGCTTCTACTGCCCAGGCTTCTTCTACTTTATGAGTCCTCCATTATTAACACATAGCTTTTCAGTTCTCTGAAAAAGCAAAAGGAAGAGTGGAAAAGGGATACATGCTTCCGAACCACATCGCCTCTGCTCAGGTTTCCTTGACAGGAACTGGTCCCGGGGCCATACCTAGACACAACAAAGATTTATAGAAAGTGCAGTCTCCAGTAGAGCAACCGATTTCTACAAACAACTCTGCACCATGAAATGAAAGCATACATTTTTATGGAAAGCTAGCTATCTCTACCACCGTTTGTTAGGAAAATTAAATGTCTTTATTTATAAAGTGCCTAGTATAACATAGACAATGAAAAAAGTTAAAATTTGTTAGGTATAGAAGAATAAAAAAAAGAGTAAAAATTTTGGTTGTATATATGTGTGTGTGTGTGTGTGTGTATACACATACATATATAATCAACATACATACAAATACATTTTTGCTGGAATATACATATATTTATATTCTACAAAATAAAAAGTGGTATCAACAATTACAGTTAAAGTGCAATAGGACACTGTATTAATTTCCTATTGCTGTTGTAACAGATTACCAGACACCTAACAACCTATAAGAACACAAATTTATTGTTTTACAGTTCTGGAGGTCAGAAGTTTTAAATGGGTCTAGGGCTAAGATCAGGGTTAGTAGAAGTAGTGTTTCTTCTGGAGGTTCAAGGGAAGAATCTATTACTTGAGTTTTCCAGCCCCAGAGCTTGCCTTTATTCCTTGGTTCATGGCTTTATCTCTCCAACCTCTGTATCTACTGCCACATGTCTTCTGACTCTGATCCTCCCATCTTCTTCTCTTATAAGGACTCTTGTAATCACATTAAGCACATCTAGATAATCCAAAAAATAATCTCCTCATCACAAGATCTTTTCCTTGGTCACATCTGCAAAATCACATTTGCCTTATAAGGTAATACAGTTATACATTCTGGAGATTAGAATGCAGATGCCTTTTGGGAGGGAGAAATCATTTTGCTTTTCATAGACATCAAAGGAAAAAGAGACACTGCTTCTAATTTAGAATTTTAGAGAGTGATGTGTACTTAAAAACTAGTTTTGTTTTTTGCTAGCTAAATGATCTCAAAATTTGCCCCACTTTCTTCATCTGTAAAATGGGAATATCAGTAGTAACTACCTTATAAATTTGTAAGGATATAAGACATAATATGTATAAACTGCCTGACCCATGGTAGCTGATCAAGAAGAAAATCCATTACTATTTTGCTATTTTATTTTTTCATCATATATACTAGAGCCCATACATTCCTTTTATCATCTTAGGGTCCTCTAACATCACAGTTGAAGCAGAATATGTACCACAGTTACTTTGTACTCTGAGGATACAAATAGACCATCAGTCATGTTTAGCATATCAACCTTCTCTTGGAAGAGAAGCAGATTAATGCATTTTAAGAAATTTTATTAGCAAAGATTGAGCAATATGGTTCTTCTACTATGTCTAATAACTCCTGTATTCTAGGATGTTGTCATGGCCTGAGTTTTCTGAAGACTGTGGTTTTACTGTGTACTTGATCACCCAAGAAACCATTTGCCAGGAGTAAGGAAGCTGAAGCATTTTCTCCCATGAGATAGATGGTCAGACAAGTTGGTCACAAGAATGTGGCCACACAGTGAACAGGAGTAAAAATGACTTCCTAGAAGGCTATCTCCTAGCTCAAGAGCATCAAGGCTTTAGGACCAAACAATCAGCCCAAGCCCCACCCATCCACACCTCTTTTAAGGGGGTTAGAAGCCTCTCTCTTCATTCTAGCCACAGCTATAAGATGCCATTTCCAGTTAGAGAAATCTTCTGGCTGGCATCCTACCACACACCAAAAGATTTGTCATAAACAATTTGGCTTCAGAAATCTTTGATTACCTGAAAGTGTCTCTCAGTTTCCTCATCAGCAAAATAATTGTAATAATATCTGAAAAAACAACTTCATCCTAACATGGAGGAGGAAAAGCCTCCTCCAACGGTTAGCTTTAGATATCAATAGTCTGAAGAGTGGTCCTTTGGTATGAGCGAAGAAGGATTTATTATGCAGGTGGACAAGTTCCCAGGTGAGGAGCAAGAGGGATGGGTCTGCTTAAGAAGGTCCAGCACTCAGAGAGAGAAAGTCCTGGCAGTGGGAGGAAAGCCTGCACTCTGCCTTGAAGTTTGCAAGAGGTAGTACGAGCACCCTTGAACTTAGGGGCTAGAAGTAAGAGAATGTGAACCTTATTGTGTAGTTAGTTGACAGATCCAGGAGGAGATGAGACTCAGAGTTTATTAGCACTAAATCAAATATCATTGGAGATTCAAGTTTCTTTCCTATGCTCTTCACAATTCATCCAAGATATCTGGGTTAATACAGCAACCTCCCAGTTTTCCAGTCAATAAAAGTATACTTTGGAGAGCTCAGATTTGCAAAACCAATCTAAAGTAATAAGGCCAGCAACTGTCATTGTAGTTCCCTGATGCATTGTCACACAGTGAGGAGTCCCATGCCTCAGGCATAGAGATAGCCAGGAGAAGAAATCAATGGAGTCCAGGGAATCTATGGGAATATTTTAGTAATTATATCAGTCATTTTGGTTCATTGTTTCATTTGTTAAGCTCTTTCACAGACCTTGCTTGTGTTACTGACCCACATGCAGTAGGAGGTTCCCTTCAAGGCACATATTCCACTTTGAGATGCCTGTAGGTAATCTAATGCCAGTATGGTATCAGCTACCATAGCAACCAGAGTCTTGTTCCTCATTAATGGCATTTAGGGCTTGGGCTGTTTGATGTATGTGGTCTTCTAGGAGTTGTGGTGTTCCGTGTGACCTCATCTGTGTGTGCTCTTTGAAGTGAGTCTGTGTTATAGAATTGAAAATGCCTAAATTTATGCCTGTTACCAAAGATTGTGATGAGGTCTAATGTAAGAACAGGTAAAGAATGTCTAAGTCAAAAAAGACTTGTTTAGGGAGGGTTAGGACATCTCTTCCTTCAGGGGATGTGGCATAAGGATAGATTTATATAATAGGACCAAATAGGAAAATGCCTATTTTCTATAATAATTGGCAACTCTCTCATGAAATAGTCCAATTCTTAAGGATATTCACATCAAAAACAATGACAGGCCTGGCCGGTTGGCTCAGCGGTAGAGCGTCGGCCTGGTGTGCGGGGGACCCAAGTTCGATTCCCGGCCAGGGCACATAGGAGAAGCGCCCATTTGCTTCTCCACTCCCCCTCCTTCCTCTCTGTCTCTCTCTTCCCCTCCCGCAGCCAAGGCTCCATTGGAGCAAAGATGGCCTGGGCACTGGGGATGGCTCCTTGGCCTCTGCCCCAGGCACTAGAGTGGCTCTGGTCACAGCAGAGTGATGCCCCAGAGGGGCAGAGCATCGCCCCCTGGTGGGCGTGCCAGGTGGATCCCGGTAGGGCGCACACGGGAGTCTGTCTGACTGTCTCTCCCCGTTTCCAGCTTCAGAAAAATATTAAAAAAACCCCAAAAAAACAAACAATGACAGTTGGCTAGGCTATCCTCCATGCTACCCCAGGGGAGGATGGCACAGAAAGGTCAGGATCATGACTGCCTGCCAGGCACGGGAAGGCTTAGACTGGCTGTTTGAGGAGTTAGGCCAGGGATCTCAGTAGATTAAAAATTTAAGGACCTCCAGAGATGCTGGACACCTGGACATCTATCTAATTCTGAGGTGGTTGAGTTCCATGTCTATATTGAAGAGATATAATAATCAATAAGCATTTATTTATAAGATAAATAAATACTGGGGATGTAATGTGCAACATGATGACTATACTTGACACTGCTGTGTGGTATACATGAAAGTTAAGAAAGAAAAACCTGAGAGTTCTCATCACAAGAAACACATTTTTTCTTTCACTTTTTCTTTTTGTACTTATACAAGATGATAGATATTAATTTATTATGGCAATCATTTCACAATATATGTCAAATTATTATGTTGTATACCTTAAACTTATACAGTGCTGTATATAAATTATATCTCAATAAAACTGAAAAAATATGAGACACACACAAACACACAAAATCACTTAAAAAACTGGGATTTTTTTTTTTTTTTTGACAGAGACAGAGTCAGAGAGAGGAACAGATAGGGACAGACAGACAGGAAGGGAGAGAGGTGAGAGGCATCAGTTCTTCATTGCAGCTCCTTAGTTGTTCATTGATTGCTTTCTTATATGTGCCTAGACTGTGGGGCTACAGCAGAGTGAGTGACCCCTTGCTCAAGCCAGTGACCTTCGGCTCAAACCAATGACCATGGGGTCATGTCTATCATCCCATGCTCAAGCCAGCAACCCCTTGCTCAGGCCAGATGAGCTCGCACTCAAGCCAGAGACTTTGAGGTTTCAAATCTGGGTCCTCTGCATTCCAGTTTGATGCTCTATCACTGCACCACCACCTGGTCAGGCAAAAAACTTGGAATTGATATAACAATGCAAAGTAGTAGTAGTATTTTGTAGCTTAGTTATTTAATATTCATTTGGTGAACACCAGTTACTAAATTACAATGACAAATACCAGTTTGTCCTGCTTAGCATGAATGGTGAATGAATGATGCAAAGAGGAAGTTTCAAAAAATAAATTAGGAAAGGTAAGTGCGGAAAGATACTAGGATAGATAAGACATGGAAGACAGACATGCGGAGTGGGGAAGAAATGAAGCAGGAGAAACAGAAAAAAAGAAACTCATAAAATGGCTATATGCAAAAGAAAAATGACTACAAAGGCATAGACTGAGTCATGCTGCTTCCCACTGGAGCAGAGAAAGAGCTGGGTGAAGAAGTGGGGAACTCTTAACCTTCCTTCGCTGTACTTGACAATTCTCTCTAATTCTGCTTGTTGAGTCTGTCATTTACTCACATTAGCATTTATTCTTTTTAAAAATTCTTGAGATAATCACAGTAATTATTCTGAGACTACAATCCACATAATTAACATATCAGAACTGGCTGAATGAATTTTAGAGCAGAACCAAGGTTAAAAATTGTAGTTATACTCTCTTGTTCTTCCAAACTAGAGGTAAATATCTCCCACCCCTGAATTTTTACAGCATTTATCTGTCATGCTTTGTACTCTAGCATTTGTATAAAGTGAAATCACGTCTAATAGACTGTGAATTCTTTGAACGGAGGGACCATGTGTCTCCCATTTTGATCCCACTGCCTGATGCAATCAAGCACTGCAATGTAGCACATTGCAGGTATAATCAGGTATTGTTGTATGTACAATAGAAAAAATGAGTTACTATTAGATAAATCAACCTATTCATTGGCTATTGTTCTGGACATTTCTAAAGTCTACCCAGAAGAAACCACTAAGTTGGAGATACCAGGAGAGAATATTTGACCACATCTTGGAAGCAAAGATTTTTTTGTTAATCTCTGAAAACCAAAAGACAATTTTCACCCTGCCAAAAACTCACAAAGTTTGTAGGTTGTTCTGATAACCTGTGTGGTTTATCAAGACCATTGTATGGGATTTGGGGAAGGTTCATAGGTGTGATTTGGATATATATGAAGGAGGGAAGGGGGAAATGTGAGAGGAGGCAGATTTCTGTCTTGAGATAACTTACATGTTGTTGCAAAAATAAGACATATATTTTGAACAATAAGAGTAAACTCTAAGTCTGGAGCCAATTTGAGCTCAAGAGTGGGGAGTGACACGAGTCGATGCTTCTCCTAGCTCCTCTCCTGTCTGACTCTGTCTCTCTCTCTCTATTTAAAAAGAAAGTCAAAATGGAAGGTCTGAGACTGGTTCAATGTGGGATAATGGAAAAGGAATGAAAATTGCCCTCCAGAGTCCCAGTTATGTGAACAAATGATCTGTATAATTTGGATTGAAGCCTCAGTTGTTTTTTCCCCTCTGTACAAAGGGGTTAATAATGCATACTCTGCTTACTTGTTAGACTGCTTTGTAAATCAAGCAAGCTCATCTATGTGGATGCATTTTGTAGGTGGGAAAGTGCTGAGTAAGTGATAGTTAATATGGCTGGACCTTGAAGGATAGATTTTGTTGTTAAGATTGGCAAAAAGATAAAAGTAGAATGTCCCACAGAAATGACTGGCATGGGCTATGAAGCATAAAGGTAAAAAAGTTACGCGGAAGAGTGAAAATTCTGGCCTAATTGAAGCATTCAGTATAGTACATGTTATAGGGGATATATTGTGCTAAAACATTTTTGTCATTTATCTAAAATTCAAATGTAATTGTATGTCCTATATTTTTATTTTCTAAATCTGGCAAACCTACCAAGGTTTCCCCATTTCTGCTGTCAATGTCCAGGTCATGTCTCAAAGGCCAATTGCTGTTTATTCTACTAGGTTTTTTGTTTCTCCTGGCTATGCAAGATGGGGGAAGAACTGCATCATTTAGTGTTTAAAAGTACCGGCTCTGGAATCAAATGTCCAGGATTTCTAGTATATTTCTCTGGTTGACCATGTGTGAGATACGAGGTTTTTAAAAATCTGTCTGGACCCCAGTTTTTTCTTGTATAACAAAACTACTTACTCTATGGGCTTTAATGATTCAATAAACTTTACACACAGTACTTGGCATCCTTTCCCTGCACAGTTTTCACCCATAACATTTTGAGTACATACAATATGGAAGGCACCCAATATACAGAAATAAAAAGGCATGGGCCCTTTCAGGAAGCTTACAATCCAACAATCCAGAAGTAGATAGAAGTTTACACAATTAAAACAAAACTAAGTTCATCCAGTCCCATGTCTTTCCAGGCATCTAACTGCTAATGATTAGAAATCTTGTATTTTCTTTCACCTACTCTTCTGTATTTTATACCTTACTGTCTCCTGGACCACCTGCATAGCCCACAGACACATCAACCTCAGTAAATCCAAAGTGGAACCCCTTTTTGTCCTTCTTCAGTCCCCCCTTAAGTGAGACAGGATGGCTAGTACTCTCTGCCTTAGTGAACTACACCACCCAGTCCTACAAATCACTTAGTGTTTTCTTGCCTCCAAAATTGGAGAAACAGACAGATGGATACAGAGAATCACAATTTACTAGAGTCAAGACCTCTGTGGAATCAGTGCCAGAGGAGGAACACCTAACTTGCCGTTGATGAGTTGCTGCAGGCTCAGTATGCACAAGTCTGAGAGATAAAACCTCTAGGGGGACCCAGTCATAGAAAGGCCCCCACCTTTTTGTCCATTTTTCCTCCAGGAGCTGAATTAGCTTCTCTCATTGAATATTCAGAGAAAAATCTCCATGTGTTTCCAGCCACGGGAGGGAAAAAGGAGTCATTCTGAAACACACCAGAGCATTCTGTTCTTCCTAACGTTAGGATTTTCAGAGTCAGACCAGCCTGAAGGAAGGAAAATACCCAACTCCAGCCTGCTCTAGCCATCCTGTCTCACTTAAGGGGGGACTGAGCAGCCCGTGTAAATTCATAGTCTAGAGATACAGGCTCATTAAAAGACTGAAACCTAATTATAAGACAATAGGATGTTTCCCCTCCCCCGCACTATACCTTCACATTACTAAGGCCTGTTTACAATAGTTTCTTTTATCTAGTACATCATATCTGGTCATGGTTTACAAACATTAAAAGGCATACTAAGAACCAAAAATATATATAGTTTGTTAAGACAGAGCAAGCAGGCATCAGAACTAGACTTAGAAATGACAGAGATGTTGGAATTACCAGACTGGGAATTCAAAACACTTATGATTTACCGTATTTACCCATGTATAAGACACACCTTAATTTTGGCACCCGAAATTTGAAAAAAAAATGTATTACATAAAGTTATTGAACTCAAGTTTTATTCATGATAAAATTTATACAACTGCTCACTGTCAAAACTTCCATCCATTAGCTTGTGTCTGATGACGAATCTCTGTCTTTAACAGTGAGTGCAAAAACAAGCATGAAAAAGTGGAAAATGCAAATAAAAAAACCCCTACAACCACTGTATAAGACGCACCCAAAATTTTCGAAAAATAGTGCATCTTATACATGGGGAAATATGGTACCTAGTAAAGGCTCTACTGGATAAAGTAGACAGCATTCCAGAACAGATATATAATGTAAACAGAGACACAGAAATTCTAAGAAAGAATCAAAAAGAGCATATACATGAGTATCATATGCATATATGACCATTTTTTCTTTTTACTTATCTGTATTATTTTCTTCAGAAAGTGTGTTTATGTAATAAATATATACACAATAGTAACTAAATAGTAGTAAGAAATAATTTTTTTTACTTTAAAATTTTAGGTTGTTGTTAATTGAAGCTACAGTATCTTAGATAAAATATCTTAGTCAAATGTCAGGGATTTCATGTGATTCAATGTAAAAGGTAACCTTCCTTGGCTGCTGGAAGCAAAGCATGGACATTCAGCTTATTTGGTGAGCAGACAGCATCTTTATTCCTCAGTCTTCATTGCCTTTCTACTCCCTCACTTTATCTCCTACTTCCAAAGATAATTTAAAACAACCTCCAATTCACAGAACTCCTGTTTAAAAGTGTCGTATTGATTGCTTGTGTGCTTTATGTTCCCATCTCAATTGCCCTGCAGTTAAGATTTAGGCAGCATCATGCCTCATAAATCTAGAAGTAAAACAGGAGGCTAAATGCCTACAGTTCCAAGAATTCATTCACACACATACACACACACACACACACACCTGAAACTAAGTTACCACTCCAAGAATTATGGCACAGTGAAGATTTCAATGCAGCAAGGAAAGTTTTAAGATTTTAGAAATATATAGCTTTAAACATTTAATAGGTATGACCTCCAACCCCATGATTCTAGTGGAATGGATGTAATTCCATACAAGAGTCCTGCACATTCATCAGCTGAGAGAGCTCCCCATGAAATGAGGCAGTGCCCAGTAGTGCCAACAACAGATCAAAGCAGGAGAGGAAAGCAGGGGGTCATATCTTGGAACAGAGATTAGTGTATCTGTTAGGAATGCTATTAGTAATAGAATACCCAACTAACATTAGCTGAAACAAATATAGCTATTTATTTTTTCTGATAACAATAAATTTGAGATAGGTGATTGCTAGTATTGGCCCAGCATCAATGAATTCCTTTTCATTTTAGTCTGCTCTGCTCAGCTTGTTGGCATTTTGTTCTTACACTTGTCATGTCATGGGTACAGCATAGCCATGTAGCTTCTTATGCATACAAAATGTCTGGCACATAGTAGGACCTCACAAATGTTAGTTAGAGACTTTCTCTGTCCAGTTTATAGTCTTTAGTGTAGGGCATTAAAAAGTAAGAAAAGATCCACTTTCTCTTTGTTCACTCAGCAAATATACTTCCCCAAAAGGAGAATTTGACTGGAGTGGACCGAGTGGGCAGATGTCCTACCAGGCCCCCTCAGATGCAGAAGACTTTCTGCTACATGGTCCAATCGACCATGGCTGAAATATCAGAGTTGGGCTCACTGCAAAGGCATTGCCTGGGATGCCAGAGTTTATACAGAGGACAGCTGAGCTTAGCAAGTAGCAATGTACATGTGACCCTGATATCTAAGTCTTTAGATGTTTCTCCTGCAATTATGCCAAGTGGAGTGGGGTGCATTAGTGGAAAGATCATTCACAAGAAAGACAGGAATAATAAGTTCCTAGGATTACTAAATCATATGTGAAGTTGTCTGTTTTTCCCTTCATTCAACAGATATTTTTTTGAACACTCACCATGTGTCCAGCACTGTTCCAGGTGCTTGGGATATAACAGTGTTTTTAACAGACAAACCCTCATCTTCTGTATTCAAAATACACACACAAACAGCAATCCTTTCTCCTCCCTCCTCTGCCTGTTCTCTTCTTCAGGAGACTGCCGCTTGTGGACTTCCTGCCAGGATTGCCTTGCTCTGTAGCTTCTGGTAGAGTTTGGACAATGGGAGATACAACAGAAGATTGGAAGCTGAGAGGTGAGAGAAATCGGGGTATTTCTTTCCCTCGTTCTCAGGGCTTTGGCCCATGGATTCTGGTCATAGCTGCATCCCTCCAATGAACTCCTACTAGTTAACACTTCCTCCGTGGCCCCAGCTCTTATTGGAACCTAAACACTTATCTCTCTTCTTGCTCCTAGCATCCTAAGTGTGGTAACATCTTCCTATCACTGTTGGTCTATGGGTCCTTTGACAGTCTCTATTATTTAATTCTTCTCATTCTGTAAGTATTCTCTTAATTCAAGTCTCTGGAACTATCAGAATCGCAATCTGTTTCTGCTAGGATCTTGACTCGAGACTGGCTACATAACTTGTGAGGCCCAGTGCAAAGTGAAAGTAAGGAACTTATTTAAAAAGCAGGAAAATAGTGTTTTAAAAGGTACTAAAATATAAAACTTTTTTCTTTAAAAAATTTTATTGTTTATAAAATATAATAGGAGTAATAGTGATACATGAGTAATAAATAACATAAACTTACATATTGAAAAGCAATATTTCTGGTGTGAAAATTGTGTATATTATGATAAGTAATTTATTAATGTTATTGCTTGATTGATCATAAGATTTATTTCTGGGTCACTTTTCTGCATATTAATTTATGTCATCAAAATTTATACTTTTAACAATTTCATTTCAAGAAATAAAATTGAAAAAATATCAATCACTCTTGTCAAATGCAAGATTGCAAGTATGTTTGACAATTTTTAATTCTGAGAGTCTTCCTGCTGATGCAGCTATGACTGAGCTGCTAAAAATATTTTATAAGCTGTAACAACATTGGGATAAATTTCAGGCAAATTATATTGAAATATAAATTTTATTACATTTAGACCTGATGATTCTCACAAAACCACTTTCCTAAAATTATTTAACCCTTCTTAAAAATGAGTTCTGTGTAATTCTACATTTAATTTTAAATGTAAATTTACCCAATGATACAGTATTTTGTTTCTCTTGACTTTATTTAACTTATGGAGTTTGCATAAGAAACTGAAAGTAACTTCATGATTTGTATATGATTCAAAATGCCTGTTCATGCATTTTTATTATTGTATCTTCAATTAAGAGAAAAAATAATTTTAAAATCATTGTCCTTGTTAATAGTTGGTTCATTGGAAGCTTCATATAAAAATGGTATTCTTTCTGTTATATGCAACAATCTTTATATTTAATGTCTATTTCTAAGGTTGTAAATATTTACTTTGTTATACTGCAGCAGTTTTCAAAACTCTGAAGAATTATAATAACCCCCTGATATGCTTTATTACAATTTCAATATATATGATATGTATTTATTTTGTAATTATTTGCCGACAAAGCTACTGTCAGAGCATCAGCAATTTCTGTCCTGGTGCTTAGGCTGGAAAGTTAGTATTGGTATAAAGCTTTAAGCCCAGGGATAGATGGGCAAGCCAGCCTCCTGCCAGGTGTTCTGAAATGGCTCCCCAACTCAGAATCACTCCTCTCTCCTACAATCATGGCCCCAGCTGCTTTGCCGCCAATGTTGTTGTCACCACCACCAATCTGAGTCTCACCCTGGGCTCAGGGACAAGAGCTCCTGGGACTGCCCTATGGTGTGCTCTCGCACATCAAACGGCAAGGCCAGCTGTGCATGTAGGCGCTGCTGTTGGACCACAACTGAACACGTGTGCTATTGTCCAGTGTATCTTTTCTGCTCATCCTCTGCTCTGTGCACCCTCTCCTGTCACATTGGACTTCGCTTACAGCACACAAGTTCAAAGATATAAGTATTACAAATATCAAGGCAGCAACACCAGGGAATTAAATTAAACCCAGAGACCTTCTGTGTATGGGGCCCTGTTCTATACAGCTCAGGTCACACTTCCTTAAAGCTAGTCCTGATCTCACATGTACAGTTCATGAAATTTATATTCTAGGAGAAGACACCAAAGATGAACAGATAAACAAGAAAATGTATATTAAAGTGCCTGGTAGTGACAATGAAGTATTATAGAAAATAAAGCAGGACAAGTAAACAGTGTCAGGGGATGAGGTAGATCAACTAGCTAGAGTGTTCGAGTTAGGCCTCTCCACTGACAATTGAGGAAAGACAGGAAAAATTTTTGTCTGAGAGAGTGGATCTCAGTAACAACTGGGGGCAGAGCCTTCCCCGAGGAGAGCAGAGCAGATGCTCAGTCCCTGGGAAGGCAGCAGGCTCAGAGAGTTCAGGCAGAAGCAAGAGAACCAGTGTGTCAGGAGGGCAGCAAGCAGGGATGAGAGTAGTAGGAAGTGAGGTTAGTAGAGGTCAATGGGGCCTGAGTGAACTTTGATTTTATTGTACGTGTGTGGGAAGCCGATGGAGAGCTGATTGCTGGGACCAGGCAGGATCAGGAGGTGGGTGGAAAATAGGAATGCATTAAGTTCTTCCCTGCAACCTCACTGATGCCACTGTCTTCCTCTCTCATTACCTCATTTATTGTCTCCTTCATAACAGTATTCTCCTAGGTATTCAAAGCCTTCCTCCCACCCCACCCCCCTCCCAGGGCCCTCATTTATACTGTTGTTTTTCCCTGGATGCTCTCTGACTACTTGTGTCATGGTGGACTCCTTCTTACCCTTCTGGTCTCAGCTTAAACATCACCTCTTCTAGTGGCTGACACCCTATTCCATGTATCTCCCCATGATTCTGTCTGAGCTCTTTTCAAGTTTCTTTCATGACATTGACTTATATCTGCATTATCTATTTACTTACTTGACTATCATTTGCAATTTCTATTTATTTGCTTACTTATTTCTGTTCTCTTTCCCCAACTAAAATGTGAAATCTATGAGGGCAGGGCCTATGTCTTCTTGCCCCCACTCTTAGGAAATAGCCTTCTCATAGTGCCTGGTAAACGTTAGCAATGAACGGCCATTTGCCAAATGGCCCGAAACTCTCTCCCGAATTTACTGCCACAGTCTTCATCCTGTGGCTGGCAAATCTGCACTTCTCCCTGAAATTATAAAATTTCGTTTTCAAATTGTCATCTTATAAGTGTGTATTCAGCTTTCAAGTCTTAGCTGTATTTTTACCTTCCCTGAAAGAGGCGTGCATGTTATACACACCCACAAATACATCTACACACTTTACCTGTCTACCAGTTGTTTCTTTCTGTTTCCAACACACTTCCTGTTTCCAACATACTTTGTCCCTACGTGTCAAAGGACCCATCACGTTGTATCATACTGTGTTATCATTATCTTTTTATATCTTTGTCTCCCATTAATGCTATAAGCCCTATGCTGGCCAAGAGTAAATCCAGCTCACTTTGGCAAACCCTGCTTCTAGCATTGTCCTAGTACAGGGAGGTGACCCATATATGTTCGGGAATGAACATAGATGCATCTTAAAACTTCTTTATGCCTGGGCTGCTTCTGTAATCAGAGCAAACATTACTCACACTATATTAGAATAGCGTTACATAGTTTTATGATTTTTAAAAGAAAATTTAAATGCACTAACACACACTCTTGTACGTTTAGACTTAGTCTTCCATTTGATATCCCATCATGCCCATTCCCCAATTGTGAAAGAGCCTGGTATACATTTGCAAAGCCTCAGGCCCAAAGAGAGGAAGTGCTGATTCACAATGATAGCATGTTGACTCTAAGGTGTCATTATTAACCAGAATTTATTGCTAGACAAACCTGGAGTGGAATGAGAGAAGCCAGAAATGGAAGGAGGATCCACTTGATGTCAGTTCTGACACTAGACAGCCTAGTAATTTTTCTATTATAGGTGCACACAGTGAGGCAGGCCAATCTCTAATTGACTATGCAGTAATTATCCTTAGGCTAGCAGCCAAAACCTAATGCTGACTCTGCCCCAGCCTGGAAGATGCAGCCAGAGACAGTGCATGACAAGGAGGGCTTATTAAATTCGTCAGAGCTTAAGGCTGTTGCTCAGAAACTGGTCAGTTCAGAGACAGATTTGCAGCTTGCTTTAACCCTTCACACTCTGATTCTCCTGCCATAAGCACAAGACTTGGTGATCCTCTAGAGCAAAACCCTCTCCCCAATTGCCTCTCTCTGCCTCCCACTTAAAGTACACATAAAAACACACGCAGTATGTAAGTTACTTGAAATATATCTTACTTTAACCTCAGGACAGCTCAGAGAGGTAGACATTGCAATCTCTATTTTACAAATCAGGACATTGGCCTTCACTAGGTTAGATAACTTGCATAACAAAAGGGACTTATCAAGGATTCAAGCTCCTGTTTGTTGAAAAATGCGTGCTGGTATATGTACAAAATCATTCAAGAGTGGCTAAGAGCAAAAATTTGCCTGAAAGCAGATATTTTTGTGTAAGTGTATCTTACCTGAAAAAAAAAATCTCCTTGGCTTTGTAACTTAAATATTTTAAGTGTAAAATTAAAAACTTAGAGACATAAACACAAAAATATGGGTTTGAGGGATCTTAAAGATGATCTATATCATCATCCTCATAGGAAAGACGAGCATAAGACAGTCACAAACCCACTATGTTCCATCTAACGCTAACCCAACATTCCTAACTTCCCGTTTGTTAAGCTCTGGATGGAAATGCCTCAGATGGAAATTGCCCTGTTGGAAACCCCTTTTTCCAGTTCCCAGCTGTGATCATAGCCTGAGTCTGACCTGGGCATGGTTTCCTTGTTTGTTCCCTTTTCTCATTAAACACCTCAGCACCTAGCATAAGGACAACCTCCTCTCTCCCAGCCGCTCCGCTCCACTCCCCCCGCCCCCGCCCAGATGTGCTCACATTCCGCCACGCCAGATTATGAACCAGACCTCCAAGTTTGCAGGTTCCTTCCAAGTGAAACACTGACATACCACCAGAACTTGTGATGCAAGCATATTTCATGCCCCTGGGGGACCAAGGCCAGAGTTCTAGAAGTTCCATAAGAAGCTACCAGGTCTTTGTAAGCCCCCAAAAGTCAAGTCAGACCCTTATTATTGTTTTAAGACATATCAAAGGAGTTGGATGTACAACCAGTCAGGACAAATGTAAGTTTCTTGCTCAAATAAAATATATTTTATGAGATACCCAGGGTCACCTCTTTGGCCAGTGGGCCTGGAAACTGAGCTTCAAATTCTGTATAGTGGGGTCCAATATGCAGACCTTACGCCCAGAGGCCCAGTCAACCCCAAAGGGAATAAGCCCGTGTGTAACCATGAGCCCAGCTCAGCCTCCTCTCACAAAGCATGAAAAGGAGGAATCCCGGGGGAAAGGTCACATAAGAACAGATGCCAGAACCCATTCCAAGAGTCTGTTTTCCATCAAGCAGAGAAGACTGAACATGTTTACCAGCTCACAAGAAAATGATTGCTGACTCCTTCAGAATCAGCTTAAATTCCACCTCCTCTATGATTTGTTCGTTAAATCCGGAAGCAATATACATCTCTGCCTCTTCTGTTTGCTCCTCTAGGACTCTTTTTAAACAAATGAGTTTATATGGCTCTATGGCTCTCTCTTTATACATCTTTTATGACACAATGTAAGTTAATTACCAGCCACAAATTGTTACTCGCAATCACTGCTGAATGGTTTGGTATACATATATCAGCATGCATATATCAACAAATGAGAGTTAGAGTCCTGGCTAAGCCCCTTCCTTATGCAGGTTTTTAAGCATAGTGGAGGCCCAGTAAGTGAAGATTACAATACCTCCTTCCCTGAGCTGTACTGAGGTGTGAGTACAATGATGCCTATAAAGTGATTTGCATTATATTATATTTGATACACAGTGATGTGCTCAGTGAATGTTTTGCTCTCAAGCCAGTCTCTCTCTTTATACAGGTATGTCAGCTGTACATAGAAATTCTTACAGCCAGAAGCATTTCAGAAGTCAGATTTTTCATATTCATAACACCTGCATTGAGTCTGAGGCAGCCCGCCATAAGTGTAACATATTAATATTCTTTCAGTGAGTTGCTGAATACATGGCATATGTTTAAATAATTGACAGAAAGTATATAAACTGTTTCAAATCAGTTGGGTCAAGTTTGCTGTCAAACAAGAGTTGTAAGCTTTTGAAAAACCTTCTGTTTCAGAGTCCACTGGACTTTAACACTATGGCTAAGGGATTGTGAAACAACATTATGATTATTTATAAAGGCATTGAGTCCCCACTAGATATTAAAGACAGGTTCATGGCCCTGGCCAGTTAGCTCAGTTGGTTAAGATATCATCCTGAAATAACAAGGTTGTAGATTTGATCCCCAGTCAAGGCATACACAGGAAGCAACCAAAAAATACATCACTAAGTGGAACAACAAATGCTTTCCTTCCCCCTCCTCTCTCTCTCCCTTCATTTATCTGTCTATTTCTCTTTTAAAAAAATAAAAGTTAAGCTCTGGCTGCATAGCTCTCGAGCATCTACTCAGAGTGCTGAGATTGCCGAATACCCAGTCAGGGCACATTCAAGAGCAGCTGGATGTTCCTGTCTCTCCCTGCCTCTCACTCTCAAAAAAAAAAAAAGAAAAGGTTTAGCATTTGTTTTCCTCATTACCTACCTTGTAGCAGAAACTCAATAGCCCTTTTTGAGTGACTAAGTGAAGAAAAGGATGTTCTCCTTAAGAAAGGCGATAACATTATGCTGAAATAAGTAAATCAGAAAAAACTAAGAACTATATGATTCCACACATAGGTGGGACATAAAAATGAGACTCAGAGACGTGGACAAGAGTGTGGTGGTTACTGTGGAGGTGGAGGGGGAGGAGAGAGAGGAGAAAGAGTGGGTGTGGGAAGGGGAGGGGCACAAAGAAAACCAGATAGAAGGTGACCGAGGACAATTTGACTTTGGATGATGGGTATGCAACATAACCGAATGTCAAAATAACCTGGAGATGTTTTCTCTGAACATTATGTACCCTGATTTATCAATGTCACCCCATTAAAATAAAATAAAAAGGCAAGATTGGCCTGGCCTGTTGGTTCAGTTGGCCAGCGTGTGGAAGTCCCAGGTTTGATTCCTGGTCAGGGCTCACAGGAGAAGTGACCATCTGCTTCTCCATCCCTCTCCTCCCTCTTTCTCTCCTCTCTCTTTCTCTTTTCTACTCACAGCAATGGCTCAAATGGTTTGAGTAACTTGGCTCTGGGCACTGAGGATGGCCCCATGACCTCACCTCAGGGGCTAAAAATGGCTCAATTGCTGAGCAATGGAGCAACAGCCCCAGATGGGCAGAGCATTGCCTGATAGGGGGTTGGTTTGCTGATTGGAACCTGGTTGAGGTACATGCGGAAGTCTGTTTCTGCTTCCCCACCTCTCACTTAATAATAAAAATAAATAAATAAAAAATAAGGCAAGAGTGGCTCTTTTTCTCTATCACTTACAGATAGAATTAGTCCTTGTTCTTCCTCTGTGTTTCACCTCCTACGTACAGACATTTGATTAGACACTGAAGAGTGGGGGTGGAGATACATCATCAAAGGAAGTCTAAACTCAAGAGCAAGTATACCTCTGGCCTTTTCTTCCTTATGGTTATACAAATTATTCTACCTTAGAAAGAAATATGATTGAATATTTTCTAAAAATATTTCACTCTAAGAATTATTCTGGCACTAGAAAAACATCAGTAACTTTTAATTGTAATATAAATGATCTTAAAGACATAGTTTAAAATTTTAAATTGTCTTGTATCCAAAAGAACTGACATGTTATGATTCCAGTTTACCAAAATGTATCAAAAATTATTTGCTTACATTTGATGTCAACTAAGCAAGAGCCACAAAAAGAATGGCAACATATGTGTGTGTAACACAGTATTGAGTACCTTTAAATGCTGGGAAGATGTAGGACAACTCAGAGAAGTTGAAAATTTGGGAGAGTACTAGAATGATCTGTGAAAGAAGTTCTTGAGGAAACCAAGTCTTGAACACAAGATGAAGGATGGGTTGACCGTAATTAGGATGAAGAAAGTATTTTCCATGAACTTGGAAATGAAAGAGTCTAGAATAAGTGGGAGTGTGAATCAATTTATAGGTGGTGGTGTCTGGAAGATAATGAAGTATCAATCTAGAGTTTGTATTTTCTTAGTGAAATAGAGCACATGGTTATCTACTGAGCGTCCAGGGTAACAGACTGGGGTGGAGGCGGAGAGACTTGAGCAGAGTGAAGTTGGTGAGGTCTATGTGGGAGTGTGGCAGAAAGCTCACTGGAAATACACAGGGTGGCTTGCTATTGAGGGTTCTATGGACTACAGTGGCTTTAATTTTGTAATTATAGCAATTCCCAAAGGTCTGTGGGCTTCTCCAGCAGTGTCTAGCACCTCAGGTATAAAAGAAGAAAAGGTATATAGTTGGTTGACTTGAGTGGGTAGGGAGACACTTGAGTGGGTGTTCTGTGACTATAATAGAAGTATCACAGGAAAAAGGAGTTGAGTACATCCGCAAGGGAAAGTTGAAGTTATCTACCATGTATTTTCATCTTAGGTGTGATAATATGAACACATAAAAGAGATTTAACCTTTTCCCCTAGGTCTGCTCTTCCATAAAGTGATATCACGCAATGGTTAAGAGCACAGACTCTGAAAATTGACATTATGCATTCAAAACCCACTTACTTCTGGCTTGGTCATCTTGAGGAAGTTACCTTACTTTTCTCTAACTCTTCTTTGTCATTTATAAAAAGGCTAATAGCATGTACCTCACTGGGTAGCTATGAGGATTGAATGAGTTAATATACTTTACTGGAATTGACATAAAATAAGGTCTACTTAAGCATTACCTATTATTATTTCTCTAGAAGTCTCTATTCTAGTATCTTCACCTCCATCTACCCGGAAGTTCATCATAGCAACCTGGCATTCATTGTTGACAACATCCTCACTTCCCATACACAATTCATCTCAAAGCACTATTCTATCTCCAAAATAGACTTTAAACTCCACATCTTCTCTATTTCTATGTTTGTTATTTTGGTCTAAAGCAGAGTCATCTCTACTGGAACCATGGCACTTCCTCCTGACTTATTCCCCATGTACTTTCCTAAAGCTCTACAATCCATTTCTCACATGACAGTTTGTCAGGATTTTTTATCCTCAGCAGAAATGCATTGTTTCAGCCCCCAGCCCCCAGTCTATGATATTTTATTATGATAGCCCTAACAGGTTTATACATCTGGTCATAGTTGGTAGTCAGTGAAGTTAATTCTTATTACTTGTTTCATATTAATAAATTTAGGAAATAGTGCTCTTTAGTGGGACTGCATTTGGGAGAAAAGATGATATAAGAAACCCAAGTTCTACTTTTGGCTCTGAATCCCTGGCAGTGCCATCTTGGCAAGACATCATGTTATTTGTGCTTTCCAATTTTTTTATTGATGTTTTCTTTCCTCTAGTTAACAACGGTAGATTGCACACAGATGGCTTTCCCAATCCCTCAGCCCCCATAAAAAGACAATAAAGTGTTTATCTTTGAAAGGTAGAAAGCCACAAGAACATAGAATGGGAAAGGAAAAGAAAGCAACAAAATGTTGCAAGCTAGAAAGCAAAAGGATGAAGGACAACTGACTCAGCGGGCTTTAAAACATTGAACACTGATTTGCCCATGGTGAGTCCAGAAGCAATCACAGAGCTGCAGAATGACTCTAGAATTGACAAAACCAGGGATCCATGGAAGTGTGTGTGTGTGTGTGTGTGTGTGTGTGTGTGTGAGAGAGAGAGAGAGAGAGAGAGAGAGAGAGAGAAAGAGAGAGAGAGAGAGAGAGGAGACCGATTGAAAGTCTATTTACAATACAGTTACCAGAGGTCTCAAACTCGCGGCCCACGGGCCGCATGTGGCCCGCCGAACAATTTTGCGTGGCCCGCAGACTAATCCACGAAGTTCAAAATATTTTGGATAAAATTAAGTAAGCCTAGGGGCCTACTTGTATTTTTTATTTCTCTAGCATCCTAGCTAGATATTAGCTTAGTTAACAGCAGTTGTGATGCGAACTACAGTTTCTGGTCGTTTTGTGACACTGAGTAAACTGCATGTACGATTGTGCTTGTTGTACTGATTTTTTTTTTTTGTTTTCAACTGCAGTGAGAAAAGTGTTGCGTAACAGTTGCCTTTTGTAGACCTAGTGCGGCCTGCTGAATGGCTGTGATCTTGCTCTGCGGCCCACATGCTGAGTTGAGTTTGAGACCCCTGAGTTAGACCCTTATACCCCTTCTCTTGTATCTCAGCTTCCCCTTCCCCAGAAGCAGAAGACAAAAACTGACTCTGGAGACAGTGTGACTCTAGATTAGGGGCCATCTAGATGAACGGCAGGGATAATGAACTGAAAAACAGTGGAATTTAATGAACATCCACATATCGAATTGTGAGACACCCCTCCACCCTACTCACCTCCTCCCTACAGGCTGGCCGCTGAACTTAGAGTCTTCACAAGGGAAACTAGAAAAGCCTTCATTGACTAATCTGCCCACTCCAAGAGAAAAGACATGTAGCTACTGACTTTGCTAATTCTGACCTGCCTACCATGAAGCCCATCCACTAGCCTTGCTCATGCCCCTCTAAACCATATGGCTTTTTTAGTATCTTGTTCTTAAGTATGTGCTGACAGCCCAGGGTTGACTTGAAGATACTTGAAGAGAGTCTCTAACCTGAATGTCTAATGAAGACCAAAGCAAATACCAAAAAGAGGGGAGGGGGCAAGGGAATTTGTAGAAAAAAGAAACAATGTGAGGAGAAATGTATAAAAGAGAAAAATACCATGAATATATTTGTTGAGAAAGGAGACTGTATTGTGGCCACAAAATAAGAACAGGTTTTATAAAAAGTATTCATAAAAAAAAGCACTGTAAATCTAAAAATAAAATAACAAAGATGAAAAGGAAAGTTGGGAAAGATTAAACAAAAAAATGTGTACAAGAAAAGTGCATATCTTATGGCTGAACTGGTCCTTTTTTTAAAACTCAGTGAGAGGAGGGGAAGCAGAGGGACAGATGTACCCCAACCTGGATCCACCCAGCAAGCCCACTAGGGGGCAATGCTCTGCCCATGTGGGCATTGCTCCATTGCTCAACAACCCAGCTCTTATTAGCACCTGAGGTGGAAGCCATGGAGCCATCCCCAGCACCTGGGGCCAACTTTAGTGGAACCATTCGGGCCATGGCTGTAGAGGGGAAGGAAAAGAGAGAAAGAGAGAAGCAAGAGGATGAGGGATGGAGAAGCAGATGGGTGCTTCTCCTGCGTGCCCTAACTGGGAATCAAACCCAGAACATCCACACACTAGACCAATGCTCTACCATTAAGCCAATTGGCCAGGGCCAAATTGGTCATTTTGATGTCACCAGATACTATGTTATAAATATTTTAAGATGGAGAAAGCAGAGTTTATATTTTTCAGGACTGTAATAAAAGAACTGAATTCTCATTTGCCATAGCAGGAAGCCAAAACATAATCCCTAAACTAGAGAAGTAGTAACTAAGAACTTTATTGAGAAATGTGGAGATAAATAACCAAAGAAACTGCTACAAGTGTTCAAAGCAGTAAGTAGTCTTTGGGTCATAGGAATGATTTGATGGAGTGGGCGAGTATGACAGGCTAACTTATTTACCTTTAATAAGCTTTGTAGAAATACTTCCGAAACCATGTACTTATAAGTTTTTAATTGAAATTAACTTTTTAAAAGACTAAAAAGATGTACAGTGTCTGGCACAGAACAGATTATTTATTTAACATTATCATTAGTTTTCTATTCTTACTTCATGATTCATCCTTATTATTCTAAGTCTCTGAATGTTGTTTATAACATTTCAGGAAGAATTCTTTTTTCTTTTTTTTTTTTCAAAAATAACCCTTTTTCTGCCTACCAGCAAAGACACTTATCAGGAAGTTTTCAAGGTGTGATTTGCAGTGAGAATGAACTCGGTGTCCTGCCTTTTTTGTCACCAACCCACTTCCATCCCACTGCTGATGGAACCCAGTGCAGGTTATGTTCAACTCCATCAGCTTAGCAAGGGACTGGGTAAGCTAAGTCTGGTCAGGGAAGGTAGGAAAGTCACTGGTCTTACTCGTATGAACCGAATGGACCAGCTGGAACTTCAAAATTGATGAATGAGAAACAGAAGCGGGTACCAGAACAGCCCAGTTTCCAGTCAGGTGGAGACTTAACAATTCTGATGCTTCACAGACATACAATTAATTTGCTTCTGTGGTCCTTCTAAGTGGCAACTCATCAACACCTCAAGGCTGATGGCTGGCATTTTACATTCTAATTGAATGTACATTAGTGTAATGAAATGTGTGCTATGGCTGCTTCTCTGGAAAAGCTGCCCTAGTTAGTGAGCCTCCCTGGGGAAAAGAGGGAAATTTTCTGGCAGAAGCAAGTAATAGCCACAAACTGCTATTAAACACCTTAGTTTTAACTTTTCCAAATGTTGGCCATTCTTACTATCTTGTAACATTATAAAATGTTGGAAGGACATATTTATTGTTCTCACTTAGCAAATGAAGAAAACTAAAGTACAGATATGATTTCCCCATATAGTCTCACAGATCAATAAGTATGAGTCAGGGAATCCATCTTGATACCAGATCTTTTTAAAAAAATTTTTATTGAATTTGTTGGCATACCACTGGTTAATAAAATTATAGTGCTTTCAAGTGTACAATTCTATAATACAGTATCTGTATATTGTACTGTGTGTTTACCACGCAAAGTCAAGTCTCCCTCGGTCATGATTTATCCCCACTTTACACTCTTCTATCCCCTAACCCCTTCACTCTGAGAATCACCATATTGTTGTGTGTGTTTATGAGTTCTTGTGTTTGTGGGGGGCGGTGGCTTAATCCCTTCACCTTTTCGCTGAGCTCCCCAACCCCTACCCCTCTGACAGCTGTCAGTCTGCTCTGTGTCTATGAATCTGTTTATCTGTTTCTATTTTGTTTGTTAGTTTATTTTGTTCATTAGATCCCACATAAATCATATGGTATTTGTCTTTCTCTGACTGGTTTACTTCACTTAGCATAATACTTTCCAGGTCTATCCATGCTGTTGCTAAAGGTAAGATTTTTTTCCTTTTTTACAGTTGAGTATTCCATTTTGTGAATGTACCACAGCTTTTTTATTCCTCATCTACTGATGGGCACTTGGGTTGCTTCCAAATTTTGGCTATTGTAAATAATACTGCATGAACATAGGGATGTTTCAAATCAGTGTTTTGGGTTTCTTTGGATATATTCCCAGAAGTGCAATCACTGGGTCATAAGGCAGTTTCATTTTTAATTTTTGAGGAAGCTCCATACTGTTTGTTTTCCACAGTGGCTGCAACAGTCTATATTACTATTAACAAGTGCATGAGGGTTCCCTTTTCTCCACATCCTCACCTATACTTGTTTTTTTTTTTTTTTTTTTTTTTTTTTTTTTTTATAATTTTATTTTTTTAATGGGGTGACATCAATAAATCAGGATACATATATTCAAAGATAACAAGTTCAGGTTATCTTGTCGTTCAATTATGTTGCATACCCACCACCCAAAGTCAGATTGTCCTCTGTCACCTTCTATCTTGTTTTCTTTGTGCCCCTCCCACCCCCTATCCCTCTCCCATTCCCCCCTCCCCCCCGTAACCACCACACTCTTATCAATGTCTCTTAGTTTCACTATTATGTCCCACCTACGTATGGAATAATACAGTTCCTGTTTTTTTCTGATTTACTTATTTCGCTTCGTATCATGTTATCAAGATCCCACCATTTTGCTGTAAATGTTCCAATGTCATCATTTCTTATGGCTGAGTAGTATTCCATAGTGTATATGTGCCACATCTTCTTTATCCAGTCATCTATTGATGGGCTTTTTGGTTGTTTCCATGTCCTGGCCACTGTGAACAATGCTGCAATAAACATGGGGCTGCATGTGTCTTTACGTATCAATGTTTCTGAGTTTTGGGGATATATACCCAGTAGAGGGATTGCTGGGTCATAAGGTAGTTCTATTTTCAGTTTTTTGAGGAACCACCATACTTTCTTCCATAATGGTTGTACTACTTTACATTCCCACCAACAGTGTATGAGGGTTCCTTTTTCTCCACAGCCTCTCCAACATTTGCTATTACCTGACTTGCTAATAACAGCTAATCGAACAGGTGTGAGGTGGTATCTCATTGCCGTTTTGATTTGCATTTCTCTAAAAGCTAAAGAAGATGAGCATCTTTTCATATATCTGTTGGCCATTTGTATTTCTTCCTGGGAGAAGTGTCTATTCATATCCTCTTCCCATTTTTTTATTGGATTGTTTGTTTGTTTGTTGTTGAGTTTTATGAGTTCTTTGTATATTTTGGATATTAGGCCCTTATCTGAGCTGTTGTTTGAAAATATCATTTCCCATTTAGTTGGCTTTCTGTTTATTTTGTTATCAGTTTCCCTTGCTGAGCTAAAACTTCTTAGTCTGATGCAGTCCCATTCATTAATTTTTGCCTTCACTTCTCTTGCCATTGGAGTCAAATTCATAAAATGCTCTTTAAAACCCAGGTCCATGAGTTGAGTACCTATGTCTTCTTCTATGTACTTAATTGTTTCAGGTCTTATGTTTAGATCTTTGATCCATTTTGAGTTAATTTTTGTACAGGGGGAGAGACTGTAGTCCAGTTTCATTCTTTTGCATGTGGCTTTCCAGTTTTCCCAGCACCATTTATTGAAGAGGCTTTCTTTTCTCCATTGTGCGTTGTTGGCCCCTTTATCAAAAATTATTTGACTATATATATGTGGTTTTATTTCTGGACTTTCTATTCTGTTCCATTGGTCTGAGTGTCTATTTTTCTGCCAATACCATGCTGTTTTGATTGTCGTGGCCCTATAATAGAGTTTGAAGTCAGGTATTGTTATGCCCCCAGCTTCATTCTTTTTCTTTAGGATTGCTTTGGCTATTCGGGGTTTTTTATAGTTCCATATAAATCTGATGATTTTTTGCTCTATTTCTTTAAAAAATGTCATTGGAATTTTGATGGGAATTGCATTAAATTTGTATATTGCTTTGGGTAATATAGCCATCTTGATTATATTTATTCTTCCTAGCCAAGAACAAGGTATATTCTTCCATCTCATTATATCTTTTTCGATTTCCCTTAACAATGGTTTATAGTTTTCATTATATAAGTCCTTTACATTCTTTGTTATGTTTATTCCTAAGTATTTTATTTTTTTTGTTGCAATCGTGAAGGGGATTATTCTTTTGAGTTCCTTCTCAGTTGTTTCATTGTTGGCATATAGAAAGGCTATTGACTTCTGTATGTTAATTTTGTATCCTGCGACCTTACTGTATTGGCTTATTGTTTCTAGTAGTCTTTTTGTGGATTCTTTGGGGTTTTCGATGTATAGGATCATATCATCTGCAAAAAGTGATACCTTTACTTCTTCTTTTCCGATATGGATGCCTTTTATTTCTTTGTCTTGTCTGATTGCTCTGGCTAGAACCTCTAGTACCACATTAAATAAGAGTGGAGAGAGTGGACAACCCTGTCTTGTTCCTGATTTAAGGGGGAAAGCCTTCAGTTTAGTGCCATTTAATATGATGTTAGCTGATGGTTTATCATATATGGCCTTTATCATGTTGAGATATTTTCCTTCTATACCCATTTTGTTGAGAGTCTTAAACATAAAATTGTGTTGTATTTTATCGAAAGCCTTTTCTGCGTCTATTGATAAGATCATGTGGTTTTTGTTCTTTGTTTTGTTGATATGGTGTATTACATTAACCGTTTTACGTATGTTGAACCATCCTTGAGATTCTGGGATGAATCCCACTTGATCATGATGTATTATTTTTTTAATATGTTGTTGTATTCGATTTGCTAGTATTTTGTTTAGTATTTTAGCATCTGTATTCATTAGAGATATTGGTCTGTAGTTTTCTTTTTTTGTGCCATCCTTGCCTGGTTTTGGTATGAGGGTTATGTTGGCCTCATAAAATGTGTTTGGAAGTATTGCTTCTTCTTCAATTTTTTGGAAGACTTTGAGTAGAATAGGAACCAAGTCTTCTTTGAATGTTTGATAAAATTCGCTGGTATAGCCGTCAGGGCCTGGACTTTTATTTTTGGGGAGGTTTTTAATGGTTTTTTCTATTTCTTCTCTACTGATAGGTCTGTTTAGGCTTTCTGCTTCTTCTTGACTCAGTCTAGGAAGGTGGTATTGTTCTAGGAATTTATCCATTTCTTCTAGGTTGTTGAATTTAGTGGCATAAAGTTTTTCATAGTATTCTACAATAATTCTTTGTATATCTACGGTGTCCGTGGTGATTTCTCCTCTTTCATTTTGGATTTTGTTTATATGAGTTCTTTCTCTTTTTTCCTTGGTAAGTCTTGCCAAGGGTTTGTCAATTTTGTTGATCTTTTCAAAGAACCAGCTCCTTGTTCTATTAATTTTTTCTATAGTTTTTCTGTTCTCTAATTCATTTATTTCTGCTCTGATTTTTATTATCTCCTTTCTTCGGCTGGTTTTGGGTTGTCTTTGTTCTTCTTTTTCTAGTTCCTTAAGGTGGGAAGTTAAGTGGTTCACTTGGGCTCTCTCTTGTTTGTTCATATATGCCTGAAGCGATATGAACTTCCCTCTTATCACTGCTTTTGCTGCATCCCATAGATTCTGATATGTCGTATTGTCATTTTCATTAGTCTGTATATATCTTTTGATCTCTGCACTTATTTCTTCTTTGACCCATTCATTTTTTAAAAGTATGTTGTTTAGTTTCCACATTTTTGTGGGATTTTTTTCCTCTTTTTTGCAGTTGAATTCTAGTTTCAAGGCTTTATGATCAGAAAATATGCTTGGTACAACTTCAATTTTTCTGAATTTGCTGATATTGTTTTTGTGGCCCAACATATGGTCAATTCTTGAGAATGATCCATGTACACTGGAGAAAAATGTATACTCAGTCACTTTGGGATGAAATGTCCTGTAGATGTCTATCATATCCAGGTGCTCTAGTGTTTTCTTTAAGGCCACTATGTCTTTGTTGATTCTCTGTTTGGATGACCGATCTAGAGCCGTCAGCGGTGTATTGAGGTCTCCAAGTATGATTGTATTTTTGTCAGTTTTTGTTTTAAGATCAATAAGTAGCTGTCTTATATATTTTGGTGCTCCTTGGTTTGGTGCATATATATTAAGAATTGTTATGTCTTCTTGATTCAGTGTCCCCTTAGCCATTATGAAATGGCCATTTTTGTCTCTAAGTACTTTTCCTGTCTTGTAGTCAGCATTATCCGATATGAGTATTGCTACACCTGCTTTTTTTTGGATGTTATTTGCTTGGAGTATTGTTTTCCAGCCTTTCACTTTGAATTTGTTTTTATCCTTGTTACTTAGATGAGTTTCCTGTAGGCAGCATACAGTTGGATTTTCTTTTTTAATCCATTCTGCTACTCTGTGCCTTTTTATTGGTGAGTTTAATCCATTTACATTTAGTGTAATTATTGATACTTGTGAGTTCCCTATTGCCATTTTATATCTTGCTTTCTGTTAGTTTTGTGTCTTGTTTGATCCTTCTCTTTCGTTTTTCTATCTTTTGTTTTTATTTGGTTGTATTCCATACATCTTTCCTCTGTTGCTATCTTTTTTATCTCATGTGCTTCTGTGGTGGTTTTTTCAATGGTGGTTACCTTTGAGTAATGAAAAGGGTCCCTACCCTGTTCATTGTAGCGAACTATTTTGTGAGTACTTTTGCACTCCATCGTCCTTTGCTACTGTTAATCTCCGTCTTCTCCCCCTCTTTCTTTTTGTTGTTGTCACAGTTTAAATTTGGTTTTATTGTGTTCTTCTTGGAGCTTTTACTTGTGGCTCTGTTTTTTTTTGTTCTTTGTATCTGATTGGAGAACCCCCTTTAGTAATTCCTGGAGTGGGGGTTTTCTGATGATAAATTCCCTCATCTTTTCTGTATCTGTGAATGTTTTTATTTCTCCTTCGTATTTGAAGGATAGCTTTGATGGGTATAGTATTCGTGGCTGAAAGTTCCTCTCTTTCAGGACTTTAAATATTGGGGTCCACTCTCTTCTAGCTTGTAGAGTTTCTGCTGAGAAATCTGATGATAATCTAATGGGCCTTCCTTTATATGTTGTATTCTTCTTTTCCCTGGCTGCCTTGAGAATTTTTTCTTTGCTGTTGGTTTGTGTCAATTTCATTATGATATGCCTTGGAGTAGGTTTGTTGGGGTTAAGAAAACTTGGAGTTCTGTTTGCTTCTTGAACTTGAGGCTTTAGTTCTTTCCACAGGCTTGGGAAGTTCTCATCAATTATTTGTTTAAGTATGTTCTCCATTCCATTTTCTCTCTCTTCTCCCTCTGATATACCTATTATTCTTATGTTATTCTTTTTGATGGAGTCAGATAATTCTTGTAGGGCTATCTCATTTTTTTTAATTTTTGAGTCTCTTTCTTCTTCTCTCTGTTGTGCCTCAAGTTGCTTGTCTTCTATTTCACTAATCCTCTCTTCTATCTGACCTGTTCTATTAGCTAAGCTTGTTACTTCGTTTTTCAGCTCATGAATTGAGTTTTTCATCTCTGTTTGATTTGTTTTTATAGTTTCAATTTCCTTGGACATATATTCTTTGTGTTCATGGAGTTGTTTTCTGATTTCCCTATATTGCCTTTCTGTGTTTTCTTGTATATCTCGGAGGATTTTTAGGATTTCTATCTTGAATTCTCTGTCATTTAGCTCCAAGGTTTCCAATATATTAAATTTTTTCTCCATAGATTTTTCCTCATCTAGCTGTGTTACCTCTCTTTCTTTTGTATCCATGATATTCGATTTTCTCTTCCTTAATGGCATCTGAGGGTGGTTTTGTTGATAGTATTAATGAGATTTAATAAAGAATAAAAAGTTAAAAAAAAATAAAAAAATAACAAATCGAAAAGAGTTGTTTTTTTAAAAAAAATTAATAATGAAATAAAGAAAAATAAAATAAAATAAAAATTTTTAAAAAAGGAAATTATTCCCCCTCTCTTTTTTTCCTCTCCTCTCCTCTCCCCTCTTTCTTGAGAAAATCTTGTGGTGGACTGTGAGTTATAACAAACAATGCCTGTGATGGAGGGCCTGAATTGGGGAAAAGTAATAAAGGGGCAAAAAAGAGAGAAAGAAAAAAAAAAAAAAAAGGAAAAAAAATAAAAGAAAAAAGAAAAAAAAAAGAGCGTATGGACCCACAAAAAGCAAATAAGGAAAAAATTTGGGTCAAGAATAAAATGATTTGCTTTTAGGTGTTGGTTTTCTAAGAGTTATGATGAGAGGAATAAGAGGAAAATGGAAAAATGGGGGGACAAATTAAAAACTTACTATTGTATTTAGTGGAACAAGAACTAGATAATATGGAGAGCCAGGGATGGGAGCACTGCTAGTGAGTTAAAAAGGTGAAGTAAAAACCCCCCAAAATGCCACAAACATAGGTTTGAGTCCCAGATAAGATAATTTGTTTGTTATTGAGGTTTGAATGAGAGGAGATGTAAAGGAGAAAGGAAGAAACTAATATAGAGGGAGAAAAGAAAGAGAGAGAGAGAAAAAAAGAGGGAACCACTAAAAGAAGAAAAAAGAAAGGAGAGAGAGAGAGTTAAGGGTTTTGGAGTGCAACCCTCATAGAGAGAAAGGAAGAGAAGAGAAATGATAATGGGAGATGTAACACTTATGGGTAGTGTAGTTCAAGGAGAGGAGAGAGTAAGACCGGTAGAGAGTTAATCGGCCAAATTGGAGGAGGAAAAAAAAGTCTCAAGAATGAAGATAAGAGAAACAAACGAACAAATATAATAAAATGGGATAGGTTATAAGGTCTGCAGATTATTCTTGATTTTGAGAGGTTATCTTCTTGCTTTTTCTTTTCTCTCCCTCTTCCTGGTCGGTGACTCTGTACCCCGGGTTCTGCCCCTTTGGCACGCTCAGGTAGAGGTTTGCAGTTGATAAGTCTCTATGGCAATGTCATGTATTGTGCTTTATTCTCGTTGGGAGTCGAGGCTCATTAGCATTTATAGGCTCCGACAGTGAGAGAGTCCGTGTTCCTGGAGCCTTTCTCCTAGTCTTTCCTTCCTCAATTAGTAGCCTGATAGTCCAGGTATGGGGTTGCTGCTGCCTCTGCCTGGATAGTAAGAGGCTCAAATTGCTGGCAACTCCCCACTCTATTTCCACTCAGCACAGGGCTCTGGGTAAGGCTCAGTCAGTCAGAGCTGCTAGCATAATCAGGCGGGCTTTTCGCCCACTCGAAGACCTCTGGCTCTGCCACTCTATCCGGTAACACAAGCGGGCGCCCACTTCCGGGGCGCTTGGAGGAAACTCTCACTCACTGTCTGCAACCAGGATATCCGGCCAGCAGTCTCACGCTCTGAGTGAAACCCCCAACCGCAGGGAAAAGTTGTAGCGTTGGAATTGAGTCTCGCTCCGTCCCCGTGTGCGGCTTTTGCAAGGCGCTGGGGCGGCCCGAGATTCCGCTTTGGCCCACACAAAGGCCCCTGACTCTGCCCCTCTCTGCGATAACACGGGCATGCACTGCCGAGGCACTCGGAGGAATCGCTCACTCCTTATCTGCGCGCGCAAACCAGGATATGAGGCCGGCCGTGGTTCCCTCTGAGTGAAACAGCCTCCAGCACGGAAAATCTCCACCGTTGGGATTAGTTCTCACTCCCTCCCGTGCGTGGCTTTCCCAGGGTGCTGGGGCTGCCCAGAGACTCTGCCCTCAGCCCACAGAAAGGCCTCTGACCCTGCCTCTCCGTGGGGCAACACGGGCACCCACTTCCGCGGCTTAGGAAGAAATCTCTCTTCCACTAACTGCGCACCGACCAGGAGACCGGGTAAAATGGCCGCTCCGCTTGTCTTTCTTTGTTTGGGTTTGGCGCGAGTGTTAGCTTGTATTGCCCGGGTTGCCACAGGATCAGATTTTCCTCGGCTTGGATCTCTGAGCCACAGCCTGGTTCGGCCGTTTTTGCTGCGGGGGCCTGGATCTATTCACCCCCTTTGCCCGCCTCAGTTTCTATATTCACAGTTACCAGAGAAAGCCGCCCTGTTTAGGTTAGTGAGGAAGGCGGAGCATTTCTTACTCCCTATTTCCTTCGGGGTTTGGTTATATATTTAGCCAATTTTTCACTCAATCATACCTTTGGGTGTATTGCGAAGAATCTGGAAGCTCCAAGTATAGGTTTTTCTGTTTCTGGTTGAAGATCTTGTTGAGTTTTGGGGGAGATTTATCGGTATCGCTTCCTACTCCGCCATTACTCTGACGTCATCCTACCTATACTTGTTTGTTGATTGATGGTAGCCATTCTGACAGGTTTGAGGTGATATCTCATTGTGGTTTAAATTTGTATTTCTTATATAATTAGTGATATTGATAATCTTTCCATATGTCTATTGACCATCTGTATATCCTCTTTGGAGAAGTGTTTATTCAGTTCCATTATTTTATTTTATTGATTGATTTTAGAGAAAGAGGAAAGGGGAGAAGGAGAGAAAGAGAGAGAGAAACATTGATCTGGGCTGGGGCACCTAGCATGGGGTTGAGACTCCATATTCCTCAGAGAGAATTTTTGCAGCTGACTATCCCTCCAGAATCTCAGCCACTGCCCATGGGAGCAAAGCCAGCCCTTTTCAAATCTCCACCTTTTCTGCAAGTCTTGATGTGGCTCCTTCCATAAATCCTTGGTTATAAGACTTCTGTTCAGCTAGTCTCTAATAGGTTATTTAGGTTAATTGTTTATATTTTAGTTGTAATTTTAGTTTGGTCTTGAAAGGAGGTGAGTGTCCCTTCCACCTACTTTGTAGCAATCTTGGATGTTGATTCCAAATCTTGAGTTGTTTTCTCTCCTATACCGGGTAATTCTATTACATATGATTATTTCCACATGGCTCTAACCCAGACGTTTAAAGCAGCACAGAGGAATATAAAGATAGTATGACATACTAAGACCCCATAAAAGAGGGCATTAATATACTGCTCACAAAAACTAGGGGATATTTCAAAATGAATATGAAACAATAAAAAAAGAAGCATTTGATTTTTTTTATTAAACAAGAACATCAGAAAAGCAAACGACAAGTCAAAAAAAGTTGTTTGATTATGCAAATGAGATAAAAAACCAACTTTTATTTTATTGGTGAAAATGCACTATACAAAAGGCTGAAAGTACTGCGTCCAAATTTTGGAAAGTACTAGAGTATCTATCTGCATGGTGCCTGATCCCCTAATTTTTGTGCAGTGTAGTAGGGAATAAATATGACCAATGGCCTAAAGCAATTTAAAAATATTTGGGAGGATTGGCTCCTGAGCAGGCTAATGGTAAGAGCCAAGAGAACATGTACTTCTCTAGTGAGACACCCTGGTACTAGGAATGGAAATCCAGAGATGGGCGTTGCAAGGGCCATCACAGGCAGCAGAGTGTCTTTTATCACAGGGCACAAATCAAGGACAGTTGGGCAGAGGAAAGAAATAGGCTTCATCTCTCA
This sequence comes from Saccopteryx bilineata, assembly GCF_036850765.1. Lineage (NCBI taxonomy): Eukaryota > Metazoa > Chordata > Mammalia > Chiroptera > Emballonuridae > Saccopteryx > Saccopteryx bilineata. Next base: position 233,360,080 of record NC_089492.1, read on the forward strand.
TGATAGCATTCATGAAATGGTAGTAGCTGATAAGGATTCTGAGGCAGAGGCAAGGTTTAGTAAGAAAGAGTGCCATGATCAATTCCCAGAGTCTGCCAAGGGCTCAAGAGGGTTTTGAAAGCTGTAGCAAGTCTTTGTCATCCCGGACAAGAGTCTCTATCAGACATTCTCTCCAGGATGACAAGGTTGTCCTTTGAGCCATGTTGTTAGAAAATGTACAAAGGTTCCATCAGTCAGATAGTCAAGAGGTTTCTATCAACTACACTAGGCAGTCCATCTTGGATATCCTCTTGAATCAGTAATGATACTTTATAAAAATATACATGTTTGGGCTTCATCTCTATTAGTCTCATTCTGTGGATGTGCAGTGGGGCCCAAATATTTTTTTAAAACTCCGAAGTATATTTTCATGTACATTCAGTATCAAGAAAAATGTGTAGCCTATTTTGCATAGGGCACGATCATATCTCCTTTGTGTGTGTGTGTGTGAAGAGGGCAGTGTTTTGCTACCTCTTCTTTACTCCATTGACAAGGGAGGGAATCATGCCCTCGGGCTCTGAGGGTATACAAACACACAGACACGGACACTAGACAGAAGAGATCTACAATAGTTCCCCTTTATCCATAGTTTTGTTTTTTGTCATTTTACCTATGGTCAACTGTGGTCCAAAATTATTAGGTGGAAAAGTTCGAAAATAAACAATTCATAAGTTTTAACTAGTGTTCTGTTATTATAAGAGGTGTGATGAAATTTCGAGCTCTTGCTCCCTCCCACACTGAATGTAAGTCATTCCGTTGTCCAGCGTTGCCATGCTGAGTGCTGCTCCCGCCCTTTCAGTCAGTCAGTCTTCCGTTGTCCAGCGTTGCCATGCTGAGTGCTGCTCCCGCCCTTTCAGTCAGTCAGTCATTCCGGTGCCCGGCGTTGCCATGCTGAATGCTGCTCCCGCCCTTTCAGTCAGTCAGTCATTCCGGTGCCTGGCGTTGCCATGCTGAGTGCTGCTCCCGCCCTTTCAGTCAGTCAGTCATTCCGGTGCCTGGCGTTGCCATGCTGAGTGCTGCTCCCGCCCTTTCATTCAGTCAGTAGCCATCTTGGTTATCAGATCCACTGTCACGGTATCACAGTGCTTGTGTTCAAGGAAACCTTATGTTACTTAATGGCCCCAAAATGTGGGAGGTGACACTTTTGGATATGACACTTAAGGTGTTTCCTTTAAGTGAAAAAATTGCAACTTCATGCAGAAATTAAAAAAAAATTATGTGCTGAGGTAACTAAAACCTAAGGTAAAGCCAAATCTTCTCTCTGTGAAATTGTAACAAAGGAAAAATAAATTTTTATTTAGTTTTACTGTCATACCTCAAACTGCTAACTTTATGACCACAGTGCATGATAAGTCCTTAGTGAAGATGGTAAAGGCATTAAATATCTGGGTGGAAGACATAACTGTCATGGCCTAGAGTCCTCCGGAAGCATCAACAGGTCAATAGCAGCCTAAGGCTACATCAGAATGCCTGTGCCATTCACTTCACTTCATCCCATCACAGAGGTATTTTATCATTTCACATCATCACAGAAGAAGGCTGAGATAGTACAGTAAGGTATTTTGAGATAGAGAGACCACATTCGTATAACTTTTATTATAATATATTCTTATACTTTTCCTATTTTATTAGTAATTGTTGTTAATCTCTTACTGTGCCTAATATAAAAATCAACTTTATCACAGGTATGTATGTATGGGAGAAAACAGTGTATATAGTGTTTGGTACCATCCTTAGTTTCAGGGATGACTGCTGTGGATAAGGGGGACTACTGTATTAGACACATAAACACCAGCCCACGGACGGCAGCACTGACACCAAGCAGGAGCACATTGAAGTTGCAAGCAGGAGAGCAGAGTGAATCAGCAGGATCTGTAGGAGGCAGGTTTTGTTGTAACAAGAGGGTGAGGTGACCTGTTTCCTGTGGGAGGATGTGAATGGACTATTTAAATAATTCCGTGGGCTGTCAGGAAACTGAAACTCATTATGTTGAGGACTTAACAGGGGACAGCTGATTCTTTTGACAAGAGAAACTTTCCTGCTGTGTGGGAGGCATAGCTGCCAAGAGTAGTGGTGCTCACAGTTAGGACTTTGGGACCGTGATACATTCAAAGGGTTCAAAGCAGCACATGAAATTCTCAACCTTCCAATACAGGCTGGGGTGCAGGTGCAGATGGTGGGAAGGGGTCAATGAAAGTGAGCAAGACAGAAATAGTCCCCACGAGTCTAACAGAGAATAAGGAAGGGAAATGGTAGGACATAGGAGTCAGGTTCTGGGGAAGCACATAAATAGGGCATCTATGCTAACAATTTGGTTTTAGTTTTTGAGGGAATAAGGCCAGAGGAAGTAATGTAACCAGAAATGTAAGGTTAAGAGGAGCTGGTAACATGTAGGTCTTTCTGACTCCTTCGCCCAAACTTCTCTCTCCACTGTACCAGAATACCTGCTCCTTCATGGTGTATCATGTTTATTAGCACAATGCTTTGCATGTGGTACAGACTCAATAGATACATTTTTTTGCAAGAATTTATTTCTTAGAGCACACTTAAAAGTATGTGGTAAGGCTCAACAAAAGATAAGACAAGCAATATTCATATTTGTCAGATTGAGAAAATAAAGGTTTTCTTTTTTTTTCTTTTTAAACTGAGTACCTTCTGTGTATTTGCAGTTATTCTGCTAGGCACTGGGATACAAGGAACAGACATGGTCTCTAGCTCATCAAGTTTATATTGCACTGGGGACACAAAAAAAAAAAATGTCAAATGATGAGAAGTGCTCATCTAAAGGAAATGAGCAAGCACAGATACAGAGCCACTGTGGCACTGTTGGGGAAGCAGACCTGTCTCCAGCAACTGGGATCCACGACCCCATTCCAGCCATTGCCACTGGATTGGAAGAAAGTGGGAGTAAGGAATCCAAAACGTTACCTACGTTTCTGGTTTGAGTATATAAATTGATAGTGATGCCAATCTTTGGAGATGCAAAAAATTGTGGAAGAGTGGGGCTTGGCAAGTAGCAATCAAGGTGTCTTAGTCCATCCAAAAATTAGCAACTTGCTGGAAGTCACAGAACTAGGCAGCGACAGAGCTTGAATTACAATCGATCTTGTGATGCCATTATATTTGTCAATAAATTATTATAAATCATCATGGTTTAATTTTGGCAGAGAGGAAAATAAATTTATTATGATTAACAGGCAATTGCATTCGATTGCAATCAGGCCTTTGCTCTTTTGGAAATAAACCTAAGAAAAATAAGGAAAGAAAATAGGGAGAGGACGGACAGATCAGCCACTAAATGCGCACTTGCTGACCAATGTTTTTATGCATGACACCGCTAGGTACTTAGGACAGGCCAATATTTATAAGGCATGGCTCCTGCCTTCAAAAAGCTTATACTATAATTCAGCAGTTTGCAAATATTTAATAAATATGCACCAAGAGATATTCACGTGTATTACAGAAGAAGATGGTTCCATGGGCAATCAGTTAAACAAAGATGGGCAGAGTTCTATGTTGCAGGGTTTCTCAGAGACGTTAGTCAACTAACATACCTGGTGAGACCTCAGAGGGGAGAAATATGGCTTACACTACTTTCTAAGTATATTTGACCAAATAATTTTTACTTGGCAGATCTTTGTCTTGTAACATTATAACATACTTGTGTTTCATAAAACAGCCATTTGAAAAAAAAATTCTATAGTTGGGAATATACCACATTTTCTTTATCCAGTCATTCATCAGTGGATATTTAGGTTGTTTCTATATCTTGATTATTATAAATAAAGTGCAACAAACATGAATGTGGAGATATCTAGATATCTTTTCAAGTTAGTGTTTTCTTTGTTTGTTTGTTTGTTTGCCTAAGTACCCAGAAGTGGAATTGCTGGATCATAAGGTAGTTCTATTTTTAATTTTTGGAGGAACCTCCATACTGTTTTCCATAGTGGCTGCACCAATTTACATGCCCACCAACAGTGCACAAAAGTTCCCTTTTCTCCACATCCTTGCCAGGCACTGAATCTCGAATTTCACCAGAGTATCTGGAACTCAACAGTCTCAAGAGACCACAGGTAAGGAATTCCCTCAAATAAGTTCAACCGCCGCAGGTCCTAATGGAAACTAAGTCACATCTGTTAGAAAGGCAGTGACATGGAGACAATGGCTTTCCCCCCATCAGGCCCTTATCCTTCTTGCTGTCCTCCATTCTGCCAGCTTCCAGGTTATAGATGAAAAAACTGAGGCATAGTAGCTTTTTAAAATTTGTCTAAAGTCACACAATTAGTAAAAAGTGGAGCCGGGTTGCAAATCCAGGTCTGTGGAATTCAGCTCACTCTCATTGATCATTTTGCCAAGACTAAATGTGTACGAGGGCAAAGGCCAGCAAGGGGAGCAGAGAAAGTATGAGGCCTCCCTCCACCCCCGCCTCATCCTCACCTCCCTGAAGGTTTGTTGAGTCCTGGCCAGAACTGTGGGAGAAAGTGTATCTGACATCTCAGCAAGTGTACCTTGACCTGGGGAAACCCCCGTCTCTCTCTGGTAGAGAGGTTTCAGGCAGCATTCCAGGGAACAGTCACCAAGACACAGAGGCCACCCTAATGTCATGCTTAACTACAATAGCAAACATGCATAGAGTGCTTACTATGAGCTGGGCACTGACCTAAGTGCTTTCCATGTATTAACCTGTACAATCCTTTAACAATTCTGCAAGGGAGTAGTACTATCATTATCCCCATGATTACAGATGGGAAAACTGAGGTACAGAAAGAATAGTGAACCGACTGCTCAGGCAGTAGATCATGGATCCAGGTTGTGAACTGTGATCATCTGTCCCCAAACCCCTGCTCTCCGCATGCTGCCTCTCCATGAGGAGCACACTCTCTGAACTTACACTGATAGGTTCATATTCTGGCTCTGCCTGAAACTTCAAGCATGTTACTTAAGTTCTCTGGACTTGATTGCTCAACCACAATAAAGAAGTACTTCCAAAATTGGTTAGGGCAATGATGACATAAAGCATATGAGGCACCTGGCATGATGCCTGATATATGATAAGTATGCAATAAATGCTGGTGGATTTTGCCACTGGATAGATTTAAGCACTCAGTAAACCCCTTAACTGATGGCTTCACCCATGGTGTATAGATCCAGCCCACGTGCCCATCCACGACGTGGAGAGTGGCTGCATGGGGAGGCAGGAGGCTTCAGGGGTGGGAAGGGGATACAATGTGCGAGTGAGAGGGAAGCTTCCACTTGGGGTTCTGAAGCTTGAAGCTGAAAAGCTACCAGAGGATGAAAGAGGGCAGCAGACCCCACCTCTAAGCTTCTTCATAAACCAAGAGGGGGGTACTTGATTTATAAGGGAGGGAAGGAGAGAGAAACCAGGCTGAGTTTGCAGTGGGGCAAAGCTAGCTGCTTTCATAACACCCATTGCTGTTGGCTCTCTGGATAATCCTGGCTCTTCCCTCCCTGGCTGATTCCTTCCAGAGCTTGGAACTGCATATAATGAGGCCGCTTTCTACGCACACCCTTGCGGTTGGCAATGGTCAGGAACAGGCTGCTCTGAGCCGGTTCCCCCTGACTGTCAGGTCACTGACCTTGGAAATCTCTCCAGGCTCAACCTTTGCTCTCCCTAGATGTTTCTACCTCTAGAAGTCTCAGACACCTGTAATTATTGAAGGGAACTCACAGATGGCCTGGAGGGAAGTGCAGGTCTGTGGTCTGTCCACATCTACCCCCAGACAGGAACTTCATGAGAGAGAACATTTCCTGGAATGTCAGAGATTGGGGAACAGGTATCCAAACTCACAGAATTGGGGGTTGAGCCCAGTGAAAACCTGTAACAGTGTTATAATAACAGCTAGAGTGCTAGCAGTTAGCTGAGCACCAGATGCAGGGCTTTATCTGCACCGTTTCTCTTAAGCCTCATTAGCATCCCACAAAGCAGTTATGATTAGGACTTCCATTTTGAGGACAATGAGAGAAGGTAAGGAAGTGAATCTCTGACTCCCGGTTCACACAAAGAGAGTTGGGGGCAGACCTAGGATGCAAACATAGGTCCAACCAAGTCCTGAGCCCTTGTTCTCAGACCCTGACTGTGCACTAAATCCCCAGGGCCGGCCTCTGTACTCTGTTCCCACGTCTCAGTCCTGCTGTGGCCATTAACCGAGTACCAGAGCTTGCCACTTGAATCAACTATACATTTGCAGTAAAATTGTCGGTGCTTTTTAAAATCAGAAGCAAATACAAAAACAGAATACTTCCAAAGGTTAATTAATTCAACTCAACCTGACAAATACTTTTAGAGTAGCAACTCAGTGACAGACACAGGTTTAAATGCTATGGGGAATGTGAGGAATGGGATGGGGTGGGGGGAGAGGCTAGAAAGAGGAAATAAAATGGGGAAACGCTCAGTCCCAGTGATCAGAACTGGACCTAAACAAGTTTTTTAAAATGACCTAGCTAGAAGAAAATAAAAGTGGATAAAAATATTGTCCAACATGAGCACAAGCCAGGCTGATATTTCACTGGGCTCAAGTATCAGACAGCGACACACACACACACCCTAGTCTCCAGCTCTGCTCCACCTCACCATGGTAACCACCAGAGCCCTCATCTGTCAGATGGTTTTTTTATATCTTCTGTGTGTAGCCAGAAAAAAAGAATATGTGGCTTGGATGATGGCTGAAGGACCTTCACTGTCTCAGCAGCTCAGAGACCCTAAATGTGTCTCTTAAAATGAGTCTGCTTATAAGCAGCACATATTGAGAAGTCCTACTGTGTATGAGAAGATAGATGTCTGAAACAGGTGCGACCAAACCCCAACTGTTCCGGCCTGCAGGGCAGCCCTGAGATGGTGTATTTGTTTGCTTGGGCTGCCATGAAAAGGTACCACTCACTGATAGCTTAAAGAGCTATTTATTTTGTCACAGTTCTGTAGGCTGGAAGTCTCCTCTTTCTCTCTCTTTGGCTTTCAGATGTCCACATTCTTGTTACATCCACACCCGGCCCTCCCTCTGGCATGCATCCCTGGTGCCTCTCTGTGTGTCCAGATGTCCTCTTCTTATTAGGACACGCATCAGATTGAGGACAGCCCATTGGCCTCATTTTAACTTAACCACCTCTGTAAAGACCCTATCTCCAAATACAGTCACATTCTGAGATACAGGTGGTTGGGCTTCAGCATACAAATTTGGGGGAAGTGGACACAATTCAGCCATAACAAGGGACATTGCTCTAATGATTGATTTCTATTCCTTCAGCTATTCCTCACGAAGACCCGAGGGTTAAGTACTACTGTTATTATGTGTTGAAGAAACTGTTGTTCAGAGAGTTTAAGTCACTAACTCTAAGGTTCTATAGCTAGCAAAGGGTCGTGCTAATTTTCCTGTAGTTCAGATGTTTAAAATGGGTCTGACTGGGTTCAAGTCAAGGTATTAACAGGCTGCATTCCTTTCTGGAGGTTCTAGGAAAGAATGTTGCCAGGAACTATATTTTTTATCTTTGTAATCTCAGTGCCTAGGGCAGTGCTTGCATATTGTAGGAGCTCAATAAATTAAGTAAATAAACAAATATTAAAAGATAAATGCATAAAGCAGGCAAAGAAAAAGAAACTTAGGTTCTTCCTAGTTCTACCACTATTCTATTATGGGAGCTGGAGGAATTTATCTCACTTCTCTCGAGTTCATCTTTTTCATCTGCATTGTGAAGGTATTTGTCTAATCTTTGATATCTATATCAATTTTAACAGAGTATGATTCTCAGCCCCGGTACCAGCTGCTCTTGCTTTGTTTTGATTTTTGTTTTCCTATTTCACAAAGGCTCCAGTTTCCTGCAACTCCAGGGAGCCTAATCCTTATCACTTGTCAGTCATGTCAATCACCACATTGCCTCATCCATTCCACACTTTCTCGTCTTTCCCAGATTTCTGCTTGGCTTGTACTCAAGCCATTACCTCTGCCTTCCTCCCCAAGCCTTTTTCATCATCAGAGCCTCAAAGCAATTTTCTTCCTTTGTGAACCTACTCCCAGACACTACAAGCCCTGGAGCTCTCTTCTGTCTTGGCATCCATTACCAATCACTGATCACTGTAGGGTTCAGAGAAAAAAGCTTTAGTCTCATGGCCTCAGGAATAAAGGGACAAAGGGGTTATTCATTCTTTTAACAAATATTTGGTGAGCATCTCCTGTTTTCCTGTATTCTACCAGTTGCTGGGGTACAATAATGAGCAAAACACACATAATCCCTGCCCTGAAGGGAATCCATGTGTCTATATTCTGGATAACAAAAATGCCAGAGAAGGGGCCATCTCAACATCACATAGTAAGAGGGTGGGGAAGATAGGAGAGAAGAGTATAAAGGAGCAATAAGAAACTTTTGGGAGTGATGATACATCGGTATCCTGATCATGGTAAAGATTTTCTGAGTGCATACATATGTCAAAACTCATCAAACTATACACTTAAAGTACCTACAATTTATTGTATATCAAGTATACTTCAATACAGCTGTTTAAGAAATTAAGTTGTTGGCCCTGGCCAATTGGCTTAGTGGTAGAGCCTCCGCCTGGCGTGTGGATGTCCCCGGTTTGATTCCCGGTCAGGGCACATAGGAGAAGCAACCATCTGCTTCTCCATCCCTCCCTCTCCCCTTTTCTCTTCTCTCTTCATCTCCCACAGCCATGGCTCAAATGGTTCAAGCAAGTTGGCCCTGTGTGCTGAAGATGGCTACATAGCCTCCCTCAGGTGCTAAAATAGCTTAGTTGCTGAGCAACAGAGCAGTAGAGCAGTGGCCCCAGATGGGCAGAACATTGCCAGGTAGGGGGTTTGCCAGGTGAATCCCAGTTGGGGCATATGCAGGAGTCTGTCTCTCTGCCTCCCTGCCTCCCTGCCTCTCACTTAATAATAATAATAATAATAATAATAATAATAATAAAAGAAATTAAGTTGTCTTGACAAAAATGAGAAATTTGGTGTGTGTGTGTGTGTGTATGTGTGTGTATGTGTGTGTGGTGTGTGTGTGTGTGAAGATGAGGAGAATAAAAGTGGTAGGAGACTTTTTTAAAAAGAGGGAAGAAGTATAGACCTGTTAGATGTTTGTCGTCTTACATATCAGAGCTTAGAAACTGTTTAGACCCACACTCTTAGTTTCCACTGGGGAGGCTGGAGCTCAGAGGGTTATGATGGTTTTTCTGAGGGCCCACAGCATTTTTCTGGTCATTAATATACGAATAGCAACTACCATCATTTAGACAACCACTGAGAACCATGCCCTGTAAGAGGTGCTTAAAGTCCATTATCTCTCCCATCTTCATAATTTCCCTCCTAAGTAGTCATCATTACCCCCATTTATGAGGAGGGAGAAAACAGGCTCCGTTAAATACCTTTCTGAAACCCTCATCGCTAGAAAATTGAACAGCTGTAATTTCAATCCAGGTCAGTCTGAGTCCAAAGACAACGTATTTTTCATTTTGCTAACACCTACCATTAATAATTACCCACAAAGCATTTTGGTTTCAAATATAAGGCAAAATTATTAGAGAGATTTTATATTAGAAAACACAGGGCCTTGAAAATAATTTGAAACTAGATAGTAGTGATGGCTGTACAACACTCGGAATGTACTAAATGCCACCGAATTGTATATTTTAAAATGGTTGGCTTTATGTAACGTGAATTTCACCTCCATAAATAAATGAATAAATAAATAAATATTTAACTTTAGTTAAGGTAAAACACAGAACCTTCTTCATCATTTAACTTAATAAAATGGAGTTATTTCTAGCCCAATATTTTAATGGAACTATTCATTTGAAAGCCCTCTGGAAAAAAATTTAAGCTGCAGAATAATGATATGTGATAAGTGAGAGCACATTAACGGTGCAGAAGGTATGGCAGAAAACAGTCTCAATGTAGTCAGGGGCCTGTGTGGAGTAGAGTGGGCCGGAAGTGTACCCACCATATATCCTGGGTGAGCCTCTTTGCTTCTCGAAAGTTCAGTTTTCTGAAAATAAGGGTAGTACAACCTGCCCTGCTTACCTTATTATGAGACTGAAATAAGAAATTCAGCCAGAAGCTTTTTGTAGATCTAAAAAGCTAGACAAAATTGAGGCATTATTATTATCGTCCGGAACAGTGTAATTTAAGGAAGAGCGCCCCTCTGCTGTGCCGCCGCTGGTGAGGAGCGGACACCGTGTTCGCAAAGCATCTAATGAGGTAGTCGTGAGTCTGGGCAGGCTCTGTGACTCATGTGGCCATTAGATTATGGCATAAGTAATACCAGGTCTGTTCCTGGGTTTAACACTTAAAACCCCAGAAGCTTCTAATTCCTGTCTCTTCCTGTCATTCTTGGAGAAGCCAGTTACCATGGAAAAAGTCTGACTATCCTGACCTGGCTATGTGGAAGCCTGCACTAACTAGCCACACAGAGAGGCTTCTGGAGAGAGACAGGGATGCTGTTCCAGCCACCTAAATCCAAACACCAGATATGTGAGTACAGAAACTATCTTGGACATCAGTAGATGCAATGTGGAGAAAATCCAAGGAATCCAGTAGAAAGTCAGGACAAAGGCCCCAGATATACGGCCCCAGTTAGAGCTATCTGAGCTCTCTCCAGTTCTTGGGGTCACCCTTGCTGAGACCCCAGTCACTGAGATACAGAGATGAGCCAGTCCTACTGTGCCCTGCCTAAATCCTTACCCACAGAATTGTAAACATAATAAATTGCTGGTTGTTTTTATTCCGCTGCCTTTTAGGGTACTTGTTATTGCAGCAATAGATAACAGGAACACCAAGGGAGAGGAAAGATCGTGGGCCGTGGAATAAGGCTGAATTTGATTCCAAGTTCCCCTACTGGACGCCTTAATTGGCGTCTCTGAGCCTCAGCATCCTCCTCTCTCCAGAGGAAACAATCCCACCTACATTGCGGGGGATTGTCAGGAGTATACAAACTGTATGCAGGCTTGCAGGCATGGATTAGCACTTTATAAACAGTGCCTAGAATAGTTGTTTTAATTCTTGTGAAGCTTTCAGTCCTCATACCTAAGAAAAATGAAAACATTTGGGGAAACATTTCAACAATTAAATTTTTGTTTAATTCAGCAGAATCCAAATAAGTTACCAGATTGCTTTTCTAATCAGAATCCCTTTCCTGGAAAAGAAGATTCTTTTCCTTGGATATGTCACCTCCCATACTGCAAGCCCCCTTTCCAATTGTCCATGTTTTGTTTTCCTTTGAACCTGGAGCTCTGTGATGGTTATCCAGAGGCTCAATGCCACAAAAGACTTCCAGAGTTAGGAACAGTAGGTCAAAATTGTATGGGGCTTAGTCGTTCTGACCTTTCTAGCTGGTTAAACTACTGGCTGAGAGTCTGGCAGAAGTCACGAGTTTATGATTTGCAGCCAACTTTAGACGAGGCACCCTCAGGCAATCAATTCCTGCTCTGCCACTATCAGTTCTGGCTGGGCTCTATCTGGATCTTTGGCGGCGATGTGAATCCCAAATATCCCCCTCATTCTCTGGCTCTCGTCTTTCATTTGCTTTCTCCTACCATAGCCACTGTCGGCAGGCGGACGGGGGAGGGAGGGGGGCTTGAGCTGACAGGTCCCCCTCCCCAAGGCTATTTAATTTCCTGTCCCTCCAAATCCAGGCAGCCTTTCTTAGAACCTGTTTAGAAAGACTGATTTATCAGTTGCAAAGACCAACAGCGGGACTGCAGGGGATCATGAGCAGCCGGGCTGGAAATTAGAAACATGGCTTCTTTATAAATGTTTCAATTAACTAGACAATTTTCCTCCCTTCCTTTTTCTCCTTCCCGTAACAAAGTACACATGGGGAAAAGATGATGGGCTGCGAGACTAGTGAGAGCGAGAGAGATAGTCCTCCTCAGGCCCCAGGCCCCGTGTGCCTCCGCCACCTGAGACCCCTGGATGGTCCGACCCGCCACCCCCTTCGATAAAAGGTGTCATAGTTGGCCCCTCTCCTGTGAGACAGCAGCCAGAGCGCTGCAGTCCTGACATTTATTTTCCCATCTTCCTGTAAACACAGTAACCCCTTAATTAGTGCCCAGCCATCTCTGACGTCAGACAGCAGCCCTCCTGTGGGCAGCAATCCACTTATCACCAGCTAAAACCGGTCTGGCTTCCAGGAGCAATTAATTGGTGCCCCCAGACGGTTTTCTCTGTCTGGAAAGAAAGAGCCAGAAGGGAGTCCTGGCAGTGAAAAGAGGGAAAGTGCTCACACCAACATATCCGAGCTAATTTTCTCAGGAGTTCACACAGCTCTGATAGTAGCCAGGAGACCCATGCAGAGTTGCTGTGGGCACCTCTTCCCTCGCTATCTTCTGAACGAGAACACACATTTACGGAACCAGGGGCTTTAGAAATCCTAATTATCTGCGCCTACTCTAATCCCTGTTTCCTAGAGGAAGAAACTAAAGCTCAGTGAAAGTTTTAATCACGTAGCTTGTGTTTACTTCAGTACAAAAACTACCATAAAACAATCCCCACAAACTGAGTGGTTGAAAACAACAGGTATTATTCTCTCACAGTTTCAGAAGTTAGAAGTTTGAAATCAAGCTGTCAGGAGTGCTGTGCTCTCCATGAAGGCTGTAGGGCAAAGTCAGTAAATAGATAGCAGGTGTTATTGGTGCCCTGTCTAGATCTGCGTGCCCCTACCACCTCAGTGCACTCCAACGAGACTTCCCACCGCCATCACCTGTTTCTTTCCTACTGCTAGAGCCTTCGTTGCTACCCAGGAGGCAGGCCAGGGAATGAACACTCCCGGGGGTAACTGTGAGGGGTCAGTGTTTAAATATTCCTGCTCTCTTATCCCATGAGCAGAATGGCTTTGAGCTGCATGCTTTACATTGCTCCCAGAAGTTCCCAAGCCTCATAAAGCTCCTGTTGTCCACAGTGATGGGTGGCTTGATAAAGTGTCCTTTTGTGGCCATGCAACCTCTCTTACACTTCCTTCCCTTCCCCTCTGCCTGTGATCCTTCTTTACCTCCCTAAAACCTGGCACCCAAATTCCTGTCTCCGAGTTGGCTTCTGGGGAACTTCAAACTCATAAAAAAATAAAGCTGTTATTATTAAAATGATACACATCCTGTTGGTAAGACTCCATAATTGTTTAAAAACAACAACAAAAAAGAGACTTAATTATATTGAGCTGAAATCTGCCTCCATGTGTGTTTCAACTACTGGTCTTGATCTTGCCACCTGAGCAATATGAATTGCTTTCCTTTCTGTTTCTGCTCCAGAGATCTCCCATCAGCCAACCATCTTGCCTTGACCTTGCCATTAAGTCTTTTATTCTCCATTGTTAAATTTCCTATGTTGCACCCTCATTCTTTTACTATAAGTCTTCTGGACTATTGCCCCTAGTTCTGTAAGAACCAGATCTATCACCTTTTGGGGCAACACTCTTCACCCTGTTCCCAGGGATTTTATTTGCTTTGTTTATGCTTCAATCATTATCCAGACCTACTTTTGTAATTTTACTATTTTAATTAAAAGAAAGACTGAGAGAGGAGGAAGGGAAGAGGGGAAGGAGGAAGCGATCAGAACAAGAGGCTCATCTTTTTAAGGCTGCTTCCTAGTTCTTAAGATTTACCCAGCTCTTCATCCGGCATTAGAGAGCAGAGAGCATGCCCCAGGGATCACACATATCTGAGTCCAGTCTCTCAATATATACTAAGTACTCAATGTGTGCTAGGTTCCGGGAGCTGAGAAAGGAAGCTGCAGTTCCTGACACTCGGGAGCTCCTTGCTAACGGAGCTTGCTTGGCATCTCTTTCCTCTGATGATACTGACACCCTAATATTTCCTTGGAAGAATTTTCTCTTCCCTACCTTTACTCAATGTCCTTTGGAGGGAGTTAACTACTAGAATTCATCAATCAAAACACATCATTTTCTTTTGGCTACAGAATTAGGTCGGGGATGGACACAGGACCCAAGCTGTGTCAGAGAGCACTTGACCCGAGGTTCCTGCCAACCAAGTAATTTTGAACCTTTCTCTTTCCACTGGGGTTGTTGAGCTGGTAAGTATAAGCTACTTGTGGTTCTCCTTTAATCTTGATGGTGAAATCGACCTAATCATGAAGCTAATACAGAGGAAGGCAGAGCTGCAAGTTAAAGAAAGACAGAAGATACCCAGTGATTTCACAATCAATACTGTTTGAGCACCAAAATACAGCCTTGATTAAAATAAGCTGCCCTTGGTCTTTCCAATTATAAAAACCAATAACCTCTTTTTTATTTTATTTTATTTTTATTTTTTGCTTAAGCAAATTTGAATTGTATTTTTATCACTTGCAGCTAAGAGATTTGATGAACACACAGTTGAGCCAACACATTTATTATGTGATATTTGCTATTGATTCAATGAATATTCATTGAGCAGCTACTCTGAATGCACTTTAATTTTCCATATATCCCCTTACCTAGATATTACAGACAATTAACTTGCCACATGGACTGAGAGACCAGGGAATAGTTCTGCAGGGAGGTGGCACTTGAGCTCAATCTGAAGGACAAGTAGGAGTTTTTGCAGTGGGGAAACAAGTTCAAGGCAGATGAACCAGCATGCACTAAGGCGCAGATGTGAGAAAGAGCCAAGCACATTTGATGAAGTGTGGTTAGTACAGATGATTGGAGAAGAACCTCATCACTTCTCGGAGTTTTAGTTTCCTCATCTGCTAACGGGCTAACTTAGAGAAGTACTTTAAGAATTAAATGTTAAACATATATAAAGCACTTAATATAATCTGATATAGCCAATATTCCAAAGTGTTAGTTTCTTTTCTGTGTGCTTATATTTTATACATTTCATTATCTGTTTTAGAACTGTCCTGAAAATTTATGTTAGGATCATAGAACTAAGTAAATGACTTCAGAGAGAAAGGTGGAATCCACAAGAACAAATGAAGAGAACCAGAAGTGATCAATAAGGAAACTAATATAACAAAAGATACAAATATATACTTCTTTTTCTTTCTTCTCTCACTTTCTTTAAAAGATGTAAATTTATATAAAGACATAATTATATAAATGTGTTGTTGGGTTTATAGCATTTGTAGGTATAATATGTAGAGACATAATAGCCACAAAAATGTAAAAAAATAAATAGAACTACATAGAAGTAACATATCTCACTAGAATTAAGTTAGTATATAAAAGATTATTAAAGAAATGTAAATGTTTTACTTCATTAAGCACTGTATGTCTGGCACATAGTAAGGGCTCAGTAAATAGTAACTGAATAAATGGGTACACCTTACTGACTACCAGCAAATTTGCTAATAGCAAATCACACAAAAATTAGACATGGAGGTACGAGGAGACAACATATCTTCTACTAGAATGAGCACTCAAAGGCCTAGTTTAAATATCCTGCAACTGATATGGGGGAGGAAAAATAATTTTCCCTCTACCTTTCTCTTTTTAATTTATTGATTTTCAGAGAAAGAGAAAGGGAAAGAGACAGAGAAAGAGAAAGAGAGAAATCAAAACATTGATTTGTTGTTCCAATTATTAATGCTGTCATTGGTGATTCTTATATGTGCCCTGGCCAAGGATCAAATCCACAACTTTGGTATGTTGGGACGTTGCACCAACCAACTGAGCTACTCAACCAGGGCCTCTCTTTACCTTGCTGAGTTCTTTGCTGAGATGCCTATAATAAAAGACAGATTAACAAGAGAAGCCAAACATAAGTGCACTGACAAGTATAGCTCATGTATATCTCTCATGTACACATAGAAGATACCCAGGGGAAAATGAATAACTCTCTGAGGTGGCCTAGAACCCTGGTTTAAATGCCATCTTTACCTAAAGACAAAAGAAATAAAGGTATAGGGGAAGCCAGCTATAGGGAGGTTATCAAGAAAAGCAGGATTTGTTGTGTCTGTACCTTCTCCATTGATAAAGGTCTACAGAGAAATTAAGCTTTGCCTTTCCTAGTATAGAGGGGTGAGGGACACTTTTGTGAATGTATGTCCCACTTTTAGGCAAACAGGTGAAAACCAAAGAGTTTTTCTTGTATCTGCTTCAACTCAAAATGATCATCATACCAAAGTGGCATATTTCAGGCTGGCATCTTCTGTAACCTTTACCTGCTAACCATGTGTTGTTGTGCAAGTAACTTTATTTCTCTGAGTCTCAATTTCCTCAGTATAAAATATCTCTAAAGTTCTTCCAAGGGATCAAATGATACGAGGGAGTACTTGAATTTAGTTATTCGGTATAATGCCACTTGAAGTGAAACAGGCATAATTAGAAAAGGACAGAGAGCTAGACAGAAACTTTCCAAGACATTCTTAAGGAGAGTTCTGAGCACTTTGAAGGACTTTGCAAGTGATGGCACCACTATTATCCTGTCTTCATTTCCTTGGAACACTTATGGTTCTTTTCCTTAACTATAAGTATGTCGTTAGAGTATCGTTATCCCATCATTTGTAATTAGGGCCATTTTTGCACTCATGACAAGTCTGGAGAGAGAGAATTTCGTGATATAATTAGGTAAGAGACAGAAAAGGAGATGGTTAAAGGAGAGGTATGTGTTTGTGTGAGGAGGTGGCTGGTGGTGAAGTCAGCTGGAGTGTAAGCAGTGAACAGCAGGAAAAACACAGAAGTCACGTTCTTCATGAAGAGGAAGAAAGGAATTGGTGGAGAAGAAATGGTGGATAGACCAGTTCTTCATGCTGTGCATTCGAAGGCAATACCCACCCAGAGCAATGTGAGGGAAAAGAGAATCATTTACCTCTCTGAGAGAAGAGAGATCTATTACACATTTGCTGTTTAAAAATAAAAACAAAAACCTTTTCTTAACAGAATACATTTTCTATTTACTCAATGCCTCAATTCTTATGCAGTTTTGATGTCTTTATCATATACAACTTTCTCTATATCCTGACAATGAAGCTGGTAGCCAGCTCTGTGCTAGTTCCTTCTGGGGAGAAATCGGGCAGGACTAAAGGCAAAACCATCCTGAAAACCTCTCCCTAGGATAGTCAGTTTGTCATGGAGAATCAAGAAGAAAGAAGCTCATCCCTAGACCAGATAGAGACAGTCTAGCCTCAATGGAAGAAGACGATTGGAGCAGAGAAGTCTGCAGACCATAGGATGAAGGGAAACACAGACAGTGTGTCAGAGCCACAGGGAAGAAGGCACCTCTCTGTGCTTCCTGGGTCGCCACAAGAGGTGAGGACTTACAAAGTGATACATGCCTTCTGTACCCTAGACAGTCTCCACAAAACCCCTGTGTCCCAAGTATGTGATGGAAGATTGTCACTGAAATCTGAAGGGGTTGACAAAATTCCAGTGGCTCTTTGTAGGGACAAGACAGCATTCCATGCTCCCAGCCTTCATTAAATATACATATCTTGGTGCTTGTTTATGGTTGAACTGTGCCCCCTAAAAAGATACATTGAAGTTTGAATCCTCATACCTATGCATTTGACCTTATTTGGAAATAGTTTTTGCAGATGCAGTCAACTTAAAATGAGGTTATACTGAATAACAGTGGGCCTTAATCCAGTATGGCTGGTGTCCTCGTAAGGAAACAGGAGACACAGATGCAGAGGGAAGATGGCCATGTGAAGACAGAGGTGGAAACTGAGTCACACTGTCACAAGCTAAAGAACACCTGGGGCTACCCACCACTGGGAGAAACAAAGAAGGAGCCTGCCCAGGAATTTCAGAGGGAGTATAGCCCTACCAAGATCTTGATTTTGGACTTCTGGTCTCCAGACTGGGAGTGAATCAATTTCTATTGTTTTAAGCCACCCAGTTTGTGGCCTTTTGTTAAGGCAGCCCTAAAAAACTAATACAGCACCCTGAAAGATCTTGGAATTGTGATACAATCCAAGAGAAGAAACTCTGTAAGGATAAATAAAATATTTTTAGAATTAAATTTGAAATTCTCCCTCTAGTCAACAGAGAAGAACTTTTCCCTTTCTGTTCAATTTAACATTTTCTTTAGAAAACTTGATATTATAAATGCTTTCCCAGTCCTTTTGATAAGTATGCAACTTTTTTTTTAAGCTAAACAAACCAGTTGTCAGTTTTGTATCTCAAGAATGCCTTCCCTGGAGTCCTCAGAGTTCTCTCTTATACATGTGAACTTCAAGGAAGCGGCTCTCTCTTTGGAAGCTTCAGCCTACCACTTGGTTTCTTAATAAAAGTTCTTACTTTTCATAATGATAAAAGTTTTATATTTCCTTTGATAAAGACATGTATGCAATAGACTTTCCAAATGATGGTACCATTATTATCATGTCTTCATTTCCCCAGAACACTTATGGCTGTCTCTTTCCTAGCTCTTAAGTATGTTGTTAGAGTATCGTTATGCCCATCACTTGTAATTAGGGCTATTTCTGCACTCATGACAAGTCTAAAGAGAGAGGAAATATAAAAATGTGAGATTTCTTTCTCTTTTGCCAATTTTCTTAGCTGATTGCCTGTGATCTGCATCAAAGTATGGTTTAATGCTTAGAATTCACCTCGTTGGCAGGAGATTTTATATTTATTTTCTTTGACAACTGCATGAAAGACTGGGGTTAAGTTTAACCAGTCAGGCTGAATTGGGTCATGTAGGCAGACATTAAGTTGAGTTATTAAGAAGTTATTCCATATGTCATCAATTCTAACAGGCATCATTTTTCACATTTTAATACATTTTAACACCTTTGAAATTAGGGTGCATATTATCGATGGCATATCAGAGTTTAGTTGACAACACTTCTTTTTACTGGTGCATAAATTAATTGTTTGTCATTGGAGACGATGAAAGATGGTATTCCTCACAGACCCAGGGTTATAAACTAAGTTTTGTTCTTGCTACATTTGGAAAGAACACTAGCGTTGTGCCAAATGCTCTGGGTTTGAATTTCACTTATTAACTGCTTTATATTACTATAGCCATTAAGCTTTTCTTAGCATTTAGTGTTTGAATTACATATTTTTTCCACTCTTATACTCTTTAGAAAAACTAATCATATTATTTTCATGCTTAGAAATTCCAATGATTTCCCACTGTCAACTGACTGTCTAAATCCCTCAGTGTTGTATTGAAAGACTTTGTTATCTGACTGTAGTCTTCCTAGAGTCATCTTCCCTCAGTGCTTTGTCGTCAGAATCTTTGACATCCTTGTGTGATGAGGTAATGTCATACTGAGTGGAAAACTAAGAAAAAAAGAGGATCTAGGAAACGTTTTCTAGCTCTAGTGAGGCCATGAACTATTATTAGACTTAGTTAAAAAAAAAACACTTTATTTTTTTGCTCTCAACTTCATCACATAAAGAAGGTCATAATAAACATATTACATTTAATGTATACATCACACACCACTGGTACACATCAACTGTAGTAGTCTGTGATTCTAGCAGAATCAAGTTTAGTTTTTCAAGTCGCTCACCAACATGATGTTCATTGGCTGGATGTTCAAAGATAAAAAAAAATTTAAAAAGTGTGCTTCCCCTTCTACTCCTCTGAAACTTGCAGAAACTTATTCCTATGAAAAGAAACCCATGAGATAATGACCAGTTGGTCCCTCTCAGGGTCTCTCCAATCTTTGAACTTCCCTCCATCCTCTGCCCCCTCCCTGTTTCTTTAATGTCTTAGCTAAAGTTAGCTGGAAGGTCGTCAAGACACTGGTCATAAGTTTTGCTCCATGGAACTAACTCTGAGTATCTTTCTTGACTGAATTCCTTCATCTGAAAATATAGGGCTAACTTTCAGATTGGCCTGAAGAAGTGCATTTGGCCAGTATGTTTCTCCTATGAGTCTGAGTCCTGCCTCAGTCTTACATCACAAATGATGGCTACAGTGTGATAAATCTTGTGATTGCTGATTTTCAACTGAAGATTGCCTTTATGTAGTTTGGTCTCTTGGTTTCCCTGAAGAACAAATGTTGAATGAGCATGGTACCTGAAACTAGAGTATTCATTTACCCATCAAGTACCTAGTGTGCACCAGACATTGTACTACATACTAGGGATGCAAAGATAAATAAATCAGGCTCCTACAGTCACAGTCTTCCCAAGTGCAGGAAATCTTCAGGTTGTCCATGTCATACAAACCCAGGGAACACATTCATATTGTGGATATGTGAATAATAATCACTCCCACTGTGCCTCTACCAACCAAAAAACAAAACAAAAATGATGCAACACAGTGGCCCTACTTGACACATCTCTCTGCTCTCACAACATCCAACTCATTTTGAAAAGGAACTTCAGGTAAACAAACATAAGATTATCTTTAATTTGAGAAAAGCTAAATAACAAGAAACTATTAAAAAGGTCTTATAAGATTTCCAGTCTCATAGATTTTGGCTTTAAATAAGTCAAAAGTCAAAAAAGGCTGCAAGGGTAGTTCCTCCTTGAACACATTCCTCTTTTGTTTAATTTAGAAGAGTGTCAACAATTCTAATGGTTTCGGATGCCCCACGGATTGACATTTCCCCAATAATGTTCCATGAAACACAGATAAAAGAGTTATTTGATGAAAGGATTTTGAAGTTAGAACTAAGTCTGGGAAACGTGAGGTCAAATAGGTTTCTTTATTGCAGAGTCTGGAGACACAAATGTATTAGAGAAGGAACGAGGGTCTCAGAGAAGGAATAGCGTGTGGAAACAGATCAAGCCCGGTCTTCTGTTACAGACACTGTAGAAAATCTTCTTGCAGATGATTCTCTGATCTTGGCCTGTCCATACACATTATCTGTGGGGGTATAATATGTGGCAATAAGTAAAACTGGTTCCTCAGGGGAAACATATACTTAAATTTTATGATATTCTGTAGCACTGACTTTCTTTTTTTCTTGAATTTATTGGGATGACACTGGTTAACATAATTGTGCAGTGTGTCACTGACTTTCAAAGAATAAGAGTAAGCCCAGACATTGAGCTCTGGCAAGGATGGAGTGTGCCTCCTCAGTGTTCAGGACAATACTGGCTCAACTTGGTAATCACGAAGGGTTTGCTGAAATTAACATAATGTGCAGGTTTGCATATACATTGTTGGTTTCACATGGGTATATATATGGGTTTAAGTGTGTGAGCAACTGTATTCACTTAATTTATCATAAACATTTTGTTTCCCACTAGTAATTCTAACACTGCATGCATTAAAAACTTTTTATCATCAGCACAGAGAACATAGTACATTTTGGTTCTAATTTCCTCTGAAAGCCAATAACACTGTAATCAGGAGAAAATCAGCTCTGCTCCTGCAGCTGAGAGCCACTTACAGGTGACCTTTTCAGCATGGAAATTGTTACCCTCTTAGCTATTCCTGCCCAGAAACTTCCCAGCACCAGGAAATAGAGTGGCAACAAATGTTCTTCTTGTACCCTGGCTGATTGTGGAATAGCACAGAGCAGCCCCAGAAGCAAATATATATTACTTTTCTTTATGCTTTTGAAAGAAAAACTTAACAGCCATGACCTGCTGTGAGTCAAAATTTCCTCCAGATGATGTTCTTTTCCTTCTGGATTTTAGATAATTCCCATATTCTAAGGAGAAAGAAAGGAAGGGCCTCCGACAGAGAGCTCTGCCAGTCTTCCTGATTCTCCCTTATTGTGTGCCAACAACACGTTCAGCATGATAAGTATTTTGAGGAGCTATTTTTCTTTTCTAAAGCTTCAATGCTATTGTAATCCGAAAGAAGAGCCATGCCCCCAAGGGAGTGCATTTGGAGAGAGGCTTAGTATAAGGATGCATGTATTGATTTTTACCTGCCATCCCCTGCGCCCTGCAAGGACCTTGAACTCTCAAAGAAACGGTGCCTTTGTTACCTCTATCTTTGTACTGAAAACTCTCTGTTGACAGGGCTGAGCTAGTTGGGGAAAGAGAAGCTGTTTTTTGTTTTTGTTTAAATTTTCTTACTTCTGAAAAAGAAATTTAATATACCCAGAGTAAGATAATTCAATAATTTCAACACTTTGTCAGGTTGTTTCTTGTTTCTCCACTTCCTTCTCTTATTGAAGTAGTTTAAAGCAAATCTCACACAGCATGTCATTTCATGCCTTTATACTTGAATGTATATTTCTAAAAAAAATTATTATGACCACAATACTACTATCTCAGTCAAAACTCATAGTGGATTATTATATTTGTAATATCAGGATGTTTTCAATTCCCCAATAGTCTTTTTTATGGGTTTTTTTTTCAAATAGGAATCTAAAAAAGGGTTACATATTTCATTTAGTTGTATGTCTCTTAAGCTTCTTTTAGTCTAAAACATTACCCTCTTCCATATTTTTTCATGCCAGGAAAAGGGAAGCTTAAATATCAATGGAAGAGACCACTAATTACCAATATTATTTCTTTCCTTCAAAGGAATGAAATTTTAAGTTGTATCCATGACTGCCCAATATAAAGACCAAATATCCCAGTCATCCTCATAGTTAGTCATGGCCATGTGTGCAAAAGGAACCGTGAATTTTGCAAGTTCCAGGTTGTATCCTTCAAAGATAAAGGCATGTTCTCCCCTTACTCATTCTTCTTTCCACCCTGGATCATGCAAACAGAACAGCACCCCCGGATAGAAGGCCACAGAACAGAAGGTACCCGGGCCTCTGCTGACTTTGTGGAGCAGAATTGCTCTTCCAGCTCAGTCTGTTACATGAGAGATGCATATCTATTTCCTTCAAACCACTGTTACTTTGGGATTTTGTCACATGCAGCTACACATTTATGCTTGCAAATTTAATATCTATATTTCACATGTCTTCAATCTAATTTTCTCTTCCTCTGGCTTTGGGAAGGCATTTCATTTCAGTAATTCTGGGTTTCTTCAATTATTAAAGGGAATAGTATCAATACCTATCTAGCATTGTGGTAAGAATTAATTCATGCATGTATTCAGCCAACTATATATATATAGTACCATGTGTCAGTTAATGTACTCTGTGCTGACTTAGGGTATATAATGTTGAATAAGACAGTTTTCTTCACAAGCTACCAAGGGAGACAACTATTAAACAGATAATCACCTTGCAGTGCGATAATTTTTACAATAAGAAGTCAGTGTGCTGTGAAACATGTGTGAGGAGCATCCAGCCCTGCCCGAGTGGGGCAGCATGGAGGAATTCCAGGTGGGAGAGGGGGCATCTGAGGCAGAATTAGATCAAAGGAGCTCTGATGTTCAATCAAGAACTCATGCACTGTCAGGAGTTTATATGCCACTGGGAGCTATGCAAACTGTTGTCTTTCCTGCTTTCCTCACTTTGTAATGTATGTTAGTGTCCTGCTTTGTACGAGGCACTGTGCTAAAAGTCACACATACAGCAATGACTAAACTGTGGTTTGTGTTCTGCTTGGGGGTATACACAATCTGGTGAGGGGGACAGACATTAAGAGATAAATTATAAAACACAATGGAAAGTACTTCAATGGGACCCTGAATGCATCGGTAGAAAAACAGAGCAAAGATAATAATAATAGTAATTAACTCTTACTGAGCTCTCCCCATGAGCTCATCACTATGCTAAACACTTCATACACATATATGATTTTTAATGGTGATTACAAAACCACAGAGTTTAAGCCAGGCACTTCAAAATACTCTGCTTACATTAATTATTGACCAATGTCTTATTTAGTTCGGGCTGCTATAACAAAATATCATAGAGTAGGTGGCTTAAACATCATTTCTCACAGTTCTGGAGACTGGGAAGTCCAAGGTCCAGGTACCTGCAGGTAGCTATAGTCTCACGTTATTTTCACATAACGAAGAAAAAAAGAGCTCATGCCTCTTCCTTTTTTTTTTTTTTTTTTTTTTTTTTTTTTTTTTTGCATTTTTCTGAAGCTGGAAACAGGGAGAGACAGTCAGACAGACTCCCGCATGCGCCGGACCGGGATCCACCCGGCACGCCCACCATGGGGCGATGCTCTGCCCACCAGGGAGCGATGCTCTGCCCATCCTGGGCGTCGCCATGTCGCGACCAGAGCCACTCTAGCACCTGAGGCAGAGGCCACAGAGCCATCCCCAGCGCCCGGGCCATCCTTGCTCCAATGGAGCCTTGGCTGCGGGAGGGGAAGAGAGAGACAGAGAGGAAGGCGCGGCGGAGGGGTGGAGAAGCAAATGGGCGCTTCTCCTGTGTGCCCTGGCCGGGAATCGAACCTGGGTGCTCCGCACGCTAGGGCGACGCTCTACCGCTGAGCCAACCGGCCAGGGCCGCCTCTTCCTCTTTTTAAAAAGATATTTACCCAATCATGAAGGCCCCACACTCATGACCTAATCAAACCTTACTTTCCAATGGCCCCACCTCCTAATATTATCACTCTGGGGATTAGAACATCAACCTATGAAATGGGACCAGGGTCACAAACATTCAGTTTGCAGCACCCAAGCACACATAGCTATTTTCCGGTGGTGCTTGTATTTGAGCTCAAATCTGATTCCCAAACCCATGTGACTTCTTTCTATCTTGCTTCTTTCTCTAAAATTCATACACTTTTCCCAAAGTATATTAGGGGAAGCATCTTACATCTAACACACGTCAAAAATATTTTTTTTTTTATCCCCAGATTCTGTGCTTTGATAGGTAATAAAAAACAGAAGCGAGAAACCATCAATCATGAAGGAACACAATAAGGAGGTTTTGAAGGGGACCAGGATGGGGAGAGGAACTAAGTGACCTAAGGAGCTATGGATGAGAGATAACTCCAGGCTGCTGCCTTTCTGTTTGCCTGCAGGGTTAGTTTCCTATTGCTGTTACATCAAATGACCACAAGCTTAGTGGCTAAAAATATCACAAATGTCTGATAGTTTTGGAGGTTTAAAGTTTGAAAAGAGTCTTACAGAACTAAAACCAAGATGTTGGCAGGGTTGTGTTCCTTCTGGAAACCCCAGGAGAGAATTCATTTCCTTGACTTTTTCATTTTCAGAAGGCTGTCTATATTCATTGGCAAATGGCCCCTTTCTTAATCTCCAAAATGCAACACTTCAACCTCTGTTTCTATATTACATCTTCTTTTTCTCACTAGGATCCCCCTACCTCCCTCTTCTCAGGACTCTTGTGATTACATTGGACCTACCCAGATAATCCAGTATAATCCTCCCAAGTCAAAACCCTTAATCATATCTGCAAAGTGTCTTTTTCCATGTAAACAATGTATTCATAGTTTCCCCATGGATTGGGGCATGGACATTTCTTGGAGTGGGGGGAGCATTATTCACCCTACCACGTGTACTAATGGTTGTCCTTTAGTGAATAGTTGAACTAGGAGGGAAAGTACCATGGATTATTAAAACAAGTTGCTATTCTAAGTATTTAAACTTTTACAAGAGGCCTGACCTGTGGTGGTACAGTGGATAAAGCGTTGACCTGGGAATGCTGAGGTTGCTGGTTCAAAACCCTGGGCTTGCCTGGTCAAGGCACATATGGGAGTTGAAGCTTCCTGCTTCTCCCCCCTTCTTTCTCTCTCTCTCTCTCTCTCTCTCTCTCTCTCTCTCTCTCTCTCTCTCCCCTCTAAAATGAATAAATAAATAAAAATAATTAAAAAAAAACTTTTACAAGAAGAAATTGGGAGTGTAAAATTGATAAACCAGTTGAATAATGTTCTTTATTTAGTAAAGTATACAATATGTATGGAGTAGCCAATTGGAGTTGACGATTATTGCTTTGAACAAGGAACATCTCCAGACATAAGATACCTGCCTCTTATTGTGTTAATGTTTGGAAATTTAAAAGCAGAGCATGGATTATGTTCATGATTTGCTTTTCTGTGCGAGATGCGACAGAAGCCATAAAACATCACTACTGTCAAGCATAGGACTTGAATTCTTTCTCTGCCCCTTATAGCAAAAGCCATGTTAAGCAAGCACAATATACTTTCTCATCTGGAGAAATGAAACAATAATAACTTCCTTGTAGGGTTGGTTGGAATTTAAACAGAGATGGGGGATGGTACATTAAAACACATTGTAATGTCTAATTAGGCTAACAATGGCTGTGCCACTATTCACAGGTACTGGTACATACTTCTTCCATATTCACAGGAGAATTTCCTTTCCCCACTCCCTTGAAGTTGGAAGGAGCCATATAACTTGCATTGGCCAATTGAATATGACTGAAGACTCTACAGCTATACTTCCATTGCAGTGGTGATTGTGGAAACAAGTCTTGGCATCAAGTAAGTGCCACAAACTCGAAATGCCTGAAATTCTGAATGTGTGTGTAAAGGACAATTGCACTGAAAAGCAGCCCAGACCCAAACGAGAATGGAAATGAACCAGAAATAGACACTTATTTAAAGACACTAGAATTCTGGGGATTCTGATTTTGTAGAATTAAACAAGCTTAATCTGACTAATATACTATTACTGAGATGAACCTTTAAAGGTGGGAGAGGCTGCCTCAAACAGATTTTGATGATAAACTGCTTCAGAGCTTTAAGACTTTCAGGCTAAATATACTGCTCACAAAAATTAGGGGATATTTTATAGCTTAATATTCATTTTGAAATATCCCCTAATTTTTTGTGAGCAGTATATATACTGTATCAATATTCATAGTGATAGTAATATTGGTGCTTATTGTACTCAAGGCACCATATCAAGCACTTTAGATTATTTGCACATTTCCATATTGTTCATGTCCGTGTCTGTAGGGCCAAAGAACAGTGTAAAAACACAGAACAGGCACTTAATAAATATTTGCTGAATTAGTATATTTTTGTTTTCTATTAAATGAAGGGATTTTAGCATTATATTTTTTTAAAAACCTGAAATTGTAATAGATAGAAGTTAATGTTAAAGAATAAAGTAACTCGCTTTATATAGGACTTCAATCATTTTTCAAATTTATGCCTTTTATATTAATTGTTGTAATCAACCAATGGATTAAGTGTTTGCTGTGACTGTAACTGCTTCCATCTTTAATGGTTTTCCTAGGTTTTTTAAGACTGTTATAACGGGGGAAGATGAACAAGCAAAAGATGACAGGTATCATTAGAGGGCTGAGTAGAATTCCTTTTTTATTTTTAATTGAGAAACATTTCCTAATTTCAAAAGAGCATGTATGGCTATCTGTCTAGTTTAAACAGTAATAAGGAAACACACATGCCATGTGCCCCCTCAGAGCTTCACAGAAACCCCAGCATCTCTGAAGTCATCCATGTGCCCCACCCCGATGGACTTCCCCTTCTCCAAGCAGAGGTGGCCACCCTCCGGAACTTTGTATTAATTATTTCCTTTTTCTCTTAAATTTATACTTCTTAAATGTGTACTGTGTCCCTAAAAATATTTTTTTGCATATTTTAAACTTTATATCATACTGGATATATTCTTCTGAGTCGTTTTATGCTTTAAAATGTGTTTTAGAGCTTCATCCATATTTATATGTATGGCTGTCATTCAGTCTCTTTCATTACTGTAAAATATATTTTTGACTTTACAGGAAAACTTTACCCATTCAGATTGTGATAAATTTGGGCTTTTCCTTGTTTATATCTGTAGTGAACAATTGTGCTATGCATATTCTAGCACATGTGCAAGAGTTTCTCTAGGTACTACTTCAGTTAGGCTTGGTTCCAGCCATGAATGATAGAAACAAAAAGTAGTCTATGGCCATACCACTCTGAACGCACCCGATCTCATCTGATCTCGGAAGCTAAGCAGGATCGGGCCTGGTTAGTACTTGGAAGGGAGAAACAAAAAGTACCAGTGGGTTAAACCAGATAAAAATGTATGTCTTACCAAAATGAGGTCTGGATGGATGTGGTTCACAGCTAACACAGTAGCTCTACTATTCTAAGTCCCCAGAGACCCAGGCTCCTTCTAGCTCCCAGTTCTGCCATTGCTAGGGTGTGGCTCCCATCCTCACAGTCCAAGAGAATGGTATTCTATTCAGTCAGCATAATAAAGGAAGAATTAAAAAGTAAGTATAAAGCACACACATCACCTGTCTATTAAGAAACTTTCTCGGGAAATGCTGCACATTATTTCTATTTGTATTCATATCCCATTGGCCAGAAATTATGTGGCCACACCCAGCTGCAACAGAGGGTGAAAAATAAAGTCTTTATTCTTAGCAGTCATATGACCAGCTAGAAATTCTATTTCCATGAAGGACAAAGAGAAGGGATGTTGGGAAAGAACTGGAAGGTTCCAATATAAGAACATACCTAGAAGTAAAATCATTGGTGACAGGGTCTGCATATATTCATTTGTGCAAGGCAATGTAAAATCATTCTCCAAAGTGTTTATATCAAAAGGTAGAATTTGAACATATTCATTCATTAAACAAGTATTTATTGAACATGTACTATGTGCCAGCAGTGTTCTAAGAGTAGGGCTATCACAGTAAAGACAACAAATATATAAATAAATAGATACCTGTAATAATTTGGAGAGTAAAGTGAGCAACAGTGAAATGGAGTAGCACATAGAGATTTGGCGGAACTAGGTCTTCATGGTCAAGGAAGACCACTCTCCAACACCCTGAAGGAATAAAGCTTAAAGTGCACGAGAGGACTAAATCCAGGACCTTTTGTGTCTTCCCTTGGCACATAAGAACAAACTTGTCTTTTCTAACAAATGTCCTTCATCAAAAGAACTGCAGGTGATGTTACTGATAAGTATTCAAATAATGATTACTCTGATGAAGACCTCTGACCTGGAGTACAGTAGAGCTAGAAGTTCAGAGTCCAGGCCTTAATTTACCATCTATCCATCAAGAACATTACATGTGCAAAGCATTGTACTGACTAAATGGGGAATTAAAAATGCACAGAACAAGAGTGCAAAGGCTAACTCACAGTCTCATAAAGATAGCGCAGTTTCCCGGCCATCAAGGGTGCTATAGGGAAACAGGTAACCTGCCGCCATGTGCAAGGGTGGGGTATGCACTCCAGGAAGCAAACCTCAGGTGCAGGTGCTTATATTTAATTTTCCCAAAATATGCTGAGAAGGCTTCTTCTGACAGAGCAAACCAAATGAAAGACTTTTTCTTTGCTACTGTAGTTTTAATCCTACTACCATGAATACAGCTCCCCTTGCCTAGAAAAAATCATATATGAACAACACAACTTGAACATTATATAGACACATTCCCTCTCCCTCGTGCAATGGTGTATAATCTAAATGGTATTGTAAAAACACACGTTGTAGCATAGTAAATTCTATTTATACACCCTTATTTCCTAGACCTGACTAATCCTTGAATGGGAAGCCTCACTTAATATAATTCAACATCCCCATTACTCTGTCCCTATCACACTATTTGATCACTTATTGCCAATTAAACTTTTGCCTGAATGGTCAAGTAACAGTATGGTGCCAATCTACTCACACCTGGCTTCAACTTGAAGCCTTGTCCTAATTAGGCATCAGCTTCAGGCAGCTGAGTGAACAACCAACAGCAGCAGGGAAGCCAAAACAAAGAAAGCAGCTACTATACAATCAATGAACACCAAAGGTGAGTAAAAAAAGCATGCCCTGTTGCTTCTGGAAACAACAAAGTGGACTCTACAGGGTGCCTATTGTCGAAGAGCAAAAAGAGTTTAATGGGGTGTCAACTCTACACAGAACTAACAATATAAAGTGTTGTGGTGTCAATGAACTATATGGAGACCAAATGAAATGTTCCAAGGGGCCAAGGGGAGGCAACAGCCCCAGATAGCAGATCCAAGAACTGAGGCCCTGTCCCCTGCCTTACTCAGATATTTATTAGCCAGTACAAATAAGTCAAGGAAGCAGACAGCAGAAGTTTTCAGGGGGTAAAGTAAATGACAGGGAACATGCTGACTTCTAATCTCTGTTCTGAGAGCCTAAACATTTCTATTATTGAATCTTATCCAGCTGTTTTGCTGTTTCCAGCAAGCACTGTTTCTAGTACAGGGTCAGAGAGGCCCCTTGACTCTTGTCTGCTCAGGGCTTTTGCCCTAGGGCACCTTGCTGTCTCTAACTGTTTTTCCTAACTCTGCATGTCTTCATAGCATAACCCTACAATAAAGTAAAACATGAAATGAAGTAGGTTCTATGCTACCCAGTGACAAATGGCACTTGCTGCTTCTGGAACCCCCAAAAGATGCCCGTGCAAGCTCCACAGCTGGGAGCATCTATTACACTGAACCAGACTATCTGCTGCATTGCATCTCCTCCTCCCTCCCCCACTTCCCCATACACTCCATCTTAGAAGCAATCTTGGTTGTATTACATACTTTTATTACCTTAAAATCTAAAGACATTGAGTCAGGAAACAGAGTAAAACGTTTGTCAAGCCCCTTCCCCCAGGTTGCCAAGTCTCTGGTCTTCCAAGTGCCCTTCACTTTACTTATGAGATATAGGCCTAGCCTAGAGTTAAACTCCTAATTTTTAGTTTTTCTGGGTCCAGCAGACATTACATTGTCAGGAACACATCCTCAACCGAATGCTATTGTTGGAACCTAGGCATTCTGACTGCCTGTGGACTTCAGTGAGAGGAAATTGAGACTTTCTTAACTATTGATCATTGTTTGTGTCCTGCATTTGTCCTGCATCCATCTCTACCGAGAATATCCATCAGCACCCCACAGAAAGGGAGGATCACTTCCTATCTCTCCCGGATGACTTCACAATTCACCATTTTCAGGTCTTCATTTCCTGCCAACTCACAAAACCCCTGTATTGTAGGAGCCAACAGCTAATGCATTGGATAGAATTAGGCATTTAACAATTATGTGTTAAAATTATAGACGTGCATTGGGCTTGTTTGAAGTCCTACTGAGAATGATTTAATAATTTCATCTAAAGTGCGGGGGAAGGCCTCCAAGAGAAGGTGGCATTTAAGCCACATCCTGGAGAATGGAGTCAGTTCTGTTAGGCAGAAAAAGTGAGCCAAGGCATCAGGCTGAGAGGACAGCATGAGTAAAGGCATATTCAGGAACTCAGAAATTTGGTGGCAGCACAGATGTTATGAGGTTGATGAGAGATAAGACTGAAGAGTGGGCTAGAGTTAGATCATGGAGAATCTGGAATGCCAGGTTAGGAGTTTGGATTTGACTCAGTAGACAGTTGGAAGATACTAAAAAATTTTGTGGAAAACACTTTATCTGTTCTTTGGCAAAGCAGAGAGACACACCTGGAGGCTAGTAAAGGCTATTGCAGCACCCAAGTAGAAGAGAGTAATAGAAATAAGTGGAGGAAACCAGATTAGCAAGTCGTGGAGAAGCTAGGACTGGGCTGCTGATTTAATCATTCTAAATTGAGATGGTTTGTATAACTTAATGATAACTAGAAAAGTCATGGGTCTGCGCATGGTTTTATCCAGGGGCAGAAAGAAAACTAGGCTTAATGGATATATATATATAGAAACACAATTAAAATTGATGTATAGTTAAATCCCATGAGTCATGCAGTTGGAACATGCTGGTTACCTCAGGATCTTTCTTATGTATTCACCAGGAAAGATAGTGTTATTCCCTAAGAGCTGGTGAGTGTCCTTAGTACATAGGAAGAGCTTCATTTATGTATTCATCAAATATTTATTGATCACTTACTGTATGCTAAGTACTCTGTACATAATAAACACAATGCAGTCCTTTCCCTCAAGTTATTTATAATTTGGGTGATACAGGGAGTCTCACAAAATAAGTAATCCCAATGGAGGGGGTAGCAGTTATGATGGGGCAAGCACAGGGTGCCGACAGAACACATAGGAGGCAGCTAACTAAATCCTGAAAGAATTAAGAAGCATTGGCCAGAAAAAGCTGGAGGACAGTGAAGGGAAAGACACTCAAGTCGAGAATAACAATCTGAATAAGAGCTTTAAAGTGTGTATTTAAAGGAAACAAGTCACTTGTGTGGTGCAGGATGAGAAAGAGGCGAGGATGGTGGGCACAATGAACAATGCTGTGTCCAGACCATGCAGCCTCCCAAACCATTGTGCGTGGTGAGGGCTTGGGACTAGGGCAGTGGGAGCCACTGAGACCTTTTAATCCAGGAAGTGACAATGATGTGTTTTAGAAAGTTCACTCTGGCTGCATGGAGAATGATGGATCAGAGAAGGGTGAGGTGAGGCTGCAGCCTGAGGATCTCCGTTCATTGTGCGACTATTCCTGTCCAGTGCGTCCTTCCTTCCACCTGTGGAAATCCACCTTGTCCATCAAGATTCAGCTCCTGGGACATCTTCTCTGTGTCTGCCAGTCAATCACAGTTCATTTCTTCTTCTTTGGCATTTCTACCATCCAGTTGCTCATACCTCTATGTGCAACTTTGCCTTAATAAGGCCAGTTCTATAACACCTCTTGGTATACTGAAAACAGGAGAACACTCTTTGTAAATTGTAAAGAGTTGTACAAATGTTTGAGGTGTGATGACAGTAGCACTGAGGTCATTTGTCTTCCCAGCTGGACCAAACGATCCCTGAAAACTGTGATGGTGAACTAACTCTACCAAGGCCATACAGATCAGCTTGTGCAACAATTCATTTAAAGTGATCTTTCGTCCTGAAGAGGCACAGAGATACACTCTATGAGGTAAGACTTTGGAGCCAGACAGTCCAAGTTTTAATCTCAGCGCTGACTAGCTGTGTATTCGGTGTAGAGCTCATTTTACCTCTCTAAGCTTTAGTTTCTGTATCTGTAAGTAGATATAAAAATAACTTAATCCACAAGGTTGTTGTGAGAATCAGGAGTAACATAGAGAAAGTGCTTGGCATGGTACCTGGTACAAAATAGGCCCTGGGTAATGTACTCATGCTGGTGAAACCAAGCCCCAATTTAGGAAAAGAAACTCTGAAGAAACTAATGATGAACAAGAAAAGCTGCAATGAAAGATCATTTTGCCCAGATAAAATTCAATGAACAAGTTTTGGAAAGACAGACAAGTTTGTCCTGCTGACAGTGTATTCAAACAGAATTTTTATGATGATGGAAAAATCCTAAATGTGCACTGACCAATGTGTAGTGACTAGCTATGTGTGGCTCTTCAGTACTGTACTTGGGATGTGGCTAATAGGAATTTTTAACTTTATTTAATTTTAATTAATTGCAATTTAAATACTGACCCATATCTATAAGTCTGTTTCTGTTCTGCTTGTTCATTTATTTTGTTTTTTAGATTCAATTGTTGATAAATATGTACTTATTATCATTTTTTTTTCTGAAGCTGAAAACGGGGAGGCAGTCAGACAGACTCCTGCATGCACCCAACCAGGATCCACCCGGCATGCCCACCAGGGGGCGATGCTCTGCCCATCCCGGGCGATGCTCTATTGCGACCAGAGCCATTCTAGTGCCTGAGGCAGAGGCCATGGAGCCATCCCCAGCACCAGGGCCATCTTTGCTCCAATGGAGCCTCGGCTACGGGAGGGGAAGAGAGAGACAGAGAGGAAGGAGAGGGGGAGGGGTGGAGAAGCAGATGGGCGCTTCTCCTGTGTGTCCTGACCGGGAATTGAACCCGGGACTTCCACACGCCAGGCCAATGCTCTACCACTGAGCCAACCGGCCAGGGCCTGTACTTATTATCATTTTATTGTTCACATTTTTTATCCTTCTTCATCTTCTTTCCCTTTTTCTTCTTCTTCTTTTTCTTCTTCTTCTTCTTCTTCTTCTTCTTCTTCTTCTTCTTCTTCTTCTTCTTCTTCCTCTTCCTCCTCCTCCTCCTCCTCTTCTTCTTTTTCTTCTCCTTCTCCTTCTTCTTAAAAAATACCCTTTAAGCCTGACCAGACCATACTGTAATGGATAGAGCATCAGTCTGGGGATGCTGAAGACCCAGGTTAGAAACCCTGAGGTCACTGGCTTGAGTGTGGGCTAATCCGGCTTGAGCGTGGGATCATAGATGTGACCCCATGGTCTCTGGCTTGAGCCCAAATGTCGCTGGC
This sequence comes from Saccopteryx bilineata, assembly GCF_036850765.1. Lineage (NCBI taxonomy): Eukaryota > Metazoa > Chordata > Mammalia > Chiroptera > Emballonuridae > Saccopteryx > Saccopteryx bilineata. Next base: position 233,393,931 of record NC_089492.1, read on the forward strand.
TTGAAGCCCAAGGTCACCAGCTCGAGCAAGGGGTTACTGGCTTGGCTAGAGTCCCCCACCCCCATTAAGGCACATATGAGAAAGCAATCATTCCACAACTGAGTTGAAGCTTCTCATCTCTCTCCTTTCCTGTTTGTCTCTCTCTCATGTGTGCATGTACACGAGGAAAAAAAAAGAACTCCCTTTTAACGTTTCGTATAATACTGATCTGATGGTAGTAACTAGAACGTTTTGATGGTTGCCAGATGGGAGGGAGGTCAAGGGGTTGGGTGAAAAAGGTGAAAGGATTAAGAAGCACAGATTGGTTGTTAAAATATAGTCACAGTGATGTCAAGTACAGCATAAGGAATATAGTCAATAATATTCTAATAAGTATGTATTATGTCAGATGGCTATAAGACTTATTAATATCACCATGTTGTACACCTGAAACTAACATAATATAGAATGTCAACTGTAATTGAAAATAAAAAAATTATAAATAATAACCCATAACTTGTGGCTACGATATTGGACAGTGTAGGGAGATGCTATGTGCTGGGCTAGCTTTCTAAGTGTATGGTGGGGGGAGGGAAGAGCTTAAGCAGAATGTGCAGGGAAGGAAGGATGGACAGGGAGATCTGTTTTCAAAGCTGTCAAGGATTTAGTTAGTCAGTGTCCAACAGTCATAAAAAGTTATAAGAAGGAAGGGCTAAGTGGCCAGGCAGCGAGGTAATAGAGGCTAAGGAAGCAGATGCCACACCCTAACATGTGGACAGAGATGATCATTATGATGTACAAGGAAGGGAGAGCCAGCCCCGGGATCCTGTGCCTCATTCAGGCCCGATCTAGACACACTTATGATGTCCTTGCAAATGAATCACATCAGTAGGTTGGACAGTTTGATGTGTCAGGGTCTTCTGATCTTGTTTCATGACCTTTGGTTGAAACCTAGATTTTACCCCAAAGGCAATGCAGTTCTGGAGAGCAGTGAGCAACATCAGAGACTGCGGGGGAAGGATGAAGTGCTAGCGTAGCACTCTGAATTCCAGAACAGGAGCCCCTGCTCTGAGTTAGTGCCGCTCACGATATCACACATGAATTTCACTACGCAACAAGAGAGGAGAGGGGCACTGAATGGCTGATTTGGTCTCCTGTTCCTTCTCCTGCCTTCAGCTGGACAGCTATTATAGTGCAAGTCACCATGGAGACAGTCCCAGATAAGATTGCCTTCTTCATTCTTTGTAAAACCATCGAACAAGCCAGAGGAGGAAGGAGGCTGATCCCACACTGACTGAACATGTAGAGGAGGGAGAAGCCAGTCAGAAACCAAAAGGGAAGAGGAGAAAGAGAGGGAGAGAACAGACCCCATGAGGTAGCAGTTTCAGTTTGGTGGCACCTGAAACATCTAAAAATTCAGGGGAATCAAGAGAACGGGAGTCTATGGAATCTATACCCACCTCCTCCTCTCATTTTTCTTCCTGGATGACATAACCAAAAAACTAAACTTGCACATAAAAGTTTAGCTCAATTCAACTAGTGTTTCTTGAATATCAGTTATTAGCCAGGCCCTGAGGGGACATGTTTAATTAGGCAAAATCCCAGCCTTCTAGGAAAGAGTCAGGAGGAGCTGACCACTCTCAGAAGGAGTAGACAAAACACAGCAGGAATAAAGAGGGAGGGATGCCAATAGGTATTCAGAGAAGCCTGCAAAGAAGACAGGGGCTGCAGCTGTGCCTGGAAGATAAGAAAAATGCCCACAAATTTAAAGAAAATAAATCAGAAACATTCTTAGGAGATTAAGTGAATAAAGACCCAGAGGCATGGAGATGTAGTTGGTGACAAGGAATAAAATAATGCAGGGTGGCTGTGTTGTAGGTGAGGACAGTGTATGAGCAGAAAAGGGAATGGTGGGGAATGGAGCAGGAAACACTGATTATGGGAAGATGCAGAAGGCAAGTTAGATACCACGCCCAGTTCCTCAGATATCCAGGGAAAGCTGGGCAGTGAGGGGGAGCAGCGAAGCTTTATGTGCAAAGGAGGAACATGTTCATTTACATTTTCTTTCACAAACCCTACTAAGGACAAATATTCATGAAGATGAAAAGACCCAGACCCTTGTTCAATTCTCAGGGTATAAAAGATAAAAATCCAGGCTTTTTAGAGAACATTCGGGCAGCAACGCATGCAGAGGTCAGAGTGGGATATGGAAGGCCGAATTCAGCAAGGAGATGAGTTGGAAGCAGCTGACAACGAAGGCCTAGCCAGCATAGCAGTGACAGCGGCAGAAGGGAGACACCGCTCGGTCACAGATACCGAGCTGGTCAAGTCCCCAAGACTCAGGATGGGGGTTCAGGGAAGGGAGTGAAAGGAGAGGCCGCATAAGGAAAAAGGAGATGCACAAAGGGAAGTTCTCAATCTGAGGGAAATTGGAGGATCGGCTCCCTTTTCTCTCCTGTTTACCCAATGAAGTGAATTGATAAAAATACTAAATTGAATCCCAGGGCAACCATCTGCATGTAGTCAATATTCATCACCATCCTAGGGAAGATCATCAGTCATTTTATCGACCTGTTCCAATAGCCCCGGATCTAGATGCATGAGTGTGTGTGTGTACACACACTTGTGCAACAGGCATGTGTGACACAGATATACCTAAACTGTTACTTGTGTTCTCTTGCTAACCATTCTTAAGTTGCTGTTAACTAGGGGCAGTCGTTCTGCATCCCCTCCTAAATCAGTCCTCCTGAGGCAACTCAGGATTACCAATCCTAGGTGCTATGTCACTGAAAATCAAGCTAAGCTTCGGTTTGGGTTCCAAATTTACCCAGTGAAAGCTGAAGAAAGAGGGCACCAGCAAATCAGAAAAACACGAAAACAGTTAAAAACCAGTTGTTTGAACTTGGTATTCTATGGTTCGATAAATAAATAAATAAATGTCTGGATACTATCAAGAAAGTGAAAAGACAACCCACAGAATGGGAGAAAATATTGACAGAACATATTATCTAATAAAGATCTAGTATTGAGAATGTATAAAGAACTCTTGTAAGATAAATAATCTGATTTAAATATAAGCAAAGGATTCAATAGACATTTCTCCAAAAAAGATAGATAAATAATCACATAAGAAAACATAATCAATGTCATTAATGATTGGGGAGATGCAAATCCAAACTACACTGAAATACCTTTCGCACTTACTGTCATTGCTATAATGAAAAGACCACGGACAAAAACCAGTGTTGGTGAAGATGTGGAAAAATCAAAATCCTCATACATTGCTGATGGGAATGTAAAATGATGCAGCTCCTTCTGGAAAGCAGTTTGGCAGTGCATTAAAAAATTAAACATAGAGTTACCATATGACCAAGAAATCTACTCCTGGGTATATACCAACATAATTAAAAATAGATGTTAACATAAAAACTTATACTTGAGTGTTCATAGAAATATGATTTAGAATATTTAAGAAGTGGAAACAATCCAAATGTTTGTTAACTGATGAAAGGATAAAAAAGGTGGTATATCCATTCAATGGAGTATTATTCACAAAAAGAAATACAGTATTGATACATTCTATACCACGAGATGAACCTTGAAAATATGCTAAAATAAGCCAAACACAAAAAGCCACATATTGCATGATTCTGTTTATACAAAATGTCAAAAATAAGTGAATCCATAGAGACAGAAATGAGACTGTTGGTGGCCAGGGTCTGGAGGCAGGGAGTGGAATGGAGAATAACTGCTAATGGGTATGAGGTTTCTGTTTGGGGTGGTGAAAATCTTCTGAAACTAGGTAGGTAGTGGTTCTAGTTGTACAAACTTGTGAAGATACTTAAACTCACTGAGTTGTACACTTTAAAAAAGTGATTTTATGTTATATGAATTATACTGTAATTTTAAAAATTCAGTTGACTTACTGGTCTTCTGGTCAAGGTGTTCTTTTGAGGATAATGTGTCTTTCTCTCAAGCTGATTTTAATTCAGACCATGATGTACCCAGGAGTCTGTGTCTTTTAACTTAAACTGTTTGGAATTCATTGGTTTTTTCAAATTTGAGAATTACTTTTTCATAAATTCTGGAGCCATCATTCAAAAATTGCCCCTCTTCCATTATCTCTCTTTTATCTTTTGCGGCTCCAGTTAGAGTCATGATAGATCTTTTCACTCTCTTTTCCTTACCTTTTAACTTACTTTTATATTTTTAATTCCTTTATCTTTATTTCCTCAATACTGGTTGATTTCCTTAGATCCAGTCATGTCTTGAGCTATACCTAATTATCTGTTCAATCATAAAGTAAGTGTCTAATTTAATATATTATGACCACTCAGGTAATTGGGAACTCAATTTAAATGAGGCCATATTGCACTTATAAATGCTCGTGTAGGTATGTCCTCCCTCTAATAAGCATCTAAGCTAAAAATAGGCAGTTTTCCTCTCCATGCCACATCAGGAAACAGGTGAATATTTTTATGTTTGTTTATGAGCTAAAACTTCCTGGCAAAATACAGTATAAATGAATAGCAGATACCATTTAAAGATAGTGTATGACCCTGGAGAGAGTGGCAAGTTTATCTCCCCTAAAGTTATTTCTCTACATTTCAAAGTGTTGTAAAAACCTAGGGACCTTCCCTCCTCTTTCCAGAGATGTGTTCATTCATATCAGCGAGCAGATCTTTCTGTCCATCTCTGCAGAGGGGAAGCCGGCTGCTGTGCAGCAGTTCTTACGTGAACTCTCAGATGCCTGATGTCAGGGGTCCCCTCCTGCAGGACAGACTCCCTCTGTACATGCAAGGTGAACAGCTGCCCTTTTCACATCACCAGAGGGAAAACAGAACCTGGGGAACCAGTCTGTTATTGCTTTGATCTTTGATCCAGAAACCTGGTATTGGCTATCAAGATAGCACAACTATAAATAGATATAAAAACTCATCATTCTCTGAGTGGGCAAGAGGTAAGAGGCTTATTTATTTTGTGGTCATCCTTATAATAGAAGTGTAGAAGTTTAAAGTCCCAGCTCTGTACATGAGCTCCCCTATTACATTCACCAGTTTGGGCTTTTTCTCTTTTCCCCTTGCCCTGTGAGGTTGTGAAAGAGAACGCAAGATCACCAGTTTGGTGTATGCCTTTATGGTAAAAACTATTTCACACCTAACGTTCAAGTTTGTGTTCCTGATATCACTTTGTTTTTTGTTATCATATTTATTTTTTATTTTAAAATTATATTTGTTAGGCTGAGATGGATTAATAAAATTATGTAAGTTTCAGATGTACAATTCTACAATGCATCATCTGTGTACAGTATTGTGTGTTCACTACCCCAAGTCCAGGGTCCTTCCAACACTATGTATCTCCCCTCTACCCTCTCCTACTTCCCCCACTCTCCTTACCCTTTTGGGAGCCACCATATACTGTTGTCTGTATCTATGAATTTTGTTTTGATGTCTGCTTAATCCCTTCACCTTTTTCAACCAGTCCCTCCAACCCCCCTCCCCTCTGACAGTTTTCTGTATAAACAACTGGGAAACTACTTTGCCCATGCCTGTATAGTTGAAGTACTATAAACCATAGATAGTTTATTAAATTTTAGCAGTATACACTCACGAAACCATCACTACACTCAACATAATGAATATATTCACCAGCCCCAACGATTCTTCCTGCCCTTTGCACCACGCCCCTGCCTCTGCCCTGCAGGCAGCCACTTTCCATCACTAGCCCACCACTGTTCCTATGGACCTATTTCCTATCACTGTGGGTGCACATGCATTTTCTAGAGTTGTATAGAAATTAAATCACGCAGTATGCACTCTCTTTTGCCTGGCTCCTTTCACTCAGCATAATGGTGTTGGAATTAATCCATTTTGGTTTTTTGTTACTTTTTTTTTTACTTTGGTTTTGGATGTAAGCCTTCTCCACTTCGTTTCCAGCTCATATTTGCACTTAATTTAAAAAATATTTTACCCAGACTTTTCCATTATTTTTCATAGGAAAGTCAATCAGAGATTCTAGTTTGCCATATTTCCAGAAACAAATATTTCATCTTAACGTCCTGCCAAAATGTGTCTGCTGAGACTTTTGACAGCCATTGTTGGGGAGTGAGTGGGTCACGCATGGCAGATCCACTCCAGGATCCCTAGATTCCTAAAAATGTCATTTTTTTCTGCTATATTATACCAATATATTTCTGGCATTTCAGCTTCATCTAGGTAGCTGGAGGCTACCTAAAAAAGGACTTTATTCAGAGAGCTACAGGGTAGTCTGAGGCAGGTTTTAGCTTCCTCCCAAATCTCCATCTGCCCTTTACACTTTGATATGAACAACTGGGGTAAATGCAGTTTGCCATGTATCCTTTCCCTTCCAATTTGATTACACCTCACAATTTCCTCCTACATTGACACTCTAAATTACATTTGTATGTAGGGGAAAGTTATGAGGCCATTTAACAAAAAAATCAATGTGAATTTTGTCAGCAGACAGGATCCAGGACACTAAACAAGCTAAGGCCATTAGAGGGGGGTTCAGAAATGCCCAAAGGCAATGACTACCTTCATGGCAATAGACTGGCTATATATAGGGCAATTCCTAAGGGATGACAGTCCTAAAATTTATCCCATGCATTATACCAGGGGTGTCCAAACTTTTACACAGGGGGCCAGTTCACTGTCCCTCAGACTGTTGGAGGGCCAGACTATAAAAAAAACTATGAACAAATCCCTATGCACACTGCACATATCTTATTTTAAAGTAAAAAACCAAAATGGGAACAAATACAATATTTAAAATAAAGAACAAGTAAATTTAAATCAACAAACTGACCAGTATTTCAATGGGAACTATGGGCCTGCTTTTGGCTAATGAGATGGTCAATGTTCGGTTCCATGTTTGTCACTGCTAGCTGTAGCAAGTGATATGATGCGCTTCTGAAGCCGTGACGCATCCGTCCCCGCGTCACTGGAAGAAGTACTGTACGTGAGCAAGCGCTTTGCAGCACCACCACATACAGTACTCCAGGAGCACAGGATGTGGATGCATCCTGTGCTCCTCTCACTGACTACCAATGAAAGAGGTGCCCCTTCTGGAAGTATGGTGGGGGGCCGGATAAATGGCCTCAGGGGGCCGTAGTTTGAGGACCCCTGCATTATACCATTACTATCTCCCAACATGTTTAAGCAGATAAAATTAGATTAAAATGAAGCCTAGGACAACTTAAAGGTGGGAAAAGAAGTCAAAAGGCATCTTATGTCAAACTGTCTTCCACTATTTGTGTTTGCCACAGAACCCAGCCCAGGTCCTAGCATACAATGAGCGCTTAATAAAAACATATTAATTTGGGTGAGCTATTAGGGATAAATGCTTCAAGAACTGAAAAGCCCCTCCTTCACAGCTGCAGTATAGACTCGGCAAATACATGCTTGCTAAGTATTTGCCAAGTTCAATCCAAACTTAAAAAAAAATAATTTCATTATTCAGCCTGGGCTAGACAAGGAGAAATTGTCAATGTGAGTATTTTGGAGAGAATGAACATGGTGTCAGAAAAAACTGGGTTTAAATATAAGCTCTGTCACTTATTTATTATATATATTTGTGTTTGTTTTGTTTTATTGAGTAAAAGAGGGGCCAGGACAGACAGACAGGAGGGAGAAAGATGAGAAGCATCAACTCATAGTTGTGGCACCTTAGTTGTTTATTGATTGCTTTCTCATGTATGCCTTGACTGGGGGGCTACAGCAGAGCGAGTGACCCCTTGCTCCAGGCAGCGACCTTGGGCTCAAACCAGCGATTATAGGGTCACGTCTATGATCTCATGCTCAAGCCAGCAACCCCGTGCTCAAGTTGGTGAGCCCACACTCAAGCCAGAGACCTTGAGGTTTCAAATTTGGGTCCTCAGTGTGCCAGGCCAATGCTCTATTCACTGTGCCACCACCTGGTCAGGCAGACATGTCACTTTAGAAGGAGGAAAGATGTGTCTCTCTGTCTCTTCATCTTAAAATGGGGAAAAAAGCAAACCTGCCCTGCTTTTCTTATTACCTTACCAATTGTTACAATCCAACACTGAGAGCATAGAGACGGGCTTTCTTTGAAAAGTGAGTTAATACTGGTAACTCAGCCTAAAGAACAACTATTACTTTTGTTGTTGATAATAATACCAGCAACTTAACCTACTCTTTCATTTGAATGGGTGCTGTAGCACAGGAAATCCAAGCAGGAAAATCTATTTATTGCTTTTTTAAGCAACTACAGGGCACATTTATGAGGTTTGTTTGGGTCATGGCCTTGCTTCCTTCTCTCCAACCTTAGGATAGACTGAAAAAGACCTCAAATTAAATGAGAGAAAAAAAGAATTAAATGGGACCCATGTGGGTCAGGCACTTCAAAGGAGAGTTTGCATGAGTTGGACCATGAAAGGCATGGTTCCCTTGGTGCCAAGGGTTATTCTAACCCCCAGTAAGATGTAGGACCATGGACTATTTAGGGTCAGGAAGCTCCAAACAGAGGCAACCACCTCATCCTGACTCATGAAGGTGATTTTCTACTCAACAGTCTTTTCCCATCCTCCTGGCTTACATTTTGTTCTGGTGTTTAATCTTCCCCTTGAATGACTCGGAAATAAAATCCTGATTAGTTCAAGTCAGGCTTGGTGGTTCCATTTTCCTCTCAACAGATATTTATTGAGCTCCTACTCTGTGTCAGACATGCTCTAGGTTCTGGGGAGTTGACAGTAAACAAAACACACTCCCATCGCCCAGTCTAGAGGATAGATCGATGACAAATCAATAAAATAGCATAATGTTTTGTCATGTGGAAAGAAGAGCTTTAAACAATAATAAAGCAGAATGAAGCTTCAGAAAGAGTCACAGAAGGTACTGGTTTAGATAGCATGGTCAGGGTCAAGAAGGACTTTCTGAGGTTACATTTCAGCAGAAACTTAAATACAGGTGAAAAATAATGATAAACACAGTACTGAAAACACCTTTGAATAGGTACACCTTCTATTTAAGCTTTTTAGTAATAGTAGTCTTTCAGTATTCCGAATGGTGTGCTGCAGGAGTAGGCAGGCTCCACAGGCTACCATTACAACCACAGGACTAGCAGTAGAACCACAGCCAGACATCAACAATTTCTGGTCTCCCATTGCTTCATGTGTCACTGGAGTGCTCTGTTTACGTTCATCTGCTCTCTTACTATACCAAAACCAGCTGTGCAGTGTTACACATCTTTAGAGAAATGACAGCATAAGATGAATAAAGAGTTTATTATTTCAAATGCCTTTTAAGTAAAGGAAAAACATCCTAAAGACAGCCTTCACAGACACTACTTCCAGATGCATGGGGAAAGCCAGTTCACAATCCTTATCATCTCCAAGATGGTGTTTTTGTAATTCATATGACCAACCCCTGGTGGGTTGGGTTCAGAGCAGTGACGTGACTTCGTCCTGTGCAGGGAGATGTGAGCAGAGGTTTGCTGGAAGTACCTGGTCATGTTTTTCTTGGTCCTAAAAAGAGACACCTATCTGAAAAGGCCACATACTATATGATTCCAATCAGCACATTCTGGAAAAAGCAAAACTATACAGACAGTAAAAAGATAAGTAGTTGCTAGGGGTAAGAGGGGAGTCAGAGATTAGTACGTGGAACACAGAGAATTTTTAGGGCAGGGAAACTATTCTGGATTCTGTATGTATGGTGGATACATATCATTAGGTATTTGTCAAAACCCACAGAGTGTACAATACCAAGAGGGAATCTTAGTGTAAACTATGGACTTCGGGTGATAACAATGTGACAATCTAGAGTCATCAGTTGTAACACATGTACCCATCTGGTTAGGATGTTCATAGTCAGGGAGGGGTGTGTGTAGAGGAAGGAGCTATATGGGAACTCTGTATTCTCTGCTTAATTTTGCTGTAAACCTAAAACTACTCTAAGAAAAAATGTAGTCCTTTGAGAGGAGAGGGAGGGAGAGGAAACCATCCCTGCTTCTCCATTAAGCCTTACCATGGTAACAAGCTATCTTGTAAAACACAAGGGCAGCCAGATGAGGATAAATGAATAGGAAGTTATAAAGAACTTGAGGTTGTTGAATTTCTTAATTAACCAACTCTAGTACCACCCCAAACTTCCCTATAGTTTATACCTGTTGACTTGGGACTTTCTATAATATACAACCAAAAGCATACTAATTAATGCAAAGTTATCTCGGGTGATCAATTCACCCTGGTTTGCCCAGAACTCCCCTGGTGTTAGCACTGCAAATCCTTGGGACCCTCTCAGTTCCAGGCATCGGAGAACAGTTAGTCACCTAGTCACCACTTTATAGACGTTACTGAGCAAAGGTCATCATGTCTTCTCTGTTATTAAATCTAAAGAACACTTTTTAAACATTCTCTTATTCAAGGTTTCTGAATTTTGACACTGTTCCCCACTCCCTCCGAGCTCCTATGACTACTCTGATTCTCCTTCTGCATACTGGCTATTCCTTTTCAGAGGCTCCTCTTTTTCTTTCCTTCCTTTAAATGTTATTTGCCTAAAGTTGAGTCCTCAGTTGGCTTTACTTCTATTAACCCTCACAGTCTCCCAGAGTGATCTCATTCACTGTCTGACTTTACTTCCCATCTCTATGACAGCAATTCACCTATTTTTCTCTTAGAACAGGGGTCGGGAACCTTTTTGGCTGAGAGAGCCATGAACACCACATATTTTAAAATGTAATTCCATGAGAGCCATACAATGACCCATGTATGTTACACATTATCCAATAAAAATTTGATGTTGTCCCAGAGGACAGCTGTGATTGGCTCCAGCCACCCGCAACCATGAACATGAGCGGTAGGAAATGAATGGATTGTAATGCATGAGAATGTTTTATATTTTTAACATTATTATTTTTTTTATTAAAGATTTGTCTGTGAGCCAGATGCAGCCATCAAAAGAGCCACATCTGGCTTGCGAGCCATTGGTTCCCAAACCCTATTTTAGAACCTCGCACAAGCCCCAAACCCCTGTATTTAACTCTCCGGAAGCCTCAAATCAAGACTGGTATGTGGAAGCTATGTACTCTCTCCTTTCCAGACTCTGCACAGCATGCCAGACAACTAAGAAAATGAGAACTATAACTGATTTGTACACAATGGGGAGCTTTCTGCTTTAATTAAAAAAACAAAAAACAAAAAAACAAGCAAATAAAATCGTCCCTTTCTTCCTTTCCACCCAACAAGTGGCATCAAAGTTTGTGGCCAAAGCATCCACATGGATGAGCCACCCCCCATTCTGGCCTCTCAGTTCCTATGACACTTTCTTCACACCACTCCAGGCACCTGTTCCATGGTATTTCCTGCTCCCTGTCATCACCAGAAAATTATACAAGTTACCAGAAAAGAAACCATATTTTTGAATTTCTTTTCTTGAAAGAGGACTCCAAAATTGTATAAGCTTCAGGCCCCACAAAACCAAGCCTACCTCTGCCAGGTGTTGTGTATTTTGAATACTACCTACCCCTGGCTGTCATCCAAGCTGCTGGGCATTGCTGTGTAATGTACATATCACACCGATCCATGGCTAGTATGATCTGGTCCCTGCCCATGTCCCCACCTGTATCTGTTCATCTGCCATGGTCCACTTCACTCTACCCTCAGTCACACTGGTCCTCTACGCCCCCGATCATGCTAAGTGTGTCCTCCTTCTGTCCTTTACACACTCATGCTCTCTGCTTGAAATGCTCCCCTCTCATTTACTTATCAGGCCTCCACTCCGGACCATCCTTACCAAAGTAAGTACCCTGCCTATCAATCTTCTTCTAGCCCTTCCTTCAGAACACTGCAAAATTAGATTATATCATGTTTTTCTTAATTTGCTTTTTGTCCATATCCTCCCTGCAACTATGTTCTCCACAAGCACAAGGATGGGATCTATTTGATCACGGTTGGGTCCCCAGCATCTACCATGGAAGTATTTTTAATTAATCATTATGAATGATACAGGCTACCTGGAGTTGTTGGAGTCTACAGCTGAAGGAAAAAACTGTTGTGACCAGTAAAGTTACAGAGGGTCCTTTCTGTGAGAAGTCACCCATCAGACTTCTCTAAGTTCCTTCTGTGGCCAAGATTTGAGCCATTCTCCCAGGCACTTGGCCTTTTGCAGGCTGGTTTCTGCAGAACCTGAAATGTTTCCAGAGCCTCTGCACACAAGCAGGACAGTTTCCTTATCTCAGCTCCTACAACTGTCCTCTGTATTAGGGGGGATAGATAGCTCAGGGAAAAGTATATTCCCAGCATGACCACTGCGGGGTATAAGTTGGAGACTATTGAGCATAGCGTGCAAAATTATATATACAAATATCATGCATATTCATGAGAGTGATAATTATATGAAATTTATGTTCTGATTTCCTGGAGCTGGAAATATGGTAACTTTAATCAATGATTTCCTGAGGGAGGTAATGCTGACAACTTGCCGGGGATGTGAGGGAGGCCAGGTGTGTTTGTGAAGAAGCTGCTCTTACAGGGCAGCTGCTCTTTATTCCCACCATCAGTTACTATTAACAAACATCTCTTGAATGCCTTTTGTGAGCAGAGCAGTGTGTTAGGCACTACTGCCTGCCTTTCCCGCCTACTTGCCTACCCACATCATTCCCATTGGTACAACGAACATTTCAAAACACTTTGAAATGAGTTGATGTGCATCAGCTCACGCAATCCACTAACTAACTGTAAGCGAGAGAGAAGAGGTATTAATATGCCCCTTTCATAGATGAGGAAACTGAGGGCATTCAGAAGCAACAGGCACTGCAAGAAAGCATAGGATATTTCCCAAAGCCTGTGCCTATATAGGATACGCTCCAGCTTCGACCCGACACACCTGACGATGTGTTGGCAGCACATGTGTTGGTGTAGAGGAAAGGCCAGGCCTAGGCTTCCAAACATCTGTGTCTGATCTCAGTTATGCCTCAAACTAGCTTGTGATGATTTACAAACCTTTAGATGTATGTTTCCCTGACTATTAAATGAAGCCATTGGACTAATCACTGGTTTTCCACCTAGGCTGTACATTAGGATCATCAGGGGAGCTTCTAGAAACCCCTGGGCCCAAATCCCATCCTGGACCGATTAAACCCAATCTCTGGAGCTGAGAGACTCAGATCCACCCACGTTTGTCTAATACTCCCCTGGCTATTCCAAAATGCAACCAAGGTTGAGAATGTTAGCTTTGAATGAAATGATCCCTCTCATTTATCAACACACAGCTAACTTTCATCTAAAGACAACTTACAGGCCCTGGCCGGTTGGCTCAGCGGTAGAGCGTCGGCCTGGCGTGCGGGGGGGCCCCGGGTTCGATTCCCGGCCAGGGCACATAGGAGAAGCGCCCATTTGCTTCTCCACCCCCCCCCTCTTTCCTCTCTGTCTCTCTCTTCCCCTCCCGCAGCCAAGGCTCCATTGGAGCAAAGATGGCCCGGGCGCTGGGGATGGCTCCTTGGCCTCTGCCCCAGGCGCTAGAGTGGCTCTGGTCGCAACAGAGCGACGCCCCAGAGGGGCAGAGCATCGCCCCCTGGTGGGCAGAGCATCGCCCCCTGGTGGGCAGAGCATCGCCCCTGGTGGGCGTGCCGGGTGGATCCCAGTCGGGCGCATGCGGGAGTCTGTCTGACTGTCTCTCCCCGTTTCCAGCTTCAGAAAAATACAAAAAAATTTAAAAAAATAATAATAAAATAAAGACAACTTACAGCCTCTGATCAATAAAAATGTTCACTAATTGAGCTGTCCCCAAAGAAACCCATTTAAATTGTTTTGCCAACTCTCTCTCAATTGTATGTGACCACAAAAGGCTTTCTTCATGTGGTAATTACTAATACCCTATTACTGTCCCAGAGATATACATTCTGGAAAACACTGCCTTCAGGGTCCATCTTGAAAAACACAATTTTGAAGAGTTTCATCCTCTGAGTTCTTTGGGGCTGTAGATATATGCCTTAAGAAACTCCTTTGGGCCCTGGCCGGTTTGCTCAGTGGTAGAGCGTCGGCCTGGCGTGCAGAGGTCCCGGGTTCGATTCCCGGCCAGGGCATACAGGAGAAGCACCCATCTGCCTCTCCACCCCTCCCCCTCTCCTTCCTCTCTGTCTTTCTCTTCCCCTCCCGCAGCCAAGGCTCCATTGGAGCAAAGATGGCCCGAGCGCTGGGGATGGCTCCTTGGCCTCTGCCTCAGGCGCTAGAGTGGCTCTGGTCGTGGCAGAGCGATGCCCCGGAGGGGCAGAGCATCGCCCCCTGGTGGGCAGAGCCTCACCCCTGGTGGGCGTGCTGGGTGGATCCCGGTCGGGCGCATGCGGGAGTCTGTCTGACTGTCTCTCCCCGTTTCCAGCTTCAGAAAAATACAAAAAAAAAAAAAGAAAGAAAAAGAAAAAGAAACACTCCTTTGCACACTGCCAGCACCTCCCCAGATGAGCTGACGGCCACTTTACTTACCTCCCTTGTTTCTGGGCTTAGCTCTGTCATCACCATTCTCCTCAGCATGTTCTCTGTCTAGAGCAATAAGAGAATTTTCTGATTATATTCAATATATTTCCTATGTTTTAAAGAGCCAACTATGAAAGCAAAACCACACAAGTATAAAATAAAATACAGCAAAATACACTAAGAACAAAATGAAGGCCCTGGCCGGTTGGCTCAGCGGTAGAGCGTTGGCCTAGCGTGCGGAGGACCCGGGTTCGATTCCCGGCCAGAGCACACAGGAGAAGCGCCCATTTGCTTCTCCACCCCTCCGCTGCGCCTTCCTCTCTGTCTCTCTCTTCCCCTCCCGCAGCCAAGGCTCCATTGGAGCAAAGATGGCCCGGGCGCTGGGGATGGCTCCTTGGCCTCTGCCTCAGGCGCTAGAGTGGCTATGGTCGCAACATGGCGACGCCCAGGATGGGCAGAGCATTGCCCCCTGGTGGGCAGAGCGTCACCCCTGGTGGGCGTGCCGGGTGGATCCCGGTCGGGCGCATGCGGGAGTCTGTCTGACTGTCTCTCCCTGTTTCCAGCTTCAGAAAAATGCAAAAAAAAAAAAAAAAAAGAACAAAATGAAAAAGCAAGAAAGATAAATAAATGTGAGTATACCAGACTTTTAAGTGGCAGAAGACCTCACAGACTAAAAAGGAAAAACAGTATAGACCAGGAGGACATACGAGCCACATACTTAACAAATCACAGACACGAAATATGTAAAGAAGTCTTACAAATCAACAAAACAAAGACAAATAGCCCCAAATGAAAAATAAATGAAGATATGCAGGCGTAATCTGCAGAAGAAAGACAAATAGCCAAAGTGAAAAGATGCACAGCCTCACTAGTAATCACGGGAAAACAAACTAAAATAAGAACAAGACCTCATTTTTCACACATGAGATTGGCACGAAATGTAAAAAGATTTATAGCAGCAGGTTTTCCTGAGGAATAGCAAAAGGTGTATTCTTGCAAACCGTTAGTGAGAAAATAAATCACAAAGGCCTTTTTGGAGTAGCTAATAATTTTTTTTTTTAATTCTTATTCTCTCCCACTAGCAATTTCACTTGCAAGAATGACTTGCAAGTTCATAGGAAGATGGACGCAGCTATGGTTAATACCATGCTGTTTATAATGGAGAAAAAAAACTGGGCAAAGTCTAAATAGCCACCAAATGTCTATATATACATATAAAGTGCAAAGAGAAACATCTGGAACTCTGGGAAAACTAGTACTGTATGTGGTGGTCAGAGTGCACTGCTTTATCTGCATTATTCATTTCTCTTCCTTCTTTCCTTCCTTCCTTCCTTTCTTCCTTCCTTTCTTTTTCTCTTTCTTTCTCTCCCTCTCACTCTCTCTTCTTTCCTTCCTCTGGCATTGTTGTGGAAGGCTTATGTCACCTACCTTGGCTTTTGGGAAGCTGTGTCTTTAAAAGTCCCTTTCTCCCCCATTCATGCAGTGATCCACACAGTGTTCAATGAATTTAGTGTTCCTGCGTCAAGATGACAGAGTGCCTATTTTCTCAAGAATCTGCGGTGAAGCTTGCCACAGGCATCATGGAAATACATCCACATCGTGCTCAGTAATTGTGCGCCCTGACTACCCAGTCACTTCACCAAAAAAAAAACCCTGCTATCCCTTTCTTCAGGGAAGATCCCCTCCTCTGCTGGATGTGAGATGAGAGCCTGGAAGAGGAACTGAAACAAAGAAGGGGCATCACAAACCCTTCGACTTGGGAGACAAACTTTCTTAGCTTGTCTAAAATGCCTGGACATTTAGCTCTAGAAGAATTTAGCCAATAACCACAAAGAAAATGCATTTCAATAAATTAATTTTTTCTCACAGCACTAATGAAGCAATGGCAGAGGATGAGTAAGGGTGCATTTTAGAGCTTGTTAAGTTAGCAATGTCCCGAGAAGAAAATGAGGCCTCCAGTGGTGATCCTTGCTGGGGAAATGTGCAGAAGCATCTCAAACTAGGAATCATGCAGTGCCTTACTGTGGACCTGTTCATTTCTTTCTTTCTTTTTCTCTCCAGTTGCTTCCATGAACATACTTTTTTTTTTTTTTTTACTTGAGCTTTACAAGTAAGAAGGCCAGATATTCCAAATTAACTCTAACTGCTCCCCTCCCCCCACTCATTCACTTAAAAACCTGCTTCTTTTTACCTCCTTAATCGGAGTAGAGCTCTGGCCCACCTGGGGCTGTTAGCCCTTTCACCTCTTTCTGAAATTGACTTGGGAGACTTCCCTTCCCCTCAGGGATGTTCTGTCCAGAGGTTTGGTCCTATTGCCTGCCCTTCTTCTCTTCCTTGCCATTAGAGGATGTCTCCATGATCAAATTGTCATTTCTGTTCAGAGGCATATGTTCTGAGAGATCAATTCCTTGCAGACTCTACAATTCTAACACAAAGCTATTATTTACGCTTTCATTCTGCTCAACCTCCCTGAGCTCCCACCAAAGTTCCTGCTATCTCCAGACCCTAAAGTGTTAGGGAACATCCTCCTTAAATTTCTCTTTGCCAATGTAAATTTTACCAAGTCTAACTGAAGTTTCACCTCTTCTAAGAAGCCTTTGAGGATTTCCCCAGCCAGAAGTATATCCCTTAGTTTGAATTCCTATCACACAATGTCTATCTCAGTTAAACACCCCATCATCTATGTAGTCTTTGAAGACCTGGGGAGAATACAGGAGGTTCCAACAGGTGAAGCTGTATGCACATATTCAGAGAAAAATATCTATTTTCTAGGTGCAGCCCTGGGCATAGGGGTTGCAGAGATGAACAAAGAAGAATCTCCCCCTGCATGAGCTGTTATATGTAGGAAGGAAAGCATATTCTCCCTGTATACAAACCCCCTGGTTGAGTTAGAGGGATGAAAGTATTACCATATTGTCCTTTGGGTGTCCATTGCACCTAATTCCTGAACTATTCAGTATGACTCAGGACCTTTGATGGGGCAATATGTACATTATACTTTAATAAGAACAATTTTTGGATTAATTTCTTGAAACAATTAGTTTCATGGCATAATTTCTCAGTGATATATTTTCCTACTTTCTTTTTTTACCACTCTAGGAAATAGCAAATAAAGAGGGCGTAAGCCGCCTGACCAGGCGGTGGCGCAGTGGATATATCGTCAGACTGGGATGCAGAGGACCCAGGTTCGAGACCCCGAGGTTGCCAGCTTGAGTGCAGGCTCATCTAGTTTGAGCAAAAAAAGCTCACCAACTTGGACCCAGGGTCGCTGGCTCAAGCAAGGGGTTACTCGGTCTGCTGAAGGCCCATGGTCAAGGCACATATGAGAAAGCAATCAATGAACAACTAAGGTCTCGCATTGAAAAACTGATGATTGATGCTTCTTATCTCTCTTCGTTCTTGTCTGTCTGTTCCTATCTATCCCTCTCTCTGACTCTCTCTCTGTCCCTGTAAAAAAATAAAAATAAAAAGAGGGCATAAGCCATCATAAAATCATTCAAAATATATATGTGTGTGTGTATATACATATATGTGAGAAAATGCTATATAAAATACACATTTTGCATTCAATGTGCAGATCATGTGTAAACCCTGAGAATCCTCAGGTGATCCCAATTTCTAGTACTCATTCCCTTTGCCTACTCATCTGCTACCCTAACTCTCCTAACAGACTCATTTCCAGAATCTTAGATTTTCAATTTTCTTAGCTGTCCTAAGTCTATTGTAATCGGTGATTTAGATTCTATCCAAACTTGCTCTTAGAAGAAACTGTATCTAATCTTATACTATCCTTGCCCATGGGATGCACCAAATATTCAGACTGAATAGCAAATGCACCCTGAATTTAGAAACATTATTTCTCTGTACCATCTCAATGTTACTGGCCACTTGTCAGGCTCTTTTACTTTGGCTCAGAACTTTCAAAAAGGTATTTATTCCTTTAAAAGAAAAAAAGGAGTCATTTCACTGAAAGGAATACTTCTTTTTCCGTTCCCTGAAAAATATATATGTTTACTTTCTCTTTTTTTTTTTTCTTTTTCTGTGTTTGCCTCCCTAAGTCATTCCAGGATCCCCTTGGACCACTCCCTCAGCCAATCAATTTTAAAGGTTTCTCTTTGCATATAGCATTTCTATACTGTGGCCTCCTTCCTTGTCAATCACTTCTTTTTATTTCTTTTTTTTTTTTTCCTCTATCTCTGAAGCTGGAAATGGGGAGAGACAGTCAGACAGACTCCCGCATGCGCCCGACCGGGATCCACCCGGCACGCCCACCAGGGGCAACTCTCTGCCCACCAGGGGGCGATGCTCTGCCCCTCCGGGGCGTTGCTCTGCCGCGACCAGAGCCACTCTAGCACCTGGGGCAGAGGCCAAGGAGCCATCCCCAGCGCCCAGGCCATCCTTGCTCCAATGGAGCCTTGGCTGCGGGAGGGGAAGAGAGAGACAGAGAGGAAGGAGGGGGTGGGGGTGGAGAAGCAAATGGGCGCTTCTCCTATGTGCCCTGGCCGGGAATCGAACCCGGGTCCCCTGCACGCCAGGCCGACGCTCTACCGCTGAGCCAACCGGCCAGGGCCTCAATCACTTCTTGTTAGCATCTTTTATTACTTAGTCTCCCAGTTCTGTTACCCCTCCTGCTTCAGAACCCCTGTAGAACATTCTGATTCTCCCATACATATCACTTTCTGTCTTAGTTAAGAATTACTCAACTCTACAGCTGGAATACCTACCGGATTATAAATTCCTTGAGAAGAGGAGCTATGGCTGACTCGCACTTCCATTTGCCATAGCACCTAGTACAATGCCTGTTTCACGATAGGCACTCAAACATTTTTGTTGAATACATTAACAAAGCATGGTTGGCTGAATGAATGCATGGACAGGTAGGAAACATAAGGTGAAGTGGAAAAACTATGGTCTTAAATTCAGAAGAATGAAATTCAGATCCA
The DNA here is from genome assembly GCF_036850765.1 of Saccopteryx bilineata. NCBI lineage: Eukaryota > Metazoa > Chordata > Mammalia > Chiroptera > Emballonuridae > Saccopteryx > Saccopteryx bilineata. Next base: position 233,413,302 of record NC_089492.1, read on the forward strand.
ATTCTTCTTCTCTTCTGTGGGTCTCAAATTCTCCAAAAGAAAAATTAGCTGCCTTCACTACGGTTGTTCTGAAGATTGAATGAGATATTTTACATGAAAGTGGTCTCTGTATTACAAAGAACCTACAAAACAGAAGGAATCACATGACGATCTGAAGACTTTTCATGTAAATTGTATTTAAAGGCACCCAGATCTTTCTTTCTCTGGTACCATCACAAGAACACTAGCCTTGTATAAATACAGCAAGATGGGCCAAAACCCTCAAATACAAAGACAATTAAGTACATTAACATCAATCACCCTTTCAAATTGTTCTCTCAGTAGTAAGTAGGGATGAATTTTGATAATTAGGTGAGTTTACAGCACTTTTATCTTATGTTACAAATAAATTATAGTATTTTATGTTACAAATTTGTGTTGAAAGCATAAAATGCCTCCCATGTGTTTTATAACCACTGCATTGCTTTAATCCTCCCACCTTGGAGATAGTCACACACCATATCTTCCAGGCCTTGCCTGCCGAGAGGGAAGATCAGGGCCGGTAACCAAACACCGTAAGTATCTGGCTCTACCTGTGATTTCTGAGCTGAGGAGACTCCAGCAACCAACCTCACCTTCTCAGACACAATTTCTGAAAAGTAGAACTCGCAGATTGGAGGTCTTCTGGGCCAGGATGGGGTACTAGCTGATTCACTGGTATGATAGCTAAAGGACTATGTGGATTTTCTAGCTGGCTAAACAACTTGCATTTGCCTGAGACCAGGGCATTTTGTATCTGCACACATGCCCAGCATTTCCATCAGCATGTATGCTTAAGCTATATCTCCTAGGAAATGTGAGGGATGAATGATAAAAATGTGAATCGTTATCCAAGGTTATACATTAACCAATTATATTCCACTCAGCAAACATTTGTGGGGCAACTACATTTAGTTAGACACACAAAATGCAAACATCCAGATGGACTTAGTAGAGAGAAAGCATTGAATCTCAGATCAGTTTCAACCACATTGGTCTGAGAAATGAACAATGAAAAATGAAGTTGAAAATTTTGTGTCTCGGTCCAAGCTCTGACACTCTTTCACTCTGTTTACTAACCTTGCTGTCACACAACAAAAAAAGGGCTAGTCAGTCACGAATAAGGTAATGAATGTGAAAGCTGTTTTAATATAGCTGAGGAGGCCCTCTGTGTACAAAAATGTGCTTCTATTTTTGTAGAAACAGAAAGAGAAAGAATATACCCATGGACTGTAAAATGCATAGAATATCTTTGAAGGTGTACATAAAAACTAGTAATATTGCTGACCTCTGGCAGGGCTACAGTGTGGATTGTCAAAATGACAGGCAGAATTCTTAAGGTAAGGAAATCAAAACATGTGGAGATTAAATACCTTGCCCAAGGACTCCTGGTTAATAATGTCTAAAGAAAAAAGCAAGGACTCAAACTTAGGTAATCTAATCATAGAACTTACTTTGTTCCCACCAAGTCCCACTGCCTCCTGATGTTTTGAAGAGAGGGTGTCGATGCTGGACAGTTTAATAACCTCTGTTCTGAAAGTATAGCTCATATATATTTAGCCTTCAACTGGAGAATTCAGTCTATCGACCATTTCCTCCTAATTTCCAGGCTGATGTGCTACCCTGGCTAAGAACATTACATATTTCATTAAATTACTTTCTTTCTCTGGTACAAATCAATACAGAACCACAGTGATTTCTCTAAAAAACACACACAGATTTCCTTTCCCAGGTCTGTTCTTCAACATCATATCCCTGAGTGCTAAAGAAGAATCACTTATTTTAACAGTAATGAGCCTCCCCATGTAACTGTAATTGAAATGTTGTTTGTGTTCAAGGGATGTCTTAACAGAAAATGTCTAATTTAATTTGTTGTTGCTTTTCCAAAAGTCACTGTCCACCTCAGGTATCTTTGGCCAGATGTCCCCTGGCTCTTCATTGGAAGTATAGGCACTGTATTTTGACTGCGGTGGAATTGATGCATTCTTCCCACAATGTCTCCTGAGCTGCTCCATTTTAATCACTCAACGACTTATTTTGGACTTCTTTCCAGAAACTTTCAATGTGACCGGCCTGTTTTCAGACTGACATGAAAGCTATTATTCCTCTTGGTTTCAGTTATGTTAGCAGACTTCTAATTGATATCCTACTGGCTCACTTCAGTGAACAAAGTCATCCTCAACTCAAATAAGGCCCACATTTCTGGCTCTCCTTCATGCCAGTGAGTTCATTTCCACTCCACTGCCGCCAGCTCCTCGATTCCAGGGCCACATCCAGGCCTTCGCAGTATCACTCCCTTGATTTCTACTGCAGAAATACTAGAGTTAGAAATTCCACTGCCTGATCACAACTTCCTGATCCCCTGCCCTTAAAACTATTCCAAAATCCTCTTCACAAATCCAATACCCTCATCCTCAGTTCTTACCTGTCTTCACTTTCTTTCCTATTCAACTTGGTTCCCAAGGTCCTACCTCAAATCTAATAACACTACCACCCTCATTTCCTCACTTGACTATCATTCTGTTATATGTGCTAAAATGGCTCCCAGCTCTTGGAGAATTTTTCAAGTTTGTGCCTCTGCTTCCATTCTCAGGTTTCCAAAGTAAAGAAAAGCATATAACCTTGCAGATCGATCACTCCCTCCACTGAAGCCTCAGCTCATGAGTCCCTTCACTGGGCCCTAGGAAGTTCCCTTTCTTCACCACTGAAACTGTACCAAGGTTTTAATACTCACTTGTTTCAGTTATTGGATTCAATTCAGGATTGTAAAGCTAAAACACAAAATAAAAATGGCCTAAACTTGGTAAAAGTTTATTTCTCAAGTAGGTAAAAGAAAATCAGCCACTGGTAAGCCAAGCATGCTATGGAGACACCACGAAGTCATGTAGCCTAGGTATCTATCTTTCTGCTCTGTCATGAACATGGCTTCTATCCTCAAGATTGCCTCACAACCCAAAATGGCTGCTAGAGCACCAAGCATCATGTTCATAGTCTAGAGAGCAAAAAGGTGAAAAAAACAAAAACAAAAGGCAAATAGATGCTCCCCAAAGCTGAGTTGTCTCCCTTTACAAAGCCTTCATAGACAACCCATAGAACACTCTATTGGTATCTTGCTGGCCATAACTTAATCCCACTATCACACTTAGTGCAGTCTAAAAAGTGCAGTCTTTTATTTTGTGTGTGTGTGTTTGATTTTTAATGTTTTGAATTTTAATATAGTTGATATTCAATATTGTGTTAGTTTCCAGTGTACAGAATAGTGGTTAGACATTTGTAGAATTTACAAAGTGATCCTCCCAATAACTCTAGTACCCATCTGGCACCATACATAGTTATTACAATATTACTGACTATACCTAATGTTTTCATCATCATGAAATCTGAGTGAATTTTTAAGATTAATTGGCCTTAATGGAAATACTAGCAGAGACACTAACAGAATGTACTGATTTTCTGAGAGGAAAAAACTGAAAGCAGAAATCCAGCTAAGCCTAACAGGCTGTTTGACTTAACCACTCTGGGAGAGAATGGGTGATATGAACTTTACAATTCTTTCTAACTACTCTGTATTCCAAACTAGAAGCACTTGAGTTTTTGCAATTTCTAAAAAGCTTCTCAGTCAAATAGATCAACAAATACTCCCTTTTATCATGGTAATAACCACCTTCCTGAAGATGTCCCTGCCAATCCCCTTTATACTAGCCTGTGCTGAAGAACAGAAATACATCTTTCTGAAAGCAAAAAGGAAAAAAAAAAAAAAGCAAAAAAGAAAGTACACTTCAAACTTTTTTAATTCAAATCGATCCTTTGTGAAAATAAGCCAGAGAAAAGTCAAAGAAGTTAAAATTTATAGAAAATAAAATCCTATGTTGTTTATATTGTTAAAAGTATTATTTATATTGTTGAACAAGCTGATCACGGATGACTCAAGTTTACAGCCACATCCTTAACTATCACTTTCATGATATTTAGAGCTTTATACTGATACTGTCCTTGAGAATGTATCCCAAGAATTATGCCGTCTCTACCAGAGATGAAATTTCTTAGGGGCAAAAACTGACTCATTAACACCTACATCCTTCACAGTATAGGTGCCACATAGTGGACTCTAGGAAATGCAGGATGAATGGAGAGATGGCGGCATGGTTGGCTAAGCAGACAGTTGCACAGATGGATGGATAGATAAATACGATGAGCTATTTTTGTTATCTCAATCAATACACTCCTTTGGAAAGGCTTTAAGATGACTCTGCATAATGTTAAGTTCTACTGAAAGAGAGACGAGAGGAGCCAGAGATTATAATAAAACCTAGACAAAACACAGAAAGAAATCTTACTAGCATTAAAGGTTTTTAAAAATGTTACACTCTAAAGTCAATAACCCTGATTAAATATTTTCTTTTTATATTTTAAAACCCTATTTCTCACTTCTTATCTTTCAGAACCCTCAAAATAATGCTGTGTTAATATTAGCTCCAAGCAGGGTGTTAGAACACTGTTCTGATCTAGTCTCCATCCTAACTATTCTACGCATCATCCAGCAAACAGCAGCATTCCCATCTCCTAACACTGTGTCAGAAGTGCAGAATTTCAGGCTCCTCCCTAGACCTGTTAAACCAGAATCAGCACAGTAATAAGTTCCCCAGGAAGTGATTCCTCTACACCAGTGGTTCTCAACTGGAGTACCACAAGAGATACACTGGTATGACACAAGAATTTTTAAAACATGTAATAACTATTTATCAGGAGCACTGACCTCTTTTCCTTTACAATAGATTGTCAAAAAAAAATGACAACAGCCAACATAGCTATCTCATGTGAATGAATCAAAATTATACCTATTTTTTTTGTATGTCAGATAGGCAGAAATTATAATACACTTGTTGGTGTGCCACAGAATTTTAGTGATTAGTTTATGTGTGCCATGAGATGAAAAAGATTGAAAATTGCTGCTATACACATTAAAGTTTTAGAAACACTGGTCCATATTCAAGATAATAATGACTAGGAAGTGAGACCGGCTCAGAAGCCATGGCCTCTGGCACCAGAGACGTCATCAAAGCAAAGTGTAGCAAGTCCCAAGTACTGCCCTGCTGGTGGAGAAGTCTAAGGAGCTGAGGGATAGAGTTTGATATACGGGAGCGTAAAAAGGGAGTTTTGAATGTAGAGGATGGAGGCTGCGGGGAGAGGGCCAGTGTGCGTGTATATGGGTGAAGATGACGGAGGTAAAATCCATCTTCTGAGTAACAGGAATCTCAGGGAATGCAGGAGACTCCAGTCAGCTAATTGAAACACAATGCAAGGCCTCTCTTAGAGTCTATTGCACAGAAAAAGGATGGAAAATCCTGGGATACTGAAGTCGCCTCCCAAATCAACCTGACTTCCCTGACATCACTGCTGAGAGCTTCAGTCCCGGCCAGGGCAGCCCAGTCCACGTCCTCCTCAGAGAGAACGCTTGAGAGCGCCGTCCACACCAGGTTTTCTAACTTTAGCCAGAGGCCACGTAGCCTGCAGTGTGCCAGGTGACTTGCTCCTGGAGCTAAGTCAGCTCTAGAATAGGAGACCAGAGCCCAACAGTGAGGAGGTGTGGCTAGTTTTAGTGTTCTGAGTTGACATATGGAAAACTGAGGCACATAGGTGAAGTGTTGTCTCACTCCCACTAGCTGGCTAGGTGTCTGTGTAAATCAATTCATTTCTTCTTTTTTTCTTTTTTTTCTTTTTTTTGTGACAGAGACAGAGAGAGACAGTGAGAGGGACAGATAGAGACAGACAGACCAGAAGGGAGAGAGATGAAAAGCATCAATTCTTCCTTGCAGCACCTTAGTTGTTCATTGATTGCTTTCTCATATGTGCCTTGACCGGGGGACTACAGCTGAACCAGTGACCCCTTGCTCAAGCCAGTGACCTTGGGTCCAAGCTGGTGAGCTGTGTCCAAAACAGATGAGCCCTCATTCAAGCTGGTGACCTCGGGGTTTCAAACCTGGATCCTCCACGTCCCATTCCAACTCTATCCACTGCGCCACCGCCTGGTCAGGCTCAATTCACTTCTTAACTATATTTTTTCAGTTATCTTCTTCATGGTAGCTCTTGGAATTATAAAAATATCTTACCACAATTTACTTCAGGTTAACACTGACTTAATTCTGGTAAAATATAGCAACTTTGCTCCATTTCCTTCTTCCTTGTTTGTGCTATTATTGTAATTAGATAGATAGATAGATGATAGATAGATAAGATAGAACATAAAAAGTATTCCAGCACTACAATAGTATAATATCATAACCATTGATTTGTACAATCAATCTTATATCTTTTAAACAAATTAAAAATACACATATATATTTATGCAGATAGCGCCTTGAATCCATAGGATAAAATGAACATTATATATGGTAAATATAAGAATATATATTAATATATATTAATATATAATATATAAATATTTACATATATATTTATAATATATAAGTGCTATATTTATATTATATATTTATATATTAAAACATTGTATTTATATAATATATTTATATAATATATAAATATTTATAACATAAATAATATATAATATGTAAATATAATTTATATAATATATACATATATAAATATATATTTATCTAAACTACAAATATATATAAATATATAATATATACAGTGTGTCCGTAAAGTCATGGTGCACTTTTGAATGGTCACAGGAAAGCAACAAAAGACGATAGAAATGTGAAATCTAGACCAAATAAAAGGAAAACTCTCCCAGTTTCATACCTATTCAGTGCAGTTCAATGTGGGCTCATGCACAGATTTTTTAGGGCTCCTTAGGTAGCTATCCCATATAGCCTCTACAGACTTGTCACTGACTGATGGCCTACCAGAACGGGGTTTCTCCACCAAACTGCCGGTTTCCTTCAACTGCTTATCCCACCCAGTAATGTTATTCCTATGTGGTGGCACTTCATTATAAACGCGCTGATATTCACGTTGCACTTTGGTCACGGATTCGAATTTAGTGAGCCACAGAACACACTGACCTTTCCTCTGTACTGTCCACATCTCGACTGGCATGGCCGTGGGCTGCTCTGCTGTATACACTGTGTTCTGTCATCATCTGCGCATGTGCACATGCTGCCACATCATCCTACAGAAACTGAGAGGGTTTTCCTTTTATTTGGTGCAGATTTCACATTTCTATCGTCTTTTGTTGCTTTCCTGTGAGCGGTCAAAAGTGCACCATGACTTTACGGACACACTGTATATAAGAATATAGATAGAAACATAGCTACATAGACACACACACACAGGTAGTTTCAGATCTGCCCCAGTTTTCACTTTCCAGTAGGCCCACCAGGACTTTCTGTGCATGAACATCCTCTCTGTCAGCCAGTGATGTGTGGAGAGCTTATCTATTTCTAAAGTCTCCCTGTTAAATTTCTGGCCACAACCTCAGGCTAGTAAAGCTATATTAGAAAGCTCTTCCCATTTGCTTTCTAATGAGTTTTCTAACTTCGCTGACAGTGCCCTCCACCCTAAATCAAGTCAGTCCCCACGGGCAGCTAAACTGCTGGTTTCCGGGCAGCCCCACCCCATGAGCTGTGTGTTGTGCTGACAGATCTGGGGCAGGGATGGATACTCAGCAGCCCCAGGCAAGAAAGCCATAAGACTCCCGTTATTCTTACCCGAAGTTCCACAGCCTTTCATGAATAAACATTTCTCAATTTGTTTGCCTTTGTCAGTTCCTAGAGTCCTAAAATGAGTTTTTAGGTCATTTTCTCCAGTTGTTTTTGAGGGAGAGGATTTGTCACCTTCACTGCATTGCCAGGAGTCCTGCCTCCTATTCACTTTAATGGGTTTTGAGTTTCTCATCTGTAAAATTAGGACTCTTCCTCCCTCGTCCTGTTCTAGTTTCACGGGACCTGGATTTCCGATGGTTTTGAGGAACTAGGAGTATTAGTAGATGACATGGGATGTATCACCTGAGGTCTGGGTATGAGCAGCCTCACCCAACCCTACCTGACTGGAGTATTTTAGAAGGATATGGGGAGCTCAGAGATAGGACTTCCACTGGTATAAATTTAATAGGATGGTCCTTCTCCAAATAAAAAATTATGAAGTTAGTTTATTATTGCACAACTAAACAGCATACTCAGGCCACCTAGGGTAAGCAGAAAGCAGGGAGGTAACTACCTCACTAGTAAGGAAAGGATAAGAGAAAAGGGAGGGGAAAGAGTAAAGGAATAAAATGCAGAATAGGAGAGGTGCTGACATAAGTAAAGGTCAAACCTGGAGATAATTTCTATGAGTTTATTTGAGCCAAACTGATGGCAATTGGCAGGAAGCAAAATCTCAATGGATTGAGAAAATGCTCTGGAAAATGGCAGTTTACAGCTTATTTTGTACATTAGAACAGCAATTTTCAACGGGGTTTTGTACATTAGAACAGCAATTTTCAACCAGTATGCAGCAAAAAAAATTTAAAACATGCAGTATCTGACTATTTAGTCAGGGGCACTGACCTCTTTTCCTTAGACTGTCAAATAAAAAAATGACAATAGCCAACAAACACAACCATAGCCATCTGGTGTGAATGAATCAAAATTATACCTATTTTTTTACTTTTGTCAGATCAGTAAAAAAATGTGATCTATTTTTTGGAGTGCTACAGAATTTTAGTAATTAGTTTATATGTGCCATAAGATGAGAATGGTTGAAAATTGCTGTAATGGAATAAAAGAAGGAGACATAAGGAGGGGTTACGTGAAATCCACTGGGGGTAGATTAGGGAGGCAGGAGAAAGCGGAGCAGGGAGAGTGCTAGGACTGCATAAAAGGTAAAATGGAGAGACGTATACTTCTCTCACCTTGGTGGGTGCAGGATAGTTAATACTTAACATTTACAGCACCTAGAGAGACAGTATGGGGTCAGAAGATAACAGAACAGTGAGAGGTTCTATAGTCTTGTGCTCTGGTGCAGCAGTTGTGTGCTAAGGGGTCTGGAAAAGGAGATGACCCTGACATTTCAAAAGTATGTTATCTTAGATGCAAAAAGACAATAGACAGGTTTACTTAAGAATATGGTTGAGCTTTGTCAAGCAAGCTACAGGCCTAGAATGTGACTATCTGCCAGGAGTTTGTAAGGCTCACCATGCAGGCCTCCCTTGAGCTTCTTAGATTTAGTATGTGGCCCCTTTTTTGTCCACAGAGGGATGGCCTTTATTCCATAAATCAAGTGTATTTTTTACAATTGGTGGCCCAAATGTATGTGTCCCACTCAGAATGAAGTAAAACTAAAGCTTCTTGCTTCAACGCTGCTGTAGTTGGAATGTTTCTATCTCCATCAAAATTTGTATGTTGAGCCCTGGCCGGTTGGCTCAGCGGTAGAGCGTCGGCCTGGCGTGCGGGGGAACCCGGGTTCGATTCCCGGCTAGGGCACATAGGAGAAGCGCCCATTTGCTTCTCCACCCCCACCCCCTCCTTCCTCTCTGTCTCTCTCTTCCCCTCCCACAGCCAAGGCTCCATTGGAGCAAAGATGGCCCGGGTGCTGGGGATGGCTCCTTGGCCTCTGCCCCAGGCGCTAGAGTGGCTCTGGTCGTGACAGAGCAACGCCCCGGAGGGGCAGAGCATCGCCCCCTGGTGGGCAGAGCATCGCCCCTGGTGGGCGTGCCGGGTGGATCCCGGTCGGGCGCATGCGGGAGTCTGTCTGACTGTCTCTCCCCGTTTCCAGCTTCAGAAAAAAAAAAAAAAAAAAATTTGTATGTTGAAATCCTAATGCACAATATAATGGTATTAGGAAGTAGACCATTTGGGGTGATTAGGCCATGAGGGTGAAGCTTTCATGAAGGGGATTAGTGTTCTTATAAAAAAACATAAATCCCTTTCCCTTCCACCATATGAAGGCACAGTGAAAAGTTAGCAACCTTTAAGGGGACCTTCTCCAGGACTTGACTATAGTGGCACCCTGATCTTGAACTTCCAGCCTCCAGGACTATGAGAAATAAATTGATCTTGTTTATAAACTACTCAGTGTTCAAGAGAAAATCGCAGGACCAAAATGGTGTCACTGCGCTAAAGCCCATGATACCAAACCCAGACCTACTATCTGATCTAATTGCAGTTTTGACCTTCACCAGAAATGTAATCTTAACCAACCAGTCTGAAATTTTCTGGTCAGCACTAGGAGGTGATTTATAGTTGGGACCTCCCCATTTCCCCACCATAAGAAGAAGAGGCAATCTGTGTGATAAAACCATTGCTCATCCCTTACCCACCCCTCCAAAAAAAAAGATAGCCTAGTCTAAAACTAATCCTCATTTTTCTTTTGCTAATAACTCCCTTGCCACACTTTTCTTCCTATAAAACCTTTTCATTTTGTACGATCCCTTGGGGTATCTCTGCTAGATGAGATGCTGCTCAATTCGTGAATCATTTAATAAGGCCAATTAGATCTTCAAATTTACTCAGTTGAACTTTGTTTTTTCAACACCAGACTGTGGTGTTTTGTTATAGCAGCTGGAATGAACTGATACAGAAACACCCCTAGATCTTTTAGGCTCTTCTAAAGGAAGTTTGCAAGGGCTCTGATAAGCAGAAGTTGTGGCTACATACTCACATGTACCCAACATTCCCAGCTGCTCAGCCAAATTTTGATACTGGAGCATACACTGTACCTTTGGCAGTAGGCATACTCTATGCTCCCAACTGTGTTCCCCAGCCAAGGTGACTAGATGGGTTTTTATCTCAGATGATATGATGGCATCTAATTGAAATGGGAGAATGAAAGAAGCAACCTCAGCAAATACCTGGGGCTGCACAGAGACAGGACCAGGATGTACATGTGCACGTGCAGGCATCACTGAGATCACGTGTCTGAGCTCTTATCCAGAGTGAAGGTGTGTTTCTGGATGCTTATACAAGTCTGCTTCCTCCAGAGCTCTCTGTTGCTTCAAGATGCAGCCAGAAGTTGCAAACTTTCCATGATCTGCCTCCATGCTCATAGGAGTTATATAGATGTACAACGTGAGTACACAACCTGAACAATCATACAGGGCAATCTTGTAATCAAGTGAAAGCTCAAACTACTCACTGTACAGCAGCCAGTTAGTCAGATGACAAGGAGCTGGGGCAAGGAAAGCAACGTTATTCAGAAAGCCAGCAAACTGAGAAGACGGCTGACTAGTATCTTAAAGAACCATCTTGAGAAAGTACAGAATTCGGGCTTCTTTCATGTCAGCGGAAAGGGGGACAGGAGGGGTCTGAGGTCAGGAAGTGATTGATAACCACAGACATCTGGACGTTAGCAAGGGCCCAAGGGGGATGCTGAAACTTTTTTTTTTAGTCAACAAATTCCAGTTACCGTGGTCTCCGTCACGAGGTTCCTATAAATCTTTTCTATAAACAATCATTACTTTTGTACATACCTTCCTTATCTCCTTGGGGAGGTAGTTTTGAGCAGGGAGGTCATTTTGGTAATCCCTAGGCTATAAGTTAGATTCCTTTAACGATTAGCCTATCTCTGCAGGACTAAGCAAAAGTTGCTCACCAATAGGTTATGGGAACCAGGCAGCCTCAAGAAAGCGGGAGTCAGAAAGACTGATGATTTTATTCTTATTTCCAGCTGGATAAACAAATGTAAAGCATAGGAAAAAGCAATTTGAAAGATCCAGAGAGCAAGGTATTACCACTGGGATAAATGAATTTAAACCATATAATCACTGCATTGCTCTACTCAAGATACAAATTCCAGAAAGAAAACATCTGATCAGCCTCTTGTGGGCTGTGTGTCCACACCTTGGCCAGAGCACGGCAGGGCATCTTGATTAACAGCTCTCTAGCTCTGTATCTAATCAAAGGGAATAGTTCCCCAGAGCAAAATTAGGGTGCTGTTCCCAGAAAGGAGAACCCACACTCAACAGGTAAAAACAACAGATGGTTAACAGAAAAATTAATTAGGGATTAGAGTTCTTTATTGTAGAACTTCTCAGAGACTTTAATTAGCAAAGTTTTTTATATATATTTATATAATCTTTAATAGGACATAAAATATACACCATTTCTCAGTTATTTTACCAAGGCACCCCCTTTTTTGGACAGAATATTTCAAAAGACTAATAAATGTCCCCCCAAACACCTTTAGGGATAGTAGGCCATATTGCTTCTCTAAGCCTACATGTGTTTTAGCCCACGAGGGCAAGAAATTGCCTGTCTTATTTACCACTGAATCTCCAGTGCTGAGAACAGGCCTGGCACAGAAAAGGCACTCAATAAATGAGAGAACTGAATCAATCTGTTTATATTTTCTGTGGATTTCACCCCTAAAAGTCTAAATTACAGGAGGCATTGAAGAGTCAAGGTTATGAGAGAGAAACTCGGGTTAATTATATCGTGATCACTGTGGTCTGAGCAAATTGTCCGATGTCCATAGAAACCCAGAGTCCTATCACTAAAGGGACAATCCAACCACATCACTCCTATGCCCAAAACACTTTAATTCCCATTTCAGGTCTACAGAGCATAAACTCCAGAGCATGATATATGACAGCTTTCCAAGTCTGGCCCCTGTGCCCCTAACCACATCTCCTGCCTCTCTCCAAATCCCACTTTATTCTCCAGACAAACAACTTTGTGTCTCTACATTTGCAATGTTGTTTTAATCCTCTGTAACTTTGCAAACACTGTTTATCTGTTTAAAATGCCATGTGCCCCTCCCTTTAACCACTTAGAAAACTCATCTTTCAAAAATCCAGCTTAACTATTAACTCCACTGTGAAGCTTTCCCTCATCTCCTCCATCTGCTGGTCCAGACCTCCAAGTAATTACTCTTTCCTCGGAACTGTGCATATTCGTGAATTGCTATATTCAGCACATGCTGCTGCTTTATATGCTTGTATTCCCTTTTAGCCAGAGAGCCCCTTGGGAATAGGAACATGTTGGTTAACCTGAGTACATATAGTACCTAGTACCTAGTACCTAGTACCTAGCTACATGTAACCAGGATAAAAAAAAAACCTCCAAAAGTTTAAAACAAAGAGAATGTGACTCCAGGAACTAGATTCATGGGTGATAAAAGAGGCTGAGAAACCAATCAAGGAGAGTGAGCATCTTAGTTTCCAAGAAGTAAGCTCTGGGACCAAGTTCAAATGCAAGACGTTTATTGGGAAATAATAAATACAAGGAATATGGATAAGTGAGAGGGGAAGTGCTACCGGAAGGGAAGGCAAGACAGCCACTACAGGGCTTCTTATTAAGCCAGACACCAAAGTGGGCAAACTGAGCTTTAATCCTGTTACTGGTCCAAAGTCTATGGGCCTGACATCTCAAAAGGCCATAAAGAAAGGTTTATTGATTGAGAAAGCACTGAGTCAGGAGATGGGAAACCTAATCCTCAAATCCATCTGAAGTAAGTACCAAGTTCAGGAGCCTTTTGGGTCAAGGGAAGGAGAAATGGAAGGAGCTGTTTTTGTAAAACTCAAGCAGTAAGCAGAATTTCTCTAATGATTATGCAAGACTAAGCAAAAACTATTAGCCTGAAAGCCAAGGAACAAAGCAGTCTTGACCAAGATAGAGTCAGAGAGATGGAGCATTTCACTCTGTTACAATCCCACATGGACTCTCTGGAAAATAGTATAAAATACACACTGCAGAATCATCCTGGTCAAGTTGGGAGGCATCTGGGGTATTTATGCCAGTCAGCCATTGGTTAAGGGCTACCCCCAATGGAATGTTAATTCTTAAGCACTGTCAGCCTGCTGTATATACAAACAAAGTGAGTTCCAAAAGCTGGGGGGTGGGGAGGTAGCCTTCCAACAAATACACAAGCAGGAGCTGACCTTTGGCAGTAAAGCTGGCTTGGAAAGAAATGTGACTAGGGCCTGACCAGGCGGTGGCGCAGTGGATAGAGTGTCGGACTGGGATGCAGAGGACCCAGGTTCGAGACCCCGAGGTCGCCAGCTTGAGCGTGGTCTCATCTGGTTTGAGCAAAAAAAAAAGCCCACCAGCTTGAACTCAAGGTCGCTAGGTCCAACAAGGGGTTACTCGGTCTGCTGAAGGCCCACGGTCAAGGCACATATGAGAAAGCAATCAATGAACAACTAAGGTGTTGCAACGCACAATGAAAAACTAATGATTGATGCTTCTCATCTCTCTCCATTCCTGTCTGTCTGTCCCTGTCCATTCCTCTCTCTGACTCACTGTCTCTGTAAAAAAAAAAAAAAAGAGATGTGGGCAGAGCACTGACAGCATCTGCTAGACTGAGGCCACTCTGAAGTTAACAAAATCAGCAACTGCTCTACTCTTAGGCTTGCCCTAAGGGGTGGAGTGGGCTTGTTCAGCAGAGCTAGAGCCATAGAGGGCTTTTAGCCTTTCCCAGAGACTCTACAGTAGGCTGAGATTATCCCTTCCACCTGCTGTCCAGTCTCCCGTTGGCCAAAACCATAGAAGCCACTGGACAGAACTGAGAATCCAGCCCGAGCTGCAGTGATGGGAAGCAGAGCAGAGTAAACCAGAGAAACAGCAAACAGACCAGGCCGGAACAGCACCATGACATGGAGGGGTTACACTGTCCCTAAACCGAACGACTGGGCCAGTTTGTTTAAAATGCAGATTCTTGGGCCCTGATAAATTCATGGCTGATTGATTCTGAACCTTACAAATAAGGATGGGGTCCTAGAAGTCTGTATTTTTAACAATTCCCGAAGGAGATTCTTACATATAATAAAATTTAAGAACCACTGTAGAAATGACTTAACATAAATGCTTTAGAGATAAAAAAAAATTAAATCAAGGAATATAAACAAGATGAAAATTCTATTTCTTGCCAGTCCAAGGACTCAATTAACAAAAAAAGTGTTTCTTTTCAGTTAATCTAAGTTTAACAGCATAACAATAGGTCTTTGATGTTTATTTTACAGAAAAAATAATAAAAGTCAAAGGATATTAGAAAATACATTCAATAAAAGCCTAAGGTAGCACCAGGGAGCAGGATTTGAAAATTATAGATGTTTTTGTCGATACCTTGTCATACTATGTTGCTATAATTATTTTATTTTTATTTGTTTTTTGTTTGCTTATTTATTCTTTGTCATGGCTGCCTCCTCCACTAGACTCAATTCCTTGAGGACAAGGGTGGTGTCTTCTTTCATTCAACAAAACTCAGCAAGAGTCTGATAAATGTTTGCGAAGTTAAATTCAAAATCTAAAGCTGCCCTTTAGTTAGTAATGCCTCTAAGGGGGCTCTTTCAGACACAGGCCAACTCGGATTGTAGCCAAAGAATTTCGTTTTTTTAATTTCAAGTGTTTTTCATTAAATTGGCCTTTACAACTTTATCTCTTGGTTTTGAGCATTCATGTGGTAAAGTTGTTCAGTGATGCATTATACATGATATATTGTGTTTATTTCAGAATTGTTAAGCAATTGTTATCATAAAAATTGCATTGCTCAATTTTATTAAGAAAAAAGCCCCTTTTTCTAAGACAGTAATGTATTCAAATTAAAAAATATTCCAAGGCAAGAATCAGACAAAACAAGCATTCAAAAGTGCAAACCCAAAATAAGAAAAAGATTAACTGTGTTCTAAAATAAGATGAACAAAACCAATTTATCAATTTTACTGTTTCAAGGGAATGGACAAGAGGATGAAAAATGCATAAAAATTTTCCATTACCATAAAAAATCATATAGGGACATTTATTTATTTACAGGGAAATAAAATAGAAACATAATACTGCATGTAAAATAGGAAGCGTGCTAGCCCCAAAGCTAGAGCCACTTGGGAAATAGTTCCCAGAAATTAATTAAGAGGATACAATGAAATCCACCTGATGTGGATTAAAATTTAGGTAGCCACATGATCTTGAGCAAATTACAAACTCTGTACCTTTATCTTATTTCAAAAATAGAAAAAAAAATGACACCTGCTTTATAGGACTGGTTAACCAGTGCACTTCAATTATTAACCACTGCCTCACTATTTAAAAGTTTAGAGATAAATAAAAATACCAGTTGTGCCTCTAGAATAGTCTTCTGGCTGTCTAGTGTGCCTAATGAAACAGTCTAACTAGGAAAGGCAGAACTGTGGAGACACATGACAGTGAAGGAATAAGGATCCAAGAGACATCCATAATGGAGGAACATCAACTAAGATGCAGAAAGGAAATTATTTCCAGGCCAAGCAAGGCAGGGGCCTCAAGCTTGTGAATCAGTCTAGACTAGGCAGTTATGGATAATGATGAAGAGCAGGGACTTCTCAGTCACCCTGGGTTCTAATCCTCACTCCTTCATTCACTAATTAGCTGTGTCACCGAGGGAAAGTTCCCTATTCTCTTTGTGCTTCAGTTTCATCACTTAAAAAGTAGCATAATAAGCTCTGGGCGGTTGGCTCAGTGCTAGTTGTAAGGTCGGTGGATGGGGGTATGGTGACATAGGAACTCAGACCCGCCCACTTTGGCTAGGACCGCCCACAATCAAGCCCGCCAAAGGAAGATTCCCAGGAACCATTTGGAAAGAAGCGATTGTCTGCCAGCCAGTGAAATTTTACGACGTCATAGTAGCTCCACCTCCCTAGAGGGACCCTTTAAATATCTGCCATGCGGTTTAATCTTTGCAACTTCCCTAGCCTCCATTTTCTCCATCTTTCTTTCCTCGGGGCCAGGGAACCTTGCCGGGCGGGGTGTGCGCTCTGTACTCAATAAAGCCGTTTACTTACTCCACACTTTGCGGCTCTGAGCCCTCTTCCTTCCTTCTCGGCGGGGAAAAATACCTTACACTAGTGTCGGCCCAGTGTGTGGAAGTCCCAGGTTTGATTCCTGGCCAGGGCACACAGGAGAGGCGACCATCTGCTTCTCCCCCCTCTCCCCTCTCCTTCCTCTCTGTCTCTCTCTTCCCCTCCTGCAGCCAAGGCTCCACTGCAGCAAAGTTGACCCAGGCACTGAGGATGGCTCATGACCTTCACCTCAGATGTTAGAATGGCTCCAGTTACAATGGAGCAACGCCCCAGATGGGCAGAGCATCACCCCTAGTGGGCATACCTGGTGGATCCCGGTCAGGCGCATGTGGGAGTTTGTCTCTCTGGCCTGCCCTCGCTTCTCACGTCAGAAAAGTACAAAAAAAAAAAAAAAGGCGCAATAATGCCTAACTCATTGGAGAGCTGTCAGAATTAAGTGTGATCATGTGTGCAGTAGGTTTATCATAATGCTTGGCACATAATAAATGCCCAAAAAATGCCAGCTAAGTACAGTAGCAGTAGAGTCTTTTTTTTCAAACTCTGGTTCAGAAATAAAATAACAGGATATAAATGCAGTATCTAAAACAGACCAGTAATCTGATTTTAACTAGAAGCAAGCATGACACTATGGGGTTAGGAACCCTGGGAAAAGCAGATAGGCAACTCACAAAAATATCAAAACTGATGTGCAGTTAATTCCTTCTCTATCTAGAGAGCATTTATTTAGAAGTCCTTCTTACTCAGTAAGTAAACAAACAAATAAACAAAAAAAAAAGATTTCTGAGCAATCTAAATCATTGTTATAAAGCCAATGAAACAAAAATATTTACTCACAGAAACTTTTTATCTTCCGATTCAAACCCTGTTTTCTCTGACTTTACATACAATATAACAAACATTTGTATTTGGTTTCCTAGCCCAGATTTGGGGAGAAAGGGTAAACTATTAGTGGTGGGAGTCCTGTTAAAAGGGAGGCATTATAAAATTTTAAAACCTAAAAACAAATCTTATATAGCATAGTAGGCTTATACCATTTTATGCCCTGGATGCCTCATAAACCAAGAAAACACAGTACATAGTACTCAGTGTTCACAATGGTGATTTTGAGTTTGCCCCCTATCATAATAAATAGTATCACTAGCCACACAGTGGATCAAGTTAAAAAAAAACCTAAATAAAACAAAACAAAAGACTCTTTTCCTCAGCCTACACAGCCAACCCATCAGTAAGTCTTATCAGTTTTAAAATATGTTGCCTGACCAGTGGTGACAGGTTGGATAAAGCATCGACCTGGGACATTGAGGTCCAAGGTTCAAAACCCCGTGCTCTGGCTCGAGCATGGACTCAACCGGCTTCAGCACAGGCTCACCAGCTTGAGCTTGGAGTCATAGACATGCACGCCTCCATGGTCACTGGCATGAACCCAAAGGTTGCTAGCTTGAACAAGGGGTCACTGGCTTAGTTGGAGCCCCCCCCTCTGGTCAAGGCACATATGAGAAGCAACCAATGAATAAGTAAAGTACCTCAACTACAAGTTGATGTTTTTCATCTCTCTTCCTTCTTGTCTGTCTTTGTCTCTCTCATCTGTCTCTCGATATATATATTCTGAATTTGCTCTTTTCACCCTCATTTACACCATTTTAGTCCAAACTACCATAATCTTTTGCTGGATCATAGCAATGACTTCTAATTGGCCTCCACAATAAGCCATTCACCTAAGCGAGCTTTCAAAAACAAATGTCAGTATATCTCAATTCCCTGATTTAAACCTCTGTGAGTTTTCTGTCACCTCAACAGGAAAATCAAAGCTCATTATTCTGTTCTTTAGAAAGAAGATCTGACTACTGTTTTCCTCACCAGCTTACTCCACCCTCCAATCTCCTTCTCCTTCTCTCTGTTCCTTGAATACTCCAAGATTACACTCCTCTGAGACCTTTTCTCTTTCTGGAGTTCTCTTCCCTCAGATGTTCACAGCCACCAGCTCAAATGCCACCTCTTCCTACAGGGCTTCTCTGATCACTCAGCCCAAAGTTGCTACACAGTCATTCTATTACTTCACCCTGTCTGAATATTTTACATATCATTTAACACCACCAGATATTACTGCTTATTTTCTAGAACATAATCTGTCTACATTGGTAAGTGGTCTTGATTCTCTCATTCACTCTTGTGTCCCTAATAAATGCATCACAAATATTTGTGAAATGAATATAAATGAATCTGCCCAACAATATTTTAAAAATCATCTGCAATCTTAGAACATCATTACTGAATACACACAAGTCACCTGCACCCCCTTCACCACTAATCAAGTCCTACCAATGAATGAGAATCTTCACTATGCCCAATAACTAGAGGTGTATGTTCTCGCAGAAGGGCAGCATGACAGAGAGGTCCTTTTAGAAAAGTGAATATGAAGAGCATGTACAGAGTAAATCAGAAGGAAGAAGAGAAGACAAAAGCCAAAGTGATCAGTAAAATGTTTATTTTATCTGTCTAGGTATGCATGGATGATAGAGCTTAGGCTAGTAGCAGCAAAAGGAACAGATGCAAGGACCAGAGTATGAAAGAAATAACAGGGTTGGAGCTGATTAGATCTGTGGAGGGAGTCACAAAGGTGGACCTTTGGGAATTCAAAATCTTGGCAATAATCTCCCATTTATATCAAGTCTGTTCTATGTAAATGACAAGCTCCTTGATTTAATAAAGAAATATGGATTCATAAATTGATATAGCAGAATATTCCTTTTTAATTTGATTTTCTTTTCTAATAATTGTGAAAATCATGCATTTTTTTAAAAGACTAAAAAGACTTTTTTTTTCTTATGGCAGAGACAGAGAGAGTCAGAGAGAGGGACAGACAGACAGGAAGGGAGACAGATGAGAAACATCAATTCTTCATTGTGGTTCCTTTGTTGTTTATTGATTGATTTCTGATATGTACCTTGACCAAGGGGCTACAGCAGACTGAGTGACCCCTTGCTCGAGACAGCGACCTTGGGCTCAAGCTGGTGAGCCTTGCTCAAACCCGATGAGCCCACGCTGGTGACCTCAGGGTCTTGAACCTGGGTCCTCCACATCCCAGTCCAACGGTCTATCCACTGCACCACTGCCTGGTCAGGCAAAAAGACTTTTTGATATCAATAACACATCAATAAAAATGTTAAAGTGATTATAGCTATACATTATATAAACACAATTATTTTTAATAAATTCAATTAAAAACAATGGTTAGATCTTTTTAGTTGTTTTAACACTTTGATGACTGGGCTAAATTTTTCACTTTACCTATACTTACTGTGGTCTATTAGTTTTCTATTGCTGCCATAATGAATTACGACAAACTTAACAGTTTAAACACAGCCCTGTTGGGCAGAAGTCTAGCACAGGTCACACTGGGTTAAAATCAAAGTGTGGATAGGACTGCTGTCCTTTCTGGGGCTCTAAGGGAGAATACATTTCCTTGCCTTTTCCATCTTCTAGAGGCTGCCTACATTCCATGGCTTGTGCCCCTTCCTCAATATTCAAAGTCATTAATGTTGTATCTCTTCTTTCATCAATGAATTTCTTTCTCTGACCACAATTGGAAAAGGCTTTCTGTCTCAAGGACACTTGTAATTAGATTGGGTCCACCGAGCATCCATGCTAATTTCTGTCTATAGAAGATTCTTCACCTAATCACATCTGCAAAAGCCCCTTTGTCATGTAAGGTAACATATTCATGGGTTCTGTGGTTGGAGCATGGGCATCTCGGGGAGACCAGATTGTGCTTACCACTTGGGGTATCCTAGAGTATTTATTTTATTTATTAGCAGTAATTTTTTTCATGTTACCTATTCCCATGATTTGTCACTGGATTCTCCTTGTAGCTACTTACAGACATGGAAGGAAAAGGCAAATCAAAACTCTGACTTGGCCTGACCTGTGGTGGCGCAGTGGATAAAGCGTCGAACTGGAAATGCTGAGGTCGCCAGTTCAAAACCCTGGGCTTGCCTGGTCAAGGTACATACAGGAGTTGATGCTTCCAGCTCCTCCCCCCTTCTCTCTTTCTGTCTCTCTCTCCTCTCTCTCCCTCTCTGTCTCTCTCTCTCCTCTCTAAAAATGAATAAAAATAAAATTAAAAATTAAAAATTAAAAAAAAAACAAAACTCTGACTTAATTAAATTTATTTCCAACTTTTTAGAAAGATATTTTATTTTATCAATGTATACCCCAACTTGTCTTCAAAGAAATTTATAGATCCCCAAAAATCCTTAAGAATATGATAAGGGGAGAACAGCAAGATGGCGATGGAGTAGGCAGACTTACCAACTTCCACTTCCCAGAACCATCATCTGGAAAAACCAACTTTGGACTAAACTAAGAGGACTCTTTAACCAAATAACACCAAAGAAGCCACACTGAGACTGGTAGGAAAAGCAGAAATGCGGAGAGGGCTGCCCAGCTCCCTGGAGCAAACGGCAGCCCAGAGAAACTCACGTGGCAGGAAGTGAGTTTAGTGGAGAGGGGAGGGTCCTGAGCCCCAGGAACAAAGCTCAGCCTACAGCCCCAGAGTCTAGAAGAGGCATATGGACAGTATTTAGCTGCAAAACAAGTCAGGATACTGTTTGGGAGAAAGAGACAGATTTCTCAGACCCAGGATTCTTTTTAAAGGGACTGCGCAGAAAATCTCTCTCACAATTACCCACCCGGGGCTCTGGGGGAAGGAAGAGAGGAGAGGACCAGAGCAGCGGGAAGAGAGTGTAATCTAGGAGGCACAGGGAGAAACACTTTGAGGGACAGCCAACCTAACCCCTGGGCTGAATCACTCCCCAAATCTGAAGTGAATATTTCCCCTGGAAACAGCAATACCAGCAAAAGAGGAATACAGCTTTAAAGAATAAAATGGCAATAAACAACTACATATCAATAATAACCTTAAATGTAAATGGATTAAATGATCTGATCAAAAGACATAGGGTAGCTGCGTGGATAAGAAAACAGGACCCGGCCCTGGCCGGTTGGTTCAGTGGTAGAGCGTTGGCCTGGCGTGCAGAAGTCCCGGGTTCGATTCCCAGCCAGGGCACACAGGAGAGGCACCCATCTGCTTCTCCATCCCTCCCCTTCTCCTTCCTCTCTGTCTCTCTCTTCCCCTCCCGCAGCCGAAGCTCCATTGGAGCAAAGATGGCCCGGGCACTGGGGATGGCTCCTCGGCCTCTGCCCCAGGCACTAGAGTGGCTCTGGTCACAACAGAGCGATGCCCTGGAGGGGCAGAGCATCGGCCCCTGGTGGGCAGAGCGCCGCCCCTGGTGGGCATGCCGGGTGGATCCCGGTCGGGCGCATGCGGGAGTCTGTCTGACTGTCTCTCCCCGTTTCCCGCTTCAGAAAAATACAGAAAAAAAAAAGAAAGAAAACAGGACCCATACATATGCTGTCTACAAGAGACACACCTTAAAACAAAAGATGCATATAGACTGAAGGTAAAAGAATGAAAATAATATTTCATGCAAATGGAAATGAAAAAAAAAGCTGGAGTAGCAATACTTATATCAGACAAAATGGACTTTAAAACAAAGGCTATCGTAAGAGATAAAGAAGGTCACTACATAATGATAAAGAGAGCAATCCAACAGGAAGATATAACCATTATAAATATCTACACACCTAATATAAGAGCATCTAAATATATAAAGCAGACTTTGATGGATATAAAGGGCGAGATCAACAGCAATACTGTAATAGTAGGGGATTTCAATACCCCACTAACATCACTAGATAGATCCTCAAGAAAGAAAACTAACAAAGAAACAACAGACTTAAAGGACACACTAGATCAACTCGATTTAATAGCCATCTTCAGAACATTTCACCCTAAAGCAGCAGAATATACATTCTTTTCAAGTGCTCATGGTACATTCTCTAGGATAGACCACATGTTAGGGCACAAAAGCAGTCTCAACAAATTTAAGAAGATTGAAATCATATCAAGCATCTTCTCTGATCACAATGGCATGAAAGTAAAAATCAGCCACAACAGAAAAACTAAAAAAATACTCAAACACTTGGAAACTAAAAAGCATGTTATATATTAAATAACAAATGAGTTAACAATGAGATCAAAAAAGAAATAAAAAATTCCTAGAAATGAATGATAATACATCAACTCAAAATTTATGGGACACAGCAAAAGCAGTCCAGAGAGGGAAGTTCATAGCACTACAGGCATACTTTCAGAAGCTAGAAAAAGCTCAAATAAACAACTTGACCCTGCATCTAAAAGAACTAGAAAAAAAACAGCAAGTAAAGCCCAGAGGTAGTAGAAGGAAGGAAATAATAAAGATCAGAGTGGAAATAAATGACATAGAGGCTAAAGAAACAATACAAAGGATCAATAAAACCAAGAGCTGGTTCTTTGAAAAGGTAAACAAGATTGATGAACCTTTAACCAGATTCACCAAGAAAAAAGAGAGAGGACTCAAATAAATAAAATTAGAAATTAGAGTGGAGAAATAAACTGATACAACAGAAATACAAAATATTGTAAGAAAATACTATGAAGGGCTGTATGCCAAAAAACTAGACAACCTAGATAAAATGGACAAATTCTTTGAAACATATAATCTTTTAAAAATTAATCTGGAAGAATCAGAAAACCTAAACAGACCGATTATAACAAATGAGATCGAGACAGTTATCAAGAAACTCCCAACAAAGAAAAATCCTGGGCCTGATGGCTTCACAAGTGAATTGTACCAAATATTCAAAGAAGAACTAACTCCTATACTTCTCAAGCTATTTCAAAAAATTTAAGAGGAAGGAAGACTTCCAAGCTCCTTTTATGAGGCAAGCATAATTCTGATTCCAAAACCAGGCAAAGAGAACACAAAGAAAGAAAATTATAAGCCAATATCCCTGATAAATTTAGATGCTAAAATCCTCAACAAAATATTAGCCAACTGGATTCAGCAATATATGAAAAAAATCATATATCATGATCAAGTAGGATTTATTCTGGGGAGGCAAGGCTGGTACAACATTCGCAAATCAATCAATGTGATTCATCACATAAACAGAAGGAAAGAGAAAAACCACATGATAATTTCATTAGATGCAGAAAAAGCATTTAATAAAATCCAGAATCCATTCATGATCAAAACTGTCAGCAAAATGGGAATACAGGGAACATAACTCAACATGATAAAGGCCATCTATGACAAACCCACAGCCAACATCATACTCAATGGTCAAAAATTAAAAGCAATCCCCTTAA
This sequence comes from Saccopteryx bilineata, assembly GCF_036850765.1. NCBI lineage: Eukaryota > Metazoa > Chordata > Mammalia > Chiroptera > Emballonuridae > Saccopteryx > Saccopteryx bilineata. Next base: position 233,437,277 of record NC_089492.1, read on the forward strand.
GATCAGGAACAAGGCAGGGGTGCCCCCTTTCACCACTCTTATTCAACATAGTTCTAGAAGTCCTAGCCACAGCAATCAAACAAAAAGAGAAATAAAAGGCATCCAAATTGGAAAAGAAGAAGTAAAACTATCATTATTTGCAGATGATATGATATTGTATATAGAAAACCCTAAAGTCTCAGTCAAAAAAACTACTGGACCTGATAAATGAATTCAGCAAGGTAGCAGGATATAAAATTAATACTCAGAAATCAGAGGCATTTTTATACACCAACAATGAACTGTCAGAAAGAGAAATTAAGGAAACAATTTCTTCACTATTGCAACCAAAAAAATGAAGTACCTGGGAGTAAATTTAACCAAGGAGATTAAAGACTTGTACTCGGAAAATTATAAAACATTGATAAAAGAAATCAAGGAAGATACAAACAAGTGGAAGCATATACCGTGCTCATGGTTAGGAAGAATAAATATCACAAAAATGTCTATATTACCCAAAGCAATTTATAAATTCAATGCAATACCAATTAAAATACCAATGACATACTTCAAAGATATAGACCATATATTCCAAAAATTGATATGGAACCAAAAAAGAATACGAATAGCCTCAACAATCTTGAAAAGGAAGAAAAAAGTGGGAGGTATAACACACTGATATCAAGTTAGACTACAAGGCCATTGTACTCTAACTGGCATAAGAATAGGCATATAGATCTTGTAACAGAACAGAGAACCCAGAAATAAACCCACACTTTTATGGATAACTGATATTTGACAAAGGAGGTAAGAGCATACAGTGGAGTAAAGACAGCCTCTTTAATAAATGGTGTTAGGAAAACTGGACATCTACCTGCAAAAAAATGAAACTAGACCACCAACTTACACCATTCACAAAAATAAACTCAAAATGGATAAAAGACTTAAATGTAAGCCGTAAAACCATAAGCATCTTAGAAGAAAACATAGGCAGTAAGCTCTCCGACATCTCTTGCAGCAATTTATCTGCCGATCTATCTCCACAAGTAAGTGAAATAAAAGACAGGATAAACAAATGAGACTATATCAAACTAAAAAGCTTTTGCACAGCTAAAGACAATAAGAACAGAATAAAAAGACAAACTACACAATGGGAGAACATATTTGACAATACGTCTGATAAGGGGTTAATAACCAAAATTTATAAAAACTTGTAAAACTCAACACCAGGAAGACAAACAATCCAATCAAAAAATGGGCAAAGGAAATGAATAGACATTTCTCCAATAGGCATATGAAAAAATGTTCAACATCACTAATCATTAGAGAAATGAAAATTAAAACCACAATGAGATATCACCTCACACCAGTCAGAATGGCTCTCATCAACAAAACAACACAGAATAAGTGCTGGCGAGGATGTGGAGAAAAGAGAACCCTCCTGCACTGCTGGTGGCAATGCAGACTGATGCAGCCACTGTGGAAAACAGTATGGAGATTCCTCAAAAAATTAAAAATCAAACTGCCTTTTGACCCAGCTATACCACTTTTAGGAATATACCCCAAAACACCATAGTACTGTTTCAAAAGGAGAAATGCACCCCCATGTTTATGGCAGCATTGTTCACAATAGCGAAGATCTGGAAACAGTCCAAGTGTCCATCAGAGGACGAGTGGATTAAAAAGCTTTGGTACATATATACTATGGAATACTACTCAGCCATAAGAAATGATGACATCGGATCATTTACAACAACATGGATGGACCTTGATAACATTATACTGAGTGAAATAAATTAATCAGAAAAAACTAAGAACTATATGATTCCATACATAGGTGGGACATAAAAATGAGACTCAAAGACATGGACAAGAGTGTGGTGGTTACGGGGGGAGGGAGTTGGAGAGAGGGGAGGGGACGGGCACAAAGAAAACCAGATAGAAGGTGACAGAAGACAATTTGACTTTGGGTGATGGGTATGCAACATAATCAAATGTCAAAATAACCTGGAGATGTTTTCTCTAAACATATGTACCCTGATTTATCAATGTCACCCTATTAAAATTAATAATAATTTTTAAAAATGGAGGGAAAAGAATATGATAAGGATGATGTGTCAGGTACAGGAACAGCAGTCTCCTCTCCTCTTTTCATATGAAACATTTTGCAACATTAGAGACTAATGTTTCAGAGCCCAGGCTCTAGGGCCAGACTTGTGTGAGACTGTCTATCCTTGGCTCTGTCACCTACTAGTTGTGTCTTTGTACATGTTTCTTCATTTCTCTGTGACTCAGCCTCCTCCAGTGCTCTTATGGAGCATTTACAATGTGCCAGCATAGTTCTAGGCACTGGGAATTCACCTAGGATACACATGCACAGCATCATGAGTTCTTAAGAAACTCACTTATCCTCACCTACTCCAACTTCACGTCTGCCCCAACCTCCACCCCCGGACCCTGTGGACTTGCTGAAATCTAGCAACTAAAGGTTGAAGCCTGGCAGAGCAGGGACCCCCCAGCAACCTGCCACAGTGCCCTTGCCTGCATCTGTGGGTACCTGTGCTATAATAATCATTAACTAGGACTTCATATGGCCTCCAGATACAGCAATGAAAACTACACAGGCAAACATTCCCTTTGGATACTGACAAAGGTGACAGATAATAAACAATATATGTATGTATGTATTTTACAGAGTAATGAGGGCTATGGAGAGAAATTAAACAGAAAAGGAGGAGATAGAATATCAGGTTTAAATAAAATGGTCAGAAAAGGCTCACGGAGAAGGAGACATTGGGGGAATGACCTGAAGAAGGGAAGGGAATGTCAGGGCATGTGGGAGGAGCAGCGGGACACAGACCTTCAGGGAAGGGCAGGTCTGGCCTGGCCTGGGAGCCACAAGGAGCACAAGTGAGCCTGAAGTAGAGGAAGATGATAAAATATAATAAATACTAGGACCTATTTAGGATAGTTGTAAAGATGAAATGAATTACATTTAATTAATTAACTGAATGACCCTAACCTTTAGGTAAGATCTGGCATATAATAAGTTAAAAAACCTACTATTTTAACCATTATCTCAGAAATATGCCCCATTGAACAAAGTTTAAATGTTTTCCCCCAGGGCTATGATTTCATTCCTCACAACACCCTCTCAGAATGTTTGGTACCTCATGAGTTTTTTCATCATAACCTGCAAAATCCAGCACTTCGGGTAGGAAGATTCCTTTTATATCTCAGGACCCCTGTGTGCTTCTCTTCCAAGGAAAAAGTCCATAATATTTAGAAGTTGAGAGTTTGTATATGAATCCTTAATAATCACTTTCCATATATTGTCTTAGAGATAAAGTAACATCTACTACCACTCTAATATTGTTGCCCTCATCTTTTCTTCCCTAAACACCTTGCCCACTACCCTGCATTGGCCCAGGGTTTTTAAAGCTTCCCCTTGAGCTTTTTCTAGCCTGCTCTCTGCATAGCCTCCTAGTCTCCTCTCCATCAGCAGTGACTTTCCCATGATAACAGGAGTGGCCCTCATCCCAATCTCTGAGCCATTCCAATTCTAGGGGAGAGTGCTCAGCCTGTGATATAGATAGACATGGGTGTCCAAGGAGTTATAAAATCCCAGCTGAACACACATGCACACACACACGCACGCACGCACACACTGGAACGGATATGTCCTATCCCACAGATTCAGAGTACAACTATATCCATATCCCCTTGCTTTTTTACTTGAACACTCAAAAGTTCTTAGGCCCTATTAGTAAGAAGTGGTATCTTAGGTTTCTTTCAACTCTAAGCAGTCCAACAATCTGCTAAGACCTTATACAATGCCACAATGTTCAGACTTGCCTCTCCACACAAGCTGAAAGAGAAGTAGATGGATGAGTTCAGGACTGCCATGTCTTCTACCTGGAGTCACTTTTGGGGGCTTCTTCTGCCCAGTCTTCCAGATGACACCCTCATTCTCAGGAACTCTTCCCTTCATTCTTTATCCTATGCCTGGAGAGCTGATCCAGAAGAGCAACTGATACAAATGATGCATCATGTAGGAACCGGCCCAATCTCACAAACTTTAAAGTCATGATCCAAGTCGTCAGCCTAGACATCCCCCATCTATAAGTTGATTTTATGTTAGGAACTTTACAGCCCCTCCCTGCCTTGGGTCTAATGGGAGCCCTCCGCTCCTCCTCCGCAGATTGACCTACCCAGATTTCAGGGAGCAGAGTTTGAAAACTTGGCCCCTGGTCTTCCAAAATGCCTTGTGCTTGTAGGCAAGTCATTTGTCATCTTCCTCCCAAGTCAGTTTCCCCAAGTATCAGCCTTGCTGGATGACAAAATTCAATATGCCCCAAGCCCAGAACAGCAGTTGCCTGTGAACCCTGCATTAAATTACTAAAGGGGCGCAGAAGAAACAGCGCAGCAGAGAGAGGAACTTCTTTTGATATTACACACGCCCAGACATTTCAGATGAAAGAGCAAGGCTGATAACCAAGATCAGATAATACAGTGTGAGCTATTTGTACCTGACACATTTTTATTTGATCTGTCTAAACATCACAATACATTTTATTAATTTCCTCTTTTGTCTGACTTGAGCCCAGGAAGACTTGAGTAATTGCGAAGTGCAGACGTAGAACAGATAGTGTAACTCTTCTTTCAACACGTCGGTTACTGACAGAGCTTTCTGAAAGATATTTTCATATAGAAATTCCATTCTCCCCTCGGTTAAAAATGTTTGTTAAAAGCAAACTGCTACCAGATGGAAGCCCTTGAGATTCCCCACAGCAAGAAGTACATAAGCAATTCACAAGGTCCACGGACAAGAACCTGTTTGTTCTCCTTGTGCAGCAAGGAGGTGATAGTTGGCTGCATCATTTACTGTTAATTGTGAATTATAGCCTAGAGACATAATGCTCAAAATACATGATTTAAATAAGCTGAGAGAAACACATTCCGCTCACCAGAATTGTTAAATAGTTTATGGAACAACCCTTTGGGAGAGGCTGATCCCTGGCCAACAATATCCACAGCTGTCTTAATCTCCAGATCTGTCTCCCCACGCCTTTTCATCTGGAGCTTATTGGAAAACCTCAATTTCCTCTCAAAGGGAAACTGATTAGGAGTCAGCTTTCTGAGACTCTGAATCATGCACCCCTAAGCCAGGGATAACAAACAGATTTTCATCTAAAGGGCCAACTCTGATCAATAATGGATTCTGCATCAACATGCAGCTGACAGCCAAGACTGATGCCTGCATAGGCATGAAAGGGGAGTGCGGAGCTTGTCTTTCTCACCTCGGTGTTCTCAGGGCCTCGAACAGTGCCCAGCTCACAGACGGCACTCAATCAAAGTGTGCTGGAGGAATGAGTGAATGAACAAATCAATCCATCACCTCCGGCTTATATCTTTGAAAAAGTGCAGGGTTGTAGAAGTCACACTAAACTTGGAGATGTTAGTCCCAGGGCTGCCAACTACCTGATTAAATCTCTCTACTACTGAGTCTCAATTTCCATCTCTTTCAAATAAATACAGCAATATTCACCCTGATTGATCAGCAGTTGAAATAATGCATTCTACTGAAAATAACCCAGTTTCATATATATTTTTCTGTCTGAGTCCATCAATTTGCTACTTTCCCATCAGCTCTTCGGAATAAGCACACTTTTTGCAGCCCCTCTATCCTTAGGACTTTCTAGAGACATACATGATTCTTTTTCAGGTGCAACCTCCTTTTGGTAAGCTGTTTCAGAAGGACTGAGAAAGACCAACCATCAGAGTGTCAGAAAAGGCAGTTGCAATAAACGGACTTATCGGTAGTGAAATTGTTAACTCCTGAGTGAATTTTATAATAGCATAATAAAGAAGAGCATGAAAAATCTAAGTGCTACACGGTGACATTTAGATACAAGAGAAGAGGTTTTCAGAGGTATCTCCTTGACAACCAAAGCAGAATAGAGGGAGCATAACCTTCTGCAGCCTGTTACTGTCAAAACAAAACTATCACTTCATTACATCTGCTCTGGATGTAGGCTCTCTGTGTTCCACAAAAAAAAGAAGAAAAAATTGTATTTACTTATTAGAGTAGATTTCCTACTTGGTCTAAATGAATTCAAAAATGAAAAATCTCAGGAACATTAGAGAATCACATTCAAAATTTTAGACCACTATTCCAGTTCTTCAGTGATCCTTGCCCATTCATCTCTTTATTCTATCTCCTTGGCTCGGATCTCCCCAAAAACTTTTCATCCCCCTGGAATAAAACCCAAAACCCTTATGATGCTGACAAGGTCTGCATGACCTGGTCCAATGTTAGCTCTCGCCAGGCATCTGCTGCCACATGGCTCCTCACCCACCCTGCTGTTGGCATGCATTCCTTAAACAGTGAGCCCCCCTCCGACCTTTGTGAGCACTGTGCCCTCATCCTGAAACGCTTTTCTCCTAGATACACACAAGAATCTTTCCTTCCCTTCTTTCAGGTCTCTGTTGACATATTACCTTATCAAAGAGGACTTCTCTGGCCATTCAGCTTGAATTAGCACCTCTCACCCCATCATTCTGAGTTTTCTAACCCTTTTAAAAAATGGTTTTCTTCATTGCTCTTATACCATCAGATATTTTATATGTGTGTGCATGTATGGATTTATATATTTGTTTATTTACTTTCAGTTTAATCTTCCTTTATCAGAATACAAGCTCCTGAAGGCAGGCACTTTGCTTTGATTCACTGCAATATCCCAGTGCCTAGAGCAGTACCTGGTGTACACTGAATAAAAACATGTTGACCTGACCAGGTGGTGGTGCAGTGGATAGAGTGTCAGACTGGGAATCAGAGGACCCAGGTTTGAAACTCCAAGGTTGCCAGCTTGAGCGCGGGCTCATCCAGCTTGAGCTCAGGCTCATCAACTTGAGCACGGGATCGCTGGCTTGAGCGTGGGATCATAGACATGACCCCATGGTCACTGGCTTGACCCCAAAGGTCGCTGGCTTGAAGCTCAAGGTCATTGGCTTGAGCCCAAAGTCACTGGCTTGAACAAGGGGTCACTCACTCTGCTGGAGCCCCAAGACATGTATGAGAAAGCAATCAATGACCACCTAGGGAGCTGCAATGAAGAATTGATGCTTCTTATCTCTCTCCCTTCCTGTCTGTCTGCCCCTATCTGTCCCTCTGTCTGTCTCTCTGTCATAAATAAATAAATAAATAAATAAATAAATAAATAAATAAATAAAAATATGTTGAATAAATGGATGAACCCCTCTCCCCAGCCTACTCTCCCATCATGTTCATCTGCTCTCCCTCCCCACACCTATGGCACATCACATCTCTAAACCTCAGCATATTGTTGTCCCTCTGACAACATCTTTTCCCTTGTTCATGATCCGCAAACGGAGTCAGTCTACCATATACAAGAGTGTAACTGACTGGGAGGAGAGGACAGACGGTGGGACGGAGGAGCTTGCCAGAAAAAGGTTGCAGCAGAAAATAATTGTGAGAGGAACACAGGAGGAATTAGAGGAATGAATTACTTGAGGGAAAGAGAAGGAGTTGAGGGGATAGCCTAAGCAACAATCCTCACTAACCTCAGCCTGTGCCTCAAACATTCATTCAATTGTCTACTTTGTTGTTAGCATCTAGGATGCAGTCCTCACTTCTCTCTTCCTACCTTTCCATCCATCACAATATTTTTTATCCTTCCAGAATCAATTAGATGCTCACCCAGAGACACCCCCCCCATCCAAACCTTCTGAGTTCATGTACCCCTGCAACCTTGATTAAGTCTTCTGTCCAAGAGAGGTGCTTTTTTGTCTTTGTTTGTTTTTTGGTTTTGTTTGTTTGCTTAGAGAAAGCCAGGGAGAGAGAAACAGAGAGACAGGAACATTGAGCTACCTGTGTGTGCCCTGACTAGCATTCGAACCAGGAACCTCTGCACTCCCGGTAAATGCTCCAACCAACCGAGCTGTGCGGCCAGGGCTGAGAAGTATTTATTTTTCCACTTTTTTTCCCCAGCTAGATATAAACTCCTTTGGAAACAAAGGTATATTGACTTTTGAGATATATTTAAATCCTCACTCCAATATTTAGTATTTTATTTCATTGAATATAAGTTGATGAAAGATTTGGCATTATTTTATACTCTGCTAAAACCAGAAAAATACTGCCAATTAACTGTAAGACATTGTCAGTTGTATAATGCATCCTGATTGCAGAGGTCTGAGAATGTGAAAAGAATACAACAAAGAATTGATGAAATATGGAAGATATGTGGACTTAGACAAGTAGCTAAAGCTCTTTGAACTTCAGACTTTCCACTGGTGAAATGAAAATCATACTTTTTAATTCACTGAACAAATATTTATTGAATGCTAAAGTGCTGGGATATTTTTTCATTGAAGGAAATACGAACTGGCTCTGGTTGACTTAAGCAGAAGGATATTTACCAGAAGGATGTTGGGAGCTCAGAGAACTAAAAAGAGATTGGAGAAGCGGGCACCAGAGGAGCACCGAGGCCTAGGAAACAGAAACCATGGCAACAGTATCCCACCAGGAGGGATCCAGTCAGGACAGAGATGCTGGTACTCAATGCTTCCTCTTGTTCTTGGGTAAACTCGGAAGCCTCTGATGGATGGAGCCTGCCCCCTGGTGAAGGGGTCTGGGTCAGCATCTGCCCCCTTCGGGTTCCAAATTAGGAGGTAAGCACTTGAATTTGCTTTCTAAGCATAACAGGAGAGAGATAATTCCCCAAAGTGATTTGAAATACTATTAGGAAGGCAAAGAAGGGAGCGAATGCTATGAGACAAACAAAAAGCCAAAGAAAGATAAACTTCACAGTTTCTAATAGGTGCCAGAGAATGCTCCAAAACAATCATGGTCCCTGCTTTCTTAGGGATTACTATTCAGTGAAAAAGGTAGGTATTAGATAATAATGATGATGATGATGATGATGATGATGATGATGATAACAACAACAGTGGGATAATTTTAGTGAAGAAAACAAACTGTTATGGGAAAGAAGAACTGGGGAGACCTACTGCTTGATGAAGTTCAATGACTCATTACCAGTCTCCTTTTACATTAACTATCAATCGCTCTTGTCACAGTGGACCACTTTCTCTCTGTGAAACACTCTCACCTGCTTGGAGGAGATCATGTCCTTACTGTTTTCTTTCTTCTTCACCAGCTGTTCCTTCGCCTTTGCTGTATCCTTCATCTTCCCAACCCTTACATGCTGGCAGACCTCAAAGCTCAGTCTTCTGCTCCTTATGCTGTCTACACTCACTCCCTTGGGGAATCCATACAATTTCAGGGTTTTAAATAATACCTATACACTGAAGACTAACAAATTTATTTCTTCAGGCAGAACCTCTACACTGAAGCCCAGGCTCTCATATCCAACTGATGTCTCAATATCTCTATTGAGATGTCTAATCAAAGATGCAAATATATCATATCTAAATCTGATTCCTAATCTTGCTTCTACCACATCTGCCCCATAGTCTTCTTTTCTATGGGGATGGGCAATGATAACTCCATCCTTCCAACCTTGATGCCACTTTGAGTCCTGGCTTTTCCTCACACAGCCAATCCATTGGCAAACCCTGATGGCTCCAGGTTTGATCACTTCTCGTACCTCCCCCTCCCCACCACCTTGGTCCAAGCCAACCTCATATAACCTGACTTATTGTAACAGCCCACAAGTTGCTCCATCTGTCTCTGTTCTTGCACCCCTACATTTGAATTTCAGCACAATGCCTTAAGTAATACTTTAAAAATTGAAATTAAATCATGTGCCTTTTCTCTAAACCTTGTGATGGCCCACAAGTCTTCACACAACCCTTCTTTAACCTCTCCAAATTTTATCCCCTGGCTTTCTCTTATTCATTCACTCTTATTTAGCATGGTTTCTCCTTCCAAGTTTTTGCAATTGTTTTTAACTCTTCTTAGAATGTTGTTTCTCCAGGTTTCTCCATGTTTTCTCCCTCACCTTTTCAGGCCTTTACCAAAATGTCATTTTCCCAATTTAGCCCTCTCTCACTACCATATTGAAAACTGGACCACCATCACCTGAAAAAATACACCCACACACAATATCCTTCCTGATATCTCATTTTATTTTCTCTACTCCATTCATCACTATCTAAAATATTATATTTTTATCGTGTGTGTGTTTCCCACTGTAAATTACACGAGGGCAGTGCTTTTGTTTACTGCTTACAACAACAGCTGGTACACTGAATGTTCTCAATAAATATCTGTTGAATGAACCAGGTTGCCTAATCTTTCTTTTTCTTTCTTAATTATTTGTGTGTGTGTGTGTGTGTGTGTGTGAGAGAGAGAGAGAGAGAGAGAGAGAGAGAGACAGAGACAGAGAGAGGGACAGACAAGAAGGGAGAGAGATGAGAAGCATTAATTCTTTTTTGCAGCTACTTAGTTGTTCATTGATTTCTCATATGTGCCTTGACTGAGGGGCTATAGAGAGCTAGTGACCCCTTGCTCAAGCTAGCGACCTTGGGCTCAAGCCAGTGACCTTAGGCTTCAAGTCAGTGATCTTTGGGCTCAAGCCAGCAACCATGGGGTTGCGCTCATGTCTGAGACCTCAGGTTTAGAACCTGAGTCCTCTGCGTCCCAGTCCAACACTCTACCCACTATACCACCACCTAATCAGGATGCCTAATCTTTCTAAATATCAATAAAGAATATGTGAGAACTAACCCATGCCTACAATATAAGATCCACATAAGAAGCTAACTAAGTACTGTGACTTATAATCTGAGTTGTACTGTTTACATGTGAGAAAGTATAAGAAGCTACACTCCACATGGCCATATTTTGACATTCTGCCCATCTGGCAGAACACATGAAATTTGTTTTGCTACCTGCAATACAAAGTTAAAGACCAAAAGATCTTTCCTTTCCCTCTATCAAAGGTACATTTCCTGTCCTCTTCTCATTCTCCTCATTCTCTACCCCCCGCCCCCAGAAATCCTACGTGAAATAAAAAGCTGAAAACACCTATAGAGCAATGTTATGGAATTATAGGGTAATAATCGGTAGCATTTTTGAAAACATGTTTTTAAAACACCCAAACAGTTTAAGAAAATGAAGTATCTGGTGGGCTGAGTGAGTAGGAAGGAGGAAGATAAGTATAATGTAAGGAGCTGACTGACCCCTGCTGTAGAAATATTTCCTGTGGCTGAACCACAGGCACTAGTATTAAGTCAACTTTCCAAGACAAATCCAAGCTGCATTCACATTATTTCAGTCTCTAAACAAAATCAGCTTGGACCTTTCCCACCCGGCAAGCTGGGAATATATAATTATAAGCCCACAGATAGCAATTGTGTATCTTTCAGTGGTTTTGGAAAGGCAACAAAACAAAAAAGTAATTGAATTCAATGCCCTGTGTTGTGCAGGGGCTGATTTTCTAGCATTTGTGTCTCGTCCAGGCACTTCTTCTTTCTCCATCCTCATGGTTTGCCTGTCAGATTAAACAAGTCTGTGGAAGAAGGGCTCCATCTTTCTGCAAATGCAGTTGGAAGATTATCAAGGAGGAGGATCTGCCATGAACCAAGCAAGGTGTAAGAGGACCCGGAAGGGAGTCTGCCATTTTGCTGTGACTCATGGGCTTTGATTGGGAGGTCCCACCTGGCAGACTGCCCACAAGCAAGGCTGCCATAGAGGGAAGACTTAAGGGCACGGTACTGGGGGTAAGGGTCATTGTGGGGACAGTATAATAATGTATGAGTGCTTACCTTGTACCAGGACTGTGCTAGGCATCTTATGAGCATGCGTTATCTACTTTTATACTCACAGAAACCCCGTGAGGTTGTAGTACTATGCACATCATTTTACGGGTGAGAAAGTGGCTCAGTGAGGTTATGTGAGGCTTCCAATTTTGCTCAAACTAACAGCACTTAGGGTAAAGGGGCTTTTCATGAAATGAAGCACCCAGATCCAACCCACCCCCCTACCCACTCACCCTCCCCCCCCACACACACACACACACTTTTGTCTCCTTGTAGGAGCAGCATTAGTATCTTGCCCACAAAGCTGCTGCTGCCTGTGCTCATTACTGGAAGAAGTCAGCAGGCTGGGCTGCACTTTTCATGATTTTAACTAGACTTTGGCTGTGTGCCCCGCAAGAATCCATCATGCTGTAGCTGAGAACCTATAGTTTCTAAATCTGGGCTTTTTATAAAGAAATATTGCCATCTGGTGGACACCTGCCCACACTACTTAAAATCTCTATAAAAAATCCTAAAAGCAATGGGAAGGGAGATGTACTTTGGGCTTGAATTGTTTTCTTTCAGCTTCAACTCTTTCAGCCTCAGCTCGAGGTCCCTTATATGTTCTACACCATTAAATAGACATTTTTTGTAGACACCCATCAGTAGTCAGAATTTACATACATCTAAAAATAACATGACCACTGCCTGCCCACCCCCTCCCCCCATACAAATCAAGTCCTTCTCTTGTTTTCACCATGTTGGTAAAGTCACCTCCATCAACCCAGTTGTTCAATCAAGCACCTTGGAAGTTCTTTTTTATTACCTCCTTCCTCCTCACCTGCCCTCCCTGCCTCCAACATACAGTCCTTCACCATGTCTTGTCAATCCCTACTCTGAAATATAACTCAGAGCCATCCCTTTCTCTCTCCCTTCCCTTGGTTACAATGCTAGTTCAGACTAGCTAGACTTGCACAGTAGCTTCTGAGCTGATTACCTTGCTTCCCATCTGGGCCCTGCCTAGATTGCTACACTCATCTCGTATCACTCTTCCACTATTGCTCTGCATTCCTGCTCCACTAGCCTGCTTTCGGTTTTACACAACATTCCAAGCTCTTTTCCTGCCTCAGGACTGTCCACGCACGCTGTTCTCAACGGCTGAGCTGCTCCTAGCCCTATAACACTTGCATAGTACCTACTAATTTTTCAGGTAAGAATTGAAAATACTTGACTCTCAATGTAACTTGCCTCCAGTATTGTTCTTCATGACATTTTGTTTTGTCTTGTTTTCCTTGAAGACACATCACATTTTATAATCATACAAATGTGTATTTGTTCTAAAAAGTGTTTTCCAAATCCCTGTTTACCTCATGATTAGAAGTTCTATGAAGAGAAGAGTCATATCTGTTGAGTTAACCTTTATATCCCTGGTTCTTAGCACAGGGTTTTACGCATAAGAAGTTAAAAAAAAAAAAAAACAGAAAGATTAAAGGTTTACTATTATGACACATATTATTACCCTTGTTGATAAAAATATTCTTTCTTTTCACACATGGTTTATTAAAAATGTGTGTTGTTTCACCAAAGAGGATATACCAAACATAGTGTTAAGGACTATATGTTTCTATTGCCCCCCCCAATTCATATGTTAAATCCTAAAGCCCAATGTGTTGGTATTAGGGTCAGGCCTTTACCAGGTAATGAAGTCATTAAGGTGGAGCCCCAATGACATGATTAGTGTCCTTATAAGAAAAGAAAGAGAAATAACCCTTTCTCTTTCTCTCTCTGTCACATGAGGATATGAGAAGACAGTCATCTCTATACCAGGAAGTGGGCTTTCACCAAAACCCAATCAGGTAGGCCCCCTGGTATCAGATTTCCAGCCTCCAGAACTGTAAGAAACAAATGTTTATTTTTTTAAGCCACCCAGTCCATGTTATTCTGGCCTAGCTAACCACACTGACTAAGACTAATGGCAAATAAGCACATGAAAAAGGTGTTTGACATTATCAGGTATTAATAATCTCACTATCATATCTATCATATTATTTTAATTTTATTATCCTCTGCAGTTATACCAAATTGCTTGTCTTTGTCAGCCACTCCTGTCCAATCTAGTCCCTAATTTTGCTTCCTGTATAAACAAACAGTACACCGAAGTGTTTTACAAACAAGAACAGTTCTTTCCTCCAAAATTGTGTCAACAAACCTCTTAGAACAATATTTTCAATTTGAGGGTCTGTACCCATTAGTGAGTTAAGAAACCCACTGCATGGGTTGCAACTACTATTGATTTAAATAATAAAATAAAAGACACTAGCTACAAACAATGCATAAAATATTGACATTTTTCTTTCCACCAAATTGAAATGTTAAGAAGGGAACCTGTTTTATTTTTCTCCCCATGTTTCCACCTCAACCCATAGAGAAAAGAACATGCCTTCCCAGCATCCAGGAGGAAGAATATTCTTCCCACACTTTCAGCCCTTCTCCGGGACCCTTCACAGTTACCCCCAAAAGGGAGTCAGCAAGCGCTAATCCAAGAGGTAAGAGCCTAATAGATAGTGAGGCAGACTCCTGCATGTGCTCCAACCAGGATCTACCAGCAACTCAATCTGGGGCTCGATGTTCTAGTACTGAGCTATTTTCAGCACCTGAAGCTGATGCGCTCCAACGGAGCTATCCTTGGGACCCGGGGCCACACTTGAACTGATCACACTTTCTCTGGCTAAAGGAGAGAAAGAGGAAGAGAAGGGGGAGAGAAAAGTGGGGAGAGAAGTAGACGGTCACCTCTCATGTGTGCCCTGACCAGGAATTGAACATGGGACTTCCATATACCAGGCAACTAAGCCACTTCCTAATGGCTGCCAGGTTTGTTATCTGCATCCTCTTCTACTCCAAAGTTCTGTCTCCCCTTTCTTTCCCTCCATGGAAATCACACACTGGGTGTAGCTGTCTGTTGGAGGTAGACTTAGCAATACTTGTGCTCTCTGTCCAGCTTTTGGTCTGCAAGGTGAGAGTGAGGCAGCCAGCCTTCCTCTCCTGCATGGCGGGTTAGGTGAGTGGATTAGAACCTGCTGCACAGGCCTCGCCCTTCAAGATTCAGTTCATCTCCACTTGAGGGAGAGGGAGAGTGAAACCCCATGTTGGCTTCCAGACCCAACCTAACCAGCACAGCTAACCAGACCTCCCTGCCATTATATCAGATAAATCTGGTTCTTTGTTTTCTAACTGGCTATTGTTTTTTAGTTATGTAGCTCCCTCAGCAAAGAGCCTTGAAGGTTTGGGGCACCAGAACCCTGCTTTACATGTCTAACAAGGAATACAAATGACTTTTGATAATATAAAGTCAGATTTGTTTCATGAATATTTTAAAACTTCACTCATTTGCTGTAAGACATTAGGCAAGTTTTTTTTTTAATCGCTTCTATTCTTGCATTCACAAAATAAGGTGAAAAGATCTGGTATCTCACCCCAAACATGGATTAATAATAATACCTACCCCATAGGAAGATAGAAAAATTTCATAAGATTATGAATATAAAACTTAAGACAATGTCTTGCACACAGTAAGTGCTTAATATATATTAGCTGCTAGTCATCCTATTATTTTTTCAACTTAAAAAAGAAACAACAATTCACTGTATCTCAATATATGTATGTGATGACTAAGAATTTAGTCCAGAATACTCTCTCATCACAAAATACTCATCATCAAAGCAAGGAAAACATAAAGGTCAATAACAGACATAAAAGAAAAGCAAAATATGATTCAAGGAAGAAGAAAGTGAAATAAAATATGTTCTAAGGTTCAAGAAAAAGAGTAAGAAAATGAACCAAGATATCAGAAGCCTAAAAACATTAAGCTTATGTACCATTTATGTAATCACATTTAAATCAAGCAATACAGCTTCACAGAGATGTGACTATCAGAAAACCAGAGCCTGATGCCACCACGAACCAGGCCAGCACCATTTTTACCTGTACAGCAAGCCACTTTGTGCTCATATAGAGAGTCACAAAAACAAGGACACTGGGAGAGAAGACTGAAGCAGACCAGTAGAAAGAAGATGAACAAATGGCAAGGCAGCTCACTTAGCAGAACAGAGGAAGCTGAAATGCAAGTATCTGTGAAGGGCAGTACACAGAGCAAGCTGGTTCCTTCCGCCCTAACCCAGAAAGGCTGTGGAATGGAGGCACTTTTGAAGATAGGATAGGAGGTGGGGCTGAAAATAGAAGGATTGGCTGAGTCTTTACGAAAAGCACTTAGACCTCCAAACCCCCGCCATTTCTGTTTGCAGTCAGCCACCTCACCAGTCCCACAACCCTCCCCAACTCCCTGACACACATGACACACATACTTCAGCGGAAGACTGGTGATATATTCTTCTAAGAATGTAAGCTCTGTGTGGGCAGGATTTCCATCTGTTTGAATTGCTGGCAAATCCCTAAGCACCAAGAATTCTGCCTGGCATAAAGTGCTAAGGGGATACTGAATAAATATTTGTTTGATAAAAATTTGAATAAATAGATGATTCAGACAATATGGTCACAAGCCACAGTTTGAGTGTGGGGTAATCAAAAAACAAGATTAAGTGAGAATCTAGATTTAAAAAACAAAACAAAAAACCACAATAGGACTTCCAGGCTGCTAGAATGCAGGCAGCCAGACTCAAACCTTCCGCACTCCGAAGTGGAGTATCTGACCTTCCTGGTTTATCTGACTAGCCCAAGAGAGGAGACCTGTGGAAACCAATAGAAGTCTGCTGGCAGACAAAGCCGAATCTCTGCCACATCACCCACTCCCTTCACTCAGTAAGTCTGGCACACACACAGAGGCTCCAGTCAGATCAGCCAAGGATCAGTAGGCATTGCAGGAAAGCTACTAACATGAAAAGCATGGATTAAAACAAGAAAACGGAATTTTTTAAAGTAGAAAGAAAAGAAACTCAAAGTAAACAACAGGGACAATGGAAAGAACAGAAGAATACCTCCAAAAATATGTAATTAATACTCTCAAAGAGATGAGAAGATATTGCATCCACATAGCCAGAATATTTATTATTTAAAAATAAACTGTGCGTGCAGGGGAGAGAGGTGAGAAAAGAAGCATTCGGAGAATAAAAGAGGTGTTTTTTTAATGCCAAGAAGACAAAAATAATTGTAACAATAGATAACATTAGAATGCATATCTCTTAGAGGCAAAATTTATAACAGTGATGTACTTATGGAGGAAAATATGGACCACCATAATATTAATTTGAAAAAAATTTTTTTAATTCCTAAGTATTGATTCATACATAAAAAGAGTATACAATGCCATTAATATAATAGTCAAATACATGTACACACATGTATTTTACATATAAAATACACCTAAAATATATATATATATATACATTTCATAAGGACACAAACAAGTAAAAAGATACATATCAGAATTATAATACAGTATTTGTCTATGAATAGAAAGGGAGTGGGAGTGGAAATAGGGTAAAAAGTATAAATAAAAATCCCATCAGTGAAACAAGAAAAGGTTCTTGCACAGATGAGCAAGGAGGCTAAGATGAGAACTGAGAAATAATTAGCTGAACTTCTGCATCCAAATTAAAAGAGTGTCACTGTATTATTCACAATTCTTTTGGTTCTTCATTCACATGCCTGGTACTGTGGGTGTCCTTTGTCCTCCCTCCTACACACACACACACACACACACACACACACACACACACACAGAGTGTTGTAGCTTAATTTTTACTCAATTGCTATTTTTATAAACTACCTTAACAGTAAATAACTCAGCATGTGTGAAGTTCCTTATTTCGAACCTCTTCAGTAATTCAGTCTGTTTAGTACATGTACTGATGGAACCTAGGCAAATATTCCCGGCCTTGCAGTTATTGTCCTGGGTCCATAGTTAAGTCTCTAAGTGGGACTAACAGGCTTCACAGAGTAGAATTTAATACACATAAAGCTGGGGTGAGAGCAGCCCCCTGTTCTGAAATCAGAGGTCCTGCAGGCAGAGTTCAGTGCATCGCAAAATGTATGACATATGAATGTGGGGCTTCAGTTGTGGACTGAATACTGTGTCTGCAGAGAAAAACTCCCTTCAACTTCAGCTTACTGAACAAATTGTTTTATACTGAAACCTTAGAAGATTTGGGGTTTTGGGGTTTTTTTGTTTCGTTTTGGCAAAGAAAAGGGGCACCAGTTAAGGTGCCTTCTAAGAAGAGCCCTGGCCCCACTTAGAAGGGATTGAGAGAGAGACTAGACCTGTGATCTCGAAATATTTTTTACTGTTCATTTCACCAGGAAAGACTTCAAGCATGCACCCCCAATATATGTGTTTTTCTTTATACGTTATGTCCCTGAACTACTGTACTGACAAAAGAAAATATAATACAAAATAAATGTAGTTATGATTTCCAATTTTATTTCCTAGTATAATCTAGTATTATAGGAGTGTCGTGGAGACTAGACTCAGACCAGTGGAGAGGATTTTGCAATTATCTAATGTGGTTTTTTTGGGGGTTTTTTTAATTTTGTTTTTGTTTTTTTGTATTTTTCTGAAGCTGGAAACGGGGAGAGACAGTCAGACTCCCGCATGCGCCCGACCGGGATCCACCCGGCACGCCCACCAGGGGCGATGCTCTGCCCACCAGAGGGCGATGCTCTGCCCCTCCTGGGCATCGCTCTGTTGCGACCAGAGCCATCCCCAGCGCCCGGGCCATCTTTGCTCCAATGGAGCCGTGGCTGCGGGAGAAGGGAGAGACAGAGAGGAAGGAGAGGGGGAGTCGTGGAAAAGCAGGTGGGCGCCTCTCCTGTGTGCCCTGGCCGAGAATCCAACCCGGGACTTTTGCACGCCAGGCCGACGCTCTACCACTGAGCCAACCGGCCAGTGCCTCTAATGTGGTTTTAAAGAAAATTACTCAATTGTCAAGTTAATCAATAAAACACTAACTAATTAATTTAAGGATGTTGGTAAAGATAGTACACTAAACTTTTTCTTTTAGAAAGGAGGAATAAGCTTGCTATTGTGGGACAGGAGTGTTGAACACTGGTCCCAGTGTTACCAGGCTAGGAAAAGAGGCCAGGGTGGCAACCCCATTGTGAGACATAATTAATATTTGTAAAGGGCTTAGAGCCAATCAGATTAAGAGGCAGGGTTAAAGGCAAGATTCATTAATCCTGCCAAGTTTCTGAATTCCAAGCAGATTCCAAAAATGTGACCTAATCCACCAAGAGCTTTGGCAGATTTACAGACAGAATAGCTTAAGTGAAGTTTTCAGCATTGCACCCCACAATGTCCTCAAACTGCAAATGAATAGAATTTGACCTTCTAGTGTCAGATAGGAGCCTCTGCTCTCAGCAAAATTTGTTTAATTCCCTTGCTTGAAATAAATATTTTTCTTGCTTGGTATTCGATGCCACCCATAATCTGGCCCTTGTCTAGCTTTCATTCATTCATTCATTCATTCATTTAATATTTAATGAGCACTACTATGTGTCAAGCAGTGTTATAAGAACTGGGAATACAGACATAATAGGTACCCTCATGGGGCTTACAGCCTGCTAAGGGAGAGACAGACGATTTTCTAAAATGTACAAAATAATATTAAGCAATAATAAGTAGAAAAGAATAATAGATGTTTAGTGTAATAGGGGAGAATGCTGCTGACAGTCAAGAGGTTTTATTCTCCTATCTGAAACAGCCTAAAAACAGACAAGATATATGAAACAACAGTTTGCAAAACACTGCACATTAGATGACAAAAGGCCAGTGATCCCTGATTGACAGGGGGAGTCCTACAAGTTCCCCTGTTTACTGCCCTGATGGGGTTTTCAGGTCACAGCAGTGAGTGAGAGGGGAAGTTTATGAAGAGCTGGTGGGTTCCTTGTGTTGAGGAGGTGGAGGTGAGAGTCTGGGAGATCAAGAAAGAAAAGCACTAAAGAGAAAGAGGACCAGAGACCTGCTTCTGCTAGTCCCCCGTCTGGTCCTCCTTGAGCATGATGATGCCTTGGATAGTATGAAGAGTGATGATGAACTTATGCATGTGAAACAGCTACCCAAGGCCAGGGAAAGAAGTGCCTGTCAGGATTAGAGGTAACAGTGCCTGATGCTCACACAGAGTCCAGAATGATGGCTCTTTCCACCAGACTGGAAAACCTCAAGATTTATGGAGCACTGAGTAGACATACAGGTCTTGCTTCAGTAGGGGGGGGAAATGAGCCCTAGAGTAATAACTGCTCCAATTCTGCTGAATACATCTTAGAAGCAAGATCTAAAAGAATAAATCTATCTCCAAGTAACTTAACTATATTCCAGAACAAAGCTCTGGTCTATTTATAGGAACACAAAACTATTCAGCACAATCCATTAGAGACTGCTGGAAGCAGATCCATGCCCAGTGTGGTCCTGGGACCACACATGACTAATAAATATACAAAAAGATGCTCAACCTTCCCAGTGACCCTAGAAATAGGAAAGAAGACAACAGGGCACCTGGGGAGTATTTAAACAGGAGAGGAATGTGGTCAGAATACTCTTTAAAATAAGACACCTAGTTTACATCTAAAATTTTAATGTGGTATGTAATCTCTGGGTAGTCTCAAGACCAAAATTGTTTGTTTTTATTTTTAAAAATACTAAGATAATAGAGTAAGACCAACAACAATGGCAGGACTTTAAAACCTGGCATCGTTGCTGGTCTTACTCTATTATTTCAGTATTTCTAGGGTAATGCTGGACTACTAAAACAAAACAAAACACATTTTAATCACATTTTCTGAAATTCCCTTGTACTCTGGAAAAACATTTTAGATATTTTGAGATCCATGCAGTGTAAATTGAAGTCACAGAGGTTGCAGACTTGGTATTTTCCATTCTCACCAGAATATAGAGCTAAATGAAATTAATAGGTCTGATATCAGAGTGCCAGAGAAAACACTTTCAATTCCCATCACAGCTTAGCTCACGGGTTCACACAGTTGACTATATCTGAGTCAAAACCCAGTTGCATAGACTATAGATGGCCCAATAAACTAATCATTGTCTACCAGGCTGCTTTGCTTCCCTTTCTGACCCTGCAGGAGCCTTATATATTCTTTAGGGAAGATCTGGGGTAAGTGATTGACAAAGCAAATGTTTCTGTTGAACCATTTAATTACTTAGCCTCTGAGTGCATTCCACATCAGAGCCAACATCCATCTCTTCTGGCCAAGTTCTGGAAATGAGCAACGGCCTGGCATCGCTGGAACTGGCATTAGTTATCCTTGCTTGAGTGGTTTCTGTGAGAGCATTGTACTACTGACAGTGAAGGAGAAAAATCCCAATGTCTGTGCACCTAGAGGCCAGGCGGATTGTGTGAGAGGAGCAGCTTGAAGGAAAGCTGGAGGAGAATGTGATGGAGGGATGAGAGAGGGATTTGTCCCTTCCAGTTCCCAGCCTTTCCCCCTAGAGCCTGACTCCTTCCTTTCCTCCACAGCTCCCCTGGCTTTGGGACCTCATCCCTCCTGCCTCAGGATGATTTATTTTGTCTAGGACTTCTTCATTCTTTCTTGGAAACACCCAAGCCAGAAGGAGAGAAAAACCTCAGTTTTCTACCTGACACTCTCTCAAGAGGAACACTATCTGAGAGCAAAACAGAGAATGTGCTGGTGACCTTATCTCATTGGAAAAATGAGAACGAAGAGGTCAAGCACAAGGAAGAGGAAGAACAGAGGTAGAGAAGAGAGGGCATAGAAGGAAAAGATAAGAAAAGCAAAGAATGGGAAGATGAAGGAAAATACATTAACTCCCCAAATATTGGTATTGTCACTTTTCTCTATTATTATAATCACCACTCAGAATTAAGAGGTGCTTCCAAACAGATCATATTTTTAATAGAAAATTCTGACACATTGAAATCTGAAAAATTAATAATATCTGGCTTGCAATTTGCTATACTGAAAATGTTTTCTTGTCTAACTGTCTACACCAGGAGCTGTCATACTTTATCTTTAAAGAAGCAGAATCATATTTTAGTCTTGCAGACCATGAGATCTCTGTCAAAACTATTCCCCTCAACCATTGTAAAGCAAAAGCAGCCAAACACAATAAATAAATGAATAGCTGTAGTTGTGTTCCAATGAAACTTTATTTACAAAAACTGGTAGCCAGTGGCATCAATCCCTTGTCTACACAGTACTTTTTTCCTTTTTTATATAGTATGAAAAAAGAGACATAATGTGAATTACACATTATGTCTAGTATTATTCATACTAGAATTATACATTCACTGTTTAAAAATGAATGCAGTATAAAAAAGTATTGGTTATACCAAATCCCACCATCCTGAGAAAATCTGTTAACAATTGCCAAAAGACAAATGTGTGTGTTTCTATATGAGCTGTAAAAGTCTTTATTCTCTTTCTTTCTTTTTTTCTTTTTTTCTTTCTTTATTTTTTATTTTTGAGAGAGAGAGGCATCAATTCATCGCTTCACTTAGTTGTTCATTGATTGCTTCTCATATGTGCCTTGACCAGGGATCGAACTAGTGACCCCATGCTCAAGCCAATATCCTTTGGGTCAAGCCAGCAACCCGGGGTTCAAGACAATGATTTCAGGTTTCAAACTGGCAACCTTGGTGTTCTGGGTCAACACTCTATCCACTGCACCACCACCAGTCAGGCATAACTACAAAATTCTTTACATGCTCTTTTATAAAGTGAAATGCTCAGAAATATACTCAGAGCATCTTTTCACATGAATATATTTAGATCTACATCTTTTCATAGGATTTTTTACATGGAGGTACCATGTTTCCTCTAGAGCAGTGGTCGGCAAACTCATTAGTCAACAGAGCCAAGTATCAACAGTACAACGATTGAAATTTCTTTTGAGAGCCAAATTTTTTAAACTTAAACTATATAGGTAGGTACATTGTTATTAACTTAATTAGGGTACTCCTAAGCTGGCCTTTGAGCCACACTCAAGGGGCCAAAGAGCCACATGTGGCTCATGGGCCACGGTTTGCCGACCACTGCTCTAGTGGACATTGGGTGGCTTTCCCTAATATCCTCTACATCTCCACTTACTAATTAACCACTGGTTGAACCCCTCCAATAGCGGGAAATTTTCTAACTCTGGAGCTCATATATTTGACTTCTAGACAACAGTGTTTGGAACTGCTCTCTAAACTAGAGGGCCTGGCATATTGAGTTAGTACTTCAATTTTGGGCCACTCCTACCCAGGCTTCTGAAGGCTCCCACTTGAGGCTGGAACTATGTTAAATCGTCTACTGGTCTGAAGCCATGGTTTGGCCATAGCTCCTGCCTATGTGGGTACACGTTTCAACAAGTTACTTGGGAATTTCCAGGATGTGGGTACTTCTCACTGACCTAACTTCTACATGGGAATATGGCAGCCTCTGACTGAGCAGAAAAACCAGTTTGTGAAACACTTACCCAGGTAATCTATTCAAAAGGAGGTAGCTCTCCACAACTTCTAGGGCAGGTCCAGACAAAGAGTGTGGCCATGTGCAATAAGATGAATAAAATCCTTAAGAAGCAAAGCTGATTCCTAGAATATTGCTCTGAAGCCTGTGAAGACCTGGTCACTCACGGACTGGCTGATTTGCCTTGTTTTTCATCTTTCTTTGTGCATCTCTTTCTGACTGATGCTTTAGTTAGAGTGTTGTTATTGAATATTGAATAGAAGTTCACAGAAATAGAGCTTCACATATGAATTGCAGCTAATTTTAAAAGTCAGTTGTCCTGAGTTATACAACCATTTCTCTTGCCTGCCTTCTGAGGGATTATGCAGCAAAGAAAACCATCTCTTTTAAAAATGTAATTTTCACAATAGAATTAAGATTTTAGAGACCATTCTCTTACAATCTCTTTATTTTAAAGACAAGAAAAGGTCTGGTTAAGTGATTGACCAGCTTAAGTAATTATCCCAAATTCAATTTGTTAGTGGCAAAGTCAGGACTTATTGCCAAGGGCTTCATCTCATAATGCATAATATTTTACTTTATTTATTACACTGCCACCCTTTCATAGGCAACTACTTTATTTGTTAGTATGTTTGTCTTGAGTGCCATTGGAGTGTGGAAAATAGGTGAGCCAGACATAAAAAAAGAAGGAAAAAAGTTTAAAAGAATTCTGGAGAAAGAAAATAGTAGGAAATTAAACAAGCTCAGTATGAGAAAGGTAAAGTACAACCAAGAATCGCCCAGGTGCTACTTGGAAGACCAAGTGGTCAGGCTGTGGGCTGGGTTTGAGTATTTCTATTTTGACTGACTATAAACCCCAGAGAGATCTCAGAGATAACCAATCTAGAGTGTGTACTGTGGAGGTACTCCCAGTTCCCCTGTTCAAGGCTTATCCCTTGGCTGCTGGGAATATTGGTTCCTAACCACTCACATCTGTGTCAATGTGTTGGCACTGCCCTCAGTGAACTGCTCTGCCCATGAGGCGAGGCCATGGAGCCATCCTCAGCACCCGTGGCCAACTTGCTCGAACCATTTGAGCAGTGGCTGTGGGAGGAGAAGAGAGAGAAAGAGAGGAGGAGGGGGAGGGGGAGAGAAGCAGATGGGAGCTTCTCCTGTGTGCCCTGACCGAGAATCAAACCAGGGACTTTCACACACTGGGCCAATGCTCTATCGCTGAGCCAACTGGCCAGGGCCTATATGTTGTTTTAATGTTATAGCAAGCAAAGTTCCATAGGTGAAGGGAGAGAATTTGGCCCAATTTTATAAGGAGCTTTGTAGATAGTGGATATCCACCCTAGAGTTGTCCCAACTGGGGGCCAAGGAACTAGAGTATTTATACCTCCATATTCTTTTAGTCATTAGAAAAAGGCTGGGCAAGGGGCAAGGACACATTACTTCCTAGGCACTTTCAGCTGTCCTATGCTCAGGCAAAGCAAATCCTGCAAGCTGAAGGTAGTGCTCTGACAAGGTGATGCAGGTCCAGTGGTGAAAATGAAAACACACCTGAAACCAGTGTGTACAAAATTTGAAAAGTATAGGAGGGGATAGGGCAGAGCATTGACAGTAATTACTGGAGTTAGGCATGTACTTAAATGTGATCTAGGGTAAGAGACTGATGCTTGCCTATCAAACTCAAGATTTCAGGGGTGAAATTACTAAATAGCAAGGGTAATATATGTAAGGAATAACAAAAGCAAGTCAATCAAAAATATCTATTAAAAATCATATAGAAGGTACAATGGCATGAAGATGAAATACGAATGGCTAAAGTTTGGACATATCGGCAGAATAGAAAGAACACTGGATTCATGGCTGTGGGTAAAAGCACAAAATCTGGAGCCAGGTGCCTTGAGTTTGAATTCTGCCTCTGCCATTTTGAGACTGCATGGCTTAACTTCCCTGTGTCTACTTGCTAGGGTTGTTAGGAGGATTCGAAGAGTTAATGTATGTATTTAAAGCAACTTCTGCCATACATTAGCTTTTATTATTCTTGTCTAGCTACTAATCTGTTGCAGGTTGATGCTTTTATACAAACTGATAGATACAAAATGAATAATGAGAAAATGAAATAAAAGACATACAAAACGCAAAGCCATATTTTTAGTTATTAAATTCAACAGGCAGAAAATTAGTCAAATTGCTATAAAAGATTCTACACTCTCATCTTCAATTTCTATGCTTATCCCATTACAGATGAGTAGCAGATCCCAGATTGCCACCGTCTACAGACCACACTTTGAATAGCACTGAATTAGAAAATCTTTAATAACCCACTGAAGTTTTTGATGTTTCAGTTTTTAGGTTTTTGCAAGAGATGAATGAGATTTCGTACATGAAAGTATTTACTCAACTATAACGTGCTCCAGAAATGGAAATTACTGGTAGGACTGTAGGACTTGATTCTATAGTTCCCAAAAGATAGAAAATCCGGTGTATGACAGTCTCAGTCCCTGTTGGCATCACGCTGTTCGGTATAGGGTATATCCTTGGAACTGTCAGTGTCTGTAAATTCGTCAAGCATTTACTACCACTGTACAAAGCAGGAAATAAAGGGCTTTCCTGGAAGGCCGTGGCTTGAACCCCAACAACTACCACCCTCCACAGATTGCTGCAGCCATACTCCCGGGCCAAGGCATCCAAGCACATACTTCCTCTACCTGCAGCATCCCTTTTGCAGCCTGGTCAAATGATTCTACCCAGAAGGATGTTTGAGTAGTGGTCAGGAATAAAGTAAGAGTGAAGACATGTCCTTACTGCAGTCCTTGGCTCCTAGGCTCCCCGGGCCTCACTTCTCTTCAGTTGGTGCAACTCAACTGACAGACATCCCTCACCAATTCTCGCAGACTCCATTTCAAGTATGGACTCTGCCCACACTGGTTCTAAGTGACCTACTTTGGCCTCACCTTCTCTTTTATCTCCACCCTGTCAAACAAGAAAGCAGATATTTAGGGCTATGTGGGAAGGTGGCTAAGTGATAAGATTTCTGAACATCCATCATTTTTACTCTTTCTGGACGTTTTCTGGAGTTTTTGAGGGTGCATTGCCTGTCTGATTCATCTAGGTTTCTCCCCCATCAGTTTTAACGCAATATGCAGGACATAGCTGGTGCTCAATGAATGTTCATCGAATGGCTGTGTGTACAAAAAGTTTGAAGTCTTTGCAGATAGAAGTGAGTCTACAAACTACCTAACCCTGAATCCACCCAGAAAAAACAAAAACAAAAACAGCCAAATCCAACAAATTCATTACACAGAACTCTGTCAGGTACTGGGCATTAAGAAACACAAAATTCATGGAAGGAGGGATGTAGTTGAATCTCATAATGGATGGATGTACTTCAAATACAACAAGCTGTAGTTACATCTCCGCATTTTGGGAAACAAAATGTCTCCGTGGTCCCAGAGCCCTTTAAATTTTACTGGGACTGTTTTCTTAAGAAATTCCTGGAGCGGAGCCTAACTTTGGTGTAAGGGGTTGACAGCACGCATATTCGCGGCCCAAGGGACTTGGCATTAGGGTTGGCCAGGAGTTCGCACGCGAAAGAAACTTCTGAAGAGTCAGGGCAGCCCCCTGGAAGATCGTGAAGTGGGGGTCCCCCGTGAGTCTTTGAACTCCAGGGCCTCCGTGAATTCCGGGAAGGAAAAATGGGAATGGTCAAGGTGGCCAGACGTTTGCGGAGCTTCGCAGTTCCCGACCTCCCCTCTTGGCTCGCCCGGACAAGACACGGGATCGGCGGCAGAACCCGGGAACAGCCAGGGCGTCTGGGACAGAGGGAGGGCCAGGGCCGCAGAAAAAAGTCTGGGCCGCCACCGCCCCGCCCGACGGGCTGTCCGCCCCGCCTACCTCCAACGAGGCGGAGCCGGCGCGGAAGCTGCAGGAGGAGGAGGAGGTGGTGGTGGTGGAGAAGGAGGAGGAGGAGGAGGAGAAGGAGGAGGAGAGGTCGGAGCCGTCTCCAGGAGCTCTTAGAGACCCAGTCCCCGGCGGCAGCGGCGGGGCAGCGCACTGGCAGCCCAGTGAGCACCGAACAGCGGACGCAGGTGGTGAGTCGGTCCCGGCGGGGACGGAGGCGCGGAGCGGGGCGTCGGCAGCCCAGGTCGGGAGCCGCCTCCGAGTTCCCGGGGCTGGGAAGCGAGATGGAGGGAGGGAACGGAGGAAGGAAGGCAGGAGGGAAGAGTGTCCCAGAGGGCGGGGATTGGTCGGGGCCCTGGGCGCCCGAGCAGGGGATGGGGGAGGGAGGGCAAGGGACGCGGAGACTGAGGACGGACGGCGCGTTCGCCTCGACGGGCGGCTGCAGGAGGGCACGGGAAGCCGGGGACCCTTCGGGGCCAGGGCTGGGGAAGCCGCCACTGGGACGGGGGCGGGAGCCGGGGAAAGGTCTCCCAGCTCGTTCGCTTCCTCGCCCGCCCAGAGCCTCGAGCCCCGCGCCCGGTTGGGGCTGGGAGGCTCCCGTGTTCCCAGCCTTAGATTTGCGGTGGTGCCAGGTTTGGAGGAAGGGCGACCCGGTGCCACGCCCCTCTTCCCTACTTTCTTCGGCTTTCTTGGGACTAGCCCGCGGGTGCGCAGCCCTGGAACCTGCTCCGCGCTAAGGGTCAAGCGGGGAGATAGCGGGTCACAGAGCGGAGGACTCAGAGCACACACCTCGCGAGGGACTCCCGAGCAGGGAGTGACGCCGAGACTGTATTTGCAGGCGATAGGTATATAGAGAAGTCAAGACTCAGACGTGAATCTTGCGTGGTTTTTCAAGTATTGCCTGGACATTTAATTGCGTGGATCAGGGTGACTTCCTTTTTTAATTTATTTTTTAATTTAACTGGAACATATCAATTAAAGCTAATTTTCAAACGCCGTAGCTAAAGTCTCCCAACACTCACTCGTCCCTCGCCTTACGTTTGAGTCTTGTAAACTTAAACCATTCATAACTTTCCAAAAGGAACTCGTGATTCTCGTTGAATCACTGCCGTTGAGTAAAACTTTGGACAACTGGAACCTAAGAGAAGGAATTGAAGAGGCCTGTCATCTTGTGGTCACCCCTGTCCGGGAGTGGTTGTATGTATACAAACAAGTGCATAGAGAAGGAAATGGACAAAAACCAGAGAGAAGGGAGGGCCCCTGTACCCACGTGTCACGGCACGTTTAATGGCTGCTCCGAGTGGAAACAAACCGGGAATTTATTAGATCTTGTGGCGTTGGAGAAACTTCGCATGATCAGCTTCCTTCCCATCAGTTATTCTTTCCCCCACACCCCCTACCCCGCGCCTTCTTGGCAGACGCTGTATATTTCTTGGGGCTGTTGTAGCTTCGTCTGAATAGATTGTCTATAATGAATCTTTTGGATGTTGTCAGTGGCAGGGTCTGTATTTATGTGTTTAAGCAGAGTTTGCCGTGGTTTTTAAAAGTACTAGTCACTATACTGCACCACTGCTGGTGTTTCTCAGATCCCCGTGTAAATCATGGCAGGATGGTGAACCTCACCTAGGAGAACCTCCTAGGCAGGCAGCGATAGAGTGACCGGTTGGGTTTTACTAGAGCCGAAACTGTCGCATTCAGGTAAGCTTTTTTTTTATTTTCAAGCCAATTGTATATATTAGCAAGTCTCCTTTCCAATAAGTAAACATGATTCACATATCACATAATTTTTTAAAGTAATAAAATGTTTTATAGAGACTTCAGTAATAAAAGGATTTTCAGATCCGATGTTCAGACCCTTTGAGTTCCCTAAACAGTTAACTAGCACCATAAAACTTTGGGTTAGCTCCAAAAAAAAAAAAAATGCTGAACAGCCTAAGAACTGCAACTAAACCTTGTAAAAAATGCAGTCATATTTTTACTGTATTTAACCCAGGTAATTCACTAGGTACTGAACCCCGACAGCCTTTCGATTTGTGAATCTGTGTTTCACAAGAGACTGAAAAGATTAATATTATAAAAATGTTCTGTGTAGCAAGCTCCAGGATCATTTGGAAAGGTTGGCTGTCTTTCAATGAGATTTGAGGTTTTGGGCCTGTTTGTCACTTGTTGAAGGACATGGGTGGTTTGTCAAGTTGTGACAGCTAAGAGCTTCATAGTGAAAAACACTTGAGGAAATGGTTAGCTAATACAATATATATTTTTTTATGTTGAAAACCTCTCTCTGGGAGAAAAAGAAAATTCACATTTAGAATTGTATCATTTATTGTGTTGGATTTGTAATTGGCTGGTTTTTGTTTCTGTTAACTTTTATATGTCAGCTTAAACTTAATCTAGGGAGGTGAATTGTGGAACTCAAATAAAAATTTTCTGAGGCCTGATTTGTAAAGGAAGCAGTATAACAGTGGTTTGTGATGTGAGTTTTGGTGTCGGAGAGACCTGGTTGTAGAATATTAATTATTGAACCTTTTTTAGTCTGATTTGTAAAATGGGGATGATAACATTCTCTATTTCTAGGGTTCTTATGAAAGCATATGAAATAGTCTTTGAAAAACACTTTGCATCTAGCACACAGATAATGTTCAAAACTATTAGATATTTTACTTATCTAGCTGGCAGCAAACTATTGGATCAGTTACAAGATGGCAGCTTCAACCTTTGGGAAATACTAGATAGTGCAACTTTAAAATCAGGTACCTGATTTTACAGATAGACACACAGATAAACCGACAGACAGACAGACAGATAGGTGCAAAATATTTGTGGAATGTTTATCATGTTTCTACCACAGTGATATAAATAATTATGAATAATGAATTAACAGTTTTAATATGCTTTTAGTGTTGAAGTTATAGATGCTTAATAAATTTTTAGAACTCAGCAATCATAAACATTTCGTTAATCATATTTAAATTTAAAAAGAATTTATATTTTAAATAGTCCTGTTTATTATTGCTGGGTAGGAAATCAAACCAGGAAAAAGAATTATTTGTCTTTTACCAAATATGACTTTTATTTATTATTATTAAGTGAGAGGTGGGGAGGCAGAGGCAGACTCCTTCATGTGCCCCAACTGGGATGACCTGGATCTACTCAACCAGCCCCCTATCAGGCGATGCTCTATTCCTCTAGGCGCTGCTCTGTTGCTCAGCAACTAAGCTATTTTAGAGCCTGAGGTGAGGTCATGGAGCCATCATCAGCACCCAGGGCCAACTTTGCTGAACCCATTCAAACCATGGCTGTGGGAGGGGGAAAGAGAGAGAGAGAGAGGGAGAGAGGGAGAGAGAGAGAGAGAGAGAGAGAGAGAGAGTGTGT
Source organism: Saccopteryx bilineata (assembly GCF_036850765.1). Lineage (NCBI taxonomy): Eukaryota > Metazoa > Chordata > Mammalia > Chiroptera > Emballonuridae > Saccopteryx > Saccopteryx bilineata. Next base: position 233,467,679 of record NC_089492.1, read on the forward strand.
GTGTGAGGAGGGGAGAAACAGAAGGTTGCTTCTTCTGTGTGCCCTGACTGGGAATTGAACCCAGGACTTCCACACACCAGGCCAATGCTCTGCTGCTGAGCCAACTGGCCAAGGCCAAATGTGACTTTTAATTAAAGTATAAAGAAATATGACCCAAGGGTATCTAGTTATTTACTTTTTCATGTATTGATGTTCATTGCCAGTAGATAAGCCATAAGTAATGTTTAGGGCTGATTGGGAGTGTTTCATAAATGTTTTACTTTTGTGGGAATGCATGTTCAGTTAATTCAGGAATTCTACTCATTGTATCTTTGAGTCATTTGCAAAAATTTTTAAATGCTTCCATCATTAAAAACAAACCCTTTTAAGTGCCTGTTTTTTGTTAATACACATCTGGTGCATGCGATTGAACTGATTGGAATCATAGTTCATGCCACTCATGACGTCTCGTTTTACTAATTGTTCCACAGGGACACAGAGATGGTGTTTTATAATATTTTAAAATAACTGTAAAGGGTATAGTGTTGTTATGAATCGTTTCTTGACTATCATATTATACTGTGAAGCAGGGGAGGACTTGATTGAATAAATTATTGATTCATTTTACTCCTAGAGTATCATAGCATAGTGATGGATTCTTGGCTTATGTTTCTAGGTGTGTAGAGTGTAGGCTATTTACTTGATATCTCTATGTTTCAGTGAGGTGTTGTGAGCAATACATGAGTTAATCTAAAGAATTTAGAACAGTGCCTGACAAAGTCTGTGTTCAGTAAATGTTAGTTAAGTTATTGCTTACTGAAATTTTCTCTTTTTAAATGTTATATATTGAGCATGTATTGTTTTTGTAACAAGAAAACAACTATACAAAATTTCAAGGTTTCCCAAAATCTAAAAAGGCCCAGTACAGTAATTAAAGTCTTGCCAAGCAGGTTTTTTTTGTTGTTGTTTTTTGCAAGAGAGACAGATAGGGACAGACAGATAGGAAGGGAGAGAGATAAGAAATATCAATTTTTTGTTGCAGCTCCTTAATTATTCATTGGTTGCTTTCTCATATGTGCCTTGACTGGGGGGGGGGGGGCTACAGCAGGGCTAGTGACCCCTTGCTCAAGCCAGAGATCATGGGGTCATGTCTATGATCCCACACTGACCAGCGACCCCATGCTGGAGCTAGCAACCCTGCACTCAAGCCACTTTGGGGTTTCAAACCTGGGTCCTCTGCATCCCAGGCAATGCTCTATTGCACCACCACCTGTTCAGGCCTGCCAAGCAATTTTTATGAAGAGAATATAATTAGGCAATTGTCATTGTGTATTTTCAGTGTGAAATGGATTATAATATTAATTTTTCTCAACAAGTTAATTCTCCTAGATCTCAATCTTATTTTTCCTTCTTATTAGAAACTTTAAAAAAAAATCAGTAATCCATGAAGTCCATGTTATGCTAGCTTGAGCAGGGGAAGGGCAGCGTGCACAGTTATAGTGCATTATTACAATTACAACCAGGTTAATTAAAAAGTGTGTGCATAAAAAAAGTCCAGAAGAAATTTCTAGAAGAAAATACAGACAAATGGATGGTGGGACTAGGGTGCGTTTCCCCTCTTCTCCCCCAATCAGCATGTATGTACAATAAAAATAATCCATTTGTATAAGTTACTCAATAGAAGTTCTGGTTTATTAGCTCCAAATAGCAGAGTTTTGTTGTTTTAGAGAAAAACACTAGCCCACAGAGCAGTTAAATGTCAAAACTTCGCTAGTAAGAATTGTTTAGTAGTAAGTGAGGCTTTTTTCAAAATTTGCATGTTTATCTTTGTACGAGATATTTGAAATTAGGGTCCGCATACAGACCAAGTCCACCAACCTTGTTATGAACGTGGGCACTTCGCAGATCCAGACCCGGCACTGACAAGTTGCATGCACACAATACCTTCAGTGCGTCAGGTGCCTGCGAGATAGTCATGAGGAAGACATAAGTGCACTTAATTTAACAGGAAAGTTCGATAGATAAAAAATACTTCCAGCAGAATTGTGTGACTCCATTTATTGAGCTGTTCTACACCCTGGGCCCAGGTCTAAGCCCTCTACGTACATGTCATGCTTGGTCTTCTCAGCAGACCACGTGAGAAGCTGCGGCTCCCTCAAGGGTCCGACCAGAAGTTGACCCAGAGTTGTTCTGACTCCCTGTCCCATTCACTAAGCACTCTGCCAAGAGCTGAAGTGGAGTTGTGACCAGCTCCTTTTAGGAGTGAGATGACCCACTTGAGAATTATCATTGCCTTTCATTGGTCTCATCCTTCTTCAGCCACAGAAGTTGAAACTTCTAGAATTGCCCCAGAGACCCAGGAGACCTGACGTGATCGGCGAAATCAGCCTCTTCCACCCCTGGACTCTCAAAGAGGACTGGAGAGCTCCGAACAAGGAACTGGCCCTGGTCTGTTAAATCCTATTCTAGGAACAGCTGGTACCACCAGGTCCTATCCTCACTGCTTTTCCTCTTCAAGAAAAGAAAATAGTGAGCAGATAGATGGCTTGGATCCAGGGCAGAAAGCGGAGGTGATTTGACTGAAAGTTCCTTGTAGCCGAGCTATTCCACTTACTGCTGTGTCTCTTGAAAATCATTTCTAGTGTCACTTAAATGTTTGACCTATCATGTCAGGCTTTATTGGATATCGTAAAAGTGTTTAGCTGTGAGTGTCTGGTTGCCATCCTCTGACTAGGAGAGGTTTTGTCTTCTTTTAATGGGTCTGCATTTCAGAGGATTAGGGTATAATAAAAACCAGGGTGTTGCAGACTTTAAATCTTTTGATACTTTCAACTCTGCTGGAGAATTAATAGCTAAAAGAAGAATTTCTTTGAGGTTTGCCTTAAATTAGGTTTGCCTTAGTGAATCAATTGCTAAGAATCATTTGCAGTTTTTCATATTCATTGATTGTAAGCAGGTGACTTTGGGTTGTCGTCATCACAGATGCTCACTGGAGCGGGTTGTGAATCAGTTGTCCTCTATGCACTTGCATTCTGTGTCTAGTTTCCTTTATTCCAAATGGCTGGGTCCAAACAAACATGAACACTTTGGGAGTAGACTCTTAATTTTACCGATATAAAATAATCAGGCTTTTATTTAGCTCCAGATTACCAGCCAAGATGTCCCTAAGTACTGGACATAAAACCCCCAGTCCCCACGGGGACCTTTTGACTAAGACCACAAGCTTGTGGTGTCCTCAAATTTTGTCTGCTTTTCAGGGAGAAATTATTGGAGAGGAACAACAGGGTTTAGCTCTCACCATGAGCTAAATAAACCTGAAGATGAAGATGAATCAAAATCCAGAAGCTGCCTGGGCTTTACTGAGACACAGTGAGGACTTTGTTGGTATAAAACCATCACACCAGTTTCATCAACCAGAATCTTAGGCAAATTAGATTGTTTTAACCAGGAGACTTGGTGCCTCTCCTATACTTAGACCATGGAAACCTTTTGATTTATTAGACTGTGGCTGGCACATGAGACCAAGGGGCTTCACATGGGTGTGTATAGGGTTATGATTAGCTTCTCAGACAAGTTTACAGGAGAGGATTGGATGTCTGGCCAAGAAGCAGAGGACTTGGATTATGACTTCTTGACAGGGCTGTCTTGAACTATAAGTTGTTCACTGCACAACCGTGCTGGCCAGGGAAACAAGTGGGAGCTCAAATCTGCTCAAAAAATCATCTGTCCTCAGCTCAGACCGCCTCTGCCAGAAGAAGGGGGCACTTCCTTCTGATGACATCAAGCCTGCAAAGCGAGGTCCACCAGAAGGAGTTGTCCCTTTCTCACTCATAGCAAGCCATGATGTGGCCAGCAGTAGCTCTGCCTGTCAGGCCCTCTCCAACCCTCTCAGTGCCATCAGCCAGCAGGTTGGAGCACATTGTAGGTGCTTAATAAATGCCAGTGGAAGGAAGGAATCAAACCATGTTCTTTGCAGTGTGTGCCAGCCAAGTGCATGAGCCAATGTTCTTTTTAAATCATAAAGGTAAACTTGATTGTATTGGCTGGGGAATGCAAGTTCAGTGATGCATGTTCCCTGTGACAGGCTTCTTCCTCTTCAGATCATCATTTCCTAAGGAGCAGGGGAAGAACAGCACTTGGGGTGTTGATGTTGCCTACTGTTAGTCAGATACCAACAACATACTTAGTATTGCTCGATACATACCAGGGTCCCCGCACCCCTCCCATAATCCACCAGAGGAAGGGAATCGGTGCTGACTCCTGGAAATGTGCACAAGGGTTTATGTTATTTATTGACCAGCTGTGACCCCTCCCCTTGGGGACAGGATGCAAAGGACAGTGGCCTCAGGAGCCTTTGAAACTTATCTATGAATGCTGCTTCTTGTAAAAAAGACTTTTCTAGTTTAGGGGGTTTAGAAGTAGGAAGCTTATTGCTAAAGCTACCAGAAATTAAGAAAGGGAGTTTGTGTGTGGCCTTTCTCCTCACCCCCAACCCAGCCCCCTGTGCCAGCTGGCGCTCCCTGCACGCTTTCTCTTTTAAGTTGATCCTTTAGAAAGCCTACTCTCAGAATCAACTTCCCTCTCCTGGCTTCTCGCTTGGGAGGCAATCTCACTTGGGAGGCAGAGCGAGTAGGATCAGCCACGTTTAGTGGATCAAACTACTGAGGCAATGGTTCTGAGGCTAGAGGGTGTGTATTTAGGACCTTGGTCTTCTGCTGTTTTATGGAGAGGCTGCACTTTATGGGAAAAGCTCACAGGCACAGAAAGGTGAATGCCTCTCACACTTAAGTTGGTTAAATGCAGCTTTCTTAGGGTTACTCTGATTCCCAAAACAGAAATGACAATTCCCAGAGCAGGAAATAACAATTCCTAGTGAGGATTCCCTACAGAATATTTTGGATTACAAACTTAATCTTTTACGTTTACAGTATGATTTGATTTTACAAAATTCCAGGGGACCTAACTTTTCAGGAATACTCCTCTGTCGTATCAAGCAGAATATTCTGGCACATGCTTTGCCCTCTTTCTTAATATAAATATTTGACGAGCGGCATGCTGCTGCCATTAGTGTCCAAATCCAGAAAGCAAATAAATGCTCCTGGCAGGTTTCCTGGGAGGTACCCCCAGTGCCTCCCATTCACCTACAGTTCCCTGACTTCCTTCTGGCTGTAATAAACATTGGGGGCTAAGGGACACCCACACCCACCAGTGGATATACAGCAGGGCAGAGATCAACTCTCCACGTTCACTCTGCTCACCTCCTGAACTCTGGACCGAGATTCCTCTGATTTACTGCCTCAACTCTGGGTTCCCAGACCCCTGAGCTAAACTCCTTAGCCTTGTATCTTCCAAGCTGGTCTTCTTGTCTTTTCTTGTTTTATTCTTCACATTCATACAAAAAAAAATGGCTTATACAACCTCTTTATTTTTAAAAACAGGCAATATATTTATATGGTCCCGAAAAACCTTACAACCCTATAAAAGTACATACTGAAAAAATCTTATTCCCATCCCACCTAAGCCTTTCTCAAATCTCTACAGGTCGTAACATATAAATACAATAAAATAAGACTGTATATTTTTATTCTTCCCCCTTTCACAAAAGATAGCATATTTTATATACTCTTTTGTGCCTTGCTTTTTAAAATCAGTAGTATGTCCTAGAGATCTTAGCACATAGAAATCTCTCTCTTTCTCTGTCTCTCTGTCTCTCTCAGCATGATAGTTTTCCATTGTGTGAATGTACCATAGTTTACTTGGCCAACCCCTATTGCTGGACCTCTGGAGTATTTCCATTATTTTGCTATTATAAACTGTGTGGCAACCAATAAAGGTGCAATAACTCATTTTGCTTCTATGTAGGTGTGTCTGGAGGATGGATTCCCAGAAGTGGAGCTGCTGAATCACAGGGCCCACTAATCCCCCTCTGGAAGGGTTGACTCATTTTGCCTTCACACACAATTTATTAGATCAGTGGTCCCCAACCTTTTTTGGGCCACGGACCGGTTTAATGTCAGAAAATATATATTTTCACGGACTGGCCTTTAGGGTGGGACGGATAAATGTATCGTGACTGAGACAAGCGTCAAGAATGAGTCTTGGATGTAACAGAGGGAATCTGGTCATTTTTAAAAAATAAAACATCGTTCAGACTTAAATATAAATAAAATGAAAATAATGTAAGTTATTTATTCTTTCTCTGCGGACCGGTACCGGTCCGCGGCCCCGGGGGTTGGGGACCACTGTATTAGATGGCCTGTTTCCCCACAGTCCCATCAGCGAGAAGTGTGTAATTTCATTTCATTTTTTCTAATCTGGTTAGGAAGAAATGGTAACTTCGAGTCATTTAAATTTTTCAATTGATGAGTGAGGTGGAGGTTGGGGTGCCATTTGTATATTTTTCCTGTGTGCTCTCTACATCTACAGGTCCTCCTGTGGGCATTTGTTGACCTTTCTTCCTGAAGCAAGCCTCTTGCTTACACTCTTAAATCCAGACATAAGAATGTGATGGTTCTTTTGGGCCTGAAGATGGAGGTTGGCTGCCAAATGTCAGTGCAAAATCGAGAGAAGTGGAAAGAAGGGTTTTATGCCAATTGCTAATGTCTGATTTATAAATAGTTTTCAGCTAATGGTATTATTAAACTGGGGCTTTTCCAAAACCATTATGAGAATGGTCTTCTAGTCTAGAATTTCTGCCTCTCAAATGAAAACAAGCAAGTTTGAGAATACATACATTCCATTGGCATTTTCTGCAAAATCTTTGAAGAAATCTAGTTTTCTGTTTACATGCGTCTCCTGAAAGGTTATAGATGCCGTATTATTTATCTGCTGAACTAGGCTCCCGTTCTTTCTTTGCTCTCACTGTCAGAGGGCTGTTGACTCCATTTCCAAGGTGAGGGAGAAGAGAGAGTAGAAGTACAATGTAAGGAGAGCGGCCAGAGTCCAGGATTCGACAGCGGCTGTGGGTTGGAGTTGCACAGAATCGTTTTCTTTTTGAGGTGCTCTTTCGGTCAGTTCCAGGGATGCTAGTGTAATGTAAATTGATTTTCCTTTTTTTAAAAATGAGGCCCATCGAGAGAGAAACTATGGGTTAGGACATAGACTGTGAATCTTTTGGTTTGCATTTACAAATTCATACAAGCCAGTTCTATATAAAGCCAGCCTATATCTCCTTCAAGAATAAAGGAAAGCAAGCAAACAAACAAACAAACAAACAAGAAAACCTCACAACAACGATAACAGAAGCTGTCCTCAGAGTTCCTTCATTGAGCAGCAGCTCACGGGAAGCTCCAGGAAGGAGTATCTGATCTGTCAGGTGCAGTACGCTCTTGTCAGTTCCTGAGTATGTGGATTATTATTCTTGTGGAGGTTGCTTTTCAGCTCTCTGGATGCTTATTTTTTGCTTCAAGTGCTTCTGTTTTTCTATCACTGCAGTGTTGATCTGCCCCACTGAAGTGTCAAGCTCCATAAGGACAGCTCAGGGTCTGTCCTGTCTCCAGTGTCTAGAACCTTCCCTAGTACCTGTGGTGCTCCTCTGCTAGTGTGGATGGAGGAAGGCTACTGCGGGGAACCTTCCACACTGTCATTTTTGTTTGGTTGGTTGTTTGTTTAACTGCTAAATTGGGCTCTTAGCTAGATATTTGTGGTCGACATGGTAGAGATCCCATGTCAGACACGGGCCTGGGTGGGGAAGTGGTGGGGTTGTGTTAGCCATTCCTTGGCCTGTAAGCAGGATTCTCTAGCTCAGTGTGTTTCAACAGCCCATCTGCTAGAGATTTCCTGCCAGTCCGCGGAAGAGTTAGTCATATGGTTAAAACACTGCTCGATCTCTTATGTGCTCCCTGACGGTGTGCAGGAGGGTTTAGAGCTCCAGCTTGAAGCCTGAATCACCTGGGTAAGTCACCTGACCTCTCGAATGACTTGCTCATTTTCAAAATGGAGATAATAACACCGTCTTTCAACAGACCTAAGATGTCCTCAATTATGAGACATGCCGTTATTCTATGTGCCATGAAGGAAAAAAAATGCCCCATTCTACTATAACCCACATCAACCCTAAGACAGTATTATTTTTCTATGGCTGCCATAATGGATTACCACAAATTTGACAAAGTAAAAGAACACATATGTATTATTGCACAGTTCTGTGGGTCAAAAGTCTGCATTGGCCTGGCTGGTTTCTCTGCTCTGAGTTGATTTTTTTAGTGAGAGGAGGGGAGGCAGAGAAACAATCTCCTGCGTGAGCCCGGACCAGGATCCACCTGGCAAGCCCACTAGGGAGCTATACTCCTCCCATCTGGGGCATAGCTCTGTTGCTTAGCAACCGACCTCATCTTAGCACCTGAGGTGGAGCCCATGGAGCCATCCTCAGCCTCTGAAGCGAACTTGCTGGAGCCAGTCGAGCCATGGCTGCAGGAAGGGAAGAGAGAGAGAGAGAGCACACAAGAGAGAGAGAAGGGGAGGGAAAGGGGTAGAGAAGCAGGCAGTAGTTTCTCCTGTGTGCCCTGACCGTAACCGAGCCCAGGACATTCACATGCTGGGCTGATGCTCTACCACTGAGCCAGCTGACCAGGGCCTGCTCTGAAAATTACACATTTGAAATCTCATTGGGAAGCTTTGAAAAGAATCCATTTTCAGGGTCATTTAGGTTGTTGGTAGAATGTAGTTCCTTGCATTGTGGGACTGAGGTCTGCTTCCTCGCTGGCTGTCAGCTGGAGGACACTCTCAGCTCTTAGAAACCCCCTCTGGTGCTTGCGCTTGAGCTCTACGTCTCAGAGCCAGCAATAGCATGACAAGTCCTTCTCACGCCTGGAATTTCTTTGAGGTCCCCTTCTGCTCCATTTCTCTGCCTCCAGCCAGAGAAAGCTCTGTGTTGTAAAAGACTCATTTGATTTAATTGGGTCCACCTGGATAATCGAAGCTACTCTCCCTGTATTAAGATCTGTAACTTCAGTTACACCTGTGAAGTCTCTTTAGCTATGTAACAGAACATAGTCACCGTTCCAGGGATTAGAACATAACACATCTTTGGGGGACCATTCTGCCTATCACAAAGAATTGTCCCAATATCAGGGATGTTAAAATGTGAATAGAATGTGCTTCTTAGAATTGATAAAATATTCTTTAGCTTTGGTTTAGGAATAAAGGAGCTACTAATGTATATAACACATTCAACGTGTTAATACTAAGCACTCAAGTGTTGACTACTGTTACTGTAATTAATATTATCATAGTGCTCGCAGAATACACATAACCTTTAAGTTCAATTGAAGTTATTCTCACGGTTAAATGCATTTGGCAAACACTGAGAGAAAATAGTGTGCCAGCAGTTCGTTTGATGGCAGTGATGATGATAGTTACTCGTGCTGGGGGCTTTACGTACACTTTCTCTCATCTTGTGATAGCCCTCTGAGATGGGTGATATTGGTGACACTTACAGGTGAGGAAGCAGGTTCAGAGAGGTTGTGTACTGCTTCGCAGCACGATAGTAAAGGTGGTGGCATCTTGCTTTCAATCCAGGTCTGTTTGACTTTGCAGCCAGTGGTCTCTGGTGCCATGTCACCTGTCCCACAGTCTCTGATGTTACGGTATGAAAAGTGCAAGAGGAAGACATGTCCACCAGGTGTGCAGGCTGGAGGGGGTGGCCACCTGGAAGGGGAAGGAACCCAGAGAAGAGGCAGTGCCCTGTGAGGTGTCTCCCTTGTACTCAGATATCTTTTTGCTGATAATTGTTTAGCTTATTGAATGCTAAGGGCCTGTCTCATCATCCTTTTTTTCTGTTTTTATAAGCACAAAAGTGATTTTTTTTTTTATTGAAATAGTACTTACTCATCAGCTACCTACTCTAGGGACAAAGCTATGAACAATATTTTGATATCTTGATTTAGGATGAGAAATATATGTTATCTTCCTCCTTATCCTGGTACAGAGCTCCTAAAAACCTTGGAATATCTTAAGTGATGAGATAAAATTATCTTTTTTTATGTTAATGAAGTGACTTTTGGACCACACCAAAGGATGGGGCTGTTTGCCAGAAAAACTAACCAAGTGGTTGAAGGTTGGACTTTCACTCCCACTCCTCAGACTTCCTGGGAGGTGAGGGGGGCTGAAGTTTGAGTCAGTCACCAATAGCTAATGATTCAATCTGTCATGCCTGTGTAATGAAGCCTCCATAAAAACCCAAAGGACAAGGTTCAGAAAGCTCTGGGCTGATAAACAGATGGCCCAGGTAGGGTGCGGAAGCTCAGTGCTCCGTCCCCATACCTTGCCCTGTGCATCTCGTCCAGCTAGGTCATTATATTCTTTAATATCCTTTGTAACAAATCAGTAAGTGTTGTTTAGTTCCCATTCCTCACATGGGGCACCACTTGTCATGGAGACAGTGACGACTTGGAGCCCACGTGGCATGCACCGAGGGACCGAGGGGAGACCGCCTCACAATCCCCTTACGGGATTCATGTGATGGCCAGACCCCTAGTCCTTACAGGTGTTTATTGATACACACAAATAGAAGCAGGGACAAGAAGGAGAGAGTCAGGAAGCAGAGAAGAGAATGAAAATGTCAGGAAGGGGAGCTTCTTCAGAGCAGATAAAAGGGCACGGGATTAGCTCAAATGTCCCCACCTATTGATTAATCAGAATTGCTAATTCTATCCCTAGTGTGTGCTGTGTTCAGCACAGTACTGTGGTCATTACTTATGTCAGTGATGCCACTGTGGTTTTGCCTCAGGGCACTGAACTCTGTCCCTGTTCTGTGTTCCTATGCAGGGTCTCTACATCTCCCCCTTTGTTGTTTGAGCTGTCTAATAATGGTTCAAACCTTCCATAGGTTCGGGAGGACATCTTTCTACAGGTGGCAGTAGTTGCAGTGGAGGTGAAGGGCAAGCATAGAGAAGCAGGTTTTCAGGGGTCACAGGCATGCCTGTATTTTGCAAAAAAATATTTAGCACACCTGGTTAGACACTTCAAGGCACCCCATGTGATATCAGGCACTCCCTGAGTGCTTGGGAGTGAGTTAGGTCTCCTCCTCTTTTTCGGGTTCATTCCCAGAGGTGGATTCACTATCAGCTACAGGATCTCTGGAGCCTGGTTGCTTCCTAGGGGCTAATGTCAACTCATGATGAGACTTCACATCCCCCGCTGGTATCCAGAAAGGACCTGCTGATGACAAAACTGCAACATACTCTCCCCCCCAGGTTAGCAATTCACCTGGACCCTGCCACTCAGGACCAGCTAATACATCCCGTTACAACACGAAGCTTAGGCCATTGCTTGGCTGGTATAAAGTGCCTCTCGGCTGCAGTAAGTCCAGATGAGGAAATGTTCAAAAAATTAAGTAAAAAGAGACTTATGCACTTGTTCTTGTGGGGTGAGTCTCTCCTCCTGCCCCCCCCCCCTTTTTTAAGTTGTGGCTTAAGAAGGCCATTGGCTCTATCTGCAGTACCTGTATGTTTGGGTGAATTTCTCAAACTCCTGAGGCCCCCAAGAATGTCCCAAGGTTCCTTTTTGTTTTCATTTCAGGACAATCTTTTTTCTAAAGTCCTTTCTCTCCTTTCTTACCTTTGTTCACTTTCTCAGTTCCTTCTCTTTTCATTTCTTCCCTCTGCACAAACCTTCTACAACCTGCACAAACCTGCAACTTACACAAACCTTCTTCATTCAGAAATAACCAGCTTTCAGAATAACTTATTTTTTTTTCTTTCAAAAGTATCTCCATATCTTATACCTTTTATCATTAAAACCATACAACTTCATTCCAAATAATCAGAATTCTCAATTTCCAAAGCCTTAACTTTCAGGAAAGACTAAGTTAGTGTTAAGCAATTTTATATTGATACTTTTATGAACATATTTTATGACCTTAGAAACAGGTTCTCTCATTGGCAAACAAACATATTTCTTTCTTTTTTCTTTTTTTTTTTTACAGAGTCAGAGGGATAGATAAGGACAGACAGACAGGAATGGAGAGAGATGAGAAGCATCAATCATCAGTTTTTCGTTGTGACAGCTTAGTTGTTCATTGATTGCTCTCTCATATGTGCCTTGACCACGGGCCTTCAGCAGACCAAGTAACCCCTTGCTCAAGCCTGAGACCTTGGGTCCAAGCTGGTGAGCTTTGCTCACACCAGATGAGCCCACACTCAAGCTGGCGACCTTGGGTTCTCGAACCTGGGTCTTCCGCATCCCAGTCCGATGCTCTATTCACTGCACCACCACCTGGTCAGGCAAACATATTTTCAAAAGATGTAATAGAGATAACTGGAACCTTTTGTCTAAAACATTCAAGAAAATCAGAAAAATTCAGGATCCAGTCTAGTTCCTGATATTTATAACTGTGTTAATGGATTTTACTGAAATATAACTTTTCTCCCTAAAATTACCCTTAGCTTTTTTTAAAAAAGCCAAATTAAGATTATCTTAGTTATAGTATTAAGTCCAGTTTTAACTTGGCCTGGTAATTTGCATAAACACAACAAGAATAGCAATTGATCATATTGGCTTTTTACAATCTGGTTTGCTGGAACTTTATAAGGAATTTTCAGATTGGGCTTTAATTAACCTTTCAGGGCACACAGAAGCCAAGCTACACAGTTGCCATTAGGCTCTGTTGGGCAAATGAGTTTGTAAAATTTGTGAGGTTTTTTAGTGTGCTCACTTTTATTGTTCAAAATGGTGCTACACACCTGAATGGCCCAGGTGAAACTGCTAATTACCTTCCTGCTTGGAAAGGGATTTTGTTATGCTACTCTTGCTGGAGGAGGGGTCTTTGTGGGTCCAGGTAGTTTTTTAGAAGGAGAAGAGTGAAGAAGGTGAAGAAGAAGCCAAGATGGAAGGGAAGGAGAGAGAAGCCAGTTTTGCAGAGTAAGAAGCCATGTTGGCTGATGATAGATATGTAAATTCCAAACTGCCCTCTTGATGTTCCGCTTCTCTGTCAGACCTCACCCTTTACTGGACTATTGACCCTGGGACAGAGGAATTCCAAAAGCTGAGAAGCCGCCCAAGGAGGGGCTCCGGACATACCAGGACTTTTGATTCAACACTCATATGCTCGAAGCCCCCAAGGAGGAGCATTCTGGACATACCAGGACTTTTGTCTCAGTATCCCCTCAGGCTCTCCCAAACACTATATAACTCGCCCCTGGTCTGTAACCGGTGCTCTTCTCCCCCGGAGAAGTGCCCGTCAGGGTTCCTTTCTTCCTTTCAATAAAGCCTGTGTCTCTGGCCTTTCAGACTCTCATGGATTCCAACAGCTGATGGGGAACCAGAGGTGACTGAGCTGGTAGAGGCCTTTGATTCTAAGAAAAACCAGATGTGTCAGTAGCTTGTGAGCTCTGAATGAGTGGGTTTTGGAGCCCCGTGTGTTTTTACTCACCTGCTAGGTGCGAGGCTAGAATAAAGGAACAGTCCACTAGTTTTGGGCCCACAGTTTCTTTACGTCTGCCGGAATCTAATGTGAACCTGCACGTGCCTGGTGGCTGTGATGGCCACGACTACTGGCCGTACAGGCTCTGACTGCAACCTTTCTGAAAATGTCCTTTTTTGCCACCATTATGACAAGTTTGTGGGCACAATGTGGCAGCAATTACCTGGGCTCAATATAATCTGGTACCTAGATTTTGACAGGCTCTAATCATTTCTGCTATATTAGGGTGCTGCCCCTTAAGAGGAGCCAAGACCTTTTTGGAGTCAGCATTTGCATTCTCATAAGCCATTGGTAGGGTCAGCACCTTTGGTGCTTGTTCATTATCTACCTGTCCTGAGATGGCAGTTTGCAGGTGATTAATGAAGTCAATATAGGGTTCGTTAGGTCTCTGATGGATGCTTGCAAAAGAGCCCATAGGGGCCTTGATATCAGGAATCCAAACCCATGCTTTAAAAGCCGCCATAAAAACCTGAGAAAAGGCAGCGCGGTTCATGTGGACTGAGTCTGGGGAGTGTCATAAGCCCTGGTTCCTGTGAGCATTATCAACACCAGTTGGACTCCCGCATTCAGATTCTCTACAGCTTGTGTCTGAGCTGCATCCTGGTATTCTTGTAGCCAGACACTGCACTGAGCAGTGGTGGTTACTGCTTTCACTAACCCCTTCCAGTCCCATGGGGTCATTTCAGATCCTGCCCCTGTAGCCTCTACAATTCCCTTGGTGAATGTACTCTGTAATCCATTGTTGGAGCCAGTGCCCTATTTATTCCCAGTCATCAATGTATAGGCTCCCTTCTTTCCATATCAAGGACACTGTTGATGCACTACAATAAACAGCTTTGTGAGCTGCCTATCAATGACCTGACATCCTGCTTTGCAGAGGAGGCTATGGAGTTGAAGCTTATGGTTGCACTGGCTCAGGGGAGGGAATATCAAATGCTAGAGTGCAAAGGAAGGAGAAGGGGGGAAAGGGAGGGGAATTCCTGGTCTGAAGCCTATTTGACCTCACCACAGATGTTCAGAGGCTATATTCCTCCTCATCTGTGTTCCAGTTACCGGGATGTGTTGGTCGTCCTTTCCTTTTCCGGGCTTTGGGAGGTCATTTAGTTCCTGTTCCTCACTTGGGCACAGCTTGTCACAGAGACAGTGACTATCCAAGACCACATGGCATGCACTAAGGGACCTGGGGAGACCACCTCACAGTCCCCTCTACAGGTTTCATCAGGCAGCCTGACCCCAGTCCTTATTGATACACACAAAAATGAGGACAGCAGGAAGCAAGAGAAGAGAATGAGGAGAAGAGAATGAGAAAGTCAGGAAGGGGAACTTCTTCAGAGCAGATAAAAGGGTAGGGGACTAGCTCAAATGTCTCCCACCTGCTGATTAATCAGAATTGCTAATTCTATCCCTATTGTGCTACATTTAGCACAGTACTGTGTTCACTACTTTTGTCAGTAAAGCCACTGTGGCTTTTGCCTCAGGGCACTGAACTCTGTCCCTGTTCTATGCTCCTATTCAGGGCCTCTATAAGTAGTCTAGTGAATAAACAGGTTTTATGACTCTGAACCACTTTTGCAAATTAATCTGAAACACAAGGATTGGGTACTGGGAACCTCTGATCTAGAGCAGGTGGGTGAGAAGCACAGGTGATAACCTGGGTTTATGACTGGTATCTGAAGTTGCAGGATTGGGGAGACAACTTGTAGGACAGAGACCTTAACCTGTGGAATTTGATGATACCTTCAGGTGGATAATGTCAGAATTGAATTCAATTTTAGGACACCTAGCTGGTATCAAGAATTGCTTGGCAGTGTGAAAACACTTCCCTTTCAGTCCCATGGGGTCATTTCTTAGTGAGAATTGGGATTGGTGACTAGAACCCTTTTATGTATTCTGTGTGGTTTTCAAAGGGAAGACAGTTTAGCATTAGGGAATTCCTTCTTTTGAAACCATTTTAAGCCTGACCAGGCAGTGGCGCAGTGGATGGAGTGTCGGCCTGGGATGCTGAGGACCCAGGTTCAAAACCCGAGGTTGCTGGCTTGAGCACAGGCTCATCCAGCTTGAGCGCAAGGTCACCGGCTTGAGTATGGGATCAGAGACATGACTCCATGGTCTCTGGTTTGAGCCCAAAGGTCACTGGCTGGAGCCCAATGTCGCTGGCTTGAGCAAGGGCTCACTGGCTTGGCTGGAGCCTCCCAGTCAAGGCACATATGAGAAAGCAATCTTTGAACAACTAAGGTGCCGCAACTATGAGTTGATGTTTCTTACCTCTCTCCCTTCCTGTCTGTCTCTCTCAAAAAAAAACAAAAAAACCCCAATAAAACAAACGAACATACAAAAAAACATTTTAAATGTAACTAGAGCAAAAATAGTTACCAGTATTCAATAAACTAAGTTCACAGTTTCTAGTTTTCCAAAGACACAGCTGCAGATTGTCTATTTAGGCTCTTCAAAATCAGGTAGACATTGTTGGAAATCGTCTCCCCTTCCCATCAGAATGCTCTTTTTGTTAAGCCTAATCCAGAGGGACCTGAAACATTGAAGACATGAACAAAATCCGTCGATTACATATCAAAGCTTTATTGTTTGGCTTGGCCAAGCAGCGGCAACTCTGACAGAAATTTGAGGGAGAGTGCGCCAGCCCTTTGTTCTACTTAGTTTTTATAGTTTTGTAAGTTGGAAGTACAGAAGCAAAAATTGTAATTAGGAGCCCCTTACCACTATTGGTTATAGTCATATGTCCCTTAACATGATAGGACCATGTTCAATTTGCCATACATCATTTTGGAGAAAACAAAATTTACAAGTCAACACAACCGTAGAAAGATGTCTCTCTACATATTAAAAGGCATTCCTATATTATCTAGTGTTTATCTGCCATCTCTCTGTCCAGAGTCACATGTGTTAACCACACGCATTTACATAGGAGAGGTAGTTTCTGTGGGGACAAATGCCCGCAAATGGCTCATTGCTATGAGAAAAGGTTTATTTTGGATTTTCTCTCCCTGTACCTGGCTAGCCATTCACCCCTTTCCCCACAGGCGTGGTGGAATGTCTGGGAATCCATGTTTTTCTCCCCTTGCATTTACAATACAATGCCAAGGGCCATCCTGGTCATGCCAATCACACAGTACAGAGACTATTTCTCACAATTTCTCTGCACACCTTAACCCAAATTAATAAAATGTTCTTCAAGCCTCCCAAAATATTAATATTAATTCTGTAGCTTTTGGTACTTTACAACACCAAAAGTGGGTGAGGTGGCGCAGTGGCTCCTCACTTTTCTTTCTGCCTTCTCTGCAAACCTCCGTGCAAACATTGTCATCCACCCAGGAAGCCAGGCTCTGAAGCCCTGAGTCATCTGGAACCCCCCCCCCTCCACCTCCCCCAGCTCAGACACTGCTCACTCCCCACCAACGCCTACAAGGCTGCTTCCTAACTAGCTCACAGGCTTTTTACACTTGCTGCCTCTCACTCGGATTATTGCTGTCACCTTATCTCTGCCCTCCAAGCTACCACCAGGGTGATTTTTCTACAACAAATCTGAATACGTTTCTTTCTGTCTCATAGCTCCCTAAAGGCATCACAGTTAGTAAAGGGTTTCACACTGTCCAGATTCAAGGCCTACCCACGCTTCTTATGAACTGTGGGATCTTGAAAAACTGTAGTTGCTCTGTGTTTCAGTTTCTCCATCTGTAAAATGGGAGTGATAATAGCATCTACTTCACTGATAGGTTTTGGAATTTAAAATAATCTGTATGGAGCACACAGAAAGTCCTCAGTAAGTCCTTTACAGCACAACTGGAGCTCATCTTCCCCACGCTGTCCACCTCCTCCCTTCCCCCTCCCAGCGCCACAAAAGGCGTGGTCTGCAGACAGAACGGTTTGTTAATGATCTACAATTAGGTGAGTGCACACACGGAGAGTATGTGTTTAGAGATTTTCATAGCAATTTAACAGTCATTTTACATCTCTTGAATCTAATCAAAAACTGGACTTGCATTTTACATTGCATTTTCCTAACAGTTTGCTTTTATTACACTTTATAAAAGTATTGGTCCGTGATGAATTGGAAATAAAATCAAAAAGCAGATCTTTTATCACGGATAATTTGAGAAGCACTTCTGTGTTCCCCATACTCACTGCGTGGCTTTAAATCTCCGAATTTCATCACACTGTTTCCTTTGCCTGGAGTTTATTACATGTTTATTAAGCACCTGTAATAAGTGCCAGACTCTAAGGACATAGGGTGACTAAGGTCCTGCCTCTACTTTTAAGACAGTTTCGCTCAAACTACCCTATGAATTCCTGCCTGTCTTTTGAAACCTAGCATAATTTCATTCTCTCTTTCATCCATTAAATAAACATTTATTAGATGCCAGCTGTTTACTAGGCATTTGCTGCATTCTGTGTCTGCCCTGAAGGACCACCAAGCTAATGGGGAGGGGTGTGTACAGCGTAGGGAAGATGAGCTCCAGTTGTGCTGTAAAGGACTATGGATAGTAATGTTTACTGAGGACACTAATGACAAGCACATAATGACACTAGGATAGAAGTGTGAAACAGCAATGTGAGTAGGAACATGTGGAAGTCCAGAGGAGGGTGTGCCTGTCTTTTGCCTCAGCTGGGGCAAGGGCGTGAGGAGGTCACAATGGTTTCATAGTTAAAGGAGATGCAGTGTCATCAAAAGATGAAGATCTGCATTTTGAGGTCAAGCCCAAGGCCAAAGCCCAGCTCTGCCACTCGCTAGCCCTGTGACTTTGAGTAAGTGACTGCCTCTCTGTTTTATTCCATTCAGGCTGCTGTAACAGAACACCGTAGACAAGGTGGCTTACAAATGACAGAAATTCATTTCTCACAGTCACAAGGCTGGGAAGTCCAAGATCCTGAAACCGCAGGTTCAACATCTGTTGAGAGCCCACTTTCTGGTTCATAAACAGCTGTCTTCTCTTCTCACTGAGTTCTTACATGGAGAAGAGGGGGGCTCTGTGGGGTCTTTTGTATGAAGGCACTAATTTCATTCATGAAGTCTCCACTCTTATGACCTAATCACCTCCCAAAGGCCCCACCTCCTAATACCATCACATTCGAGTTTAGGGTTTCAACATGAGTTTTGAGCGGACGCACACATTAAGACCATACTACTTTCTGAATTTCAGAATCCTCATCTGTAAAATGTCGATAAGAGTGCCTGTATACCTCATAAGGCCATTGTGAGGCTCACCTGTACACGGTGGGCCTAGAACAGTGCCTGACACCCACAGCTCCATAAATGTTAAGTGATATTGCTGTTGCTGGCACTCCTTTGATCTCTTCTTTACCCGTCACTGGATATGTTTAAATTTTCCCTTGTCTGGGTTTCCAGTAGTGTGCTGTTCAATCAATTATTACTCTGAATTGTAAAGTTTTACCTGCCATCTGTCTGTCTCCCTCCAGAATGTATGGTGCCCCTTGAAGTCAGTAACATGATGTTGTCTTTGTATTGCCAGTGAAAGGCAGTGTCCAGTATAGAGAAGACTCAATAAATGTTGATAGAATTTATAGTATATTAAAATAGTGCCACTTTGAGCACTTCTTTTCAGAAAGCTTTGTGAGGAGTCTGGTTGTTACGGACTGAATGTTTAGCCCCCCCCTCCCCAAATTCATGAGTTGAAACCTCAGTATAAGGCTATTAGGAAGGCTTTTGAGTAGTGAGTAGGTCATGAGTGTGAGGCTCTCATGAATAGGATTAGTGTCCTTATAGAGGGGACCCTAGAAAGCTGTCTTTCCCCTTCCACCATGTGATGACACAGTGAGAAGACAGTCATCTATGAACCTGGAAGCAGGCTTTCACGGAATCTGCCAGTGCCCTGAACTTGGGCCTCTAGCCTCCGTGACTGTGGGAAATAAATGTTTAAGTCCCCTAGTCAATGGTGTTTTTATTTTAGCAGCCCAAATGGACTAAAACACTGGTCAAGTGTTCATTTCCACTTCACAGATGGAGAAACTGAGGCTCTTTTGAGTCTGTTTCTATTACTTCTCAATGGGCATGGAGCTAGCAAATGGCAGAGGTGAGATGAAAACCCCGTGTCTCTTGTTTTCCTGTGCGGTGTGGCCGTGTTATCTACCCTGTGAGCTGGAGGACTATCTGGGTGCCGGCCAAGCTCAGAATCTCTTATTTCCCAGCCCCCTCCTATACCAGAAAGGCTGAGTGAGCAGGAACCAGACTTGGAGGGACCTGTGACACACCCTCTCCCCACCCATCTCACTCTCTGCTGCCCCACTGGTATTCATAGGTCACACCCTCGGTGGTAAAGGCCCAGCTGCAATCCTGGGGTGGAGGTGGGGGATGGAGGCAGCTTGGCCTGGAGGCTTCAGGAGAATGGAGGGAGGAGGGAGGACCTTGATTAAGAGTGAATAATAATAATTTGTAGTTAAGACTAGACTATAGGGCTCAGTGAGCCAAGGAGGAGGAGCTCGGTGAAGGTTGGAGACTTGGGAAAGGTCTTGTAAAGCTACCCAAAGGCCAGTGAAGCTGTTCCTTAGGCTTCTTTCTTCCTCTTTAATGCTTGATGCATTTGCCTTCCCATCCTCTTGGAAAGGGGGTAGGTACCCTTTATGCTCAGGAATCTATTCTGTGTTCTCATCACTTATTAGGGAGGCAATTCAAAGGGGTGAATTCTTCATACCAGGGTCTCTGACCTCAGATTTTCTCACTGAGAAAAGTTTAAAATTTAGGACTCTATATATGAGTTATCTCCCCCCAACTCCCATTAGAAAGAAAGAAAAGTTCTGAAAGGGAATAGAATGTAGTGGCTCAGGCAGAAGATACCAAGGTGGTGGTTTGGAAACTCATCCGTTCATTAGAATCAGCTAGGGAGTGATTTTGAAAACCATGAAGCCCTGGCTGCACCCCGGACCTGTGAGGTCAGCCCCTCTGGCGTGGGGCGCAGAGGGCCGCACCTCTCAGAGCTCCCTGGCCATTCAAGCTCTCGGTCGAGGGTGGGGAGCGCCAGGAGGATGGCCTTCTTGATGCCTGAGTTAACTCTGAGTCTCTGCAGCACGAATCTTCGACTCGAGGGGACGTTGTGATTTGGCCATTAGTGAGTCTTAATGGATTCTGACTCATTTTCCTCATGTAATTATGAGGTCTGGGAGCAGCCTTTGAGCATGAATCCTGAGTGCGTGTCAGCCCACAGAGCCCCTTCCTCAGAACAGGCTGAGCTCTACCTGTAAGCTGTCTAACCCATCTCTTCTACCTATGAACCATTATTGTTCTCTCCTGCGGGATGAGAACAGAAAGGAATGTCCTTGAAAGAAGTGCCACTGTTTGTTCCCATTCTGACAGTCACCCATCGTGTGACAGCACACAATTCTGGGACGAGCTACCTGTGTGCAAAAAAGGGCCTTGGCCAAGCCCTCCTCCCTGTGACAAGTCACACCATCTCCTGGACAGCTTTCTGGAGAAAAGTGAAACTTGGGATTCCGTGACATAAGTGTCACATATGTCCAGGTTGATCCTATGGAGCTGGAGAGCATACCATTGTCTGAGGGGTGTATGTCGGCTCTTGAATTTTGGCTCAAAATGGCTCTAGAGATCAACATTCATTTTGGTTTAGGCCCAATAGCATATTTTACTTTTATCCAACTTGTAATAAAGGAAAAATTGTGAGGGAAAGTGCCCTGCACAATTCACATTCATGAAAATGATTTGTGGATTTGTTTTGCTGGGTACAGACAATTTCTTTTCTTTTCTTTTTTTTTTTTTTTTGCAAGGTTTTGTTTGGATTGTATGTCAGCTTCACATAGATTTTTTTCCCTTGAGAGCTAGAAGCTTTCTGCATAGTAACACTTTCCAGAAGCATCTGAAAGTGAGTCTTTCGGGAACTCTTAGGGTCATAAACTGAATAAAAATGAAAAGTGAAATCTCAGGAGGGCAACTTGATTTTTAAATTAACTTCACTGCTTCACTTTTTACAACTTTGATGATGAGGGCGGGCGAGAAAGAAGTAACTTTTTTTGTGTGCCTGCTCTTGACCAAGCTTCACAACCCCATAAAGTCTGATTAGTTCACTTTACCAAAGAGGTAACTACAACTCAGAGGTTCAGTATCTTGCCCAGGGCTGCGCAGCTCCTGAGTCACGGAGCCAGAGTCAGACCTCTGTCCTCTTGACTAGCCCTCTGGTTCTAAAATGTGCGCGCGCGCGCACACACACACACGCGTGCGCGCGCACACACACACGCACACGCACACACACACACACACACAAAACTCAATAGCTTAATTCTCTAGTCCCTTTAAGAGACTGTTTTCTTTACTGTCCTCAGAAAGTTGCACAGAAAACATAAGAGCACAATAAAACCCGCAGCTTCACTGAGTCAGCTTCTGTGTTGAGGACAGAAAGTCCAGAGAAGACAAAGTGGAACTGCTTCCAGGCAGGTACCATGTTTCTCTAGAGCCCAGCAATCACTCATGCAAATTTGTTGTTAAACTGACTCTTAACAGTTTCCAACGGGGAATTATCAGTTCCCAGGGCAATTGTCTTTTTATTATCTGTGACTTGCCCTTGTTAAGTACCGAGTTGTCATAGGTGGGAACAGTTTTGTGAAGTGTTAATGTGGCTTTAGTTGATTGTTGCACTGAATACAGCAATTTTGTTTATTTTACCAGAAAACAATGTTGAGGAAGTTTGGAGTGAATGTTGGAAAAGTGACAGAATTAAAGGATTGGTGTTCTCCAGAAT
The DNA here is from genome assembly GCF_036850765.1 of Saccopteryx bilineata. Lineage (NCBI taxonomy): Eukaryota > Metazoa > Chordata > Mammalia > Chiroptera > Emballonuridae > Saccopteryx > Saccopteryx bilineata. Next base: position 233,489,801 of record NC_089492.1, read on the forward strand.
TTCTAAACAGGAAGGGCCCAGGGCTGGCAGCCTAGAAGGGGTGTTTGTTTAGCAAATACTTTTTTTTTTTACTTTGCTTGCCTGTGTTTGTAATGTTTTCTAAAGATATTTTAATTAAAATTTATACTTTATGAGGTGATACAATGCTCTGTGATGGCAGAGAGCAGGAGCCTGACTGACAGACTGATCCCAGCTCTGCCACTTGCTGCTATGTGACCTTGAACAAGTTACTTAACCTTTTGATGCCTCAGTTTCATCTGCTGGGAAATGGAAATGACAATGTGCCTTCTTCCTGGAGTTACTGTGAGGCATAAATTAACATACATAAAGTACTAGAACTGTGCCTGACACTGAGTCAACTAAGACACTGAATATTTATTGCCATTGCTATTTCAATTAATTGGAATTTAATTAATTTCATTGGAGAGGCTGAGGGGGGTAATGGTGGGGAAGAGGATGCCAAAGTTCTCCCTAGCAGGCCTTTTGCGAATTCTGCCAGGATATGTAAATCCATTCAGCTCACTGACTCTTGAGGTTCATGGTTTTTATTCTCACTGTACTTCAAATTTATATTTCTGCAGTGTGGTATAGCGGGAAGGTCATTGAACTATTTTAATTTTTAAACATGTTATCATTCTAGCTATACTTTGAAGAAGTGTTAGATGTGGCCTTGCTGAAAATCTACTGTATTTCCCCATGTATAAGGTGCTCCCTTTTTTGAAAAATCTGGGTTCTAAAAACTGGGTGCATCAGATACAGCGGTTGTCAAGTCATTAAGAAGTGTGGCATTTCAAATGCCATAGATGGAACTGAGGACGAGGCAATCTATGAAGACAGTGATTCGTCACCAGACACAGATGAGGACAAGCTAATGGATGGGAGTTTTGACAGTGATGAGGAGTGGTATGAATTTTATGATAAATAAAACTTGAGTTCAGTAACTTTATGTAATACATTTTTTTTTTCAAATTCTGGGCCCCCAAATTAAGGTGCATCTTTTTACATGGGAGCATCTTATACATGAGGAAGTATGGGATCTTCAGCAGGGCGGGCAAGGTAGAGCCACACTGAAGCTGCCAGGAGCTCTGTACAGGAGGCCTCCGAGTTCCAGGTCATGTTGAGATGTGCTTAGGCACTGACAGAGGCTAACCATCTGATCCCCTGAGGATCCAAAACCCCTTCCCCACTCCAAAATCACAGTGAACAATGGGGTCCATTCTGTGGTGAAAGGAAATGTATCAGCTTTCTGGAGAAATACACTTATCTTTCTGGCCCTAAACTCCAACAGATTGGTCACATAGGTCCTTATGTGAAGGACACTGAGGACAGACAGGCTCCTTAGTATCTTCAGAAGTTGTTCCTGGGGAATATTTGGAGAGATTGTTCTTGTGCCTATTTCTTCTGTTAACCCTTGAAATAATTAAGAGATGCTTAATTCTTATTCGGTGATTGCATCTCTACAGGAAATCCTGGAGAGTTCAGTGTATTCAGTAGATCTAATTTGACAAGGGGCCAGCATGGAGGTCCTAGGAAAGAAAAGTGGGTGGAGTCAGGAGTCTTAGGTACAGAATTATGGAATGTTAGAGCTGAAAGAGGCCATTGTGATCATGGAGCCCAACTTCTGCTTTTTACAGAGACAGGAAGTAAGGCTCAGAGATTCGCCTCAGTTCATAGAACTGTTGCTGGCATCCCCGAGACTCCTGATTCCAGGTTCAGCTGCCTGTTCCACCCAACTACATCCTTGTCATCACATCTGTACTGCAGAGCAGCTCTGTGCTGTAGAGCTTTCTGTCGCGATGGAAATGTCCAGTCTGGCCAGTGTGGTAGCCACCAGCCCGTGTGGCTCTTGAGCACTTGAAATATGACTGGTTAACTGAGAAGTTGTGGGGGGGGGGGGGGTTTGCTTTATTTAATTTTAATTAAAATTTTATTTATATAGGCACATGTGCTAATGGTTATCATGTTAGTCCAGCTTTAAAGACATTGAGAAGGAGAAAAGACCTGCCTTTACCTCCTACCCTCTTCTCACCAGGTGAGAGGCTCTCTCTTCCAGTAGCTCAGGTACAGCTGGCTTGTGCCAAACTAGGAGCCTCACCTTGGGCCAGTAACCGCCACGTTCTAGATGAAAGTGGCTCCTCTGTAAAGTGAGGGTATTGGGCCAGGCCTCTCTCCAAGACCTCATTATTACTATGGATCTGATTCTTCTCCACTGATCAGTGGTATGACCCTTAACAGGGCACTTAGCCTACCCGTGCCTCAGTTTCCTTATCTGTCACCTGAAATTAACACCTGTATTATTCCCCCTCTGTCTCCCCCCACACTCCCACCAGCGATATTGGACAAGACTCAAATCAGAAAATCAGTGAGATGAAATCCCTATGGCAACTTTTTTAAAAATAGTCTTTTGTGTCTCAAAATATTTTTGGTGTCGATACAAGTCATGGGGTGGGCGTTCTTTTCTCTTAGATGCTGCAGTTGGTGAACTTATTACTGTGTCAAGGTTATCCTCATTGTCAGAGTAGAGACAGTAGTAACACAGTCCGTATGAAACATGAGCTAGAAGTCATGGTACTGATGACAGATGACTGATTTGATCAGTGGAAGCTAGTCTTTCATAATAATCTTGCTTAACTAGGCATTCCTTATCTATCACTCCACAGTCTGCTGTTCCGTTTGAGAAACTAAAGCAGATCCCTTCCCCCTGCCCTCCACTCCCAGCCCCCAGAACTGTGGCTCTCCTACTGGCTTTTCTCATTTTATCACATCAGCCTGCAGTAAGTCCCAGGTGGAATACTTGGTATTGTATGTTCTTCAATAAACAAATAACCCCCCGCCCCAGGATGGTCTCCTTGGTTATAGCCTCTGCCTCGGTGGTTCGCAAACCTTATTTCCAGGTGGCAGGTCTCCAATGGCATGCCCACAGCTCACTGGTGGGTGGTCTCTTCAGAAGCATGCCACCAAGTTTTGATTAAGGCATAAAATGTATTTTTGCTACCACAGATTAAATGAGTCTTCTGATCCGATATGAGTGGAGTACAACTTGCTCTGGGCAGCAGGCAGTGTGACATCAAGCTGGGCCAAAGAAGATAGATGTGTTGGCATTTGTCAGAAGTTTGCCCTCAAGCATAGAAGATAGTGGAGTTGGGCCAGCAGTTTGGTGCTAAAACCCAGAGAAGCATCATTTTACTGCAGCCGAGTTTGCCCTGTAATTATGGTTGCATGGTGCCACCAAAAACTGTAGTATCTGTTACTATGCCAAAGAGTACTGTTTCCTGCCCCTGAGGCCCCTCGGCTGTGGGGAAGGAGGCAGGACCGGAGGGGACGTGTTGGTGCTCTCCCTACGCGGTCCCTTCAGAGCTGTTTCAAATGGATGTGCTTCCCAAGTCAGCCTTCTGAGTAAGATCCCTTCTGAAGAAAGGATTCCTCTGCCTACAAGATTAAAAAAAAAGCTGAAACCACTACTCTTGAGCAGTAATTCTCAGGTTGTAGTGAGCACCAGCATCACCTGGAGGGCTTGCTAAAACCAAGATGGCTAGCTCCCCCCCCCCCCCCCAGGTGTGGGTGTGGTGAGCTGAGGCTTGAAAATTCGTGTTTCTAACCAGTTCCCAGGTGGTACTCATGTTGCTGGTCCAGGACCACACTCTGAAAACTATACCATTGATTTTAGAGAGCAGAAATAATGTTATTAATGACCTGTTGTGGGTACTGTGTTAGATATGATAAATTCAGTTTCATTTGAAGCTAAAATCCTGTGTTACTATTCATATTTTATAAAGAGAAAACTGAGGCATACTGAATTTCAGTAACTCACTTGTCATTAAAGTGTGGTCATCAGAGAAGTGGAATTTGAACTGAAGTCTGGTAATAATGCCAGACCCCTTTAATCTAGGACGTCACTTGCCTTTCTTGTATACCAGTTGTTCCCAACCTATGGTCCAGAGAGGGTATAGGGAGGATTTATTGCAAGAGGCTTGCAAAGCCAGGTGTAAAGCATGGACCTCAGACTATTTCACCTATTGGATGTTCGCTGTTCAAATGTGTTTTTGTGATAAAAAACACTATGAAGTCATAGTAAGTGTCTCAGCTGGATGACATGAATGTGCATTGGAGCTGTCTTCTCTCACAGTGGATACTAAAATGATGGCTACTGTTACTGAGTGCCTGGGAAGTTGTTTCTTTGTGTTTGATCGCCAGAACTTGTCTTCCTACTAGAAAAGGTTGGAAATTAGTTAATTAAGCCTGTGTCTGGCTGCCTTTTCTAAATCTAAGCTTTAGGGAAGGAGGAAGACATAATATTCATCAACTGATTCTCATTCAAAAAGGTTACTGGAGAAACTAATGCTGTCCTTTTGATTGATTCTATCAGGAGTCCATGCAGTCTGCCTGCAGCTGCTGGCCCTGCCCGCACCGCCAGCCCGCAGCCCCGAACTGCTTTCTCAGCTTCCTTCCTGTCTCTCCCTGCTCTGTTGCTTGCCAAGGCCAGCCCTTCCTCCCGGAATCTATCTTGTCCTGTTGCCCGGATTCCTGCTCCATTAATTGTTTTCTCTCCCAGTTGCATTTTCAATTTTCTACTGTTTCATTCAAATAACTTTTTTTTTTTTGGTACACTCACCATGTACTAAAAATTTCCCCCTTCCAACAGTTTGTCTCAGGCCTGCCAGCTCTGTTCATAGTTATAATTGTCAACATAAGAAATATCCTAACCTGTTAGAATTTTTTTTGTGTGTGTGTGTGTATTTTTCTGAAGCTGGAAACGGGGAGAGACAGTCAGACAGACTCCCTCATGCGCCCGACCGGGATCCACCCGGCACGCCCACCAGGGGCCACCGCTCTGCCCACCAGGGGGCGATGCTCTGCCCCTCCGGGGCGTTGCTCTGCCATGACCAGAGCCACTCTAGCGCCTGGGGCAGAGGCCAAGGAGCCATCCCCAGCGCCCGGGCCATCTTTGCTCCAGTGGAGCCTTGGCTGCGGGAGGGGAAGAGAGAGACAGAGAGGAAGGAGGGGGGGGTGGAGAAGCAAATGGGCGCTTCTCCTATGTGCCCTGGCCGGGAATCAAACCCGGGTCCTCCGCACGCCAAGCCAACGCTCTACCACTGAGCCAACCAGCCAGGTTGGCTGTTAGAATTTTTTATGAGTTTATTTGATCCAAACTGTTGACAATTGCCAGGAAACAAAATCTCAACAGATTGAGAAAATGCTCCAGAGAATGACAGTTTTGCATCTTATTTTATACATTACAGTCAAAGGAGGGGTTAGATCAGCGGTTCTCAACCTGTGGGTCACGACCCCAGCAGGGGTCGAACGACCAAAACACAGGGGTTGCCTAAAGCCATCCGAAAATACATATTTCCGATGGCTTTAGCCTCTGAGAAGCCACTCTACCATCTGCAGCAGCGCTATTCAGCTTGAACGCATGCCGTTATGGACGTGCATTCCAAACTGAATGCCTGCGGTCATGCACAGACGTGATTACATCATCTGGCCGGGGCCTAAGGGGTGGGGGAAGCCGGGGGAACGCTCCACAGTTCATAGCGCGGCTGCTCGTCCATAGCAGCTCATTACGTGTGTCCAGCGCTTGCTGACATCATCAGTGGGCGGGTGCAGCAAGCGCCGGAGGACAGAAGACTAGGAGGTGGAGAGGCAAGAGGCAGAGAGCCAAGAGAGCCTGTGAGACAGCCTGCTGGTGTGAAAAAGGTTAATAATGTAAAAACAGTACACACACCATACACACAATACTGTGTAAGTATAAGGTGCTTTGTGTGTAATCATTACACAGTATACAAAGCAGCTTACACTTACACAAAGCACCATATATTTACACAGTGTGAACTACATCAGTCTTATACTATAAGAGACCACTATACGATGTAGTTCACGCTGTTCCCCAATGTATAATTATCTCCCATATCTCCCACTATTTTCCCATATTCTGAATGAGGAAACTGCTGAAATCAGCGGGTTTCCGGCATTGAATCCGCCTCCTATTGATTTCATTGGGAGTGCAGCGGATTTTGTGGAATCCTGAGAATCTCGGGTTACCACATAATCCGCCGCAGCCTCCTTTTGATTTCAATAAGAGGTGGAGAAATGACAGTTCCTGACACATTTCTTTCTCTCCTATTCAAGTCAATGGGAGGCCGCAGCAGATTCCGCTCAAATATAGAGCATGTTGCTTAATTTTTTCCACACTAGAACTTTTTCTAGAGCAGAAAAATTCCAAAGGTGGAATCTGCCACCCCCAATAGACTGAAAGAGGCCTCACACTGAGGAATCTGCTGTGCGGGTTCTGCAGTGTAAAAGATCTGCCTCCTATAGAAGTCTATTGAGGATGGCGGATTCCACCTTTGGAATTTTTCTGCTCTAGGAAAAGTTCTAGCGTGGAAAAAATTAAGCAACATGCTCTATATTTGAGCGGAATCTGCTGCGGCCTCCCATTGACTTGAATAGGAGAGGAAGAAATGTGTCGGAACTGCATTTCTGCCGTACAGGGGATCTCTCTTCTGTGGAATCCACGGGTCTCCCATTGAAGTAAATGAGATGTGGATTCCACTGCAGAAACCGCTGCTTTATAGTGTGAAAGAGCCCTGAAAGATACCATGCTGTGCAGAAACTGCAGTGTATCCTATGACGTAGTTCACACTGTTCTATATAGAAAACTTGCCACTAATCTGGAAAAAACAAATCCATTAGTTAAGCAGCTATTTACAAAATGGTAGCCCCAATACACTAGGTAAGGAGGTCCATTAGTAATAAATATTTCTCAATATATAATTAAATATTGTTTTTGTGATTAATCACTATGTTTAAATTATGTTTGATTTGTAGCAATGAGAATACATAATGCATATCAGTTATTTACATTCCGAATCATAACTGTAGCAAAATTACAGTTATGAAGTAGCCACCAAAATTATTTTTTGGTTTGAGGTCACCGCAACATGAGGAACTGTATTGCGGGGTCACGGCATTAGAAAGGTTGAGAACCACTGGGTTAGATGAAACCCAGTGGTGATGGATTAGGCAGGTGGGAGAAAGCAAAGCAAGGAAATCTTTAAGATTGGATAAGAAGTAAAAAGAATAGACACATACTTCTCTTACATAGGTGGGTTTAGGATAGTTAACAGTTAAAAATCAGCTTGCTAACAGTGAGGGCATTTGTGGTCTCTGCTCTGGCACTGTGGTTGTACTTTGAGGGGTCCTGAAAAAAAGAACTAACTTTGAGATCCCAAAGGTATTATCAGGTATGTCATCTTAGCTGCGAAAACAACTCAAAACAAAAACAAGCTTAGTTAAGGTAAAGATTGACCTTTGTTAGGGAAAATACCAGCCTAGAAAATGACTACCCATCATGAACTCCTTTTAGTTAGAAAGTTGTTGTTTTTGTTTGTTTGTTTGTATTTTTCTGAAGTGAGAAGTGGGGAAGCAGAGAGACAGACTCCCGCATGTGCTCGACTGGAATCCACCAGGCATGCCCACCAGGGGGCGATGAGCCAGAGCCATTCTAGCGCCTGAGGCGGGGGCCATTTCGTTCACATGGAGCCATCCTCAGCGCCCGGGCCTACTTTGCTCCAGTGGAGCCTTGACTGTGGTAGGGGAAGAGAGAGACAGAGAGGAAGGAGAGGGGGAGGGGTGGAGAAGCAGATGGGTGCTTCTCCTGTGTGTCCTGGCTTGGAAATTGAACCTGGGACTTCCACACGCTGGGCCGATGCTCTACCACTGAGCCAGCTGGCCAGGGTGAAAGGTGTTTTTTTTATTGTTGTTGTTTTTTAATTCATTGATTGATTTCAGTGAGAGAGGAAGGAAGAGAGAGAGAGAGAGACAGGAACACTGATCTGTTTCTATACGTGACCTGACTGGAGATCGAACAGTCCACCTCTGCTTCGGGAGGATGCTCTAACCAACTGAGCCATCCGCCCAGGGCATGCCTTTAGTTAGAAAGCAATTAAGCAGACCGTTACTTTAGGTCTTCGAGTTTGTAAGGTCACCATGCAGGCCTCCCCTGAGCTTGTCAGGTTTAGCATGTAGTCCCTTTTTCGTCCACATAATGATTATACTCCTACAATGTGTCTGACTTGGGCTAAGTACTAAATTTGCATCATTTGCCACTGACTACTAATGGGTTCTGGGATGAGCTACCTACATTCTCTAAGCATCTGTGAAAGGGGAGCATAACTTCAGAAGGTTGTGAGGATAAAGTAAAATAACATGTATAAGGCGCCGAATGCAGGGCCTGACAGGTAGCCAGTACTCAGTGTAATGTGGCCCGGGGAGCCCACCCATGAAGGGAAGGGAAAAGCCGTCACTGCTGTTCCCTCTGTCACCTGCACTTGGCCCCTACAGGCTGCCCTTCTCTCAACTTTTTATTTTTCATTGTCACCTCATAAGAAGAAAAGATAAAAATAAGTTTAAATTAATTAATTAGCTTAAATTTAAATTAACTTAAATTCTCCCTAATGAGAGAAATTAAATATTAAGGAATAAGATTTATATTGGATGGGGTTGAACTTCAGAAGGCCATAAACTATTGTAATATCTAAGATTTTTTTTTTATTCCCCTTCCCCACCAAACCAATTTTTCACCCACGTCCCATGGGGAGGCAGCCCTCCTGCCAATGAGAATGTGTGCATTAGCTCCTTTAACAGTCTTCTATTTGTGAAGCCCACTAGCTTCCTCTCTACCTGGCGTCCTCAGTCTCTCCTCACACCGCTGGCCAGTGGTGTCCCATCATCTGTTTACCGTCCCTCTTACGGCTCTTTCTCTGTCGGTTTTCCTGGTCCACTCAGCCACATTGAGACTGGGCATCTGAAACGTTCAGGACAAGGTCACATCTCTGGAGAGAGGCACACACCTCAATCTCCGACAGTGACACACAGACCAAAAAGCAGTGCGCAGCAGATGCCAGTGGGAGCTCAGGAAAGGAACCAGGGAGAGACGAGTGTGGTGGGGCGAGGAGGACACACAGGCGGGGCATGGCGAGGTAGCAGACAGGACTGCCCTGGGGCAATGAGGGAACCAGTATCAAATGTTCCACTTTGAACGCTATTCTCCCTAATGACCGCTTTGTTTTATTTTGCCTTAATCCATAATAAATGAGCTTAAAAATAAGAAGTGCCACAAGTGCCTCTATGCTTCCAGGAAGCAGTGAATGCTCTGCAGGCAGCGAGAACAGAGTATGTTTATACAAGTCTGGTGTCACGAAAGCATCAAATGTCAGTTTTGGGCCTGACCTGTGGTGGCACAGTGGGATAAAGCATCAACCTGGAACACTGAGGTTGCCGGTTCGAAACCTTGGGCTTGCCTGGTCAAGGCACATATGGGAGTTGATGCTTCCTGCTCCTCCCCCTTCTCTCTCTCTCTCTCTCTCTCTCTCTCTCTCCGCCCTCTCTAAAAATCAATGAATAAAATATATTTTTTTTAAATGTCAGTTTTGGCGGAGTAGCAGGGGTGCCTGGCTAGAGACTGCAGAGATGGGGCCTAAATGTGCCTTGCAGACAAGGTTTGGAGCCAGTAAGTGGTTTTAAACAGGTGCTTCCTTTTGTGTCTCTGATCCTGTTTTCTTCTGTTTTCCATTTGCCCTCATTTACAATGCCACGTGTCCCCCAGACATTACTTGACACGTTGTGCCCTTCCATGACTGTCCATTCTCTCTCCACAAAGGACCTCCAGATCTTTGTTGGAAGTCTGACTCTGGCATCCACAATACCAGCCTTCTGGGCACCTCCATTTGTATGACCTGAGGGCACCTGCATATCAGCTCGTTCTTCTGGTCACCCAGGCTTGAAGCCTTAGAATGGTTTGATGTTTTTTCCGTATTTTCTAGTTAAGAAATCACAGGAACGGCTTACAGATTAGCTCTCTGGCACTGCCTAGGCTCACGCAAGCATTCAACAAATATGTCCCTCAACTACCCCCCTTTTTCTCTCCTTTCTTCCCATCGCCTTATTTTCCTCCCCCTTTTTCTTCCTCTCTTTCATCTTTCCTCTTTTTTTTTTTTTTTGTAGCTAAAGTGTGGTTGCTTTGTATGCATTTTTTTTTTCATTTGACACAATAACTCTGTGAAATTATATGTCACTTATTCTGCAGAGGGGGAACTTAAGGATCAAACTGAACAGGTAATTTGTCCAAATGCACACAGTTAAAAGTCAGAATTGGGGGAAATCTGTGAGGTGTGTCTGATACCCCACCCACATGGGTTCATGCTTTTCACCTAGACCACTGAATGAGTCCAATTGGTCTCTCTCCCTCTTCCTCTCTGCTCCGAGCCTTCCCAGGCCCTGTGGGGTTTCATTCTCTACAGCATGAATGTGGTCACAGAACTCCTTTATGCAAATTCCTAAGTTTATAACTCACTTGTGCTGACATCCAAGCCCCTCGTTGCATGGCCCTGGTTTCTGTCACTTTGAAGACATCAGAGTATGGTAGGAATAACATGGGATTTGGTGCCAAAAGACCTGGGTTCAACCTGGGGGCTGCCACTGCCTAGCTGTTTGATCTCGAACAGTTAATTAACTTCTCTGAATCTTATTTGTTTATTTAATAAGTAGTTTATTGTGTGTCTTTAATGTGCTGGTCACTGTGTGAGGGTTTTTAATATTCATTAGTGAAGAAAACAGAAAGGATTTATGCTTTCAAAGAGCTTCTAGACTGACCCTCGGTTTCCTTATCCGTACAAGAGGGGTGATGATCATTTTCATATCACTGGGCTATTGTAGGGAATTAACGGTTGATGGCCATGGCTGTGCTTTGCTCTGTGTAAGGTGCTGGTCACCTGAAGCTGTATCTCTCATACTTCTACTCCAGGGAACTTCTTGTTGTCTACTCCAGGGAAGTTTTTGTTGCATTTCTAGCTCTTTAGCTTTGCTTGTGCTTCTCACAACCTTATCTACCTAGAACAGCCTGTGTGGTCTCAATGGCCCCATTGAAAATGTATCCTATCCAGAACCTCCCGGCTTGCTACGAAGTTTTATTCATTCATTGAGGGATTCAAGACTGTTTCTTAAACACTTTTTTTTTTTAATTTATTTATTTTTTTTTCATTTTTCTGAAGCTGGAAACAGGGAGAGACAGTCAGACAGACTCCCGCATGCGCCCGACCGGGATCCACCCGGCACGCCCACCAGGGGCGACGCTCTGCCCACCAGGGGGCGATGCTCTGCCCATCCTGGGCGTCGCCATGTTGCGACCAGAGCCACTCTAGCGCCTGAGGCAGAGGCCACAGAGCCATCCCCAGCGCCCGGGCCATCTTTGCTCCAATGGAGCCTTGGCTGCGGGAGGGGAAGAGAGAGACAGAGAGGAAAGCGCGGCGGAGGGGTGGAGAAGCAAATGGGCGCTTCTCCTGTGTGCCCTGGCCAGGAATCGAACCCGGGTCCTCCGCACGCTAGGCCGACGCTCTACTGCTGAGCCAACCGGCCAGGGCCTTAAACACTTTTTAGAACAGTGTTTTTCATGGTGTGGTTCAAGACCCTGAGGATCTCAAGATCCTTTCAGGAAGTCCACAAGATCAAGTTTATTTTTATAATATTAAGATGTTACTTGACTGTTTTATTGCTGCATTGACCTTTGGAAAGATGCTGTAAGAGCAGTAGTAGCTAGAATTCCTGGTGCCTCATTATTGATCAAGACAGTGATGCACCCACCAACATACAGTAGAAAAACAAAATGAAGTGCCATTTTCACTTAAGAATGTCTTTGAAGCTGTAAGAATTACTATTTTTGTTAAGTCTCAACCTTTGAATACACAACTTTTTAATACTCTGTATGACTGAGTAGGAAGAATGAAGGTCTGCTGCTAATAATTTAGTGTGATGACTGTCTCAAGGAGAAATAGTCATGTAATTATTTCAGTTGCAAGCTGAACTAGCCACTTTTTCACCTAACACCATTTTTATTTGACAGACTATCTCACAGACAAACTATGATTTTTTCAGATTTGGATATTTGGTGGACGTTTTCTCAAAAAAAGAACAAAAGCCAGATTAGCACCTCAAGACCAAAACCTGTCAGTATTTGTTGCCAGTGGTAAAGTTTGAGCTTTCAAGCAAAAATTAGAATTTTTAAAAACCTGCCACCATAAGCTTGACAACTTTCTAATACTTTTCAAAATGTTATTTATTGATTTTTAGAAGGACAAGAAGAGAAACAGAGAAAGGGAAACGCTGATTTGTTGTTCCACTTATTCATGCCATCACTGGTTGGTTCTTGTATGTACTCTGACTAGGGATCAAGTCCGCAACCTCAGCATGGGGCGATGATGCTATAACCAATTGAGCTACCCAGCCAGGGTGAACATTCTAATACCTAAAAACTTTCCTGATAAGATCAGTGGTGATGTTAACAGGCGTGCTTTTTTAATATTGAGTGATGAACTATGTCAACATTTGGAAAACCTGTGTAACTCAGTGAACCAGTATTTCTCAATGACCAATGTGTGATGTTCCAAACCCTGCATGGGTAAAAAGTTCTATTCAAATGCAAGATATTCTAATCCTTTATAATACCCTACAGAGTATGGAAAGCTCATGAAAGAGTTTCAACTAACCTTTAAAAAACTTTCCCTTAAGTTTTGATATAGTATTGTGGAAGAATGCATATAGTTATCTGAAACAGCTTTTCATCTATATCTGCGTGAAGCCGACTTCCTCCATAACTATAACCAGAACACCATATCACAACAGATAGGGCTTAGAGGGAGAAAAGAGAGTCCAGCTGTCTTTTGTTAAAGAGAGTTCCAGAGACTTGACATTAAAGAGGTTTACAAAAATGTAAAGCAGTTCTCACTAAATTTTTTTTGTTTTTGAAAACATTGTTTTTCATAAAATGTTGTTTTTGTTTCGATCTAATGGGTTTATTATTGTTATATATATATATATATATTTTTTTTTTTTTTCATTTTTCTGAAGCTGGAAACAGGGAGAGACAGTCAGACAGACTCCCGCATGCGCCCGACCGGGATCCACCCGGCACGCCCACCAGGGGCGACGCTCTGCCCACTAGGGGGCGATGCTCTGCCCATCCTGGGCGTCGCCATGTTGCGACCAGAGCCACTCTAGCGCCTGAGGCAGAGGCCACAGAGCCATCCCCAGCGCCCGGGCCATCTTTGCTCCAATGGAGCCTCGGCTGCAGGAGGGGAGGAGAGAGACAGAGAGGAAAGCGCGGCGGAGGGGTGGAGAAGCAAATGGGCGCTTCTCCTGTGTGCCCTGGCCGGAATCGAACCCGGGTCCTCCGCACGCTAGGCCGACGCTCTACCGCTGAGCCAACCGGCCAGGGCTATATATTTTTTTAAATATTTTTTTATTTTTATTAATTTTTAGAGAGGAGAGAGAGTGAAAGAGAGAGAGAGAGAGAGAGAGAAGGGGGAGGGAGGAGCAGGAAGCATCAACTCCCATATGTGCCTTGACCAGGCAAGCCCAGGGTTTTGAACTGGCGACCTCAGCATTCCAGGTCAACACTTTATCCACTGTGCCACCACAGGTCAGGCATTGTTATATTTTTATTACATTCATAAGTATTGTTTACATTTCTGTTTTAATTTCTAACTATACATATAAATACATTTTAAGCCTAATAAACAAAAAACCTTTGTAATCCTCAATTTTGAAGACTGTCAAGGGGCCCCGAAACCAAAAAGTTTGAGAACTGCTATCTTAGCACTGTGTGTAAACAGTCTAGTTGGTGGTGTACATCAGTGAAATCTTAAATCCCTCCTCTCATAAAGTTTATCCTGAATATCATAATGGTTCTGAGTTCTCTGGCATGACCTAGTTAGATACAAAGTTAGAACCAATAGTCATGAACTGATTATAGAATAATATACAGTGTTCTGTCATCCACGGCTAACCCTGGGGATGTGTTTTATTCTAAGTCCATTAGAGATGAGAGAAGAACAGTTTACTGGAGAGACCAATAAACATGGCCTCCATGCCTAAAGCGCCTTCTAAAAAAGGTCCATTTTCTGCTGTGGGAAGCAAGCCTAACTATTCGTTAAAAATGGGTGGCCACATTCCTGAGTGTGACTTCTCCCCCTGCCCTTCTCCTGTAGCCTCAGTTGATTGGGTAAAGGAGAGCCCTTGACCCTAATGTAGCTATAGTCTGACAAGTCTGCTGTGAGAGCCTGAGCCCAGTTGAAAGACACCATGCGCCCAAATTGGATTCTTTATAATAATAATATGTGAATGAAAGCTACCCAGGACTGGGGAAGTTGACGAGTAACACTCTAATCGGTGGCTGGGGAGACAATTACAGAGAGCCCAGGAGGCAAGCTCTGAGTCAGCAGAAGCTATGAGGAAGTAGACACAGAGGGGAAGACCCAAGAGGTAAGGCAGGAAGAACAGGAGCAAAGAAGAAGACTGAGTTGTCATCAGTGTGGAGGATCCCACACCCCTGCTGCTGCTGGGAGACCAGAGAATCCACTCTCTAAAGCTGTCTTGGCTCTTCTCAGTTCTTTTTTTTTTTTTTTGTATTTTTCTGAAGTTGGAAATGGGGAGGTAGTCAGACTCCCTCATGCGCCCAACCGGGATCCACCCGGCACGTCCACCAGAGGGCGATGCTCTGCCCATCTGGGGCATCGCTCTGTTGCAACCAGAGCCATTATAGTGCTTGAGGCAGAGGCCACAGAGCCATCCCCAGCGCCCGGGCCAACTTTGCTCCAGTGGAGCCTAGGCTGTGGGAGGGGAAGAGAGAGACAGAGAGGAAGGAGAGGGAGAGGGGTGGAGAAACAGATGGGTGCTTCTCCTGTGTGCCCTGGCCAGGAATCTAACCCAGGACTCCTGCACGCCAGGCTGATGCTCTACCACTGAGCCAACCGGCCAGGGCCTCCTCTCAGTTCTTGAATTGCTTTTTCATGATCTCAATGAGGCCTGTCCCTATGGCCCTTACTGTCTTGTGTGTCCTTACAATAAGCCTCTAATGTTTGAGGTCACCTGAAGGTCTGTCTTTCCACAAAAAGAACTTTATATACAGGACGGTGACTAAAAGTCATTTGTGAAGGTGGGGATGGCGGTCATGGAGTCACCTTTGTGTAGATGCTGTCAGCAGGACCTGACAGGCCTTGGTGGACAGAGAGCATTCCAGTCTGTGACCACAGTTTGGCTGAGAGGCATATGTGAAGACAGGAAGAAGATGAGAGGGGAGGTCACCAGAGTAGAGCAAGGAGGAGACTGGTTAGCTCAAGCGCCTCCTGTTGTGCAGGGCGTGGAAAGCACACAGAGGAGCTCAGACTGAAGTAGAGGCAAAAGGAACCCCCTGGAGGCTGTTGTATTTTATTTGTATAGGTTCTTTTTTTTTTTTTTTTTTTTTTGTGACATAGACAGAGAGGGATAGTCAGGGACAGACAGACAGGAAGGGAGAGAGATGAGAAACATCAATTCTTCATTGCAGCTCCTTAGTTGTTCATTGATTGCTTTCTCATATGTGCTTTGACGGGGGGAGGGAGGCTGAGGGGGCTACAGCAGACCTAGTGATCCCTTGCTCAAGCCAGCAACCTTGGGTTCAAGCCTTGCTCAAACCAGATGAGCTCGCGCTCAAGCTGGCAACCTCAGGATCGAACCTGGGTCCTCCACATTCCAGTTTGACGCTCTATCCACTGCACCACCACCTGGTCAGGCTATATGGGTTCTTGAACAGAAGACTGGAAATGGAATTTGGGGAACAATACACTGGCTTGGTTGAATATGAAGGATCTGAGGAGAGAGCATTTGAGTCAGACAAGCTGGTTGTGAGACCATTGGGGTGATCCTGTAGTGTCAGTGGAGGTGCTGGTGCCTCAGGCCTGCTTACTATTGAATTGAAGAGCCTGGCCTATGAGGTCGCCTAAGAAAAGTCTTGGCTCTGAAGAAATGGTTTTCTTATTAAATGCCTGTGCTCATCTTGGGGACATCTCAGAGGCATTATCTGTGTTGACCTGAACCGAATTGATCCCTCATTTTCCCATCTCCAACCCATTTTCTCAGTCAGTTCGGAAAAGTTTAACTGAGAATTATTTGAATAAAATCAATGAGAGATTTTCCAAAAGTCAAAAGTACCACAGCAAGGGCCCCTTTCCTGAAGCCTCATCACCATAGTTGGTCTTGAGGTTTCAGGGGTAGAGTGCTAAGTTTTATTTTTCTTAAGTGTTATCCATACTTGAGTTGTTTATTTTCACAGTTGATTTAATTGATGGTTTCTCACTGCCTGACCACTGTGCTTGTGGATCAGAGCGGTTAGTGGGAGGCAGGACTGCCTTTCTCTACGGGCTTCTTTTCCTCTACACACTTTAGGAGTGGAATTCCGATGAAGGGGGAAAGGGGCCTTCGTGGTAGTGGCAGGATAAGTAAGGTATGAATAGAAAAGTGATTTCAAGTATTATCCTGGTGAGTGTGCCTTTTTGTGTTTTTAACTGATAAAGGTGTGATAGTCCTAGTTAGAACACAAGCCTGGTATTGAAGGGAATGGTGAGCTGAGGTGGGGAGCTAACTAATCTATTTCTATTGGCCTTAGCAAAATGTTTGCTATTAAACAGTTGACTTTACTCTCTATACCCCATCTATAAAATGTTAATAATTGTGATACCTCTTTCTAAGTGTGGACATGTGATTAAATGAGCTAAAGGGTAACCTGACCAATAAACATGGACTATTGAGCATCTGCTATATTTCATAGACTCTGTGTTTGGGGTTATAGAAAATGAGATTGAAATTGGGCACACAGGCAGGGGCTTACACCTGTGTTTAGTATGTAGTAAGATATTCAATCAATGATACCATTGTTATTCTTTTCATTTGAGGGAGATGCACCCAAGTTCAGGAATTCTTGAACAAGCAAGAGTTAGCCAGGGGAAGGGTGTAGAAATGCAGGTCTCAAGCCAAAAAGCATCCTGAATGTGCCAGTCTTAGCAAGGAATGCTTGTCCCTGCAGAGCAAAGATTGGGTTCTCTGAATTTATGGTTTGGAAAGAGTCATGTATTGTGCTTTTCACACACATGCACACGCACAGAGCAGTCATTATCTTGTGGCCTTCAGGCACTGAGAACAATGTATATGTTTAGCCTGGCAAATAAATGGGTAACTTTTTTCTTTAGGGCATTATTTCTTATCATAGGCACTCAGAAGGCATATTTTTCAAAATTGGTCACAAGTTAAATTACGAACATGCATTTTGTAAGAATTCTGTAATATTAATTATAAGAAGGGCCATGGAGATAAAAGACTAGAAATAAGAGCCTATTGTGAGTGCTTTTGTTAAATTCTGAATTTTTATTGGGCCCTTAAGATAAAAGCTATTCTTTTGAATCCAGACTCACATTCTGATGCCAGGCAGCTCCTACATGCATATTTTTGTGTAGTTGGGGTCAGTATGTATATCCTTTTTGTTGTCCACTTTTGTTTTTGTTTTTTTGTTGTTGTTGTTGTTGTTGTTGTTGTCCACTTTTGCATCTGACCTCAGCTCCTGTTTTCTTATAACCTCACATTCCTTGTGATAGCAATAGAATGACCCCCCTGCACTGATAAGTAGCCACTGGTTTAACTTTTCATTCAATACTAGATGTTTGGGTTGTTTCCAGAGTTTTGCAGTAAGGAACATACTTGCTATAAATATTGTGCACAGACTGCTTAGTCAGCAACTTATTCATCATTTAGAATGGCACTCTTTGCCAAAGTCTTGGAAGTGATATCAACTCATTAAACTAAGAGTCTCAAGGATTGGCAATCAGGGCTTCCTGAGACAGCGTCTTATTCTTTGGCTTATTTTTCTTCATTTAATTAGATGATATGTAGGGAGAACCTATCATGTGCCAGAGAGTACCAGGCACTGGTGAGTGAAGTAGAAAAGGTTCCCGACTGCTGGTGCATACAGCAGCCAATAGATGCAAGATGAAGAGCTGAAGACATCATGGTGACAGTGCCATCCTGTAAACACAGTGTCAGACTTCCAGTTGAAAAGTGGACATTTGGTCTGAGTGATGTAAATGTCTCGATACAGTACAATATAACTACTTTAACTGTAGATGGTGGGGTGGGAGCAGTTAAAATTGTAGAATATTAAAAAGCAATATGGTTTTTGTTATTTCTAAATTAGGCTAACAAAGTGATGGCTAGGTTTGACGCTGATATAGTGAACAGCACAAGGCCTGTGAATTCAAAGAGTCTTAGATTTGACTCTTAGCCTCTTGTAGACTTGTGGTTTGGGGACAAACATTTAAATCTTCTGGACTTCAGCATCCTTATCTTAAAAGGAGTATACTATTAGTGTCTCTCCTTTGAGTTGTTTATATCCTCAGTGCCTAGTGCAATGCCCAGCACTGGGTAGGGGCTTAGCAATTGGTTTTTGGCAGAAAAAAAAGAAAAGATGGATACATGGATGGATAGATCACTCTGGACTGAGAAGACAGGGGCCTCTGTACTAAGTAATATACATAAAAATATATTACATATATAGTATATATACATAGATATAATATAAATGAATTATGCAATTTATATTTGCCCTATTGCCTTGATATTTGCTAAGCAAATTCTCTCACTTCTAAGTTTGTAGAAACCAAATTTAAGAATCCATATACCTCTCTTTGTCATCTCCTATATATCAAGGCTATAAGTAACAACAGAAAAATGACTAATTGTGGCCCTAAACAGTGGGGGCTTAGTTCCACATCTTCAGAATGTCTGAAGGAGGCAGCTACTTCTGCCATTTGCAACTGACCTTTGCTCTTTCATTCCTTTGATCCACCCTCTCTGCTCTGTTGAGTTTTTAAAATTTTGACTTGCTTTCTCATGGTCACCAAATGGCTGTCCCAGTTCTGTGCCTCATGTTCAGTTCCAACATTAAGAACTAAGCCTGCCACACAGCTCATGGCTTTCCACAAGGAGGCAAAATCCTTTTCCAGAATCCCCACAAAATTTCTCCTCAGGTCTCCAGCTCCCTGGGTTGACGGAGCATGCGGCCACCCGTAGAGATGAGCTCACACGTTTCCGAGCTCACAGCTTCTCTACCTTACAAACTGAGGTTCTGTTAGCAGGGAAATGTGGAGGGGGAACCGCCATAGTGCCAGCCATGTTTTCACCCAAGAAAACTATTTAAAAAAAACAAAACAAAACCAAAAAGGCAGAAGTTCAAGTTTAGTGGATATGGCTTACCCGTAAAACTTGATCTGTGTTAGGAGATTCAGGATTTGCAAGCCTCCACGTTGGGACATTAAGATCGTCTTGGTTTTAAGCTGGGTAGAAATATTTTTGTGACTGCGTGTCTCTGTTGTGTGTATGAGGGACTTTTTCTTCTTCTTCCTGTCTGAGTGGCAGAAGAAAAGAGGAGTAAAGAGTTAAAAGAGTCAAATATTTTCTGGAGTTAGTGGTAGGCCTGTGAAATGCTACAACCTTGGCAGCCCCATGCTGGAACTGGCCGAAGGACTGTTAACAAAATACTTCCCCCAGCAAGCTATGCAAGTGAAGAGAAGAAAATGTGAAACAGCATTTGAGGGATGCTGAGCTGGAGTGGGGGGGGGGGGCTGAAAGGAAGGTTGGCAGTGACTCTTTGCAGAAGAGTGTAGGAATGTAAGGGTCAGTCACAGTGTCACTTAGGGTGTAGTTTGTGTTGGCTCTGCCCATCTTCACTGTCCAGAGGACAGAGAAAGACAGGAAGCCCCTTGCACAGCCTGAGCAGGATGCAGAGGCAGCAGTGGAATCAAGTCCAGGGCTAGATGTCACACACACACATTCTAGGAATCCCAATTTGTGGTTTTAAAAAAAAAAATCAGGGTTGTTGTGGAAGATTTTGACTTGGATGGCAAAATGCTTAATAATCAGTATCCGCCATTTTCCTCTTTTGGAGAGGCCACCAAACAACTCCCATTCCCAATCAATTAAGTAAATAAGATTCCATGTAATAAACATCGAAACTTTGAAGCTTGAAAGAAATACTTACACATATAAATAAAAGTTCACCAAGACTTGCCTATGCTTTACTGCATCTTTTTCTTTGTTGACGAGGCAGAGGGGCAGAGCTGATCTTGGTCAATGTTTTCTCTTCATATAATTTCTAATGTTAGCATTTGATCATATCCTCAAGTGACTGGCGATGAATACTATCTTGTTTTTTAATAAGAATTTCAAAGTCTCCCATATAAAAGCTCCATAAAAGGTAAGAGTTTAAGAAAAGGAGAAAAAACACAGGAGACAAAAATGCCAGTTGACTGAGCTCTCGAAGGCCGAGGTTTGCTTGGAGGCCAAGTAAAGGGGAGAAAGGTGGACTTCACAGCAGGAGATCCAGTCTCCGACTCCATCCTGCGGGGGTCTCGGTGCCCCCTAGCATAGCGTTCACTGCCGCCCTGGGGAAGTGCCAGAGCCTGGGAGGATGGGACTAACGCTGACCATTGAGTGCGCCCGGATAAATGGGGCTCATTCATGGAGGACAACACTGCAATTCTGAAAAGCACCCGTAGTGAAAAAGCAACCAGAAAACCAAAATGTATTGGAGATGCCTGGCAGGAGGTGTCTGTGTTTCCTTCTTCCTTCTGTCTCCTCCAGGGGGTTTTCTTAATATTCCACAATATTTTTCTGTGGCCGCTGGGCCCCAGCTGCCTGGAAGCAGGCAACAAAAGTAGTATAGCATGCCCCTTGGCATTGAAGCCAGAGCAGCTGTATTCAGAACTAACTGAAAGAAACAGGGACTCTGCTGTCAGGGAGGCAGACAGTCTCTGCATTGAATTCTCTGAGCTGTCTTTTGAAAGCATTAAGCTTTAAGGTTTTCCTAGGAGGCAAAAGATTACAAAACAGATCAGGTGCTTAGTAAAAACTCAGGATGTAGCCATAACTTTGTATACATTGAACTCAATGACCACATTATTGATCCCCAAGGGGACTGGACACCCTAGTGGGGTGTTTCAGGGAGGACAGACACATTGGCATCTGGGGGTGGGGTCTGTGGTCACCTGAAAATCATGTATTATCCTATGATTCACTTGGAAAGAGGGGAACTATTTATTTCATAATACAAACATCCGAAAATGAAGTTCAACAAAATGTTGCTGGCTGGTTGAGAATATGCATTCATTCAGTAGCAAGAAGGATATTTTTTTTGAATGCCTAGGCTGTGTCAGGAGGCGCCTCGGGCCCGGGGGGTAGAGCAGTGAACACACAGCATCCTTTTCTTGTGCAGTTTACATTCCAGTGGAAGAGAGGGCTCATAATTCAGTAGCATAGAAAATAGAACGTTAAGGACTAGGGAGAAAACAAAGCAGGGTAAGGGAAGAGCGAGCAGGGCCTCCGAGAGGATTCAAGTCACAGAGACCTGAAGGATGTGAGGTTGCAGAGCGTTTGGGTCCAAGGCAGGGGTCCCCAGACTTTTTACACAGGGGGCCAGTTCACTGTCCCTCAGACCATTGGAGGGCTGGACTATAAAAAAAACTATGAACAAATCCCTATGCACACTGCACATATCTTATTTTAAAGTAAAAAAACAAAACGGGAACAAATACAATATTTAAAATAAAGAACAAGTAAATTTAAATCAACAAACTGACCAGTATTTCAATGGGAACTGTGCTCCTCTCACTGACCACCAATGGAGGAGGTGCCCCTTCCGGAAGTGCGGCGGGGGCGGATAAATGGCCTCTGGGGGCCACATGTGGCCCATGGGCCGTAGTTTGGGGACCCCTGGTCTAGGGTATCTGCGAGAGGTTCAAATAAGAGGGAGAATCACTACCATGGCCCTGAGACAGGGGATTGCTTGGGGTATTTGAGAATCAGGGGTGGTGAGTTGGCTGGATGGAAGGAGCCGGAGCCAGTTCATGTACAGCCTGGTAGGCCAAAGGTGGGCTTTAGTGAGAGCTAAGCATGCTGGGAAGCCATTGGAGAGTTTTGAAGAGGGGAGTCAAGTCCTACTGCTGGGAGGTGACTGGACTGGAGCTAGGGGGAGTAAGTGTAAAGTTGAAAGATCAGTGTGGAGGCTACTGAAGTCATTCAGGTGAGACATGCTGCCAGTTTGGATCACGGGGTGGGGGATGTTGGGGAGCAGGTGGAGGAAATGAGATGTGATTGGTTTCAGATGTATTTTGAGGGCAGGGCTTGCAGGATTTGCTGATGGGCTGACTGAATGTGGACTAGTTGAGAATGGAGACAATGATGAATAGGGATTTAGGCTTGAAAAAGGGCATGAATGACGGTTTCCAACTTTTAGCACTGGTAACCCCAGGGGAGGAACAGTGTGGGAAGATTATTAATTTGGTGGTGGCCATGGTTAAGTTTGAGGTACCTAACAAGACATCTTAGGGGGGATGTTAAGAAGTCAGTTGGATAAATAACTTGAGTTCAGAGAAAAGGCTGGGAATGGAGAGATAGATTTGAAAGTTATTAGATTAGGGAAGAGGAGAGAGTTTAATAGAGGCAGTTTCCTTAAGGAAGGGCACGTCAGAATCTAGTTGGGGAAAGGAAGGTTTTTATGATTATCAAAGATGAGGGTGAGTGTTAAAAGGTTCAGAAAGACTGTCATCATCAGTACCCACAACTGTTCATAGAGATCAGGCAGATATGTTCGCAGGAACAAAAGCTAGTTTTGGTAATAGAAGATAAATAGGAACCTAATGTATGAATTAGTTGTTCCATTACTTTTCCACTTGGCCACTGTGAACATCTCAGGTAGAGATAATTAGGAATAAACATGTGCATCCAGAGTTTGTTTGGTTCTTTTTATTTATTGGAAACGTAAGTTGTATTTGCTAAAGTGTTCATTCTTGTGGACAGAAAAACAAACACATAGGAGTATGAAGTATAGGATATGCAGTCAGAGGATCTCATAATCAAGTTGTCCCTGCAGTTACATAAACAAATGAGAAACGGAGGGCCCAAGGAAAGGGGTTGAGTGTGGAAATGGCTCGCTCTGCTCCACGGTTAGAACATTGTCGAATGCCCTGGACTGCCTTTAACCCCCCACAGTGGTGTGATAGATGACAGACTTTTTTCTTGGCTCTGGGTGGTGGATTTTGTGTTTTTCTGGTTTGGTGAGTATATGCTTGTGTACTTCCCCAAAGGGTGAGCAGATTGCCTGTGTAGTTCAGAATACATGTGAAATGGGAATGTCCCTAAGAATGGAAAACTACTGTCACAATTGAGGCAGTGAAGGTGCCCAGGAAGCAAATGGGAGATGTAAGAACAGGCACATTGTATCAGATGTCTTCTTCCCTGTTGAATTATGTGGCTTTGAGTGGATTATGTTGAACACAGTTGAATTTGTTTGTTTTTATAAGCTATTGATCTCTTGATAATACAGGAAAAACAAGTCCTTAGAATCCCTATATCCTGTTGACCCTTTTGCTTAGTTTTTGATGACAAGAATATTCTCAGTGGCCAGCCATGTGTTGGATGCTACAGTTTAAGACTGCACCATTCACTGGAGTCAAAACCTGCAAACCAGGAGGAATATTTTATGTCACATCCGTTCCACAAGTCTGTAAAGTTGGAGGCTGGGACTTGGCGAGAGCCACTCCCAGCCTCACCTGAGGAGCTCCTCTCATTTCCTTCTCCTGCTGAGTCCTAGGCTCAGAGAAGTATGCTTACCCACGACGAAGGTCTGACTGCGCCAAAACAAAACTCTTTACATCTTACATTTCCGACCCAGGCTCAGGGCAGTGCTATTTGCTTCCTGATCCTGGGCAGTGAACATAACCTGAATACAGGGGGTCCTCAGGGTTCCACAGTGACATAACCTGAATACAGGGGGTCCTCGGGGTTCCACAGTGACATAACCTGAATACAGGGGATCCTCGGGGTTCGACAGTGACATAACCTGAATTTTGAAGTAAGTTGAAACACACCCTATTCTAAGTCACTTAACTATCCTAACACAGTTGTAAAATCATAATCTAGAACATAATAACACAACTAAGCCACAGAAAAGGGAAAGGACGTAAATATACTGTACTGTACACTGTACTGTAATAAAAAAATGACTATGTCTCAATTTTTTAAAGTTTTTATGGGAATGAATGTCATAAACTTGAAACATCGTATGTTGAGACTGTTGTTAACTAGAGGACCCCCTGTATTTCTGTGATGACTCAGTATCTAATAGAAAGTGTGTCATCAAAAAGAATGATGCAATCAGAGAAGTAAGCCCTGTGAACAAAATGATTATTTTCAACATACAGCAGAATCTCAGTACCCATAATGCTCCCCTAAAACTGAAATTTTTATAGAGAAACATTGTTCTAATATACATTACGCACAATAAATGCTGCTAAATTTTACTGGGTTTTTTTTTTTTTTAAGTTTCCTGAGGCTAATAAAAATTTGATCCTACTGAATGGTTTTTTTCTTGAATAGAAATGTATTGAAGATCATTGTTTGTTGTCAGAAAGAGTGTAATGCTCATATCTTCAACCATTACTGTGTCAGTTGTTCTCGCAAAGAATATTGAACCCGCTGCCGTTAGCTGAGCTTGCTGGGGCCAGGGGCAGGGTTGGGCAGGTTGCCTGTGAAGCAGGATTTAATGGTGGGCCCTTGGCTCTTGCCATGTTGAAGTCTTTCTACATCTTCCTCAGTGGCTATTGTATGCATTACCCTGATGCAAGGAAAAGAGTGCTCTTTCTTTTTTATTAATTTTGTTATTTAGACAAATTTAGCAGGGTGATACTGGTCAATCAGAGTACATAGATTTAGAGAAAACATCTCCACATCTTTTGGACAGTTGATTATGCTGTATACCCATCACCCAAAGTCAGATCATCTTCTGCCACCCTGTACTTTGTTTTTCTTTAAGCCCCTCCCCTTCCCTCATCCCCCTCCCTCTGCATCCTTCCCTTCCCCCTGGTAATTACTGCACCCTTGTCTATGTCCACGAGTCTCAATTTTGTGTCCCACCTATGTATAGAATCATACAGTTCTTAGCTTTTTCTGATTTACTTATTTCACTCAGTATAATATAATCAAGGTCCATCCATGTTGTCATAAATGATACTATGTCATCATTTCTTATGGCTGAGTAGTATTCCATTGTATATATGTGCCACATCTTCTTTATCCAATCCTCTATTGAAGGGCATTTTGGCTATTTCCATGTCTTGGCCACCGTGAACAATGCTGCGATGAACATGGGGGTCCATGTGTCTTTACGTACCCATGTTTTCAAGTTTTGGGGGTATATACCCAGTAGAGGGATTGCTGGGTCATATGGTAGTTCTATTCTTAATTTTTTGAGGAACCACCAAACTTTCTTCCATAATGGTTGTACTACTTTACATTCCCACCAACAGTGGATTGAGGGTTCCTTTTTCTCCACAGCCTCTCCAGCACTTGCTATATTACCTGTCTTGTTGATAATAGCTAATCTAACAGGTGTGAGGTGGTATCTCATTGTAGTTTTGATTTGCATTTCTCGAATAGCTAGTGATAATTAGCATTTTTTTATGTATCTGTTGGCCATTTTTATTTCTTCTTGGGAGAAGTGTCTGTTCTTGAAGGACTGCTCTTGAAAAGCTTATGCCCCCTTTTTATCGGACAAACTATGTGCAGCAGCTGCCTGAGTCAACAGTGCTGTGGCAAAAGCTCAAGCATTGCCACCATCTCTTCTGCAACCCCTGGTGATTTTCTTTTCTTTTCTTTTTTCTTTTCTTTTTTTTGTATTTTTCTGAAGCTGGAAACGGGGAGAGACAGTCAGACAGACTTCCGCATGCGCCCGACCAGGATCCACCCGGCACGCCCACCAGGGGCGATGCTCTGCCCACCAGGGGGCGATGCTCTGCCCACCAGGGGGCGATGCTCTGCCCAGCCGGGGCGTCGCTCTGCAGTGACCAGAGCCACTCTAGCGCCTGGGGCAGAGGCCAAGGAGCCATCCCCAGCACCCAAGCCATCCCCAGCGCCCGGGCCATCTTTGCTCCAATGGAGCCTTGGCTGCGGGAGGGGAAGAGAGAGACAGAGAGGAAGGGGGGGGAGAAGCAAATGGGCACTTCTCCTATGTGCCCTGGCCGGGAATCGAACCCGGGTCCCCCGCACGCCAGGCCGATGGTCTACCGCTGAGCCAACCGGCCAGGGCCATGATTTTCTTTTCTATAGTTCTACACGGCTCAATTTTTCACTTTCATTTGGTGAAAATTTATCAGCCACTCTCTACCTGTCAAAATATAGCCATAAAGCAATATTCTATTGTGTCTGTATTCATTAGAAACTATGTTGTGTTGTTTTTCTTTGTCTTCTAAGCATTCTTAACTGTCTGAACAGTAAGAAAGTAAGCCATTGCAGTGGGGGAGGCACTGGAAGATCCCTCATTAACAAAACTATGTTTAGTAGTCTGTGTGGGTAGGTAGACTAATTTTTTAAAGAAGATTTTCAATATTAAAAGTTAAAAATTATCTGGTTAACAATAAGAAAAATTAAATTCTGTCTTTTGGCTAATTACTGTTTTTCATAAGCATTAAGTGATTCCCTTCAGCGTGACAGTTACAGCTAGTGACCACTAAACCCCAATAAGCCAGTCTTTGTGCTTTGCAAATATGATTCCACATTAATTATTGCAAAATGTTATAGGATCCCCAGACAAATCCCCAAGGATTCCCAGAGGGTCCCTTAGATCAAAGGGTCCAGCTTCTGTCGGGTTAGATCACATTTAACTTTGTACTATTTCCGGTATAAAAACCTGGGCATAAAACCTGTTGTCTGCTTCATGCACCTCACAAACTCTGGGTAGGTGACCGACTGTCTCGGTTTGTGCAGCACTGAGAGGACTCCCGAGACATGGAACTTTCAGTGCTAAAACTGGAAAGTCTCAGCCCCACCAACATGAGTTGATTTCCCTAGTCAGACAGAAGTAGGATCGGTGCCCAGACATTAATACCAATAGATATTTCTTCTAAAACCAGCAACTCAAATGTAAAATGGAGATAATTATGTCTTCCTCTTGGGGTTGTGATGAGGCCTGCTCAGTCATCCTGTCTGTGGGGGTGGGTAGCTGGCTATTGGTTTTTCTTTGGAATTGGGACGAGCATCATCTCTGATGGGACAGTCTTTCTCCTTACCCTCCAGAGGCCTGTCGGCCTGTCACCTAAAAAGGCCTTGGCTGTTCCCAGGAGGATGCTAGAGTTCCTGGGTTGTTTTCATTGGCCTCAAAGGTCTCACTGTAGTTACCCACTTTGGGTCTGCCTGCTCCTGCCCCTCAGGTAGTGAGGCCTCCCTCTGGTTAGAAACTCCTGTACTACAGTGCACTAAGCTGTTTGCAGCCCCCAGCAAGCACAGGCATGCACTTCCTTTTGGGCTTTTGTACTGGCTGTTTCCTCTTTCTTGCTCACACCTCCCTCCTTTCATCTTCTGGCTAACCCTGGTCATTCTTCACACTTTAACTTCAATACCACTTCCTCCTGGAAGCCTTCCATGACCATCTCAGACTGATACAGGCACCTCTCCTATATGCTCTCAAAGCTCCGTTTCCTTGCTGCAATTAAATTATGTGTCGTGGGAACTATACTTGCTGATCAGCTGTCTGCATGACTTATTATAAGCTCCTAGAAGAGAGAGCCTATATTTTACTCTCAGTTGTGTCTCCAGCACCTTCCACATTGCTAGGGATGTGGTAGGTAGAGAGAGGCTCAGAAGGAGCAGGATGGTGGTACAGCCACTGAGGAACAAACTACCTCCTTCTACAATTTGCTTTGGCCTTGCAGTGGCCGTGACAGCCACTGTCCTTCCTATTCTCCGTAGGAGACTAAGCCACTCTAGAACTTTCTCAAAAGAACCACATCCTCTCCATCCAGGGGCCACTATCCAGTTTAGTTAGGTCTTAATTTGCCCTAGAAGGCACTGAGCATGTAGGAAAAGGCACACGCGGTAACCAACCCAAACTGCCAGGGGTTGCACACTCACCAGTAGGACCTGAGAATATTGTGTAGGGTGGGGCACGCAATTTTATGTTTATTTGTAGATACACAGGATAAAAGTATTTCTACTATGACAGGTTTTAATAAAATATGAAATCTTCCCCGCAGTTCTAAAGATCTGATGACTCGTAGGCTGTCCTGTATTGTGAAAATTAGGTGCTTTGTTTCATAATTGGATTCAGATTATTTTTCTTTCTCCTTGGTAAACATTAATGGTTTCCTGTAAATTTTCCTGATATTAGGAAACAGATGTTCCATAGTTTTAACTGAATTTTTTTCCCAAATACTGAACTAGAACTTTAGAACTTTTGTGCTTAAGTGGTGTGTGTGTGTGTCTGTGTGTGTATGTGTGTGTGTGTACACAGTAAATTTTTGAGGAACAATTTGTGTTGGAATTTGCAAAGAAAGGCATAACAGATATATCTACAGAATTATACAGATCTGTCCAAGGCTAGAAATATCGATTGTGATGCAGTTTAGGGTTGTTTAACTAATGTAGACTTCTGCGCTAAGATGCATTAGCCCTGCCTCATGATAGTATGTGTACCAAAATAAGGTGTGGTGTAGCAAAAAGCACAGTTCATGCAATCTAGAGTTTAATGCTCTAATTTTTAACCAAACTGTATTTTTTTATTTTACTGTTGTCTTTTAACTGTATAATAAAATTTTTTCCCTGGCTTTGCATAAAACACTGTGCCACCTCTGTGCAGAGCGGGTGCTGGGCTCCTTGAGAGAGACAAGCACAAATAAGATGTGGACCCTTGGTCCCTAATCATCCAGTAGAAGAGGTGAGACATATTCTGAAGTACCTCTAATAAAAAGTAGATAATGGTAAAGGTTGTAGAAATAAGAAATTTCCTTGAGCCTATGAGTGAGGGAATGCCGAGGGAGAAAGTGGTATTTGTACTGGGTTAAAAAAAAAAAAAGCCACACTTAATTTAGGTCTATGTTAATGAAATTATTTTAACTGCTTTTTATAGAAACTACTCAAGGATTGTTCATTCTATAAGCCATTGTTTTGGTGGTTTTGCTAAAATAATACTAACACTTCTTAAGCAGCTCCTATGCAGCAGGCACCATTCTCTGTTGCTTTGTCTGAAGGCTTTTTAATAGAAAATGATGTGGAAATGGTGCTTTGGACAATAATGGATTTTGCACAAAATATATCTCTTTATTTTACTTTGCCAGCTTCCTTTCACAAGGAATCCTTTGGTTCAGAGAAAGAAGGACTGACTGAGTCCAGAGCTCACCAGTTTCAGGACTCAGTGACTGTCTGAGCCCCCTGGCCCATCTGGGACTCCGTTTCTATCACTGTATAGTGTGAATTGTCAGACCCGCCATACTCCCAAGGCTCTGTGAGTCAAAGTAGGTATAAATGGACATCAAAAAGCAATCAAGAGCCAAAAATTTGCCAAGAAGCAGTTTCCTTTTTGGTGAGGTTTATACAAAACATGGCTGCTGTTTATTGTTTATTAAAATACTGTGTAAATGAAAAGATTATCTTAAAATTTTAAAATATCTGAAATATTTTCATAGCAAATGCATCTATAACTCTTGATTATCATGCACTATAAGAAAATAATTTAAATTTGTAAGAAAATTATCAAGATTCTGGTGCATAAGCAAAGAATATAATCTTATTTCTCAAGGTAACAAATTATTAATAAGCAAACAGGAAAAAAGGTCTCTCCTCACTAATTATCTTAGAGGTGCAAATTAATACAGCATTAGAAATACTATTTTGTGGATAAAATGTTAAAGTTTCAGAAATTCTCCATTCTATTATTAGTGGTATTATTGTTTATTATAAAAGACCCTTTGAGAGCAAAAAACCCACCCCTAATTCTGTTGTAGAAATTTAGGGAAGCTAGGGAAGTAAGGGAATGAAAAAAGCTAAAGCATAAGAATATCTGATGTAATCTGATAATAATAAAAATTGCTGTAACTTAAATATTCAGCAAGGGGGAGCAATTTAATATATTAAGATTTTATGAAGGACAATTATTATGTTTTTTAGACAAGCATTATGATTATGTGTAGAAACAAAAAATATATGTTTAAAATTTAAAGTAAAATGGAGGAGAAAATAACATCCATCGTTTGTGGAGTTTTTCCTAATGGCACTATGCCAATGTTCTCCCTTGTGCGAAAGGTATTTTACACTTTAGAAACTGAGGCTTAGAGGTCAGTTGTCCAAAAACTTGCAACTCATTAATTGAGGAACCAACATTCAAACCCAGATTTGGCCAACTCCAAGGTTTTCACTGGGTTTACTACCAATATCATATAAATTATGGCCACAGTCATATAAAAACATACATCTGTGGAGAGTAACCAGCAAAAATGGTTAATACTCGTATGGTGGGAATATAGGTCAATTTCAGAGAAGCTTGCTATCCATGTAAAACCGTCATTGAAAACCAAACAAACTGGCCTGACCAGGCGGTGGCTCAGTGGATAGAGCGTCGGACTGGGATGCGAGGACCCAGGTTCGAGACCACGAGGTCGCCAGCTTGAGTGCGGACTCATCTGGTTTGAGCAAAGCTCACCAGCTTGGATCCAAGGTCGCTGGCTCGAGCAAGGGGTTACTCAGTCTGCTGAAGGCCCGCAATCAAGGCACATATGAGAAAGCAATCAATGAACAACTAAGGTGTCGCAACGAAAAACTGATGATTGATGCTTCTCATCTCTCTCCGTTCCTGTCTGTGTGTCCCTGTCTATCCCTCTCTTTGCCTCTCGCTCTGTCTTTGTAACAAATAAACAAAAAACACCAAACAAACAAAAACAACTGCTGTTGCTCTCTCAGTAGAAAAATAGGAAAAGATATGTTGTGTGTAATATTTTAATTTACTGTTTACTCTTTTTATGCATTCTCTTAAATGTTGGAAAAATAGAAATACTGTATATTTTTTAAATTTCTCACTTGCTTTGGCATAATCAGTATTACTCCCACCCCACCCCCCAAACTTATCTGCAAATTAGTTGAAGACATACACCACCAGTTCCTCAATTAAAGACAGAATTTGAAGTTTCTGGAAGCTCTCTGTAGACTGAGGAGAGTGACCAGGTGGAAGAGCTCCTCCCTGTGAACAGGCCAGACCAGCTCCTCTGGACAGGAGCTGGTCTCAAGGCAGAGATAATGGGGCGGCACCATTTGGTTAAACTAGGCCACTTCACCCACTCAGGGTGTGCCCTTCCCTGGGACGGAAGCCCTCGCACAGTGGAGGAAAATGTCACCATCGGGATTCCTCTTGTCTTTTAGCTTTGTGGCTCAAGACTTGATTTGTAAATCTTAGTTTATAGCGTTATTTTATAAGGTCAGTATCCCTACCAACATCTAATAACAGACAAATGTCCGTGATGGAACTCAAGGCACAGGGTATATTTCTTTCAATTTAGCCTCACCTTTGTGGAACATGTACCCTTTATGTCTACAATAGGGTCTTTTATATGTCTCAAAGGGCCTTTTATATCTCCTTTGCCATTTGAGATAACATCATGTCAGGATTTGCAAGTGAAAACATAATAGACCTGACTAGAGAGCAGTGAAGATGTCTCCAGAGCTGGGCGCACTCTCCAACATACTGCTCAAGCCAGTTCATTCAGGGTCGCTCCCTGTTTTGTAGGTGGGGAAATTGAAGCCCATCTTAGTTAGGTGATTGACTGGAAGTCACTGGTAGTACAGACGACTGGAAGCCGGGCCTATAAATCGAGTGTTCACTCCACTTTCCTCCAGTGCCTGTGTTACTTTCTAGAGGATTAAAATGAGACTAGAAACAAGTAGGTTCAGACCGATCAGGATCCATTCAAAGCTCAACGTCTCCCAGGGCTGTACACTCATCCCCTTATCCAGTTTCACTGTCTGCAGTGTGTTACCTGCCGTCCACTTCAGTCTGAAAATATTAAGTGGAGAACTCCAGAAATGTGTTAGTTTTAAATTGTGCTCTGTTGTGAGTAGCATGGTGAAATCTTAGACTGCCCCAGTTCGTCCCACTTGGGACATGAATCATCCCTTTGTCCAGCCTATCCGTGTTGGACACTCCCATCCATCAGTCACTCAGTAGCCATCTCCGTTATCACAGTAACTGTCTCAGTATTGCAGTGCTTCATAATGTGTCATTCACCGCACTTCATCTCATTACGTAGCTATTTTATCATCTCATAAGAAGGCTGAGGCCTGACCTGTGGTGGCGCAGTGGATAAAGCGTCAACCTGGAATGCTGAGGTTGCTGGTTCAAAACCCTGGGTCAAGGCACATAGGGAGTTGATGCTTTCTGCTCCTCCCCCCTTCTCTCTCTCTCTCTCTCTCTCTCTCTCCCCCCTCTCTATAATGAATAAATAAAATAAATAAAAAAATAAAAAGAAGGCTGAGTATAGTACAATAAGCTATTTGAGAGAGAAGCAACATTCATATAACTTTTATTACAATATATTATAATTGTTCTTTTATTATTAGTTATTGTTGTAAATCTCTTACTGTGCCAAATTTGTAAATCAAACTTTGTCATATGTATGTGTATATATAAGGAAAAAAAATTAGCATGTATAGGGGTCCCAAACAATTTTCAGGCATTCACTGGAAGTCTTGGAATGTATCCCCTGCAGATGAGGGGAAGTACTGTAATTTTGTATTACAGTAGTTTGTAATTGCAATAAACTTTATAGTAATGAATGGAGTCTACCAAGTTATCATGTATGTGCTAGTCCCATGATGGTGAAACTTTTTATAAAAACCATCTACTTTTGCAGTGCTGGTCAACCTGGTCCCTCCTGCCCCTCCCTAGTGGACATTCCAGCTTTCACAGTGGGCAGTAGAGCAACCAAACAGCGCCGTAATTGGCCCACCGTGAAAGCTGGAACGCCCACTAGTGGGCAGAGGGACCAGGTTGACCAGCACTGCAAAAGTGGGCGGTTTTTATAAAAAGGTTCCCCATCACGGTGCTAGACAATTCCTGCCCAATAGACTTTTTTACAATGATGGAAATATACGATACCCTTGCTAGTCAATACAGTAGTCACTTCTGTGTCGACTTGATCACTTGAAATGTAGCTCATACAACTGAAGGAATGAGTTTTTAATTGTATGGAATTTAAATTCTCATATGGGCTAGAGGCTACTGTTTTGGACAGGACAATTCAAAAAATTTTAAGGCTTTCTTGACATCTACTTGGATGTCTCAAAGTTAACAAGGTCAAATCAAAATTTTTAATTTTCTTTCCTCTTTCAATGTGTTCTACACACACACACACACACACACACACACACACACACACCTCAACAAAGCCATCATTGACCCAGTTGCTTGAGCCAAAACCTGGTTGTCATCTCAACCTCCTCTTTGCCTGTATCTCCCACATCTACTTTATCAGCAGGTCCTGATTGTTTTACCTCCAGAACCCACACTGCATCCACCCACTTCTTTCTATCTCTACCCGTGAACCAGCGTATCTTCATATCTCCCCTGAACAATTGAATGGCCTAATTGGTCACCGATGATCTATTCATCTTCTGCTCCCTCTAAAGACTCTTCCATACAGCTACCAAAGAGACACTGTTAAACACTTCAGTAGGTCACATCACTGCATTGCTTGTATGGAAACAATTGTTAGCACTTATCACTGTTTGAAGTTATCTTCTTTGTATACTTATTTTCTATTTCCCATTACAATGGGAGGTTCCCTATATCAGGAGGTCTCTCTAGCACCTGCAGCTCTGCCCAGCACACAATTTGCACTCAGTAAACCTCTCAATAACAATTAAATTAACATTTATTGTGGAAGGAGAGGAGATAGCAAGAGTCAAAATATGATTCATAACTTGGTTGCTCATAGCTGAGATGATCATATCCATATACATGGGAAGTTGATGGTTTCTCTTACATTCTCGATGCGATAGGAAGGGTGGGGCATCATGGCTAATTGCATTTATCTGTGAGTGAGTGCGCTGGTCCACAGTCCTGATGTAATCTCTTAGTTGAGCTTTCGATCTCGTTTTCTCGCTACAAGTCTGTGTGTGTTCCAGATCTTGAAACTTTTGTCTTTCCCACTGTTAGAGAAAGAGGAGAATGCCCTACAAGGTCACTTTTTATATTCATCCAAGAGAAGTTTTTAGATATGAATAGAAAGAAACATATTATGGAACTCCAGTGTAGTGAATGGTAAAGTCATGTCTGGACAACAAGAGATTTTCAACAGGAGACTGTTGTTTTAAAAACGTATTTATAATATACACATATTAAGTTATCTGAAACTATACTGCTCACAAAAATTAGGGGATATTCAAAATGAATACGAAGTGATGAAATATCCCCTAATTTTTGTGAGCAGTATAAGAAAACCTTAGGAAATAGGCTTTTGTATTTTTTTATTTTTTTTCTTGACTATTGTATCTTTTAAAGGGAAAGTATCTTATTCTAGCACTCTTTTGTAATAGCCAGCCAAGGCTTTCAGAAGGCATGTTATTACTTAGATCCATTGATCCATATGCAGAGTTAAATGAAGCTGATGAACTAGTTGGAGATAAGATCAAGTTGTCTAAGCTTTGAATAGGCCTGGGAAATGACCGTGCCCAGGCACTGGCTGGATTTAGAAAATGAAATTAAGGCTTGCTCTGTTAAAGCACATAGTTAGAGAATCTTTATCCCAGTGGGGTTTTATTAGGCATGTGTTTATACCCCTGTCCCCAACCTTCCAATGCTGTTCTGGTGTTTTCCTGCAGGTGCCTTTATTGAGCACCTACTGTGTACCAACACCTTGCTAGGTCATGAAAGACAAAGATGAGTTAGACATATTCTCAGCTTTCAGAGATTCTGCAAACAAATGGGCAGAGAGACCAGTAAACGAAAAACCAAAACACAAAAACCACTTTGCAGTAACAGAGGGAAATACAATGTCACTGAAAGTAGAAAGCAGTAGGAGGCAGGTACAGTTCCACTGTTAACAGTGCGGGCTCTGGGCCCTGGCCTGATGGCTCAGTAGTAGAGCGTGTCAGCCCAGTGTGTGGAAGTCCCAGGTTCGATTCCCGGCGAGGGCACACAGGAGAAGCGCCCATCTGCTTCTTCACCCCTCCCCCTCTCCTTCCTCTCTCTCTCTTCCCCTCCCACAGCTAAGGCTCCATTGGAGCAAAGTTGGCCCGGGCGCTGAGGACGGCTCCAATGGCCTCTGACTCAGGTGCTAGAATGGCTCCTGTTGCAACGGATCAATGGTCCAGATGGGCAGAGCATTGCCCCTTAGTGGGCATGCCGGGTGGACTCCAGTTTGGGGCATGTGGAAGTCTGTCTCTGCCTCCCCACTTCTCACTTCAGAAAAATACAAAAAAAAAGGGGGGGAGTGCGGGTTCTGGAACCAGATTATCTGGGTTAGCGATGTGGCTCTTTGCTACTTATAAGCTGTGTGACCTTAGGCTATTGACTTACCTCTGTTCCTCAGTTTGTTCACCTGTTAAATAGAGTAATAAAAGAACCTACCCATACAGTTATTAAGTGGATTAAAGAAGAACACAGAGCACTCGGGACAGTGCCTGGCACATAGCTCCATAACAATCAACCTTTGTTATTATCAGTAGTAGAAATACATAATTATTGATTGAACTGAATAAAGACTACCATTACTGCCGAGAAGTTGTCCCTAAACCGGCCAAGGGAGTTCACAAAGGCTTCCCAGAGAAGGTGACTTTTGAACTGTGATTTGAAGATTGGCTGTAATTGTAGGGGAAGAATATGTTTGACAGCAAGAACAGAATCTGTAGAGGCATTGAGGAGTGAGAGTGTGAGTGTTGAGGGGTCTGTAAATAGGTCTGTGTGGATAAAAGACGAGGTGCCTAGGGGAGTGAGCCCAGGAAAGAGGGCAGGCATGAGATCACTGGGGCTTTGGAGCCTGGGCTAAGGAACTTTGATCCTGAAACCTAGAGGAGGCACTGAAGGTTCAGGGCTCAGCATGCAAGACGGGGCGCAGCGTCCTTCAGCAGCCTCGGCCTGCAGCTGGTTGATTCTAAGTGTCGCTGACCAGCCTCCTTCCCTGTGATTTGGACAGGGAGTTCACATGTGTGGGTCGGATTTTTCTCACTAGGTGTGATTTCTTTGGGGACCACAGACTAATAAAAGTGATAGCTCTTTCTCTCAGAAAAATCGTGAAGACAAGATTTTCCAGAGACCCCACATTTCCCTCCCTCGGCACCCTCCTTAATCAAACAGGAGCCCAGACTCAGTGCCATCTTTTGACCCCAGACCTGCTGATGGTTTTTGTGCTCTTACCCCAAATTGTCTTAGGTTAACTTGCTAGCCATTCTTCCATCTACCATCACTGCTCTTATCTGACCGTGTATCCCAAGAGCAGCCTCGGATCACTTGGAGATATAATTTAAACTGAAAGCAGTGATCTCATATGGAGCCGTTCACATTTAATTGAGTGTAGTGGCCAAGGACGTGGTCTCAGGGGCAGGCTATGCGGATTAGAATCCCAGCTCTGTCACTGTCTTGTAACCTACTTAAGCTACTTAACCTCTCTGTGCCTCAATTTCCTCATTACAAAATGGGAATGATATAATATGCTTACCTCATAAAGTTATGTGAGGATTAATTGAGGTAACAGAGGAACATGCCGAGAACAGTTCCTGGCTCATAGTAAGTGCTATATAAGTACTTGCTATTATTATATTATTATTTATACTAAAATGACATCATGAATGGGGTAATGGTGAGTTACTAGGAGCAGGAAAACAGATGAATAAAATCTCCGTATGCATTTGACTCACTTTGGAGCCCTGCCAGTACCTAACGGCCAAGAACAGAGCCTCCAGGCCTGGCCTGTCTGGTGTGGTAGTCTCTGGCCACTGTAACTGCTGACTGCTCGACACGTGAGTAGCCTGAGTTGAGATGCACTGAGTCTTGAAGATTTAGTATGAAAAGAAGGGAAGATGTCTCATTAATAATGTTTATATTGGTTATGGTGAAATAATATTTTGAATAAATTAGGTTAAATTAAATGTATATATGTGGCTTGTGTTATATTTCTAATGAACAGTACTGCCTTCGGCTCACTGTTATTAATAAAATAAAAAGTTGTGGTTGTGATAAGGTGGCCACTATTGGAAAGCCTTGTGCATGCATCCCATTGACATCCAAGTTACACTGGAGTGGCCGTTGTTTAGTTGGTTCCATAGAAGGAGCCATGGCTTGGCCCTGGTGAGGGAGGTGAGGGACCAAGGCAAGAGCAACGACGAAGGAGGCTTCCGCTGACTTGGAGGGGTTTGGATGAAAACACTACCATTTATAGTTATCCTGGGCTCAGCCTTTCAGCACTGCCTGAAGGAGATGAGAGAATGCTCTCTATTCAGGAAGTTGAAATATGTAGGCGAAAAACTCTCTCTGTTCCATCAGGAGCCAGAAAAAGCTTTGCTAATCTTTTAACTAAAAGAATAACACTCAACATTAGGTCAGTCACTTGGGATCGAAAGCACACCCTTTCCAAATGTGATTTACTTATGGAATGTTTTGTTTAATTCTATTTCAGATTCATCCCCCAACTTGAAACTTGAAAACCGTGGGCCACACACAATCTTACTGGTAAGTTCTCTTTCGTTTTTAAAACAAAGTGACTGTTTGACATTATTTTTGAAATGATATTCACACTTCTAAGTTAGATGCATCTCTACCAGTACTATGATTAGACGTGTATTTGTTCACTCTTTTTTCTCTGAAATGATTTAAGATGTTTTCATGCCTTACAAAAAATATCAATCCATGTTCTTTTGCTAAGAACATGGTCAGGAACAGATCTGTGATTATATGCCAAATATTATTAAAATAAAAAGTTTTTGTTTGTGTAGTTTGTTTTTTGTTTTGTTTTTTTGTGTGTGTGGTTTTTTTTTTGGTAGTGAAACTGTTTCCAGGCCCCTGTTGATGGTCTGCTTGTTCAAGTTGTATCCACAGCAACAAAGTGTCACTTCAGCCAAGGAATGCAGATAGTCCCTCACAGTGTGTTGTAATGAAAATTGGCTCACAGCTATAACATATTAGCTTTCTTATTGCTCTATTTTTTCTCTCTTCTCTCTTAGAAACTTGAATGTGATTGTTGTGAGATAACAGTTTTGCAGGGGTAGAAAACTACCTTTAGAGCTAGGAAAGAAATGTACTTTTTAAATGAAGAAAACTTCCAGGACTTTCATGTGACATCATTCTCTGATATTGTGGCAATACTGTTATTTGCCATGTGTAGCAGATAGCTTTTGCTGCATAACAAACCATTTCCAAATTTATGGCCAGAGATTTTGAGCTAACATTTACTGACTCAAAATAATGTTCATTTCTCTACCTCACAATTCATTTCTTATGATGTGGGCTGGGCTCAGCTGTGTGATTCTTCTGGTTTCAGGTGGGACCATTAATGTGTCTGCAGCCATCTCTGGGGCCAGGTCAGCTAGGCTTTGTTTCTGGAGGTCACCTGGCCTAAGACATGTGTCTCACCATCCTATAGGCTACCCTGAGCCTGTTCACGTGGGGAATGGGTTAGGGTAATGAGAGAGAACAGAAGCATCGTGAGGCCAAGGCTCAGAACTGTCAGAACATTGGTACTATCATGTTCTTTTGGCTAAAGCAAACTATATGGCTAGCCTAGATTCAAGAGGTTACAGGCACAAGATTCTGCCTCTTGTGACAGGAGCTGCAGAATTGCATTGCAAGAAGCACAGATACAGAGAGGGAAAGAATTGTGGCCACTTTTATAGTCTACAATGCATTGTTTAAGAGTCATAGGAAAGAGCTGTGATTGACTGAAAGTACATGGAGAGTGAGAGGACTCAAACCACCCTCTCGCCGATAGCCCGTCCTTTCACCCCATTTTGTTTGACAAGCCCCAGAATCCTGGGCTTACTCTTTAACATCTGCCATTCCAATCAGTTCCGCAGGTTCTTATGTAGCCTTTCCAGTGCCAGGTTTTCCACTCTCCGACCCTCCCTTCATTCTGTACAACACCGCCACACTAGTCAACCTTCAGTTTATCTTTCAGGATGTTCCTTATTTGTTCAAAAACTGTTGGTGCCTCCACATCACCCAGAATGCCAACCTAGACTTCTCTCTCTGGCTTCCCCACTTCCATTATCTGGCCCCATCTGATCTTGCTTACTTCCCACTATTCCTTTTATTCTAGTAAGACCAAACTATTTAGCATTTCTGTTGAGGACACCTCATGCTACTCACCACTTGTATAATTGGAAATCCTTCCCATTCTACAGGGCCCAGTAGAATCTTCCCTTCTCTGTAGCGTGGCCTTCCCTGACTGTTCCTACAGTCTGTGATCATCCCTGCTCTGAACCACTTTAAAGCTAAACCCTGTCTTTAGTGGTTCCCTCTTCTTCATCTTGGCTAGTCTTACTTCCTCCATTGCTTTGTCAGCACTTTGAGAGAAGAAGGCTATCTGTTCCTTCCTTGCAGTGGTCAGCACAGGGCTGAGAGTACTGCAGGTACTTAGCCAACCAGGAAGCAGCATGGATACTGCACTTAATTACCCCCCGGCAGCTCGCCAACATCACATGAGGCACCCATTGAAACATTCGCTCCAGTCCCTTCCATTGGGCCATCCACATTCATAAGGTCTAGGTGGACCATGGGAATTTTAAAGCACTCAGACGTTTATGATGTGATTGCGATCCAGCTGGCAGGCACTCATTAGGGAAAGAACAAGAAGTTTATGAGACTTGGATTTGAGTGCTGGCTCTGTTACTTTCAGGCTCTGGGAGCATATAAACTCAACCTTTCTGAGGTTCACTTTCCTCATCTGTAAAATGGGAATAATATTTAAATTGAGGATTTCCAAGAAGATAAAAAGGATGTGTAAGTGCTTTATAGACTATCAACTATAATTAAAGTGCATTAATTGACTGTGGGTCTGCATTAATAGCCAGTGTTAAGAAGGGAGCAATTACTTCCAAGGCAGTGGTCATGGTAATGACAGGGAAATGTCAGTGAATATAGGCATGGTGGTAGGGGATAGAGCGGATAAATAATAACAGCACCAGTAGTCAGAAAGGGTGCATACTGTTCGCTGTGTGCTAGCTGCTTTACATAGAATTATTTGGGATTTACAAGAAGATTCCCCCTGTTCAATTGCATCTATATGATAATTATGGCCTATTCCACCATTAATGAGTTATTCCTTTGTTTGTTTTGCTCTTTGAAATACCTGGTTAAAATGTATTCATCCCCTGAGAAAGGAAATACTTGGTTAAGCTGCTAGGAACCATGGACAATTTAGCAATATAGAATACAAGTGTGAGCTGCTTTGATTTGGTGGGAGGAGTGAGGGCAGGAGAGTAATCATTAGTCCTAAAAAGAAAATAGGCGTGCGCTGCCCAGGAATAAACCAGAGGCTCCCATTGGCCCAAGGAAGGATGGAGTAGGGGGGGGGTGCTTCAGAGGGCAGGAAGGGGAGGGGAGGACTGCGACCTGTGCTGACTCCGCCTTCTCAGCTTGCTCACTTGGAGCTTCCTCCTAACAATAGGCAGAGTTTGTGAAATTGTTCTCCATTCACCATCAGATTTTACATTTTCTTGATTGCTGTTGATCGGATAATATGGTGAATGTCTTCTTTCAAAGATGTTTGAGGTGGCTTTTTAATACACACATAATGAGATTCAGAAAAATAAGGAAGGGAGGAAAGGAAAGGGAAGAGGTAAGGTTTGGCCCCCCGCTGCTTGCGTGAGAGCCTAATTGCTAGCGGGTCCCGCCCACACTCTTGTCTCTGAGCTTCTGAGTAGTAAGGGCCAGATGGAAAACATGCCTTAAGGGGGCTGGAACATAAAAGCACACTAGTTAAGCAGAAGCAAGGTGAATAATCATGATATAAGATGTATATAATTTCTTCCAAGTTCTTAAAAACAATACCACATAAGGTAGTAAACAACATCCCTGTAATAACTAGAATAATGAGGATTATCCTTAGCAAGTAGGGATGTAACACTGACTGCAGTCCATGAAAAGCCCTTCCAGTTCAGCTTTGCATTTCTTCTTTTGGCCTTGTTTAATCCAAGGATAAATGTAATGCTTTCAGCTGAAATAACACGTACATATATTCATCCTCTGTCCTCAAGAATGGACTCCCCAGATTGTCTTGGCTCTTGATGCCGAGCCTGTACATTTAGCTATGGACTAGATTTGGCAAGTGAGTTGAAATCTGCTTACCATCCCTGTTCTAAAAGAATAATAAACTTCCTGAAAGTACTCTGTGACTATTATTTCTCCCCACTCCCAAATCATTCTATGCCCTGACTCAGCCTGTGGAGTGCCTTTGGTATACACAAAATTTACACTGATCTTACCCACTGAGACCTGGGAGGCCCTTTTCCCTCGTTCCAAATGTCTCTCGCCTTCCCTTTGTAGCCCCATGATTCTAGGACATCTGTGATACTGGAGTGTTCAGTCCCGTAACCTGGGCTACTATTATCCTCTTCTGGGACTTTTCTTCTTTGAGTCTATAACTTTAATATTTATGACAAGAGGTAGTGTCTTGTTGGTGGCAGCACTGGAAAGATGAACTGTCAGGGGCCGAAGGTGGTATATTAATTGAAAAGTTAATTCAGTAAGGATCATTGTCAGAGAGGAGCCTAGAATTCTACAAGGACTACCCATGAATGGAAATTTCCTTTTGAGCTTTATTTTTGTTTGGATCAGGCTTATTGGTTAGAATTATTTTATTTGCAAGTAACAGAACTCCAACTTAAACTGCACTGCTTACAAAAATTAGAGGATATTTTATCACTTCATATTAATTTTGAAATATCCCCTAATTTTTGTGAGCAGTATAGTTACTTGACTTACATGACTAACTAAGCTGTTAGGACCTTCAGGGGTAACTGAATCTAGGGGTTCAAAAGATACTATCAGGTCATCATCTTCATCTTTTGGGTCTGTTTAACTCTGTCAGCTTTATTCATTGGCCGGTTTCTCGCACCATGGTGCCAGAGGTAGCCATCTGCATTATATGTCTGTTGTCATCACAGCAGTGGATCTCAATGAAAAGAGCAGTTCTCTTTATTGTTTAGTTCTAACAATAATACCAAGGAGGATTCTTAGCTCAGTGCAGATTTCTTGCCTGAATCAACTCAACCAGAAGTAGATAGGAGATAATAAGTAGTGCCTGTTTGGCCAGGCCTTGTTCATGTGTCCCTTGAGGGAAGGTGGATAACACCAGAATCACATGGAATGGGATCCCCTATTTTTTTAGAAAAAGAACTTTGTTACCAGAGGAAGGAATGAAGGAATGGAGACAGGGAGGGAGGGAGACAGGGAGGAAGGGAGGGAGAGAGGGGAGGAGGGAAGGAAGGAAGGAGGGAAGGGAAGGGAAGGAGGGAGGGAGGGAGGGAGGGAGGAAGGAAGGAAGGAAGGAAGGAAGGAAGGAAGGAAGGAAGGAAGGAAGGAAGGAAGGAAAAGGAAAGGAAATATCTAAGTACCAGAATGATTTAGAAATTCTGAAGGAAGGAAGGAAGGATGGAAAGAAGGGAGAGAGGGAGGGAGGGAGGGAGGGAGGGAGGGAGGGTAAATTTTCTAAGTACCAGAATCTACTGATTTAGAAATTCTTAATTTGGGTTCACTAAACTTCAAAGGTTTAAAATTAGATTCAGCATCAATTACATTGACTACCCTTTCCAAGTTTGGTATCATGGTGGAGACTAGCAAGCATGAGCATTCAGAGAGGATGGGGATAGGTGACTCCACTGTGGGTGGGTAGCGTTTGACCTGGGGGCCTCCTGTTACGCCCTCAGGATCCCCAGAAGTGGTTATTAATCTGGAGACAATGAACAGTGTTCAATGCATCTGTAATCCATGTAAGGAATCAGTGAATGGGCTTCTATAATTATTTGTAAAATTGTGTGTCCACTTTTCTTTTTTTAATTAATTTATTTTTTTTTTACTGGAGAAAGGAATCATACTTCTCCATCATTTTCAAATAGGATTCCATGGTCCCCTACTGCTTAAGAGCCATTACTTCAATTTATTTGAATTGGTTTAGATTTGGCTAGCTTAGTCTTATGTGTTCATTTCTTGTCTTGGCTCAACTAGTAAAGTTTAGCGTCCATGATAAACATAACTCCTTATGGAGCACAGACAGTGATGTCAGTGGCTGAGTATGTTGCATTAAATTACATGTTGAGGTTTTTAGGCATATATGTCATCTTTTCACAGTTGTAGTTGCTTTACCTAATGCTCAGTTTGGTACCAGGCTCGGTGCTCAGTGCTTTACATGAATGATTGAAGCATATATTTATACACAAGACTATAATTTTGTGAACTTTGGGTCTGTTATAGTACCACTTGCTGCAACCAGCTTCTTCTGGCTGTCTTTCTGGGAACACGGGATATATACTTTTAAGTTTCTCTTCTTCGTGTCTGCTGTAGTGAGTCTACCACTCCCCACCTTCCCACTTGCAGATGATAGAATCCTAGAATCCTAGCATTGGAAGTGACCACTAAGGCCATGCAGTGCAATGGTTTTTAAACCCAGCTCTTTGGTTTTCTAGCTTAAGGACTCCGGAGAGGGAAGGATGAGCAGAACCCAAGTACCTGTCTTGTTTCGGTCACAACTATCTGCTGAAACCTACTCATCAGGGTTTGATGTTAGACATGACATTGAGTCCAGGCTGCTCCTTATCTACCTGTGCAACTCTGGGAAAGTTGCCTAACCTCTCTAAGCCACAGTTTCCTTATTTGTTAAAGGAGAGAATAATACCTGCCTCGTGGAGTTGTTAGGGGCACTGACTGATGTAGCATGTGTAAAGTCCTTGTCCTAATGCCTGGTACATAGTCAGTGCTTAGCAAAGGTTAGCTGTCTCTGGTACATTGCACAGCATGACTTGTGGAACATAACTAAGACCAGCTTTATTTTTGTCTCCCACTATTT
Source organism: Saccopteryx bilineata (assembly GCF_036850765.1). Taxonomy (NCBI): domain Eukaryota; kingdom Metazoa; phylum Chordata; class Mammalia; order Chiroptera; family Emballonuridae; genus Saccopteryx; species Saccopteryx bilineata. The sequence continues at coordinate 233,533,522 of NC_089492.1, forward strand.
CTTTAAAGTTTGTTCAATGGGGTGTGTTTTCCCCCCATATCCTGATAAAAACTTGATCAGGTCTATGACCTTTCTGGTTACCCTTAGGTAATAAGTCCTAAGGCCACTTGAAGTTACACACACACACACACCACACATTTTGGAAATTGGGAATGCTCACTCTGTGAACAGTCACTATTGGTTCCAAGAGAAGGTTTTCCTCCGTCTTGTCTTGCTACCTCCTCCTCCGGTACACGCCGAGAGAGGAAGTCTTAGCTGACTGCTGCTGTAACATCCTGCATGAGTTAGATGCTCCTGGCTAATTGGTGAAGGGGCTCTTTTCTCTCTTGGTTGCTTCTGTGCTTTTCGTTCCTTCTGGGATCTCCCAGGCCCCGGGCAGCGCCTCTCCTTCTGTGGGCTGCTGCTGTCTGCCAGCGGCTTCTGGCTTCCATTCAGATTTGTTCTCCAAGGTCCTCTCACCCTCGGGCTGAAGCCCTCTTGGGTAGAACCTGTTTCGAAGAGACCCAGTGTGGCATTCCCAGTGTGCAGAGTTCACAATCCTTTGATCCCTACCCTCTGAAGGGAGGGGCAAACCATCCCGTTGCCCTGTAGGTTTCTCCTCTCATTTGATTTCTCAGGCAGCTGTCACACCAATCCCTGAACGCTAGAAGACACAAGCCAAGTCTTCCTAATGTTGCCTTTGAAACCCTCACTCCAGATTTGAGGTGAAAGGCTGACCCCCTCCACCCACCCACCTCGGGAAGGTCAGAATCAGAACATTTCTGAGGAATCTGCCTCATGAAATCCTCTGCCACGTTCCTCTGTCCTGAACCTATTTATATCCTCCTTACGTATCTTTGAACCAGTGAGACTAACTTCGTAGACATTTACACACATGATCTGGCTACTTGCTTTGGAATTTCCCATCTGTTGAATCTTGATGCTACAGTGGAAACTTCCACCTTAGGATCTTGTTATATTAACTGTTAATCCCCAGTTCAGTATGGGGAGCTCCTCTTCAGCATCCCTAAAAGCTGCCTTTCACCCTGTGCCCGAAACCTGTCCAGGCCCGGTAGGGTGGGGGGCTCCCTCCCTTCAAGCATCCCATTCGGATATCCAGATAACTAGGGCTTGTTGGAAGGATGCTGCTGTGAAGCCAGGCCTGGCTCCTGGTAACGTTCCCATGAATGGAGTCACAAGTGTGCGGGTAAGCCTCGTCTGAGAGCATCGTCCTGGGTGGGAGAGACCTGAGTGGGGCCAAGCATTCGCTGGCACCCTGTTATGTAAGACCACAGGGAAGCCTTTGACTTCGTGTCTGGGTAGATCTTCTCTACCGTCGCACCAAAGTGCACCTGATATAACCCTAAGAGGAAGCTAGGATTTGGAAGCACTGCCCTGTCACAGTTTTTCATGCTCATGACTTTCACATAGTTTCTCTTGATCTGAGAGAGCTGATTGCTGTGCTTCATGCGGGGGTTGTGATCAGGGCTCCCTCCAGAGTGTATGAACTCCGGAAAACAAGCCTTGCAGAATGTGCCCCACTGACCTCCAAAGACACGCCTCAAGAACGGGCACTGCCCCTGTGAATGAGAGAGAGGGAGGCCCAGAGAGGCACTGCTGTCCGGGGTCCACCCTGGCCACCAGACACCCTCCACGAAATGGAAGGGCTCCCCCACTTCTGCAGGAAGGCAGGGCAGGCGCTCTCAGACCTCCAGCGGCTTTGTGTGCTTGGAGGGAGCCAGCCCTGCCTGTGTGAGGCTGTATCAGTTGGCCAGGATAGACCCAGTGGAAAATTCTTAAAAAAAAAAAAAAAAGGAAAGAAAGAAAAGAAAAATAATATCCTTGAAACTATATCAGTTTTGGAAAAACCATGACCTTGACTTCAAGTTTTAGGAGGGTGGACCAGCTACCCTACAGCGTTATGCTGATAAAGTATTCTGCTCACTCTCAGCCCTTAATCATAGCCCTTCCCCCTTATTCCAGAAAACAGCTGGAGTGCTTTTATTAATCACCCAGAATTAAGTGTATTGAGAAAGAGCAGGAGGAGGGAAAGGCCTTTTTTTAATGTGAATATCTTTCTAGTGCTATGTGAAAATCCAAGTTTGAAAGTAATTTCCTTTTTCAGTGAAATGCTGGTCAACTTCGCCCCCTGGAGGGGAAATAAAGAATTGTTTAAAATCAGCCATGTAGAGCATCCTTGTTCTGATAATCTGGAAAGAAATTGTCGGCCTTGGATGAGTCAGGACAGTGAAAGGGGCCCAGTCTATCAGGTCTTTGATGTTTTGGTGGGTTTTTTATTTTTGGTTTGTTTGTTTGTTTTATCTTGATACAATTATTCTAAATTTAAGGTTAAATGATTTTTTAAAAATGCCTATACACAACAAAATGGTGAAAATGCTACGAGGCTTAAAGCTCATACCTATTAAAGTACAATAGACTTTTTTGCAAAGCCTCTGCAAATCCTCACCAGTCTTGAGGCTTCTTTCACTCCGTGAGGTTATGGGAGAGACAGAAAACCAACCAGAAAATAGGAATTCTCAACCCCCCACTAGTTATCTCTTAGTGATCTTAACTTGTAAACTCTAGCTCACTCTTGCCCACTCTGAATTCTTTTAATTAGTCCTGCTAATTTAAATTATTTGCTTCAGCTCATGTGCACTTACTATTAAAAATTGCCAGCAAGTAGCTTTCAGTCACAGTTAGGTTAACTAGGTGATATTTTAGTACTACTTCCTACGCTTTTTATAATTGTTTTTTTCTTAAGTAAGAAGCAGGAAGGCAGAGAGACAGACTCCTGCCTGCGCCCGGCCAGAATCTACCCGGCAAGCCCCCCCTATGGGGCGATGCTCTGCCCATTTGGGTCTATTGCTCTGTCACTTGCCAACCAAGCTATTTTAGCACCTAAGGAGAGGCCATGAAGCCATCCTTAGTACCTGGGTGCCAACTTGCTCCAACCAAGCCATGACTGCAGAAGGAGAGAGAGAGAAAGAAAGAGAGAGAGAAGGGGAGAGGGGAAGGGTGGAGAAGCAGGTGGGTGCTTCTCCTGTGTGCCCTGGCCGGGAATTGAACCTGGGACTTCTACATGCCAGGGCGATGCTTTACTGCTGAGCCAACCGGCCAGGGCACTTTCTGTAAATTTTCAAAAGCAAAATACAAAACAGATTTAGAAGGATAATGGTGGGAATATAAAAACCTTTCCATATATTTCATCTTTTGTTAAAGCATGAATTTATCCCAACACCTTCATTAATCCTATGTAGATTACTCAACTGCTTTTAATTACCAGATCTAACCTGATTATTTAGCATCCATTGTATTTTCTATAATAAGTGCTTTCATATTAAAAATCTCATCTATCTTTTGTTCACCAAGTGGTCATGTCCCTGGATGAGTGTTTGTCATCCCCATTGTTCTGGGTCTCCATCCCCCAAGTGGAGGGTACCCTCATAGCATTTCTATTAGTAACACATAATAGTTCTGTGTTTTGTTTTCCCCGTTCTCTGCTCTCAGGAACCCTGAGCTGCACTTCAGTGTTTGAGAGCGTGGTATTGTTAAAGAGGTCGTTACTCATACATTTGGGGCTGTTTTTCCTCAAAAGAGGGATGTGAAAAGAAAAGAGTATATACACACCTTGTGAGTTATTGTGATTTTTCCCCCCAATATTTGGCAGGGATTTCTAGTGGTTATTGGACTTTTTAAAACATATTTTGTCTAATTTTTTACTTCATGTAATTTTTATTTAAGAAAAATAATTTTTTACAGTATTATCTGTTTGTTTCCTCCATCCCCTAACCCCCAGTGTATGGAAATCAATTGTCCTAAGCACTAAGTAGACATTATTTAGGGGAGAAGAGTGTGCATATATTTCCCCCGGGACTAGTTCCTGTCAAAAGTGGCCATTAATCTAATGGGAGACAGCCTGATTCATTAATGATTCCTTGATGTTCAGGTAATTGCAAGGCTGAGCAACATCAGAATGGTTTGTGAGTTCCCTCTAATTTCAGAGCATTTTCAAGCTTTCATTATTTACACGCACCTTTCTCTCTTCTTGGGTCTCTGTCCCCTTTCCTACAACATGCTGAGGGTCAGACTCTGCTGCCTGGACGGACATGAAGGAGAAGGGCAGGCTTCAGAACTGGGTACTTGAGATAGGCAGAGTAGGGGTGTGCGGGTTTTGTGAAGGGCAATGTCTTACAGACATTCTGATGGGATTTTGTGGTAAGTACTGTAAGAGGAAACTGGAGAGGTTCCAGAGGCCTCCCCTTTCTCCCCTGTCCCCAGCCGCAGCCACACCAGACTCTGTCCTCCTTCTCAAGTACCAGGTTCTCATCTGTCTCCACCTGGAGCACCCCCTCCACTGATTCGTTCCTGGAATATTCGTAGCCCTTAGCACCATCTCTGTTACCTGTGTATTTCTTTACATGAGAGTTCAGGCCCTGGAAAGATACTGGCACAGAACAGATACTCAGTGAGTATTTGCTGAATGAACAGGATCTGGAAAGATACTGGCACAGAGCAGACACTCAGTGAGTATTTGCTGAATGAATGAAGGTGTGAACAAACGAACACACGCTTGGTGTCATGGGAGGAACAGGGCCCTTTCTAACCACGCTATAAGATGCAGTTGACTGACACAGCAGTACGATGTTATTTCTTTGTCTTTCCAAGTCCAAGTATATCTTACAACATGCCAGTGCATAAGGTCAGTCAGCCTGAGGTGGAGTAGATATGTCAATATGGTAATGCAAATGAACAGGAGCTTTTATATAGAAGTTATTAATCTAGCCACAGCCTTAAAGTAGTTATTCTTTTTTTTTTAAATAGCATCTAATTTAAATGTATTCACTTTTCTTTTTTTTAATTATTTTATTTTATTTTATTTATTCATTTTTAGAGAGGAGAGAGAGAGGGAGAGAGAAAGAGAGACAGAGAGAGAGAGAAGGGGGAGGAGCAGGAAGCATCAACTCCCATATGTGCCTTGACCAGGCAAGCACAGGGTTTCGAACCAGTGACCTCAGCATTTCCAGGTCAACGCTTTATCCACTGTGCCACCACAGGTCAGGCAAAGTAGTTATTCTTTTAATGCCACAAACAAATCATTATTATAGAAATTAATGAAGAAAAGCCGACAGTTGTTAAGAAGGAAGGGAAAGCCTGACCTGTGGTGGCGCAGTGGATAAAGCGTCGACCTGGAAATGCTGAGGTCGCCGGTTCGAAACCCTGGGCTTACCTGGTCAAGGCACATATGAAAGTTGATGCTTCTAGCTCCTCCCCCGTCTCTCTCTCCTCTCTAAAATGAATTAAAAAAAAAAAAAAAAGAAGGAAGGGAAAGAGCTTCATTTTGAAATTACATCAAAAGATAAAAATAGCCCAAGATTCTACATTAAAGGCATGTTTATGTAAAATAATCTTACTACAATACAATCATAAAAATCATGCCTAGTCACTTCTGTGGGCCAAAAGTCAATAATCTGAATCTGACCAGGAAGAAACAGCTGACAAACCCAAATTGAGGAGCAGTCCACAAAATAATTGGCCTTCACTCTTTAAAAAAAATCAATATCATCAAATACCAAAAAAGACTCAGGAACCATCCCGATTAAAGAACACTAAAGAGATATGATCATTGAAAGCAGTGTAGAATTATGGGTTTTCTTTTGCTATAAAGATTGCTGTAATTGGAACAGTTGCTGAAATTTGAATAAGGTTGTAGATTAGATAATAGTATATTAATTGCAGTATGGTTATGTAAGAGAACTCCTTATTTATAGAGAATACACTGAAGTATTTAGGGAGTAAAACAGTGCCATGTCTGTCTCTCTCCTGTTCTCTCTCTCTCCTGTGCTCTCTCTCCCTCTCTCTCCCTCTCTTTCCTTCTCCCCGTTTCTGCTGCATGGGGAGTACAGGGATAAAAGTAAACAGAGTAAAATGTTGGCATTGGAGGAATCTAAATCTGGGTGAAGGGTGTCAGAGAATTACTTGTATTATTCCTGTAACCTTTCTCTAAGTCTGAAATGATGTCAAAATAAGCATTTTAAAATATGCTTATGAAGCATTTATAATCACAAACATAAATGCCTTTGCTGAAAAGGAGCACAATATAAAATTGTCTATGATTTCAGCTACTTGGAAAAACACATGGAGAAGAGATTAGAAGGAAATATAATAACATGGTAACTTTTATCTAAGTTAATATATTTTACACATTTTTCTCTAGCATATATTTCTTGAACAATTAGGAGGGAAAAAATGTAAACAAAGGTTCGGCTTTCTCTCAAAGAAAGAAGGTCTGAGTGAACCGTGCTCTCGATGTCTTTACCACCGTGCTCCCTATTCTAGTAGGATATATGCATCCACACACACACACGGACATATACATACTTTTTAAACGTTTGGTTTCTTTAATGATATTTTGAGGGAAATCCTATATTGGGCAGGAGCTTAAAGGAGACAGCCTTGCAAGCTGGAATTCCATGCTGTACTTCCCAGTTCTTTGGAAGTCGGCGTCTTTGCATTCCTGACATGGCGCTAGGGACTGAATACAGAAGGAGTAATGAGCCACCTGCTCCATTTTCTAAAGATATTTCTTGTCCACAGGTAAATCCATGGTTACCATCCTGTGCTAGGTACCAGGGTAGTATAGATGCTTCTACGAAAGACAGACTTGGCTTGGTGGCCAGGGCAGTGGTCAGGCAAGGTGAACTGATCTCTTGACCTAGAAAGTCGGGTAAGGTCTTGCCATTCAGAGCGGGCTAATGAAGCATCCTAGGCTGAACGTTCCAGGGTGTCTAGCATGTCTTCTCACTGTGGCCCACTGCAGTATCATTCTGGAGGCCTGGCTGGAAGGCGAGAGTCCAGATGAGACCTGGGGGGCTCCAGCTCCTGCAGGGTCTGCTTTCCCTGGTGTAAGAGCACGTGTTCTTGCTGCGAGCAGCAGAGGCGCTTCTGTGGCCCTGGAGCAAGGCTTCCCACCCTGACCTCAATGCCTCCATTTGCAAAATCACTTTGGGATTTTGCCTAATGGCCCCCACCTTGGACAAGGGGTGCTGCGTGGAGACCCCAGGGCGGACAGAAGAATGATGGCAGTGCTGTGTAGGGGACTGCTGATCTTTGATGTACTCAGTGGAACTGCTGGAATGTGCTTTATTCATATGGAATCATAAAAAAATAAAAAACAACAAGGGGTTGGGGCTGGCATTTAGCCTTGCAGGCTCTGGAGCTGTGTCTGGAGTCCCAGAGTCATCCCAATGCTGTGCTGTTGAAAAATGTGCTCCCTATTTCCCTGGGCAGTAACTTTCCTGTGAACTGTCACTTTGGGTCATTATCTATCCCAGTTATGAGAGCCTGAAGGCACCAATATATAAGTATTTTTAACCTAGCACATAACTAAATCGAGCAGACATAAAACAGTGGTGAAGAATCCTACAATTGGGTTGAAGTTGAAAGCTTCTCTATTTTCTTTTTTTGTCTTAACCATTTTAGAACATGAAAATTTACATAGGTATTATTTTCATTTTAACCAAGATATCTCCTGGGTTGTTGGGAGGATTGCAAGAGATGATATAAATATGGGACATGGCACATAGTGAGAGCATTCACCAACTCCCAGTTATAACTAAAGAGCACACTGTATTGTCGCAGAGACAATGGCGACTTGGAGACCACATGGCATGCACCGAGGAGAGACCGCCTTACAATCCCTTATGTAGGTTTCATGAGATGCCTTGACCCCCAGCCCTTACAGGTGTTTACTGATACACACAAACAGAAGCAGGGAAGAGAATGAGGAAGTCAGGAAGGGGAACTTCTTTAGAGAAGATAAAAGGGTAAGGGAAGTAGCTCACTTTTGAGATATCTATCCTGTCTATTAATTAACCAGAATTGCTAATTCTATCTCTATTGTGTGCTCTGTTCAGCACAGTACTGTGGTCATTACTTTTGTCAGTAAAGCCACTGTGGCCTTTGCCTCAGGGCATTGAGCTCTGTCCCTGTTCTGCATTAGTGTTCAGGGCCTCCAGGGTGTGTGAAGGGCGAGCATGGGATTCTTGGTCAGGAGACCTGGTTTCTCATTCTAGCTCTACCTTCAAAGCCGTTGACGTACAGAGAACCTGAGATGGAAAGACGCCTTAGGAATTAGAGTTCTAGTCTAACAACCTCATTTTCAGAATCTTAGAGAGGTTCAAGAGCCCTAAGTCTATTACTCATAGCTTAAATGTTTTCTCAGTCCTTTTCCAAGCTGGAGTAATAATCACACACCTGTGATACGTTTGGTGTGAGGATTACAAGTTAGTGTCTTTCAAGCCCTTATCTGGCAGCAGGGTAAGTCTTTAATTCCTATGAGCAGGTGTTGTTATTGTGATTCCCTGTAATTACGTTCATCTCCCGTTGACTGTGAAGATAGAGACCTGTCCTCCTGGCTTCTCGTTATTTCCCCACCACCTGGCACAGTGACTGGCACACAGTAGGTGCTCAATCAGTGTTTATTGAATGGTTGAAGGATGTATCTTGCTGAGGGTAGAATTTACACAAAGTCTGAAATGCAAGTCTTAACTCTGAGGTCCAGGTTTTTCTCACTGTTCCACATTGGCTTCCTTCTCTCTTTGACTTTAGGCAACTTACTTCATTTCCTGGGCCTCAGTTGCCTTACTTTGGACGTGATCCTTCAAGTGCCCTCTGTCCTGAGCACTGTGTGTTCCAGCAGGCCCACCAGCCTTTGAGAAGACCCCTGTGTGTGCCTGACTGGCCACTAGGTGGCATGGTTGGCCAAATATCAGAGAAAGAAAAAATTTAAAAAAGAAACACCAAAACAGGATAGCATTGCACTGCTTGCCTTACCAAGAGTATAGTGGGAGGGGTCTGATAATTGGAATCTAGTTGAACTTGGATGGTGAGGGGGCTCTCCTTTGGAGGCGGCGGTTGTCCCAGGATTTGTGTGCATGTTCATGCTCTTTGGAGCCAAGTGTGGGTTGGAACCAGCGGTGGGAGTCAAATATGTAATTAAACAATGGGTTCTATGCCCTAATGACTGTTTTAAGTATAAAAAACAATATACCGAAAGGTAGTTGGTTATTTCATGCATTTAATACTTAAATAAGAATAACAGACCCTGGCTGGTTGGCTCAGTGGTAGAGCGTCAGCCTGGCGTGCAGAGGTCCCAGGTTCGATTCCCGGCCAGGGCACACAGGAGAAGCGCCCATCTGCTTCTCCACACCTCCCCCTCTCCTTCCTCTCTGTCTCTCTCTTCCTCTCCCGCAGCAAGGCTCCATTGGAGCAAAGATGGCCCGGGCACTGGGGATGGCTCCGTGGCCTCTGCCCCAGGCGCTAGAGTGGCTCTGGTCTCGGCAGAGCGACGCCCCGGAGGGGCAGAGCATCACCCCCTGGTGGGCAGAGCGTCACCCCCTGGTGGGCGTGCCGGGTGGATCCCGGTCGGGCGCATGCGGGAGTCTGACTGTCCCTCCCCGTTTCCAGCTTCGGAAAAATACAAAAAAAAAAAAGAAAGAAAAAAGAATAACAGAGGTATACAAAATGTTATTTAAGGTATTTCCATAGTACTTATTGATTGATGTCCTCACTTGCAATTTTCTTTGCTTTTATTCAAGCATCATAAGCTGTGTGATTTATCCTTAACCATCTTTTCACTATAGTAGTAGGATCTCATTCCTTTAGAATGTAAGTCTGTGCCTGACCAAGCGATGGCACAGTGGATAGAGCATCGGACAGGGATGCAGAGGTCACCAGTTTGACTGCGGTCTCATCTGATTTGAGCAAGGCTCACCAGCTTGGACCCAAGGTTGCTGGCTCTAGCAAGGGGTTACTTGGTGTGCTGTAGCCCCACAGTCAAAGCACATATGAGAAAGCAATCAATGAACAACTAAGATGTCGCAACAAAAAACTGATGATTGATGCTTCTCATCTCTATCCTGTCTATCCCTCTCTCTGACTCTGTCTCTGTAAAAAAAAAAAGAATGTAAATCTGTGATTTCCACATTGGGTGGCTGCCCAGGCACCCACCTTAGAAAGAACCCTGATTATAACTGCCATTTTAACAACCGATTCACCGAATTCAAAAAATTAGGTATCGGTTCTGCTGAACCAGTGCAAAACAGCTTAATCCCACCACTGGTTGGATCCCATAACTCTACTCACGTGAAAGTAGGACCTCGGGCACCTTGGAGCTTCCCAGGGGCCTTGTTTTAGTGATGTCATGCATGTAACATGCTCAGCACTTGGCCAGGATGGAGGAAGAGCTCTATAAGGTTAGCAGCTATGAGGGTGCCTTCGTCAGGATTTTAGTACTGCCAAAGCGAGCACAATGAAGCCAAAATTTTTTTCTTTTTTTTAAATTAAGTGAGAGGCAGGGAGGCAGAGACAGACTCCTGCATGTGCCCCGACCCGGGATCTACCTGGCAAGCTGTTGCTCCGCAACTGAGCTAATTTAATGAGGCCATGGAGCCATCCTCAGTGCCTGGGGCCAACTTTGCTTAAACCATTTGAGCCATGGCTGCAGGAGGAGGAGAGAGAAAGATAGAGAAAGGTAGGAAGAGGGGTGGAGAAGCAGATAGTCTACTCTCCTGTGTGCCCTGACCTCAGGAATCAAACCCAGGACTTCCACACGCCGGGCCAACGCTCTACCACTGAACCAACTGGTCAGGCCCTGGCAAAGCCAGAATTTTACATAACCTCTTAAATGGCAGAGTGAATGGCATGTCAGTATCAGGTTAAAGGGAAGCCTAGAATATTTGTAGGGACATCAGAACTCTTGGGAGAGTCACTGTGGAGTTTAATGAGCCCAAAGCAGAGTGTTTTGTACAAGATTGGGACTCAGGGTGGCAGGGGGTGATGAGGGTCTAGTCACAAGTGACCTTTTCTGAAATCATTCAAAGCATTTTTTTGTTGCATGAACCATCATTCAGATCTGAATGTCTTCTTTTTAAAATAAATTGGGAAGAATCTAGAAATAACAATAGTTAGCATTTATTGCCCACTTACTATGTATAACTTACACTAAATACCATACATGCATTATTCTATTTAATCCTCACAACAATCCTGTGAGGTAGATTTGGTTATTGTGCCCATTTTATAGATGAGGAAATTGACGTGCAGAAAGATTATAATAATTATAATAGCCAAGAAGTACTTTGTGCTTTCTAAAAGTCAGGCATTATTAATTCTAAGATGTTTAAGGCTCATTCTCACAGTAACCCTATAAGGTAGATACTTTTATTACCTTTATTTTACAGATGAGGAAACTGAGGTACAGAGCACTTATGTAGCTTTGTCAAGGTCACATGGGAGTGAGTGGGTAGTCAGAACACAAACCCTGGCCCACCTGATTCCCAAGTTCATTTTTAACCATTGTCCTATGCTGCCTCCCACAGTACTTTGTATGTATACAGTAGGTATTTGATAAGAGTTCATTGAGTTAAATAGTTCTCAGACTATGTGTAATGAAGAATGATATAGATCTTCATACTCCTACCCTAAACCACACTTCCACTGACCTTCATTAATATTATGGGATACATATGCTGCTCCATCTGCAAACTTTTTGTTGGTAGTAAGATGTTCTTGCCTGACCAGGCAGTGGCGCAGTGGATAGAGTGTCAGACTGGGATGCAGAGGACCCAGGTTCGAAACCATGAGTCCTCTGGTTTGAGCAAGGCTCACCAACTTGAGTCCAAGGTCGCTGGCATGAAAAGCTCAAGGTTGCCTGACCAGGTGGTGGTGCAATGGATAGAGCATTGGACTGGGATGCGGAGGACCCAGGTTCAAAACCCCGAGGTCACCAGCCTTGAGCCCAAGGTCACTGGCTTGAGCAAGGGGTCACTTGATCTGCTGTAGCCCCTCCCCCCCATCAAGGCACGCATGAGAAAGCAGTCAATGAACAACTAAGGTGCCACAACGAAGAATTGATGCTTCTCATCTCTCTCCCTTCCTGTCTGTCTGTCCCTCTGTTTCTGTCTCTGACACACACACACACACACACACACACACACGTTCTTCCATTGGAACAGCCAGAAAGAGGCTATCATGGTGGCAGATATTTTCAAGAAACACTCTCACAGGGAGCATCACAGCTAGTTTTATTTGTTTCTCATTTTTCTAGCAGACATTTCTTGGGTTTGTTTGTTCTGGGAGAGTGTCCTATCCTGTCTCTTATCCTCTAAAAGCCGGTGCTAGAGGGTTGCCAGGATGCCGAGCCAGCCCTCGCTGTTGCACCATCAGCGTGTGCTCCGACAGCACAGGGTATCCAGCAAGCCTCAGGTGGGCACATATCCGAGTCCTGGCACCAGGCCGATGCCAGGGGACACGAGAGTGGAGGGCACCTACTGCCCTGTTAGCGAGCTGGCGGTTGCTACCAGGAAGTAATTTTTGGTTGTCACAGTGCAATTGAGGCCTGAGGAAGGAAAGACGGGCCCAGGCCACATGAATAATTCTCCAGGTATAGCATTTCAGTCCCGGGGATTCGGTTGTTTGTATTTTCATGTGTTTCTGCAATAGGAAGCCCAAAGTCAGACAACGTTTTCCTCAGTCCAGTGACTCTGCGCCCTGAGACTTGTTCCCGTATCCCTCTGTCCACTGCTGCCTTTTTTCTTCAAGTGGACTGGACTATCTTGATCTTCCTCACAGCCTCAGCATCTGTGGGGGCCTGTGTGACATAGGGCCCTGCCTCCAACCTTCTCCAGGAGAGCACGGCTTTCCCTTCTGAGTATTTCTCCCTCCAAATAAATATTTTGTCCTCTGTGACTGAAATTCTGCATATCAAAGAAGATAGCCAGAGAGTTTGGAGCTATTGGAGGGACAGGTGGTGGTCAATAGAGCAAGGTTCCCAAGTAGCCAGAAAGGCATGAAGTTAAGAGCACAGGTAGAAAGACTCCCACTTGTCATTGTGCCTTTAGTCCTACTACCTGTCACCTTCTGGCTATGTTGGTCCTGTGCTTACTTTCCTAAGATTCAGATGGAAGTGGGTTGGTATTTGCTTTGCCATTATCAGAGCTAGCGGACACGTGAGAGACATGGGAGAGGTGGACATGGTAGGCCAGAGGAGGCTCTGGGCCATGCAGGTTTTCCTTTCTCCTGTCTGGACAGCGCTTCCTACTCGCTTCCTCCTAATGGTGCACTGAGGACACTCAGACAGAGTGTGTAGGACAGTGCCCACGGCCTGAGGCGTTAGACAGCCAGTTCCTGCCTGGCCACCTGGGGCCGAGGCACCCCTAAACTTCTACCAGGGGAACTGTTTGGGAAGCCCTGACCTTCAAAGAATTGTGAACTTCAAAGTGCAGATTCCCCTGCAGTCAGTGATTGAAGACCCTTACTTCACCAACCCCTTGTGTTGCCCAAAGTCGGAAATTCAAAGTAAGTGTTGATTTTAAAGATTTTAAGATTCAAATTGTTCATGGGACTTGTGAAAAAACTGAGGGTGAGGGAGGCTTGAGCGGGGTCACAAAGGAATCAGTGGCAGTGTAGGGACCGGCACTGTCCTTCTGCTCACGTAACTATGGGATCGGAGTGAATAAGGAGGTCAGACTTCATATTACCCATGTGCGTGCACGCACCTGTGTGCACACATGCAGATACACACCCCAGGTTCAACAGAGCTACTCTGCTTCTTTTAAAGTATCAGATTTCTAGCCTGACCAGGTGGTGGCGCAGTGGATAGAGCATTGGACTGGGATGCGGAGGACCCAGGTTCGAGACCCCGAGGTCGCCAGCTTGAGCGTGGGCTCATCTGGTTTGAGCAAAGCTCACCAGCTTGGACCCAAGGTCGCTGGCTCGATCAAGGGGTTACTCGGTCTGCTGAAGGCCCACAGTCAAGGCACATACAAGAAAGCAATCAATGAACAACAAAGGTGTCGCAACAAAAAACTGATGATTGATTCTTCTCATCTCTCTCTGTTCCTGTCTGTCTGTCCCTGTCTATCCCTCTCTCTGACTCTCTCTCTGTCTCTGTAAAAAAAAAAAAAAAAAAAGGCCCTGGCCGGTTGGCTCAGCGGTAGAGCGTCAGCCTGGCGTGCGGGGGACCCGGGTTCGATTCCCAGCCAGGGCACATAGAAGAAGCGCCCATTTGCTTCTCCACCTCCCCCCCTCCTTCCTCTCTGTCTCTCTCTTCCCCTCCCACAGCCAAGGCTCCATTGGAGCAAAGATGGCCCGGGCGCTGGGGATGGCTCCTTGGCCTCTGCCCCAGGCGCTAGAGTGGCTCTGTTCGCGGCAGAGCGACGCCCCGGAGGGGCAGAGCATCGCCCCCTGGTGGGCAGAGCGTTGCCCCTGGTGGGCGTGCCGGGTGGATCCCAGTCGGGCGCATGCGGGAGTCTGTCTGACTGTCTCTCCCCGTTTCCAGCTTCAGAAAAAAAAAAAAAAGTATCGGATTTCTATACTTTATTCTGACAAAGTGTTTTACAACCAAATAAAAGTTTTAACCACTGCCCTGTACCCTGTTGCCTCCAACATCCCAAACCCAGAAGGTAGGAGGCCAGTATCCAAAGCTGTCATCCTCGGAGCAACAACCCCGGAACCATAAGCTCATGGGGACCCATGGTTGTCATTTGTCATCAACCTGTTTCTGTCCTGAGAAGTATCTGTTACTCTGTAGTGAATGATAGTGGCAGCCTCCCAGCTGGTATCCCCAATTCCACCCTCGGCTCTGTCACCTTAGAATGGAGCCAGAATGGGCTTGTTGTAGACTATAAGCCTGATCATACTACTTCTTTTGCTTTTCAATTTGTCCCCCTCCAACTAACTTCCTCTCTGCATTTAGATCCAGCATAGATGTTCCTTTGGAAGTTCTTACCAACTCACCAAGTGCAACGTGGGCTTACTTCTTATAACTACTGCACCCTCTACCTTACTTCTTATAACACTGACCACACTGGTTTTGAAATTGTCTGTTTTTCTCCCGCCGCTCCCAGGCGCTAAGCCCCTTGAGGACAGTGGGTCTGACACAAGCACAATGGACATTCAGTGCACATCACCAGGTACCTGTGCTGCTTGAACTTGGGTTTTCACCTCTTTCTACAATGCCTAGCTCTGCTCGTTATTCTGTTTGAAAGCCTTCACAATGAGGTGGTATCAAGGCTCTCATATAAACAAACAGAACTCAACCACTAGCGAAATCCCAGGACCAGGATATATTTAGCACAATTTGTTGATAATTACTGTTCATCGTTATGACCCTAGGACACTGTAAAAGTCTTAAGTGCCCTTGACTCATCAGAGGCAAATTAAATTATTCACTTGGCAAACACTTTGAGTATCCACTTTGCACAAAGCCTGTTACGGGTACTGTAAGGTACATAGGATGGATAAGATAGGTTTTGCCTCTCAGAGTTCACCATAGAGGCAAAGTTTTTGTTCCTGTTTCTTTCTATGTTGAACATTCAAAAAGCGCAAACAAGAACAAACAAACAAAAATTAAGCCCCTACTGGAGGTGAGACTCTTTTTAAGGGTAGTAGGACTTCACCCTGAGCCCAGGGGACAGTGTTGGTTCTTCATTCAAGCACAGGAGTGAGATAAGCCACCCTGACTTTGGGAGACACGGGGGTCATTATGTGCCTTGAGCAATCTGGATTTACCCTAGTCACACAAGGAAAGGGTACACTTATTCTGCCAGGAGGGAGGGAGGTGGCTATTGAGTGGTAGGCTAGAAGGCCTGCTTCAAAGGAATCATAAAAAAACAAAAACCTCATATTGCCCGGGAGAGCAGCATAGGCCCCAGTGGAGCTTGCTTCTAATGGAGAAGACCCGCAGGCACGCTCAGTGTTCTTACGGTGGGAATACAGGTGCTACAGGAACACAGCAGGAAGCTCCCTGGAGGAAGTGACATTTAAATTGTGGAAGAAGTCTAAAGGGACACGTCAGATCTTCTTTTCAGAAAGATCCCTCCAGCTGTGAAGAAGGGATTGGTGGGGATTGTGATGGAAGACCAGCTAGAAAGCGGTCTCAGTGTTGCAGTAATAACTGTAGGGAGCTGCTTGTAGTCCCAACTAGGGTGGTAGCAAGCACGGTAGGGGTAAAAATATATTCTAATTTGAGAAATGTCGAGGAGGAAGAGCGAGCAGGACTAAGAGATAGAAAAGAAGATGCAGTGGGCCTGGCCTTTGGTAGCGCAGTGGATAAAGCATTGACTTTATCCACTGAGGTCGCCAGTTCAAAACTCAGGGCTTGCCTGGTCAAGGCACATACAACAATCAGTGATATAATGAGGCAACTATGAGTTGATACTTCTCATTCCCCTTACCTCTCTCCTCTTTCTGTAAAATCAATTTTTAAAAAATCTTTAAAAAAAAAATAATGAAGGAAAAAAAGAAAGAAAAAGAGGTGCAGCAGGAGTGAGAGGTGGAGCCAGAGTGACTCCAGAGTGTCTGGCTGGGGCAGCTGCCCGGACGGGGACGCCACTCCCGGAGCGGGAGACCACAGCCGTGGGCGGGGCTTGGCAGCGGGGCAGGAATGGTGAGTTCAGGTATGATTGGAGCTTAGTGTGTGGGAGGTGGGTGGGGTCAGAAACAAGCTGGGGAGGTAATCAGGAGTCAACACACAGGAGCCTGTGGGCAATGCTGGCAGGTTAGTTACACTTGATCCTCCTAAGGATGTCTGCAGAGATGATGGTGAGTCGGAATGGAGGCGAAAAAAAAATGCCATGAGCAACATTTCAAAAGGTCACGAGTCTGCAGGTCTGGGCACAGACCAGGGACAGTCGGGTTCTTGTATTTGATAGTAAAATGAGCTGCACAGAGTGGGCTAGAGGAGCGTGGGAGGTGGCCATAAAGGCAAGGGGATATGCAAGAGTGACAACACCACCCCTTTATACAGCAGTGTCACAAAAAGAAGTGATAACCTGCTTTTAACTTGGCAGAGTGCTGAAATACACCGTCACACTTAGTACACACCACCTGTCCTGCTGGGGCAGGCCTTCTCCCACTGACAAGCCTGGATGAAACTACCCAAGAGGTACGGGGCGTGCTGGAACCAGGTCCCTGCTCTCCCATCGCAGGCCGGTGCTCCTTCTACTACTGATCCCTTCCAAGAATCTATTCACCACTGCCCTGCCGCTTGACCAGTGTGAGGGCAGGGAACTGAGTAGAACACAGTGCAGCATGGTAGGTGGGGAAAGGCCAAAAAGAAGAAAAAAATAGCAGTGAAGCAGGGAGGCAGAAACAGCATGGGTGGCCGTGGTGCTGTCAGCGGTCAGGCCCTGCCGGCCTCGGCTCCTGTGTGTCTGAGCCAGCACACCGTGCTTTCTGATGTATTGTACGTGGTCTCCCTCCTGCAGTAGCAGTTGTTTCTGCTCATCTGTTCATTGTGGAGCCCTGAGTTGAAGCCTTGAGAGTATTTAATTAAAAACAGGAGTGTTTTGTTTTGTTTTGTTTTAAATGAACACACATGTACTCAGCAGAGCTCCAGGTGCTGGGCTGTCTCAGGTGAGTGATACATAGGTCCTGCGCTATAGAGGTGGGTAGGGAAGACAGTTGCATAGACTGGCCACTGGAGTACAGTGAGG
The DNA here is from genome assembly GCF_036850765.1 of Saccopteryx bilineata. Classification (NCBI taxonomy): domain Eukaryota; kingdom Metazoa; phylum Chordata; class Mammalia; order Chiroptera; family Emballonuridae; genus Saccopteryx; species Saccopteryx bilineata. The sequence continues at coordinate 233,550,999 of NC_089492.1, forward strand.
TCAGTGCGTGGTGGCACTGTAGGAGGCCAACATAAGGCCACTAATTTAGCCTGGGAGCCACCAGGGAAAGGGTGGAAGCTGTCACACAGATCAAATTGGAGCTACCCTTCCCCTCTTTGGGATTTCTGTCGAGACACGGGGGCATAAGTTGTCATTTGATGTCTAACAGTGTCTGGCACATAGTAAACATGCGATAGCTGACAGCTCATATTATTTGTAGCTTAGACTAGTGGAGGGATTAGCTGAGAACAGAAAGAATGCTGCTAAAATAATGATATCTTAGCCAACTGTCATTGCATAAAGGTAAGAATTTAAAGTGTACAAAATCAATTAGAATAGGAGTAGCTAATCGTTTTCAACATTATGTACCGCCTACAGTGGATTGGAGCCAAGTGTTGGAAAGAGGTATTAATTAACTCGTGCCTGGGTCCAAGAGGAAAGAGTATTGTGATCCATTAGTGATGTCTGCCGGGTGCAGGTGGGGGAGGAGGCAGCCCACATGCCACACATCTGCCTTCCTAAAATTAGCATAGTTCAAATAACTGGGATCTGACCACATAAACCTATTATTCCCACCCCTGCCTGAATGAACACTTGGCATTTTTCAGAGACAAACAACAATGCTCTGTTTAGGTGTGAAACTTTGTAAAGTAAGCGATCGTACTTTGAAAGGTGTCCGTTGGCATCCAAGTGCATTGAGACCAGCCTCCCATACTTGCTCCAGCTAGATGGCTGCCCTCTTGTCACTGATCAGAGCTGGAAGCAGAGCAACATCCTGAAACACCAAGAAAAGATGAATGTGGGGTAGTGAGGCACCATGTTGGTTAAATTACATTTCTCCCAATGGTAAGAGTAAAGTGGGGGAGGGACAAATAGTGTGGAAAATTATTTGACTTTGGGTGCCGGGCACATAGTACAGTCAGCAGCTTAAAGGCTATAGAAATGTCCACAGAAACTCTATGTACTCTTGTTGATCCGTGTCATCCCATTAAATTTCATTTCAAAAAAAATTAAATAAAGAGAGAGTAAACGAATATATGTTAGATTTTCTCTAAGAGCTGATGTAAGAAAAGGGCAACTAACGAGAACACCTATAATTTAGGTTCTTTCCATGAAAGGGTCAACTTAATCAGTCAAGGATGAGCCATGTTGAGTTCCTACCAGGGCGGTGGGGTGGAGAAGAGATTGCAGTTTCTTGTGTCTTGGTAACCATTCTTGTTGAAAGACAGATGTGATACAAATGCGCTGGTACTTGTCACACTTCATGGCCATTAACCTAACAGCTCTGTTATGTGACATTCAAAGCTGATTTGGGTTAGAAAGGCAGCTGTGAACTCCAAAAGATGGGGAGAGGCACATTTAGTACATGAGTTTAGCATGTTAAGTTTGGGAGAGCTTCCCATTTGCTTATTTGGATTTGGCACCTCTAGAATATCCGCAGGATAATCTTTTCTGCCAGTCTAATACACGAGACCTCTTGGTTTTCATCCTGGAAAATCATTTGGATTAATCTTTTCTGGATGCTATTGCATGGGAACAAGGGCTAAAGTATGACTTTTTAGGTTACTAAGTATACAGAGAGCTATTATAGGGAATAATACAAAGACAGGCATTTGGGTGCATGTATTTTGTGCTAATGGTCCCTGACCTTCTGGACGGCCCCGTCCTGGACAATGGACAGTGTTCTCACAGAGCTGCCACACTGCGGGCTCTGCAGGAGACTGGGCACCGAGACCCCAGGCTGTCCTCATGGGCACCGAGACCCCAGGCTGTCCTCGCCATGAGCCGGGCATGGATGGTGTCTGTCCTCTCTGAGCCATGGGAAGCTTTTTTCTACATTTACAGTGTTACTCTCAGAGGCAGACAATATTCTCTCTCTGTGTCTTGCTAATGCTGCTTTTTTTGTGAACTATAGTTTTTCCTTTAAAAGCTAGGGTCATTCATTTATTTAGTGGCTAAAAAAATATTTCAATGGCCCAAAATAAAGAAATATTTGCAATATATTAATATATATTTATTACATATATATGAACAAAAATGCAAATGGCTAGTCCTGGAGGTTGATTTTTTTCTACATATAATTTTTAGAAATAAGTAGAATATAAATGGATACATAGGAGAAGAGGGAGGAAGGGAGAAAGGGAGGGAGGGAGTAAATGTTTGGGAAAGTCCAGGGTAACCCAAATAAGTGTAGTTTAAAACCATTGGGAAGAAAATAGAGGTAGGCAAACGTAGGTTTACAGTTGTGAGCATGCAAAACACAGAATTTATTCTTCCTACTTTTGCCCACCCCTGTGTTTTAATGCAAAAATAAAAACAAAAGTACATGCATCTTTTTTAACACTGAGCAGAAATAATTTCTTCTTAATGTTATTTTTGAAGTATCTAATCATTACCAACATAAAGTATCATAAAATATGAAAATACATCCAATAAGGGAATCGGTGCAAGTCACTGATATTATAACTAAATGGAACCATTAAATGGAAAGCACGTATTCCACACATTCACCGCCAGTCTGGTTGTGAGTCTGAGACAAATGAAATGGCTCAGTGAGAGGGTGTATAAATACGAATTGGATATTCTGAGAAACGAGCAGACTTGGAAACCTAACCCCCAGTTATAACACTGTTTCTATGGGAAAATATGCTTCGTAAGTACCTTCTTTGAAACCAACTTTTGAAACCCTGCCTATTTATAAGTTGGGGGTTAATGGTATACAGTGATCACCTACTGCTCTGTAAAATTCTCAGCACTGCTCCATCGTCAAACATTTATTAACTGCTGGGTGGATTACGCTATGATAAGCATAGCAGGGTGAAACGAAATAAAAGAGCATTTTCTGGCCTTGACAAGCTTGTACCTAGTTGGAGAGAGAAAGCATGCATGCAGAGCAGCCCGAGAGCTTTCACAGAGCCTGGGCCTACAAAGCATAGTCCTGCGGGCAGCGTGCAGAGGAGGGACGGGAGGCCAGTGTGGTTAATCAGGAAAATGTGGGGTTCCACCGGCAAAGCATGTTCTCCATTCATTTGTAATCCCCACAGGCACACCAGAGACTCTCTCTCATTCTTTCTGGAGAGCCTTGCACAAGCATAAAGGGATGGCTGCCCTGAATGTCATATGATCCTGGAGTGCTGAGCAATTTGAAACCACAAATGGCATGTGGCATTACCTTATTAGGAAAGGTTTGCTTTTTTTCTTTCTTTTTTTTTTTTTTTCTTTTTTTTTTTAAAGAAAGATAGGCTTTTGGCAGACTGGCAGTGGTGTGCCTCCCAGCCCCGAAGTTCCAGCTCTGAAGTACGCCCTGGTGAATCAGAGCCTCACTGAGCTTTGGAGCCAGCCTGCCTGCCTTTGTGTGTTTTGTGTCATTTTCTGGGAGCGTCTACAAATGGGACAGGCCTTGATACCAGCAGCAGGATCCTTGCTTTATTTGTGAGAAGGAGCTGTTTGTCATTTCTCTCAAGCCTTGAGGTCACAAGAAGGGAGAAGGGACATGGTGAGGGGGGCAAGTTGGCTGTAAATTCCTGAGTCCAGGGCTGTGTTGCATCTCCCCAGGAAGGCTGACAGCCTGTGGTGGTGGTGGGGGGGGGGGGGCTGCTGCTGGTCTGCTAGGTAAGGCATTCAGATCAACCACTGTGTCCTCATTGGAAACGCCTAAAATTAGGCCCTTTGCTCTGTTCTGCTTATCACCGCTGAAAAGGGCTTCCCAGGGGCTGCAATTGGCAAATAGCTGCACCTGAGCCTTCCTTACAATGCTGCTCTTTAGCTTTTAGAAGCTCTGAGTTCTTGGTACTCTTTTGTGCATTGGGGGAGGTAGGGTAACATTTCTATCCAAAGGGTTTACATTAAAATAATAATAATATAATAGTAATGATAATAAAGCAAACATTTGTCTAGTGTTTACTATGTTTCAAGAACTAGAAGCACTTCACCTGCTGTGTCTCATTTAATTCTCCTTCCAACCCTGGAAGGGTTTTTACATTATTATCTCCATTTTGCAGGTGAGAAAAATTGAGGTTTAGGAAGACTAAGTAACCAATCCAGTGTCGCTGCTAGTCAGCGGCAAAGCCAGGATGCAAACCCAGAGCTGTCTCCCTCCACATTTTTAATTACCAGACTAGTCTTCCTCTCAGACACCTTTTTTAAAATGTATGGTTTCTTACAGAGCTTACCTCTACTTTATTCTACTGTATTATTTAAGAAGGAAGGAGCTCCTCCTCCTCTCCGCCCCCCACTTCCCAGGGGAATGACAAGATGGAGAGGTCTTGGAAAAACAAGTCAGAATTTATATTGAAAAACGTGGGTTTGTGAGGGGAGGGTTGAGTCAGTAGGCAGAAAGGGAGAGGTTCTTCTGGACTTCGCATGTGTTTCAGATGAATGCATGGAAATGAGTGGGAGAAACAGAAAGTAAACCAGGACAGGGCAGGAGCCAATGGAAGGAAATGTGATCGTCAGCAGAGAAAGGGGCCATCCTGCCTTCCGAAGAGCCTGTTAATGATTAGTGCACTCAGAAACGTTTCAGGTCTCACATGCTCTCAGCGGTATGCAGAACTCCCTTGTTTTGGGGGAGTTTTTCTTTCTAGAAAACAAAACCATGACATTTAATTCTGAGTTTCTGCAAGGACTGGATGAAATCATGACTGGAAAAACAAGAATGGCAGCTCATGTTAATTATTTCGGGAACTGTAAGAGGGTGCAAATAAACCACTCGCCATCCCTGGGAGAGACACTGCAGTCCTTCCCTTCCTGCTTTCTCCAAACCCCTGTTCTGCTTCCTGTCCCCTTTTTGCCACCTTGATTGAAGACCCCCACATTCCCTGTGAAGGAAGAAAAATGCATAAAGCAGATTTTTGTAAAGCAAATTGCATTTTCCTAGAAGTCTATAGTACCCTTCCTGGGCTTCTCTGACCTCCTTATGGAATTGATCTTTGATTGGCAGCCTACGTTAGTGTCTTTGCCACCAGCATCTGAAAAGCCAGAAGTTCTTTATCGATTTTAACCTGACTCTGAAATGCGCAGAACCTCCCTTCTTCTAGAGAACCCTTTTGCAAGCAGAAGTGTCCTTTTAGAAGTGTATTGTTGGCCCCTTTGCAGGTTCTCTCCCTCTTTTTTCTCCCTAAAAGGAGAGCTCTTTATTCCTACCCTCCCTTTCTCTTCATTCCTCCTCCCCCCATGCAGACTAACAGTCTCTGGTTTTAATATAGCCCGTTCTGTAATGGTTTGTTCTTTGCAGATTAGGAGAATGACACATGGCAAACAATCTCTGAGAGTTCCCACTTTGCCCCAGTAAGTAGAACTGCATGCTCTACCATCCTTCTCCTCGTGGCCAGCAGCCTCAAGTCCCACAGTATCTCTGCCTTGGCACAGGGAGCCAACATTGTTTGCATAACATACATTCCTGGACAGCTAAACTATCCAATTTAACCTTCAGAGCATTCCCATTGGTTTGTGGGTGTTTGTTCCGGGGAGAGGGGGAGAGATGGTGGCCCTCATGGTTCACACATGATGCTACACTCACACAAACACAATTCCAAATCTTTATACTCTAGAGATTAGCTGAAAATTCTGTTCCTAAAATTCACAAGTGCAATAAAATATTTAAGGGACTTCAAACTTTTTGACCAGAAGCAAGCAGCTTCTTATAACACTTGCCACGCACCCCACTCTCATTTTACAATAGCCCAATTTCCAATGAATCTTCATTCATTAAGATGCTGTAATAGCACATCTTTTTTGAAATACATTCTGATTATGATTGTTACTTTATGGAGACTTTAAAATTCTTATCCCAGAGACCATGTTTGGACCACCCAACACTCAAAGATTCTTTTTACTTTTAAAGCTGACTGCTAGGAATTATTTGCAGTTTTGTGTGCATGAAGGTCAGTTCCATAAATGACATCAGGAAAGATATGAGTAAGTTGAAACTTACCAGTTTTTCTTTCATTCTGAGTGAATTATACCACACACACACACACACACACACACACACACACACCCTTAAAATATGTTATTTGTTTTAGGGATGTGTAGCTAGCTTTTGCTTTCAAACTGGAAGTTAAGCCTTCTGCTTCATTATCACCCACCTCCCTTTTACCTCCTTTCACATTTTCCCATATTCTGAGAGAACAAATGGTCTAGGACGTTGAAATCAAAATAAAATTGCAAACTCTGAATTACTTACTAGTACACAATTTAAAAATCAAAACACCAACTCGTGGATTTAAGCCAAACTTCCTATTTTTAGAATAGTATTTTTAAAAATTGCAGATTGTATTTTAGGCCACCCAGCGAACAGTAATGGGAGAGGTTCCTGGGCATTTATTTCTCCTTTCCCCAATCAAGAGCTGGTGTGCGCACCTCCTGGCACGGGTAGCTGCCTCCCGCTGGGTGCTCTTCCCAGCCCGTCTACTTCTGAGCCTCTGACGGATTGGTCACTGGGAAGAAAGGATGTTGCAGGCTTAATTTTAAAAAGAAAGGAAAACAGAACAAAAAACGGTGGTTCCTTTTAGTTCTAGTGAATTTGAGTGCTTTTTGAGCTTGGAGGCAAAGTGGGGGCTTCTTTTTAATTAAGAATGGAAGAGAAAAGTTTCCTTCTGTTTCTTACTGGAGTCAACTTAATTATGCCTGTGTCAGCAGGTAGTTTATAGGGGAGTCAATTTAAAAAAATGAAGAAGGCTCTGGCCTTTAATTATCTCAGTTGGTATTCAGCTCTAGAAAGTTGGTGAACCTGCTGAGTATGTTAATTTAACTACTTTATAGTATCTTAACTTTGCCTTTCCACACTCAAACCACCTCCCCAGAGAAAAGAATTTAGAGGAGTCAGGGTGATACAGACCTTTATACCTGCAAATCTTTCCTTGTTGTTTCTTAGTACTGTGGGCATTAATTAAAATCTTTACATAGGTTTTGTTTGTTTGTTTGGTTGGTTGGTTGGTTGATTTTTGTTTGTTTTTGCTCATCGTGCGACTTCTAAGTCATTTATTCATTGATTCACATATTCCTACTTCCACAAATTCAACCAATAAATATTTCTTTTAAGTACTAACTTGTTATCAAGTATAGGAATATTGGTAGAGATGTACTGCCTTTGGAGACCTTAGATTCTAGGGGGACAGAGACAAGTAATAGGGGGGTTATTCCAGGCTGTTCTAAATCACAGAATCATTTCTACAAATATTTATTAAGTGCACACCTGTTACCCAAAAGCAGGAGATGCTCTTGTTGAATCATCTTTGCCAACAGGCTCTCAAATGTGCTTACTTATTTGCCCCGAACCCTGTGAGGTAAGGGGGGACAGGAGCTTAGAGAAGAGGAAATTGAAATTCAAAGAAATGAAATCATTTGTTGAAAGTTATAAAATTCTGGTGGAACCAGAACCCAGGGCACTTGGATCCCATGTCTGTCTGACCTCTTTTCCTTCCTTGTTGCCACTGGTCACACTGGGGCTCAGCAGCTTTTTTTAAAAAAAATTTTTTTATTTATTCATTTTAGAAAGGAGAAGGGGGGGGAGAGAGAGAGAGGAGAGAGAGAAAGGGGGGAGGAGCAGGAAGCATCAACTCCCATATGTGCCTTGACCAGGCAAGCCCAGGGTTTCGAACCGGCGACTTCAGCATTTCCAGGTCTACGCTTTATCCACTGCGCCACCACAGATCAGGCCAGCTCAGCAGCTTTTAACGTGGGAAGAGCTGAAGCCCAGAAGAATGAAATGCCCTCTCCAAGTCACACAGCTAATTCATGTTGGATCTGAGACGAAAGCCTAGGACTCTGTTCCCCATGTATTCTCCCGTTCAGCAGTTCAGATGAAAGCCTCCCGAGTCCCACGGGCAGTGTTTGTGGGTTTGCTGTGATGGCCACTGTGAGAGCTGATGAGATACATTTCCATTGATAATATATCCATTAGTGCTTTGTTTGTCGGCTGCATATAGATGCCTACAAAAGACAGAAGTTTGGATTTTTTTTTTATTTCACAAACATGTAAGTAAACACTTGACAAATATTAGCTCACTCATTCCTCAGTACTACCTGAGAGGAAAGGTATGGTTATTATTCCCATCTTACAAATGAGGAAATAAGCACAGACAAGGTAAGTCTTTTGCCCTCAGTCATACAGCTAGTAAATGGCTGAGCTGGTTATGCCCAGATAGCGTAGATGCAGTCTGTGAATTTAGACACCACTCCTGGCTGTTGTTTCAAATGGGATGACATACTCCCTTAAGTGATATGCCAGAAGGGAGGGTTTGAAGCTAGAGAGGCCTAGGTTCAAATCCTGGACCTACCCCTTATTAGGTGTGTGATTTGGCACAAGTGATTGAAGCTCTCTGGGCCTCACTCTTCGCCTCTGTAACATGGGGTTAATGCATACTTTGTAGGGTTACAGGCAGGATGAAATGGATAGCATTTTCATAGCCCCTCACAAAAACACCTGAGTCCTAGCAGTTCAATGTGTCATGGTAACACTTCTTGATTCTGGACCTGTTGCTGTCTCTATCCATTTTCATAATGATATGTGTGTGGGCTCTCTCCGGAGACTACACACTGGCACCCCTTCTCATGAACATTCTTTATATATCTGAAAATCAGAGATTTAGAGAGCTATGATGGCGTGGGGCACAGGGAGGAAGGAACACCACCACCAGTAGCCTCTGGCTTTCCTCGGACACCCTGAGAATTGCAGCTTGGGCTCTAAGTTCACTTAAGCAAGCAGTTGGGAATTCCACCCTGCTGCTTAGACTGGAATCACCTTGCTTAGGAGGCAACTGAGGGACTGGTGTTTCAAAGTAAAGGTTTGGAGTCGTCTACTGATCTCAGTGCTGATATGCTAGCTCCAATTTACTTAATTTCTTCAGGCCTTGGTTTGAAGTGGGGATGATAGGGTTAGTATGAAGATTAAATGAGGTGGTCCTTGCATAGCACTTAGCATGGTGCCTGGTATACAGTAAGACCCAGTAGGTACTGCTAAGACTATTGTCAGTATTATCATCATTCAAGCAATGCCCTTTGAGAATTCTCTCTCTCTCTCTCTCTCTCTCTGCCCTTCTCCCTCCCTCTCCTCATCTTCCTTCCCACCTCCCTTTCTCATCTCTCCTTCTGTCTCGCCCACCCCTCTCTCACATATCCAGAGTAGCTTATTGTTATATTTGTTTGTATTATTACAGTACTGACCATTTTTTGTATTCTATCGATACCATTTTCTACATCTTGATATATTTCCAGAAAATTATTTAGCACCTGACTGATGTTCCCAAGTCTTAGGGACCAATTCCTTTGAAAAAAATCTGGATAGAAAAAAAGAGGGGGGGTTCTGCTTGAACTGGGGTGGCACAGTGGATAGAGCATAGACCTGGAGTGCTGATGTCTCCAGTTCAAAACCCCAGGCTTGCCCGGGCAAGAAGCAACTACTAGTTGATGCTTCCCACTCCTCCCCACCTCCTTTCTCTCTCTCTCTCTCTCTCTCTCTCTCTCTCAAATCAATAAAAAAAAATTTTTTAAAGGAGGGGTTTCTATGGAAAGTAACCTCACAGAGTAATATGATCATAAATTCCTAACTGGGCACGTTCTGGTGGGTAGTCATGCCCCAGGCCTGTAACTTTTTGGTAAAAAGTTTATCTTTGCCTTAAGCAAGCCCTGTCCATTGTTTCTGTGCATCTCGGTTAACACACCTTTGAAAGAAACCATAACCCCTCCCCAAGAAAACACACCATCCTGACTTGCCTGCACCCTGCCCAGACGGTTCCTCCCTCCGCAGCAGTCATCCTTGCAGCTCCCTGCACAGAGGAGACTGCACAGAGGAGACTGCAGTGGCAAGCTGCTGTTCGCCGAAGCGCTTGTCTCAGTCTATTGAAATTTTACTTCCAAGTGCAACCTGTGTTTGTTTGGCTCAAAACAAGTTTTTGTGTAAGTTCTCAACAGGTTTGGACGTTTCTTACCTAGACATGCCCTGCCACATCACTTAGCTCCTGTTTCCACAGACAAAAAAAAACTCAGTTTACTTATGAATAGAAATATAGAAATATCTTAAGCATTATGGCAGCCTTTCTTAATTGTTCTTTGAGTTTTCTGAAGTTTTAAAAATACATGTCAAATTTAAATAGGGCATGTGTGTGTGTGTGTGTGTGTGTGTGTGTATGTGTGTATGTGAAAGAGAGAGACAGACAGACAGAGACAGAGACAAGGTTAGGAAGCAAATTCAAACAAAGGCAGATGTGAGTAAACCTAAACCATCTCCTTTCCCTGGGGCCCCACCTTGCGAGGGATCCTCATCTCCAAAGACTTCCAGGCCTGTCTTTCTCCTTATCTAATCCAGCCCTATCTCAGTTTCACTCTTGTTCTGTTGCTTTAGGCTGTGTCGGCAGCAGATATAAGCCTCATTTATGCCTTAGATTTAGATGCAATTTTTATTACTTATTAACAAAAATAGATTGCATTTTGTTTTAGTTAATCGTGTTTTGACATTGTTTGGCTTAGGCAGGGCTGACAACAGCAAGAAGAACTTTGCTTCTACTTCAGGTACTAGCTATAATACATACTCACTTCTGATGCTGAAAATTCAAGATTCACATTCCCAAAATACTGGACAGCATTTCTTTTTCACCCAGCTTCCCACTCCTCCCTTACTTCATAGCCTGGGAAGGTGACTTGGGGATAACACTCCACCTAGAGATGCTATTGTTAGTGAACCCAGTGTTAACTGAGAATTCTGCATTAAGCAATCAGAAACCTTTGTTCCTCCTGATTAATTAATAGACAGCTTGGATCCTGACTCTGCTAGTGAGTAAAACACCAGTGTTTTATATACCATCATCAGAATATTTATACCATTATACCATCTAATATGTGTGTAATGTTTTTTTTAAACCTATTATAAATTAACTCACTTGTTAATTTAGCCTTTTCTCAAACAATATCATGCTTAAACCATTGGTCTTGTGTGTGGTTATCTATCTTTTTCTAATAAACATTAAAAAAATTTTAGCAATGAGTATTAAAATAAAGAATATATAACTGTGTACCACCAAAAATCATTGTATGTTCCAAAGAATGGAAAATAGCACTCTGATGTAAAGACCAATCAAATGCTATAATTTCCTAGCAATCTTACACTGGTAATAGTGACTTTATCTCTTTTTTTAGGTTAATATGTGTCACTTTGTACATGCTGTTCTTCACTATTTTTCTTCAGCTTCTTTGGTCTCTACCAACGATTTAAGGCTTTAAAATATATTCCTCTTGTGAGATAATAATCATACTGATCTCATAGAGTAATTGTGAGGATGAAAGCCCTGAGCACCAGAGGTAGAGCTGTTAGTTCCTCTTTGGTCTGTGTGAAAGTTTTCTTTCCAGCTGAACTTGTCAAATCCTTGGGATCAGAGAATTCCTGAATTCTTTTGTGCATACATAGTATAGTGGCTTGTCTTCAGAAGATGCCCAGTACATATCTATTAAATGATTAAAAATTAGGTGGTTGTAGAAGTCAGGGGAAAGAAACTGGGGTCATGAGGATCAAACAGTTCTTGGTCCAGTGTATTAATGCACATTGTTGTGGGTGAGTCCTTTGCATGACTATCCTAATACAAGTCAGTACAGAAAGACTGTTGGAGAATCTCTTTCTGGCCAGTTTCCCCTCCTTCATGCTGCCTCTAAGTGGGAAGGAGAAGGAACTGAAATTTAGTCTCAGGACTGAGGTTGTTGACTTTTAAACTTGTAATTTGTCCCACCACCTGCTTAAAACGTTGGAACAACTCTCTAGCAGGTGTCCCCAAACTACGGCCCCGCGGGCCGCATGCAGCCCCCTGAGGCCATTTATCCGGCCCCCCGCCGCACTTCCGGAAGGGCCACCTCTTTCATTGGTGGTCAGTGAGAAGAGCACTGTATGTGGCGGCCCTCCAACGGTCTGAGGGACAGTGAACTGGCCCTCTGTGTAAAAAGTTTGGGGACCCCTGCAAGGGTCGTTTACCCTGTGGTCACAAACTCAGATGCTGAAGGACCCAGAGAGTGGGGAGTGAGCCTGGGCCCTACCTGGGATCTGCAGCCATGTGGGGATGTATGTACTCTCTGTAAAGCAGCCAGCAATCTGGATTTGCATGTGAAAACTCCCAATTTCTAAATGTTGGCTTTTTGTTGTTGTTGTTGTTTAAATAATTCTTCGTGGGCCAGATAAAACCAGTTTGTAGGGCAACTCCAGCCCTCCAGCTGCCAGTTTGTGACTTTTGAATTAGATTTTGCTTCCTTGATTGATTTTAGAATTTGTTCTTAGATATCAAACAGCTGTCTAATTGTTATAAATTCAAAGGATACTAGAATCAAAGAGCGATTTGTAACTTTGGTGGTCAGCTTCTGTTGGGGGTGAGCCCTGCTCCTCCAAAATCTGGGAATGAGCTGTTTGGCCCTGTTAGGCTTGTCTTTCCCCAATTTGTAAAAAAAAGGAAACATGCCTGGTAATTAATAAATAGTACAGGTAACTTGGTAGGGACTTCGGTTGAGAATATGGGGAACTTTCTTCCATTCCTAGTCAATGCATTTTTGTAAGCAATAAGGAACAGCTTGGAGGAAAAGTCCCTGTTGGCTGCACGTGTCAATGACCTTCCACAAGAAGGTAAGAGCCTCGAAGGCCAGGTGTGCAACCAGTTGGAATAATCAGAAACTCTTTGTTTATTTTTCCCAAAGGCCAGAGAAGCTTTAAAAAGCAAACAAAAAATGTAAGTGGTAAGAAATGCTTTTTAGTTCTCAGAATTAATCTTTAAATTAAGTAGCATTTCTCTGTCTCTTTTCCCCATGTGCATTTTATAAAAATGAACTGGAGTCCAAATTAGATAAGTTATATGATTAATGCATGACTTTCATATCCCAGTTGAAGTGGAAAGAAACAATGTGGAGATGTATTTGGGGGAATAGTATGTTTTGTTTTGTTTTTTTAACAACCAGTGGATGCAAGTATAAAACAGATTATTTCTTCTATTCATCCATATTCAGGAAGTACTGTTAGGTTATATATGCGATTGACTTCTGAGTGAAGCCACGAGCTCTTTTTGCTCTAGATCAGAGGTTGGCACACTTTTCTCTATGAAGGGCCAAATGGCAACAATTATAGGCTTTTTGGACCGTACAGACTCTGTCGCAACTACTCAGTTCTGCCAGCACAGTGTGAAAGCAGCCATGGATAATACAGAAGCAAGTGGGCATTCCTGTGTTCCAATAAAACTTTATTTGCAAAAACTGACCGCAGACAGGATTTGGCCTATGGACTATAATTGGCAGACCCCTACTTTAGATAAATGAGAAAGAAATATGGGGGACTTAATTATATTTGTTTATGTGTTATAGTCTTATTTTTATTGCTCAAACAATAGAAAAACAACATTTATAATCCCATTTAGCAAATTAACTTCATCTTTCTGTATTCAGACCATTCTGTCCCTTTGTATATATAGTTTTTATACAGCTTGGAGTAGCATGGGTAAATCTTTTTACTTAGTGTAATATATTAAATATTTTTATATAGCAATATAGTCTCTAGAAAGTATACCTTCAGTGGTTTAGAACTCTCCACCTAGCTGACATGTCATAATGTATCCATTTCTGTATTTTGTGACTTTTTCCCCTTCATTTTTAATACTTGAATCAGTAACACCACAGTGAATATCTCTGTGCAATGCCTTGTACTTTGGATTGTTTCCTAAGGATAAATACCCTGAGTTAGGATTATTGGTTCAAAAGATAGGAACATGTTTATGCTTTTTGAAAAGTGGCTTTAAAAGAGTTGTAATTACTTACTAACCCACAGCAATTCCAGTTTCAAAGGGGCCCTCATGGCCACGTTAGATTTAGATTAAGCCGGTCATTTGGTCTCTGAATAGCTGAACTCACTGTGCCTGCTTCATTCCTAGCCTGCAGGAGTGGAAACAGTCTTCCCTCCCTTACCACTGATGCTCATCTGCCAGCTCTCTCAGTAATGGGAGGGGCATTAGGAGTACATCTCTAACCTTTCAAGTAGACAGCTCTGACATTGGCCTTAAACACCACTTCCCTGGTGCCCTGGCCCAGTTAGAGCCCCTTCGCTCTGAAATTTCCCAGCATAAAGCACGCGTCCCCATACAAAACCCATAACACTTTTTATGGCCTTCATAAGGTTGGTCTTCCCTCACTACCACATCCCTGGAACCTCAGGTGGGGCCTGGCACGCGGTAGGTGTCCAGTAAACTTAAGTTGTGTTAAGATCATGCTAGTCCAGCTGTTGCGCGTTGGTGGTCAGTGGACAGAAAGAAAGCTATAGGGACTCGTTCTGTTCTCCAGCAGAGCCTGGAATTACGGTGGTCTTCTGAGACTTCAGCTTGTAAAAATCCAAACCCAGTGGGGGAGATGGACTATCTGTAGATGTCACCTAGACAGGGAGGATCTCAGACCAGGAAGAGCTATGCCCAGAATTTTAATCTTGACCTGACTGGGTGTAGCAAACACCGTGGGTCCTTGGGGTTCCGATCTGTTGACAGAATGTGTCAACAGAAGACAGGTGAGGTTGGGGTCTGGGAGATGGACAAATAAGTTGATGTTTACTCAGCATTGCCCAGGGCAGGGAGACCTGCTGGATCCAAGGGGACCTGCAGGAGGGACCTCACCATGGCCCAGCTGAGCAGGCGCTCAGTGTCGTTCACTTCCCTTTGTTTCTCCTGTGTGTCACAGGTCTCCCAGTATATTGTTTGCCATGTTCCATGAGGCACCTGACCCCAGGGAGGGCTGCCTCCTACGGTAAGCACAAGCCTGGTTTCTCTGTCGTTGAACTTGACTTGCAAGGATCCTTCTCTGAGAGGATCCCCTCTGGGTGAACTGTTGGAGTTTCAGAAGCATCTAGCAAAGGCTTAGGCTTGATCATAATGTTAGCTGAGGCCTAGGCCTGATCGTAATGTCTGGCTGGGGTGCTGCCTAACTGAAGCAGGTCATAGCTGAGAGCGACAAGCCACCTTTTTTGTGGAACCTTTCTATAAGTCCTCCTGGCTGCCTCAGAACTAAAGAGAGCTGACCATGTGGTCAGAGAATGGGCTTTGGAGAGTGGCAAACTTGGAGGCTCTTCTTTTTAATAGGGGGGAAAGAGGCCAGTGTGAGCGGGACCCTATGGGAAGACAGACCTTGAGAGAGAGCCCAGGGATGGTTAAAACTCGTCGAGCCATGGGCAAAGCAGCTAGTGAGTGGTTCAGAGTTCCCAACTCCACCCTCACCACCATGTCCCTTTCAGTTTTTACTGCTGCTTTAGTGGCTGCTAGAATTATTTCGGTGAACTCCTTCTCACAGAAGTGTTGGGAATCCCTCCAGCCGTAGACCCACCGAGCAGTCACCGAGCTACCCAGAAACTGCCCTGTCCTCAGCTTTCTCGTTTCACACATGCAGCCTAAACCCGGGACAGCGCTGCCTCTTCCACGCTGCCAGAGGGCAGTTTCAGCGTGTGTCCTCCTTTGTGAAAAATTATAATATTCACTTTGTCAGGTTGGTGTAAGGATTAGAGATAATATGAAAATTGAAGCTGGCATGTAAGACTCATTCAAGAAAGTGGTACCTGTGGTATTATGTCCCTCAGTCATTTAGTCAACACTTACATATCAGGCCCTGTCCAGGAGCTGGGCAGAGAGCATTGAAAAAGACAGGCCTTGACCTTGTGGTATTTAGATTCAAGGGGCAGGAGCAGAGGCAGACAAAAACACGCAGACTATATCAAGGAGTGATCAGGGTCAGAAGAAAATTGACACAAAGTAAGAGGAAAGAAAGTGACAGGTAAGGTAGGGTGATGGCTATTTCATGCAGGGCAATCCGAAAATGCCTTGCTGCGAAGGTGATATGAGCAGAAAGCTGAAAAAACAAAGAATAACCCATGTACATATCTAAGGGAAGAGCATTCCAGGCAGGGGGAACAGCATGTGCTAAGGCCCTGTGGTGGAAACAGGCCTTGCACTTTTATTGAAAAGCAAGTAGAACACAAGAATTAGAAGATTGAGAGACAAAACTGGAGGAATGGCCAAGGGCCAGATCTAAGGTCTCATAAACCATGTAAAGAACTTGGAATTATTCTAGGAATGATAGGAAGCCACTGAAGGGTTTGAGAAAAAAGAACAATGTGACCAGACTGAATTTAGAAAGCTTCGCTCCAGCTACTGATTGTGAAATAAACTGTAGAGCAACAAGAGAGAAATGGGAAAGGCCAACTAAAAGGCCGTCTCCACAGTGTAGGAGAGAGATGAGGGTGGTCTGAACCATGCTGGGAACATGGAATTACTAGAAGCCTCAGTTCAGGATGTGTTTTTGCAAGTGGTGCCAGTAGAGCTATCGCTTGGATTAACTGCTGGGTGTGAGTGGAAGAAAGGAGTCAAAATGACTCCAAGTATTGGGGGCCCGAACATTTGAGTAAATGATGTTGCCATTTCGGAGATGGGGAATGCCAAGGTGGGAGGGGATCGGAGGTTGTTTACACACGTTAAGTTGGAGGTAAGTTTTAGATACAGCTAAATGGAGATGTTAAGCAGACAGGTGGGTATTAGAAGCCAGAGCTCCAGGGGGAGATTGAAGCTGGAGATAAACAGAGGGAGGGCTCAGGATCTTGGGAAAGACTTGGCGTTGACCAAAGCTCTGTGAGGACAATGACCAAGTCTGTTATTCACCTCTGTATGCTCCTCACAGCCGTTCAGGCTGCATCTGATAAGTTAATTAATCTGTGGCTGTTCAGTTGTTGCATGATGAATGCGGTTTAGTGCAAAACAAAAATCACTAACTGAAAAGTTGCTTTATTATTCCAAACAAAAAATAGACACCTGATGTGTAGTTTCTTAAGAAATAAATTGGTGTGTGATAAAAATCGGAGCTTGATACGGAATGGATCCCTCGAGGTCATTTCATGCAAAAGTTCAAGATTTGCGGACAGAGGATGGTAAAGGGTGAGAGAATGTTTCTAGGGGCCACACATTGACGGTAATCTGAATAAATAAGGTCTTGAACATCATTGCTCTTGTCCAAGTTCATAAAGATGTTGTAATTAATAACATAAAAGAGAACACTATTTTTGTTAATATTTTGTCATTTTATATTTTTGTAACAATAGGTTCCAAAGGAACAACTGTCTTCAGAGGGGAGGGAGTTTAGTGAGTGTTTATACATTCAAAAGAGTGTTCATTAGGGAATGGATGAGAAACAGGGATCTAATCCAAGGCCTTTGTTTTACTAGTACAGAAAGAGAAGGGGAGTGGAATTAAATGATTTGCATAATTATACATCTAGTTAATGACGGTGCCTGGACAGACCCTGTCTCCTTAACCTGGGCCCAGAGCTCTTTCCACCACCCGTGTGCCTCTTCCGTCTTTCAGCACCAACTCTGTTTAGACTAGTTAACAAGGGATTGCTTTAGAACAGAAATCATTTGTATTTGGCCGTGGAATTATTTCAGTGATTAATTTTGCTAATGATTTAATGTGAACATTATAATTAGATTTTGCTTTAACTAATTTCAAAATCCACACACAGTTCCCTAAGCATATTCTATTTGGCAATGCAAAAGAGCGAGTAGTCCAAGAAGGACCCATGAAAGTCAGATTTTTAATTTTCAGTAGATAATTTACCAAGTAATTGTTATGTCAGAAATTAACACTGTCCCCAGCCAGATGCATCAGTCGGTTAGAGCATCATTCCAAAGCAGAGGTTGCCGGTTGATCCTGGTCAGGGCACATACAGGAACTGATCAACGTTCCTGTCTCTCTCCCTTTCTTACTCCCTTCTAAAATCAATAAAATAAACATTTTTTAAAAAAAGAAATTAACAATTAATTTTAGTTGCAAACATCATTTTAAAGAAGCTTAGAAGCCCATGTAGAATTTCAGGAGGGAACACATCTGAATACTTACAGCTGTCAGTTCAAATCCTGGCTCCACAACTCTAGGACAGACCTTGGCCATGATAACTTGCTCCTTCAAGCCTCAGTTTCTACATCTGCAAAATGTGGAGGGAGACATTTACTTTCCAAAATTGTTACTGACATTGTAAGCACACATGCATTTGATGCCTACACAGACAAGGCCTTGGGAAAAGAGATGAGACCCTGTCATCTTTCATATGAGGACACTGAGGCTGATTAGAAGCGACCCAAAGAAACTAGTGAGTTTTATCTGGAGTCCAATCCCCTAGATTTTAATTACCCACCAACTCAGTCCCCATCTCCTGATGGTCCTGGCTGCTGTCTTCCCCAGGCTGGGCTTACCAGGAAACGGGTGGTCTATTACCACATGAATGTTTTCCTTGGCCTAGAAGGTGGCCGATGAGGGGCCCCTGTCCCTGGGGCAGGCCTCACGAGTCTGAGCCTGTGGGCTGCCTACGGGAGTTTCACTGTGAGGCTGCCCCAGTGGTACATTACTCACACATCCCTGCCACACAGTACAGCTGGCCCTGGCCCAAGCACAAGTTCATTTACATAGTTGCACAACAGGAAGCTGGCCCGGTGTTAAGAGCCATTCTGGCCCACTGAAAGCAAATTGTTTCGGGTGCCCTGGGTCCTGGAGCCCTGGCCTTTGCCCCTGGCTTCCACTTTTGCATCAAAGAGCAGTGGCCTTCTCCTGCAGCTAGCAGTGGGAGTGGGGGTTTCAGTGGGGTAATTTTTGGAGGGTGGGGTGTTGTTTTTTGTCACGTGTTTGGTTTGCTGCATCAGGCAGGAAGTGGGGGCGCTTTTTGTGGAGTCAGAGTTCCTGCACATTTCTCCCATAGTGGCTGCAAGTGAAATGGCAGATGCGTGAGTCACTCCTTAAGATGGGAACAGGAAGAGGTGCTATTAATGCCAAGCCACTTTCAGTTCAGTTGTGAGAATTTATCCCATAAAAAGTCAGCCAGCATCTCCATCCTTCCCTGAGCGCAGTGGGTCCAGCCACCTGGACTGTCCCTTGGGAAGGAAGTCTCAGCTTGATTCAGTGCTCAGGAAACTGGCTCTGGTGTCCTTGGTCCGCTTCTGTATCAGCAAACCCTCTTTGCCAAAGAAACTTTGTCTGAGCTATTTTTTTTTATTTCCCCTTGTTTCTCTGTGCCTCAAAATGATAATGCACTCCATGGTGTTAGAATTTTCTTTTGTGTAAACATTTTTCATGTTATTCAGACAGAAACTGTCATTAGCAAAGATCACTCTAGAGTGTTAATATTTGCAGGGATTTTCTGCTTCTTTTAATGAATTCTCATAATTCCTTTGTTCTTAAATTATTCAATATTCTTGCTAATTATTATAATATCTCCCATTTAATGAATGCTTAGAGCCAGGCACCACTTTGAGAACTTTACATGTATATTTAATCCTTACAACAGCACCATAAGGTATAGGAACTACTGTTACTCCCATTTTGCAGATGAGGAGACAGAGGCTCAGGTTAAGCAATTTCCAGTCACAAAGTGAGTTCAACAGCAAGAGCCAAAGCTTAAGCCCTGTTCTTAACAACTCACTTTGCCCGCATTTATTCAAAGTGTGGCCAGCAGAACACTATTCTCACAAGCTTTTCTAGGAAAACATATCTATGCTCAAATAATTGGGGGAAATGCTACAACCACATGCTTTTTACAGATCACAAATGCATCTTAATATAGAAAAACCTTGAGAAGTCTGGCATGAAAGAAGCCTGCTTATCTTTCTTTGAACTAGGGTTTTTCAAAATATTTGTGCCGTGGACCCTTTTTTCCATATATACCTACTCAATTGTAATGCATTTTGAGAAACACGAGTATTAGAAGGCATGTAGTCTGGTGGTTAAGTAGATGGATGGGCTTTGGAGCCAAAGTACCTGGATTTAAATCTTCTATCTGCTGCTACCCAGGTAAATTATCTAGCTTCCTCTGCCTCACTTTCCCCGTCTGTATAATGGGGAATTATAAACTCTCTCAGAGAATGATTGTGAGGACTAAACTGCTCAGGGTGTCTAAAGGACTAGAAGCACGTTGTGCATGTAGAGAAGTACTGGGAATCCAAACATTTTGCTACCTCTCGAGTCTGGCCACAACCAAAGTGCCGTTTCAGTGTTCGGAAAACATTGCAGAGGAAGCTTGCCCTCCCTCTGACTCAAGGGCAGAGCCCTGCTCTTTCCCTTGGTGCTCTAACTACTCTGGATTCTCTCTGCCTCTCACCATCTGGTTGGCCTAGATAGCAGCTCAGACCTGGGCTCGGGTCTCTGCCCTGGAGTGAGGATTAGCATGCACGCCTCCTGGGACAGGGGATAGCTATCAGGGTTAGCCACATGCTTGTGGGTGGCCCAGGCAGAATCTGCAGAGAAAATGTGCTGGTGAGAAAGGAACTCAAGTTCCCCATGTTTAAACAAAGCAGCTGCCTTTGCAAACCGTTGGCCCCTGGATTTCCAGAAGGGGGAACAATTGCAAAGCATTGCACTTTCACTGAACTTGTCACTCCCCCTTGTCACCTGCCACTAACCAGAACAGCTCCTCCAAAGGGGAATGGGCACTAAGTGAGGAGCCTTGCAATTCTGCAGGCTCAGCTTCTAGATGCTGTGTGTCTGCACCCAGCCAGCCTGAGCCGCCTCTTGGGAAGTCCTGCTACAGGCAGATATCACTTGTGTGGTCTTGCTCCTCCCCTCCCTGCATGGTCTGAGGTTGGTCGGGCAATGACTCCCAGGGTGATTGGAGAGAAGGAGAGCAATTGCAGGAATTTACTAATTTTTTAAATGAATCCTATATATTTATATTGTCTTTTGTGTTTTTTTCTGTAAAATTTAAATGCCTCAAGATGAAAAATTAAAATTATAAAAATGTACCAACCCCTGTGTGAGCAAGGCTGGTTACTCATGATACATTTATTGTTGAGTAAAAACAAAAAAAAACGAATTTGCAGAACTACATGTAAATATGTTACTATTTATTTTAAAAACCACATACATGTGTATGGTGTGTGTATTTGTGAAGGCCAAAAGGAGGAGAAGAAAGGAAAGAGACGGGACAGTAGTTACCCCATTGGAAAGAGTTTTTATTCTATTCCCGTGCATATAATTTGAATTTTTAACATATTTCTATTGTTATTTTAAAAAGAAGAAAATAATAAAAGGCTGACACCCCAAGCTAGCTCTAAAAATAGGGCTAGACTAAATAGTAGTGGCCAATAATGGGTGTTGCCTGACCAGGCTGGAGGCTTTGCAGTAAGAAGGAAGGAAACTCAGACCAGAAAATGGACTCGTTCTTGTCGCAGTCAGCACAGTGCACGCTCAGCTCGACCAGACCATGCCATGTGTGGCTTTGGACCCCATGAAGTTGCAAATGGTGCTAAGTTTTGCTTTTGCTTTCCCAGGACTTCCCTTAGGGAAGCCACCCAAGCTGCTCGGCTCCTCAGGGGTTCAGCTCTGCCTGTATTGCCCTTGGCTATGATACAGCACTTTAACCACCCAGGCCCTGACAGAGCGGAGGGGCCCACCCCAAGCTCAAATACAAGTGGCAACAACTGTTGGGAGGGCAGTTGTTACCACTGGGTTACCTTTGCAGAATCCTGGCTCCTGTGAAAGTTACTCCCCCCCCGCCAATCCCCGAACACTGGAGCCCCGCCAGGATGAGAAATATCCGAGTGTGAGGCAGAATGGGAAGGTCTTGTCCGAAAGCCGGGAACTGGGGCTCTTTCCCAGTGCTGAGGGGCCACGTGCAAGTCATCACATTTCCTCTTGCCTCCTTTTTCTCATACACTGGATGTGCAAAGTAATTTAATTTACAGGGTGATTCTGAGGAGTGATAATAAAAGTGGTAGAGCTCCAAAAGGTCGAAGGTAGTGATGTACAAAGAAAAACCATCCCATGGACTTTATTATTCATGCTGCCGAGCTAAGGGCCCGCCACTCAGTGACAGAGCTGATTTTTCTCCCAGTGCAGTGTTTTGCTCTTTCTGTTTTGATTTGGAGGCAGAGCCCCTTTCTTTGCAGCATAGAAAGTACTTGCCATCCTAGATATCCCCCCTTTGTGGATAAGGCTAAACAGTCTCTTTCCCCCACCTTCCCAGATCCCACCAGCCATCAGGGAACAGGGCCCCCGCAGAGCCAAACTCCCAGATTCCATGTGGAGGGGCTAAGAAGCATTTAACTGGACTTTCCTGATAGAATAGTCCCTTTATCCTGAAGGCACCCCTGGAACTGAGCATTCACTGAGAACATGGGCTGGGACACCACTTCATACATACTTCCAGTAACAGGACCTTAAGTAACTTTAAGTGCAGTTCTCCTTTGTGACTATAGTTTTTTCCTCTGGATGTCATTCAGTATAGCCACCATTTAGGCAGACACGTCAAATTTGAAGGTTGCACGGAGCACCTGAATTTGTCCAGCTCATTTATGTTACACCCTTTTTTTTTCTTTTTCACCTTCCCACTCTCTTTCCCTGTTTTTTTAAAACCCATTTTAAGAAGATATTGCACATTCATTGAAGTAAATATTTATTGAGTGCCACCATGTGTAAGACAGTATGCTAGCACAAAATCCATTATGTCTTTCATTAGCTTAAGTCCAGTGGCGGGGAGGAGCTCAGAAAGATAAGCACACAGATAATCACGTTGCAAAGCAAGAGACAGTTAAGTGCCACGGAGGCAGAACAGTGTGTTTTAGACCCACAAAGGAAGAACAGATCATCTCCATCTACCCAACATTCCAAGAAGGCACATTTCTGATCATATCATTCCCTGCCTAAAATTTTTCAGTGGCTCTCAGTTGCATGCAGCCTAAAAATTTAGACTTCTGAGTCTGGTGGCCAACATTTTGATGCCAACCCACAACCCTTCTAGCTCATCATGGTCTCTGCGGTGGGTGAACCTAACCTCCTGCCTCTCCCTGCACAGCACCAGGGCTTTCTCAGCACCAGCCTTTGTCCCTCCTATTAGAATGCTCATCCCTCCTAGCTACAAATCCTGTGGTGCAGTGCCACCTCCTCCAAGAAGCCTGCCCAGATTTCTCCCAGTCAGGACAAATTACTCTGTCCTCTGAACTCCCCCTTGGACTGACCCCTCTCTGATGCTCCTTTTCTGCTTAAAATTATTTGTGGATGCATCTATTTTCCCTCTACTGGACTGAAAGTGCTTTGCAGGTTTATCTGTACATGAACAGTGCCTACCAAAGGATCAGAGTCAACCCCTGATCGTTATGAAGAAGGTAGGGAGTAGTTTTTGGTTGGAGGATCAGCAGGGACTTGGTGGAATCAGCAACCAAACTTGACCTGGAAATGAGGGTGGAAACTCACCTGGGGGAGTTGGGAGGGTTCTGGGCTTTCTGGAGGAAGATAGTAAGAGCATGTCAAGATCGCAGCTCCAGGAGCCATTTGAGTTACTGCACATAGGATGATGATTTTCTTGACCCCTTTTGGATCACAGGGTCTCTTTGATTAATGCTCTGGGCCCTCTCCCCAGAAAATGTGCTTACCCACTACATTTCAGTGTCTCACAGAAGGCACTTGGACCCTTTAGGGATAAAGAAACCCCCAAAACAAACAAAAAAATAGTTGAGAGAAGACTAAAAAGGTAAGTTACAGCCACATTGTGAAGGGCTCTGGGCCACAGTGAAAGTTGCATTTAATTGGGAACAATTGATAGTTTTGTTTTTATAACTTTTTATTAAAGTAAAATATCATGCAGCAACTTACCCAAATCATAAGTATAATGATTTCTTTTTACAAGCTAAACACACGTGCACACATGTAGCCAGCACTGGAAAAGCCCCCTTGTGCCCATTGGCTACACCCCCTTCAACAGCAACCCTAGCTGATGGCTCACAGCACAGACCAGTTTCACCTTTCTGAGTGCTTAATGGAGTCCTATAGCATATACTCCTTTTTGAACCTTTTTGTCCAGCTTCCTCCACGCAACTTTGTATCTGTGAGGTTCACCCACAATATTGCATTTGTTTGAAGCTTGTTCGTTGTCATTGCCATAGAGCACTTCATTGAGTGAGTTATTATTCTCCTGTTTGAGTCATTTGGGGCTTTTATGAATTGTGCTGCTCTGAACATTCTAATACATGTGTTTTGGTAAACATGTACACATTTCTGTTGGGTACACACCTAGTAGTAGAATGGCAATGAATCCGGTCTAAGTGAACCCAGCCATCATTTACACTCCCACCAACTAACTGATTTTTGAGGGGCAGCATATGATTAGAGATGAATTTTAGAAGATATATCTGGCTGTGGCATCTATGATGGCTCAGGCATGGTTTCGGATTGTTTCCAGCAGCCCTGGGAATCTGCAGCATCCTCTTAGGGGCTGCCACCAGGGAGAGAGAGGGAAAGCTGTGCAGTGATAGACCACGTTCCTCCTTCCCGACCAACCTCCAGCAGAGCAGGCATGCTCGTATCTGTTTAATGAGCTTCTGCCGTTGTCTAGGATTACTGGTCCGCAGCCAGCAGTGTGACGGGTTGACAGCCGCCGGGGGAGAGCACAGGGATGCCCAGAAGGCGTTGCCGTCATCTCTCAGTTCAGATCAAGGGAGGACCTGACCAGAATGTTGACGGCAAAGACAACGTCGACGGGAAGAAGGTTCTGATAGAACAATGGGACCTATAGAACTGGTCACAAACTGTGTTTGGATGTTAGGGAGCAAAGAGGTGGTCTCAGAAACAGAACTAAAGTTTTAAGTCTAGATAACGATAATAACAGTTGTTTTATTACCAGAGATATTGAGAAACCAAGTCCAGAGAAGGGCCTCCTGTGTCAAGAAGGGGAATCCCAACTGTCACCGAGTTTGAAGGGCAGGCAAACTCTCTGATGGAGGGTCCCGCTACACAGATCCAGGGCCAGATATAAATGTCAATGTCCTTGGCAAGCCTTTGAGAGTGAATGAAAGGGAAGACAGAGAAAGGTAAAACAGGTAGTTGGGCAAAATCTTCAAGGAGAACTAAGCTTAGACAACTTGGAGAGAGAAAGATGTTAGCCCAGGAGACAGAGCAGGATGGTCAGAGACATAAGATGCGCCCGGGGGAGGTCAGGGCCCAGAGAGCAAGGACAGAGCTGGAAGGGTGGGGTAGCCTAGCAGTACAATGCCAAACAAAAATGAACTTGTATCTGGAATTACGAAATTTCCAGAAGTGCCTTTTCAGCCATCAGTTAGTTATATTCAGGGTTATGGGTGTATTGTGCTGTTATCTTTGAAAACTGGCAACAGTGTGCCCTTGTACATGGTAACTCAACTAGAAATTTCAATTTGCTCTAATACCCTTTCCGAGAACATTCTGGCTAAGAGAGAGCTTATTGTATTTGTGGGCATGTCATTATTTTTAAACATCTATAAACACTATTTTATTTCTTTTTTAAAAAAAATAAGATTTTATTTATTGATTTTAGAGAGAAGAGAAAAGGAGAGAGAGGCGGGGGAAGGAGCAGGAAGCATCAACTTGTAGTTGTTGTTTCTCATACGTGCCTTGACTGGGCAAGCTCAGGTTTTGAACCAGCAACTTCAGCATTCCAGGTCAATGCTTTATCCACTGTGCTACCACAGGTCAGGTCATAAACACTATTTTCTGTCCTGTATACTTGATTTCTTTAGAACCCACTTGCTAAGGACAGCTGCCCTGCCCCTGTTTGAGCTGGTCCCCAGTTGTAAAGTCTGGGGCTTCAGAAGCAGCTCATATTCTCTCAGGGCACTAAATATTTGTGTCACCTGCAAGTTTGCTTTAGTGACACAATTTCTGCCTTGATCATTATGACAATACACAAATATTAAGAGCTTAAACCAGTGGGCTGAATAGCTCTGAAGAGCAGGAAGGAGAGGACCATTCAGAGAGAAGCAAAGAAGAGGCACAGAGCACCTATTTTGTTTTCCTTTGTTCAGGATGAGTAAACTGCAGTTCAGAAAAGTGGAAGTGACTTGCCCAAGATCACCAGCCTGCTCCAGGCAGAGCTGTCATGGAGACCTAGGTACTGTTTCTAAACAGTCCTGATGTGTTCAAGTCTTGTGGCTCTTTCTCCAGAGTGTATGTTCAAGTCACCTGGAGCTTTTTCACAATGCACTTTTCCCAGGACTGACCCCTGATATTCTGATTCTGGAGGTTTGAGTGTGAGGTTTGGACCTGGGTGCATACAGTAGCTGCCCAGGTGATTCTGAAAGGCAGCCCTGTTAGGAATCCAACTTCTAGTCCCTTTGCGGTTTCTGCCTTTCACTTCACATATCTCTTAAGTGAAGGAGTAATCTACTTCTAAGAAAATATCATTAAGTGGGTTGTATTTGAGAGGAGAAACCAATACTTTCCTCCATTAAAGAAGCACCGGCCCTGGCCAGTTGGTTCAGTGGTAGAGCGTTGGCCTGGCGTGCAGAAGTCCCAGGTTCGATTCCACCTGTTCAACCATCTGCTTTTCCATCCCTCCTCCTCCCCTTTTCTCTCTCTCATTGTCTCCTCTCTTCCTTTCCCACAGCCATAGCTCAATTGGTTCAAGCAAGTTGGCCCTGGGTGCTAAGGATGGCTCCCTGGCTTCTCCTCGGGTGCTGATATAACTGGGCTGCTGAGTAATGGAGCAGCGGCCCCAGGTGGTTAGAGCATTGCCTGGTAGGGGGCTTGCTGGGTGGATCCTGGTCAGGGTGCATGCAGAGTTTGTCTCTCTGTCTCCCTGCCTCTCACTTAATTTATAAAGGAAAAAGAAGAAGGGAAACATCATAGGCTACTAAGAAATAGAAGTCTCATGAGGCAAAAGGATTCTGATGCTTTTCCAATTCTCTGCAAAAATACCTTACTTGTTGATCATATTAATTTGCATGCTGAATTTAAGATATTCACGCATAAGTAGAAATTAAAATTAATTCGTGACCCTATCGAATATAGATGGTGTATGGGAAAGCACTTTATAAATTATAGTGTTTTGATGGCATTATTATTACATCAGACTTAGTACTTTAGAAATAGAATGCCAGGTTTCTACATTGGGGAAAAGCAGAGGTGACGTACAAATACACATATGACACTGAGGTATGTGTCTCCAGAACTTAGCTGCAGATTGTTTTCATTTACAAATGAAAGCACCAGCATCCAGCAATATGTGGTCACCAGGACTGTTCATTTATACATGTTGACACTGATGGATAATGGCTGTTTATAAGATGTGTGCATTTATTTACTCAGTCTACTGAAGTCAGTCTCATATATTTTTTTTTTTTTTTTGTATTTTTCTGAAGCTGGAAATGGGGAGAGACAGTCAGACAGACTCCCGCATGCACCCGACCGGGATCCACCCGGCACGCCCACCAGGGGGCGGCACTCTGCCCACCAGGGGGCGATGCTCTGCCCCTCCGGAGCATCGCTCTGCTGCGACCAGAGCCACTCTAGTGCCTGGGGCAGAGGCCAAGGAGCCATCCCCAGCGCCCGGGCCATCTTTGCTCCAATGGAGCCTTGGCTGCGGGAGGGGAAGAGAGAGACAGAGAGGAAGGGGGGGGGTGGAGAAGCAAATGGGCGCTTCTCCCATGTGCCCTGGCTGGGAATCGAACCCGGGTCCCCCGCACACCAGGCCGACGCTCTACCGCTGAGCCAACTGGCCAGGGCCCAGTCTCATAATTTTGACATGTAATATAAGCATGTGTCATTTATCTTTACTTATATCGTGTATACAATTGTTCCAAAGAATCTCATGCACTTCTCAAAATATCCCAAGGACAAACTTTTAGTAGGGTCAACTTCAACATTCTGAAACTCATATTTGGTCACAGACAGCTAAATGCTGATCTTTGGTGATCTCTCTCAGGGGTTGAATCTTTGGTCTCATTAAATGTTAGAAATGTTTAATTACCTTTACAGTTTAAATACATGAATAAAGGAAAGGCAGTAATAGTGTTGTATGAGCTATTAGAATTTGCTGGGAAGTATATATTATGCCCAGTGCCATTCATAAGATGATTATCCCTGGGAAGTAGCCCTTCTCCTCCATTCTAAGTGCCTGGCCTGCACAGGCAGACTTAAGCAATGGAGGCATCTGGAGGTACGTATTGCTGAGCTTGGAGCATCCTTAACACAAGAAGAAAAGTGACACCAAAGCTAGAGGTCAGATAAAGAGCTGCTTTTGAAACCAAGGATAGCAGGTAGCCTAAAACCAAAGTCGATATCACCCTTTCTTTCATCGGCACAGGAGTGAGGAAAATACACACACTGGTATTGTACTTTATAAATGTCAGTAAGCCTGACCTGTGGTGGCGCAGTGGATAAAGCGTCGACCTGGAAATGCTGAGGTCGCCGGTTCAAAACCCTGGGCTTGCCTGGTCAAGGCACATATGGGAGTTGATGCTTCCAGCTCCTCCCCCCCTTCTCTCTCTCTCTCTGTCTCTCCCTCTCCTCTCTAAAATGAATAAATAATAATTTTTAAAAAATTAAAAAAAAAAAAGTATTGGTATAAATGTCAGTAGACCTGTGCTGAAGACACAAGAAGGAGTTGTGCAAATGTTATAGTTTAGATATCTTTATTATATAGTAGTTCCAACTTGGTATTTAATCAGAATCAGAGCTAAACAATGCATTTCTCTGACTTAACCTCTTTGTTCAATAGACAGTGCATTAGGAAAGTATTATCTGATGGAACCCTTTGTCATGTGACATGATTGATCCCCATTTGTCTCATAAATTCTGATCTTTAGACATTGGGTGCGGGACCTTATCATTACTTACCTAAAACACTACAACTGATCCTTCTGCCATCATTTCATCGGATGTTTACTGAGCTCCTACTCTGTGTCCA
The DNA here is from genome assembly GCF_036850765.1 of Saccopteryx bilineata. Lineage (NCBI taxonomy): Eukaryota > Metazoa > Chordata > Mammalia > Chiroptera > Emballonuridae > Saccopteryx > Saccopteryx bilineata. The sequence goes on from NC_089492.1 coordinate 233,579,676, forward strand.
GCCCCAGAAATATATTGTCCCCTCTCTTTCCTGAATTATGGAGGGGAAAAAATTGCAGAGCTGTTGCTTCCTGCCAATGCTATCCATGTGACTCACAACAATTCAAATCAGTATATCCTTATTCTTTGTGTACTATACATAAAAGGGGTAGAACTATGTGATATGGGGTGCTTGGCCTCAAGGGACCCACCATCAGAGACTTAAAGAAGGGCTCTGATGAGTAAAGGAGATGTCAGTATTTGTGAGAGAATTATGATGACCATAGTTTGAAAGCCAAATCTTGGGACTCATAGTCTGGTAATTGTCTAGTACATCAAGAGAAGTAAAAAAAAAAAAAAAAAAGTACTAACCCAGAAAATATGGGGCTGAGAGTAGCCATAGAAATTCCTTTTCAGGGTTTACAGGCAGAACTCTTTCCCACTGCATTCCCTTCGATGATCTTGTTTTTTGAAATTCTTTAGTAAGGGAACAAAACTTAACAAGCAAATCGGTGGTAGTAATGAGCGTGCTGCGTATCGAAACTGGCATCATCTTTCCCGTTGTTTTAAGTGATGTTCTGTTACTTTCTCAAAAGCTCTCCATCTCATGGAAAGAAAAACAGTAATGAATCTGAGTTAATTCATCTTTCTGGGGAATTTTATATCACTCCTTAAGATGAACTGGAGACATTGTGAAATTCTACAAAACTCAGTGAGCTGAAGCGGAAGTATGCCTTTTGGGTGCCAAATTGTTTAAATGGCATGGAAGCTGCTGATGAAGTTTGGACCTGAAGTGACTTGGCGTCCTAGGCCATGTTTTCCCTCAAGTCACTTTAATTTTGAAAAGGAGTTTGTCAGCAAGTTTGCTTTTTAGAGAGAGAATTCTAATCAATTCACAAAGAGAAGGAGTTACAAGAAGCTAACTTGGGGATTCCTTGTATCTTCTGTACTTTTCCTTTGAAAATGTGTATATTTTTAGGTACTTTGAGGCTCAAAACAACAGGTACTTGGACCTGGAGGGCCCACATATTATGTTCCTTTTGCTGGTCAGGCCAGGACTTCGACAGACTGCTTTTACTCCAAGCAGTCACCAAGTCCAGACGTGTTTGAGGGGAGGAGGGACATGTTTCTTGCTATAGTTTCTTGGGAGAAGGTGAGATAAAAAGAAGAAAGAAAAATCAAGTATCCTATTTTGTAACTTTTTGACATGCCCGAAGTATGGGTATCTGGACCACAGTGTTGGCCCTTTGGATTGTTTGTTTGTATTTTGTGGGTGAAGGCAAGAAGCCATGCTTCCTGGAAAGTTAAACTTTGGCATCAGTGACCCCGGGCCTGAGCACTATGTAAAATGGGCAGAGGGCCCAGATCCTGGCTGTTCTAATCCCATCTGTGCCTCCTCAAAAAGCAATTATTTTCTCTGCACTGTGGACATTGGACATCCTTGCCAGATCATGATCCGGAGGCGGAAATGCTAGATAATAATTAACGTACCTTCCATTCTTTAATGACAGAGTTCATCTTATAGTGTTAATAATTATTGTGTTATAGGTTCTGAAGGGTTTAGGATCATAGAATTTTCCTTTTAACTTTTTATTCTTGAAATTTTCAAACGTACAAAAGTAGAAGGCATCTCAAGTACCTTGTCACCTGATTTCAACAATTAGCAACTACCTCGTAGCCAGTCTTGCCTCATCTGTCTCCTTACCCACTCTCTCCACTCTCCCAGTTTCTGTCGCCATAGATTAGTTTAGTCTGGAACTTTATATAAATGAAACCAGACAGTGTGTGCTCTGGAGACTGGCTTCCTTTTGCTCGGTGTGATGTCAGAGAACTGTCGCCTGTGCTGCTAGTTGGTTTCCCTGCTTCCTCACCTTTAGAGGACGTCCAGGCCGAGCCTCTTGGCGCCCGCTCCCCTGCTGTCGCCTCTGGGTCTTTCGGGTCTCCTTTCTCCGCCCCTGCTGGTCCTCGTGTGGGTGCCCAGCGTCTCGTGCCCATGCTGCCTGGCTGTCTCGGCGAACCTGTCCCTCTCTAGCGTCTTCACTCTCTCCCGGTTTGCTCAACATGCCTCCTCTGCATCTGAAAATGCTCAGATGACAACCATCTCTCAGAACAATCCTCCTAAAAATTTTCATTCAATTCCTTGCCTTAACCACACTGCCCCGTTTCTCTAAATACTCCCTCCCCTACACTCAACACCTAATTCCCTGAAGTAATAGTTCTCTTCACCCCCTTACTTGCCGTCCATGACCTTCACACAGTGGACACCATTCACTCCGCGGTCCCCAAGAACCCGAATCACCAAGTCCCAGGAGCTGTGCCTGCTCTCTCTCCTTCCTTTGCCCCTGTAAAATAACAGATAACTGTTCCTCCACCTAGTTTTATGAATAACCATTACTGGGTTGTTGTTTTTTTTTCCAGTCATAAAAGTATCACCTGTGGTTAAGAGCCCAGACTCTGGAGCCAGGTGCCGGGATCGAGGTCTAGCTCCTCCATTTCCCCTCACTCTGACCTTGGCTGTGTCCCAAGTGTCTGCTGCCCTCACTTCCTTTAGTCCGAAACTGGGGGAAACAACAGTAACAACCTCGTAGCATCATTTTGAGGATTTAATAAAGTAATACGTCTGTAAACCCTTAGGACAATCCTTAGCCATTGTAAGTACTATATAAGTATTAGCTATTAAGATCAAAGAAAAAATAAAAATTTAAAAATTGTTCAAATGCATAAAAACATTATAAATTCCCCCAAATTCTCACTGGCTTAGCAATAGCTGCATTTTGGGGGTATATTCTTGTACTATGTTTTCAAGGTAAAATATATTTTTAATTAAACAATCTATATAGCGTTGACTTTTGCCCTTCCTCCACAAACCCCCTCTCTCACCCTAGCGTTTGTGGCAGAGGCGCTTTGTCACTTCACAAATGTTTAGCACCTTGGGATGCCATGGAAACTGTATCTTGGCTGTGATCTTACGTTCTTTTGAAATCATTCTCTCACTTCATAGAGCATCATTGGCTTCCAAACGCAACAACGTTGTCTTCTCTGATCATTCTCACTTCCTCCCTTCAGCCCCAGCAAGCTCCTAATGTGGCACCTCCAGGTGGATGCAGAGTGCAGCGATGGCCCGGAGCACCAGGGCTGGTGTCAGCCGGCGCTCACTCATGACTCACTAGGTATCTATGAGATAATAAGGCTTCAGATGCCTTATTTGGAAAATGAGTTAGTAATACCACCTTCACTATGATTTCCAGAATATAATGTTAATTAAAATTTAAAAACAAAAACCAGGTTACAGAGCAATGCATGTAACATACTTCCATTTGTATTTGTCAAGACAGATATATGAATAATAATGTTTGTGTATGAATGGAATGTCTTGAGAAAGAAGTATGGGAAACTGATAACAGTGATTCCCATTGGGAAGTCTAGAGTAGGACGATTAGTTTTTGTTTATACCCTTTTTATTATATGCATATATTCTTTTAAAATTTTAAATAATAGTGAATTTTCTTCAGGGATGTTATAAAAAGTAAATAAAATCACTGTATATAAACTCTTAACACAGGGCCTGACACAGAAGAAGCACCCTGTGTTAGCTTTTGTTTTCAATAGTAAATAGTTGTTACATTCATCAATTCACTTATACTCATGAATAAACAATAAGTCATCCGGCTATCCTAAGTTAGCTGTGCAGATATGAGCAAATCCCTTCTCTGCAGTCTTGCTACTCTAGATGGAGAGGAAAACTTGTTTGTAAAGGTCATTCTCGGTGTTGACTGTGAACACATGCCTCTGCATGTCTGAATCCTGGCCCAGAATGCCATAAAGGGGCTGGCTCCCACACCTCTGCAGGTCACCACCTCAGAGCTGCTTCCTCAGGCCCACCTTCACCTGGCAGAAAGGCTGTTTGGGGCAAGTATGGGGGTGCAAAGCAGTATTGCAATCTGGGTGTCACACACGTGGCCAGCCTGTGCTGGAGGTGAAAGGTCGTAGCACCAGCAACTGGCCTTAATCAAGTGCATGGGAGTCCCAGGGACTCCACCCCAGCTTCTCAGAGCTGCATAGGGAACCAAGCAGGTGGATAACCTTTGACTTGGAACACTCAGTATTTGCAGGATACCTGTAGGAAGGTGAGCAGGGTGTATCCTGTTTCTAAGAAAATAAACACTGTGTACATAAACACCCCAGGGTGAGAGATTTGAGCTGGTTGATGTGTTGATTGCTACATTGAGTGTCCTAATCTACCTCGAGTATTTACGGAGGCCCCATTCTCTGTATTAGTCAATATGCTGGAGAGAAGGTGGCATAGAATAACTCACTGGCCTAGTTAAGGGCATGAGCAGGAAAGGTTTGGGTTTAAATCCAGTTTCTACCCCTGACTAGCTGTCTGATCTTGTGACAATTATTTAACCTTCCTGAGTTTTAGTGGATATGAAAAATCCAACCTCTGTGGTTGTAAATAATATTAAAGGAACTAATATCTGTAGAGAGTACTTACTATAGTAGCTGGCCCATAGTAAGTAATGAAAAAATGCAATTACTGTGTACTAGTATTATTGATCTAAACTTCCCACAGTTTAGTGTGAAGACAGTACTCACGCACAGTCAGTTACATAACAGTAAGGATTAAATAACATACAATTAAGCACCCAAATAAATGGTGTTATGGACCCTTTTGAGAGCTTGATGATAACTATAAATTATCATTTTGGAAGGAATAAAAGAGGCACCTGCACTGAATTTTGCATACAATTTTAGGAAATTCATACACAACACCCCCTCACTCCCTGCCTACCCTTCTCATACATGGCCTAGCCCCATCGAGGTCCTGAAACCCCTGAGCTTTAAGCTTATAGCAGAAATTCACAAAGGGACTTAATCACTGTAAGCAAAAGTACAATAGGTAGGGAGACCTTCTTGGAAGAGGTTAAAATGTGAACTAAGGCCTAAAAGAAGAGAGAATTTGAAATAGTAGTCAAGAGAAGTGGGCACAGAATCTGGGCAGAGACATTCAGGTGGGATTTGTAAATGCAGCCCACAAAGCCAGGGCATGGGGTGGCAGCTCCCAACACTAGAGCAATATATATCACTATGGCAATATATAGAACAGTAGAGGTTTGCGGCCGGGCCTCTGTCATCAGACTACCTCAGCTCAAACCTCAAACAGGCAGCTTGCTGTTTGATATGAGGCCCGTGTGGAACATCTCTGTGCCTCAGTTTGTTCATTTATAGTGGAGACGGAAATAGCATCCACCTCACAGGGTCAGTGTGCGGATTCAGTAGAATAATGCCTTCACAGTGATTGGCACATAATCTGTTGTCTGGCATAGAGTAAGCTCTATGTAGTATTACGTTGCTTTTATGAATAGGATTTTTATTAAGGTGGCAGAAATATTAGAATTTTGACTTCAATGCCAAGCTCTTGGGACTTTTGCTGGGGGTGCTGGGGGAATCTGTTTTTTTGTTTTTGTTTTTTTGGACTTTTCCTGGGGGTTCTGGGAGAATCCATTGTTTTGAAACAGAGGGAAATAAACTGAAATTGGTGCCATGTCTAAGCACAGTGTTCAGGAGAGATTGGATTGGAGAAAGATAAGGGGTGTGAATTCTGTTTTAAGGCTGACACACTGGCTTAACTTGAGATGCTGCGAGCCAGTGCTGAGGTAAAACAGAAGCCAGGAGAACCAGGAAAAATAAAAATGGGGGTTGTCAAAGTAAGAATCAAGAGAATTTGAAAAGTGTCAGGGTATAATTTTGCATTGTCTAATTAGGCAGTCACTAGAAGTGACTATTGAGCACTGGAAATGTCGCTTATCCAAATCCATTTTACTTTTTTTTTTTAATGTGGCCACAACAAAATTTAAAATTCCACATTTCTATTGGACACACTTGGTCTAAGGAATTAGAAGGGGGCTGAGGCTAAAGGATGCCTCAGTGACCATGACAGTGACAGTGTCACTCACTGAGAAAGGGATACCAGAAAGGTTGGGTTTATGCGTGCTGTGTTTGAACAACTGTGCACCATTCGAATGTACGTTGAAACAGGCTTTCATTTTGACACTGGGATTAAGGTAAAGGGTCGGCACTATATGCAGAGCACATTGGTCATAGCCAAACCCATAAGGGTAGAACATCATCCACTCTGAGGACCAGTGCTGGTCAGGCAGGTGCTGAGTAATTTACATATGTTCTCTCATTTCCTCTTGGTAACAACCCTGTGAGGTAGGCACTATTATTATCTCTTTCTGTTTTATAGATGTGAGGGAACTGAAAATCAGAGAACTGAAGCACCTTGAGGTAGGAAGTGAGGAGCCAGGATTTAATCTGAATGTAAAAGCCCTTGTTCACTCTGCCACACCAGGCCTCCACCACTGAGCCCCTAAGAAAACCAAGTCAGGAGAAGAAATCGGGTCTGTGGCAAGGACTGTCATGCACAGGCAAGGATAGGAGAGTCTAGCATTACTGAAGCCACGGGGGAGACATTTTACAGAAGGACGTCGCTGCCTGACCTGTGGTGGTGCAGAGAATAAAGGGTAACTTGAAATGCTGAGGTCACCAGTTCGAAACCCTGGGCTTTCCCAGTCAAGGCACCTATGGAAGTTGATGCTTCCTGCTACTCCCCTGCCCTGCCTTCTTCCTCCCTCCCTTCCTCCCTCCCTCCCTCCCTCCCTCCCTCCCTCCCTCCCTCCCTCCTCTCTAAAATGAATAAATTACAAAAAAAAAGCGCATCACTGTTAAGAAAACAAAGTTAGACTTTTGTAGCAAAGAATTATGTTAAATGTTAAGAGACATTTCAAACTGAAAGAATCTTAATTCCTGTAGGTTAAGGTCATTAAAAAGAAAAAATTAAAATTTTCCGGGACTTGTTCAAAGCTTTGAAGGGATAAGCATAGATAGGAAGGGGCATTCTTTTCCAGGCATCCCCAAACTAGGGCCCGCATGCAGCCCCCTGAGGCCATTTATTCGGCCCCCACCGCACTTCCGGAAGGGCCACCTCTTTCATTGGTGGTCAGTGAGAGGAGCACTGTATGTGGCAGCCCTCCAACGGTCTGAGGGACAGTGAACTGGCCCTCTGTGTAAAAAGTTTGGGGACCCCTGTTTTAGACTGATATGTTCGAATACCCAGGCATAAATAACTGGTTAGAACTAAGAGGCAGAGACTCTCATAGTCAGTATTAGTGTGTGTCATGAGGATCTATATCAAAATCACCCAGGAAGCTTTGAAATACAGATTCCTGGGCCTTGCCACAGACCTTCTGAATCAGGATTTTTAAACAAGTGTTCTAGATGCACAGTGCCACTCGGAACCCGCTGCTCAGGCTCTGCAGCTCTCTCCTCTGGATTTATTACCCGGGATTGGCTCATTCTCCTAGTGCCCTGCCAGGTTTGCTAAGGCATGGGAGGAGGAGGGGCTCGGCCTGTTCTTTAGCAATAGTCTTACCCAGAAGCTGCGTCAGGTCTCCTTTCAAATAAGAGCAACCAGGTCTTCTTGCTTCGGTCTTCTCCCAAGGCCGCGTAACTGCGCACTCTGTATTGTCATTGCAATGGAGACCACCTATCCAAGTGAGCAGCGGGCCCCCAGCGGAACCAGTGTTCTTCTGTCCAGTGCTCCTGGCTCGCACTTGCCCCTGCTTTCTCCCAGTTCCTTCCTTGTACCCTTGACGTTCAGGGGGCAAGCCGTAGAGAGTGCTGATTAAAAAGATGACCTTGAGAGTCAGGTGGCCCTGGAGTCCCAGCTCTGCTACACAAATTAGTGTAACCTTTGGCAATATTTTTTTTTTAACTGCTCTGTGCTTCATCTGCAAAATAGACATGATAAAAGAATTCATCTGTAAGGATTAAATGCAATGAGTCATGGAATTTGCTTAGCTGACACACTAAGTATTCAATCAATGGTGGTAGTTGCAAAGAGCTCTGGCCACCATCTCTTTCCCATCCCAAACCACATTTTTCACCACTCCTTGCAGCCACCCTTTCTTCATCTCTCTCGTTTTCCTCCCCCACTGGCGTTCTGTTCTTTTTGCTCTTTGCTGTCAGAACTGGACAGGAGCAGGGTAGGACAGGCAGCTGGTCACAGGTTAATCACCCTTGGCCTCGGGGCCTGCGGGCTTTGGCTGGTAAGAAGTAGAAGAGTTTTGTCTTATCGCTCCCTCTTTTCATGTTAGAAGTTTAGTGTGTTCCACAATCATGTCATAGTATTAACAGAAACCATAGCTGATCTTTGAAAATCATTTACAGATTACAAAAGGTCATGTTAACAATTGTGTATGTCAGGATTCAGCTACAGCAAACAGAATATATGCAATATTGGCAATATTATCAGAATGGGCTTTAAAACATGATGGGGGTGCTTGCATAATCAGTGGAAGGCTTGGGGGAGCGAGGCCTGGGGAAGCAGGGTCCTCATGGAGCCATCAGGCTGACTGCCAGACTGCCCGCAGAACTGGCCCCCAGGCAGGAAGTGAAGAGTGGGGAGGCTGCTCAGCCACATAGCTTCTTAGCACCATATTGCTAGTGATGGGACACTGGATGCTACCACCTCCACCAAGAGCGGCAGGCCCACTCCCTGGCTTGCCAGCAGAAATGAGCCAACAGTAAGAAACTGGATTTCTCCCTTCCATCATCCTAAGTCCCAGCTGCTATCACACCTGGGTGTCTTAGTTGGCTCAGGCTCCCATAACAAAGTACCACAGACTGGGCAGCTTAAACAATAGAAGTTAATTTCCTCAGTGTTTTGGGGGGTAGAAGTCTGTGAACAAGGTGTGGGCAGGGTGGGTTTCTTCTGAAGCCTCGTAGATGTCTTTCTTTGTAATCCCTCTGTCCTCACACGGTCATTCCTCTCTGCCCATCTGGGTCTGCATTCCCTCTTCTAATGAGGACACTGGTCATATTGGATTAGGGCCCACTCTAATGGTCTCACTTTAGCTTAATAACCTCCTTAAAGACCCCATCTCAAAATGCAGTCCACCCTGAGTTACTGGGGGGTTAGAACTTTGACATATGAATGGAGGTGGCACAGTTCAGCTGAGACCACCAGAAGATGGAGTGTTCTCCTCTCCACCCCAGCAGTTCAGCAAGGCGCCCAGGAGGGCAGGCCGCTGCCCAGCGCCAGCCTCAGTGGCTGCAGAGCGCAAGAGCACGGTGCAGGGGATGTGATCAGAGGGTGCACATACTTAACCTCCGCCAAAGTACTCTTTACATTTATTACACTCACATGCTTGTTTTATCTGATGTTCTTAACAGCCCTTTGAGATACAAAAGTATTATTATCCCCCATTTTTCCCATGAGAAAATTGAGGCTTAGAGAGGCGACCAGTCCTGCCCAGGGCCCCCAAACTAGGAAGTGGCAGGGGTGGGGGTGAACTCAAGTCCCCTCGCCTAATCCTTGAGTGTGCCTGGAACTAAATATTCAAGGCACAGCAGAGAGGAAGGCCCTGTCACAAGTTCAGATTGAGGGCCCAGCAGGTATGCCAGCAAATGTTAAAGGGACAGCTGCTGCTTAGATCCCAGTTTGTCAGATTTCTCTGATTTTTCCAGAAATTCTTTATTCTTTTAAAGTAAAATAGCTCCTTTTTTTCCCCAAATGTTGACAATCACTTTAAAGTTAAAACATATAGATACTATTGCATTAACCCTCTGTGGGGCCCAACCAAACACAACTGCAGGGTGGATTCAGACGTAGGCTCTGACAGAAAATAATGTGTTCATGAAAATAGAAAAACTGTTCTTAAGGGCCTGACTGCACTTTCCACACTTCTTGCCATATTAGAAAGATGTTGCTACCTGGTAATGGGACTCTGAAATTCCTTTTTAGCTGTCTGAATTTTCTCTTTTCTTGTGTGTCAACAAAGACATGGTTTTTGTCTTAACAAGCCTAGGGGCCCAGCCTTTATTAAGCATTTGTATATACAGGGTGCATTACTGATAGGCACTCCTGTCTGTCCTCCGAACACCCCTAGGAGATAGGGATTGTGCCCCCCTTTAACAAATGAGGGGACAGACAAGGAGCTGGAGTAATGTCCTGATAGTTGAGGGCAAGATCAGAGGATAAGTTGAAGACTGTTGCCTTTTTTTTTTTTTTTGGCCTGCTCTTTTATCACACCCACAAGGGGTGTGTTTGCTCATGAACGTGGGTTTAATTCCAGTGATTCACTTGGCCAGGACATGACTGTGCTGAGGACCCTAGGGCCTCCTGGTGCCTTCCTTCCAGAGTGTGTTCTGTGACACTCTTTCCACCTCCACCCTTCTCTCCCTGCTTCAGGTCTCTTAGACAAAGATGAAAACACCTATATTTCCCTAATGGGAACAAGAAATTCCTTGTTCCTAGGAATTTCTAGGACCTTGAAAATTCAGATGAACAACAGCAGTAAAACCAATGCAAATTATTTGAATAGCTCAGTGCTACATATGTTTATTCAAATCTGTTAGCCACATGTAAAAATGAAAACAAGGCTACAGATGCAATAGCCAGAGTTTTATCAAACTACGGGTGTGCACAGGCATGCAGAGACCTTGACCCTTCAGGGTGGGATGGAGCACTGGTAGCTCAAGATCTCCAAATGCTGACCTCAGTCCTTGTCTAGTGGCAGCAGCAGGAGCATTCTTGCTTAGCTTTCAGATAGGAGAGGGGAGGCCTGTCCTCAGGGTATTAGACAGACAGATACCTTCTGCACCAGAAGAGGTATTGCACAAACACGAGGCGGTCAGCAAGCTCAACTCCAGGTCATGGAGCGTCCAGGTCACCTTTGATTAAGAATCAAGGACTGTTCAGTGGTGACCTGAGTATTTGTGAATCTATTGGAATTGCATCCTTTCCTGGGTACAGTGAGATATGTGTCCACTAGGGTGAAAAGGCTGACAAGCTTGGTTAACTTGGAGCAAGTTTTTCTAACCTCAGTTGCCTCATTATGTAAAACAAGGATGAAACAGTAATATACCTTTTGGAATCATAGCAAGGCTTCATGGACTAATGTGTGTGAAAGCACCGTGTGCAGTCTGAGGTTCCATACAAATAGCAGGTATTGTTTGCTTTGGAAGCTATTTTTGGAGTAAGATTAAACACGCTTTTCATCCACCTACAGCCAGACAGCCTTGCCATTAAGGTTAACACCAAAGAAAACCCTCTGAAGGTGCAGAGATGTTCAGAGATGTCTGTTGCCCAGCCTTGCACTCTGATTCTGCCCCAGCCCAGCTGTTGAATGCTAAGCAGCAGCTGCAAGTGGGGAGGTAATCCTCAGCTAGACCCCAGCCCCTGTGCACATCTCCCACTCCTCAGAAACCAAACAGTAGTGGCCCTCCTTGCATAGACATGAGGCAACTCAACTTAAGTTTGAAACGACAATTTTGCTCTGATTTCTCCACAGGAAGGATGTTATAAAGTTATAGTCTTTGAAAAGATAAATTATGTTTGAATTGGGAGCCCAAGAGAGGTGGGCAGGGCAGAGGGGATGGCATGCTACCTGAGGCTAAGGAGAACGGTTTTGGTGGCCAGGAAGGCGGTGAGGGGGCAACGCAGCTATCGGAAGAGGGGAAAGCTGCAAGAAGTGGGAGCATGCACTGGGGCTCGCTAGCTGTTTTCATTCATGACTGTAATACAGACAGGAGCCTCGCCTGGGGTGGTGCAGTGGATAAAGTGTTGACTTGGAACGTTTAGGTCACCGGTTCAAAACCCTGGGCTCGCCTGGTCAAGGCACATATAGGAGTTGATGCTTCCTGTTCTTCCCCCCTTCTCTCTCTCTCTCTCTCTCTCCTTCTCTCTCTCCTCTCTATAATACAGACAGGAAGTAAGGAAGTCCTCCATGCAATAGATGCAAAATTTCTGGTCAGTTTTTGAAGGACCTACCCAAGCATTTTATAGTGAGATCCACAGACTGTTTGCTTATAGCCATGCAGGTGGGAGCAGTGACTGATCCAGTCCTGATAGGTGTGCACTGTTCTGCAGTTACAGGAAAACTTGCCCAGGCCTTAGAAACTTAATGTTCTGGAGGTTAAGAAGAGGAAAACGCGTGGCATTATTCTCATGTAAAGGGAGTGTTTAGAAAGTCCTTAGGGTGCAGCCTGGAAACCAGAGGCCACTGAGAAAGGGGGTCATATTCGCTTTCTGGAGGCTGGGGGGCCAGTCCTCAGAACCAGAGCCAGCTGGCAGGGGAGCCCAGCCTAATGTGCTACAGGGAACAAAATGTGGAACCAGCGTGCTGTGAATCAGGGCACTTCATACTGTTCACCGTGAGGTTGCCTACTGCCTGCGTCCCATTTCAAAGGCTCTGTTAATAAGCTCTGGCCTGGGAGCATAGGAACGGGCTGGGTCAGGCCACTGGGTGTGAGCAAAGCAGGGAGGAGAGCCTGGGCCTCTGCTCGGGTGGGGCAGGATGACAGGAATCTGAGGAAAAGGCAGCTGGACAGGGAGTGTATTGAAACGAGGTCACCTTAGGTCTGGGCCACCCTGCCCTGCCCCAGGATTCCTCCCAGTTTACCACACTGCTAGCACTTCCTTTTTTTTAGGGGAATCCTCTGTTGATTGTCATGAGCCATTCCATTCCACTCTGACTCTAGAGTGTAGCAGAATTGCCTAGGGTTGCTCAAAAACATGCTGATGCCCATAGCCCACCCAGACCCCCCTCGGTCCAAACCTTGGAGGCTCTTTGACCAGGGAAGTCAGACAGGTACACAGGGAATTTCGATTTGCTATGCTGGGTGTGATCCCCGAGGATAAATATAATAGCAGCTGCTATTTATAGAGTTCCTTGGTCCTGTGCTAAACACTATGTGTGCATCAGCAAATTAAATCCTCAAAAACAACAGTATCCTTATATTACAAACGAGAAAACTTAGGCTCCTGGAGGTTAAGTGACTGTGTCAGTAACTAGTTTTGTACAGCTTAGTATGTGGCAGAGGCAGGGTCCAAGCCCAGGAATGGGAAGCTTGCTGATTAGGCTGGATTTTCAAAGTTCTGCACACAATTAAAAACATAGTTTTATTTGTGCATTTGACCCAAAGCTGCCTCTAGCCTCAGAGGCTACAAGCCCTACTCAAGTCCTTGAATTCAGCCATTCGGAGCATTCTAAGTGTAGGAACTTGGGTGAACACTGTGGAGCCTGTGCTTTGCCTGTGTTTGTGCAGCTTTGTCTGGTCTAAGCTTTTGTGGCAGATATGCTTTGTGCTGCTACGGCCCCTCCACAAAGTTGACACAGCCTGGGTTTGATGCCATGATGCCTTGACACTGTGCTGAGTCCTTGCATAGTGCCAAGGAGGTACACCTACAGTCCACCTGCTCCTATGAGTCATAAAACTGCCACACTGCTGCCAGGCCCAGCAACTCTGCGTTTTCCTCCACTGGCCACAATGCCGAGAGAGATCTTAGCCATATATGGCAGTGCGGCTGCAGACGGCACTCCTTCGCAGCCTGCCTTCCCCTTAGAACGTGCTGTTGGACAGCCAGACGGGGCGAAGCTCAAGGTCCAGGTTTCCTTTGATTTTCAGGAGGTGGCTGGGGAAGGAGAGGAAGAGGGCAGCCTAGAACCCAAGGGCTCCCACCAGAGAGGAGAGTCAACCCAGGAACATGTAGTGGGTACAGAATTAGCAAGTGCCCTGGCTACCAAGATGAGGCCAGAGAGTTTGAAGAAGAGAATGATTAAGTTTCATTAAATATGGCAGGCTTCAAGGCTGTTCAGTGTATCCCATTTGACATTGGCTGTGGCTCTGTCATTGGCAATCTTCCAGTTGATAGGTTCTCACTTTTTCTTGAATAATAACTTCGTTATCTGCCTAACATTTCCCCAACTATTGCAAATCCTGATAGCACCTAAAAGTGCACCCTTTGTGCAGAGTTCTCTAGAGGCACTGTCTTTTGCCATTTTCTGTTGCCAGAACTTGCATCAGTGTCATAGTTGAATCAGAGAGCCAAAATGAAATAAAACTACACCTTCTGTTGAAATACACGCAGTAGTAAATATTAAACTGCACATGTAACGTGGCCTCTCATGCTCCTGTTTGCTGGAGGCCCCCTAACTACTACAAACGCTTTTGACACTTGTTGCCCTTTAGAAGATCCTAGAACAGGCTACTTTATGCTGTATGTGAGGTGCACAGATTAAACTACTAACTAGTACCGGGTTTCTGCAGACCAAGGATTTCTGAAAGTGCTCAAATGGGTTACAAGCTTAGATGCTTCAGCCACCACTGATTGCCAAGGGCTAGTTTAGAACTACCTCACAGAAGTTGTTGAATTGGAAAATGCATCCTTTCTCCCTAAAGTAACGCAAAGCATTATAAATGTTTATAATATGATTATAAGGATGACTGTTGTTAACCTTTTGAAAAAAATTCTCTTCAGATTTCAGGTAAAATTGACTGAAGATGTCAAGCAAAACAGCAAGCACCAATAACATTACCCAGGCAAGGAGAACTGTGCAGCAGTTAAGACTAGAAGCCTCCATTGAAAGAATAAAGGTAAGATGCTTCATTGGACTAGATCAGCGGTTCTCAACCGATGGCTTTAGGCGACCCCTGTGTTTTGGTCCTTTGACCCCCGCCGGGGTCGCGACCCACAGGTTGAGAACCGCTGGACTAGATGTGTTTGCTGATCAGTTCCCCTCACCCTCCAAAGGCGAGGCCACAATTCAGACACGGCCACAGCTATTTCATGCAGCTTGGTGCCAGGATTATCCTAGCGTAAACTGAGAGTCTTTAAATATTCATTCTCATTTCTACCTAGCACAGGCCTCATTTCAAAAGCACAGGGAGCCAATGTGTCTGAGATAGCCTCTCTGTTTGGACCAGACACCTAAAACTGGTGACAAGATTTTCTGAGAACCTGCTTCCCTGAATGAACACGGCCAAGTCCCGTGATCACTGTGTTTTACATTGGGACAGGGACTCCTTGTCATCCCTTTGGAATTTATTAAGTGTTCTGGATTTATCAGTGCAGCTGAGGTTGCATGCCATACCAAGTCAACAGTCAGGGGTCTCCTTGTTAGGAGACAGCAGCTTTCTGAATGTGTTTGGACTTTAGTGGCCACATTCTGTACCGAGGCTGAGTAATACCTTAGTTGAGATCTGGAAGAAACCAGAAAGTATTTGTTAGTTACCTGACTTTGGAGTCTTTTCCCCCAAAATCCCAAGAAAGGACTAAGTAGCAAGGGCCCTGGAATGTTATGAGTAATGCTGTTTCCTAGAAACTGAAGCAATCACCTGATAAATTCCTCTGAGTCTGGAGATAGTCACCTGTCTTCAAAACATGAGGCAGGCTGTGCTGTACTTGACAGGGGTCAGCTGAGGACACTGACCCGAGCACTCCAAGGGATCTCCCACCCAGACTTCTGCACAGGGCATGGCATTTTCCATTTTTAACTCACGCCAGAGGAAGGCACTGCATCTGCTAGTTTTGTCTCTTTATTTCCCCAAGCCCAATCAGTAAATCTGGAAACTAATAAAATTTGTCACTAGTCTTTTAGAATTTTGGCTTCAAGTCTATAATCCAGTTCTTTAACTCTGCTCTGCATCCTAATTGATATTTTTTTATAAGAGCTAAGATACAACGGTTCCTTGATTCACATATTCTTTTCCTTACCTCCCTCCAGTTTATCTCGAGATTTGAAATTTCTCAAAATAAAGTTACAACAGCAAGCAGACATACACTCTTTACCAAGATTCACCAAGGATTAGCATTTTGCCCCATCTCTCTCTTTTTCTGTCTCTGCACACACATACTCACAACATTCATATAATCGTTTGCTTTGAACCACTTAAAAGATATTGGCAGACCTCGTGACTTTTTAACCCCTAAATACTTCACCATCTCTCTCTACATAACCACAGTCCAAATATACCACTCAGGATCAGCTAAGAATATTATCTAACACACAGTTCATTCATGAAGAATCCAGGCCACTCTTTGCAGAATGGCCCTCACTTGAGGTGGAATTACTTGCTGACGATTAGATTCCAGTTAAATATTTTGGCGGGAACACTAGCCAGCTGGTGGTGTGTCCTCAGTGTTCACAGTAGGAAATATATGATTGGCAGTTTAATCCCTTGAATAAGGGAGGACTTACTTGCCAAAGTTCGCTGTGTAATTTTCCCTTTTTAATGAGTAATCTGGGACTGATTCCGTGAGACCCTAGTTACCCTGTTCCCCAGCAATCTTCCACCCAACAGGTGAGTATTCAAACAAAAAAAAGTTGTAATGTTTGTGAATGAAGTATCCTCTTTTGTATTTATTTCTTTTGGTTTACTTACATGTCAGGTTTCAAAGGCATCGGCGGATCTCATGTCCTACTGTGAGGAGCATGCCAGGAACGACCCTTTGCTGGTAGGAATACCAACCTCGGAAAACCCTTTCAAGGATAAAAAAACTTGCATCATCTTATAAAAGAAGAGTGAAACAGTTCCTCACCTCTTCTCAACAAATCAAACAATGAGCAGCTCCTTGAAGAAAATTATTACCTTCAGCTTATTTGGTAACCACTGCTAATAACTAAAATGCTCTTAACATGGAATAATAGACTCTGAAGTCTTTATTTTCCAAGTTGTCATTTTTCTGAAATACCCTTTCCTGATTTAATACAAAATAACAATCTTGTTTTCCATTTGGTAACTATGGTGTAATACTGGGTTACTGTTAATGAAAGTCAGTCTGGACCTTTTAAAAAACACAATTATATACTTTCAAACTTATGAATGATCCAGTTATGCCAAGACCTAAATTACCTAAACCCTTGTCTAGATTAAAATGCCAACAGTAACTTAAGTCCTTAAATCTTTATATCATAATGTGTTCCTAATAGGGTTGTGCCAACCTGTACAGTGTACATGGGTGAGGAGTGTTTTGTGTGTGTGTGTATATATATATATATATATATGTCTTTGTATATACACATATTGAAGCTTATTTGCTTACTAAAATTTGTCTTTCCACACCGTCAGTTCCTCAGCTCCAGAAGTTTTACCTTTATCTTAGCTACGTGTAGGTAGAATAAGAAATTATTTTCATGTAGTTATTGTACAAAAAGTAAAGAACATCCTAAAGGTTGTATTCATTGTGATCGAGTAATAAAGTCATCTCTTGCTGACCCTCTTCGGCTACAATAAACTGTGCCAATTAAATATTTTTAAATTGAACTAAAAACCCTTATATAATGTGAGGTATTCATTCAAAAGAGGCTTTTTCAGACTTCAGAGATCCTGAGTCTAGAAAAGGGGAGGAGGCCCTTGGGGAGCACCACAGGCAGCTGTACCCCCCAGGGCTCACGTTCTCTGGGCCTCTGGACGAGGGGGAGACACCTCGGAAACTTGCACCCCGCAATGGGAGTGAGGCAGAGTGCAGGGCTCCTGTTCTCTGGGCCTCTGGAAGAGGGGGAGACACCTCGGAAACTTGCACCCCGCAATGGGAGTGAGGCAGAGTGTGCAGGAATCTGGCAGAGCGAGGAGCAGGGCGGGGGAAGCAGCTACTACTGCTCATGACCAGACTTTAGAATCTAGCTCCTCTTTTTCTCTCTGCCTCCCTTCATCTTTCCTCTCCTACTAGAACATCTATTTGTCGAGGTGATATCTACTTCCCCAGCCCAAGTGTGTGGAACACGGTGGGAACAAAATGTACAAAAAACATTAAAGTATCAAGACACAAGCTCTTTTCAAACATCTGCAGTGTCAGGGTCATTCCTACCTTGTCCACAAACCATCCGAGAGAGGCGTGGATTCAGTAGCACACAGCTTGGGCCCAGGGGTTCCAGTACCTAGGCATTGGGCTCCTTGGTTTTCCTCTGAGAATGAATGTAGCCCTCAAATCCTTGGAATTTCCCATGGGGATCCCGAAAGAAGGAATCTCCTATGACCAGAGAGCATGTTAACTTTATCAAAGGGGGAGAGAGGTGTTTTTTTGTTGTTGAAATACTCACTTAAGGTCCCCAACCATACACTTGGCCTTTGATATTTTAGCTCACCTCCAGTTCATTAAAAATAACTAATGAAAGATTAAAAGCATAGTCTCAAAAAGGATTTAACCCCATGAAGGCATTATTTACAACGGATTTTCCCTAATTCTGGACAATCCTGTCCTATAGTGCAAGCCCCTTTTCAAGTCTAACGTCTGGGCTTTGAGTGTTATGTTAATTGTGGATGAACAAATACAGGATGATTTTTAAAATGTGCAAATATATTCAGTATTTCTCCACATCACCTATCTATTCAGCACTGTGAACTGCCCTCACTTTGCCAAGACCCTGTG
This sequence comes from Saccopteryx bilineata, assembly GCF_036850765.1. Classification (NCBI taxonomy): domain Eukaryota; kingdom Metazoa; phylum Chordata; class Mammalia; order Chiroptera; family Emballonuridae; genus Saccopteryx; species Saccopteryx bilineata. Next base: position 233,597,871 of record NC_089492.1, read on the forward strand.
AATCACGCCACTGCCCTAAACTTCTTGTCATCTACTGCTTGGTTCTGCAATGTGCCCAATTCTCAAGTAAAGTATAGGCACCTGGATAGGAGAGAGATAGGTTTTACCTTTCAAAAGGTGAAATTTGGAATGTAAAAACTAAAAAACTTTACATTTAATGCTTCGCTTAAGAGGACATCCTTGTTTTTAGTAAGTATATTCTGCTAGCTTCAGAACACTAATCTTATTATGCTGATTTTTTAATGTTTCTTTAAATATTTATAATACATCTTGAAGTATTTTCATGAAATTTTGTTTCTTATACAGTTATGTGCACATTTTTGGTAGCAGGCATAGTTTATTCCTCAGTACTAAAACATGTTCTTTTACCTAACAGAAAACAAATACGTTTTGCTATATATTTGTTATGTTTATAGTGATAAGTAATAGCCTTGAGGTCCCAGGAGATTTCATTTTATTTTTGCTGGCCAGATATCATAAAGGCCATGATTATAAACATCATGTCACTTCCTAACCAGGTATAAGGCCTGTTCCAAGAAAAGTGAAATCAAATCCTTTGCTGCTGGACTGAAGGGGGGAACTTGTAGCTAAATGTTGATTTATTGATAGCTAGATGTCTATGTGAGAAAATATAATATATATAAACATATATATGATATGCAGAAGTCACTTTTATTTATCAGGCCTTGTTCTACTTATGAAGCCACAGTGCACTGTTCTGCAGCAGCTGGTTTACGATAGTGATGGACAGATGCCCAGGGTGTGCCATTTTTTCCATCTACCACAATAATGACGCCGTCACATACACACATGCAACTTCTTGGCTTCATATTTATGAAACCATTTCAGTATCTTCACTAGACTTAGTCTTTGATGCTGCTTCTGTTAACAGTGATGTCTTTTTTATTTTTCATTCTTATATCTGTATTAGTTCATCATAAATAACTCTGTCCAGTTGAGGCCTCAGGATCATGGCAAGGTATGCTAGACAAAATTTCATGACTCCAAAGAATTTTACAGAAACACATTTTTTTTCTAGAGAGAAAATGCTTTATATACCAGGTGGTTCCCAAGTTACAGGTTGTAACCGTATGCTTTCTTTTCTAAAAAGAATCAGGTTCTTACATTTTCTTACCTTATTAGAATAAAAAGTGCCATACTTACCTATTAAAGGCAAGACCTGATTTGCTTTATCTTTTGGGGGGGGGCTATTTTTGTACTTTACTAATTTTAAAAGTATCAGGAAAATATTATACCAATGATTTAGTAATCGTGAGGCATAGGTTAGTTTTGGTAATGGAGGACATGCCAGACTTTCCCTGCAGATGCCTTCTTCTCAACCAACGTACCGCTCAAGTGCTGTCGTCTGAGTGATTACACCAAATTTTGGTGTAAAATCTAAATAGGCCCAAGAAGTGAATTATACTACATGTCAATCCTTTCTCAATAAAATAAATATAATACAGAGTGTGTTATGAATTGTATTGATTTCTTTTATGGTATATTTGTCAATAGGAAAAAGTATATTGAATCAAGTAGAATTTTATGTGTATTAAAATAGAGCGCTTACCTGAAGTTGGGGAGCATAAATCATTTTCTAGCCAGTCGTGTGTCCCTCTGCCGCGTCACTTCGGACAAGGCTCTTTGTCTCCCTGCATTGTGCCATCTGTAAAACAAGGGGCTTGAAGTAGATGGTGGCTGAGATCACTTCCTCCCCTCAGATGTCTTGGTCCAATGACCTTCCCTTCCCCTCTACGTGTCTGCCAACGTGTTGGTGCTATAAGCTGCTTTAAATATAAAATTAGTTTGTCTATGGTGTATGCTCATGTAATAGCTTATGAAAGGCCTTTTTGTCATACAGCTTTTTTTTCTAGTTTTATGGACTTGATTACTGTAATAAAGTCTTGTTTTTAGCCATGTAACTATAAACATATATTCTCTTGATGTCTCAGTAAACTTGATATATAGTTGACGGGATTTTGTTATTTTGTAACATTCTTTGGCTACTCATCTGTCCAGCATCTTATTAACATAAACACTGTGATCATTGTTTGGAAATCTGTCTTATGGAAAGAATAAAAGCATTTGTTTCACAGCTAACATGTTCACAGATTTGAAAGAAATTTCATTAAAGCACCATTGCTCTCTTTACTGGGTCAGTGCTTCATTATGTTATGCTACCCGTGTTTGGCTCAACAAATTAAAAGAAAGCCAGTTCTCTTCCCTTTTTCCATCATTTACTCAGTTAACATTTTCTGAGCACTTGCTGAGAGCCAGGTGTTGAACTCAGGCTCTGATGAGACTCAAATGAGTAAGACACACACCAGCTCATGAGACGCTTACAGTCTAGAATGAGAAGAGGAGGAATAATGGATATATAAACCAATAACGGTGGCACCATGTGAGAAGTGCCATAATTCAGGTGAGTGTGCAGAGCTGTGAGAGCCCAGAGGAAAGAGGGCCCCACGTCAGTGTCTGAGAGAGAAGGCTTCCCAAAGAGGTGATGTTTGAGCTGGGTTTTCAGAAAAGAAGCCCTTTAAGCACTGGAATGATGTCTTAGGAGAAAATGACAAGAGGAGGAGAAAAGCGGGCTCAAAGCTAGTGTCCAGAGCATCTCTCATATTGTTTATCCCACAAGAAACAAGAAGTCAGTGGAGGTTGTTAAGGAGTGACATAGATTCCCAATGTGTGGAGGTCTGTTTCCCATCCTGAGACCCAGCAGTGACCATGGAAACAGGTAACAGATGGAAAGGTCATTAGACTCCCAATGACTCATATTTACCAAGTATTTGCTGAAGATACCCTGCTTCCTCCTCTACCCCCTCCCCCAGGGCTGGGATTCCCACAGAGATGAAGAAAAGACAACTTCATCCAAAAAGGGAAAAACAGCCACTGAGCACCTGGTTACAGACGAGGCCGCCACAAAGGTGGCCTCTGCTTCTGAGAACCAGTACTCATACACTACAAAGAGCAAATGATAGTCTCTTAATTCTTTCTAGGAAAATAAGTACTGGAGAATTTAGAGACTTTTGTGATGAAAAATAGACAGCTGTCAATGGAAGACAATTGTATTCGGGATGGTGGGTTGGGTAGCATTGAGTTTAAAATAAGGTGAGGGGAGGGAGGGTATGTAAGTAATCATGGCAGATGAAATGTTACACTTAATGTTATGAACACAGAACTCAAACCAGCAGGTAATGGTGGGAGCATATGATCTGCCTTTCAACTCTCCTGGCTATGAGGAGCAACCAGCTTCTCATTGGTAAGAGGGTTAATCACACATATACACATAGATACTCATTATGAGCTGCCTTATTTGGGGCTAGGTAGACAGTTGAGTATTTCTCCCTTCTTCCTTCCCTATTCCCAGGCTTAGAGCTCTGCTAGCCATCTTTGCACAACCTGGTGTGACTATCACCTTCAGCTGATTTTCAAAGTATGGGCCTCTACCTTTTTTTTTTTTTTTTTTAACCACTGTCAACACCAAATAACCTTTGTCTTTAGATGAGCCTTTTTGTTTCTCCAATTACTATCTCCTTATGAGTCATTCATGTCTATTAAAGGCCAGCCCTGGGCAAACATGTATAGTTGATTTCAGGAATCCTCACCTCAACTATCAATTTTTAAAGAAATTAGTACTTTCTCCACCCTGGAGGAAAATGCAGTCCAAATAAGTTAGTTCATGCTAAAATGCTAATAACATAGTCCTAAGTCTATAGAAAACCACTGGCCCTACAAAATATAGAACTATGGAGAGAGCAGTGCTTAGCACAAAGGAGTAGAAGTTAATAAAATTTTAGGTATCACTGAGAACTTGACATATGAAATCTTGCTATACTGCTAAATAATCGACTTAATTATGAAAGCAAGTAATTTAAATGGTTGAGTGAAATAATGATAAGTTCATAAGTTTTGGAGTCTAAGAAATTTGCAGCTGAGATGTATTTTCAGAGTATGGCCTACTTCATCCAAACTATGTGCAAGCTGCTAATTCTGGCCTCTAGATCCAACCCTCCCCCACCCACCACCACCACCTAACACACATGCTGCTTAGTGATAGAAGTGAGCGCTCCCTCCACTAAAAGACCTTAAATCTGCCCTGACATAGGATGTTAACCATGTTATATCACAGGGACACTGGTTGGTATGTTGGGACAGGTCTAAGGCAGTCACTCACTGAACAGACGTGGCAGTGGAGCCTGCTCTGTGCCAGGCACTGACATACCTTGTCATTAATGTCCCCTAAAATCAGGGTATGGATAACCTTAAACGTTGCCATGTAAGATTTGGATAGTACACAAATTTTTGAAATTTACTATTTTACTAGTATATATTTTTTTCTTTTCTTTTTTTCTTTTTTTTTGTGTGTATTTTTCTGAAGCTGGAAACGGGGAGAGACAGTCAGACAGACTCCCGCATGCGCCCGACCGGGATCCACCTCGCACGCCCACCAGGGGCCATGCTCTGCCCACCAGGGGGCGATGCTCTGCCCCTCTGGGGCGTCGCTCTGCCGCAACCAGAGCCACTCTAGCGCCTGGGGCAGAGGCCAAGGAGCCATCCTCAGCGCCCGGGCCATCTTTGCTCCAATGGAGCCTCGGCTGCGGGAGGGGAAGAGAGAGACAGAGAGGAAGGAGGGGGTGGGGGGTGGAGAAGCAAATGGGCGCTTCTCCTATGTGCCCTGTCCGGGAATCGAACCCGGGTCCCCCCGCACGCCAGGCCGTCGCTCTACCGCTGAGCCAACCAGCCAGGGCTACTAGTATATTTTTAATGTATTGTTGACCTTGAACAATATGGGTCCACTTATATGCAGACTTCTTTTATTTCAGTAACTACCTGTACTTCCTTCCATCTGCAGTTGGGAGTCACAGATAAAGAGAGCTGACCATATGCATTGATCTACTCCATTTTATACAGGGAACCTGAGCATCCACAGCTCTGTAGGAGGTCCTGGAACCAAGCCCCGTGTATACCAAGGTACAACTAATATTCTGGGATATCAAAAGTTAGACACAGGTTTTCCTCTGCTGGGGTGTCAGTGCCCTTAACCCCCATGTTGTTCAAAGGTAAACTGTATTAGGAAAACGAGAACTAGCACAGGTTGTGAAATAAAGTTTTCTCCAAAATAGATAGATGTGAATTAAAAGCCAATTTATATTTTCAAAACTGTATAACTATAATAGTACAGCTTGTATTTGGATGTGTTAAAAATTATAAAGGAGCCCTGGCCGGTTGGCTCAGCGGTAGAGCGTCGGCCTAGCGTGCGGAGGACCCGGGTTCGATTCCAGGCCAGGGCACATAGGAGAAGCGCCCATTTGCTTCTCCACCCCTCCACCGCGCCTTCCTCTCTGTCTCTCTCTTCCCCTCCCGCAGCCAAGGCTCCATTGGAGCAAAGATGGCCCGGGCGCTGGGGATGGCTCTGTGGCCTCTGCCCCAGGCGCTAGAGTGGCTCTGGTCGCAACATGGCGACGCCCAGGATGGGCAGAGCATCGCCCCCTGGTGGGCAGAGCGTCGCCCCTGGTGGGCGTGCCGGGTGGATCCCGGTCGGGCGCATGCGGGAGTCTGTCTGACTGTCTCTCCCTGTTTTCAGCTTCAGAAAAATGCAAAAAAAAAAAAAAAAATTATAAAGGAGCCTCACAGTAGTCAGAAAACATCCCTTTGGAGAACTGCACTCCAAGTATCATCAATGTGCAACAGATCATAGCTAATTTTTTTTTTTTTTTTTGGTATTTTTCTGAAGCGAGAAGTGGGGAGGCAACAAGACAGACTCCCGCATGCGCCCGACCTGGATACACCTGGCATGCCCACCAGGGGGCAATGCTCTGCCCATCTGGGGCATTGCTCCATTGCAACCGGAGCCATTCTAGCACCTGAGGTGGAGGCCATGGGGCCATCCTCAGCACCTGGGCCAACTTTGCTCCTACAGAGCCTTGGCTATGGGAGGGAAAGAGAGAGATGGGGGAATAGGGGGAAGGGGGGATAGCAGATGAGCGCTTCTCCTGTGTTCCCTGGCTGAGAATTGAATCCAGGTCTCCCACACACCGGGCCGACTCTCTGTCACTGAGCCAGCTGGCCAGGGCCATTGCTGCTTTTAACCTTTAAAAGGCCAAGGTATTTTTCTCATTGGCCAAAGCATTTGATGAGTTGGTTCTAAATAGGCCCTTTTTTTTTTTTTTTTTTTTTTCATTTTTCCGAAGCTGGAAACGGGGAGGCAGCCAGACAGACTCCTGCATGCGCCCGACCGGGATTCACCCAGCATGCCCACCAGGGGGCGATGCTTTGCCCATCTGGGGTGTCGCTCTGTTGCATCCAGAGCCATTCTAGCACCTGAGGCAGAGGCTACAGAGCCATCCCCAGCGCCCAGGCCATCTTTGCTCCAATGGAGCCTCAGCTGTGAGAGGGGAAGAGAGAGACAGAGAGGAAGGAGAGGGGGAGGGGTGGAGAAGCAGATGGGCACTTCACCTGTGTGCCCTGGCCGGGAATCGAACCCAGACTCCTGCATGCCAGGCCGACGCTCTACCGCTGAGCCAACTGGCCAGGGCCTAAATAGGCCCTTTTAGATCTGACATCAATGAGGTACGTTTCAATATGAGCCCTATAACATCTGTCAAAATTTATAGACATTTGGGTGAGGCCCTGGGGAAAGGAAGAACCAACATTGATTCTAGACTGGCACTTTGCATCTGTCCTTGCATTTTAATCCTCACAACAACTCTTAAAGGAAAGTAGATGTTATTTTACTCTATCCTCCAGTTGAGGAACTGAGGCTCAAAGAAGTTAAAAAAAGCTGTGCAGAATTCTAAAATTAAAAAGCACAGCCCTGGCCAGGTAGCTCAGTTGGTTAGAACATTATTCTAACATCCCAAGTTTGCAGGTTCGATTCCCAGTCAGGGCACATACAACAACCATCCAATGAATGCATAAATAAGTGGAACAAAAAATGATAGTTCTCTTTCTCCTCCTTTCCATAATTGATAAGTAATTTTTTTTTTTCTGAAGCTGGAAACAGGGAGAGACAGACAGACTCCCGCATGCGCCTGACCGGGATCCACCCGGCACGCCCACCAGGGGCGACGCTCTGCCCACCAGGGGGCGATGCTCTGCCCCTCAGGGGCGTCGCTCTGCCGTGACCAGAGCCAATCTAGCGCCTGGGGCAGAGGCCAAGGAGCCATCCCCAGCACCCGAGCCATCTTTGCTCCAATGGAGCCTTGGCTGCGGGAGGGGAAGAGAGAGACAGAGAGGAAGGAGGGGGCGGTGGAGAAGCAAATGGGCGCTTCTCCTATATGCCCTGGCCAGGAATCGAACCCAGGTCCCCTGCACGCCAGGCCGAAACTCTACCGCTGAGCCAACCGGCCAGGGCCGATAAGTAATTTTTTAAATAAATAAAAAGTACAGATGCTAATTTCATACACCTAAGTAGTTCATAATCTATTAGCAAATGAACTGTCTTCGTATATGTAGCATGGTTTGACTGGAGGAAGAATAGCTTTGGGAAATGTAAAATTTGTTAAGTAAAATAATGTTAGCAAATAAGTTCTTCAGTAACCAAGAGTGTAATGGCCTAGACCTTAACTAAGAATAAAACAATAATAAATTCTAGTCATTTACTATGGCCAGGTATTTTTCTCAGCATTTTGTATCTATTGCTTTATTTAATTCTCACAACAACCCCATGAAGTTGCTATATTATTTGCTCTACTTTACACATAAGAAAACAGAAGTTTGGAGATACTCTTTTCAAATGTTTTGTTTTTGTTTTGGGTTGTTGTTTTTTTATGAATAGGATGAAGTAAGAGAAAGAAACACATGTTGGACTCAGGAAATGTAGGTTCCAGTCTGGCTGCCATTAATTTGCTATATTACCTTAGGACCTTTATGACTTCTAGTCCTGTTTCCAGAAGAAAAAAAAACAAAACTTTTTTATAAAAGGATTTAGACTAGGTAATTCACATTTCTTCTAGCTTTAAATTTTATACAAATTTGAGAAAGGAGAGCAGTTCACTTTTGGTTGCTTTTTGTCATCTCCATCCCAAGTCATTCTACATTTTCCTTCTTGAATTGAAAATCAGGAGGCAAAGAACGAAAGTCTAGAGTATGGGGTCAGAGAAGGGTATGTGGGTTTGCTATGTATAATTATAGGTATTTAAAAGATATTTAAAGATTCACTTCCTGATACTTCAGCTACTGACTCATCAGCAGGACTGGAAAGAATTTTTGAGAAAAAGTGAATTGTAGAAGGGTATTTTGTATATAGGCAATTAATAGAGTTAAGTGAGCAAAGTTCTTCAACAAGCATCAACAATGCCTTAAAAGACAATCTCATAAAACATAACTACAAAAAAATAAAAACAGTCCACTCAAACATTAAATATAAATAACAGCATTTGCTTTTTAAAAGCAGGACAAAAAGGAATTTATTCATTTGTTGAGTTTCTACTAGGAGTGTAGTAGCTCCTGCCAGCACTATGCTAAGTATGTCCTTGGATAAACCTCGAAAAGGCAAGGATCTTCCGGGATAGTGGGGGTAGAGGTAGGTGTGGGGGTGGGGGGGTGCAGTAAGAAGTAAACAAATAAATCACTATAGAATGTGGTAAATGCTGTTATAAGAAGCTGCTCTGCCTTAATGAGTCAGAAAAGATTTCACAGATGAGCCAATAAATCAGTTGGGCCTTGAAGAATGAGTAGAAGTTTGTTAGCAAGGATAGAGAAAAGATATTCTCAGCAGCAAAAACAGTGGATCCAAATGTTCTAAAGATGTCTGCGGTGTCACAGATCTTTGTGGCAGGAGTATAGGAAGGAGAATGTTGATGAGGCTAGAAAGGAAGTTTGGGTCCAGTCAAACTATAAGAGTTTGTACTGATTATAGATATAAACAAAGGGAAGAAGTGGGTAGAAAATTTAAAGCAAGGTCTTGACATGATAACCTTTGTTTTCATAAAGATAATTAGATTGAATAAGGAGAATAAATTAGCGGAGACATACTGGCAGTAGTATTTCTAATCTTTATTGAGGCCCAATGGTATTTCACAGTCCTTTTATTAGTCCTTGTTCAACTCCTCCGTTCCAAACCTTTATCACCCTCCTCAAACCCCCTGCTCATCTCCATTCCACCCAGTGGTGGGATTCAAAGAATTTAACAACCGGTTCTCTGCCATAATGATTGTTTTAGGTATTAAAAAATGAAAGGTAGTTTATTATTTCATGCATTTAATACTTAAATAAGAACAATAAAGGGTTCACAAAACTAGATTATGAGTTTTAAAATAGTAATAAAAATATTAAATAATACCTGACAAAAATAATAAAACTATTATTTAAGATATTTCCATATTGCTTCTTCATATCACATTGTTTTTATTTTTTATTTTATTTTTTTGTATTTTTCTGAAGTTAGAAACGAGGACGCAGTCAGACAGACTCTCGCATGCCCCCTACTGAGATCCACCCAGCATGCCCACCAGGGGGCGATGCTCTGCCCATCTGGGGCACCGCTTTGTTGCAACCAGAACCATTCTAGCGCCTGAGGCAGAGGCCATAGAGCCATCCTCAGCGCCCGGGCCAACTTTGCTCCAATGGAGCCTTGGCTGCGGGAAGGGAAGAGAGAGACAGAGAGGAAGGGGGGGGTGTGGAGAAGCAGATGGGCACTTCTCCTGTGTGCCCTGGCCAGGAATTGAACCCAGAACTCCCGCACGCCAGGCCGACACTCTACCACTGAGCCAACTGGCCAGGGCCACCATATTGCTTCTTGATTGGTATCCTCACCTGCAATTTTTTTCACCTATGGACAAAATAAACATTATTACAGGTGCTTAGAATACGCTGTTGCACAGATGAAAGTCGAAAAAATAAAATAAAAAGAGTAAGGAATGGAAATCTGTGATTTCCACATTGGGCGGCTGTCCAGGCGCCCACCTTAGAGAGAACCCTGATTACAAAGTGCCATTTTAACAACTGATTTGCTGAACTCAAAAAATTAGATATTGAACTGTTGAGAACCGTTTGAATCTCACCACTGATTCCACCATGCAAATAATCCTGCCTTCTCCATCAAAACAATGTTGGGGCCATTTTTTTAGCCTGAATTCTTAAAAGTTCCTACCTTCCCACATCCAAATGTCTTTATCCCACCCATCTAAATATCTTCCATCAGATGTACAGTTGAGAAGCAACTATGGTTCAGAGACAAGTCTGCCAGCTATTTCCTCAATCCCTAATCCTCTTCTCTTTTTCTTACCAAAATGTTAAAAAGAGTGGTTCGCCTTCCCTGTCTTCTCTTCCTCACCTCCCATCTTCTCAGTTGAGTGCAATCTGGCTTTTCCTTCCACCTATGTAATGAAACTGATTTTTCCCAATAAAAGAGCTAGTAAAGCCTGACCAGGTAGTGGTGCAGTGGATAGAGCGTCGGACTGGGATGCGGAAGGACCCAGGTTCGAGACCCCGAGGTCGCCAGCTTGAGCACAGGCTCATCTGGCTTGAGCAAAAAAAGCTCACCAGCTTGGACCCAAGGTCGCTGGCTACAGCAAGGGGTTACTCAGTCTGCTGAAGGCCCGTGGTCAAGGCACATATGAGAAAGCAATCAATGAACAACTAAGAAGTCACAATGAAAAACTAATGATTGATGCTTCTCATCTCTCTTCGTTCCTGTCTGTCTATCCCTGTCTATCTCTGCCTCTGTAAAAAAAAAAAAAAAAAAAAAAAAAGAGCCAGTAAACACCTAATTTCCAAATTCAATAGAACCTTTCAGTCTCTCCCTCTGGGTCCCCTCTGACATGTGAGTCATTCTCTTCTGTAGACTCACCATTCTGTACTACCACCTTTTGTGACATCACTCTCATTTTTCTCCTCCTCTGTCTCTTCCTCTCGCGTCTGCCTCCTACAATCACAACCTCAGTCTCAAGTTTCTATCCTTAGCCCACTGCTGCTCTTCTCACTCTACCCATTCTTAAAGATCTCACCCATTCTCATAGTTGTTATATGCTCAGAACAAAACAAAATCAAATCAAAACATTCAGCATGTATTTTGTCCAAGCATCAGACTTACCTATCCTACTAGACGTTTTAACAGATGGTCACCAAAGCACCTGAAATATAATGTCTAAGATTAAACTCACCTCCTCTCCATAGAATGTTATGGGTAGAACTATCATGGTAGCACTATTATTGGGAGCACAGATCTGGTGATAAACCTCCATGACAGCAAAGGATTTCCTCATCCACGATGGCTACTATTGGCAAACGAGCAGTCAGTGAATGTTTTCTATAGTTTAATGTTGTATCTTTTACATTCATCATAAGATTCATAAATTCTACTGATGCTGCCCAGAGGTTTATTACTTTATTACCAGATCTTCTATTTATGGAACAGATTTGGGGAATTATGTGGCCAACTGATGTACCAGATTAAGGTCTTTTTTGTGTGATATTTTGTGGTTTGACTCCAAGAAAGATGTCTTAGGCTGGGGTGAAAAAGACAGAGGAGTGTCTTTCACATTTGCTGCAGAAGTGGTTGCAAAATTTCTCCATAAGCATGATTTGGATTTTATATGTAGAACCTATCCAGGCAGTTGAAGAGGCATATGATTTTTTTTGCAAAGAGGCAGTTATTCACTCTGTCTTCTGCGCTCAATTGTTGTGGAGAGTTTGGCAATGCAGGTGCCATGATAGAGAGGACAAAACACTAATGTGCTCTTTTCAGGTTTTAAAATCTGCAGAGAAGAAGAGACCTATAACACCTCCAAGGGGTACAATCACAAAGCAAGCAAAGAAATTGATGGCATTTTGACACTGCCTAGTTGGGACTTGTTTCATATAGTATGTAAACTTCATTTTTAAAACTGTAATGTGTATTGGTCAACTTGCTCAAATAGTGTGTTTGTGGGGCCCTTCCTTCCATTTTTGAGTTAATGAATGGCATTTGCTGTTTATAACAGCAAATGAAAAACTTCACTCCTAAAAAAAAGTTTTGTTTTTTAATTCTACCTTTTGCAAACAACATTAATGATGGTGTTAAGAATGTGCACCCTGTCTAAGGGGTAAGTATACAATTGAACTTTTTGTTTTAATTCAGTACAACCCATAAATGATGTAATTGCTCTTTTCTTCAGGATATAAAGAGAGACCGATTGTGCTCAATTTGTACATGTTATTGCCACAGAATGCATACTGTTGATACAAACCACTGTGCACATTTTATTTTAATATTAAGACTTTGTTTCAAAGGGATCACTTATTTCTCTGTCTTGTCATGTACAAACTGATGTTTACAGCTCTCAACATTAGGAGTAACTTTCAACCTTGCCAGCATCACTGGTATAATGCATATTTAATGAAAGCACACTTTCCTCTACCATATACTTAAAATGATGATTAAAGACATTATTTTAAATGTTTGTGACCCCTAAATCCAAAGTTTCTGTTGAAATATGTATTGAAACACCACCCCCAAGTACAAGGTGGTATGGTTGTGTACCCATGCCACCTTCGCGAGCATTCAAAATCAGGTTTTTGAGTTTAAATAGCAATTAGTAACATAGTGCAATTTAAGCAATTATTGATTAAAGTTAATAACATTTTATACAATTTTCATATAGTCTATTCATTAAGTAATTTTTTTACAGTTGCATCAGGCCTGACCCCGTCTATTCAAAAGGCTCCAAATTATATCAACAATACTGTTCTATATGGGTGACCAATTATGCATTCTTTGGCCTACGTTCTTTATTCTGCAGTAAAGTTGAGGCTTATAAATTAAAACAAAGGAATGAACTTAGTATCTACCAGTTTGTACAGAACTTACTTATCTATAACTCTTTAAAACTAAGGTCTGTTAAAAAGAAATCTGTTTTGACAGATGACCATGTACAATACCAAGTGATGAAAGTAAATTCAGACCGATTATATGACAAATGTGTTAAGTCCTCTCGGAGTCACAATACACACAGGCACACTGAGTAGATTTTAATGAATCAATTCCTGTGGGAACAACAACGAAACTAGCTTAAGCACATGACTGAAGACCCACAGGCCTCGCTTCAGGTACAGCTGGGTGCAGAAGCTCTGCTTCCCGGTTTCACCCGTCCCCTTTGCTCTGGAATAGACTTAGACTTACTCTCTGTGCAGGCAAGCCAGCTGCCAGCAATTACTGACACCCAACAGCTTGGCAACACCACACGGGGAGTCTCTACTTCGGCAGAAAAGACTGAAGATCTGATTGGCCCAGCGGAAGTCACAGATCAATCCCCAACCAATTATGGCAAGAAGGGTTTGCCAGACCTATATTATAAATTTGTCCTTGAGGCTGGGGTGAGGGTTGCTAACAAGAAAGAAGGTTTGCAGAAGGAAGAGGGAAGTGAGCAGGACAGACAAGAACACTGAACAGCTATCCCTATACATACATGTCCCTGAAATTCCACTTAGCACACTGTGGCTGGGCAATTGGATCCATCTGCAAAGAATAAGCCATAAAATACTCCAGTTTGACCATTTTTGTTCTCTACGTAAAATTTTCATAGTTCTCACGTTGCTTGCAGGACAAGTAAGTTCATTATCCTTACGAGGGCAAACAAGGTTCCTATGATCTGCTTTCTGTCTTTCAGCCTACCTCTCCCCACTCCCTTCTTTAACATTGAATCTCCTAGTAAACACCACAGACAAAGAAAATCCCTTATTCATCACACTGTTCCACCAGGACCATGCTTCAAAATTGGGCTCAAGCATCTCCCTTTCCTGGAAGGCTTTCTTACCACCACCGCCTTATGCATACACACACTGCACATGCCCAAACTAGCCACGACGCACCACAGCACACTGACTTGAATATTCTGTTTGTTAGTTTCCTGTTCTAGACTGCAGGTAGAAACTGTACCGTACTCATCTTTATATAGCAAGTTTTAGCACAGTACTTGCCACACAGTACACGCTCAACCTTTGATTTTGAAGAGAAACTATTCTGACAATCCAAGTAAGTGATAAAGACCCAAATTAACAGAAACAACGTGGAGAAACTAGGTTAGTGGAAACTAACAAACTTAATTGGATGGTGTCTTTCCATATTCAGTTCTATTGGGCTATGTAGTTCACTGGTGTTTTTTTGGTTTTATTTCTTTTGTTTGTTTTACTTATATCGCCCTCTAATTTACAACACAGCATAATTATGTGGAATATATACATAACATGCATACATAGAAAACTACTCCCTCATCGGAGATGTATAATAATTATTAAGGTACTGTTGGGCAGATAAAATGTATTATGCTCACTTTGTTAAAGAGGCCGTCGCCCAGGTGATATTAATGTGTGTTGAGAATTGTTGTAGCCTGAGGCTTGGTTTTGGGATTAAGCCTGTCCCACCCTTTTTTGTGTGAGGTGGTACAATCCTATCATGCCTCAGAGAAGTGACTTTGTATTAGAGACTTCCCTATTATGTATATTGGATTAAGGGATTGGATTTCTACACTATAAAATGGGATCGGAGCGGGAGTTTGGTCTCTTGGTTCCTGAGACTATCATTAGAAGAGAGAGCAGAGGAGAGCAGAGAAAGGCCACGTGGAGGAGGCCAGGAGAAGCAGCCAAGATGGCGGAGTGCTGAGTGAGATGCCAGTTTGTGTAGAGTTTGTATCTGGGATAAGGAAGGAGATGGGGAACTGAGGAGAATAAGGCTGGTGAGCTAGAAACCTTTGATTCTAGGAAACTCGGATAATTCAGTGGCTTTGTGAGCACTGAATGTGACTGGGTTTTGGAGCCCAGTGTGTATTTTTACTTGCCCGCCGGGTGCAAGCTAGATTAAAGACTATGGCCCACCAGTTTTTGGCTCCATGGTTTCTTTACCGACTGTCCGAATCCAATGCGAACCTGCATGGGCCGGGCTGCTCTGATGGTGGCCCTGGCCCTGCCTGCTGGCTTTACAGGTACATATATTGCGTACTTCCAGGAAATGAGCTAAGTGCTTTCTATGCACAACAAACCTATGACAGGAACCTTTGCTTATTTTCCTATTTTATAGGGAAAATAACGGCGGCTTAGAGAAGTTACACTAACTTTCTTAACTTCTAGTTAGGATCCAACATCCAAGCCCAGGTTTTCTGGCTGTAAAAGCTCTTAACTGCTTAACTGCTATACTTGTCTTAACTGCTATACTCTTGCTCTTTTGCTAGCTCTGTCCTCAACAGTTACACAAAGAAGCAAAATGAAATCAATTCATTTCAGAAGCAAAATGGCTCTTCTCCAATGAGCCATTTCTTTCTTGTTAAGCAGTTATTTTGATGATGGTAATATGATTAAAAATATGGGGATATAATCAAGTGTTAAGTAATGATACTAGGAAAGTTTGCAGCTTCTCTGCATAAGTTTTTTCTCAGGCATTTCATTGCAAAAATATGCTAGCATAAGAGCACCCAGGGACACAAAATTACTTTTGCCAGGAACTTTCTGAGATGAAAGGGAACAATTCTTCGAATTCATTCCTGGTTTTTGTCTCCTTTAGTTTTCCTGAGGCTCTGTCCAACCTACTGGATAAGTAAAAGATTAGATCCAATTAGTTCCACCCTCCCTGAGGCTAACCTCTGCTGTCTGGTTGGCCTCTTGGAGAGACAACTAGGTTTACAGACGACTGAGCTCACAGTGCAATTCTGACTTTTCCCCTTCCTTGCCATGTGACTTCGGAGGTGTCTCTTGACTTCACTGAGCCTCAGTTGCTTTAGCAGGAACTGAATTAATCAATGTGACAAGGTGTAAGCCAGAAAGTACTAATGGATATAAGAAAAAAAAGAGATCTCTCACTTCCCGAGCCCCTACCTTGCGCCTGACATTGAGCAGTGAGCTGTACAAAAACAGGTTTTTATCATGCTGATCAGCTGCTTCTTTGTCTTGCCCAAAGTGTTAAAGCTGTGTCTGGTGCATAACAGGTCAGTTTACTCATCAGTTCACGGCAGTGCTAAGAGCCATTCCGTTTGTTTGTGGATTGTCCCACTCTTGGTGGTTCTTGTGCTGTAATCACCTTAGTAAACTAGTGAATTCTGTATCCCAGGGTAGCAAATTGTTCTAGTTAAAACTTTTCCCTGGAAATCTCTTCAACCTTTGCAGAGAAATGTGAATTCCTTATCTCCTGGTGGGCTGACAGCAGGGAGAAGAAGCTGATCAAGTAAAAGAAAGCCCCCCTCCTCCACTTCCCTGGGATTTATAAAGAGTGGTTCCTACTGAATTTCAGCTGGGAGAACTCCAAGGGAGCGTGCAACATTCCTCAAAGTTCCCTGACAATAAAAATCACCTGAAGTTCTTGGTAAAAAAAACAAATTCTCAGTTTATCCCAGCCCCATTTAATCTGAACCTCCTGGGAAGAGATCCTCAAGCCCTATTTTAAATAAACACCTCCAGGTCTTTTATTATCATCAGAACAATTTGAGAAATTCTGATAATGCAAACGCCTCATTGTTTTACACAGAAAGATTCTGAGCCCCATACTGAGAGGTATTAGCTGGTGGGGATGAAGGGTAGACATCACATCCCTAAGAGAATTAAGAAGAGAAGCCTAAATCAGACAATAGCACTGAGTTTACGATTCGGAGGGGTGAGGTCTGCGGCAAAAAAAAAAAAAAAGGAAAAAAAAAAAGCGCCTTTTCTGTAAAAGGCTCTCTCAGCAATTGCTGCCGTGCAGAATGTGGACCCGTTGTTGCCACATATAGCAAATTTTCAAGAGATAATATAGAAAGCAAGTTTTTCTAAGAAAATTTTCCATATTTAAATACTGACAACTAACAAAAAAAAAGTTTTTTGAACATAGTATAAGCCAAATTTCTCTTGGCTACCGGTTTCCAACCTCGCATTAAGACTTTGTGAGCTATAGTTTCATCTTTCCTTGCCTCTCTCATGTTTTAAGTTATTTTTAAATGGCTTTCCATTGGCTAATGAGAAAAGCCTGGCTCACAGGGCCCTTTGCCTGGTTCATACCACCTTTTCCACATCACCTGTCATTACAGAGCATGGATTCTAGAGCCAGACTGCGTCTGTTTGCATCCTGGATGGATTTCCCATTTACTGATAATATGGTTCTAGGCAAATTCACCTTCAAAATGGTGATAATATTATTACCTACATCTATAGGGCTATTGTGAGGCTAATAAGTTACTGTAAGTAAAGTGCTTAGAACAGTGCTCAGGATGTAGCGCTATATAAATTCTGTGCTTGCCCCCAAAGCTAGCCCCAAACTTGGTGAATTCATACCCTCCTGAGCTAGAATTCCCTATTCTTGAACACATGCTCTTCACATTCCCCTGCCCAGTCTCTTCATCCCACAGGTCTCAGTGCTCTGGCAACATTTCCCTGCCCCCAGGAACAATCAAACCTTGCATCTACCTATTGGAAAAACAGCTGCATTAGTCTTGCTAGCTTGTCCTTTACCTGATTAGTGCATGAGCAAGTGGCAGCACCATTTGTGTACTGTCTGTGTAAGGCTACAGGTCCTTAACCTCAAGGTGGGTGGTGGATTATGGATTGCCTGCCCACCACTGTGAGGGGTCATTTTGCTGTTCATTTGCCTGAGAATCAGTTTTCCCCTGCCTGTTTGCTCATTGGCAGTTGTGAGACACTATTAAACAGGAATGGCCCAGCGCTTTCCAGCTCTACAGTTTCTCTACCATCAGCCCGAATCCCATCTGACCTGCCTGGCCTGGGCCACTGGCATCACACTACCCATCATCACTTCTCACCCAGCATCGCAGGTGCCAGGCATCTCCACTAAACTGTGCACATTCTTGAAGGCAGATCTTTTTCACTGCTACAGTCCAGGGCCTAACACAGTGAGTGCCAGGTACATGATGGACTTTCAATAAACAGTGTTCGAGGACTGAAGGTACTGATCTTGGGTTTTTTTTTTTTTTTAATTACAAACTCCTTAAAGACAAGTGTTCCTATAGCATACATCTGTGTCTTCTCTGCAGGACCTAGCAGAATTATAAATTAGGTACAGGTAGTTCCTAACTTAATGATGATTCGACTTACAATTTTTCAACTTCACGATGGTGTAAAAGCAATATTCATTCAGTAGAAACAGTACTTCAAGTTTTGAATTTTGATCAAAACTAGCAATATGCAATACTGTTCTGTGAGGCTGGGCAGTGGCAGCCAGCTGCAGCTCCAGGTCAACCATGGAATCATGAGGGTAAACAACCGAAACTCCACATTGTTGTATTAAAACCATTTTCAACCTTCAATAGGTTTATTCTGACATAATGCAATCATAACTTGAGAAGCATCTATAATTTGTACTGTTTGCAAAATACAATGCTAGCTAGCTTCCAATCATAGAGCTTACAACTTTTACCCCATTCCATCCTCACATGCCATCCAGAGATTTCTACCCTTTGAACTCCCATAACAATTCTCTGGGCCCCTCTTATGTTACTGACTGAACACTACTTTTTTTTTTTTTTTTTGCTTTCGATTATATTTATTGATATATATGTCTCACTGTCTCACTAAACTATAAATCCTTGACGCCAGACATATGTTGGTGGTTGAGGCCAGACAGGTTCGCATTGAATTTGGGCAGATGGTAGAAGAACTGTGGAGCCAGAAAGTGTTGAGCCATACCTGTTTATTGGAGGCTCACAGAGACAGGCAAGCGAAGAAATAAAGGAAAACCTACTTTTCGCAGTGGAGGGCAAGGGATCGAGAAAACCACCTGTGGGGGAAACAGCTGTATTAGGCTTGCTCGCTGTTTTACCTGCTGCAAGCACCTGGCCTGGTTAGTGTGTGAGCACGTGGCAGCACCACGTGTGTATAGTTTATGTAAGGCTATGGATGTTTGCCCTCTGGGGCAATTCTCCCAGATCACTCTCCCGCCACTGCAAGGTGCAGTTTTCCTGCTCACTTGCCCTTCACTACAAAAAGCAGGTTTTCCTTTATTTATTAGCCTTTTTTTTTTTAATTCACTGGCCTGTCTTTGCGAGTCTCCAATAAAGGGGTATGGCCCTATGCTTTCTGAATCCGCAGTTTCTCTACCATCTGCCCGAATTCAATGCTAACCTGCCTGGACTCAACCATCAGCATTACATTTGGCTCATCAAGCAGGGTTCAGATCAGATTGGTATGGATCTGACAATACCTTTGAATGATGGGCTAGAGGAGTGGCCATTGTTCTCCAGCATATGGTCTTCGTGGCTGTGAGCTGGGTGTTTCTTAGAGCCAATGAGAAGAAATCGAGGGCTCTGTGCAAGAGGCTGCCTGAGGTCAAAAGCTCCAGGATGAGCTACAGACTGAGTTCCCACAGTGGCATGAGCTGGAAAAGTCACTAGAGAAAGAGTTGCAGATTCAAGAACTGTAGGTCAGACTGTAGGCTTAGAACCAGAGATGGTATGAACTTGAATGAGTGCTGGAGAAGGAGGCCAACTGCTTTTGAGAGCTGCGGTGTGAGGTGCAGGCTGAGCATCAACAGCGCATAGAACTGGAATGGTCTCTGGAGAAAAATTATGAGTTCACGAGTTGCAATTTACCCTGGAAGCTGAACATTGGCAGCAACAGTTGTTAGAGAAACAACTGCAGGTTCAAGAGCTCAAGTCTCAGCTTTAGGCAGAGAGCCGGCAGCCACAGGAGCCAAAGTGGTGCCAAAGAAGGAGCAGCATTTGTGCTGGCAGAGTGGCTCAGAGTTGGCGGGAAGAGGCATTTCCAACCCTTCCTTTTCAGAGGAGGAGGTTCAGGCTGAAACTGCCAACTGCAGACTCAGAGCCCAGCTGGTGATTGCCCAGAAGGTAAAAACCCAGTAGTCAAGAGTCCCTCACAGGTAGTGGAGCACAACCCCCTTCACAGGTAGTGGAGCACTCTGTGGGCCAGCCCTACACCCAGGCAGAGCTGATGGAGTTGGGGGTGCAATTCAGACAGAAATCCACAGAGCCCCTGGCAGCCTGGTTACTGCAGTTGTGAGACAGGGGTGGATGACATCATGCTCTTAAGAACAGAGATGGAGAAATTGGCTGCCATTACCACACATTCCTCCTTGAAGCAGCATCTTCAGAACTGCCAGGAGAACCCACAAAACCATACCCTATTAGGATGAGTGATGGCAGCCATTCATACAGTCTGGCAGAATGCTGGAGACTTGCCAGGGGAAGAGAGTTGGTGGCAGTCCTACAGTGAGCTGCCCAGGCCCTTCGGGAACTAGGTATGAAGAATGCTGCTTTTAATCCAAGGTCCTGTCGACTGGATGAGAAAGTGTTCATGGCAGAGATGAGGGACCTTATTCTCTGTAGCACACCTGCATCCCTTTTTGGGTCACTAGTGACTATCTTGAGCCTCCACATGGGGCAGCCCATCAATGTGGTAATACAAATGGTAGCAGATTTGGGGGACCTGGAGGCAGCATGGAATCATAAAGCTGTAAGGGTTGCTTCCCATGCTGCCCCCTCCCCTGACTAACAAGAGAAATGGGCCTGTAAAAGTTACACAAACACAGATGTGGGTAGATTTGATTGCAGCTGGGCAGATAGGGAGAAATTAGATGGCAAGCCTAATAAAGTTCTTTTAGAGCTTTGGCAGCAGCTTAAATCAAACCAGAGATTACTGGTAGCTGCTGGGACCATTCATCTCAGTGGCTGAAACCTCTGTTCTGGTTTAAGCTGCTGGGTTTTTACTTTTTGGGCGACCACTGGCTGGATTCTGAGTCTGCAGATGGCAGTGTCAGCCTGAACCTCCTCCTCAGAAGAGGAGTTGGAAATGCCTGCTCCTGCCAACTCAGAGCCATTCCACCATCACAGATGCTGCTCCTTCTTTGGCACCCATTTTGGCTTGTATGGCTGCTGGCTCTTGGCCTAAAGCTGAGACTCTAGCTCTTGAACTCACAGTTGCTTCTCTAATGACTGTTGCTGCCAACATTAAGCTTCTAGGGCAAATTGCAGCTTGCGAATCCATAATTTCTTCTCCAACAACCATTCCAGTTCCAGGCACTATTGGTGCTCAGCCTGCCTCTCACACTGCAGTTCTCAAGAGTGGTCGGCCTCCTTCTCCAGTGTTCATTCCAGTTCTGGGTCTCAGCCTGTAGCCTGACCTGCTGTTCTCAAATCTACAACTCTTTCTCCAGTGACTGTTCCAGCTCATGCCATTGTTGGTACTCAGTCTGCAGCTCATCTTGGAGCTTTCTGACCTCATTTAGAGCTCTCAGTTTCTTTTCACACGACTGTAAAAAACACCCAAACCATGGCCCCCAAAAGGACAGCCACAGGGAACCATACGCTAGAGAACAAGGACCACTCCTCAACCCCACCCTTCAAGGGTGTCAGCAGCTCCATACTGATCTGATATGACTCCTGTCCACTACACCAAATATAATGCTGGTGGTTGAGGCCAGGCAAGTTTGTATTGAATTTGGGAAAATGGTGGCGGAACTGTGGAGCTGGAAAGCCTTGGGCCATACCAGTTTGTTGGAGGCTTGCAAAGACAGGCAAGAGAATAAACAAAGGAAAACCTGCTTTTTGCTGTAGAGTAGGGGTCCCCAAACTACGGCCCGCAGGCCACATACGACCCCCTGAGGCTTTTTATCCGGCCCCCGCCGCACTTCCGGAAGGGGCACCTCTTTCATTGGTGGTCAGTGAGAGGAGCATAGTTCCCATTGAAATACTGGTCAGTTTGTTGATTTAAATTTACTTGTTCTTTATTTTAAATATTGTATTCGTTCCCATTTTGTTTTTTTATTTTAAAATAAGATATGTACAGTGTGCATAGTGATTTGTTCATAGTTTTTTTTTTAGTCCGGCCCTCCAATGGTCTGAGGGACAGTGAACTGGCCCCCTGTGTAAAGAGTTTGGGGACCCCTGCTGTAGAGGAAAAGGGATCAGGAAAACAGTTCCTCACGGTGGTGGCTGAGTGAATTAGGGAACCACACCTTGCAGTAGCAGAAGAGCAATCTGGGAGAATCACCTCCAAGAAAAGCACCCACACCTTTCCATAGAGACACACATGGCTCTCTGCCACGTGCTCATACACTAATTGTGCAAAGTGCTTACAATTGGTAAACCGGTGAGCAAGCCTAACCCAACTGTTTTCCCCAAACCAGAGTATGTATCTGACTTTGTGTAGACTTCAAAATCACTACCATAGTCCCTTGCTCATAGTAAACATTTATTAAGTATATTTCATGGTGGTCTTCATAAATACAATCTTTTCAGAGTTTCTTATATTTATATAAGGATTTTTATATAAGGATTGTTAGAAAAAATAAGGATTCAACTCAATCTGAGGGATGCCGCTTGGCATTTGTAATGTTGGTGGCCAAGGCCAGGCAGGTTCACATTGGATTTGGGCAGACAGAAGAGGAATTGCATTGGGCCAGCATTGGGCCAGTACCCCGTTTAATAGAACCTCGCAAGAGCGGATGAGCAAATGGGTGGGGAAAAATTGCTTCTCAGGCATGGCAGCAGGCAAACGAACAGCTAAAATGGCCCCTCACAGTGGTGGCCAGGCAGTCTGCACTCTGCCCTGAGGGCAAGCACCTGTAATCTTACATAGACTATACACACATGGCACTGCTCCGTGCTCACCCCAGTCAGGCAAAGTACAAGCGAGCAAGCCTAACACAGATATTTTCCCAACAGTGTTAAATCATATCATTTGGAGTTTTGTTCATTTGAAGGAAACAGTCATCATTGCTTGAAGCCTTTTTACTACGTATCAAAGAATAAAATTTAACCCATATAGTTGAAAATTGAGGAAACAATGATACATTACGTCTCTCAAAACATATGCTGGAAATGCTTCCAACTGGCAATATAAAAACAGCTCTTTCCTAGAAATGATCATTTTCTTTAGCTGGAAAGTAATATATTATTTTAGGGGACTTGTGACCTTCATGAGTCCTTTTATTACAGAGGTTTAACTTACAGAGAGCCTTGATTAACTGTATAGAGGAAGAGGCAATGCTACTTATGACACAGAGGTGAAATTGCCAGTGGAAAAGATAGGCATTTTCCACCTTGGATAGATGAGGGGACTTTTGCTCCTGTTGTAACGTTTCCACCAACTTTCAATAAGTAGGTTTAATGGTATTTAAAACAACAAATGAAGAATATTAGCATCAATTTGAGGTAGAAGCTGTCCAGGTAATTGAACATGTTTATAATTAGCTCATGTTTCATGATTGGATTTTTCAATACCTTATTAATTTTATATTATGTTCAATCAGGAAAGAATAACAGATAAAATTTAAAATCCAAAATAGTAGGTTTGCATTAATTGTTTTTACTGAAACAAAGCAACCTAAAGTATGTATACTTCATCTCTTTAAGCACAATGAATTAGAATAGAGATTATAAACTCCTTTCTTAAAATTCAAGTTAGAAGCAGCAGACATTTCTCTGATGCCATGTTTCCCTTTGCTATTTCCTGGGTTCTAGTTATAGACACACTATACCGAGCACCTATCAAATGCGGGATAGTTTGCACTGATTGGTATTTCTAAATTATTTAGTCAACAAATATTATTTCAATACTTCACTGGTTGCTGAGAAATGTGCTTAGTACTGAGCTGTAATTATTGAGACATTCTGTACTTAGTACTGAGTTGTAATTATTGAGTTCTGACCTTCAGAGAAGTTCCAGTCTTGTAGGAGAGACAATAACTCTGCAAGATGGGTCATTTTCTCAATGTCACAGATGAGGAAAACAGGATGGGGAGGGTCTACTACTGGCCAGTCCCCAGGCTCTTTCTACCAACCAACTCTGCTTCTGGACCTTCCGTTTCCCTCGTTTAATTCACTCACCTCTGCAGCAGAGTTTTTAGGTAATTGTGGAAAAGAATCGAAAATCCTTACTTTAGTGGGAAGGTTAAAAAATATGTTTATAATTCACTGCCCCCAATCTTTTGGTAATATAAGAAACAAATATTAAATACCAGCCATGTTGTGGATTGAGAACTGGCTTACATAAAATACAAGGCCTAAAAACCCACATTTCTTACAGATGTGAAAAAACAAACTTAATTGCAAGGTGAAGGGCTCATGGGCCTATGTTATTCATAAACTAAGCAGAAACTTGGAGTTTTTTATTATTAGTTGTTTTTTTTTCCTCCTCTGATTTTAATATTTGCTGATTGCACGTAGTTACTGACAAGGATGGGAGACAGATGTCAGGGGAGCCATGGAGGGTAGTTTGAGAAGAAGGTGAAACTTCTGTGGACAAAAGCTATGTTAGGTTTTGCCTCAGTACGCAGTTTTGCTTTCTTTGGCTATCTCTACAAGAGGCTGTTGCAGTTAATTATCAAGTGATTGTTCCAACTAAAGAATGACTGTTTTGCTGGTCTTTTGCTTTTTTTTCCCATCTCTCCCATCCGACATAATTTAACTAGACTCCTCAGACCACAGCAGAAATGTCAGCTGGAAGGCACACAGCTCTCAAAAAGAGAATAAGGGCACCAGAACTCTGCCAGGCCATTTCCCTGTTCGTTCTGTAAGTATGGTTCTGCAAAATGCCCAGCCCAGACTGCTATTCACTTCCTAATTGTCTTGCTTACCTACAGCCTCTTGTCCCAATAACCCGTCTTTCACAGTCCCCAGTGTTATCTTCCCAGAACACCGACCACGTCACTCCCTGCGTGAAGGCCTGTGCACACTGCCCCAAGTTTACAGAAGGAAGCCCAAACCTAAGGGTGACACAGAATGCCCTTCAGTCTGAGCTGCATCCCCACCTACATTTTCAACTGTATCTCTCCCTATCTTTCCACACCAGAGGCACACACCAAATCACCCTTTGTTCCCAACAGGTTTTGGTCTTGCAGGCCTCCACACATTTGCACAAACTAGTGTTATTGTCAGCTATATCCTTTTACTCTCTTTAGCTGGGGAGATAGAACTCATGTTTTAAGACCCACATAAAATGACCTTTCCCCATAAAACATCACTTGTCCTGCAGGTAACTTTAGCCACTCTCTCCTCTTTGCTGCCTTAGCATTTTGCATATAATTTCATTGTAGCACTTAAATCTTTGAACGGTATTATCTCTTCAGACTTGCAAGAACGATCTCTAATATTTCTTTTCCCTAACTGCAACTCCAACTCATCTTAAATCATCTTTATTTTCTGACTTTGTACATAGTGTAGAGTGGGCCATCAGTAAAATATGTTAAAGAATAAAAAATAAAATTATAGCCCAAATGTTTAAAAGTAGAAAAAAAAACATATAAATACATATACATAGATATATATATCTATATACAGACATACATATCTATGTATGACTTCTGAAATGTTCATATTAAAAAAACAAAAATAAATAAAATCGAAGTTAAAAACAACAAAAGCACACATTAAGAAATAATGCAATAATTCCATACCAGTTTATTGTAGGTATTGTTTCAAAAATTTTATAGCATAAATAACCTTTCATGTCATAAAATAACTTAGTGCAATTTATAATAAAACTTTGAGAATTTAACATCTCATCAAAATACAATAAAATATGGTTTTAAAATATGATTAACCCTTTCTGCTTTTCTTTTGCTTGAGGGCATATAAACCAAAAGTACCCAAACTACTGCCGCACGTTTAAACTTTAACTAAGCGTATTTGGTTTAATTAAATATTAACACAACCATCCTAAATTAATACATAGCTTGTGTTCCTTCCTTCCTGGTTCTTTGTAATTTTTGTTCGCCTTGTATTTCTGTTTCAACAGTTTCCTTCTTCATTTTCACCTCTTTCATTCTGCAAAGTCATCTAACTCCGGGCCCCCAGAGCGTGTAGTTGAACTCAGCCCCTTGACATCAGTTTCTGTAATCCTTGCATCAGTGTAGGGAGTAACTGCTTGAGTAACTACAAAGGTATTTCAAAACTTCAGTGCAATTTGGTTCAGTTATTTTCATTCGGATGCCATCACCGTTCAGGGAGATTAATCACTGGAACCCACTGATCCATGTAGCGACTTTCCCGGCAAAAACAAATAAGTTGACTTAAGGCAGGATCCTTCCATTGTGATGAATGTGGATTCTAGAAACAAATTAAAAAAAAATTAATTTACCATTTAAAAACCAGCATTTGCTAATAGTTATGCTACTTTTGAGAGAAAGACACTTGAACATTCTATACTTTGGCTGTGTGACATGGAGACCAGTTACAACCATAAAAAATAAAATTTCTTCCAGGTAATTTGGTTTCCTGCAATATCATTAAATGTCATTCTGTACTAAACTATGCACTGCAAAGTTGAAACTAATGCAATCTGCTGAGCTATATACATGTTTGCATGACAATATTCATTCAGTTTTGCACAAGAGTATGGATGGGTCTGTCTTACCAGACTTATAATGTGGTAGAAACCTGAATGAAACAACTGAGAAATATTTCCATGCTGTGCTCACAATGTGAGAGCTGTATATAACAGTTCACTAGAATTGCCACCTGTTATTGTCCCAAAAGACAGAGTAGTATTTTGTATTTTTCAGGAGTAGCAAAAAAGTAGCAAAATTAGGCTGCCACTTAACTAGACCAGCCAAAAAGTAGTGAAATGTAAAAGACAAAGCTATCACATGTGCCTCTACAACCACAAGTTATCTACCAACCAAACGTTTTTATCAGGAAGAAGAAGAAAAAAAGGTCCACTTAAAAAAATTCCAAGATTGCAAAGAAAAAATTTCCACTCTATCTTCTTAATGTATTTCTAGGGAATTAATGAGGTCTGTCTCCTACACCATTTCTATTTTTAGCTTTGACTGGCAGAGAATGAAGCTGACTCCTTAATGAGAGTGAGCCAGGAATTTATTTGGCTTTATCTAATCGGCCCTGCTAAAGGAATTAGTCACGGGGAGGTAGTGCAGATGTAGGTAGGGAGTAGCTGGGCCGACAGTGCTGACTCATAAGGATCTCTTCCGCTGCTGGCAGCCTTCAACATGCTTAGACACGTTCTGTACCAGAGAAAATCCTGATGATGAAACCGGCACATCTCAGCTGAAAGTCCAGCCACTCTTTAATGGGACAAAGGTAGCCACGCTCTTGGCCGCCACCCGTTCCACTCTGCAGTTAGGCGACTCACTTTCTTGCAGGACTCTAACCCCGACCAGCACGCAGACCCCTGGTCCCTCACCGTCACCAGCACGCAGTGGAGGTCCGGGGGCTGCTCTGCGCCCTCGCTCGTCCCGGGACTCGCGTCGGTCTCCAGGAGCAGGAGCTTGGCCAGGCGGCCCGGGTTGCTGACGCGCAGGATGTTGATGTCGTTCTCGCAGCAGAACGCCTGAATCAGGGTAAAGTGGATCTGCAGAGCCACATCCCTGTCGTCGTCCTCGTCCGCGGCTAGCAGGCACAGCACCACGTTATCTGGGTCACTGCGGGCGGCGGGTGGGGCGGGTGAGCGCGCAGGCACCACCAGCCCCCGTGGGCGCCCGCAACACCCGCCCGGGGCCCCGGGGTCGCGCCCCGACCCGCTCGCTCCCCCTGGGGTAGGCACCCGCCCGCAGATGGACAGCGGCAGGAAGCAGCGCCGCGGGCCGACTTCCCGGGGTTGGGGTGGGAGGGGGTGCCACGAGGGACGCGCGAGGGTTCCACTTACACATTGAGCAGCTTGGCCGCCTCGTACACCCCGACAGTGATGGTGCGCTGACTCAGGGCTTTGCTCAGCACTTCCTCGAGGGCATCCCCCACCTTATCCATCCTACACGCCGGCCAGAGCAAAGGGTTGCGTCAGTCACGGTCCCCTCCTGGCCGTTGCAGCCCACTCCCCCTGCACCGCGACCCTCCCTCACGAGTGCATGAGCCACTACGCACCCGCTTTCTGCAAACCCCGGATCCCTCAATCCTCTTCACCCCTCGCACGCCCGGAGGCCGGGAGTCGCGTGAGAAGCCCCAAGAGTGCCACCCGCCACTCTCCCGCGAGGGTGCTGCCCCAGGCTGCCAGCTGCAGACGCCGCACGGGCCAGGAGGGTCGTTTTACTCTTTGCAAGGGCTCGGAGGGGCTCGGCCGAGATGGGGTGGGGGAAGGTCTTTCCGTCTGAGGGCAGCCCTGGGAGGTCCCCGAGGGAGAAAGGCGGGAGGTGCCCTCTGCAAACTTTTACCGGCTTACTTCCTCGCACACCTTCTACAGCCTGGCTGCTCCGGGGTGCGCGCAGCGAGAGAGAGTTCAGGGAGAGGCTCTGGCCGACTTACCTTTCGGTCTTTTGATCTCCAGCCGAGAATTCCTCCAAAGTCATATTGCAACTGCAGGTCCCCCACAGAGAAAGAGCGGCGTGGGGACTGCTCCTGCCCCAGAGGGCGCGCGGGCGCCTGCTCTGCACTCCCTCACAGGCTCCTCCGGCGCCCTCCGCCACCGCGCGGCCCGCCCCTCCCGCCGGGATCGCTCGCCAGTAAGCTCTCGGTCCTTCGCCTAGCCTGGAGAGCAGCCGTCACCTTCCCGGTAGCTGCCCCAGAGCCACTGAAGGACAAAGGCTTCGCTTACTCAAGTTATCCTGCCAACCTCCAGCCAACCACTTCCCACCTCATTTGCATACGCGCGGCCATTGGGCTATGTAAATCAGCATTGGAGACAATTTGACCTCAGCTCCTGGAACAAGGGGAGGAGCTGCATGGAAGCAAGCCTAGGGTGCGGGGGCGGGGCCGGGGTAGGGGAGGGCGGGGCCGGGGCCCCTAGCTGACGCTCTTATCCTGTCGGCCGGGTGGGCAGGACAGAAGGGCTTTGCAGTGGAGAGGTGCGGGGAGGCCGCGGGTTGTCTTTACCTTGGACTGGAGCAGGTTGCCAAGTGTATTTCTAGTTGGTGCACATTTTTAAATTGTCGTTTCATGTCTTTTGTCTTTAGGAGTTGCTATTAAAATCTATTTTCGGGGTTAAGGCACTCAAGTCTAGTAATTATTAGTAAGCAGGTTACATAAAAAGAATGTGTCCAGACCTCTGGGGCAAAGTTGACCTCAGAAGTGTTGTTTATGAAAATCTAGGCAAAGCTGCTTATTAGTAGTAATATTATTTCGGTGCCCCGATGGCTGGTTTGATTTATTTTGGGAAGGTTGCAGGGGTTGGAAGCTCAAAAAAGAAAAATCAACACATTCGTGTTTGGTGATGGCAGGGAACCAAGTTGGAATCTTTTCCACAGAAAGCAGAAAGGCTTCCCACCTGCCCAGGGTAACTGAAAAACTGTGTTCAGGAGGAGCTGGTTACCACATGTGTGTATCCTAGCCTTACAACCCAATACATTTGCCCAGAGAGCCTTTCCCAAAGTAGAACCTTCTGCACCCCCACTAGCTCAGAGACAAATGTCCCACACTCACATGAGCCATATAAGTCTAAATTCAAAATGCTCTCAGTATGCCCTATACTCCCTTTTATTAGGCAAGTATGTCACTATCTTCCACAGAGAACCTGTGATCTCACTATGAATTATTGATGTTAGGTGCTGAATCATGAAGCTGCAACTCTAGGACCTTTTAGTCATATGCTAAAATTTCACCTTTGAGATAATGGCAACATGTGGGTGGAAAGTAAGCAGTAGTGACATATTTTTGAAAAGCAAACTTTAAAGTATAGACTTTCACTGAATAGGATGAAAGTTCTTTCCTTTGTTTTATGAGTTTATGCAATAACTGCAAAAATATGTCTTTTGGTGACTGAAGTCACTGCAAGTTGTGAAAATGCCCTCCTATGCTTGCATTCAAAACAGTGCTTGCATTATTAAGGTTACTATAGAGTCAAAGGTCACAGATTGCAAAAAGACACGGGAGTTTTTGCACTCATATATTTGTATCACTCGACACAATATTCTCCAGGTCTCTTTGTCTTAATTTAGTGAAAAAGAAAAGTGATAGATTGTTTTTTTGGCTCATTTATTTGAATTGCTATTTTGCACTTAATTGTTAACTGCATTGTCAGCAAGGGACAATGTTTGAGTAAAGGAATGGTGGTGGCTAATGCATAACTTTACCCAAGGGTGCTTGTATATTTCATAGCTATACCTTAAATCCTAATGTAATATTTTTGTTAAAATAGTCCTTAAACATGAAATTTAGGTAAAGGCTGAAGTACTTTCAGTTTTGCAGACAAAACTTGCATTAAGCACTCTGTCTTGAGTCATCATTTGGAGATTGCTAAACTGTGTTCTGTGGAAATCCAAGTTCTATATACATGAGGCATTTCTTAGGGGTTCTTTGGAAAAAAGTGTGAACACGGCAGCCTGACGAAGAATGAGGGAATCTGAATTTCTTGACAGCAGGAAATGTGACTTCATCAACTGGGTATTCTCAGCATCTAGCCCAATTTCTGCATTTGGTAGAAGCACAGTCAGTATATATTGAGTTGAACAGAATCTGAGAGTTAAACAAGATCTCAAAATTCTGCCCTCCTATGCATTGCATGAATTCTAATATATCCCACATTTAACTTTAGTCTGAAAACCTTTGCTCTCCTCCTATAGACAAGAACTGTGCAATCTCTGGTCCTTTGCTATTAAAGAGCTTACCATTTTATTGGTATATCCGTGCTTGAACTGGATTTTGGGACAAAATAGTAACACTGTCATCAGCTAGCTATGCTGAAAGTCCCATGACTTTAGTCATCTGAGCAGAAACTGCAGGAGAGTAGAACCCCATGTATTGTTTATAGCAATTCAAATGAACCACAGCTCGAATAATGCCTCACCCAAATCAACTGATATGCAGTAAAAATATGGCATAAAATGATTACTTTTAATATGAGCCTAGTTCCTTACTCAAAAACTATAATACATGCTGTGTTTGGCCTCATGTGAAAATGATTTGTTCAAGTGCTATGAGGTTGTTCTCTGTGAGATAAGTCCAGTCTTCCAAGATTCAAAAATATTTATTTGTCATGCTTTCTGACTCAGATAGGTTACATTATTTTGCCTCATTGCTGAGTCTACCTAGAATGTTTCAAGTGGTAATCTGAAAAATTGGTCCTCAAGGCTGGAAGTAGAAGCTACATTACCTACAGTTACATTGTAGTTAATGATCAGAGATGATATATTTCATAAATGCCTATTAGTCATGGGGGAAGTTGGTATTCAATAATAAATCAGAGGAGCTTCTCTAGGTCACTATTTTATACATACATATATATAATAACTCCAATTTGTGAAATCATATTTAAGACTACCCTAGGTAACTTCTAGTGTTTCAACTGCACAGAACCACAATGGCCCTGTAAGGATGCCAAATGGTATGTTTGGAAATCAGATGGAAATATGATTGTTAAATTGTTTTAGCACTGCTACCTACTTTGCATATTTTCTTCACTTTTAGCATATATATATATATATATATATATTTATACTATTGGTTCTATCATATTGAATAGCAATTTTTCTTTTTTAAAAATTAGTTCCTTAACCTCTGAAGAAATTTGATACTTATTATTTCAGTATTAGGTCATTGTTCACATTAAAAGAGATTAGGCTATGACAGATTCTTCTACTACCTATCTGAAACTGTATTATATTGTATTTTATTGTTAAAAACTATAAGGTTCCTGATTTTGTTTGTTTGTATAAGCCTGATGAAGTTAGTTTCTAAAGGCAGGCTCTAAATTTTCCTCATTTTTCCCCCCAGAGGAAATCATTCAGACAAGATTTACTGTCACCTAAAAATGTAAAAATGTGTCATTTCTTGGGATCAATACTTCTATTTGAATTTAACATAAATGTTTAGTTTCTTGGACCATTAATAGGATAGGCAGAGTCTAAGATGTCTTCAATAATCTGTAACACCTGATTTCTTTTTCTTTTTTGTATTTTTCTGAAGCTAGAAATGGGGAGAGACAGTCAGACAGACTCCCGCATGCGCCCGACCGGGATCTACCTGGCACACCCACCAGGGGGCGATGCTCTGCCCCTCCGGGGCGTCACTCTGTTGCGACTGGAGCCACTCTAGCGCCTGGGGCAGAGGCCAAGGAGCCATCCCCAGTGCCCGGGCCATCTCTGCTCCAGTGGAGCCTCGGCTGCGGGAGGGGAAGAGAGAGACAGAGAGGAAGGAGAGGGGGAGGGTCGGAGAAGCAGATGGGCGCTTCTCCTGTGTGCCCTGGCCGGAAATCGAACCCAGGACCTCTACTCGCCAGGCCGACGCTCTACCACTGAGCAAACCGGCCAGGGCCAACATCTGATTTCTTTTTCTTTTTTTTTCTTTTTTTGAGTGAGAAAGAGAGGAGAGAGGGATAGATAAGGACACAGAGAAGAAGGGAGTGAGATGAGAAGCATCAATTCTTTGTTGTAGCACCTTAGTTGTTCATTGATTGCTTTCTCATATGTGCCTTGACCAGGGGGCTACAGCAGAGTGAGTGACCCCTTACTCAAGCCAGTGACCTTTGGGCTCAAGTCAGCAACCATGGGGTCATGTCTATGATCCCATGCTCAAGCCAGCGACCCCATGCTTAAGCTGGTGATCACACACTCAAGCCAGCGACCTTGGGGTTTTGAACCTGCGTCTTTAGCATCCCAGGTCAGTGCTCTATCCACTGTGCCATCATCTGGTTAGGCTGTAATACCTGAAATTAAGTTGTTTAATCCTCTTCTCTTGAGTGTGGGCAGAACTCATGCCTACTTCTAATCATGAGGATATAGCAACTGCTGGGAAAATAGCTGTGTTAGCTTGCTTGCTGGTTTACCGGCTGCAAGCACTTCGCTTGATAGAGCATGAGCAAGTGGCAGTGCTACATGTGTAGAGTCTATGTAAGGCTATGGATGCTTGCCCTCAGCGTGGGTTGCAGATTGTGGATTGCCTGCCTGCCACCGTGAGGAGCCATTTATTAAAGGGAGTGGCCCAATGCTTTCTGACTTCACAGTTTCTCTACTGTCTGCCTGAATCCAGTGTGGACCTGCCTGGCCTTGGCCACAGGTATTACAGCAATGATGTTAGGCTATTACACCCACAGATATTACATTATATGGCAATGGTTAAAGAATTTTGCAGCTGTAATTAAGATCCCTAATCAGTTGACCTTGAGTTAATCAAAAGGAAGATTATGCTAGGTGGGCCTGACCTAATCAGGTGAACCCTTTAGAAAAAAGCCTATGCCTTCTCTGAAGAGATAATGAAAGCATCAGGGACTCTTTTTCTTCATTGCTGGCTTTCAAGAACAAATTTCTGCAAGGAAGGAATTTTGACAACACAAGGGGGCTTAGAAAAAGATAATTCTCAAATTAAGCCTTCAGATGAGCCTGGGCAATATTGATTTTAGATTTTTGAAACCCTGAGAAGAAAATCCAGCTATGCTATGCCTGAACTTCTAACCTGCATAAACTATGAGATAATAAGTGAGTGTTATCTTAAACCATTAGATTTGTGCTCATTTTTTCAGAACATCAGAAACCTAATATAGTCCTCTTAATGCCATTTTGTTGTATTTTCAATAAATCCTTACTCTTTGGAAATTTTCTTCAGCTATTAATGTTTATGGTAGTGGAGTTATGGTGTTGCTTTGAGCTTTAGGCTAACCACCTTCTGTTTCTATCAGCTGTTCTCATTTCACCAGTGTTGGGAAAACAGCGGTGTTAGGCTTGCTCATTTGTACTTTGCCTGATTAGCTTCTGAGCATGTGACAGCACCAGGTGTGTATAGTCTATGTAAGGTTTTGCATGCTGGCCCTCAGGGCCAATGGTGGATTGCTGCGAACCAGTGCAGCTAGTAATTCCAGGTCCTGAGGGAGAATGGCATGGAATTAAGAAAATAGACTCACCAAGAAAAGAGGATGGGATCGGGAGGCCTCTGCAATGCTGATGGCAATATCAGAGAGAGTGAGCCCCCAGTCTTGCTTTACTATATAGCATAGACAATTAAAGCCTTTAAACCAATATACAAATAGCAAAGTTTCTGATACAAAGCCACTTATCTGAGGCATAAACGGGATTCCTCATAAGAGTGCACCACCCCATATCATGCAACAGTTAAGGGTGTGGGGAAAAGCTTAGTTTTCAGAAGGGTGTTGAGAAGATTTTAGTATTAGAGGGCTGGAGAAGAGCTTAGTCTTAAACTAAGCCCTAGGCTGTGAGGATTTTGTCAGTTTATAGTCTGTCTCCCACAGTGGATTGTGAATTTCCTGCCCACTACTGTGAGGGGCCATTTTTGCTATTCATTTGCCTGAGAAGCAGTTGTTCCTTGACTGTTTGCTCATCTACCATTGCAAGTCTCTATTAAATGGGAATGGCCCAATGCTTTCTGGCTCAGCCGTTTCTCTACTCTCTGCCTGAATCCAATGTGGACCTGCCTGGCTTCAGCCACTGGCATTACAACCAGTCATGTGGGGGCCAGCCAGTGGAGGTGTCAAATGAAGAGATTCACTAGGAAATTTTCAAGGACTTCCTCATCCCATTCCCCCCTTCCCTGAGTTAAATGTGTGTTAGAAGGCTTCTTCATTATAAGATAGGTCTCTATTTAGTGGTTAATTAGTGGTGAAGAAGGTAGGTTGTCTGAGTTGGTAATTGCTCATTGGTAGTTTGTTCTGGTACCTGGAATAGGTTTTTGAATTTTCTATCTCTGAAACAGAAGAGATGATTCTTTTCACTCAGGCATTACAAAGTTATCTTTTTCTTAACTTTTAACAGCTCAGTCCTTGGACTTCTTCTCTATGTACACTCACTCTCTAGATGACTTCATCCAGTCTCATGGCCTTAAATATTTATATGCTGATGACTCCCAAATATATTTCTAATCTGGCCAGTCATCTCTTCTGAAGCTCAGGCTTACTCATCATCTCTGTTTCAATATACAATAAACATCTCAAATTTAAAATGACAGAAGCTGACCTCCTTACTGTCCTCCTGTAGGTCAATGGCAACTCCACTCTTCCCATTGCTCAGTCCCCAAACCATGGTGTCATCCTTGACTTCCTTCCTCCACAGCTCGTGTCCAGTCCATCAGAAAAATAATTCAACCATTTCTCAGGGCTAACACCGCCACCACCACCACCACCACTGCCACTGCCACCACCGTCACCACCACCACCATCTCCCACCCAGGTAACTACAACAACTGGTTTTCCCTTTTCTGTTTTTGCCCTTCTGTACTCCCTTTCTGCAACCAAAGTGATTCTATAAATAGCAAGTCAAATCAGTCAATTCTCTGATCCAAACTTACCAAAAAATACAAACCAACAAAGGTAGATTTCAATCAAAATATCTTTCTCATCTAATATATAAGAAGAGACCACACTTTTCACATACAGTAAAAGCCAAAGTCCTTACTATGGCTTAAAGGACCCCACAAAAATCTGTTCGCCATGATAAAAAACATTTTAATATTGATAGTGGTGATGATTGCACAGCTCTATTAATATATAAAAAAACTATTGAACAGTAAGTACATGCAGGGTGAATTGTATGGAATGTGAATTATATCTCAGTAAAGCTGTTATTAAAAAATATTGGATCTGCCTGGCCTGCGGTGGCACAGTGGATAAAGCGTCGACCTGGAACGCTGAGTTCTCCAGTTCGAAACCCTGGGCTTGCCTGGTCAAGGCACATATGGGAGTTGATGCTTCCTGCTCCTTCCCCCCTCCTCTCTCTCTCTCTCTCTCTCTCTCTCTCTCTCTCTCTTCTCTTTAAAATGAATAAATAAAATCTTTAAAAAAAATATTGGATCCTACTGCAATCTTATCTTTTACTGCTATGCCGCATATTCAGTAGCCACACTGGCCTTCCTTTTCATGCAGGGTTTTTGTACTGACTGGATGCTCAGAATATTCTTTCTCTTGATAACCATGTTGCTCACTCCCTTCAAGTTCCCTTCTCAGTGAGGCCTACCCTGTCCACTCTACTTAATACCTCTATCCCTGATATTCTGATCATCTGAACCCTGTTCTCACTCTCTAAAAAAAAATCATATCACTGATTACTTTCTAACATATTTTACTTCTCTATATATTGTCTATTATCTGCTCCCTTCTCCTGCCTACACTGTTTCCCAAGTATAAGTTTAATGGAGTAGGATTTCTTTTGTTCACAGGTTGACCGCAACTGGTTAGAATAGTGCCTTGCACAGTGGACCTTCAGTAAATATTTATTAAATCAAATATTGTTGAACGAATAAGTTATATAGACTTCAAGATGCAATTAATGAACTAAAACATAAAGCTGTAAATCTTTTCATCTTTTCTTTAGTAGAAAGAAAGATGTTCTGATTGAATCCTATTTTTACTGGTGTCTTTTTTAATTACAGAGATTTGTGCATGCTTGCCTGTGTTTTAAATTCTCCTTCATTCTCCCCCTACCTCCACGCCTAACAATTTTTAAAATATTTTTTCAGGAGCTATAAATGCGCTCATTTTATAAACTAAGGATTTGTGATCTCAACCAGTTTATATTGTATATACATATTAAACCCAACAGATTAAAAGGTGCTTAATTGCCAAGCTTCAAGGCTTGCTCTCCCGATGCAGCATAAGAAATTATAAAGATGAGGAAAACAACCGTGAAAGGTTTTAGGAAGGTGAGTTTTGAAGTGAAAAATTTAAAAGCACAAAGATGGGAGGGGGTGTCTTTTGTTACAGAAGCAAACTACAAGAAACACAAATGGAGATGGATGCTCAGAATATCCATTCTCACAAATGGAGAT
Source organism: Saccopteryx bilineata (assembly GCF_036850765.1). Lineage (NCBI taxonomy): Eukaryota > Metazoa > Chordata > Mammalia > Chiroptera > Emballonuridae > Saccopteryx > Saccopteryx bilineata. Next base: position 233,634,374 of record NC_089492.1, read on the forward strand.
GGGATTAAAGAAATTGAGAGATATTTTGGAGACTGCAAACCAAAGAAATAAGGGGTAAAGGAAAATAAAAGCATTCTTTATTACTATTTGAACTTTTCCCTCTTTCTCTGGCTTAAGTGCTTGTAAGCATTTAATTTCTAGTCACTGGAAATTTCTGACAGTAGAACTCACTCTGAAATTGCATATGAAGTATGCTCTGTGAATAATATTCATTCTTATAGTTTTCTCTTCAGTTCTCCTTCACTTTGGCTATGAAATGCCAGTCTGAAGGTCTGGACACTATTAAATATTAAAACAGGATAATTTACAATTAAATCCTGTAAGACTGATTTTTTTGAAGAGGGTTCTAGACCACAGTTTTTTGAAGTGCTCATTTCTGGATGGCTGGTCTTGGAGGTTGTCTGACAGTACTCTGGCTACTGTTTCACTTTATACTATAAAGATACAAAGTAGCTTCCTTTTTAGTAACTAAAGAATAGAGTGAGGGACTTGTTATTTGGCTGTCCATTATGAACACTTTACTCCTGTGCTTCATGGACCATATCAGTTTGTGGCAAAGTGATGGATTGTGTTTAACATTTTGTTGTTGACCTATAAGGATTTTTGCCTAGCTCATCACCTTCAGACAGTGGTCTCAAAGTGTGCATCAGGGTTCACTGGTGCGCTCTAAAAGATTTCCACCCTATGTTATTCCAGAGAAATATGTGCCTGTTGGGGACCAAAAAACCAACAGGGTTTTTGGAGTTTAGATTTTTGGGGGACAGAGGTATGGGAAATTGGCTGTAGTCTGCCCAACCCCCCACCTCACTTGCCTGATTAGATTGCAAAAGGATGTTAAGCTGTGGTGCTGGATTGTTTATACTACCTCCCATGTTCCCTGGAAAGACTGGAGGAAAGTTTCTTCTATCCTTTGTTTGGTGTAAAGTGTATGGTGGGGGTTTTCTGCACTTGGTATCATTCTTGGGTTGCCTTGAAAACATGATCAAAGATCTCATTGATTTGCTAATGGCCTACTTTGCCCTATAAATAAAGCAAGATGCATTTTTTGGGTGCGCTTTGTTTGCTAGAAGCAATTACAGGGCCCACCCGACCCCGTATTTTCTTAATTCTGTGTATTTTCTTAATTCCACACTGTTCCCACTCAGGACCTGGAATTACTAGCTGCGCTGGGTCATGGCATGTGCCCAGATATAAAAATAAATATAGTTACTTTATTATACCATTTCATTACGGAAATACCACTATTTTTCTTAACACATCATATTATATTTATTATTAACACACCATTATATTATTTTTAGATAAAGGCACCCAAATAAAATGGATAGATTTCTCAAAAAGAAGCGTGATATTGAAGAATCTGATTCTGGAAGTGAGCTAAAGTTAAATGTAAATAAGATAGGACTTGAAGGCTGACGGACAGAATTTAATTTATAGCATTTTCCGTCACTTAACACTGAGCAATACAATTGGATTAGAAACCCATTCATGGAAGCTTCAAGTGATTTTGGTTTAACATTAACAGAAGAAGAAAAACTGGCAGCTATATCCACTGATTGTTGATTGATGATTAAACCTAAGGAATTGTTTCTTGAAGACTTTTGGATTTCTATAAGAAGAATATGTGGCAATATATAAAAAAGCTTTGAACATTTTACTACAATTTTCAACCTCCTGTTTATGTGAATTAGGATTTTCTACCCTCAACAGAATTAAGAGTAAAGAGAGAGGAATTCTTCAATGTTTTGATGAGGAAAGGAGAATTTGCCTTTCAAATATATGCACAAACATTGAAGAAATCGCTAGGACACATCAGACTCATGTTTCTCATAAACATAAGAATGAAAAAACTTAACACATTTGTGCCAGGACCTGCCGAATTTACTAAATCTTACAAAGAATGTATCTATATGTATAAAAAGATAATATTTTTGTCGTTTTTTATTTTTTTATTTATTATTTTTATTATGAACTTCCTATTTAATTCTTTTTTTATATAAATAAAATTTTATTTTAATGGGGTGACATCAATAAATCAGGGTGCATATATTCAAAGAAAACATGTCCAGGTTATCTTGTCATTTAGTTCTGTTGCATACCCACCACCCAAAGAGAGATCGTCCTCCGTCACCCTCTATCCAGTTTTCTTTGTACCCCTCCCCCTCTCCCTCCTCCCCTCCCCCCACACCCCGTAACCACCCCATGCCTGTCCATGTCTCTTAGTCTCGTTTTTATGTCCCATCAATGTATGGAATCCTGCAGTTCTTGTTTTTTTCTGATTCACTTATTACACTCCACATAATGTTATCAAGATTCCACCATTCTCCTGTAAGTGATCCGATGTCATCATTTCTTCTAGCTGAATAGTATACCATGGTGTATATATGCCCCATCTCCTTTATCCAGTCTTCTATTTTTTTTTACAGTGATTAAAAGCCTTTAAGCAAACTCTTGGCCAATACAGCAAGAATCCATAAAAGAGTAGTGTCCTTAACATGTTCACCAAGTCCAAGCTGGCCCCATCACCATGCCAAATTTCTGAAAAATGCAACCCAACCACAGTTCAGTCTGTTAGGAGCTGTCACAGGGAGCAGGAGTCCAGGAAAAGTCCGCATCCAGGGAAAGTCCTCATGGCACTGGAATTGTCACCATTCTATACTTTGCAGCTCATGTCCAACTCCCAATGACCGCTGCTTCTAGCTGGTAATGATTCAGGTAGACTGGAAAGGCCATTTGCAGCATGCGTGGATATGGAGCTTCTGTTCTCCTCTGCCTGGAGAGATGAGACCAGGTTGTTTTTCCCTGGAGCTCTGAGACTGTAGCATGGTAAAGAGAACCTTGGGATACACTAAGCTGGGTGGCAAAGGTAGATTTATAATAGAAGTTGGCAAAAGGGGGAAAAGAGTTCTAAATTAGGAGTAGGTCCCAGCCTGAAATATGAGTGGGGCATTGAGGTAGGAGGGATAAAGGAGACACTATATATTAAGCAAAGCAGTAGAAAATGGGACTATCAACACCCACAACAGGGATCTTTGAGGGAAGAATAAAAAACCTGACTATTCAGGCAGAACATAGTTAAGTGGCCCTTGTGCAAATGAGATCAGTTTACCTGCTTCTTGGAAGAAATACCCTAGGCTCGTCAACAGTGTCATAGATGGGGCTGACGGCCCTGGGCACCTTCAGCCTTCAGTGGCAAACCCCAGCATTCTGGGCAAGGTTAGGTCATAGGCGGCTGGAGCAGGGCTGGAAGAGACTGAACCCTCCCTTAGAGGAGCGAGGGGGAAGCCTACCTTCCAATGTCCCTGTTTCCTCACAGCAGAGGCATGTAAGTCTGGCAAGCTTTAGCTCAATGACCTTCCTTTCCACTATTGAAGCAGGACCCAGATGGCATCCTATGAGAACCCTTTGGGGTGTTGGAGCCTTTAAGGGTGTATCCTAAAAGCTGGTAGTTCCCCTGATCTCTATTGGGCTTTTTCTGCCTCTAGGTATCTTAAAAGCCATGCTCAGAAGATCTCGCTGAGGAGTTTGAGGATCCCCATCCGCCTATATAAATATTTTCCATATATCTGGAGCTATTTGGAAAAAGACAAAACAGTGTTATTAGCTGGATCTAATAAAGAAGGTAATAGTTTGCAGGCGAAAAAGATTTGGTGTCTCCTGTTCATCAGCATTCAAAAGAAATGTAAATTTTTTTTTTTTTTAAGTAAGAAGCATGATATGGTAGACCTGTAGGAGTTCCAGGATATGACTACCCCCTTTAAAATTTTTTTTAATTGACCTTAAAATGTTTGCTGAGTACACTTTAATAATACCTTAACTTTAAAGATTGTAAGCATGACAAAATACAGTGAATGCTTTTGCTCCATATGCAGGAGCATTTTCAGTTTAGCCAGTTTAGGAAATCCAATAATAGAACAATGCATTCAGACAATGAGCTATAACATGCTTAGCAGCCTCTCCTGTTCTGACAGAGGTTATCGTTTTTTATTTTTAACCCCTCTTTTTTATGAATTCTAAAAAGCATAACTCAAAAAATGTAACATAAAAATGTTTTTTAATGTCAGAATAAATTTAATTTTGTCATATTTATTTTGTTTAATTACCATAAAAGCACGCTTGGATTTTATATATTTTTTCCTTAATTTTTGACTTAATTATTATAACATATTTCTCAGAAATTTGTATATAGTACACTTACAATTATTTGTAAGATTTTAAATGTGCCCTGACTCCAAAAAGTTTGAGAACCACTGCCTTAAGATATAAGAAGGGGAGGGCACATTACAATCACTGGCCACTAAAAAGAAATATGTCAGGGATTTTGCTTTCTCAGCTGGAACCCCACTGTAATGCTGGTGGTTTAAGCCAGGCAGGTTCGCATTGAATTCGGGCAGACAGTAGAGGAACTGCAGAACTGGAAAGCATAGGACCATACCTGGTTACTGTAGGCTTAAAAAAATAGGTGAGCAAAGGAACAAAAAAGGAAGAGAGAAACAAAGGAAAACCTGCTTTTTGTAGTGAAGGGCAAGAAGGCAGGGAAACTGCATACCTTGCAGTAGTGGGACAGAGCTCTGGGAAAATCACCCTAAGGGAAAGCCTCACATAGACTAGACACGCATGGTGCTGCCACGTGCTCGCGCACTAATCAAGCAGAGTGCTTGCAGTGGTAAACCAGCGAGCAAACCTAACACAGCTGTTTTCCTTATATTCCACCCCTTTAGGGTTGTTAGCCTCACAATCTACGTGACAGGCATCTTCTGTGAAGGTCCCTGTGCAAGGAGTGAGGCACATTACACAAACAGAAACATTACAGACTACAGCAACAAAATTACAAAAGCACAAGCTAGGGTGAAACGAGAGAGTGGTCAGCGGCACCAAGAGAGGCAAATCTCACCCTTCTGGCAGAATACAGGCCAGAGTTTTGTCCTCAGACAGCACAGTACCTGGTACCAGAGGCTGCCGCAGGTAGGACCAAACCTTATTGGCCTGTACACCATGATCTGCTGGTTCTATGTGTAATAAAATGGGAGACCTCATTATTGGCCATAAAAAATTTACAAAGGTGCACTTCATAATGGAAGACCTTTAAGGGAGAAATATACTTCTCTCCCATACACTTCTGTCTTAGGCAGACAGGTGCTGGTTGCCCAGGGAGTTAATAGGAGGTCCACCTCTAGCCCCTTACCACATGGTGCCAATAGGCCACACATCATAGGTGGGGGGCCTGTACAGTCCAGGGCCATATTTGTTAAAGCCATTAGCCCTTAAAGAGGGTTGTTGGGACAGGCAGGAGCACGTTGCCCTATGTAATGCTGGTGGCCAAGGCCAGGAAGGTCCACATTGGATTCAGGCAGATGGCAGGAAAACTGCAGAGTCAGAAGGGGTTGGGCTATTCCATTGAATAAAGTCTCACAACGGTGCACAAGCACACAGGCAGAGGAAACCACCTCTCAGGTAAACAAACCGCAAAAATGGCCCCTCACAGTGGCAGGCAGGCATTTCGCGCATCCGCAATCCCCCTGAGTGCAAACATCCATAGCCTTACATAGGCTATACACACACGGCACTATCGTGTACTCACGCACTAACCAGGCAAAGTGCTTGCAGCTGGTAATCCCATGAGCAAACCTAACACAGCTGTCCCACATTCCACCCCTTTACGGTTGCTTGCCTCACAATAAGTATATTACATACATTCCAAAAATGATAATTGCAGCCTGACCAGGCAGTAGTGCCATGGATAGAGCATCGGACGGGGAAGCGGAGGACCCAGGTTGCAGTGGTGCAATGGATAGAGCACCGGACTGGGATGCGGAAGGCCCAGGTTCGAAACCCCGAGGTCGCCAGCTTGAGTGTGGGCTCATCTGGTTTGAGCAAAAGCTCATCAGCTTGGACCCAAGGTTGCTGGCTTGAGCAAGGGGTTACTTGGTCTGCTGTAGCCCCATGGTCAAGGCACATACAAGAAAGCAATCAATGAACAACTAAGGTGTCGCACAAAAATGATACTTACAAAGGTGCCTTCCACAATGTCTTCCTGAACAGGGAGTTAACTGAGGCCCACCTCCAACTCCCCATCCCACAGTGCCAACAAGGCCACCCATCTTAGGTGATGGGCTTGTATGGTCCAGGGCCATGTCCATTGAAACCAAAAATGTCCTTGGTGCGCCTCTGCAACTAGGTGAGAGCAGCTTCCCAGTGCAGCAGGGCATCCAATGGAGCTGCCTGCCATCAGGGTCTCTCATACAGTCCAAAGGCAGCATGTCCATCCAACAGGGGCTGGTACCCCCCTCTGGTCACAGTCCAAAAGTCAGTCCACAATAGGTAGCCCAGATGTCTGTGCAAATCACCCAGGTAAAGGTCCATTACAGGGAACTAGGTTCACAAAGGGCCTCAGGCCTCCCCCCTCATCCCTGCCATCATGGCAGCTCTGAAGACACTGCCCCAAGGAGGAGCACATGGCAACAGTGGCCAACCTCTCCACCTCTGCTCCAGAGAGCATGATGCCATCCACCCTTATGCCCCATAATCACAGCAAGCCTACCAGGGTCTCAGTACATACTCTTTGCTGCTGGGTTTTTACCTTCTGGACGACCACTGGCCAAGCTCTGAGTGTACGGAGCTTGGCAGCTTTAGCCTGAGCCTCCTCATCCTCAGAAGAGGAGCTGGAGATGCCTGCTCCCGCCGATTTAGAGCCACTCCACCAGCACGGCTCCATCTTTAGTTCCTGAGGCTGCTGGCTCTCTGCCTGAAGCTGAACCTGCAGCTGTTCCTCCAACAACTGCCGCTGCCAATGTTCAACTTCCAGGGCAAACTGTAACTCACAAACCTGTTCAGCCTCCTTCTCCAGTGCTCATTCTACTAATAGTTCAAGTCTTTGCTGCCACTGGGTCCACAACGCACCCTGGAGCTCTCGACCTTGGGCCATCTCTCACACAGAGCTCTCAGTTTCCTCTTGTAGGGCTGTAAAAAACAGCCAACCCATGGCCCCCAAAAGGACAGCGATGGGGAGCCATAACCATGACCAGTCCTCTACCCCACCCTCAAAGGTGGCTATGGCTTCATACTCATCTGCTCCAAATCCAGCCTACTATGCCAGATATAATGCCAGTGGTCAAGGCCAAGCAGGTCCACATTGGATTTGGGCAGACGATAGAAAAACTGTGGAGCCAGAAAGGGTTAGGCCACTTAGTTTAATAAAGTCTCACAACAGCGGACATGCACACAGGCAGGGGAAACCACCTTTCAGACAAAGAAACTACAAAGTGGCCCCTTGCAGTGGTGGGCAGGCAATCCACACATCCGCAATCTCCAGTCTCTCTCTCTGCCTTATATAGGCAATACACACATGGCACTGCTACACACCCATGCACTAATCAGGCAAAGCGTTTGCAGCTGGTAACCCCATGAGCAAGCATAACACAGCTGCCCCACATCCTACCATCCAAAGCCAGCTTGAGTTAAGTGTCCTTGGTGCGCATGTGCAACTGGATGGGAGCAGCTGCCCGGTGCAGGAGGGCCTCCACCAAAGCTGGGCACCCCGGTCAAGGTCTCTCATTCAAAATCTGGAGTACCATCCACAAATGGCATGTCCATCCAGTAAGTGAGCTGGTGGCCCCCTCCAGTCACAGTCCCTGCTTTAAGAGTCCATTATACCACTCAGTGATACCAGCAGCCTGGGGGTGGTAGGGAACATGGTACTTCCAGTCCACCCCCAGGTCTTGAGCCCACTGCTTCGCCATAGAACCCTTGAAATGGGTACCATTGTCACCCCACTTAGCCAGGGTGGAAGTTTGGGCCATACCACTACATGGTTTGGTTGCCCAATCTCTCACCCATCCTGCAATAGGGTATGTTGCAACTGGTGTTGTAGTTGTAATACTCTCAGTGGCCAGGAGGGCAGCATACACAGCTGCCAACTGTTTCTCCACTAATGAGTAATGGACTTCAGTGCCTTTCCACAACTGGGACCAAAACCCAAGGTTGCTGTAGCACTTGTCTGTTGCGACAAACCCCACCCAACCCCCTCAGAGGTTTCATGGACATCAAGCTCATGGGGCCTAGCAGGATCAAACACATTCAAGACCTGTGCTGCTTGGCAGCTCTCTTAGCTGCTGCAAACGCACCTTGTGCCTGCTCAGTCCAATCCCAGTGAACCCGCTTCTGGATAAGGTTATATAAGGGGCTTAGTAACTGAGCCAAATGGGGTATGAATGCTCACCAATACCCCAACAGACCTAGGAATTCCTGTAACTGCTTTACCATGGTGGGCACAGGTAGCACTTGGATTTATTTATAATTCTGTCAGGGATAACTTCTGTGTTACCCAACCAGACAACCCCCAGGAACTTAACAGATAACCCAGGTCCTTGTAATTTGCCCTTGTTGACTGCCCAGCCACACGTTTTCAAATGGTATAGCAGGGTAGGGACTGCTTGCTCTAATTCTGGAAGAGAGTCACTGGTTAGCATAATATCATCGATATAATGGTACATATGAACTGCCTCTGGCTGTTTCCATTTAGCCAGGTCAGCAGCCACAAGCCCATGACATAAGGTGGGGCTATGCAAATAGCCCTGTGGTATTACTTTAAAGGTCCATTACCGCCCTTCCCAAGTGAAGGCAAATTGGTCTGATTCTCTGCAGCTATACCAATAGAGTGAAAAGCATTAAAGTATTAGCCAAATCTGCCACAAAGTAGTATATCTCTAACACATGGCTTAGCCAATCCATCAAGTTAGCTATCGAGGGAACAGCAGCATGCAAAGAGGGAACAACTTTATTAAGTTCTCTGTAATCTACTGTCATTCACCAAGTTCTGTCTGCTTTGCACACAGGTCATATCAGGGAGTTGTAAGGGCTGTGTGCCGGCCGGACGATTCCTACCTTTTCTAGTTCAAGGATCACCCCTGTGATTTTTTCATTACTGCCTGGCAGGTGGTACTGCTTCATACTAGTCACATGCTGGGGAATGGATAGTTGCATGGAGGAATATGCTGTGTGTTCTTGCAACACTGTCTTCACGACTCAGACTTGCAGGTGTAACTCCCCAGCTGTGATTTCCAACCACAGTCCCTGTAAGACATCTACCTCCCAAATATATTCAAGAATAGGAGATATATATATATATATACCTTTTATGGCTTAGGAGGCAGTCTTCCTATCTCTAATGGAATAGATATTGGCTTCACTTGAACAGTTTGCCCCCCATAACCATCAATGGCCACTGGGGTCCCAGCAAACTGCTCTGGGTTTCCACAGAGGAGGGAACATTCTGCACCTGTACCCACCAAGGCCAACACACATTGTATTTTAGAAGGGTACCAGTGGATAGCCAGTTCCACATGGGGCCTTCAGTCTCTGCTCGTCCCTGTTAGACGGGTCACACAGCCTTCCCCCTATTCAAACTGAAACAGCAGGTCTTGGGGGTCCTCCTCTCCTTCAGCTGTCTCCATTACATAATCTTGTAACTGTGCCACCCATGCACCAACCATTTTATTGGTGACTGCTGAGGCTGTTCATATCAGCGGCTAGAACCTTTGTTCTGGTTTAAGCTGCTGCCAAAGCTTCAAAAGAACTTTATTAGGCTTGCTGTCTAATTTCTCCCTATCTTCCCTGTGCACAATCAAATCTACCCACATCTGAGTTTGAGTAACCTTTATAGGCCCATTTCTCTTGTTAGTCAGGGGAGAGGGCAGCATGGGAAGCAGCCCTCACAGGTTTATGATTCCATGCTGCCTCCAGTTTACCCAAATCTGCTACCATTTGTGTTACCACATTGATGGGCTGCTCCCACAAGGGTGCTCAAGATAGCCACTAGTGACCCAAAAAGGGATGCAGGCGTGCTGGAGAGAATAAGGTCCCTCATCTCTACCATGAACACTTTCTCATCCAGTCGACAGGACCTTGGATTGAAAGCAGCATTCTTCATACCTAGTTCCCGAAGGGCCTGGGCAGCTCACTGTAGGACTGCCACCAACTCTCTTCCCCTGGCAAGTCTCCAGCATTCTGCCAGACTGTATGAATGGCTGCCATCACTCATCCTAATAGGGTATGGTTTTGTGGGTTGTCATGGCAGTTCTGAAGATGCTGCTTCAAGGAGGAATGTGTGGTAATGGCAGCCAATTTCTCCATCTCTGTTCTTAAGAGCATGATGTCATTCACCCCTGTCTCACAACTGCAGTAACCAGGCTGCCAGGGGCTCTGTGGATTTCTGTCTGAATTGCACCCCCAACTCCATCAGCTCTGCCTGGGTGTAGGGCTGGCCCACAGAGTGCTCCACTACCTGTGAAGGGGGTTGTGCCCACCCCTGAGGGACTCTTGACTACTGGGTTTTTACCTTCTGGGCAATCACCAGCTGGGCTCTGAGTCTGCAGATGGCAGTTTCAGCCTGAACCTCCTCCTCAGAAAAGGAGGGTTTGGAAATGCCTGCTACCACTGACTCACAGCTACTCTGCTGGTACGGATGCTGTTCCTTCTTCGCATCTGCTATGGCTCCTATGGCTTCTAGCTCTTGGCCTGAAGCTGTGACTTGAGCTCGTGAGACAGCAGTTGTTTCTTCAACTGTCACTATCAACGTTCAGCTTCCAAGGCCAATTGTAACTCACAAACGTATAATTTCTTCTCTAGAGACCATTGCAGTTCAAGGTGCCATTGGTGCTCAGCCTGCATCTCACACTGAAGTTCTCAAGAGCGGTCAGCCTCCTTCTCCAGTGCTCATTCCAGTTCATGCTGTTGCTGGGTCTTAGCTTGTAACCTGACCTACAGTTCTCAAATCTGCAACTTTCTCCAGTGACTGTTTTAGCTCATGGCGCTGTTGGAACTCAGCCTGCAACTCATATTGGAACTTTTGACCTTGGGCAGCCTCTTGTACAGAGTTCTCTGTTTCTTCTCACAGGGCTATAAAGAACACCCAGCTCATAGCCCCCAAAAGGACAGCGACAAGGAATCATATGTTGGAGAACAATGACTGCTCCTCTACCCCACTCTTTGAGGGTGTCGGCAGCTCCATACCAATCTGATCCAAATCCTGCTTGATACACCAGATGTAATAATGCTGGTGGTTGAGGCAAGCAGGTTCTCATTGAATTCAGGCAGAGGCAGAGGAATTGCAGAGCCAGAAGTCATAGGGCCATACCCATTTATCGTAGGCTCGCAAAGACAGGCGAGCGAATAAACAAAAAAGAAAAAGAGAAACAAAGGAAAACCTGCTTTTCACAGTGAATGGCAAGGGATCAGCAGGAAAACCGTACGTCAGGAGACGTGGCGGGAGAGAGAGCTGGGAGAATCACCCCCAAAGGAAAGCACCCGTAGCCTTAAATATATAATAGTATACACATGTGGCGCTGCCACGTGCTCATGCACTAATCAGGCAAAGTACTTGCAATCGGTAAACCAGTGGGCAAGCCTAACACAGATGTTTTCCCCACAACCACCCTCGTCAAGACATCTATCCTTATTTTAAGAAAGCATCACCATCAAATACAAGCAGGTCTGTTTATAGAATCATTTGATTGTTTTATATTTTATGTCTGTCATTCAAAAGTTTTGAAATGGTGATATAAAATCAAGATCTATGTGGCTACTTTGAATTTACAGCCAACATGATAAATCTAAGTTGATTTCCTGCCAAGAATGTGGCTTGAATGTTGCACAATAGACAGTATACCCTCTTACCTCAGTTTCCTCATTTGACAAATGTTTGTTTTTTTTTTTAATTTTTGGAAGAGCACCCTTTCCCCAAAAGAAATAGTTAAGTATAATCTTCACATATAAAGAGATACAAGCAAAAAATGTTTTGGTTGAAGCAGCCGAATGGGAGTGGGGCTTAGGGCCAGGTGTCTGCAGATTTACGCCTCCTCTCAGCACCCCCCAACGCAACCCATGGTCTTTGAGACACACACTGGTCACAGTTGGAAACTAAAAGTTTGCTCTATAACAGGGGTCCCCAAACTTTTTACACAGGGGGCCAGTTCACTGTCCCTCAGACCATTGGAGGGCCGGACTATAAAAAAAAATTATGAACAAATCCCTATGCACACTGCACATATCTTATTTTAAAGTAAAAAAACAAAACGGGAACAAATACAATATTTAAAATAAAGAACAAGTAAATTTAAATCAACAAACTGACCAGTATTTCAATGGGAACTATGCTGCTCTCACTGACCACCAATGAAAGAGGTGCCCCTTTTGGAAGTGGGGCAGGGCCAGATAAATGGCCTCAGGGGGCCGCATGCGGCCCACGGGCCATAGTTTGGGGACCCCTGCTCTATAAGATCCTTTTAGCTCTAGCATTTTGTTGCTTAATAATTTTACTTCTAATAATTATCTCATAATTTTCAGCAGCCACTGAAAAACTTCTAATACAGTTTATCACCAAGAAAGTTATTTTTCTAGGCCTTAAAATTTTAATCACCAGATAACCTGCCTGAGGAATTAAAAACACATTCACATTCTTCTGCTTCGATTCCAACTTCCAAACAGTTCGATCCATTTTATAGGTTAGTTGGGATTATGTTATAACTTGCCTTCTTAACCTTCCTACATTGCCTGGTTACCAAATTCTATGAAGTATGATTTGGCACTGTGTCTTAATGAACAGGTTGCACCTGGGAGCAAGTGGGGACTCTCCCCTCTGAGAAGAAACAGCCACAACAGATGGTAAAACGACTGAAAACCAGGTGGGGTCATTGTTTAATGACCATCTGAATTAAGTTTGGCTAATTCGGCGTGTCTCTCATTCTCCCTGGCAACTGGACCTTCTACTTCACTTTATAAGTTTGGGTTTATGGTTTTTTTTTTTTTTACATAAACTATCAAAACACATCCATCTGTGATCCTGAAGCTATTCTAGCCTTAAATTGAACCACACTGTAAACCCTAATTTCTTTGGTTCTAGCTGTGAGGAGCCGTTAAACACGGGGCTTTGACAGAACTCTGCAATCGGCTTTTTCTCGGGTTACTTCTTATCAACCATGACATGGGCATTTCCCTTCACTCTTTTCTAGCTTTTATTAATTAAAAAAACCTTCCTTTTAACCTAAAACTCTTATTAACATAGTTTCCAAGAATCTGAGATATCAAAATTTCAACCTATGTGCACCCCTTTAGAAGAATTTCTTCTAAAAGCTGTGAGAAACAGGAAGCTGGCTTCCAGGGATGCTCCAGAAATTTTCTAACTAGACTTGTGATTTATTTATAAAAACAGCTAATTTGTTAACTGCTAACCATATGCTTGGCACTATGATAAATTCTTATTTATAAGGCATCACTTGACTCACAGTCAACTTTGAAGTCAGTAACGTATCTTTATTTTCCTGTTGCAGAAGCTGTGGCCTAATGGGAAGGCTGAGCTGTTACTAGCTCCAAGGACCCATATTTAAGTGGCAGAGGCAGGATGCAAACACATGTCTGTGAGAGTCCAGATCTCTCCTTCTCAGCCATGCGTTACCCTCCTCTGGAATAGCTGCAGTTCATCAGCATCAGAGCAGAACGCTCAGAATGCAGACTCTGCAGTCAGGCTTGGGCACGCCACCTAATTTCTTCTGTCTCCTTCTTAAGTAATAATAGTACCTATCTCATAAGTTTATCATGACAATTAGATGAGATAATATACATATAGCCCTAATAGTGCATGTGTAATGGCGGCGGCCAAGGCCTGGCAGATCCATATTAGATTTGAGCAGACAGTAAAAAAACTGCCAAGCCAAAAAAAGTGCTGGTCCATCCCCATTTAATAAAAGAGTCTCTCAACAGTGGATGAACAAACAGGAAGAGAAAAACTTTTTCTCATGGCAGCAGGGAAACAAACAGCAAAAACGGACCTTCACAGTGGTGGCCAGAGCTGTAATCCACCGTCTGCCACCCTGAGGGCAAGCACCCATAGCCTTGCATATATACACACGTAGCATGGCGAGGTGCTCACACACTAATCAGGCAGAGTATAAGTGAGCAAGCCTAACACAGATGTTTTCCCAACATTCCACCATTTTAGGGTGACTCGCCTCACAATCTATGCAACAAGTGTCTTCCGTGATGGTCCCTGTCTGAGGAGTGAGCTACATTACATAAGCAAGCAGAGACTACAGCAACAGCACAAGGTATACAATAATTACAAAGGTGCCCTTCACAGTGTCTCTCTGAGCACTCTGTGCAGAGAGTTAACAGGAGGCCCACCTAGCACCCTACCCCACGTTAGGTGGGAGGGCCTGTGTATAGTCCAGGGCTATGTCTATTGAAGCTGTAAAGTGTCCTTGGTGCACATTTGCAACTGAATGCAAGCAGCTTCCCAGTGCAAGAGGGCCTCCACAGGTGCCATGCCCCCCGCCCACCACCAATCAGGGTCTCTCATACTGTCCACAAGCGGCATGTCTATCCAACAAGAGAGCCAGTGCCCCACTCTGGTCACAGTCCAAGAGTCTATTACATGGCTCAATGCTCGATGACCATTCCATGATAGACAGCCCAGCACTGTGTGCAAATCATCCAAGGAGAAAGTCCATTACAGGCAACTAGCCGTATAACTCTTTGATAATAAACCTCAGTGCCTTTTCATAAGCACTCTATCCATTGCCACAAGCCCCACCAAACCTCTCAGAAGTCCAAGCTCACAGGGCCTGGTGGAGTCAAACACACTCAAGGCCTATGCTGCCTTGACAGTTCTCTTAGCTGCTGCAGCAAAAAAGTACCTATTATCTTCTAAGGCCAACATCTGCTGCACATTAGAAAGGGATCAATGGATTTCCAGTTCCACATGGGGTCTCTGGTCCCTGCCTGTCCCTGTTAGACAGATCCCTCAGCCTCCCCCCTGTTTAAACCGGGACAATGGGTCTTGAGGATCCTCCTCTCTCCCTCAGCTGTCTCCATCATATCCTGTAACCTTGCAGCCTGAACACCGGTCACTTTCTTGGCAGCTGCCAGAGCCACCTGCTTCCCCACTTTTTTAGTGGCTGGAACCTCTGTTGCAGCTTAAGCTGCTGCCAAAGCTCTAACAGGACTCTATTAGACCTGCCATCTAATTTCTCCCTGTCTGACCTGGCCACAATCAAATCTACCCACATCTGTGTTCAGGTAACCTTTACAGTCCTGTTTCTCTTGTTAGGTGGGGGGGGGGGCAGCATAGGCATTAGCCTGCAGTTTTATGATTTTGTGCTGCCTCCAGCTCCCCTAAATCTGCCACCATCTATGTAACCACATTGATGGGCTGCCCCAGATGGGGCTTAAGATAGCCACTAGTGACCAAAAAAATGGCTGACAGGGCACTATAGAGAATAAGGTCCCTCAACTCTGCCATAAACACTTCCTCATCTGGCTCATGGGATGTCAGGTTGAAAGCAGCATTCATCATACCTAGTTCCCAGAGAACCTGCTGTAGCTCTGTATACGAATGCCACTGACTCACTTCCTCTGGAATGTCTCCAGCATTCTGCAGACCATACGAATGGTAGCCATCTCCCATTCTGATAGGGTATGGTTTTCTGGGTTATCATAGATGTTCTGAAGACGTTGCCTCAGTGAGCAGTGTGTGGTAATCACAGCCAATTTCTCCATCTCTGTTTTAGAGAGCATGATGCCATTCACCCCTATGTCCCAGAACCACAACAACCAGGCTGCGAGGGACTCAGTGGGTTTCTGCCTGAATTTCGCCCCCAACTCCATCAGCTCTGCCTGGGTGTAGAGCCAGACCACAGAGTGCTCCACTACCTGCAGAGGGGATAGTGCCTGCCCTGAGGCACTCTTGGCTGCTGGGTTTTTATCTTCTGGGCAACCACTGGCTGGGTTCTTAGTCTGCAGATGGCAGTTTTAGCCCAAACCACCTCCTCAAAAGGAGTTGGAAATGCCTGCTCTCACTGACTCAGAGCCACTCTACCAACACAGAGGCTGCTCCTTCTTCAGAGCCCACTTTGGCTCCTGCAGCTGCCAGCTCTCAGCCTGAAGCTGAAGCTTGAACTCTTGAACCAACAGTTGTTTCTCTAACAACTGTCATTGTCAATATTCTTCTTCTAGGGCAAACTGCGGCTCACAAAACTGCAATTTCTTCTCCAGTGACCATTCCAGTTCCAGGCACTGTTGGTGTTCAGCCTGCATCTCACACTGCAGCTCTTGAAAGCAGTCAGCCTCTTTTTCTAGCATCTGTTGTGGTTCACACTGCTATTGGCAGTCAGCCTGAAGCTCTTCCTGGAGGTCTAGGACTTGCACAGCCTCTTGCACAGATCTTTCCATGTCTCCTCACAGGGCCTGGTCCACAGCGCCCAAAGGACAGCCCTGTGGAACCACGTGCTGGAGAACAAGGACCACTCTTCTACCCCACCCTTTAAGGGTATCAACGACTTCCTACTGATCTCATCGAAATCTTGCTCACTACGACAGGTGTAATACTGGGGGCCGAGGCCAGGCAGGTTCATATTGGATTTGAACAGACGGTAGAGAAACTGCAGAGCCAGAAAGTGGTGGGCCAACCCCATTTAATAAAAGAGTCTCACAACGGTGGACAAACAGGAAAGGAAAAAATCTTTTCTCATGGCAGCAGGCACACAAACAGCAAAAACGGACCCTCACTGTGGTGCCCAAGCAACCTGTAATCTGTCATCCCCCACCCTGAGGGCAAGCACCTATAGCCTTACATAGGCTATACACACATGGTGCTGCCACGTGCTCAGGCACTGATCAGGCAAAGTACAAGCAAGCAAGCTTAACACAGCTGTTTTCCCAACTTCATGGCATATAGAAACCATAAATATCAGTTATATGGAACCCATTTTCCAATTCGTACTCTAATATTCTTTGTTCTTAATTCCTAAGGTAAAATATTGTATTTCCATTTTCTCTAAATTTGGGGCATTATTGTTGATGGTAGCAGAACTAGACGTCCCTGTCCCTGCCTAATGTTGTAAAAAAATTGTCCTGAATTTTAATACAGTCACAGAAGCAGCCAGTCTATGTGTTTTCTAATTACCAGGCTTTCTCCATTTGTGCACTTTAGATCTTGATGCTGTTTTGACAGACTGAATGATACACTTCTGTGTGCTAAGGAAAAGGCTTGATGTTATTCAAACTCTGTGTGTGTGTGAGAGAGAGAGTTTAATACAGAACAATGAGTGTCTCAAACTGTAGAATGCCCTTACATTTCTTTTATCCTTTGGGAGCTTCCTGTATTTGTGAAGTGCTTTCAAATCAGCAACTGCAGCCTCAACATCTGGACCCTCCCTGCTGTAGCGAACATAAATTAACTGGTAGCATCCTGTAAATGTTACAGGAGGGGCGCTCTGGGAGTACACAGAGGCAGGCCAGGGTGCTTTCAGTATCTAGCAGCTGGTCCCGATGGAGTGCCTCAGAACTGGTTTTAGCTGACCTCAGATAACGCTGATGTGCACCAGACTGGCTTGTAGTACCAGTAAAGCCGATCCCTCCCACTTCCCCTACTGCCCCTATGCTTGCCAGAATGCTGGAGACCATTATGAACTCACAGTTGTCATTTGATCTCCATCTGGCTGCTGTCACTGAAGCTGCCTTTTATCACTTGCCAAAAGTGTAAAGCTGACGACACTCCCCTTTCTCACAGATCTTTTGCTTCTAGTCCTTATTTTTCTAATTTTCTGGGTAGTTTCAAATAATCCTCCTTCTGCACAAGTCCATGTACTACCATCAGGAAACTTAGCAAAGGATGCACTAGAGTATTTACCCACACGTCTTCTTGGTGAACTAGACTTAGCAATACACTTTTAGGAAGTGTCAGACATGGGTTGTGGCTTTGCTGACTTCTAATATTATGTCTTCAGTTTAATGTGGTTTGAATTTCTGATAAAAATGTGAGATTTGCATGTCTGATCTCATGCTGTGGTAAATTTTATGGAGCTGTTGATCACAACAATGTAGCCATACAATTATACGGGTCCCTGTATTGAGTTAGAATCTACACAAATTAAACAATAAATATAAGGGTAGCATGTCATAAATTGGATTTTATAACAGTTTAATAATCTGAGGAGGACAGAAGAATGAATTCTGAGGAGATGTTGATGTATTTAGTCACTAGAATGCTCTTAGGTAAAGCTGATCGTAAATCTGGTGCCAGCTTAACAATTTACTGTTAGTGATGTTCAGTTCAGCAATCTTAGCACCACAGCCTAAAGATTATTCTCAGTCAAGAATAATCTTTAAACCTCTTAGAGAAGGCATTTCACATTCATTAGTGTTGTTGATGGTGATGGTCATGAAATAACATAGGTTCTAAAAAGTTTGAAACATTTAGAATCCTGATTTTTACTTAGTTTAGCAAATTAATTCCTCTAAGTAGTAATTAGAAAGAAGCTTTTATGCATGCTGTTAGGATACTGTTTATAAAAAAAATTAGGAGGCTCTACATTCTGTATGACTTATACTGTGTTTAAAAAATGATATAGCCCTGGCCAGTTGGCTCAGTGATGGAGCGTCGGCCTGGTGTGCGGGAGTCCCGGGTTCGATTCCCGGCCAGGGCACACAGGAGAGGCGCCCATCTGCTTCTCCACCCCTCCTTCTCTCCTTCCTCTCTGTCTCTCTCTTCCCCTCCCGCAGCCGAGGCTCCGTTGGAGCAGGGATGGCCCAGGCGCTGAGGATGGCTCTGTGGCCTCTGCCTCAGGTGCTAGAATGGCTCTGAATGCAACAGAGTGACGCCCCAAAGGGGCGGAGCATTGCCCCCTAGTGGGTGTGCCAGGTGGATCCCGGTGGGGCGCATGCGGGAGTCTGTCTGTCTGACTGCCTCCCCGTTTCCAGCTTCGGTAAAAGGCAAAAAAAAAAAATTGATATAAAAATGAAGCAATTTGGAAGGACATACATCACAATGTAAACTATGTTCCTCTTTGAATAATAGCATTGCAAGTCATTTGGGTTTCTTATTTTTGCTTACTTTTACTTGATAATGTTTCATATAATAAGCATGTATTCCTTTATTAAAGTAGTCTTTTTAAGAGGCAAAATTTACCGTCAGTAAAAGACAGATCATAAATGTATAATATGATGAGTTTTGACAAATATATACACTCATATAACCCAGTCAAGATATAACCCCAATAATGATGTAATCTAAGTCAAGCTATATAACATTTCCATTGCCCCAGAAAGCTCCCTTAAAGCCCCTTCCAGTCAATTCCCACATCCCATAAGCAACCACTGTTCTGATTCCTATTATCATAGATGAGCAAGTCACTTCTTAACTGAAAAACTTCGCATAGTTTTTTAAAAGAAACTTCTGTGTAGACTGAGATAAGAACAACAACAATAAAGTTGAAATAGTTCCCTGCCTTAAAGTGCCTCCTTGTCATCGAGGAGATGAGAAAATAATAGAGAGAGCATAGAAGAGAGTATTTAAGAGCTAAATCATGTAGCTCAGGAAAAGTCAGAGAAGAATAAGATAATCACATTTTATAAGATCTCAGATCCATGACTTCATTCCAGTAAAAAAAGGGGAGAAGTAAGAAAGGGGGAAAAAAAAGAAAAAACCCACAAAAGATAAAAGGGGAAAGTCCACTAAAATTCAGGCTCTAAGAGGTCAGGGACTATGTTTATTTTGTTCACTGTATCCTCAGTCCCTTACACATTACCTGGCAGAGGTACTGACGCAAGAAATATTTGTATACTGAATAAGTGGATACTACTATTCAGTTACTCAGTCAACAAAGATTTATTCACTTTTTCAACAATTATCTATTGACCTGTTACTGTGTGACCCGGATTATCCTAAGTCAGTGATGGGATTCAACAGGTTTGCACTGGTTCGGCAGAACTGATACCTAATTTTTTGTTGGGTTCAACAAACCGGTTATTAAAATGGCACTTGTAATCAGGGTTTTCTCTAAGGTGGGCGCCAGGGCAGCCGCCCAGTGCGGAAATCACAAATTTACATTCCTTACTCTTTTTTTTTTTTTTTTTCCTGAAGCTAGAAACGGGGAAAGACAGTCAGACAGACTCCCGCATGCGCCCGGCCGGGATCCACCTGGCACCCCCACCAGGGGGCGACGCTCTGCCCACCAGGGGGCGATGCTCTGCCCCTCCGGGGCGTCGCTCTGCCGCGACCAGAGCCACTCTAGCGCCTGGGGCAGAGGCCAAGGAGCCATCCATCCCCAGCGCCCGGGGCCATCTTTGCTCCAATGGAGCCTCGGCTGCGGGAGGGGAAGAGAGAGACAGAGAAGAAGGAGAGGGGGAGGGGTGGAGAAGCAGATGGGCGCTTCTCCTGTGTGTCCTGGCCGGGAATCGAACCCAGGACCTCTGCACGCCAGGCCAACGCTCTACCACTGAGCCAACCGGCCAGGGCCATTCCTTACTCTTTTTTAACATTCATCTGCGCAACAGCATATTCTTAGTGCCGTAGTAATGTTCATTCCGTCCATAGGTGAAAAAAATTGCAAATGAGGATGCCAATCAAGAAGCAATATGGAAATATATTAAATAATAGTTTTATTGTTTTTTTGTCAGGTATTATTTAATATTTTTTATTGATATTCTAACACTCTTTCTTAGAATATAATCTAGTTTTGTGTAGCTCTTTTATTGTTCTTAATTAAGTATTAAATGCATGAAATAATAAACTACCTTTTGGTATATCTTTTTTATACTTAAAACAGTCAGATGGACAGAGAACTGGTTGTTAAATTACTTGAATCTCATCACTGTGCTAAATCCTGGAGATAGAGTGGAAGGCAATGGTTCCTAAAAGTGATAGACATTGCCCTTAATTTCATGGAGCTTCCAACTGTCTTGTCAGGAAGAATGATATTAACAGTGTGTTAGAGGCAGGTAAACTGTTACTAGTGAGGGATGAAAAAGGAAGGAGCAGGCTGAGCCTGAGGAAGTGAGGGAAGACCAGTGCAACAAGCAGGGGTGAGGAGCAGGAGATGGGGCTGCCGTTAGTCAAGAACGAGACGATGCATATGGGACCTTGCTGGCTGTCAGATGGATTTGGGATTTTATCCCAAGAACACTAGGATGTCATTGAAGGATTTTAAGCAGGAAAAGGACACAATCAACTTTGTTTATAAAACATCTTTCTGGCTCGTAGTCAAAGAGAACGCCTGGGATGAAGGTGAGGGTAGACACAGGAAGACTAGTCAAGAGACCGCGGTAGTGAAGGGGAATTGAGGACCTTGGAGAGTATCACAACAGGAGAATTAAAAAGGCATATTCAGAAGTAGAAGCGAGCCTTGGCCAATGGATTGGTTATGATGAATACATGTGTAGAGGGTCAAGGGTGACCTCAGGCCCCGGCATGAGCAATTCTATGGATGGTGGGACCACTGTACTTTTTTCTCTTATATTATTATAGAAAAGAAACCAAGCTCACAAGTTGACCATGCTGAGGGTCACACCATTATTGGGCGGAGTTCAAACCATGGAGCTATAATGTTTCCAACTGCCCATGTGAGGTGCAAAAGTGGTGATTTGAAATGGCTGGTATAGTGCAAAATGGTGATGGTGGAAGGATTTTTATGCCCTCCACCTGTTCCCTTTGGTACCTTTTCTTGCTGTTGCCCATACTCCTCCCTTTCTTTCTTTCACTTGTCCTCACATTATTTTCAGATATGAGAACTCATCCCCACTAAGATAATTATGACAATTACAGCTCTAAACGGGACTGCCTTTTTCTCACCTCTCAAATCCCACATACTTTGAGTCTTTATTTTTTAAGAGGAATGGGATGGATATTAGGGAGATGGGATGGGTCACAGATAGTTGTAATTTTTTTTTAAAGATCCTATTTATTGATTTTTAGAGAGAGAAGAGAGAGAGGAAGGGTCTGGGGAGGAGTGGGAAGCACCAACTTGTAGTCGTTGTTTCTCATATGTGCCTTGACCAGGGCAAGCACATATGGGTTTTGAACAGGCAATCTCAGCATTCCAGCTTGATGCTTTATCCACTGCGCCACCACAGGTCAGGCAATATAATAGCATTTTTTTTAGAGAAATAGGCGTCCCTCTGCCTGTGTAGGTTGGGACCATCTTATTGTTCTCTATTTACCCTATTATTTTCTTCTTTACCTTTTACCAGTATTTTCATTGCACTCTCTGCCTGTCAGTTATCTTTTTTTTCCCTTGCCATTGAGTTATCTTTATTATGGATCCTAGCTATGTAACCTTGGAAAGTTTAGGTAAGGTCTCTAAATCTCAGTTTCTTCAAATATAGTTGGAATAATCTTGATGTCAGTGGATTCAATGTCTTCTATATGGTAGTTTCTATTATTTTTTCTCCCCTCCTCCATTCATTCCTTGGCTCAGTTGCCTGGAATCTTCAGGAATTAGATTTAGGAAGTCACTCTCAGGCATATTCAGCATCTGTAGGCAAGCTTAACAGTACCACCACAGGGATTTGGGAAGTGTTTCTCTCATCTCTATTTCCCTCTTTACTTGCCCACTACAAGAGGACATGTCATCTTTGAGTAGTGGTTGTTTGTCTCACCAAGCTGTAAGTGTATGCCACTAGACACAATAAGAGAGAGAATTAGACTAGATCTGCACAAATCTACCCCTACCATGAGAAAAGCACTCAGTAAATGTACTATACTGATTACCAAATCACAAACATTTTTGTGTATGAAGACTAGTCTTCTGTTTGAAGAGCACACATAGGAATCAAGCAAACTCACCCTTATCATTTATATCTATGAATAATATATGTGCTTCTATAGATCCACAGAACAAAAAAGAAAGTCCAGAAATAAACCCATACTTTATCAATTATATGATCAATTAACTTATGATAAAGAAGGCAAAAATATACAATGGGGGCATGACTGTCTTTTCAATAAATGGTGTCGGGAAAACTGGTGTCTGAAATACATACAAAAAAAAAAAAATGAAAGAAAGAAACTAGACCACTCTCTAACACCATATACAAAAAAAAAAGTCAAAATAGGTTAAAGACTAAAATGTAAGACCTGAAATCATAAAACTTCTAGAAGAAAAAGATAGTAAACTCTTTGACATCTATCTCAGTGATATTTTTTTGGATATGTATGCCTGGGCAGTGGCAACAAAAGCAAAAATAGATAAATGGGACTATATCAAAATAAAGTAGCTTTTGCACAGCAGAAGAAACCATCAACAAAATGAAAACATGCATTCTATAAGGGGTTAATATCCAAAGAATATAATCATACAACTCAACATTAAAAACAAAAAATTTGATTAGAAATGGGAAGAAAACTTGAATAGACATTCCTCTAAAGAAGACATACAGATGGCTAACAGACATATGAAAAGATGCTCAAAACTAATCACCAGGGAGATTCAAACTAAAACCTCACACCTATCAAAATGTCTATTATCAAAAAGTCAACAAAGAATAAGTGCTGGAGAGGATGTGAAGAAAAGGGAACCCTTGTGCACTGTTGGTGGGATTGTAAATTGGTACGGCCATTGTGGAAAAGAGTATGGAAGTTCCTCTAAAAATTAAAAATAGAACTACCATACAACCTAGGAATTCCACTTCTGGATATTTATCTGAGGAAAACAAAAACACTGACTTGAAAAGATTCATGCACCCCTAGTGCACTACAGCATTATTTACAAAAGCCAAAATATGGAAGCAACCTAGGTATCCACTAGATGAATGGATAAAGAAGATATGGTATACCTATATATCCACACACAATGGAATATTACTCAGCTATAAAAGAGAAATATTTCCATTTGTGATAACATGGATTGAACTAGAGTGTATTTTGCTAAGTGGAATAAATCAGAAAGAGAAAAACAAATACCATATGATTTCACTTATATATGGGATCTAAAAAAAACTAAAATAAACAAGCAAACAAAACAGAAACAGACTAATAGATACAGAGAACAAACTGATGATTGCTAGAGGAGAGGGGATTGAGGAGTGGGTAAAATCATGAAGGGGGATAAGAAAGACAAACTTTCAGTTATAAAATAAATAAGTCATGGGATGTAATATACAGCACAAGGAATGAATTCAATAATATCATAACTTTGGGTGGTGACAGATGATTACTAGATTTATTATGGTGATCACATCATAAGATATTTAAGTGTCCAATCACTATATTGTACACCCGAAACTAATATAATATTTTATGTCAACTATATTTTAATAAAAAAAAACAATATATGTGTTCATCCAGCTTAGGTAATAAGTTAGTCATATATGGTTAAGTACTTACTATGTGCAAAAGCATGCACCAGGAACTGGCTCAACAGTGATGGACATTACAGTTTCAGTGGAGCTCACATTCTGTTGAAGAAAATACACTTGAAACAACAAATTACATAATTAATTTCTCAATTATAATTGTGATAAGTTCTACTGAGAAACAATTATAGGCTGCTAAAAGAACTTTCAGTAGGGAGATCTGATTAAGTGGAGAGATCAGGGAGGTTGGGAGAGACTTCTGAAGAAATTACTAGTAAGCATTGAATATGAAGGCAAAAAGCAGTTCCTGAGAAGGAAAGAGTTCCCCAGTTGTTTGGAAGATGCAGATTCTGAGTTTCTAAATGCTGGTGGTGCTGTCTCAGGATAAGATCTTTGGTGACTTGGTGTTCTGAAACTGTAATCTGCAAGGATCTTCTGACTTGGTTATGCCCAAAGGGAAGAAACCCACTCAGGCATCCTCAAACCAATGAGTTAAAATTGGGTAGAGAGTATAAAGGTATTGCATATCGCTTAATTTCCCTCACCAAAGACACACACACAGGTGACTCAGGAACCTCACTTTGTTGAAGGTCTGCTTTGGGACAACTGTTTTACACTTCTGTGAATTCACTCAATCCTCAAGTAACCTTGCAACACAAATATAAACCCACACATCCAGGGTAACTGAAGGTGAAAAAGATTAAATAACCTGCCCACAATCACACCTGTACAACATTTGTCCCGTGAAAGCCCATGAGCTTCTGGCTATACCAAGCGGCCCAATTGTTAGCACATTGTTCGAAGATTGCTGTCCTCTTTAGGAGCTTTCAAAAAAATTTTTAAATGTGTGAAAAGTGACAGGAAGCTCCAGAGAGTAAACTCAGGTATAATTGGCAATGTCATTTTAAAAAGTTGTTATTTAACAAAGATAATTATGACTCATGAGTAGCCTCATGCTTTGACTATTGAAGTTTGTATCTGCTAATATTCTCATTCCCTAAATTTTATTGGCAAAGTCAGTATGGTTAGGACAGTTTCTACCAAAGGGCTGAACTTTGAAAAACTGAATGGAAGAACACACCATCAGAGTGAGAAAGAGAAATAATTTAGTTGTGTGAACCATTGCCAGCCTTCCAGGATTCCAGGATGAAACTGATATTGCTGTACTGTATTTACATTGAACTTCTATTTCCAAAGCACTAATGTGTAATTTAACTTTATTCTTATTATATTGGAGATTACATTCAAATAGTGCCAGAAAACCAAAGAGAATTCAGGAACTTCTTGGAAACAGTTTGGCAATTGAAAAATCTCATTAGAAGGATCTAAGGATCATTTCTTTTTCTATTTCATGTGAAAAACTCAAGTGACCCAAAAAGGCATGGTTCTTTGGAAGGAGATCAAGAAATAAATAAATAGACTCTTCATATGCTGCTTGCTTGTGGGAGTTGCAGAAATGGAAATCTACACAAGGACTTTATTTTTTGCAGTCTGTTCATTAACCTTCTCCAGGATTCGGGCTGTCCCTGATATAAATTATGCTAAATACATAATTATATAAATTAATTTTATAGCACTGCTTTAAATTGGTCTGGCAGGTCTAAGCAAAATGATGATGTGTTCTCTTGAAACCTGCACCCTTGTTGGAGCCTTTGGTCCATTCCTCTTTCCTCACTGGCTCCTTATGCACCAGAGTGGAAACTCCCGACAATCTGTGTCTCCTACTCACTTCTCAAATCTACCCTTCTCAGGCATTTCCACTGAAAGGTCAAGTTCAAATTTGAACTCACCGGCCACTCTGGCCCACATAATTGCTACTGCTGCTGTGCTTTCCTCTTGTAACCTCCAGTCCCGGAAGTATCTTTTTGCAAATGATCCAACCAGATTGCAAAGTCCAGGCTACTCAGTATGGCATATGATCTGACCTCTGCTGTTCTCACCAGGGTCGTTTCCTGCTTCATAAAGTACTTCTGCCCCAGGTATTTCTTGTTCCAGCAATGCTGAAGTATCAATATTTATGGTGCCCAGCAGGTCTGGCTTTATGGACAAGCAACCTGTGCCTTTGCACAGGGACCTGCACTTAGAAGGGCCATTTGAGTTAATGCTCTTCTGTAACTGTGTTGAAATTCTTAATAATTTATGAACAAGGGCCCCTGAGTTTCCATTTTACTCTGGGCTCCACAAATTATGTCACTGGTCCTGGTGCCCAAACATCTTGTAGCTTCTTTCCTGTGTCTCACGTGTACCCTTCTCTCTGCCTCGCATATCTTTCCCTTCATCTCCGTCTCCTGTGCACTTCTTAGTCTTTCAAGCCTAATTTGAATACCACTTCTTAAGTGAAACCTTCTCTGAACACTTGTCTTCCATCCCGGACTGTGTTAATTACTCCTTCCTCTGTGCTATCCCTTTATACTGCTCAAACGTCTATTATAGTCCTTCCATAACATGTGGTAAGTAATCACTTACCTGCCTGTCTACCTCTACCAACCTTTGATCTCCTGAGGACAGGGTCCATGCAGGGCCCATGTAGTGCAGTATAATGGTTAGGAACTCTGGAACCAGACTATCTGGCTGGGTGTGATCCTAGAGAAGTCACCTGGCTTCTTTGTGTCTTGGTTCCCTCACTGATTAAAAGGAGGATAATCACAGAATCTACCTTGAAGGCTTGTCGTGAGATTTGAATAAGATAGTCTATGTAAAGTGCTTGGAACAGGGCCTGGAACATAGTAAATATTTCTTCTTCTTATACATTATTCTCTTTTGTGTTACTGAAACCTAACCCAGTGGTTAGAACATTTGTTATATGAACATTTATTGAATACCTACTGCACACTGGGCTCTGTGCTGGCTCCCTGAGATACAAAGTGAAATAAAACATGGCCTCTGCTCTCAAGAAATTTAACTTCAGTCAGGGTGAGAGATAAACAATTAACAATCATGGTCCAGTTGATAAAATACTAAGTGCAAGTTACTTTAAGAGGACAGAATAAAGTGCCCCAATCAGGTTGCAGATGTAAAACCTGATCTAAATTGTGCAGAATAAAGAGGAGTTAGCTAAACATGGAAAAAGAGAAGGAAGATTCTACAGAGAGGGAACAGCATATGAAAAAGCACTTATGTGTGAAAGTCTCACATGTTTAGGAAATTATATGACATTTTATGTGGCTAAAGCAAATGGCATTTAGGAACACTTAGGGAGACTAGAAAGACAGACTGGCAGGACCAGCAGGTACATTTTAACTCTGGTCCATTGGTGGCAGCTGCCTGGAACATTGTATTGAGAAGAACTCTGAAGTCATGCCCAGTCTCTGTGGGAAAGAATGAGGAGATACGTTAGTGGGAGCCTGCATGTCACATATCTGCCATTACAGTATTGGTAGATTATGTAGCCTCTCTTATGCTGTATTAGGAGATTGGATTTTATCCTGAAAACTATAGGGGATAATTGAACAGTTTTAAGGGTGGGACTGACACGATCAGATTACATAATAGGTATCCCATAAATGCTTGTTAGATTGAACTATGAGCTCCACTTCGCCTATTAATGATTTAGTGTGTCAAATGCACCAAGGTGATCTGAATCTAGCAAATAAAACATGCGTAGCTGAGCCTGTCATGGTCAGAGCATTGTGCTAAGTGCTAAAAGCAATAGAGCAGCATCTAGAGGTGCTTAACATGCTCCCATGGTGTCATTACACAGTAAAATAGTATGATTCACACTGCAGTTTCAAACAGAGGATTAAAGTAGTATTAATAATTTATGCAGCTATAATATTTCATGCTATGAGCTGGATGTATCTCAAAAGAAAGACTTCCAGGGGGCTTTTTGAACCTTTAACCATCCTGCTGATTACAAATCAAGCATTAAAAAATTTATGGAAAGAAGCAGACTGTAATGTTTTAAAACAGAAATATATTAAGGCCCTGGCTGGTTGGCTCAGTGATAGAGCATGGACCCAGCATGTGGAAGTCTCAGGTTCGATTCCTGGGTATGATTCCCAGTCAGGGCACACAGGAGAAATGACCATCTGCTTCTCCTCCCCTCTCGCCCCCCCCCCCCCTTTTCCCTCCTGCAGTCATGAATTGATTGATTTGAGCACTTTGGCCCTGGGCACTGAGGATGGCTCCATGGAGCCTCTGCCTCAGGTGCTAAAATAGCTCAGTTGCGAGCATGGGCCCCAGATGGGCAGAGCATTGGGCCCAGATGGGGATCACTGGGGAGATCCCAGTCAGGGCGCATGCGGGAGTCTGTCTCTCTATCTCCCTTCCTCTCACTTAAAAATAAATAAATATAGTGATATGTTTTTAAAAATATCTCTAATAGCTGTTTCATTTGTAACTACATAGAGATGGCTCTGAGATTTGGGATGTTTTAAAAAAATAACTTCCCAGACTTACTATTCTTATTAAGAAAATAAAACCTTATAAAAATTGTTATTTGTTATTGCAATCATTGTTTTAATTGTGTGTAACTGGTTTAAAAAAATCTTATTTGGGGTGATGGGTATACAACATAATTAACAGTTCAAATGCTATAGAAACATTCACTTGAAACCTATGTACTCTTATTGATTAGTGTCACCCTGTTACATTTAATTTTCTAAATAAAATTTAAATTAAATAAATAAATAAAAATACTTAATAGATGAAAAAAAATATTTTGTGAGAATCTGTGCTTCTGAAAGAATTTCAAAAGGAGGTTGCCCTCAACAAATTTAATATAATTGCCAAAAGTATATATATCTATTAATTTTTCCTTAATGACAAAAGAGGTTTGAGATAGCATAGACTAATGTTGCAGTATAGCAAGGAAAAGTTAATTTAAAATAACTACAAGTGATAGGACAGAAGTAATTCAAATGTAAGGAAACCCAATGGAGTTACTGTGTGGGAATAGTATGCAACATATGAGAAAGTATATGTATCTCAAAACACTGAAGCCAAGCAACACTTGAGTTATTTATCATGTACATACTAAGAAGAAAACTGAAGTAAATGACATTGCTGATTTAATTATAAGTGCAAAGACTAAAAGCCTTTTATTCAGAAGCTGCCTAGAAATGATTTACAGAACCAATGGAGATACTGAGATTATGTTAAAATTTGTACCACCTTGACCAACCATTTGACTCTTTTTGATGTGTCTGTTTTGTCTTTGTTGCTTTCTGGCATTTCCTCCTTTGGACTTCCTGTTATTATAAGGGCTGACAATGGTCATAGATCAGTATGGAAGAGCTTTGTCTTTGTAAAAATACTCTTGTTTGCAGTCACATTTCAGGGGTTGAGGGTAAGAGGAAAGGATCTGGACTGCAAACAACTTGAACAGACAATATTATGTCTATATGTCTAGTTTCTAGCACAGTTCCTAATACATAATTCATGCTCAATAATTGTGAGTTGAAAGAAAAAATACAGCTTCCCAGAATTTATTAATCCTTATAAAAATGTATAATCACTGAAGATTTATGCCTATGTGGTAACTTTATCATAGTGTCCAAAACTCAATTCTTAATTTACATGGCCATCTTATCTGGACATTTAGTTCTAAAAGCATCTAGGCTACAATGCAGCCCTAAAAAGAAGGTACATTAGGAAGACAAGGAATGGAAATCAAAGAGCCAGCACACAGCAACTCCTCTTCTTTTGCTGCTCAGTCATTTGCTGTTTCTTTAATTCATGCTTTTATGAAAACAAGAAGACCTCCAGTGCCTCAGACATGACCCTCCCATCCAACTGCCCTTATTCTCAGGAAAAAAAAAATTTTTTTAAGCTTCCTTTCTTCAATACTAGAATGCTTAAGAGATTTGGGAAGTAAAGAGGAGTTTTTTTTTAATCTGCTTTTTGCCAGGTGCTTCACTCAGCAATTTAGCAGAGATTATACTATTTAATTTTCATAGAAATTTTGATGGGCAGGTATATTCTCACTTTATAAATTAAGAAATTATGGCTCACAAAAATATCTAGCTTCAAGAATCATGAATAATGGGATGGAGTTAGGATTGAACCACACAGCTACACAGCTTCTTTCCCCGTTAGTGTGCGGGAGAGGTGGTTCTACTCTGAAACTTTCTCAAGGTCTTTCTTGTTTTAATTGTTGATCAAGACCCTCTATGCTCTGTGATCATGAGACACAGTAATCTTGGAATCCTGGAATGGGCATTAATGTTGCTTATATTTCTAATACATTTGACATTAACTGTTGTAATGCCAGTGGCTGTGGACATGCAGGATCACACTGAATTCAGGCAGTCGGTAAAGGAACTGTGGAGCCAGAGGATGGTGGGCCATTCCATTTATTAAAGTCTCACAGTGGCAGAAGAGCAAGCAGGCAGGGAAAATTGCTTCCCTTTCTCTCCCTGTCAGGACTCTCCAGCAAAATAGGGCGGGTCACGTGGGGAACCCCTTCTCTGGCAAACAATAGCAAATAACGGCCCCTCCCAATGGCAGCAGGCAATCTGCAATTTGCAATCTGCTGACCTGAGGGTAAGCACCCACAGCCTTCCATACACTGTACACACATGGCACTGCCCCGTGCACATGCACCAATCAGGCAAAGTGCAAGCAAGCGAACCTAACACACCTGTAACACACTGGTTTGCCCAACTGTCATAACAGATTAATCCAGTTGGCAAGGTATATCACAATGGTCTACTGTTTGAGCAGAAAGAGAAGGCCATGGCAAGAATATAGAAAAAATACTTTCTCTACTGTCATAAACACTATGAGTTGACCATTAAAATGTGTTATTCAAATTAACAATATGATATAATGATGATGATGAAAATGATAATGGTAGTCAACCTGGTCCCTACCGCCTACTAGTGGGCGTTCCAGCTTTCATGGTGGGCAGTAGTGGAGCAACCAAAGTATAAATAAAAAGATAGATTTAACTATAGTAAGTTGTTTTATAGAGATTTATTCTGCCAAACTTAGAGAAAATCCAACATAAAGTACTTGGTAAGTAATTATTATTATATGCTTTAACTTGCTGTAACTCTGCTTTATAAATTTTATAAAGTAAAGTTACTTCCTTACTTTATAAATCACCATTACTGTGGAACCGGTGGGCAGTTAGAAAATTTTACTACTAACAGAGATACAAAAGTGGGCAGTAGGTATAAAAAGGTTGACTGCCCCTGATTTAAACATTCCTTTTGTGTAATTTAACCTTAAAATAACTCTACAAAATATGTGTTATTGTCCTCATTTTACAGATGAGAAAACGGAAGCTCAGAGTTTTGACTTGCTGAGCTCTTATAGTACCAAGTGGCAGAGCTGATTTTGAACACAGATTTGATGTTCATACCCCTATTTTTAGCCACGATGCCACATAAACTACTGTAATAACAATGGCATTATGTTGCTCCCTTAGATTTTAATTTTGCTTTCACATCTCTACCAGAATTGCTTTTGTTAGTTTTATTTTGTGTGTGTGTGTGTGTGTGTGTGTGTATTAGTATGTGGATGTAGTTAATTCTGACATAAGAGTCTTCTTGGCCATAATATACTGGTTTGTTATGTAACTTAATTTCATTATAACTTATAATGCTTATTTTCTATAATAGTTTTCAGAACATGCTAATAATATTATTTTACTTCATTCACACACACACGTATATATAGCATGAAGAACTTGTGAATATAATCTCAGGGGCATTATTTTACCTTTCAGGTGAAGTGGTATCCTGTCTCATGACTCAGCTTCTGCCACTTTTCACCCAGCTAGTATGTATTGGGCTCCACTGTAGGTTAGATACTCTGTTAGACATCCAGAACAACAAAGATCAGATATAGTTTCCATACTCAAGGGACACATAATAACTTATTCTAGTTTATGTTTAAAGCACAGATAAGACGGATCCTAAATTAGTGGAATAGTCCAGGTATAATCAGGGAAATATATCCCAGTAATCCTGTTCCCCACTTTCTATAGAAATTTAGCAGTAATTTACAAAGTTTATGTTTAGCATGCAGAATAAGAAATACTCAATAGTCTATGAATGGATTCCAGTTAGTTCCTGTTCAAGGAGTTGCCAAAAGTCCTGGAGCACAAGATATTAAAGGGATCCCAGAAACTAAGAGAGATCATCTTCATGACTATTAGAAGATTTTAATATTTTAAGTGTGTTATCCAAAGCTTTGAGAAAAACATGCCCTATAGTCAAATCCTATGTCCTTCAGCCGCTATCTGTATCATGTACTATATTATATAACTTTTCCTGAACCTTGCTATCCTTCCTCATAAAACAGAGATAATAATTCTTTTTGTAGGCTTGTTTATGTATTCATTCATCTAGAAAACATTTTAAAAATACCTACTACATCCCAGATCTTAACCAGACATTAGATGAACAATATTCAGCCAGAAAGACACTGTTCCTGCCCTCATGAACCTTATAGCCTGGTGAAGGAGAGAGGCAGTGAATGAACTGGGGACCATGATAGAGAATAAAGGGACCAAACTGCTTTCAAGTGGGTGGTCAGAGAAGGCCTCGCTGAAGAGATGACCTAGACTGACATCTAAAGAACGCAAAGAGTATACTTTGTAAATAGCAAATGGGAAAAGTATTTCAGGTAAGGGAAGTGCTTTGTGCAAAGGCCCTGGGTTGGTAAAGAGAAGCTGAGAAATTGAAAGTAGCCTAGTAGATTGATAAATAAAGAAGAGGGCATTTTCTTTAAAAAAGTGAATATTGTCTATTCCAAAACCCTAGAATTCCACTGGTGAGCATATACCCTAGAGAAATTCTTGCCTGTGTCTCTGAGGGTACACATATAAGAGCATTCCTAGTAGCACTAAACTGTGTTCATGATACAACAAAGCTAAAACAACAAACACTGGCAGAAGAAAGGAGAAGTAAGTCTTAGTAAATTTACATTGTGGTGAAAATGAATGAATTGTAGCTCCTCAGACCAACGAAGATGAATCATATAAACATTAATTTGAGTAGAGAAAACAAATCATTAAAAAACAACTTACAGTATTATTAGATAACTTAAAATTATCTTAGAATATCCAAAATTTTTAAATATTTTATTTTTGTTAATCCATATTATATACTGTAAAAGGTTTGTTTATTTGTTTTTTGGGGGGGGTTTCAGCATATTTTTTCAAAGCAAGAGAATTGAAATTTCTGTTTCTGGCTAAGATATTAGACTGGAGAGTAAATCTACTTTTCTGCCTTAAACAACTAGGAAACTAGAAAATTATATGAAACAATGGTTTTCAGAATGGGATGACAGCAGAGCCATAGAACTGTTCCAGAAGGAGAAATGCACTCCCATGTTTGTGGCAGCATTGTTCACAATAGCGAAGATCTGGAAACAGCCCAAGTGTCTGTCAGAGGGCGAGTGGATTAAAAAGCTTTGGTACATATATACTATGGAATACTACTCAGCCATAAGAAATGATGACATCGGATCATTTACAATAACATGGATGGACCTTGATAACATTATACGGAGTGAAATAAGTAAATCAGAAAAAACTAAGAACTATATGAATCCATACATAGATGGGACATAAAAATGAGACTCAGAAACATGGACGAGAATGTGATGGTAATGGGGGGAGAATGGGGGGTTGGGGAGGGGGCGAGGAAGGAGAAAGAGGGGGTAGGGGTAGGGGCACAAAGAAAACCAGAAGGTGACAGAAGACAATTTGACTTTGGGTGATGGTTATGCAACATAATCAAATGTCAAAATAATCTGGAGATGTTTTCTCGGAACATATGTACCCTGATTTATCAATGTCACTGCATTAAAATTAATAAAAATAAGATAAAAACAAAAACAAAAACTGTAATGCCTGAGGGAAGGAAAACAAACAAAAACAAACAAGGTCATCTCTGTGATTACACCAGGGGTCCCCAAACTATGGCTGCATGTGGCTGCCTGAGGCCATTTATCCAGCCCCCACTGAACTTCTGGAAGGGGCACCTCTTTCATTGGTGGTCAGTGAGAGGAGCATAGTTCCCATTCAAATACTGGTCAGTTTGTTGATTTAAATTTACTTGTTCTTTATTTTAAATATTGTATTTGTTCCCATTTTGTTTTTTTACTTTAAAATAAGATATGTGCAGTGTGCATAGGGATTTGTTCATAGTTTTTTTTATAGTCTGGCCCTCCAACGGTCTGAGGGACAGTGAACTGGCCCCCTGTGTAAAAAGTTTGGGGACCCCTGGATTACACCATCTTACCCCTGGGAAAAGTTTCCAGGTGGTATTGCAGAGAAGGGAAATCTAGAGCCCAGTGGTCTTGCTGAATGGAGGAAACAGACTGGAATTAAGGTAGAACCAGGCAGCCACAATTTGCCTGGTACTGTACTGTGGAGGGGGGGGGGCGCTGTAGAGAATGAGAATTTCAGAGATCTGCAGCGGGATCACCTTAATGTCACCAGCTGAGTATTACCGATGATTGAGTGAGACTGACTTACCTGAGGTCAGGGGAACGCCTATAAGAAGGGAATAGGAATAGGCAGGATAATTTCTGTACCTCACACAGACTGAGAAAAGTTCTTGTTCCTACAAATCAGAGCAGAGCAATCTTATAATATATGGAGCATCAGGTAATAACCTTAGATGTCAAACACTTTGGTAGTAGTGGATCTGAAACTAAAGGCTACTGTGAACTCAAAATAAAAAGCTTAAAAGCAAGCTTCAACTGAATCAAGTGTGACCTAGATAACTTAACTGAGTGCCAGAAAAAAAATGATTTAAAGTAATACAAAAGCCTGACCAGGGAGTGGCGAAAGGATAGAGAGTTGGCCTGTGACGCAGAGGACCCAGGTTCGAAACCCTGAGGTTGTCGGCTTGAGTGTGGGCTCATCCGGCTTGAGTGTGGGCTCACCAGCTTGAACACAGAGTCACTGGCTTTAGCCTAAGGTCGCTGGCTTGAGAGAGGGGTTACTGGCTCAGCTGGAGCCCCCCAGTCAAGGCACATATGAGAAAGCAATCAATGGACAACTAGGGAGGCACGACAAAGAACTGATGCTTCTCATCTCTCTTCCTTCCTGCCTCTCTGTCTCTCTCTGTCTCTCTCTGTCTCTCTCTCTCACTAAATAAAACAAACAAACAAATAAAGTAATACAAGAAAAATCTAGTAACCCACAACATAAATTAACCATGTCAGCATCTCATTGAAAAAGATAGTAAGTGAGAATGGGGGGGGGGGCAGCAGTGGCGACTCTGGCAGCTTGAGACTAAGTGCGGGAGACAGACTCACCATGACTCCTAGAGGCTCTTCAGGCTCTCCTCCATTATTCAGTCCGCAATCTGTCTATTTGAGGAGGCATATTGGTGCTAACAGCAGTGGCACTTAACATAGAACATGGTCCTGTACAGAAACTTTTTGTGGACAGGATTAATGAATATTGAACCAGGTGATAGTCATCTGGAGGACCTGCTGATACTGGCCCAGAGTATATCAACAACCATTGGAGAGGGAGCTTTTTAAGCTTAAGAAAATATAAGATAAATCAGACAAGAAGACATTCATTGATACCTTTAAAGATACCAAATTTGAAGTTATTGAAAAACATCAGTCCTAAAGAAATAATGTAAAATTTAACTGGTAATTTGTCTTAGACAAGTTATACAACTGATCAGAAGTATAAAAATAAATATACATTTCATAATTGTCAATTGTTTTTTTAGTTTTGATTCCAGATAAATTATTTGGTGGTGTTGGGTGAAAATAAAAATAACTATAAGGCATGCAAAGAAGCAGGAAAATAATGATCTAGAACCTAGACAAAAACCAATCAACAGAAAAAGGCACATATATATATATATATTTTTTTTTTTTTTTTTTTTTTTTTTTTTCTTAGAAGCTGGAAACGAGGAGAGACAGTCA
This sequence comes from Saccopteryx bilineata, assembly GCF_036850765.1. Lineage (NCBI taxonomy): Eukaryota > Metazoa > Chordata > Mammalia > Chiroptera > Emballonuridae > Saccopteryx > Saccopteryx bilineata. The sequence goes on from NC_089492.1 coordinate 233,670,344, forward strand.
GACAGACTCCCGCATGTGCCCGACCAGGATCCACCCGGCACGCCCACCAGGGGCAACACTCTGCCCACCAGGGGGTGATGCTCTGCCCCTCCGGGGCGTCGCTCTGCTGCGACCAGAGCCACTCTAGCGCCTGGGGCAGAGGCCAAGGAGCCATCCCCAGCGCCCGGGTCATTTTTGCTCCAATGGAGCCTTGGCTGCGGGAGGGGAAGAGAGAGAGAGAGGAAGAGGGGAGGGTGGAGAAGCAAATGGGTGCTTCTCCTATGTGCCCTGGCCGGGAATCGAACCCGGGTTTCCTGCACGCCAGGCCAACGCTCTACCGCTGAGCCAACCAGCCAGGCCCTATAATATTGATGGTTGAACTACCAAGAGTCCCAAAACACTAATTTGAAAAAACATATGCACCTCTATCTTCAGTGCAGTGTTATTTACAATAACCAAGATCTGGAAACAGCTCAGGTGCCCGTTGGTGGATGAGTGGATGAAAAAGCTGTGGTTCATTTACACAATGGAATGCTATGTGGCCATAAAAAAGAAGAAAATCCTAATTCCCATGACAGCATGCATAGGCGTGGAGATTATTATGCTAAGTGAAATAAGCCAGTCAGAGAAAGACAAATACCATATGATTTCACTATATGTGGAATCTAATGAACAAAATAAACTAACAGTAAAAATGAGACAGACTCATACATGGAGAGCAGGGTGGCAGCTGGAGTTGGGGTGCTGGGTGAGGCAGGGGGTGGATACAGAAAAAAAGGACAAAAGGCAGAAGAAAGAAACTCATGGACAAAAACAATAATGTGGTGAATGCCAGAGGAAAGGGAGGTGAAGGAAGGTATAGGGGAATTTAAATGGGGATGGGTGATAACTGGACTTGGACGCGTGAACACAGAGTACAGTATACAGAGGCATGTTGTAGAATTGGGCTCCTGAAACCTGTGTCACTATGTTAACCAGCATCACCTCAATAACTCTAATTAAAATAAATAAATAAAAGGAAAAACCAGCTATTATCAATCTGTTCAAAAGGTACAATCAAATATAGCCATAATAAAGAGAGAATTTAAAGGTGTAGAAAAGAGCCAAGTGGAATTTCCAGAGCTAACAAACATTAGGCCCTGGCCGGTTGGCTCAGCAGTAGAGCGTCGGCCTGGCGTGCGGGGGACCCAGGTTTGATTCCCGGCCAGGGCACATAGGAGAAGCGCCCATTTGCTTCTCCACCCCACCCCCCTCCTTCCTCTCTGTCTCTCTCTTCCTCTCCCGCAGCAAAGGCTCTATTGGAACAGGGATGGCCCGGGCGCTGGGGATGGCTCCTTGGCCTCTGCCCCAGGTGCTAGAGTGGCTCTGGTTGTGGCAGAGCGATGCCCCGGAGGGGCAGAGCATCGCCCCCTGGTGGGCAGAGCGTCTCCCCTGGTGGGTGTACCGGGTGGATCCCGGTCTGGCGCATGCAGGAGTCTGTCTGACTGTCTCTCCCCGTTTCCAGCTTCAGAAAAATACAAAATAATAATAATAATAATAATAAAATAAAAAAAATAAAAAAAGAAACAAACATTATAAATAATCTGTTTAATGATTTATTCTTCTTATGATTTTAAAAAAATAATTTTTAAAGACTTCATTTATTTCATTTTTTTTTTCAGAGAGGAGGGGAGGGGAGCAGGAAGCATCAACTCTCATATTTGCCTGACCAGGCAAGCCCAGGGTTTTGAACTGGCGATCTCAGTGTTCCAGGCCGATGCTTTATCCCATGGCACCACCACAGGGCAGGCTATGATTGTTTCTTGTCTACACTCAAAATGCAAAATCTGCCTCTCCCAGAGTGTGCAGCCATTGATGTCTGTGCTCAGTTTTGTTTTGTCATTTCCTGGAAAAGGAGTGCTTGGCTCTCTCAGGTCTTTCCTACACCTACGTAGTTTATTGGTAAGTCAATGATCTGGGCAGAGGTGATGGTCAGATACCTCAAGTCAGTGAGTTCCTCACTCTTTGCTGTCTGAGTTGTGTGTATGGTGAGGAGTACATTTAAAAGTACAGCAATTTTACAAGTCTCCCAGACTCTCCATTTCTTTAGAGTACATATATAGTTTAGCACTTACTTTGAGCTATGTGGATATTCTATTATGTCAGCCCTTCTATGGCTCTCTCAGTTCTAAAATTTCCCCATACTAGCTGTTCTGCCATCCTCCCCAAACCAAGACAACTATTTTACTCACCTGTTAAAGCTGTAGGTTTTTGTTCCTCAACATGGGTATAGATGTATGAGAATGCCTTCTGCTCCCTGCCCAACATGAAGGCCCCAGACTGATTCTTTGGGGTATGGTAGAGTTTTCATGAGTAAGACTTCTAACACTGTTGCCTGACTTTGGTCTTTTTCCTTGCTATGAAGTCATTGTTGTTAATCATTTTTTTCTGGTTTTGTACTAGTTTGTTGTGAAGGGGAATATCTCTACCTCTCCTTCATGCCACCGCTATAGAAAGTTAGAGTCTCCAAACAGGCTTTATTTGTAGAAATTTACAAGTTGATTCTAAGATTCATATGGAAATTCAAAGGACCTAAAATAGTCACATAATTTGGAAAAGTTAAAAAAAAAAGTCTATATTTCCAGGACTCATTATACAACTAGGGTGATATTAGCATAAGGAGAAACACATAGGTTAATGTATGTATGGCATCTATGTAATTCTGAATTCATGTTCTGCTTTTACCCAAGTGATGAGAGATTTTATATTACTGTTTTTCATTTCAAAGTTCTGGGTATACTACTTTGTTGAAAATATTCTTTTCCTATAGAATTCATTGAACAAAATAGAAAGGTAGTCAGGTAACAAGGACAAATTCAACATGCCCTGACATGTTTTTGTCAAGTTCATTTAAGTTTAAAGCTTTGAGCTACCTTTTATTGATCAATCTATGATATATTAAAGTCAGTAATAGTTTGTCTAAAATTTTTATTTCAACATAGCTATTTTATTTTAATAATCAATGATGTTTAAAGTGCTTTAAAATGACACAAAGGAAATATATAGATACAAATTAGTGCATGTGTGATTTATTAAAATTGATTTGAAATGAACTATTATCCTGGAATACATTCTGAAAATGTTTAAATTGTTATAAGAGATTAAATTAAATTATACTGATGTTATATATAGGAGTCTGATGATTACTGATGGTCTAAGTAAATTTCCTTACTAACTTCTTTTCCATTTCAAAAGAAAAAAAAAAGCCTGACCTGTGGTGGTGCAGTGGATAAAGCCTCGACCTGGAACGCTGAGGTTGCCTGCTTAAAACTCTGGGCTTGCCCGGTCAAGGCACATATGGGAGTTGATGCTTCCTGCTTCTCCCCCTTCTCTCTCTCTCTCTCTCTCTCTCTCTCTCTCTCTCTCTCTCTCTCCCTTCTTTAAAAAGAATAAATAAAATCTTTAAAAACAAGATGTATCCAGAATATATAAAAAAATTATATAACTTAATAAGAGGACAAAAAATTAATTTAAAAGATGGGAAAACAACATGCAAAGATATTTCACCAAAGAAAATATTTGGATGACAAAGATATATAAAGATGCCTGATATCATTAGTCAGTAAAAAAATTCAAATTAAAACCACAATGAGGCCCTGGCTGGTTGGCTCAGCGGTAGAGCGTCGGCCTGGCGTGCGGGGGACCAGGGTTTGGTTCCCGGCCAGGGCACATAGGAGAAGCGCCTATTTGCTTCTCCACCTCCCCCCTCCTTCCTCTCTGTCTCTCTCTTCCCCTCCCGCAGCCAAGGCTCCATTGGAGCAAAGATGGCCAGGGTGCTGGGGATGGCTCCTTGGCCTCTGCCCCAGGTGCTAGAGTGGCTCTGGTCGCGGCAGAGCGACGCCCCAGAGGGGCAAAGCATCACCCCCTGGTGGGCAGAGCATCGCCCCTGGTGGGCGTGCCAGGTGTATCATGCGGGAGTCTGTCTGACTGTCTCTCCCCGTTTCCAGCTTCAGAAAAATGCAAAAAAACCCCAAAACAAACAAACAAAAAAAACCCCACAATGAGGTATCACCACATTCTCACTAGAATGGCTAAAGTTAAAAAAGATCAACCATACCAGACGCAAATGAGAAGATGGAGCAGCTAAATCTCTCATACATCCATACATTACCGGTGGGGATGAAAAAATGGTGCAATCACTTTAGATAAAGCTTGGCTGTTTCTTGTAAAGCTAAACCTAGAACCCAACAATCCCATCGCTGGGTACTGACCAAAAGAAATGAAAACATCTGTTTACATAAAGACCTGTTCCTGAATATTCGAAACAGCCTTAGTGATAATAGCCCAAACCTGGAAATAACCCAAATGTTCCTCAATTGGTGAATGGATAAACACATTGTAGTATATTCACACAATAGAATACTATTCAGCATAAGGAGCGAAACGTACATAATGTAACAACATGGATAAATATCAAAAGTATTTATGCTAACTGCAGGAAGCCAAGCACAAAGGACTTTACGTTGTATGATTCCATTTATATAAAATTCTAGAAAAGGCAAGATTATAGTTCCAGAAATAAGTGGCATTAGGGGCTAAGGGTGAGGGTAGAGATTGACTGCAAAAGAGCAAGAGAGAACTTTTTAAATTTATTTATTGACTTTAGAGAGAAGAAGGGGGAAAGAGAGAGAGACAGAGGTAGAAACATTGATCCACTCCTGCACATGCCCTGACTGGGGATCAAATCTACAACCTTGGCATTTGGGGAGGCTGCTCTATCCAACCAAGCCATCCAGCCAGGGCAAGAGAACCCCCCCTTTTTTTGGTGAAAGGGGGGGGATATAGAGAGACAGACTCCCGCATGCACCCCGACTGGAATCCACTGGGCAACTCCATCTGGAGCTGTCTGGGGTGGATGCTGGAATCAACCGAGCTATCTTCAGTGCCTGAGGCAATGCTCAGACCAACTAAGCTATCCTCAGTGCCCAGGCTGATGTTAAAACCAATTGAGCCACTGGCTGTGAGAGGAAAAGAGAGAGAGAGAGGAGAGGGAGCAGAAGGGGAAGAGAGTCAGATGGTCGCTTCTCCTGTGTACCCTGACCAGTAGTGGAACTGAGGACATCCATACACCAGGTCAATGCTCTACCCACTGAGCCAACTGGCCAGGGCAAGAGAAAAATTTTTGAAGTAAAAGAAACATGGTAGATTATGATTATGGTGGCAGTTACATAATGGTATATGTTTAGCAAAATTCATTGAATTGTACTCTTAATTGTACTCATAAATTATGTGAATTTTACTGAATGCACATTATTTAAGAGTACAGCTGATTAAGAAAAAAGCAAGGGAATAATAAAAACAAAATTCATATAGTGGTTACCTTTGGAGGAAATGCAGAAAGACAGAATATGAGAGATGCACATGAGAATATTGGTGATGGTTTTAATCTTTTTTTCCCATGTAATTAAGTTAAAATTTAAAATAATAGGAGAAAATGAGTCAGTAGAAGAGAAGAAATATGGACATGTGCAGATAATCTTAGAGAATTAAGGAAGAGGCTACAGAAGAATGTGATGCCAAGCTTCTGTTTTTCTTTAACTATAGGAGATGCAGAGCCTGCCATTGCACTGAGAGGATCACTGCAGTGGGAGAGAATAATGACAGAAGAGAAAGGAACTAAGAAGGGGCCAAGCAAGTCCTGGGCAGGGCAAGAGGAGACGGCTGCTGAAGTCAAGGGGACGGATTGGCCTGGGCCACAGAAAGGTTTCTTCCTTTATGATAACAAGAAAAAATGAAGAGATGGCAACAGATTCAGTTAGGCTTAGGAACTTAGTGGTGGGAAGATTAAGCAATTTCTTTCTGAAAATTTCATTTTTTCAATGAAGAATGAGCTAAGGCCATCAGCAGAAGTGGAGAAGAGTAGGAGATTTTAGGAGAGAGTTTGAAATGGCCATATGGACAGTACAGTAAGGCTCCCAACGCAGAGCGTGTGCTTATTACCTGTTATATAACACCCCTGCCTTCTTCATCAGCTAAACTCTGTGCCTCTGTTGGCCGAGGGTTATTTACTCTCATGGCTGTGGTCTGGAGGGAAGTGCTTTGTATGAGTAAGAGTCAGCCGAGGAGACAGCTGTCTTCCTGGCAGTCTCCTTGTCCTGGATCTGCAGTCAAAAACATCACTAGTGATCTGTTTACAGCATTTTGTAATCCATGGAGGGTTTGCTTGCTAATCTAATGTTTCCAGCTAGGCCACTGTTAAACAGAATGTTTTCTCAGGTAGTTCTGTTTTGAGCAATTGTACACGGTATTTTGGATGTGTACTGAACTGATCAGTTGATTGATTGCTCTTTTGCTGTGTTTCTACTCTTTGTCATATGGATCATACTATATATGGATTATACATTATAATACAGGATATACTATGATAGTATTTTCTACTTATGAGATAATTTGTGCTTTACCTTTGGGTCTGTCTGAGTTGTAGGCATTTGATAAATGTAAATTAAACTAATTAATCAATAAAAATGTATTCATTGAATATTTATCACAGTGTTTGGGAGGCAAGCTTTAGCAAGAAGTACAGACTCTGACCTCAGATCACCTATAATCTGGTTGAAAAGATATATATATATATATATATATATACACATATATATATATATATATGAAATGGTGTGGTGTAAAATCAACATACAGAATTCAGACTTGAATTTCAAGTCTATTGATACTAATTATATTTATGACCTTGGGCAACCTGCTTTACTTTTCTGGGCCTCAGTTTCCTTGTTTATAAAAAATAAGGGCTTGGATTATTAAGAAGTAAATAATAAATTTCATAGTACTTGAGCATAATTAGAGCTCAATAAAGCTGACCATGGATGCATGAAAGTATCTCGTTAGTTCAGTGCCACACTGTGAGTGCAGACAGCTATTCTCTCATCTGTAAGTGGGGACCATAGCAACACCTTCTTCCTGGGCTCATTAGGGGACTTGTGTTCCTAACAATACTACATTGATGACCTGTATTATTTTACTTGGTTTTCAATCTTGAAGTGGGAGAATTCTTATACCCATTTCACAGATGAGAAAACTAAAATATAGAGAGATAAATAAAATTTTCCAAGGTAATACAGCTAGTACATGGTAGAACCAAGTGATACAAACCCAGGCAGTCTTTCAACTAGATGTTAATAATAGTAGCGGTATTAGGATTACCAACAGTGCTACTAGTAATGGGTATAAGAATCAAGACTAACGAGAGATCACTTTGGTGGGAGTGGGCACAACTGACTTTGTGACCAGAACTAGGCCATTTTGTCCCCTGCAAAAGGTCTGCCTTATAGGAAAGCACTGTAAGACGAGGCCAGAAAATATGGCGAGAACTGGTATAGAGAGAACTAAAGACCGGAACAAGACAAGTTTGTTGTGAGCGAGGGGGGTCATTGATCTGGTGTGCCATCCTGGAACTCAAGGCAGAGGTAGAGTGGAAATGAAAATGTGGGATTTGTGTGCACAGAGGTGGTGTGAATATAATGTTGTACATTCTTACAGAGCATTAGAGTTTGTCTAGAGCTTTCCCATCCAAGGTTTTTGCTGATACTCACAATAACCTTGCTCTTAAGATGGACAGGTAACTCTCATTTGGTTATTATATATGCAATGTCTTCTCTAAAATGGGTACTTAATTAATGTCACTTCCTTGTTTGTAGCCCAGACAACGAGGATCAAAGATGTTAAGTAATTTGTCCAAGCTCACAGATCCAGTAAGTGTGGGAGTCAGGACTTGGACAAACTCCTTGGCTCCTGATTATCCAGTTTTCCACACTCTACATGATCAGCCCAATAATCAGTTCTACATAATTCATCTGACAAGCAATTGAGCACTTACTGTCTGTCTCATACAGTATCAAGGTATAGGAATATAAAGAAAAATATGTTCAATGCCCACAAACCATTGGAGAAAGAAACTTTCTTTGTGAAGAACAGAATTTGGCAAACACTGAGACAGTAGTGGGGGCACAACTATTACAGCGTGGGGGTACATGGGGGAAATAGCTTCACAGAGAAAGTTAAGCTTGAACCAGGGCACATAGCCAAAGTACACTCTCCCAGATGGACTGAATCTTGCGCTTCACCCTCCCAGGTTGTCAAGTGTTAGCAGACACACTGGAAACAGGGAGCTTCCAAGAGAACAAACAGTGTAAGCAAGAGACACAGCGAATAGGTGGATGTGGCCGCCGGGGTGTTACACCCTGGGATCTCCCTCTATGAGAGCCGGCTGTGAGGAGTGCCGGGGCGGACAGCCGCCCGCTGCTGTCCCTCCAGGGTCCACCCCAATGTTCAAGCTGAGGCGACATTTCTGGGACTGCTCCTGGTCTTGTCAGAGCATGGCAAAGGTACTAAAGCCATGTCATTCCTGTCCAACACGGAAGTCCTCAAACAAGCACTCTTTGCTCAGGAACTGAGCCTGACCATCACTTTCTCCGAGCTGCATACCAGGCAGCCTAGCAACTCCTAACTGACCCTGCTTCCTTCCTCTCTCCTTTCACAGGTACCAGACCCACATTAGGGGGTGGAGCTCCCTCTCCTTGAATCCTTGAACTGACACACACAGTCACACAGGGAAAGACACCGCCAGCAAAATATTTGGAAATGCTTTTGTTTTGTGAGGAGAGGAGAATAAAGAACACCATCACGTGAGTAGGAAACTCAGCAGAAAGCTCTGTCACCACACCGTGAAGAGAACAAATCTCAGGAGGCTGGTCCCCAGTTGGATTCTGTAGAGAAAAAAAAGGGCAGTAAGACTACTCACAGCTACATGCCAAGCATAACAGTCGGTGCTAAAACCGTGTTGACTGAACAAATAAACAGAAATTGAGAACTATTGGGGTATTTCAAGCTGGCAGTTGCAACAGAAAACCCCCAACTTCTCGGTCGGTTTAATCCAGTGAAGGTTTGTTTTTCACTCACAGCCAGACCAGAGCTGGTCAGGAGTCTCCTTGGTGGCTCCTTCATATAAAGCGGGAGTTGCCAGTAGATGCCAAGAAATGGGAGGAGGGACCTGCAGCATGGGGTCTGGGGGATTTCTGGAGGTTTGACTTAGCAATGGTCTGCATCACTTCTTCTCACACTGCATTTGCCAGAAACCCAGACACACGGCCTCAGTCTAACAGGGAGGGAGGGAGAAGGCACCCAGAAAAAGGAAAAGGAAACAGGGCTGGGGGAAACTCATAGCACTATCTCTGCCACGGGTAATATGCCATAGTGTTTGGCAACTAGGAACTCATTATAAACCTTCAAAAAAATGAATATATAGGCCCTGACTGGCTGGCTCAGTGGTAGAGTGTTGGCCCTGCATGTGTAAGTCCTGGGTTCGATTTCCGGCCAGGGCACACAGGAGAAGTGCCCATCTGCTTCTCCACTCTTCTCCCTTTCTCTCTATCTCTCTCTTCTTCTCCCGCAGCTGAGGCTCCATTGGAGCAAAGTTGGCCCGGGCACTGAGGATGTCTCCATGGCCTCTGCCTCAGGAACTAGAATGGCTCTGGTTGCAACAGAGCAATGTTCCAGATGGGCAGAGCATTGCCCCCTAGTGGGCATGCCAGGTGGATCCCGGCCGGGTGCTCAGGCACACGTGGGAGTCTGTCTCTCTGCCTCCCACTTCTCACTTCAGAAAAAAAAAAAAGATGAATGTATAAATGAGGGGATGGGGAAAGGATGGGGACATTTAAACTCATCAAATATTTAGGTAGAATAAGCAGACCATCCAATTGCAAGAAGTGAGTAAAAGGGGCGTGGTTGTAAGGAAGTAGAGATATTTCAGCTCTGCCTTCAGGAATCCCTCCATACTACTCACCTCTACCCTCTGACCCTGGGGTTGAGAATTGTTCTCTCATCTCCCATCCACCTTTGCATTTGTCCATCCTGCAACCATATGGAAAGCACCAGTTCCTCTCACTAGACCATGTGCTCTATAAGGAGGAGGTGGTACACGCTGCCTGTCTGTATCCCAAGCCCCTGACCTAGCGCCTGGCACAAAGTAACTATCTATTGGATGAATGAAAAGCATTCTCCATTCTGGAGATTCTGATGCAGGGGACCTGGAGTAGAGAAGGGACAACCTACCTTTTTACAATAGTTATTTTTTTAATATTGTGAAATATACATTACATAAAAATTACCATTTTAATCATTGTAAGTGTACAGCTCTGTGGCATTAAGGACGTTCATATTGTTGTGTAACTATCACCACCATCCATCTCCAGAACTTGTTTCATCTTACAAAACTAAAACTCAATACTCATTAAACAACAACTCCTCATTCTCCCCCACCCCTCCTGTCCCCAGCAAACCCCATTCTACTTTCTGTCTTTATGAGTTTGACTACTCTAAGCACCTCCCATAAGCTGAATCACATTGTCATTTTGTGACTGACTTCACTTAGGGTAATGTCCTCAAGGTCCATCTACATTTACTATGTGTCTGAATTTCCTTCCTTTTTAAGGCTGGGTCATATTCCATTGCAAGTATATATCACATTTTATTCATTCATCTGCAGATAGACCCTTGGGTTGCTTCTGCCTTTGAACTATCTTGAATATTTTTTTTATTTGAATAAAGCTGCTATGAACACATGTGTACAAATATCTCTTCACAACCCTGTTTTCAATTCTTTTGGGTATATCCATGCTTTTCTAAGTTGTTTCAGGTGATCTGAAGCTCAACTAGGGTTGAAAACCTCTCTTTCATGCAAAAGAGAAGAAAAGTGTTGACGGCATGTAGGAGTTGTGGGAATGGGTGACAGTCCAAGAGGCAGGAGGAGACAGGCACGGGCAAGATGCTGGGTGCAGTGCAGGAGTTTATTGTGATCAGGAACCACAGGGAGACAAGAAGAGAAGTCACAAGATTCTGAAAAAGAAAGGGTCTCAGATGACCTAATTCCTTAAGTAAATGTGATGTCATCTGCTGACCAGCACAGGAACTGAGGTGAAAGTGAGGTTGGAGCTTGAGGAAAGAGGGTTCATAGAAGTGTGGAGAGGAATGCAGTTGGGAGATGATGGGAAGATAAATGATCAAAGACAGAGACAAAGAAAGGGTCCAGAGGCATGTGTGTGAGGAGATGGGGGTGAGGAGTGGAAGTAATTCTGTCTTATTAAAATCAAGCTCATATAAGGGCCGGAAGTGAAGAAAATTTGTGGCATATGTGCTCAGAAGTGGATGAGAAAGCATTAGAAGGCTAGTAGGATGTTCGTGGGGCCCAGAAGGACACATAGCAGGTTAGGTCACATGGTGGGCTTTTGGGGCTCCAGGACAAGGTGAAGAAAATGTATCATGGAAATGATCCAGGTTTGGAAATGGGCCAGAGGATGTGGCAGAAGGTTACATTTTATCATTGAAAATGTGGAGGGAGGGGAGGAAGGCTAAATGCCAAAGTGCTGAGCATTGCATACCTAAACAAACCCATGGCCTCACAGAGGTTTCCTGGGACAAATAAGGGGAGTCACTATCGCAGACTTACACACTGTTTTCTTATCCCTATCAAATTGATCACAAGGTCTCTCTGAGCCTGCCCTTGCCGAGACCCCTGTCTGTCTCCAGACTGGCTTCCCAGCCAGGGAAAGATCTTACCTTAGAAGTCAAGAGCTTCCTGACTGCATTCAGGAACCGGAGCTCTCCCTTTGTGCCTGCCTCATGCCTGTGTGGCTGCCACCTGCAGCCCAATCCCAGGGTCACCGGTGAGAGATATCTGAGCCCTCCAGGAGTCCCCTCAATGAGTCAAAGCAGTGACTGCACTTCTAGATATCCTTGTCCTTTCTCCTTTCTTCTGGCAGCTGTGGGCTGCAGTGACCATGTTGCCAGTGATCTCATTTTGAGCTCATCTTTGTTTTTTGTTGTTTTTTTTTAAAGGATGTTTTCTAAGCAATTGCACTGAAAAGACTATCCCCATCCTTTTCCCTTCCTCCTTGATGAGCTCATCCACTTTTTGACCTGGATTTTCTTTATCTGGTATCTAATGGCAAATGCAAAAGCTGTGCTTCTCTATCACTGTGATGCCCATTTACCCCCAAGGCTTTGTTGGCATGGTGCCATCCCTGTGCACTGCTTGGGAGCAGGTCCCAGCTCCGTCCTGTTATTGCTCAGACTGCCTCCTGCCTGCTCTGAGAAAGCTGTCAGCTGCTGTCTGCTGCTTGCTGTCTGTTATCTTTTACTTGCTCCACCGGGTTTTTGGCTGCCCTCTGGACATTGCTGCTGTTCAAGGACTAGATATAGATTTGTTTGTTTTTCTAAGTAGCCTTTTACACTAGCATTTGGCCGTCCACGTTTTATTGCCTTCCTCTCTCCTTTTTTCCCACTTGCCTACTTCCAGTTGAGAACAGGAGCGTTAGAAGCAATCCAGAGGGCAGGCAGCCTAGGGAAACCGTTATCCTACCAGAGTCCTTGGAAGTGTCCAAAGCGACAGTGTCCTTCAGTTGCCAATGTGCAGGCAGCCTGGCAACTGGCCAGCTGACACTGGGACAACTCAATCCTGAGATGATATGGAGGAAATTAACCTTGTTGAATAAACAAAATAGGCAGACAAAGTTAACTACAAAACCTGTGGGGCTGGAAAGGGGGAAAATATGTAAAAGGAAGTATCCTCTTTTCGTTCTGTGTGAGCCAGGGCAGCGCTTTCATGTGTATGGTGTGGCTTCTGACTGATAAAGGGAAGTGGGCGCTCCAGGGCTCTTCTTAGAAATCGCCCCTGACCCTCCTTGCTCCATTTCCAGCTCGCTACCACTTTATTCCAGCTTCTGCAGAGCTGCTGACCCCTGACACTTCTGTTTGCTTCTAGAAACTGGTGTTGGCCCTTGACTTCCGGTGTTTGTACTGCCAGAACTCCCTGGGGATTTGGTTGTTTCAATTCTTGGCTGCCCCAGGCAGAACACCCCACACTAATTTTGGTCCCCTTTCGAGCTCACCCTGGGTGCTATAATCAGGCTTTCCCTCTCTGTCCAGCCCTGCAGAAGATGTCAAGTTTGGGAGATGGCAGGGGATGGGCCATGCTAGAACACAGTTCACGAGGAGTATTTGAAGGATGCTTGTCCCTGGGTGGCAGAAATGGGAGAAGGGAGAATTTTCTTTTTTTTTTTTTTTCCATATTGCTTCTTGATTGGCATCCTCGCAGTTTTCTTTGCTTTTTTTTAATTTTTTATTATTTTTAATTTTTATTTATTCATTTTAGAGAGGAGAGGGAGAGACAGAGAGAGAGAGAGAGGAGAGACAGAAGGGGGGAGGAGCTGAAAGCATCAACTCCCATATGTGCCTTGACCAGGCAAGCCCAGGGTTTCGAACTGGTGACCTCAGCATTTCCAGGTTGAGAATTTTCAAAAAAGAAAAAAAGAGAGGTTTAGAATAAATTTTTTTGCAACAGGAGTAAAAGCAAAAGACGGGGGGCGGGGATTGGAGTATCAGTCAAGTGGTTAAGAATATCATGAATCCAAAATTTGTAGAAGTCCTAAGAAATGGGGACACATATTGAGTCAAATATTAAAATTGACCATGAAAATCTGTGTAAGACCCCAAGAACACCATAGCACTGTTTGAAAAGAAGAAATGCACCCCCATTGTTTATGGCAGCATTGTTCACAATAGCGAAGATCTGGAAACAGCCCAAGTGTCCATCAGAGGACGAGTGGATTAAAAAGTTTTGGTACATATATACTATGGAATACTACTCAGCCATAAGAAATGATGACATCGAATCATTTACAACAACATGGATGGACCTTGATAACATTATACTGAGCGAAATAAGTAAATCAGAAAAAACTAAGAACTGTATGATTCCATACATACATAAAAATGAGACTCAAAAACATGGACAAGAGTGTGGGGGTTATGGGGTGGGGAGGGAGAGGGAGGGGGTTGGGGGAGGGGAGGGGCACAAAGAAAACCAGTTAGAAGGTGACAGAAGACAATTGGACTTTGGGTGATGGGAATGCAGCATAATCAAATGTCAAAATAACCTAGAGATGTTTTCTCTGAACATATGTACCCTGATTTATCAATGTCAGCCCATTAAAATTAATTTTTAAAAAAATGAAAAAATAAAAATAAACAACAACAAAAAAAGAAAATCTGTGTAAGAATTAGATCTATGTAAAATGTAATAATAATCACCTAGACCAATTCACAACTGGCTTAAACCATTTAAGGTAAATACCACTCTGTGATCTAAAGAGTGAGGCAATCTGGCCTGACTCTTCATTCTTTCACAGACCCATTTTATAGATTTTTTTTTTCTTTTTCTTTTTTTGGTGACACAGACAGGGAGAGAGACAGATAGGGACAGAGAGACAGGAAGGGAGAGAGATGAGAGACATCAATTCTTTGTTGAGGCACCTTAGTTGTTCATTGATTACTTTCACATATGTGCCTTGACCAAGGGTCTACAGAAGACCAAGTAACCCCTCGCTCAAGCCAGTGACCTTGGGTCCAAGCTGGTGAGCCTTGCTCCAACCAGATGAGCCCGTGCTCAAGCTGGTGACCTCGGGGTTTTGAACCTGGGTTCTCTGCTTCCCAGTCCAATACTCTATCCACTGCACCACTGCCTGGTCAGGCACAGATATAAATATTTTTGAACATCAGTCATATACCTGCCCCGTGCTAGATGCCATGGAAGAAATGAAATAAAGAAGTAAAACCTTTAGTGCATGCCCTCAAGTTAGCTAGACACATGGAAATTGTTAGGATAAAGAAACAAAAGGCCTGACCACGCAGTGGGGCAGTGGATAGAGCATCAGATTGGGACATGGAGGGCCCAGGCTCGAGATCCTGAGATCGCTGGCTTAAGCGTGGACTCATCTGGCTTGAGCACGGGCTCACCAGCTTGAGCTCAGGGTCACTGGCTTGAGCATGGGATCATAGACATGACCCCATAGTCACTGGCTTGAGCCCAAAGGTTGCTGGCTTGAGCAAGGGGTCACTCACTCTGCTGTAGCTCCCTGGTCAAAGCACATATGAGAAAGCAGTCGATGAACAACTATGGTGCCACAATAAAGAGTTGATGCTTCTCATCTCTCTTTCTTTCTGTCAATCTGTCCCTAGCTGTCCCTCTCTCTGTCTCTGTCAAAAAAAGAAAAAAGAAAAAGAAACAAAAGATGCTGTAAGACAATATGATTAAGAATTGGTTAAATAAGCATTGTGCGTCCTAATGAGGAAGAACCCTGGGGGGCTGGAGGAAACCACGAGGGGTCATGGGGAAGCTGAGCCTCAAAGGGGATGGATGCATAGGTAAGACTGAAAAGGAAAAGAGGAATCCTCAGGTTTAGTGACGATTTACTGAGTTCTCCTGTGTGACCAACTGTAGAAGAGCTGTTTTGAGTGAAATTCAACAGTTACCTCTGCTATCTTCCCCAATCTTGACAGACATTTGGTTTCTGGTTGTCAGGGTAATTGCTCAGGGGTCCCATGTTTCAGATGCTCTGTCATCAGAAAGGAGTGTTCTGTGACCTGGGGAACAAGGATATAGGTTCCAGTCGCATTCAGCCTCTAAGAGTAGGATGCTTGATTAACAGTGGGTTAATCAATAAAGATGTTTAATGATCTCACAGAACAAGAAGCCCACAGTTGCTATAGTTGCCCACATATATCATGAATAGCTGCCCAAACTGTCTCTTTCACTCTTCCACCTTCCGTGGAAATTTCCCCGTGTGCCTTGAGGCTAATTTCCCCATTGTCACAAGAATGGCAGCTGCAGCTCCCTCAGAACCGCATTCCAATCATGAAAAAAGGGGCAGGGGCCAACAACAACCTCTTCATGTGGCTCTGTCTTTCCATCGGAGAGAAGAGTCTTTGACAGGGACTCTCCAGCAGATTTCCCCTGAAATCTCATTAGCCAGAACTGAATCATATGCCTATATCTAGCCAATTACTGGAGAAGACCTAAGCCACTTATGATTCATCCCCTTGGTCAGCTTTCATGAGATCAAGGGATCTCCACTCACCTGAATAAAACCAGAGTTCTCTTTGGCAGAGAGGAAAGTGGGGCATGATGCTTGAATACACAGTGAACATGTCTGCCACATTCACCCGTGTTAAGGTTCCTCATCCATGGTGTTCCTAATGTCTGTAGCTTGCTTCTTCCTTTGCTGTAGGCAGCCCCTGACCCTGACCTTCATTTACAACTCTTATTCTTTTTTCCCACTTCTAAAAATTATTGTTCCTGCATAATGGATCTGGTTTATGCAGGAGAGGTAACTAAACACTCCAATCAGCAAACCCTTATTCAGAGAAAACACTTTGACCATACCCCATAAAATTGGTGAATGAATATATTTTTGTATGTTTTAAGTTCAAAACTATTAAAGCTAGGCATCCTTATTTTTACAACTCCCCTCCTTAACTGAACTGGCTAAAAATGAACCAACCAATCTTTTTTATTTATTTATTTATTTATTTATTTATTTATTTATTTATTTATTTTGCCTGAATTCCCTACTGCAATAATTTTTAACCTTTTTTACCTCATGGCACACATAAACTCATTACTAAAATTCTGTGGCACACACACATACAAAAATTATATTTTTTGTTGATCTAAAGAAATACAGACAAAATTTTGATTCATTCACACTGGATGACTACTGTTGTATTGAATATTATCTCTTTTTTTTTTTTGACAACCTAATGGAAAAGACGTTAGTCAGGTATTACATGTTTTAAAAATTCTTGTGGCACACCAGTTGAAAATTGCTGTCCTACTGGATTAAAATCTGGAGGACAGAGCTCATGTCTTAAACACATCTGCATCCTGAGCTCTAGGACTCAGCTCTAGTGGTTTGATACTATAGCTATAAGTCACATATAAAGTTACTGAGCATTTGAAATGTGACTGATAAAGACTGAGAAACTGAACTTTTAATTCTATTAAATTTTAATTAATGTAACATTTAAAATCTGATTCAGTTATTTGAAAAGTTTTAAGTATGTCTAAAATAATTTAGGAATGTCAATCTATTTTTCCAACTGGAAATTTTATGAGATCTAGATATGGATTAACTATTCCTGATGACATCTTGAAACCTGAAATGAGATGTGCCCTAAGTGTACAATACTAGATACTGGAATTTGAAGACTTAGTGTGGAAAATAAATGTAAAAAAAAAATCTCAAATACTCTGGAACATATTGGGTTAAATGAAATATATTAAAATTAATCTCACCCGTTTCTTTTTATTTTTTCAAAATCACTGCTAGAAAGTTTTAAATTACATGTGTGGTTTGTGTTGCATTTCTCCTGGACAGTGCTGATCTTGTACATAGTGAGCATGCAAATGTTCATCGACTGAATGCATGAGTTCAGTGACTTGACTAAGGTCATTTAGAAAAACTCATAACTGAGTCTCAGGTTCCTTTGATCCCACTCCCTTTTTCTTTCCACCATGCCTTGTAGTCTTTTGTATGCCAGTGTTTTTCAACAGTTGATTTGCAGACCAATCAGCCAGAAATTTCGTGCTGGTCCATGAAAAAGTTAACCACCCCGATGTTGTATGAAGATTACAAACCCAAAGATCTTAGTGGAATTCACTTATGCTCAGGGTGATTTCTGCCATAGCGCTCCCCAAAATAATTTTCCTATTTTGACTGTCCCCAAGTGTAAAAACATTGAAACCACTACATGCCACACTGTGCTTCCTGGTCACATTCTCATGTCCACCTGAAATACAGAAACTTTCCTCATGGAGGTAAGCTTTGCCAGCTGAGGGGAGGGAAGAGCATCTGTGCTGAGTGTCTATAAAGACAGTGGCTTATAGAAAACGGGGCCCTCTTTGAAGGAGGGAGGGAAATGGTTTAAGATACCAAATCTCAGAGGACGCATATTTTCCCTTTTCAGGGTATCTTTTCTGAGCTCTCCAGTCACTTCATCTTATGTTCTCATTCTGAGAGTTCTTTCAGTTAAAAGGGTGGTTTTATACTTCTGGGCAGATTCTTGCCATCCCAGGCTCTGGTGACACAAAACAGACAGGGGTAATGTAGGCTGTATGCACACACTGGAGGAAGGGCGAGAAACGGCGGCCACCCACGCTGCTCGCCAGAGAAGCTTGGCGCTGTCGTGGCTCAAAGAGCTAACGCTTTGTTAGACCCTGCACCGGAAGATTCGCTGGAACCGCAAGGAGCCCTTCCCCCAGACTGTAATCATTACAGAGCTGCGCGTCTCCCATAAAACATGCACAGAGCCATCTGGGCCTGGGAGTGACACACTGAAGTGAAAGCACAACCATTTCATATTTTCAGTTTTAGGTCCTCATGTTCACACTGAAAGCGCCTTCATTTATGAAGGATTTCATTCAATAGACATTCATTCAACAGATATTTATCCAATACCATATTGTGTGTGCCAAACAATGTGAGACGCCCGAGATAAAACCATACACACAAATTTATTGGTTTGAACCAAGCATAAATACTCATTTAGCTGAACTATACATAAAATATGTATAAACTTATCTGAACTATCAGGGGCAAAGCGTGCACCAATCATTTTAAGAGCATACTCCACAGATGCATCTTTACAGAAAATAGTATACTTCCCATCCTGGTTCAAAACTAGGATTTCTCTGGATCAATTTATTTTTGTTGTCCCCAACAGTGATATTAAAACATTTGGAGTAATTCTAGGAATCGATCCTAAGAAAGTAATCAGACAGATGGCGAAAGTGTTACATATATGAGTGGTCACTGAAGTGGGATTAAGCAAAGAAAAAAAACTTGTGGACACAGACAAACAGTGTGGGGATTGCAGGAGGTGGAGGGAGGAGGGTAGAGAGCGATAAGTGTGATAAAAGAAGACTTGCCGGCCTGACCTGTGGGGGCGCAGTGGATAAAGCCTCCACCTGGAATGCTGAGGTCGCCAGTTCAAAACCCTGGGATTACCTGGTCAAGGCACATATGGGAGTTGATGCTTCCTGATCCTCCCCTCTTCTCTCTCTTTCTCTCTCCTCCTTCTCTCCTCTCTAAAATGAATAAATAAAGTCTTAAAAATAAATTAGTTAATTAAAAAAAAAAGGAGACTTGCCTTGGGGTGGTGAACACACAATGCAATATACAGGTGATGTATACTGCTCAGGAAAATTAGGGGATATTTCCAAAATGAATATGGAGCTATAAAAAAATCCCCTAATTTTTGTGAGCAGTATATTATAGAATTGTACACCTGAAACATGTAATTTTATTAACCACTATCACTCCAAAAAAAAATGAAAAAAAGAGAGAGGAAAAAAAAAACCCAGAAACCCTATAAATGTTGACTAAGAGAGGTCTGATAAAATTTGGGCCAGTCTATATGATGGCAAATCATTACAAATCAAGTATTAAAGAATATGTAGTAATGTGAGGAAATATTTTCTTTATATATTAAGATTTAAATATTGATATATAAAAATATACATGGTATATGTTTTCAATTTGGGAAAATATCAGTATATGCAGAGAGAAAAAAGACTGGAAGGATATATAATGCAACTAACAATGTATCCCTGGGGGGTGAAATTATATGTTTTTATTTTCTTTTTCACGTGCTATATTTTTAAGTGTTCTGCATAATTGTTTACTATTTTTGTAATAAGAAAAAAATTTCTTTTATAATTTTGATTTTATTGGTTGTTTTGAGGATAACTACACAAACATTTTAATTTGTACACAATTCTATTTTTCACATACAAACCCAAAACCTAAAAGTTCACATAGCTGTGATTCTTTTCTAAATAGTTATTTCAGTGACTTTTCAGCTTAAAATTTGAGGGTTAATTTTCCTTCATAGAGTATCAAGTACCAGTGTCTTCAAATGTTGATACGCTGTTACATCAAAGTCTCACTAATTTACCATTTAATATCACATACACTACCTAATCGAAATTTCAATCTTTCACAGCAATTTAACAAAGTTACTAGGAAAACCGGACTACCACACCACAGATGTTACAGAGTGCACAAAATTCTGACAGGGAGAGCCAAGACCAAGACAACAATTTTATCAAAAACATGGGAATAGAAGTAATTAAGAATGTTCAAGACATATTAAATGCATGATTAACTCCAAATTTCCATTTAGTATGCTTTTCTATTACAGGATATAAAAACAACCACCATCTATGGAACAGTAAGCTAACACCCAAGACGATCAGAGCCTCCCATATTTAATATGCCACTATTTTCTGGTTGTACCAAAAAATAAACAACCAGTAAGTAATTTTACCTCTTAAAAAAGAAGGGTTTGCATTTTAAAAGGGGGGGATGGGTTAGAATTTCTTCCTTCGTAAAAATGTTTCTAGAGCTACTAAAAACATACATATACAAAATAGCTGATAAAAGATATTCCTCTGAATTGCACAAAAAGGGCGACCTGGACCCTGATACGACACGGTATGTGATATTAATCAGACATGGCTTCTTGCTCTCCCACTTTATCTGAGTCTGGACTTGCCTCATTTTTTAGTTTCTTTGTTTTCTGCAGGTAGATCTTCTTCAGTTTCCTGATTAGCCACTTGGGGCTGTTTTCCCTTCTGTTTGCACTTTTTTATCTGTAGATTTATCCCTTGCTGCTGCCTTTTGGGGCTCCAAAGTTTCCACTTTTGCAGAGGCAGGGTTAGCTGACAACCTTGCCAATGTCCTTTTGGGCTCCTCCTTCAACTTCCTCTTAGTGGGTGGAGCTGACCTTACTCTTGGGCATTCTGAGAGGCTGGGACCCATGATGGGAACAATACAAGAATTCAGTAATAAAATTTTAAGAGATCTGGTGCAATGATATTATTTTCCTCTACAGAATTAATTTTTAAATCTTTTTAAAAATTAGACTCCTCCTAACCTCTCTTAAATACTCACTCTGGGTTGGTCACACCTAACTTTATTTAAAATTTTTGAACCAATTTGTAACATTGTGATAAATTATGTTTATGACACATTGCAATTAAATCCATAAATGTGGCCTGACCTGTGGTGGCGCAGTGGATAAAGCGTCGACCTGGAAATGCTGAGGTCACCGGTTCAAAACCCTGGGCTTGCCTGGTCAAGGCACATATGGGAGTTGATGCTTCCAGCTCCTCCCCCCTTCTCTCTCTTTCTCTCTCTCTCTCTCTCTCTCTCTCCTCTCTTTAATGAGTAAATAAAATCTTTAAAAAAAAAAATCAGAAACAAACAAACAAAAAAATCCATAAATGTACTTCTGATATCACAGAAGGAAATAGTACCTACCTCCCCAGGCTACTAAGAAAACTGGCTGATACAAAGAATGCCAGTTCTTGGCCCATAATGAGCCCTCCCTACTGGTTTCTTCCCCCTCTGCCTAGATTTATTCCTTCCCACTCCCTTTGTATACTGTTAATTTTTTATAACAAATTATTCATTTCTTTTCTTATTGTGATAAAATGTATGTAGCATAAAATTACCACTTCAACTATTTTTAAGTGTATAGTTCTTGATATGAAGTGCATTCACATTGTTGTACAACAGTCATCATCATTCCCGTCCAGGATTCTTTTCATGTTGCCAAGCTGTAACTCTACCACAACACTAATTCTATATTCCTTTCTCTTCCAGGCCCCAGGCAACTCCCCCATTCTACTCTCTGTCTCTATGAATTTTACTATTCTAGGTACTTCATATAAGCAGAATCGTACAATATTTGTCCTTTTGTAACTGGTTTATGTTACTTAACACAATGTCCTCAAGGTCCATCCATGTTGTAGCATGTGTCAGAATTTCCTTTCTTTTTAAGGCTAATATTCTATTGTAGGTACATAACACATTTTGTTTATCCATTTATCTGTTGATGGACACTTGGGTTACGTCTACTTTTTGACTATTGTGAATAACGATGCTATGAGCATGGGTGTATAAATATCTGCTTGAGCAATTATTTTTCTTGAATAGAGATTGTCTGGATCGTATAGTAATTCTATTTTTAGCTTTTCAAGGATCTGCCAAATTGTTTTTGTTAATGACTGCACCAGTGTACATTTTATAGTGCTGTTTTTATTCACCTTTCTTCTCCTCAATTAAGTTGATACCTTCTTAAGATCAAGTACATTCACTTTTGAATCCCTCAAAGCAACTAGAAAATTGCCTCAAGCATTATAGATGCTCAATAAATATTTGATGAATAAAAGTTTCTTTTTTCTAGCTTTTAGGAGCTCATTTCCTCTACAGAGTGTTCCTTCTTTTCCTCTTTCTTCCCTCAGATCTCATACACTGTGGTTCAGTAGACCTCTGCTAATAATTTCCTTACCTTTAATCATTTATAACCTTTGGTCAAGTAGTTCCTTTTTTCAGTGCCATTGCAGCTGTCAAAAGCATGGCAATGGAGTCAGAAAGACCTGGCCTCAAGCCCTGGCTCTGCCACTTCCAAGTTATATGACCTTGGACAAGATTCTAATCTCTTCCTTCAGATATTATTGCTGCATAACAGAACACACCAAAACTTAGTTGCTTAGAATAATAATCATTTCATTATACCTCACTACTTTGTCCATCCACTGTGTCAGTTCTTTTCTCTATGTGTTATCTTTGGGGTCACTCACATGGCTGTGCTACCAACGAGGGTGCCTAGGGTTCAAATGTCTCACTCTCATGCCCAGCACCTCAGCAGGGGTGGTTAGAATCACTAGGGGATGGCTAGGCCTTTTCCTCTTTCTTCTTAGTCTTTCATAAAAACTGGGACCCTTTTTCTGTGAGGTCTCTGTCTCAACTGGTTAGTTAGACTTCTTTTTTTTTCAATTACAATTGACATTCAATATTATCTTAAATTAGTTTCAGGTCCACGCATAGTGGTCAGACAATGATATACTTTACAAAGTGCTCCTTCTGATATTTCCAGAACCCACCTGGCACCATACATAGTTATTATAATATTATTGACTATATCCCCTATGGTGTATTTTACATCCCCATGACTATTTTGTAACTACCAGTTTGTACTCTTAATCCCTTAACTTTTTCACCTAGTACCTCGCAACCCCTCCCATCTGACCAGCCTCAGTTTGTTTTCTGTGTCTATGAGTATTTCTGTTTTGTTTGTTTGTTTATATTGTTATTTAGATTTCACATATAAGTGAACTCATATGGCATTTGTTTTTCTCTGTCTTATTTCACTTAACAATTGTTATTGCACTAGGTAAAATTTTGTGTTTTTTTATGGCCACCTAATATTCTATTGTACATATGTATCATTATGTTTTTATCCACTTGTCAATTGATGGACACTTGGGTTGCTTTATTTGGGTCTTCTCTTAGTCAGACTTCTTTAAATGGCAATTGGCTTCCAAGAAAACAAAAATGGAAATTGATAATCATCTTAAAACATAGGCCAGAATGAGCCCAGCATTGCTTTCAATCTATTCTATTGTTGAAAGCCACCACAGGTCAGTTGAGACTTCACAAGAGAAGAAACAGACTTAACACTTAGTGGGAGGAAGGGACTGTGCATTATGGAATGGGAAAAGTTGTTGGCCATATTTACAGACAACCCATCATCTCTAAGTCTGTTTCTCCATTTGTAAAATGAGAGTAATAATAGTAGCTCTCTTTATAAGATTAGAGTGAAAATTCAATGTGAAGAAAAGGTGACAGATAGAAGGTGACAGAAGACAAT
Organism: Saccopteryx bilineata; assembly: GCF_036850765.1. Taxonomy (NCBI): domain Eukaryota; kingdom Metazoa; phylum Chordata; class Mammalia; order Chiroptera; family Emballonuridae; genus Saccopteryx; species Saccopteryx bilineata. The sequence continues at coordinate 233,693,924 of NC_089492.1, forward strand.
TTGACTTTGGGTGATGGGTATGCAACACAATCAAAAGTCAAAATAACCTGGAGATGTTTTCTCTGAACATATGTACCCTGATTTATCAATGTTATCCCATTAAAATTAATAATATAAAAAAGGGGGAAAAGATCCAATGTGATAATACATGTAAGATGTTCACTAATCATGATTCCATCATCATTATTATTATTGCTCTTTTACTCCAATCAGGGTGGAAGTTGTTTGGGCTCACTATAAAATTCACTTCTCTTTCTCTATTCTATATGATTAATGTCATGCTAATCATCATCTCAAAGAGTCCTGAAAATCAACACAAAAATCCCTACTTTCCCTGGCACAAGCCAGCACTGGCCTCCCTGGGGAATCCTCAGGGCTTTCCAGTTCACACACCTGCTATCTGCTTCCCTCTTGAGGTGTGGTTCTTGGAGTGAAAGGTCATCACCATCTCTGGAGTTTACCTTCAAAATGCCAAGAGGTTCTGATAGGTGTTTTTTATGAAATTAGCATTGTGCTTCTGGAAAATTTTAATGCCTTGTCTCTTTGAACTTTGAGATTTTATTATGTACTTTCATGAAAGAAAAAGAAAAATCAGAGGATAGCACAAAATGCACTCACTTCTTAACACAGATATTCAAAGAAGATGTCATTTCTATGCTAGTCTGGTCTTCCTCACCAAATTGTATCCATTGGTGAAGGGGAGGACAGATTAGCTCAAAGTCAATCTGATTTAAAGAGTGGTCTAACCCAATCATTTAAACAGTTTCTTTTAGATGGTATCATGTCTTTTGGATAAAATGCTCTGTCTCTTAGACAGTTTTCCCTTCTCTTGGTTTCCCCACTAAGCTGGTCTCTAGGTATAAAGGGGTCAATATGGTTATTGATGTTTCCTGGACTGATGAAAGAGCGAGGGTCCTTAGAGCCATGTTCCATCCCTCCTCTGGTCTCCAGGGTAATGCCCTCATCCACCTGCTTGCTGCTTACCCTACAGGCATTGGCAGCTGAATTCTGAGGCTAGTACCTAGTCATTTTACCACCCTGGGTTTTAGCAGCACTCCTAGTGGTGCTGCTGGCCTGATCCCATTTCAGCTAAGCTCCTATGGGTGCTATAGCTACTCTGAGGCCTGGCCCTGGCTCCCAGGCTATCTTAACTCGGGCAATCAGCTCTGCAGCCCTCTCTTGGGAAGAACCTCACCCCAAAACAGCAACCTCTTGGCATTCTCCATGGCCCAATCCTCAGCCCCTTCTAGATCCAGCCTTCCTCTGGTTGACCACACTGCCAGTGCCATCACACCATCCTTTAGAAGTCTTTGCTCTCACAAATCACGCCTTTGTGAGCGCATTATGTGTGGCTGCTGTTTTCTAGGAACAGCTACAGAGGAATGGAACTATGAGGTTAGAGGTTATATACATTCTTTTATTTTAAGATGGTCCCTTATTTATCTCCAAAGTCACTATTATCTATTTATACTTTATTTTTGCATACCCTAGTTGATTCTGAAGATTATCAAACTTTATCAAGCTGGCCAATCTAATGGTCATGAAAAAGATATTTTTGCATAGCTAAGTTTTTTTTTTTTATGTTTATTGACCATATCTATTCTGTGAATTCCCTGTTCATATCTTGAACTTTGTTTTTTTAAATCAAGTTTTGGTCTTTTTTTTTTTTTTTTTGTATGGATTTATATATCTGAATGTCTAGTCAGCTTGGACTGTGATAACAAAATACCTTCGACTAGGTGGCTTACATACAGAAATTGATTTTCTCACAGTTCTGGAGTCGGAAAGTCTTAGATCAAGATGTCTGCCAGGTTCATGTCTGGTGAAAGTTATTCCTTGGGGTTGCAGACAAAGTCTTCTTGCTGTGTCCTCACATGGCTTTTCCTTGATACATGTATGTGAAGGGTGAAAGACTTTCTTATTCTTGTTATAAGACCACCAATCCTATTCGACTATGATCATTTAACCTTAATTACCTCCTAAAAGCTTTATCTCCAAATAATATCACACTGGGGGTTAGGGTTTCAACATGCTAATTTTGGTGGAGACACAATTCAGTCCAGAGCACCAGGGTAGTATTTATTGCCTGTTGTTTAAATTTGCATATATTTGTACGTGTCTGTGTATATGTGTATATAAACAATATATTTGTACATGTCTGTGTATATGTGTATATAAACATATAGTGCATTTTCTCCTAGACCCCAAATTGTCTTTTAAATTTGTTAACCATGTCTTTTGTCATAGAGAAGTTTTAAGTTTTGACATGATGAATTTTCTCATCTTTACCTTTTTGGCTTTTTATTTTTATAATTTAAGAAGGCCTTTTATACTCCAAAGGTCATAAACATATTACTTGTTCTTTCAAATTTTAGTAGAAAAACTTGTTCATATGCCTTTTTAGCCTGAAGCCCTTTGCAGGGCAGGAAGGAGGTACATTTTAAAATTAATAGTTCAATTTCTTTGACGGTTATTAGTTTAGTGTGTTCTACTTCTTCTTGGACAAATCTTGTTGTTGTTGCTTTTTAAAAATATATTTCCCTAGAAAATCATTCATTTTATCTGGGTCTCAAATTCATTGGTATAAAGTTGTTCATAATATACTCTTTCAAAATTGTTTTTTACATGTGTCCATCTGTCCCTTTTCATGCTTGATATTGCCTATTAAGTATTTTTTCTTTATCATTAATTGTTCTAGCCAAATAATTTTACCTTAAAAAAAGCAAACCTGTGGTTTTATTAATTTTACTGAGTATTTTCTCTATTTCATTAATTTCTGTTTTTATATTAGTTATTTTTTTAGTACTTACTTTGGCTTTGGATTTTTCTTTTCAATCATTTTTATGTCCTAATAAATAAACATAAGGCTAGATTTTTCTTCTGAAAATTGCTTTGGCCGTATCCCATGGGTTCTGATGTGTACTATTTCATTGTGGTTCAGTTCCAAGTAGTTTACTTTCTCTTTACACCAGAGAGCTGTAGAAGTGTGTGCTTATATTTTAGAAGTATAGACTTCTTCTGGCTCCCTATTTGTTAATTTCTAAATTTATTGCATTCTGGTAAATGAATGTGGCCTGGATAGTATCAGTGTTCTAAAATGTGTTGCCATTTCCTTTAGGCATAGAGCACAGCCAAATCTGGTGAGCTCTGCATGTGTACATTTAACAACAGGTATAAAATTGATTATTTTTACTTTCCAGTGTTGTCATAGCTTCTGATAAGCAATTTAGTTGCATTTAATAGCAAAACTATTATTGACTTATTTATTCAACAGATATCTATTGAGTGCCTATATAGTCTAAGCACCATCAGTGGTGGGGGACATAAAAGTGGCAAAAACAGACATTATCTGCCTGTGAGTTTATAGTCTAGTGGGAAAAGCAGACACAAATCACACAATCCCATTAGTGAAACAATGGGCCAAAGAAAAAACAATTGATTCTGTGAATGTATATCACAAAAGATCCTCTCTGTCCCAGAGAAAGCTTTTCAGATATTTAAACAAAGATCAGAAAGGGCAGTTAAAATTAACTAGGAAAGGGGCAGGGCTGGGAAGGGAGCAGAAGGGCCTTGTAGGCAGAAGAGCATGTTGAGAGGCCCTCTGTGCAATGTGAACGAGGTGTCCTGGGGTCCTGGAAGCATCCCCCTGTGGCTGCAGTACCTCCAGCAGCCTGTTCATGGTGCTGGCCAAGGCTGCGAAGGGTGCATGAGTGTGTGGTGGAGGAGAGGGGTGCAGACCATATAAGGCCTTCTAAAGAATTTTTATCTTTACATAAGAAAAATAGGAAGCCATTATAAGAACTTAGGTAGGCTTACAGGATTGTGTTTGTGGTTTTAAAACATAACTTGAAGGGGAACTTGTAATGTTTCTTCCAGAGAATGTTTCTATTCCTTGATGTTATACACATAGAGAGCTGACTTCACTTCTTGCTCCCTCTCTTTAGTGAGGGTAAACTAAATATGTTTAAGAAAAACAACCTGCATATTTTTTATTGTAGGGCTACAAATCACCCTGCACATTTGGAACCAAGTCTTCTGGTGGTAGATTATAATAATAGCAATAATAATCACATAATAAGAATGACAGCTATCATTTCTTGAGCATTTACTATGAGCATTTAGCTCCATGCTGGACCCTTCACACGTTTTTTCTTGTTTAATCTTCACGACAAATATATGAGATTTTTTTTAACCACACTTGTCAATCGCTCTGTCTGCCATCCCTTGTAAGGAAAATTCCCATGCCTACCACCTCAGCTAAATGGGGGTGCTTCTGGTAGCTTTGACATGCCCAATATGATTGTCCTCTCTCTTTCTCTCTCTCTCTCTCTCTCTCTCTCTCTCTCTCAGTAGAACAGGGTGGACTAGCAATCAATTCATTGGCCAGCCAGCAATTTTTAGAGTGTCTTAACACAAAAAGCCTCATCCAAATAGATTCTTGCTTTTAGAAATTACAAATGGGAATATATAAAGAAATTAGTTAATTGCAGAAATGAAAGTTGAAAGCTGAAAGGCTAGAGAAGGAGGCAGTGCTGGGCCTGAGGAGGTGAGGGTAGAAGTCAGCTGCCCGAGGCAGAGCGCAGCTACCTGGGGAAGAAGGATGGAGAAGCTGGTTCACAAGGAAAGAGTTGCATACTCAAGAAGTCAGCTCTTGGAGAGTAGCAGATGGCCACCAGAGGAAAAGACCGCATATTCATGCCCTGAGACCCAATTCTAGCCTCTGAAAGTCCAGCCACAGACTGGTTCCTACTCTTTGCATTAGATGCGTGCCTTCCTCATGAGGCCTTACCAGAAGCTCATTGCAGACTGTGTCTGAAAGAATCGCTGCTCCAGACCACAAGAGCATGCCCATGTGCAGACAAGAACAAAGTCTCAAGGAAGTTAAGTAACTTGCCCAAATTGCCACAGCAAATAGAGCACAAATTCAAACTCAGATCAGTGGGACTATGAAGCACTCGTCCTTAGACATACTGTGAATAGTATACAACTTCAGGAATAATCTGATCAGAAACACATGCTCCGACCTTTAGCTTTTCTTACTTTGAAAACAAACACTAGGGGTGCACAACTTTCAAATTAGTAACCCAAGTGACTTGGTATTGTTGGACTGTTGTTATGGCTTAACCATATTTGACAAAAGAAGATTGGTGCTTCTGATTATACTGAAGAAAAACAGTGTTTTGACCTTGCCACTTATTGGGGGAAAGCAAGAGTGGGGACAGCAACATGTCAAGAGATAGGTTCATAATTTCGCATCCAGTGACTGCTTAGAGCCTTGCAATTCTGGGATTTGATTATTCACTCACCCAGGGAATGGCCCTGGATGAACTGCATCATGCAAAAGAAACTGCCAGCAACCACTAGAAGGCTGCTAATGTAGTTTTTGGTAGTGGAGGGACAGAGCGAGGCACCCACTCAGTCCTAACTGTGGTCCTCTATGGAGAACATCCTTTGCCTTGTAAAAGGATTTCCAGGTGAAGTGGCAAGGGGAGTGAATCCAGAACAAATTTTATGAGTGCCTAATAAGCATGAAGCCTCATGCCAAGAGTAACATAGAGGTCAGAGTTATAGATCCCCCAGGCCTGAAGCAGGCGACCTTCCGTGTGGCACAGCAGGAAATCTCAGAGGCTACAGCCTTCTGGTAAACCACAACCCTTTCTCACCTAGATCCTTCTTGCAACATATGCACTGACCAATTGCCTCTCCAGATTGTTCCAAATCCTGTGCTGAAGGCAGTGGGATCCTCCTCTTTGGTGTCCCTTCCCAACAAACCCTTATGTGTCCTGAGCTAATTGCAGCTGAAGACATTTTCATTCCTAACCGTTGCCAAACCACCTCTTACCTAATTCCTGGTGTTTCACTCTGTTGAGATGGGCTGTCTATGACCCAGAGACCCACAGAGGCGAGACGTATTAGGAAAGTCCCAGCAGCACACAGCAAGTGTTGGCTGCATGTCTCATGGGGGTCGGCCAATGAACAGAGTCAGAGTCCAGTGACAAAGATCAAAACCAAGCCATGCAGGTGGCCTGGGATTTTATAGACTGTCACTTGTGTCTATCTTCACCCTTCTTCTGAATCCATAACACATTGCATTATTAGTTAATTTTTTACAATTCATTTTTTAATTTAATTAAATAAAACTTCATATCAGTATAATAAGAAATGAGGATCACTTGTAAAAAATGAAGAAAAATCTTTAAAATAGCTTTAACTACTGAAAATTGTCTGTTTCATCTAAAAGTGTAGCTCACTGCTATAAGGGAGTGCCTGCCTCACCTTGGCCTGCCTTGGGCTGGAGGGGTGATTTTCAACTGCAGGCCCATGGACTGGTGCCAGTACATAGACTGGAAGTTGAAAACTACTGGGGCCTGACCAGGCAGGGGTGCAGGGAGTAGAGTGTCAAACTAGGACGCAGAAGACCCAGGTTTGAAACCCCAAGGTCACTGGCTTGAGCGCGGGCTCATCCGGCCTGAGCAAAGGCTCACCAGCTTGAGCACAGGTTTGCTGGCTTGAGTGAGGTATCATAGACATGATGCCATGGTTGCTGGCTTGAGCCCAAGGTCGCTGGCTTAAGCAAGGGGTCACTCACTCTGCTGTAGCCCCCTGGTCAAGGCACATATGAGAAAGCAATCAATTAACAATTAAGGAGCCAGAACGAAGAACTCATGCTTCTCACCTCTCTCCCTTCCTGTCTGTCTGTCCCTATCTGTCCCTCTCTCTGACTCTCAATCTATCTCTGTCAAAAAGAAAAGAAAAAGAAAGGAAAACCAGTGGGCTAGCGGGTCCACTTTTCACCAGCTGTGGTTGCAAGACCCACAGAGAGGGGATGTAATCTATCTGAGCCTATTTCCTTCCCTGTCAACTGGGGACAACAATAGTATCTGCTTTGTAGAGATATTGCAAAGATCAGTTGAATATCGCAGTGAAAATACTTAGCACAAAACCTGACATATATACCGTATTTCCCCATGTATAAGATGCACACTGTTTTTGAAAAATTTGGGGTCTAAAAATTGAGTGCATCTTAAACAGTGGTTGTAGCATTTTTTACTTGCATTTCCTGCTTTTTTCACGCTTGTTTTTGTGCTCATTGCTGAAGACAGTGATTCATCATTAGACATAGATAAGGACAGGCTAATGAGTGGGAGTTTTGAGAGTGAGGAGGAGTTGTATGAATTTTATGATGAATAAAACGAGTTCAATAGCTTTAGTGTAATACATTTTTTAAAAAAAATTTGAGCCTCCAATAGGCATATGAAAAAATGTTCAATGTCACTAATTATAAGAGAAATGCAAATTAAAACCACAATGAGATACCACTTCACACCTGTCAGAATGGCGCTCATTAACAAATCAACACACAATAAGTGCTGGTGATGATGTGGAGAAAAGGGAACCCTCCTGCATTGCTGGTGGGAATGCAGACTGGTGCAGCCACTGTGGAAAACAATATGGAGACTCCTCAAGAAATTAAAAATGGCTTTTGACCCAGCTATCCCACTATTAGGAATATATCCTATGAATACCAAATCACTGATTTAAAAGAAGATATGCACCCCCATGTTTATTGCAGCATTGTTTACAATAGCCAAGATCTGGAAACAGCTCAAGTGTCTGTCAGTGAATGAGTGGATTAAAAAGCTGTGGTATATATACACAATGGAATACTACACAGCCATGAAAAAGAAGGAAATCTTACCTTTTGCAACAGCATGGATGGACCTGGAGATTATTATGCTAAGTGAAATAAGCTAGGCAGAGAAAGACAAATATCATATGATCTCACTTATATGTGGAATATAATGGACAAAGTGAACTGAGGAACAGAATAGAGGCAGAAGCAGGGTCACAGGGACCAGAGGGACAGCTGTCAGAGGGAAGGGGAATAAAGGGATGGGATCAGAGAAGGGGAAGGTATTAGTGAAATTATATATACAGTACATAACACATAGATACAGATAACAGGACAGCAAATCCAAAGGGAAGAGGGGAGGGAGTTAGGTGTACGGGGGCAAAGGGGGTATAATGGGTGGGTGGTGAGGGAGTTAAATTGAGTGGGATGCTTAAATCCATGTTAACACAATAAATTAAAATTAATAAAAATTAAAAAAAATTCGGGGTCCCAAATTAAGATGAGTCTTATCCATGGGAGCATCTTATACATGGGAAACACAGTAATATACTCCTTAACACTGTCTATTTTTTCCAGAGTTCTCCCCATAAGAGCACTTGTGATTTTCAGACCAACTATCATGTTTGTTTGGGAATAAGATTTTCATGGGTAAGACCAAAGTTCAGCTTGAAACAGAAAGCATCTAAGTTAAAAACAGTGCGAAAGATATAATTATAGTAGTAGTATCACTAAGGATGAGAAACAGTAAACTACAACAGAGGTTCCTGAGGTTCAATTAGCCCATATTAATAGGGTCCAGGGCTGCCTCCCACGGAAAATTCAGCTAGGTCCTTTAGCACAATCCCCTCACCCAGACAGCCCTCTAGAGCAGGGGCAGTCAACCTTTTCATACCTACCGCCCACTCTTGTATCTCTCTTAGTACTAAAATTTTCTAACCACCCACCGGTTCCACAGTAATGGTGATTTATAAAGTAGGGAAGTAACTTTACTTTATACAATTTATAAAGCAGAGTTACAGCAAGTTAAAGCATATAATAATAATTACTTACCAAGTGCTTTATGTCGGATTTTCGCTAAGTTTGGCAGAATAAATCTTTATGAAACAACTTACTATATAGTTAAATCTATCTTTTTATTTATACTTTGGTTGCTCCGCTACTGCCCACCATGAAAGCTGGAACGCCCACTAGTGGGCGGTAGGGACCAGGTTGACTACCACTGCTCTAGAGGAAACTAACCCTAGATTGTTGGCCACACTGGTTACAAGCAAATCAGGTCTTTTTGTGTCCAGCATCCTCAGCCCCACCTGGCACAACCTCACCGCAGGCCTGGGTTTCATCTTCAGCCTGGTGCGGGCCACAGGTGTGGCTCTCAGTGCGGGATGTCCCTCAGCCCAGGTCAGAGGCGCACATTTGTGGCCAGTTCTTCGTGCAGCTTCCAGACATTCTGCCGCGGAACTTTCCCAAATGAAACCTTGCATAGCTTAGCTCTGGCCACCTTGCCCTGCTCCCATTTTCAACCACTTTTTTTTTTTTTTTTTTGTATTTTTCTGAAGCTGGAAACCGGGAGAGACAGTCAGACAGACTCCCGATGCGCCTGACCGGGACCCACCTGGCACGCCCACCAGGGGGCGATGCTCTGCCCACCAGGGGGCGATGCTCTGCCCCTCCGGGGCGTTGCTCTGCTGTGACCAGAGCCACTCTAGCGCCTAGGGCAGAGGCCAAGGAGCCATCCCCAGCACCCGGGCCATCTTTGCTCCAATGGAGCCTTGGCTGCGGGAGGGGAAGAGAGAGACAGAGAGGAAGGAGGGGGGGTGGAGAAGCAAATGGGCGCTTCTCCTATGTGCCCTGAGCAGGAATCGAACCCGGGTCCCCCGCACGCCAGGCCAACGCTCTACCACTGAGCCAACCGGCCAGGGCCCACTTTTTTTTTCTCAATGCCAGCTTCCCTTTACAGGCCCTAAGCTTCTTCACAGAATTAACATACTGTATTTCCCCATGTAAAAGACGTTCCCATGTATAAGACGCACCTTAATTTGGGGACCCGAAATTTGAAAAAAGACAATAAATGCAAAAAAGTGGGAAATGCATGTAAAAAAACTACAACAATGAGCACAAAAACAAGCACAAAAAAGCAGGAAATGCAAGTTTAAAAAAAATCTACAACAAATGCATAAGATGCACTCAGTTTTTAGACCCCAAATTTTTCGATACAAGGTGCGTCTTATACATGGGGAAATATGGTATCTTTCTGTTCTCTTCCCATTCCCCATCTTGTCACCTCCCTTCCCTTCTCCTCCTCTCTCCACTCTGCTCCTCTCCCTCCTCTCCTCTCCTCTCCTCTCCTCTCCTCTCCTCTCCTCTCCTCTCCTCTCCTCTCCTCTCCTCTCCTCTCCTCTCCTCTCCTCTCCTCTCCTCCCCTCCCCTCCCCTCCCCTCTCCTTCCTCTCTCTCATTCTGTTTATCCTTTTCTTTCTATTTTATCCTATCTTCTTCCATCTTTTCCTCCCTCCCTCTCTTTTTTCCTTTCTTCACAAATGTTATGGAGCATTGACTGATGGGCTAGGTATTGTGCTAGGGCTTACGTCCATGTGGTGTGGGATCCTTGTTTTTATGCGATGTTTACTCTAAAAGGAAATACTAATACTAACAAATAGTTCCTTGAATAATTACTTAATTATATAGGAAATCATGCTGTAAATAAGGGACTCAAGTGAGTTAGATTGTACAGAACTCATTAGACATTTTCCACATCCAACTGGTATATCTAATGCACTAGACGGTGACTATTCTATAGAGAAAGGATTATGTTTGCTTTAATTATATCTCCAGCATTTAGTACAGAGCCTGGCATATATATACAATATAAACTCGGTAATGACTTGTGGAATAAATAAATAAAATACTTTTTAAATAGAACCTGTTAGCATTCATGACTCCATAGCTATACACATAAGTGTCTTCCTATTTATATTCACTTTGGGACTTTTAATTCTGACTTCCTCAATTATGTAGGAAACAGTGAGTTACTAAAAATTGCATTAGTATGATCAGCTATGAAAAGAAACTAACACAAAATGTGGTATGTGTGTGTGTGTGTATGTGTGTGTGTGCAACTTTCAGTAGTAACTGAAGGGAGAAAATATCCGGACCATATTTACTCTATCACATTTTCACTTTAAACTGGAAAATAAAAAAAATAAGGTCTTGAAGGATGGGAAGAAGCAAACTGAGAAACGAAACGTTCTATTCCAGCAACTGGGAGGCAGGGTGAAGTGGGAGCAGGGTAGCAACATCACCGTCAGGAAGATGGTGGGGGTCACGCTGGGTGAGGAGCGAGAAGACTGGGCATCATGAGGGAGACACCAGCCTTGGGCTCGACCTGTGTTTGACCTGACTCTGATAAGAAGCTGTCCAACTTGGCAGTGATGTGACAATAAATTCTGTGGATTTGAAGAGCACAATTCATGCCAAAAAACTTGATGGCTATTTGGGACAGAATTATCCTTATTGTTACAGTGAGCTGGACAAAAAAGTGCAAGACATGCAGCATCGCTAACTTTCTGGCTCAGGACACAATCGGCCTTTTCTCCCAGATACCGAAGGGAAGGAGGCTGACGTAGGGCTGGTGAGGTCACCTCCAGCATGCTGTGCGTGCCCTGGCCAGCACAGCAGAGCAAAGGAGAGGTGGATGTGCAGCCCGCTTTGGGACAGCAATCGTGCCACGTACATAATGTCTTCCCACTTGGTGGATGCAGAAACCAAGTAATTTACCACACAGCTAACCAGGAGGCAGGCCTGGAACCCAGGTGTTCTGGTTCTGCCTGCAGAGTTCTTTTCATCCTTTTGCTGTCTGCCCTGTCATCTGTATATGGTGAATCTACAAGCCAGAAAAAATTCGTGATTACTGACTCTAGAGAATAACTCTATCAACTTTGTCTCCGTGGCAGCTGGGCTATTGGGATGCTTCTTACTGGGATAAAAAAATATCTTCAAGATGAGCATTTTCTTTCTCTCTAGTGGGTGTACAACTTGGAACCATGCTGGTGAGCGCAAACAGTTCAGATATGGTGCTGGAGAGGTAGGCAAGGAGCCAATCAGAGAGGCCCTTGTCCACATTAGGGTGCTTGGATTTTAGTCACCCAGTGGAGCCTTTGGTGGGGTTAAACAAACAAAAATGACATGATAACGTCTGTGCTTGAGTATTTCATGCTGGCAGTTGAATGAAGGGTAGATTTGAGCAGGCTGGAAGAGAGACAGGGAGAAGTTAAAGGAGGCTGCCTAGGTGAGATGATGGGGGTTTAGACAATAGTTTTAGGGCAGCAACGGAGGGGGGCTTAAGGTAAAGATGAAGAAGAGGGAGGAGTCAAGACAATTTCATTTTTAGCTTTGATGACTGACTGGGATAGAGTAGAGGAAGAAGTTGGACTGGGGACTAAGAGTTCCGGTTCAGGGAGTTTGAGATGAAGGGTATTTTAGCCGGGATTTCCCGCAAAGTGAGACCCGGGCAAAGGTTTTTTGTGCTGGTTGTTTATTTGGGAAGTGATTCCAGAGAATGGGAATGAGGGACCAGGGAGGGCAGGACAAAATGTCAATCAAGAATGTGTGTGATCTTCGCCATCCCCATGGGACACTGGCATTGGATGTCCCTGGGGCCTCTTGGGAGCATTTACACTGCATCTCAGGACTGTTCTTCCAAGAGAGAAAAAGGAAAATCTGTACGTACTGGTTCTTGCACCTCATTGGTCCAGGGCTTCCCCATGGAGTGTGATCCTCACCTCCTAACAGCACCCCAATCTCAGTTGCACATGCATAAATGTCAGATGCTTCCACAGGCATCTTGGATAAATAAATAGGTGTCCAGGGGAATCAGTGAATCCCCAAGTCATGAAGCAAGGTATAAGTCACTTGCTAAGGCAAGTAACTGTTTAAACCGAATCAAAGTCAGCGCAGAACTGCCTGCCAGAGCTGCTTTTAGCCTCAGAGGTGAGGCCAAAAGGCTGTGAGATGATGTGCAGGAGGCGCCTAACACACGGGACATCCAGGTAGGTAGGGCCTTCCAGTTTGCAGATGTATAAATCATCTACAGCTCTGGAGAGAGGCCAGGGCTGATGATAGAGATTGGGGAAGCACCAGTGTTCAAGTGGTGCTTGAAACCATAGGGAGGGTGTGTTGAGTGCAGAGAACAGTGAGCTGAGAACAGCACCGTGGGGAACATATAAGGAGTGGGCAGAGGAAGAGGAGCCCATCAAAGAGCAGGAAAGGCCAGGGAGATACAAGAAAACCTGGAAAGTATGGTTCCATTGGAGCCAAAGGGCAGCAAGTGACAAGGAGATTGGCTTGAACGTCTCCCATACATCACATGCCATAAGAAACCCCACCAGGTTTGGCAATCAGGAGGTCTTGGTGCCACAGCAAGAGGATGTTCAGTATCACTGGGGTGTTGGAGGCCAGAAAACAGTGGGCTGAGGTATGACTAAGAGGTAGAAAGAACGGTGCAACCTGCATCGTCACAAGAATGTCCTCCAAAAGAACAAGGACAACAAAGAGGTGGGAACAGAATTTATATCAGAGAGAAAGGAGCTGAGGGAAATCAAACAAAACAACTAATTTTCTTGACAAAACAAGGTTATGTGCTGAGACTGTAGGCATACATTAATTAGAGCTGGCTGTCCTCCTTCTTCCACTGTGAGCTTTGTATCTGAGGATCACAGGATGAGTTTGATCCAGAATTTAGTCATTGCTATTAGTCAGTATTTACTGAGCATGGATAATGTGCAAAGCCTTACTCAAGTAACTGAGGACAATACAAGGATGACTGTAATTCAGTCCCTACTCATAAGGACCTTGCTAGCTTAGAGCCTGGGAATTAACTCCACTTCAGAGGAAGTTAGGACCTGGGCTGGGTCAGCAATACTGAATTGGTGTCCAGGAGTCTATTCATTTATTTGACAAATTTACCGAGGGGTTGTTATGTGCCAGGCACTGATCCAACGGCCAAGAATACATCAGTTATGGGCCAGGCACTGATCCAAGTGCCAAGAATATATGAGAAAACAAAACAGCACCAAACCCTGCTCTCATGAACCTTGTATTCTAACAGGGTGTGTTAGCCAGGAGAGTCGAAGTTATCTGTAAAGCAGCATTAGCTTAACAAAACAATATTTCATTTATTTTTCTTTCACACGAAGTCCATTGTGATTTTCCAGGGCCATTGTCTTCCATGTAGTGACTCATGTAGGCCCAGAAAGCTTCACCATCTCAGTCTGAGGTTCCCTGGTTGCTATGGCAAAGGAAAAGAAAGACTGGAGAACTTGCCATGGGCTTGTCAGTGCGACAGCATGAAAATGACCCACCACACTTTCAATGACTAGTACATGGACTTGCCTCATGACAAAGAGGCAAGGAAATCCAGGGGAGCAAATGGAATATTTGGTGAGCGTATCTGTCATATGAAGGGGAACCAGTCCATAGCTATGATAAATAAGTAAGTTATATGCACCATAAGAAGGTGGTAAGCACCGTGGGAGAGGGTAGAGCAGGGTGAGTGGGATTGGCAACATGTGGTGGGGGAAAAGAAGGAGCATTTATAAACAGGGTGGTCATGGTAGGCCACGAGTGAGAAGGTGGCATTTAAGCAAAGCCCTAAAAGAGATGAGGTTGCCATTGGAATATCTGGGAGAAGAGTGGTCTCAGCACAGGGAACAGTCTGTGCAAAGGCTCTGAGGCAGAAGACATGGCAAGGGGAAGAGTATAGTAGGAAATGAAGTTGGAGAGATAGAAGGGAGGGAGAGAAACGGTGTGCAGATAGAGTAGGGCCTATAGGCCATTTGCCAAAATGTTGACTCTAAGAGTAAAGGGAGACCATGGTAGAATTGGAGCAGAAGAGTGTGAAGCTCCAATGTCACTACTCTGGCTGCTCTGTGGAGAATAGACTGTGGGTGCAGGGAGGTCCTATGGAGATCAGATGACCATTCTAGTCACTCAAGAGGGAGATGATGCTGGGTTGGTCCCGGATGGCAGTGCGAGTGAAAAGCAGTTGAATTCTGGAAGTCTTGAAAGCCTGGGCCATGGGGTGAAGTTTCCGGAGCTTCCATGCTTCAGTGAGCCTAACTGAATAGGTCATGTAGCCCAGAGTCCTCAATAAGAAAATATCTCTGAGTTTGTGAAGAGATGGTGTGGAGGGAATGGGTCATGGGGTGCCCAGTGCCAAGGCTGAGAAATAGGTGGATTCTAAGCCAGGCTCTGTGTGTAGAGCATGCTAACAGTTGTGTCTCCAAAGCATAGAAACCTACCATAGCGGTGATTAAAATTCCACATCCTGTCTTCTCTCCTACAAATACATACTGAAGAGCAAGGTGCAGAGATAGAGGCCTGTGGAGTCAGGATGACCTAAAAGGCCAGGGTCTTAGTCAGAAAAGGAACCCCAGTGTCTTGCACCCCAGCTGAGAGACGCTGTTTCCTTTTCCTGCTGCTTTCTTTTTACCCATTCTTACCCAGATCAAGAGAATTGGGGCCTGAGTTTGGGATGGGAAAGAGTAAGACTTTCTTATTTATTCTCTCGTCCCCACCCCACTCCTTTGCACTTGGCACAGGCCTTGGGAGTCTCCACACCCAGTAGAACAGTTTAGGTCTAGCTCTATGAGGAAGACAGAGTATGTCAGGGAGGATAGCACAACAGCTGCATCTGTATAGTGGTTAGAGGTGAAAAGCCCAGACTCTGGCATTAGAACTGTTTCCAACTCCAGTTTTGTCACAAATTATTCATGGTACCTTGTAAGATTACTTTAACTTCAGTAAGCTTGTTTTCTTACCTGAAGAATGGAGATAATAAACCTACTTCTTGTTAGAACAGAGGTACTATATGTAAAATGCCTGGCTCAGAATAAGAACGTGTGACAGATCCTGTAAGTTCATTCAAAACCTATTCTCAAGAGTCTTTGTCTTTGCCTTCCTCTACTAGAGAGGGTAGAAAAGGAAATAATACTCCAACTTTCAGTTCCCCTTTAGCTAGGGTGACCACAAAACCTAGTTATGGCTGATGATGTGTAGGTAGAGTCCTTGACATTTTTAAATAAAAAGGCAGAGCTTCTGGGCAGCAAGTCCTTACTCTTCTCTCCTTCCTCCACACCTTTTTGCCTGGAACTCATTCATGATTGTAGAGGTGGAGAAGCCATCTTGCAGTCATGAGGTTAACAACACAAGGATCACAAGTGAAGGATGATGGGGTGGGAAGCTAGTAAGCACTGGGTACTTACTGACATTGTTGAGCTACTATTTTAGTCTATGGCTACCTGCCCAGAAATGTGTTGTTGTATGAGACAAATATCTTCTTACTGGTATTTGCCAGTGTTTACTTGGGTTTCTGCTCTGTGAAGCAAACACAATTAATAATAGCTATTATTATCATCATCATCACCATCATCATCCTATCTGTTCTTTTGCAACAAAATCATAACTTCAAATTTTATTATCTAATTGGGGAACCAATTAAGATTCATCTTTTGTGTGACAGAGATTGGGGGGGAGGGACACACAGGAAGGGAGAGAGATGAGAGGCATCAATTCTTTGTTGTGGCACCTTAGTTGTTCATTGATTGCTTTCTCATATGTGCCTTGACCAGGGAACTACCACAGAGCCAGTGATCCTTTGCTCAAGCCAACGACCTTGGGTTTCAAGTCAGCAACTTTTGGGTTCAAGCCAGTGACCATAGGGTCTTCCCCACACTCAAGCCAGTGACCCCACACTCAAGCTGGTGAGCCTGTGCTGAAGCCATATGAGCCCACATTCAAGCTGGGAACCTCAGGGTTTCAAACCTGGGTCCTCTGCATCCCAGTCTGATACTCTATCCATGGCACCACTGCCTAGTCAGGCGCCAATTAAGATTTCTCATATAAATCTTTAAGGCAGTGGAGTGGTTCTCAAACTTTTTGAAGTTGGGGTGCATTGAAAATCCTACAGATAATTGTAGGCATACTATATACAAATTTCTAAGAAATATGTTATAATAATTAATTCAAATATTAAAGAAAAAAATATAAAGTCCAAGCATGCTTTTATGATAATTAAACAAAATAAATATGACAAAATTAAATTTATCCTGACATTAAAAAACATTTTTATGTTACCTTTTTTGAGTTATGATTTTTAGAATTCATAAAAAAGGGGTTAAAAAATAAAAAATTGACAAAAAATTATCTTTTTATATATATAGATACATTCTTAGTAAGATTTAGTAAATTCAGCATGTCCCAGTGAAAATGTGTTAAGTTTTTTCATTCTTGTGTTTATGAGAAACATAAGCCTGATGTGTCCTAGCAATTTATTCAATGTTTGGGCATATATTTAAAAGGCAAACTCTCATTGCCTTGTCAATACACTGAAGAATTTCTTTCTTTTTACTCTTAATTGTGTTGAGTGCAGAAAACCCCCACCATACATATCATCTTAACTTTACACCAAATAAAGGATAGAAGAAACTTGCCTCCAGTCTTTCTGGGGAACATGGGGGGTAGTGTCAACAATCCAGCACCACAGCTTAACAGCCTTTTGCAACCTAATCAGGCAAGTGAGGTGGAGGGTTGGGCAGACTGTCAGCTTACAGCAAATTCTTCACACCTCTGTCCCCCAAAAATCTAAACTCCAAAAACCCTGTTGGTTTTTTGGTCCTCAACAGGTACATATTTCTCTGGAATCCTATAGGGCACACCTGCAAATCTTCTAGGGTGTACCAGTGTGCCCTGGCACACACTTTGAGAACCACTGCTCTAAGGTATCAGTTCTCATAGAGTATTCCAGGAAACACTAGTTCTTCCAGATATTAATAGGTGTTCTGAGAAAAGAAAAAGCTCTATTGTCAAGGATGAAATGGTAGTACTCGGCAGAGATCTTTAAAATGGTGGTTTCAACTGGGTCTACTATTTGAGGTCTTTCCAAAGAATATGTATAAAAGGATAATTTTAAAGACCAATTTCAGATCCTCAGCTACTGTAAGTACTCTCTCCAAAATGAATATGTCTGAGAACTCCTCACATGGCTCTCCTCTCCCACCTTACAAAAGAAAGACACATCTCCTGCCCAATCAGAAATTACCCAGGTGTGTTGCACTAAAGTGTAGAGATCTCTGTGCTGCAAAGGGACAACTCCAAATATTGGTGTTTAATTGAATTCTAATGACTGAAATAAATTTTTTTGCAAGCCATGTGCTTCCCAATTCTTTGCTTTCAACAGAATCAAAAAGTGTTTAATTGAATTGTCAGTTGATCAATCATTAAAAATATTTTTTATGGTTATCTATGTGATGTTTAGTTTATACCTTATTTAGGTTAGACTTGTGACTATGCTCTTAAATCCATGCTCACTTACTTATTTATGTAAATAAGGTTTTTCAATTTCTATATTTGTGAAAATAATAAATAGAATGGATATGGCACCCAGTCTCATTCTAGCAATAAATAACTCATCCATGGATACAAGAAACAATTGAAAAAAGAGCTACTAGCTTACTAATGAATGCAATCCCAATAAAAATTCACTCCTTATGTTTAATAATTATGCATCACGTTTGCAATATTTGTCTATTGTTTTGCTTAATTCTGTGCTAATGATAACTACATCCAGATGAAAAAATTTTAAAACACTTTGCAGCCTTCAACTTACATTAGTGTGTGTGTGTGTGTGTGTGTGTGTGTGTGTGTGTGTGTGTAGAGTATGTGAGAGGGGTCAATAAAAAACTTACAAGCACTAAAACATTATTTTAGAATAAAATTTTGTTGGTAAATTGGAATGGGGAAAATGGTGAAAGTGTTTATTAAAGAAAAGTGTGTTCATGTGCTTTTTAACGAGATAGTGGTGGGTATCAGTTCACGATGGTTGGTATCAAATTGCTGTGGTATTGAGAATTCCTTGAGAAACATTTAAGAGAGTAATGTAAGAGCTTTTTTTTTAAGTGGCAATATTTATAATGTGAGAAATGACATCCTTTGCAACTATTTAAACTTATCATGAAACTTTTAAAATGCTTACTTTAAAATGGATGAGGGGTATATAGTTTTCAAAAACTATATACAGGCATAAATTGGAAGCTCACGGCCTTAGAGGATCTCCTTTCATGAAGCGATGACAATGCCAAGTAATTAGGATGATGTTGTGGAAATAGTGCTTCTACAGCCATCTGTTCTTCTTAAAAAGGCTAATTCTGCTCACTGCCTTGCGTATTATACACGTACCTGGCAAACCTTTACACACAGATAACGCAAAGGTAAACTTTACCTCCTGTCTCTCTCCTACTTCATCACCGAAGACAGGTGTTTGGAATCCAAAGTTATTAATTTATCAATATTCCATCTAAACTATGAATCAGAAGATAATATAATCCATGACCAAGTAGATTAAAAGAGAATACATTTGGGGAACAACATACAAATTTTAAAAAAAGGATAGAATTCATAGCAAAGGGAGCAGGAAGACTAGGCAGTGCATAGGGATGAGTCAGACGTTCTGTCAACGGTTGTCTTTGGTAGAGTGTGTTGTCTACTTTTATGGGATACATATATGGGGGCCCACTATTTCTAGAAGGACGTGGAAAAAGCTACAAATAGCAATAAAGAATAATGAAGAACTGCTTTTATTAAAAGTTCTGGGTACAGTTTATAGCAGTACTTTTGTTAAAAGAGTTGTGTTTCTTGCTTAATGTAACAGGAAGTCAAATGGTAACCAAAAGGGATGTTTTAGAGATAGTGAGACTTCTCAGAAAAAGAATCTAACTTGGGGTTAGATTAGGATAAATTAAAACTTTTTTTTTTTTTTTTTTTCTTTTTTTCATTTTTCTGAAGCTGGAAACGGGGAGAGACAGTCAGACAGACTCCCGCATGCGCCCGACCGGGATCCACCCGGCACGCCCACCAGGGGCGACGCTCTGCCCACCAGGGGGCGATGCTCTGCCCATCCTGGGCGTCACCATATTGCGACCAGAGCCACTCTAGCGCCTGAGGCAGAGGCCACAGAGCCATCCCCAGCGCCCGGGCCATCTCTGCTCCAATGGAGCCTTGGCTGCGGGAGGGGAAGAGAGAGACAGAGAGGAAGGAGAGGGGGAGGGGTGGAGAAGCAGATGGGCGCCTCTCCTGTGTGCCCTGGCCAGGAATCGAACCCGGGTCCTCCGCACGCTAGGCCGACGCTCTACCGCTGAGCCAACCGGCCAGGGCCTAAAACATTTTTTGAAGGGATTATTTATTTTGGTCTTTGGAAATCAAAATGCCTACTTATCCTATTTTTTCCACTATTTTAAAAGGGAAAATGGGCTAAAAATAAAGAAAATAAAACTTCAGGTCAACATGGCATCACTAGCATTGTGAGATGATCAAATTGTAGCTGAAATCAACTCTAATAACTCAAGTCAAATTTTGGTTAATAGTAATAATAGATGTTATTAATAATAACCCTACTTATTAAATAGGTAATACTAATAACAGAATATATTTTTCAGTTTTACACCTAATTCACAAGCTTCATTTCAGCCAGAAATCTTAACATCTCCTCTGGTCAAGGTGTCAAAATGGTTTAAAGGCAGAAGAGATATGGGAAAGACCTGAGTCATTCACAGTAGAGACTCTTCATGTCTGAAAATAAGGAGCCAAGCGAAGGTAGCAGGAATGTGGATTTCCCAGTCGACCCAAGAGAGAATAGAAGATCTGCCTTAAGGAAAAAACAGTCTCCCAAGTCCAGTCCATGCTGACATGAAATACCACGTTGATGACCAAAATTTGAAGAATAAGACCGCTCCCCACTGAATTTGTTCCTCTTCCTGCATTGCCCTGCTTTCCATTAGTACACAACCTGCACATCCATCTGCATATGGTAGTCCTGACCCACTATCCACCCATTTGCCTAAACTAGAAACCTGGGACTCAAGCCTTGATTTCTTCTACTATTTCTCTCATCTACTTCTCTCCCTTCTAACTGTTGCTCCCTGGTCCCCAGGCTGCCCCTGAGAGTAACAGTGTTTATCTCCTAGCAAAGTATTCAATAAACATGTATGAAAAAAATGACCCAATTTAATATGATCTCTGACTGACCTCTTTACTCAAGGAATGCTCTGCCAAAAATGAGACGATGGATATAAAAACTCTTTGTTCTTTGGGCTCTTTAGGTGCAACTTCCTCCAGGAAGCCTTCCAGAATCTCTCCAACCAATCAGTCTGGAGTATGTGACCCTTTGCTGATTTTTTCAAAGCACCTGTGCTTACCTTTACCAAAGAATTTATAGTTCTATCTTGCAGCAATTGACTTACCTGTCTCTCAGTCCCCCATTAATTAGAGACTTTTCTACCTGGGTCTCCAGTGCCCAGCAGCATATCCCATGCAAAATACAAAGACAAGGAATGGGAATGTTGTTGAATGAATGAATGATACAGGGGTAGGTACAGTAAGAGGCACACATACAGTAGTCATGTGGGGAGACAGAGGTAGGGCAGCTAATTCTGTTACTGGGGTGAGTGACAGTGAAATATGTTTTTAAACTAGTCTTGAGAGATGAGTTAGTTTCCCTAGAGATAAAGCCAAGGAAGGGTCTTACAAGCAGAAGGAATAGCATGAACAGAAGCATATGGACATGAAGTACATCAACCTTTTATGACAATGGGAGCCTGCCAAACCTCTGAGCAGTTTTGAGTGGGAGGAAACTGGGCAGATGGGACTAGAAAGGTTGTTTTAAACAAGTTGTAAAAGACCTGGGAGACCAAAGGGTTTAAAGATTATAAAGTAGAAGTTTTTAAGCAGAGTAATAACATGGTCAGATCTTTAAAAGAAAAAAAAAATTGTTTCTTTTTTTGGTAACTAAAAGCTATAGATCTAATTTCCCCCATTTGTGTGTTTCTTGATGCCTCATGAAAAAAAAAAAAAATGGCCAGCTGAAACAATTCTTCTTTTCCTTGCCTGGTCTGAACTAGGCGTGTTTTTTTTCTTTTCCTTGTTTTCTGGCCAGTCATTTGGTGAAGTGAGTGCATCATACAGCTGGGAAAACATGAGCTTCTCAGTTTGTTTGGCTCCAGAGCTATGTGGGTGAGCGCGAGTCTGGGCAGCGTGTCAGCTCCTTCCTGAAAGTCTGGGTCAAGGAAGTGCACAACACAACCTTGTTTATTTGATTTTGCTTTCAGTGTCGAGAACACTGATTCTGATGACTACAAAGGTGTATGTGGTCACTGTTGGCTCACAACCCTGCAATTCCTTTGAAAAGATATCTGATTGGGACAACTGTGACCTTATTTTAATACCTCAGTTGCTTTTGAAATACTCAGATGAAAAGTGATGCGTTATTTTCCCGGTGGCTGTTGTTCCTAGCTAACCATAATAGTTTGTTGGTTCGCTGGGAGTAATTCTGCAGGACTCAGTTTGCTGGGCTGGCAAATTTGGAGGGGTGCACAATGAGTGACAAGTCTGAATCAATTCTCCTGGACTAAACATTTGAAATTACAGTTAATTGACAGATGTTTACGAAGTACCTGTTATGACCAAGCTCTGTACTGAGCACCGAGCTAATAAGATGCATGAGACAGTTTCTACCAGAGTCTAGTAACTAGACTGAAACATTATTAAAGGTAAAAGCCAACTCTTACTTCTCTTCACATCTCCCAAGGTGCCTAATGCGGTGTCTAACTCAAGGCAGAGCGTCAATAACTACTGTCTGAATAAACAGGTGTATTTCAGTTTCACCCAACAAATATTTACTAAGTACCTGCTATTGGCAGACATTGCGTTAGGTAGTAGGAGACACAAAGATGAGAAAAAAGGGCTCCATACTTTCTAACTGTTCACAGTCTGGTGAGGAAGACAGATGTTACAGCAATTTTCCAGCTTGTACCAATCTGAGCCTCAAGGAACCATGAACCCTTAAAGATCCTCTTTCTACCCAGTCCCTCCTCTGGAACCCCAGATCTCCTTACAAAAGGGGTGATGGCTGACATAGAAGAGAGACCCCAGGATACTGACCCAGCACCATGTCCCTTCTGCCTGGTTAATTACTTTGCCTTTTCAGTTGATAGTATTCATGTAAGTAGTGATAGAGGCAAAAGCCGCTCACTCAAAGGAGGGAATAGCCTCATGATATGAGAAGGGTGCCTGACTACATCTGGAAGGGGATTATGCAACCTCCAGCATAACCCAACACAGCAAGTGATGTTTTGTTTACAGGAGTCTACTCAAAACACCTACCCCCACAAGCATGAGTACGAACTGCAGATTCAAGAAATTGTGCAAGAAGCACCTGACCATCATTTCATTGTTAATAATTGTGGATTCCAGATACAGACAGTCATTTTAAAATTGTATTAGAAGGCATTTTCATGTTAAATGTTAATTTAAATATTTTTATTTCTTCCTATGCTGGACCAACCATTATTCACAAGCTCAGTTTTGTAGCCACCTTGGTTCAAATAATCTTGAACCTGCTGAATCAATACACTGATTCATGCACAACAGTGACCCAGAGAACTTTCTAAGAACCAGTTTTAGAATCTTTAGAGCTAATCTTCCAAGTAGGGAAAAAAGGGATGCTTTTGGTTCCTTTTTTATCCTTTCCAATGCTGATGCTTAGAGTCTAAAAATGTTATGGAACTTTCAACATTTCAAAGAACTGAAAGAAAGAGATATGGAAGGAGTGAGAGGAAGGAAGGAAGGGAGGGAGAGAGGAAGGGAGGAAGGGAGGGAGGGAGAGAGGGAAGGGAGGAAAGGAGGAGAGAGGAAGGGAGAGAGGACAAAGGAGGAAAACAATCAACTAAACAAAAAACATCCAATGCTTCCCAGACCCTTCCTCAGATTTTTAAAATACAGATCCATGAAATCTTAAAGCTGGAAGGGCCAACTTTCCAGTTGTAAAAGCATCAAACTTCACCTGAGCCAGTTTTTCAATAGGAACCACAATTTTTCCATGAAAACGTGTCAACAGTTAGCTCTCCACTCAATTGAATGAGTAAAAGCAATGAAGCAAATTACACTGGTCTGTGTTCTATAATTAAATTTGGCTTCTTAAAATTCAGGTGTTGGACTGTTGAGAAGAACATGCTAGTTCCTTTATTAACTTTTTTGTTTTCACCTCCTTTCACTCAAAGCAGGATTTTATCATTTCCATCACTTTTGCTGTACTCTTTTGTTAGCAATTATTTTAAAATAAGTCACCGATAAAAGGCAAATCTCTAGTCACGTCTCCAGCCTTGTCTGTTTCACCTCTTGCTTTACACACAAATGACAGTGCTCTATTCCCACACAGACTCCACACCATTTCTCCTCCAGGTCTTACCATGTCCCCTCTCTATAGAATGACCCTCCCCCAATATTCTCTGGAAGTTGGTCTTCTTTCCTTATGGCTCTTTCTCCTCTGGACAAGGAGCCCTTCTTTCATGCTCCTATCACACACTCAGCACATCTCCACCATTACACTCGCCACCTGGTGTTGTAAGAACCCTGTTTGTGCAGACATCTCTCCCCAAACACAGTGATGAAGCATCACTCATTTTTCACATTCTTACCTCCTAGCATACTACCTGAGATAGTACGTACTGGCATCAGTTATCCATTGCTGCATAACGAATTACCTTAAAATTCATCAGCTTAAAACAACAGTATTATCTCAGTTTCTGTGGGTAGGAATTCAGGTGCAGGTTTGGTTTAGTTGGGTGACTGTGGCTCAGGACTTCTTACAAGGCAACATGCAAGTTGTCAGCCAGGCTACACTCATCTCAAGGGTCAGCTGCGGAAGGATCTGCTTCCAAGCTCACTCATGAGGCTGTTGGCAGGCCTCAGAAAATCCACTTCCAAGTGCAATCACATGGTTGTTGGCAGGCTTCAGGTCCTTGTGGGATCTTGACTGAAGATATTATTTCCTTGCCACATACGGCTTTTCATAGAGTTACTCAAAACATGACAGCAAGTGTAGAAAGAAAGAGAGACTCACACAGAGAGAAAAGGCATATTTGAGCAAGATGGGAGTTACAGTCTTTTTGTAACTGAATCTCAGAAGTGATCTTCCATCACTTTTGCTGTACTCTATTTGTTACAAACAAAACCACTACATCAGGCCACACTCAAGGGGAGGAGATTGCACAAGGACAGGAATACCAGGAGGTGGGGATCACTGGGACCCGAGGCTGCCCAGCACAATGCTCAATAAGTGTATTGAACAAATTGATGAATCCCTGTAGTCAGAATGAGTCTCTCCTTCCCTGAAGATCCATAGTATTTGAACTTCTAATTAGGTAACCGAGCACAGTGTGACTTTTTAGTTGAGCATATGTTCCTACATATCGATGAATTATAAGCAACTGCATAAGAACAGTACCAAACATATGACTGGCACTCAATATGTAATTGTTGAATAAATGGCAGAGATTAATATCCATTAATATTTGTTCTTCAATAAAGAAAATTTTAAATTTTCACTAGACACATAGGTACTCCATTGGGAACTATCTTTGTCAATATCTCTTACAACTGGAGGTGCCCATGTTACCAATTTGTGGCAGGTGGGATGTGAGTGGAACACTGGGTAATCACTGTCCTGTCTCTCTCACCCTGACCAGAATACAGAGATTGGGGCAGGACCCTAAGAAGGAAGATTCACAATGAATGTGGCAAGACCACCCTATTAGACTATCTGCCTCTGGACCAGTACATGAAAGAAGCATAACTAAATGTCTATCTTATGAAAGCCACTGCACTTCAGGGTCTTGCTGTATCAGCATAGAGCATTACCTGTCTGATACAGAATTTTAAAAGCAGAAACAAGTCTGACCAGGTGGTGGCACAATGGATAGAGCGTCAATCTGGAACACCAAGGACTCAGGTTCAAAACCCCAAGGTCTCCAGCTTGAGCACAGGCTCATCCAGTTGGAGTGTGGGATCATAGACATGACCCTATGGTTGCTGGCTTGAATCCAAAGTCACTGGCTTGAGCAAGGGGTCACTGGCTCAGCTGGAGTCCCCAGGTCAAGGCACGTATGAGAAAGCAATCAATGAATGACTAAAGTGCCACAACAATGAGTTGATGCTTCTCATCTCTCACCCTTTTTATTTGTTTCACTCTCTCACTCACTAAAAAATAAAAAATAAATAAAAATAAAAATCAGAAAGAAGGAGTTTTCCATCACTTCTTCCCTACTGCAGAGCCAGCCCCATTCTTTAAACATGCCGTAAAAGCTCCTTAAATATTTGTTAGATTACATTGTGCCTGTAGAACTATTGGGCTGTGTTGATAGATAAGAAAAGAGTATTGGCTCTGGCTGATTGGCTCAGTGGTAGAGTATCGGCCTGGCATGTGGATGTCCTAGGTTCAATTCCTGGTTAGAGCACAAAGGAGAAGTGACCATCTACTTCTCCACCCCTTTCCCTCCCACTTTTCTCTCTCTCTCTTTTCCTTCCACAGCCATGCTTGATTGGTTCGAGCACATTGGCCTTGGGCACTGAGGATGGCTCAGTGGAGCCTCTGCCTCAGGCATTAAAAATAGCTCAGTTGCTAGTATGGCCCTAGATGGGTAGAGCATTGGTCCCAGACAGGGATTCTGGAGTGAATCTCAGTCAGGAGCATGCGGGAGTCTGTCTCCCTATCTGCTCACCTCTCACTTAGAAAAAGAAGAAAAAAGAGTATGGATGTCACCACCTTTCCCCTTGGTCAGGCAAGTACAGCCTTCTTGGGTTAACTCATACAATTGAGAGCTCTGAGGTTTCTTAGAGTAACAGCTCACAGCAGCAGGGAGTGGCCTCAGCTTTCAAAGGTCCAAGGCAGAACGTCACCACAAAGAGGCATAAATCAGAATGAATTCTTCTCAAGGAAAACCTGTCCAGATTAAGGTTTTCTCACAGGAGGTTGATTTGTTTTCCTCCAAACAAGAAGAATTCTGAACACAGTCCCTGCAGAGAGCCAGCCTGCAGCTCCTGCAAACCCCCGCGACGACCCAGGGCAGGTAGCCCACTGGACGACAGTAGCCGCCGCGGGGGTCGCCTTGCTCCTCTCCTCTGTGCTCTCACGGAGCCAGCCTGCAGTCCGCACTGCGGGAGCAAGGCCTCTGCCTCAGTCTGGAACTAGGCAAGATCCATGGCCTAATCCTGAATGTTTTTCTTCAGTGGATGTTCTCTTAGATTATACTATGGAAGGTTCCAACCAACACCACCCTCCAACGCCAAAATAAAATGCTCAGCCAGCCAAATCATCTCTGCTGTGGCAAGGCTCAAGGGGATGACAAAACCTTGTTAAAATACAGGAAGGAGAGGAAGGAAGTGGGATAAGCTTTGCTTGCCTGGATTGAAAAATCTGTTAATAGGATAGATATGTATGCCAAGTGTAGGGCAATTTGAAGATATTTATTTTTCATGGGAAGGTGAATTTGGGAAACAAGAAGAGAAAGAAGCAGTGAGGAACTCCAGGCTGAAGTCTACAGATTCGGTTGTCTTGGAATGTGGGCAAGTTGTAAAACACCTACTATTCCTGGGCCTTTATGAGGCATTCAAGGTGCTAAAGGAGATAACCATGTCCATTACCAACAATGATCCTATGTGAAAATGTTTTCATGATGTTGGTGTTAGAGGAAAGAGGCAGTGAATCTAACTAACCAGAGGATGGTTTTATAAAGGGGGCACCCTTGAAGAATGATTAAGATTTTCCAGGTGGGCCTGACCAGTGGTGGCACAGTGGATAGAGCATGGACCTGGGATGCTGAGGTCTCAGGTTCAAAACCCCAAGGTCACTGGCTTAAGTCCAAAAGTTGCTGGCTAGAAGCCCAAGGTTGCTGGCTTGAGCAAAGTGTCACTGGCTTGGGTACAGCGCCACAGTCAAGGCATGTATGAGAAGCAATCAATGAACAACTAAAGTGACACAACTGTGATGCTTCTCATCTCCTTCCCTTCCTATCTCTCTCTCAAAAAAAAAAAAAAATCCAGGTGGTCATATAATCATACAGTGAAGGACAGGTCAGGCAGGGGGCAACATGGGCCACACTCTGAACATCTGAGAGTTCAAGGTGTGTTTCTATAATTCCCAGTGACCTAGGAAAGTAGAGTCATAGGGCACTTGAGTCAGGTCTTTGAAAAGACAGAGTAAAGATGACTTCAAGTAAAAATACAGATAGAATAGTGCAAAGGAGATGGGAGGAAATGAGGGTTAACAGAGCAGAGAGAAAGAGACCTTCTGTTCTATGGAATCCAGTTGTAGCATAGGGTCCATCAGTACAACTTGGCTTAAGTCACAGTTCTTGAGTCAGCCACTGCCTTTGTATGCTAGGGCTGTTGTAACAAAGGACCGCAGGCTGGGTGGCTTAAACATCAGATATTTATTGTCTCTCAGTTCCGGAGGCTAGAAGTCTGAGATCAAAGTGTTGTCAGGGTTGGTTCCTTCTTAGGCCTTTGAGGAAGAATCAGTTCCATGCCTCACTCCCAGCTTCTGGTGGCTTGCTGGCAATCTCTGCTGTTCCTTCACTTGTAGATGTGTCACCCCATTCTCTGCCTTCATCCTCACACAGCGTTCTCCCTTGTGCCCAGGCCTGTGTCTGTGTCCAAATCCCGCCCCCTGCCCCAGTTATAAGGACACAGTCATAATGAATTATTGGACCCACCCTGATGACCTCATTTTAACTTGACTTCCAAAAAGACCCTCTCTCCAAATAAAGTCATATTACAGGTGCTGGGAGTTAGGGTTTTAATGTCTTTTTAAGAGGACACAATTCAATCCCTGGCAGACATCTAAGTTTGAATCCCAACTTGGCCGGTTTACTGGCTGTGTGGTCTTGGGAAAATTACTGGCTGTGTGGTCTTGCAAAAACTTCTTAATGTCTTTTAGCCCCAGGAACCTGTCTAAAACGGGATGGAGAGCACCCTTCATGCAAGGATTAGCACAAACTAAGCGCCTAATAAACACGGGTGGGTGTAGGGCTGTGTGTGGAGGTCATTCTCTGGCATCACTTCTCATTCGGGAACTAGACAGAGGGGCCCCTGGCAGGCTCCTATTTCACTCATGTCTTTCCTCTACCCTTCATCCCTGGTGCTCAGCCTAGTGCCAAGGATCTTAGGGGCTCAGTAAGTATTTTCAGCAGTTTATGACTCTATAACTCAACTTCAGTTTTGAGCCACTTTTCCCCCAGGGTGAAAGGAACTGAAACTGTCAATTTGGGGCTTCCCTCCCTTTCCCTGGGGTTGTGGCTGAATTTCAGTAAATCACGCCATGCCAGGACTTTGAGCGGAGGCATGGCAGCTGGTTCTTATTTCACTGGTCCACCAGGCTTCTGATGAGACCCCCCAGTACCCAGGGTGATCCTAAGGCAGTAGTCCCCACAGAAAGTGTTTCGCTATTAGTGCCCCCCAGGCTTGGCAGGGCACCTCCACTCCTCTCCTGGGCGCGGGATCCTGTGCCTTCTCAGTACCAGGCGCCAGCACAGAAGTCTCTCTGGGTCTGTCTGAGGCTGCATCTCTGCAGCCTCTCCCTTGTGGGAGCTCCCCGTTTCCCCCAGGCCCCTGCCCCAGGATCCCCAAATGTTTTAGGATCTACTCCCCTACCGCAGCCCTTGTTCTAAGCCCATCCAATCCCTGCTCTCATTAACTCCCTCTTATTCCACCTCTCCACACCGAGCTGGATTGGAGGAATCTGTTATCTCTCTTTACTGTATTTCCCCCAGACATTTTGGGGATATCTTCTCCATCCCTCGAGGGGTTCAGGTTTCAGAAAGCAAAGTCAGAAAGAGACTTGCCGTCATCCCTTAGCGCCTTCCTCCCTGCCCCGCCCCCTCCCCCCAGGCATGGACCCAGGCCAGTCTACTGCCTCAAGGGGGAAATACCAGGAAAAGAAAAAAAGAAAAGTTAATATTTAAAAATCATTATCACAGCTTGTTTCAGTGAATAAATAAATGAATGCATAGTACTTAGGGGAGCTTATGGGAGATCTGAGCTAGCTTCATGAAAACCTCTCTCCTGAGGCTCCTCTTACACTTGTGTTCGTTCCCAGCAGGAAAACCCAGCGCTCCCATGCCGTTCCCATCCAGAAGTCTAAGCTCAATGGCTGCAGCTTCTAAGGTGTGAGCACTGCCTGTCCTCCTGCCTGTCATGAGGTCACAGGTTTCTTCTCCTGTGCTGCCAGTAGTGCCTGGCAATTCTAATGAGCTTTCAGCCCTGCTGTCTGGTATTACAGTTAATATTTTACATGACTGACCTCCTGCCTACCTGGTTTTGACTCAACCTCTGCAGCAAAGTGAAAGCTTTGCCATCTACTATCCAGGTGACCTTGGGTGACTTACCTGGCCTCTCCCAGCCTCATTTTCCTCATAGGTAAAATGGGGATAAGAATACCTACATGCTTGATTGCTGTGAGGATTAAGTAACATGACCTAAATAAAGCCCCAGCTCACGGTCTGACAGGTGGTGGCTGCTGCTGTGAGTAACTGTGGTTGTGGGTTGACTGGGCTCTCCTCAGCCTCACCTGTGCAGAGAGGGAGAGGTGGTCACGCTAACAGGGTCACCATAGCTGAAGGGACTCTGCTTGTGGACTTCACCCAACATCAGGGCAGTCACTAAAACCTACTCGTGCCTTAACCACCCCCACCCCAGATCAAGATCAACGCTGGTCCATTCAGTAACTAAGCACTTATGAAACATCAGCTGTGAGCCTGGCATCTTCATACACCTGATAAAGGGCTCCAGAGGGAGACACACATGGTCAGGACAATAATGAAATGGGCTAAAACAACTGAGTTTAAAGAGCCATGGATCATAGAGGGAAGTCATTTGTTTGCTTGTTGTCATTCATTTATTCATACCACCTTCATAGCCACCTGTGTTTCCAGATAGGATTTAAGGAACTTTACCCAAGACATCATCTGTGAGCTGGGCACTGAAGATTGTTGCTAGGCATAGCAGTGAGAACAGAGATTCTCGAGGCCCAGGGACACTATGTTTCAGGGCACAGCCATGTGGACACAGCAGACCCACCATACTACCTCCCCACATAACTGCACCCCTTACTCCCTGACCTCTTTCAGTTTTCTGTCAAATGTCATTTCCTCAACAAGGCCTTCCTAACCACCAGTGGTGTCTCGAAGCTGGCTAGTAATAGTTCTCAGAAGCTGATTGGTAAATTTTCAGGGAACTTGTGAACCAGATCATATACATAGTCATTAAAGGAAGTTAAATTATGTAAACTTAAAATTAAAAAAAAAAACTATAGTAGAAACCAAGATTTAAAATACCCCAAGTTATCACTTAATTATTTCACATTTACCATTACCTATCCTTAAGGTCATTTATATCTACTGTAACTGTATAGTAGATATACAGTTTATCAAATGTTGTGCTACTGTGCACTTCTTCCCAATTTCATTTTAGTGATGTCACACTGATCGCTTGCAACTTGCCGTGACAGGAATATTTACACCATCACAATTGGCCATTGCTATAAATCAGGACATCCCTCTTCCCCTCCAGAAAGCCAGTCATTCAACCTTTACAGCACACCCCTCCTAGCCATTCCATTTAAAATTGCCGTCACCTTCTCACTTCCAGTCCCACTTACTCTTTTTTTTTCATAGAATGTATTGCTCTCTAACATGTTGCACAATTTATTTAGTGTTATTATTTTTTCTCTCACCCCATCAGAATGCAAGCTCTAGGAGGGCAAGGACTCTTTCCCTATTATATCCTTCATGTATTCCCCTACCCAGAAGACGGCCTGGCACCTGGGTGGTGCTCACTAAATCTGTATTGAATTCATGTTGGTGAAGGCTGGAGTCCCTGTAGGGAAGACTGGCGGGGGCAAGGGCCTTCCTACCCACCTCGCCTTCACCCAGTGTTGTCTTCCTGACACCCAGGCTGACCTGACTTGAGCTTGCTCCCTTTCTCCCCCTCCCTCTGTGTCTATAGTCTCCTTGCTGCCTGAGCCAGAGGGAGGTCCTGTGTAAATGTGTTCTTCCCGGCCTTCAGCCTGGGGATTCCTCTTTCCCCTGCCAGCTCTAGGCACGGGCCAAAACTTACTCAGCACATATCACTTAATGTTCTAGAGACCGGGGCTTTGCCACCTCTAAGGCAATGGTTCCTAAGTGGCCCTGGATTGGCAGCACTAGCAGCACCTCATTAAAAATGCAAGTTCTCAGGCCCCACCTCAGACATACCAAATCAGAAATTCTGGGAATGAAGCTTAGTCTGTTGGGGTTGCTACAACAAAATACCACAGACCGGGAAGCATATAAACAACAGAAATTTATTCTGCACAGCTCTGGAGTCTGAGCTTCACAATCAGGGTGCCAGCATAGCCAGGTGAGGACCCTCTTCCAGGTCTCAGACTTCTCATTGCGTCCTCGCATGGTGGGAGGGGTGAGGAGCTCTGGGCGGCCTTTTATAAGGTCGCTAAGTCCATTCATGAGGGCTTCAACCTAATACTTCTCAAAGACCCCTCCTCCTAATAACATTACCTTGGGGATTAGGTTTCAACATAAGAATTTGAGGGGGACACATTTAGACCCTAACAGAGGCCCAACAATCCGTGTTTCCGAGATTCCAATGCAAGAGATCCTGCTGCATGCTACAGCTTGCGAACGACTGACCTAAGCCTTAGGATCACTCCAAGGCAGTAGTTCCCAAACGGGGCTATTTTTTGTTTCTTCCTCCATTCCCCACTGGAAGGCATTAGGCAGTGTCTGGAGACACTTTGGGTCATCACAGTGCTGAGGGTGGTGGTACTACTAGCTTCTAGTGGGTAGAGGCCAGGGATGCTACTGGCCCTGCCACAATGCACAGAGCAGTCCTCCTACAGCAAAGAATCATCAGCTAAAATGTCAATCAACGGTGCCAAGGTGGAGAACCCTGCTCTGAGGCATCCTCACACCCCCACAACCATCCAGCCTTCCCTTCCTTCTTTCTTGTATCATTTTTTTCTCCATCCAGCAGCTTATAATAATCAACATGCCAACCTCTGACAGCTGCAAGGAAGACAGACGAGACTGGAGATCTGCTTCCTGAAGGGTGCCCTGTGCTGTGAAACAGAGACACTTAGCTGACATTGCCAACCCAGTGTGTTGTATTATGATCAAGGAAATAACAAAGAACTGCTCCCAAACAAAGTTAGGAACGGCAGGGAGGACCTCCTGGAGAAAGTGGCCTCTGTGTTGAGACTTCAAGGCAGAGTTAGAATTAATCAGGGGAAGGGCAGACAAGGGGTAGCTTTACCTATGGCGCATTTACTATGTTTCAGCCACCATGCTGAGTGCTTCACCAACACAATCTCATTTAATACCTGAAATGCCTTCCAAGATTGATACTATTGTTATCTCCATGTTACAGATGGGGACACTGAAGCCCAGAATCACTGCATAACTTACCTAAAGCTGCAGATCTAGAAAACATTAAAGCAGGGATTTGAATCCAAGTTCATAGATTTCAAAGCCTAATAGGAGGTGATTGCTGTTTACAGCAATCACTGGGCAAAGACTGGGAATCTTTTTAAAAACCCAATAAAATCTTTCATTATGGGTTAACTATGTCTCCCAAAGTGCATATGTTGAAGTCTCATTTCCAGTATTTCAGAATTTGCCTATATTTGGGGACAAGTTTCTTAAAGGCATGATTAAGTTAAAAGGACATCATTAAGATGGGCCCTAATTCAATATGATGGAAGTCCTCATAAAAAGAGGAATTTGGACATAGAAAGAGACACCAGGGATGTGCAAGTACAGGAAAGACCATGTGAAGACTCATGGGAAGGCGGCCATTGCAAGCCAAGGAGAGAGGCCTTAGAAGACATTAAACCTGCTGACACCTGGATCTTGGACTTTTAGTCTCAGAAACTTTGAGAAAATAGAGCTCTGTTATTAGGTGTCTCAGTCTGAGGTGTTTTGCTATGGCAGCCCTAGTAAACTATCACACCTGTTTCCTCTTTGGTGCCATTGCTCTGATGGTGGGAAAACTTAGGGCATGTTAATTGTGTTTTGTTTTCTCTGCTATAGAATGAAAAATC
This sequence comes from Saccopteryx bilineata, assembly GCF_036850765.1. Classification (NCBI taxonomy): domain Eukaryota; kingdom Metazoa; phylum Chordata; class Mammalia; order Chiroptera; family Emballonuridae; genus Saccopteryx; species Saccopteryx bilineata. Next base: position 233,727,528 of record NC_089492.1, read on the forward strand.
TGGTGTCTGACACACTGCATTTCTTGCCTCAGGGTATCTGTTGGACCAAAGCTACTAGAAGACCCCTTCTCTTCCTAGCTTTTTGTAAGAGCCAAAATTTGTTGAGGAGATTGCACAGTACATTCTAGAAGGGGAAGAGAGATGGGTTGGCCTTGAGTGGTAGGCACAGACTGTAATGCTGGTGGCTGAGGCCAGGCAGGTCCACACTGGATTCAGGCAGATGTCAGAGAAACTGTGGAGCTGGAAAGCATTGGTCTATTTCCATTTAATAGTCTCACAGTGGCGGATGGGCAAACAGGCTGGGGGAAAGCACGTCTCACGGCAGCAGGCCAACGAACAACAAAAACAGCTCCTCACTGTGGTGGCCAGGCAATCCGTAATCTGCCCAAGTAGCTGTAGCTTTACATAGACTATACATGCATGTGCTCATGCACTAATCAGGCAAAGTACAAGCGAGCAAGCCTAGCACAGCTGTTCCCACCACAGATCTTCCAAGGTGAAGAGGTGATGGAGATCTAAGGGTGCCACCAAAGAGGACCCAAGCCTCATTTCCCTGAGCACTACAGGGAGTGGCCACTGGACAACTGAGATAGCTGACCAGGCCTAAAGGCTCATGCCGCAGAACACTGGAACCTCAAGGCACAGATCTTGGGCATTGCAGCAACCACCAGGACAGATCCAAAACCACAGGAGGAGCCACAGAGAAGTTTTCTCTGCCTGTGGGCCTTAGAACCAACACGGCTTCTGGAGGTCAGGGATTCATTTACCAGTTCAAGCTGAGATCCAATCTCCCGTCAGCCCAGAGAGTGAAGGGCTCAAGTTAGACTGAGCTGAACTTAAAGCTAAGATGCAAACAAAGTGATATACATATATATATTTCTTTTTCTTTCTCACCCACATTTGTGCCTTAAGATTCAAACTGACTATGCTTTATTTTCAGATTTGGGCTGAGCAAAGCTGAAAACACTTCCGGCAGCAGGAGAGACAATGAGCCAAGGAGAAGGAGGAGTAAACTACCCGGTGTTTTTCTTCTTGTTCTGCTGCTGTCTCCTGGCTCTGTTTTGTCTCCTGACTAGACCTAATTATGCTTGTCATCTGCATCAGAAGGATGGGGCTAAGATTAACAAGTTAATGTGGGTAAAAGCTCTTAGAGCTCAGTAGATGAAAGGAGATCTAATTAGCAAGGCCAGCAATGACCGTAGGCAGGGCAGACTGCCCCTTGTACTCAACCAGAGAGCCCTTTATAGCTCCTGGGAGGGGCTTCTGTGAATTCCACCTAAGCCTTCAGCAGCGAGACACAAATTTTTCACATTTTCCTCCAGCCCTAAATTCTGTTACTCTTCACGGTGGAGGGAAAAAAATGTGTGCACCTCTCTAAATTAATTGAGAGAAGAAGGTGCAGCTCTCATCCCTTTTATCTCAACACGGGCTGATCTGCACAAACAGCGCTCATGATACACAGTGAGGCCAGACGACTGTAGAGATCATTGAGTTCTGCCACGCTATGAGAGGGCCATAGGTTCAAATTCTGACTCTGCCATTTACTAGATATGAGAACTCTTAGCAAAACATCCATTACCCTCGAGGCTCTGGTTCTTCCTTTGCCCAAATGGAAATAGATAATACTTCCTGCCTCGGGGTTGGAAAGCTTAGATTTGTTTGTACTGGACCCAAATAAGAGATGTTTTTATTAAAGTTTATAATAATAGTGCCTGACACATAATAATTGCTTAAACTATTGGTTGGATTGAACTCTTTTCTTCAACAAATACTTACCGAGTTATCTATTGCACATCAGAAAAAATAGTCACTGTCGACCCTGGGTGTACAATGAGGTGTAGACACAGCTCTGGTCTCACAGGGCTGATGTGTGTATCGGGTGGGAACCTCCACACACTCTCTCATCTTCCCTTGACACCTTGCTTCTACTCTTAAAACACATCACGTAAGAACTTTTGGAAAATTAAAAAATTCTAAAACCTGCTCACAAGTATGTTTGCCTGAAGGAAAGACAGAATTGATCCTACTCTAAGAATTAATTAAGGGAATGATGAGTTTAGAACATCCCCAGTCAGCCAAGAATTTTAAAGTGTAAATGCTGGATGGACTAAGTCTCTTAACCTTTCCCCTTCAACTCCACGGTGCATTATCCTGGGTTGTTGTTTGACCTGTTATGTAAATGAAAGCTGGTGGAGTGGAAATGGGAGAAGAACTTGCCCTGTTTCTGAGCCAGTGAGAAAGACCAGTTCCTACCAGCTTTCTCCTTCTCAATGCTCACTTATCACCATTGCCCCTGAGTACAGGTTTGTGTAAATATTTAGTTTGTGGCCGTCTCCGCATCCTGCCCACAGTGAACTGCAGGAAGGCAAGAGCCCTGACATTGGGGTCCTGATTGAATCTCCAGAGTCTGATGTTTCCCTCTATGCCTGGCCTCAGGACAGGCAGGATTCCCTGAAATTCTCCTGCAGCGATCCTATGAAGTGAAACTCAAGCATTTTTTGCACATTTGGAATATGAGGCAAAGCTGGGTTCCTAACTTGCTGGCAATTCTACAGCTAGTGAGTGGCAGGGTCTCAGGGCGCACAGTCAAGCTCCAGAGTCCTCTCCTCATGGTCACCCATTCCACCATGCTGCCTGGAGAGAGATCTGTAGAACGAGATAGATGGAAGGGGAGCTAGCTGAAGAGAGGGGTGTTTGGGTGCTGCGGGGGGGGGGGGGCATGTGCTAGGCCTGTGGGCTTCCGCTGCAAGTTCCACACCTGCCCCAAGAACAAAGTATGCGGTCTGTTGCTTTACAGATTACCTGGATGACCTTGGGCAAATTACCTCATATCTGAAGCCTCAGTTTTCTATTATGCAAAATGGTGATTTAAAGAAACAAACCAGGATAGAAAGAAAGAGAGAAAGGAAAGAAAGAAGGAAGGGAGGGAGGGAGAGAGAAAGGAAGGGAGGGAGAGAGAAAGGAAGGAAGGGGAAAAGAAAATAACGAAGAAAAATCCTTAGCAAAGACATGAAGAAATTGGGGCCCCATGCACTATCATCAAGAATGTAAAATGGCCCTGGCCGGTTGGCTCAGCGGTAGAGCGTCGGCCTAGCGTGCGGAGGACCCGGGTTCGATTCCCGGCCAGGGCACACAGGAGAAGCGCCCATTTGCTTCTCCACCCCTCCGCCGCACTTTCCTCTCTGTCTCTCTCTTCCCCTCCCGCAGCCAAGGCTCCATTGGAGCAAAGATGGCCCGGGCGCTGGGGATGGCTCTGTGGCCTCTGCCTCAGGCGCTAGATAGAGTGGCTCTGGTCGCAATATGGCGACGCCCAGGATGGGCAGAGCATCGCCCCCTGGTGGGCAGAGCGTAGCCCCATGGTGGGCGTGCCGGGTGGATCCCGGTCGGGCGCATGCGGGAGTCTGTCTGACTGTCTCTCCCTGTTTCCAGCTTCAGAAAAAAATGAAAAAAAAAAATAAAAAAAAATAAAAAATAAAAAGAATGTAAAATGGCGCAGCAGCTATAGAAAACAGTTTGACTGTTATTATAAAAACTAAAATTAGAATTACCATGATTCAGAAATTCTACTTTGGGGTAAATATCCCCCCAAAATTGAAAGCAGGATCTCAAAAATATATTTTTACACCTAGGTTCATAGCAGCATTATTTATACTAGCCAAAAAGGTGGAAGCGATCCAAGTACTCATCAAAGGATAAACGGATAAACAAAATGCAGTATATATACACATTGGCATTTTATTCGGCCAAAAAAAGGAAATTCTGATCCATGATGTGACTGGCAGACATTCTGCTAAGTGAAATAAGGCAGTCACACACACACAAATACTGTATGATCCCTCTTATATGAGGCACCCAAAGCAGTCACAGTCCGAGAGACAGAGAGTAGAAGGCTGGCTGCCAGGGGCTGAAGGGAGGGAGGCACGGGGAGTTACTGTGTAACAGGAAGCTGGTTCCAGTTTTGCAGAATAAAAAGGTCTGAAGATTCACAGCAATGAGAATGTACTTCACACTATTGAACTGCACATTTAAAAATGGTCAAGACAGTAAGTTTTATTGTATTTTACCACAATTTTTAAAAAATAGAAAAGAAACAAACTATTTTACTTGGAAGGAGTGTTGTGAGGGTCAGATGAGATGAAGTCTGGCATATAAACTATATCGCGTTAAGGCAGTGGTCCCCAACCTTTTTTGGGCCACGGACCGGTTAAATGTCAGAAAATATTTTCATGGACCGGCCTTTAAGGTGGGATGGATAAATGCACAAAATAAAATTATGCGACCGGCGTAAAAACTGTGGTGTTTTTAAATATAATTGTCGAACTTATGAGACAAGCGTCAAGAGTGAGTCTTAGACGGATGTAACAGAGGGAATCTGGTCATTTTTTAAAAAATAAAACATCGTTCAGACTTCAGAAATAATGTAAGTTATTTATTTTTTCTCTGAGGACCGGTACCAAATGGCCCACGGACCGGTACCGGTCTGCGGCCCTGGGGTTGGAGACCACTGCGTTAAGGGATGAACCTCCCTCAGACCCTGCATTTTAAGAGAGGGTTTCTATACCTCCGACCCTAGAGAAGTGATGAGCAATGCAAGACTTTACATCTAGAGTGGCAGGCTGCACAGAGAGGTTTATTGTTGGTGGTCATTCCGCTTTTTCTCTGATTTTAAGTCAGGGAGGACTGTGAGTACAACTGCCAACTTCAAAGCAGACACTGTTCATCACCCACAGCTCACAGGCTCAGTGAGTGAGGAGAACTAGCCTTCCGGCAGGGTAGGGCAAAAGCAGGGCCTGATGCGCTGAGGTCCCATTGTTATGTCTCTGCCAGACACTGGTGCCAGTTTGCTACCAGCTGCTGGCATCTTTCAGTGCTGCCAATAAAGTGTTCAGGAATGCTCACCAAGCCAGAAATGCCAGGTCACCATCCTGGTCAGTGCCCAGTGCAGCCATCTGACTAAATCTTGTACTGTCTTCAGAGCAGAAACAATAGATTCCTTTCAGGATGTTGGATATATTGCATATGTTTGTCTAGTTTAATAGGATGTGTGCATATATTGATGTTTTGCATATATTGTCTAGTTTAATAGGATGTATGTGATTATATCCATTTTTTAGGTGTGACATGAAGTTCAGAGAGGTAAAGTGACTTGCGCAAACTAGTAAGTGGAAGAAACTAACTAGGTCTATCTAAAGCCTCTACCCATTTCATTATGCTAGTGACTCAAACTGAATGGGGGAATGACCGAATGAATGAAAACTGTGGGAGTTCTTATTTCCAATGCCTTTCACCTGAGGACTTCAAAGCCCTCTGCAGGAACTCCATAGTAGTTTGTTGAATATCTACTCTGCAGGCACCACAAAGTGCTGGATTTATAAAGTCAGGCCTTTATAGTAGTTCTTGTTTTTAGGGAGTTGGCAGCCAGTTGGGAGACAAACATGTGGAAACAAGTAATAGCTAACATTTGCATACATTGCTGGGCTAACTTCCTCAAGGGTTATTTTATTTAATCCATAAGAATACAGCTTGAAAGAGGTACTATTATTATAATTCAATGTTTCAGATGACAAGATAGAATTAGATGGGTTGAAAAACTTACCTATAATACTCCAACTCAATGCTACTCAAAATGTTGTCTTGGGACCTAATTGCTTGTCAGTCCTCTGCTACAAAATGAGTACAGAAATAGAATATACATATTTGGTAGCAATTTGATAGAGCAATTCTATGTCGGTTGAATAAAATTATTTTTTAAAGTTGTTATATGTTCATTTCTTTTTAGTTTGTCTCATGTTATTAAGACGGCTCACTTTATTTTTCAGAAGCCATCAATCTGCAACAGACTGGGGGAAAAACAACTCCTTTGCCCCTGGTTGTTAGGGAAGCAGGGCAACAGCTGGCAGCAGCAGACCTAGGTTTGATGAGGACACGCTAACTCCAGAACCCATGCTTGCTCCTTGGGGTAGAAAGATGGCCGCTGCACCGCCAGGCTCTGTATTTGCCTTCCAAGGAGGAAGAAGGGATGGCAAAGGGGAAAAGGCACATACCAGCTAGTCACATGCACTCTTTGCAGTTCATGTGTCCTGCCAAAATGATTCCCCAACTCACTGCCTTTGTTCTTGGTATTTTCTCTTCTCCAGTTATCTACCTGGCTTGCTTCTTCACTGCACTCAGATCTGCATTTGGATGTCACCTCCTTAGTGAAGAGGCTGTCTCTGGCCACCCTGTCTAAAATGGGCCCATTGTCCCTTGACTCTGTGCCGCCCAACATGGCAGCCACTTCCCCCTTGCGCTTATGGAGCATGGGAAATATGGTTAGTCTCCATGGAGATGTGCTTGAACTATAGAATACACACACTAGATTCAACAACGTAGCTTGGAAAAAAAAAAGTAATATAGCTGAATAATTTTTATATTTACTACCTGCTCAAATAATAATATTTTGGACATACTATATTAGGTTAAATAAAATATATCATTGTTTCTCTTTATTCTTTTAAATGTGGCTACTAGAAAATTTGGTGTGGCTTTCATTATATTTCTATTGGACAGAGCTACTTTAGGCCCTGACACTGCTTTATTTTCCTTCATGGGCCGTATCGCCACCAGACATCAGATGATACCTTTATATTTTATTTGTTTGTCATTAGTTTCTCCCACTGGAATGTGACTGCCACAATGTCCGAGACTTTATTTCCTATTCCCTACTCTAACTCCAGTGCCTGGAACAGTAGCTAGCATAACATGGGTATTCTAGGGCTGCTGTATGAATGAATGAATAAATGAACGAACAAAACCAATTAGACTAGAGAGTCTCTCGGGCCCTTCCACCTTTGCAGTTGTATGTATCATTTTGCATTTCTGACAATTTGCTTAAAATTAAGTTTTTGTAAAAAGTGGAATACATGTGTATATGTTACCTTTACCCTCAAGGTAGTATTTAGAAATCCATACTCTAAAAGAGGCTGCTTAAGCTTTTCAAATATAGAAACCTATTGTAAGGGATGGTTAATTTGCATTAGGAACATCAAATATAATTATTCATTGCTCCAGAAAGAACCTGTTTTGTTCCAGGCAGCTCAGCTGGAAAGACTCTACAGCTCACCTTGCTTACAGAACGAGGTAGGAAAATCAGCAGGTTTGGCAGCGTGTACCTTGGAGCAGGCCTTGAGGACCTGTGCCTTTCTCTTTGAGCCGGACTTCCATGCTTGGCCTGTCTGTGGGAGAGGCTGGTCTATCCTGGAGTGAATCCTTCATGCAGGGTACTTTTGACATTCTCCCCTCCTACCCCTCACACTTAGAAATGATTAAGGGTTTCGTGCCTACTTTGCTAATAAATACAAATCTTGCAAAATTTGGTCTAAGATCTGCCTTTGCACATAATAGCATATCTGCAGGTAGCTAAGGGGAGGAGAGGGCATGTGCGCCCCAAACGCTCCCCATCGACCTCTGACTACTGGAGGCGACTGGCTTTTATGAAAAGAAACTGACAGTTAAGCAAACAGGCTGGCCCAGGCCTGTTTGTTAGAGACTGTCAGACTTTTCATTCCAGAGGCTGCTTCTCAGTGTACGCTGCACCTTCGAGCTCTCCTTCCAGTAATACGTAGGCGCCTGAACTCGGCTCTGACGCCGCCTGTCTGCACTGGGGCTCCGTCCGGTGCTCCTCGCCTCTTCCCTCCCCGTGCAGCGAGTGGCCACCAGCGTGGCAGGCAGCACCTCGTGGCGTCAGGGGTCAGGGTGAGCTGCGCAGTCAGAGCCACACATTCCCTGCGCAGTCAGAGGCAGCCCGCATTCCCACGGCCGGTGCTCTGAAACCACCCTTGCCCGGTCATTCCTTCTTTGGCGAACAGAGAACTTCAGTTTGCAGAAACTCAGGGTTGACCTCACTCCAGGTTCCCAGCCCAGGGGCTACCACCCTTCACTATCTCAGGGTATTGCAGGCAGAATGTAAGTCCACTCCCACACCAAACATTGTGCAGGGGCCGAGAAAAATACTGCTTCCTGCAGGCATACACCATATTCGGTAAGATTACAGATGAACAAAATTTATTCGGATTCTGTTACTGACTTCAGAGAAACCTCATATCAATATTTGAATCAATAGATCCTGAAGGAACAAATGCTATCCCTCAGGACCGCACACTGAAGGGCTGGGTGCTGCTGAGCTTATTATAAACTTTTGAGCTGGAGGAGAGTTTGGACAACACCAAGATCAGCGATTTTCAAATTGAAGTGGGTGGAGCAGCATCTTTTTTGTTTTTTCAAAAGTAAAATCCAATTTTAAAAAGAAAAAGAGCAATAGAAGTCCCAGAAGTCTCTACATAAGCCCGTACACCCCAGATCTACCCTGGCCGCACTGAGCCAAGATGCCTCTATGTGTTCCACAAATGTCGGCAGATCACATACCCTTCGACCCGGGGCCCACCACCTCTCCCTCTGAAGGAGTCATCTCTTCATTCTATCATTTGACACACATTTATGTGCACGCATGGCATGCCAGGCAGAATGGTAGACTCTGAGAAAAGAGTGGCACACAGCCAGGTGCACCAAAGTCACAGTGGCGGAGTGGTGCAGCTGGCAGCTACAAGAGCCCAGTGGTGAAGCCTGTGCCCCTCAGCGTGGCCAGTGAAACCTTTCTGCAGGATGTGAAGGTAGGTGAGTGGAGGAAAGAGTGGGAAGAGGGGCAGGAAAGATGGTGTGAGTATTCCAGGCCAAGGAAATGGCACGCATAAGGAATAACTATCACAACCATCCCACACAACAGAGATCGAAGGACTTTTTCATGTCTGCAACCCTCTCCAGTAGGTATTGTTTGCCCCATCTCGCAGATGAGACAAGTAAAGCACAGAGCGATTAACTCACCCAAGGTCGCAAAGCTAGAAAGTGGCAGAGCCACGATGTGAGCCCAGATTGTCTAGAACCAGCATCTTTGTACTACCTGAGATATCAGAAGAGCAGAGAAAAAAAAAAACAATCCAGTCAGGCTCAGTTCAATACTGTGGCAGACTCGGAGGGAAGGCCAAGGAGGCAGGAGGGCCAGACCTGCCCACTTTGTTCTCAGTGCTGAGGAGTCTGGACTTGACCTTAAGGACGATGAGAGCTATTCATGGGTATTAATCAGAGAAGTGAAATACAGATGATCAATATCATCAACACTAATCTTGTAATTTCCCATGTTCCTGGTCAGCTCAGTCACCTCCACAAGGTCAAGGGGCATTCTAAGTCGTCCACCATCTGCCTGACCCTTAGCTCCATGGGGCTCTGCACACCTATTCATCTGACCCAGCAATTTTCAACCTTTTTCTTCTAGTTATGGCCCACATAAACTAATTACTAAAATTCTGTGGCACACAAAAAAATTATTTTTTGCCGATCTGACAAAATAAAATAGGTATAATTTTGATTCACCCACACTGGATAGCTATTACTGTATTGGCTATTGTCGTTCATTTATTTGACAATTTAAGGGAAAAGAGGTCAGTGCCACTGACTAAACAGTCAGGTATTGCATGTTTTAAAACTTCTTGTGGCACCGGCTGAAAATCACCGATACGACCAATTGCCACCCTGCCCATCTTTTCAGCAGCCTCCACTCTTATATCCTTAACCCATTTTTAGACTGTTCCTTTCACCTCTCGCCCTGACTAGAGCTGGTATTTGCCCTAAAACTTTTGTTTCCATTGCTGCTACTTGAAAGCAGTTAGGCATTTTTTCTCCGCTCATACTGTGCCCATGCCACACAAGCAGGAGAGGGGCGGTTGTGTACCTTGCTCGCCATGGCTAGTTCTAAACCATTTTATTTCTTTCTTTTTAAACCCTCCTTCCTCTGAAGTTCATTTCATCAGCCTTTTCCCCACCCCTTCCTGACTTCTGCCAACCCTGTCTCACCTCTTCCACTAATGACTTTAGCATCTTCTCATTTCCTTCTTGTCATCATCTTTAAAAAAATTTTAATTATATATTTTATTTACACCACCTTTCTTGGTACCTTCAAAATTCAGATGGCTTAACCATCCAGTATCAGAAGGTTGCTTATTCTTACCCCAATGACCCTGTCCTCCATGCTACAAGGCTCTCCTCTTCCTTAGTCATATCCTTTCAAGTTATTAAGCACATTAAATGCACCACCTACTAAATTTCAACCCCAAATACCCAGTCTGTAAGCTTCCCACGCACCTACTCTGGTCCTCCAGTCCAACATGTTTTCAGCCTCACAGAAACCTTCGATAACTATCAACCCAGGGCCTTCTCATCAGTCACCCACTTGCACCTCACAGCTCAGATCCACAGTTCTTTCCTATAGTCACTCCCCTGTGGACTCCCTCCCCTAACCTCACCTGCCAAGCTCGCTGACTTTCCAGCATTCATGTCTGCACCCATGCAGCTGTGCTTTCCTGCAAAATCCACTGATGATGATGATGATGATGATGATGAGGAGGAGGAGGAGGAGGAGGAGGAGGAGGAGGAGGAGGATGCGATTCCTTTTAGATTGATGGGCACAAATCCTAAGTGGATATTCTTCACTGACTGGCAAACAGGTCTCCAGTATCCTGATTCTCCACTCACTCCAAAACTACTATTCACATCTCCTCTCTCTTCACGCTTCCTACGTGGCTCCTTCCCTTACTTTCTGCTGATGGAGAAACAATCACATAGAAACTGCCACATCTTCTCTCTGACGAAACTTCCACCAGAACCTAGCCTGTGCCCTGTCCTAAGCCTCTCCTCCTGTTTCTCCAGGGGACATATTCCTGCTCCTGTTTCAGATTGGCCCCTACCCCACTTCCGCCCAGTCGAGTCCCCTCTTGCCTCCTCTTGTACAGCACTTCTCTTTTCTTTCCTGCATCAGTTTCTTCTCTTCTACTGGATCACTCTATCTGCTCTCCCTTCTCCTCCACGGTGGGTAAAAAAACAAAATGAAATGAACTTTTCTTAGCCCCACTTACCCTCCAGCTATGGGTCTGAAGCTCTACTCTACTCTACTGCGAAACGTCTTTGAAGGGGTTATCTACAGTTGCCATTCGCCCTTTCCTACTTCCAATTCTCTTCCCGCTCATTTCTTCTGAGCTTCTGTCTCCCTCCCTTTGAGATGACTCAGAGAGATGGCTCTTGGCACAGTGGCCATGACCTCCAGATGACTGAATCCAATGGTCACTTTGCTGTTTCGACTAGAACTATGCAGTAGCACACACAGTTTACCAGGCCCTCCTTCCTGAAAGACTTTTTTTCTTTTGGTTTCTGTGACATCACATTCTTCTGGTTTTACCCCTATCTCACTGGCATCTCCTTTTTATTTCCTTTGCTGAATCTTTGACTTTAAATATTGGAGCTCTTTTTACATTCATTCTCCCCCTTGGTCATCCAATCGGATCCTACAACTCACATACCACCTGAAGCCCATGTTTCTGAACCTGTACTTCCAGTACTAACCTCTTTGCAGATTTCCAGATTCACAGGTCCAACTACCTCCTTGACACATCCATGTAGAACACAAATAGAACTTTCACATTCACACAGGCAAAGCACAGTTCTTCATGCCTCAGCCGCCTTGAACTTCACCATGCTTCCTAATCATGGTAAATGATACCACCACCCACTCAGTTGCTCAAACCAAAAACGTAGAAGTTACCTTAGTTTCCCCTCCTCTTTTATCCCTACCAGCAAGTGTTATTTAATTTCTCCTCCAAACTATTTCCAGTATTCATCCACTTCTTGCCCCCACTATTACCATCCCAACCAAGTCCACCACCTTGATAGCTGCAAAAAGGCTCCTAATTATGCTCTCTGACTCCTCTCTTGCCTTCTCCTCTAAAATCCATTCTCCACACTCCTGTCAGGATTATCTTTTAGAAGAGTAAAGAACAGCCCTGGCCAGTTGGCTCATTGGTAGAGCATCAACCCAGAGTGTGGATGTTATAGGCATACATGCTGCTCCACACCTCTCTCTCTTTCTCTCTCTCTCTCTCTTTCTTTCTCTCTTTTCCTCCCCTCCTGCAAGTATGGCTCAATTGAAGCAAGTTAGCCTCGGGCACTGAGGATGGCTCTATGGCCTTCACCTTAGGCATTAAAAAGAGCTCAGCTGCTGAGCAACAGAGCAATGCCCCAGATGGGCAGAGCATCAACCCCTGGTGGATCCTGGCTAGGGTGCATGCACGAGTCTATCTCTGCTTCCCTTCTTCTCGCTAAATAAAAAAAAGAAAGAAATAAAAGAAAGAGTAGTAAAGAACAAAATGTCACTGCCTCCTTAAAACCTTCAATGTCTTTCCAGCTGACTGACTCAGGATAAAATCCATACTTCTTGTCTCGATCTAGAATCCTCCCTGACCTATTCCCTGCCTGCTCTCCCCATGCTCATTCTGTAGCACTCAGTGATCCCTGTGCTCTGGGCTCAGTGTCCAACCTCCAACTTACTCTGCCTAGATCTTTTGTATAGATGGACTTTTCTCAAGTATCAGCTGCATTGTGGCATCCTCAAAGAAAGGCCTTTCCTTATCATCCAATCCAAAGCATCATACACACCTCCACCATCTCCATCACATACATGTTATTTGATATCACAGTGACTTGTTATATTTTCTTCATAGTCGAAGAAAAAAAATACCACTTGACTTTTTTTTTTTGTATTTTTCTGAAGTGAGAAGCGGAGAGACAGAGAAACAGACTCCCGCATGCGCCCGACTGGGATCCAGCTCGCAAGCCTACTAGGGGGAGATGCTCTGCCCATCGGGCTGTTGCTCCGTTGCAACCGGAGCCATTCTAGTGCCTGAGCTGGAGGCCACGGAGCCATCCTCATCGCCTGGGCCAACTTTGCTCCAATGGAGCTTTGGCTGTGGGAGAAGAGAGACAGAAGGAAAAAGGGGGGGGAGGATAGAGAAGCAGATGGGCGCTTCTCCTGTTTGTGCTGGCTGGGAATCAAACCTGGGACTTCCACATGCTGGGCCAATGCCCTACCGCTGAGCTAACCAGCCAGGGCCACCACTTGACATTTTTATATTTATTTACTTAGTGTCTATCTACCTCCCTCCCCCGCACCCCTACTACATACATATTCTAGACTGTAATCTAGACTGTTTCCTGTTCTCTATCCTAGAAGAGTATCTAGTTCTCAAAAACATACTTGTTGAATAAATAATAAACTATAAACTATGTTCCACATTCCAAAGTCTAGAATCTGTTCCTGTAGCTAGATGTACTATGGAGAAGCATGAGCAATCAAGAGAAAGATTTTCAGAGAAAGTACAAAAATGCTTTTCAAATAATTAGAACTAAGAATGTATTGGTATTTTCTGGAAAGGCATAAATGTTCAAGGAACTAATACATAGTACTTAATACAAAAGGTTGTTTCATCCTCACAACAACCATGCAAAGCACATATTATATACCTCATTTATTTATGGAGAAACAGGTTCAGAGAGGTTAAGTAACTGATCCAGAGTTACACTGTAGGAAGCAGGATCTGAATCAGGAATGTTTAATTCAATAACTTGTGCTTTTGACCTTTACACTAACCTGGCCCCTATATTTCACCTTCTCCAGCTTCAAGGTCCTCAACTCTAAAATGACAACAACATACTTCAGAGGTTGTGGTAAGGCTTGCAGGAGATAATGCATTCAGAATTGTTTAGCCAGTGCTTGATACAAGGAATAGAATCATTACCTATTTGTTATTATTGGTATCAGTGTTGTCCAATATTACACAGTTAGTGAATGGAAGAGTTAAGACATGAAACCAAATCCTATAATTTTCCCATGGAGTTGGATGGGAACTAGTCAGATCTGTTGTAGAAGATCCTCAAGAATAGACAGTCCTCAGAGGCCTTCCCAACTCTGAGTTCTGCTTTTATCTACATGGGCCAATAGTATTAGAGTTTGGAGAGGGAAGACGATTCCTCTACTTCCAAGTGGCCATGGCATTATGGGAGCACAGGTGAGGTCACTTAGTATGATGCCCATTAGTTAAACCTGGCTGGGTGTGGACATCCCTCCTATACCATCTTGAGTATACAGACAAGTTCCCTTATCTCCTGAGGCCTCAGTTCTTTTATCTATAAAATGGAGATAATAATAGGGCTTACCTTCATGGATGGTAAGGGTTAAAAGTCTCAATTCATGCCTGGCGGGAGTGGCACAGTGGATAGAGCATTGACCTGGGATGCTGAGGTCCCAGGTTCAAAAGCCCAAGGTCACTGGCTTGAGCGCAGGCTCACCAACTTGAGCGCAGGATAGCTGGCTGGCTGGAGCGTGGGATCATCGATGTGATCCCATGGTTACTGGCTTGAGCCCAAGGTCACTGGCTCTGCTGGAGCCCCCCCCCCCTCCCACCTTGGTCAAGGCACATATGAGAAATAATCAAAGAATAATTAAAGTGAAGCAACTACGAGTGGATGTTTCTCATCTCTCTCCCTGTCTCTCTCTCTATCTCTCTTGCTCACTAAAAAAAAAAGTAGGGGGTTAATACACATAGAATACCTGTCACCATGCCCACAGGGCCTAGCAAATGTTAAGAGCAGCCTCCTCTGAGCAGTGGTTATGGTTATCAGTCTCACAGGAGCCCCTGGTGAGCAGTGCATTGTTTAAGGAGCTAGCACAGCCAGGTTTGTGCAGAATTCACTTCCTATTGTTGGGTCTGTTGGATTTGTAATCGGGTGATCAGAATTTGCCTACATGTGTGAAAGCCAGGACATGCAAGGGGCTAGATCCCTGTGCAAAACATGGAATACGGTAAACAAGGTCTGCTGTTCTTGTTTTGGAGCTGCAGAGAAAGACTGAGGGCTATTTTTAGCTGTGGTTGGTTTGGGTTCTGGGGAGGGCGGGAGGGCCCTGTTGGTTACATTACATTTTAACATAATACAGTCACCCAGCTGAAGGGATCTGTTCCAGGTTGTTTTTATTAATCAGAGAATTTTTTTCTCCCAAGTTGAGATGTTCAGACTTAATGGGCAGCAAACAAACAGTACCTGATACACAGATTTAACCTCACAAAAATAAATCCTTTGTTCTAACAAGTTTCCATGAGGTATCCTAAAAACAGGAAAAATGTTATAATTATGCATTGCCTTTGCTTAAGTCTTTCTTTTAGAAAAAAAAAGTATTTTGAGATTATACTATTGTATAGCTCATGCAAACAAACTTTGGAAGAGTGTTCTATGATTCAGGAACGAAGCATGGGCAAGACCTTCGCATGGAAATATTTTCAGCTCTTTCAGATGCAGACAAGACATCTACCTTCCTCCTGACATGACAGTAAACACAAAGAGGCAGGGCTGGGGCATAATAACAGCAAGTAGAGATAATTTGAGTTTGAGAAGTTAGAAACAAAATGCACATTGCTAAGATGGTAATAAATGATGTCCTTCAACATCAGACCCAGCAAATTCACTTAAGAAAATTTAGTTGAGTGCTAAGTGGGTCCACCACTGGAGGTGCAAAAAGGAGCAAGATAGATTGGACCCTTGTCCTAAGGCAGTTTACAGCTCAGAAGAGAAAATAAGTATAAAAACAGTGTGATTGGTGCTGTGATAGGGAAATTCCCTACTTGACAACTTCCTGGTTGTTTATTATATTTCTAAACTTCAATTATTTCATCCCTGAAATGAAACTAAGGATTCCTGTTAAAGATGGCAGGTTAAACATGTGCACAGATGGTCAAAGCAAACAAATAAAAAAACCTCACGTCCCCCTTCCCATGCTCCAGCATGAAGAACAGCGTAAGAAAGAGGAAAACATATGACCCAGAAATAAGGAGTTCCAGCCTACGAGGGACGCACAAAAAAGGCCCAGGAGGACAGTGCAGGGTCCCCAGACGACAGCTGCACGCCAGGCCAGAGGCCACCTGTCAGGGCCAGAGCCAGCCAGGAGCTCCAAAGAGATGGCTTCAAAGAGATAAAACTGACAAAATACCAAATGTATTTGAAAACCTTCAGAACAAAAAATGTATGCAACTGCAGACAGTTTTGAGGCTGAATTAGAGATAAGGACAAAGAAAATTAAGCAAGCTTAAAACATGAGAAAATAATTCCAGGAGAAATAAAAAATCATGCAGGAAAAGAAATCTCGTGTGCTAGATGACACATATGTGAAAATACTGATCTGGCTAAAATGAAGTTATACCTATTCTGAGCATAGATAGGAGAACAGGGAAAATGTGTCTGTATGTGTGTTGCAGATGGGGTGGTGAGTTATGTCAAAGCTAAAGCCTCATGTTCTAACAGTGAGAAACCATAGATAATGCCTAAACCAAGAGATCACAAGGTAGAATATAAGCATGTTACTGAGAGAGATGGAACTGAATAACAAGAAAGCCTGTAAGTATTAAAAGAGGTTGTCTGGACAATGAGAAATTGCTTTGTGTGGGACTGGGGAAAGAGTGAGGAACAGGGAAGTAATCACCACCCTTTGTATCGAAGCACGCAGCACTTTTTGACTCTACTTGCACATATCACTTTGATAATCATTCCACTCATTTAAAATAATAGCTCTACAAGAATAAAAAGTGCTGAAATTCTTTGCTGTGTTTGTTAACAAATGTAAAACTCATGTGCACATCCCACAAAAATTTTTCTGAGAAAGAACTACCACCACATGGTGCTCCGTGCTGACTGGCCCTTTGTATATGTTCTCAGATTTGCAAAGACGGCTTCTTGATAAAACATAATTTGTTTATAAATGAGAGGGAGGATCATACAGTATCTACCCCCAATGGTGGCTGAGAGCATCAAATAAGAAAAGGCATTTACTCAGCATAGTGCTCTATGAATATTGGTAAGTTGTCTTCTCTGTTCTCTACCTCTGTTGTAATTATCTCTGGGTGACACCCTTAGAGAGGTGGAGAGAAAGGCTTCTGCTCTTTCCCCCTCTACCACTGTCTTAGTCATCTCTGGCTGCTGTAAGGGAATACTGTCGACCAGATAACTTCAACAAATCTCTATTTCTCACAGCTCTGGAGACTGCAAGATTGAGATCAGGGGCCAGCATGGTTGGGCTCTTGGTGAAGGCTCTCTTCCTGGTTTAGAGCCAGCAAGCCATCTTCAGATTGTATAGTCACACGGCAGGTATGTGTGTGAAGGAGAGTGAGAGGGAGGAAGGGAAGGAGAAGGGATGGTGTGGGGAAGGAATGGGAGGGGGGAAGGAAGGAGGAAGAAAGGGAGAGGGTGAGAAAGGGAGAGAGAGGGATGGGGGAGGTAGAGGAAGTTTGCTTGTGTCTCTTCTTATAAGGGAACTAATATGATCATGAGGGCTCTACTCTCAAGATCTAATTACCACCTGACCAGTGGATAAAGCACGGACCTGCAATACTGAGGTTGCCGGTTTGAAACCCCAGACTTGTCCAATCAAGGCACATGCGAGAGGCAACTCCTGCAGGTTGATTCTTCCCGCTCCTCCCCTGCTCCTTTTCTTTCTCTCTCCTCTCCTCTCTCTAACAAATCAATGAATAAAATCTTTAAAAAAAGAAAAAAAGATCTCATTACCTCTCAAAGGCCTCATCCCCCAAAACCATCACATGTCACATTAGGAATTAGAGTGTCACATATATATTGAGGAGAGAGGGATGACAAACATTCAGTCCATAGTAATCAACATACCGGCTGGATGGCTGGAGTGTCAAATGTGGTAGTGAGCCATGCCAACAAGCGCCACACCCTGAGGACGGTGAAACAACGGGACAGAGGAGACATGACCTGCTCCCTATCCCCCAACTTCTACTCTATTAAATAAGAAAGAAATACACTTCTATCTTGTTTGAGCCCCAAGGAGCACTATTATATTCTAATGCCCTTCTTAATTTCATTAATATTAGCAGTAGTAGTCCTAATAGTAGCAATTAATTATAATGTGCTAAGGAGGGACACCTATCTCTAACCTGAGGAACTAACATGTATGCAAGGCTGAAGACACTATTAACATCCAGGCAAAGGGAAGGGCTAGAAGGTTCTGGAAAGAGAGAACAGCATAGACACCAGCCCTGAAGACCAGAGACACAGTATTGGGCAACAGACAGAGGGTGAAGATGGAGTGGAAGGAGGAGGTTGCAAGAAGCGAGGCCAACAGAGTAAGCAATGGAAAGGTCTCTCAGGCCATGATAAGGAGTTCGGACTTTCATTCGAGGTTAGTGGGGAACCACTGAGGGGATGATTTTTAACTGGTGGTATTTGTGGTATGGAGGATGGATTGGAGATCAGAAGAATGGAGTAAAGGAGACCCATAAGGAGGCAGTTTCAGTAATCTAAGCAAGAAATAAAAGGAGCCTAGACTATGGAAGTGGTAGTGGGAACGGAGACAAGACGACAGATTTAGACAGATGACAGGAGTTGGAATCAACTGATTCAACATAAAAGCAGAGGAAGAAATGGATGTTGAGAGTTAGGCCCAGATTTCTAGCTATTACCCTGCAAAACAGATTGGGCCAGGGGTGAAGGCAGGGAACAGTGAAGGAAAAGGGCTGGAGAAACAATGTGGGAAATACTGATCTCAGCTTAGACATGCTCAGTTGGAGAAGCCTGCAAAACACCCAAATGCTGAAGTTCAGAGCACAACTAGATATCTGAGATAGTGTTAGAGGTTACCTATGGGTTTTAATTCAATCCAGCTGTAGTCTTTTCAAAGTATTTTTAAAAAATGAATTAGGCACATTTCTAATGGTCACTTTAGGCTGCTGAGAGTAATTGCCATTTATAGCAGAGGAAACTGAGGCCCAGAAGGATCCAAAACCTGTACTCAGTGATGTTAAGAAGGTTAATACCTTAGTTTTCTTTTTTTAAATTAAATCTATATTGTACAATTAAATGTAACCCTAGATCTTTGCAAAACTGCTATTCTGTGCCATGAGTCCATCCTCGAAGTCAATCATTTATTCACCAAACAATAACTGAGGACCCAGCTATTCCTCATGCAGCCATAGGAGCTGCAGTTACATAAGGTGAACAAGACAACATCCCACTGGAATGACTTCTTTTATGGAATGGGCTATTCTAATTGGGGAAGACAAACAACAACCTATAGCGAATGATAAATACCGTGATGAAAATAAAGCAAGGTGAGTACAATTGAGATTGACAGGGAGATATTTTAAACTGGATAATCCAGAAAGACCTCTCTGAGGATGTGTTACAAATAACCAGAGCCAGTCATGCAAAAAAATCCAGGAAAAGAACATTACAAGAGGAGGAACCTGCCAGTGCAAAGGCCCTAAGGTGAGACCGAGCTTAGTGTGGAGGTCCAGTTTTAGGAGCCCATGTGGCCAGGGTGGGGTGAGCCAGATCAAAGAGCCCAGGAGATGGGGTCAAGGAAGGGGAAAGAGGGTGGCACTTAGATTTTATTCTAAGTACAATGGGATGTCATCAGAGGGTTTTAATAGTAGAGAAATCCTGGTGCATATCTACAGATTTGGGCCAGGGGAGAGGGCACGTGCGGAAGTTGGCATGTGTGGAAAAAGAACACAGATCCTTCCTGCTCTAACTCCACCTCTACGCTGTCTTTAATTGCAGTCTCTACTTCCTCATGACAACTGTGAGAGGTAGGAGTTAATACTCCCAGATTTCAATGAGGGTCCTATTTTAATATCCTTCCACAAAGCCAAGCACAGTAAGGGGCATGTAGCTGTCCCTTTAATAACATTTAATGTTTGATTACTAAGTTAACCCATTGATTCAATTTATTCAAAGAATCAGACAAACCAATTAAAAGGTCTAAAAACAAAAGCCAGACATAGCAGCTGTTTGCTGGCCCTGGTCAGTTGCTTGACCAAGAAGGCCTGTCAAGCTCAATTAATGGGGCAAAGCCAAGAGTGCCCAATGACAGAATTCCACAAGTTGGCCATTGTTCTCTGTAGCCAATATTAAGCTGCGTCCCCCTATACTTTTAGGAACCTGGAGAAAAACAAAAACACTCTTTTCCAAACTTAGTATTTTCAAGTCTTCAGTGTTTGTTGCATGAGGAGCGCCCCCAGGCTTGGGCACATCATACTTTTTATCTGCTTCCTCCCAGATTCACTCATTGGCACAGGTCCTTTAAGCTTTTCTACTAAACAAGGACTGAATCATCGCAAAAGCCCGGGAAGCATGGTCATGTTTCCTGTCCTAACTATCCAGTTCCTGGGCCAGGCTGAGATGTTGACACCAACCGCTGGATCGCTGCCAGGCTCACTTAAAAGGCACAGGACACTTGGGCTGCCTGGCTCCCACAGTCCCTTCTGGAGGAGTCCCCACCCAGCCGTGTTGAGAGAGCATAAGATTCCATGGCCTAATGGTCCAGGATGAACTTCTAACCCAAAAGGTTTCCTACATAAAATGGCCTTTATGTTGCAACTTGGCATGAAAAGATGAGTGCAGTCAATCAAATGTCTCTCCTGAGATTTAGAAGGAAAAGCAGAGGCATGATAGTTAAAAGTGGGCCCTGAGCAGAGAAGCGAAGCAGTAAACAAGGAGCTACTAACTGTGGTAGGCCATGTGCAGTGGGTGCAGAGGATGTGGGTGGGGCAAGGGGTGAGAGAGAAAGAGAGAGAAGCAAAGTCTATAATTACGCTGTACAGCCTGACCAGGAGGTGGTGCAGAGGATAGAAAATCGCCCTGGGACGCTGAGAACATAGGTTTGAAGCCCCGAGGTCACCAGCTTGAGTGTGATCTCATCCAGCTTGAGCACGGGCTCAATGGCTTGAGTGTGGGGCCATAGACATGATCCCATGGCTGCTGGTTTGAGCACAAGGTCATGGGCTTGAGCCCAAGGACACTGACTTGAGCAAAGTATCACTGGCTCAGCTGGAGCCCCTCAGTCAGGGAACATATGGAAAAGCAGTCAATGAATAACTAAGGTGCTGCAACTATGAGTTGATGCTTCTCATTTCTCCCCCTTCCTATCTCTCTCTCTCTCTCTCTCTCTCTCTCTTTCTCTCTCTCTCTCTCTTTCTCTCTCTCTCTCTCTCATGCACGCCTGTGCACACACTAGAAAGAAAAAAAAAAGCTGTATAATACAATAGCCATAGGTCACATGTGGCTATTTAGTTCTATTTAAATAATTTTAATCAATTGATCAATTTAAGTTAATTTATTTACATTTAAATGTATTTAAGAATAACATTAGAAATTTAAAATTCAGTTCCTCAGGTGCACAGCACAGATACTGAATATTTCCGTCACCTCACCTGGTTCTATTGGACAGCACTGGACAAGAAGACCCACCGGAATAGAGAATAAGGAGTCTTAGCAACAGATTTTCCATTCCTGATCCCAGTTCACTGAAGTTCAGCTACCTATACCTCCTATCCCATATTCCTTGAGATAATCCACATCCTTATAAGTTGCATCTACCACCTTACCTCTCCCATCACTACCTTTCTCTTGAGCTAGTTGGAGTAGATTTTGGTTCTTATTTTAGCTTTTTCTATTCTAGTCAAAAGAATCTTAACTAAGAACATACATTGGCTGATATGAATAATAGTAAAAATAACTACTATAATTTATTGGGTGCTTTTATGTCTGAACATCATGCCTTGTCACTTTACAGGCTTGTTTTTACTTGATCTTCACAGGAAACTCATAATATAAGGGGGTTTTAAATCTCCATTTGACAACTGAAGGCTCAGAGAGGTTAAGCAAGTCGTCCGAGATCACAGAGCTGGTAAGTGCTAAAGTGGGAATGAATTGATCTTCCATCTTCAATGACTGATGCAAAGAAACTTGGCCTGACTTTTAGCCGTGAATGAAGACTATGAAAAGTGACAAATACCCTGCTCTGGGACATGGTAAGTAGAAACAAGAAGCCTAAAACTTCTTTAGAAAGTTCCAAATGTGGGGCATCTTCTTAGAGCAGCTGGTCTGGTTCCAATCATCTCTCTGCGCAGGGCTTTTTTCTCCACTAAAGAACACAGTGCCTATGGCTGACCCCACTGAGAAATAGGCCATCAAGAGCAAAAACCACATGTCCTGTGAACTCGGGGACCTGCCAGCAACATCCCCTGGTGCTGGAACTTGGGTTAGAGAACCGAAGTCGTGTGCTGATTGGCACTGGAAGCCAAGTCCGTGGGGGGTGGGGAGTCAGCACATACTTCTCTGCTGAACTCCATTTCCCATTTGGTTTGGCAGCTTGTTTTTCATGAAACAAGGCCAGTCCAAGAATTCCTTGTCAACATTGCTTCTTTTACTGGAACCACAAATCAGCCTCCTAGGACCTGGCTGTATCTGTGAGTAGCCTTCAAAAACAACTCCTTTTTACTTTGAAATCATAACAGTCTTCTAAGAGCTACCTACTTCTTTACCTTTTTTTTTCTCTCTCTCTGAGGAAGAAAATAAGGGCCAGGGTTTGTGGGCAGCAGCATCCCAGGATTTGCTGCTGGCAGAGAAGGCCTAGGAGCCGGCCAGGCTGAGGGGGTTCTCCTGGACCCTGCTGTTGGTTTTCCTTTCCTCGTGCTTCCAGGGCCTCGAGGTTCCTTCCTGCCTGCTTGTCTGCCTTCCGGGACCAACTGGATGAGTAGACACTGCCTTGCCCAGCCCCTCATCCCCCTGCCACAGCTGCCTTCACACTGTGACTCCAGGGAGGTTGCAAAAGGTGCTGTTGTATCCAAAATCCTCTCCAATCAGTGATTAAAACTTAACATGCATCTATCAAAACTTCCATAGCTCTCCAGGGTCTCTCTGCTTTGGGGAGAGCGGCTACTTTTTAGCTGCTCAACACTTGAGATCTCAGCAGGGGGTGGAAATGGGTATGAGGGTAGGAGGAAAGGAGGCCCATTTTGAAAGTGAGAATAACAGAGTTTAGTGATTAGCAGGCAATTACAAGTGGATCTGTTGGCAAGAGGTATGTACTGATGGGGCATGTGAGCAGATACAAGGTTCTCACCCTGAGAGAGAGGTGGGAGAAAGGCTTTACATGGTTTGTCCCCTGGGGCATGGGATGACCTGGCTTGGCATATATTCTGCTCTAGGAAGGCTTCTGCAAGTCCTGACCCACTGAGCATGGTAATGTAGTCCTCTGTGTGTCCTATTAACATCCTGCGTTGCTCTCCTTGGTGGCTCTAATCACCCACTGATTGCCTCTTCACTTTCCTGCCTTCCCAGCGAGACTGTTCTCCTTCTTGTTTGCTCCTGTCCACCAGAACCCTATGTATACCCAGTGGAGGTTAGCAAACACCTCCACTATGTTGAGTAAATGGGTGAGTACTGGCTTCTCCTTGCAGGAGCAGGTAAGGGGGTGGTGGGCTTATTAGTACTCTTAACAAAAGTTGAGGCTCCGATCCAAGGACAGAACCTGGGTTCCAACACTTACTAGCTGTGGGCCTGGGCAAGCTACTCAAGCTCTCTGTGCCTCCATTTCTTCATTTATAAAATAGAGATAATAATACCTAGCTAATGTGGGGGTATTATTTTTTGAAAGAAATAAATAAGTTAATATATTTAAGATTCTTAAATTCTAGTACATTGTAAACTCTTAATAAATGTCAGGTTAAGATCTTTTTTAAAAACCTTAGAAGAGTCAGCTCTCTAAGCTGTCAGCATGTGTTGCAGACTTCCTCTGTTTCCACCTCCCTACCTCCCTGGCATCTTCCTATTTCTCTGAAGTGCTGGCCCACTCTTGCCTCAGGGCCTTTGCATCTCTCTTTTTCTTGCCTGGAATGGGCTTCCCCGGGCATCCACATGATTTCTTCCTTTACTTCATGAAGGTCTTTCCGGAAGTATGATGTCCTCAGAAACCTCCCCTTCGGGCCCTGTTTGAAAGAGCATCCCCCTTGCCCTGCTTTGGGTGTCATCATGAAGCACTTACAGTAGAGTGCCCGACACAGAACTTGCACATTACTTTATTTGGGTTTTGTTGTGTTCACAGAAAAATGTCATCTCCCCGAAGACTGGGACTTTATTTTATGCTCTATATCATTAGTGTCTGCCACTTAGCTGGTGCTTAGAAACAGCTGTGGATGGAGGGAGGGAGGGAGGGAGGGAGGGAGGGATGGATGGATGGATGGATGGATGGATGGATGGATGGATGGATGGATCCAGTGACTTCTTTTGGAAGACTTCTGTGTCTACTTTCCCCAGCCTTCCTCTCCTCAATCTCCCAATCACATACCCTCTTATGCAGCTCTTCCCCCAACTCCTATTCTATGCCCAAACATGCTCTCTGGGTCCCTTTTCCTTTAGATGGCTGAGTTTGCCAAAGCCATGTACTGTCTCAGGAGGCAGCTTCCTACACAAGCAGTCTGGGATTTGCTTACTAGTCTAGAAAAATCAGCTGCCCAGTGTCAGCTGTTAAGGGACACAGTGAACCAGACAGGCAGTCCAGTGGGAGACGCAGATGGATAGAGAGATGATGACATCTGCACTTGTCAGAGAGAAGTCAAGGGAGCATGGGGCCCAGAGGAAGGGCCCATAACCCACACCTAGGACGGGATCCCCATTATACCTAAGCGAGGCTCCATGATAGAACCACATCCTAAGTAAATCGTGTGTGGATGACACATGTTAGTCTGCCTAATCATTTATCCTGAGCTGGAAAAGTACCTGGAGGGAACCAAACTCTTGTGAAACCGAAAGCTTTTATCAGTCACCAGAGCTCAGATTTGATATCACAAGAGAAATATTTTTAAGACCGTGGGGAACGGCAGGCAGGGTAATTACCAGTGAGTAGAGCAGCTCCTGTTTTTAAGGGTGGAGAGAAGTTGGGCTCCAGATGCTGTGGCCCAGCACAGGGGGAGGGGTGACTCTCAAGGTTCTGGCTGGGGAGATGTTTCACCAACCTTGGTCAACTGTAAGTCACATACCCTGAGACCACATGTTTGAATTTGAATTTTTCTAGTCCCAGGAGACTCCCACTGATCATAATTTCTGCTGATATAATTTTTAATGTATTTTTCAAAATGAGAGTGTTAGAGATTGAATTTAACCTTCTCCAGAATTCATATGTTGAAGTCCTAATCCACAGCACTTTGGAATGTGACCTTGTTAGGAGATAGGATATTTACAGAGGTAATCAAGTTAAAATGAGGTCAACAAGGTGGACTCAGTATGACTAGTGGGGAAATTTGTACACAGACAGGCACGGAGGGAAGACAGTGTGGAGAGACATAGAACACAGCCATCCACAAGTCAAGGAAAGAGGCCAGGGAACAGCTCCCTTTCACACCGCCCTCAGCAGCCACCGATGCTGCCACACCTTGATTTCCAACTTCCAGCCCCCAGAGCTATGAGACAATAAATATTCGCTATTTAAGCCAGCCAGTCTGTGGTGCTTTGTTACGGCAGCCCTGATAAACTAATACAGAGAGTAAATAGCAACTCTTCTTTCTTTTCTTTTCTTTTTTTTTTTTTTCTGTATTTTTCTGAAGCTGGAAACGGGGAGGGACAGTCAGACAGACTCCCGCATGCCTCCGACCGGGATACACCCGGCACGCCCACCAGGGGCCACGCTCTGCCCACCAGGGGGCGATGCTCTGCCCTTCCGGGGCGTCGCTCTGCCGCGACCAGAGCCACTCTAGTGCCTGGGGCAGAGGCCAAGGAGCCATCCCCAGCGCCCGGGCCATCTTTGCTCCAATGGAGCCTTGGCTGCAGGAGGGGAAGAGAGAGACAGAGAGGAAGGAGGGGGGGTGGAGAAGCAAATGGGCGCTTCTCCTATGTGCCCTGGCCGGGAATCGAACCAGGGTCCCCCGCACGCCAGGCCGATGCTCTACCGCTGAGCCAACCGGCCAGGGCCAGCAACTCTTCTTTAAACCGATGAAAAAGGACCTCATCCATTGTCTTCTCTAATCATTGGTGAACTCAAGTATTTCACAGAATAGTTCAGTTTATGTATATTTATATGTATGATTTGGTACAAGGCAGAGAGTAACCATGAAATTCTTGAGGGAACTGATGGACTGTGAAGGACATAGATTTCAGCTTAATTTAACAAGTATTGATTGATCCTCTCGTGTGCTAGGCATGGGGTTGGAGACTGGGAAAGGACAGTCCCAGCTTCCAAGGCTCTCCCAGTCAGCAAGGAGAAGCCTACCTCGGAGCATGACAGTGATGAGCACAATGATGACAAGGCATACAGAGGACAGAGCTAATGTGGGGAAGAAGTGACTGTCTCCAGGAAAGGGAGCCAGTCAGGAAAGCTGCTCAGAGGAGGATATGAGCTGAGCTAAACCCGCAATCTTCTCCCTGAGGTGGCAAATCAATGAGACCTACAAACCTACAAATTGGTGAAGTTCATTGCACTCATACATACCATCAGTCTGAGTATGTTTTCAGAAGCAGAAAATCATTTGCAGCTCATTGCAGTATTGTTTATAATAGCAAAAAAAAAAAAAATGGAAGCATCTTAAATATTAAGAGACAGTGTTAAATAAATTATGATCTAAATAGGTGATGGTCACAACTAGGAAAAATTAAGCAACTGCTAATGAGATAAAGCTATATATTCTATCATGGAATGGTCTCCAAGAGATATTATTAAGTGAACAAATTAAATAGAGAATAATGCACATAGTATGACTCACTTATGTTATAAACAGAAAGATATGTGAATAGTTATTTATACCGTATTTGTGAATGCACAGAAGGAACTTTGGCAGAATACGTAAAAACTGATCACATTAGTTGCCTACAAAGATGGTGGAGGAAAGGCAGGATAGTGTGTGTGTGTGTGTGTGTGTGTGTGCGCGCGCGCGCGCGCGCGAGTGTGCACATATATTAAGAATTTAATCTTTTACCACAAAATAAAGTCCACCTGTCCAGGACTGGGGCCCTGAGCCCTAGGAATCTGCTCTGTGTTCCTGATGACTGTTGAAGAATCATCTCCCAGAGAGCTCATTTCTACTCCCTGTCCTCATGCTACGCCCAGTGGGCCAGCATGGCCCTGACCCCTGCTCCCCACCATCATATGCATGCTGGTTGCTTTGCTATAGTTGTAGCTAAGACCTTTGAATTCTATGGCAGGCAGACCAAACTTTATATCTCAAATTTTTTATTCACTAGCTATGTGACCTTGAAAAAGGTATCTTTATCCTCTGAGCCTCCATTCTCCCATCACTGGGTGATTGTGAGAATTAAATAAGGCAATATCCATTAAAGTCTTAATAAATCATTTCTTTAAAAAAGATAAACAAGCCCTGGCTGGTTAGTTCAGTTGGTTAGAGTGTTGTCCCAAAACACCTAGGTTGCAGGTTCATTCCCCAGTCAGGACACATCCAGGAAGCAACCAATGAATGTACAACTAAGTGGAACAACAAATGAATGCTTCTTCCTCTCTCTCTCTATCTCTCTCGCTCCTTCTCCCTTCTTCTCTCTGCCTCTCTAAAATAATCAATTGAAAAGTGATAAACAACAGGAATCAACCATTGACCATGTTCAATTGATCCCCACCGAAATCAGACCAGCTTCCAGCTTACCTGTCTGTGACTAACTGTACTGTCTACCTCATCTTAAGTGACTGAACTCCAGTTTTAGCAAGAAGTTATATCAAATCAAACCAAAAGGAAATGAATGATGGAATTTAAAGATACTATCAAGAGTTCTCATTTTCAATAAATCATAAATTTCACCTTTTCCTTGAGTTCTCTCCATGCTCACTCCGAACACACACACACACACACACACACACACACACACACACATTTTAAAGATTTTATTTATTGATTTGAGAGAGAGAGAGAGAGTAAAGGTGGGGAGCAGGAAGCATCAACTCCCATATGTGCCTTGACCAGACAAGCCCATGGTTTTGAACCGGCGACCTCAGCATTCCAGGTCTACGCTTTATCCACTGCACCACCACAGGTCAGGCCCACACATATATCTTAAAACCACAAGGCATTTATGCAGACTTTTTCTCAAGGGAAGAAAACCCAATATGACACTATCCAAATGTGCGAATTTGCTAAATCTTTTATCAGAGCATTCATCAAGAAGTTTCTTTAAAATGATGCTTGCCCTGAAACATTTGCCAAGTGTTTACAGAATAAATTCAACTCCCTAAATATTTTCTCAGTCATCATATTATTAAAAGTAATAGCATAATGGACTCATCATTTCCAGCTATCCAGCATCTGAGCCTGCTGCCTGTTTTAGGGAATTCTCTCCTCCTGTGAGTTCTGGGAAGAACCAGGGACCTTTTCCCCTCTACAGAAGCTGAAAGAAAGCAGGTATTTGTTTCATCCCATTCCTTGGCAGCGAGGGCTCCAGTCTGTATGCCAGGCTCAGCCATTTGAATGCCTCCATCTGGAACTTTATATCTGGAGCAAGTCGTACAAAGACAGAAGCATGGCCTGAGATGATCAGAGCCACAGTATTTGGGTGTCTGGCAGCAGCCTTGGCAGCGAGCCTCTGGTGGCAGCAGTACCAGCCACACGTCGTAACCAGACATTCCCTGCGGCTGGGCCTGGGCTGACTTCTCAGCTGCCTAGTCTACCTTGGTTCCTGCCCATTTTCCACACCTGGTTCTCCTGCCTTCCTGTTGATTCTGTGAACTATCCAATATTCTTTAAATAACTTCCTGTTCTTAAGTTTGCCAGAGTTGGTGCCTATTTATTTGTAACCAAGAATCCGGACTAAAACGAATCACTGCAAATTATGGGGTATCTATGAGCTGGGAATTATTCTAAGTTCTTCATGTGTAGTATCTCACTTGATTTTTATGACAACTCTAGGAGGACGGAACCTGTTATTCCCATTTGACAGATGAGAACATTGAGGCTTGCTGAGATTAAGTAGTTTACTCAAAAGGTCAATAGCTACAAAAGAGGCAGAGTCAGGATTCATATCCAGATCCATCTGACTGAGAAGCTCTCCTAACCAAGTCCCTAAGTACTTGTGGATGGGTTAACTAGTTACTCAATGTGCCTTATGGATGGGTTAACTAGTTACTCAAAGTGTCTTATGGATGGGTTAACTAGTTACTCAAAGTACCTCGGACCTTTTCTCATGTAACCCTCACAGCTCCTGAGGTGGAAACTTTTAATCCCTATTTAACAAATGAGGAAACTGTGACTAAGAGGGATTAAAAGCAACTTGCTCAAATGTCTATCATCAGCCCTAGAACTATACATACCCTTTGCCCTGACAATTCAGATCTGGGCATTTGTCCTAAGGAAATAATCAGAGGTATGACCAAAGATTGTTCATTGGATTGTACTTTATTTCAGGGAAAAATTAGACACCAACTTTATGTCCAACAATCAGGAAACGGCCCAATTAGGGCATACCGTATGACGAAATATTATGTGGTTATTAAAAATTAGGCCATAGAGACCAATAGGCATATGAAAAGATGCTCAACATCATTAATCATTAGAGAAATGCAAGTTAAAACCACAATGAGATACCACCTTACACCTGTCAGAACGGTGCTCATTAACAAAACAACACAGAATAAGTGCTGGTGAGGGTGTGGAGAAAGGGAACCCTCCTGCACTGCTGGTGGGAATGCAGACTGGTGCAGCCACTGTGGAAAACAGTATGGAGATTCCTCAAAAAATTAAAAATGGAACTGTCTTTTGACCCAGCCATCCCACTTTTAGAAATATACCCCAAGAACACTATATCACTGACTCAAAAAAAGAAATGCACCCCCATGTTTATGGCAGCATTATTCACAATAGCAAAGATCTGTAAACAGCTCAAGTGTCCGTCAGTGGACGAGTGGATTAGAAAGCAGTGGTACATATATACAATGGAATACTATGGGGCCATGAAAAAGAAGGAAATAATACCTTTTGCAACAACATGGATGGACCTGGAAACTATTATGTTAAGTGAAATAAGCCAGGCAGAGAAAGAAAAATATCATATGACCTCACTCATTTGAGGAATTCAAGGAACAATGTGAACTGAGGAACGGAATTAAACCTGAAGGGAAGGAGGGAGGGCACTGTTGGGACCAGAGAAAGGGAGATGTTGAGGGGATTACGGGGGAGGGAGGATGCATTTGGAGTGACACTAGAATCTATGTAAACACAATAAATTAAATTTAAAAAAAAATTAGGCCATAGAAGGAGATCACTGCTTGGGCCTAGGGGTAATGTGGGGACTGACTTCAAAAGAGTATTCAGCAACTTTGGGAAATGAAGGAAATGTTCTAAATCTTGACTGTGGTAATGGGTATATGAATATACACAGTTGCTAGAACTCATCAAACCACACACTTAAAATGGGTACTTTTTTTTTTTTGCATTTTTCTTGAGTGAGAAGCAGGGAGGCAGAGAGACAGACTCCCACATGTGCCTGACCAGAATCCACCGGGCAAGCCCAGGGGGTGATGCTCTGCCCATCTGGGGCATTGCTCCGTTGCAACCCGAGCCATTCTAGCACCTGAGGCAAAGGCCATGGAACCATCCTCAGCACCCAGGCCAACTTGGCTCCAATGGAGCCTTGGCTGTGGGAGAGGAAGAGAGAGACAGAGAGGAAGGAGAGGGGGAGGGGTGGAGAAGCAGATGGGTGCTTCTCCTGTGTGCCCTGGCTGGAAATTGAACCCAGGACTCCTGCACGCCAGGCCAATGCTCTACCACTGAGCCATCTGGCCAAGGCCTTACCCTATGTCTTTTTTTTTTTTTTGTATTTTTCTACTGTTGAGCCAACCAGCCAGGGCCTATAGGGACATTTATTGTAGGTAAATTATACCTCAAGCCTGACCTGTGGTGGCACAGTGGATAAAGCGTTGACCTGGAAATGCTGAGGTCGCCGGTTCAAAATCCTGGGCTTGCTGGGTCAAGCACATGTAGGAGTTGATGCTTCCTGCTCCTCCCTCCCCCTTCTCTCTCTCTCTTTCACTCTCTCTCTCTCTTTCTCCCTCTCTCCCTATCTCTCTCTTAAAAATGAATAAATTTTTTTTTTAAATATACCTCAATATTTTTTTAAATCCTCATGTAGAAACTATTTTTATCAAAGACAATGGTCATAAAATATTAAGTGAAAAGCTTACAAACCAATATGTAGAGTATATTTATTTCCAGATGGGTTACATTCATAGAGAAGGGGTAAGAAGGAAATATACCAAAATAGTGGTTATCACTGGATGGTGGGATTATGTGTACTTTAGACCTTCTTTAGACTTTTCTGTATTCTTTAGAGATCAGAAGAAAGAAACACTAAAAATATTTATGACACACGTCACAAAGTACTAAACAGAGGAGATAAGTCTAAAAGTTAGGACTTTGCAACCAAGTTAATTTTACCTTCTACTATGCCTCAGAGTTTCACTGTGGGCCAGGAATTGCTGCATTGCACGCTTTGGAAAATTGCCTGTAAAACATGTTCTTACCTGCTAGGAAAACTTGTACTCCGCACGGAAGGGTAAGGAAGCAGTGATTGTATCTGGTTAAGGAAATCAAGAGAGGCTTCATGGAGGTGGATTCTATAATGAGCCAGGAAGACTGATGGGCCCACATCACGCAAAGACCAGGGGAAGGAGGAGAGAGAGTGACGTGTTCGTGGGGAGAGTCTTCAGTCGAGACGGGGGAGTTACTGGAGGTGATGCTGAGTGATGAGGCTACAGGAAAGCTGGAGGCAGGTTCCACAGGGAGGGGGAGACCTTGAAGGAGACTTGAGCAGCCGGGTCCAACAAACCACTTTACAGATACCAGGACAGGGGCACCCACAGCTCAGGGGTGCTTAGTCCCATCCCCACTGAAGATGCTCTGAATTATAATGTAAATCTGTGAGAATATAGAACATGGTACTAAAATATTCCAATTTAGGGCCACTTTGGGGAACACATAAGATAGATGTGCTTGTACCATAGCCAGTCCAGACCTCCAGAGGAACATCTAGATAGCTCAGTATTACTCAGCTGCTTCCCCCACCACAACATGGAGACCCCAAAGGCAGAAGCAGAGGCCTATAGGTTGGCAAGGGAGGTTACCAACATGTGTTGAGCATGACTAAGTGCCAGGCAGTACACACCTGGGACTGGTACAGAGCAGAGGGTCAATAAATAGCTATGAAATTAATGAGGAAGACAAATACATCTTAAAAAGAAATATAAGAGAGGAGGTATATATATATGTTAGTACATGGACTCTGGAACCAGACTGCTTGAATTTGAATCCAGGCTTTGCTACTTACTGGCTGTGTGGCCTTGGAAAAGTTACTGAATCACTCTGCGCTTTGGTTTCCTGTATCTATAAGTAAGATCGTGCGAGTGTAAGTCTCCTAGGGTTGTTGTGAGGATTGAATTTGGAATGAGACACCTGGGTTCAAATCCTAGCTCCACCATTCATCAGCTGAGTGACCTTAGGACAATCACTTGCTATTTCTGAGCTTTCGTGTCTTAATCTATAAAATGGAGGGGGAAAACACCCAAAAAACTATTTACTGGTTATTGTAGGCCCAAAAGAGCTAATATAGGAGAAACACCATAAAATATATTATGATCAATCCATTCCCCCCCCCTTCCCCACTTTTCAGGCCCACTACTGAAGTTCTTTGTTACCTTTGTAATGAAGGAAGGGTTATTAGCTGGAAATAGAGAACGAATCCAATCAAATCATTGGAAAAGTTTAAATCACCTTCCTCCTAAGACCAGGCTTGATTTTTGTTTATTTTTGTTTGTTTGTTTACTATTGGCAGTGGGAGAGTGGAAGGAAGGTATTGAGTGTGGAGGAAGTAAAAGAATTTGGGAAGTGTATAGGGAGAACTATAAGAAAAAGTCCCAGAAAGTGAGAGGCAGGAACTGAGAACATTACTATAGCCAAGCCAAGCTGGTTGTCAGCTTTCCTTTGGTGGAAAGGGAAGGTACCAATGTGTATTGAGCATGACTATGTGCCAGGCATTGTGCTAGATGCTGGGGACACAGCCTTAAACCCTGAGAAACTCCAGTCTTCCATTAAACATTAGCAGGAAAATCAAGTATTATAATCCAGATAATTGTAACAAGATACAGAAAACAGCGTGATTAATACTATGAGGAGATCATATGGAAGGTGGGTTTTAAAGAATGAAAAGGAGTTCAAATCTGGGAGGTAATCTAAGGAAGGGGAGATGGCATAAGTTTCAGCACTGCTAGAGTAAAAACGGTTTGAGAAAAATGGGTCCTTGGGGAGGCAAGGATGAAGGAGTTATATGATGTTGGGCCACGTTAGCCTTTATCCTGCAGTGATGGAGGCAAATGAAGGGTTTTAAATGTGTCCATCTTTTACGTTAGAAAGACCTTTCTGGCAGCAGAATGCAAGGTGCACTGGGGTGAGGACAAACCTGGAGGGCGGACGCTGGAGAGGGCACAGTCTCCATGGTCCAGAGGAGAAGATGAGGGCCGAGGCCAGGAAACCACACGGCCATTTTCTCCTGAGCTCCTCCAGCACATGCACCTTGTCCTCTTCCAAACCCACAGCGTGTGTTTGCCTCGCTCGGGGCACTGTGACCCTGGGCCGTGTGATGTGATTATCTGCAGACCTGTCTTCCCTCTGCTGCCAGGGCTCCTGCACGTTTCCCTCTCTGCACCCCAGGGCCCGGAGCTGGTTCACAGTTGGCACAGATGTGTTCTGAGGGTCCTGCAGTTTCGAGAAGAAGGGCATGGGGTGAACACAGCATGTGGTCCAGTTCATGAGCCAAACAAGGTCTCCAGGCCGTTCGCTCACTCACTTCCCTTTCCCTATTTGCCCTTAATCAAGCTGTGCAAAGATATGTCTTAACTGCCTTCTGTATTGTTTTATGAATCAACAGTTGAGTCTTGCATGTTTACCAACCAGAGCTTTAAGGAAATAACACATAATCAGAGGAGGAAAGACCAGCTGGCGGTAGCTGGATTTGCCTGCATGGTTGTTCCCCCTCTCATAGAGAAGTCGATCACGGTTCACAGTCAAGGGCGTTTTCCAGGGGTGAATTTGCCACTCCACAAAGGCACTTGCATGCAGCCTCATTTTCCACTCACTTTTCCACGACTTGCCCTTTGCTGCCTTCTGTTGTGTCTGTGGGTACTGACAGGGTCATGGCAGGTTAACTGGGGCCCAAAGGTTGTTACCACCTGACATCTGGGCCAAGAGCTTATGTAAAACGAGCTGATTCCAACAAGCACATGTCCCAGGCAGGAGCCGGATCCTCCAGGCGCCTGGGAGCTGCGCACTGCCAAGGGCCAGGAATGAGGCAGTGCCGCGGGCTGAGGCTGCGAGGCATTCGCAGGAGCTGCCTCTGCGAATGGCGAGGACATGTGGACAGAGAAGTCAGGCAGAAAGAACTGCGAGTCCCAGGCAGCACCTGTTCCTGGGGCGTAAATAATACTTTGCCCTTGTGTCATAACGGCTGCCTGCCGCCCAGGAGGCATCCAGTTCATCCTTCATTGTGGGCCGCCAGCCTTGCACCAGCATGCCGCTGGTTTCCAATGTGCTTTGGGAAAGAAAGCATAGGTCCTAATGGCTTCTGCTCCCTGCTCAGCTCAGTGTTCCTCCCAAGCCCTCATTTCATAGTTGCTGCCCAACTGCAAAGCTGCTGCCAAGTACTTGGACCCGGTGGCCCCCGGCTCTGGAGAGAAGCAGGGACCGGGCAGGGAGCCTGAGACTGTGCTCGGCTGTGGTCCCAGGAGACAGGTGCCGGTGGCTGCAGAATCATCCCATTCCCCCTGCCCTTCCTCTCCTCCCCCCTTCTCTGTTTACATTCTATTCCCAGGACAATATTTGAAGTATTCGAAATATGGGTGTCACAACCCAAGACTGAATGCCAGGCCCATTGTGCAGAAGGAGAATTAGCAAGCTTACAGACAGGGAAGACTAATCAGTCTGTTTGGGAATGAATCAGAGTTGTGATTACTCTGTTTTGAAAGGACATCGTTTACTGTTTTAAGTAATAGAGCAGGGGTTAAGGACTCAGGTGCTGAGGGAAAACAGGCCTGGGTTCAAATTCCAGCTCGGCCATTGGCCTGCAGCAGGACTATATTTGGGTAAATTCCTATGTCCCTGTTTATCACATGTGTACGGGAAACCCCCTCACTTCTGGACACACACAAAGGAGGAGGATGACTGTGCTTAGCTCGTCCATTGTGAAGTCTGACTGAGCAAGACTCAGACAGGTTTCACAGTGCCTGGCATTCAGTAAGTGTGCTGCTAAGGAAGCCAGTGTGATACCCGTGTGGGTGCCCAAAAGTCTGCACACAGGGCCTTGTTGGAATACAAAGGACAGAGCCACAAACGTAACTCGCTGTGCAAACACAGCAGCATGTAAACGGTGCTAATCTGTTAAGGAGCTAGTGTTATCTCAGTTTTACTGATGAGGAAATCAAGTCTCTGAGGGATAGGGCATGCCAAATGTTAATAGCTAGGCAGGGAAGGCCCTTGATCTTGAACTCAGTCTCCTACATCAAGCCCTGAGTTCTTTTGTCTTAGGGCGTTCTACCTCCCGTGGGACAGTTCCCCCCACAGCGTGAGCACTGCGCAAGGCTTTGCTCAAGTTGTCCCCGTTCCTGGGATGCCCCTACCTCTCAGCCCTCCATCATCTGGCAAATTCCTACTCGCCTTTGGTACCCAGCTCAGGCATCACCTTCTCCAGAAACCTAGACCGACCTTTCTTATGTATCTCTGCTCTGCTGACATCCTCTGCTGCTAAACTTCCCTCACAATGTTGCAATAATTTACTAATAGATTGTCTCCCATGAGTGATCCTTGAAGACAGGGATTGTTTCTCTCTTTCCAGCTCTGCCAGAGCCAAACACGGTTCCTGACACACACCAGGCACTCTGTGAAAGTCGTGGAACCAGATTGAATTCAGTTAGGTGTGCCATGATTATTTCGTATTTAATAATGATAATAACTACTATTACTTGTGTGCTTGCGATATGTCAGACACTCTGCTGAGCACATATGTCCTTTAATCCTTACAACAAATTCATGAGGTTTGATAAATGGCAGATGGATAAAGCTCAGAGAGGTTAAATAACCTGCCTGAGGTCACACAGCCAGTAAGCAGCAGATTCAAACCTTGTGTCCAGAATGCTTAACATACCCTTCACCACTGGGCTCTTCTGCTATCACCAGTGCCTAACTCAGTTCCTCGCATGTATTAGGCACTTGGTTCTAGCTGACAAGTTGGTTAGGTGGAGTGGAACAGGGGCTGGCCTGTCCTCCACAGGACATGCGGCAGTGGGCTCGGGTTCACTGTCTTTGTGCCCTCACGAGTCAGCTGCTGCGTATTCTCGGCACTGTCAGCTCCCTGGGCTGGCATGGAATGCCCTTCCTAAACCAGGGTTCATGTCATCCTCATGCCTCCCCAGTCTTTCTCCTCCTCCTGGGCCAAGGTGAGGTCTGACAAAGCTGAGGAATGCAGCTAAATTGTCTTGAACAAATTCTTTGCCGATATGATCTGGGGGAGTTTCCAGAGAGTTTCCTATAACTGTTCCAGCTTAAAACTTTGGGCTAAGCTACAGTGAGTCAACATGTGAAAAACCAGGGCCAGGGAAGGTTCCCAGGAAGTCAGATGACTGTGCATTTTTTCCTTTAGCCAGAGCAGGAAATCATAGGCAGCCCCAGGGTCCTCTGAGCCTCTCTGTGGAGGGGACAGGCTGAGGAAGGGTCTGAAGAACGTTGCCAGGATAAGAGAAGCTGGGTGAGGAAGCACTGTCTCTCCCTTTACCGAGACGTCTGATCTGTAAGAAACCACCAGAATGGACTTGGAGCAGTCCTAGGTTAGAGTCTCAGCAGTGTGACCACAGCCATGATGCAGCCTTGCTGAGATTCGGGATCCTTTCTGCAAAATGGGGAGAGAACAGTACCTATTTCAGAGGGTCGGTATGAGATGAAAAGGACACATGTCCACACAATGTTGAGCAGTTACCACACTGAAAAGGTGCTTGATAGCAGTAGCTATTGCAGTGTGAGTGAAGGAAGGAAAAGGTTGAGTGGCAATCTGGGCATCTGGGGTGGCCAGCAGTCAGCTGATTCTCCCCTGCTCACTGGCTGAGTAAATCTACTTGCTGTGGCATCGTGACTACCCCCGGGCTGAGCAGCACGTACTGTGTCCTCTGACCAATGGCTTCCAGCGTGTGTTTTCTGCAGGCTGGTATCTGCAGGAAAGACTGGTTTAGTCCTAGCCCATTGTGTTAGCAGCACGGGCTTCGCCTTGGCGAGCTGCAAGTGCATGACCCCACGACAGTCTCACAGGGAATTTTCCTCCTAAAGCCTGGCTGGGTATGCTTTCTTACCCAACCAAGGCCTTGGCTTTGAGAAATTTCTTGTGGACACTTTGCATGGGGACACATGAGCTCTTCCATCCCCCTTCTCACTTCCCCTCATCTTTTTCTGTGGGGAAGGTGAAGAGCCCGAGGCATGTGGAAAATGTGTGCTCAGGTGAGGAAACATGTATAATGTCTTAGATAATATCTCTTCTTCTCTGACTTTGAAATGTGTCAAAGAAAAGCAAATGGCCTAAAATGATAATAAATAGGCTTTTAAGTATGGTTATATCACCTGACCTGTGGTGGCACAGTGGATAAAGTGTCAACTTGGAATGCTGAGGTCGCTGGTTTGACTCCTGGGTTTGCCTGGTCAAGGCACATACAGGAAGCAACTACTACAAGTTGATGCTTCCTGCTTCTTCCCTTCTCTCCCTTCTTTCCCTATCCCTCTCTCCCTAAAATAAATTAAAAACAAAACAAATAAAAAAAAACTGTGGTCATGTCTTCTTGTCAAGTTCACAAGTATCTATTAAGTTGCAAGTGTTTGAAGTTTGAAGCTGTGAGTTCATGAAGACTTAATAGACTGACAGGCCTGCCGAACAGTTAAGAAATAAAAGCCACTTCAGAATGAAGTGACATTCTGCAGATTATCAGCCTGCTGGGGGCATTTAAAACCAAGACTCTGATCTTTGGTGTAATTCTCCCTCCTCCTTCTAATGGCCACCCATGGTGCTGCTGGCATGGTACTGGGCAGTGTAAGAACTCTAAGAATTAAGGGGGACACCTTCTGCCTTCGAGAAACTTTCAATCTAGGTGATGAGCCAGCAGGTTAAATGATGGCAGATGATCCTTAATAGCATACTCAGGAGAGAAAGCGAAGACGTGCATGTAAAACTGACCATATCCTGGTTCTAGATCTTGGAAAGGCCCCACCATTACCATCTACAGGACAAGTTTTCTAACCTCCTGCAGCTCCAGTTTCTACATCTATAAGACTACCTCTTAGGGTTTCCAGGGAAGCATTTAGTATAGAGCCTGGCACACAGTAGGAATGGAAACAAAAATAAACCCAAGTCCTATAAAAATACCACCTCTTCCATCCCTATGGGTACCCTGTCATTTATAATATGGATTTACATCTGTCTCCCCTTCAGTCCTCATGAGAGCCATCCAAGGTAATCAGGAAAGAGTCCGGATAAATATTCATTGAATAAATGGCAGCACATGATATTCTCAGCACTTGACCTATTGGGTGTAACTTATACAACACACATGCTATACCTGAACCACAACTCTACAAGCTGAGCACTATGATCATCCCCATTTTACAGTTAAGGAAACTGGTCCAAAAGATATTACGTAACTTCTCTAAGGTCATAGAGGTATGTATCTTAGCTGAGATTGAAGCCAGGTAAGCTGGCTCCAGAGCGTGGGCTTCTATCCAGAACGCTGTCCTCATTGAATGAATGAATGAATGATTAATGATGAATGAATGGAGGTCAAGTAAACCCCTATTTCACAGATACTGAAGCTGAGGACTAACCAGGCATAACTGGCTTGCCTGAGGTCACATAACTGGCTTAGTGGTAAAAAGGCCATCATATGGCAGGATTCTACTTCCCTGCCTCTGTGAAGTTAGGTGTAGCCATGTACATATAGTACTTCCTGATGGAAGCTTTAAGAATTTGCCACATGTTCTAGAAGCCCACATTGAAATGAAGCCTCTGCCTTCCTAAGTACTGAGTGACTAAAATAAGCAGAGTCCAGCTCCCTACCAATGATAGCATTCAGTGAAAAATAAATTTCTACTGTGCTGAGCCACTGAGATTTGGGGACTTTTGTTATCGTAGGAGAACCTGGCTTTTTCTGACTGACGTAGGTAGAACTAAGAATGAGAGCTTGATTAAATGTCTCGTGCAACTCCTGTTGTATTACTTAGCCCCAGTGAACAACGCACACACAGGAATTTTACCTACCAGTGACTCCCCCACCCCAAGCTGAACTAATCTTAGATTGAATGAGCTGGATCGTTTATATCCTGAAGGGAAGACAGCTGCAGAATTCCAGCTCCTGACAGAAGGCCCTAAACAGACAAAGACAGCTTGGCTCTGCTGGTCTGACACACCAGATACCCCCTCCTAAAAGTGTTATCTTGTGTCCATTTTTCTTAGTGAATAGAATATTGTAGAGAGTGAGTTTTTCGTAAAACAATCCATAATTGTTCAGATAAGCAACAGTGTCTCCTAAAGCTAATGATGGAAAGTCAAGTTTAATTAACCAGATTTATATTTGATTGATTTTTTTAAATGGTTGTAAAGAGTTTTAAAAATAATTAGTTACATAACCAAATAGATTTATCACTTTATATTTGACAGATACGTTAACAATGGGACAATTGATATTGACACAAAAATAGCCAATTTTTCAAAAAAAATTTGATTGGTTAAATGAATCCAACTAGAATTTTTAAAAGCCACTTTCTGTATGTAGAGATTATCCCTTATATTTAACTAATGAAAGAAGATTGTACAAAAGAAAAAGGATCAAGATTTTAAATACTAAATTAATTATATCTTTTTAATCAAAAATGTTTGGTGAGAAACACAAAAAATTTAATATTGTCTAGGTCTAGAGGAACTCTATATTTGTCCTTACATTTTTCTGCATCCTCTAAATTTTATTTATAGACTTTACATTCTTCATATTCTTCAGTATTTTCTGAATTTTTGCATATATTCGTCTTATAAGCAAATAGAACAAACAAGGTTTGTTTTTTAAGTTACGGCAATGTTTCCTTTCCTGAGATTGTCTGGCTATCTGGCTATCTTTGGGGTGAAGCTGAACCCTGCTTGTGGTTTGGTAAAGACAGACTCAGAACCTTACCGTGTAGGGGCTGGATGACAGCCTGCAGTCACGGAGTGCAGCCTCTCCATTTCACAGGGAAGAGAGCTGAGGCTCAGAGAAGGGATGTGCCCAGGGCCACACAGGTTGTGAGTGATAAGCCCGAACAAGGATTAGAATGAAGGGCTGTCTGATGCCAAAGTTCATGAACTTGCCACTACTCCCCAATTGTGAGGAGTCTGTAAGCTTCTGTGGTTGACATTATTCCACCAGATGCTCTTCTGAAACTCAGGGAGATACAAATTCATGCCCCATGTTCTAAGACCATCTACTATTTGCAGTGTACTTGACAGTGAAAGAATTTTAAAATGCATTATTTTATTCATTTACTTATTCGTCAAATTTACTGACCGCCTAACCTAAGCCAACCTCTCTGCTAGGTGTTAGACAACGAAAGTGGCAAGATCCCTGCACTCAGCTGCTTACGTCAGGAAAGCAGTGCAGGGATTCTCTACCAGGCGTCCCCAAACTATGGCCACAGGCCGCATGCGGCCCCCTGAGGCCATTTATCTGCCCCCCACCCCGCGCACTTCCGGAAGGGGCACCTCTTTCATTGGTGGTCAGTGAGAGGAGCACTGTATGTGGTGGCCCTCCAACAGTCTGAGGGACAGTGAACTGGCCCCCTGTGTAAAAAGTTTGGGGACCCCTGAAAGGCACATTTTACGGTAATCTCCTGCGGACTTTTAAAGCATACTGACACCTGGGCTTCACCTCCAGTAATTCTGATTTGTTTTTTTTCAGAATGACTGTTAACAAAGTCTGTTTGTACGAATTCTCTCTTCTGAAATACCTGTCCTTTTTAATTAAAAAAAATTGTTTAATTTTATTATTTTAGAGAGAGAGGAAAGGGGAGAGAGAAAGTGAGACAGGAACATCGATCTGTTCCTATATGTGCTCTGACAACTTCTGTGCTTTGGGACAAAGCTCTAACCAACTGAGCCATCCGGCCAGGGCCTGATTTAATTGTTTTTAGGTGGAGTCCTAGGTTAGCTTGGTTCAAAATGGTGACATAGAAAGATCTTGAACTCACCTCATCCCTCAGACAAACTGAGTCTACAACTACTTCTGGAACAATTTTCTCTTTAAAAAACCTAAAGGGTCCCTGGACAGTGGCTCAGTGGATAGAGTATTGGCCCAGCCTGTGGACATTCTGAGTTCAATTCCCTGTCAGGGCACACATGAGAAACAACCATTTGCTTCTCCCCTCCCTCTCTCCTCCTTATTTCCCTCTTACTCTCCCACAGCCAATGGCTCAATTGGTTAAGAGTGTGGCCCTGGGCACTGAGGATACTTCCTTTGGAGTGCATCAGCCTCAGGCACTAAAAATGGCTCAGTACTGGAGCATTGGCCCCAGATGGGGTTGCCAGGTGGAATCCAGTCAGGGCACATGTGGGAGTCTGCCTCACTATCTTCCCTCCTCTCACCTAAAACAAAACAAAACAGAAAAACATAAAGGCTGGCTAACTGCAGACTTAACATTGAGAAGATAACCACCCTGAAGCAGGTAAAAGAGGCTGGGACTCAATCTTACCATAAACCCTAACTCAGCACAGTGACTGAGAGCTGGAACTCAAAACACCAAGCTTCTCCCCAAGGAGTGAGGGGTCGGAACCACTACATCGGCCATCTCAACTTTTAAGACATATACTTGAGAGATGAGCCCCTGAAATATGTAACTTTGAATATGAGTGGGGCTCACATCCTGACCCCCACAGGACTATAGCTCTCTGAGAAACCATTTGTACATGGCTCACACTCCAGAAGTTGCCGCTCCAGGACCCAGCTCAGAGGCAGCGACTGACCATGCCCAGACTTAATGTGAAGCAGCTTCACACACTTCTATTACAGCATCGGCCTGAGGGGCAGGCATTTAATTTAACACACACATCTCGGAGCCTGCTGGACCTTCTTCTGGGGTTGAAGACGGGTGGGTGCCCTGTTTGTGCTCTCCCTTTGCCTTGCTCTGGAGCACCAGTATCTCCCAGAAGGGGTGTTGGGCAAACCAATGTGCTCCATATATGTTAGGTTTGCTCGCTTGTATTTTGCCTGATTGGAGCATTGGCACAGGGCAGTGCTATGTGTGTATAGTTTATGGAAAGCTGCTGCTGCTTGCCCTCAGGGTGGCAGATTGCAAACTGCGGATTGCCTTCCTGCTTGGGAAGGTCTATTGTATGCTAGAGAATGGAGTATTTTCCCGACCTGTTTTGCAGAAGAGTGCTGAGGTTGGTGGGGGTCCTGTGAGTCCAGAGGGTGAGTCGGGAAAAGGAGTCCAGGTTGTGGAACTGGAGGCCAAGTTGGAACTTGGGAGCCCTGAGTAGAGGGAAGCGGTCTTCCTGCCTGTTTGCTTGTCCACCATTAGGAGGCTCTAATAAATGGAATGAGAACGTGCATGGCCATGGTGGCGGCCGCTGGCCTTACAAGGGGGCTTT
Source organism: Saccopteryx bilineata (assembly GCF_036850765.1). Lineage (NCBI taxonomy): Eukaryota > Metazoa > Chordata > Mammalia > Chiroptera > Emballonuridae > Saccopteryx > Saccopteryx bilineata. The sequence goes on from NC_089492.1 coordinate 233,769,906, forward strand.
GTGTGCATCTGCTGCCCCAATTCTCTGGGCTGCTATCTAGGGGGTGCCTGTTCATCACCTGGCTTGCAAGCCAGGGCAGCCCACATTCCTGGTCCCATGGGGCTGTAACAATCAGTGTCACCCAAAAAGGAACACATAACCCTGTCTGGCACTCTAACTTGAAGAACCACCACCAAGGTCTGGTGCCCAGTGGGGCTTATGCTGGCAGGACTCTAACAAACAGAGAAAGAGTTCTTAGAGAGCTACAACCCTCAGGGCATTATAAGAGGCAACAGACCCAGGAACTCAGGCTTTCTGTAAAGGAGACCTATTAACTAGTCATCATGACTGTGGCCTGAGATGCAGGCTTCTAACTGAACACACTTTTTAGGGCTTGCTGTAATTCCCTCTAGAGACCTTGGAGGACAGGCGCCATCTTTGCTCTCACTCTCTCCATGTCCCAGAGCACCGTGTCTCCTAGAGGGGAGCTTCACAAGCATCGGTGCCCTGGTTTTTACGTCGAGTGCCCCCCAGATTTTGTGACTGCTGCCAGAGTTGGATTAAGGTCGGTTGAGGCCCCAGGCACAGAAGAAAATATTGGGCCCCTTAAAAAAAGAGAGAGACAGGGAAAATAAAAATACATGTTCATCATGTTTTTAAATAAATAAAAAATAACCAAACTTGGTGTCATTAGAAAAAAGTGTAAAGTTGGGGTTTTGTGGGGTCCTTCAGAAGTTGGGGCCCAGGGGGCACCCGGTGTGCCCGCCGTTAAATCTGCCTCTGACTGCTGCCCGTGGATGCCCCGTGACCACAGGGCTCTGGCAGCTGGGTGGGGCTCGCAAGCCTGGGTCCCAGGGGACTCTGGCAATCCAGAGAGAGGGTTCATGGCAGGCAACCACCCTCAGGGCACCTCACAGACAGCAGGCTGGGGCACACCTTCAAGCTCTTCTCTGAAGGAAGCCTCTTTGCTTGTGCCAGAGCTTCCGCCTGAGGGGCAGGCTTCAGGTGTGGCCTATATTTAGTGGCCTATGGAGCTGCTCTTAAGGAATGCGCTGTGAATGCCACCACGGTGCTCTCCCACAGCCTGGCTCCAGCTTGCCAGTATCACTTAGAAAAGAGCTTAGGCACTTGTCTGAAGCCTCTGTTTTTGTGATGGCCACCCATGGGACATCTCCAGATCCCCTGGCTCTGGTGGCCAGCAGGCTTACACTTATGGTTCCACTATATATATATATATATATATTTGTATACATTGTTTTAAAGATTTTATTTTATTGGCCTTGGCCAGTTGGCTCAGTGGTAGAGTATCAGCCTGGCATGTGGATGTCCTGGGTTCAATTCCAATCAGGGTACACAGGAGAAGTGACCACCTGCTTCTCAACCCCACCCCTCCCCCTTCTCTCACCCTTGCTCTCTCTCTCTCTCTTTTCCCCTCCCAAAGCTATGGATCAATTGTTTTGAGCACATTAGCCCAAGTACTAAGGATGGTCCATGGAATCTCTGCCTCAGGCCCTAAAAATAGCTCAATTGCAAGCATGGTCCCAGATGAGCACAGCATCAGCCCCAGATGAAGATTGCCAGGTGGATCCTGGTAGGGGTGCATGCAGGAGTCTGTCTCTCTATCTCACCTCCTCTCACTTAAAAAAAAAAAAAGAGTTTATTTTATTGATTTTACAAAGAGAGGAGAGAAAGGGGGTAGGGTTTAAGAAGTATCAACTCATAGTTGCTTCACTTTAGTTGTTCATTGATTGCTTGTTATAAGTGCCCTGACCGAGCAAGCCCAGAGTTTCAAACCCACAACCTCAGCATTCCAGGTCGTTGCTTTACCCACTGTGCCACCATAGGCCAGGCATATTTGCATACTTTTCAAAGCTGCTGCCAGAGGGTCTGGCTTTCAGTTAGCCTGAATCTAGGTGCTGAGAGTCTCCACTTTGCAATGCTGACAGGTCTTGGAATACCCTCAACTACTGGAAGCTATTAAACATATAATAGGCTGCTTGAACAAGCACACAAGGTTTGATAGGCAGCCAATATCTGGGGCAGGGTTGAATGCCAAGGTTCATCTCCTACATGCAGTTACCCCTTCAAGACTGGGAGAGGTGGTTGTTTCATCTACAGTATAGAAACCAACAGAGAGTCAAACAAAATGAAGAAACAAAGGAACATGTTCCATATGAAAAAACAAGATAAAACTCCAGAGAAAACCTTAATGAAATGGATACAAATAATTTATCTGATAAAGAGTTCAAAGTTTGATCATAAAGATGCTTATCAAATTGGGACTGAGAATGACGAATACAGTGAAAACTTCAACAAAGAGACGAAAAATGTAAGACAGTACCAAACAGAAGTTGCAGAGCTAAAGAATACAGCTAAATTACAAAACAGAAGGACAACAGACTCACTGAGACAGAAGAAAGAATGAGTCCACCTGAAGACAGTGGAACTCGCCTGACCAGGCGGCAAAAACAAAAAAGAATGAAAAGGTGTAGATTGGTTAGGGGACTTACAGGACATCAAATGGATTAAACTTTGCATCCTAGGACTCCCAGAAGAAGAAGAGAGAAAGAAAGAGGCAGAAATCTTACTTAAAAAAATAATGGCTAAGCCTGACCAGGCGATGGCGCAGTGGATAGAGCGTCAGACTGGGATGCAGAGGACCCAGGTCCGAAACCCCAAGGTCGCCAGCTTGAGCACGGGCTCATCTGGCTTGAGAAAAAAAAAAAAAAAAAAAAAAAGCCCACCAGCTTGGACCCAAGGTCACTGGCTCCAGCAAGGGGTCACTCGGTCTGCTGAAGGCCCACAGTCAAGGCACATATGAGAAAGCAATCAATGAATAACTAAGGTGTCGCAAGGAAAAACTGATGATTGAGGTTCTCATCTCTCTCCGTTCCTGTCTGTCTGTCCCTATTTATCCCTCTCTCTGACTCTCTCTCTCTGTTCCTGTAAAAAAATAAAAAATAAAATAAAATAATGGCTAAAAATCTCCCTAATCTGAGAAAGGAAACAAACAGACATCCAGATCTAGGAAGCTAAGGATTTCCAAACAAGAATTACCCAAGAGACCTACGCCAAGACACATTATAATTAAAATGTCAAAATTAAAGACAAGGAGAAAATATTAAAAGCAGCAAGAGAAACTATTTTTTTCTTGGGTTATTGTCCAAAAAGCATATAAGAAAATAAATAGATACAAACATTCATACGCAAATTATAGAATTAAAGCAGCAAGAGAAAAACAACTTGTTACATAAAGAACCCCCCCCCCCCTTCATTACAGTATGAGCACATTTTTTAGCAGAAACTTTGCAGGCCAGAAGGGTGTGACATGATATATCCAAAGTGCTGAAAGAAAATAAATTCCAGCCATGTATACTGTACCTGGCAAAGTTAGCACTCAAAAGTGAAGGAGAAAGTTTTCCAGACAAGCAAAAGATAAAGGTGCTCATCACCACTAAACCAGTCTTGCAAGAAATGTTAAAGGGACTTTTTAAGCTGAAAGCAATCAATGAACAACTATGCTGCCGCAACTAAGGTGCTGCGAGGAAAAACTGATGCTTCTCATCTCTCTCCCTTCCTGTCTGCCTGTCCCTATCTGTCCCTCTCTCTGACTCTCTCTCTCTGTCTCTGTCAAAAAAGCAAAAACAACAAAACAGCCACAACAGCAAATCCTGGGGAGTGGAGGGGAGAATCTGATTTTTACAATGATCACATTATAATGTGCAAAATGTCCAGTTTAAAAAAATAAATTTATACCTACTCCATAAGTTGTGAAGAACCAGTAAACCTAGTATTTTTCTCATCATAGCGCCCAGAGAAAACACACTGTGTTTTGTATTATGTATTTGTCTAGTGTACAAGTTTTGGTATAAGTGAATCACCCCACCTAAAGCCAGGGATAAGGACATCAAAGAGTGAGGCACACATGCTATATGTAGCTCTGGTAGGCCAAGGTTAGGAAGTTCTGGGCTGACACATGTGAAAGCTCTTAGATTCTTCCTGGGACAGCATGAGCCCTCCACATGTTTTCCATAAATACAGAGAAGGAAACAGACCTGGGAAGTGCAAGGAGCTCGGCAGACTGGGGCAGTGACCATGGTGAGGAAAGGGCAGGTACTCTGGAGCCCACTTTACTGAGGTATGTGACCTCCCAGAGGGAATGTGTGTTGTCCCTGCCACAGGAGCGGACCGCTCTCACTTCTTGATGGACTCTAAGTGACCAGCTACGGACAAATCCCAGGGCTTCTTGTTACACTGTAAGGAACTAGAGCAGCCAGGCTGCTGACACATGAGGAATGCAAAGCACCTGGCATATTAAGTACTGACACTTGGAAACTTAAGACTCAAGATTTCCTGTCAGTGGCTCCATTGGTTCGAGCACATCGCCGGGAGCGCAGAGGATGGCTCCCAGAGCCTCTGCTGAATTCAGGGGCTAAAAATAGCTGGTTGCCAGCTGCGGGAGATGGGCAGAGCATCGGTCCCAGACAGGGTTGCCAAGTGGATCTGGCCGGGGCGCATGCGGGAGTATGTCTATCTCCCCTACTCACTTAATTAAAAAAAAAAAAAAAGATTTCTTGTCAGGAGTTTCCAACAAGGTGAATCCCCTAGTCTGGCTGCTGCCTCTCCTGCGCCACCGTCTGGTGTCAGCTGGGTGGCACAGTGCCGACAACACCTGCCAAGTTTCTGGTCTTTTTTTGTTTTGTTTTGCTTTGTTTTGCTTTGTTTTAATGAAGATTTGTTTCTTTATTGAAAGACTTAAGACTTGGGTACACTAACCAATTTCTAGGGAGGAAAAAATCAAAACTTGCAATAGGAAAAAAGTTAACACTGTGTAGACCATCATAGAACTCAAAGAATGTATTTGTGCAGTTGAAAAAGCCTTGAGTTTCCTGCAGACCGGAAATGAATGAAGCTGAAAGATGAACATGCTCAGGATTGACTTATCGAAATTGATCTTACCTGAGAAAGAAGCCTAGAGGAAGCGGAAAGAAAGACGGGCCAGAAATGAGTTTTTCCCAGATGCTGTGGACCTTCAGGGACCCAGACATCGAATTCTGCATCAGCAAGAGTGAAAATATCTGGACCCTGCTCAAAGGGCTTTAGATAAGGACAAGATGTGGGAAGACGGCAGGAACCTGTCCTCCTTGGGTGAGGATATTTCTGCTAGATGTGTGACCAAGGAGTTCTCACCAAAAGAGGATATTAACAGAGGAGAATATTTCAAACGATGATGGAAAGACAGACATACACACAAAGCAATGGCATCAAAATGTTGACTTCAGGAAAGCCCAATAAAATATGCATGAGTTTGAGAGTCAATGTGGGTCTGTTGAAACAAATTACAAAGTGTGACTAGACCTATAACAAAAATCTCACCGGTAGAAGAGATCAACAGCATAACAAACCCTGGCATAACTTTCATCTAAGACGGAGTGTTTCCAAAAGTACTTTTCAATATTATAAATGTAAGTCATATTTAAGGTATCTGATAAAATTGAAACATACCATAACCTATGCAAGAAACAAGAATATTATTTTCCAATCTTATTAGAATATAGGATTAGATTAAGGTTTGAGTCTAATCTGGCTGAACTTCAGAAGTTTCAAACTGAAGAGGAAATTTTTTAATATAATCAAGTTGAGAAGTTGATCAACAATAGCTGTTCTGCTTCACCTCTTCAAAGAATTCCTTTGGAGGAGGGGTTTAGAGGGGAGGGAGTAAATATACATGAATGGAAAATGATTTGACTTTGGGTGATGGGCACACAATCTAATCAACAGTTCAAATGCTATAGAAATGTTTACCTGAAACCTATGTACTCTTATTGATCAATGTCACCCTGTTAAATTTAATTTTCTAAATGAATTTTTTAAAAATAAGAATTTCTCCTAGTGTCAACATCAATACATTTGGGGAAATTAAAAAAAAAAAAAAAAAAAGGAGAATTTCTAGGTGCTTTGTAATTGACCCTTTCAGGCCAAACTTGTAATTTGTGTTTCTTGGGGTTGAGGTTTATCGAACAAGCTAGAAAGTCTTCAGATCTTGAGCTGAGTTCCATGTGGAGTAATTATCTGGCTTTTCAGTTGATTCTGCCTTGTCTAAGAGGTAATGACAGCAACAGCACCCACCTCTAGATGGTTTTTTTCTTGACATGGTGAGCTTCCTCCTCCTGAGAGTGGAGAGACTCGGGGACTATAGCATGTTCAACAGCTCCGAGTTGCCAGTCTTCAGAAACACCCCCTTAAGCAGTCCAGACAGCTTTGAATGCAGTGTTAGGATGTGTGGGAGCACACATTGTCCCAGCATCTGCTTCTGTTCCTGGGACAGGGCTGCGGCTCCTGCCTGGCACATGGACCACAGGCTGTGGTGCCTACAGACGCCCTATTGCAGAAGATGATGGCTGTAGCCCCCAGAGGCACATTTGTATGGTGCGGAGACATGGTCATGTTGTCCCAGCCAAGCCTTGTTACCTCAAAGTTGATCTCAAGATCAAATTCTGGGGTCAAATGTTCCAGTCCATCTTCAATAACAAGAAGTCTTTTTTCTTTCTTCACATTTGCTAGATGTGTATTTCCTGAGGCTGAAAAAATTAGAGATATAAAAAAATTGTTAACTCAAGATGGTTCCCTTGGCAATTGGCCAACAAATATGTCAGCATCATCCCTACTCGACCATCTCGGAGCTTTTAAGACTGAGAGAGACTCCCTGGCTGGTTGGCTCAGTGGTAGAGTATCTGCCTGGCATGTGGAAGTCCCAGGTTTGATTCCTGGTCAGGGCACACAGGAGCAGTGACCATCTGCTTCTCCACTCCTCCCCCACCCCTTTCTCTCTCTCCATCTCTTCCCCTCTCAAAGCCATGGTTCGATTGGTTCTAGCGCATCAGCACCAGGTGCTAAGGATGGCTTTGTGGAGCCTCTGCCTCAGGCACTAAAAATAGTTCAGTTGCAAGCATGGTCCCAGATGGGCAAAGCATCAGCCTCAAATGGGGAGTTGCAGGGTAGATCCTGGTCAGGGCGTATGTGGGAGTCTGTCTCTCCATCTCACTTCCTCTCATTCGGAAAAAGAAGAAAAAGAAAATGAAAAAAAAAAAAGACCGAGAGACTCGTGGTTGATTTAGAAATAATAATAAATGCTGTCTGCAGAAGACACTTCTCAGCATTAAAAGGCATGTCTGTGTTCTTCATCTTACAGTAAAGTGTTTAAATGGCAAGAGTTTTAGAGTTGACAGGCCAGGGTTCAAATTTTAGCCCTGTTGTGTTACCTTGGGTTAGTAACTTAACCTCCCTGAGCCTCCATTTAATATCATCTATAAAATCGGGATTAAAATGCCATCCTCAAAAGGTTGCGTTGGGAGGATTAAAAAGAATAGTAAATGCTAGGCCAAACATCTGGCACAAGGTAAGAGCTCAATTAATGTTAGTTAGGACTATGATTATTCCCACCACCACTCTGTGAGGCCAGGCAGGCCTGCTTTACAGATGCAGAAACTAGAGCTCAGTGACATGGAGTGACTAATCCACATGAGGGGCAGAGTCTGCTGGGGCTCCAACTCGGGTTCTCCGGGCACTAAGTCCAGCCCTTTGTTCACACTGTGTGCACAGTGCCTGCCAAGTCTGCAGACACTCAGCTGAGGCTGAGACCACAGGGCTGGAGAAACAGTCACCGCAGAGGGAGCCAAGGCAGGGAGTGGAAGATCCACCAGACAGGCGTGAACTGGACACCCAAGCTCAGGGGCCTGATTAACCAGACACAGAGGTGGGAGATTTAACCTTATGTCCATGGCAGGGAGAGTCAGAAGGGTTTGTGAGGCGGAGGCTGTTGGCATTAAAGGACAGACGGCCTAACAAGCAGCCAGTTAAGCCTGACTCAGGAAGCGACATAATGACATGACAGGCCAGAGGCTGGAGACAAGGAGACATATGAAGAACTCAGAGACAACAGAACTAGAGGGAGGGAAACTTGACCCGCAGGCTCCAAGATAACATTAACTGAGGATGGCACCTGCCTTTGGTTTGCGGCAGGTGAAAACTCTGTGATACAGTCAGTTAAGATAATCCTTTAGAATTCCTTCTAATAACAACAACAAAAAAGAGTGTCTTTTCTTCATAAACCAAGTACCATCCCCCTCACCTTCCCCTCAGTTCAGAATCCAATAAAATTAGCTGGGAGAAATAGAATTTTATCTGGGATACCTCTGGATGTCCATGTGATATGTCCACGTAATGTCCCCGCGTCAGTTCAGTGAAAGAACCAGAGTCTCTCTCCCAGAGAACCTGGAGTCATGGGATCTTAGACTGGAAGGCCATCCAGCTCAAGATTCCTCCAGTGCATGAAGCTGCCCTTCCACAGTCACCTGGCAGGCTCTGCTGGAGCACCTCTGGTGGCGGAGCTCTCTGCCTCCCAAGGCTGCCCCTTATGTATATGGACAATTCTGAATTTTAGAAAATATTTATTTATCATATCCATCACGATTACTTCCATTGCCAGTGACAGAAAAGTTCAGTTGAAACTCTGTCATTAACAAATAAATATTAACCAATAAGTAAGAAATATATTGTGCAATAGACCCTGGAGATGCCACCCAGATCCCCTTCAATGAAGGACTTAGCACCAGCCACTGGAGAGCTGCCCATAGACAACCTATAACTGTCAACCGCTCCAGGAACTGCTTTGCTGCAGAAGCCCTTCCTGTGAGTAATCAAAGCCAGAATATAGGTGCCTGGCCCTCCCCACCCAACTCTGATAATTCTGGGAGGCCAGTCTAGCTCCAGGGCTCTGTGCTCAGTTGAAGCTGTCATCAGGCCTGCATTGGATTTGAGTGCTTCCTCTGTATCTTCTGCTCCTGATCGCTCCCTTCCTCAAGTGCTCATCCCTAGGGCATTCCTAATAAATATTCCATCCCCTATACTCCATCTCAGAGTACACTCTTCATGGAGCAAAATCATGATATATTGGATCACCGAAGTGAAAAGTCTAGGGTCTATCAGGTACAGCTGGTCCCAGGGGCACAGGACGAAAAAATTTGGGTGCACAGTGTCACCTCTTTTTGGTGGGTGTGTTCTCTCTTGTGCTGACTTCACTTCCAGATACATGTGTCCCTGCAGCCTTAAATGTAGTGGGGGCAGGGGAGCATTTTATCAACCCCACAAAAGTTCAAAATGTACACTGCTCACAAAAATTAGGGGATATTTTATCGCTTCATATTCATTTTGAAATATCCCCTAATTTTTGTGAGCAGTGTACTTCTCATTGAACTGATGTGAGTCACAGGCTGATGCTTGGGCCAATCACTTACAGCCAGAAAGGATAGACTATGCTGATATCTTAAACCTTCTAGCTTAAGATCACCTGGACGAAGAGATAGAGTCAGCCTGCTAAACAGACCACATGGGTCCAGGGTGCAGGAGCAGCTGTTCCCTGAGCAAGGCAGGTTCTGTGACCAGAAGAAAGGAAAGCAGATGTCACGCAGGTGAACTCACAAAGGACCACCACAATTTTGCCATGAAAACACCAGTCACCTTGATGTTCCCATTCACGGGGAACATAGCACGAATCCTAAGCCCTCTTCCACCTGATAGGCCGTCGTATAGTTAAAGAGCTTCATGCTAGCGCCACCGCCAGTCCGCTCCCTTTCAGGTCCCATTTTTCCATCTTTTTAATATTATTTATGACTTGGCCCTGAGCCCTCTCTCTTCTTGGGACATTCTCTTCTAAGAACAATTTACCTTTTGTCTGTGGTTTCAAAGAGTGCTGCCCAGAATGAAATACAATGCTCTTAGAAAAGTACAAGATAATCATTTCTCTCCTTCTAAGTAGTCTACTTCTATTAATAAAGTTCAAAATCAGAATAATGAGCTTTTCTTATTGGACATAAAAATGGACTTGTAACAATGTTACCTTATTATTTGCTAGACGCTCTACTTCCTAAAAGCGCCTATTTGCAAAGTAGCTTCCCAGGTTCCAACTGTTTCTTTTCTCCTTGTTCCAGTCAGGTGCGCAGGTAGAGTTTTGAAAAATACTGTAAAAAATAAATTATAATTCTTATATATTGATTGGATGTCAGAGCCCATCTTCCTTTGACCCTGTGTGCAGGTGTATAAAATCATCTGAGTGAGATATACTAGATCAGAATCCTGGATTCAAGCTCTAAGCTCCCACACTTATGGGCTACATAATATTTGTGGGTCACTTAATTGCTCAGTCTCCATTTCATCATTTCTATAATTAGTTAAAAACAGCCATCTCATCTAAGTTGTACATATCAAAACCAAATGTCCTATATGCTATAAAACCATAGTATATATATGTGTGTGTGTTTGTGTATGTGTTCGGCATAAAAGCTTTTACATAATAACATGTTATTCTTACCATATAAGAAATCTGACTGTAGGTCACAATTTAAAAAATTTTTTTGAAGAAAGACATCATACCATGTGCTCCAAAGTATCCAGGCCTATGTGTGTCTCACTCACCATTATACATACAGGCACACACACACACACACACAAACATGGAAACAAAAGTGTGATGAAACAAAACTCACTCTTATTACATGTAAGTAAGAAAATATATATAACAAGGTTAAATAGCAAACATGATTTTATGACTCTTCAAATACAATTTAGAAAAAATACCCCAAAATACTGGTCACGGCCCACTCATTGCTTTCACAGCCCATAGTGATTGCAACTCAGTCTCAGAACCCTGGGTCTGGGCGCAGAGAGAGATCAGTAGATAGAGATTCCAACAGAATGTGCTAAATGCCCCACCTGCTGAATGGAAGCCCAAAGGGGAACACCAGTGAGATTAGGGGGTTGGAAAAGTGACTTTCACACTAAAAGCTGAAGGATAAATGAGTTGCAGAGGTTGGGGTGAGAGAAGTCTGGACACACAGGAGAGCTGCTGGCAGAAGGATCTGCCCGTGCAGAGAGAAGGCAGACCCCTGGCCTCCTGCCACTGCAGCACACGGGAAGGGGAACGGCATTTCCTACTTAAAGTAGCAGGGTGAGGTGCGATCGTTAAACTGAACACTTACAAGATAAAAACATCTTTATGAAAATAGATGCATTCTTTGCAAAAATATTAAGTATAGAAAAACATAGGTACACACAAATAAAAAACAATTCAAAACCCTTAAGATACAAGGAAGGCAATTATGACCAAGATATTTGAGGGGTAGAATGAAATTCAAAGTTATTTTCTCACATTTCCTTAGGGAGTAGTAAACTGGGCAAATTTATCTAATTGCTCACACTTGTAGTTTCAGTGGAAATAAAACTGCTTAAATTGCAAAGGTGATAAAGCTTTGAAACACGTAGACAGGTGTGGTTCCTGGCTCCTGAAAGCTCCCCTCCTCCGTGTGCCCGCCCGCTCCTCTCCCCTGGGCCCGAGTTACTCACACCTGTGGAGTGGGCAGGGCCCCAAGAGGAGACAGAGCAGGACTGTAAACGTACCTCAACCACAGATCAACTCTCTTCCAGCTGACTCTGTTTCATGCTCCACTTTCCAGCACTCTGATTGACTAGTTTCCTGGTTCTGGTCCATCTCTCTTGTGCCAGGACCTGGCTCCTGAAGCTCACCCCCATTGGCGTGGCATTTTAGCAAAGGTTTTCCTTTCTCTGCTTGGCTCCAGCCTCTGCCTCCACAGCTTCCTCTCTGCATAATCCTTCCACACACCTGCAATCCAGTTATTGTCCCAAAAGCCCTTGGAAACCAGATGATCTGAGAAGCGGCACTCATTGTCATTCACTTTTTGGATTCACTATAGAAATCCAAGGATCCAAAGGGCATAGAACAGGATGATTCTGTAAGAGAAAAGGGGGCAGAGTGTATGTGAGCAAAGCAGCAGGTCTGAGCAGAGAAAGAATGGGAAGTCTCAGACATCTAACACACAACAGGAAGATGGAGGATTTGACAGGTTGAGGCAAAGAAAGGAGCCCACAAAACCAAGCTCTTCCCTACATCAAAATGTTGCTGCGTTAGGCTCCAGGGCCCCTGATCTTTTGGTTGCTCCAACACAACAAACTCCTTCCTGCTCTGGGTGGTTCCTCTGCCTGGGCTGGCTGTTCCTCACCTGGATCCTCCCTACTTATTCTACAAAGTCACTTTATGTATGGGTCCCCTAGGGTAAACTTTCCTGGCGGAGATGGTGGCAGGAGCTGGGCCCATAGGCACAGGGACCAGCCCTAGGACCCCTGAAAGAGGTGAACATGCTGGAAGCAGATCTGATTTCAAAATACTACTCTCATATGCGGCACAATATGTTGCAGTCTCATCAGCATGGAACAGCACCTCAGCTCCAAGGAAAGTCCAGATCCTTAGTACCGCCTGTCTAACCAGGATGATTGTATTGAATCTGTCACTATTTAAGGTCTCTCTTCCCCATTAGACTGTAAGGTCTGTGAGAGAGAAGAGTATACCTAAGGTAACTTTCTGTGCCTGACAAACCCTAGACATTTCACTTAGGAGAGCCAACATGCCTCAGGGTCATTCCCCAGAAAGTGAACTCTCAGATGAAGCTCAGGCAGAATATTTATCAGGGAATACCTAGGAATGAGCACTTGAGGAAGGGAGGGGAAGATGCAGAAGAAGGACTCAAGCCACTTTCAGACCCAACAACAGGCTCAGCTGAGGCCGGGAGGTGTCCCAGAACTAGAATGGCCTTCCGGAGTAATTGGAGTTAGGCGGAGACAACAGGCAGTTATACTCAGGCATTGATCATTCATTGACTACAGGTCACATCAGGAAGGGGTGTGTGACGTTTGGCAAAGTGACTCAGCAGCAAGACCATTCCTTAAAGGTTATCTGCCATCCACAGTGGAGATGAGTTAGAAATTAAAAGACTTTCTATGTCGATTTCTCTGTTAGCCATGGTTCCTGTGATGGTGGTGGGAACCTTAAAATGGAATGTTTATTCGTTGTTCCTTCCATCTCTCCACCCATCTGACCACTGATCTCACACATATTTTTTGAATGCCTACTAGGTTTCAGCCACCCCTTTGTAGTACAGGTAGGGCTTACTCATCACACAACCATTAGAACATTAATTAGAGCTTTCTCTAAGATTGGAGAAAGTGTGGGGGGGGGCGGGGAGTAAGGGCCAGAGCTACAAAGAAAGGAAATAAAAGAGCCATCAAGGCAACCTGCATGTGTGGCATACTTTGAGAACACATCACTAATGAATACCAACTACATAGAACCATCTGCTGTACATTATTTTTTCTTCCCCATGAGTGACAGATACAACTGTCTCATTTTACTAAAGAGAAAACTGAGTCTCAGAAAGTTTAGGCAACTTGCTTAGAATCATGCAGCTCCAGGTGGTGCCAGATACAAACCCAGCTCGGCCTGAATACAAGGCTTATTGCTCAACCTTTTGCCTGATGACCTTAGCTCAGCCCTGCTGGGAAGTCATAAGCATGGACACAGAAGGGTGCTGCTGCAAGTGGGTCCTGTGGTGGCCAAGAAGATACCACTGGGGCCAGCCAGGAATTTGACCAAACAAGTCTGTGCACCCATGGTCTTCTGTGCCTGCATGCACCCTTATGGGTGAACTCCAACCTGCCAACCTTACCTAGCCTGACTCCTGATTGTTTTCTTTACGGGATGAGTCAGTGCAGCCCTCCTGACCTTGGGCTATGCTCTGACTCTAATTAATCTGACCACAGACACAGTGGCTCAGCCAAGAGGGCCCCATAACCTTTTCTCAGACACCCTACCGACTCTCAGATGAATACTGCATATAACAGGTGTAGGTGTTCATGCTTCTACGAAAATCTCCCATTATCTGTGTCCTCCCATGAAAATAGCAACTTGTGCAATACCCTGCTAACTGGTAAACTACTTCCGGGCAGGATCAAAGTCTAATTCAACTTTGATTCCTGGTACCCAGTGCATTACCTGGATTGAGCAAATGCTCATGACACTTTCAATGAAAAGGTAAAACCAATCAACACACAAACAATGAGTAAAGCTAGAGTCATTCAGAACAAGAATGATGCTAACAAAAATTACTGATGTTTCACTATATCAGAAATATCTAGATTTAGAATACCTTTCATTCACTTAACAGATACACTTACTGAACACTTGCTAAATATTAGGCATTGTGTGAGGTGCTAGAAAGACTTCACTGAAAAAGAAAATACAGTTCATAACTTCATGGGTCTTGCAGACTAGTAGAAGGAACCAATATTAAACGTATCATTGATCACGGTCACTGTGATCAGCAGTATAGAGAAGAAGCACGGTGCCTGGCAGATTAGCAGAACCAGGGGCTTATCTGGTGTCAGGGGTTGCAGACTTTCCTATGGAAGGAATATTTAAGCTAGAACCCGAAAGATGGACAAGAATTAGCCACACAGAGAAGAAAGGGCTGCTGTGACAGGGGGAAAGTGCTCTGTCCTTCCACGAGTCTAAGGAATTGGAGTAGACCTGTGTGGCAATAACACCAACAGGATAGAGAGAAGAGCCACGGTAACACTGGGTGACATTGAAGAGGAGGTGAGCCAGGTCATGCGGGACACTTTCAGCCATGCCAAAAGATTTGAATGTTTTAATAAAAGAAATAGGAAACCACTTACAGTGTTTAAACAGGGGAGGAACATAATTGGATGTGCTTTTTAAAAATATATTTATGGCTGCTATATGGAAAAGACATTTGAGAATGCAAGAATGGATGGAGAGAACTGGTTAGAAGGCTTTGTCATAGTCCAGGCAAGAGACTCTGGAGTCTGGGATCAGGGTGTTGGCAGTGGATATACAGAGCCGTGACAGGAAGTGAGAACTGCTTTTGACCCTAGAATCTATGTAAACACAATTAATAAAATAAATATATATATATATATATATATATTTTAAAAGAACTGCTTAGAAGGTTATTGGATTGGCAGGGCTTAATGATTATCCAATCATATGGTGGTTTGGAGTACGGGGGAGGTGAAAGGGAGAGGAGGTGTCAGTAATGAGCCTCCCAGATTTCTCCCTGGGTATCCAGGTGGCAGGTAGTATCATCCTCCGGATGGTAGGAAGCCAAAGAGGAGGAGTGAGTGACAGCGATGAATTAATTTTAAATGTGATGACTTTGTCATGATCGGCAGACATCCAGATGACAAGTAGGTGGTTGGATCCATAAGTCTGAGCTCAGAAGACAGATATGAAATAGAGGTATAGATGTGGGAGTGCTCACCGTATAGGTGGCGTTAGAAGTGAGTGGGGCCACTTAGGGAGAGGCCAGAAAAGGGAAAGTTAAAACTGACAGGAGCCCAAGTCTAGAATCAATCAAGTTTTCATGACACATTCTTCATTAATAACGAAGGCTCAGGGAGGGCCAGGAGATGATCGTGCATGCCCGGCACCGATTCTTTACATCGGGCTTGAGCTTACAGGATCAGCAATGGATAAAGGTCAGCCAAGTCATTTGGCAACCGCTCTGGGGGAGAGACGGAAGTGCATGCTCACACCCTGATAGCCCTGAAATAAATCAGCCCCCAGAGGGGCACTGTTGAAACTCTACACTTCTCCTGGGTGCAGTTTCATGTCAACTTCCCTCCAGTACTCCTTCTTGCCATCCTTGAAGTGCCGGACTCCTACAGGGTTGATTCCAAAAGCTGCGGAAATCAAATTTTTCAGATACTAAAGGGAGTCTGGCCCCTGAATGTCAATGCTTGCACGAAAGAGCTGACCCAGGCAATCTAGTCAATTAAATGTGAACTCATTCACAATCAGCACACCATCCTGTTGTCAAGCCTCATGTAAGATGACTTATGCAAGCTCAGGGGATTTATTAAGAGCACAACACGAAGGAAGAAGCCAGATTCTCAACTGAGGCAGACAGGTTGATCCAGGTTATAACTTCCAAGCTCCCCAATAAAATCCTACAGCTCACTGAAAGCCACAAATGTCACAGAAAGATGCGCTTGTACCTCAGAAGGGGCAGTTTCCAAAGAATACATACCTATACATAGCTATGTAGATGTACATGAATACTTTCTGGAAATGAAAAAAGCATTAGTGGGAATGAAGGCCGAGATTCTAACTGCCCTGTAACTAACCCTCCTTTGCACAATTTACCATAATGTGTGTTTGTGTGAGTACACTCATGCACATGTTTCAAGCAATGACAAAGGTGTAGTAAATGATTTATTTCCCCTTAATGAAAAAAGCACTTGCCTCAGTTCCCTGCACATTTATTGGAGGGGAACAAGGCTTTCTGAAGAAAGTGGCATCAAAGTCAGGCCTGGAAGGTGGCCTGGGGTTCCAGTAGCTGGGGAGTTTGTTCCAGCGGGAAGGGAACAGCGTGAGCAGAGTTGGAAAAAGACAGCAAGGGCCTTGGGAAACACCAGGCTTTCACTAGAACATTGGGTCTATCTGGGAAAGTAATGGAAGATAAAAATGGATAAGCAGATTGGGGGCAGGGTCATATCATAGACAGGCTCAAACTTGGAGTAAAATAGGGTTTCATCTGTAGGAAACAGAGTCATCTGAAAGTGTTTCAACAGGAAAGTGAGCTGATTGGGATTATGCTTCCAGAGGACTCACCTGCTCACAAGGTGGAGAGAAATTGGAAATGGAAAATGAGGAGGTTGTAACATCTGGCCAGGCCAAAATTTAAAATGATAATGTTAATGACTATCTATTGACATAGAAAGATGCCTACGGCCCTGGCCGGTTGGCTCAGCGGTAGAGCGTTGGCCTAGCGTGCGGAGGACCCGGGTTCGATTCCCGGCCAGGGCACATAGGAGAAGCGCCCATTTGCTTCTCCACCCCTCCGCCGCGCTTTCCTCTCTGTCTCTCTCTTCCCCTCCCGCAGCCAAGGCTCCATTGGAGCAAAGATGGCCCGGGCGCTGGGCATGGCTCTGTGGCCTCTGCCTCAGGCGCTAGAGTGGCTCTGGTCGCAATATGGCGACGCCCAGGATGGGCAGAGCATCGCCCCCTGGGGGGCAGAGCACCGCCCCTGGTGGGCGTGCGGGGTGGATCCCGGTCGGGCGCATGCGGGAATCTGTCTGACTGTCTCTCCCTGTTTCCAGCTTCAGAAAAATGAAAAAAAAAAAAAAAAAAAAAAAAGAAAGATGCCTACAACAGATTTCTAAGCTTATTTAAGTCAATTATAAACATTAATATACATACCAATACCAGGTCCATGTGTAGAGAAAAGTTCTGCACAAAATACATCCATAGGCCCTGGCCAGTTGGCTCAGCAGTAGAGCATTGGCCTGGCGTGTGGGGGACTCGGGTTCGATTCCCGGCCAGGGCACACAGGAGAGGCGCCCATTTGCTTCTCCACTCCCCCCTTCCTCTCTGTCTCTCTCTTCCCCTCCCGCAGCCGAGGCTCCATTGGAGCAAAGATGGCCCGGGTGCTGGGGATGGCTCCTTGGCCTCTGCCCCAGGCGCTAGAGTGGCTCTGGTCACGGCAGAGCGACGCCCCGGAGGGGCAGAGCATCACCCCCTGGTGGGCAGAGCATCGCCCCCGGTGGGCGTGCGGGGTGGATCCCGGTAGGGCGCATGCGGGAGTCTGTCTGACTGTCTCTCCCCATTTCCAGCTTCAGAAAAATACCAAAAAATAAAATAAATAAATACATCCATAAACAAATACTGGCTATTTTGTGGTGATAAAATTATAGATGGCTTATCTTTTGTTTGCTTTTGTTTACTTTATATTATTTCTTATCATGAACAGTATCTTGTATTTAAAAATGGTGGCAGGAATGGAATTAGGGGTAGAATCTGCCTCGATCAACCAAAAAGTCCATCGAAGTATTTTCCTGAACAATAAAGAGTCGTCTACCTGGAAACTGGATAGCCCAGAGTACAGGTCTTGGTGACCAGGACAGGAGAGCAAGTCACCGGAATAGGGACTTACCGTATTCCCCCATGTATAAGATGCACACTTTTTCAAAAAAATTTGGAGTCTAAAAACTGGGTGCATCTTATACAGCAGTTGTGGCATTTCAAATGCCATAGATGGAACTGAGGAGGAGGCGATATACACTGCTCACAAAAATTAAGGAATATTTCAAAATGAATATGAAGTGATAAAATATCCCCTAATTTTTGTGAGCAGTATATGAAGTCAATGATTTGTCATCAGGCACAGATGAGGACAAGCTAATGGATGGGAGTTTTGACAGTGATGAGGAGTTGTATGAACTTTATGATGAATAAAACTTGAGTTCAATAACTTTATGTAATACTTTTTTTTTTCTTCAAATTTTGGGCCCCAAAATTAAGGCAGATTTTATACATGGAAGCATCTTATACATAGGGAAATACGATAACCTTTTCCTTTGAGGTATCTAAGCACAGTCAGCCCTGGCCCTCCAGAGCCCTACCATCTGGTTTAGGTGAGGAATGCCAACCGTCATGACTCTGGGCTTAAAACTGGACAAGTCACTAGGCCATTCACAGGCTGGGAACACCAGAAGAGTTCTTAGGCTTACTGAGACCAACTGTACCTTGAGTAACAGTTACAAATAGGGCTATGAAAGTTAAATGGTCCATAGGGTTGTTGTGAACAAAAGCACTTTCCAGTTTAGTGCTCGTCAGAATCACCACACACCCCCTAACTCCACCCTACTGGCTGATTCAAATTCATGCACAGCACATAATGTGTGAAGCTCCTACCATGTGCCAGGCACCGTCCTGCATGTGGTGGATCCTGCAATGACCGAAACCAATTCAGTGGGTCAGTCATTTCACATTCTGTTCCCTTGAAGGTGCTCGCCACGCTTGGTCCTCCCTCAGTTCTTCAACCCAGTTCCCTCTGGCTGTTGAACAGGAACTTCCCAGTTGCTGGAATTTTTATTAGTTGCTTTCACTGCTGTATGCCCAGGACCTAGAACACCTGTTTGGCCCATAGTAAGGTCTCAACAAATAATTATTGAACAATGGCCTTCACATGTGCAATGCCTTCAACAGGGAATATGCTTCCCCTGCCTTTGGCAAGCAGAAGCTTATTCCTACGAATCCATCTTTGCTCAGCTCAAACACTACTCTTTCTGAGAAACTTTCTAGAATTAGCCAGATACCTCTGCTAATTATTCTCTTGGTATCTTGTAGTTCCCTTTTTGGCACTTACTGTCATTGTAATTACATAATTACTTAATCTGTCTCTCCTGGTAGTATAGAAACTCCATGAAGCCTGGGACCAGGCTGGTTTTACTTATTACTATACCTCCAGTTCCTAGCACAGAACCTGGCCCATGGGAGTCACTCAATGAATGTGTGTCAAGTGACCAACTGACTGAAGGAACACATACAATTTAATGACTACTGAATCCTCCCTGAGAAAAGGGAGGCTTGTCATTGCTGTGGTTATTGGTGATGATTGTAGACGGCTGGTAGCCAAACAGAGCACAGAACCAGGCTAAGCTCCAGGGCATTCTCTGTCACCCACTGCTGTTTCTGAGAGTAGATACAGGAAACTGGGGATGCCCTACAATCACTCATTCATTTCACAAACGTATACAGGAATTGTTAGGTGAGGTACAAAAATGCCTAAAATAGTCTCTGATTTTGAGGGGATTATAGTTTAGTGGGATTATAGATGTAAATGTATAAAATTACTGACATGTTGGAGGCTGTATTAGTTTTCTAGAGGTATCATAACAAAGCACCAGCAAAGTTATGAACAAGATAGGTTCAGTAGGTTTGAAAATGTTTAAGCACAGAAAGGTAAAAATAAATACTACATTAAGACAAACATCTAAGTTGCATTTACGAGGTAAATGTAACTCTTTCTACTTACATACAAGTTCAACTTAAGAACAAACCTACAGAACTTATCCCATTCGTAACCCAGGATTGCCTGTACCGCAGACTGAGTGGCTTGGAAATGTCTTGTCTCACAGTTCTGGAGATGAGTCCATGGTCAAGGTGCCAGGACCATGCTCTCTCTAGACTAGAGGCACCTGGCAGGGATCTGCTCCAGGCTCTCCTAGTCTGGTCGTTCCTTAGCTTGCGGCAGCATAACTCCAGTCTTCACATGGCATTCTCCCTGTGAGCATGTCTGTGTCCAATGTCACCTTTGTATAAGAATCCCAGTCTATTGGATTAGAGCTTCCCTTCCCCGCAAAACCTAATTTTTGCTTGATTACTTTTATAAAGACCCTGTCTCCAAATAAGCTCACATTCTAAAGCACTGAGGGTTAGGATTCCAAAACAACTTTTTTGAGGGACATAATTCAACCCAGAACAGAGGCATTCTTCTGAGAGGTCTGCACAGGCTTCAGTGGGCCGGCAGGAAGAATTAGACTACTCCAATGGGGTTGGGATGGGGAGGTGAGGAAGAGTACAGGAACGATTTCTCAGAGCAGGTAAAGCTTGGACTGAGTCATGAAGGATGAATGGATATTTTACAAGCAGCCTGGGGTGAGGGTAGGGGGGCTGTATATCATGAGGAAGGGGTGGGGTAAGGTTGGCAGGAACCAGATCATAAACAACTTCGTGTAACCAAAGTGTTGGCTGTGAATGTCCCCCAAGTCCTCCAGCCTTCTGAAACCATCTTTTGTTCGACAGTCAAATGGGAGAAGCAGCCACGTCTCGAATAGCGGGAAGCCTGACATCTGTGAGGAGCTGGTGTGGTTCTGGTAGTCGGGGAAGCAGACTCCAGGACTCACCGCTGCTCTTAGCCTCTGCTGCTGCTGCAGTCTGTCCTGTTCTCTGCATCGCTGGATCCTTTCTGGGCGCCAGATCAGGTTCCACGGTGAGGGACACAGCAGCCGGGTCCCAACCTGCCCAAAACAGGAAACAGCTAATTATTAAACACTACCCCTCCTGCCCCCAACTTGCCTTGGCCACCTATACCAAAGAAAAGTTCTTACCAGCCAACTTCATCTTCTTAGGCGCCTAGGACCCCACCTTGTCTGATGCACCAGTTAGAATCTTTTAGGAGCTGTCAAAAAGACCAAGGCCCGGGACCACCTCCAACCACTGCAGTCAGATTTTGTGGGAGTGGCCCCAGGCAGGTATGTATATCTCTTAGAGCAGTGATTTTCAACCTTTTTGAGCTGCGGCACATTTTTTTACATTTACAAAATCCTGGGGCACACCACCTACCAAAATGACACAAAATGACACTCTAACACAGTACATATTATACATATAGTTAATAATATAGTTTCTAAATGTATTTATACTCACTTAGTGTGAAATCTGGGCCTGTTTCAATGAACACAAAAGGGATATCCTGGCAGGAATGGTAGAAAGACACACATGAAGCTCTTCCTCAACAGTTCTCAGTCTCTCTGTTTTTAGTTTTTATTGCAGTCAAGCTTGAGAAGCTCAGCTCACATAGATATGTGGTTGAAAACGGGAGCAATGTCAAAATAGCTTTGTTGGCCAGAATGGGGAACTCCTTGGCAACAGATAACCAAAAACTATCCAAAGGAAGATCAGCAAACTTTAGCTTTAAAGTTAGATAACACTGTGATGCATTGTATATCACCCTCTGCGGGGGCCTCTTTTAAAAAGAAAAAGGTCAAATATCTATATACACCATCAGGATAGACATAACCAGCTGAGGCTGAGGCTTCATCTAGTGGTGGCAACATTGCCTCCAGTCCTGACCAGGATTAGAAATCGGGACCATGGGGAGGAGTAGCAGCTTCAACTACTCACCGTGGCCACACAATGACAAGTGTGCGGCAGACCGAGTGGGGACCTTCCTGGGTGTGGATGAGAGGCGGCCTACTATTGGTTCATCGCTAGTGGTCGGGATGAATCCTAGAAGGTGATTGGTCAGTGAGCGTTCCCTGTGCCTCCACTCTTCCTGTTGCTGATAGCTGGAGGGATTGTGAGGGGAATGTTTATGGTCGGATGGAGGCGGCTGGCGGCCAGCCAGATAAATAGCCACCGCGGGCCGTATCCAGCATGCGGGCTGTAGTTTGGGGACCCATGTTTAATTTCCCCATGGCACACCTGACCATGTCTCACAGCACATTGGTTGAAAAACACTGTCTTAGAGCTCCTGAGTGGTGCTAGAGTGCTGCTGGCACTGGGAATTCTGCTCTGTGTCTACCAGGCGTCCCCAAACTACGGCCCCTGAGGCCATTTATCCGGCCCCCCACCGCACTTCCAGAAGGGGCACCTCTTTTGGTGGTCAGTGAGAGGAGCACTGTATGTGGCGGCCCTCCAACGGTCTGAGGGACAGTGAAATGGCCCTCTGAGTAAAAAGTTTGGGGACCCCTGGTAGACCGTGTTGTACCTCCCCTTTCCTGCTGTCCTGGCAGCCACGGAAAGCTCCGGTGCCTGTTATCTAATTACACAGTGATTCCTCACCCTCTCCCTCTCCCCACCTCTCTCCCTCTCATGCTCTGATTTGCTCTCACTTATCCTGACCTAGACACCTTAGGTCATATCTTCTAAGAAAAGTAAATAAAACTAATCAATCACGATGTGCTCCTCCAAAACAGAATCCTTTCCCTTTAAAATGAATTTTATCTCTCCCCCATCAGGGAAAAGTGGCAACAACCAGCTTTTGCTTTAAATACCATATGTCAATGATTTTTTTTTTATGGTTAGTATTGATTTTAGCAAGAAAGGAGGGGAAGAGAGAGAGAAACAGAAATATTGATCCATTCCCATTCCCTAATGGGGGATGGAACCAGCAACCTCTGCACTTTAGGACAACACTCTAACCCAGTGGTCCCTAACCCCTGGGCCGTGACCGGTACCGGTCCATGGGCCATTTGGTACCGGTCCACAGAGAAAGAATAAATAACTTCCATTATTTCCATTTTATTTATATTTAAGTCTGAACAATGTTTTATTTTTTTTAAATAACCAGATTCCCTCTGTTACATCCGTCTAAGACTCACTCTTGACGCTTGTCTCGGTCACGTGATACATTTATCCATCCCACCCTAAGGCCGGTCCGTGAAAATATTTTCTGACATTAAACCAGTCCGTGGCCCCAAAAAAGGTTGGGGACCACTGCTCTAACCAACTGAGCTATCCCACCAGGGCCCATATGTCAATGATTTTAAGACTCAAATATTTTCCATATGTTAACCTATGTGAATTGGATATGTCTTAATCGTTGATGGGTTATTACAATTTATTTGACAGTGTTTTGTTTTGTTTTGTCTTTTTGTACTTCAAATAATAATATACCTTAGAACTACAAGAGGATTTGATTTGATAAAACAATGTAGCAATAGCCTTTTTAATTCCTCCCACCCCAAGGGCAAGTCTTGCTGAGGAACTGGGGCTTTATAGTATACGTAATAGAGAGCCATTGAAGGGTTTGAGTGAAGGAATAACATGGCAAAGCTTTGCTTCCTAGAACCAGTTTGTCTCGTGTCCATTGGAGTCAGGCAGGGATACTCCTCATCTGAACTGGAATAACCAGGCCTGCTTAGGGATGAGTGGATCCAACTTGGTGCCTTAGGGACGTGAAGGATTTCACTTCCCTGTGTTAGGTTCATGTGCCGTGATTCAGAGGCTCTCTTCAGGGAAGACCAGCTGTCTCCTAGAAGACCCCAGAAGTAGCATTCATTGCCTGGCTGCCAGCCAGAGACCTGACTTTGTATGCACTCTCTGTCCCATCTTTCCTACCCAGGCAGCCAGGCATTAGCCAAGCTCACACAAGAGGCTGATATATAAACGACAGGGTGCCCATTCGTTAATTTACAGAGAAAAACAAAGCTGGCAGGCAGACAGCACACTCAAGTAGAAAGATCAGATCATTTTTTTCCCTAAAGACAAATATCACGAGAAAGCCAATTTATTCACTTATAATGAGAAATCAACTTTCAAGAGTACTGAAAAGTTCACACTGCCCAGAGCAGCTTGTTCTTTCCCCGTTGAAGAAAAGCAGACAAATTATCCAGAAGAGACTTAGCAAGCGAGGAGCCGGGGCAAGAGTGAGGGTGGAGCACTGGACACATCTCTCAGACGAATTGCTGGCTGCAGCCTCACCCCCTATTGGGGCTGCTCTGCCAAGTCACCTCCCTACTCAGGTCTGCTGGCAAAGCTTGCTTCTTGCCTGGACGCTGGATGAAGGAACACTGCCGGCATTTGCCCCTGAGACATCATCTCAAGCTCCCAAGGCTGGCCCGTTCCCATCTCTCTTACAGTGTGGTCCTCCTACCCTCAACGCAAGTGGGCTTGGTGTACTGCCTCCCAGTCACAGCCAAACCCAGCCTCGTCCATTCAAGAACACGCTCAAATCCAGTCCCTTGGGTTTTTTCACAAAAATGGTCTATCTCAACTTCTACATGTATAGTTTATCCCTTTACAAAGGTATTTTTGCAAGTTCTTAGGGACTCCTGGCTGTCACTTCTAGCAGGAGAAAAATAACCTTCTCTTTAATAAAGAACTTAATTCCCCTTTTTCATTCCAGGCATAAAAGCTCCTCCTCCTCCCAGGGTGGGAGCAGCCTGCAGGGCCTGTCCCCAGGGCCCTGTGAAGGAAGCTGGATTTCATGTGCGGTAAAGAGGAAGACTAGAGCCAGAAGCACTGGAAGGGCTCCTCAGGAGCCTGGGACCCGGGGTGGGTTTTTCGGGTCAGCGGTGCAGGGGTCATTCTATCAGAGGGTTGGCAACAGAGACCCAGAAGACACACGGAGCTGGATTCCAGCCCCAGCTTTGCCTTAGACATGGCATTCAACCTCTCTGAGCCTCATCTCTAAAATAGGATAGTAATCCCTGTGTCTCCCAGAAGGATGAAGTCAAATAATAACTCCCGGTACTTGGCCCATGGTAGCATTATCTTTCCTCTTTCATTCACAATTTTTCTCATTATTGGAAATTGCTCCACAAAAGCCTCAGACCTCCAGGAAAAAGCTCTTTCTCTGTACTGTGCCCACTCCCAGACCCCTGCCCAACCCACCAGGCATTTCAAAGGTAGAGAGAAAGAAAGAGCAGTTAAACTCCTTTTTCTTCTTTTTTACAGTGTCGTATACTGTACATACCAAAATAGTCACATCTACATATTTACTTCTAAGATTTACTCTAAAATAATGGGATGAGGAAGTGGGGATATGGAGAGTATAGCCCAGAAGTAGTCAACCTGGTCCCTGCCACCCACTAGGGGGCGCTCCAGCTTTCATGGTGGGCGGTAGCGGAGCAACCAAAGTATAAATAAAAAGATAGATTTAACTATAGTAAGTTGTTTTATAAAGATTTATTCTGCCAAACTTAGCAAAAATCTGACATAAAATACTTGGTAAATAATAATTATTATATGCTTTAACTTGCTGTAACTCTGCTTTATAAATTTTATAAAGTAAAGTTACTTCCCTACTTTACAAATCACCATTACTGTGGAACCAGTGGGCGGTTAGAAGACTTTACTACTAACAGAGATACAAAAGTGGGCGGTAG
Source organism: Saccopteryx bilineata (assembly GCF_036850765.1). Taxonomy (NCBI): domain Eukaryota; kingdom Metazoa; phylum Chordata; class Mammalia; order Chiroptera; family Emballonuridae; genus Saccopteryx; species Saccopteryx bilineata. Next base: position 233,795,208 of record NC_089492.1, read on the forward strand.
GTATAAAAAGGTTGACTACCCCTGGCATAGAGCAAAGATGATTGGCCAGGAGTCAATAGCTGTTGATGTTGGATAATGGGTACAAGGAAACTTATTGTCCAGTTTTTGGTATTTTGTACCTATTTGAAATTTTCCTTTCAAAATTACTTTTATTCTTTTTTTTTTTTTTCTGTATTTTTCTGAAGCTGGAAACCGGAAGGCAGTCAGACAGACTCCCGCATGCGCCCGACCCGGATCCACCTGGCACGCCCACCAGGGGGCTATGCTCTGCCCATCCGGGGCATCACGACCAGAGCCACTCTAGCGCCTGGGGCAGAGGCCAAGGAGCCATCCCCAGCGCCCGGGCCATCTTTGCTCCAATGGAGCCCCGGCTGCCGGAGGGGAAGAGAGAGACAGAGAGGCAGGAGAGGGGGAGGGGTGGAGAAGCAGATGGGCGCCTCTCCTGTATGCCCTGGCCGGGAATCGAACCCGGGACTTCCGCACGCCAGGCTGACGCTCTACCACTGAGCCAACTGGCCAGGGCCTCAAAATTACTTTTAAAAGAAAAAAAATCTGGCTTGACCAGGAGGTGGCGCAGTGGATAGAGCGTCGGACTGGGATGCGGAGGACCCAGGTTTGAGATGCCGAGGTCGCCAGCTTGAGTGCGGGCTCATCTGGTTTGAGCAAAGCTCACTAGCTTGGACCCAAGGTTGCTGGCTTGAGCAAGGGGTCACTCAGTCTGCTGTAGCCTCCGGTCAAGGCACATATGAGAAAGCAATCAATGAACAACTAAGGTGCCACAACAAAGAACTGATGCTTCTTATATCTCTCCCTGTTCCTGTCTGTCTGTCCCTATCTATCCCTCTCTCTGATTCTTTCTCTGTCTCTGTTAAAAAAAAAAATCTGCCTGACAAGGTGGTGGTGCAGTGGATAGAGCATCAGACTGGGATGCGGAGGACCCAGGTTCGAGACCCCGAGGTCGCTAGCTTGAGCTTTGGCTCATCTGGTTTGAGCAAAGCTCACCAGCTTGGACCCAAGGTTGCTGGCTTGAGCAAGGGGTCACTCAGTCTGCTGTAGCCTCCGGTCAAGGCACATATGAGAAAGCAATCAATGAACAACTAAGGTGCCACAACAAAGAATTGATGCTTCTTATATCTCTTCCTTCCTGTCTGTCTGTCCTTATCTGTCCCTCTCTCTGACTCTGTCTCTGTCACACACACACAAAAAAAGAAAGAAAATCGTATGAATAAGCTTCTAGATGCCAGAGACTTGTTGATCAGATAGGCTAGGGTTTAAAAAATGAGTTGTATTTCCAGCTCTGCACCTGATGAGTTTACAGGCTGGTGGATGAGACAGGCATGTTAACGGTCATTTCAAGCAGAGTGAGGCTAACCAGTAGGTGTGGAGGCCCCCAGAGCCCCTTGCCCAGCCTGTTCTCATTCGAGACCACGTCATGGGCACGCCCAAACACAGGCTGTGCAGAGCAGAACGTCCTTGAGTGGACATCACTACCATCATGGTAGCTTCGGGTCTCGGCGACAGTCACCTCCTTGGAGAGCCACTTCATCCTTGTTCTTTCCCGGATGAGTTCGGTACCTTAGTCTGAGTTGCCACCTGTGCTTTAGCCTTTATCACAATGAACAGAGTGGTTATTTGGGAGGGGCAAGGAGAAGGATGGAGGACTCGTTCCTGAAAACTTACATAATGCAAAGCTCCCATAATTCAGGATCTGAATTTTTCTAATAAGAAAATCGAATTGCAAGAGTACCAAAATTCACACTGGCCAAAGTGGCTTGTTCTTTCCCTGATAAAAAAAAGAAAAAAGAAAAGAAAAAAGATCACATCTATTGATCTATTGTAAAATTAAAAAAAAAAAAGTCACATCAACAATGGTGGCACCCCCACACACACACCCTGTGTGGCAAAAGGGTGAATATTATCTTAAACACTCCCTTTGCTTGCATTGAACTTTAGCAGCTCTTGACCAATTTATAACTCAAGAAGCTTTTTATTTTTTCAATATTTGCACATAAATGAAACTTAATCTGTTTCTACCACACTGCTCAAATCTGCAGCATAATTTCAAATTACACAAACTTGACTTCTGAATTGTACCCTGTTTACTTCCCTGATAGGCCTTTCTCTCCTTTTCTCTCTTCCCAGTTGAATAGAAGGAGGGAGAAAAGAAGGAAGGGAGGGAGGGTAAGATTAGACAGGAACACTGTCTTCTCTTTCTCTTCCCTCTCCCCCACCCCTAATGCAAAAGGTACATGATACAAGGATTTGACATTAGCAGTCAACTTATCTGCTGAGCAGTAAATCTCATGTAAATGACTATTAAATCCTGCTGCTGACTAGCGTCCCCATCTTGGGCTTGTCATTTCACTTTCCAAACCTTCATTCCCCAATCTATAACACAGGAATAGCAGGAACTGACCTGACTTCCCAAGGGTCACTGAAGGGTCAGACCAGACGGTGGGAGAGCAAGCCATCTGAGCGCTGGGCGGCTGGGACTCACTGCAGGGTATGACCAGCTGGCGGCACCCACAGCCTGGCACTTTGGACTCATCTCCCTGGGAAGCCCCGACGGTTGCTGAGTTTGAGTTTAAGTTTACAGACCACTTTAAAGAGGAGCAGGGCTTTAAAAGAGCAAGGACCACTTCCAGGCAGATGACCTCTTTACAAAAGTAGAAAGAAGAACAAATACGGACTTTTCTCTTCCTTTTAATTTTCTCTCAGGAAGGGAGGCAACTGGCTCTGTTACTAGTGCGCTTCCCAGTGCTTGAATCAGCCACAAGAGTGCAGAAGAGTTTTCTAGGAACCGGGTTAAAATATTCTCTTTTTTTCTTTTAATGGAAAAAGCAACGTGTGCTTATTTAAAATGTAAATGATATGGAGTATAGAAAATACAAGGTGAAGCCCACTTTTCCAAATACTATCTCTGCCCTTTCCCAGAGTAGCCACTGCTAAAATAAGCATATAAGGCTTTGTATGCACACTGTCCTATGATTTTCTTTTTTCACTTAAACACAATTTTTTTTTTTTGCCAAAGGTGGAAATGTTTAAAGAAATTAAGAAGGAAATATAAATGTTTTTCCAAAGGACCGGCTCATTCAAATGAGTTTTTCAAACCAAAACAGAGTTGGAATATTATCCCAGAATCCGAGAGAAAATAATACCCTCGTATGTCTGTCATTCCAAACTAGAATATGAGCTTCTTGAAACGGTGATCCCAGCACCGAGCATCATGCCTGGCACAAATCAATGTTTGCTGAGTGAATAAACAAATGCACAAATTGAACGGACCCTGTGATTCCTGCAGAATGAGCCCTTACGGGCCTCTTCTGTGCTTCCTGGTGCCTTGCTACCCCAGCACTTTCACACATTAGGTCATTTTGGTCCCACCATGGCCCATTGAGTTTGTTGCTCTTTGCATTTTATTTTATCATTACTTTGGAGATAGGGAAACTGAGTCCTAGTGAGTCCCAAAGCTGGGCAGAGACCTCAGATGTTTTTCATTGTACCCATTCTTTATATTCACCAATGCCCACCTCTGTTATTTACAATGGTCGAAGGAGAACAGAACCCGTTTAATCCCTTCACAGCTGAAAGCTCTTTTGAGGTGGTGAAAGTTAACCCTCTCCAGCCTGTGAACTAGTCACCTGCGGCATGGCTTTGCAGAGAACAATATGAAGTCTTCTCTTTCGAAAATGCATCTTCTGCCATCTGCTGGATGGAAGCAAAATTTCATCACTGCTATTCCTGATCCATCACAATAGTTATCCACCCATGGAGAACCTACTCAGTGCCTTACAGTTCACGTGTATAATTTCCTTTACTGCTCCACACAACCCTGTAAGGTTGGTCCAAGTCCAGTTCTTACTTTCAGAAGAGGCAAATGAAAGGGTCACAGTGGTTTGGTAAGTCATCTTATGTTTCCTCGGGCTGCTGCAACATCACCACAAACTTAGTGGCCTAAAACAATAGGAATTCATGCTCTTCCAGTGATGACATCAAGGTGTCAAGCAGGCCGTGCTCCTCCCACAAGCTCTAAGGAAGAATCCTCCTTGCCTCTTATGCAGCTTCTGGTGGCCCCAGGAGTTCCTGGGCTTTTGGCTGCATCCTTCCAACCTCTGCTTCCTTTCCTATGTGGTCTTTCCCCCTCCACTCTTGGTCTCTCCTCTGGGTTTCTTTTATGAGGATACTTGTCATTGAATTTAGATTCCACCAGGATAGTCCAGGTGACTTCATCCCAAGACCCCTAACTTAATTACATCTACAAAGACCCCTCTTCCAAATAAGGTCACATTCACAGGTTTCCTGAGATTAGAAGGTGGATATATCTTTTGGGGAAGGAGGGAGGGAGGTCCCATTCAACCCATGACCCTGTATCCCACAGTTGATAAACTACAGAGCCTATGCTCTTAATTATTGTTAGGAAGGTCAAGTTTGTTGCTAGCAACCCTTGCCTCTGTGTCTCCTCTCCCCTTCAATCCCTACCATTTTAGGCTTGGGTGGGGGGGGAGCTTCACACTCTGAAACCTCCCACAGATGCTCATTGCCTGGGGTGGCATAGGGCGGGGAGGCACGTGATTTATTATCCAAATGAGGACAAGGACACACTTGAGAGTAAAAGTGAGAATTAACAATTTTCCTGTGATTATAGGCAAACCAGGACGGTGCCGGGCAAATCTAGGTGTTGGGGTCCCTGTCATTGCCTCCCCACAGCAAGCCCCTCCTGGTGGCTTTTCCAAGGCTGTGCCTCTTCTCTCTTCTCTTCTCTTCTCTTTTCTTCTCTTTTCTTCTCTTTTCTTCTCTTTTCTTCTCTTCTCTTCTCTTCTCTTCTCTTCTCTTCTCTTCTCTTCTCTTCTCTTCTCCACCTGAAATTACCTCCCTCCCACTGTGCACCTCTACTGGGAAGACCCAGCTGATGCCTACTGAGCGGGTGCTGAATTCATTTTATAAACATTTGCTGAACACGAACTTTGTACCACGAATCACTCGCATGCAATCCTTCCTCTTCAGGAGTTTATAGACTAGCAAGTGGGCGAAGAGCCAGAAGTTCAGTCAACGTGAGCAGTCCCTGAGCTGCTGCCTGAAGGATGAAGTTGCACCTGGGAAAGAAGGGGAGGGAAATAGCATGACACAGGGTCTTTGGCTGTTGTAAATACATGCAGTCTTCATAGTTCTAGGTGCGGTCCCACAGTCCATTATCAAAACTCCTTGGGGTCCATGCATTTTGGAATTCAGATATTTCTGGATTTTAGAGAAATAATAATTTGTAAGCATTTAATATCATTTACACAACAGTCTGGGGCTATACGCCATAACTAATATATTCATAATTCTGTAGCAAAATATGCATATTCACATTAAATAAAGTAATCATAAACTATGTATAAAAGGCTTCATGTCAGTTCAGGAAAGGGTTTTACTGCCAAATTAATCCAGATCAATTAGATTTTACTGCTCAGTGAGTTAAAAGAAGGATGTTGGTTGTTAGAGCTTTTGGATTTGGGGGCTGTAAATAATAGATTGGAGGGCTGTGTTATTTGCTCCAATTTGCAGACAAAGAAACTGAGGCTCAGAAAACATAAAAGACTTGCTCAAGACACACAGTGAGTGGTGCAGCTGGACCTGGAGCGTTTGTCTGCTGCGCTACTGGCCCACCGCAACATCATTCTTCTTCAATTTTTGATCCCGGTAAGCTACCTGAGCACTACCAAGCCTTGAGCAATATTTCTGAAATAATAGTGGCTGCTCCAGTCCCACTATCTTTGTAGAAACACTGGGACCAAAGCCTTGTCATATGAGCGTGCATAATCTCTTTGTCTTCCCGTGTTGGTGACACACCATTCTGAGACATCTGGTAGTGTGAATACTTCTGTGGCTCCAGGCAGGGCATGCAGTTCTAACTCGCGAACGCACAAGGGGCTTTAATTAAAAAGTCATGCAGATGACAACGCAGGCAGACTTGCTTAGACAGCAAAACCAGACCGCTCCTTTTTGTTGACCTACTTCAAACACATGTGATTATTTAACTTCATAAAAAGAAAATAAAGTCCCCAAGAGAATAATTATTATTCCCAATAGCATCTTTAAAGAAATGGTCTGACCAATAGAAAACAGCCAATCCAAGATAATTTTAAACGCTTGCCTTCTTATTGAAGAGGATCGTGTTCCCTGCCCTCTTGCTCCCAACACACACACACACACACAAAACCCAACACACACACACCACACACACATACACATATTACACATATACCACACACATAACACATACCACAAACTACACACACATATCACATATACATTACACATACCACACACATACATGTATCACATATGTACTTTCCAAATATATACACCACAGACCACGCACACATCACACACATACATACATGACATAATACCCACATGCACACATACACATTAAAGATGCAGCACACACACCATACACACATCACACACTACACATAATCACACACCCACATATACATACCACACACACGCACTCATATACAAACAGTGTGCCTCTTGAGGGTGGTAAAGCTTGGCTGAAATGTCTTCATTTCACCTCTGGTGGGCAGGGAGCACTGAACTCTACTGCACACAGATAACCTGATAGAGTCAGGGGGCGGGAGAGATTCCGTCCTGTCAGGTTTAAATACATGACTTATCACCATTTTCTGCTCCCTGGGGAGAAATTCACCGCAGGCCAGCAAAGATGGCGATTTTTCTCTATAATTCAGCTTTCTAGCCTCCCCCCCCCCCCATCTAGGTTTTCACCACTGTTTTATCTCTTAACACGAAAGATATCATGTCAGAAAATTCTCTTAACGAATCAGTTTTGTATTCCTCACACTTGAGCACCAGAGAAAGAAAGACAGCTTACCTCAATTAATCCCAAATTTTTCCACTCAAATTGCAACAATAACAATTCCAATGATGGCTAATTTTATCGATTAAGAGGTTACTATGATCCAGGCAACACTAAGCATGCTGTGTGATTTATCTTGGGAGAATAACAGTGATCAAAATACGGTTTTGGGGACTGTATTATAATGTATGGAAATGACAACAATAAGTACTTACACAGGGTTTTCATGTGCCACACACTGTTCTAAGTGCATTATAAATAATCCCCTCATTGTAACCTATGCAACTATACTAGAAGGGAGATTACCTATGTTATGCCATTTTATGGATGGGGAGACAGACCTCAAGAGATTAAGTAACTTGGTGAGGACACAAAACTAGTCAGTAATGCACCAAGTAAGTAAGTAATTGGCACACTAAGCGAGTAAGTAGCGTAGCTGGAATTATGGTTGAGATACTTAGGTCCTAGAGGCCATGATCCTCCTTACAACAGTGGGAATGTTGTCTCTTTAAGGACAAGATTTTATCTAATTCATCTCTGCATCCTAGTTCCCAGTATCGTACCTGGAAGAAATAGGTGTTTAATATCTGTTCAAGGAGGAAAGAAAAGAGCTTTAGAGACATACACACAGAGTACTCAGCCTGGAAATGAAAGCCAGGGCCCACTTAGTAACCAACCACATTTTTCTAAAGAGAAGAGCTGATGGATGGATCTGGGCGGGGCATGCTTTTGTGAGCTGTCAAACTTTGGAGCCTCACTAATGACCCAGGAACAGAGCTTGTCAGAATCTGCTTATGAGTCCAATAGCGGGATTAAAAGACCCTACACTGACTAGGGGTACAATCTGGGGCGCAGGAGCATAGCGAGGTAGGGAACAATCATTCCACTGATTCAATCTGCAGAGGTACAGTGTCTTTTAATATTTGTAAGGAAACATTTAGGCCTGAAGATTGCAAAGACTATCCTGATGCAAATCAAAATCCAGACTCTGCGGTGTATAGAGAAGCTAAAGGAAGCACTTCCTCAGGGCTCCAGAGAAGCTAAAGGAAGCACTTCCTCAGGGCTCCAGAATACCAGTCGTACCGAATTAATGTAGGTATCATGTTTCATGGGCGTTATGTGTTTATTTCTATCTCTCCTGCCAGCCCAAGTGTTCCTGAGATGCAAGGAACATGTTACTCATCCTTAGTATGGTGTAACCGGTTAAACATGTAGCCTGGGAAGTCAGATTTACCTAAAATAACATTAAAGCTTCATCGCGTACCGTGTGACACTTCGCAAATTACTTAACCTCTCTGAGCCTCCTTTTCTTATCTGTTAACTAGGAAATAAGGATTATGTTTTTCTTAAAGGAACTTCCTCAGCCACTGAGCAAAGATGTCTGGCTGCTGCCTCAAGAAGGAAGTTGCACTTGAGAAAAGAATTACTGAGGAGAAAGGAGAGGGAATGGCATTGAAGCCGGGTTCCATGTGAACGGTGTCAGGGAAGCCTGAGGACTCACTGGGAGATTCCCATAAACTGTTTACCAAGTGCCTGGCTCATATGTGTAGATGTAAGAATGTCCAAAACTATAAAGAATGTTTATAAAAATTTATTGGAGCCAAACAGAGAAGACTGGAAGCAAGATCTCAGCAGACTGAGAAAAAGGCTTCTTAGAATAGCCGTTTGCTGCTTCTTTTATGCATTTTGATTTAAGGAGGGAAAGTCAGGAAGATTACATAAAGGTGGGGGAAACCAAAGTGGGGACTGGATTATAGGATAGTTAACAAGATTAGGTGCTTTCTTGAAGGTGGTTTCCTTGGAGGGACCTGAAGAGAAGCATTTGATGTGTCCAGGGCTAGTCAACCTTTTCATACCTACCGCCCACTCTTGTATCTCTGTTAGTAGTAAAATTTTCTAACCGCCCACCGGTTCCACAGTAATGGTGATTTGTAAAGTAGGGAAGTAACTTTACTTTATAAAATTTATAAAGCAGAGTTACAGCAAGTTAAAGCATATAATAATAATTACTTACCAAGTACTTTATGTTGGATTTTCGCTAAGTTTGGCAGAATAAATTCTTTATAAAACAACTTACTATAGTTAAATCTATCTTTTTATTTATACTTTGGTTGCTCTGCTAGCACCCACCGTGAAAGCTGGAATGCCCACTAGTGGGCGGTAGGGACCAGGTTGACTACCACTGTGTTAACCTATGCACAAAAACAATGGACAGGGCTTGCTTAAGGCAAAGATAAACCTTTTTTTTTTTTTTTTTCTGAAGTTGGAAACGGGGAGGCAGTCAGACAGACTCCCGCTTGCACCCAACCGGGATCAACCCGGCATTCCCACCAGGGGGCGATGATCTGCCCATCTTGGGGCGTCGCTCCGCCACAATCAGAGCCATTCTAGCGCCTGAGGCAGAGGCCACAGAGCCATCCTCAGCACCCGGGCAAACTTTGCTCCAGTGGAACCTTGGCTGCAGGAGGGGAAGAGAGAGACAGAGAGGAAGGAGAGGGGGAGGGGTGGAGAAGCAGATGGGCACCTCTCCTGTGTGCCCTGGCCGGGAATAGAACCAGGGACTCCTGCACGCCTGAGCAAACCGGCCAGGGCCAAAGATAAACCTTTTAGTAAAGAAGTTACATGCCTATGGCATGACTACCCACCACGATCTGCCATTATAAATTTATGATCAGATCACTCTGTAATGTTACTTTCCTAGAACTCCCTTTTTGTTCACATAGCACATGTAACAAAGACAGCTGTTTCCTAGGACCTACGTTTCTCATCTTTCTTTAACAATAACATCACCAAAGTTTTAGCAGGGTGTGTGCCTAGTTTTAGAAAGAAGCCTCTGGAGAACCGTGAAGAAATTGTGGAGTGTGCATGGCTAATAGCAGGTGTCTGCTTAGAGAAGCCATTGCCAAAGTCAAAGTGAGAGGAATACTGAGCACTCTCTTGGTGGTGGAGAGGAATCGTGAGCACCTGGGTGTCTTTGGGGCAGAGTCAGCCCAATTTTATGAATGACATGGGGAGAGAAGGAGGCAGGTAAGAGGGAGGGGAAGAGGCTAGAGGGCACCCATGTTTTCAGGATGGTGACTAAGTAATTAGTAATTAACTGAAGTAGAGAAAGGAGGAGGAGGAACAGGTTTGGGAGGCAGGTGAGGAGTGTAGTTAGGACATGTAGGGTGGGAGAGGTCTGGGGGTGTCCCATCCAGATGTCTGGCCAAGTCCCTTTGTTCACTGCCTCTGTGGAATGATGGTTCATCATCAAAGTGAGTCCTGAAAAAGGGTTTGCAGAGAGCATGCTAATGTCCCGTGTCCGGAGGGTCGGAGGGTCGTAAAACAACCCTCAGAGATGGCAGCTTTCACACGGGCATAGCCCCCAGCCAGCTCTCAGGTGGAGCCCCATCTTTCCGAGTTTGCTTCCCCTGCAGGACCAGGGTCAGGCGGTCTGGCCTTGCCCCTCGCCCCACACCGGGCTCCCTGGAGACAACAGGTGTGTATCCCACCACGGCATGATCACATCCATTGTGTCAGCAACGGCTTCTGTGCAACATTTGGCAACAATGTGCACATTTTCTTTTTATTGAAGGGCCGTTCCAGTGAAAACAGCTCATGTGATCAGGCTGAATACACAGCTAATGATGGAGTCATTTCTCCATTGCCGTTCTGCTCTCACAGACGTTTCCCTATAATTCTACTACAGTGTGTCCGTAAAGGCATGGTGCACTTTTGACCGGTCACAGGAAAGCAACAAAAGACGATAGAAATGTGAAATCTGCACCAAATAAAAGGAAAACCCTCCCAGTTTCTGGAGGATGATGTGCAGCATGTGCGCATGCGCAGATGATGACGTAACACCGTGTATACAGCAGAGCAGCTCACGGCCATGCCAGTCGAGATGTGGACGGTACAGAGGAAAGTTCAGTGTGTTCTGTGGCTCGCTAAATTCGAATCCGTGACCAAAGTGCAACGTGAATATTGGCGCGTTTATAACGAAGCGCCACCACATAGGAATAACATTACTGGGTGGGATAAACAGTTGAAGGAAACTGGCAGTTTGGTGGAGAAACCCTGTTCTGGTAGGCCATCAGTCAGTGATGAGTCTGTAGAGGCTATACGGGATAGCTACCTAAGGAACCCTAAAAAATCTGTGCGTGAGCCCACATTGAACTGCACTGAATACATATGAAACTGGGAGAATTTTCCTTTTATTTGGTGCAGATTTCACATTTCTATCATCTTTTGTTGCTTTCCTGTGACCGGTCAAAAGTGCACCATGACTTTACGGACACACTGTATTTTGCATCAACTCCACCGGGCTCTTCCAAGTCTTGATAAGCTATGAAGGGCCAGATGCAGGAGTGCTGCCCAATTCCCGACCTCAGACAAAGGAGGTCAAACTGAAGGATGAGTGGTTCTTTCCCGGCAGGGACTTCTAAGAGGTGAATTCCCCTTGGAGACCTAGCCCAGCATTTAACCAGAGCTCGTAAGTGCCTGTCACTACACTAAGTCTTTTATATGTTTGTAGTATCTCATTTAACCCTTAGAACAAAAGCATAAGTCAGGGAACATGAAGCTCATAGAGGGTAAGGAATTTACCTAATGCCACACAGTTAAGAAACAATAGAGAGGGGACTCCAATCAAAACTGTCTCTCCCACTGCTTAAGCACGAGGCTGAACAGCCCCTCCATCACCAGTGCTAGATTTCACCTCCCTGGCGACATGGCTGCAGTTAACATTGCCTTCATTTAGTTCTGGGGTCCTAGCCAGTCCACTTGCTATTCGGGCATGTCGGCTCTCTGTTTTACCGAAGAAATGTGTGTGGTTTCCTACCGTCCACTCAGTGTTGGAAAAACAAAAGCCTTGGCCATGAAGACACTCAGTAGAGGTGTCACTGGTCTACTCGCTTTGCTGGAAACTATCAGTGAGGTGAACAGTAGCAGCTAGTGTCCCGCTGGCTCTCAGAAAGTGGCCACTTGGTGGAACTACTTCTGCAGGTGACCGTCACACCTAGCTGAGGGCATAAAGGTCTGAAAAATAAAGAAGGTATTTATTTGGGTCCACATCAGTGCTTTTATAAAGCAAATCTGAGATATGAATGCTCAGAGTTGCAGAGTGAAGCAAGTGGAAAGGGATGGAAATGTTCACAAACTTTTGACAGTTCTGTTTTTCTTCTCTCTGAATTGTTTTTGCTTCCTCTGAGCCGGCCTTTCTCTTTGCCTTGCTTACCCTCTTTCCCGTTAGGCACTGAGGGTTAGGCTAGAACAGCCTAGGTTCAGCACTCACAGGGTTGCAGTGGTACAGGGCAGGGAGGGTTGAGACAGCACACTGGCTGTAAATGCCTCAGCCTATAAGCAGCACATATCACTTTTTGGTGTGTGTGTGTGTGTGTGTGTGTGTGTTTGGGGGGGGGGTTGTACCACACATCACTTTTGATCTCATTTCAATGGCCATAACTAATTCCAAGGACTGGGGAAAGTAATCTCTCCCTGTGCCCAGGAGAGGAGAATGGGACATTGGGAGCTCTCGTGATTTCTATCACTGAGGTTTTTCTTGATGTCTGGTGAACCTTAATTCACTAGTTCACCTTAGTTGATGTCTGGGGATGATTAGGGACAAAAGGAATTTGGCAAGATGTCAGTACTATGGCACAAGGTTGTCTGTATAAAGTTTTTTCTTAACCTTATCAAGGTGTAATTTACATATAAATAAATCTATTCATTATTAGCAAATTCAATAATTATTTTTAAAATTTATCCAGTTGTGCCACCAGGTGTGGAGCAGTTTTTGCATCTCGTGAATTCCACCACTAACACATTCACAGCAACTAAGTTAACAAAACCAAAAAACCCTTGGACAATACCTACGACAAAACCTGGCAACCAGCCTGGCCTATGGTGGCGCAGTGGATAAAGTTTTGACCTGGAGTGCTGAGGTCACCAGTTCAAATCCCTGGGTTTGCCTGGTCAAGACACATATAACAGCAATCAATGAACAACTAAAGTCAAGCAACTATGAGTTGATATTTCTTGCTCCCCCTTCTTCTCTCTGTAAAATCAATAAATAAAATCTTTTTTAAAAAAATCCTAGCAACCAGTATTTTGTTTGTTTTTGTGTGTTTGTTTGTTTCCTTGATATTAGAGAGCGAGGAAAGGAGAGAAGGAGACAGGAACATCAGTCTGCTCCTGTATGTGCCCTGGCCTGGGACCAAAGCAGCACCCTCTGTGCTTCAGGATGATGCTCTAGCCAACCAAGCTACTGGCCAGGGCTAGCAGCTACTATTTCTTTCAACTCCAAAATTTGAGAGCATATGAACACACTACCAGTAACGGCATGGCCCATGTGATAACAGAAACAGTGCGGAAAGCAGAGGAGGAAAGGTTAAGAGACTTTCGATTCCCTTGAGAATTGGAGGACCCTCAGATCACCAAAGGAATTCACGAGGAACTTTAGTGGGCCACTTGGAGGACAGTGACAAGGTTGGGGTTTGGGCAGAAGGTTCTTACTGCCAATGTAAGAAGCATTCAAACATGTAGAGAATTTTTTTAAATTTCTTTTTTTAGATTTTATTTATTCATTTTTAGAGAGACAGAAGAGAGAGAGAGATAAAGGGGAGGAGCAGGAAGCATCAACTCCCACATGTGCCTTGACCAGGCAAGCCCAGGGTTTTAAACAGGTGACCTCAGCATTCCAGGTTGACGCTTTATCCACTGCGCCACCACAGGTCAGACTGTAGAGAATTTTTATAAGAGTTTATTTGAGCCAAAACTGATGACATATGCCAGGGAGCAAGATCTCAAATGCTCTGAATAACAGCTTTGCAGCTTCTTCTATGCATTTGAAATTAAGGAGCGGTGTAAGGAAGATTGGAGAAAGCGAGCAGGGACTGGATTAGAGGATAGTGAACGAGACTGTGTGCTCTCTTGTGCGTTATTACACCCTTCGAGGGGGATTGCTTTTGGTATATTCAAAGGTGTGTTCACCTAGATGCACAACAAGTACACTTGACAGGGCTAACTTGAAACCTTCCACTAAAGAATGTACAGGTCTGGGGCACGGCTACTCACCATGACCTTCCTAGTTAGAAATTTATGATCCGGTTGCCTTGTAAGGTTACTTTTCACAGAACTTTTTTTTCATCCACATAATTCATGAGTAACTACTAGGAGACAATGGGAAGATCTGACTATGCTAGAAGGTTCAGGGGTCTGGGTTCTATGAACTCGTACAGCTAACAAGGCACTCTTCCAGGATGAAACCCCACTCAGGAGAAAATACTGGGAGCAGCAGCCAGACTGAATGAAAGAGAAACAAGGGCAAAGAAAAAATAAAGTCAAGCCTGACCAGTGGTGGCATAGTGGATAGAACTTCAACCCAGAATGCTGAGGCCTGTTCAAAATCCTGAGGTCTCTGGCTTGAGTGCAGGTTCATAGGCTTGAGTGCAGGCTCACCAGCTTGAATACAGTGTGGGATCACTTGCTTGAGCACAGCATCTTAGAGACAATCCCAAAGGTCACTGGCTTGAAAGCCCAAGGTCACTGGCTTAAGCCTAAAGGTCATTGGCTAGAGCAAGGGGTCGCTGGCTCAGCTTGAGCCTGAGGTCAGACCCCAGGTCAAAGCACACATGAGAAGCAATCAATACACAACTAAAGTGAAGCAACATGAATTGATGTTTCTCACTCTTTTTCTGTCTCTCTCTCTCTCTCTGAAAAAAGAAAGAAAGAAAAAGAAAAAATGAAGCCAATCTACAAGAGGAGCAGTGAAGAGGAACTCAGGACGTATGCAGCCATATTTTAAAAATTACTTCATGAAACCAACAGGAGGGGAAGCTCTGAACTGTGAAACTAAAAAAGCTCTTTGTTGTCATTGTCGCCTCCTGGAAGTAGAGAGAAACTCATTTCACTGAAAAATGAGCCACAGGGAAGGATTGTAGTCAAATGCCAACAACATTATTATAAAGGAAAAAAAGAGAATAGAAGCAGAATAATGTCACTGCAATGAAAGATACCAAAACACACTCCACAAAACAGATGAAAACTGTACCTAATATTTCAAAATGAACTAAAAATAATAGAAATAGAACTAAAAAAAACCCCCACAAATCAGAATGAGAAAAAAGTGTTAATAGGATGACTTAGGAACAGGACAATTTAAAAAGAGAAATAAAAAATTCAAAAAAGAATTGGAAACTTAAGATAGTTATTTCAGAAATGAGGGCTAAACGAGAAGGAACACAAGAACAAACAAACTGAATGAAAAGTGCTTTGAGAGAAATAAATGGGAAATAGGAAAATATTTTAAAACCAAAAGGAAAAAGGAAAGAGATAAAAGGAGTTAACGAAAAAAGTGATAAATGTAGAAAATAGACAATATCCAATATATGAGTCCCCAAGGAAAAAAACCAAAGAATGAAACAAACAAAAACACTAACAATTAAAATTTTAAAAACTGCCTTAACATTTTTAAAAACCACCTGACCTGTGGTGGCGCAGTGGATAAAGCGTCCACCTGGAACACTGAGGTCACCAGTTTGAAATGCTGGGCTTGCCTGGTCAAGGCACATATGGGAGTTGATACTTTCTGCTCCCCCCTTCTCTCTCTCTCCCTCTCTCCTATCTAAAAATCAATAAATAAAATCTAAAAACAAATTTTTTAACCTTAAAACTATGTATTGAACAGACACATTTCCTATACATGAAAAATCAACCCTCAACACAATAGCTCAACTCTGAAACCATTGGATTTTATTAGAGAGAGAGGAAAAAAATCCTTGTGCAACCAGATTTTTTTTAAAATATATATTTTATAAGCAAAGAAAATCAAATTATCATTAGATTTATTTATTTATTTATTTATTTATTTATTTTTACAGAGATAGAGAATCAGAGAGAGGGATAGATAGGGACAGGCAGACAGGAACGGAGAGAGATGAGAAGCATCAATCATCAGTTTTTTGTTGTGACGCCTTAGCTGTTCATTGATTGCTTTCTCATATGTGCCTTGACCTTCAGCAGACTGAGTAACCTCTTGCTCAAGCCAGCAACCTTGGGTCCAAGCTGGTGAACTTTTTGCTCAAACCAGATGAACCCATGCTCAAGCTGGCGACCTCAGGGTCTCAAACCTAGGTCCTTCCGCATCCCAGTCCGACCCTGTATCCACTGTGCCACCGCCTGGTCAGGCTATCATTAGATTTTCAACATCAGTGCTTTATGCCAGAAATCAATGGAGTAACTTATTTAGGAACGACATATTCATTTACTCAAAAATATGTGAGCCAAGAATTTTAAATTCAGCTAAATAGATCTCCAGATATAAAGGCAGCAAACCTATTGCTACTTCTGTGAACATGCCAGAACATGGAAAGCAGTACTTCTAGAAGATTTTTCTGAGGAATCAAAGAAAGTTTCAGGCAACCAAACCAGCAGAAGAGACAGCAACAAGAAGAATGCATAAGTAATTCAGTTAACAAAAGAAGATAGAATTAAAATCCATCATTTTGCAACCCCAGATGGATAAATAGATCCATTCAATGACCATCAGTGGCTGCTAACATCACAAAAAAATAAATAAAAATAAATGGCATGCCCCATGAAGAAATGACAGAACTAATAAGTTGATAAAGTAGCTTTGAAAAAAGAATGAAACTAACTTACCAAGCCTCTCGAACTAGCCACTATTTGACAGGCAACACAGGGAACCATCACAATCATGCCACAGCAGTGCATCCAGCAAAATTCAATCTACCGGAAATGCTACGAGGCAAGTAGCACAGTTTTTTAAATAACTTTTTTAGTTAAATTAATAAATGGGAGCATTAAGAGATTAAAAAAATAATCATAAGCATATGAGCCAAGTTGTAAACCTTATTTTGATCCCAATTCAAGCTAATAAACTCTCAGGGGAATATAAATTAAAGAAAAATCAAAGAAACATAAACATTGCCTGGATAGTCTATGAATTAAAGATGCTGGTATTGTGGCTATATTTTAAATGAGAACTCATTGTCTTTTAGAGTGCCGTAGTAAAATAGTTGTAGATGAAATGAGTTGAGGTCTGGGACATATATCGATGGAGTCTGGGGTCAGGGTTGGAGAGCCGGGCAGGGTAAAGAAGAGGCAAGCTTGGCCAGGAGTTCATCTTGGGTACATGTGGGATTCATTGAACTAGACCATTTCTGTATGTTTAAAATATTCTGTACTAAAGCATTTTTAAAGAGAGAAAGGCAGTACACACGTGATAGAGAAAGAGAGGTTGAGAGATTATAGGAATTAAAAGGGAATTAGAAAGTCTGGGTGCAGCTTTTGTTGACTTTCGGTTTCACTGTAAAGTGATCTGCTTTAGCTATTTGCTAGGAAACTCCTAACATCAGTATCTTCTGGTCTTTTACCTGATGGGTCATATTTCCCAGAGTAGATTTTCCCCATTTCCAGACATAAATGGTGAGGGTGTGGCAGACAGCTTTCTGGGTGCTGGGCAGGGAACTCAGGGTGAAGGCCTTTCCATTCCCTCTGAATAACCTCTCGTGCTTGTACGGTGTTGTCGCCATTCTTGCCTGTGCTTATGCCTGTGGTCTCCCCTTCCGGAGACCCTGTGTTTTTTCTTTTTCAGAAAATAAACCTCTAAACTTCTGTTTGGAAAGTAAGCACCAGTTATCCAGCAGTTCTGAGTTAGAGAGGAAATCTTGGGGTCTAACAACTACTTAAACAGATGCCAACAAATCCTCCTTATTTTAACACACATTTAACACCATTTCTCCAGATTTTAGGTAATAAAAATTCCTGAACTGTTTCAACGTTCTGCAGTGAAAATAAAATTGGTTCTGAGCTTTCCCCATTGCTGGTCTGGCCTCTGCTTCACAGAGTCTGTTGAGCCGTTCACCAGTCGTAGTTCATTTGTTTTCTTCTCTCTTGCTCTCCTGGCTACACTCTCTCTCTCTCTCTCTCTCTCTCTCTCTCTCACTCACTCTCTCTCACTCTCAATTAATAGCTGGATCCCGGGAGAAAGCAAAATATTCAATGTGTATGCTCAATATATAAAATTTACTCATAGATCTCCATTTTACCCCTTACCTCTTTTTTTATTATTTAATTTAAAAATATAACATAAATACAGAAAAATACATAAAATATGTATAGTTTAATAAATAATTATAAAACAAAAGTCCATATGACTGCTACACAGGTCAAAAAAAGACCATTGCCAGCACCCAAGGAAGACTGGTGAGCCCCTCTGATCCCAGCCCTGTCACCGCCAGGGGGAGCACCATCACGACTTTTGTGAAAACCCTTCCCTTGCAGTTTGTTTGTTTGTTTTTACTTTTCTCACAGTAGTTATCACTGTAGCATATCATTTAGCTTTGTTTGTGTTTGAACTTTTTTTGATAGGAAACATACTACTGTATTTTAAGTGTTTTGCCTCTTTCCTTCAACCTTACGTTTGTGAGGTGTATCCATATTGCATGTAGCTATCATTCAGTCTTTCTTTTTTTGCTCTCTTATTCCATATAAATGCACAACATTTTGATTCTTTTTTTAGCAAAAGAGAGAGAGACAGAGACAGAGACAGGAAGGGTGAGAGATGAGATGAGAAGCATCAACTTTTAATTACTGCACCTTAGTTGTTCATTGATTGCACCTCATACATGCCTTGACCGGGGGGTTCCAGCCGAGCCAGTGACCCCTTGCACAAGCCAGTGACCTTGGGCTCAAGCCAGCAACTGTGGGCTTTAAGCTAGCAACGTTTGAGCTCAAATTATTTTTGAAGAGATCTTCAAAAATGAACTCACTAAAGCAGGGGTCGGGAACCCATGGTTCACGAGCCAGATGTGGTTCTTTTGATGGCTGCATCTGGCTCTCAGACAAATCTTTAATAAAAAAATAATAATGTTAAAAATATAAAACATTCTCATGTATTACAATCCATTCATTTCCTAACACTCATGTTTATGGTTGCGCGTGGCTGGAGCCAATCACAGCTGTCCTCCGGGAACACCAAATTTTTATTGGATAATGCGTAAGGTACACGGGTTGTTATAGGGCTCTCACGGAATTATTGTACATTTTAAAATATGTGGCGTTCATGGCTCTCTCAGCCAAAAAGGTTCTCGACCCCTGCACTAAAGGACAGAATCATTGAGCTCTGTAATTACAAAGACTCATCCTGAAGTCAGGTTCATGTTAAATCAAACACATACAGGTAAGAAGAGCTCTGGGAGATAGCATCCTAGGGAACCAAACCTCTCCCTGACATCGTCTCTCTCTGGTGTGGGATATGGGGAAAATTAGCACCTAAAATTACAGGCTGCTAGAGCTGGAAGGATCTTTGTGATAAGATCACATAGGCTATTTCCTTCTGAGTAATTGAAACCAAGAGAGGTCAAGTGACTCCAGTTGTGCAAGATGCAGGTCAGTTCAGTGATTTCATCACTGCAACATACTGCTTCTCAACTCCACAGCCTCCTTATGTGAAAATGGAGCTCTGCTTGCTGCCCATCGTCTGCTTCAAGGCATCAGGCTGCCATGAACTTCAACTCCTGTGCTGAAAGTTCAGCAGCACAGTAGAAAGCAAGAATGGTGTAGAACCCGCCCTCAGCCTCTAGAGGGAGCCCTGAGCACGGGCTGAGAAACTCAGCCTGGAACACACCCCCTCTCTCTCGGAATCGCTGCAGCCTGAAGACCGGGCCTGGACTCCTGAGGCCTCCTTCCAGCAGGCCAAACCCTTCTCTGCACGCAGAAAAATGGGAAAAGCCCGGGATCTGTGCACAAACACAGGCTTTCAGCTCTCATTACAGTCACACAAGGTGTGTGCACTTGTGCACTTGCCTTAAACCCCCCTGAGCCTCTTCTGTCAGCTGAGAAGAGCTGCATCTGCCTTGCTTAGTTCGGAATTTGAAAGACTGACCCTTTGACTAGTCTAATATTTTATCCCAAGCAAATAAACAGAGACAGGACCAAAGATTTGTGTACAACAGCAGATCTCACAATTTTTGGTTTCATGACCTCTTTATACTCCCAAAACATTACTGAAGATCCCAAAGGGCTATTGTTTATATGACTTACATCAGGGGTCCCCAAACATTTTACACAGGGGGCCAGTTCACTGTCCCTCAGACCGTTGGAGGGCCGGTCTATAAAAAAAAACCATAAACAAATCCCTGTGCACACTGCACATATCTTATTTTAAAGTAAAAAACAAAACGGGATCAAATACAATATTTAAAATAAAGAATGAGTAAATTTAAATCAACAAACTGACCAATATTTCAAGGGAACTATGGGCTTGCTTTTGCTAATGAGATGGTCAATGTGCTCCTCTCACTGACCACCAATGAAAGAGGTGCCCTTTCCGGAAGTGCGGTGGGGGCCGGATAAATGGCCTCAGGGGGCCGCATGTGGCCCGCGGGCCATAGTTTGGGGACCCCTGACTTACATCTATCAATATTTACCTTATTAGAAATGAATACTAAGGAATGTCTAAATATACATGTACTCATTTAGAAAAAAAGCATCATTATATGTTAGGATAAAGAACATTTTTTGGAAAATATTTTCCAAAACAAACAAAATAACATAGTTTTTTATGTCTCTTTTAAAGTCTCTCTTAATAGAAAAAAGACCAACTTTTCTTTTGCATTAAGTCTGTAGTTATTTCACACATGGAGCCTCTGACAAACTCTACTATACACTGAATGGCTGAGAGTGAAATGTGGTTTTAACCAAGAGGACTCCCTGAAAAGGTTTCAAGCACACCACAATGGTCTGGGTACCACACTTTCGAGAACTGCTGGTGTACAGGAATGTTTATCTCAGTATTACTGGAAGCAGGGAGACCCCCCTCTCCCTGCTCACTGCCACCAGCCTACTTCAGATTTATGGAAGCCTCAGAACTGGTTTCCTTGCCTCTATCCTTCCACCACTCCCAACTATGGAGAGAACGCTTCCTAAGACGCTACATAATTATGCCTAGTCAGCACTCTATGCCTCATGGTCTGACTGCAGCCAGAATTCCCTGCCTTCTGTCACACTCCGCCCTGCTGATGTGCCTGACGGGTTCAGCAAAACCAGACTGTGAGCCCTGCCCCCGTAGTGCCTTCTGTGCCCCGCCCTGTGCTTTCGTTTCTGCAGGTCCCTTCA
Organism: Saccopteryx bilineata; assembly: GCF_036850765.1. NCBI lineage: Eukaryota > Metazoa > Chordata > Mammalia > Chiroptera > Emballonuridae > Saccopteryx > Saccopteryx bilineata. Next base: position 233,816,188 of record NC_089492.1, read on the forward strand.
CTTCAAACACCATCTCTTGTTTCCTTCCCTCGACTTTCGCTTTCAGATTCATTCCCCCAGCTGGAGATCTTCTACAAGTCCCTAAAACACTTCCTTAGTTTACCTTCTATTATGCAAAATAGAATATTCTGATGGAGGGCTTTGGTCCAGCTGTTGTGAGATAAGTGCCCCCAAAAGTTGCTTTATAAGTTTCCTACTTCCACTATAACAAATAACTCAAATTTAGAGGCTTAAAATACACAGATTGGTTATCTTACAGTTCTAGAGGTCAGAAGATAGAAGTAGATCTTAAGGGCTAAAATCAACGTGTTGGCAGTGTTGTTCCTTTTGGTAGCTCTGGGAACAACCTATTTCCTTGCCTTTTCCAGCTTTTAGAGGCCTCCAGCATTCCTTAGCTAGTGGTCCCTTCTTCCATATTCAAAGCACATCACTCAAACCTCTCTCCCTCCATCATCGCATCTTCTCTGACTTTCCTTCCTCCCTCTTTCACAGAACCTTGTGATTACGTTGGACCCACCTGGATAATCAGGATCATCTTCTCATCTCAAGGTTTTTAATCACATCTGCAAAGTCCCCTTTATCATATAAGTTTCTGGAAATTAGGATGGGGAACTTTGGGAGGAGGGCATATTCAGTATAACATCACAGTTGCTAATACCAAAAGCTGAAAATCAAAATGCAACCCTGATGAGTTGTACAAGCCTTGGGGTCAGAGGTATGTCCCTATGTGGAAATAAAACGCATTTATCTGATTGCTCTGAAGATTTAATGAGATAATCAGCATGAAGCATGATGACAGCTACACAGTGATCACTTATTAAATGTCTGTGACTAGTATTATTAGCCATTACTTGGCACTTTGCCACCAGCTGGCTCAGAGTCCTCTTCACAGCACTTGCCATGTTTCATAAGTGTATATTTAGTTTAGGTGACTGTGTAGTATATGATGATTTTTAATTAATTTTTAATTATGTAAATACTGCCTTAATACATTCTCTTTGTTTAAAAAAATCAGTTGTTTGATCTGTCTCCCGTTAGATCATGAAATTCCACATGGGCAAGAACTGTCTTACACACCATCAAATGCCCAGAATCCAGTCCCACTGCGAATACATACATAGGTAGCACTCAACAAACAGTTGAGGAATTAATGATTCAATCTGACTTTTAAAATGCCTCTGTGGTTTCCCATTGCCTTCAGAATAAAGTTGAGATTCTTAGTATGACAAACAAGTTTTAGCAAAATCCAGTCCCAACTTGCTTCAAATTTCACTTCCCACCACTCCCTCCGGGCCTGGCACCCTACCCTCCAGCAACACTGAACTGGCCAGGTCCTCTCCGCCCCAGGTCCTTTCCTGTGCCCATGCAGATTTCTTTACCTGAAATGGCTTCTCCCCACCCTTAGCAACAAACACACACACACACTGGCCCCCCCTTGTCACCTGGCTCATTTGTGCCCACCTCTTCTGAACTTAATATTCTACCCTGGAGAGCCCCCTCCCCGCTGTCCCCACATTCTAGATAAGGATGCCTATCAGATCTCCCATAGCCCCTTGAGCTCCGACCCACGCCAGCTTGAAGCGCACCAGATTGTAACTGCCTGTCCATCTGACAGTTCCTTCCCACCTCCCAACCCAACAGCCTATAAGATCTTCAACGGCAAAGACCAAGTCTCACTTACTGTTATACCCCCAGAGTCTTATAAATGCATGAACACACTAGGCACTCAACTAGTGTTAGCTGGATGTCTGCCTCCTCCTCTGTCTCTAGAATGTCAGTTCCTTGAGTGTAGGGACTGTTTTATTTATCTTTATATCCTAAGACTCTAGCAAGATACTTGGCAGGAACACAATGAGCACTCAACATGTTTCCTGTCTCTCCACAGATGCCCTTGCCTATATGAACAATACATTACAGGTGGTGTGTCAATCATGTGTGTTAATCACCACTGCTAGGTTTTGGGAAGAATTAAAAAAAAAAACAGAACACCCTCCACTGTGTGTTTACTGGCGCACACAGTGGACAGTACTCAACATGAATGCCTACTGATGACTTCTGCAAAAGCATTTCAGTGAACTCCACTGGTTACACTTCTTGCCAAGCAGTCTATCTCACAGCAATGAAGGCTAAAGAATAACCCTAAAATAAACCACTTCTTCCCCTATTCCATCAACAATTGTCGAGCTCCAACTCTCCTTCATAGTCTGTATCTGACCATACCTTTCCATGCATAACATCAGGCTGCTACGACTCTTGACAAACCAACAGGCCTACTACACATCCAGCACTATCCCTTCCTCCTCTCTGTTCCACATTCTTCATACTTCCCCAAGGATCTCAGAGGGCTTCTCTTCCCCAGCCCACTCCTATCTCACTTGGCAGTTCTCAGATGCCCAGAGCACAGGTCCGAGCTTGTGAAACGGAGCTGAGCCACAGCTCTGGCGGCAGAAGAAAGGACAGTTGGTAGCAGGAAAGAGATGTGCACAGAACAGTCTCCAGCACACCCAGGCACACCTGCTGAAATGGCATATACAACTTTATTTCCTGGATTACAAAGGAAAAAAAAAGTGTCAGTCTCCTAGGAGGGAGCACATGGCTGGATGTGTAACTGCATCCTTTAAACTGTTTACCTAATTAGTTTCTTTGCATCTATCCTCGTTATCAGCAAGCATATTAAACATTACCATGAATTGGGAAAATAGGAGATAAAGAAGGGAATTAACATTGAAGAAGAGATTACGATATGCCAGACAAGCACTGTGCCAGGCATCTGTATATATGCTAGTTCTTTAGTTCTACCAAAATCAGTACACAAACCAAAAGGCAAGGCAATAATTGGTATTTTATCACTTATACCTCCCAAGGCTTCAGAAAGTTTTAGGTGGTCACACAGCTGGTAAGCAACATTATCAAGGTTTGAACACAATTTCTACAAAACCGTTGCTTTTTATGCTACATAGTTTTCTGTTATTGAGCAGCTGCTAAATGACAGGCAGTTTGCAAATGATATTCCATGGAATCCCCCCCGTTAAACCATGGGAAGTGGTTTCATCCAATCATTTTATAGGTGAGGAAGCCAGGCTCAGATGGGTTAGGTGCTTGGTTCAAGTCTATATTCACAAATCAGAGTTTACACCGAAATCTTGAAAACACACACACGTTAAGAGAAATAGGTTCTGGCTATAGTAAGCAGGAAAGGAGTACATACCTCATTTTATTGCTCTTCACAGATGTTGCATTCTTTACAAACTGAAGGCAGACCCTCCACCAGCAAAAAGATTACAACTCACTTGACTGTGAGACTCCTTTTACTGCGAGGGGCCTGAAGCCAAACCTGTAGTATCTCTGACGTATGCCCGTACAGAGCCTTGGATGCTTGCAAAACTGATGGAGGACATGCCTGTAAGCTGGGTCCCCAGGAATGATACCCAACCCAAAACCCAGAGGGTATCTTAACTGCTCGCTCTAGGCTCCTACCACCTTAGTCACAACTCAGGATCTGGGAGCTGCCATGATCAGTGCTGGCTCTGTATCCGCCAGACCTGCATCAGTAACATGGTTAGAACAGGTGACCTCACCTTCATCCCCACTTAATTCTATACAATTTAAGCCTTCTGCAAGCACATCTGAATGGTTGGTTCTAATCATACCCAGAACTCATAAGGGAGTTGGAACAGTGGATTTTACCTTTCTAGTCTTTGTAAGTCAGGAAAGCAGCAGGAGAAAGGAGGGACAGAGGTAGAATGAGTCATTCTACTCTATCTGTCACAGCTTGCTGGAGCTGAGAAGCCCCCTTCAGACGGAGCCAACGATCATGTCCTGCTTCTCCATTAGCACTCTGCGTGTAGCTAGTATACTGCTTCTACCTGCTACGTAGTACTCCACTGTATGAATCCACTTTTACTTATCCTCTCTGCCTGCAATGGAAACCCAAGCTACCTTTTGGGCCTCCTGATGAACCTGTCTAAGAAATATGCTTGAATTTTATGACTTTGGAGCTCATATCAGTTTTATCCACTATAAAATAATAGCATATATATATGTATGTGTGTGTGTGTGTATATATATATATATATATATATATATATATATATATATCATGAACATTCACCATGAGTCAGACACTCTTCTGAAACCTCATAGGATTTTCAGGAGGATGAAATTAAGCAATGTAAGTATCTGACACTTTATATCAGGGACATAGTGGTGCTCCATACCTGACAGTTATTATCATTAAGCAGTAGGTCAAAGGCCAGACATCAAGGTTTGGCCTCTGTCTGACACAGTGTGAATGCATTCCGAGGCAAGGTCCCTCAGTTTGCCGCAGTAAGCCCACCCTATGGCTGTGCCACTTTGACTCTAGCCCGTTAAACACAGATGGCACTGATTCATTCTTTTCTCTAATTCCTCACAAGTTTAGGAAGCCTTTGAGGTAGCAAGTGGGTCTTATTCTTTTTTTTTTATGTGCCTTGACCATGGGCCTTCAGCAGACCAAGTAACCCCTTGCTTGAGCCAGTGATGTTGGGCTCAAGCTGGTGAGCTTTTTGCTCAAACCAGATGAGCCCGCACTCAAGCTGGGGACCTCGGGGTCTCAAACCTGGGTCCTCCACATCCCAGTCCAACACTCTATCCACTGTGCCACCGCCTGGTCAGGCTGGGTCTTATTCTTTTTCATACTGTTGGGCAAATGAGTTTGTAAAATGTGTATTTTTTGAGTTTGCTCACTTTTATTGTTAGATTATGGCACTGGGCAGCCACGTGTGTGCTTGCCCTCAGAGCAGGGCAGTTGATTGCAAATTGTGGGTTGCATTCCTGCTTGGGAGGGGCCATTGTTTCGCTAAGGTTTGTGGGAGGAGGGTTTTTTGTGCCAGAAAGTTTTGAAAAGGAGAGAGAAGAAGAGGAGAAAGAAAGAAGCTATGTTTCCAGAGTGAGAGCAGACAGACTACAGGGTACTGGGAGAAGAAGTCATGTGCAGAGAAGGGAGAAGGTGTGCAGATGGGAAACAGAGCTGAGGGGCTTTTGTGAGCTCTGCTGAGACTGGTGAGGCCTTTGATCCAAGGAGGAACCCGAGAAGATTCCCCTGGTTGTGGAACCGGATCATGTGTCAGTGGCTTTGGGAGCCCTGAGTGAAAGGGAAGTGTTTTCCCTGTTTGTCTTGCTCCTCAGCCAGTGGGATACTTTAATAAAGGAATGGTCCACCATTTTTTGGCCCCACTGTTTCTTTACTATCTGTTCAAATTCAATGGGAAGATGGCGGCGGCCTCTGGCCCTACACATACTCTAATACAGTGACTGGTGCATATAGGCATTCAATCCATGACAACTAGATGGAGATATCAATGTGTAGGGGAGTTTATGACCAGTCCTGAACCTTGTTAGAGGAAAGCCCTGATGAGTATAGATTGCATTGGACTTACAGGAATACGGACACACTGGCCTCTGAAGTTCAAAAAAGGATATTTTGTAATATGCCAGGGAATGTCATTCTCTTGAGAGAGGAACTATAGGGAGATCCGAAAACCCAGGGTTGTTTACTATTATACATGATGAGAAGACGCTCAGTTGGGGATGCATAACAGAGGGAGGGCAATGCCTTTTACAATGCGAAGGCAGACCTGCTGTTCACAAAAATGAACTTTCCCTGAAGGACTTCTTCACAGGACATTCTACATATGCAGCAAGTCAGCATCTCCCAGTATCTCCTGGCGTGTTGCCAGGGACTGATAGGTTCCAAGTCAGGAACACAACTCAGCCCACCTGGATTCATTGTGCCCACCTAGTGGGAGAGTCAACTGGTCCTTCTGAGCTTTTGTTGCCTGCCAAGCACTGGTTGGCACTTCCACCTACAACATTAACTTTATTTATTTTTATTTTTTTAAGAAAGAGACAGGAAGAGGGGACGAGGAGGAGAGAGATGAGAAGCATCAACCCATAGTTGTTTCACTTTAGTTGTTCATTAATTGCTTCTCATACGTGCTTGATTGGAGGCTCAAGCTGCGCCAGTGACCCTTTGCTCAAGCCAGTGACCTCGGGACCATGTTGATGGTCCTACACTCAAGCTGGTGACCCTGCACTCAAACTGGCAAGCCCACGCAGAAGCCAATGAGCCCATGCTCTAGCTAGAGACCAACCGGGGTCTTCAGCTTCCTGGGCGGATGCTCGAGACACTGCACCACGGGTCAGGCAACAGCATTAACTTTAATCTTCCCTAACTATCCTATTGCTGGGTACTGTTGCTAGCCACATTTCTAGATGAGGTAACTAAGGCTTGATGAGCCTGAGACCTCAAGACCTCTCACCTGAGCAGTGGAGGAGCCACGCTTTGAACCTAAGGCTGTCTGCTAGTCATGGCAGAAGGTAACGTCCTGTCATCTTCTCATAGCACCTTCCAAAACCAAAATTCATCAATTTTGTCATCTGTAGTTTATCATCTGTCCCCCTGGCCAGACTATGTGCTCCAGGAGGGTCGGGTCATGTTTGTGTTGTTCACTGCTATGTCCTCAGCACAAGCACACAATGGGCCTGGTCATAATGGAAGTCCACTCACGACCATTGAAGACACATTTCACGGAATAAATAGAATTCACAAACACAAATGACATAGATCCTGCTCTCTAGTGAGCGGTGATGGTCACAAATCCAGCTCCTTGTTAGCTCTTGCCTGAACTGCTACAATAATGTCCTTATCTCCTCCACATTTCTGAGCTCTTTCCCATCCTCCACATGGAAATCATTGTGATCTTTCTTATAACACAGTGGTCCCCAACCTTTTCTGGGCCACGAACCGGTTTAATGTCAGAAAATATTTTCACGAACCGGCCTTTAGTGTGGGACAGATAAACGTATCACGTGACCGAGACAAGCGTCAAGAGTGAGTCTTAGACGGATGTAACAGAGGGAATCTGGTCATTTTTTAAAAATAAAACATCGTTCAGACTTAAATATAAATAAAACAAAAATAATGTAAGTTCTTTATTCTTTCTCTGCGGACTGGTACCAAATTGCCCATGGACCACTACCGGTCCACGGCCCGGGGGTTGGGGACCACTGTTATAACACATACCAGAGCACTTCATGGTTCTGCTGAAAGTCACTACCAGTGGCCCATTCCCTGCGGGACAGAGTCACGTTCCTTCTATACTTCTATCATGGCACCTGTGATACCGATTCCCCTTGTTGGTACCACGTCAGTCCCCCTCCACCAGCTGTGAGTTCCTTGAGGGCTGAGAACTTGCTGCTATTCATCTTTACCTTTGCAATGCCTCTGACAGTGCCTAGCCTATACCAGGTTCTTGCAAATGTGTGCTGGATACATATGTAAGGTGGTAAATATGTACCTGAGCTCTGGGGCTTGACTACCTGGATTCCAGTCTTGACTCTACTGCTTCCCAGCTGTGTGAACCCACGCAAATGACTTCACCTCTCTGTGGTCTCAATGTACAATGGTAATGATAACAGAATCTGCATCAAAAAGCCATTGTGAGGGTTAGACACTCAGAAAAGTGCCTGGCACATAGTAGTGTTCCATAATATTTACTTGATTGATTGATTATAAAAATATTCATAATGATGATAAATCATTCACATGAGGGGTTCAAAAATAATGCAGTGATCATGTATGGAGTAGGAACACATTAATACCGATGGAGGGGATTTGGGGATTTAATAAGCCTTTTTGGAGGAAGTAGGAGTTGACTTGGTCACTGAAAGTTGTGTGATAACTCAATGAGTAGATGTAAGGAGACACTGTGAGGACCAGGGAATAAGATTTGAGCAGACACAAGTGGAAGAGGAAATTGTCAGCATGTTGCAGAAACTAGTGGCAAAGTCGAGTAAGTGGAGGTTTGTTCAGCAGGATATAGGCCTGAAAAAGGAGCTTGGGTCCAAGCTTGTAGTATGTCTATGGGCAGTGTGGAACTCCTAAATGTTTCTGGATATGAAAATGGGATAATCAGATCATGATTTAGGAAGATAACTCCAGTGATCACAGAAAAATGGATTGAAATGGGAAGAGACCAGGTACTAGGTTTGCAAGTTCAGAAGCCTACAGATGGGAGGCAAAGAATTTAAATGAGCAAGGAGGAGCAAAGATACAATTGGAACCTGGCCAACTGAACCACAAATGCTTTCTCATCAGTGCACAGATGCTACACAACTTCAGCAATTGGTGCCATGTAGGTTGTGGGGCCAGTGCTAATAAATTTTTCTATTTTTCTTTTTTTAATATATTTATTTTATTTTTTAAAAACTTTTTTATTGATTAATTTTAGAAAGAGAGAGGAAAGGGGAGAAAAAGAGTAAAGAAACATCGGCCCTGGCTGGGTGGCTCAGTGGTAGAGTGTCGGCCCAGCATGTGAATGTCTCAGGTTCAACTCCCAGTCAAGGCACACAGAGAAGCAACCATCTGCTTTTCCACACTCCCCTCTCTCACTTCTCTCTCTTCTCCTCCTTCAGCCATGGCTCAGTTGGAGCAAGTTGGCCCCCAGGCATTGAGGTTGGCTCCATAGCTTTTGCCTCAGGCGCAATGAAGAGCTCAGTTGCTGAGCAATGGAGCAATGCTCCAGATGGGCACAACATCGCCCCCTAGTCAGCTTGCTGGGTGGATCCCGGTAGGGGCACATGTAGGAGTCTGTTTCTCTGCCTCCCCTCTTCCCACTGAATTTTTTTAAAAAAGAGAGAAACATCAATTTGTTGTTCCACTTATTTATGGAATCACTGTTTGTCTCTCATATGTGCCCTGACTGGGGATCAAACACGCAACCTTGGAGTGTTAGGAACGATGCTCCAACCAACTGAGCTACCCAGCCAAGGCTTCAATATTTCTATTTTTCAAAGAATGCCAGACAATATAGATTTTTTATGTAATTCTAACTTTTAATATGAGTTTGTAAGTTAAAATGGCCTTCATTTTAATTTACAAATGTGTGTTCTTTGAGGAAAGTATAAGCTGTTGTAATTATTCAAGAAGAAGTGATCAAGTCCTTACCTAGTGGTCATATGGACAAAAGATAGGAACAAATAGCTCAGATCTGGTGGGGGTAGGGTTTGATGACTAATTGAATGTACACAATGAATAGGAGATGTTGAAAAGACTGATGTTTCCAGCCTAAATGACTTAGAGGACACTAGTGCCAAGGCAGCTGCATGAAATGGAACAAGAATGACTCTTGCAAAGAGAACTGGTTAAAACTCAGCCCCCTCACTTACTAGCTGCGTGACCTGGAATGTGTCACTTAACCTCTCTGAGCCTCCATTTCTTCTCTATTATATAGGGTAATATTTAGACATATCACAGAGTTGTTTATAAAGATGAGATTGTGCATTAAGAGTGCTTTGCACAGCCTGACCAGGTGGTGGTGCAGTGGATAGAGTATTGGACTGGGACGCAAAGGACCCAGGTTCAAAACCCCAATGTCACTAGCTTGAGCGTGGGCTCATCTGGTTTGAGCAAGGCTTACCAGCTTGAACCCAAGGTCACTGGCTTGAGCAAAGTGTCACTCAGTCTGCTATAGCCCCCCTGTCAAGGCACATATGAGAAAGCAATCAATGAACAACTAAGGTTCAGCAACAAAGAATTGATGTTTCTCATCTATCTCCCTTCCTGTCTGTCTGTCCTTATCTGTCCCTCTCTGTCTCTCTCTGTCTCTGTCACACACACACATAAAAAGAGTGCTTGGCACAGAATCTGGCACATAATAAGAGCTCAAATGTTTGTCAAATTTATTTATTTATTTATTTATTTATTTTTGTATTTTTCTGAAGCTGGAAACGGGGAGAGACAGTCAGACAGACTCTCGCATGTGCCCGACCGGGATCCACCCGGCACGCCCACCAGGGGCGACGCTCTGCCCACCAGGGGGCGATGCTCTGCCCCTCCGGGGCGTCACTCTGCCAAGACCAGAGCCAGGGCCTGTCAAATTTCTTGGTAGCATCCTTTCATTCTACTTCTAGTAAGAGCCCATAGATTTTTTTTTTTTTTTTTTTTTGAGAGAGAGAGGGATTGGGACAGACAGACAAGATAGGAAGGGAGAGAGATGAGAAGCATCAACTCATAGTTGTGGCACCTTAGTTGTTTATTGATTGCTTTCTCATACATGCCTTGACTAGGGGGCAATAGCCAAGCCAGTAACCCCTTGCTCAAGCCAGCGACCATGGAGTCTTGTCTATGATCCCACGCTTAAGCCAGAGACCTTAAGGTTTTGAACCTAGGTCCTCAGCATCCCAGGGCAATGCTCTGTCCATTATACTACCACCTGGTCAGGTGAGAGCCTGTAGAATTTTATCTGGTGATCTATATACTCTTTCCCATTCACCCCATCCAGAAGTATCATGTGACCAAGTCCTGGCCAATGAGAACATTGTATTCCTCTGGTGATAGTGATGGTTCAGGAACCAAGTCAGATAGTCTAAAAATGGAGTCAACACAGAGTAAGCAGAGTTGAGAGATGAAGAGGAACACAGTCTTGGAGCGTTTCATTTCTTGCATCATGCCATGCCTGAAATCACCTCTATATCTGGATTTTTCAGTTAATACCCCTTTAGGTCATGTCATTTTGGATTAGATTTTCTGACAAATGTCACTAAAAGAGTCCTAACTGACTTCGTTACTACAACCACTGTTAATACGACTTTTTAACTTAGATTCCTAATGACAGCATATCCTTGTAGAGTTTAAAGCTGACAGCCCTTGGGAAAGCTCTCACTAGCCATGGTCCCCTGGGAATGAGGTCCTATTCATGAATATGTTTTAGGTGAGAGTGTGAACATCTATCCAAGGTTCCCTGAGAGGGCATCCCAAGGTGGGAACCTACCCTGTCACAACTCAGCAGCACCCACCCTGTTTGAAGTTCAGAATCCCAATTTGAGGGTGAGGTAACAGGTATTGGGATCACTGCCTCTGCAACTTCTGGGGTTCTTGTCTGGGTCCTAGAGGAGAATCTTAGGCTGGGCACTAGCCAAGGAAGCAGAAGGCAGGTGAGACCTACGGATTAGAGACAACCTTGAATGTGTGGACAGAAGACCTTGCCAGCTCTATGTCACATCTGGGGGTCATGAGTCGAAGTGTCACATGTGCAGGAGGGCTCTGGCTGGCACTTGGGAGATAGGGGTTTTAACCTTGTCTCTAAAACACAGGAGCTGTCTAATCTAGAACATATGACTCATCTCTTCATACTTACTTTCCTTATCAGCAAAACTGGGAGAACTTAATAAAATATACCTAAAGCAGTTAGCAATCTCTGAAACATAGTTCACTATATTCTAGCCAAGATTTTTTTTCCTCACTGAGTCTCAAGTCACTCATCTGTAAAGTGAAGGAGATGAAGCCAACCTCTAATTACTAGATAATCCATGAGAATCCTTCCAGCTTGCAAATAGTCTAAAACATTCTGTATCTTTAGCTCATTTCAAGTGGTAAAAACCAAACTGCAAGCTTATCATGATACTACAGAACCATAACCCTTTATACACAGTGTTTGGTGCCAAATACAGTTCATAATTATTCAGTAATCTTTATTGAATTACTTAGTATGATAATACAGTTCCATATCGTGTATATAACAGAACATGAATGGGTAGTACTCACATGCTTGTTTTAAAACAGGTCCATAAACTGTTTGATACTCCTTTCTTCAAGGCATTCAGAAACCAAGTACCTGCTTGCACTATAATGCACTATCATGCACAGTATGATAAAACTTTATCTGTTGCATGTTTCCATTTCCGTCCCCCCTTCTTCTCAGTAGTACACATTTTTTTCATGCTTGCACAAATAGTTGTGCATGTCTTCGCCTGTTCAGAATGTGTCCATATTGTTTGCAAATAAATTCTCGTATGTATTAGTGTCATTGTGATGTAAACTTTAAGCCCTACATCATGGAAAGAAATAAACAACAAAACATTTTAACCTTCTTCAAAAGTGAAAACAACAGTCAAAAGAGAAGTCATGATGACTTCGAAAGTAAACCATGTACTAGTGCTTCACGTTTAAAAGAAACAGTGGAAAAGAAATGTGTTGATCATTTGGAAGGTGCAACAGAAACCAGAAAGAGAGAAAAGGAAACTGCGTTAGGCAGTACAATAAGGAGTATTTAGAACTTGGTTTCACAGTAGCACCTGGTAGTGAACCGTTGCCACAGCCCTTGCATGTAGTCTGTTCTAAAATTCTGCCAAATACAAAGAAACCTTCCAAACTAACTTGGCATTTGCATTCCAAACACAGCAATCTTATTGAGAAGCCCCTGGATTTTTTTGAAAGATTATATAACCAAATGAAGTCAGAAAATTCAAATGAAGAAAATGATGACTAGTGACAAATGGCTGCTTTAAGCATCTTATTCTATGCCCTTTGAACATTGAAAATGAAAAAAAAAATTAACTATTGGTGAAGAATTAGTAAAGCTTTGCCTCTTAGATGTCACTCAGGAAATTTTGGGCCCTTAAATCTCACAAAAACTTGAGGCTATATCACTTTTGGATAATACTGTTCAGAGAAGAATTACTGATATGGCCAATGGTATTGAAGAACAAATTGTAGAGAGGATAAAGAAATCTAAATGTTTTGCCGTTCAACTTAATGAATCAGCTGATGTGAGTAACCATGCTGTTCTACTTTGCTTCATGAGGTATAATGACAGACTTTAAGGAAAGAACTACTCTGTGTCTTAATCTACATGATTGGACCACCAGTTCAGAGATATTTAATGCTCTTAATAAGTACTTCCAAGTGGAAGGCTTAGACTGGAGTAAATGTGTCAGAGTGTGTACAGATGGTGCTGCAGGTATGACTGGATATCACTTAGGGGTAGTTGCAAAAATAAAGGACGTCAAACATCCAGAAATATTGTCCATGCTGTGTATGATTCACCAGCAGCATTTAGTTGCAAAGAAACTTCCCCTGAATTGAACACAATGATGAAAGACACGGTGAATATCATTAACAATATTCATAGTCAAAGTTTGAATTCTGTTCACAACACTAGGTGAAAGCATGGATTTCACAACCTCAACTTTCTTTCTTTATATGGAACTGAGGTGACTCTCAAGAGGAAGGGTTCTCTCACACCTTTTCAAGCTGAGAGAAGAAGTGAAACAGTTTCTGCGACAGTGAAACTCGGCATTAGTAGAGCTTTTGTTGAATGAACAAGCTTGCATATATGATGGATATATTTTGTTGGATGGCCAAGCTTGCATATATGATAAATATATTTAGCCTCTTCAATGAACTAAATATTTTTCTTCAGGGGTTTAACAAACATTTTTACATTAAGAAATAAGATGGATGCATTAAAAAAGAAACTTGTTCTTTGGGAAAGTCACATAAAGGAAGCAGATGTAGAAATGTTTCTACTTTTCTAAGACTTTTTGATTACTGCAGATATTAACCAGAAATTCATATATAATATAATAAGTTAACATTTAAGAGTGTTAGTTCAAAACTTTGATCATTATTACCCCCAAAATGAGGATCTCCATAAAGGTAACCTCTGGATCAACAACCAATTCATAAAATATATCAACTCCTGCTTCCTTAATTGAGAAAAAGAAAAAAGATTTATCTTCTGATGTCACTCTGTTGTCCAAATATAAAATGCAATCATTGTCACAATTTTCGATATCTTTGGAAAAAAGATATCTGTATCTTAGTTACAAAGCTAACACAAGTGGGTGTTAGAAGACATTTTTGGCCCCATCACTAATAAAAAGCACACAGAGAAACTGAAGGGATGTCAATACAGCACTTTGTCTCTTGGAAACAAAACTGCAGCCTCGGTTATAAAGTGTTCTTCCAAAAAGCAACAGCATATTTCAGACTAGCTTTACTTGAATTAAATATTGCTCTCTAGAAATTTCAGTTGTATTCTTCTTCTTCTTTTTTTTTTTTTGTCTTCTTTTCCAAGTGAGAGAAGGGGAGATAGAGAGACAGAATCCCACATGCATGACCAGGCTCCACCCTGCAACCCTGGTCTGAGGCGATGCTCTGCCCATCTGGGGCCAGGCTTGCAACCGAGCATTTTTTAGCACTTGGGATAGAGGCTCCACGGAGCCATCCTTAGCACCCAGGCCAATGTGCTCGAACCAATGGAGCCATGGCTTTGGAAGGGGAAGAGAGAGAGAGAGAGAGAGAGAGAAAGAAAGAAAAGGGGGAGGAGTAGAGAAGCAGATGGTCACTTCTTCTGAGTGCCCTGACTGGGAATCAAACCCAGAACATCCACACACCGGGTGCTCTACCACTGAGCCAACTGGCTAAGGCCAGTTGTATTCCATTAAAAAATATATTTTTTATTTTTCATTTGGTTATTTAAGAGAAATTTTATTTTATAGTATTATAATTAAAAAATAATGCACAAAATACTAATAATGGTTTTTATTTTATTTATTTTATTTTACTTTGCCTTAGCAATCCTTAAAATAATTCTCCTATTTTCACTGGCCATGAGTGTAAAAAGGTTGAAAACCATTGACCTAGGCTATGGTCATAGTCCTCCAAAGTACAGTGAAGAAGTCACCCTCATCAAATTTGAGAAGCTTGGGGAAGGTACTTGTACTACAGATCCTGAGGCCTTACCCAGACCTGTGTCAGAATCTTAGCAGTGGACCTAGGAATCACATTAGTGTCATGGCATTTGGTAGGTCAGTTAAACTCTTTAAACCTGAGTTTTTGCATCTATAAAATGGGGATAATAATACTACCTGCTTGTAAAGATTGTTGAGAGGATCAAAGAAATGATGTAGCAAAGGGTCCAACACAGTGCCTGGCATAAAAAATTATTTCTGGGCCCTGGCTGATTGGCCCAGTGGTAGAATGTCGACTCAACATGTGTATGTCCCAGGTTTGATTCCCAGTCATAGCACAAAAAAGAAGCAACCATCACCAGCTTCTCTACCCCTCCTTCTCTCTTCTCTCTCTCTCTCTCTCTCTCTCTCTCTCTCTCTCTCTCTCTCATCCCCTCTTGCAGCCATGGCTCGACTGGAGTGAGTTGGCCCTGGATGCTGAGGATGGTTCTATGGCCTCCACCTGAGGCACTAAAGAGCTCGGTTGCTGAGCAATGGAGTAATGCCCCAGATGGGCACAGCATCACCCCCTAGTGGCCTTGCTGGGTGGATCCCCAGTCAGGGCACATGCTGGAGACTTTCTGCTTCCTCTCACTGAATTAAAAAAAAAAAAAGATTTCTGAATTGAATTATATAATCAAGACTATACTTTGACTCCAGAAAATGGAGACCAGCAAGCGAAGAATGCATAACACCACCTTCTCTGCCATCTGAGGTGTCAGAGGATACAACAGCTTAAGTGTGATACTAATTATGACAATGCTAATAACAACAACACAATTGTTAAGCATTTATGTGCCAGGTACTGATCTAATCATTTAGCTAACATTGACTAAATTCTCATAACAATCCTGGGAAGCAGATGCTTTTTTTTTTTTCTTTCTTTTTCTTTCTGAAGCTGGAAACGGGGAGAGACAGTCAGACAGACTCCCGCATGCGCCCGACTGGGATCCACCCGGCACGCCCACCAGGGGTGATGCTCTGCCCCTCCGGGGGGGTCGCTCTGCCTCGACCAGAGACACTCTAGCGCCTGGGGCAGAGGCCAAGGAGCCATCCCCAGCACCCGAGCCATCTTTGCTCCAATGGAGCCTCGCTGCGGGAGGGGAAGAGAGAGACAGAGAGGAAGGAGGGAGGGCGGGGGTGGAGAAGCAAATGGACGCTTCTCCTATGTGCCCTGGCCGGGAATCGAACCCGGGTCCCCCGCACACCAGGCCGACGCTCTACCGCTGAGCCAACCGGCCAGGGCCCAAGCAGATGCTTTTTTAAGACCTATTTTACAGATGAGAACACTGAAGCACAGAGCAGTTAAGTCAAGTGCATAGTTACAGCTTCTAAGCAGCACAGCTAGGACTTGAATCCAGAGAATTTAAGAAATTTGTAACAGCGAGCTTTACCAAGGTTTGCTCACCCTAAAGTAAAAGAGAAGTGACCCAAGTCCCTAAGTGTCCTCCTTTCTTGATGAATATATGCTCGTCTACCTCAGAGCTATCACTGAAGGCTGAGACCCCAGATAAGCTGTGGATCCTGGCTAAGCAGGTTCTCAAGCTCCTACCAGGAGTCTGTTTGGATGAAACAAAGGGAAGCACTGGAAGGCACTGGGTCTGGGCAGTGGATACTTTCTGAAGAAAGTAGCTCAGCCAGGAGGCTGTTGGTCCCCCAAGAACAGCTTCGCTTATTTCAGTTTGCTTGCATTGACCTCAGCTTTAGAGCCTTTGCACAATCCATTCCTTCTGCCTGGAATTCTCTCTTGGCTTCCTTATCCCTTGTGTCCACAATCCTTTAAGTCCAATCATTCACATCCTCAGAGAGGTATTCTCTGATTACTCCATTCAAAATAAATGTCTTAGTTTTTTTCTGATTTACTTATTATACTCCGTATAATGTTATCAAGATCCCACCATTTTGTTGTAAATGATCTGATGTCATCATTTCTTATGGCTGAGTAGTATTCCATAGTGTATATGTGCCACATCTTCTTTATCCAGTCATCTATTAAAGGGCTTTTTGGTTGTTTCCAAGTCTTGGCCACTGTGAACAATGCTGCAATGAACATGGGACTACATGTGTCTTTACGTATCAATGTCTCTGAGTTTTGGGGGTATATACCCAGTAGAGTTCAGAAAAAACTAAGAACTGCATTATTCCATACATAGGTGGGATATAAAAACGAGACTAAGAGACATAGACAAGAGCGTGGTGGTTGGCGGGGGGGGGGGGAGGAGAGGGGAAGAGGAGGGGGAGGGGCATAAAGAGAACCAGATAGAAGGTGATGGAGGACAATCTGACTTTGGGTGAGGTGTATGCAACATAACTGAATGACAAGATAACCTGGAGATGTTTTCTTTGAACATATGTACCCTGATTTATTTATGTCACCCCATTAAAATTAATAAAAATTTATTTTAAAAAACAGATAATAAATGTCTTGGCCCACCTCAACTCTCAGTTACTCTCTATATCAGTCCATTCTTTATTTTCTACTAGCAACACAATTTGCAATCATTTTAGTTATGCTGTTTTTCTGATCTTCCCCTCTGTTCCAGGCGGACTGGGCCACACACTTGCCCTTGTCTCTCCCCTATTTTAGGAACCATGTCTGTCTCCTTCACCACTGTAAACTCCAGGACCTGATTGTTAGCAAGGTCTGGCACATAATTGGTTTCATCAGAACTTATTGAATGAGGGTGAATCTTCAGAAAAACATGAGTGGGTCTACTGCCATTTCCCTCTCCCACCCACTTTGACACTCATGCCTTATCACTTCACCCTGCACCGTTCCCTCGGAAGAGAATTGCTGAACTGAAATCCCTTAAGCAAGGGACACACCTGCTGTCAACACCTGTCATTGTACTCAGCAGAAGACTCCTCCCATGCCCTCACTCCCAGTCTCTACCATAAAGCACCCACATCTTTTGGGAGAAAAGCTGAACCAAGCACAAATGAGTGACCTGAATAGAGTGGAGAAGAGGTACATACTACTACTTATGTGTTTTTAAAAGGAACCAGCTTTGGAGCTCCATAGTCTTCATTCTTAGAAAGGAGAGTAGCCTACAATTAAGTGATTAATACTACAGGGGGGTAATAGCTTTCTTTAAGCCAGAGCCAGCATCATTAGTCACTACCACAGTCTCTTTAAACCAGTTCTTTCAGTGACACCCAAGATTTGCACCAATTAATCCATAGCTGAGATCACAGCTGGAGACAAGTAAGGCAGAAGGAAGGCACCAGGGTCCCATCTCACACACTAACTGCAGATAGTTCGTACTCCTGTTGACTTTGGCAAGAAAAAAGTAAAAAAAACAGTTGGAGACAAGGAAATAACTTTGCTGTTGAATATGTCTCCCCTTACAGGCCCCTAAGAATGTAAAACTGATGACTCAGGATGACTACAAATTGGCAAATGGTATAACTCAATGAAAAACCAGGATTACCTGATCATTAAAATAGCAGAATTTTCCAGGAGATTTCTAGAAATAAAATGCCAATCATAGTACAAGTCATCAGAAAGCTTCCAAAGCAGGCCTGACTGGTGGTGGCACACAGTGGACAGAGCGTCAACCTAGGAGGCTGAGGACCCAGGTTCGAAACCCCAAGGTTGCCAGATTGGGCATTGGCTCATCTGGCTTGAGTGCAGGCTCACCAGCTTGAGCTCAGGGTTGCTGGTGTGAGTGTGGGATCATAGACTTCAAGCCATGGTTACTGGCTTGAAGCCCAAGGTCGCTGGCTTGAGCAAGGAGTCACTAGCTCCAATGGAGCCCCCATCAAGGCACATATGAGAAGCAATTACTGAACAACTAAGGTGCCACAATGAGTTGATGTTTTTCATTTTTCTCCCTTTCTCTATTTCTCTCTCTCAAAAAAAAAAAGAAAAAAAAAACAAACCCAAAAAACACAAAACTCCAAAGCAGGTATTTCCTGCTTAACAGAAACCATCCACTTAGTGTTCCAACAGAAAAGTACAGCATTTTCCCAATTCCTGCATACCCCAGTGTCAGCAAATCATCTGGCAAACAATAAGCATTCAGTAAGTATTTGCAATGAATGAACAAAGGTATATTGCTCTGGGTTATAAAACAAATAACACAGTCCTTGTCTTTACAGAACTCATAGTCCAGTGGTGGAGAAAGACACTAAATAAAACCCCATCACGTGATTGATCAGAATCCTAAAAGAGCTATGAAAACATTGCTGTTAGAATTTGCTTAGCTTGGGGGAGGAAGGGCAGGAGGTAATGTATATAAGCCAACTTTAGAGAAGAGGGATTTCACCAGGTAAAGGTTGGATGGAAGGAGATGGCATCTGAACTGAGTTCTGAAGGATGAGTAGCGGTTTGTCAGATGAAGAAGGTAGAGAGAGCTCTCCATTAGATGAAGTAGCATGTGAGCATGTGTACACTTAGGATCTTGTGTGTGTGTGTGTGTGTCGGGGGATATCTGTTTATGTGAAAGACCTTTTTCCATTAGACTGTAGATTTCTATAGGATAGGGGTCTGAGAGCCTTTTCTTTAAAAGACTAAATAGTAAATAGTTTCAGCTTTTTGAGCCATCCAGTTTGTCACAACTACTCAACTTTGCCATTGTAGCAAGCAAGAAATCAGCTTTAGACAAGATGTAAACAAATGGTGTGGGCAAATTTGACCCAACAAGGACTGGCTTTGGCCCACGGGCCCTAGTTTGCCAACTTCCACTACAGAATGAGAAAACTGCCCTTCTGGCTTCCCCAGAATACAGTGAATGAAGGTGTCCAATTCACAGGGCTTATGCTAGAAGACCTTCCCATGATCAAATTTGCTCTTTGCATGGGTTATCAATTGCCACATTACAAATTATCGCAAAACTTAGTGGCTTAAATCATCAATATTTGTCATAGACTCTAAATAAAGGGGAATTTGGGCAGTTCTGGCTCAGGATCTCTTAGGAGGTTGCAGTCAAGCTATCAACAAGTGCTGCAGTTATTTGAGGGCTATACTGGGGCTACAGAATCTATTTTCAAGGTGGTTCACTTACTTGGATGACAAGTGGATGCTGGCTTTGGCAGAAGGCTTCAGTTCATCCTGACGTGGGCCCCTCCACATGGCTACTTGTGCGCCCTTCACAACATGGTGGCTGGCTACCCCAGAGCAAGCAATCTAAGAGTCCAAGGTGGAAGCCATGACCTACCCAATGAAGTTACATACTGTCACTTTTGCCATATTTACTAGTCAGAGACAAAACACAGATTCAATATGGGGATAGACACTATGCAAGACATGTATACCAGAGAGGAGTAATCACTGGAGGCTATTTTGAGGTTGGATACTAGACCCTTTCTTCATAACCACAATGAGATGTGCCTCACTCCTGTCCCTGTCTCTTCCCTATTTTAGTCAAATGTTATCATAGACCCTTTAAGAGACTCTGAATATTGCAAACCCCTCACGTTAATCATAAAAGACAGTAAGAAGACTTCTTGGTCAGTATAGAGACATTAAAAAGTTAAGTGAAGCCTTCTTACCTTTGCTTTCCTGAAAAGCATGAGAGAAACTGGGAAGCATACACAGGAAGTTCATTTCTGAAATTATCACTCAAGGAAGTGGCTTATTAGACAAAGCCATTAGTTGCTCCCCATCAATAAATTGACCCCAGGCTTCCCTATCCCAACTTTTTCACTTGCCTAAAAGTGAGCTGCACAAATAGCCAGTTACTGCACACTTTACCTTCCATAAATGAAGCAGAATTTAACAACTGCTAAAACTTTACCTAGAAACAATAGCTTACTATGTTACCCAGTAGAGACTACTTGAAAAAGCATCAATAAACTAACTTCATTCCTATAAAACTATTTGAGACTTACAATTCTAGAATTTTAAAAGTGAAGAGACCTTACCATTTTTCCAACCTTTGACTGGGTCCAGTGCTCCTTCCCCCAGCACCGCTGACCACATATCTTCCTGCTTGTGCTGACAATATCACAGGTCCTTTCATTTCCTCTTAACAATAGTATTTTTGTAATTAATTTTAATGGGGTGACATTGATAAATCAGGGTAATGTTCAGAGAAAACATCTCTAGGTTATTTTGACATTTGATTATGCTGCATTCCCATCACCCAAAGTCAAATTGTCTTCCATCACCTTCTAACTGGTTTTCTTTGTGCCCCTCCCCTCCCCCATCCCCCTCTCTCTCCCCCCCACCCTGTAACCCCCACACTCTTGTCCATGTCTCTGAGTCTCATTTTTATGTCCCACCTATGCATGGAATCATATAGTTCTTAGTTTTCTCTGATTTACTTATTTTACTCAGTATAATGTTATCAAGGTCCATCCATGTTGTTGTAAATGATCTGATGTCATCATTTCTTATGGCTGAGTAGTATTCCATAGTATATATGTACCAAAGCTTTTTAATCCACTCATCCACTGACGGACACTTGTGCTGTTTCCAGATCTTCGCTATTGTGAACAATGCTGCCATAAACATGGGGGTACATTTCTCCTTTTCAAACAATGCTATGGTGTTCTTGGGGTATATTCCTAAAAGTGGGATAGCTGGGTCAAAAGGCAGTTCGATTTTTAATTTCTTGAGGACTCTCCATACTGTTTTCCACAGTGGCTGCACCAGTCTGCATTCCCACCAGCAGCGCAGGAGGGTTCCCTTTTCTCCACATCTTTGCCAGCACTTATTCTGTGTTGTTTTGTTGATGAGCGCCATTCTGACTGGTATGAGGTGACATCTCATTGTGGTTTTAATTTGCATTTCTCTAATGATTAGTGATGTTGAGCATTTTTTCATATGCCTATTGGCCATCTGTATGTCCTCTTTGGAGAAGTGTCTATTCATTTCTTTAGCCCATATTTTGATTGGATTGTTTGTCTTCCTGGTATTGAGTTTTACAAGTTCTTTATAAATTTTGGTTCTTAACCCCTTATCAGACGTATTGTCAAATATATTCTCCCATTGCGTAGTTTGTCTTTTTATTCTGTTCTTATTGTCTTTAGCTGTGCAGAAGCTTTTTAGTTCGATATAGTCCTATTTGTTTATCCTGTCTTTTATTTCACTTGCCTGTGGAGATAAATCGGCAAATATATTGCTGCAAGAGATGTTGGAGAGCTTACTGCCTATGTTTTCTTCTAAGATGCTTATGGTTTTACGGCTTACATTTAAGTCTTTTATCCATTTTGAGTTTATTTTTGTGAATGGTGTAAGTTGGTGGTCTAGTTTCATTTTTTTGCAGGTAGCTGTCCAATTTTCCCAACACCATTTGTTGAAGAGGCTGTCTTTACTCCAATGTATGCTCTTACCTCCTTTGTCAAATATCAATTGTCCATAAAAGCGTGGGTTTATTTCTGGGTTCTCAGTTCTGTTCCATTGATCTATATGCCTTTTCTTATGCCTGTACCAGGCTGTTTTGAGTACAATGGCCTTGTAGTATAACTTGATACCTGGAAGTGTGATACCTCCCACTTTATTCTTCCTTTTCAAGATTGCTAAGGCTATTTGTGTTCTCTTTGGGTTCCATATAAATTTTTGGAATATGTGTTATATATCTTTGAAGTCATTGGTATTTTAATCAGTATTACATTGAATTTATAAATTGTTTTGGGTAATATAGACATTTTAATGATGTTTATTCTTCCTAACCATGAGCACAATGTATGCTTCCACTTGTTTGTGTCTTCCCTGATTTCTTTTATCAATGTTTTATAATTTTCCAAGTACAAGTCTTTAATCTGCCTGGTTAAATTTATTCCTAGGTACTTATTTTTTTGGTTGCAATGGTAAAGGAAATTGCTTCCTTAATTTCTCTTTCTGACAGTTCATTGTTAGTGTATAAAAATGCCTCTGATTTCTGAGTATTAATTTTATATCCTGCCACCCTGCTGAATTCATTTATCTGGTCTAGTAATTTTTGACTGAGACTTTAGGGTTTTCTATATACAATATCATATCATCTGCAAATAATGATAATTTTACTTCTTTTTTTCCAATTTGGATGACTTTTATTTCTTTTTCTTGTTTGATTGCTGTGGCTAGGACTTCCAGAACTATGTTGAATAAGAGTGGTGAAAGGGGGTACCCCTGCCTTGTTCCTGATCTTAAGGAGATTGCTTTTAATTTTTTCCCATTGAGTATGATGTTGGCTGTGGGTTTGTCATAGATGGCCTTTATCACGTTGAGGTATGTTCCCTGTATTCCCACTTTGCTGAGAGTTTTGATCATGAATGGGTGCTGGATTTTATCAAATGCTTTTTCTGCATCTATTGAAATTATCATGTGGTTTTTCTCCTTTCTTTTGTTTATGTGATGAATCACATTGATTGATTTGCAAATATTGTACCAACCTTACCTCCCAAAAATAAATCCCACTTGATCCTGGTGTATGATTTTTTACATATATTGCTGGATCTGGTTTGCTAATATTTTGTTGAGGATTTTAGCATCTAAATTCATCAGGGATATAGGCCTATAATTTTCTTTCTTTGTGTTGTCTTTGCCTGGTTTTGGAATCAGAATTATACTCGCCTCATAAAAGGAGCTTGGAAGTCTTCCTTCCTCTTGAATTTTTTGAAATAGCTTGAGAAGGATAGGAGTTAGTTCTTCTTTGAATATTTGGTACAATTCACTTGTGAAGCTATCAGGCCCAGGACTTTTCTTTTTGGTAGCTTTTTGATAACTGTTTCAATCTCATTTGTTGTAATCGGTCTGTTTGGTCTGTTTAGGTTTTCTGATTCTTTCAGATTAATTTTTGGAAGATTATATGTTTCAAGGAATTTGTCCATTTCATCTAGGTTGTCTAGTTTTTTGGCATACAGTTCTTCATAGTATTTTCTTACAATATTTTGTATTTCTGTTGTGTCAGTTGATATTTCTCCACTCTCATTTCTAATTTTACTTATTTGAGTCCTCTCTCTTTTTTTCTTGGTGAGTCTGGTTAAAGGTTCATCAATCTTGTTTACCTTTTCAAAGAACCAGCTCCTGGTTTCATTGATCTTCTATATTGTTTCTTTAGCCTCTATGTCATTTATTTCTGCTCTGATCTTTATTATTTCCTTTCTTCTACTAGCTTTGGGCTTTACTTGCTGTTCTTTTTCTTGTTCTTTTAGCTGCAGGGTCAAGTTGTTTATTTGAGCTTTTTCTAGCTTCTTGAGGTATGCCTGTAATGCTATGAACTTCCCTCTCAGGACTGCTTTTGCTGTGTCCCATAAATTTTGAGTTGATGTACACTCGTTATTGTTCATTTCTAGGAATTTTTAAATTTTCTTCTTGGATCTCATTGTTAATCCATTTGTTATTTAATAACATGCTATCTAGTTTCCAAGTGTTTGAGTATTTTTCAGTTTTTCTGTTGTGGTTGATTTCTAGTTTCATGCCATTGTGATCAGAGAAAGTGCTCAATATGATTTCATCTTCTTAAATTTGTTGAGACCACTTTTGTGCCCTAACATGTGGTCTATCCTAGGAATGTACCATGACCACTTGAAAAGAATGTATATTCTGCTGCTTTAGGGTGAAAGATTCTGAAGATATCTATTACATCGAGTTGATCTAGTATGTCCTTTAAGTCTGCTGTTTCTTTGTTAATTTTCTTTCTTGAGGATCTATCTAGTGATGTTAGTGGGGTATTGAAATCCCCTACTATTATAGTATTGCTGTTGATCTCGCCTTTAAATCCATCAAAGTCTGCTTTATATATTTAAGTGCTCCTATATTAGGTGCATAGATATTTATAACATGTTGGATTGCTTCCTGTTGGATTGCTCCCTTTATCATTATGTAGTGACCTTCTTTATCTCTTACTATAGTCTTTGTTTTATTTTTTAATTAATTTATTAATTTTACAGTGACAGAGAGAGAGAGAGACAGATAGGGACAGAGAGACAGGAATGGAGAGAGACAAGAAGCATCAATCATCAGTCTTTCATTGCGACACCTTAGTTGTTCATCGATTGCTCTCCCACACGTGCCTTGACTGTGGGCCTTCAGTAGACCGAGTAACCCCTTGCTTGAGGTGAGCCTTGCTCAAACCAGAAGAGCCCACACTCAAGCTGGTGACCTTGGGTCTTCAACCTGAGTCTGCAGCATCCCAGTCCGATGCTCTATCCACTGCGCCACCGCCTGGTCAGGCTATAGTTTTTGTTTTAAAGTCCATTTTGTTTGATATAAGTATTGCTACCCCAGCTTTTTTTTTTTTTCATCTCCATTTGCGTGAAATATTTTTTTCCATCCTTTTGTCTTCTGTCTATGTGCATCTTTTGTTTTAAAGTGTGTCTCTTGTAGATAGCATATGTATGGATCCTGTTTTCTTATCCACACAGCTACCCTATGTCTTTTGATCGGATCATTTAATTTATTTACATTTAAGATTATTATTGATATGTAATTGTTTATTGCCATTTTATTCTTTAAAACTGTATTCCTCTTTTGCTATATTCTTTTTTTCCTTTGATCTGTTTACAACAGGCCCCTTAGTATTTCTTGCAGCCTTGGTTTGGTTGTAGTGAATTCCTTGAGCTTTCTTTTGTCTGGAAAGCTTCTTATTTCTCCTTCAATTTTAAACGATAGCCTTGCTGGATAAAGTAGTCTTGGTTGTAGGCTCTTGTTCTGCATTACTTTGAATATTTCTTGCCATTCCCTTCTGGCCTCAAGTGTTTCTGTTGAGAAGTTGGAAGTCATCCTTATGGGGGCTCCTTTGTAGGTGATAGTCTTTTTTTCTCTAGCAGCTTTTAATATTTTCTCTTTATCAC
Source organism: Saccopteryx bilineata (assembly GCF_036850765.1). Lineage (NCBI taxonomy): Eukaryota > Metazoa > Chordata > Mammalia > Chiroptera > Emballonuridae > Saccopteryx > Saccopteryx bilineata. The sequence continues at coordinate 233,841,463 of NC_089492.1, forward strand.
TTAGCTTTGGTATTTTAATTATGATGTGTCTTGGTGTAGATTTCTTTGGGTTTCTCTTTAATGGAGTTTCTGTGCTTCTTGAACTTGTGAGATGTTTTCCTGCCTTAATTGAGGGAAGTTTTCAGCTATGATATGTTTGAACAAAGTCTCTAGCCCTTGTTCTTTCTCTTCTTCTTCAGGAACCCCTATGATGCAGATGTTATATCTCTTCAAGTTGTCACAGAACTCTCTTAGAGTTTCCTCAGACTTTTTGAGTCTCTTTTCTTTTTTCTGCTCTGCTTCTGTGCTTTTATTTATCTTGTCCTCTAACTCACTGATTCTATTCTCAGCTTCATCCATCCTGCTTTTAATTCCTTCCATTGTGTTCTTCATTTCTGATATTGTATTTGTCATTTCTGACTGATTCTTTTTTATTATTTCAATGACTTTTTTTATATTTGCTATTTCTTTATTTAGGTGTTCGTAATGACCGTCTATTGTTGTTCTAATATCTTTAAGCATCTTAACAATCATTATTTTAAACTCGGCATCTGGTAATTTGGTTATATCTGACTCATTCAGGTCCTTTTCTGGGGATTTCTCTTGATTCATTTGTGTTACATTTCTGTCTTCTCATTTTGTCTGTGTAAAAGAAGGTTTTGGCCACTGGAGTCCACTGGGTGTGGCCTCTGTGTTTCCTAGGTGTGGTCTGTCTGCAGGTCAGCCACCCCTTCTGCTGTTGCTGCCTAGGGTGTTTGGGTATGGGCGTCACCAGTGCCTGCCCACTGGGACTGTTGCTGTGGTTTCTGCCTCTCCTTCAGGGGAGTGGCTGTGATCACAAGCTCGGGTGTATAAGCCTCGGTTGCCTTGGCCTTTGCCCCGCCCCCTCGTGTGGTGTTATGCTCGGCCCTGAGGGCAGGGGTGAGCACATTTGCTTAGCTGTGGGTCTCTGCCTGTTTCTGGGCTTCCGCCCCGCCCTTGCAGGAGGAGCCCACTTGTGGGATGGCTGCAAGCCTCGGCTCCACAGGCCAGGTGGGACTGCATGCCCAAGCTCAGTAGTGGGAACCTGCCTGTTCTGGGCTTTTGGCTCCACCCCTGCGGGAGGAGCCGGCTCCCAAGTCAGGCCACAAGCCTCGGTTTGGCGGGTGGGCCAAGGCTGTGCTCCTGCACCCTTGCTCAAGGGCCGGTCTCCACCCCTTTTTGGGGTTCCTGCCTTTCTCCTGCAGGCTGGATTGCAGGCAGCCTGCAGCTGGGCTTGACTGCTTTTGCACGCCCCCTCCTCTCCAGCTGGGCAAGACCGAGCTCACACCTGGGCCCAGTGGTGGCCAGCCAGCTTCCGCCCTTGCTGACAGAACCGTGCTTCCGCGTCCCGCTGCCGCCCGCCCTCAGGCAGGCCCTCAGCCGTGTAGGTGGGGCACTGCAGCTCAGACCCTAACACTCACTACTATAGTCCCAAAAGCTCCCTCCTTCTAAGTGACTCTGCTCTGAGTGCCGTGGGAGAGCTTGTTTGGCTGCTGTCCTGCTTCCCTTTGCTGGTATTGCTGTTTCCAGGGGAAATATTCACTTCAGATTTAGGGAATGACTCGTCCCAGGAGTTAGGGGGACTGTCTCTCAAACTGTTTCTCCCTGTGCCTCCTAGATTACACTTTCTTCCTGCTACTCCAGTCCTCTCCTCTCTCCCTGTCTCCCAGAGCCCTAGGTGAGTGGTTGTGGGAGAGGTGTTCTGCGCAGTCCCTTTAAGAAGAATCCTGGGTCTGAGAAATCAGTCTCTTTCTCACAAACAGTATCCTGTCTTGTTTCCAGCTAAATAATGTCCATACGCCTCTTCTAGGCTCTCGGGCTGCAGGCTGGGGCTTTGCTCCTGGGATTCAGGACCCTCCCCTCTCTGCTAAACTCACTTCCCACCACGTGAGTCTCTCCCGGCTGCCGTTCGCTCCAGGAGCTGGGCAGCCCTCTCCACGTTTCTGCTTTTCCTGCCAGTCTCAGTGTGGCTTCTTCAGTGTTCCTTGGTTGAAGAGTCCTCTTAGTGTAGTCCAAAGTTGGTTTTTCCAGATGGTGGTTCTTAAAATTAGTTTGTAATCCACTTTGGTTCTGGGTGGTGGAAGTTGGTACATCTGCCTACTCCATCACCATCTTGTCTTCAACCTCACAGGTCCTTTTTGACTAAGCAGGAGCTGGGAAGAAACTAGGTGACATCTTCACAGAGGTCTCTTCACCAATTGTGTGGAGACTGTTTTGTAGTTGGGGCAAAGAGAGTTTTATTTACTTTGGTTGTCCAAGTGACAAGAGACAGTTGAGAAAGAAGTAAAGATGACAGAGAGGGATAGTATGTCATATGATCCACTTCTAACTGTTGAACTGTCTCTGAAACTCTATAACCCAAAAGATGAGGGCCAGTTGCGGAGAAACATCTTGTTGTTGAGATATAGTAGATTCTGGTCAAAACTATTATTTCTTGAGGACTCACAGATGTAAGATAATTCTTCACAACTCTGCTCAAAACCCAGAAAATTACAGGCACCTCAAGGTGTAGAGACTAGAATGCATTAAGAGGAAGCCCCCTGGTGCAGACATGGGTGTTCTCACAACTAGTATAGTTGGCAGAGGCAGCAGTGAGGCTGACTGAACAGTGCAGAGAGCTGAGACATCCCCGAAAGGAAGCCATGGTGCATGACACGTGCTTGTACCTTATCCTTTAGGTTGTCAGTGTAGATAGGCACTCCACGGAGACTCCTAGAAATGACCCATTCTGAGTGAGGAAAACATGATTCTATAACTTGACATGTAGACTCCTACAGTCATACTTGGGATATTAACACAAATACTACCTCACTACAGTAGTTAAGAGTATGGATTTGGAGTTAGACTACCAGGGTTTGCATCACAATGTAGCCCAAGGCAAGTGAACAAACCTCTTTGAGCTTTATTTTTCTCATCAATAAATTAGGGATAATAATACACTTAATTCAAAGGCTGTGGTGAGTATTCCAGGAATCGTATATGTAAAGTACTTAAAACAGAGCCAGGCATATAATAAGCACCATATAATTGTTAAAAAAAATTTTTTTTTTTGCACTCACAAGTTGGTGATGTTTGTAACAAACTTGTTACACAGACTTCCTAGGGTGAAACTCACCTCCTCCTCAACGGTGAAGCCTGTTGCATGTTGGAAAATTCCAGTCATCAAACTTTCTTTCTGATGTTAAGGCAATTTGTCTCATTACAACTCCTCCACATTGGTTCCAGTTTTCCTCTGAGATATTCCAATATAAAGCTTTCTCATGCTAACAGCTCATTGAGACAACTCTCAGAATGGTCCTCAGTTTTCCCTTCCGTCCGCTAAGCAGCCCCAGGTCTTTCAACCACAGCCCAGAGAACTGTCCATCTCAGGTGTGTGCATCTGAGTACAGTGCAAATTGTCAGTGTTGGGAGCGATGTGGACCCCAAGGGACCTGGGAACTGTCTCCAGGAAACCTCCTTCCTCACATGAACAAATCTATGTTCTTCAGTGGAAAAAAATGTCAGACTAACCCAACCATTTCAAATTAATTTTGTTTGGGAAAGCAAAAGAAAAGGGATTTCTAATGTGGGCCAAGGACTTTGTCAAAGCTGTTTCTCTAAGATAGAGATGGACAACTGGCTGGCTTGGAGAGAGGCCAGCTGGGAAGTGTAACCCCATCCACGGATGTGAGCCAGCATTGGCTCCCCCCCCCACCCCCAGAGGTAAGAAGGAAAAGCTGGTTTCCTCAGTAGAGATAAGCACATAGTAAGTGCCCAGGGAAAAAATAAAACTGCTCCTTGGACCCGGCATGGGCCCTAGCTCTTGCCCCAACTGGGGCAGAGGCCTCCGTAATGCCACCGCAAGTCGCTTTCTCTGTCCGAGTGCCCCGTCCTTCACCCCCAGGGCATGAAGCTGCCGGATGTAAGCACAGCACACTTCTGGCTTTCACTTGCTTACTAAATCATTTTCTTTTAAGGGATTGAGGAGTAAAACAACAAAAGGCAGGAGGAATCACAAAAAAAATGTCTTTTTGGTCTCAACCAGACTTTGTTTTCTATAGAAGGACAGTTGGAACTCTCTTCAGTTGTTTTCTGTTTGGCAATATTAAAACTGTTTTAGAAGTAAGATCTCATTTCTTTCATTAAAAAAACAACAACAACCCCTGCTATAAAATTAAGGCTTGCTTATCAAAGGAAACAAAACAGCAAACATAGTTCCATCATCCAAACCCACCTTCTTTAGCAGTTAGCGGATTTTTTTTTAATTTTAATTTTTAATTTATGGTGTTGACATGGTTTCAAGTAGTGGATTTCTTAACAGAAGTTATATAAGAGTTTTTTACTTCTTTTCCAAATAAGTTATAATCATAGTTTAAAACTTTCAAATTAGTAACACATATTAACATTTATTCCATTAATAGACTTTACACAAATGTATTTAACAGTTTTGTTAAGATATAATTCACATACTAAACAATTTCCCTATTTAAAGTATAGAAGTCAATGTGCTTTAGTATATACACAGAATTGGGCAACCATCAGCATGATCAACTAGAAAACATTTTCATTCACCTCCCTTATCCCCCCAAAAACCTTGTACCTATTAGCAGTCACTCCCCATTCCCATTCCACTCCAACCCCAGCCCTAAGCATCAACAAATTTACTTTCTGTCTCTATAGATTTGCCAGTTCTGGATATTTCATAGAAGTTGAATTGTACAATATATGGTTTTTTGAGGACTGGCTTCTTTCATTTAACATAATAGTTTAAGGGCTTACTGATGTTACAGTGTATATCAATACTTCACTTCTTTTTATTGCCAAATAATATTCTATTATATGGATATACTACATTTTGTTTATCAGTTTACTAGCTGATAGACATTTGTGTTGTTTCCACATTTTATATATTATGAATTATGCTGCTGTAAACATCTCTGTGCAGCTATATGTTTTTATTTCTCATGGTACATACCTGGGAGTGGAATTGCTGGGTCATATGATAACTCTATGTTTAACCTCTTATGGAAATGCTATGCCATTTCCTGACGTGGCTGCACCATTTTATAATCCCTCCCAGTAGCATATGAGGGTTCTAATTTCTCCATATCCTTGTCAGCACTTATTATCTGTCTTTTTTAGTATAACCATCCTAGAAGGTTTAGAATGATATCTATGGTTTTGATTTGCATTTCCTTAATGGTTTGTGATGTTAGGTGTGCTTTTATATGCTTATTGGCCACCCTTATACCTGTTTTAGGGAAAAGTGTATTCAGAACCTTTGTCCATGTTTTAATTATGTTACTTTTTATTTTTTTGAGTTGATATAAGTTCTTCATGTTCGGCAAATATTTTCTCCCATTCTGTAAATTGTCTTTTCACTGTTTCAGTGGTATTCTTTGAAACACAAACGTTTGTAATTTTGATAAAGTTCAGTTTGTTCATTTTTTTTTTTTTACTTTTGTTGCTTGTGTTTTTAGTCTCATATCTAGGAGGACTTTTCCTAGGCCAAAGTCAGAAAGTTTATTCCTATATTTTCTCCTAAGAAGTTTAGAGTTCTAACTCTTACATTTCAGTTTATGGTGCATTTTGAGTTAATTTTGTGTATGGTGTGGGGAAGGAGCCTAATGTCATTCTTTTGCATATGGATATAAATATCTTTTTAATGGTTGTAAAATATGACTATTTGAAAGTATTTTAATCTTTCTAATTTGGAGCTGATATAATAAATTCTATGAAAACTCTGCATGTAGAATAATTTTTTTCAAATCAATAAAGCTTATAAGCGGGTATATATTTATAATAATCTAGAAATGGGATTATCAAGTAAAAGGGAATAAATATTTTAAAAGTGCTTGATCTATGTCACTACATTGCTTTCTCAAATGGTTTTACTGATTTATACCCCTTCCAGCAGTATGTGAAAAAGCCCCACACCTCCCCTTTTTACCATAATTGCAAAGAAATTAGAACCATTTTCTTAAATCTTTGCTAACTTGATTGGCAAACATTTTTCTCATTGATTTTTTTATATTCTATAAATTTTCTGATTCTGTCCTTTACACATTTATCTGTTTTTCTTGGTGCCTTGTTTGAATTCCTTATATGGCCCTTCCTCAATGTTTGGCTCTTTATTATCCATCATCTTGCAGCATGCTGATCAAACATTTTTGCTGGATCACTTGAAACTTCTGCCTCCATGGTGAGAACTTGCAAAACTTAAGTTAGATTTTTAAAAAATGTTTTAGCAGCTTTTCACCAGTTGTTCCCACTCCTGAAAACCTGCTTATGACTGGTTCCTTCTGTCAGTTAGGCTCAACTCAAATTCAGACCACCCAAACTGAAAGAAGTTTAGTTTTGTTTTTCTGTCTCTCCACTAAAGTAGAAGCTCCATAAGTGTAGGGACATTTTCTGTCATATTTATTTCTGTGTCCCCAGTGCCTGGCATAGGAAATGCTCAATAAAAGTTTTTGATAAATGTCTCAGTGAAGAAATGACTAATGATAAATGAAACATATCACAGATGTTTGTTCCTCATTTTATGTAATAAATGCATAAAATTGAGTTGAAGTGGAATTTTAAAAAATTAAATTGAATTGCCCATTCTATAATAAATATAGAAAGATGTTTTAGAATACTTGTAACAAAGATTTTTTTTTTAATTTATTAAGTTGAGAGTGAGAAAGACAAAGAAACATTGATTTGTTTTTCCACTCATTTAGGCATTCATTGGTTGACTCCCATATGTGCCCTGACTGGGGACTGAACCCGCAACCTCTAACAATGCTTAAAAAATTAAATTGTGCCTGACCGGGCGGTGGCGCAGTGGATGGAGCATTGAACTGGGATGCTGAGGACCCAGGTTCAGGACCCCCAGGTCGCCAGCTTGAGCGTGGGCTCATCTGGTTTGAGCAAAAGCTCACCAGCTTGGACCCAGGGTCGCTGGCTCGAGCAAGGGGTTACTCAGTCTGCTGAAGGCCTGTGGTCAAGGCACATATGAGAAAGCAATCAATGAACAACTAAGGTGTTGCAATGTGCAACGAAAAACTAATGATTGATGCTTCTCATCTCTCCGTTCCTGTCTGTCTGTCCCTGTCTATCCCTCTCTCTGACTCTCTCTCTGTCTCTGTAAAAAAAAAAAAAAATTAAATTGTAGGAGAAAAACTAAGCCATATTCTTTATGCAGGGCAATGCTTTCTAATATGGCTGACTCTATTAAACTGTGGTTATTGAACATTTGAAACATGGCTAGTTCAAATGATTGTATTCTGTAAGATTTTTGAAAATTTTGTATGCAAAAAGAATGTGAAACATCTTATTAATATTTTTATATTACATGTTGAAAGGATAATGCTTTGGATACATTGAGTTAAATATTTTACTAAAATTAATTTCACTTGTTTCTTTTTACTTCTTTAAATGTGGCTATTAAACAATTTTTACAAACATATGTAGTCTGCATTATATTTCTAACAAACAGCACTACTCCAAGGTAATCAACAATTTAAAAGAAATTCTATTGTGACTCTTCTTGACAGTCAAATCTCTACCTATTAATATACCATTGGGCAGAGACAGAATTGGAGGATATTACACTAGTTTAAAAATAAGGCAGGGTGGGTTTGGTCCCTGCTGTGACATACACTGTCAGTGTGACCAAGAGCAAGTCTTCTAACTTCTCTGGACAGAAAACTCTGCATCTGATCAATGAGGGGTTTAAAATAAATGTGCTCTAAAGGCTCCCAACACCAATGATTCCATTCTTAACCCGTCTTACCAAATTTCTTTATGAGATTAGCTTAAAGCAAGGTGCAGCTGCGAAGCATAGATGGAGATCATCTTCCCTCAGAGAAACAAAGGCTTTTTCCATATCCAGATGCCTAGGTATGAAGATACTATTTTGCCAGACAGGGTCTCCTGCAAAATTGAGAAGCAGGCAGTACATATCTTTGGTACTGTTCCAACACCTTTTCTGTCCTCATCCCTTTGTCCTAGACTAAATGGGAGGCTTTTCCTTATTTTTCAGGGTACTGTTGACCCTTGAACAACAGGGGTTTGAACTGCGTGGATTCACTTATACACAGACTTTTTTCTCAATAAATGCTGTAAATGTATTTTCTATTCCTTCTGATTTTCTTAATAACATTTTCTTTTCTTTAGCTTACTTTATTGTAAGAATACAATATGTGATACATATAATATGCAAAACGTGTTAATAAGTTGTTTATGTTATCAGAAAGGCTTCTTTCTGGTCAATAGTAGGCTATTAGTAGCTAGGTTCTGGGGAAGTCAAAAGTTACATGTGGATTTCCAGCAGATTGAGGGGGTCAGTGCTCCTCCTCCTCCACACTGCTTAAGAGTTAACTGTACTTAGGACTTCTACTTGGTCCCTGCCTTTTTTTGTACACATACCATTTTTGGCCCTTTGCTTTCTTCTGAACACTTACCAGCCCTGGGTTTCACTCCTTCAAAGTTCTTCTGGTTGGCTATTAATTTAACTGTGCAAATAATATAGTTATGTCAGATAAAGCATTACATATACATTACCTTGCTTTAGCTTATGCAAACACTAGAGAGAGTCATCACTATTATCTATGAGATGGGAAACCTGAGGCACAGAGAATCTGAGTAACTTGCCCAAAGCTACACAGCTAGTAATTTGTTGAGCTGAGGTCAAAACCCTAGGCCATCAGAATCCAAGCCACTGGGGTGACTAGCTAGTTTATCTGGTCCATTAAATCACATCAAAGTGAAATTGAGTGAGTAGGGCCTGATGTCACCATTCCAGTTTAAAATGTGCACTTTAATAGTGACATCACCCCTAAGTTGTGACTAGACTGGGAACCATGACAAGACTGATATAAGGTAGAGAAACTAGTTTTGAATCCAATGTCATTGCTTTCCCTTACTCAAAGCCTGCTGCTTTGTTCTATACTTTATCTGGGCTAAACAAGTACAGGCAGAGTGAGTGCTTGAGACACATTGGTTTTTATCTTCCTGTTTCTCTAGGCCCCAGATAGATGCTCTATCATCATCTGTGTAGAACCTTAGTAATGATTAATTAATTTCACTAATAGTATAAATAATAAGAGTTACCTCTTGAATCTACTGCCAAACACTCAGCTAGGCAATTCACATACAGTGCCTCATAAACTCATGTCAATCTTACTGCATGCCTGAGAAGTCAATCTTTAAATACACAGTCAAATCAAATGTTAAAACATCTGGAAAGTTGATCCTTTTCACATACATCAGATCGTGTTACTACTCTTCTACTTAAAACTTCCCAGTGGCTTCCCAACTACTTAGAGTAAAATCTAAAGGCTTGGCACAGGATAATGTTCCAGCCAACTTGACCTTACTCTTCCTTAGTCACTCAAAGTATACCTCCCACCTTAGGGTCACTGCAACTGCTGTTTCCCCCACCTGAAATTTTCTTCTTTATACTGAGTTCATATCTCAGCTCAGATGTCACCACCTCTGAGGGACCCTTCTTGACCACTCCTTTTAAATATCTTCCCTCCATCCTTCATATCCCTTACTCTGCTCATTGCACCTGACATTCATATTTATTCATTATCTATTTCACTCACCTAGAACCTTTGGAACATAAGAAAAAAAAAACGTTATGTTTGTTCACTGCTGCATTTATTCCCAGAGCTTTCAGTCATGCATTGCAAGTGCTCAAAAAAGTATTTACTGAAAGAAAGATAGGAGAAAGGAAAAAATAAAGGAAGGGAGGAAAGAAAAAAGGAAAGAAGAAGAAACTATTAATATTCTCTTTTTCATAGATGAGGACTCAGAGAGGTTAAATAACTTCCTTAAGGTCACACAGCTAATTAAATGGCAAAACAGAGATCTAAGACTTCTGTTCTTAACCAGTACATAGTTTTATCACTAAACATCACCTCACACACGCTTGAGCATTGGAAAGTTTATTTGCAATATCGTATGACTTTAAAAACAAAAGAGGCCTGTGTAACTGTCATTTATAGGTCTCTTTTTAAAAAAAGAAAACACAGAAAAAAATAAAAAACCCATTCTGGGTGAACACACAAATGAAGCTTGACTACCACAGTTTTCTCTGGTTTAGTACCTTATTTTAATCCCCTCTTACATATACATTCAAAAGGCACAGAAGAATCCTTTTGACATAGGGCTGTCATTGTAAATGCCTGGGCATGAGGGTCAATGAGAAGGCCATAATCCAGGCATCTTCTCAGAATGCTGACCTGTTCCTTTTATTTCTTCAATGTAACACAATCCTTTAGACATGCAATTTGTTGGTCAACTGTAAGGTGGTTGGGAAATTGAAGGCTGGATATTATTCTTTTTCACTTTTTTCAGTTTATAGTAAACAGAACATGAAATACAATATCCAAAATACATAAACTAGAGAGCACAAATGCTTGAAAACCCTGTGTGAACATCTGGTCTACCCCCTCATTTTCTAGATGAGAAATACAAGTCCCTGGGAGATGAATTTCTACATATATAATAATTATGTTTGACATTGCTTTCAAATTTAGCATGGAGATATGCCAAATGAACCAAAAAGCCAAGAAGATATAGCCAAAAAATTCCATATGTTTCCTCAGGAACTCAGAGAATCATGACATCAGTTTTCTTCTCAAGTGTCTAAAGTCAAAGTCTCACTAAAAATTATCTCACACCTCAACAGGGAATAAATCTGTGGGACGGTTAACCTCACAGTAGCCAAACATCAGTACTTTTTGTGTATCCTAGACCACATTTAATTCAACCCACTAATCTTTGATAAGCTGACCATGCACTACAGATAGGAAGTTGTGGTCTTAAATCGGCAAGAACTCAAGTCTAAGGGTGGTCTGTGTGACTGTACTGAGATCCTCTGCACAGGGCGCTTATTAGCTTAGATGACTGGAGACAAGTCTAAATCATTTTTTTCTTTTCTTCTTCTTGTTTTTTTTCTCTGTATTCCATTGTTGTTTTATGTCCAACTAGTCCTTCTTTTCTTCCTTCCTGATAGTAAAATAAATACATGTTTAAAACAAACAGACAAAAATCTAGATAGAACAGTTAAGTGTCAATATTACATCTGTATTCTAACCATTGGTAACATTTCCAAGTGTGGTACTTAAAAATCCATTAATTGAGCCTGACCAGGTGGTGGTGCAGTGAATAAAGCGTCGGCCTGGGATGCTGAGGACCCAGGTTCTAAGCCCCGAGGTCGCCACTTGAGCACGGGCTCACCAGCTTGAGCGAGGAGTTGCTGGCTTGAGCGTGGGGTCATGTCTATGACTCCATGGTCACTGGTCTTGATCTCAAAGGTCGCTGGCTTGAGCCCAAAGGTCACTGACTTGAAGCCCAAAGTTGCTGGCTTGAGCCTAAGGTCACTGGTTTGAGCAAGGGGTCACTCACTCTGCTGTAGGCCCCCTGGTCAAGGCACAGATGAGAAAACAATCAATGAACAACTAAGGTGCTGCAACGAAGAATTGATGCTTCTTATCTTTCTCCCTTCCTGTATGTCTGTCCCTACCTGTCCCTCTGTCCCTCTCTCTGTCTCTCACTTAAAAAAAAATCCATTAATTGAGAACACAAGATTATTTGTGAGAAATTGGGAACATGAGATTTGACATCGTCCGCGAGAATGTCCTCCACAACATCCTAGAGCCCACACTGAGAAAGCATCTTAGTGTAGCTGAGTCCATGGTGGGAAAATTTTGGAATCGAAATTCTGAAAGTACACTTCATCAGAATGTCACCCTGAGATTAAAATCATGGTGAGGGCAAAACAAAAGTTGAGGCCATGGTATGCGTGTCATGGGAAAGTTCCTTGGTGCTTTGAAACCTGGCTACCTGCAGTGGTGGGATTCAGCCAGTTGCACCAGCTTGACAGAACCAATACCTAATTTTTTGTTGAATTCAGTGAACCGGTTGTTAAAATGGCACTTGTTCTCTCTAAGGTGGGCGCCTGGGCAGCCGCCCAATGTGGAGATTACAAATTTACATTCCTTACTCTTTTTTAACATTCATCTGTGCAACAGTGTATTCTAAGTGCCCATAGTAATGTTCATTCCATCTATAGGTGGAAAAAATTGCAAGTGAGTGCACCAATCAAGAAGCAATATGGAAATATCTTAAATAACAATTTTATTGTTTTTTGTCAGGTATTATTTAATATTTTTTCATTAATATTTTAGAACTGTTTCTTATAACATAATCTAGTTTTCTGTTCCTCTTTTATTGTTCTTATTTAAGTATTAAATGCATGAAATAATAAACTACCTTTCAGTATATTGTTTTGTAATGCTTAAAATGGTCAGTAGGGCAGAGAACCAGTTGTTAAATTACTTGAATCCCACCACTGGCTATCTGGGTTAGAATCCTGTCTCTGTTATTTTAAGCAAGCAGGTTAGTCAAACTTCAGAGCCTCCTCTATAAAAATGGAGATAAAGCCTGCGCAGTGGTGGTACAGTGGATAGAGCATTGACCTGGGACATTGAGGTCCCAGGTTTGAAACCCTGAGCTTGTGGGATGAGCTTGAGCGCAGGCTTGCCAGCTTCAGCAAGGGGGTCACTGGATTGGCTAGAGCCCCCCACCCCTGGTCAAAGGCATATGTAAGAAGCAATAAATGAACAACTAAAAATGCCACAACTACGAGTTGATGCTTCTCATCTCTCTATATTCCTGCTTCTCACCCCCTTTTCAGTAATAAAAAAAAAAAAAAAAATGGAGATAAAGATTCTTTCTCTGTAGGAAGATGATGTGGATCTTATAAGATGGGCTTAAAAAGAAAATGTCTTAGCACAGAGCCAGGCACATAGTATATCCTCACTCAGCATAAGCCACTCTTGTATAATGGCTTCCAGTGCGGTGCCATGGCAACCAGAACTAAAGAAGGAGTCCAAAAAGTGGGCTCCCTGCTCTGAATCACCCACATTTACTGGGGCCCTGCTGGAAACTTCATGATAGGTTATTTCTGGAACCCAGACTGGGACACGGCACATTTGCCTACTGCTCTGGGCTTGGAAAGTTAGGACAACGGCTGTCGGTGCAAAAGACATTTTTGGGGGATGCCCTCACCCAGATCACCCCTTCCCTCCTTCCAGCATGCTGTCCAAGTGAAATGTGATGAAAACGAGGAGTCTGCACCACCAGAGGAGCAGGAGGAATAGAGGCTGCAGAGAGACAGTCTGAAGCTTAAGGAGGCAGTGTGGACACAGGGAAGTGACTCCCACCTCTATTGCCCTGCTGTTGGGGGCAGGAAAGGAAAACAAGTGAGTGCTGGTTCCTATGACAGGAAAGGGAACTCCCCAAGCAGGAGCCCTGGGAGAATCAGCTTAGGAAATTGTGCAGGGCTTAATTTGTTAAACTGTTGGAAGAATAAAGACACTGGGAAAGGATTTCCAGGTACCTTGGGAGGAGGTACAGTGGGAGGCACATCCTCAGCAGGGAGAGATTCAAACAAATCCGCTTCTCCTCTGTCTGTTTTTCAGTGGGAAGGAAAAACACACTCACCCTCTCCTCCATAATAAGAGGTTTGGTCTGTGCCTCTCTCTGACTTCTTCACAAACAACCACAGGGAGCAGACAGACTTCTCATATTACTCTTGACCTTGGGAGTTGACCCGTAGAAATGAGCTCTACTTCAAGTTTTGAGAAAAACAAAAACAAAATCAAAACCAACAACCTCTTGTGAAAGATGGTTTATTTCCGCTGGGGCCCCTGTTTTCTCCTCACTAATCCACTGCCACTCCCCTGTTAAGATAACTTAAATAAACACACCCACACACACACCACACACACACACATCAGATCATCCCTCTTCTAATTAAAAACCTTCACTGCTGTCCTACTGTTCCAAGATTAAAATTCAAACAGCAAACTGTGTATGATAATGTCGCACATGAGCCAGGCCTGCCCACCTCTCAGACCTCATTCCTTACAACTCTCTGGCTGTTCCTTATGTTCTAGATACCCTGGCCTCACTCTTCTTCCAGGCTTGTTCCCACTTAAGGCCTTTGCACCGGTTGTTCTCTGAGTTCAAAACGCTCTCCCCCATGATTTCTGCATGGCTTAGTCCTTCTTGCCTTTCACATCCCACTCAAATGCCACTTTCTCAAGGAGACCTTGTCCATTCACCCAGCCTGAAGTAGCCCCTCCATCACTCATCAGTATGTATCACTTTCTGGCATTTTTCTTGTGTACTTGTGTTGTCACTCCTACAGGGACATAAGCTCCATGATCACAAGGCTTAGCTGTCCTGTTCACTACTGTTTCCACAGAGTCTAAAGTCTACCTAAGACGTAGCAGAGCTCAATACCTACTTGTAGAAGCTCATACCTCCCTACTCCTTCCCCCATTGTCATCTTTGATGACTTGATCACCTACTTTGATGAAACCTAATTCCTCCTCGCTTCCCCACTATACCACCCAGATACCAGCAGAGCCATAGTTTAGCCTCCATCATTATACTCTGCGGCTCCCACTCAAACATCTCCAGCTTGGGACCACTCTTTTCTCTTCAAACCTTTATGCCAGGGGTCCCCAAACTTTTTACACAGGGGGCCAGTTCACTGTCCCTCAGACTGTTGGAGGGCCAGAATATAAAAAAAAACAAAACTATGAACAAATCCCTATGCACGCTGCACATATCTTATTTTAAAGTAAAAAAACAGGCCCTAGCCAGTTGGCTCAGTGGTAGAGTGTCGGCATGGTGTGCAAGAGTCCCGGGTTTGATTCCTGGCCGGGGCACACAGGAGCAGCGCCCATCTGCTTCTCCACCCCTCCCCCTCTCCTTCTTCTCTGTCTCTCTCTTCCCCTCCCGCAGCCAAGGCTCCACTGGAGCAAAGTTGGCCCGGGCACTGAGGATGGCTCTGTGGCCTCTGCCTCAGGCGCTAGAATGGCCCTGGTCGCAACAGAGCAATGCCCCAGATGGGCAGAGCATCGCCCCCTGGTGGGCATGCTGGGTGGATCCCAGTCGGGCGCATGCAGGAGTCTGTCTGACTGCCTACTCGATTCCAACTTCAGAAAAATACAAAAAAAAAAAGTAAAAAAACAAAACGGGAACAAATACAATTTTTTTTGTGTGTGTATTTTTCTGAAGCTGGAAACGGGGAGAGACAGAGAGACTCCCGCATGCGCCCGACCGGGATCCACCCGGCACACCCACCAGGGGCGACGCTCTGCCCACTAGGGGGTGATGCTCTGCCCCTCCAGGGCGTCGCTCTGCTGCGACCAGAGCCACTCTAGCACCTGGGGCAGAGGCCAAGGAGCCATCCCCAGTGCCCGGGCCATCTTTGCTCCAATGGAGCCTTGGCTGCGGGAGGGGAAGAGAGAGACAGAGAGGAAGGAGGGGGGGGGGTGGAGAAGCAAATGGGCGCTTCTCCTATGTGCCCTGGCCGGGAATCGAACCCAGGTCCCCCGCACGCCAGGCCGACGCTCTACCGCTGAGCCAACCAGCCAGGGCCAACAAATACAATATTTAAAATCAAGAACAAGTAAATTTAAATCAACAAACTGACCAGTATTTCAATGGGAACTATGGGCCTGCTTTTGGCTAATGAGATGGTCAATGTGCTCCTCTCACTGACCACCAATGAAAGAGGTGCCCCTTCGGAAGTGCGGCGGGGGTGGATAAATGGCCTCAGGGTGCGTAGGGGGTGCATGCGGCCCAGGGGCCCGTAGTTTGGAGACCCCTGCTTTATACCTTCAAAGCCTCCTTTGCCCCACCCCCAGTAAGGTAGGTAATCCAATTACTCAACCTTTCATAAGTGCCCAAGCCCGTTAGCTTCCTTTCAACTTGACTCCCTGCACAGATTTTTTGGCATCGTGGCTAAGAACACGGGGCGGGGGGAGGGGGGGGTTGCTATCACACCAGTGACTAGGATTTAAGGTGTTTTTCTGAGGATTAAATTACTTCAGCACTGTGCCCGGCACATTAAAAACACTGACACATTTTTATCCAATCTCATTACTCTCACTATTATAATTAAAGTTTCTCTTTGCCTTTGCCCCCTGCTCTTTCTTCTCTCCGTCCTCTCTCACTCCCATTTGATTAGTTTTTACTCGCCTTGGCTCATTTATATGAGAGGAAGTTGGAATTTTGCCAGGTCTTCTTGGTGGTGGAATGGAGTTCTGACTGGATAGAACCAGCTCAGAGCAAGCTGGAGAGGAGCTGAGAGCTTTACAGGCTGCCTGGGAACCTTGCACACCAGCTTATGGGCTTTGGGCTCTGACTGTCTGCTGTCTACTTGTGGGTGTCTAAAGCGCTGGTGGGTAGGGAACAGAGGCCACCTGAGCTGGGTGGGTTTGAGTGATAGTCACCGTGTTTTTACTTATTAGATGCTTAAGAAGTCAGTTTTTATCATTGGGGTCATCAGCTCAGAGTTTACTATAAGCCCTTAATTATTTTAGTCTTTCTCATTCAAGGTCTCAGGCATCCGGAGAAGCAATCCCTAAAAGGGATCGAGAGTGAGTCCTGGCCTGGTTCCGGGTGGAAGAGGGGTGGAGTGAGTGCAAACAGAGGAGGCTGCCTCGGTCCTCTGACTGCGGTTCTGTGACCCACACAGACTGAAATTATGAAACCCTTTCCTTGCCGCTCCTCAGATATATCTCAGAATCCAGTCGTGGGGAATTTTTATTTGAGGAAATCCAGTTTACTTCAGGGTGATGAATGCCAATCACCTATCAGATTCTCAAATATTTGCTGGAAAACTTTGTGAATGACTAAATAAAGGAACTCAGAAATGGGTATGACTAGAGCCCCTGCTGCTGTGAGAGCTGGGCAAGTCCTGAACAACCAGGGTAACTTTATATAGTCACTGTGCCAGATACTGTACTAGATGCTGGGGATAAAGGGTAAGCAAGGCAGGCCCTGTCCCTGCCCTCCTAGAGCCCAAAGTCAGCGTGTACAGGTGAGGATGACAGTGTGACAGGTGCTACTGCCAGAGGGAAAGGACAAGGTCACTGATCTGGAAGCACATAGGAGAGGACACTTAACCCAGACCTGAAGCACCAGGCTTGGAGAAGACTTCTTGGCAGGTGGACAACATGATGCCCCAGGTGAGGCTTGAAGGGTGAACGAGTCAGCCAGGAGTCAGGAGGGCAGGAAAGGTTCAAGGAAAGTATTTCAGGCAAAGCCAAGGGCATGCGCAAAAGGGAGAAGATGGGAGAGGACATGGTGCTCTGCGGGAGGAACAGTTGGGCAGGGCTCCCCTGCCAGAGGTTCTAATTTAATTGGTCTTGGAGAGAGCCCAGCCTTGGGTCTATTTTAAAAGCTTCCCAGGTGACTTTAACATGTAGCCAGGGCTGATAGCCACTGGACCAGAACATGGAATGAAAGGGAGGGCATGGTGAGAGGTAAGGCTAGAGAGGTGGGCGTGGCCAGATCGTGCAGGACCTGGAAGACCGTGTCAAGGGAGCTTGAGTTCTCTTCCCTGAGCACTGGGAAGCTATTTAAACATTTAAGCAAGGGAACAAGTGGCATGCTTAGACTTGCAGGCTTCAGAACATCTCTGCTGCGGAACATGAATTAGAAGGGGGCAGGAATAGAAGAAAACCAGTTATGAGGCTCTTGCAATAAGTCAGGCAAAAAAAGATAATCACCACCTGAATTAGGTGAGTGGCAGCAGAAACAAAGTAGATGATTTGTGGAGATATTTAGAAAGTAGAACTGCTAGGGCTTGAGGGAAGATTGACAGTGGGAAGGACATGTCAAGGGCCATCCCTTTGTCTTGGAGTTTTAGACAGTTGGGTGGATGGAGTGTCACTGACTAAGACAGGGCTTCCTGGCAGTAGAGGTGGTGCACCGGGAGAGGAGCAGCTGGTTTGTGAATGCATGGGTGAGAACCTCAGCCTGGCACCTGTCGAGTTTGGGGTGCCAGCGGGATATTTAAGTGAGATGAGCGGTAAACAGATGGTAGCTTAAACCTCAGGTAAAACATCTAGGTTGAAGACAGCGATTTAGAAGTCATTAAGAATGAAGGAGATCGCACAGGGGAGAGAGTGAGGAGTGCTAAGAGGAAAATTTATTCACAGAATTTTTGGAAGAAGTTTTCTTCCTCCAGTTGGGCAGGCCTAAACCCATTGAGGGCAATTAGGCTAAGTGGCGATACGACTTAGCTAGCTAGTCCTCCTCAAACATGTGAACTCACTTAGCACAGTCCATATGAACTCCCGCTACAGACCTATATGCAGCCTGCTGCTGTCAGTGCAATTGGATCAAGCTGATTTGCAATGAGAAGTGGCTGGCAGTTGTGCCTTGCACCTATGGAGCTTGGCTGCAGGAAGCAGTTCTAAATTCCAGGCTCTGCTCAGCAGTTTCTAAATACAGCGGTAGTTATGTGTTAGACATCTGAGGCACTTTAAAGAAAGTAAGCCTGAATCATCTAAGAATGGGAATATTTGACAGCCAACTCGTTACACAGGTCCTAGGAAAAAACTGCTGTGGAGAGGGAAAGGGTGGATAGGCAACTGGAAATGCTTTTTATTTTAGGTTTTGGGCAATTATGATTCTATTCTGGGGTTTCAGCAGGCATGGATCTAAATGCCTAGTCATGCCCTCAGATTCCAGAATCAACCTTTGTTATAATGTAAATGATAACAACAAAGCACTTTGACATTTGCAGTTTACTCCCAACAACAGCCTATAAAGTAAGGCAAATGTTAGCCGCATTTTAAAGATGAGAAAACTGAGACTGGAGCTAATTAGCTTGCCCATGTTGCAGAAAATATAAAGGGGGATGAGGAGCTAATACTCCAAATCTACTCCAAACTCCCAACTCCCTCCAATGTTCTACATCTTTTAAAAGTGCCTTTTTTTTTTACAGGGACAAAGAGAGAGTCAGAGAGAGGGATAGATAGGGACAGACAGACAGGAACGGAGAGAGATGAGAAGCATCAATCATTAGTTTTTTGTTGTGACACCTTAGTTGTTCATTGATTGCTTTCTCATATGTGCCTTGACCACGGGCCTTCAGCAGACTGAGTAACCCCTTGCTCGAGCCAGTGACCTTGGGTCCAAGCTGGTGAGCTTTTGCTCAAACCAGATGAGCCTGCACTCAAACTGGTGACCTTGGGGTCTCGAACCTGGGTCCTCCTGCGTCCCAGTCTGACACTCCATCCACTGCACCACCGCCTGGTCAGGCTTAAAAGTGCCTTTTGAACCCACTCCAGAGAAGAGGGGATGGGAAGAGGATTTGGGAAGAAGCTTAGCAGGTACCTGTGATTACTGTTTTTGTGGCTTTTTCTTGGCTCTTTATCTCATCTCAGCATAAATTGCACATGCCCACTACCAAAAAGTTTAAAGAAAGTAGTTATAAGTGGGCAGCAGCGTCAGGGAACCCAATTCCAGATGAATTATTGACCCTAAGGACTGGAAGGGTGATCTACTATAACTCCTAAATTTACAGATGGGAGACAGTAAGGGCACTAGGGAACTGTAATTCGTGCATGCTCACCTGGCCAACTGTGGCAAACAGGAGACCAGATCCTAGCCTGCTGATGTACACTCAAATGACAGTGTAAAGTCACCTTAGACTCAGAACACAGAAATAAAATCAAAATTAGCTGGGGAATAAAGAGCTGGCCTAAACAAAACAGCACACACTCTGCTACCATTCCCCTTTTCTTTTGGATACATTTTCATAGAACTCTAATTGAGAAAGTTAATTAGGAAAATTATTACCCTCTTCCTCTTGTCTTTTACTAAAGTCATGGGAGGAGGTAGGTAGAAGTGCCTAGAAGGTAGAGTGGGTAGATTTGGGAAGTTGCTTTGTAAGATTCAGGTTGGTGACAATGGGATTGTTGGTTCTACCAGTTTGTTCTTCTGTAGTCACTAGAATTAACTATAATAATAGCTTGCATTTGTATAGTATAGTCTAATTTACAAAGTGCCTTTATGACATTATCTCATTTGATCCCACTGACAACCCTGTAAGGTAGACAAGACAGGTATAATTATCCCACTTTATGGATGAGAAAACTGAGAGTTGGAGAAGTAAAATGGCTTGATCAAGCACATTGTTATTAGGGGGTCTGGCCTAAAAATCAGATGTTTTCAATAAGAGTTTTGCAAAGCTCCCACAGCTAAGTAGGACTTGAATCCCAGTGAAGCCTCCAGCACTAATGCTTTTGACCATGATGGTCTACTAGTCATTCAACAAACATTTGTTGAATGAACAAACATTTGTTGAAACAAGAGGATGTCTTGTTTTCTCATTGTAACTACTCCAGGCAGTACTTACTGGAGCTCATTGTAAGCACTCATTAATGAAGGCATGCTTGGTAAAGGCTTTCAGATACCTCTCTATACCTCAGTAAACACAAGCCTATGGCCTAATTCCAGAGTCCCCATAAGCACTAATTGCAGAGAAGAGGAGTTAAGAGGATATTGACACACAGCCCAAGGACAACCTCAGCCTTCAGGCTTTGTTTGGGCTGTGAGAATGGTGTGCTGCTTTTCCAGCCTGAGTCTAATAGGAGGTGAGGAAACCAGGTAAAGACCCCCCCCCCAAGTCTTCTGAGTTGTTGTCTCCCTTCTCCTGTTAAGCATTTTTTTTTTCTTAAAAACTAGTAGCAGCTGTTGGCTAGTCTTGAAAACTGTCCAAGATTAGAGAGAGGATGTCACAAAGTACACAATGCCTCCTTGGGGTTGGACGCTGGGTCAGGCGGCTCACCGGGGCAGCTCCATAAATAGCACCTGTGACGCGTGAAAGGGGAGGTGGGTCAGGAAAACATGCTCACCCTCCTTGGTGATCATAAACCAGTGAGTCTAAATGATGAGTGTTGGAAACAAGATAATTCCTGTTATAAGGTCTAACGCTGAGGGTCCCTTCAAGAACAAATGAGTTGTTTAGGACTTTCTGTTCCTCGTTCCTCACTCCCCTTTCTTTCTAACCTGCCTGGTTCTAAGGCCCCCGACTAACATGCCTATTCTATCCCATCTGCAGATGATATTATATAAGAATCCAGACTTGAGTTTTTCTATTTATAAAAGACAGTTGTGCTGCTTTAGCGGCTGCAGGAACTAAAGTTTTGTTCCGGGTTATGTTACGCATGAAAAACTTACAGAAATGTGCTTGTTCTCAAATGTTCCTACCACTCCTGCCCATCACATCAGAAAACCCTCTCTGAGTAACATCTCCCTCTCCCAGGTCCTTTTATAATTAAACACATTTTTTTCTAATTACAAAAGTATTTTGTACCAGATACAAGTTTCAAAGACTGTATAAATGTGTATCTAGAATGGAAAAGTGCCTCTAACTCTCTAGCCCAGAGATAACAACTATCAACAGTTGTTGAGTTTTTTAGTTCGGAGGCTCTTGTAATGATTAATGGGAATGGTAGAGTACTGACAGTAGGTATGTTTGGCGAGGAGGAGACAGAAACAAACATAGAAAAATTTCAAAGCAAAATCATCAGAAGGTGGGAAAAGAGGAAGGTGAAGAAAATTAGCCTGTCTTTCAGCCTGGGTGATTGGAAGGAAGGTATCTCATGGTATGACCCAGGGTGGATCTCAGGCTGAAGAAAAGAATAAGCAAAGATGTTTAGTCTGTTAGGCCTTGGTGGTCACCTTATATCAATTATCATCCTTCTAGAAGCCATGGTTATAGACCAGTGGTAGTCAACCTGGTCCCTACCGCCCACTAGTGGGTGTTCCAGCTTTCATGGTGGGTGGTAGCGGAGCAACCAAAGTATAAATAAAAAGATAGATTTAACTATAGTAAGTTGTTTTATACAGATTTATTCTGCCAAACTTAGCAAAAATCTGACATAAAGTACTTGGTAAGTAATTATTATTATATGCTTTAACTTGCTGTAACTCTGCTTTATAAATTTTATAAAGTAAAGTTACTTCCCTACTTTATAAATCACCATTACTGTGGAATTGGTGGGCGGTTAGAAAATTTTACTACTAACAGAGATACAAAAGTGGGCGATAGGTATAAAAAGGTTGACTACCCCTGTTATAGATGCTCAAAAGCCTTCAGTTAGCCTTCCAGATGTGCTGTTTAGTATTCCCCATGAAGACCGTAGAAAAGACTGACTCACCTATTTGAAGAATCTAACATTTTCAATTATCACCTCCAAGCAATCGCCCAGAACATTTTAGTTCTGGAATCTACATTTTCTATAAACATACCCATAACCTTCTCAAGGTTTAAACATTCTCTAATTAATGCAAAATTAGCTTCAACAAAATGTAATTTGAGCCAAACACACAGCTTAATGGTTAGGTAAGATGAAGACTTTCTAAAATGAAGACTGTTTCTAAATTAGAAATGTGAATTCTGCCAGCCTACTTTGGGAATACATGATCTAATAATTAATAGCAGATCAAGAGTCAAGCTTTTGATCCTGTCACTCTTGCCACTAGTAATATTGCTGGTACTCAATGTTGTGTGTATTAACCAGGAAAATTCCCAATTTAGGACCTTGACAAACAGGTCCCACTTGTTTTTCCCTTCCTAATCCAGCATCCTGACAGATAGCACGCACTATTAGGGCTATTAAGTAGGCTGTCCTGATGCGGGTTCTTATGCATCTAAATGAGGCCGGTGAGCACAGTCAGCCTGGCCCTGCTGACTTCTGAGTGGGAGGCTAATTGCCGCTCACAAGCAGCTTTAGGTCCTCAGCGGCTCCCCGCCCTGGGGTTGCCCCTCCAGTGCGGTTTGCAGTGGGGGTGATGATTGCTGCACCTGTACAGCTTGTTCTTTGTCACCATCACAAAAGGATCTTAAGAGTGTAGAGATAATATTGTTGCTGCTACTTGGTTCTTTTATTTAATTTTACTTTCCCATTTCAGTTATTTAATGTTGGCTTAACTAAAACAAAGTTTAAATTTTCTCAGCATACTTCAAAGGGATAGAACAAGCACCAAGGAAAAGTAAAGGGAAAGAAGGCAGGTTTTAGCACTGCTAAAGGCACCAAGCAAAGACTAGAAAAGAAGCCTCGTTACTAGTGTTGCCTCTCCGTAGCAAAAGCCAAGCAGCAAGCCCACAGCTCCTAGTCAGCCACTCCATCACGAGAATAAACAACCCATACTTGGCAGGGTGCTGTCCTCCCGGCATCTTCTGGATATTGGGTTGAGTACATCGAAGGTAGGCTAAGTTAAGCTATAATGTTTTGTAGGTTAGGTCTATTAAGTACATTTTCGACTTAATGATATTTTCAATTTTCAGTGGGGTTATCGGGACTTTGTAAATCTGAAGAGCATCTGTTCAGGCAGTGTGATCTTTTGTTAGGATGTTGTCATCTGAATGGAAAGGCCTGGGGTAAAGTCAGTTGTGACCTGGGCAACTCAAGCTCGTTAATTATCTAGAGAGTTTAACCAGATGGTGGCACTAATTAAGTCCAGTCATCAGATTTTCCAGGAAGGGTTGTCCCCTTTAAAGGGTCATAAACTGAATTACAAGTACATCAAGATATAATGAAATGCTGAGAGACTAATTTAGCATGCTCATGAGAGACATGTATATGGAAACTAAAGATCCACTTACTCCTTCCCACTGAGAAATATAACTAGACAGCATATTGGACATGTCAACCAATTCACTGTGTTATCAACTGTGAGGGGGAAAAACACAGAGATTGAAACATAACTGCAGAATCCTGGACATACATTGTCAAGACTGTATACCTAAGGCTTTTATCATACTTTCAGTTTTCTAGGAATAGACCCAGCCTCATCACACTTACCTTTTGAAACGTGTTTTCAACTTTTGACTTTAACTAGTTTTCAATAGGTCCACCTTTATGTGGTTAGTAGAAATGCTTGTTTTAGAAGGGGCGAATTTAGCCCTGGCTGGGTGGCATCATTCTGAAGCATAGATGTTGACGGCTTGATCCCCGGTCAGGGCACATACAGGAGCAGATCAATGTTCCTCTCTCTCTCTCTCTTTCCATTTCTCTCTCACTAAAATCAACAAATGAAATTAAAACAAGGGGGGGGGGAGTTTACGACTCTCTCTTATGTCATTTCCTTAGTTACTCAGATTATGCCTTACGTTTTGTTTCTTAACCGTGTTGTTCTCTGAGTTCTGAGCTGAGTCTCTTGTGGGGGAAACACTGGCAGCTCACTCCTGCACTCACTCTAGCGTGTCCAGCCACTGAATGGGAAGCTGTGCTAGATGACCTTTATGGTCCTTCCGCACTCTGATTCTACAGTCGTTTGAATCGATTAATGGGGGAATGAAGCAAAGGGTAGGAAAAGTTGGATAGCTGAGACAAAGGATAAGGGGAAGACTGATTTGATTTAATGAACTAGAGAAATTATTTTTACTGAGTACAGAAATATGGAATTATATGTGTGGAGTTTTATCTCCTTTCATGTTCATAAGCAAACACCACTTTTGGCAGCCGTAAATACAGGGAGGCTCTCCTATGAGACAAACGAGGCAGCTGCTCAGACCTGTGCCTGTGCAGTGTCCTCCTCTAGGGAAGGGCCTGGGCACCTTGTGCTGGATCACCTTAAACACTTTCTGATCCCAGGCCAAAATTGGTTTGACCTCAATTTCATTCAGCAAAATAGCTTGCTCTCTCCAGTCATTTGTTTGTTCAAACAACTTTTATTGAACACTAAGCTAGATGTTGGCATAGAAAAATAAGTAAATATTATCCACTCATAGTTTAGGGAAGAAGAAAGAGGTAGAAAGGATGGTTTCAAAACAGAAAGTTTTGAGTTTTGTAAAAGGAAGGAGACCCTGACTGTGATTCCGCATACACCCATCCTGCATGCACCCTGACTGTGATCCACCTGGCAACCATGTCTTGGGCCAATGCTGGAGTACCAAGCTATTTTTAGGGCCTGAGGCTGTCACGCTCCACAGAGCCATCCTCAGCAACCTAGCCATGAGCCAATCAAGCCACTGGCTGTTGGAAGGGAAGAGGAAAAAAGGAGAGGGAGAAGCAGATGATCACTTCTGTGGGCCCCGAGCAGGGAATAGAATCTGGAATGTCCATATGCTAGGCCAACTCTCTATCTACTTAGCCACTGGCCAAGGCTGACTTTGCATTTATTTCAATGTACCTTTTTTTTGTGACAGACAGAGAGAGGGACAGATAGGGACAGACAGACAGGAAGGGAGATAGATGAAAAGCATCAATTCTTCATTGTGACACCTTAGTTGTTCATTGATTGCTTTTTCATATGTGCCTTGACCCAGGGAGGGGGGCTACAGCAAACCGAGTGACCCCTTGCTCAAGCCCACAACCTTGAGCTCAAGCTGGTGAGCCTTGCTCAAACCAGATGAGTCTGTACTCAAGCCAATGACCTCAGTTTCGAATCTGGTTCCTCCACATTGCAGTCCGACATTCTATCCACTGCGCCACCGCCTGGTCAGCTATTTCAATGTGCTTTTTAAATTTCTCTTGAGACTTTCTTTTCAACCCCAAAATTATTTATTTATTTATTTATTTATTTTCACTTTAGTGCTCTCATCATGGGAAATTCCAACAGCTTTAGGAGCCTCTGTTGATGAAAAGTAAACATATATTTCTTAAAAATCACTATAACACACAGCCATTGATTTTTGCTTACATCATCAATACTATAATGACTTTAAAATGATATGAATAGAGTCGTCCCTCACCATATCGCGGTTCACTTTTCGCGGTCTCACTGTATCACAGATTTTTAAATTGTATATATCTAATTTTGTATTGCGGATTTTTCACTATATCGCAGGATTTTGCAGTATATAGGTATTTTTATATATTTATTATTTTACTTATTTTTGTGGTAAAATAAGCAAAGTAGGTATGGGAAAGGTTTATAAGAGTGTGGGGAGGGCTTATAAAGCCTTAAAATATATGTAAATAATACAATAAATATAAGGTCGCTATTTCACAGATTTTCGCCTATTGCGGGGGTTCTGGAACCTAACCCCCCACGATAGACGAGGGACCACTGTAAATGTCTCTTCATAGCCTTGACACCTGCCGACTGTGGAGCACGGCTCGGTCGGCAGGGCTGTGCAGTGCCTTGTGTCTGCCCGCCTCCTCAAAGTCCTGTTTACCAGCTCCAGGAGGCTCAGCTTCTGGAGAAACTGAAGGTATGTTTAAAAGTAACCCAGGGATTATTTAGATAATTTTTGTTTAGTTTCCATGAGCTTGAAGATTTTTCTGTAGTCTTTCTGTTATTCTAATTTGGTTTCATTGTGGTTTTGTTGAAGTTTGTTTCTACGGCCCAGGATATGGGCTTGGTGTATGATCCATGGGCACTCGCAAAACGTGTACCTTTTATCATTTCATATTGTCTCTCGCTGTCTTTCACAGTTTTATTTTTACTTGAGTCGACTTTATCTGATACTAGTATGGAAATGCATGTTTTCTTTTGATTAATGTTGGCATATCTTTTCTATCTCTACTTTCTACCTGCCTATACTTTTATATTTGAAGTGAGTTTCTTATAGACAACATGTCATTTGACTGGTGTATTTAGACCATTTACATGTAATGTAATCATTAATATGTGAGGTCATAACTTGCCATTTTATTTTTATTTTCTATTCATTCTGTTTCATTTCTCTGGTTTCATTTTTAATGCTTTCATTCAGTTACTTGTCAATTTATTCTTTTTTTTTTTTTTAACTCAGTAAGAGGAAGGAAAGCAGAGAGACAGAATCCCTCACGTGCTCCGACTGGGATCCACCCAGCATGCCTACTAGGGGGCAATTCTCTGCCCATCTGGGGTGTTGTTCTGTTGCTGAGCAACTGAGATCTTAGCGCCTGAGGTGGAGGCCATGGAGCCATCCTCAGCACCTGGGGCCAATTCACTCCAATTGAGCCACGGCTGCAGGAGGGGAAGAGAGAGACAAAGAGTGAGAGAGAAGCGAAAGGGGTATGGGTGGAGAAGCAGATGGGTGTTTCTCCTATGTGCCCTGACTTGGAATCGAACCTGGGACTTTTACATGCCGGCTGACATTCTACTACTGAGCCAAACGGCCAGGGCCAATTTATTTCATTTTTATTATCTGTAGCAATTTTTTTAGTATAATATTTTTTGTATAGCCTTTTAGTGGTTAAGGTATTATATACACATAATTTATCTACTGGTATTATCACTTTACCAATGTGAATGTTATGAGTGATTGAATTATAAGTGAAATTCTTTCCAAAGTCTGCAACATTTAACTACAACACATTTCCTCTGGTACCTAGTAAGCTCTTGATGTCATTGAAGTCCATATTTCAGACCTTCCTCATGTCTCAGAGGTACCTGCCTATAAAACCCAGGCTGTCACCTCCATAGGAAAAAGAAGTTCACTAAAATGTTACCTAGAAAGATACTAATTGTCCATGTTGATGAGCAAAGGAATAGACTAGATAATTAAAATCCAGATTGAACTTGCAAAATTACAAATTTTAGCTTTATATGACAACCTGTTAAACTTTCAAGAGGAAACTTAAAAATTGTATTACTCAAATTTCAAAAATTTATTCTTTTGCTAATATTTAATATAAAAGGAGAAAAGGGTCATAAAGGACTCATTTTGGGTCATCAAGCTGCAGGTACTTTGAGTGTGGCAATATGAATTGGCAGTTTGGCTTTACAACATTTACGATTTGGGTGTGAGAGATGTAGAGTTGAATCGCAGCTTTGCTATTTACAAGCCATGTGACATTAATAAAGTATTTAACTTTTTGGATACCTTGTTTTTTAATTTGTAAAGGGTGGTCAATCACTTTTCCTGCAAAAGTTTGTGAGGATTAAATAACATATAATGTATGTAAAAGGCCTAGCCTGGAGAAAGTGATCAATAAAAATGAGTTCCCTTGCTATGTCCTTATTTTCATAGAGAAAAATCAAATAATTGTATGTAAGTGTATGAATTACCAAACTAGGCTTCTTGCATCAACTGAGCTTTGTATTTGTTGACACTATCCTGACATATAAGTACAAGGTTGCTATCAGAGAACAGAAAGATATGCTAGGTTTTTAATATTCTGGTAGCATTCAAGAAGAATGCTTAAAGAGCTTAAAAACACACACACATTGGCCCTGGCTGGTTGGCTCAGTGGTAGAGCGTCGGCCTGGCGTGCAGAAGTCCTGGGTTCGATTCCTGGCCAGGGCACACAGGAGAGGCACCCATCTGCTTCTCCACCCCTCCCCCTCTCCTTCCTCTCTGTCTCTCTCTTCCCCTCCCGCAGCGAGGCTCCATTGGCGCAAAGATGGCCCGGGTGCTGGGGATGGCTCCTTGGTCTCTGCCCCAGCAGAGGCGCTAGAGTGGCTCTGGTCTCTGGCAGAGTGACTCCCTGGAGGGGCAGAGCATCGCCCCCTGGTGGGCAGAGCGTCGCCCCCTGGTGGGCGTGCCGGGTGGATCCCGGTCGGGCGGATCCTGGTCGGGTGCATGCGGGAGTCTGTCTCTCCCCGTTTCCAGCTTAAGAAAAACAAACAAACAAACACACACACACACACACACACACACATTTACTGCCTGATAGAGTGTTGGCCTGAGATGCTGAGGACTCAGGTTTGAAACCCCGAGGTCATCGGCTTGAGCATGGGGTCATAGATATGACCCCATGGTGACTGGCTTGAGCCCAAAGGTCACTAGCTTGAAGCCCAAGGTTGCTGGCTTGAACAAGGGGTCACTGGCTCAGCTGGAGTCTCAAGGTCAAGGCACATATAAGAAAGCAATCAATGAACAACTAAGGTGTTGCAACTATGAGTTGATGCTTCTCATCTCTCTCCTTTCCTGTCTGTCTGTCCCTGTCTATTCCTCTCTCTCACTTGCTAAACACAAAACAAAACAAAAATTTACTGATCACTGACTATATGATAAGCAGAGGGTGGGCAATTTGACATCTAACATCATGGCTTCCTTTCATTGCACCCACCGTGTCATCCAGAGATGAAGAGTCAAAAGAGAACTGACCTGAAATAAGTCTGGGATCCAGACTGGAGTTGTCTAGGTAATTGTTTGACCTTGAAGAAGTTACTTAGCTTCCATATACTTCAGTTTCCTCATCTATTAAATGGGGCTAGACCAGTCCTTAGGAAGTTGTGAAGGTGAATTAGGTCATGTCCATAAAAACGCTCAAGATCTTTGAAAGAAGAGCTTTTATAAACCTATAAATGGCATAATTAAATGTCATTACTACCATTATTATTGTTGATGACAGGGAATCACTCACACATGCAAACTTCAGAGTTGAGAATATTTGTAACAAGGAATGGGAACCTGAAGACTCTCCTATGAAGCATGTCTTTCCCCACTCTTGTTTTGCTGGCTTAAACGATCTCACTACCACAGAAGTACTTTTGCTTGTAGAATTGGCATTTTATTGCCAGCAAAAAAATTGTGTCTACCAAGTCCCCTGAGCCATCACCTCTCTCTTTCACACTGGTTAGAGGGGTTCCTTGGATGTGTCTTGAGTGGAACTAGAAAGATTTTCACCTACTTATAGCTCTGACTATAACACAACCCTTCTTTAATAATATAAACAGCTAACAGTAATATAGTACCCACTGTATTCCAGGGACAGGGCTAAGAGTTTATCTGCATTATGTCATTTAAATTTTACAAGAGCCTGGAACACACTTGGCTCTCTTACTTTCTTTAGTCTCTACTCAAAAGGCACCTATTAAGGAAGTTTTTCAGACCTATATAAAAGAGTAACCTGATCCTTCACCCTCTACCTCATCCTTCTACATGGCTTTATTTTTCTCCAGTCAACCATCTGACTAGTCATCATTTGACATAATTATGTTTCTTGGTATATTCTTTGTCTCTCCCAAAAGGATGCAAGGTATGTAAGGACATGATATTGTTTTGTGAACTCTATCCCCAACATCTAATACAGGGCCTGAGCCTGACCTGTGGTGGCACAGTGGATCAAGCGTCAACCTGGAATGCCGAGGTCGCCGGTTCAAAACCCTGGGCTTGCCTTGTCAAGGCACATATGGGAGTTGATGCTTCCTGCTCCTCCCCCAATTCTCTCTCTCTCTGTCTCTCTTCTCTAAAATAAATAAATAAATAAATAAATAATAATAATAATAATAATAATTTAATACAGGGCCTGACACAAGAATGGGTGCTCAAGAAATATTTGTGTGCAAATTAATGACCTTGTGAGTTAGGTAAGATTATACTCTTTTACTGATGATGAAACAGAGGCTTCAAGACTTGCTCATGGCTACAATAAATGGCAGAGCTGAGACTGGAAACAAAGTCAACTTGACTCTAGTATGATCGCTAACTATTGACTGCATGCCCCGCTGCCTTCGAGGACAGTCACAAAGGTGATACTTTATTGCTGTGGCATGTTTCTGTCAGAAGAGTCATGTGGGCAATAGAAATGAGAGAAAGGCCAAGGATATGTCTAAAGTGTCAGATAAACAGAGGGAAGGGGGAATAATTAGAGTCCAGTAGATTGTCTCTTTCTCTCCTTCTAACACCTTTTTACCTGAAAAAGTCAACTTTTTCTTCAGGCCCAGCTAAGAAGACCTGTAGTTTCAGGGGCCCCACATCTCCTTTCCCTTGTCTACCTTTTATATTCTCTCTCAGTTTTCTGGAGCCACAAGTTTCTATAAGAAAAAACAGGGAAAAAATAACATTTATTAAGCATTTAAAATGCATTGTCACTGCTGGCATGCTATGCTCTTTTTCTCTACTACACACCAATTTATAGGCAGTGGGTATTTTAAATCCACATTTATAGTTGAGAAAACTGAGCTCAAGGAAGCTAAATATTTACTCCAAGGTGTCTCAGCCTGACTTCAAAGCTCATGTTCTATATCTATATAAATCAGGGGTAGTCAACCTTTTTATACCTACCGGCCACTTTTGTATCTGTTAGTAGTAAAATTTTCTAACTGCCCACCAGTTTAAATCTATCTTTTTATTTATACTTTGGTTGCTCCGCTACTGCCCACCATGAAAGCTGGAATGCCCACTAGTGAGTGGTAGGGACCAGGTTGACACCACTGATATAAATTAATGAAGACAGAAACTGGAGTAAACCCATTGGGATTTTTTGACTAAGATCTCATTTAGTCTACTAGGAGATCAATGACAAATACCAGTTATTGAGTATGATGGACACTCAGGATCGCAGGGATGGCACCCTCAGTGCAAAATGGCAAGATTGGTACCGCCATACTTGGTTGAGCTATGTCCTCGTTGTCCTCTACACTTGGTCCTTGGATGTTCTTCTATGTGGGAAAGACCAGGGTCCAGGGCTAGGCATTCTGTACCCTTGAGCCTTTACTCTCTCTAGGTAGGATGCTTATTTCTGGGAAAGATAATCCTGGTTAAAAATAGATTATCCTAGGAGTGTGGTAAAGTCAGGCTGTGAGAAAATGGATCTTAATCTGGAAGATAAAAAGGAAAGAATGTTGAGGGAAGGTAGCCCTGAAAAAGGAAAGGTGGTTATGCTCCAGGGACAGGACTGGATTGAACCTGACACTTCCCTCTATTTTCTTCCCATCTTAACTGCTTCCTACCCCATTCCCTTGAGCACATCTTACACACTTTCTGTGCCGCCTCTCACCATCCCTACGCCCACCCACCTCCCACCCCTCTCTAACTCCCACCTTGCCTTATAAAAGTACCC
This sequence comes from Saccopteryx bilineata, assembly GCF_036850765.1. Taxonomy (NCBI): domain Eukaryota; kingdom Metazoa; phylum Chordata; class Mammalia; order Chiroptera; family Emballonuridae; genus Saccopteryx; species Saccopteryx bilineata. The sequence continues at coordinate 233,872,983 of NC_089492.1, forward strand.
CTCTGATGAAAACAGGCTCTGGGGGAACTACAAATGCCTAATAAGCATAAGAAAAGCTGACAACCACTCTGGGAACTCGGGCAATGGAAATTGAAAACAAAGCTAACAGACCTTGGAAGAGATTTTAAACAGGGGAGGGAATGTGGTCAGAACATTTTTAAAACATGCACCTTTGTTTGACTTGATATTTTAAAGCAGTCTATAATTCTTTGGCTACAACCCAAAAAACCGAGAATTTAAAAACTGGAAGTTTTTTATTTTCTCTAAATACCAACAAATAGACTGGTGTTTTGGTATTTAAAAACAGCATGGTATCCTTGTATATGGAAAACTAGTTTTGTAATTACCAGCTATCTTTCTTTTTCCATACCTAAAGGATTTCTTTTACCTTGAAAACTTACAGAAAAAAGAAATTAATGATAAAAATGCAAAGAGCAAGGTGTATTCTAAAATGAACAATTGACAGTTTAAGAATTATTAAAACATATTTAGATATGCATAAATTTCATTTACTATAAAGACACACCTTTAGAATGATTCTGGGGCTAGTTACATAACTCAGACATCTTTTGAAATGCTCTAAAAGCTAAAAGTTTGTGGTGTTTTTATTTTGTTTGTTTTGTTTTGTAACTTATTTCTTATAAGATCTAATCTGACCTGAATTCATTTAGTTGCAAAACCTGAACCAAGCTTAGATGTTGTATGGCTATTTGTAGTCTGTATTTCCAACTCAGTATGAATATTCACATGTTTTGCTGTAGAAATAATGTTTAATTACAATTATGGGTCTTGCTGTCTACCCCACCAAAGTGTTATAAAATATATAAGGTCTACTGAAAAGTTCTGTCCGTTTTTGGACTAAAACAAAATACAAATTCTTCTGACTTAATTCATGTGGCACCCATCTTGAATATTTCCACACCAATCCTAACTTCCGAACATGGTCCGAAATGGTTTGCTGAGCTGAATTAAGCCTTTCTGCGATCTCTGATGTTGTCAGAAAAGGATCTTGCTCCAACATGGTCTTAACAACATCGTCATCAATCAAAGATGGTAGCCCAGAACGTGGCTTATCAGAAAGGTTGAAATCACCTGTTTCGAATTTTTCAAACCATCTTCTCATGTCCTATCAGAAACTGTACCTTCACCAAACACTTTCAATAAATTTCTACATGCTTCTGTAGCATTTCTTCCTTGTTGAAATTCATATACAATACAGTGGCGTAAATGAACTTTATCAGTAGCCATGGGTACACTATGGCTTCACACATAAGAGTCTTCCAGGCGTCCCCAAACTACGGACCGGAGGCCGCATGCGTCCACCCTGAGGCCATTTATCTGGCCCCCGCCGCACTTCCGGAAGGGGCACCTCTTTCACTGGTGGTCATTGAGAGGAGCACTGTATGTGGCAGCCCTCCAACGGTCTGAAGGACAGTGAACTGGCCCCCTGTGTAAAAAGTTTGGGGACCCCTGCAAGACTAACTTGAATCAACTTTGTTTTAGTTAATTTGCTACATCAGTATGTATACATTAAGTGATAAAAATAGAGAGGCACACATGCGCCAAATAAACATGTGCTTACGTGTCGAAACTTGTTGTGATAGAAACGGACAGAACTTTCTGGTAGACCTTATACTTTATATGTGCATGTTTTTCTCAAATCTGAAAAGTTCTGAATCCTGAAAACCTCTGGTTCCACAGGTTTGGGATAAGAAATTGAGGGCCATCTTTCTCGATTCAGGTACTGCACAAAATGTTAAAGAAGAAAAATATCTTAGAGATCACTGAGTCCAGTATCTCCTCCTTTTTAAAAGGTGAAGACTAGTGTCTAAAGAGGCACTCCTTCCAAACACACAAATGGTACCTCATAAAGCTAGGACCGGTATTGCCAAATCACATCGCTGATTCTGGACAAATTCAGCCAGGGAGTGGCACCTATGCTGTCCTGGCCTGAATCCTCCGCTTTCTGTGTCCTGATTCTGAACCTGGATTTCACCTATCTTCTCCCAGAGGCTTAGAGAAGCACAGGCCATGCACAATTTTTGAGAATCTTGGTATGTTTTTTAAAAAGGTTAAAATATGGTTACAAAAATTGTGGTCATTCTTACATTAAAAGGTTTTTAATAACAGTTTCATTAACATATAGTAAAAGCAACATAGTTTTGCTATGTGCAAAATAATTACAGGATTATCTTACTAAATTTATTAATATTATTAAAAATATTAATTGATAAAACATTATAGGCAGTATTGTCCAGCAGTGAAAAGCACATTTAAAATTGTATAATGTGCCTGACCTGTGGTGGCGCAGTGGATAAAGCGTTGACCTGGAATGCTGAGGTTGCTGGTTCAAAACCCTGGGCTTTGCCCGGTCAAGGCACATATGGGAGTTGAAGTTTTCTGCTCCTCCCCCCTTCTCTCTCTCTCACTCTCTCTCCTCTAAAATAAAAAATAAATAAAAATAATTTTAATAAAATAAAATTGTATAATGAACATTATCTTCTTTCAAGTCTGTAAGTGTATCTCTAAGAGAGCCAACTATATATAACCTTATTTGGAGATAACATCAAAAGTCTCCCTGGACATTTGGCCCAGTATGTAGATATCCCAGGTTCAATTCCCAGTCAGGGCACACTGGAGAAGCACTCACCAGCTTCCTCTGCCTCCCCCTCCTCTTCTCTTTCTCTTTCTTTCTCTCTCTCTCTTCTCCTCCTGCAGTCATGGCTTGACTGGAGTTAGTTGGCCTCAGGTGCTGAGGATGGCTCCATGGCCTCCACCTCATGTTCTAAAAGAGCTTGGTTGCTGAACAACAGAACAACACCCCAGACGGGCAGAGCATAGCCCCTTAGTGGGCTTGCCTGGTGGATCCCAATGGGGGGTAAGAGGGCATGCAGGAGTCTGTCTCTGCCTCCCCTCCTCCCACTGAGTAAAAAAAAACAACAAACATCAAAGTCTATACTGAAGGGCCTTGAACACAAGGCCCAGGCCCTGTGTTTCTCTGAATCTGCCCAAAATTGGGTCTTTCAAGCATATATCTCTGTTGGTGAATTTATATTATTATGTTTTATTTCTACACCTAATAGTTATAGAAAAGATCCCCATATATCAGGAGCCATGACTCTCCCTCCAGTTAAAATCCCTCTGGAGGCTTCTAGAATGTCAGTGACCCTTCTCAGTCTACAGTCTATTGAAAAAAAGGCTGTCTTCTGAGCCAAGTACTGCCCGGAAGACTCTCCTCTTGCTCAAAACCCTTTTCCTCTTTGGTTGTTTCCTGCCTCTCACTGTAATTGTCTCTCTGGCAGAGGAACCACCTGCTCAGGTTCTCTGGGGGCTGAACATAGTCCACTGACCTGGGTTTTTCTCTTTAACTATTTCAAGTCTATCTCATACGGGTCATCATTCACTCCGTGCAGGCAAGGAGACTGAGGTTCAGAGTTCTGTATTTGCCAAGGTCTTATTGCTAGCAGATGGCACAGCAATGACATGAAAATCCATGCTATCTTCCATTATGCTAGATAGGCCAGTGGTCTCTTCCATCTGATTTTTATAAAACATTTGTAAATCATTGTTGAATCAGTTACATGTTACTTAACTCTGTTATTCTGTGGCCCACATTTCTCTCTCTTTCCCTCAAGGAATCCATAAAATGCTTTTCTAAGTGCCTTGAATTCTTTATGAAAAGCATAGTAAGTCCATAAAAAAATAAGATTAATTCCTAACGCAAGTTATGAATGATGTTCTTTATTTTGTGTGTGTGTGTGTGAGAGAGAGAGGACAGATAGGGGCAGACAGACAGGAAGGGAGAGAGATGAGAAGCATCAACCCTTAGTTGCGACACATTAGTTGTTCATTGATTGTTTTCTCATATGTGCATTGATGGGGGTGGGGGCTACAGCAGAGCGAGTGACCTTTGAGCTCAAGCCAGTGACTTTGGGGTCATGTCTCTGATCAAATCAGCAACCCTGTGCTCAAGATGGTGAGCCCGCACTCAAGCCAGATGAGCCAGTGCTCAAACTGGCAACCTCGGGGTTTCGAACCTGGGTCATTTGTGTCCCAGTCCGACACTCTATACCAGGGGTCCCCAAACTACGGCCCGCGGGCCACATGCGGCCTCCTGAGGCCATTTATCTGGCCCCCGCCGCACTTCTGGAAGGGGCACCTCTTTCATAGGTGGTCAGTGGAGGAGCATAGTTCCCATTGAAATACTGGTCAGTTTGTTGATTTAAATTTACTTGTTTGTTATTTTAAATATTGTATTTCTTCCCGTTTTGTTTTTTTACTTTAAAATAAGATATGTGCAGTGTGCATAGGGATTTGTTCATAGTTTTTTTTGTAGTCCGGCCCTCCAACGGTCTGAGGGACGGTGAACTGGCCCCCTGTGTAAAAAGTTTGGGGACCCCTGCTCTATACACTGTGCCACCCCCTGGTCAGGCATAAATTGTGTTCTTGATTACCTATTGTGTACCAAGCCCTCTGGCTACCATGATTTATTCCAAGTGAACTGATATGGGATCCTAGTGATCAATTCTTCTTAGTAATTCATAAACCATTCCATTAACCTGCTATTCCAAGAATCTAGCCTAGGATGCACATTGAAGTAACTATAAGTTTGCAGAATCCAGCTTTTTCATTTTTTTAGAAATAAAACTATTTATACATCTTCAGGAAACTCTCATTCTCCCTGATACCTCAGAGAGATAACTAAAGTGGTTCAGCTCCCTCATCTTTAACTTCTTTCCATCCTTCCAACAAATCTAATTGTAGAGTACAACTGTATGAATATTTTGTTTAACTGTTTAATTTTACTGGTAATGCCTCTTCTTCTTAGTTATTACTGAGGCAACTATACTGACTGCTTTCTTTTCCCAGGGTCTGCCCAAATGAGAAATATCTCTCTGACTCCAGGGAAGCCTTACTCTTGGATCTGGGATTTATATGTTTTATTGTATAAAGTCAAGCTCCTGTGAGTACAAAACAGCACTTTTCTGTTTAAGGTTACTGCAGCTGTTTTGTGGAATTGTTCTTTCTATTGCTGAATAACAAACCACCCCAAGGCTTAGTGAATTAAAATAACAATTTATCACTGTATCTCATAGTTCCATGCTGTTGACAGGCTCAGTAGGGAAGTTCTAATTTGGGGGTCTCTCAGATGGTTGCAGAGAGTACACCATGCCCAGAGCAGGCTTCCTGGCATGTGACCCGTGTAGTCATGCTGGACCTTATGATTAGAAGGGCCTCAGGCTGGGTTCAATATCTGCTGTTGCTATCTTTAATCTCTTAATACTTTTTGAACAGGGAGCCCAAAATATTCATTTTTTACTGGGTCCTACAAATTATGGAGCCAGTTTTGGCTAAGGCTGCAGTCAACTGAAGACTTTGACTAGGCCGGATATCCAAAATGCTCACTCATAAAGCTAACAGATGATGCTGGCTGCTGACTGGGAAATCCACTGAGGATGTCACCTGGAGTCCCCATGTATGATTTCTCTGTGTGGCCTGGGCTTCTCAAAGAATTTTAGGGTGAGTGGTCCAACAGTTGCAAGCAGGAGCTGAAATGCTTATGACTCTGCCTTGAAACACCCAGAATATCTTGTCACTTGCAACACATTTGGTTGGTCAAGCTAGTCATTAAGACCAGCCCAGATTGAAGGGTAAGTGCAACGGGCTCCACCTCTTGATGGGAGCTGTAAGACCACATTGCAGAAGAGTGTGTGGGATGAGATGTTGTTGTGTTCACCTTTGGGAAACACATTCTGCCACAGAGCTATTTGGGACACGTCATTGCTTTGCTTGGTGCTCTGCCCCTCTCAGGCTTCCCTGCAAGCTCTGCCCTGCTGGGTAGGCATTTGTCACCAAGTGTGGATAGACAAGACACTTTTGGGTATTAGTCCTGCCTTTTTGGTGTCTTTTTAATATAATTAAAATGGGTCTTGCTCAGAATCTCTTCAAACCAAGCATGTGTCTATGAGAAGTGTGCTTAAGGAGGATTCTGATCTTAAATTAAGGTGGAGTAAAGGGCTGCTGGGAGCAACGACCTTTTGAGCTTTTGCCACAGTTCATGTTGAATAAAAATACTGAGCTTTTCTACATTACATCGCTAAAGCCCGAAGCCTTCAGATCCAAGACCTGAGGATAGAGATGAAAGAGAATGCTCAGTGTTTGATAATCCTGAAATAAATACCAATTCCACCACTTACCAGGCCGATAAACCTCTGAGAGTTTCAGTTTCTTTATTTATAAAGTGAGACTAATGATACTCCCATTAAGACTATTGTGACGATTAAGTAGGATAATATACTAGGTATTATTAATAGGTACTGTTGTTTGTAGTATATCACTGTCTTTGATTCAAGTCATTCCCTTTTAGGCTTCCTTTGCCCTGGACAGTCATGGTTGAGTTCTTAGATCTGCCTAGATCCTCTGAGGTGACCTAATGGTACAGACATAATGAAAATAACCTAAAAATGGCATGGCCCTGCAGCCTCTGTACTAGACAGTGCTGTGTGAGGTGTTGGTTCCCATCTGTCAATGTTGAGGGCTGGCAAAACTAGTAGTGGTAATTAACATTTACGGAGCAGGTTACTTAAATGTGTTAAAAACTTGTCACTTAGGCCCTGGCCGGTTGGCTCAGTGGTAGAGCGTCAGCCTGGCATGCAGAAGTCCCGGGTTCGATTCCCGGCCAGGGCACACAGGAGAAGCGTCCATCTGCTTCTCCACCCCTCCCCCTCTCCTTCCTCTCTGTCTCTCTCTTCCCCTCCCGCAGCCAAGGCTCCATTGGAGCAAAGATGGTCCGGGCGCTGGGGATGGCTCCTTGGCCTCTGCCCCAGGCGCTAGAGTGGCTCTGGTCGCAACAGAGCAACACCCCAGAGGGGCAGAGCATCGCCCCCTGGTGGGCAGAGCGTCGCCCCTGGTGGGCGTGCCGGGTGGATCCCGGTAGGGCGCATGCGGGAGTCTGTCTGTCTCTCCCCATTTCCAGCTTCAGAAAAATACAAAAAAAAAAAAAAACAAACAACAAAAAAAAAACCTTGTCACTTAATCCTCACTACAACCCTATGAGGTAGGTACCGCTTTATTCCTAATATTAAAGATAAAGAAAGAGTAATTTGGCAAGAATAAGCAATTTGTGCAAAATCACTAGGGTGGTAAGTAGTGGGCCAGGATCCAAACTGAGGTCTCTTCAGCCCCAGTGTGCTTCATAATCCTGCTATATATAGCCTCCCAGATAAATGAAACTATTCACATATCTGACTCCTTGAAACTATTCACATATCTGACTCCTTCGCATGTGAACTGAGATCGCAGACTCTTGTTTGATGACTGATTTGGGAGCTTAAAACCCTAATATTTTAACTAACCCTGATTGTAAGCAAGACCTTCTTTGGGAAAAGTTTCTAAGGTCATTTAGTTTAGGCTGTTGGTATAAATTCCCTGGAAGCATTATTATCTCGTGGTGGGCCAACCTCGTGCTTGTGGCTGGGTCGCTTTCAGCAAGGCCTCTGCCACTTGGCATTTTTCATGGTAGGCAGCCAAAGGGACCGAGTATTTCTCTGTTTTCTTTTACTTTCATCCTTAACCATTTCCTCTCAATATAAACAAAAATGGATTCAGGGATTTTACTAGTGGAAATGCATTTCAAAGCTGTGCTGTGGGAAGTGTGTAGTTAGAGTGGCAAGGGAAAAAAGATGATTGAGGGAAAGAAGGAAACTATTAACAGAATTCAAAATCCCCTTGAGCTAGAAAGGTTCTAGTTTTAAAAGCTGCTTAAATTCCTCAAAAGAGAGGTGTTCTCTAAGTATAAAAGTATGGCCATGAACCTCTCAACGAGCCACGGAGAATCACTAAGGCGATTATTTATTATTTGTATTGTGTCCCCATTTCCTTTCAGCAAACATTCACAATGGCCTTCTCCTCCCTAACACTTAATTCCTAAATTTGATGAAAAGTCATAGAATTGGCTTAAATTTGGATCTGTTCTCTTCCCTCTTCTACTCATTTAGAAAAGGTGCAGGTAGCTCTTCATGAACAACAGAAATGATCACCTGGCTTTAGTGATTCTCCCCAAGGGGAAACACTTTTTCCTGCTTAATTTTTTTTTGAGAACTTAACTATAAGTCCTGCTCTGTTTTAAATGTTTTACATGGATGAACTCATTGAATCCACACAATCCTAAAAGATCCCTAACAATTACATCCCTATTTAGCAGATAAGGAAACAGGCTTAGAGAAGTTAAGAAATGAGTCCAGGTCACATGGTGATTAAATGGGGTCATGGTTTGTTGGGAGAGGGGGCTTTATTCCATGGCAGCCCAACAGAGTCAATTTCACACAGCTGAGATCAGGCTCTGCCACCCCCAACTCACAATAGCTTATACTGCCTATAAAGTGCTTGAGGTCTCAATGTATGTATTTCAACTATTCCCAATGAAATCCATGACTTTGTGCCCATGAGAAATTGTGTTCCAGTCCCTAATACACTTGCTATCCCACCTTGTTCAATAGGCTCAGAGCTCCTGGGCTTTTACTCCTGTAGGGGTCGGAAGGGATTCTATTTATTCATTGCCTCACTTGACACTCACACACAGGCAAGATGGCACAGCGTCAGAGCGCAGGCACTGGAACCATGTTTTTCATTGTAGCTTTGCCGTTTATGTGCTCAGAGTCACACAGCTTGTTACTGAAACTTTCTGTGCCTCAGTTCCCTTATGTAAAATGGGTTATTGATAACACTGACCTCACACACTTATTATGAGTTTTAAATGAGTATTAAATATATACTTAGAACTGTGCCTGGAATGAAGTAAATGCTAAGCATAAAGTATCATGAAACAAGTATTTAGAAAATAGAAGTATGCTAGGCACTGGAAAGAAAAGGACTTGTAATCTATTGGGAAATACAAAGCACATTCCTTCAATAGATCCACTTATGTGCTAAGCACCAGGTACTGGGGGCAAACAGCTAAACAAAACACCCTCACTGCAAATATATATTTACAAACTACTAGAAGAGGTAAATAAACAATGACAATTCAGTGTAATAAGTACTGCAAATGGGGTAGAAATAGGTAATTTTAGACACATGAGGGGACAGAGGGCATGATGTTTGAGGGTCAGGGGGGCCTTCTTATAGGAAGTGAACTCAAGGTTAAGACTTGGTGGATGAGAAGGAATTAGCAACATGAATTACTAGAACAAGATATGAATTTTAAGGTGCATGAAGAACATGGAGCATATGCATGGCATACGGTTGAGTGAGTAGTCAGACATGGTTTGAGGGTTAGGCGTATAGGGTGGGAAACAAAGAAGAAGGCTGGGGAGAAGATGGCACCAGATTACATAATGGAGAGCCATGAAAAGCTGTCAAGTCTAGGAGTGATATGATCAGATAATCCAGACCAGATGAGATTTTAAGTCTGGGCCAACAGTTACAGTGATACTCTCGGAGAGAAATAAAGGCCTGCATTGGAGTCCTAGCCATGGGGATCCAGCAGAGGAAATGTTTGGGAGATAGAAGGAAGAATTAATAAACTGTAATGACTGACTAGAGCAGAATGGAAGAGCAGTAAGACCCTATGTTGCCCTGAAAAGTGGTATCCTAATAGCTATTAAAGGGACTTAGTTGGAAAAGTTTGAGAAGTACTGGTGGCATATTGGGAAGAATGTGAGTTTCTGGAGCTGAATGGAATTGAATTCAAATCCAGTCGCTACCCATTTGTTGGTTTCATGTTTAGTGAGGATAATCATCCTACCTCAAAGTTTGTTATATAATAACATGGTAATACATGTGAAGAATCTAGTACAGTGCCTGACACGTTGTAAGCAGTCAGTACACAAGAGTAGTGAGTATACTGGGATTAGAATATAGGATATGATCAAAGGTTCATGCCAGACAACCATGTTCCTTAGTCTTTTGGCTGTCAAAGATGCTTTTTATTTAAAAAAAAATTATTGGGATATAATTCACATACCATCAATTTACCCATTTAAAGTTTATAATTCTTTTTTTTTTTAGTATATTCACAATAGTACAACCACCAGCACAATCTAAATTTAGAACAATTTATTCATCCTTAAAAGAAATTCTTCCTACTATCCCTCCACAGCCTTAGGCAGCCAATAGTCTGCCTTTGGTTTTGGAGATTTGCTCTTAAGTATTTCAGGAGATCTGATCATAGTAGTTTCTACCTAGGCAATATGCAAAATTTTGTGTGCAATGTCAAGGAAATCAGACCCCCAGGTTAAAATTTAAAAGGAATACCCAATCTCTACAAAGTTGGCACTAGAGAAACTCCCCACGGGGGTGGTGGGCAACCAGCCCTTGTAGCCCTCTCCTGTACCTCCCTGAGCTGAGATCTCTGCGCAGGTGCACGCGCACACACACAGTGCTGCAAAGTTTCTACATATCATCTTCAGCCATGGAGGCTCCCTTTCCTTCACCTTTACTATTTGTTATCTGTTTCCTCTGGGAGCAGCAGAAGGCCAACAGATTCCAGCTAGCAATCAAAAGCATCTCTGAAGATTGGTTCAAGCTATTGAAATAATGGTTATTCAGTGTTATTATGCCTGAGCATTGTGCTTATAATTGTCTCTTAAATTTTTCAAGTTTAGGAATATCACCGGGACCTGTTCTGTATGAGCTCTCTGGTAGCTCCTGGTAAATGACAGGATATCAGCATGAAGAAAGCTCTTGCCTACAACCTTTGTTAGGAATTGTTGCCTCTAATTCACTTCACAGAAGCCAAGAACAGTTGGAGTGTAGAGAGGGAACTATTCTCTTAGTGAAAAAGAGCAATGTTTGAACTCCCATTGGATCAAGAAGGAATGTCTTTGCCCTCTCAATGCCTAAACTATCAGGTTAGAACTTCAAGAATGCATTAAGCTGGCCTCTTTAGAATACCAAATGAGAATTCTGACTACAGAATATTTTCCTGGTTTAAAATTTAGACCTTAATACCATGTTAGTTGAGGGATTCTTCTTGAAGAAGGAAACTAGAAGCAACCTGAAAACACACCCAGATTTAATTACCTTCTATTCACTACAGGATCTGACTTCTAATTTGCCAACCCAAACTCAACTTTTAGCTCATTTGGCTAAAAGCACTCAGAGATTTTGTTGTTGTTTTTTTTACGTGTTTTATGTTTTTTAAGAGATTGTTTATTTATTTTAGAGAAAGGACAGAGAGAGAGAAAGGGGGAGGAATGGGAAGCAACTGGTAGTTGCTTCTCATGTGTGCCCTGACCAGGCAAGCCCTGGGCCTCGAACCGGTGACCTCAGCATTCAGTCAATGTTTTATCCACTGTGCTGCCACAGGTCAGACTGCTTTTGTTTATTTGTCTTGGGATTTACAAGCTCTTTACTACTTCATGTTTCCTTGCTTGCTGTTTCTTCTGATTTTTCTTTAAATCTTTAAAAGGCTGGTGCCGTCTCATCATTTAGACTTCAGCTCAGAAGGCTTTCTGACCACACCAGCCAAAAGAGTTGTCCCACACATTATACTCTCATAGTGCTTACCACTCTCTGAAAATGATCTTGGTGATATATTTAGTCACTTGTTTATTCTTTGTTTCTTTCCACCATAATGTAAACTTCATAAAAATGGAGTTTCATTCACCACAAAATCCTCAGGGCTCAAAACAGCGCTTGACACACAGGTGGATGTTCAATAAATAGCTGTTGGATTCAATGTTTATCAAAATAAATATTTAAATAGTATTAAGTGTGATATATATTTCCTATTTTCAAAGGGGTTTACATAGATGCATTTGGAATTTCATTGGATGTATTTAAACTGCTATTTATGGAATATCCAAAATAAAATGTTTTTAAAACAAGAGTAAGTTGAATAATAGCAGTATCTTTTTTCTTTTTAAAGTTTTTCTTTTTGGTATGACATATTCCAAATTAAGTTAAAAGAAGGGGAATATATTGAACACAAATTTAACTTTAAATGGATTATAGGCCTAAATGTAAGACTTAAAACTATTTTAATTTTTATTTTATTGATTTTAGAAAGAGAAAGAGAGTAGAGAGAGATAGAAATATCAGTTCCTGTACGTGCCTTGACCAGGGATCAAACTGGCTTCAGGATAATGCTCTGGCCAACCAACCTATCCAGCCAAGGCAAGTTAAAACTATTTTAAAATATATAAAACTTTTGAGGAAAACACAGAAGTAAATCTTTGTGATCTTGGGTTAGGCAAAGTCTTGTTAGATACGACAAAAGCACAAGTGACAAGAAAAATACACAAACTGGACTTAATTACAAAAGACCACATCAAAATTAAAGCTTTTATACCTCAAAGGATATAATCAAGAAAGTAGAAAGTCAGCCCACAGAATGGGATAAAATATTTCAAATCATGTAACTGATAAGGCACTTGACTCTAGAATGTAACAAAAAAGAGATAAATATACCAGTTAGGAAATAGAAAGTGATCTAAATAGACATTCTCCAAAAAAAGATACAAAAATGTTCAATAGCACATAAAAAGACATTTAACATCCTTAGCCTAGGGAAATACAAATAAAAACTATAACATGGTACCACTTCTCACCCTGTAGGATGACTATATTCAAAGAGACAGGTTATCACAAGCATTAGTGAGGATGTGGAGAAATTGGAACCTCATAATTGTTGGTGGGATTGTTAAATGATGCAGCTTCTTTGGAAAACAGTTTGGCTCCTCAAAATGTTAAACCTAAAGTTACCATATGAACTAGCACTTTTCTTCCTAGATATATATATACAAGAGAAATGAAAACAGAGGTCCACACAAGCCCTGCGAACAAATATGTGTAACAGTCAAAAAGCAGAAATAACTCAAATATCCACTAACTAGTAAATAGATAAATAAAATGTAGTCTATCCATACAATGCAAAATTGTTTAGTCATAAAAAGGAATGAAGTAGTAATACATGCTACAACATGGATGAACCTAGAAAACATGCCGAGTAAAGGAAGCCATTTACAAAAGACCACAAACATATTGTAAGATTCCATTTACATGAAATGTGTCTAAATTGGCAAATCCTGAGACAGACCATAGATTATTGGATGCTTAGGACTGGGGTGGGAGAGAATGAGGAATGACTGTTAATGGGTATGGGTTTCCTTGGAAGGGGGACGGGTGGTGATTAAAATATTCTAAAATTAGAGTGGGGTGGTAATTGTACAATTCTGTGAATATACTAAAAACCTGTGAAAAGTACCCTTTTTCATGGGTAAGTTATACGGCATACAAATTATATCTGAATAAAACTTTGTATTTTTAAGAGTACAACGTAGGAAAAAACAAGAAAGGAAAATTTAAAATCAAGAAGATCAAGCGTCAAAGTAAATTTGAGGTGGCAAAATAGAAGAATGTAATATTTCTGTATTTATTTTTGATACTTTCACTCTAGCAAGAGCCTACACTTGCAAGATTATACCTCACGTTCCATCCTCAGACACAGAGGATTTACCCGTTCTTCACAAGAACTACCTTTATTGCTTTTGTTTTAAAAATGCATAATGTATTTAGAGTACATTAAAAATTAGAGTCTCTTATTTACATTTTATGTGGTGCCTACCTCTAGTGTCCCCAAAGTATTTTTAACAGAATAAGTTTTCTTTTGCTACAGATGGTAGCAATATGAAAATGAAGTACTTTGTTCCCCCTACATCAGGGGTCCCCAAACTTTTTACACAGGGGGCCAGTTCACTGTCCCTCAGACCGTTGGAGGGCCGGACTATAAAAAAAACTATGAACAAATCCCTATGCACACTGCACATATCTTATTTTAAAGTAAAAAAACAAAACGGGAACAAATACAATATTTAAAATAAAGAACAAGTAAACTTAAATCAACAAACTGACCAGTATTTCAATGGGAACCATGCTCCTCTCACTGACCACCAATGAAAGAGGTGCCCCTTCCGGAAGTGCAGCGGGGGCAGATAAATGGCCTCAGGGGGCCACATGCGGCCTGCGGGCCGTAGTTTGGGACCCCTGCCCTACATGTCTCTCACAAATCTAATAGTTGGGTGTCCATGCTGTGAGATCAGACTGCCTGGACTCTTCAGGCAATGGAAATTTGGGAAAGGCTCTTTAATCTGTTCCTGTTTCTGTAAAAGGGGGGTAGAATTAGTAATACTACTTACTTCATAATGTTATTCTGAGAATTGAAGAAAATGATGCATGGTCCTTAGCACGTGTCAAGTGTATATTAAAGGCTTAAATTATAGTTGTTAGTAATTATGATTATAATAAAGCAACAGTTAGTAATAGGGGATTGAGATTATTAAGAAATGGGTAAAAACCAGTTGTAATGAGGTTGAGAAATACCTAAGTATTAGCATCCTAAAAGCAGTAAGCACTGTAAGGGGACAGAATATTGTTTCTCAGTTTCATAAACATAGGCAACCATACTGGATATTTAATCAAGATATTTGGAGCATTTAAAAAAAAAAGATATTTGGAGCATTTTCACAGCATTTACTGTTTACAGAGCTTGCTATAGATAAGGCTGTGAAGTTACATATTTTTCAGAGTATATGATTCAGGCTTGCTACAAGAGAGCATTTTTAGACTACATTTCTTTTTTTTTTCTTTTTTATGACTTTATTTATTCATTTTAGAGAGGAGAGAGAGAGAAGGGGGAATAGCAGGAAACATCAATTTCCATAAGTGCCTTGATGGAGCAAGCCCAGGGTTTTGAACTGGCGAACAGTGTTACCAGGTTGATGCTTTATCCAACCCGCCACCACAGGCCAGGCCCTACATTTGTAATCAGTGGTATCTTATATCTTGTTACTTTACAACTCATGCCTTTATCCAATTTTCAAAGAGGAGAGGGAGAAAGAGAGAGACAGGGGGAGGAGCAGGAAGCATCAATTACAATATGTGCCTTGACCAGGCAAGGCCAGGGTTTTGAACTGGCAACCTCAGCGTCCCAGGTCGACCCTTTATCCCACTGCGCCACCACAGGTCTCAACTCATGCCTTTAATTTGAGTAACAGTCTGCCAAGAAGTCTCCTTACTGCCTCCCTTGAGGTTTATTCAGCAATACTTTTTCTATTGAGAGTAGCAGAGACATTTAGATATTTTTTAAAACTATTTTAACTTCTTAGGAGAAAGAAACTTTGGTGAAAACAGTTATGTATAAAATAATTGATTTGAGATGTAAAAGAATTACCATTCTGAACTTTATTTGTATAATTTTAAAATGGTCTTTAACTTTTCTGGATTAACCAAAATTCCAGAAAAGAAAGGGAGAAGGATGTTGCAAGTGCTGACAAGTTTTTCCCCTTTCCCCAAATGTTTATTCACATTTTTACGCTATGTTAATAGGTAAATTCTCTGAAGAGTGTAAGTGAACCTTACAAATTCATAGCCAATTTCCTTATGTGTAGCTTATCTTTACATATTATTACTGTAATAATGCTTGGTAATCATAAAAATGTTTCAAGAAACCAGATATCTGTACATTGGATAAAAATGACCAAGGAAGCCCTGGCCGGTTGGCTCAGCGGTAGAGCGTCAGCCTAGTGTGCGGAGGACCCGGGTTCGATTCCCGGCCAGGGCACACAGGAGAAGCGCCCATTTGCTTCTCCACCCCTCCGCCGTGCTTTCCTCTCTGTCTCTCTCTTCCCCTCCCGCAGCCAAGGCTCCATTGGAGCAAAGATGGCCCGGGTGCTGGGGATGGCTCTGTGGCCTCTGCCTCAGGCGCTAGAGTGGCTCTGGTCGCAACATGGCGACACCCAGGATGGGCAGAGCATCGCCCCCTGATGGGCAGAGCGCCGCCCCATGGTGGGCGTGCCGGGTGGATCCTGGTCGGGCGCATGCGGGAGTCTGTCTGACTGTCTCTCCCTGTTTCCAGCTTCAGAAAAATGAAAAAAAAAAAAAAAAAAAAAAAAAGACCAAGGACAGGCTAGCCCCACCCTCCAGACTGTGTCAGGAATAGGTAAGTTATTCAGTCTCTTTGTGCTTCATTTTCCTCACCTTAGAAATTAAGTAATAATACCTTTCTCATAGAGTTGATGTGAGGATGAAATGAGATCACACAAAGTACACCAAGCAAATAGTAAAATATCATGTTTTAGCTCTTAATGTTGTGGCAGTAGCCAGAAAGAGATAAGGTGAAGCATATTTCAAAGGTGCAGCAATTAACAGCCTTTGGTAAAGAGAGTAAGATTTTAAGGTATGGAGATCTTCCAAACTGCACTTAAGCTATTTTCAAAGGGGCATGGAAAATATGGTCAAACATTCCTTGTCTTTTGTCTTGGTAGGAGCCACAAGAGCCAAAGCTTGTGGGAGGGGGTAGGGTATATGTGTGAGATGGGAGTGTGTGTGGCAGGGACTGAAGCAATAGAGAAATAGGTGACTTTAAGGAGTGGGGGGTTGGATTTAGAAACAAGAAAACCAACAGGCTTGTAATATGTCTCTTTTATTTTCTCTGTTAAGGAACTGGTTTAAAATATGCTCAGAAATTGCCTGACCAGGTGGTGGCGCAGTGGATAGAGTGTTGGACTGGGATGCAGAAGACCCAGGTTTGAGACCCCGAGGTCGCCAGCTTGAGCGTGGGCTCATCTGGTTTGAGCAAAAATTCACCAGCTTGAACCCAAGGTCGCTGGCTCGAGCAAGGGGTTGCTCCGTCTGCTGAAGGCCCGCGGTCAAGGCACATATGAGAAAGCAATCAATGGACAACTAGGGTGTCGCAATGCGCAACGAAAAACTAATGATTGATGCTTCTCATCTCTCCGTTCCTGTCTGTCTGTCCCTGTCTATCCCTCACTCTGACTCTCTCTCTGTCTCTGTAAAAAAAAAAAAAAAAATAATTAATTAATTAATTAATTAATTAATTAAAAATATGCTCAGAAATGAATAAGATCACCTTCAGCCATATTACATACCCTGCCTGACATGGAACTATATTTAAATCTTATCAAATATTAGAAATTAATTAAGAATTGACTGATTTCTATCAGAAGACAGACTTTGGATAAACAGTTGATGTAACAGTCTCGTAGTGGAGTTAGAAGATGGGGTTAACTCCTGGTACCAGCACTTACAGACCTGTGAACTTGATAAGTCACTTCACCCCTGAAATGATTTCATCATCAGTGAAAAGGGAAAAATACCTAAAAAGGTGTTCAGATTAAGGTTATTCATAGCACCTGGAACATAGAAATGCATTTTCTACTCTATCTTGTGTTAATGAAAAAAGGTTTAAAAATTACGATATGTTTAAACACTTATAAAGTTACCAAATCTATTTGAATATGCATTGACACTCAATTACCTTAACAGACATTCTCAACTAACATCAATGCTTATAGTAAACAATTCACTGACCTTTTCCTCCCCTTACTGCACCTGCCAGCACACCATACACTCAGATGATCAAAAAAAAATTTTTTTCTTTAGTACATTTTACTAGCACCTAATCCTTGGCTTGCCAGAGACTAATGGACAATTGGATTGACTTTAGAAAGTTTCTATAAACAGTGCCTTTTCGAGGCTTGCCCAGGGACTGTCAGGAGTTAATAGCAATTAAAGCGTCCGTCGCAAAATCGTATTTCTCAACGAAGAAAGGCGCGCAACATTCCCACGTGGTAGTTCAACTTGTCCTTTTGATTAATTCTGCTATCCGAGTTCACGTCCCTGCAAGAGGAAGCAATTCTGCCTCACGTTAAACAGTGTCGGTTCATTATTGGAGGATGCGGGAGAGCGACTCCAGCAACTGAGCAGCGTGGGACTTGAATTGGAACAGGTCGGCTGCTACCCAGGAGAGGCCAGTGCGGCACCTCAGCAACCCCATTGCCCCAGAAGTTTGTACGTCTCCAGTTGTAAGATCTGGAAGTAACCCTGACCTTTCCGGAGACATGGGGAAAGTCAGCCCAGGGCTGGAGGCGGGGTGAGAAAAATCAAAGACAGTACAGTACTTTCAGGAGCAAAATACGCCGTCACGTTTTCCTGTTTTCAGCATAGCTTGCGACCCGGAGACTTTAAGGGCGGCAAGAGCAGGTGGCAAGACTCCGCCCACCACCACCACCACGCTTCCCCTCCCTCAGCTAGCATGCTCCACTCCCTCCGTGAGGTCCCACCTCTCAGGCGCGCGCGAAGAATTGTCGCGCCGTACCTTCTGGGAATTGTAGTCCTGGCGCCGGGAACTGCCTCGACAGAAGAGACTCTGGCCTACACAACCCATAGTGCCCTGCGGCTCTGGCCGCTCCCGGATGTGTGCCTGGCGCCGGAAGAGAAGACGGCCCCCCTCACTCAGCCCGGCCATCTTGTGGGAAGAGCTGAAGCAGGCGCTCTCGGCTCAGCGCGGCCCGCTGCAATCCGTGGAGGAACGCGCCGCCGAGCCACCATCATGCCTGGGCATTTACAGGAAGGCTTCGGCTGCGTGGTCACCAACCGATTCGACCAGTTATTTGACGACGAATCGGACCCCTTCGAGGTGTTGAAGGCAGCAGAGAACAAGAAAAAAGAAACCGGCGGGGGCGGCGTTGGGGGCCCCGGGGCCAAGAGCGCAGCTCAGGCCGCGGCCCAGACCAACTCCAGTGCGGCAGGCAAACAGCTGCGTAAAGAGTCCCAGAAAGATCGCAAGAACCCGCTGCCGTCTAACGTTGGCGTGGCTGACAAGAAAGAAGAGGCGCAGCCGCCTGTGGCGCTTAAGAAAGAAGGTAAATCTGTGGTAGGAGGTGGGGGAGAGCCGGGTGAGGCTAGGAGCGGGGTGCACTTGCTGCTACCACTTGCTTCTCGAGGTCGGAGCGTCCGCGCGAGGTTATGCGGCTGATCCCCTCACGTTCCCCCCACACGAGAAAAGCGAGGTCCTGCGAGCGTGGTTGCCCCAAGTTCACAGCACCGCCTGCCAGGTCCCTGGAGCCACCCCCTTTCCGCCTCGGGTGCTGAGCGGGGGAGCGTGGTCCGGCGGCGAGCCGCTCCCCGGCGTGCCGCGGTCCGGGTCGTGGGTGCCTTCCCGCCGGACTCCTCGGGCAAGCGTGGGGTCCCCAGCCTCCTCCTGCTCGGGGCTCTCTCTGTGCTGCTTTGAGGTGCTGTCTGTCTGAGGCTTCTGTCCTGCCATCTTGTCCGACCGCGGCGTGCTGGCGGCCGAGACTTGCACCGAGCCTCTCTGTTCGAGGTGAGCTACTGCGGAGGGAGCTGCTCCTGCAGGGGCCGCAGGAGCTTGATTGTTCCCCCAACTGTTTGAAACTTAGTTGCTCGAGTGGATTAAGCTCCTGGGAAGGAGAGAGATTTGGCTGCATTCAGCAGAAGCGGGAATTCTGAGTGAAGGTTGGTTATTTGAGGAAATGCGGAGTGAGGGTCGTCCGCTTGTCACCGCCCCCCGCGCTCAGTGTCGCGTCTGGCCCGGCCCGGCCCTCGAGGTGCGGTGCGTGCGGAGGCTGTCACGGTAGCCGGAGCGGACAGTCGGGAGCTGCTTCTCACATGTGCGGGAAGCGTGGTCAGGATTTAGTTGGCGGGTAATAGTTGCTTCCAGGTCACACTGTCAACTTCACAGGAGTGTCATCAGCTGGAGTGTCGCGTTCTCCTTAACGGGCTTGTCTTGTGGAGAATGAAAAGGCAGAGCAGTTGGGGGACCAGAAAAAAGCATACGTGACCAATAACAAACAGGTGTAGGACCAGAGCTCCGAATCCCGGTTGATTTTATATGGTTAGAGTTGAAATTTCGCTTTACTGCCATGTGCTCCGGAAAGGAATTGTTTCTCATTAGCTTTAGTTGAATTCTAACGTTCAACTAATTAAAAAACAAAACAATTGTGCCAGATTTTTTTGTTTTTGTTTTTTAAGTAGAACTTAACCGAGGCTTGAATTAAGGTACGAGATGGTGAATAAAACAAAAGAATAATTGTATTAAAGTCACAGGTTGTGGGGAGTCCCAAGTTGAAGTTGAAGTGTTAGAAAGCATGTATATATCGCTTACCTATTTCATCAACTAAGGTTTACAGCAACCTGTAGCACAACTAAATAAAGATCTGTGTTAAGGAACACTGGCTTGACTGGCTTGTGTAATTTTTAAACTGCTCAACCGTACCTCTTCGATCAGACTTAATTCCAAGGAAACATGAAGAAACCGATTCTAAAGTGTAAATTTAAAACGTCCAACGTAGGTGTGTTCGCCCATATTGACTGTTCACAGGATGAAGCATGTTTGAAATCCCTCAGTTGTTTTGATCATAAAGCCCATCTTTGAAGTCACCTATTTCTCTGTTGCTTCCTATCTGAAAACTAGTATTTTAAGTTACGCAAGTAGGGAATTATTTCATAAATTTATAGCCAGGACCGGCTATGCCATTCAGTAGTTTTTCCTTGGGAAACCTCCCATATTAGCTATTAACATTTTCCTTGGATCAGTGTTTCAGATCACTCTTAACTTTGAATTGCATAAAACAAATTTCTAAATAAAGGGAAAATGTTGAATGGAGAATAATTGGAGTTTTGAGACTATCCTGTTAGTCAGTTGATGTGCTGGGCATTGGGGGAAGCTAGACCTATAAACAAACTCTGCCTCTTACAGTGGGAAGAATTGTTACCCTGATCATGTGTTCAGTGCCGTTGAAGATAGATCTTGGTACAGTGCTGGACATAACCTAGATATGGATTTAATGTTTATATTTTTAAGATTTAGGTTTGAAGGATATTTGTCCATTTGAAGAACTTGAGAGTTGACACCACAAAGAATCTTTTGAGTGTAGACAAAGGTGTTTTGTTGTGTGTTTTTTAAATATTAAAAGCCTGGAATCTAGTGAAAATACAAGTGAGCTTGCTAATACAGATAAATATATCAAGAGAAGCACGCATTTTTAAATGTCGGTTATTCAGTGATTATATTTGGTAAGTTGTAGATTCTGTAAGCCTTATGTTGAATATTGGGTGGAGAAGCAAGCCATTGTTCATTTGGGTGTGTTTGGCTTGGATATCATTATAAAAGACTGGTTCCATAGCTCCACCCCAATGTACTTATACCTCTGACGAAATTTATTTAAAATTTAAAATGTTTTGGTGTAAGATCTAACAATGTGGCCTTTTCTGAGAGTTTATGTGGAGTGAACTTTAACATTTCTTTGAAGAGTGATATTTACTGTTTTACCCTAGTTATAGCACCTGAACAATTGGGTACATCTTGATGGTTTTACACTTTCTTAGAAAGAACCAGAGCAAATCAACTTAAGATCTTTTTATGAAAACAATTCTTCAGCTGCATTTTGACTTTGTCAGATATTGTGGTTTGGGAATTACAGTATACCTGAAATTTTACAGTCAGAATTTAACCATCCATCTACTTATTCTTAAGGCCACCAGTAGTAATGCATACACTGGTTGCCTCTGTGGGCATTAAACACTAACAGGAAAGAATTAATAAAGGATGAAATCAGTCAATGCACTGGTAAGAGCAAACCAAAAGAAAAGTTCTCCATCCATATAGTAAAATAACAAGTAATTCTTAGTGGTTATATAACAGTTTTTTTGTTGTTAGGTGTGGTGTGTATTTATACGTGTATACATATATATGAAAACTAATGGAGGAGAGTGGTACTTTTTTTCTGGTTAAATAACTATTTCAAACTATAGAGTTGTAATGATAAATGCCATTTGTTTTCCTTTTAATTGTTATTTCATAGAATTGTCAGTCTTTTTACTCTGTTGAGTTTTTCCCCTCTCCAGATTATGCAAATTAAAAGTGTGACCTTCACTTTTTTTTTTTTGAGGGTCCTTATATGGTGAATGTGTGGATTTGCTTGGTTATTATTTATGGATGGCTACTGCTGTTATCTTTGGTGTCTTTAAAGCAAAAATGTGTCATTTGCCTAAAATGTCTTTAAATTTAGAATTTTAAGTTAAGAGACTGGCATTTTGAAGATGAGAGAATGGTTACCTATCCAGATGACTTCTAAGTCCATTACAGAGAATGCTTTAGGAGGGAAAATGACTTGGCAAACGAGATAAGAAGTTTGAAAGAAGTTCATTGTCTTTAAATAGGAATTTCTCTAAGGTACTTTGTTCCACTTTAGAGATGCCCAATGATTGCCTTTTTGCCATTGTGCTAGTTAGTGGAACCAAAGATTAGCAACATTTCTTTTTTAAGTCTAGGCCTAATTTTTTTGTGTTGCAAAAATAACTTGTTTATACTGGTAATTTATCCTTATAGGAATAAGACGTGTTGGAAGAAGACCTGATCAACAACTTCAGGGTGAAGGGAAAATAATTGATAGGAGACCAGAAAGGCGACCACCTCGTGAACGACGGTTTGAAAAGCCACTTGAAGAAAAGGGTGAAGGAGGAGAATTTTCAGTTGATAGGCAAGATTTTTTTTTTTTGAAATCTCTTCATATTTTGTCAGTTTATAGAGTCACATCTTAACACAAAGTTATAAATTGGTCATGATTGCCAGGTAGCTGTGTTAACAGGAAAGTTCTTGGGTTTATAGCAAAACGGTACACATGCAGGTTAGATTTGTATTTTAATTATTAAGTGTATTTATGGGTGAACAGTTTTACTGGATTATGTGAAATGAGTAACAGTGAAAAAGCATAAGCACTAGTAGTAAGTTTTAGACAATGTAAAAATAAATTTCTTGTTTTGATCTCCTTTGTGTGTTTAGAAATAGGCTATTTTGAATTTCCTAAATTGTGTGTTTATTAGTTTATGAGCTAGTAAAGATAATGTATTTTTGAGCCTTTAAATGAATTTTCCTGTTCTTTTTTTCTGGAAACCTGGAACATACATAGTATTCTTTATTTGCCGTAGACCGATTATTGACCGGCCTATCCGAGGCCGTGGTGGTCTTGGGAGAGGTCGAGGAGGCCGTGGACGTGGAATGGGCCGAGGAGATGGATTTGATTCTCGTGGCAAACGTGAATTTGATAGGCATAGTGGAAGTGATAGATCGTAAGTCTTATATTGGTTTTTATTGTATTTTTATATTTGAATCTACTTTAATAAAACAAAATTTGAATTTCTAGAACTAAAGAGTATTATGTTAACTCAGTTTTTTTAGTTCTTTTTCACATTACAGTGGCCTGAAGCATGAGGACAAACGTGGAGGTAGCGGATCTCACAACTGGGGAACTGTCAAAGATGAATTAACGTTGGTATTCTGATTTTTAAAAATAATTTAATAAAATTGATCCTATACCTTAGTAGAGGTTCACCCATAACTCTTATATTTTATTTGTCCTCGAGACAAGAATAAAATAACTCCTCTTAGAGCTACTGCCTTGCAAGATAATGTCTTATTGTATATGTTTAGATTCTAATGTATCAAATGACTAGTTTTCCTATTTTCGATATATGCTATTTTAGTTTTTTTCATATGGCTATATTGCTTTCCCTGAAACCCTACTTTGGAGTTTTTTGGGTGTTCTGATTTTCTATGTCTAATTCTTTGTAGCTGTTTACCCTTCTGGTCATTACAAAAATTTGATAAACCAGTGAGGCTTTGTTTTAAAACTAACTTTTCTGTCCTACTTTTTGAATAAAGTACTGTAACTTGGGTCAGTATATATTTTTAAATTATTTTCTCTTAAAGGTCTACTGGAGCATAAAGTTAGTAGGAAAATGCTTTTAGGAAATGTGAAGATTTTAAAATATTTTTGTATAAAGATCCAAAAGCTACATGTAAATGGACCTAGATGCCTTTCTTTTTCTTTCTTTCCTTAGAGAGTCCCCAAAATACATTCAGAAACAAATATCTTATAATTGCAGTGACTTGGAGCAGTCAAATGTGACTGAGGAAACACCTGAAGGTGAAGAACATCCAGTTGCAGACACTGAAAATAAGTAAGTGGTTTTATATGTAGTGGTGATGCTCCACCACAGAAATAGGTTTTTTCCAAGAAAACCAGTGGTAAGTTTAATGCTGTTATATCTAGAGGAGTATTTTACACATGTGTGTCTGTATGGCTCTAATGGTTTGAAAAATAGAAATGGTTATTTATATTTGAAATTACCGTTGTTTTAAAAAGATAAGGAACAGACATATTTTAGTATAACCTGTTAGCTCTAAAATTAACTATTTTAACCTCAAAATGGGAATAGAGGTAAGATGCCATGTATTTTACCTAACTAACCTTACTTACAGAGATAATGGTAATGGGTAATTCAGATGATCCAGAGACATCAAATAAGTGAGGATTGGAATCTGAGATTGCAGTTTCTACATTAGACCAAATGGTTGAAATAAGAGAAGTTGCAGTATTTAGAACTCATAGTTCAAAGTACTTTGGACTCTGTAACTATAAAATTTTTCTTTTGAGACAGTTTTAAACTAGAAAATGTAACCACTTTAAAATTAGTGCCTCTGTCTAAAATTTTTTCCCCCAACAGCATTGAATTTGGATGTTATTGGCTAGTGTTTTTGAGATTGAGACAAAGATGAGAAGAATCAGTTCATAGTTGGGGCACTTGAGTTGTTCATTGAATGCTTTTCATATGTTCCTTGACTGGGGGACTAGCTGAGCCAACGACCTTTTGCTCAAGCCAGCAACCTTGGGGTTTTCAAGCTGAGACCTCAGTGTCCCAGGTCAATGCTCTATCCACTGTACCACCACCACCTGGTTAGGTATCTTGTTTTAAAAAGTGTGAGGAAATCAAAAGCCAGAATATATTATTCACTGGCTTTCTTAATCTTTTTCATTTTCTGAGTTTTTAATTATTTATTTATTTATTTTAAATAAGACCACAGTCTAGTTTGCCGCATTGGACTGGCTCTTTCTTTTTATTTTTTTTTTATTTTTTTTATTTATTTATTCATTTTTAGAGAGGAGAGAGAGAGAGAGAGAGGAGAGAGAGAGAGAAGGGGGGAGGAGCTGGAAGCATCAACTCCCATATGTGTCTTGACCAGGCAAGCCCAGGGTTTCGAACCGGCGACCTCAGCATTTCCAGGTCGACGCTTTATCCACTGCGCCACCACAGGTCAGACCTGAGTTTTTAGATAGAAGACTTGGTTTTGAAATTTTTGTTCATTGAGGGCTGGTAGAAGTAACTTAATGCCTTTCTCTAGTTTCCATCAGTCGAAGCAGAATTACATGCCAGTCATTTCTTATACTGTTGTCATTTAAAGTCTTGCATTATAGGTTATTTAGGTCAGTAATTCTTAACCAGAGCATATTCAAGTCAACCAAGGAGGAGATGCTTTTCTAAAATTTGCTTTTTCTTTAGGGACAGTTGCTTTTACAATGAAACATTATTAATGATTATCATATTCCATGGGTTTGTTAGAATGAGAAATTTTAGATTTGCTGCTGGAGAGAGTAGAAAAAAATAACATGGTGTTAAGTGATATATTTAATTTATGACTATTTATTTATTTTGTAATTTTCTGAAGTGAAGTGGGGAAGCAGAGAGACAGACTCCTGCATGCGCCTGACCAAGATCCACCTGGCAAGCCCGCGAGGGGGTGTGTTGCTCCATTGCAACTGGAGTCATTCTATTACCTGAAGCAGAGGCCATGGAGCCATCCTCAGTGCCTTGGCCAACTTTGCTCCTGTGGAGCCTTGGCTGCAGAATGGGGAGGGAGAGAGAGAGAGAGAGAGAGAGAGAGAGAGAGAGAGAGAGGAGAGGGGGAGGGGTGGAGAAGCAGATGGGCACTTCTCCTGTGTCCCCTGGCAGGGAACCGAACCTGTGACTTCCACACACTGGGCCGACACTCTACCACTGAGCCAACCAGCTAGGGTTATTTTTTTTTTTTGTGAGAGGCAGGAGGGAGAGAGATGAGAACCATCAACTTGTAGTTGCAGCGCTTTAGTTGTTCATTGATTGCTTTTCATATGGGCCTTGACCAGGGGGCTCCAATTGGGCCAATGACCCCTTGCTCAAGGCAGAGACCTGGTGCTTAAGCTGGTGAGCCTGCACTCAAGCCAGCGACCTGGTGTTTTCAAACCTGGGACTTCAGTGCCCCAGGTCAAGGCTCTATCCACTGTGCCACCACTGGTCAGGCTATTTTATTGTTTTTAAGAAGATTTTATTTATTGATTTTAGCAGGGGTGTGGCAGTAAGAGAGAAGGAGGATGAGGGAGTGTGAAGCATCAACTCATAGTTGCTTTTTTGTATGTATCTTGACTGGGCAAGCCTAGGTTTTCAAAACCAACCACCTGCTTCCAGGTCAACATTTTATCCACTGTGCCACTACAGGTCAGGCTTTAAATTTTTTGTTGTGAAACTGTATGAAATCATAATTCTCTTTGGTAAACAAAATTGTGATGGATGAGTTAAATTAGCCTTAAGTATTTCATAATGCTCAACACAACTGTTGTTCCTTAAATAAAGAGCCCATGTTTAAGTCACCTTAAGTGTGACTTGTGAAGATTAGGTCTACCAGAAGGAAATCGTGTATTATTGATAGGATATTGGAAACAAATCCTTAACTAAGGACCCAGGAATGAAATTGAGGGTATTTGGTCTAAAGAAGATCTTGATACTATGAGGGCAGTCTCCACTAGGAGCAAATCTGAGTATAGTATTGTAGCTTATATATGGAAATGTAAATTTAAGAAGCAGCTTCCAGATCTTTTGTTTTATCTCACTTGATCCTTACAGCAACCCTTGAAGGTGGTGTCATGGTTCCATATGATAAAGTGTTGTTACCATCTTGATGTGTCACAACTTATGAGCAACTAGGACCTTTTTTCTTAGTTTTCTCATCTGTAAAGTGACAGCTGGACCTGATAGCCAAATCTCGAGTCAGTGTAAACTTGAAGTTTTAAAGTAGGATTTGTCAAATAGTACAGAGTAGCATGGAAGGGGGAGATATTTGAGCTCTAAGGCTAACTGAATCACCTGCTATCTTTGGAAAGAAGCAGGGCTCCCAAAATAGCAAACACTTGGTTGGTGACAATTGGAAATTGAGATTAGACTGAGATGATGGCTTTCTAGGCCCATCTATCTTTCTGCTAAAAGAGAAAATGATAATATGATGTTTTAATCTGAGAATTATATTTGGAAATAACCAATTTAGTAAAATATTGAGTCCTGTGTGTGTTGAGTTTCATTGCTAGTGGAACCTCAGTCTCCTATCCACACACAGGTTGGAATGTACAGAATCTAGTATTTCTATAAACTTGGACATTTTATTTTTAATTTTTCCATTGATTTGAAGGAGGAGGTAGAGAAGTATCGACTTGTTCCATTTAGTTGTGCACTTATTGATTGATTGTCATATATGCCCTGACCGGGGATTGAACCCGCAACCTTTGCGCACCTGGATGACACTATCTACTTAACCACCTGGATAGGGCTAACCTTAACTTTTAAAGTTTATTTTGTTTTGTCTTTTTCTCAGTTATTCATACTTTCACTAATTCAACAAGTATTAAATTCCTGGTGTCTATGGAATTACATGTTAGCCATTGAATTACAAAGACGATCCTCCTGTCCTTACATAATTTTCCTCTAAAAGATGAATCAGACAAGATTATATAAGTTTTTGTCATTCACGTACTAGGTGTAAAATTTAAACATCTTTTCACAGGGAGAATGAAGTTGAAGAAGTAAAAGAAGAGGGTCCAAAAGAAATGACTTTGGATGAGTGGAAGGCTATTCAAAATAAGGATCGGGCAAAAGTAGAATTTAATATTCGAAAACCAAATGAAGGTGCTGATGGGCAGTGGAAGAAGGGATTTGTTCTTCATAAGTCAAAGAGTGAAGAGGTAAAATTCAGTTTTGTGGTACTTGAAATATTTAGATGTCTCGAATTGTGTTTATAGTTTTTGGTTTAAAATTTTACATGGATAATCTTTTTATTTTTGGATACTCTATAAAAAAGCATTATACCTATATAGGATCATTTGGGACAGATAAATTGCTCAAAAATGAAAATAATCTCATTACCATATACCTTCTATCAGTCTATAATTATATTCAATGTAGTAGCCTCCTCACCCCAAATGCTGTTAATCAATTGTATATCATGTAATTACTGTGCTTTAGAAATAGAATAGGCCTTTTCAGAGTTGTGATATTTTTTTAAATGTTGCCTAACTGGTAGTCATTCAAGAACTTTATCAGATTGAAAGTTTGGCATTTTCATGTGGCTTAACCTAAAATAAAATGAGTGGTTTTATTCAGTATTCAGTCTTTGAAACTGTCTACCTAGCCATATCTAAAGGTCAGGTAATACCCTGTATTGAGAAATGAAGTAAAGATCAGAAATTTAATGTATAGGTTTTCTTATAAAACATGGAAACTAATGAGAAGGACACATTGGTGACTTTTTATTTGGCAGCTTCTATTTAAGCCTTGGGACATATTTTTAGAGGAATGTCCCCAGTGCTACACATCCTTTTAGGGCTTTGTGTATGAGGTTTTAGTCATAAAGTTAAAATGTTATGAAGGCAACTTGTAATAAAACAATTCAGCAAGATCTTACTGTATTTTAATTTAAAAAAGAAAAACTGAAACTTGGAAACATTTTGAAATAAAACAGGTTGAAGAGAAATATTTATGAGTTTAGAGGTGATTTTTAAAAACATTGAGTCTAAAAATTAGTATAAATGAGGACATTGTCTTTAAAGTGTCTTGTAGAAAATAACATTTTGATTTATTAGAACATGTTTGATTATTATTCATAGTTGGAAATATACTTGTTTTGTGTATCTAGGAGAAACAGGTTTCCAGATTAAAGAACCTTGAAAGTACACCTTGGGGAGATTGTTCATTTGAACTAATTATTAAACTGTTTAGGTTAATATAATGAAAAAGATTTATTGAGCATCTTTGAGACAATTATTCATAACTTTTGGGGTGCTGACAGAACCTTTCTCCAGGACAATACACATGTACAGAACGGTATAATTTTAGGTGATCTATTAATACCCTGAAGCTTCTTCATGCATTTTATAAACATCAGGTGGATTTAGGTATCCCCGTTTTAAATATTTTATAGTGCACTTATCAGATATATATAAGGTGATGTATATGATTAGATATGTTTGAAAATTATAAAGCATAGAATTGGTTATGAATCACTTTGAACCAGGACATTTTCACTGTCAAACCACATTTATGGGTTTTGCCAGTTTATCCTTCTAGTTACTAGGTCAGGGATATGCCCTAAACATCTAGACTTCCTTTATATTATTGTAGTAAAACCTTTTAGGTTATTTCAGTATTAGATCAATTTAGGCTTTTAAATTTTTTTTAATTTATTTTTTGCTTCTGTGCTCTAAAAACTTGTAAAAGCTTCTGATTACTAAATAGATATTCTTTACAATTAAAAACATTTAAAAATTAGACAATTATATATAATTGACTAATTTATTAGTTTTATGGGTTTGCATTTATTTTTGAGGCTTCTTTAACCTTTTTAAAATAAAAGCAATTCCTTTTAAATTAGGTTCTGACACTAAGGGATAACATTTAATTTGGATATTAGATGATAAAAGGGTTAAAACATGGAAATAAACATTTATTTGTACTTTAAAGGTAGCTATTATAGTTGTATTACTACTGGATACTTAGAATAAAATATATTCCTGCAGAAAAGAGGATTATATATGTATATAGAAAAATTATCCCAAACCTAAAAGTAGAAATCATTAAGCAGTGTAAAATTCTCTGGCTTTTTGTTTTTGTTTTTAAACAGACTGGGTCATGTAGCTCTATTACATAAACACAGAGTAGGGTCTGGATTTCACAAACATGACAGCTTCATTTTTAAGATGGTTCCTTTGATATTGTTTGAGGCTTGGTTTTATTTGAGCTCATCTTTTTAAGATTCCCTTATGTAAAGTTGTGATCCACTTGAATCTGTAACACTCCAGTTTCACTTAAAATTTTAGGCTCATGCTGAAGATTCGGTTATGGACCATCATTTCCGGAAGCCAGCAAATGATATAACGTCTCAACTGGAGATCAATTTTGGAGACCTTGGCCGCCCAGGACGTGGTGGCAGGGGAGGACGAGGTGGCCGTGGGCGCGGTGGACGTCCAAATCGTGGCAGCAGGACTGACAAGGTAATTTTTAAAGACTTCTTTTGTCCTTTTAATTTTTTTTTTAATTTTTTTTTATAGAGACAGAGAGAGAGTGAGGGATAGACAAGGACAGACAGACAGGAACAGAGAGGTGAGAAGCATCAATCATTAGTTTTTCGTTGCTCATTGCGACACCTTAGTTGTTCATTGATTGCTTTCTCATATGTGCCTTGACCATGGGCCTTCAGCAGACCAAGTAACCCCTTGCTTGAGCCAGCAACCTTGGGCTCAAGCTGGTGAGCTTTTGCTCAAACCAGATGAGCCTGTGCTCAAGCTGGCAATCTCGGGGTCTCGAACCTGAATCCTCAGCATCCCAGTCCAGTGCTCTATCCACTGCTCCACTGCCTGGTCAGACTTCTTTTGTCCTTTTAAATGATTCAAAGACCTTTGAGGATAGGAAAAAAAGGTACATGTGTCTTGAAGAAACTACACTTAGGTTATATTTTTGTTTAAAGTGAGTGGATAGTTCAAGGACCTTTGGGGATAGGAAAAAAAGGTACATGTGTCTTTAAGAAACTACACTTAGGTTATATTTTTGTTTTAAAGTGAGTGGATAGTGTGCTCCAGTAAAATAAAATTACTACCTTTCATTGAATGCTTAGGTGCTGGTCATGGTGCTCTGGTAGGCATTTTATGTGCTATGTCATTTAATTCTTGTTACTATGTTGACATCCCATTTTACAGAAGAGGAATTCAGCTATACTAACCAAGTTTACCCTGGCCTTTCACAGGGTCACCTAAAAATGCCAACTGCTTCCTTTGACTTGACTCTTCACTGCTGTTTTGGTCTCAGCTTAACATAACCTTTTGGCCATTGTATAATTGTGTGACTCATTAGCTAATTGTCTAGTAAACACCATTTTAGTTCTTGATTATTTTTACTAGACTGTTATATTAGAGCTGGGATTCGTTTTTGTCCTAGTTTTTGTAATCATCAGTGCCTTACACAGTGTGCAGCACAGAACAGAAAGGTCTTGTGACCTTTTTTAATAGAAGCCCTAGTAATTGATAGATTGGAGCTCGGATCTGTCTGATGCCAGAGTTCATGTTTTTAATGTCTAGGTATTATTAAACTAAATTATTAGAGGAAACCTTTTGGTTAGTTTAATGTCTCTTAAGATCTGTTTAGGATACAAACGTAATGTCTTCCTGAATTCCCAACACCTGATAGACAGATTGGGGGGCCCTCCTGCTTGATTGGGTCTTGCCAGTGTTTGACTATAGTGGTAACTTAAATATTACAGATTTTATGGTCACCAGTAACAATGTAGGGATATTTTGTTTTTCTGATATCAGCCATATTTGTTTGTTTATTCATTTAAGTGAGAAGTGGGGAGGCAGAGAGACAAGACTCCCACCTGCACCCCGACCAGGACCTACCTGGCAAGCCCCTTACTGGGCGATGCACTTCCTTCTGGGGCCACTGCTCCATTGCTCAGCAACCGAGCCATTTTAGTGCCCTAAGGTGAGGCCATCGAGCCATCCTCAGCACCCAGGGCCAGCTTGGCTGCAGGAGCGGGAGAGAAAGAAGGGGTTGGGGAGGAAGTGGAGAAGCAGATAGTCACTTCTCCTGTGTGTCCTGACTGGGAATCAAACTAGGGATTTCCACATACCAGGCTGATGCTCTACTGCTGAGCCAACCAGCCAGGGCCAATATCAGGTGTTTTTAACAGCCAATATTGTGTACATGGACCCTTTCAGGCCATCGTCCCCCTGTCCCCCTTTTTTGGTTCTTTGCACTTTGTACGTAGCAGTTGGCAGTTGGGTTCCATTCTAACATTGTTAAATATGCTGCTTAAATAATTGTAATTGGTTTCTTAGCCTGCTTTCAAATTGATGCCATTCTTTTTTTAGTAAGGGGAAAATATGGGAATACTTAACAATAAAGTAAGAATCTACATATATACCCCATATGAATGTACTTGTGTGATGTATTAGAAAAATAACCCGTGCTGTTACTAGGGAATTTTCCTAGGTCTTGATTGAAATTCAGGACAAGACTTGTTACAAGTATTCATGGTCCTATTCTGATCATAATTTTACCTTTAAGTGAATGGTTTGACGTATTTTATTTGGTATTTTAACTTCAATGTTTTTTAGAGTTTATCTGAATGTAGACACTGGCAGTTTATTTTCAAGATTTGTGAATTACTAATTTTGATTTGTTTCTTTTTCAGTCAAGTGCTTCTGCTCCTGATGTAGATGACCCAGAGGCATTCCCAGCCCTGGCTTAACTGGATGGCAAAAGACAACCATGGTTCCTTTGTGGACCCTACTTCTCTGAGGTTTTGCATGCTTAAGGATCCCAACCAACTAAGAAATTTAAAAAAAAAAAAAGACTGTCATTCATACCATTCACACCTACAGACTGAATTTTACCTGTTTTGAAAATGAACTTCTCTCGCTACACAGAAGTAACAATATGGTAGTGTTTTGTATTTAGAAACGTATTGGTAGCAGGGATGTTTTCATAATTTTCAGAGATTATGCATTCTTCATGAATATTTTGTATTGCTGCTTGCAAATATGCATTTCCAAACTTGAAATATAGGTGTGAACATGTGTACCAGTTTAAAGCTTTCACTTCATTTGTGTTTTTTAATTAAGGATTTAGATGTTCCCTCAGTTACAAACTGGCTTTAAATATTGGACATAATATCAGTTTCAGTACCTGCTTTGCATTTACACACATGGTCAGCTGGGACATGTAAACTGTCAAATTTTATGCTGTGTGGAATACTAATGACTATGTATTTTAACTTAGTTTTAATATTCTCATTTCTGGGGAAATATTTTTTTCACTTCTCATGATAGCTGTTATTTGCTAAATCTTTATATACAAATATCAGACTTGAAAAATTCAAAGCACATTGGTTTTTATTAACCCTTGTTTCTGCAAGGTTTATTAGGTTCAAATTATAATTGATTGACAGTTGCAACTATATTTTAAAATGTGTGACTTTCTCATTTTAAAAACCAAACTAGGCACCTTACTGTCTAGTAGACAGTTGTTTAAGTTACTTATTGTTGATAAACACATCCTGTCAGATGAAGTAGTTTTATGGGTGTTGGGCTTTTCTTCCTCCAGCAGGGTGGGTGTAACAAAGTTGATTTGGCTAATGCATAATATTTAAGCTGCATCTGGCCACTCGGTAAGATTTGTGTTTGTGAAAGGTCCCAAATCAAAATTGTTTGCCCATAGTCAATGACCTTTAACCCTTCCTGTTCTAAAGAAACCAAAGGGTACTGGTTAGTATGTTAAGATATGGGAGTGTGTTGATTTTTGGAATTTGGAAAGCAAACAGCTTTACTTATAAGATTGGAACAGCAGCACTATTCATGAAATGTAAACCAAAAATCGTATTGTTTCCGAATTCCCTATATTGCTATTAATTTTGGTTTTAAGTTGATACATGACTGTTCCACAGAAGGTGATAAGTATCTTTTACCTCTTCCTGCATTAGAAAATTAGGTTAATAGATTCCTGAATGGGAGTGTCAGCTCACCTAGTAAAACATAACATGGAGAGAATGATCAATAAACAGGTTTCCTGGTATCTTTATTTTAGGCTACTGCCAAATTTATTGGTAAGCAGAAAAAGGAATT
This sequence comes from Saccopteryx bilineata, assembly GCF_036850765.1. Classification (NCBI taxonomy): domain Eukaryota; kingdom Metazoa; phylum Chordata; class Mammalia; order Chiroptera; family Emballonuridae; genus Saccopteryx; species Saccopteryx bilineata. The sequence goes on from NC_089492.1 coordinate 233,906,558, forward strand.
TGATTTAGAGTTTTAAAGATTTTTTTTGTCACTCATTGGTTTTCAGTAATTTTCTTCCTATGTTTGATAATGTCCAGTTTTTAAAATATTGAAAATCTTAAACCATAAAATGCTGTTTAGCTGATTAGTTCTCCCATATACTTCTATAAGAAATTGTACAGTACAAAAGTTATTCATTTGAATTAGATTTATTAATTAATCTAGTTACCTACTAGTTTGACATCTTAGGGAAGGAGGTAATTGGTTTTAAATGATGGATAACTTGTGCTGGTATTTTGGATCTTACTATGCTGGGTGTTCTGTACTGGTGCTAATGTCTAATATTTTATATTTACAAACATACCTGCTACCCAGAAGCAAGTATAATGGACTATTGGCCCCTTCTAAGTTAGTGTGTTTAGACTTTCAAGTATCTTAATTCATTGCTGGACGTGTAACGTGTTCATAAACCTCTTGACTTCTAGCAACATAGAAAACACCTGCTATTAAGAACACTTCACAAGTTCCACTCACTGTCAGCCATTGTCGTTAAAGGATACATAGCAATATCTGATACGTTGCAAGCTTTCAAGATAGCCTGAACTCTAAAAAGTTGGTCCATTAGTTGTATCTGATGGATGTAAATTTGCCTCCTAGTTCACTTTGTGTCAAGAGCTATAACTGTGAACCTAACTTTTCTTTTATTGGTGGGTAATGACTGAAAATAAAGATTTTATTTTCATGCTCACTTCTTAAAAGTCATAAAAACAATCAAATAGGAGCTCATTTATCATCATGTGTTTTCTGACCTGTGTGTGCACCTCAAAGGTAATACTCATATTTTCTTTTTTCCCCTTAGACTTAGATTTTGTTGTGGGTAGATGAATTATTAAACCAGGTTGTCTAGTCTCATTGGGAAAGGATACCTACTTTAATGAATATAATTAGAAAATTGAAATTTTAAAAAAAATTTTTTTTACCCCAAAGTTAGAAGAAGGGAGGCAGTCAGGCTCCCTCATGCACCTGACTGTGATCCACCGGCATGCCCACCAGGGGGTGATGCTCTGCCCATCTGGGCCATTGCTCCATTGTGGCTGAAACCATTCTAGCGCCTGAGGCGGAGGCCATGGAGCTTCCTCAGCGCCTGGGCCAACTTTGCTCCAATGGAACCTTGGCTGTGGAAAGGGGAGAGAGAGAGTAAGGAGGGAGGGAAGGGTGGAGAAGCAGGTAGGCGCTTCTCCTGTGCCCTGACCGGGAATTCCACACACCAGGCCGACGCTCTACCACTGAGCCGACTGGCCAGGGCCAGGAAATTTAATTCTTATAAGACGAATTTCAAGGACTGACCTTCAAATGGCATTTCTCTTAGATTGCATCTTGAATGCAGAGTTTCAGTGCAGAATGCCACTCTTGGGAGCAAGGGGTTAAACAGGGTATATAATATTGTAAAGAAAATCCCTTATACAGATCCATAAATAATAGTGGTGGCTGTTTTCATGAACTTTTATCTTGATTTTTTTAAATGGCATAATGCTAGAGTATAAGATATTTCCAACCTGTATTGGAATGATTGGGATATGGTTTCTTTTTTTAAATACTATTTTGAGACCTGTGTAGAGTTAATGAAAGATTTAAAAATGTCACTAGGTACTATACATCTAATTACATTACTCTTTTATTTTAAAAGTGGAATTAAGACACATATTTGAGGCTTATATGTTTTTGGTATGTATTTGGAGGGGGTCTATATTAAGTACTCATTTTCATTGTGTTATTTTACTAATTGCTAGATGGTTGCACCAAAATAGAATTTATATCAGGGAGTTGCATATAAAATATAAATATATGGGACTTTAAAAATTTTTAAGGGCTCTAGCATTATGTGGAAGGAACACATTATGTTTAAGGAACCAATAAGTAGTAAAGGTTTAAAAAATTTCAGGAGAAATGTAGAACTGCTAGGATCTGATATTATTAGTAGATATCCAAACATTTAAGTCATTGGTATGACAAATTCTCGGGCTCTTGGGTGCATGTTAATTCTACTTATTTTTATTGGGTGCATGTTAATTCTACTTGTTTCTACTATTTTTGTGAGAGAGACAAAAGAGACAGATAGGGACAGACAGGAAGGGAGAGCAGTGAGAAGCATCAGTGCTTCATTGCAGCACCTTAGTTGTTCATTGACTGCTTTCTCATTGCCTTGACTGGAGGGCAGGGGCTACTGCAGAGCAAGTGACCCCTTGCTCAACCCAGTGACCTCAGGGTTTCGCACCTGAGTCCTCCACATCCCAGTCCGACACTATCCACTGCGCCACTGCCTGGTCAGGCCTACTTTTCAAAGAAAGTAAATAGATACTTAATATATTCTAAACCAAACATTTATAATTCTGCTGAAATGTGTTTATCAAGTCTGAACGGTATAAGCCAGATCTCAAGTTAACTGGAAAACGCCCAGAACTTGGTCACCATTATGTTTTGCAGAGTATATCTAGTGACAAGGCAGTAGAATGATCTCTAATCAAACTTCAGACCTAATAATTAGTGAAGTAACAACATTTGCAAAATTGTCAGATTATATTGTTGAGGTGTAGATTGTCAGCTTTCAGAAATTGAGTTTAATCAGTTTTTGCTCAGCCTGGGTTTACCTTGAGTATGTTCTCTGAATTTGAGACTCGATTTTAAAGTTAGAAAATTTGGGTTTATATGTTAAGTGATTGAAATTGGTGTTTCAAGCCAAGAAGGGATCCACTAACTCAATACAGTGAAAGAAAGGTTGTGATTTAAAGGATTAGAAGCATAATTTCTGTAAGTAATTAGGACATAAAGATAAATTATGAAGCCATCAAAATTTTGGCCACAGAGAAATGTACTAACAATGGAAATGAATGTCATTTAAATGAATGCTATATTTAGGCCATGGTCAGCAGATTTTCAGCTTGTGGCTTGTTTTGTACAGTACGTGAAAATGACTCCTACGTTTTGAAGGGTTAAAAGCAAAACTTACAAAGATGTATGTAGCCCACAAAGCTTTAAAGATTATTTAAATCTTGATCTAAGCTATGATTCCTAGGTCAACATATAAGAGTTCTTTTTTTTTTTCTTTTTTTTTTTTTTGGCAATCTATTGTAAAATTTTTATTCTCTAGGATTAGCATAAAGTACATTCCTAAAAAGCAAAAGCTAAACAATTAGAAACAACAAACTTAAAAACCCAAGTTAATTTCTTTTTTTTTTCCCTGTATTTTTCTGAAGCCAGAAACGGGGAGAGACAGACTCCTGCATGCTCCCGACCGGGATCCACCCAGCACGCCCACCAGGGGGCGATGCTCTGCCCCTGGGGGGGGGGTCGCTCTGTTGCGACCAAAGCCACTCTTAACACCTGGGGCAGAGGCCGAGGAGCCATCCCCAGTGCCCGGGCCATCTTTGCTCCAGTGGAGCCTCGGCTGCGGGAGGGGAAGAGAGAGAGAGAGAGAGGTAGGAGAGGGGGAGGGGTGGAGAAGCAGATGGGCGCTTCTCCTGTGTGCCCTGGTCAGGTATCGAACCCGGGACTCTCACACGCCAGGCCGACACTCGACCACTGAGCCAACCGGCCAGGGCTTAATTTCATTTTTTATAGTATGTAAAAATAAGCCCTCATCCAGTAACCCAATTCACAAAGTATTAAGAATTATGCCTTTGAAGTAAGTTCATTCCTGACCTATTGAAAGCACACAATAGTCTTAAAATGGTATCCACAAACTATAGGAGAATCTTAGTAACCTTAGATAATATACTTTACAGGGTTGCAACATTGATTCAAACTTTCTTTCCTGGAAACAATAATCAATGAGACAAGTTTGTTCCCAGTCACTCTTTTGTTAAAATTGCTTATCATGTTAGATTATTTCCCACCTCTGTCATCGTTGATTTGTGGTTTTGTATGAGTTGAGAGGTGAGCTCTCAGGTTATTTGACTGAACAAACTTCTTGCGACAACCCTCAAAAGAACATACAAAACTCTTCCCAGTGTGGATGCGTACATGCGTGCGCAAATTGAAGTCCAGGGAAAAGCGTTTCCCTCACCCTTTAAAAGGGCACCGAAAAGGCCTCTCTCCAGTATGAACCACAAAATGTCTCTGTAGTTTTGCTCTCTCATAAAATGCTTTTCCACATTCTGCGCACATGTGATTTCGGGGACCATAAACGATGAGATGCCTTCTCAGGGACTCTGCTCTTCAACTGACTTATTGCATCCCTTATAAGGACAGGCAAATTTTTCTGGAACATCACATTATTGTTTCCTGGCTTACTTCTAGCAAATTCTGCAGGCTGTTTGGAATCTAGTTAAGTTAGTGTTGGATTTTTGTCCAGGAGGAAGCTTCTTGCCTGTCACGGATTCAGAACACTCAACAAAGTGACTTCTCTCCAAAAGTCTGTTGAGGCAATTCTTGTTCCCCCTTCTCTGTGTATTTGGAGGGACATTCAAGTAGTGTGCCTACTGGAAGAACCTGTTGAGAAAGCTTTTGCTCTGATCCTTCTGTCAGGCAGTTGAAGGACTTAAGAAGGATGTCCTCTTCTGGGATGGGTTCAGAAAACTCGCCTCTTATTACGTACTTGATGTAACAGTCAGGGGGTTCCTCTTCCCCAGCCCAAGCCCTGGTCTTGTGGTGGCCATGGTCCTCACACAAGGCCCACATATTGTAGAGAGGTGCCTGCTGGGCTGGGTTGGGCTGCTTATCCCCACTGAGGGCTCTTCCACCCAGGCCTTTCCATGCATAGGACCTTGCCTTTGTGTTCAGTTGCTGCTCCATGCCCTGCTACTTCCTCTTTGCAGGCTCGCACCAGGATGTATCAGCCACTTGCAGGCAGCCGTGGTCTGGGTAGGTTCTCAGCAAGCACCTGCTACTAGACGGTCAGTCTGTGAGGGCAAGGTCTTCTGTCTTATTCGCATGTCCCAGCACTTAGTACTCAGTCCCTTAATACCACGTGTCTTTCGATTTCCTAGCCCATTTCCTTTCAAGGTAAGACGAGGAAGAAAAGCAAGAGTTCTTTTAAAATAAAAGTTTCATTCTAGGTGCAAATTAAGTCATCCTACCTATCCTGTGGAAAACTATGAAATCAGAAGTATTTTAAAGCAAATTTTTTTGCCTCTTCTATACTCAGAATAAGGGCCAAGATATTTGGTAGCCATTTAGTAAAGATGATTATTTTTTTGTAAGATGGTTTTATTATTTTAAGAAGAGATCATGCAGCTTGTAACTTAAATATGTTGCCCTGCAAGCTATTAGGAAAGTGTAAATTTGCTATAAAAGCAAGCTGAATGCTATGATTCATGTTTAGTGGCACTTCTCATCACAGTGCTTAAATCTTTTTGTTATGGTCAATATTTCCATCAGGTGAGAATTCTGAACGTTTTGAAAGGGTAAGAACAAACTTGTTGATTTAACTCCATAGGATGAGCTGGAACAAATGAATGGCTTCTGAGGACCAACATTTCTCAGAGCTTTATTGGGAGACTGCCCTTTTAGGCAGAGTTTAGCTTTTGTGCCATTGATTACTTCTGTATAGATTAACTAGAACTCAGTTCACTTCTGAATGGAAGGAAAGGTGAGAAATGGCCTATAAAAGTTAGAAAATAACTTAGCAAATTTTTGTTTGAGGAGTTATGGTACGTACTTATTAGGGTTTTAAATCAATATCTTTGCCCCTTTTGCTGCCCATTTGGTAAGATGTGGCAGTTCCATGTGGGCTTGTATGTGTATTCTATGCTTTGGGAATGGAAGACAAAAGATAACTGGTGATAACTAGTATCAGAGAATTCTAATTCCTTATGGGTTTTTAACCTATTTTAGATAATTTATTCATATCAGGTGTGAGAATTGCTCTGAACTGATTTTGATTCTTAAATAGCTACATCACTGCTATGGAAACATGAAAAATGAAGTTAATCATGATATTTCTATTATTTTGTAAACTGATTAGGGAACATGGGAAGTAACATTTTTAGGCATATTTATGTCACATTAATTGCAGTTGTAGGTGATCTATTTAACATTTTAGGAACTTGAAAAGACCTCTCTGATTTGAAGAAATGGCTTTGGTTTTCATCTGCCTTGAAGTAAGATTCTGTATAAAGTGGTCCATTTGAACTTTTGGTTCTTGGCATTTGACTGCCTAAAATTTTGACAGATTGCACTGAATTTCATTTATTAGCTTGAATGTCAGAAATTTGGGAAATACTGCATATTGGAATTTCTTGTTTTACACCTTGCGTGTAATAATCCATGGTGAAATGTTGCTTTGTTTGGCAACCACATCCTGACAATAATGGAGAAGCACATACAGACGTTTTGTGCTTAGAATGCCAGGAGCTATTGTGGAAATAAATGACTTAAACACATCAAAGAAGTTGGTAGATAACCGTTCTGCCACATCCAGTTTTATGGCTGAAATGTTTAGGATTTAATGATTGGTGAATTAAACTAAACAGGTACCTTTTATTTTCAGAGAGAAGATTGGTTGTCTTCTTCCTGGAAATTCTGAATTTCCAGCGAAGCTTCCACTTTTTTTTTTCCCAAATAGAAAGAACTTTTTCTAGGAACTACAAATAATTGTTTCAACTTGATGATGTGTGCTAACGTTGAAGGAGTTTCTGAGGGGTGCGTGTGAAGACTGGATTGGATAAAGCTACTTTTAATCAGATGTTAATTGTTCACTAGACATGGGGAAAATATCACATACCTAGCTGGTATAGTGGGTACTGCAGACCACTGTATTTTGTTCATAACAGTATCCCTTGAAGACTGAGTGGCACTTTGTCACTATATATCAAAAATCCTGTATAGATCAAAGTTTTTAACAATTGGACTGACCTCCCTGCTTCTTGAGTCAGAAGGTGGAACTGGCCCTGATCAGATTGTTTGGCTGGTTAGAGCATCATCTGGAAGCACAAGAGGTTGCTGGTTTAATCCCCTATCAGGGCACCTACAAGAACAGATTGATGTTCCCATCTCTCCCCCTCTCTAAAATCAAAAAAATAAACATAAAGAAGGTGGAACCAGAAGTCGTTGACTGAAGAAGAGAAGTGCTTTGGATGCTGTGTAATGCTAAGTGAAAATATCTAAAACATCAGGAAAATTCTCTTCTGGAAGAATGGAGAAAGGTTATTAAGAAAATAACTGTATACTGTTGGAAGGGTATAACTAGCATCTGGTTACAGGAGAGCATTAATGTTCCTTTTTCCAGGATCATCCCTCTTTTGCTGCTTACTTTTTAAGTGGGGATTTTTGTTTGTTTTTTGAAACTCAGCTGAAAGCTACCCTACCATAGACCAGAGGGGGTAAACTAAAGGGAGTGTTTATAGAAGAACCTTAGGAAAGAGCTATTGTCTATATTACTGTATGGAAAGAAGGCAAATGGTCTTTTACTCCCTCTGATAGAATAAAGTAAGATTTTTTTTTTTTCTAAATGAAATCTGCGGGTACTGTTTTCACCTTGAGAGAGTGTGGCTGGTGAGGGTGTCTGGGCTTAGTTTAGACAGCATAAGAAAAATATCCTTGAGTTAACATGGGCCACATTCTTGGTTAACGTGCGGGGAGACAAATCATCTTAGCAAGTTAATTGAGACTTTCTTTGGTAAAGGAAAAGTGATTTTTGCTACTAATTTTCATTGAATTTTGCAGATTTTTTAATATAGTGAAGATTTCCTGCTTGTGGGAGGGCCTGCCTTTCCAATGAAAATATAGGGCCTTTCAGAACAGTTTATTCTCTGAGAATTTCATTACAGCTTTAATAGTATTTCTTTGGGTCCACAGAGCACGAATGAGAAAGGGGAGGAAGGTATTTTGAACCTCATCTACATTGTCTTGTCTAGGCAAGGCCACAGCCTTAATGGAATAACTGCTTAAAGTGGGAATTGAAAAGTGGCCTTAAAGGGATCCCATGGCAGCACATAATAGATTTGTTTTATTTCTTAGAGCTGTAATTGAAATTCAGCAAACCTTACCTTAAGAAAAACTTATAAAGGACCACTAATAAAATGTATAGCCAGTTACTACAGAGTAAAGGGAAGGTGTTCGTGTTTCAACAATTAATACAAGCAACAAAATTGAGTTATGCAGCTCAATTTCCTTTTTGCTTAGGAAATAATGGCTTTCATGTTTGAGGAAAAAAAGGTACGTTGGGTGGGGTTTATAGCTGTTGAAGTACACAAATTGCTCGTTACTCTTCTATATAAAAGACAATTTTTAGAATAGCTTTATTCCATTTATCGATTTCTTTAAAATAATGGGTGTTCTTGGGAGTGTTCATTCTGTGGCCTGTGTGCCTTGTATGACTTAGATTAGCTAGGTAAATTAGCAAATGTAGGGGTACCAGATTTATCATTTAAAAACTGACCTTTTTTTAAGGTAGAGTTCTTGGAAAACAAATGATCTAGGACTTGAGAAGTATAGAAAATGCCAGGTTTTGGTTATTTAGTAAAAACAGCTCTGAATATTTTTTTTTTTTTAATTTATTTATTCATTTTAGAGAGGAGAGGGAGAGACAGAGAGAGAGAAGGGGGGGGAGGAGCTAGAAGCATCAACTCCCATATGTGCCTTGACCAGGCAAGCCCAGGGTTTTGAACCGGCGACCTCAGCATTTCCAGGTCGATGCTTTATCCACTGCGCCACCACAGGTCAGGCTCTGAATATTTTTATGACATCAGTTTTAGTCAGCTACAGTTAGAACCACAGTTGATGTAAGTCTATGGAGAAGTCATTTGCATAGAAAGGAGTTGTGTAATTGAAAGTTAAGGTCTGAAACCAGACTTCTATATTAGGTACCAGTAGTGTGACTGGTTAATTTATTTGTATTTCAGTTTCCTTTTCCATAGTGGAGATAACACCTCCCTTAAACCAGTCTTGGTGAGAACTGAGTTACATGTCTTAGAAATAGCATGTACTAAGTATATGGCCCTCTCCATCCAGAGTTCAAATCCACACATTCAATTGAGGATTATAGATATTCCAAAAAATGTTACTTTGTTGGCTAGGGTGTACTATGTAGTTAGGTCTACTGTGAACATGTACAGACTTCTCTTGTTAATTCTCTAATCACAGTGCAGCTATTTGTACTGTATTAGGCATAAGTAATCAAGAGATAGAAAGTATATGAGGGGCTCTGCACATGCTATATGCAAATTGCTATTTTATATAAGGGACTTGAGCATCCAAGGATTTTGGTATCTGAGGGAGGTAGTCCTGGAACAAATGCACTGTGCTATATTTTGAGTGGGAATTTGGCAAAAATTGGATTGTTATATAAACTTTGTATTAAACATCTAGTGCTTTAGTTACTGCCCTGACATCCCAAACCCCACCCTCATCTGTGTCATCTTTGCCTTTTCTATCAACTGGCAGCAGTAGTGAGGGTCGGTGGAAGTGTCAGACAAGTGGAAGATGAAAGACACGGGCCGTAAAGGGGTTGGTAGTGTTCGTCTCTAGACCCATTGTGCCAGGTCTTTGGGGAGAAAGAATTGGTTACATTTCGTTTACTTTGTCCAATTTTAAGAGTGAGGAATATTTATAATGAAAAGAATGCAGACATGGAATTTATTAAAAATCTGTGGCTAGAGGAAATGACTTAGCATTTTTGTATATATTTTAAAAAATGTTTGCATTGATTTATAAAGGTGATGTGATTCTGTTCATTCTTTTGTAACTGACCATTTCCATGTCAAATATTGTTACACTTTTTGAAAGATTGCATAATATGCTTTTCATCAATTCTAAGATTCATCCCAATTTCAGGCATTTTAAAATGAAGTGGGGAAAGGGACTTGTACACCTTGGAAATCAATGGCATTAGTTACTAGCAATTTTCCTGTTCAGAATATAATGTAATGGGTGTGTTATAAAATTGGTAGTCTTAGATTCCATTAAATTCATTGTTGTATAGATGATATAACCAAGTTTCTACTAAATATTTAGGCCCCTTTCCCCATTTTAATTAATGCTGTGATAACTCATACTCAGTTTATTTATACTGTTCTTTGGCCTACATTGTTAGGAGTGGAGGTGTTTATTCAAATTTTTAGAAAATGTTGCCCAACTGCCTTCAGAAAGGAGCCAGCTAGCATGCCTTGTTGCAAACAGCAGTTTCTCTAATGACTACTGGCTTTTTTTAAATTTTGCTAATTTGTTAAGTAAAAAGTGATTGTAGATGATTGTTTTATTCCTGCTTAGTGAGCATTTAATGTTTTGTGTTTCTCGGTCCACTTTCTTTGAAGTGTTGGCTTTTTTTTTCATATTGGCATATACTGCAAATATTTTTACCTAATATGGTGTGTATGAGTCTTGCAAATTTTTCATTGGAAATTTATTCCAGTATAGCTTGATGTAAAGATCTGGCTTGTTTCTTTTAGATGTCAATTAGCCAGTTGATTGTATTTATCATTTTAGGGGGAAGAAGAGAACTTTCTGATCTCTTATTCTAGAGAGTAGTTTACTTGAGGATTCACCTTCTATAAGATTGGTTAATGTGAACATCCGTGAGTCCTGTAGAATAGGAAGAGAAAACAGGGCTCCTTTGCAGGGCTTGTGCAGTGATATTGGGACACATGAGAACCACATCATGTGAGAGAAAGAGCTTCAGAAAAACCAAGAATCGAACACCAGAGGTTGACTAGAATGGAATGCCTAGCTCGGCATCTCTTTCGCTGGCCTCGGCATTGGTGAGGTGCAGCTGTAGGATATTCGTGGAAGCTGAGAAATTGGGACAGGGTAGAGGGAGAAAGGCGGTAAAAGAACAGAACTAGGTAACACTATTCTGACTTTTCCTGTTGTCTAAAATGGAGACAAAAGCCCAGGAAATAGAATCTAGCTTCTGGGAAAGCAGAGTCTTTAAAGAAATAATCCAAAAGAAGGATTACTACACAAGAATTGATGGTAAGATTCCCATATATCCAGTAGGTGTAAATTGGAGTTGATAATATTTAGGTTCCAGCGAATTAAGAAATTTAATGTGTTGGATAGAGATTCCTGGGTTGGTTTTGGCAGTATATCAGGAGTGAAGATTTAAATCATTGCTAATTCTCTTGAGGAATGAAAGTCTGGCTGTATGAATAGTGGTGAGCTCCACCTAGTCCGGATAAGCTAGGCAACCTGATGTGGAATTTTGTGTGTGGACAGGGTGGGGGTGTTCAAAAGCTATTTGGGGCAAGGACAGAACAAGGTTACCCATCCTCATTCTTGGAAAGAAGACAGTTTATCTGGCAGCGAGCAGCTAGTCTTGCGCAAATATTTTTTTTTTAAATACACACTGCTATATGTGTTACAGTAGTTCTGCTAGTGAACGGGGGAGGGGGGGTAGAATGGAGGTTGGGAATGAAGAGCAAATGCAAACTCAGTTGTCCCGATAAAGAGGAAGCATGCACAGCTGGAATGGCTCCTGGGACAGAGGAACAAGATGCAAGTGGCGGCGGGTGGCCTCTTGTACTTTCCATTGGTAGCCCACTCTGTGCCATGTGTGGTGCCAGGGAAATGACTGCATGATTCCCGCTTTCAAGTTGCTAACAGTCCAGTAGTAGGTGGGGTGGGCGTCATGTCGGGAACACCGAGAAAACCTCTGCATCCTTAAAAAGGAGCCTTTAGGAGTCAAGGAAGTTGTCAAAATTTAAATAATAAATATTTTTAAAACTTTAGAAAAGCAAATGAGGACTGCAGAATACCCTGGCATTTCAAGGGAAGGGAAAGGGGGTGTGGTGGGGCCTTTGGGGCCAAGTGGTAAAGGGAAGAGTAGGATGGATAATCAAAAAATCAAGGATAGGTAAAAACAAGTATTGCAAGAAAGAAAAGTTGGCTTCCATTGACAGGAGGTGATAGGTTGGCTGACTTCCAAGGAAATGGCCTTGTCTCAGCCCATTGCAAACAAGAAGAACCACATTCCAGGGGCAGACAAGCCAACGCTGAGGCTGCTGAGATGCCAGGGACTGGTGGGGTGTTGCATGGCACCCGAACAGACTAGAATGGGGATGTAGGGGAAAGAAGAAAGCCTGGGAGAACTAAGTAATATTAAATCTGGAACGGCAAGAAGCACAGATGAGTTAAAACATGAACAACAAGCAGAGCAATATTTGTTACTTGTATTTCTAGAGCTGTAAGGGACACCTTCCTCAGTTCTAGTTTGGGTGTATCGGGGCAGGAGGAAGGTCCTATGCTTGACAGGGATTTGAGAAAAGTTCTTGGACCTTTTATCCTGTCTCTTGGGATTGGTAGGATTAGCAGTTAGACCACTGGTTTAGCAGAAGTGTCTATAGTGATGGGATAGAGACTGATGCAGAAGGGACGGGTGACAGCTAGGGCTACAGCTCTAAAGGAGTAAAACATGTACCATGTTCTGAGTTTGTGCTATGGAAAAGAATTCTCTTCCAGGCTCAGCTTGAGCTGTCTTGAGGACCAACTCAGTTTTCCACAGGAAGAAAAGCAGAAGGATAACTTATGAGTGTGACAGTTTGGGTCTTTTAGACTGAGACAGCCCTGGTCCTGAAGGCAGCACCTGCTGTATCAAAGAATACAAGGGGCAGAAAGCCTTTGGTTTGCTCCTTTTCAAGACATCTGGTCTCAGAGAGGCTGTCTGCTTAAGGTCCTAGGTGAGTTTCCAGTAGCTTTCCACAGTCAAGCTGTTCTCACTGCAAGGTGAAGGCAAAATAAAAGCAAAACTAGGGAAAAGGGACATTCTTAGACTTCCACAAATAAGGACAGTCACAACCATCTTAGAAATCCTTTTATATTGGTGTTCATGTCATTTGTAAAACTAGAATGATCTGTTTTGAAGGTATCTTTAATTCTGACTAATGTATCCATCATCTGTAGCTGTGTTATAACACAAAAGCCACTAGCCATGTGTGACTATTTTAATTACAGTAAAAATGCAGCTGTTCAGTTATACTAGACACATTCCAAAGTGTCAACAGCCCACGTGGTTACTGTCTACTGGATTGAACAGTCCAGATAAGCCCACTGGACATTACTGATCTAGACAGAAGACCTGGTATGTAGTTATCCTTTATAAACAGTTCTTGCATGAATGGCCCTCAGGACTGTATGCCATTCATTGCTGGTAAGAGTTTTGACTTCCACTCTGCTTTTTCCCTTTTCCAAGGGAAAAACCAAGAAAGCATAGTCAAGAAAGTTGCAGGAACTTAGGCTGGAATCGCTATGTCCACACAGTGAAGGGTGTCACCTTAAACCTCTGGAGAAGGCAAGATGAGCTATCTGGGTTGTAGCCACCTCTCGGTTCCCGAGATTCACCCTGGCTTGACTGCCCCTCTAGCTGCAACCAGACCCAAAGGCAGCACCCAGAGGGGATGACTGCTGGAGCAGAGGGCTGGGAGGTGGGCGTTCTGTGCTGAGTGGGAGCACTGGCTTTCCAAGTTTCAAGCTTCACTCAAAGCATGAGGGAGCCGCACCCCATCTTTAACCGATCCAAAGTCAGCTCGCCACAGGAGAAGGTGCGAGGGTGAAGGCAGCTTGTGGAGAAAACGGAAAGAGAGACGTGCAGAGGCTCCAGTTCTTCCAGGGGCTCGGTTACAGGAGCCTCCTGTGAAGGGAGATAATCCATGTTGGAGGGTAAGTAGCCCTCATGGGTGGGAAGGTAGTCCACTGGGAGGACGATGACTGGGCTGGCTGGGTTTCCTGGCTGTGAGTCGGGGCCCCTGCTCCCCAGCACCTTGTATAGATCCACTGGCTGTCCTGTCTCTGCTGTGAGAGCTTTTGGAGGTGGTGAGCTTGAGGCACTGTACTCTGTGTCTTCCTCAGAGGTATAGCGACTTTGGACTCTTTTTCCCTTTTCTGGCCAGTTGGGGTGAAGGAGGTGTCTGAAGACTGGGGTCATTTGATGAAGAACCTCGCTGATGAGCAGGGGCTCGGGTTCTTCCGGAGTGGGCCCCTCTGCTAGGAGCCTGTCCAAGGGCAGCTGCGTCTTCTCCTGGGAAAGGGGAGGAGGAAGCTCATGTGGCTATGTTAACTAAGTTGCCTTGACAACCAACTTCTCGAGGGTACCAAAAGGCCTCCCCGCCAGCACTAGTCAGCTTGAGGTAGACACTGGGCCCTTGATTTTATGAAGTAAGGGAAGCAGTTAACATTGTCAAGGGAGGCTGACGAGCAGGAGCCATGAACTCCTCAACCTCCAGCCAGTGCGTCACTACCCTGCTCAACCTCCAACCAGACTTCCTGGTGAGTCCCACTGCCTTAAGCTGCGTTTCCTCTGCTATAGAGGGTACCCTACGTACAAAGGAAAGACTGAGCTTGTCTCTGGGAGAGGAGGCAGGGAAGACTATGAAAGGGTCACACTGGAGCTGAATCCTGAAAAGTGTAGAATTTTTTAGATGGGGAGGTTGTGGGGAAGGAGGACTGGTCTATTCTGGAACCTATTAAACTGCTCACAAAAATTAGGGGATCAGGGAACATGCAGATACTCCAGTACTTTCAGCCTTTTGTACAGTGCATTTTCACCAATGAAATAAAAGTTGATTTTGCATCTTATTTGCATAATTGGACATCTTTCTTTGACTTGTTTGCTTTTCTGACATTCTTGTTTAATAAAAAAAATCAAATGCTTCTTTTTTTCTCTCTCTTCATATTCATTTTGAAATATCCCCTAACTTTTGTGAGCAGTATAGTTCTTAGGCAAACTGAAGCTTCAAGAATAGGAGGAGAGCCCTGGCCGGTTGGCTCAGCGGTAGAGCGTCAGCCTGGTGTGCTGGAGTCCTGGGTTTGATTCCCAGCCAGGGCACACAGGAGAAGCGCCCATCTGCTTCTCCACCCCTCCCCCTCTCCTTCCTCTCTGTCTCTCTCTTCCCCTCCCGCAGTCGAGGCTCTACTGGAGCAAAGATGGCCCGGGCACTGGGGATAGCTCTGTGGCCTCTGCCCCAGGCGCTAGAATGGCTCTGGATGCAACAGAGTGATGCCCTGAATGGGCAGAACATCGCCCCCTGGTGGGCATGCCGGGTGGATCCCGGTTGGGTGCATGCAGGAGTCTGTCTGACTGCCTCCCCGTTTCCAGCTTCAGAAAAAAGGAGAGAAAAAAAAAAAAAGAATAGGAGGAGGCCACATGATGAAGGGACTTTCAAGGGATGCTAAAGATTCTAGGTTTTGATACCACTACTGAAAGGTTTTAGGGTAATATCCTCATCAGTTCTGCTCTTTAAAAAAGACACCTCCAGAATGACTTGGAAGAAGTTTTGTCTGTTACTTCTCTTGCTTACTTTTGCAACAGCACATTGTTTACTACCTCTTCAGTGTCATATCGCTGCTTTCCCAACTTGCTGCTGATTCCTGAGTCCAAGTCCCAGCACTTTATTAACATTTCTTTTAACAGGATCTATTGGACTTTCCCTACATCCTGGAAACTCTTTCCCACTGACCAACCTTACTGAAGCAAAGCGCCAAGTCTTCTTGTTTGTTTGTTTTTTTCTGAAGTGAGAAATGGGGAGGCAGAGAGACAAACTCCTGCATGCACCCGACCGGGATCCACCCAGCATGCCCACTAGGGGGTGATGCTCCATTGCAGTTGGAGCCATTCTACCGCTTGAGGCGGAGGCCGTGGAGCCATCCTCAGCGCCTGGGCCAACTTTGCTTCAAATAGAGCCTTGGCTGTGGGAGGGGAAGAGAAAGAGAAAGGAGAGGGGGAAAGGTGGAGAAGCAGATGGGCGCTTCTCCTGCATGCCCTGTCTAGGAATCAAACTCAGGACTTCCACATGCCGGGCCGACACTCTACCACGGAGCCAACCAGCCAGGGCCCAAAGTGCCAGTCTTTAAGGACTCAGGCTCACATATGCAGTAAGCTTCCAGCCCTTACCTGGGCAGTCAGGTTCCTGCACCTTCCCCCACTTGCCCATGTTTTTGTTCAGAAATTATTTCAGGCACACCACACTTTTTTGTTGTGGGCCACCACCACGCTTTTGCTCCCTGCCAGCTTCCACCGGCTTCTGTTTGCTGCACTGTCCCCTGCTTGACACCTTCCTCTTTCTTGCCCCTCTGACAGTTCCCTTCACTGAACTACAGCAGTGAAGCAAATACCTTTTAGCTTCTTGGCACATGGTGCTTTATAATGTCACCTTTTAAAAAACATGTCCACAAGCCATGTGTGATCAGGGACTGTCTTAAGAGAGGTGTAGGATGACAAAAAAAAAAAAAATAGCCTTGGGACAGGGCAAACCCTCAGAACCAGTCCCAACTCTGACACCTTACAGCTTGGAAAAACCATGTCTCTGGCTTTTGATTCCCTTGTGTGTAAATGTCAAGCTGTGTAAGAATAATTTGGCCTGGATTGGCTCTGATGTGATATCCCTTGCCTTGAGCATAGGAAGTTTCCAAAAAGTGAATGATGGCATTGTCTCAGGACAGACTTCCACAGAAGGCCCACAAGCCAGAGGGGATGTGTGTGTGTCTCTTTTGGGAGCCTACTCTCCCCAATCCTGCCATGCTGGTTCTGGCATGTGGGTATGGCTGGGAACATGCTGGGCTCTGGGGAACAGATGTGAGAGATTACTCAGTGTGGAAATAGCTCGTTATCACAAGGTGAGGTGTTTACTCTGCCTCTTGAAAGCTTTGGCTGTTCTGAGAGAGGCTGTTCCTCAGAGTTTTTATACCACAGGCACTCTGGTGGACAAGTCCTGGGGCAAGGCCTCTTAGACCACCATTAGCTCAGGTACCTCATGAGACTATTTTAAACTTTTACTAGCTAAAAATGGATTAACACTCCAGTGAGCTTTACCACTCATGGTTTTTCTAGTCACATCTTGAGAAATGGTAGGGGTAGATAAGGCCTGAGAACAAAACATTTTGTTGGAGTTGAAAGACAATTGTAGTTCTGATGTCTGACCCAGCTTCTTACCAGGAGAGCAGTTTTATAATTTTCTAATTTACTGGTTACTTTTGCAAAAGAAATATATGTATAAGTTTTGTAAGAAATTTTAAAAGTTCAAAGGAAATTTATAATGAAAATTAAGTAGCCCTCATATGTCTGACCCCTTCCCCAAAGGCAGCCCCAATCATTAATTTCATGTGTAGGCTTCCAGAAATATCCTGTGCACATGTGGAGGGGTGTGTGTGTGTACACAAAATCTCCCTCCTTTTTATACAAATAAGAACCCACTTTAGAAACTGTTACAAACTTTGTATTTTTCACTTTTAAATATCTTAGAGATCCTTAGAAACATATAGATCTTTTTTAAAAAAATAGCATAATATCCTGCTGTATAGATCTACTCAAATTGTTCAACCTGCCCTTCTGGTGGCAGGTTACGTTATGACCAATTTTTGGCTTCTATTTATAATGATTTAATGAATGTATTTATACTATAAAACTCTGGGCATGGGTGTGGCAATTTCTGTTAGCTTTGCCCTGTGTTACTTTCTTGAACCCTTGCGTGTCTTTCTTAGCGTTTTTCCTAGGCTTTTTAGGACATTTGTCATGTCCAGGCAGAGGCAAACAGTCCATGACCCCAAAGCTTCCAGCTTGAAAGCCAGGTGTCCATGAATGACCAAGAGCTGCTTCCCATGATGCCATCTCAGGCTTTTGGGACAGGGACTGTGGAACCTCAGCATTGGGAGACAGATCTTAAAGGTATGCTGGTTCAGCTCCTACTGCTTGAATCCCCTCTAACTGGTAGCGGCGTCCTGACAGAGTGCATTCCCATAGGTGGTCACGCTATTGCCTCTTAAGTCAGGACCCTCTCTCCAGCTCGGAGGTGTTGACTTTGGGAACGTCTCCCCCCATAGCCTGTGCTTAAAGACCTTTTAGAATGTACAGTGTATGGCAAATGGAACATCCTGCTTCTGTATGAATTCAGGATCCACCATTTACTAGCTGACTAATGTTGGGCAAGTTACTTAGTCACTTGTGCTTCAGTTTCCTCATCTGAAAAATGAGAATAATAGTACAACTTCATAAAGCTGTTATATAGGTTAGCTGTTAATGCATGGAAAATGTTTTTTACAGTGTCTGGCATATATAAAATAATATATATTGTATATGTATATAAAAACATATATAATTATATGTCATGTAGGTGATATATAATATATACAAAATATAAATATATATATAAGCGACTGCTATTATTACTATTTTTGCTTTTGTAAGTTAATAGTGATAAAACCCCTCAATAGGCAGAGGAGAGAACAAGTATGAGTCTTCCAGGGAAGAAAGGGAATGGTATCTGCCTCGTATGAGCCATGTGCTTTACATGGAATCTTCTTAATCCTCACAATGGTATACGTGGGAGATTTTGTCAATCCCTGTTTTACAGAGGATCAAACGAGGGCTCAGATGGCAGGTAAGTTGCCCAAGAGTCATCTACATAGTAAGGGGCAGAGGTGTGGTTTGTATCCAAGCCTTATATCAAAGCACTAAACTGCAGTGACTTAAATTCCCACCGAGGCAGACATGGCTGAGACCAGTTCTTTCCCTGAGCAGCGGCTGGCACCACTGGCTTCTGGGCTGAGGAAGGCTGTGGATAATAGAGTGCACTGGGCGTGTGAAGAGGAGAAGGGCTGTAAGGTGTGAGAAAGGGAGCATGCGGCTGCAACGCCCCAGGCCCGGGAAGAATATGGGCACACCCATTTCTTCCTCTTTGCTTTCCATAAATGCACAGTCTTGCCCCACGTTCAGATGCCTTCCACCAGCAATGGACCATCTTGCCCACGGGGAGCTGTTCTCACCTCCTCAGGCCGCACAGCAGCAGCTCCCTGTGCTTCCTTTACCCCTCTCATCTGCCCCCTGAGCAACCTCTCCTCTAAAACCTTCGCCATATACGTACAGTGGACTGGCTTCCTGGCTTCCTGCCCAGACCAAAATAATCTTGGTTCGATAGATCTGTTTCAGATGGGGCTGGGGCCGGCAGAGCAGAGCTTCAATTCTCTTGAAGTCCAATGAGACAGTGCTCAGGCTAGTGCTCAGCAAATGCAAAAACACTTCCTTAATTATTTATTTTTATTAACTGAGTTTATGGGCATGACATTGATTTTCAAAACCAAACAGGTTTCAAGTGAACAACTCAATATAACACCATCTGCACACTGCATCGTGCACCCTCCAAGCAAAGTCTCTTTGCAACACCCCATTTATTTCTTTTAAAGTAAGTTGAGGTGAGGAGAGGAATGAAAAGCATGAGACTGAGTCTTTTGGTCATAAGCTTCAGAAAATTCCCATATGTGGGAGTAACGACTCAGGTGGTAGCCTAATGTGTATGACTTCAGTTTATTCATAGGCTCTATGTACTCAGGTTTCCTCCTAACTACAATGGGAGGCCTGTCCTCATGTCTAAGAACCCCATCTACTGACCATTAAGGCTTTATACATTACCTCCACAATGAGAAAGTTCTTGGCCCAAGTGCTATTTGCTGGGTCTGGAATTTGTCTGCTATACCACTGAGGTCTGAGGGTTGAAAGAAGAAGCAATACCCTATAGATAAAGCAAACAACATCTGGTTAAGAATGTACACGGTGGCATGGAAGCACAGGTTCTTAGTGTAGGGGCTGTTCCGTGTAGGGGTATGAAATAAACAAACCAAACACTGAAGGAGAAAGATGATCCATCATCCAAGGATGGACTAGTTTAGTGTGAAGTTTGGTTAGATGATAAAGCGTCATGATGCAGTCTCTTGGGGTTTGCTAAATAAACTGGAGCTTTTGCTCGATGTAATGATTAGCTATCCCTCTCCAGCCATGCACTTATTCAAGAAACATCCCCTCGTGTATGAGTGACCAGCACAGTGCTGAGATAGAACAGCAAACAAGAAGACACGGTCCCTACCCTTGCTTACTATGTACTTGATGACAATGCTTATATGGAGTTTGTAATGACAAGTAAATTTTAATGCTAAAAGTAGAAAAACAAACAGGATACAAATGATATAAAAAGCTTGAACATAAGCCATGCAAAAAATGCCAAGAAAAAATACCACAGAGAAGCAGTCAAACTGTTAACAGTACTTGTCTCTGGTGATCAGAGGAAATAATGGGTCTTATATATTTTTTTCTTCTATATCTTTAGGTTTCTGAAAATATTTTTAAATGAGTTTATACTACTTTTATGATGTGGAAGGAGAAAAATCCTAAAAATGCTTTTTATCAATTCATGTGGCTTAAACATTTTGACTATATTTTAAAAATTCAAGACCAATATGGAACATCTTTAAAACCTTGGCTTTAATAAGCTTTGATGTTTAAATAAGAATGGCTAGCTTCTGGGATGTGTTTAGCCCTTTGACACAAGAGATGTTGCCATATGACTCATTTTTCTCCAAAGCATGTGAATAGAAGAACATGTGACCTAGTATAGCTCATGCAGATGAAGACAGTGCCCAAAGGATGGTGGGCCAATAAAACTGGGTCCCTAAATGACTGTGTGGAGCAGAGATGCCAACCAACCTGGATGACTTCCCTCTTACAGGGGAGAGAAATAAACTATTTTATGATGGCAACTATATTTTGGATTCTCTTTTATCTCTTTTCTTTTTTTAACAGCAAAAGCCTAACATATTATTTCTCTGGAGAGAATGAATGTGAACCTAGTTAACTCGTTTTCAGTTGAACTTTTTCAAAATCTACCTAAAGAGAGCTCTGCTTTAAAGTACCTATCATACATGGGAGCTTCAATAAATGTAAAGCTTTTCGGATAAGTTCAACGCCTTACAGAATGACTTTGAGCTAGTTTTATTTTTACCTCTTACTTTATACAACATCTGAGGGAAATTTTATGCTGAATAACTACCTCATTAAAAATCCTCTCTTAATAAAATAATACACATTTAAAGAAATTTTAGAAAATATAATTAAAGAAACTAAAATCGCCTATGATTTTATTCCCTGATATAACCACCATTAATATTTTGGTGTATATCCTTAAGGTAGGGAATGTTAATTGCCACCCAATACCCGTTTTCCCCTCTTTCTTAGGAAGATCACCCTAATTTATTGAGAAACCAGGAGCTTAGCTATAAGGCCACAATCTTAAACCTCCCTGCCTCACCAAGTTCTGGCCAATGAGATCTAGTCAAAAGTATCCTGTGTGACTTCTTCATGTAAAGTCTTCTGAAAAGTGTGCCCCTTCTTTTTCCCTGTAGTTGTGGAATGCAGGCATGGTGGCTATCATTCCTGCAGTAATTGGACCATGCAGTGGACCTGATGGAAGCCAATGTCAGGATAATGGAGCAGAAAGATACAGGAACCTAACTAAGTCCCTGCTGACTATGGAGCTATACACCAGCCTTTACCTCAGTTACTGCCCTTACATGGATGAGAAACTGTTAGCTAGTTGAAGTCATCGTATTTTGGCTTTTTCTCTTACATGCAACCAAATTTAATGACACCTGATAGTATCTTGTATGTTTGTGTGTGCGCAAGTGTGTGTATGTACTCTATTTTTTTCTTTTTTTCAGAGAGAAGCATCAAATTGTTGCTCCACTTAGCTGTGCACCCACTGATTGCTTCTCATATGAGTCCTGACTGAGGCTCGCACTGGTGACCTTGGGGTCAAGCTGGCGCCCACAGGGTTGAGCCAGTGATGCTGGGATCAAGCCAGTGACCCTGGGATCAAACCAGTGACCATGGGATCAAACCAGCAACGCTGTGATTAAACTGGTGGCCTTGGCATTCCAAGGGGATGCTCTATTCACTGCCACTGGCCAGGGCTATTTATTTATTTTTAATGGAAGTACATATTGTTTTTCGAGCTGCTTTTAAAAATGTAATATAGCAAGTACTCATGATTTAATCTACATCTCTAATAGATGCATAATATTGCTATGTAGCATAAGGTATATCATGATTTATTTAACCCTATATCATTGGGCATTTTTGTTTCTAATTATTTTCCTTTTATGAACAATACTTTAGTGAACATATGTGACACCAAATATCTGTATACCCCTATGATATACTTAGAATAAATTTCTAGCTAGTAATTGCTAGGTCAAAGGTAGAGTATTTTTAAAAATTTAACATATTGTCACTCCAAAAATCTGACTAAATTTAATTTGTCACCAGCAATGTATGACATTGTCCATTTCTTGGACTCATAGCAGCAACAGTGATTATCACTTTAAAAAAAAAAACACAAAAAACGCATTTACCAAAATTGGCAGATGTAACCAACTCACTTTTGCCGGAAGTGACGCATTGAGAAAAGGCCCACCAGGATGATAGCCACGCAAATGCTCGGCACCACAAATGCTCTCCAATTGGCTTTACCTGAAAAGACAGCAAACTTTGTGACTGTGTTATCTTCAATGAACATTTCCAAACACTGGCTCTTGTGTGAACCCACTGGGCCCTACCCAGCATTCCTGGGTAGCTGGGTCCAGGAATAGGCTAACTCATTTTTATCCATTCATTTAAGGGGAAGGGGCCATTGGGGAGCCAATTTTATAGTTCTGAGAGGAGCTCCAGCCCTACAAGGGGTCCTTCATCTGGGGGGGTGGGAAGGGGTGTGATATGCACAGCACTGGTTGTGAACTGGGAGCCCCGAATTTTAGTACTGAATCTCCCACTGATGGATATGTGACCTGTGCACCTCAGATTTTTTTATCTATAGATGGTGAATGATGATGTCTACCTGCACACATGCACACACACACAAACATACAAGATGCTATCAGGGGTCATGATGTCTGCCTGTGGCTGTGAAGACCATGTGTTTAAAGTACAAGGCAACGTATCTGAATGTAGCAGGCCCCAAGAAACAGTAGCTAGTAATTTTAGCAAATCATTGGATAAACCCTCTACCTAACTAGGGTCTTTGAAATTGTTTTGATTTCTTCCTATGCATATGTATTTTGCCATGAGTCAGAATTATCCATTAATTCATCCAGCATTCATTATTCACCATGTACAAGGCCCTACTTGGTGCTGAGGTACAAAAGTGACTAGGACATGGGCTCTGCTGTCTTCAGAAGTCATGAATGTCTCTCAAGAAAGAGATGTGTAAACATGTAAACAATTGTAAAACCGGGCACGTACAAGGTCATGTAGCAGAGAACAGAATGGGATATGGCCTCATTCACAGCTCAGGAAGGTTTCCCAAAAGGTAGTGTCTCAAAAGTTTAGAGTTGGATGCAGGAGTTGGCTAAGCAGCCAAGTTAGGGAAGCACAGACTAAACCCAGAACCATGCAAAGGCGTGGGAGGAGGACGTGGCGCAACACTATCAGGGGACTGCAGGCGGTCTGGTCTGGCGTGTGTGTGTGTGTGTGTGTGTGTGTGTGTGTGTGTGTGAGACAGAGACAGACAGAGAGAGGGACAGACAGGAATGGGCAGACTGGAAGGGAGAGAGATGAGAAATATCAATGCAACTCCTTAGTTGTTCTTTGATTGTTTTCTCATATGTGCCTTGAGCAGGGGGCTACAGCAGAGTGAGTGACCCCTTGCTCAAGCCAGTGACCTTGTGCTCAAGTCAGCGACCATGAGGTCATGTCTATGATCCCACACTCAAGCTGGTAAGCCCGCGCTCAAGTGGCGACCTCAGGGTTTCAAACCTGGGTCCTCTGCGTCACAGTCCAATGTACTATCTGCTGCACCACTGCCTGGTCGGGCTGGTCTTGCTTTTGAGTATGAATGATGGGTGTGAGTCAGAGGATGAGGCTGGATGGGACGGGATCAGATCATGCAGGGCCCGGTAACAAGGCAGTCTGAATTCTAGCTTGAAGCCCTTGGGAAACCACTGCTGGGTTGCAACAGGAGGTGGAAGGCGAGCACTGAGGGTCCTGGAGAAAGATTTTGCTGATAGAATGAAGGACAGGCTGGGTGGGGTGGGGAGGTGAGCAAAGGGCACGAGGGGCCAGACACCGGCTAGGCCCAGTGAGAGACGTGTTACCAGGGCTGAACAGGCAGTTAATGCAGGCAGCCTAGTTACCACCCTGTAGTCAGCACAGCCTGACATCACTTCAGCATTTGTCTTCCTTCCTGGGTAGACGGGACAGCTTAGAGCACCACGAGTAGAAAGATGCGGAGTTCTTAATCTAATTAATTGCTCACAAATTAACTTTCACGGGAGTACCTGGGAAATGAAAAGAGGGCTTTTCAGTCTTCTCAGCGGAGAAGAACCAGGCGCAGAACAACAAAGCACTGACTGAGCCACTTGATCCTCCACATTGCAGAGCAGGGCAGCTTGTTTTCTCTCGGGGCCTCACGCAGCCGGTGGAAGCCCATGGTGGCAGGGTCGCTTCTGCACATGCTCAGAGTTAACATGCGCAACTCGAATCTGAGTTCGATTGTAGTTCTTCTATTCATCACCTCTACAATCTTGGGTAATTTTTCTGTACCTTACACTTGTAGAAAGGCATCCTAATTTCTCATTCCTTTATGGATTTCATATTGAGTACCTGGTAGTGTGACCAGGTGTAATCATGTAAAGCAGGCACTTTACATGGTTGTGGTCAAGATTAAATGAGTAAAAGTATGTGTTATGAGGGCTGAATTATGTGTCCTCATGGCCCCAAAATTCATATGTTGAAGTCCTCACCTCAAAAAGTGACCTCATTTGGAAATAGGGTCTTTGCTGATGTAATTAGTTAAGATGAAGTCAGCCTGCACAGGGCGGCCTCTATTCCCATTTGACTGGTGTCCTTAGAAAGGGGGAAATTTGAACACAGAGACACACAAAAAGAAAATTCAACGTGAAAATGAAGGCAGAGACTCACAAGCCTAGGAACAACAAAGATTGCCACCAGAAAGACTCACGGCGAGACATAAAACATTCTTCCACAGTCCTCAGGAGAAACTAACTGCTGACACTTTGATCTTGGACTTTCAGCTTCCGGAACTGTGAGAAAATAAATTTCTATTTTTAAACTACCCAGTCTGTGGTGCTTGGTCACAGGAGACCCAGCAAACTAATATGATATAAAAGCACTTAACACAATGGTGCATGACTATTAGATATTCAAGAGCTGCTATTGTTATTGTTGAGATTATTCATTAAACAGATACTTAGTGAAGAAGTATTATGTACTGGGCACCATTCTAGACCTTGAAGATAGAGATAAACAGATACCAGGCTCTGCCCACTGGATTTAGAGTTTTGAATATGGGTCATAATGTAGAGCATTATGAAGGAAATATGGAGGTGCATTTGGGAAGGCTTCCTAGAGGAGGCAGCATTTCCATTGGGTTTTGAAAAATCAGTAGAGACTGTCTCTAAGCAGACAATGACAGGGTAGGGCAGTCCAGTTAGAGGAAACAGCAAGTGCAAAGGTGTAGCAGTAAGAAAATTATGTGCAAGTTAAAGACAATATGATAATATCGATGCCAAAGGCAGCTGGACAGTACACCTGCCTGGGGACCCAGGGTGGACTCTCATCTCTAAGTTGTTTCTTACCTTGCAGACAAAATTCCCTCTCGTTTCCTCGGGGACCTTCACCGGCTGCGGTCAGAGCTGTCATCCACAGGACGTACCTTACCCTGGGCTGCAGGCTATCTATTGCAAACGGACTTGGAGAGACCCTATAGGGAATTTCTGCAAGGAAGATAAAGGAAGAACGGTATGTATTGAAGGAAAGAGTTGAATATGAACTTTTACTCATTTTTATTTGTTAATGCTTCATTTAATTTGAAAGAGAAAAGCATATTTCTGTTTTAAAAGAGTCTTCATTAGTGATTAATACTTTAGTAAGCCTTGGGGACTTACACTTACAGAGGCCTCACTTCATAGCATGTTAGAAGACGTAAACATTTTTCCCTGTGGTAAAATCTTTCGAAAGAATTTTTATCATTTTGCTTTTGAAATTTAGCTGTAGTTCATTCTTTTTTATTTCCTACAATGTTTTTGCACCCAGGTACATGTGTGAACTCTTAGGGAGGAAATTATTATTATTATTATTATTATTATATTATTGTATTTTTCTGAAGCTGGAAATGGGGAGAGACAGTCAGACAGACTCCCGCATGCGCCTGACCGGGATCCACCCGGCACGCCCGCCAGGGGCAACGCTCTGCCCACCAGGGGGCGATGCTCTGCCCCTCCGGGGTGTCGCTCTGCCACGACCAGAGCCACTCTAGCGCCTGGGGCAGAGGCCAAGGAGCCATCCCCAGCGCCTGGGCCATCTTTGCTCCAATGGAGCCTTGGCTGTGGGAGGGGAAGAGAGAGACAGAGAGGAAGGAGGGGGTGGGGGTGGAGAAGCAAATGGGCGCTTCTCCTATGTGCCCTGGCCGGGAATCGAACCCAGGTCCCCCGCACGCCAGGCCGATGCTCTACCGCTGAGCCAACCGGCCAGGGCCTTAGGGAGGAAATTAAATGTACAAATTGTTTACATGGAATTTTCAAGAAAGCTAAGGTTAACAATTAATGAAACGGATACTTAAGCAACATTTATTCATTTTGATTTTCCATTTTTTTTGTAGGCTCAGAGTACTGAGCTTAGTGGCTTAATACAGTGAGCTGCTACAATTTGAAACAAAATCTAAATCCTAGGGCAATGGTACTTACGATTAGTTTATTTTGGCAGTTTAAACCTAAATCACCAGTTCCTATGTACTCAAAACCCCTGCAGATTCTCAGCAGGGAAGATTTGTTTTTTGAGCAATACACTGATGCCGTTTTTTCTCCTCTAAGACACGTGAGTGTCTGCAGCCTTCAGTAAACAGGAAATCTCCCTGTGATCTTCTGGGTGTGAGTCTGGAATACTCTCTCGAAAGCTGGGGTGAGGGGAGACTATAAAATTAAGGCCACAACTTCGACAGGAGCAGCCTGTGGGCTTCCTCGGCAGTCCTGGGCCTGTGCTGGTGACCACAGTGGAAACTAGAACTCAGCACTTTGTGCCTCAACATCATCTACTGGCTCGCAAACCTCAGGGCAAGTCAGATGATGATGCTGTCTGCTGAAATTATTTCAACAGTCACGAAATTTATTAAGTGTCTACTCTGGACAAGGCACCCAATATACAAAGGCATAGTATCTGCCTCAAAGAGTTCGCCAAGAAGTGAGGGAAACAGACCCCTTACACTCCCACCGTGCTTACTGTGGGTGAGCCGCAAGGTGGAGCCCTGTAATATTACCTCATCCACCCCACCCAAAGGGGCTGAGGTCGGACTGCATTATTTAAGAGCTGTGACAATCAGAGCAATTTTGGTATTTTACATCCTGTTGAGAAAAAAGACCATGTGAAAAACTCCCAAGCCTACTCTAACCTGATGAACTTGCTTGCACATACTTAAATTATATAATTAAACTAAAAACATCTCTTTCCTTATTCCTAAGGCAGGGGATTACAGTATTAATTTTGGAGCAACCTCCTGCTCAGCTTGCGGCAGCAAAGCATCAACGAGCATCAGGGAGTCAGCCATCGGACTGTGTGAGGACATCCTGAGCTCGGGAGTGAAATGAGAAGTCGGGACGGAAGAGAAGAAATTTGAATGGTGTGCTGGGCCAAAGAGTTTATACACAAACACACATACACATACATATATGTATATTTGAAGAATAAAAACAAACTTTATGGGGGAAGCAGTAAGGAGGATGATATGGTTCAGCAGTTTGGTTGGCAAAATAGGTTGAATTGAGTAATGGGAGAAAGAAATCATTCAGGAAATACTGGTTCTGCTGCCTGGGTCTGGGCTGTGATCTCAGGCACAGAAAAAAGGGCCATTCAATCCGTGACCCTCTGAAACTTTAGGCTCAGGGTGGGTAAAGGACAAAGGCACCAGTTTGGGAAAATGGGATAGTAGCCAATCATCTGACAGGCAGTGGGTCATAAGGTCAAATAGTATCAGGCAAAAGAGATGCATTGCTACTGAAAATTAGTTTTTCCCTAACAATCTACTTTGGTTTAACAAAGTGTAGGCTGTTAATCACCCACTTGTTAATCAACAAATACTGGGTTTTTTGTTTGTTTGGTTTTTTTACAGAGACAGAGAGAGAGTCAGAGAGAGGGATAAATAGGGACAGACAGGAACAGAGAGAGATGAGAAGCACAATCATCAGTTTTTCGTTGCAACACCTTAGTTGTTCATTGATTGCTTTTCCATATGTGCCTTGACCGTGGGGCTACAGCAGACAGAGTAACCCCTTGCTCAAGCCAGCGACCTTGGGTCCAAGCTGGTGAGCTTTTGCTCAAACTAGATGAGCCCGCACTCAAGCTGGCGACCTCGGGGTCTCGAACCTGGGTCCTCTGCATCCCAGTCCGACACTCTATTCACTGCGCCACCGCCTGGTCAGGCAACAAATACTGTTTTTATTAAGCATCTACTGTGTGTCTGGCTGTATTGTAAGTACACAGGAGACAATGGTGAGCAAACAGCCATGGTGTCTGCCCTCATGATGCTTAGTCTGTGGGCAAAAACAGCCAAGTGGTAACAAAGTACGATGTGTGCACCAGTAGAGAAGGGCACTTGTCCCTGGTGCACCTGGCTGTACCAACAAACTTCCAGAGGAGAGGCTGTGCCCAGACTCCCCTGTGGAATGTGCTAACCTACAGATGCCTGGGTCCCCTCCCAGTTCTCCAACTCTATCCTCCCACCCAGCAGGGCCAAGTGCTCCTGACTGCTCTGCCTCTGCTGTAAGTCTGGGACGTGGTGGGCAGTACCACAAGACACGTAAGACAGGGCCCTTTCCTCCTCGGAACTCCATCCTGCTCCTGCTGTGGTGGTGCCTCTCTCCTGGCGCTGTTCTCCTGCCACCTACCGCCTTCTATCGCTCGCTGGAAGCTGCATTTGTGAATCCATCTGTGACTTTTGGGTGTCAAATGAAATAGATAGCTGTCAGTCCTTCATTAGCGCAGTTACATCACTTTTGTGTGCTTTTCTCCCTCCTTCATTAGACTGTGAACTCTGTGAAGACAGGGAATGGGTCTTACTCATCAGTAAGTGCTTAATGAATGAAAGGAAAAGCTCATCTAAACCAGTACAAATAGGACTCTGAACCTGGGCCTCCTCAACTCTTGACATATTTTAAAATGCCCTTATAGACTTCAGAGTCATCCGATGTGTGGCATAGTAAAGTAGGCATTTTCTTCTACTTCTGCAAGAGCAGATTTAAGAACCAAGTAACTATGTTGATCTGTCTGGTTATAAACAGGCATCTCGCTTTAAACTCTGCCAAAACGAGAGTTGGGAGGTGGAGGGGGGCAAATTCCACATGAAGAATTCGAAATGGCTCAGGAAGAGGTCAACTGATTCGTCACCTTTTGGGGTGTTTTTCAGAACTGACCTACCCTGACAGATCCGGTGGGAAGCAGTTCTGTTCAATGACACATTCTGTTTAGCAATGGTGGATTAGTTTAATGATTGTAAGGTCTCATAATGGCATACTAGAGAGGTGTTAAAAAGAATGAGGTAAATCTATATGGACTGATGTAGGAAGATCTCTACTATGTATTATTCAGAAGCAAAGGCAAGGTGAAGATCAGAATACAGATAATTATTCCAAATATATGCTTGTGTATGTATTAAGTTTTTTTTTAAAGGCAACGCAACTTTCCTTTTTTCTTTTATATTTTACTTATTCATTTTTTATAGAAAGAGGGGAGAGAGAGAGAGAGAGAGAGAAGAGGGAAGGAGCAAGAAGCATCAACTCCTATATGTGCCTTGACCGGGCAAGCCCAGGGTTTTAAACCTGCAACCTCAGTGTTCCAGGCCAACGCTTTATCCACTGCGCCACCACAGGTCAAGCTGTATTAAGTTTTTTTTTTCTGGGTGAACGCACAAAGAACTGCTATAGTATGGAGGAAGGGATAATTTCGATTTTATATCTTACTGAATTACCTGAATGTTTTTATCATATGGAAGTATTATTTATATGATAAAGGGTTAACTAGTTTCAAAAATCATAACGTAGAAAAGCAACAGTGCAGTTCTGAGGTCGAGAGAGAGGAGCAACTCCTAATGCTGCCGGGTAGAATCACCCTGCAGGCAGCGCGCTGGCAGCCACATCTCAGGGGCTTCATTGCATTCTTCTTGTGCCCACTCACTCTCAAGGAGGAACAAAACTGCTACGTCTTGACGATAAAGTCTCCTGGAAAGAAAGAGGGCTGCCTATGAAGTAAGGAGAAAGCCAAGCCTGGGGCCGCAGGGGACTCAAATCTGGCCTGTGCCTTGGCGCTGCTATGAATGAGTGAAAAAATAAAGTCATTTGAGATAATGCTCCAGCCAGAATTTATTTTAATTTTAGTCTTAGAGTGCCTGAATCTCCTCTGCTTACAGGAAGGGAAGGAGGGGGGTGAGGCTGAGAGCCCAGAGAGGATTTCACAGAGGAAAAAGAGCAGAAACTACTGCTCACAGCCACTTACCTGGCGACCAGGGAGCAAGGTGGGTTGAAAAGACCAGCTTATCTCCCAAGTGGAAAAGACAGGGAGAGGGACAGACTGTGAGGGGCTAAGGTATGCAAGAAACAAAATAAAAAAGCTGACTCATTCGTGCTGGAGGCGGCCATAGCTGGGGGAGGGACTGAACCTTTCACAAAACAGAGCTGAAGTGCTTCCGGATCAGAGATCTCCGGACATCTATCCAGCTCCAATCAGCACAACAAGACACAGCTGAAAAAAAGAAGTGGGGAGGAGGGGCAGTAACTCAGGTCTCCATGGAGATCTGAGATACACCTCCCCCTACTGAAGCTGAGAGAAAAAACCCTGCCCCCAGTGAGATTAGTTGGAGGAAGAGACCTTCAGCGTCTCAGGTTACACCCACAGCATTCCTGGATACAGTTTCAAGGAAGCCCCCTGCTGAGATCAGTTAACAAGACTATCACCTGTTAAGAAAACAAACAAATCAAGACTTCAAAGCTGCCCAAATCCGAAAGTGGATTACAAATAATAGCTGATACCAACCCACGAAGACCTAAAAATAACACAACTGAAAACTGGAGGCAGACAACACCAAGCCTAGACTCAATCAACTCTACAAATAAAAAAAAAAAAAAAGAAGAAGAAGATGAGAAAACAAAGGAGTGCAATCCAAATGAAACCACAAGAGACACTTTCGAGAGATGAACTGAGTGATATGGAAATAATCAAACTTCCAGATGCGGAGTTCAAAATAATGATTGTAAGGATGCTTAGGGATCTTAGAACAACAATGGAGGGGGAGTTTGAAAACCTAAATAAAGAAATAGCAAGTATAAAAAAGAATCAGTTGGAGATGACAAATACAATATCAGAAATAAAGACCACAATGGAAGGAATTAAAAACAGGATAGATAGAGCAGAGGATCGAATCAGCGAGTTAGAAGACAACTGGAATGAAGGCATGAAAGCAGAGAAGAAAAGAGAAAAAAGACTCAAAAAGTCAGAGGAAACTCTTAGAGAGCTCTGTGACAACATGAAGAGAAATAACATCCGCATCATAGGGGTTCCTGAAGAAGAAGAAAAAGAACAAGGGATAGAGACTTTGTTCAATCATATCATAGCTGAAAACTTCCCTAAATTAATGCAAGAGAAACTCACAAATCCAAGAAGCACAGAGGACTCCATTAAAGAGAAACCCAAAGAAACCTACACCAAGACACATCATAATTAAAATACCAAAGCTAAGCGATAAAGAGAAAATATTAAAAGCTGCAAGAGAAAAAAAAGTTATCACCTACAAAGGAGCCCCCATAAGGATGACATCTGACTTCTCAACAGAAACACTTGAGGCCAGAAGGGAATGGCAAGAAATATTCAAAGTAATGCACAACAAGAACCTACAACCAAGACTACTTTATCCAGCAAGGCTATCGTTTAAAATTGAAGGAGAAATAAAAAGCTTCCCAGACAAAAAACAACTCAAGGAATTCATTACAACCAAACCAATGCTGCAGGAAATATTAAGGGGCCTGGTGTAAACAGATAAAGTGGGAAAAGAATACAGAAAGAAAGAAAAAAAAAGGAATACACCTTTAAAGAAGAAAATGGCAATAAACAACTACATATCAATAATAACCTTAAATGTAAATGGATTAAATGATCCAATCAAAAGACATAGGGTAGCTGCATGGATAAGAAAACAGGACCCATACATATGTTGTCTACAAGAGACACACCTTAGAACAAAAGACACACACAGATTGAAGGTAAAAGGATGGAAAAAAATGTTTCATGCAAACGGAAATGAAAAAAAAGCTGGGGTAGCAATACTTATATCAGACAAATTGGACTTTAAAACAAAGGATATAGTAAGAGATAAAGAAGGCCACTACATAATGATAAAGGGAGTAATCCAACAGGAAGATATAACTATTATAAATATCTATGCACCTAATATAGGAGCACCCAAATATATAAAACAGATTTTGATGGATTTAAAGGGCAAGATCAACAGCAATACTATAATAGTAGGGGATTTCAATATCCCACTAACATCACTAGATAGATCCTCAAGAAAGAAAATTAACAAAGAAACAGCAGACTTATTGGAAACACTAGATCAACTCGATTTAATAGATATCTTCAGAACCTTTCACCCTAAAGCAGCAGAATATACATTCTTTTCAAGTGCTCATGGTACATTCTCTAGGATAGACCACATGTTAGGGCACAAAAGTGCTCTCAACAAATTTAAGAAGACTGAAATCATATCAAGCACTTTCTCCGATCACAACGGCATGAAACTAGAAATGAATCACAGCAGAAAAGCTCAAAAATTCTCAAACACATGGAAACTAAATAGCAGGGTGTTAAATAATGAATGGATTAAGAATGAGATCAAAGAAGAAATAAAGAAATTCCTAGAAACGAATGACAATGAGCATACAACAACTCAAAATTTATGGGACACAGCAAAAGCAGTGCTGAAAGGGGAGTTCATAGCACTACAGGCACACTTTCAGAAGCTAGAAAAAGCTCAAATAAACAACTTAACCCTGCATCTAAAAGAATTAGAAAAAGAACAGCAAGTAAAGCCCAAATGTAGTAGAAGGAAGGAAATAATAAAGATCAGAGCAGAAATAAATGACATAGAGGCTAAAGAAACAATACAGAGGATCAATGAAACTAGGAGCTGGTTCTTTGAAAAGGTAAACAAGATTGATGCACCTTTAAGTAGACTCACCAAGAAAAAGAGAGAGAGGACTCAAATAAATAAAATTAGAAATGAGAGAGGAGAAATAACAACTGACACAACAGAAATACAAAATATTGTAAGAAAATACTATGAAGAACTGTATGCCAAAAAACTAGACAACCTAGATGAAATGGACAAATTCCTTGAAACGTACAATATTCCAAAAATCAATCTGGAAGAATCAGAAAACTTAAACAGACCAATTACACCAAAGGAGATCGAAACAGTTATCAAAAAACTCCCAACAAAGAAAAGTCCGGGGCCCGATGGCTTCACAACGGAATTCTACCAAATATTCAAAGAAGAACTAACTCCTATCCTTCTCAAACTATTTCAAAAAATTCAAGAGGAAGGAAGACTTCCAAACTCCTTTTATGAGGCGAGCATAATTCTGATTCCAAAACCAGGCAAAGACCACACAAAGAAAGAAAATTATAGGCCAATATCTCTGATGAATATAGATGCTAAAATCCTCAACAAAATATTAGCAAACCGGATCCAACAATATATGGAAAAAATCATACACCATGATCAAGTGGGATTTATTCTGGGGAGGCAAGGCTGGTACAATATTCGTAAATCAATCAATGTGATTCATCACATAAACAAAAAGAAGGAGAAAAACCATATGATAATTTCAATAGATGCAGAAAAAGCATTTGATAAAATCCAGCACCCATTCATGATCAAAACTCTCAGCAAAGTGGGAATACAGGGAGCATACCTCAACATGATAAAAGCCATCTATGACAAACCCACAGCCAACATCATACTCAATGGGCAAAAATTAAAAGCAATACCCTTAAGATCAGGAACAAGGCAGGGGTGCCCCCTTTCACCACTCTTATTTAACATAGTCCTGGAAGTCCTAGCCACAGCAATCAGACAAGAAGAAGAAATAAAAGGCATTCAAGTTGGAAAAGAAGAAGTAAAACTATCATTATTTGCAGATGATATGATATTGTATATAGAAAACCCTAAAGTCTCAGTCAAAAAACTACTGGACCTGATAAATTCAGCAAAGTGGCAGGATATAAAATCAATACTCAGAAATCAGAAGCATTTTTATACACCAACAATGAACAGTCAGAAAGAGAAATTAAGGAAACAATCCCCTTCACAATTACAACCAAAAAAATAAAGTACCTAGGAGTAAACTTAACCAAGGAGACTAAAGACTTGTACTCGGAAAATTACAAAACATTGATAAAAGAAATCAAGGAAGATACTAACAAGTGGAAGCATATACCGTGCTCATGGTTAGGAAGAATAAACATCATTAAAATGTCTATATTACCCAAAGCAATTTATAAATTCAATGCAATACCAATTAAAATACCAATGACATACTTCAAAGATATATAACACATATTCCAAAAATTTATATGGAACCAAAAAAGGACACGAATAGCCTCAGCAATCTTAAAAAAGAAGAATAAAGTGGGAGGTATCACACTTCCTGATATCAAGTTATACTACAAGGCCATTGTACTCAAAACAGCCTGGTACTGGCATAAGAACAGGCATATAGATCAATGGAATAGAACAGAGAACCCAGAAATAAACCCACAGTTCTATGGACAACTGATATTTGACAAAGGAGGTAAGGAAATACAATGGAGTAAAGACAGCCTCTTTAACAAATGGTGTTGGGAAAATTGGACAGCTACATGCAAAAAAATGAAACTAGATCACCAGCTTACACCACTCACAAAAATAAACTCAAAATGGATAAAAGACTTGAATGTAGGCCGTGAAACCATAAGCATCTTAGAAGAAAACATAGGCAGTAAGCTCTCCGACATCTCTCGGAGCAATATATTTGCTGATTTATATCCACGGGGAAGTGAAATAAAAGACAGGATAAACAAATGGGACTATATCAAACTAAAAAGCTTTTGCACAGCTAAAGACAACAAGAACAGAATAAAAAGACAAACTACACAATGGGAGAACATATTTGACAATACGTCTGATAAGGGGTTAAGAACCAAAATTTATAAAGAACTTGTAAAACTCAACACCAGGAAGACAAACAACCCAATCCAAAAATGGGCAAAAGAGATGAATAGACACTTCTCCAAAGAGGACATACAGATGGCCAATAGGCATATGAAAAAATGCTCAACATCACTAATCATTAGAGAAATGCAAATTAAAACCACAATGAGATATCACCTTACACCAGTCAGAATGGCGCTTATCAACAAAACAACACAGAATAAGTGCTGGCGAGGATGTGGAGAAAAGGGGACCCTCCTGCACTGCTGGTGGGAATGCAGACTGGTGCAGCCACTGTGGAAAACAGTATGGAGATTCCTCAAAAAACTGAAAATCGAACCGCCTTTTGACCCAGCTATCCCACTTTTAGGAATATACCCCAAGGACACCATAGAACGGCTCGAAAAGGAGAAATGCACCCGCATGTTTGTGGCAGCATTGTTCACAATAGCGAAGATCTGGAAACAGCCCAAGTGTCCGTCAGAGGACGAGTGGATTAAAAAACTTTGGTACATATATACTATGGAATACTACTCAGCCATAAGAAATGATGACATCGGATCATTTACAATAACATGGATGGACCTTGATAACATTATACGGAGTGAAATAAGTAAAACAGAAAAAAAACTGAGATGAATCCATACATAGAAGGGACATAAAAATGAGACTCAGAGACATGAACAAGAATGTGATGGCAACAGGGGCGGGGAGGGGGGGTTTAGGGGAGGGGGGAGGGGGTGAAGAAGGAGAGAGGGGTTAGGGGAGGGGAGGGGCACAAAGAAAACCAGATAGAAGGTGACAGAAGACAATTTAACTTTGCGGGAGGGGTATACAGCACAATCAAATGTCAAAATAATCTAGAGATATTTTCTCTCAACATATGTACCCTGATTTATCAATGTCACTGCATTAAATTTAATAAAAAAATATTAATATTAAAAAAAATTTTTAGTCTTATAGTTATAGAATAATTATAGGTCATAAGAAATGACTTGAATTGTATTTTATCCATTTTGAGCAGAAAATAATAAGCTCCTATAGGATGGTATTTGCAAATGTGGGGACTCAAGAATTCTCCAAATGCATTCCTTGCAAACCTCAAGAGTCTATATGATAGTGCGAAAGTGCCTTTGGTGCTTTTTAAAATACTATCTCCTCATATGAGTAAGCTCCTTGGGAGCCCGTTCATTATCTTCATTTTTTAAATTTGCTTGGCACACCACATATATTCAGTAACTGTGTGTATGTGTTTTGGTGTCTTTCATTTTTCTTCATTTAATCGAGTTCACGATATTTACCGAGCTCCTACTAAGTGCCATGCGTGGTACTAGCACCTGGCGCACGCATGCACATGTATGCACTTGTGTCCTCCTGCGTTTTTTTCTCACACATACCATAAAATTGAGGTTGGGAATTGGAGTCCCGTTCCTTCCAGTATATCCTGTAATGGAGGATGCAGCCCCTTTGTTTCTGGACAGGAATTTCATCCCATGAAATTAAAACACTCCCCTTTTCCTCTGTGAAGGCATTAATGTGAGGGCCACTCCATGGTGCTGTAAAGTAGAACACAGGAGACCTTTGTCACCCTGCAAATCCAAATCACTAAACCAGGGGTCAGGAACCTTTTTGGCTGAGAGAGCCATGAATGCCACACATTTTAAAATGTAATTCCGTGAGTGCCATACAACGACCCGTGTACGTTACGCATTATCCAATAAAAATTTGGTGTTGTCCTGGAGGACAGCTGTGATTGGCTCCAGCCACCCGCAACCATGAACATGAGTGGTAGGAAATGAATGGATTGTAATACATAAGAATGTTTTATATTTTTAACGTTATTATTTCTTTTATTAAAGATTTGTCTGCGAGCCAGATGCAGCCATCAAAAGAGCCACATCTGGCTCGCGATCTGTAGGTTCCCGACCCCTGTACTAAACTAAAACAAAATTTGGCAAAAGGTCCCAAGACTCACCTTCGTGCTTAGAGTTACCCCGGATGGAGCTGCATCCTCCCTGGTCCCTGGACAGGGCGTGCACACGAATTTCATAACAGATGTAGGGTTTTATGTTCTCTGCAGGGAAAAGGGAGCTCTTTTAACAGGTGTGGCCACACAAGTGAGTCATTAATGGAACCACTTTAATATCTGATACAAATGCATTCAAGACATTTCTTGCCTCTTCTTAGCTGGAAGATGGTTTAAGTACAATGTGAACTGAGGGTAAAGGACTGACCTAAGTTACAAAATAACAGCATCCTGTTTGCTGGGCACTGACTCCTGGAAGCCACGGCTCCCAACTCCCAAGTTCACAGCGAACCAATCAAACAACCCAGGTTTCTTTCCAGGGTCATCATGATTAAGGAGACAAAAGCAAGCCCAGTTCCAACAACAATTTAAATATAGTGACACAGACAACTTTTGAAACAAGAATTTCCTTTAAGAAAAAATATTTGGACTTCTACAAACAAACCATTTGCTGTTTATCAAAAAGTGAGGCTGGGGTTGTTCAGGCATAGAACCTGGAAGGCTCATCTACAGATGCTTATCAGGATCTGACAGGGCCGCTGGGCATGACACATTCGGGTGTGACTAACCCGGGCGTCCTCAGTGCAATCCCACCCATTGCTTCTGCCTCCCGCCACCATGTCCATGTTCCAGTTAGATCTCAGCTGCTTCACAGCCTGAAGATTTGGAAGATGGTTGGGAATGTTAATGTTCCTTCCTAGCTTTTAAGTGCCACACTTCACAATGTCTGATCAGCCATGAAGTTTGTTGGCAGGTTGCTCTTTCTTGTCCAAGCTCCTTATTTCCATGATTTCTATTTGCTATAAAGAAATAGCCCCTCTCATAGATATTGCCATGACATAGCTTTAAATTCTCAATGAAAAATTTTTTTAAAAAGAGAGATAATCCCTACTTGGTAACTACAGGATCATGTGGTCAAAACGAGGTAGATCTGGCCCCTACAGCTCACATTGATTAGGATTGAACATTTCCTTTTTGGGGGGGAGAAGAATTTTGCATCACAGAATGATTTACTAAATAGTGTTTTATATGAAAATCCATTGTCCCTTAAATATTCCAGCCAATAAGCAGCATATAAAGCTCAAACACACAACCAGTTCTCTCAGAGTGACCATGAAGAGAAAGAACACACAACCGTGGTGAGTTCCCATTTAGATTCATAAACTAAGTGCAATGGAGGAAAGAATGCAGTCAACTTAGTCCTGTTTTCCAAAGATTCTTTGTGGGTGGCATCCGGACCCAGAAGCCCCAAGGGCAACACGGACTATGGAATCACGTTTCATTTGGGAGGGGCTAGTGCCTGACTGTTGTGCTACTAGTTGTGGAAGGTGCCAACCAACCACTGTGCCACGTAGAGGTGTGGGAGCTCCAGTTAAGACCATTAGGCAAATGCTTTTGTTGCGTTTTGCCATGCACAACGTGACTTCAGTGTAGAAGCCTTGGCAACAGCTGCGCCGGAAGCTGTCGGTGTCTTCTTGTGAACAGCCTACCTCGTGGAGGAGCAGAGAAACTGTGGCCCCTTCACTCAGGTACCATTTCCCTTTCCGTAAAAGGTAGAGTCCCAGCAAACTTGTTCCCCAGTTCAAACCTTGAGAACTTCTGTTTAACTGGCTAATTCCTACATAAACATCCCTTAATCAGGTCTTCTCCCCACCTCAAAAACTCCTTAGCTGCGCTGCCCAGTGGCTCGCTCTCCATTCTGGCTCCAACTACTGGCTCATTTCCTCAGACTCCTATGCATATATATATACCTGGTGCCCTTAGGCGAAGGCTGTCTCCACATTTATAAATAATCTCTTAGGTGGATTTCCTGCAGAAAGCTATTAGTTAACACAAACCAATAGTTAACTAAGTGTTTTCAAGTAGGAGAACAACTTTAATTAAATAGCTATTGATTTCACCTATTAAATATGGGAGAAGGCAAGCACTGAAAGGCCCGTAACGAGAAGGAATCATAGAGTAGTACAAAGGATCATGCAAGGGGGGACCCAAATAGCCTGGGAATCAAGGAAGCTTTTCTAGACATGGCGATGTCTACATACAGTGTTTATACAGGAGTGGCTCTGTGTGGCTTGAACCATTATTTTTTTTACAGGGACAGAGAGAGAGAGTCAGAGAGAGGGATAGATAGGGACAGACAGGAACGGAGAGAGATGAGAAGCATCAATCATCAGTTTTTCGTTGCGACACCTTAGTTGTTCATTGATTGCTTTCTTATATGTGCCTTGACCATGGGCCTTCAGCAGACCGAGTAACCCCTTGCTCAAGCCAGCGACCTTGGGGCCAAGCTGGTGAGCTTTTTGCTCAAGCCAGATGAGCCCATGCTCAAGTTGGCGACCTCAGGGTCTCGAACCTGAGTCCTCTGCATCCCAGTCCGACGCTCTATGCATGGTGCCACCGTCTGGTCAGGCTGGCTTGAACCATTTTTATCCTGACAGGACAGGACTGATGATCTCTAGCCTAGGTCTCACCAGCCTACAACCCTGGATGTGGACTGTATTCTGTCCCACTCGAAACACCCTGCTTTGCTCCAGCCAGAAGCTGAGGATGCTATGGCAATGAGTCACCGTAGTGATGGAGAGGACCATTTTGAATTTATGGTAAGTGTGGATTACATTCTTTCTTTTTTTTTTTTAGAAAGGACAGAAAGAGAGATCGAGAGAGAAAGGAAGGCAAGGGACACGGGAGGAAGGAGTGGGAAATATCAACTCATAGTTGCTTCTGGTACATGCCTTCACCAGGCAAGTAAGGGGTTTCGAACCAGCAACCTCAGCATTCCAGGTCGACGCTTTATCCACTGTGCCACCACAGGTTGGATTACTTAAGTTTTTTAAATTTATTTTTTTGTATTTTTCTGAAGTTGGAAACGGGGAGACAATCAGACAGACTCCTGCATGCGCCTGACCGGGATCCACCCGGCATGCCCACCAGGGGGGGGGTGATGCTCTGCCCATCTGGGGCGTTGCTCTGTTGCAGCCAGAGCCATTCTAGCATCTGAGGCAGAGGCCATGGAGCCATCCTCAGAGCCCGGGCCAACTTCGCTCCAATGGAGCCTTGGCTACGGGAGGGGAAGAGAGAGACAGAGAGGAAGGAGAGGGGAAGGGGTGGAGAAGCAGATGGGCACTTCTCCTGTGTGCCCTGGCCAGGAATCAAACCCAGGACTCCTGCACGCCAGGCTGATGCTCTACCACTGAGCCAACCTGCCAGGGCCAGATTACTTAATTTTTTAAGAGTTTATTTTCAGAATGTAACAGCAACATAAAATAATAGTTAACTAAGTATTTTCAAGTAGAACAAATTTAATAAAAAGTTATTTTACCAACTGTTATATTGAACTTATTCAAATGAATATTTCTAAAATGCTTAAAAACATTTTAATTTCCTAAATATGGAAAACATTTTCTCTTTTCTTCTATATTATGGTATCTGTGTAGACTCATAAAAGGAAGGAACTGTAGGGACTATACGATTCAAATTATTCCGCGGGGGTGAATCCTAATACCGTTTACGATAAGCATTTGCAATTTTGTAGCAGTTTGGAGTTCACTAAACGCTGTCCCTATGCACTGTTTCATCCGATTTGATGGGCATAAGAGCCCTGAAGGAAAAGTGGTTCTACTGCAACAACTCCAGGGAAAATCAACTGTCCCATTAGAGACCATATCAAGTAAGGAAAGTTCTTTCTCAAAATAGAGCTGACATCTGCCTTCTCACAGTTTCGATGCAGAGACTTCAGTTTTACCCTCCGGAACAATAAAGGACACATACTGCTTTTCGTGGACACGTCAAAGCCAGCCACGGCCATCAAACCCCCGCCCCCACCGGGACTTCTCTCCATGTGCTAAGCTGTTCTCACATGAAAAGCTCCAGGGTCCCAGTGGCTTGGTTTTCACATGAAAAGCTCCAGGGTCCCACTGACTTGCTCGCCTTCCTCTATTGCTCACTGGCAGCATTCTCTTTAAGTGTAGTGATTAAAACTAAACGCAACCCACGAAAAATCTGAGCAGCTGGAGTGTAAAAGCGGCGCACAGTTAGGGACCAGCTCAGGTATCATGCGGTACGCTCTGTTTGTTTATCCGTGTAAATCTTGTTTCCTTCAGCAGGGTGTGTGTACCCTCCTGGACAGGTGCAATGACTGTCATGGTGTCATGGAAGTGTTATGGGATTTAGAGCTGGAAAGCCTATTAACATTTTTGCCCTATGATATATACCGTATTTCCCCATGTATAAGATGCACCTTTTTTTCTGAAAAATTTGGGGTCTAAAAACTGGGTGTGTCTTATACAGTGGTTGTAGATTTTTTGACTTGCACTTCCCGCTTTTGCACGCTTGTTTTCATGCTCATTGTTGAAGACAATGACTCATCATCAGAAACAGATGAGGACAAAATAATGGATGGGAGTTTTGACAGTGATGAGGAGTTATATGAATTTTATATGAGTAAAACTTGAGTTCAAAAACTTTAGGTAAAAAAAAAAAAAAAAAAAAACTTTAGGTAATATTTTTTTTTCAAATTTCGGGCCCCAAAATTAAGGTGTGCCTTATACATGGGAGCATGTTATACATGGGAAAATACAGTAATAATCACCATAATAATTTCTATTATAATGATGATAATAGCTAAATTATCAAGCACTTTAAATGTGTTAGGCACTGCTTAAAACATTTTCTCTATATTAATTCAGTTAGTCCTCACAATAACCCAATGAGGTGGGTAATATTATTCCCATTTTAAAGATAAAGAAACTGAGGTACAGAGAAGTTAACTAATTTGACCTAGATTATTCAACCTAGTAAGTGACAGAGCCAGGACTCAAATTTAAATAGTCTGGCTGCAGAACCAGCACTTAAGTGAACTTACATTTTAAAATGACGTGCCATGCCTGACCAGGCAGTGGCACAATGGATAGAGCATCAGCTTGGGATGCTGAAGACCCAGGTTCGAAACCCTGAGCTC
Organism: Saccopteryx bilineata; assembly: GCF_036850765.1. Lineage (NCBI taxonomy): Eukaryota > Metazoa > Chordata > Mammalia > Chiroptera > Emballonuridae > Saccopteryx > Saccopteryx bilineata. The sequence continues at coordinate 233,948,514 of NC_089492.1, forward strand.
ACTGACTTGAGCACAGGCTCGCTGGCTTGAGTGTGGGATCACAGACACGACCCCATGGTTGCTGGCTTGAACCCAAAGGTTGCTGGCTTAAGCCCAAGGTTGCTGGCTTGAGCAATGGGTCATGGGGTCGGCTCAAACCCCTCAGTCAAAGCATATGTGAGAAAGCAATCAATGAACAAGTAAGGTGTTGCAGTGAAGTACTGATGCTTCTCATCTCTCTATTATCCTGTCTGTCCCTCTCTCTCTCGCTAAAAAAATAAAAATAACTAATAATAAAAAAATAAAAATGACATTGCCAGCACAGTCGGTTAGAGTCATCCCAAAACACCAAGGTTGCTGGTTTGATCCCCAGGCAGGGTACATATAGGAAGCAACCAATGAGTGCACAACTAAGTGGAACAACAAATGAGTGCTTTTTTTTCTCTCTCTCTGTTTCTGTCTCTGTCTCTCTTCCTTTATCTCTTTGAAAGCAATCAGTAAAAAGAAAGTAATTAAAAGGACATTGCCTGCGTCTGTCCAATCATTTTAATATGCTTTCAGATGCTTTCGATCACTTGATTATAATCACTGACAGATTTGGAATTTGAGGACTAGAGGCATCAATTAGCATAGAGATAATTCTGAATTTATTACCACACAAATAGTAAACAGCAGAACTAGGAATGAAAGACCCCTGGTGTCCTCACCTATATAATGGGCATGATAACTCTTGCTGTACATGATTTTTCTGAGACTTATATGAACTCCCAAATGTAAGGTACCCATCACACTGATTGGTTACTATTTAGCTCTCAGCCATGCTCGTTTGTTTTAATGATTCACTTACAGCCCTGTGTCAGGCACGTGGATTTCCATAAATACTAGAGCTTTTAGTCAACCAGCTGGTCTCCTATGGCTGCAGTGGTGTATTCGGAAGTTCTGTCCTGATGGTCCCTTGGTCATCGCTGTCCCTCTTTCTCATAGAGCCACTCGTAATTGAAGGCAGGATTTTGGGTTCCCACCTGCAATTTCCTCAAACAAACGTAAATTTAGTAACCTTCCAAAAGGAGGGTGAAAAATTAAGTACCTGAAATTAAAGCAGACACATTATAGGGGCGAGTCCGTAGCCAGTTCAGAGGGGGCCGCAGGCCTCCCCTCGGGCGGGGCTCCCTCCACTCCACCACGTACTCTTGGACGGCAGAGGCAGCTTTCCCAGGAGGCTCCCAGGTCACCAGAATGTTGTCCTCACCCTCTGAGTTTGCAGATACCTGGCCAGGAGCCAGAAACCCTATATGGGGGAAAATAGGGAAGGACAAAAACAAAACTCACTGTAGATCAAGGTATAAAACAACAACTCATCCTAGCAAAGTTTTAGGAAGAACCAATTTCTGTTTAAGGTCTTCAGGTGCACAGATTAGAGTTCATCCTACTTCTCAGTTCTTTGAGAACTGGCATCATCAGCTTGGACAAGGACTCCGGGTAGTGTGATTTGTAGAATTACTTCCCCTTCATCTTCCATTTCACTTTCCACTTCTGTGTCCCCAATGGTACCTTCTCTTTGTGAGTGTAATATGCATCCTTCTAAGCCACCTTATATGTTTATTTAAACATATATATGCCCTTGAAACTTAGTGTTGCTTTGTGATTGTGAGTTGTTTCATGAACTGTACTGGGAATAAATCAAATGCTTTTTCTTTTTCTTTTTTGTATTTTTCTGAAGCTGGAAATGGGGAGGCAGTCAGACAGACTCCCGCATGCGCCCGACCGGGATCCACCCGGCATGCCCACCAGGGGGCGATGCTCTGCCCATCTGGGGCATCGCTCTGTCGTGACCAGAGCCACTCTAGCACCTGGGGCAGAGGCCAAGGAGCCATCCCCAGCGCCCAGGCCATCTTTTGCTCCAATGGAGCCTCGGCTGCGGGAGGGGAAGAGAGAGACAGAGAGGAAGGAAAGGGGGAGGGGTGGAGAAGCAGATGGGCGCCTCTCCTGTGTGCCCTGGCCGGGAATCGAACCCGGGACTTCCGCATGCCAGGCCGACGCTCTACCACTGAGCCAACTGGCCAGGGCCTCAAATGCTTTTTCTAACCGTTATATTCACTCAACATTGTGTTTCTGGGATAGAGCCATCCTGCTCTTATATGTAAATTTAGCTCATTCCTTTAGACTTCTGCTTCAGCCCTTTATTTGTCCAGTCTCAAGTGACAAACAAGAGGTTCTCCTCAACTCTTTACTAATGTAAACCAAAACAAAAAGGTGCTTTAATAGATCATAAATTTCTAACAGGGCAGGTCATGGTGCGTAGTCACATCTCAGGCCTATAACTTCTTAAGTGAAAGATTTTTATTCAAATCCTGTCCATTGTTTTTGCGCATCTAGGTTAACACACCTTTAAGATGCCAGAAATAATATGCTTCAAAGGCATAACCACCTTCAAGAAAGCACATAATCTTCTAATCCAATCCCTGCCTGTGTTTCCCACCTTCATGTGATCTTCCTTACATCTTCTCTTTAGTTTCAAATGCATAACAGCAAGCCTGACCAGGCAGTGGCGCAGTGGATAGAGCATCAGACAGGGATGCAGAGGACCCAGGTTCAAAATCCTGAGGTTGCTGGCTTGAGCTTGGGCTCACCAGCTTGAGCACGGGGTTGCTGGCTTGAGTGTGGGATCATAGACATGGCCCCACAGTCGCTGGCTTGAGCCTAAAGGTCATTGGCTTAAAGCTCAAGGTCAATGGCCTGAGCAAGGGGTCACTTGCTCTGCTGCAGCACCCCCTCCACCCCCGTCAAGGCACATATGAGAAAGCAATCAATGAACAACTATGGCACCACAATGAAGAATTGATACTTCTCATCTCTCTCTCTGTCTGTCTGTCCCTATCTGTCCCTCTTTCTGTCTCTCTCTCTGCCTTAGTCATAAAAATTAATTAATTAATTAATTAATTTTAAAAAAAACCAGCAAAATTGTTACTCTCCAAAGCACTTGAGATCTTTATGCCCGGCATGTGTCATCAGTTTGGCTCAAATAACCTCATAAAAATTCTCTACAGGTTGGGACCTTTTTACATTTACACTGACACAAGGCAGTGAATATTCTGTTGCCTGTCCTCACGTGTGCCTGTGTAAGAATGTCTCTGAGTGTACGTGCGCAGAGCTGCTCAGTCGTAATTCACATATTTCACCGAACTGGCCAGACTGTCCTTTAAGATAGCCGATCAGTTGACACTCCCAACAAGAAAGCTTGGAAGATCTCATTCCTACCACCCCTTAACACTTAGTATTTTCTGACTTTCTAATTTTTGCCAATCTGGTATGTGCAAAGTGGCATTTAATTGTGGTTTTATTTTCATTTTTTGATTTCTTATGGGACTGAGCTTTTCTTCACATATTACTAATCACCTTTTCCCCCTTATGTGAACTGCCTGTTCATAAACTTGGCTCATTTTTCTCGGAGTTTCCTGTCTCTCTGGTTTGCAGAAATAGCTTTTATATACTAGATCTTAATCACTTGTCACTTTTAACACTAAAAATATCTTACTCCAGTCTTTCAACTCTCCGATAACTTTACAATGTATCTTTGAAGGAGGTGATTCTATCGATGGTTTGTACATTTTGAGTCTTGTTTATGAGATCCTTCCATCTTGGGGTCACAAAGATACTCAACCACATTTTCTCCTATTAGTTTTTTTTTTTTAAGGGAATACATTTTATTATTTTTTTCCACACAGTGAGTCAATTTTTTCAAATGTGATACCATCCCCAGCATGCACCAAGTTCTATATATCATTGGGTCTGCGTCTGGTCAGCTTCTTTACTAGAACACGTTGTTCACATTACTAGGCTTTGTGATGTCTGACTGGGTGGTAAACTTTCCTTCTCATTTTGCTTTTTTTTTTTTTCAAAAATAGTATTGGTTATTCATAAAACTTTATTCTTCCATGTAACTTTTAGAATCAATTTATCAGAGGCTCCCCAAATTCCAGTTGGTATTTTTTACTGGAATTTAATTAAATATAGTTATTTCAGGGAAAATTGATGCTGCTACAATGTTAAATCATTCCATTCATAAATATGCTGTTTCGTTGAAATTACTCAGCTTTCTTTTTATACCTTTTAATGGAGTTTCAAAAATTCTTCCTTAAAGTTTTCACGCATTCTTTTTTTTTTAATTTTTTTTTTCTTTTACAGAGACAGAGAGAAAGAGTCAGAGAGAGGGATAGACAGGGACAGACAGACGGGAACGGAGAGAGATGAGAAGCATCAATCATTGCGCATTGCAACACCTTAGTTGTTCATTGATTGCTTTCTCATATGTGCCTTGACCACAGGCCTTCAGCAGACCAAGTGACCCCTTGCTCAAGCCAGCGACCTTGGGCTCAAGCTGGTGAGCTTTTGCTCAAACCAGATGAGCCTGCACTCAAGCTGGTGACCTCGGGGTCTCGAACCTGGGTCCTCCACATCCCAGTCTGACGCTTACCCACTGCGCCACTGCCTGGTCAGGCAAGTTTTCATGCATTCTTTGTTAGGTTACTTCCTAGACACTTTATATTTTTTGTTTGCTATTTAAATGGCCTCTTATTTTCTACTTTTTCTACTATTAATTTGTGTCTATTATTCTTATGTCTGGCAAACCTGCTAAACTCTAGTTACTTCTAATAATTCGTCTATTGCCCTTATTGAATTTTCCATATAATAATCTTATTAAATGCATACTTAAAATATCTCTTCCTTCCAATCTTTAAATTAAACCTTGTATTTCCTTTTTTGTTGTTTTTATCTGGTTGCTATTTTTAAGGAGAATGTGACTGTATATCTTTATTAGGATGATAGTTGCTGCATGTTTTTGATAGAAAAATCTTAAAAAGCTAAAAAGTTTTCTTTTATTCAGTTTTTATATAGGTTTTTAAAAATAACATATTACTAAAAGCTTTTTCTAACTAAATACCTTTCTATATCTGTTAAGAACATATTCCTTTATTTCTCTCTCAGTATTGTGATGAATTACACTGATACTGATACTGAATTTTTCTGATATTGCTCCATTTTTATATTCACAGAATCAACCCTGCTTGACTATTCTGCATTATTATTTGTGGAGACTTTAAAAAATATAGGCTATTTTTTAGAGAAGTTGTAAGTTTACAGCAAAATAAGCAGAAGATACAGATTTTCCATATACTCCTTGCCCCTCATATGCACACAGCCTCTGCTACCACTGCCATCCTGCATCGGGGGGTGCGCGTTCTGTAAGATTCTGGTAAATATTTTCAAGTATTTTTCTTCTTCATTTACTTTTTTTCTCTCACTGGGATTCCTTTTACGTGGTCATTATTTCTCTTTCAATCCTTTCAGTGTTATAAGTTATTTTTCTTTTTTTTAAACTTCTTTCTTATTTCTGATGCCTTTTTAAAGAGTTTCTTACCTACTCTCTGACTTACTCATTCAATCTTCTGATGAGTCCTTTCTGCTATCCAACCCATTGGCTGAGTTCTTTACAAGAGAGACAGAGAGAGAGAGAGTCAGAGAGAGGGACAGGTAGGGACAGACAGACAGGAAGGGAGAGAGAGGAGAAGCATCAATTCTTCACTGTGGCACTTTAGTTGGTCATTGATTGCTTTCTTATATGGAGGGCTCCAGCCAAGCCAGTGACCCCTTGCTCAAGCCAGCGACCTATGGACTTCAAGCCAGCGACCATGGTGTCATGTCTATGATTCCACACTCAAGCCAGTGACCCAGAGCTCAAGCCAGTGAGCCCATGCTCAAGCCAGATGAGCTAGTGCTCAAGCCGGTGACCTCGGGTTTTGAACCTGGGTCCTCTGTGTCCCAGGCCGACGCTCTATTCACTGTGCCTCTGCCTGGTCAGGCCTGAATCTCTTTATTTGGGGCTTCTTCACAACCATCTTTTTCTGATTCATTTTCTATCATCCTCTCTTATTTTCCTTCCTAGAAATACTTATTATGCTTATTCTAAGCTCTTCTTCTGTTGCATTAGCTACAGTTCCTATGGCACAAGTTGTTACATTTGTTAACTTACCCCCCACCCTGAACTTGTGCCCCCTAAGATTTCTCTTAATTTTCTCATTTGGGGTCATGCTTTATTTTCTTGGACTGATCGGCAGCCTTGACCTTCATTTTTCTGTGGGGGTGTAAAAGCTCAGCTATAGCTCGCGCTCCTCCAGGTAAGTGTAAGTTGGGAGGAGGAGCTTTTCAGGGTGGAAAGCACCAGGTCAGAGAGCCCGCAGTGACGCAACCTGAGTTCTACCTGTCCCCAGGTTCCCCATAGGTGTCCTTAGCACCTCCAAAACATACCCGTGCCTTTTTGTCTGGCACTGATCTTCATGGGAGAGTGGGGCTGTTACTCTCTTCTGTAACAGCCAGGCCCACAGGGTGGGTGGCACAAGAAATCTCAAGGGACCAGCCAGCCCGCAGACACTCCGAGCTCTCAGCTCCTCTCCCCAGTAAGTTTCTAGGACTTCTTTGAAGATTCTCGGCCCTGCTCTCAGGGCTTACCTGCCCCACAGGAGAAATGCCCAGGCAATGATCACATCCCAACAACCTAGGCAAGAAAAATGAGTGCCACCAGAAAGTGCTACCTCAGCCCTCCCTCCATCACTATTCCCCACTGCACAGGCCCTCTGCCATCCTGCGGCATCCCGAGGGCAGTCAGAGCCTATAACCTGCCTAATTCCAGGAACTGGAATTCCCCAGCTGTCGTTCCTTTTTTATTTTATTTTTTGTGACAGAGACAGAGAGAGGGACAGATAGGGACAAACAGGCAGGAAGGGAGAGAGATTAGAAGCATCAATTCTTCATTGCAGCTCCTTAGTCTCCTTAGTTGTCCACTGATTGCTTTCTTATATGTGCCTTGACCGGGGCGGGGGGGGGGGAGCACAACAGAATAAGTGATCTCTTGCTCAAGTCAGCAACCTTGGGCTTCAAGCCAGCCAGCAACCTTGGGCTCAAGCCAGCGACCATGGGGTCATGTCTATGATCCCATGCTCAAGCCAGCGACCCCGTGCTCAAGCCAGTGAGTCCCTGCTCATGCTGGATGGGCCCGTGCTCAAGCCGGCGACCTCGGGGCTTCGAACCTGGGTCCTCCACGTCCCAGTTCAATGCTCTATCCACTGCACCACTGGCTGGACAGGCTAGAATTCCCCAGCTGTGGTTCCTTTATCTTCATTAACCTTATTATCTGACCTATTATGTCAGGATGTTTTTTTTTTAATGAAATGCATTCATTCATTAAATATTTTTAGAGCACCTATGATTCACAAGACCCTTTGCCAGGTGACGGGCTAACAGAGCCAGGAGAGCCTAGCCACTGTTTTCTCTGGAATTAGCTAAGCAAATCAATTTGGCCTTGCTCTGCCTCTGAGTCACCACACTTGCCAGGAACCTGCCTGGATTTCCTCCCTCAAGGGGTCTTCCAGGGCTTGTTCTTTGCTTCAGATCTCTGCTCACAACTCACCTTCTCTCTGTGACCTTTCAAAATTATTCCTTTAGCCTCAGTCATTCAACCTCCCATCTCCCTTTTCAGTGAGAGCTTCTGAATAGAATTATGAAGTTCATGAGATATTTGGAAAAGTGACCACCTAAGAGACAGGTGGCCTGGTTTTCTCACCCAGCTCTGCCATTAATTGGATATATGATCTTGGCTAAGTTATTCCACCTCCTGGGGTCTAAGTCTCTGACACCTGTGTTGGCCTGTTTGTGACTCTACTGGCTTCTGATTGATCCCACAGTTTCAAGAATTCTTGAGCAGAGGGACTGGTCTCAGACGTGAAATATGTTTTACTTGTTAGCTGTGAGTTTGGCAAACATTCAGTTTTCATCACAAATCAACACAATCAGTCTTGTGCTTCTTGATGCACAAGGCTGTAGCAGGCACTTTTTATACTGAAGTTGTCCCTACTTCTCTCAACATCAACCTAATTCTGCCTGTCGGGGCATTATTTCTTTCTTTCCTAAATGAAAACCTATATATGTGAGCAGTGTGAACATATATTGAAAGAGAGGGAGACACAAAATTATGGTGCACTATTTCTACAGATCCTTCAGAATGTGTCTGAGACAAAAGCCATCAAGGATGGGATTATGTGATTTGCTAGTCTTTCCAGGTGCACCACAACTTGTACTGAATGGTGAGGTGTGGTCTTAGGTGAGGCAAAAGGCTCTTGGGAATCCCAGATGACCAGGACCACGTTCCTCTTAGTGAAAGCTCGGTGGTGGAGAACTGTTTCAGAGTCCTGTCTCCCTCCTCTACATGATCATGCTTAGTGAGACCCGTCCTTATTTAACACTGTCCATTCTGAGAGAAGTGCTCCTTTAAACTGTCACTGGATCCCATTATCTTCCAACTCCCCAGGGACTTCCTTCCATTGGTTAGCCCCTCTTCCTCCTCTATCTTCAACTCTTCTACCCCTGATTCTTTTTATCAACCTCTACGCTCGCTCAGATCCCACTTTCAAACAGACCTTCATCCCTGCTCACCCGCACTCCCGTACCTGGATACTGCCAGCTTGTCTCTCCACAGCCTGCTCACAGGCTGCCTCCGCTTCAAGGCCAGACTTTGGCTCTTCTCAGTTTCTAGGGCTCTCTGGGTGCACCTCTAACCTCACACGTCTCCTGCTGTACTACAGCGTGCTTGTTTATGTATCTGCTCTCCCGCCTGACGAAATGTAACTGGAGGGCCCCAACAATATTGTTTTCAACTTATTGCTGGACTCCAGTATGCTCAATAAAGGACGGCTGAATGAATACAGGCGAGGCCAACCCTAAAATAATGAGTGTGTCATTTTGAGTTGTTAAGAAATCTAAATAAAGAGCCTGGAACAGGCCCGGAAAATTGATGTTTATATTCCCAATACTCATCTGCAGTGATGTTTGAAGTAAGGTATTCTGACATACTGCATTTTAACAACAGCAGGATACTGAACAGTGGTATGAGTTCAATTTCCCCCACAGAATTCACTTTTTAAATAAAAAAAAAACAAAAAAACTTTTTTTTTTAAATAGAAAAAAATATCTGGCAAAATCTTAATTAACATTTGTTAGATCTGAAAGTGGGAACATGGTTTTATGATGTTACTTTCTGAAAAAAATACTGCTATTTGTATTTTTAAAGTTTTATTTTTGTGTTTTAAAATTTTTTAATGACCCTGGCCAGTTGGCTCGGTAGACAGAGCATTGGCCTGGCATGCGGACGTCCCAGGTTTGATCCCCGGTCAGGGCACAAATGTGAAGTGACTATCAGCTTCTCTCCCCTTCCTCTCCCCCTTCTCTCTCTCTCCCTCTAGCAGCCAGCGGCTTGATTGGTTCAAACATTGGCCCTGGGCACTAAGGATAGTTCAGTTGATTTAAGCATTGATCCCAGATGGGCTTGCTGGGTGGAACCTGGTTGGGGAGCATGCAGGAGTCTGTCTCTCAATCTCCCCTCCTCTCACTTAAAAATAGATAAAAAAAAAATTAATTTTACTAAGCAGAAATTTTAAGCTTTTCCTCCCATAGTTAATGCATCTTTCCCTTCATGTTTCTGCCTCTGGTACCTATCCCATATGAGGCAGAGATCACCGGTAGCCTACCAAATACCCTCTCTTCATCTTCTTTGGCAATGCACCATTGCTGCCTGAAATATATTTCTGAGCCTCCTTTGCAGTTGGATGTGGCCAGATGACTGATTTATAGAGTCAGTGACTGCAAGTATGTTGTGACCTGGGGCAAAGCTCCTCAAGAGTGAGGGGGCAAGCCTTTCTCTAGTTTCTTTTCTGCTGCCTACATGGAAATAGCTAGAGCTCTGGCAGTTCCCTTGGACCATTTCCATCTGAGGATGAAAGCCAACTTGGCAGAAGGAACAAAAAGAAGGAGCCTGGAGTCCTGATGATGTCAATAAGTTGTCACACCAGCCCTGGCCTATTTCTCACTTCTTTAATGTGTGAGAATAAATAAGTCGCTGTCGTCAGGCCTCTGAGTAAGAGCGACCCTTACTCCTAAGAGTAATTCCTAACTCCTATAACAACCCAAGGTTATATCAATACTTTCTTGTATTTTCTTCTAGTTATTTTTTTATTATTCTATTATCTCTATGTTTATAGATATATGACCGAAAAGATACATAACTAAGATTTAACAGTATATATAAAATAATCATGTTTTGGTAGAAGCTCTTCAAAATAATAACTACTAGACTCATATGTAGAGAAAACTGTTACACTGAATTTTAAGGAAGGACCTAATTATAGTTTTATTCTATTAGGCATTTCTGGAAAAAGTTAGGACTTCTTACAACACAGAATTTGAGAAATAGCATTAGTATCCGTTTTCTTGTCTACTTATAAGCTTTTATCCAGAGAAGTGAGTTTTCAGAGAATAAAACTATAAAATGTGTATAGCTAGTTGGGAAGGTTTCAATATAGATAATTGGATACCTGTCAAAATTTTTGGAATACAGAGCTAGCTGTAATATAGAAAAATATTACTATAGTTTCATTAGAGCCAGAATTTTGTTTTATTACTATTGGTTTAAAAATAATGTTTTGACTATAAGTGTAAGATGTTTTTGTCTAGAACCTGACAGCACATATGATTCTTGCTTCTGGAAAAATTAGCCAGATATTTGTTTTCAATTTAATGTAACTGATATTTCCTTAACACTTATTAAGCACCTGCTGTGTATTAGTCTCCGTATTTAATCTTACAGTGGCCTGCAAAGCAGATGATGTAATCCCTACTTTAGGGCAGGGAGAAGTAAAGCTCAGAGGTGTTAATTCACTTGTCCAAGGCCACTGACAGTCTGAGTAGAAATGACAGCCTCTGAAAGCAGTTAACTCCAAAGTCTAAATTCCAGTGCTTCTCATGCCAGGCCCTGAGCTAAGCCTGTGGAAGATAAGAGATGAGTAAAACAGTTTCCCACAGGTGATGTGAAAGGAAAATTGGTACTTACCTGCTCCACACAGGTCCATTATATTAATATGAGTGGGCAGGGAACTGCCTTTTGAGTTAGCTGCAGACACAGCCACAGCCCCGTTCTTAGTTCTGGGAATGACCCAGATCCAGGAGGTATGTTCTGTGATGTTCTGTAGTATGGCTTTCTCCCCTTCCACCTCCAGAAAAGTCACCTGATAGTGGAGGATTTTTCCTCTTGCCTCTGATGCACTCAGATTCTGCAACGAAACACATCCATTTACTGCGCATGCTCAGACAGGGTCGCTGGAGGCTCTGCGCCTGGACCTCATGGCTTCTGCAGCAGGTGGCTGCATCTGAGTGGTCTTTTAATTCACACCCTCCCATCTCTTCTACTGCATACTTTATGCTGCCTTCTACCCCCAGCATTTACAGAAAAATGTCAATTAACAGTTTTTTAAAGTAAAAACACATTGAATTTTTTTCTTGCTTCAAAATGAAACTTCCCAATAATAGAAAACTCAGTTATGTCCAATGGAACAAGAGCAGCATCTAAACTCAGAAGCTGTGGGATTTGTGTTCGAGCTCTACCAACCACCAGCTATGTGACCCAGGGCCAGGCACAAAGCCCCTCTCAATCACCATTTCTAACTGTGTGACACACACACATATAACTTTTTAAATAGAAAATTCAGTGCTGCTCGCAAAATCATAAACAAGATTTTTTTTTTTTTGTATTTTCTGAAGCTGGAAACGGGGAGACAGATTCCCGCATGCGCCCGACCGGGATCCACCCGGCATGCCCAACAGGGGCGATGCTCTGCCCACCAGGGGGCGATGCTCTGCCCCTCCGGGGCGTTGCTCTGCCGCGACCAGAGCCACTCTAGCGCCTGGGGCAGAGGCCAAGGAGCCATCCCCAGCGCCCGGGCCATCCTTGCTTCAATGGAGCCCTGGCTGCGGGAGGGGAAGAGAGAGACAGAGAAGAAGGGGGGGGGGTTGGAGAAGCAAATGGGCGCCTCTCATATGTGCTCCGGCCGGGAATCGAACCTGGGTCCCCCGCACGCCAGGCCGACGCTCTACTGCTGAGCCAACCGGCCAGGGCCATAAACAAGATTTTTAAGAGCTTATCTGTTTCCCCTGGAGTTCCAGAGGCGGGACTATTACTCCATTTCTATGCATCCCCACTCTACGGCACCTGCCATAGTTAACCGAGTTCACCAAGTTCTCCATTCTTGCCACAGACACAGATATTCAGTCCCACTCTGACAATTAAGCAAACAGAGCCCAAACTGGAAAAACAAAACAAACTCCTTTCAAATCAGCCATTATTATCTTGCTCTCATTATCCTTCATAGACACTTCAGGAACCTCATTCAATCTGATGGCAGAATGCTGGAAGAAGGGGGGAAATGCCAAATCATCCTGGAGCCAACGACCTTGCCCACTGACTGCTATGAAACTCCAGGTGATCACAGTGATCTAGTAAACAGAGCTGTGGATCTGAGAGATGAGTGTTTGTTCTCAGAGAGTAGTAAAGGGCCTAGACCACACTTCTGCATTTTTCCTTCCATATCCCATATTTTAGAGCTGAAAATATCAATGAAAAGGTGAGTGTGGGGGTTGAGGTAGTTAGACAAATAAATGTGGGATTCTGTGAGTTATGCTTGTATAAAAACATCAAGCTCAAGTTTTGGGATAAAAGTTAACCTCTCTCAGGAAACTGGTCTCCTTCTCTAAATTCAAAAATGGGCCAATGAGCCAATGGGTCCAATGAGTCAAGGGGTCCAATGAGCCAACAGGTCTAATGAGCCAATGGGAAAACAAGTATTTACCCAGCTGGCCTGGTAGCAACTGAAGCAACTGAAAACAGTATAGTTTCAGTTTTTTAAAAAATTACAACATAAAGTTTGCAAAAATTTATGTCATTGCCCCTATGGCCCACATGGAATGGAATATCATCACAGAACAACAGAACAGAAAGGGAGTCTACAGATTAACAATTAATTCAACATTTCCTTTTACCAATGAGACACTAAGTCCCAGGGAGATGAAGTGACTTGCTTAAGGCCACTCAGGGATTAAGAGAAGGGATGAGAATAGAATCCAGGGCTCCTGACTTCTAGACTAGTGACCCCCTGACTCTGACATCTGCTCCTCACGTTGCTGAGCCTGAGAAGATGAACTGGTAAGTATGGGCCACCATGTTTCATGGCTGGAAATCTGTCACTCTTCTGCCCCCAAGTTATAAAACTTTAATTGTGAGGTTGTGGTACTTTCTGACAGGGAACATCAACAATGTCAGTAATTTTGGGAAGGTGGAGATCCAGAATTCTTTTTTTGTTTTTTCAGAGACAATGGCCCTGAGACACAAAGAGACAAGCTGTGAACCCAGAAGAACTGCGACCCCAGTAGCCAGCTGGGTCTTTCCAGATGAACTTATTTTTATTTCAGTATTTGTTTATTTGGGTGAGTGATAAGGCAGAAACTATCATGCCATGAGTTGGGAGCTTCACATCTATTGTTAGATGTAATCCTTATAACTCCCTACTCTGATGAGGGTGCTGAAGTTTGGAGTGGTTAAGAAACTGACTCAAGTAGTCCCCACAGACAAGTTATGTGAGTTTTAGTGCGCCCCCTGGTGGATATAGGAGAGGAAGAGATGTCTGGACCGTTTCTGGCATCCCTGGGAGTGTCTTGAAGACCTGGTACTTCTTGTACTCCCTTGAGAAGTGCTGAAGCTGGTCTCAACCCAGTGTTCCCACTGTCATTGTCATCCTCTCCTATTAGTAAACGCTAAAAAAGGAAAAGCTGTCCTATTGCCATTAAGAAAACTGTCCTTCAGTTTTCGTTCTGTCCTGTCCTGTGGGGAATGATTTAACTTCGTAAACAACCTTTCTAACTTGGGTTTGTCTGAGAAGCAAAGAGTGAACGGCTCCCTCATAGACTTATTTTAAGAGTTCTGCCTAAAAGGGCTCCCAGCATCAAAAACAACTCGATGAATATAATCCACGACAGGATAAAATCTAACACATGTCAGAATTCAGGGTCCCTGGTTTTTGTTTTGTTTTAAAGTATATTAGAAGAAAGGTGTTTCTGTTAATTGATAAATTATTTCTTCTTAGGACTTAAAAACATTTTTGTAAAGACTTTTTTTGTTTTGTTCTGTTTTGTTTTGGGCAGATCCCTTGCTTTCTTGCTCTACCACATTGCAGCTGTGTGACCATGGGCAAGTTATTGTACTTCTCTGAGGCTCCATTTCTGATCTGTAAAATGAGGATAGTTCTAAGTACAGCATGGGCTTATTGGAGGATTCAGTGCGCTAAGGGGAAGTGAACTGTTTCAAAGTGTACTTGGTGCATGACTGAGCGAGTTCCCTTATCTCACTTACTCTGACTGAAAAATCATCATAATTGGCACTTCTCCCATTATATTCATATGACTCTTCTGTCAGTTGATGGAGAGCCAAGCCATCTTGACTCGGCTTATACCACAGCTCCATAAGGAAGTCTCACCAATGCCATACAGTTGATTCCAAAGACATATAATTTGCGGCTTTCAGTTTGGGTACCTTGATTTCAGAACCCATGACTACCTTCAGCAACCCCAGGCCAAGGGAACGAGTGCCTCAAAGGACAACCCTCATTGGGAAGTTTTAAAATAACTGTATTGAAATGACTTATCTATGCATTTACCTTTCCACTAGCCTGCCAGCTCGCCTTTGCGTCCTGCGTCATGGGCGATGTCTGCCTCCTATGATGGCTTAGTAAATACTTTTCATTAATCTTCATAACAACCTCATGTGGTGTATATTATTATTATCTGCTGGTGAGGAAACTAAGGCACAGAGAGGTTAAGCACCTTGTTCAAGAACACACAGCCATTAAGCGGTAAAGCTGAAATGTAAACTCAGGAAGCACAGCTCTTGCTAGAGGATGAACTCTTAACCACTATGATATTAGCACTTAGGAGACTTTTCCCAGATGTGTCCTACACTGAACTGATTTTTTTTTTAATTTTTATTTATTTATTTTTTATAGAGACAGAGTGAGTCAGAGATAGGGATAGACAGGGACAGACAGGAACGGAGAGAGATGAGAAGCATCAATCATCAGTTTCTCGTTGCGCGTTGCTACTTCTTAGTTGTTCATTGATTGCTTTCTCATATGTGCCTTGACCGCGGGCCTTCAGCAGACCAAGTAACTCCTTGCTGGAGCCAGGGACCTTGGGTTCAAGCTGGTTGGTTTTCAAACTAGATGAGCCCGCGCTCAAGCTGGCGACCTCGGGGGTCTCGAACCTGGGTCCTCTGCATCCCAGTCTGACGCTCTATCCACTGCGCCACTGCCTGGTCAGGCAACACTGAACTGATTTAATTGCTAATCATACCCCGTGGTAGTTACTCCACAAAATTTTCATTCTGTTTTGCAGCTAGAAAACCTGTGGAATAATGGAAACTTTCATAAAAGCAAAACTTTAACTCCCTTTCTACCTCTGCTTTATTTTTAATTTTATTTATTTTTAAAAATTTAATGGAATATATTGGAGTGACAGTAGTTTAAAAATTATACAGGTTGCAGGTGCACAGTTTTACAACATGTCTTCTGTACACTATATTGTGTATTCAACCCCCACCCCCAAGTCATCTCGGTCCATCACCATTTCTCTCCCCCCACATCCTCTTCTATACCTCCCCCTCCCGCCCACACTGGCAATCACCACACTGTTTTCTAGCCTCTGTTAATTTTCTGCTGCCTACTCTCTTATCTTCGTCTTCTCCATTCTGCTAGTCCCCACATGGCAGCTGGTATAACCTGTGTAACTAGTAAGCCAGGGAAAGCAGCCTGTCCTGAAACAGGCTTCTGAAATGCTATGCCAGCCTGTGATGGGACAAGGTTTGGGGAGTTGAATATTGTGACAAACTATTGAAATCTCTCCACCTGCTGCTTTTGTATTTAAGTATTGACTCTGAGGTTGGATACATCCTATAATTACTAGATAAGGGCCTCAGGCTCCCAGCAGCCAGTCTTCCCCGGGGATTTACAATAGGCCTTTGTCAATATAAATCAAGATGCAAGCAGCACTGTCCACATTTCTTGAACAGTTTTCATATGAGAGGGCAAAACAATTCATCCCTTCAGTGCGATATGATGTAGGCTGGAATGTTCTTCATGCGATACAGAGAAACACAGGGGGAAACAGACACAGTGAATGTACTGAATAAGCTGCCTCTGGTCCCCACGGATTTTCTGGGGCTCATTATTTTCTCTTTCTTCTTGTCTCCTTCTGTGGTTTGAGGTAGGTGTTTATCTAAATGAATTACTTCATTTAACAAATGAATAAAAACCACCAAATCTTTCCCCCACATTTGTAACCAAGCGTTTCCTTCTCGTCTGTGCTGCTTGTCAAAGCCCTAGAGCTGCACTGTCATCACAGGGGGGAGCCCCAAGCTGCAGGCGACCACGGTGCCCTCCCCGCGTGGCTGGTCTGAACTGAGACGTGTGCTCTCTGGGGGGTGGACCCTCAGCCACTGCACTGGGCTGACGTTTAGGAGACACACTGGTTTTCAAAGACTTAGTAGGAAAAAAAAAAAGGTAAAATAGCTCATTAATAATTTAAAAGGATGGATTACATGGTGAAACAAAACTATTCCATTTGGGTTAAATATCTTAAATATATATATATATTTTTTAAATATGGCTACGAGAAAATATTTACATTACCAATGGTTGCCTCGCATTTGTAGTTTGCTTTATATTTCTATGGGATGGCACTTCACTGAAGTGATCCTTTCTTTTTTTTTTTCGTATTTTTCTGAAGCTGGAAACAGGGAGAGACAGTCAGACAGACTCTCGCATGCGCCCGACTGGGATCAACCCGGCACGCCCACCAGGGGGCGACGCTTTGCCCACCAGGGGGGGATGCTCTGCCCCTCTGGGGCGTCGCTCTGCCGCGACCAGAGCCACTCCAGCGCCTGGGGCAGAGGCCAAGGAGCCATCCCCAGCGCCCGGGCCATCCTTGCTCCAATGGAGCCTTGGCTGCGGGAGGGGAAGAGAGAGACAGAGAGGAAGGAGGGGGTGGGGGTGGAGAAGCAAATGGGCGCTTCTTCTAAGTGCCCTGGCTGGGAATCGAACCCAGGTCCCCCACGCGCCAGGCCAACGCTCTACCGCTGAGCCAACCGGCCAGGGCCGTTATCCTTTCTTTATAGGCTGAATCCACAGTCCCCAGAGGGATTCCTGGCAAATGTGCTTCCACTCTTGTCCTGGCTCAGCTGATCTTCTGAGGTCAGCTCAGTATTACCTTCTGAGAGGTCCTCTCTGGCTCCTTGTCCATCCCTCAGCTCTGCTGAGTAAGCCCGACCACCATTCCCCCCCCATTCGATCTTGAATTCCTCCTTAATGACTGAGTGCCTTCATCATCCCCACTCCCACTGCTGTGCTCCTGCTGGACTGGGAGTTCAGGGTCATGAGGACTAGATTTATCTTGTTCACTTCCACATCGCTGGCATGAAGCATGCACAGCATCTGGTACCAAATATATTTGTTTGAATGAACAAATGAATGGAGTGAATTCATCAGCTTTCACTTACATGTAGATATTTGTCTTCCAGACCCATGGCCTCAGCAATAATTTCAGAAGATTTCTGATTTACTATGATTGAGATAGTGAGAAGACCCTGAAGAAATTAACAGAGGAAACTGGAAAACATACCAGTTTAACCAATGTCATGTCATATCTTTTTATATACTATCTATATATCTATATCTCTTTCTATATCTATATATCTATATCACCTATATCTATGTCCGTGTCTATCTATATCTATATCTATATCTATATCTATATCTATATCTATATCTATATCTATATCTATATCTATATCTATACCTATATCTATATCCATACAAGGTGATTTTCTTCTTAAAGGACATATGCTGTATTAACTGAAGGGAAGTGTATTTGACCCATGAACTGTAATGTTTAATCCAAGCAAAGGAAACAACATGAAACTTTGCAGAGAAGAAGACAGAGAAATCTGAGGGACAGGATTACTAAGAGCCTCCTATGAAAGCCTCTCGCACAAAATGGGTTGTTTGTGACAGAGAAACAGTTTCTAAATGTTATTGCATGTGCTGTTTTAACAATACCCGGTATTTTTATTGTATTTAATGGATTAGATTGTAATTTTTGGCTTAGAGAGAGAAAATACATTTTCTTTTAAAAATAACTATGGCAAAAATAGTACAGGATATTTTTGAGGAAATGCAGCTTTTAGGAGAAACCAAGAAGTGGGAAAATGAGTAACTCTGTGGGAACCAGAATAAAACACAAAGCTCTCCTTCACTCTCATACACACACTCACACTCACGCAGACACACACTGATACTCACACACATTCACACCCACACTCACCTCCACATGCACATCTTCCACACATTCACACTTATTCACTACTGTGGTCTGAATGTTTGTGTGTCCCCAAGACACACACGGTGGAATCCTAAGGTGCAACATGATGGAGTCAGGAGGTGGGGCCTCTAGGGGGTGCTGGAGCCCTCATGAATGGGATTAATGATCTTATAAAAGAGACCCCCCCAGAGCTCCCTAGCCCCTTCCACCATGTGAGGGTACAGCAAGCAGTCTGCAACCCAGAAACACCCTTCTCCTGACCATGCTAGGACACTGATCTTGGACTTTCAGACTCCAGAACTTCAAGAAATAGATTTCTATTGTTTATAAGCCATCCATTCTATGGTATCTTGTTTTAGCAGCCTGAATAAACTAAGACATTCACATACATGTACTTATACTCACACACACATATATACACACACACACACACACACACACATATACAAACCCACACTCATATCCCTCACAGACATGAAAGATGTGTATTCACACATACTCACAAATACCTGTTGTATTCACACACATATACAACATATATACAACACACACACACACACAACCACTCACATACACTCTCACATACACTCACACTCACAGACACTTCACACCCACACCCACAGGCCCACCGGGACTGTGCCCATTCAGCACTGGTTGTTCTCCTCTAATGTAAACATCCTGCAAAAATGAAAGGTCATCAGGTCATCTCACATCTGCCCAACTGCGAAAGAAACGTGCTCTCACTCTGTTCACAGACTAATGGGGTTTTACTTGGGGTTTCCTTCGGTGCGAACACCTGAAATTTCCCTCTCTGCAGTGGTGGGGTGTCCCCTCACTGGGTTTCCCAGTATTAATCACAGTTTAGAAAAAACAAACCACCACACGCATGTCTTTGCCTCCTTTCTCCAATAGGGGTCTAATTTGGGCCCCACCACAAAGCACCTGATCTGGCTGCAGCGTCTCTTTCTAGTCTGACATTTCAATGGGTTTCTTGTGTCATGGCACCACCCTGACCACCCTGTAAAGTCCCCAAGCCTGCCTGCCGGAAAGCGGCGTGAGGCATTCCCTGGTGGACGGGTGGGACAAAAACGGTTCCAAACAGAAGGGGCAGTGATTGCTGCCAGGAAAGGCTCCCAGGAACAAACACCTTTACCTCTCATTGGAAATATTTCACCTCTCCAGACCTGTTTCCACATTTGTAAAATGGGTAGTGGGGCCGCATGCTGGTTAAGTTCCCTCCGGCTCTAGAGGTCCGTGACTCTGGTTCTGTGGTCCAAAGCAGGTCCGCTCATCTCAGTAACTGCTCAGTGTTTTATTCCCGGTCCCAGGTGCGAGGCCTATTTGGGGCCACTGAAGAAGCCCAAGATTTGGCAGAAAAGCACTCAACTCTGTGACAGTCCTGCAAAACGGAGGTCTAGATCCGGCTTTCCCTCACCCTCTCAGGCTGGACAGTCTCGGATACTTTTGAAAGTTCCCTGTCATGGCCGCTATCAAGTTATAGAAGCTTCTAGTATTTGCATTTTTGCTCTTGTATCCAAGCATCTACAATTCTGGCTCTACATAAGGAAAGATTTTCTAACAATAAGAGAGGACCATCATGGCAAAGACTGCCCACAGAGTGGAATTTTCCCTGTCTCAGAAGGTCCCAGATATCTCTGTCCTGGCTGATATGGGAGCAACGTTCATGTCAGGAAGGGTGAGTTAGAAGAAGAGTCAAGTCCCTTTGAAATCCAAAACCTCATTTTATAACCTAAGCTCTGTGAGGATTAGGGGCAAGATTCAACTGAGAAGCACAGAAGAATTTACTAACCACTGTTTACGCTGACTTAGCTCTGACACTTGTTTCAGAGAACCATGCTCACACCTGTTCTCTCTGTTCCAGTGAGAAGTGCACAGGCGTGGCACTGGGTATGTGCTGCTGTCACCGTTAGGATAAAAATTCATAATGTAGCAGCATTTAATTCTTCTTTGGTGGCCCCAGTGATTCTTCCATGTTTGTGTCCTCTCACTTCTAAATCCCCACAATGGTCTTGTAGTTACCCAGACACCAGTGTCCTTACCCGCGCTCTACAGAGAGGAACCCTGGAGTAAAGTGAGTGGAGCGGGACTGAAAAAACAGCATATCTTTTCGGATCACCACTGAGGACCTTTTAGGGGAAGAAATCTTTATGGGAGGAGGAATTCTGGTTTTAACCAGTCACTGACTTGTGAAAACAAAAACAGAGAGCCAAGGACTGATCTAGGTTCTTCTATAATAGTAACCAATATGGCTGCTCTGATGTCTTGCTGTAAGGATTGCCTTGCTAGTGTAAATGGCTTCATTTTAAAATAAATTGTAAGCTGCCGTTTTAGTTTCAAAGAGCTTGATTATGACTTTCCCAGCTATTTATAGTAGTCTCCTCTTGTACCAGACATTTGTGTGTGAGAGAGAGAAAGAAAAAGAGGGAGAATGAGCTCATTTGTCGCCTGGCTCACTTCTTAACCCTGAAGAAGATTGCAACTATCAAAATCTATCAGGCTAACCCCACCAGAGAACTTTACATTCATTACTCTAACCCTTCGAGCTCTGTGCTCATCAGCTGCCTAAGTCCAACACTGTTCACTTACCCTTAGCTGCAAGAGGGGCAGTGAGAGGTTCTGGGAAATAAGAAGGAATAGAGACACCCAAAAAACCTCTTATTATGAGCATGCCAATCAGTAGTTCACTTCAAATAGCAAGTTCTTTCAGCAAAGATGAGTCATGATGTAGCAGAAAGAGTTCTGGCTCAGGTTTCAGCGCAAGCTCTGCACTCCGCAGCGAGGTTATTTTGAGAAGCACTCGTCTCTGACCCTCAGGTTTTGTATTTGAGCAGTGGGGATACCTAGTACTTACCTCATAGGGTTTTGGTAAGGATTAAATGAAACGATAGTGTCAGCTTTCAGCACTCTGTGAAACTTTCCCATCCTGTAAATGACATTAGGCTGCACTGTTTTCTGGGAGGTTGTTGGATTTACTGCTGTTTTACTGCTATTCCTGAGGAAGAGCTGCTTTCCATTCTTATTCGTATTATTTTCTTGGCTATTATTTGTGTTCCTGAGGGAGGGCAGCTTTTCCTCTCCCTTTTCAATGACTATAGAAAATGTTTTCCGCTTGACCGCTGGTGGCACAGTGGATAGAACATTGACCTGGGACACTGAGGTTCCAGGTTCAAAACGCCGAGGTCGCTGGCTTGAGCGCAGGCTCACCAGGTTGAGCGCGTGGTTACCTGCTTGAGCAAGGGATCACTGACATGACCCCAAAGTTGCAGGCTTGAGCCCAAAGGTCACTGGCTTGAAGCCCACGGTCTCTGGCTTGAGCAAGGCGGTCACAGGCTAGGCTTGAGCTCCCCCCAGTCAAAGCAAGTATAAGAAGCAATCAAATCAATGAACAACTAAAGTGAAGCAACTATGAATTCATCCTTCTCTCTTCTACCTCTCTCTCTCCCTCCCCTCCCCTTTCTCTCTCTCAGAATCAACAACAACAACAAAATGTTTCTAAATACCCACATCTGCCGACTGCATGAGGCAGGTGGCATGGTCACTGCTGGGCACACTGTATATAGAAGAGAGGGGTGGGCAGAGAGGGGACAAGAGTCAGAAGAAAGGATGTCGTGGGGTCAGAGGGTGGACGTGCTTGGGGGTGGAAAAGGACCTAGACGAGGAAAAGACGAGGAAGTGGAGGAGGAAACGATGTGATATGTGGAGGAAGGAGCCCAGTGCTCTCACCCTTATTGGTGAAAGGAAATGATGTTCAGTCAAATATCACGAAGATATGGCTGAGAAAATGAGCTCCAACACCCTGAAGCCTCATGAAAGCCACTATGGAATGGAAAGGCCTTTTTCTATCCTTAAAATGTATTGTTCAAATATATAAATCTCTTTATATATCAATTAAATCTCAATAAAAATAAAATTTTAAAAAACCCATAAGTATATAATTCCCCTGAATTTTAAGTTGACACTGAAAACTTACCTTCCAGAAAAGAGAAATCTGTTGTCTACTGTAGTCGATGTTCTGTTTCGTATACCAGACATCTAATGTCCCAGTAGGCTCTGATTTGAAAGGGAAAGAACATATTTTCATATATATATATACACACACACACACACACACACACACACACACACACAATTTAAAACCTTTAAAAGTCAATGAGTTTTTTAACACATAATTCCGGGAGAATAAGATTATAAAATCCTTTCAATTCTCTTTTTGCCCCAGTATTTTTTTTCTTCTTTTTTTTTTTTTCATTTTTCTGAAGCTGGAAACAGGGAGAGACAGTCAGACAGACTCCCGCATGCGCCCGACCGGGATCCACCCGGCACGCCCACCATGGGGCGACGCTCTGCCCACCAGGGGGCGATGCTCTGCCCATCCTGGGCGTCGCCATGTTGCGACCAGAGCCACTCTAGCGCCTGAGGCAGAGGCCACAGAGCCATCCCCAGTGCCCGGGCCATCTTTGCTCCAATGGAGCCTGCGGGAGGGGAAGAGAGAGACAGAGAGGAAAGTGCGGCGGAGGGGTGGAGAAGCAAATGGGCGCTTCTCCTGTGTGCCCTGGCCGGGAATCGAACCCGGGTCCTCCGCACACTAGGCTGACGCTCTACCGCTGAGCCAACCGGCCAGGGCCTTTTTTCTTCTTTTGTTAAACCATGAACATGTGCATCTTTGGCCATAGAAAGCTCCCAGTTACCTTAAAAACAAATTTTTAAAAAATGTTAAGGAGAAAATTATATTCCTAACTTACTCTTGACACATATATTAATAAAATAATTATTTTTCATTGGAATGCATAAAGAATTCTCTGTCAAAAATAAAAACAGCCTGACCAGTCGGTGGTGCAGTGGATAGGGCATCGGACTGGCATGCGGAAGACCCAGGTTCGAGACCCCCGAGGTTGCCAGCTTGAGTGCGGGCTCACCTGGTTAGAGCAAAGCTCACCAGCTTGGACCCAAGGTCACTGGCTCGAGCCTGCTGTAACCCTACGGTCAAGGCACATATGAGAAAGCAATCAATGAACAAATAAGGTGTCGCAGCAAAAAACTAATGATTGATGCTTCTCATCTCTCTCCATTCCTGTCTGTCTGTCCCTAACTATCCCTCTCTCTGACTCTCTCTCTCTGTCTCTGTAAAAATAAATAAATAAAAAAAATAAATAAAAACATTGGCTCTGGCCAGTTGACTCAGTGGTATAATATTGGCCCAGCATGTAGATATTCTGGGTTTGATTCCTGGTCAGGACACACAGGAGAAGCAACCATCTACTTCTCCACCCCTCCCCCTCTTTCACTCTATCTCCCTCTTCCCGCACCGCAGCCAAGGCTCTACTGGAACAAACTGGCCTGGATGCTGAGGATGGCACCATGGCCTCCACCTCAGGCACGAAAATGGCTGTGGTTGCAATGGAGCAACGCTCCAGATGGGCAGAGCATTGTCCCCTGGTGGGCTTGCCGGGTGGATCCTGGTTGGGTACATGTGGGAGTCTGTCTCTCTGCCACTTCTCACTTTAAAAAAATACCAAAAAAAAAAAAAGAAAGATAAATATTAAATAAAAACATACATCATAAGAAAAACATTTTTTGAACCTGCAGAAGTACAAAACGCTTTGTGTTCATCTCTACTCCTGATCTAATGTTGAACTACAATTATTTGGTTTTATGATCATTAGACAATGATCTACTTGAAAGGAAGGTTTATCTCATGCATCTTAACATTTCTCCTACCTAGCACCATGCTTAGAATGTAACAGACTCCCAGTAACTCTTTGTTAAATGATGAATGAAAAAATCAGGCAAAATTAATTACTTGATGCTAAAATATAGGCTGAACTGATGTAAAAATAGCCATCAATCTATAAGACAATGGTCAAATATGATGTAATATGAGAAAGTCAATCAAACATGCCTTGAAAAGAAACTAAATCAACCACTGTGGGTAAGAGAGAGAGAGAGAGAGTGTATGTGTGTACATGTGTATGCATGCATGTGTGTGCAAGTGGGTGAAATAGTTTTATTTCTCCCACTATCAGATTTGTTTTTATAGCCAGGGGTGAAATCAAATAAGCAACCCCTGAAATTGTACCAACCTAACTTATTTAATAGTTACACTTAGAGTGTAATTAAGGTGAGGCTATAATGTTTCCAGAAAATTAAGTTCCACCTGCGGAATAGAAGACGAAGACAAGCAGCCAAGGAGAGGGAAGAGGAAAAGGAAGGGAAGCACATGTCCCAGCACACACTGTGGGCAGGGCCCATGTGGGTCCGTTCACAGTTACACCTCCTGTCTCCTCACTACTGTGACAAACGTAGCTTTAGTGCAGTGGTTAACGTGAGCTGCAGAGCCAGATCATCTGGGGAAAATCCCAGATCTGTGGTCTTGAATAAATGTTAACCAAATCTTTAAGCCAGTGTCCTCATCTGTCAAATGAGGATCATAATTCTGTACATCACATGGGCAGTTGGGAGAATTTAAATGACTAGAAGAGTGCTGATACATGGTAAACAGTAACATTAACTGTTGTTTTCTTCACTTGAAAATGGAAGTGCTGAGAGACAAAGGAATTGTTCAAGGTCCCAGAACTAATCATCAGAGAAGCCAGGCTTTGAACACAGGTCTGTGTAACTTCATAGCCTGTGGTCTTCACTCTGCACCATGCAGCTGCCAGGTTCTGGGAAGGCGTATGCGTTCTCTGTAATACTTCCAGCCCCTCGGAGGTACGCCTCTTTCACGTTCTATTCTCTTCCTTTGTCACTTCCTCTTCCTGCCTCTCTTGCCCTCTTTTCTTTTTGTTTTCTTTTTCTAAACATTCGTTTCTTTTCTTCTCCCTCTCTTTCCACCAGTGGTAGTATCTACCCTTGCAGTGAGGACTAAGTAGTAAGAAATACATACTTAAGACACCCTGAAAACCTCAGTCCTTTAGGATTATGAAGAGTGACCCGGGAATCAAACCAGGACTTTTTTCCCACTAGACCAGATGCAAAAAAGGAAAAATGCACAGGCAACAGAAGGAAAGGGAACCTGACATATATTAACCACTTGTGTGCCAGGTAATATTTGGATACTTTATATACATCATCTCACTTAATCCTCACACATTGCAGGGCATGCATCACACCTATTTTTACAGCTAACAAAGGTTAAATAATTTATAGAAGACAAACAGCTGATAAATGGCAAAACTGGGAATTGAGCCTTGGTCTCCAAAGACCCTGCACTTTCATTATAGTTCATTATGATGAGCAAAGAACTAAACATTTCACAAACTAGGTAATCCAGACATTGACACATAATCAGGATATGGAAACTTGGCTGTACTCAGTGTCAAAGCCAGTTGACTTGTCCCTTAGCATGACATGTCTTCAGTTAATTACATATTGGTAAGAAATTTAAAGGGGACACTCACTGCCTCATTAAAGATCTACAACCTACTATTATTATTACCAAGCTGAAAATCAAATTCTAGAATCAGAGTCTCTTCAAAGGAGAAATTTCAAGTGAAACCGAAATTTTAATGGCAGCCACGTACACGGTAAGCTGCTATGGGAGAGAAATCATTAGTTGAATCTGTATGAGTATTCAATGTGCAGAATTTCATGACCAGAGGTGTCAAACCACTGCTGCTTAACACAATGTCAGGCTATTATTAAAAAGAATCTTTGATATTCAACTGTTACAAAATCACTTAAAAGTTCAAACCACAGTGTTATTTAGCAAAAGGCAGATTAAAACTAGTATAGGCAGGTGGGAAAAGGAAAGCTGAAGTGATTAAAAAACAAATGCTGGCCCAGTGGTAGAGCGTTGGCCTGGCGTGCAGGAGTCCTGGGTTCGATTCCTGGCCAGGGCACACAGGAGAAGTGCCCATCTGCTTCTCCACCCCTTCCCCTCTCCTTCCTCTCTGTCTCTCTCTTCCCCTCCCACAGCCAGGGCTCCATTGGAGCAAAGTTGGCCCGGGCGCTGAGGATGGCTCTGTGGCCTCTGCCTCAGGCACTAGAATGGCTCTGATTGTGGCAGAGCGACGCCCCAGATGGGCAGAGCATCGCCCCCTGGTGGGCATGCCGGGTGGATCCCAGCTGGGCGCATGAGGGAGTCTGTCTGCTTCCCCATTTCCAACTTCAGAAAAATACAAAAGAAAAATAATAATAAAATAAAATAAACAAAAACAAATGGGGCCCTGGCCGGTTGGCTTAGTGGTAGAGCATCGGCCTGGCGTGCAGGAGTCCTGGGTTTGATTCTCAGTCATGGCATGCAGGAGATGCACCCATCTGCTTCTCCACCCCTCCCCCTTTCCTTCCTCTCTGTCTCTCTCTTCCCCTCCCGCAGCCAAGGCTCCATTGGAACAAAGTTGGCCTGGGCGCTGAGGATGGCTCCATGGCCTCCACCTCAGGTGCTAGAATGGCTCTGATAGCAGCAGAACAATGCCCCAGAGGGGCTGAGCATTGCCCCTGGTGCCGGGTGGATCCTGGTCGAGCGCATGTGGGAGTCTGACTGCCTCCTCGCTTCTCACTTCAGAAAAATACAAAAAATACCCCCACATAAAAACACAAATGGGTACAAATGATTAAATATACAAATACCTGTACTGCAAAATGGAAGTCAGCTCTCCTGAGATGAAACTAGCTCCAATGTAAAGGGAAAACTGTAGGGTTATCTAGAGTCACCAATATGTAAAAAGGGAGAGATCCTAAATTAAGCCAGAGATTGGCCTAAATGACTTAAATGACCTTGATGATTCTTACAAATTTAAAATCCCAAGATTCTAGAATTCTATAAAATTGTGTGTGTGGCAGACAAATCAGAGCCACGCCATGTGTTGCGTCTAAGGTTAGCGTCCATATCTGAAGCCAAAGTAGAGCAGGGCTGTGGACAAGAGCCACTGAGTCAGAGTAGAAAGCCCCCCAGAGGTTTTAGCAGGCAGTGAAGAAAAGAATAAAGATCTCCAAGAATAGTGAAATTGGAGAATTTAACAAAAAGTAAATACGGAATAGGCATATCTTAAGTGGTTTCAGGTAGTGGACTAAGTGAAATGCACAAGTGAAATGACTTAGTGGTCAAAGTCATGCTCTAAGCAGGACAAGAGAGAGAGACATCATCCACTGCTTGGCTTCTTGATGTCTACTCTTTAGGCTGTGAGAAATATTATATTATGACAGTCTTGGCATACAACGTTTTGAGTTTACGATGCTTACTCCCATAAAAACTTTTAAAAAACTGGCTTGCCTAGGTGGTGGTGCAGTGGATAGAGCGTCAAACTGGGACACAGAGGACCCAAGTTCAAAACCCTGAGGTTGCTAGCTTGAGTGCAGGCTCACCAGCTTGAGCCCAAGGTCCCTGGCTTGAGCAAGGGGTCACTTGCTCTGCTGTAGCCCCCCGGTCAAGGCACATATAAGAAAGCACATCAATGAACAACTAAGGTGCTGCAATGAAGAATCGATACTTCTCATCACTCTCCCTTCCTGTCTGTCCCTATCTGTCCCTCTCTCTTGACTTCCTGTCTCTGTCAAATAAAAACAAAAAACTTAAAATAATTGAGACATGAGTGTTTTTTTTGGCTTGTGCCATTAGTGTTGTACTTACGAACTACATGGGTGAACTAGTTTGGTTGTGCACTATGAAAAAATACACAGTAACAGCCGTGTATGAGTGAGGGAACTGGCGTCACTCAGTACACTTACACTTACCTACACCATTGTACTGTTAAAAGTGCAAGTGTTCCATTTGTGTTAAGCTAGGGTGTGTTTCAACTTACACCAAAAATCAGGTTATGTCACTGTCATAGGAACAGACTGTGTCTTAACCCAAGGACCCCCTGCATATATATAATATATAAAATTATTATAATTCTAATATTTAATAATATATACAATATATTATTATATATATATAAAATCTAGTCTCAAACAATTAAATTCAAATAGGTCTTACAAACACCTACTTGATTAAAAAAGTTTTCAGTGGTAGGTTCTCACCTTCAGATATTATCTGCTGTGCCTTCTTGGGAAGACTTAAATAGACTCCCCCATCCTCCTCTTTGATGACTTTTAATCCTTGATTTTGGTTTTCTTTTTACCTCTTTTTGTTACTGTTCTTGATGGCCCATCATCCACATGGGTGTTCCTTTTTGAAGGCTGTACTGTCAGTCTCTACCTACCCACATTCAATGATCTGATTCTCTTAACTGGCGCCTTTGCCTCACACTTGCTGAGCAAAAGGAAGCCATCAGGCAAGAATTCCTTTATCTTTCCACCATGAAAACTTTCAGACTTCACCATCAATTTCCTAACACAGCATCTCTATTTTCAACAAAATTCAATCCCTTAACCTGAGTTCTGAATCTATTCCCCAAACTTGCTTTATCAAAGACTTCTCTATCACTTTTCCTGTAACGTTAATGTGTCTCTCTCTGCTGGGTCCTATCATTACCTTATAATTATATTGTATCAGTGATTTTCAAATCGTGTGTCACAAGAATTTTTAAAACATGCAACACCAGACTATTTAATCAGGGACACTGACCTCTTTTCTCTTAAATTGTCCAATAAAAATGACAATAACCAACACAACAATAGCCATCTGGTGCAAAGAATAAACATGATTCCTATTTTTTTGACAGGTTGGCAAAAAATATATATTTTGGTGTGCCACAGAATTTTAGTAATTAGTTTGTGTGTCATGAGATGAAAAAGGTTGAAAATCCCTGTACTATATTACCTCTGATCCTAAAAACAAAGACACAACAAATGTCTAATAGCACATCCTCTTCCAGGTATTGCCCTGAATCTCTGCTCCACTCCCCAGAACTTCTTGAAGAGTTGTGTGTGAACTGTCCCTGTCTGTATTCCCTCATCTCACACTCACTCTCAACCCATACCAACTGAGCCTTTGGGCCCATCACTCTACTGGTTGGCAAAAAACTCTGTGTTGCCAAATCCAATGGTCACTTCTCTGTTCTTATTTCACTGGACTTCTCAGCCGCATTTGACATATTTGAGTTCTCTCTCTCTCTCTTTAAAAAAACATAACCTTTTATTATGGTCATAAGTGAAGAACAAGCTTCTTTCTTCATAAAAGCAGGGATGTTTCATCTATACCAAATTCATCAGAGTGCTGTCGGGTATTGATAGAAAAAAAGTGAGTTGCAAAAGATTATACATAGACTATAATTTTGATTAAGTTCCAAAACAAGCACAACTAACCACTGTTTATAGATATACACATTTCAGAAAGCTATGAGAAAAGCATGAGGATGGCATGGATGGACCTGGAGATTATCCTGCTAAGTGAAATAAGCCAGACACAGAAAGACAAATACTGTATGATTTCACTTATATGTGGAATCTCATGAACACAATAAACCGAGGAACAAAACTGAAACAGAGGCCAGGTCACAGGGAAGAGATGGACAGCTGTCAGAGGGAAGGAGAAAGAGCGGACAAGATCAAAAAAGGTGAAGGGATTAGGGCAAAATCATAGATACATTACACATAGATACAGACAACAAGGCAGCAATAGCGAGAGGGAAAGGGTGGTGGAGGTGGGGGAAGAGGGCTAAGGGGAAAGTAGGGGTGGAAAGAGATTTTGCATGGGGCATGGGGAGCACACTGGTGTGCAGAGGGTGTTACTGAGTGGGACACTTGAAACCATCTCAACACAATAAATTTAAAAATAAGTATGAGGATGAGAAACATACAATACAGGATGGTGATTACTTCCAGGGAGGCATACCAGGGGTAAAAACATATTAGTAATTTTATAGTATTTTACTTGAATGGTGAGTTCCTAAGTTCATAGTATTAATTTTGCTGTTATGCCTCTAAAGGAGAACATAGCTTAAACTAGGACAATCATAATGGCCACAGGAGTAATGAGCAGATTTTGAATATGTTTAGGAAACCAAGTCAATTGTTGATATGGGAAAAGGGGGAAAAGGAAAATCTAAGCATAATTTCTCAATATTTGACTTGTGACTCTAGGAATATGGTGGCATCATTTACTGAGATAAAAAGAGTGAAACAGAAGTATTTTGGAAACACTTGCTTTGGAGAAAAATGAAAAGTTTTTATTTGGTTATGTGAGGTTTAGGATGTCTATTGACATCTCAGTGAAGATATGAAATAGGTGATGGAAGTGTAGAGCTGAAGCTGGGAATGGGCCCAGAACTGAAATCATACATTACATTTATTATCTATCTATCTATCTATCATCTATCTATCTATCTATCTATCTATCTATCTATCTATCTATCATCTATCTATCTATCTATCTATCTATCTATCTATCTATCTATCATCTATCTATCTCTATTCTGTTTTAGAGCCATCAGACTGGATGAGGTCACCTGAGAAAAAAAAGGGGTCCAATTTATAGCCTAGGGATTGAGCTTGATAAAAGACCAAGATTTGGCTGATAAGGTAGAATAGAAATCAGGAATTTGAGATTTCACAGAATTGGAGAGAATCAAATAATTCAAGGGGGAAATAACTCTTCCCTTGCTACAATGATCTGCGAAGTCATGTTTTCTAGACAGAAGAAAGTCGTAAGATTCCCTGTGGACTTCACATTTCTTCTTGATGTCCTCTCTTCTAGGAATCTTTCCTTGATACTCCAAGATACACCCTTAGTCTGAGGCTCTGACTAGTTATCACTGTGTCTCAGCACCTGGCATAGATCCTGACACACACACATTCCCCACAGACCATTCAGAGAAGCATATATATTCTTTATTGGTTTATGTTCGGAGTGGACTTCATGGAAAATATTCCCTCCTTTTGGGGCGCTCACCATCTTGTAAAATAATTGAGCTTAGGCACTTACTTCCTCCAGGGTACATGAACCAAAAGAAGAAAAGAGGGTAGAAACTGGGAATGGATCTCAAACATAACATTTTCTTTCTAATGAAAATGTTTGCATATAAATCCCTTTTGAAGGGTAAGGAGTCATTCATTTTCATCTCCTTAAGCCTCAAGCAAAAAGGCATAAATACAGTACTTTTAAGTTCGACTAGTTTAGGAGTCAACACACTACGGCCCATTCCCTGTTTTTGTACAGCCTGTGAACTGACAGTGGTTTTTATAATTTTAAATGGATGAAAACAAATCAAAAGAAGGATCATTCTTTGTGACATGTAAAAATTACATAAAATTGAAATTTAGTGTCCATAAATAGAGTTTTATTGGAGCACAGTTTTGTCTGAGTACTTATACATTGCCAATGGCTGCTTGCACACTACAGTTGCAAATTTTAGTAGTTGAGACAGATTATATGGTCCACAAAGCCAAACATATTTACTATTTGGATCTTTACAGAAAATATTTGCTGATCTCAAAGCTAGACTGTTATGAAATCTTGCTAACCAAGATGGTAAAATAACCTCTAGTATTGAATTGTTCACACCTAACCAATTTTAGCTATATATATATATATATTTTGTATTTTTCCGAAGCTGGAAACAGGGAGGCAGAGAGACAGACTCCCACATGCACCTGACTGGGATCCACCTGGCACGCCCACCAGGGAGTGATGCTCTGCCCATCTGGGGCGTTCCTCTGTCGCGACCAGAGTCATTCTAGTGCCTAAGGCAGAGGCCACAGAGCCATCTTCAGCGCCTGGGCAAACTTTGCTCCAGTGGAGCCTTGGCTGCGGGAGGGGAAGAGAGAGACAGAGAGGAAGGAGAGGGGGAGGGGTAGAGAAGCAGATGGGTGCTTCTCCTGTGTGCTCTGGCCGAGAATCGAACCTGGGACTCCTGCATGCCAGGCCGACACTCCACCACTGAGCCAACCGGGCAGGGCCAATTTTAGCAATATTTTAAGATTACAAATAAATGAAGGCATTGGCATTACCTAGCTTCTCAATGTGAGGAGGGATGGCTGGAGCAGGTAACCTGCATTTTCTCCCTATTTGGGGATCTGTCACTAATCACCATGTCATCACTATGATGACTAAGGGCTTTACTACTCCAGCACAAGTATAAGACTGTAACACTTCCTTATTAAGTGTCCACAGTAGAACCTAACCAGGCGGTGGCAAAGTGGATAGAACATCAGACTGGGACGCAGAGGACCCAGCTTCAAAAGCCTGAGGTCACCAGTTTGAGCGCAGGTTCACCAACTTGAGCATGGGTTGCTGGCTTGAGCTTGGGATCATAGACATGACCCCATGGTTGCTGGCTTGAGCCCAAGGTCGCTGGCTTGAGCAAGGGGTCAGTTGGTCTGCTGTAGCCTCTCCGGTCAAGGCACAGATGAGAAAGCAATCAATGAACAACTAAGGTGCCACAACGATGAATTAATGCTTCTCGTCTCTCTCCCTTCCTGCCTGTTTGCTCCTGACTGTCCCTCTCTTTGTCTCTTTCTCTCTGTCTCTCTCTCTCACACACAGACAAAAAGTGTTCACAGTAGAGTTTAGCAAGACCAAAATTTGAAAATAGGACTTTAAAAAATGGTGAATGAACAGACAGAAATACCAAATTGATAATACAGTTCTAAGGAATTGCTCATTCATCTTGAGTTTGGAGTCTCCTCCTGGGTATTCTGAGTGATGAGGGATTGCCTTTCCCCAGCACCTGAGCATATTCTCAGGCAAGTCTGGACACCGTGCAACCCAAACTCAAGAATGTTTCCCTACTAGAAGCAACACGCGGTTGCTGGATTCCCAGTAGCACCTGCCTTTGATGGGTACTGATTGTGAGACTGTCCTAAACACAGAAAGTTATTTGTTTCTTTCTACCCTTAACTTAGTGGTCATTTAAAAAGTTTTTTCATGAAGGACTATGACTGGAGTTAAATTTAATAATATAGGAAAAGGCCACCTGGAGTAAATAATGGCCTCATTTTCTGTGAGCATGGCATCAATAACTGTGCCTAATTCACCAGAAGACAACATGTGGCTCTCGGTTTTGGTAGCAAAGGATCATTCAATTTTAGAATAGCTAAAAAAAAAGAAAAAAAAAAGCTTACTAGTAATTTTTTTAAATGCCAAGTTACACATGAGTACTTATTTAAAGGGTTAAAAGGAAGTAGTGTTTTAAAAATTTCACACCTTTTAGATTTACATCAGTTGGTGTTTCAAAAAGAAACTGATGACAGCAATAGTGGTAAGAGGTGAAAACCATGCAACTTAGAGCAAAAGAAAAGAGATCCTACAACAACCCACAGAAAGATCAAACACCAGAAAGGGAGATTCAGACACTGAAAGGAAGTCAACAGAGCTTAGTAACAGTGGTATATCTCAGAGTATGGGTTTCTCTCTTTATGAATGCCTATAATTACTCTGAATAAGCCAGCTTCCTTGGTTCAATTCTTAACCATAACAAGTAGCTGCAGTCATTGTTATGATAGTGGTTTATTTTATAAGATATGAGAAAGTTACTGTCTTTTACTTTGAAAGGTTTTTAATTCAACAGATAAACTCTTAAAAGGAAAAAAAAGCTCTTTTCACACATCTTTAAACAGATCATTATCAAATGTGAGTAAGAGCAGCAAGAATTCACAAGCCCAGAGTTTCCCTAATATGATATAACAAATATTTCTCAGCCTATTTACTACTTTGAACTTAAGACATAAAATATGGCCCATTTCAAGAATTTAATCTGTACTATGTATAAATAAAATCTTTTAAAAATACATTCCTTTAACTATGTATAATCAAAGGGTAATAAGAGTAAGTTTTGGATTATAAAAATGGCAAGCATTTAAGCAGAGAGTAAGTAACTCAACATTAATTTAAGAGATTATTATCATGAAATGAGAAGAAAAAAAATTTAATTTGTTGGAGGAATTTATTCTTAAATATTGTTTTAAAATAGAGAAATACAATTCATACAAGGAGAAAGGAAGAATACCCAATTAACCCACAATTTATGTATCAGGAATTATATTTTATTAATAAGTCCTGCCTGCCTGACCAGGCGGTGGCGCAGTGGATAGAGTGTCAGACTGGGATGCAGAGCACCTAGGTTTGAAACCCCGAGGTCGCCTGCTTGAGTGCGGGCTCATCTGGTTTGAGCAAAGGTCACCAGCTAGGACCCAAGGTCGCTGGCTTGAGCAAAGGGTTACTCGGTCTGCTGAAGGCGCATGGTCAAGGCACATATGAGAAAGCAATCAATGAACAACTAAGGTGTCACAACGAAAAACTGATGATTGATGCTTCTCATCTTTCTCCATTCCTGTTTGTTTGTCTGTCCCTATCTATCCCTTTCTCTGACTCTCTCTATGTCTCTGTAAAATAAAAAATAAAAATAAAAA
Organism: Saccopteryx bilineata; assembly: GCF_036850765.1. Lineage (NCBI taxonomy): Eukaryota > Metazoa > Chordata > Mammalia > Chiroptera > Emballonuridae > Saccopteryx > Saccopteryx bilineata. The sequence goes on from NC_089492.1 coordinate 233,983,044, forward strand.
AGTCCTGCCTGACCAGGTAGTGGCTCACTGTATAGAGCGTTGGTCTGGGACATAGGGGACCCAGGTTTGAAATCCCAAGGTCATCAGCTTGAGCACGGGCTGATCTGGCTTGGTCGTGGGGTCGCTGGCTTGAGCATGGGATCATAGACATGACCCATGGTCTCTGGCTTGAGCCCAAGGTCGCTGGCTTGAGCAAAAGGTCACTGGCTCAGCTGGAGCCCCCTGGTCAAAACACATGAGAGAAGCAATCAATGAACAACTAAGGAGCTGCAACAAAGAATTGATGCTTCTCATCTCTATCCCTTCGTATCTGTCCCTATCTGTCCCTCTGTCTCTCTCTCTCCATCTCTGTCTCCCATAAAATAAAATAAGTCCTTTAGGTACCTGAATGTCATTGAGGCATCATTAATAAGTGTCATCAATTACCAAAAGCCATTACTAGCTCACAGAATATAAACGTAACTTAGTCACAGGCTAGTTTATATGCACACACATCCATGAGTTTCACAAATAAGCATCAGTATTACAAAATCTCCAGATAATAAAGCAATGAATTATATGCTAATAATTTTTTTCTCTGAACAAAATTTACACAAATTATAAAACGTTTCATGCTATGTCACTAATTGAGAGCTTCTGAATACTAATATTCAGATGATTATTTATTGTCTCCAAAGATCTGTTAATATGGGCTAATGTTCATATAAGCATTTTTGCTTTAACAAAATATTTGATTATACTTAAATAAAATTATCTTCCCAATAATTGCCCAAAAGAGAAGTACATAACACTGAAAAATATATTTGATTTCCTTTTCAGAGCTATGGGCAGTGAGTCAAAGCCTCAAAGAAGTGCAGTGTTGCAATATTTGGAGGAGAAAGATGGCTGGATGTTAAAATTTACTTTAAAATGCCATGTCTCCAGAGTCTTCCTTCTTTCAAGCTTTTAGTGGCTCATAAATCTCCAAAGTTTCATAGACTCCAAAAGGTAAAATGTATCAAGGTTTAACCATGAATGAATGAAATTAATTACTGGGTTAGCTTTGTGGCATAAGAGAGAGTTAGTGAGATAGTAAGTGAAACTGATTGTAACATAAGAGTTATAACTAAGCATCACTGAGGCAAGTTCGTAACCAATATGGCAACATGTAGCAAACAGGAGTGGGACTTATCTGATGTTAAAAATTATCTAGCAATATAAACATCTCTTTGGACAGTTTCAGAATTTAATGTAAAAATTAACTTGTTAATTAATGCAATCACACTGTTTGATTCAGTATCAATACTTTAGAGATTCTGTTTCAAGAAAGTCATTGCATATTTCTCTCCCCCCACCCCTGTTCTCTCTTCTCCCTTCCCCCAATCCTGCTTTTTCTTTTTTCTTTTTAGACACATACCTTCTTCTGGTGTTTGCATTCTCAATAATTCACTCCAGTCACTCCAACTACCTTTATAAAGATGTAGCTTAGAAGAAACCTGGAATTCATATTCTGTAAATGGTTTTAGATCTGACAAATCATGTCTTCCTTTGGCATTTGTAGTATTAACCTTTAATCAGAAAAGATTTTTAAAAGTGCATATTAATACTATATTAATTTAAAGAGTTTTAACATAAAGGTAAAAAATGAGACCAGATAAGCCTTTTTATTTTTTCAGATCTGTCATTCAATGAGAAGAAATATCAATGGCTGGGTTACTGAATACACATGATGTTAAGCTGAAACAACAAACTCCTGAGACTGAGAATATATGAGTTCCAAGAGGGATCCTAAAACCAGCAGGAAAAGGAGTAAAGGTTGAAAACCACCAATTTTCAAAAAGGCCTTGGAGAAGTTTCTACACTAGAGATTAGTTCCTATTTGGTCTCAATTAGAATATGATGCATTTTTATCACTTATATGACAGAACTAGGTTCAAACAGAAAATTTAATTTAATTATAACTGTAAAAGAAAAATCTAATTACTATACCTCTCTTGAACATCAGCTATATGTGAAACTGATTCTTTGTCATTATAAGGCTAAATTTTACAAAAATACTAGAAGGATATTATAATCTTAAACTTTTTATTGTAAAAAATAATGCCTAATATACCTAAGTGTGTGACTTTATCTGTGAAATATTAAATTCCATATAAGCTTCTACTGACATTACCTAACATTTCTTTTTTCAGCATGTTAAAAAATTACTAAGATATAATAATGGGACAGGGGTTAACAAAACAAGGAGAAATGAGCTTTTTACTAGAAATAAAAGACAGAAAATTAATACTGGTTTACAGAAGCTTACGACCTAAATTTCAACTCAGTGATCAGAATTCAAGACATTTCTTAACAACTGGTGGTGCATCTTACTTTCTGGCATATCTCAAGTATATACTTTTGAGCAACTACGTATTTTGCTGGTATGAAAAGACGGAAATCTGTACAGTAATACTAAGAAGGCTACCTTTCACTCTAAAGGCCATTACCATATTCCAGGACCCGCTGTGACTCGGCCGGTATCTGAGTCGGTTAAACAGCACCATCCCCTCGTCTCTCCACTGGAGAATGCATCTGCTCACAGAAGCATTTACAAATTTTATTCTGATGTCCCACGGAGGGAGAGGCCTCACTGGTAACCAGGACAAACAAAACAAAGTGTGATTCGGGCTCCACCATCAGAAACTGCCTTATGTATTGATATGCGCTATAAAGAGTTGAGGCCCTGACCCGGTTGGCTCAGCGGTAGAGCATCAGCCTGGCGTGCGGGGGATCCGGGTTCGATTCCCGGCCAGGGCACATAGGAGAAGCGCCCATCTGCTTCTCCACCCCTCCCCCACTCCTTCCTCTCTGTCTCTCTCTTCCCCTCCCGCAGCCAAGGCTCCATTGGAGCAAAGATGGCCTGGGCGCTGGGGATGGCTCCTTGGCCTCTGCTCCAGGCGCTAGAGTGGCTCTGGTCACGGCAGAGCGATGCCCCTGGAGGGGCAGAGCATCGCCCCCTGGTGGGCAGAGCGTCGCCCCTGGTGGGCGTGCTGGGTGGATCCCGGTCGGGCGCATGCGGGAGTCTGTCTGACTGTCTCTCCCCGTTTCCAGCTTCAGGAAAAAAAAAAAAAAAAGAGTTGAACAAATTCATTTCTAAGATGAGAGACCACCAAATTTAGTGAAATAAACGAAAGAGAAGTTCCTGGCTTTTAGAAAGAAAAAAAAAACAGTTTGATTCACTTCTAAATCATTAAAATAATGTCCCTTAATCTACCCTCATTTTTACCAAATAAACTAGCACTAACATTAGTCAATTTCATTTAATCCAAAGATTTCAAGAAAGCCGATGTGTCACACCTGAGAGCTCCAAAGGCTGAGAAGGCATAGGTAGCCAGTGGTGATCACCCCAGGAAGAGAAGTGTTGGCTGAAAAGCCAAAGGAAGGGGACACTGGAAAGGGAACGGAAGAAAAGAGGGAAGAAGGGTGCTTAGCAATGTCTATATAAAGAGATAGAAGGCAGGATGGGGAGAAGTGTGACAGGAAAATGCTCAGAATTAGAGTTAGCAGGATAAACGCACAGAGGAGTGTGTTGTGGGATGAGAGAGGGGAAACACACAGAGTGAGGCTAGACCTTCAGGCAGGCCAGAGCCCAGTTCTACCTGGGATGGGCAGCATTTGAGAATGCCTGAGATTGGTCTTTGACACAAGTGGGCCAATGACATTTGCTCAGAAATGTGCTAGGACTGGCTCATTCCCAGCTAAGAGGAGTGGAGGTAAGTATTCTCAGAGTACGGTGCAGTTGAACCTTGATATATATATATATATATTTGATATATATATCAAATATATATATATATATTTGATATATATATATATATATATATATATATATATATATTTTTTTTTTTTTTTTTTTTTTTTTTTTTTTCCTGTATTTTTCTGAAGCCGGAAACGGGGAGAGACAGTCAGACAGACTCCTGCATGCGCCCGACCGGGATCCACCCAGCACACCCACCAGGGAGTGACGCTCTGCCCACCAGGGGGCGATGCTCTGCCCCTCCGGGGGCATCACTCTGTTGCGACCAGAGCCACTCTAGCGCCTGGGGCAGAGGCCAAGGAGCCATCCCCAGTGCCAAGGCCATCTTTGCTCCAGTGGAGCCTCGGCTGTGGGAGGGGAAGAGAGAGACAGAGACGAAGTAGAGGGGGAGGGGTGGAGAAGCAGATGGGCGCTTCTCCTGTGTGCCCTGGCTGGGAATCGAACCCGGGACTTCTGCATGCCAGGCCGATGCTCTACCACTGAGTCAACCAGCCAGGGCAAACCTTGATATATTTTATTTATAGTTTGCACCAACTACTCTAGCCCAGCAGGCCTACATGTGGCCTAACTCAGAACACTGGAGTAGCCACCTCTGTCAAGAAGGGCCTACACTGAGCTTCCTGAATCACCTCCAGGACACTTTCTCTGCCAGACAGTATTAGTGATAGCTGGTGCCCTCAAGGGATTTGAAGCCAGTGGTTCCCATTTGTCCAATATAGAGAATAATGTTGGATATCCCATTTTATACAACCATCTCTATATAGCTCTAGGATAAAGCACCCTTTTACTTGCATCAAAGTAACATTTATCCTCTGTCTGTGCCTGTTGGTAACTTTCCATCAACCGCTGCCTCTTTTGAAATAATCACATAAAACATTCGAGTGATTTTTAAAATAATGTTTACATGTCAATGTATGGCACGTGAACCTACAAAAAGTGAAATAAAATATACCTATGTCAAAGAATGTGAATGTGGATGGAAATGAAGAAGCGCTTCCCAGACTGTTCTTGGCAGTAACCGTGACTGTGTAATTGGATTCAGGGGATTCGGGGGTTAGGTTGATTCCAAGGTCTGAACGGTTGCAATAATAATCAATACATTGCTGATGCCAAGTTAAATTTTTTGGTCCATTTAACCTGTAAAGAAAAAACAATTGTGTTTAGCTACTTTCTCTTTTTAATACAAAAGAACAAAATTTTCACATATTTAAAATTCTGGACATATTTTTAAGGTCAGTCTTATTACTACAGATTACACTATGGAAATATTTGCATTGTGTGGTCATAAATAGGACCATACTTTCCTTTCACAGCCACCTCCATTTTTTCCCCTAGGAATAAGACTTTTTTGATGTTTGTAGAGATGAGTAACCATCCCCACACTGCCTGAATCTCTCAAATCTGACTGATAAGATATCTTGGTTCCTTATGGCAGATCCAAAGGATCCATGGTCACCCTGGCATTTACTGCACAGAAGTGCCAGTTCTCAGTACAGACCTGAACCTTGGGCCCTTCTTCCTTTCCCTCTCTGCTGCCTAGCTAGGCATAGTGCAACCGAACTGGACCTTGGGGTGGGATTGTGGAATCAACTACAAGGAACAGAAACTCTCTTTTATGGACTCTCAGGTCATGCAAAGGTGCTTTAAAAAGGAACTTCACCCAGGTTAACAGAAAGCTCACACAAGGAAAAGTGCATTTTATATATCATGACCACAAGAGCCTGCATCTGCAAAAAAGGAAAGAGATATAATGCAGCCTGTCGAACCCTATTAGAGCAGGAAAGAATGTTCATAACATGGGCCTTGGATGCCCTAAGTGAACTCTGAGTTAGACCTCAGACCCAAGCCATCCATTCTCACACTTTAGATGAATGAACCAGTTTTAATTGATGAATACTAGAACTTTTTTAAAGCTCTTAATTATCTAGAGTTGTCTATTGCTTCTTCTCCCTGGTAAAACTAAAACTATTAAATATTTCTAAACATCATCTTACAGAAGACCCACAAAAAAGCTTCAAAAAACAGTCTCTGGCTCACTGTAAAGTGTATGCAGTATACAGGTGGGTGTCTCGTCCTCTGTCCCAGGTGCAGGCCACGGTCCCACGTTCTCCCTTCTGTGTGCAAGATATGTTTTGAGGCTGTTCTGGAGCAACTTTAAAAATAAAGAGCAAAATCATATATTTTAAATACCACACAAGTGATATTTCAATCACATTGTTATTATTTGTGAACAAGATAACAATGCTTTCTTTGTAAGTCCCATACCCAGAGATACTGGTAGTCATTTTAATCCCATCGAGTTCAAATTTGCCTCTGCAGCATGAATTTCTTCTATAACAATAGCAATAGTACTGACTACAGATGAAACACTTATTATATGCCAAGTCCTACTCTAAGTGTTTTATGTGTGGTTTTTCTCAATTAGACATCACGGCAGCTACATTACGTACATAATTATTATTATCCTCACATTACTGAAGAGGAAACTAAGACTTAGAGGTTAAGTATCTTGCCAAAGATTACAAAACTACGAAGTGGCAGAAGCAGGGCTCCAGACCAGGTGTGGCTGGCTGACTTGAGTTCAAGCCTTTCACCACCATATCCTACTATTCTCCCTGGAAGGTGAATATCCATGCTAGGTTCATCACCCTGGTGATGACGAGCATACCTTCCTAGAATAAAGCCCACTCAAATATTAGAAAACATTAAAAATTAGGGGCTCTTTTTCTCCACTGACCTGAAATTTGCTGCCAAGGCATTTCTACCCACTGACCCTCTGGGTTGTACCATATAAATCTAATTTCTGCTGCATTACTTGGAGTACTTCATGAACATTTATCAATTAATTATCTATGTAGATTGATATTGGTGTTCATGGGCTAGGGACAGTGCTAGCTGTGGAAAAACAAATGTATGCAAGGCAGACATGGTCCCTTCTATCATAAGGTGTGTATTTTTTAAATGAAACCACTTTATAGTCAAAGACAGAACCCAAAGCTAAGAGTTTATCAGACATAACAATCATCATACTGAGACCTACATGTAGATAGATGTTTTCTTTGGGCGAGACAAAACAACTATACCACTGAAGTCCTAGTTATTGTCTGTATCCCAAAAAAGCTATAATTGATAGAATACTTTCTTTTTGTCCTTAGCACAGTAACTGCTCACTGTGTGACCCAGGCCATGCTAACTTCTTAGAGCTTCAGTTTTTCTATCTATAAAATAGGTGTAACAATATATAGATTAAATTGTTTTAATAGAACAATAAACTATTTTCCTAGAATAACAGACTCTTCCTTATGTGTACATTTTAACAGACATATATATATGTATGTCTATATACTCTATACATTCATATACACTATTTCTGACTGAGGCACATAAAATACTATATTAACTTTTTGTTTTATATAAAATTTGTTTATCATGGAGTTAATTAATTCCAATTGTTTCATTTGTTTAGTTTTTATTATTATTAATACAGTTCCAAACTCTCAAGCCAATTATCTGAGTCAGTGTTCGACATATTTAGAGGCACTGAGAATTCTATCAGTTTCATCTGCTTGAAGACCTTTCTTGGAGCATTGTGAACTTTCTAATGTGACTGCTTGGTCTCTATGCCTGGTATACAGCTGTCATCCTGGGATTGCCAATCTTCTCTCTCTCTTTTTTCTTTGAGAGAATCTTTCTTCCATTAACATACACGTACACACACAAAGAGACACCTTCTGAAACTCTTCTTAGTAAAAATTCTAATATGTTGAGCAAATAGGTATCTTATAGTCCTGAGCACACTGATTTCAAGATGGTGTTTGCAGAAGATTTCATTATAATTACCTAATAGCTAAATAATAAAGTTTATTTTTTGTTTGCTTTAACTTACAAAGTTAGTAAATAATAAAGGGGAAATGAGACAGTAGGGCTAATCCAGCAAAGACTAAAGCTGGTATCAATCTTCCCTAAGCCCTTGTGTGGTCAGCAGCCTTAGGCAAAGCTTGTCTCTAGAGGGTTAACCAGGACCAAAAATGATTAGTACACTGAGCTCCTCCTGGACCTGTCATGATTTCCTGGAAATTCTCCCTATTCCTGTGTTGGGAGTTCATGTTTCTTAGATCCATTGCTTTCTTCTTTATTGATTTAATTACATGTGTTGGGAGTATATTCTCCTGTAGTTACCTGGGAAACTGTACAGGGGAGGAAATACTTTGAGCATAGCTTAAAATGTCTTATCTACTCTAAAACTTGACTGATGCTTTGGCTGAGTGTAAAATTCTAGGTTGAAAGCACCTTCATTCAGGATTCTCAAGGCCATGTTCTGTTGTCTTCCACATTCTAGGATGCTGTTGAGAATTCCAACTCCATTTTGATTCTTGAGTTGGAATTGTCTATTTTTTCTCTTCAGAGATTGTAGAATCTTCTTTGTCTATACTATTCTCAATTTTCACAAAGATATGCTTACTGAGGGGCTGTTTTCTCTCACTCCTACAGATTCTCAAGGAGTTCATACATTCTGTGAAATTTTGTCCTTTAGTTTATGAAACATTCTTACTTTATTTCTCTAAGATTCTCTCCTCTGTTTTTTTCTTCCTAAAAATCCTTAGTTTTCATAGGTTGGATCGTCCCATAATTTTATGTTTTGTCCCTTATATTTTTAAAATTCTTGGTCTCTTTGTTCTAGTATGAGGGAAAACTTCCTCAGTTTATATATCTACCCGCTTATTGAGTTTTTAATTTCTGCTTATTTGGGGGGGCATATTTTCTATTCTCTAAATATTTTCTTTTTAGCATCTTATTTTTGTTCTGTATGCAATTTTTCTTAATTCTCTAAGGCTATCAGGGATAGCGTTTTACTGTTTTTTCAGAATTTTTTTGTCCCTAAATATAGTCTATTTCTTACACTTTACTTCCATGCTTTGTTTTGTGTTTTGGCTTTATTTCAGGGGAATGAGAGTAAGTGTGTTCAAACCACCATCTTTACCCTAACTCTTTATACAGTCTTTTGATGATCAAATGAGGTATAAAATACCTGGTATTTTTACACACAATAAAGTTAGTCTTCATCATCACCTTTACTCCTAACAGTTTACAGAGACTCTGACTTTTAAAGACCACAGCTTTAACGCACAACCATCTTTCTCAATGTGAGTTGCCTGGACCATGATATTCAGGTGTCTACTTCAGCCCAGGACTTGGTTTTGGATTGTCTGTCTAGAGACTGTCCCAGGGGAAACCAGACCTAATTCTCCTCAATACAAATGTATAATAGCTGATGCCAAAGAAAGGACAGGAAGCCTCTAAAAATTAAAATAGCTTATAATATCATAAATTATTATGAGTATTATGACTGTTATTTTTTTTAAAAGCACTTATGGGTAATAACAAGTCTCAGAAAATATAGCTTTCAGAAATAATCAATAGTAGCTAAACATATATTGAAAACAATCCAGCAAAAATCATGGTCTTTCATAATAATTTATTGCCTTGACTATGTAAATAGTTTGTGGATCAATCCTATGAGATTAAGCTAAAGCACTGATTGTGTATTTACTACACAGTCAGGATGAGCACTTGGTAGCAGAGCAGTACAAGCCCAGAAAGGGGCAGGGAAGAAAAGGTTAAAGGTTGTTTGCCCATTCCCAGTCCTGAAGAACCAGCCAATTATACACAGGCCCTCGAAGGACATGCAATGACACTACAGACTGCCTCTTATCACAAAAGAGAAAATGGCCTGCATACACTGTCACTAGATAGGATTGAGCTTACTACACTGGGTGAAACCAACATTCATTGTGTCTTTTCTTGGAATGACTAGCGATATTCAGAAAAAAGGCATTGCTTCCAGTCAGTCCTTCACCTCAAAGGTGTTAAACTTGCTGAAAGAGCAGCCATTTCATGATGTGGTTACGACCTGAGCATGTTGCACAAGCAACATTCTGGCAGGCAGCACCACCCAGTTGAGCTGCACCACGACAGATACTCCTTACCATCTCCCTAGACCTTCTGATGCTGCACATGGTCACAAATGCATCTGCATACTCTGGATGGAAAAGGAAAAAGTGAAAAAACTGCAGCACCCAGATTTACCTGAACAAAGATAGGACACAGAACAGAATGGCTAAAAACATCTGCAAGAACACTGACTTCTGAGGCTATTGTTAGCCTACTGAAAAAGAACACCCCAGCAGCACTGTGCACCTTGGAACTGATATCACAGTGCTGGGAATGTTTAACACAAATATGTAATGTCAGTCTTTATAAAATGGCAAATTGCCTGAGTGAACTATTCAGATGTTCTGAGGATAAGGAAGGTGAGGACCATAGGCGTTTTTTAGAAAATTTTTCATTTTATTTATAACCAATGCTTATACTTCTCTTAAGGGAAGTATGTTCACTACCCTGCACACAGTACATGTGAAGAAAAGAGTAAAACTGGACGTGCAATCTTTGCACTCATGACCTATGTTACTTTTATTAAGCATTTTGCATATAAGGTGTCATCTAATTACGGCAACCATCTTATGAGGTAGGTGTTAGTATCGTCATAATGCAGACAGAGAAGCTGAGGCTCAGAGAATTGAAACTGTCTAAGGGTATGTTGCCAGTGATAAGGTTTGAAATTAAAGCCCACTTTGCTCTTACGACACCATAGATTCTGAGAGCTGAGAGCACATGTCCCATAGTGGTGAGCACAGGAGACCCTGAGCTGAAAGAGGAGTACTGGGCCTGGTTTACACCCCCCCCCCCAGTGATTAGCGTGGCCATTGCTTGTGTTCTGCTCTGTTTCTGGTGACCCTCCATATCCTCACAGGTCACAGAGAAGAAGTTTCCATCTTTCCTCATTGACCTGTCTCACTGTCTTTGTGACAGGGACCCTGTCCTCACATTTTGGTCAGCCTGTCAGAGCAATTCCTCTTACTCTTATCATGCCTCTCGCCTGCTCCCGGAGCTTCCCGGGAACCACAGAGCACCATGAGATCTCTCGGGGCCCATGCCTGGCTGGGCCTTTAAGACTGCAAGCTGCAGGCAGGTGTTCTGCTGGCTCCCCCTGTGCTTTGTGGCTCACGCTGCAGATGCCAACTCTGACATCTGAGAAGCTGCCTGGAAGGACCAGCAGTGCAGCCAGAAGTATGGGGCAGCTGATGCCTGTGGGTGAACTCTGAACAATAGCAGACGGCTAAACTTTTCTCTCTTTCCCCTGTCATTGTATTTCCATGTATTCTTTCTGAAGATGAGCCAAGTGACCAGGCAACTGGCTGTATTTCCTGTTGACTCTGCGGCCAGCTCAGGAACTCAACTGCTTTGTATTTGCTTTTCTCCTGAGTTACCTCTTCACTCTTGCTTCCCTGGAACAGTACAGTTCTCCTCCCCGAGGGAGTGTCAGCATGTTAGTTTTGTCCCAGGTGGTTTTCTAGAAAACCCAGGAAAACATAGTAAGTATAATGACAGTTTTCACCTCTGCTAGGTACGATTAGGAGTGACTGTGGATGGGAGAACTATTCTTTGTGCATTAAGGCAAAGAGGGGGAAAGTTCTGTCTTGGGCAGCCACCTGGGTTCCAGAGTCAAAAGAGACATCTCTTTCTTCTTTTTAGGAGACTGTAGATTTGAACAAATTCTCATAAGTCAAGAAGGTATGAAGCCTGACCTGTGGTGGCGCAGTGGATAAAGCGTCGACCTGGAAATGCTGAGGTCGCCAGTTCGAAACCCTGGGCTTGCCTGGTCAAGGCACATATGGGAGTTGATGCTTCCTGCTCCTCCCCCCTTCTCTCTCTCCTCTCTCTCCCTCTCTGTCTCTCTCTCCTCTCTAAAAATAAATAAATAAAAATTAAAAAATAAATTAAAAAAAAAGATTCTTAATTATAAAAAAAAAAAAGAAGGTATGAAGACTCAGCTGTAGAGACCCATTTTCCTGCCATTGGAGTCCAAGGACAACAGGTGAGTGGTGTTAATGGTCCAAAAGGGGAGGGAGGGGAAGGAGAGAGAGAGAAAGGGATAGATAGAGGCTTACTAAATGAGACCCCAATTGTATTGATTTCTGTACTTTTCACCTTGAGGTGCTCATGTTACTATCAAGATAAAATATATCCATGTAGTCGGAGAAGAAAGAACAGTGTTCTATATTAGGAGTTTTTGCTTTACACATGACAAATATGCAAAGATCACCAATTTTTAGAAATTCAGAATGGAATGCTCACCACCAACGGAGACCTCTGCTCCACATATTTGAATCTCCTCATTGCTGCTACAGGTCAGTTTGCAGACAAACAGGGTTGTCCCCAGAGGAAGACCTGAGACCTGAGAACTGAGGGAGTGACCATCCTGCAACTGGATTCTTCTGCCGAATTCGTACAGGATTAGCCTCTTACAGCTGCAGTGTCGAGGGCAGCCTTGTTTGGGCTTCAAAGAGCATGAAATATTGACAGCAGCTCCAAGTGAAACGACGTGGGAAGGCTTCACAGTCACATCTCCTCTCTTGCACACGTCTGCCATAAGACACAAATGCAATATACTCAGTTGGCATATAAGAAACCCATTCCAAAATGGAGAGTTTGGGTAATTCCCTTAAGCAGGGTAAAATTAACCCCATCAAGCCTTGAAAACATCAACAAGCTCTGTTGCTCTGGCCATACGGGTGATGCACATTGAGAACAGAAGGCGGCCATGTTAAAGTCTGACTGAATTAAAACATGCCTTCCTCTCAAAACAGTAATATTATAACCAGAACTATTGATTGGGAAAGTGATGAGAAAATAGAGTTGGAAGAACATGTGAGAACACAGTTCCAGGAAAAACCAATCTTTCTATATGTAAATTATTCACCAGACTACTAAAAAGTACTTCCCAGAATAAAGGACCTTTGTTTCCATCCCTATTTATGATTTATAATGCTTACTTCAATTACTCATACCAAAAAGAAAAAGAGAGACCATCTTAAAAGGCTATTAAAAACTTTAGAGATGAAAATAAAGAAAAAAACAAACAAAATGTTAGAGGCAAATTTGAGAATACTTTCCTCTTTTTGCTAGATCAGTGGTTTAAAGTACGTATAAGCTATAACATTTTTTATTGAATTTATGAAGGTGACATTATTATAACATTATTTTGTAACAGAAAACATTCAGGGGCTCTGGTGTGTTTATAGTCAGCAACAAAGATGGAAGTTAGGTCTCACCATGCCAAAACTGATATTCCTTCAAGATATAAGACCGAGGGCTGGATGAACCATTACCCAGTACAGCTAATGTGAAATTACATGAATGTGTTCTTTTTAAAAGAATTCTCCATATTACTTACTAATGCCAGTTACCGTACTATACTCTCATTTAAAAGAGAGGTCATTCTTACTGCTAACATTTTTGTATAAATAAACATAACAATTATTCAGAATTAACAGGTTTTGGTGGTATGTAGTAACTGCCAATGAAAGAACCTTAAGATTCACCATGAATTTTAAATGTGATATAAAACCTTCCCTGAAAGTCTTTTTTTGGGTGATTATAAGATTGCTTGGATCACCTACCATAAGTAGGAATTGATTTTTTAAAAATGTTATTTAAATCAAATAAAGTACTGAAAAACTCATTTAAAATAAAAAGTTCTCATTTTTATTTTCAGAAAGAAAACTAAGTCTCTTTTTCTTATCTTACTTATGTTTGTTTTCTGCTTGTTAGATCTTCTTTGATCCTAATGGCTCAGAAAGTAAAAAATAAGCTCCCAATAGAAAAAGCAAAGGAAACATGAGCCATTTTTTTGGAAAAATTGCTGCCCTGGTCAGTTGGTTCAGTGGTAGAGCATCAGCCCGGCATGTGGATGTCCCAGGTTTGATTCCTGGTCAAGGCTCACAGGAGAAATGACAATCTGCTTCCCCCCCCCCCACCCCCGTCCCCCGCAGCCATGGCTCGACTGGTTCAAGCACATTGTCCCGGGCACTGAGGATGGCTCCATGCCTGAGGTGCTAAAAATAGCTCCGTTGCAAGCATGGTCCTAGATGGGCAGAGCACTGCTTCAGACCAGGGTTGCTGAGTGGATCCCAGTCAGGGTGCACGTGGGGGTCTGTCTCACTATCTCCCCTCCTCTCACTTGGAAAAATTAAAAAAAAAATTGCTGAATTAACCCATGAATACCCTTTGTTAAAATACATTATAATGTAAAACATTCATTCATGATGCTGAGTTTGGCTATCTAGCCATTTTCTTAAGAGGAAATATATCATTGAACTTTTATTTTAATCATTAGTATAAATTAAATAAAATACATATTAGTTCCATACATAAAACCAGACTTATCCACTTACATGACAAAAGACTGACTACAGTAGACCAACGACCAGAACATTTATCACAAATGCATATTTCATCTGTAACTGAGGTTGGAAACCACAAATCCTTCCACAGACTAGATTATAGAAATAGCTTACCTATTTTTGCTTTAACCAACAGCGACATGAGGACAAAAATAAGTGCCAAACAGCATGCTCTAACCATATGTGCCATGAACTGTTACTTCTGGAATTCACCTCTATATTTTTCCTTGTAAAAGAAGACAGATTCATTCATGTTAAACACATTCAGAAAATACCAGAACCACCATCATTCAGAAGGGTTTACAATGCCCCTTTATTTCTCTTCATATTGTTAAGATTTTGTTTTTTACTTTTAAATAAATAATGAATTGTATCTTTAAAATTAGTAAATTGACAATCTTAGCCATCTCTAACTTCCATGTCACTTAAGCTTCTTGGGGCAAGCAAAGGGTGAGAGAAGAGAGATAGCTTTTGGAGTCCTTTAGAACTGGGTTTAAATACTCTGAGACTACTGGCAAAGTTACTCAGTTTTCTAAGCCTCAGTCCTATTTTTTTTTTTTTCCAGACAGGCTGTATCAGTATATCAGTATAGTCAAACACAGTTGTGTGAAATTCCAAGACCAATGAGAATTTTTGATCTAGTCCTCAGTTTCTGGAAGTAACAAGATTAACAAGTGTCTCCTAACGCCCTCCCACATCACCTTGGACCTTAGTAAAAGATTGATCTCTTTGGCAGTAGGAAAAAATTCCAAGGATTCTAAAGAGGCGTGTTTAAGTTTTCTATAGAAATTTAATTTTCCTTGTATGTTTGCTTGTTTTTTTTTTTTTATTTACTATTTTACCAAGTGTTTTCATCTTGAATGGTTCAGAAAATGCAAGCTGGTGGTTTCTCATTGTTCCCAAATTGAAATAAAAGTAATGAGTCTACTAGTCATTACTAAATTTTCTAAATTCTATTAAAGATGGACCAAAAAATACATAAAACAAGATGGAAAATTCTCTGATGTCAGGCCGCTGGGAACCAGCCAGTACAAATGTTGACTTCTTATTACCATTCTAGAAATGTGCCAGAATGTATTGGAAAGCCTCAGAAAAATTCACTTATTCACTCAGTTAGTGATGGCTACCTCTCATGTGCCAGGCACAAAGTTAAGTGCTAGACACGGCAGTCTGGCCAGAGTGGGCTTCCAAGGAAATACCACTTGCTCCTTTGACTCCTTTATTTCTAGCCCAGTTATCACTCAGGGTAGCCCCAAATTAAATTAGCATCTTTTCAATAGTCTTTCCAGCTGCTATTCTTTCTCCTCTTGACATTTAATTCTTTTTTTAAAATTTATTTTTATTTAAAAAAATTTTTTATACAGGGACAGAGAGAGAGTCAGCGAGAGGGATAGAGAGGGACAGACAGGCAGGAACGAGAGAGATGAGAAGCATCAATTATCAGTTTTTTGTTTTGACACCTTAGTTGTTCATTGATTGCTTTCTCATATGTGCCTTGACTGTGGGCTTTCAGCAGACCGAGTAACCCCTTGCTTGAGCCAGTGACCTTGGGTCCAAGCTGATGAGCTTTGCTCAAACCAGATGAGCCCGCATTCAAGATGGCGACCTTGGGGTCTTGAACCTGGGTCCTCCGCATCCCAGTCTGATGCTCTATCCACTGCGCCACCACCTCGTCAGGCGACATTTAATTCTTGGAGGATCTCAGCTCACTCAGAGCATGATTATTTTCTCTGTTTCTATTCTCTCCCAGGAGAGCTCATCTGATCACCTGGCTCTAGCTATCATCTGTATGCTAAAGACTCCCAGATAGATATCTTCAATTCAGACTTCTCCCCAAGCTCCAGTCTCACAGGCCTGTCTCCTTGGTATCACTTTTTGGACGTGTATCTGACATTCAATATTAACATGCTCAGTTCGAATTTTAGGTCTACCTTCTGCAAACCGGTTCTTTCCAGCCTTTTCTATCTCAGTAAATATCAATAACATTTTATCCCTTAAGCAGTTCAAAATCCTAGATTCCACCTTCCTTCTTATCCCCTACAACCAAACTAAGTCCTCTCAATTTTACCTCCAAAATATATCTCAGATCATTTTACTTCTCTCCTTTTCTACCCTCCTCACTCCAATCCCATTAACTGTCATCTCTCCAGTAGATGACTAAACTAACCTCTTAAAGTGTCTCTCTAATTCATCTTTGCCCATTTCCAACTCACTTTCACATGGCTGACTATCTTTAAAACACATAAAGGAGATTACGTTACCTCTTCACATTACCACTATTTAGAATCCTTAAACAGGTCCCCATTGCTGTTAGAATAAACCCCAAATCCTTACCACACAAGAGCTCTGAGCCATTTCACCGTCTCACTTCCCTCATCCTGCCACCATCATTTGCTTTGCATTTTGCCCTGCTCACCCTGCTCCTTTCACACTGGCCTTCAGCCTGTTTGTTAAATTAGACATGCCCTTTGCTGCCCAGAGAACTCTGCACTTTCCATTTCCTCTGCTAGAATTCTCTTCCCAGGTTCTCAGTGGCTGACTTACATTCTTCAGATCTCTTATCATGTGTCACTTCCTCCGAGAGCCCCTCCCTGACCACCTTGTTAAAGTGGTCTTGCCCCGCTATGTTCTACTCACTGCCTTATTTATTGCCTTCATGGTACAATTTGTAACTCCCTTATGTACTTGATTATTTGTTTGTCATTTATCTTTGTGCTAGAAGTTAAGTCACCAGCAGAGAAGAAACATTGACTGTCTTGCTCATTGCTGTATGCCAGCACTTAGCATTAGGGAAGAATACTCAATAAATGGTCATTGAAAGAAAAGTGGGAGAAGAGAAGGAATATGACATAGAAAACTCCTAAACAGCCCTGGCTGGTTAGCTCAGCGGTAGTGTGTTGGTCTGGCGTGCGGAAATTCCAGGTTCAATTCCCAATCAGTACACACAGGAGAAGCAACCATCTGCTTCTCCCCGTCCATCTTCCCTGCCCGCAACCTGGCTTGAATGCTTTGAGCAATTGCCCTGGGACCTGGCTCCATGGCCTCAGCCTCAGGCGCTAAAATGGCTCAGTTGCTGAGCAACAAAGCTGCAACCTATCCAGGCAGAGCATTGCCTGGTAGAGGCTTGCTGGGTGAATTCCAGTCAGGGTGCATGTGGGAGTCTGTCTCTGCCTTCCCTCTTCTCACTGAATTAAAAAAAAAAGAAAACTCCTAAACATCCCTGTGGTAGGCAGAATAATGGCCCATGAAAGATGTCTATGTCCTAATCCCCAGAACCTACGACTATATTATGTTATATGACAAAGGGATTTTGGAGATGTAATTAAAAGTAAGGGCCTTTAGATGGGGAAATTATCCTCGATTATCCAAATGGACTAATCACATGAGTCCATAAAAGTGGATGAGGGCCCTGGCCGGTTGGCTCAGTGGTAGAGCGTCGGCCTGGCGTACAGGAGTCCCGAGTTCGATTCCCGGCCAGGGCACACAGGAGAAGTGCCCATCTGCTTCTCCACCCCTCCCCCTCTCCTTCCTCTCTGTCTCTCTCTTCCCTTCCTGCAGCCAAGGCTTCATTGGAGCAAGGATGGCCCGGGCGCTGGGGATGGCTCCTTGGCCTCTGCCCCAGGTGCTGGAGTGGCTCTGGTCACGACAGAGAGACGCCCTGGAGGGGCAGAGCATCGCCCCCTGGTGGGCAGAGCGTTGCCCCCTGGTGGGCGTGCCGGGTGGATCCCGGCGGGCGCATGCGGGAGTCTATCTGACTGTCTCTCCCCATTTCCAGCTTCAGAAAAATACAAAAAAAAAAAAAGTGGATGAGGGAAGCAGAGAGCTGTGGCATGAACCTGCCTCTGCTGGTCTTGAAGATAGAGAAAGGGGACCATGCCCAAGGAATATGGTGGCCTCTACAGTCTGGGGATGGATCTCAATTTACAGATAATATAAAATGTATTCTCCTGCTGATCTAAACAGAAATCTGACAGTGTCCCTCTCACTAAACCATGAAGTCCACAGGCATGGCTTACAATGGCCTCAAAGCTCATTTCTGTCTTTACTGCTAGCCACATCTACCACGACTCTCTGGTGACGTTCACCTGTCTAGCAACGCTGAGCTGCTTATAGTTCCCCTGCACATCTCATGCCAATTCATGCTTCTTTGTCTTTGTTCATGCTATTCTTTTACCTTTCACTGTTCTGTCTGAGTCTTACTCATCCATCCCAACTCCGCTCAGACACCTTTTATTCAGTCATTCATTCAATAAATATGTATAAAGCAATCTTTATGTGTCAAGAATCTGGGAAAGAGTGGAGAAGACAGAGAGGGGTTTGGCTCTTACGGAAGCAACATTCTGGAGTAGGGAGACAGAAGACAAAGAAATAAATAACAGATTCAGATAATGATAGAAGAAAGAAGATGAGGCTAAAGGGAGAGAGCCTGGGAGACCAGAGAAGCAGGTAAGTGAAGAATTTCTAGGAGTCAAGTTTGAGCTGAGATTGGTGCAAGCCAAGGGAAGACTCAGGAAGAACTTTCCTGATAGAGAAAACGGTGAGTTTCCAGAAGCAGAGGAGCAAGCTTGCTGTGAAGGAGGCTCAGAAGTAAGGTCAGGGTGGTAGGGAAAGTGCCCGTGGAGAGACTGGTATGAAATGAAACTGGAGAAGGCAGGAGCCAGATCCACCACCGGCTTGTTTGCCGTGGATGGGAGCCTGGATTTTACCCTCAAAACTAAGGAAAATAACTGGTGTTTCATTAGAGGTTTTATTGATCTATTCCACTAGATTTTAACTGCAGGTGTTTAAGGTATGAATTAAATATATTCGTACAACCAAAAAAGAAACTAACAAAATAAGTAGTCTTGGTCCCTTGTATAGAGACCAGAGAGGAAGCAAGCAGACCAGTAAGAAAACAACCTCAGAGACCCAGGTAGGAAACAATGGAGATGTGGACCACAGTTATAGCAGTAGAGATGGAAAACGTTGTCAGGCCTGACTGGCGGTAGCACAGTGGAGAGAGTGTCAACCTGAGACGCTGAGGTCCCCGGCTCTAAATCCCAAGGTCACCAGCTTGAGCACAGGATCACTGACATGATACCAAGTCGCTGGTGTGAGCCCAAAGGTCACTGGCTTGAAGCCCAAGGTCACTGGCTTGAGCAAGGGGTCACTGGCTTGGCTTGAGGCCTCCTCACCTTGTCAAGGCACATATGAAAAGCAATCAATGAACAACTAAAGTGAAGCAACTACGAGTTGATGTTTCTTACCTCTCTCCTCCCTCTCTCCTTCTCAAAATCAATAGAAAAACAAATAAATGAAATACTTTAAAAAAAAAGGAGAAACAGACAAGAACATAGATCTGTTACTGTGTGTGCCCTGAGCAGGGATCTAACTAGGAACCTCTGTGCTTTGGAATGATGCTCTAACCACCTGAGGTATCTGGCCAGGGATAAAATACTTTCTAAGAGAGAGAGAGAGAGAGAGAGAGAGAGAGAAAAGTTGCTAGATTTTAGGAAGCCTTACTTATGGCTTCAGGTCAGACTGAAGCCTCCTATTAGTATCTTCATAGCCTCTTGCATTCTCCTATCCTAGCATCTACCATAAGTAGAACTAATTTATTTCTGTATCTTCCTGTCTCCTCCATTTGCTTGCCTGCTCTTCTTTGGCAGAGGCCACAATTACAGGCACATAGTAGGCATGTGCTGAACTGAGTGAAGCTTAAATGGTTTTTCTGTGTTCATCTAATTTACCTCCAGTTTAGCTTAATGAAATGAAAGCTAAATTAAATGCTATTCTGCTACAATGTGGCTCATGTAATTAATAAGTTTTGTTTACTGTAGTTACCTTAGTTGCATCATTAAAATTTGTAATATTCTCCATAAAGGAAATTATGACTTGAACTAGAAGATAACTGAATACACAGATCCATAGGGATTAAATAGGTTTCTGCTCCCTAATTGCAAAGGGTGTCTAAAGGGTTTCTTCTTTCTTCTTTCTATCTTTCCCTTTCTTTCTTTTTCTTTCTTTCTTTCTTTCTTTCTTTCTTTCTTTCTTTCTTTCTTTCTTTCTCTTTCTTTCTTTTCTTCTTTCTTTCTTTCTTTCTTTCTTTCTTTCTTTCTTTCTTTCTTAGTGAAGGTCAGAAGGAGAGAGAGACAGACATATAGACAGAGACAGACAAGAAGGGAGGAGATGAGAAGCATCAACTTCTTTGTTATGGTATTGAATACTTTAGTTGTTCATGGATTGCTTTCTCATATGTGCCTTGACCGGGGGGCTCCAGACCCTTGCTCAAGTCAGCAACCTTGGGCTAAAGCTAGTGACCTTTGGGCTTTAAGCTAGTGACCTTTGGGCTTTAAGCTAGTGACCTTTGGTTTTCAAGACAGCGATCATGGAGTCATGTCTATGATGCCAAGCTAGTGAGCCCACACTCAAGCTGGTGATCTTGGGGTTTCAAACCTGGGTCCTCAGCGTCCCAGGTCAACGCTCTAGCCACTGTGCTACTGCCTAGTCAGGTAACAGGCTATCCAGGGTATCTTTCAATGTGCTTTGCAATTTATAAAACTGTAACATTCTTCAAATAGTAAAATATTCAATACTAAAACATTCAATTGGATATTAGAATTTTTTAAATGTACATATACGAAATATGTATATATATGAAATATGCACATATATGAAATATACATACATACCTATATATGAAATAGGTAAAATAGAGGATAACTTTGAGTTTATACAGTATATTGATCCAAACACAAACTTGCTCATTTTCTCAGAACACCAGGTTAAACAGCTTCTCCATTTATAAGAAACTCAGAACCCCAAAGACCTTCAAGTAAATGAGATATCTTCCAATAAAATGAAACCTATCATCTGTAAACATCCTCATATAGCCTGTCTGGAAGGTCCATATTAAAACTACAACTCTATCTTGAATCAGAAAAACAATGAGTGTGCTATGTCATTGACTCATCACTCCAGTTGTAACCATTTCCAGATAGTGAAAACAATATCTCAATGAGAGGGGTGGGGACTAGCCAGAAATAGAGCCACCGGCAGGTGGCAGAGGCAACAATTACCTCTTAGTGAGTCTCTTCTTCATTGCTCCAGGAAGAAGAAAAAAATATGCAACTACTTCAAAGTCTTATTTTACCAGTCTAGGAAAAACCCTTACCACTGGTAAGGCTAGTGAATCTCAGTTCCACTTTGTGCTATTAACCATGGAGAACCATTTCCTCATTCATGCAATTGGTGCTTAGACAAAGCTTTCCTTTTTTTTTTAAATTGTTTTTTTTCTTTCTTTTTTTAAATGACAGAGACAGAGAGAAACAGAGAGAGGGACAGATACGGACAGACAGACAGGAAGGGAGAGAGATGAGAAGCATCAACTCTTCACTGTGGCACCTTAGTTGTTCTTTGATTGCTTTCTCATATGTGCCTTGACCAGGGGGCTACAGCTGAACCAGTGACCCCTTGCTCAATCCAGAGACCTTGGGTTCAAGCTGGTGAGCTTTGCTCAAGGTTCAAGCTCATGAGCTTTGCTCAAACCAGATGAGCTTGTGCTCAAGCCGGCGACCTCGGGGTTTCAAACCTGGGTCCTCTGTGTCCTAGTCTGATGCTCCATCCACTGCGCCACCACCTGGTCAGACTGCTTAGACAAAGTTTTGAGAAGATTAGTATGATAATGTCATGGACCATAAGAATACATAGCACATTACAGTTAGGTTAGTTCCCATTTTCCCTTCTGCGTCCTATTTTTGCATTTCTTTTTAAAATCACTTATTACTTTCAATGTACTGAAATTGTATGTTTTGTTAGACTAAGTAAAAAATCATATGTTAGGCATTCTTTATTCTTAACACTGGCTATTAGATAATTTAATAAGTCAAAGGAAGAAGGAACCTCAAGGGTTTGCTAGTAAATACCATGTAATGCTGCCCCTTCCCCTCCCAACAACTGAAATCTGAGGGCCACTGCAGAACAATCAAGCAATTGTTCTGAACATGCATCAAGGCTTGATGTCTTCTAGATGGATGCTGTTAATTAGCCATTTGATCAATGAAGCAGGGTACAAAATATTTCCCCATTTTACAGAGAGATAAACTGAGGCCTAGAGGAAAGGTCACATTAATAGCAGAATCCAGATTAGAACGTAGGTCTCCAGATTTCTAATATAACATTATTTCTATCATGTAAGACTGTTTCCGATCACTAGTAACAGTGTCAGCATAATACTGAAAATAATTCTAATGTTAACACTAGTCTTAATAGCAATGCTACAGTTTGTTGATCTCTATGTTCACGGCACCACATACCTTGCACACAGTATTTATGATACCTGTCTGGAAAAACATTTATAATGCCTAATGCTGGTAATCTTCAGAAGCCTGAATCATCATTTCTGATAACTACCCTCCTCAAAAGGGAGTGAAACGAACAAACCCCATGCAGCCATCCTTAATGGTCCATCCCATTATGAGGATGGAAAAAGAAAATCAAATCCACCAAGTTACTAACTTGCAACTTTGCCATTAGAGCCAACTTTCTTCTCCAGGACTTCTCATGATCTATGTTATGAAAAAAACCAGTCTCCTGACTGAAGCACTATCTCCTTTTCCTTTCTGAGTCTACTACTTGGTGAAAACCTATCAAGCTATAACATAGACCAGGGGTCCCCAAACTACGGCCCGCGGGCCACATGCGGCCCCCTGAGGCCATTTATCTGGCCCCCACCGCACTTCTGGAAGGGTACCTCTTTCATTGGTGGTCAGTGAGAGGAGCATAGTTCCCATTGAAATATTGGTCAGTTTGTTGATTTAAATTTACTTGTTCTTTATTTTAAATATTGTATTTGTTCCCGTTTTGTTTTTTTACTTTAAAATAAGATATGTGCAGTGTGCATAGGAATTTGTTCATAGTTTTTTTTATAGTCCAGCCCTCCAACGGTCTGAGAGACAGTGAACTGGCCCCCTGTGTAAAAAGTTTGGGGACCCCTGACATAGACAAATGCTGGTCTGTCAGTTTCCAATCAAATCAGCCTCTTTGCACCATGTTAGATGGCTTGAAGGGGGGAAAATGTTACACCACATCAATCCTCTCTGCTTTTTAATTTTTCTATCCAATAGTGTCAACACCCTTTACACAAGCCAAATTGAACACAATCCCGTTTTCCTTTCTTACGCAGCTGCTGTAGCTCTCTTGAATATTCTCTCATCACTGGTAAGCCTTTATAGTCCTAATTATACCATGCACAGAATTTTTTTTTCTTGCCCAAATTCAGGAGACTTCTGAACTTTTTGGAACTTTTAAAGAAAAGTTTCAGTCACAATATCTTTTCCTTTCCCTCTTTATGATTTCATTATCATTTTTCTAAACAAATCCCATTATATTTTTCTCCCTTCTTTTCTATTTTTTTTTAGAATGTTCTATTAATTCTACTTGTCTGTATTCCCATTTCAGATATATCACACTGGACACAAACAGTATCCCAAAATGTTGTGCATAAACAAGTCATGTTTAAAATGCATTAGGAAATCACATCCAGCCTAATCCATGAATCATGTGTACTGTAAACTGCCTTATAAATTGAGCAAACCTACCCACAATAGAACAACAAAATAGGAAGAAAAAAAAAAGAAAGGAAGGAAGGATGGAAGAAAGGAAGAAAGGAAGGAAGAAATGAAGGAAGGAAGGAAGGAAGGAAGGAAGGAAGGAAGGAAGGAAGGAAGAGGGAAAGAAATAAAGAAGAAATAAAACATGGATGGAGTCTTGAAGAAATAAGGTACTTTCAAATCAACTTATTATTTGCTACATTTCGTCTTTTCTTTCTTTGATTAGCTCCATAAGCCTACAATATTCATGGCACTTGTTCAATTAAGTTTTAACAATCCAACCTTCTCTGTTTTCACCTTCTGCATCCTTCTAGAACTACGACTAACATAAGCCATCTTCTATTGGGAGGGATGAAGAAATGGAAAGAGCATGGTGTTTGGAGCCAGAGAACCTGGGTGCCATTTCGTTTCCTCCACTTCCACCTGTGCCACCATCACAAGTGACTTCACATTTCAAAGCCTTTTTTCCTTATTTGAAAAACATTTACTGAGTGAATTAAATATCTTTCACTAACATTTCTTCCTCAGTTTATTGGAAAGGTCTCTCATAGGACATCCTCACTCGTGAAATCTCGAATTGTGGACAATGGCATGGGGGTTGGAGAGGGTTAACCTTGGATCTTAATGAAATTCCGGTGACTTTTGCTTCCCCTTATACCATCAACCCCTGAGTCTTTTCATAAAGTGCTATGAGACATTAAAGATATTAAAGCACATTACAATTACTTTGCTTTGAGAGTTTTCTAGGAATTTCACAATTATCTTCAGATAATTGGAGGCACACTGTGGAAATGGGGTGGGGACTAAGACTAGTGATCACCATCCTACAATATTCCTCAAAGTTTCTTATATAAACTAAGAATTCAACTGAAGTCTCTGCACTAATAATCCCATGTCTCATTATCTTTGCCTGACATTTTGTTTCCTGTTTCCTCTGCATATCACTGCAAAAGAAATGTAAATGAAGATTCTAATTTTAATAATCCTTTATAATGAGCATTTACTAAGCAATTGATCACAATTCAGAGCAAATAATGAAGTTGTTAATATTTGGTGTTCTACTATATAAAGTAACTCTTGGTATCTCTATTGTACAGCTGGAGAAATCTACAAGGTGATCAATAAAAAAAAAAGTCAGTTTAGAATTAGATTAATTAGAACTACCTTTCATGCTTGAGTTTCCTTATTTGTAACCTGAAAATAAAAATAGCACCTACCTCACAGGATTAATATGGGGGTTAAATGAAAAGCTCCTAATACAGTGTCTGGTATATACCAAGAGCTCAATAAATGTTGTCATCTGGTATTATAATAAGAAAGAAGATAATATCACTTACTTTTCAAGGATATTGTCATAATTAAGAAAGACTGCCTAGTTTTATAACCTCTTTGCCCATTCTTGCTCACCACTGAAAAATTATTTTGATTAAAACTAGATCCCATATCTCCTTTATAAGTGACTTTATACCACTTATCATTTATGACAACTAAATATAATTTATTTATATTATATTATCATAATTATTGTCTCCCTAAACAGTTTCAACTTCTTGAGGACAGGGACTGGGTCTTAAACTTCTTTATATTCACTACAGCGACCTGAACAGCATGCTGAACATCATAGATGTTCAATGTATAGCATTGTTCCATTAGCAAAAAGCACCACAAAGTTTCAAGAGCAAAGGAAACTGGACAAGGCTTGATTAGTTTTTGGCTTTCTTTTCTTTTGGGGGGGGGGGTCGAGGGGGTTGGCTTTCTTTACAGGTTAATCTGCACAAATTCACAAGTAGAATTTGAGAGCAGTAGTAGCACTGTGAGTGTAATTACAAAGATGGCAAATAACTGGCTAGAGAACAATGCAGATGCAGTGCTACAGAAATACAGGTAAGTCCACAGCTGAGAAATGATGTGCAACATTTACTGCACTTAGAGGATTCTCCTCCCATAAAAATCTCATGTGTGCTTTAGAATTTGTTTTCCACAACAGAACTCATTCCAATACAAAAGGATTCAAAATTTGGGAATTTAACATCTTATGTAAAATCAACATTCAAAAATAAAAACCATAATAAAAGATAAAAGAATGCTGCAAACTCTTCCAGAGCCTTTCATGAACAAAGTGATAGTAATGAGTTGAGGATTTCACAATAAAACGGGAAGGGGAGTGTTAGCTCTCAGATACTAAAGTCCCTTCAGTTATATGTGGGAGACAGAAATAGGACCCTGTACCGTGCCCTGTAAAAGGGAAATGAGAATCTAATGTTTGTTTGCCCAAGTGGAGGTGGCTTTAATGTTATTAAGCCTGAGGAGCAAAAAGGCAAGGAGCACAGAGTTTGGAGCCAGAAACATAGTGATCTCTGTGAAACTGCATTGGTTTCCACATTTGTAAAATGGGAATGCTAATAACCACATCACTGGGTTTTTAAAGAGTTATAATAGGATAACGATGTGTCAAGTGCACAGTAGGTACTCAACAAAGATTTTATCTATACACCCAGGGGATTGTAAGAATTATCCAGAGGTTTTGTTTTTGTTTTAATATAAAAACTAAGGTAATTTCACCTTGCTCTTTAGACACACCAGGGTGAAGTCTTTTTGTATGCTTTTGGGCTACTATTGTAAAACCTATATCTAGACCCTTAATATGAAAGAATTTAACCTCTCACAGTGCTTATATTTACCGTCCTTCAAGCAGGTGAGAAGAGCCTCCTGAAAGAGGCATTTCACAGATGAGAAAACAGATTGGCCAGTCCACTCACCCCAGAGCATTCTGCTAGTAACTAGCCAGGCCAGGATTTGGGTCTGTCTAAAGACGCCACATGCTGCCGAAAAGGGGGCACCCCCTCCCCCGCAAGACTAAATACGATCCTCAATATCTTATAGACAGTTCATTTTCAAGGCCTGAGTAACGCGCCCGTGGTCCTAGACCAAGGCTGGACCCTGAGGGGTGCCCTCTGCCGTTTTCTAGACGCCATTCCCCTCCCCTCGGCAAGCACCCCCTGTCAGGGCTGAGTCTCAGCGCCTCCTCCCCAAGTCTAGCCAAACTTCAACCCTGCACTCTCGAGTGAACATCAGCGCCCAGAGAAGGAGGACCTTGCCGGGGAGAGACCCCCACTCACACCACCCGCCAGCCCCCACTCCAACAGAAGCGACGCACTGAAGCTTCAGCACTGAGACACCCAGCTCAGCTCGTACCCCGCGTCCCGCCCCAGCGGAGCCCTTGGTCGCTCACCGCGCGTCGCACGCCCATGGGCCGGCTGGGCGGGCCGGAGCGGCCGGTGACCCGGGTGCGCTGGGAAGCACGTGTGCCGCTTGCCGCAGGTGCTCCGCGCGTCCGCCTCGGGCGCCACGGGAGACCCCGGGTGGGCGTTTCCGTGCGGCGGGGCGCGGAGGGGGCGCGGCGCAGCCTCCAGCTGCCTGACCCGGGCCACCAGCGCCTGCGGTTTCCACGCCGCGGTCGGAGCGGGCCGGGGACCGGCTCAGCCGCCGGGGGCAGTGCCTCTGTCTCCCCGAGCAGCGTAATGCTCCTCACACCTCCGTTTCCCCTTATATAAAACGCGAGGGTAAAGCCCGTCTCCTGAGACTGAGCGAGGGCTGAGTTGGCGTGCTACGACGAAATTATGTTGTGGGTTTTCACAGCCACAGAGTAGCGGCACTTCGTTGACACTCTAATTAGAGAACTTTCCTGAGGTGATGTTCTGTGCAGTCGGGGCGCCCAGCGCTCACCACGCCCTGGGCCCTGGTCGCCAAAAGGGCTGTGTGCAGGGACGTCTAGGTGGGGAGAAAATATCAAGACTTTAATTTGTGTTTGCTATCTAAAAAATAAGAAAGAAGTGAACATTTAATAGCTGGCATGCACCGACCCTAAATGGCCCCATGTTCTATATATTATAAGTGGGATTCTGAGGGAAGAGGGAAAATCACAAAACGTAGTGGGGATGACAGTAGTGCCCTTACTTATGACACTATTGCATTGAATCTAGGAATTCATCAACTATAAGATATCCATTTTTAAAAAAATATACCAGTAAGAAATTAAAAGAACTGGCATGGCCAGGTGGTTGATGTGGTGGCTTGTGACGCTGAGGACCCATTTTCTTTTCTTTTTTTTTTTTTTAATAAATTTTTATTAATGGTAATGGGATGACATTAATAAATCAGGGTACATATATTCAAAGAAAACATGTCTAGGTTATTTTGTCATCAAATTATGTTGCAAACCCCTCGCCCAAAGTCAGATTGTCCTCCGTCACCCTCTATCTAGTTCTCTGTGCCCCTCCCCCTCCCCCTAACTCCCTCTCCCTCCCTCCCATGTCCTCCCTCCCCCCCCACCCTTGGTAACCACCACACTCTTGTCCATGTCTCTTAGTCTCATTTTTATGTTCCACCAATGTATGGAATCATGTAGTTCTTGTTTTTTTCTGATTTGCTTATTTCACTCCTTATAATGTTATCAAGATCCCACCATTTTGCTGTAAATGATCTGATGTCATCATTTCTTATGGCTGAGTAGTATTCCATAGTGTATATGTGCCACATCTTCTTTATCCAGTCTTCTATTGAAGGGCTTTTTGGTTGTTTCCATGTCTTGGCCACTGTGAACAGTGCTACAATGAACATGGGGCTACATGTGTCTTCACGTATCAATGTTTCTGAGGTTTTGGGGTATATACCCAGTAGAGGGATTGCTGGGTCATAAGGTAGTTCTATTTGCAGTTTTTTGAGGAACCACCATACTTTCCTCCATAATGGTTGTACTACTTTACAGTCCCACCAACAGTGAATGAGGGTTCCTTTTTCTCCACAGCCTCTCCAACATTTGCTATTACCCGTCTTGTTGATAATAGCTAATCTAACAGGAGTGAGGTGGTATCTCATTGTAGTTTTGATTTGCATTTCTCTAATAACTAATGAAGCCGAGCATCTTTTCATATATCTGTTGGCCATTTGTATCTCTTCCTGGGAGAAGTGTCTGTTCAAGTCCTCTTCCCAATTTTTTATTGGATTGTTTGTTTGTTTGTTGTTGAGTTTTATGAGTTCTTTGTAAATTTTGGATATTAGGCCCTTATCTGAGCTGTCGTTTGAAAATATCAGTTCCCATATAGTTGGCTGTCTGTTTATTTTGATATCAGTTTCTCTTGCTGAGCAAAAACTTTTTATTCTGATGTAGTCCCATTCATTTATCTTTGCCTTCACTTCTCTTGCCATTGGAGTCAAGTTCATAAAATGTTCTTTAAAACCCAGGTCCATGATTTTAGTACCTATGTCTTCTTCTATGTACTTTATTGTTTCAGGTCTTATATTTAGGTCTTTGATCCATTTTGAATTAATTTTAGTACACGGGGACAGGCTGTAGTCGAGTTTCATTCTTTTGCATGTGGCTTTCCAGTTTTCCCAACACCATTTGTTGAAGAGGTTTTCTTTTCTCCATTGTGTGTTGTTGGCCCCTTTATCAAAGATTATTTGACCATATATATGTGGTTTTATTTCTGGGCTTTCTATTCTGTTCCATTGGTCTGAGTGTCTATTTTTTTGCCAATACCATGCTGTTTTGATTATCGTGGCCCTATAATATAGTTTAAAGTCAGGTATTGTAATGCCCCCAGCTTCATTCTTTTTCCTTAGGATTGTTTTGGCTATTCGGGGTTTTTTATAGTTCCATATAAATCTGATGATTTTTTGTTCCAGTTCTTTAAAAAATCTCATAGGGATTTTGATGGGAATTGCATTAAATTTGTATATTGCTTTGGGTAATATGGCCATTTTGATTATATTTATTCTTCCTATCCAAGAACAAGGAATATTTTTCCATCTCATTGTATCTTTTTCGATTTCCCTTAACAATGCTTTGTAATTTTCATTATATAGGTCCTTTACGTTCTTTGTTATGTTTATTCCTAGGTATTTTATTTTTTTTGTTGCAATCGTGAAGGGAATTATTTTTTTGAGTTCGTTTTCTAATATTTCATTGTTGGCATATAGAAAGGCTATGGACTTTTGTATGTTTATTTTGTATCCTGCGACCTTACTGTATTGGTTTATTGTTTCTAATGATCTTTTTGTGGAGTCCTTCGGGTTTTCGATGTATAGGATCATATCATCAGCAAAAAGTGATAGCTTTACTTCTTCTTTTCCGATATGGATGCCTTTTATTTCTTTGTCTTGTCTGATTGCTCTGGCCAGAACTTCTAGCACCACGTTGAATAAGAGTGGAGAGAGTGGACAACCCTGTCTTGTTCCTGATTTAAGGTAGAAAGTCCCCAGTTTTATGCCGTTTAATAGGATGTTGGCTGATGGTTTATCATATATGGCCTTTATCATGTTGAGATATTTTCCTTCTATACCCATTTTGTTGAGAGTCTTAAACATAAAATTTTGTTGTATTTTATCAAAAGCCTTTTCTGCATCTATTGATAAGATCATGTGGTTTTTGTTCTTTGTTTTGTTGATATGATGTATTACGTTAACCGTTTTGCGTATGTTGAACCATCCTTGAGATTCTGGGATGAATCCCACTTGATCATGATGTATTATTTTTTTAATATGTTGTTGTATTCGATTTGCTAGTATTTTGTTTAGTATTTTAGCATCTGTATTCATTAGAGATATTGGTCTGTAGTTTTCTTTCTTTGTGCCATCCTTGCCAGGTTTTGGTATGAGGGTTATGTTGGCCTCATAAAATGTGTTTGGAAGTATTGCTTCTTCTTCAATTTTTTGGAAGACTTTGAGTAGAATAGGAACCAAGTCTTCTTTGAATGTTTGATAGAATTCACTAGTATAACCGTCTGGGCCTGGACTTTTATTTTTGGGGAGATTTTTAATAGTTTTTTCTATTTCCTCCCTGCTGATTGGTCTGTTTATGCTTTCTGCTTCTTCATGACTCAATCTAGGAAGGTTGTATTGTTCTAGGAATTTATCCATTTCTTCTAGATTGTTGTATTTGGTGGCATATAATTTTTCATAGTATTCTACAATAATTCTTTGTATTTCTATGATGTCTGTGGTGATCTCTCCTCTTTCATTTTGGATTTTATTTATTTGAGTCCTGTGTCTTTTTTCCTTGGTGAGTCTTGCCAAGGGTTTGTCAATTTTGTTGATCTTTTCAAAGAACCAGCTCCTTGTTTTATTGATTTTTTCTATAGTTTTTCTGTTCTCTATTTCATTTATTTCTGCTCTGATTTTTATTATCTCCTTTCTTCGGCTGGTTTTGGGTTGTCTTTGTTCTTCTTTTTCTAGTTCCTTAAGGTGTGAAGTTAAGTGGTTCACTTGGGCTCTCTCTTGTTTGTTCATATATGCCTGAAGTGATATGAACTTTCCTCTTATTACTGCTTTTGCTGCATCCCAGAGATTCTGCTATGTCGTATTTTCATTTTCATTTGTCTGTATATATCTTTTGATTTCTGCACTTATTTCTTCTTTGACCCATTCATTTTTTAGAAGTATGTTGTTTAGTTTCCACATTTTTGTGGGTTTTTCCCCCTCTTTTTTGCAGTTGAATTCTAGTTTCAAGGCTTTATGATCAGAAAATATGCTTGGTACAATTTCAATTTTTCTAAATTTGCTGATATTGTCTTTGTGGCCCAACATATGGTCAATTCTTGAGAATGTTCCATGTACACTAGAGAAAAATGTATACTCTGTCGCTTTGGGATGAAGTGTCCTGTAGATGTCTATCATATCCAGGTGTTCTAGTATTTCGTTTAAGGCCACTATATCTTTATTGATTCTCTGTTTGGATGACCGATCTAGAGCCGTCAGCGGTGTATTGAGGTCTCCAAGTATGATTGTATTTTTGTTAGTTTTTGTTTTAAGGTCAATAAGTAGCTGTCTTATATATTTTGGTGCTCCTTGGTTTGGTGCATATATATTAAGGATTGTTATGTCTTCTTGATTCAACTTCCCCTTAATCATTATGAAATGACCATTTTTGTCTCTGAGTACTTTTTCTGTCTTGTAGTCAGCATTATTAGATATGAGTATTGCTACACCTGCTTTTTTTGGGTGTTGTTTGCTTGGAGTATTGTTTTCCAGCCTTTCACTTTGAATTTGTTTTTATCCTTGTTGCTTAGATGTGTTTCTTGTAGGCAGCATATAGTTGGATTTTCTTTTTTAATCCATTCTGCTACTCTGTGTCTTTTTATTGGTAAATTTAATCTATTTACATTTAGTGTAATTATTGACACTTGTGGGTTCCCTACTGCCATTTTATAAATTGCTTTCTGTTAGTTTTGTATCTAGTTTGATTCTTCTCTTTTGTTTTTCTATCATTTGTTTTTGTTTGTTTGTGTTCCATACTTCTTTCCTCTGTTGCTACCTTTTTTAAGTCAAGTGTTTTTGTGGTGGTTTTTTTAAGGGTGGTTACCATTAAGTAATGAAAAGAGTACCTACCATATTCATTGTAGTACCCTATCTTATAAGTATTTCTGCACTTCATCATCCTTTGCTACTGTTAATCTCCATCCTCTCCCCCCTTTTTTTCCTTTGTTGTCACAGTTTAAGTTTGGTTTTATTGTGTTCTTGGTGGAGCTGTTACTTGTGGTGTTGTTTTCTTTTGTTCTTTGAATCTGGTTGGTAAACCCCCTTTAGTATTTCCTGGAGTGGGGGCTTTCTGTTGATAAATTCTCTCATCTTTTCTGTATTTGTGAATGTTTTTATATCTCCTTCATACTTGAAGGATAGCTTTGATGGGTATAGTATTCTTGGCTGAAAGTTCCTCTCTTTCAGGGCTTTAAATATTGGGGTCCACTCTCTTCTAGCTTGTAGAGTTTCTGCTGAGAAATCTGATGATAATCTAATAGGCCTTCCTTTATATGTTGTACTCTTCTTTTCCCTGGCTGCTTTGAGAATTTTTTCTTTGTCATTGGTTTGTGTCATCTTTATTATGATGTGCCTTGGAGTGGGTTTGTTGGGGTTAAGAAAACTTGGTGTTCTGTTTGCTTCTTGAATTTGAGGCTTTAGTTCCTTCCACAGGCTTGGGAAGTTCTCGTCTATTATTTGTTTGAGTATATTCTCCATTCCATTTTCTTTCTCTTCTCCCTCTGATATACCTATTATTCTTATGTTATTCTTTCTGATGGAGTCAGACAATTCCTGTAGGGCTTTCTCATTTTTTATTATTTTTGAGTCTCTTTCTTCTTCTCTCTGTTGTGCCTCAAGTTGTTTGTCTTCTATTTCACTAATCCTATCTTCAATCTGGGCTGTTCTGTTAGCTAAGCTTGTTACCTCATTTTTCAGCTCGTGAATTGAGTTTTTCATTTCTGTTTAATTTGTTTTTATAGTTTCAATTTCCTTGGTAATATATTCTTTGTGTTCACTGAGTTGTTTTCTGATCTCCCTATATTGCCTTTCTGTGTTTTCTTGTATATCTCTGAGTATTTTTAAGATTTCTATTTTAAATTCTCTGTCATTTAGCTCCAAGGCTTCCAATATGTTAAGTCTTTTCTCCATAGATTTTTCCACATCTATTTGTGTTACCTCTCTTTCTTTTGTATCCATAATATTCGATTTCCTCTTTCTTATCGGCATCTGAGGGTGGTCTTATTGATAGCACTAATTAGAATTAATAAAGAGTAAAAAAAAAAAAAAAAAAAAAGGGTAAAACACCCCACAAAAAAAAACAGTAATAATTTATTATTTCCCCCTTTTTTTCTCTCTTCTCTTTCCCTCCTCTCCCCTCCTCAGGGAAATATCGTGCCTATAATGGAGGGCCTGATTTTGGGTGAAGAGTTCAAGGGGCAAAAAAAGGGAGTAGGGACCTACTAAATGCAAAAAAAAAAAAAAAAAAAAGGAAGAAAATCTTAGACAAGCATAAGATGATTTGCTTGTAAGTGATGGTCAACTAAGAGATATAATGAGAGGGATAAGAGGGAATCAGAAAAAAGGACCAAAAAAGAATAATAAAGAAGAAAAAATAAAAATAATAAGTAAAAATCTGTTGTATTAAGTGGAGCGAAGACTAAATACAATGGAGACCTTGGGTTGGGAGGACCCAAAATGCCACAAAAGTAAACAAACAAGAGAAAAAAATATAAAAACAAAAGCAAAAAAGAGAAATAAAGCCAAAAAAAAGCCTTGAGTCCCAAATTAACTAATTTGTTCGTGATTGAGGATTATATGGGAGGAAAGTAAAATGAGAAAAGAAAAAACGAATAGAAAGGAAAAAATAAGAAAAAGAGAAAAACGAAGGAAGAAATAAAATAGGAGGAGAAAAAAACAAAATAAAGCAAGACAAAAAACAAAACAAAAGAGGAGAGAGTGAGAGTTAAGTGTTTTGGAGTATAACCTTAAAGGAGGGTGAGGATGAAGAAGAAAAATAAAATGCAACACTCATGGGTAGTGTAGTTCAAGAAAGGGGAAGCATAAGATGGGCAGAGAATAGAAGGACCGAGGTGGAGGAAATAAAGGCAAAAAGATAGAAGAAACAAACAACAACAATAACAACAAACAAAAAAAAATTAGTGGATCAAGTTGTAAAGTCTGTGGGTTTTTCTTGATTTTGAGAGGTTAACTTCTTCCTTTTTCTTTTCTCTCCCTCTTCCTAGTCGGTGACTCTGTACCCCAGGCTCTGCCCCTGTGTCACTCTTAGGTAGGGATTTGCAGTTGATGGGATTCTATGGCAATGTCATATAATTGGCTTTAGTCTTGCTGGAAGTAAAGGCTTGTTGGCGTTTGCAGGGTCCAACGATGAGAGAGTTTGCTTTCCTGGATTCTCTCTCCTAGTCCCCCCTTTCTGAATTAGCAGCCTGGTGATCCAGCTATAAGGCTGCAATTGCTTCTGCCTGGGGAGTAAGAGGCTCAAAGAGCTGGGAAATCCCCACTCTATCCCCACTCAGTGCAAGGCTTTGGGAAAGGCTCTGACAGTCAGGGCCTCCAGTGTAATCAGGCGGGGGTGGGAGTCAATTGTTGTCAAGGTGACTGTTCAGCGCCTATCATTTAGTTGGACCTCTCAACCCAGGCTTTCCACACTTTGTAGCCTGTTTTTGCAGGGAAGAAGAGGCACTAGTCTCTGCTTACGACTAGTGTAGTATAGACCTTATTATCTGCCAAGTCCTTCTTGTTAGCGTTTATCCCTGAATATGGAGGCTCTATCAATCAGAAGTTGCCCCCGCCCCTTTAGCGAGAGGCACTAAAAAATATCACGCCTCTTGTCTTGGATCGCTGAACTGAGAGAGATCTTATCAATTAGAACCGAGGGTGCGCAGATTTTATGGGTTAAGCTAATTTCAGTGATTGGGTCGCAGCTGTGTTTCCGAAGGTATTTTAGGCTGCCTGCGCGCGCCCCTCCCCCAACGCTTGATTGTTAGCTTGAATGGCTGGGTGAGGTGCCCCGCCCATGGAGAGAATCTCCCAAGCCTCTCCCGCTCACTGCTGGCGGCTGGACCGCACCAGGCGCAGGATAATGGAGCCCCCTGGGTGTGCGGGCCAGTAGGGCGCCCTGGGCGCGTGGAATGCCCAAGGCACGCGCGCAAATGGGGCGCTCCGGGCACCGGTGGCCGGCGACCCCCACTCGCAGTGTGCGGGCTGCTGGGAACGTCAGCGGTGCTCAACCGGACCGGGCGCACGCGCGGCGGCTCATGGCGGTCGCTCGCGGTGGCGGTTCGCAGGGGCTCGCGGCAGCTCGCGGTGGCGGTTCGCGGGGGCTCGCGGCGGCTCATGGTCGGCCGCTCGCGGCGGCTTGCGGTTCCCAAGTATATGGGCTGACTCACCGCAGGCGCACTCCCTGGCGGCTTGAATGAGCGTCGCTGCGGTAGCTTCTTCCACACCCTCGTCTCTCAGATTCAAGTGATAACAGTCCTTTTGCTTTCAGTTTGTGTGGAACTCCGGAATGCTCCGAGGATAAATTTTTCTGTTTCTAGTTGATAAATTTGTTGTGATTTAGGGGAGAGCTGTCGGACGCGCTTCTCACGGCGCCATTTCCGTGAGGTCACTCCTTTTTTTTTTTTTTTTTTTAATAATTTTATTTTTTTAATGGGGTGACATCAATAAATCAGGATACATATATTCAAAGATAACAAGTCCAGGTTATCTTGTCATTCAATTATGTTGCATACCCACCACCCAAAGTCAGATTGTCCTCTGTCACCTTCTATCTTGTTTTCTTTGTGCCCCTCCCCACCCCCTTTCCCTCTCCCATTCCCCCCTCCCCCCCCCGTAACCACCACACTCTTAACAATGTCTCTTAGTTTCACTTTTATGTCCCACCTACGTATGGAATAATGCAGTTCCTGTTTTTTTCTGATTTACTTATTTCGCTTCGTATCATGTTATCAAGATCCCACCATTTTGCTGTAAATGTTCCAATGTCATCATTTCTTATGGCTGAGTAGTATTCCATAGTGTATATGTGCCACATCTTCTTTATCCAGTCATCTATTGACGGGATTTTTGGTTGTTTCCATGTCCTGGCCACTGTGAACAATGCTGCAATAAACATGGGGCTGCATGTGTCTTTACGTATCAATGTTTCTGAGTTTTTGGGATATATACCCAGTAGAGGGATTGCTGGGTCATAAGGTAGTTCTATTTTCAGTTTTTTGAGGAACCACCATACTTTCTTCCATAATGGTTGTACTACTTTACATTCCCACCAACAGTGAATGAGGGTTCCTTTTTCTCCACAGCCTCTCCAACATTTGCTATTACCTGTCTTGCTAATAATAGCTAATCGAACAGGTGTGAGGTGGTATCTCATTGCCGTTTTGATTTGCATTTCTCTAATAACTAAAGAAGATGAGCATCTTTTCATATATCTGTTGGCCATTTGTATTTCTTCCTGGGAGAAGTGTCTGTTCATATCCTCTTCCCATTTTTTTATTGGATTGTTTGTTTGTTTGTTGTTGAGTTTTATGAGTTCTTTGTATATTTTGGATATTAGGCCCTTATCTGAGCTGTTGTTTGAAAATATCATTTCCCATTTAGTTGGCTTTCTGTTTATTTTGATATCAGTTTCTCTTGCTGAGCAAAAACTTCTTATTCTGATGTAGTCCCATTCATTAATTTTTGCCTTCACTTCTCTTGCCTGTGGAGTCAAATTCATAAAATGTTCTTTAAAACCCAGGTCCATGAGTTGAGTACCTATGTCTTCTTCTATGTACTTAATGGTTTCAGGTCTTATGTTTAGATCTTTGATCCATTTTGAGTTAATTTTTGTACAGGGGGAGAGACTGTAGTCGAGTTTCATTCTTTTGCATGTGGCTTTCCAGTTTTCCCAGCACCATTTATTGAAGAGGCTTTCTTTTCTCCATTGTGTGTTGTTGGCCCCTTTATCAAAAATTATTTGACTATATATATGTGGTTTTATTTCTGGACTTTCTATTCTGTTCCATTGGTCTGAGTGTCTATTTTTCTGCCAATACCATGCTGTTTTGATTGTCGTGGCCCTATAATATAGTTTGAAGTCAGGTATTGTAATGTCCCCAGCTTCATTCTTTTTATTTAGGATTGCTTTGGCTATTCGGGGTTTTTTATAGTTCCATATAAATCTGATGATTTTTTGCTCTATTTCTTTAAAAAAACATCATTGGAAGTTTGATGGGAATTGCATTAAATTTGTTTATTGCTTTAGGTAATATAGCCATATTGATTATATTTACTCTTCCTAGCCAAGAACAAGGTATATTCTTCCATCTCATTATATCTTTTCTGATTTCCCTTAACAATGGTTTATAGTTTTCATTATATAAGTCCTTTACATTCTTTGTTATGTTTATTCCTAAGTATTTTATTTTTTTTTTTGTTGCAATCGTGAAAGGGATTATTCTTTTGAGTTCCTTCTCAGTTGTTTCATTGTTGGCATATAGAAAGGCTATTGACTTCTGTATGTTAATTTTGTATCCTGCGACCTTACTGTATTGGCTTATTGTTTCTAGTAGTCTTTTTGTGGATTCTTTGGGGTTTTTGATGTATAGGATCATATCATCTGCAAAAAGTGATACCTTTACTTCTTCTTTTCCGATATGGATGCCTTTTATTTCTTTGTCTTGTCTGATTGCTCTGGCTAGAACCTCTAGTACCACATTAAATAAGAGTGGAGAGAGTGGACAACCCTGTCTTGTTCCTGATTTAAGGGGGAAAGCCTTCAGTTTAGTGCCATTTAATATGATGTTAGCTGATGGTTTATCATATATGGCCTTTATCATGTTGAGATATTTTCCTTCTATACCCATTTTGTTGAGAGTCTTAAACATAAAATTGTGTTGTATTTTATCAAAAGCCTTTTCTGCATCTATTGATAAGATCATGTGGTTTTTGTTGTTTGTTTTGTTGATATGGTGTATTACGTTAATCGTTTTACGTATGTTGAACCATCCTTGAGATTCTGGGATGAATCCCACTTGATCATGATGTATTATTTTTTTAATATGTTGTTGTATTCGATTTGCTAGTATTTTGTTTAGTATTTTAGCATCTGTATTCATTAGAGATATTGGTCTGTAGTTTTATTTTTTTGTGCCATCCTTGCCTGGTTTTGGTATGAGGGTTATGTTGACCTCATAAAATGTGTTTGGAAGTATTGCTTCTTCTTCAATTTTTTGGAAGACTTTGAGTAGAATAGGAACCAAGTCTTCTTTGAATGTTTGATAAAATTCGCTGGTTTAGCCGTCAGGGCCTGGACTTTTATTTTTGGGGAGGTTTTTAATGGTTTTTTCTATTTCTTCTCTACTGATAGGTCTGTTTAGGCTTTCTGCTTCTTCTTGGCTCAGTCTAGGAAGGTTGTATTGTTCTAGGAATTTATCCATTTCTTCTAGGTTGTTGAATTTAGTGGCATAAAGTTTTTCATAGTATTCTACAATAATTCTTTGTATATCTACGGTGTCCGTGGTGATTTCTTCTCTTTCATTTTGGATTTTGTTTATATGAGTTCTTTCTCTTTTTTCCTTGGTAAGTCTTGCCAAGGGTTTGTCAATTTTGTTGATCTTTTCAAAGAACGAGCTCCTTGTTCTATTAATTTTTTCTATAGTTTTTCTGTTCTCTAATTCATTTATTTCTGCTCTGATTTTTATTATCTCCTTTCTTCGGCTGCTTTTGGGTTGTCTTTATTCTTCTTTTTCTAGTTCCTTAAGGTGGGAAATTAAGTGGTTCACTTGGGCTCTCTCTTGTTTGTTCATATATGCCTGAAGTGATATTAACTTCCCTCTTATCAATGCTTTTGCTGCATCCCATAGATTCTGATATATCGTATTGTCATTTTCATTAGTCTGTATATATCTTTTGATCTCTGCACTTATTTCTTCTTTGACCCATTCATTTTTTAAAAGTATGTTGTTTAGTTTCCACATTTTTGTGGGATTTTTTCCCTCTTTTTTGCTGTTGAATTCTAGTTTTAAGGCTTTATGATCAGAAAATATGCTTGGTACAACTTCAATTTTTCTGAATTTGCTGATGTTGTTTTTGTGGCCCAACATATGGTCAATTCTTGAGAATGATCCATGTACACTGGAGAAAAATGTATACTCAGTCACTTTGGGATGAAATGTCCTGTAGATGTCTATCATATCCAGGTGCTCTAGTGTTTTGTTTAAGGCCACTATGTCTTTGTTGATTCTCTGTTTGGATGACCGATCTAGAGCCGTCAGCGGTGTATTGAGGTCTCCAAGTATGATTGTATTTTTGTCAGTTTTTGTTTTAAGATAAATAAGTAGGTGTCATATATTTTGGTGCTCCTTGGTTTGGTGCATATATATTAAGAATTGTTATGTCTTCTTGATTCAGTGTCCCTTTAGCCATTATGAAATGGCCATTTTTGTCTTTGAGTACTTTTCCTGTCTTGTAGTCAGCTTTATCCGATATGAGTATTGCTACACCTGCTTTTTTTTGGATGTTATTTGCTTGGAGTATTGTTTTCCAGCCTTTCACTTTGAATTTGTTTTTATCCTTGTTACTTAGATGAGTTTCCTGTAGGCAGCATACAGTTGGATTTTCTTTTTTAATCCATTCTGCTACTCTGTGCCTTTTTATTGGTGAGTTTAATCCGTTTACATTTAGTGTAATTATTGATACTTGTGAGTTCCCTATTGCCATTTTATATCTTGCTTTCTGTTAGTTTTGTGTCTTGTTTGATCCTTCTCTTTCGTTTTTCTATCTTTTGTTTTTATTTGGTTGTATTCCATACATCTTTCCTCTGTTGCTATCTTTTTTATCTCATGTGCTTCTGTGGTGGTTTTTTCAATGGTGGTTACCTTTGAGTAATGAAAAGGGTCCCTACCCTGTTCATTGTAGCGAACTATTTTGTGAGTACTTTTGCACTCCATCGTCCTTTGCTACTGTTAATCTCCATCTTCTCCCCCTCTTTCTTTTTGTTGTTGTCACAGTTTAAATTTGGTTTTATTGTGTTCTTCTTGGAGCTTTTACTTGTGGCTCTGTTTTTTTTTGTTCTTTGTATCTGATTGGAGAACCCCCTTTAGTAATTCCTGGAGTGGGGGTTTTCTGATGATAAATTCCCTCATCTTTTCTGTATCTGTGAATGTTTTTATTTCTCCTTCATATTTGAAGGATAGCTTTGATGGGTATAGTATTCGTGGCTGAAAGTTCCTCTCTTTCAGGACTTTAAATATTGGGGTCCACTCTCTTCTAGCTTGTAGAGTTTCTGCTGAGAAATCTGATGATAATCTAATGGGCCTTCCTTTATATGTTGTATTCTTCTTTTCCCTGGCTGCCTTGAGAATTTTTTCTTTGCTGTTGGTTTGTGTCAATTTCATTATGATATGCCTTGGAGTAGGTTTGTTGGGGTTAAGAAAACTCGGAGTTCTGTTTGCTTCTTGAACTTGAGGCTTTAGTTCTTTTCACAGGCTTGGGAATTTCTCATCTATTATTTGTTTGAGTATGTTCTCCATTCCATTTTCTCTCTCTTCTCCCTCTGATATACCTATTATTCTTATGTTATTCTTTTTGATGGAGTCAGATAATTCTTGTAGGGCTATCTCATTTTTTTTAATTTTTGAGTCTCTTTCTTCTTCTCTCTGTTGTGCCTCAAGTTACTTTTCTTCTATTTCACTAATCCTGTCTTGTATCTGACCTGTTCTATTAGCTAAGCTTGTTACTTCATTTTTCAGCTCGTGAATTGAGTTTTTCATCTCTGTTTGATTTGTTTTTATAGTTTCAATTTCCTTGGACATATATTCTTTGTGCTCATTGAGTTGTTTTCTGAGCTCCCTAAATTGCCTTTCTGTGTTTTCTTGTATATCTTGGAGCATTTTTAGGATTTCTTTCTTGAATTCTCTGTCATTTAGCTCCAAGGTTTCCAATATATTAAATTTTTTCTCCATAGATTTTTCCTCATCTAGCTGTGTTACCTCTCTTTCTTTTGTATCCATGATATTTGATTTTCTCTTCCTTAATGGCATCTGAGGGTGGTTTTGTTGATAGTATTAATGAGATTTAATAAAGAATAAAAAGTTAAAAAAATAATAAAAAATAAAAAATCAAAGAGTTGTTTTTTTTTAAAAAAAAATTAATAATGAAATAAATATAAAATAAAATAAAAATTTTAAAAAAAGGAAATTATTCCCCCCCTCCTTTTTTCCTGTCCTCTCCTCTCCCCTCTT
Source organism: Saccopteryx bilineata (assembly GCF_036850765.1). Lineage (NCBI taxonomy): Eukaryota > Metazoa > Chordata > Mammalia > Chiroptera > Emballonuridae > Saccopteryx > Saccopteryx bilineata. Next base: position 234,024,259 of record NC_089492.1, read on the forward strand.
TCTTGAGAAAATTTGTGGTGAACTGTGAATTGTAACAAACAATGCCTGTGATGGAGGGCCTGAATTGGGGAAAAGTAATAAAGGGGCAAAAAAAAAAGAAAAGAAAAAAGAAAAAAAAGAGGGTATGGACCCACAAAAAGCAAATAAGAAAAAAATTTGGGTCAAGAATAAAATGATTTGCTTTTAGGTGTTGGTTGTCTAAGAGTTATGATGAGAGGAATAAGAGGAAAACAGAAAAATGGGGGGACAAATTAAAAAATTACTATTGTATTTAGTGGAACAAGAACTAGATAAAATGGAGAGCCAGGGATGGGAGCACTGCTAGTGAGTTAAAAAGGTGAAGTAAAAACCCCTCAAAATGCCACAAACATAAGTTTGAGTCCCAGATAAGATAATTTGTTTGTTATTGAGGTTTGAATGAGAGGAGATGTAAAGGAGAAAGGAAGAAACTAATATAGAGGGAGAAAAGAAAGAGAGAGAGAGAAAAAAAGAGGGAACCACTAAAAGAAGAAAAAAGAAAGGAGAGAGAGAGAGTTAAGGGTTTTGGAGTGCAACCCTCATAGAGAGAAAGGAAGAGGAGAGAAAAGATAATGGGAGATGTAACACTTATGGGTAGTGTAGTTCAAGGAGAGGAGAGAGTAAGACCGGTAGAGAGTTAATCGGCCAAATTGGAGGAGGAAAAAAAGTATCAAGAATGAAGATAAGAGAAACAAACGAACAAATATAATAAAATGGGATAGGTTATAAAGTCTGCAGATTATTCTTGATTTTGAGAGGTTATCTTCTTGCTTTTTCTTTTCTCTCCCTCTTCCTGGTCGGTGACTCTGTACCCCGGGTTCTGCCCCTTTGGCACGCTCAGGTAGAGGTTTGCAGTTGATAAGTCTCTATGGCAATGTCATGTATTGTGCTTTAGTCTCGTTGGCAGTTGAGGCTCATTAGCATTTATAGGCTCCGACAGTGAGAGAGTCCGTGTTCCTGGAGCCTTTCTCCTAGTCTTTCCTTCCTCAATTAGTAGCCTGATAATCCAGCTATGGGGTTGCTGCTGCCTCTGCCTGGATAGTAAGAGGCTCAAAGAGCTGGCAATTCCCCACTCTATTTCCACTCAGCACAGGGCTCTGGGTAAGGCTCAGTCATTCAGAGCTCCTAGCATAATCAGGCGGGCTTTCCGCCCACTCAAAGACCTCTGGCTCTGCCACTCTGTCCGGTAACACAGGCGGGCGCCCACTTCCGGGGTGCTTGGAGGAAAGTCTCATTCACAATCTGCGTGCGCAGACCAGGATATCCGGCCAGCAGTCTCACGCTCTGAGTGAAACCCCCAACCGCATGGAAAAGTTGCAGCGTTGGAATTGAGTCTCGCTCCGTCCCCATGCGCGGCTTTTGCAAGGTGCTGGGGCGGCCCGAGATTCCGCTTTGGCCCACACAAAGGCCCCTGACTCTGCCCCTCTGAGCGATAACACGGGTGCGCACTGCCGAGGCACTTGGAGGAATCTCTCATTCACTATCTGCGCGCGCAGACCAGGATATGAGGCCAGCTGCGTTTCCCTCTGAGTGAAACCCCCACCAGCACGGAAAATTTCCACCGCTGGAATTAGTTCTCGCTCCCTCCCATGCGCGGCTTTCCCAGGGCACTGGGGCTGCCCAGAGATTCTGCTTTCGGCCCACAGAAAGGCCTCTGACTCTGCCTCTCTGTGGGGTAACACGGGCACCCACTTCTGGGGCTTAGGAAGAAATCTCTTGTCCATTAACTGCGCATGGACCAGGAGATTGGGTAAAATGGCTGCCCCGCTTGTCTTTCTTTGTTTGGGTTTGGCGCGAGTGTTAGCTTGTATTGCCCGGGTTGCCACAGGATCAGTTTTTCCTCGGTTTGGATCTCCGTGCCACAGCCTGGTTCGGCCGCTTGTGCCGTGGCCTGGATCTATTCACCCCCTTTGCCCGCCTCAGTTTCTATATTCACAGTTACCAGAGAAAGCCGCCCTGTTTAGGTTAGTGAGGAAGGCGGAGCATTTCTTACTCCCTATTTCCTTCGGGGTTTGGTTATATATTTAGCCAATTTTTCACTCGACCATACCTTTGAGTGTATTGCAAAGCATCTGGAGGCTCCAAGTATAGGTTTTTCTGTTTCTGGTTGAAGATCTTGTTGAGTTTTGGGAGAGATTTATAGGTATCGCTTCCTACCCCGCCATTACTCTGACGTGATCTAGGACCCATTTTCTAAACCGAGTTCCTGGGTTTAGCACAGGCTCATCAGTTGGAGCGCCCCTTCAGGAGCTTGAAGGGGAGTGATCATAGACATGACCTCATGGTCCCTGGCTTGAGTAAGTGGTCACAGGCTTGACTGGAGACCGCCGTCAAGGCACGTATGAGAAAGCAATCAATGAACAGCTAAGGTGCCACAATTATGAGTTGATTCTTCTCATCTCTCTGGCCTCTTGTCTGTCTGTCTGTCTGTCTGTCTCTCTGTCTCTTGTGCGCACAGTAGGAAAAAAATGAAAAGAACTGTATCATAAACTGACAATGCTTTCTTATCACTTAAAATATTTTTAATTAAATTTTTACTTACTGAAATTTTTTCTTTAGTTTTATGTAGACATATGTTTATTATCTATCACTCTCATTCATTCAAAAAAGAAAAAGGGCACTACGTGTAAGAAAAAACTGATTAAAATATTCCTTAGATACAGATTCCAGCACTCCCAACTAGTACAGATATTGCTTCACCCAATATATTCCTCAGTGACATAGAAGTGTTACTAAGGCAGCATTTCTTAAAAGAGTGCCCCACTGTTGTTTCTGGAATAGTCTTCCAATCCACTAAAACCAATCCAGGTTTGCTGAGCACGTGCAGGGCCAACTACATCACCATAGTGAGCATAAGATGTTAAAATTTCTTAAAATGTACACTTTAGTTTCGACAATATATAGACTGCTTTTATGATATTGTGACATATTGTAGTTTACATACTTCAGCAATTTATTTATGTGGATGATTTGATAAAAACTTTTAAATTGTAGAGTTTTCACATTACTGTGTGGTAAGATGGTAAACAACTGTGAAAACCATTTGCAACAAAGTTAAAAGAGTAATCTTAGTTAAAAGTGAGTTATAATTTATTTTATTTATCTCTTTTACAAAAAAACAAATATTCCAAATTTGCTGATATTTTCTGTAATAATATGTCTCTTAATCATATGTTACCTAATAGATTTTTCTTAACAAAAAAATTTTAGGCTTCTTTGTCCCTTCAAGGTAAAGATAACATTTTAACATTGAGTAAAAACCTGCAATGAAGAGAATATTTGGGCCCTGGCCGGTTGGCTCAGCGGTAGAGCGTCGGCCTAGCATGCGAAGGACCCGGGTTTGATTCCCGGCCAGGGCACACAGGAGAAGCGCCCATTTGCTTCTCCACCCCTCCGCCGTGCTTTCCTCTCTGTCTCTCTCTTCCCCTCCCGCAGCCAAGGCTCCATTGGATCAAAGATGGCCTGGGCGCTGGGGATGGCTCTGTGGCCTCTGCCTCAGGCGCTAGAGTGGCTCTGGTCGCAACATGTCGACGCCCAGGATGGGCAGAGCATCGCCCCCTGGTGGGCAGAGCGTCGCCCCTGGTGGGCGTGCCGGGTGGATCCCGGTCGGCACATGCGGGAGTCTGTCTGACTGTTTCCAGCTTCAGAAAAATGAAGAAAAAAAAAAAAAGAGAGAATATTTGAAAGCAAATATTTCAAAATATTGCCATTAGTGTGTGTGAGAGGGAGGGGTGTGGTTTACTAAAAATTAAGTTTGTTATCTACAAAAAAAAATGCTTTAAAAACTTTGAAAACAAGGCCTGGCCGGAGAGCGCAGTTGGCTGGAGCATCGTCCTGGAGCATGAAGGTGGCTGGTTCAGGTCCCCAGTCAGGGCACCCACAGCACAGCTTGATGTTCCTGTCTCTCTCTCTCTCTCTCTCTCTCTGCTTCTCTCTCAAAATAAAAACCAACTTTGAAAACAATTTGCTAACTTGCTTTAATTTTTCAGTTGAAAAGTTTAGTAAATTTTGAACACATTTGTTAAAAAATGTGAAAATGCAGCAACTTCTGATTAGTTTGAAAGGACAATTGATTACTATCAAGAATAATAAAGTTATGGTAACCAGATGTTAATAATAATCAGCATGTATAATTTATGGATTAGCTTATTTCTCAATAATTTTTAGAGAGAAGAAAGGCTTTTATTTTATTAACTATTCCAAAAATGTATTTTACTTTTTTCATTTTAAAATTTTATCTTTTTATATACATTTTACAATATATATTTGCAACATATATTTACTTATGTATATAAAATTTATAAGTAAATGAAAACAAAACTGAACATATATTGTGATATAATCTCAAATCCCTTTTTTTCTGAAGGAATGCACAATCTGAATTGCTAACTCAGACACATGATGGTGTTCCAAATGCATTGAAGCCATTTTTTTTTTGTGTGTGTGTGTGTTTTGCTTAAGTTGGAAACGGGGAGGCAGTCAGACAGACTCCCGCAAGCGCCTGACCGGGATCCACCCGGCATACCCACCAGGGGGCGATGCTCTGCCCACCTGGGGCTTCACTTTGTCACAATCAGAGCCATTTTAGCGCCTGAGGCAGAGGCCACAGAGCCATCCTCAGTGCCCGGGCCAACTTTGCTCCAATGGAGCCTTGGCTGCGGGAGGGGAAGAGAGAGACAGAGAGGAAGGAGAGGGGGAGGGGTGGAGAAGCAGATGGGTGCTTCTCCTGTGTGCCCTGGCTGGGAATTGAACCCAGGACTCCTGCACGCCAGGCCGACGCTCTACCACTGAGCCAACCGGCCAGGGCTGAAGCCATTTTCTTTAGAGATACAAATAAGAGGTATTGGACTTGAATCTGATTGTAAAGCAAGCAAAACTAATTATGAGATACAATAAGCCTGACCTGTGGTAGCGCAGTGAATAAAGCATTGACATGGAATGCTGAGGTTGCCAGTTCAAATCCCTAGGCTTGCCTGGCCAAGGTACATGTAGAAGTTGATGCTTCCTCCTCCTTCTCCCTTCTCTTTCTCTTTCTCCTCTCTAAAATGAATAAATAAAATCTTTTAAAAAAAAGATAATAAGATGCAGGCAACAATGACAGCCTTCTTTGTCCTCTCCTCTATATGGAAATAAATTAGAAGATGACCAATCTTACATAAACATTTTTAGAAAAATTATCATCTTCTAAGTTTATCATAATATCATTTGAGTTAAGGCTTATAATCAAGGGAAGACTTGTGCTAATTGTTATCAGTGCGTCTCTCACCCCCCTCCCCCCAACCCTGCATCCTCTCTGTGTCATAGGTTCCCTGAGTGCAAGGACCACGTTTGTCTTGTTTGCTCCCTTATCTCCAGTACCTGGCACCACAGTGAGTGCCCCAGGGCAGGTGCTCAACACATATTTCCTGAGTTGAATGGCCTTGTTCTGGAGTGATCTCCCTGTCTTTGGTCAAACAAGGGGGTCTTGAATCTTCAAAACTTTCAACAGAGTTTTAAAAATGTAGTTTGAAAATGATATATAGTTTTTTTTAAAGCAAGACAGTTACCTTTCTTTATGTAATCTGTAGAGCCCTTTTTATTTTCTTTTTTCCTTTCTCTTCCTTGTCTTCATCCTTCTTTTAATATCTGGGGAGTTCTAGTAGATGTATGCCTGCTATCAGTGGTTGTGTGTCTAGTTAGAGGGAAAAAAAATCTTGCTTCTAGGTTTTCTGAGAATAAGTGGAGAATGCCTGATGAAGCAAGAGCTTCACACACAAACCAAAGTATCAACCGATGATTGTTAAGATGATTATTTTTAAGTCTTATGGGTATTAGATGGCCTTCTGCACAGCTACAGCTAGATGAATGTACTTGCAAATCAGAAGCTTAATTAAGTGAAAACCACAGTAACAGTAACAAAGACTTTTCTAGGAAATACTAGTTCAGTTTCCATTTCTGGTACTTTTCCATTCCTTTAAAGGACTATTTTGGTTCATGGTTGATACCAAAGGTCCTGAAAATACTTACTCACACAGTGCTGTGAACAACTGTTATTTGTCAGAATAAATATAAAGAGAAGTTGTCAACATATTTAGGGTATCCGACAAATACTGGCCCCAGTTAAGCTTGGTAAGACAGTTTTTACATATATTTTAACCTTTTGCTTATAATAAGGAGATTAGAACCTAAGATTAATCATTCATTTTTGCTGCTTCACTTTGCAAAAGTTTCATTTTACTTAATCATTAGTTTTACTCATGTCTATAAAGTGTTCCACTTATAGAACACCAATGTAACTACTAAATGTATTTGTCATGTGTTGAAAGGGTATATAAAATAGTGTAATACAAGATTCTTAGACTATCAGTAACCCCCAAAGATTCTTAAAATTCAGGGTTGTAACTTTTCTACATTCAGCAAGCATTTTGTTAATGTGATAGATCTGATTTGTAGATCTTGAAATCATCGTTGCATCTCTAGAATAAATCCCACTTGATCATGTTGTATGATCCTTTCAATGTGTTGTTAAATTCAGTTTGCTAATATTTTGTTGAGGACTTTTGCATCTATATTTATGAGGAATATTGGCCTCTAATTTCTCTTCTGGCATCCTCATCTGCTTTTGGTATCAGAATAAAGCTGGCCTCGTAAAATGAGTTTGGAAGAGTCCCCTCCTCTTCTATTTTTGGAATAATTTGAAAAGGATGGGTATTAATTCTTTCTTTTTTTGAATGTTTGGTAGAAGTCACCAGTGAAGCTGTTTGGTCCTGAATTTTTGTTTGTTGGGAAGTTTTTATTTTCCTCTGATTCAATTTCCCTACTAGTAATGTATTTGTTCAGATTTTCTATTTTATCATGATTTGGTCTTGGTAGATTATATATTTAAGAATGTGTCCATTTCTTCCAAATTGTTTAATTTGTTAGCATATGGTTGTTCATAGTAGTCTCTTATAATCCTTGGTATTTCTGTAGTATCAATTGTAACATCTTCTCTTTCATTTCTGATTTTATTTATTCGAGTCTCCTCTCTTTTTTTTTGGTGAGTCTAGTTCATACTTCCTTCAAAATTCTTGTATTTTATATTTTCTTTTTTATTACTTATGCTTTATCTTCAGTCCTATCTTCCTTCTCATCCCATTGACAACCTCATTTACATAATGTCTGTCTTTCCAATCTACATTCTGTTTGTTTATTTACATACATGGGAATCGGTAATAAATATTTAATGTTATGTTTTTAATGAATGTTATTATTTTATAAACTCAATAGTGTTTTTCTTTTTATTTCTTTTTTTTGTTTTGTTTTGTTTTATTTTTATTTATTTATTTATTTTTATTTTTTATTTTAGAGAGGAGGGGGAGAGAGAGAGAGAGAAGGGGGGAGGAGCAGGAAGCATCAACTCCCATATGTGCCTTGACCAGGCAAGCCAGGGTTTTGAACCGGCAACCTCAGTGTTTCCAGGTTGACACTTTACCCACTGCGCCACCACAGGTCAGGCCAAAAATATTTTATTTATTGATTTTTTGTGAGAGAGAGGAGTGAGAGAGAGAGAGAGACAGAGAGAGAGAGAAGAGGAAGGAGCAGGAAGCATCAACTCCCATATGTGCCTTGACCAGGCAAGCCCAAGGTTTTGAACCGGCGACCTCAGTGTTCCAGGTCGACGCTTTATCCCACTGTGGTGACAGGTCAGGCCTTCTTTTTATTTCTCTCTCAACATCTTGTTTTTATGATTGATCCATGTAGTTACAAATAGCTTTGGTTCATTGTTTCAGCCTGCTGCATAGCATTCTGTCAAGAGTATAATATAACCCTTGTTTCCACATCCATACTTACATTGGTAGGCTTCTAGTTTGCCTCCAGCTCCTGCTACCGCAAATAATATCTTGACGAATGAACATCCTTGCATATGTAGATGTTTCCCTGAAGTGTGTATTCAGAAACAGAAGTGTTGTGTTGTAAGTGCCACACATACTATTTTTCACTAAGAACTATAACACTGCTTTGATTGCTCTCCAGAATTGTGGTGTGCAATGTGCTCACCAATTGGCACATGAGTACATGTGAGGATGTCTACTTTTTTCCTCACTGTTTTCAGAATTTTGTATCATCCAATCTATTCGCTTTCTATTGCTTCTGCAACATATTACTACACATATGGTGGCTCAAGACAACACAAATGTGTACAGTTCTGAAGATCAGAAGTCTGAAATGGGTCTTACTGAGCTAAAATGAATGTGTTAGCAGGGCTGCATTCTTTTCTGAAAATTCTAATAGATAATCCAATTTATGGCCTTTTCCAGCTTCTAGGATCTACTTATGTTTCTTGGCTCATGGCTCCCTTCCATCCTCAAAGATAGCAATGGCTGATCCGTGATTTTCACATCGTATCACTCTGACACCCTCTCTTCTGCTTTCCTCTTTAACATTCAAGGGCCCCTGTGATTACAGTGGGCCACCTGGATAATCTCCCTCTCTCAGAGTCAACTGATTAACAATTTGAATTTCATTTGCAACCTCTTTTGCTGTGTAACCTAACATACTCACAGGTGCTGGGGATTACAATGTAGATATCTTTGAGGAATCATTTTTCACCCTCCCACAACAACTTTCTAATTTTTGCCACTCCAAAGCGTTTCAATGAAGCTAAAATGTATAAAGAACCCCTATCAATTGGTGCAGGAAAACAATGAATAGAAATTAATAATAAGTACAAATAGACAGTTCACAGAAAGAAAGGCTACTAAGTATAAGAGAGATACTCAACTTCTCTCTCAATAGGAGCAATGCAAACTACACTGAAACTGCTTTTTGTAACAGCTTGAGATGCAATATTTTTTGTTACAGCTTGAAATATATTAATATATAGTTTGCCTGACCTGTGGTGGCACAGTGGATAAAGCATCAACCTGGAACACTGAGGTCATTGGTTTAAAACCCCAGGCTTACCTGGTCAAGGCACACATGGGAGTTGATGCTTCCTGCTCCTCCACCCTTCTCTCTCCCTTCTATCTCTCTTCCTCTCCTCTTTAAAATGAATAAATACAGTCTTTTTTTTTTAAAAAAAAGATATAGTTCATATACCATAAAATATACCTATTTAAAGTATATAATTCCGTGGTTTTAGTGTAGTCACAGAGTTGTACAATCAGCGGTGGGATTCAGCATGTTGGCACTGGTTTGAGAGAATCAGTACCTAATTTTTTGTTGAGTTCGACAAACTGGTTGATAAAATGGCACTTGTAATCACAGTTCTTTCTAAGATGGACACCAGGGCAACTGCCCAATGTGGAAATCACAAATTTACATTCCTTACTCCTTTTTAATGTTTTTCTATGCAACAGCATATTCTAAGCGCCCATAGTAATGTTCATACTGTCCATAGGTGAAAAAAATTGCAAGTGAGGATGCCAATCAAGAAGCAAGATGAAAATATTTTAAATAACAGTTTTATTGTTTTTGTCAGGTATTATTTAATGTTTTTTATTAATATTTTAAAACCCTTTCTTTCTAGTTTCATGTACCTCTTTTATTGTTCTTATTTAAATGTTAAATGCATGAAATAATAAACTACCTTTTGGTATATCTTTTTTTTATACTTAAAACAGTCACTAGGGCAGAAAACTGGTTGTTAGATTATTTGAATCCCCCCCACTGTGTACAACTACTATCCCACAATCAATTTTAGACTGTGTTCATCATCTCAAAAGAAACACTGTAACCTTTAGATATCAATTCCAACTGCTCCATCTCCCCAGACCTTAGGCAACCACTAATCTGCTTTCTGTAACTTTAGATAGATTTGCCTATTCTGAACATTTCATATAAATGGAATGATATAATATGTAGCCTTTCGTGTCTGACCTCTTTCACTTAGCACAATGTTTTCGAGGTTCATCTGTCTTGTAGCATGTATCAGTACTTTCATTCCTTTTTATGGTTAAATGGTATTTTTTCCATGGTTTTAATGTACTGCATTTTGTTTATCCACTCATCAGCTGATGGACATTTTGGATGTTTCTATCTTTTAGTGAAATGATGCTGCTATGAGCATTTGTGTACAACTTTTTGTGAGGACATACTCTTTTTATTTCTCTTGGTTATAGTCCTAAGAATGCAATTGCTGGGCCAAATAGTAACTCCATGATTGAGAAACTGATCAACTGTTTCCCAAGGTAGCTGTATCATTTAAAATTGTTACCATCAGGTGTGTAGGAGAATTCCTCGCCAAAACTTACTTTTTTATTATAGCCATCCTAGTGTATGTGAAATGGTATCTCTGTGGTTTTCATTTATATGAGATCATTTTTTACCTGTCATATTGTTGAAGGTCAAATTTGGAAAAAACCTCCCTACTGCCTGACCTGTGGTAGCTCAGTGGATAGAGCATCAACCTGGAACACTGAGGTCACCAGTTCGAAACCCTGGGCTTACCTGGTCAAGGCGCATATGGGAGTTGATGCTTCCTGCTCCTCCACCCTTCTCTCTCTCTCTCTCTCTCTCTCTCTCTCTCTCTCTCTCTCTCTCTTCTCTCTAAAATGAATAAGTAAAATACTTTTAAAAAGAGAAAAGAAAAAAGCCTCCACTGAAATAGAGAGTATTTTGGGAGAAAACAGGCACTGCTGTTACTACACTACATTGCTGGCAGGGATGTGAATTAATGCAACCCCTATGAAGGCCTATTTGGCTTTTTTATCAGAAGTTGAAATGCACATACCCTATGATTTAATAATTCCTCTTCTAGCAATTTGAACTTGAGGTTCTCTGCACATGGAAATATGGGAAATGATTTATGTGCATGGATTTTCACAGTAGCATACCAATTTCCATTTATGTGGGATTGGTTATGCAAATGATACAGTAGTATACTTTAAAAGAATGAGGCAATCTCATATGTACTGATATGAAATTATTTTCAAGATATATGAGATGTGAAAAAAGTAGGGTGCCAAGGAGTGTTCTTCGATGGTATCATTTTGTAAAAAAAATAAATAAGAGTACTACATATTTACATGTGTATATCTAGGATATCTCTGAAAGAGTGAGTAAGAAACTAAGAGTGTCTGTTCCTGGAGGAGGGAATGGAGTAGATGGGAAACAGTGGGAAAAAAATTTTAAATAATATTTCTTTCTGTATTTAAAAATTTTTGAACTGTATGTATGCTATAGTTATTTTATAAATAATTTTTACTTAAAATTTTCTACATAAGGTCTGGAATTACTTATTACATTAATTCTGAATTTATCATTCATTGCTATTATAAATGAAATCTTTTTTTTGTTTTTTTATAAATAAATTTTTATTAATGTTAATGGGGTGACATCAATAAATCAGGGTACATATATTCAAAGAAAACATGTCCAGGTTATCTTGTCATTCAATTATGTTGCATACCCATCACCCAAAGTCAGATTGTACTCTGTCACCCTCTATCTAGTTTTCTTTGTGCCCCTCCCCCTTCCCCTTCCCCTCTCCCTCCTTCCCTCCCACACCCCCCCTCCTCCCCACCCCCAGTAACCACCACACTCTTGTCCATGTCTTTTAGACTCGTTTTTATGTCCCATCAATGTATGGAATCATGTAGTTCTTGGTTTTTTCTGATTTACTTATTTCACTCCATATAATGTTATCAAGATCCCAGCATTTTGTTGTAAATGATCCGATGTCATCATTTCTTATGGCTGAGTAGTATTCCATAGTGTATATGTGCCACATCTTCCTCATCCAGTCTTCTATTGAAGGGGTTTTTTGGTTGTTTCCATGTCTTGGCCACTGTGAACAATGCTACAATGAACATGGGGCTACATGTGTCTTTATGTATCAATGTTTCTGAGTTTTGGGGGTATACACCCAGTAGAGGGATTGCTGGGTCATAAGGTAGTTCTATTTTCAGTTTTTTGAGGAACCACCATACTTTCTTCCATAATGGTTGTACTACTTTACATTCCTACCAACAGTGAATGAGGGTTGCTTTTTCTCCACAGCCTCTCCAACATTTGCTATTACCTGTCTTGTTGATAATAGCTAATCTAACAGGTGTGAGGTGGTATCTCATTGCAGTTTTGATTTGCATTTCTCTAATAACTAAAGAAGATGAGCATCTTTTCATATATCTGTTGGCCATTTGTATTTCTTCCTGGGAGACGTGTCTGTTCATGTCCTTTTCCCATTTTTTTTATTGGATTGTTTGTTTGTTTGTTGTTGAGTTTTATGAGTTCTTTGTACATTTTGGATATTAGGCCCTTATCTGAGCTGTTGTTTGAAAATATTATTTCCCATTTAGTCGGTTGTCTGTTTATTTTGTCGTCAATTTCTCTTGCTGAGCAAAAACTTTTTAGTCTGATGTAGTCCCATTCATTTATCTTTGCCTTCACTTCTCTTTCCTTTGGAGTCAAATTCATAAAATGCTCTTTAAAACCCAGGTTCATGAGTTTAGTACCTATGTCTTCTTCTATGTACTTTATTGTTTCAGGTTTTATATTTAGGTCTTTGATCCATTTTGAATTAATTTTCGTACAAGGGGACAAGCTGTAGTTGAGTTTCATTCTTTTGCATGTGGCTTTTCAGTTTTCCCAGCATCATTTGTTGAAGAGGTTTTCTTTTCTCCATTGTGTGTTGTTGGCCCCTTTATCAAAAATTATTTGACCATGTATATGTGGTTTTATTTCTGTAGTTTTCTGTAGTTTTCCTGTTCTCTATTTCATTTATTTCTGCTCTAATTTTTATTATTTCCTTTCTTCAGCTGGTTTTGGATTGTCTTTCTATTCTGTTCCATTGGTCTGAGTGTCTATTTTTCTACCAATACCATGCTGTTTTGATTGTCGTGGCCCTATAATATAGTTTGAAGTCAGGTATTGTAATGCCCCCAGCTTTATTCTTTTTCTTTAGGATTGCTTTGGCTATTCGGGGTTTTTTATAGTTCCATATAAATCTGATGATTTTTTGTTCCATTTCTTTAAACAATGTCATAGGAATTTTGATGGGAATTACATTAAATTTATAAATTGCTTTGGGTAATATGGCCATTTTGACTATATTTATTCTTCCTATCCAAGAACAAGGAATATTTTTCCATCTCATTGTATCTTTTTCAATTTCCCTTAACAATGCTTTATAGTTTTCATTATATAGGTCCTTTACATTCTTTTTTATGTTTATTCCTAGGTATTTTATTTTTTTTGTTGCAATCGTGAAGGGGATTATTTTTTTGAGTTCGTTTTCTAATATTTCATTGTTGGCATATAGAAAGGCTATGGACTTTTGTATATTAATTTTGTATCCTGAGACCTTACTGTATTGGTTTATTGTTTCTAGTAATCTTTTTGTGGAGTCTTTGGGGATTTCGATGTATAGGATCATATCATCTGCAAAAAGTGATACCTTTACTTTTTCTTTTCCAATATAGATGCCTTTTATTTCTTTGTCTTGTCTGATTGCTCTGGCCAGAACTTCTAGCACCACGTTAAATAAGAATGGAGAGAGTGGACAACCCTGTCTTGTTCCTGATTTAAGGTGGAAAGTCCTCAGTTTTGTGCCATTTAATATGATGTTGGCTGATGGTTTATCATATATGGCCTTTATCATGTTGAGATATTTTCCTTCTATACCCATTTTGTTGAGTGTCTTAAAAATAAAGTTGTGTTGTATTTTATTGAATGCCTTTTCTGCATCTATTGATAAGATCATGTGGTTTTTGTTCTTTGTTTTGTTGATATGGTGTATTACGTTAATCGTTTTACGAATGTTGAACCATCCTTGAGATTCTGGGATGAATCCCACTTGATCATGGTATATTATTTTTTTAATATGTTATTGTATTCGATTTGCCAGTATTTTGTTTTGTATTTTAGCATCTGTATTCATTAGAGATATTGGTCTGTAGTTTTCTTTTTTTGTGCCGTCCTTGCCAGGTTTCGGTATGAGGGTTATGTTGACCTCATAAAATGTGTTTGGAAGTATTGCTTCTTCTTCAATTTTTTGGAAGACTTTGAGTAGAATAGGAACCAAGTCTTCTTTGAATGTTTGATAGAATTCACTAGTATAATCGTCTGGGCCTGGACTTTTATTTTTGGGGAGATTTTTAATAGTTTTTTCTATTTCCTCCCTGCTAATTGGTCTGTTTAGGCTTTCTGCTTCTTCATGACTCAGTCTAGGAAGGTTGTATTGTTCTAAAAATTTATCCATTTCTTCTACATTGTTGAATTTGGTGGCATATAGTTTTTCGTAGGATTCTACAATAATTCTTTGTATATCTATGATGTCTGTGGTGATTTCTCCTCTTTCATTTTGGATTTTGTTTATATGAGTTCTTTCTCTTTTTTCCTTGGTGATTCTTGCCAAGGGTTTGACAATTTTGTTGCTCTTTTCAAAGAACCAGCTCCTTGTTTTATTAACTTTTTCTGTAGTTTTCCTGTTCTCTATTTCATTTATTTCTGCTCTGATTTTTATTATTTCCTTTCTTCAGCTGGTTTTGGGTTGTCTTTATTCTTCTTTTTCTAGTTCCTTAAGGTGTGAAGTTAAGTGGTTCACTTGGGCTCTCTCTTGTTTGTTCATATAGGCCTGAAGTGATATGAATTTTCCTCTTATTACTGCTTTTGCTGCATCCCAGAGATTCTGATATGTCATATTGTCATTTTCATTTGTCTGTATATATATTTTGATCTCTGCGCTTATTTCTTTGACCCATTCATTTTTTAAAAGTATGTTGTTTAGTTTCCACATTTTTGTGCGTTTTTTTTCCCTCTTTTTTTGCAGTTGAATTCTAGTTTTAAGGCTTTATGATCAGAAAATATGCTTGGTACAATTTCAGTTTTTCTGAATTTGCTGATGTTATTTTTGTGACCCAACATATGGTCAATTCTTGAGAATGTTCCATGTACACTAGAGAAAAATGTATACTCTGTCGCTTTGGGATGAAGTGTCCTGTAGATGTCTATCATATGCAGGTGCTCTAGTGTTTTGTTTAAGGCCAATATATCTTTATTGATTCTCTGTTTGGATGTCCGATCTAGAGCTGTCAGCGGTGTATTGAGGTCTTCAAGTATGATTGTATTTTTGTCAGTTTTTGTTTTTAGGTCAATAAGTAGCTGTCTTATATATTTTGGTGCTCCTTGGTTTGGTGCATATATATTAAGGATTGTTATGTCTTCTTGATTCAGCATTCCCTTAATCATTATGAAATGACCATTTTTGTTTCTGAGTACTTTTGCTGTATTATAGTCAGCATTATTAGATATGAGTATTGCTACACCTGCTTCTTTTTGGATGTTATTTGTTTGGAGTATTGTTTTCCAGCCTTTCACTTTGAATTTGTTTTCATCCTTGTTGCTTAGATGTGTTTCTTGTAGGCAGCATACAGTTGGATTTTCTTTTTTAATCCATTCTGCTACTCTGTGTCTTTTTATTGGTGAGTTTAATCCATTTACATTTAGTGTAATTATTGACACTTGTGAGTTCCCTATTGCCATTTTATAAATTGCTTTCTGTTAGTTTTGTATCTAGTTTGATTCTTCTCTTTTGTTTTTCTATCATTTGTTTTTGTTTGTTTGTACTCCATACTTCTTTCCTCTGTTGCTACCTTTTTTAAGTCATGTGCTTCTGTGGTGGTTTTTTCAAGGGTGGTTACCATTAAGTAATGAAAAGGCTACCTACCATAGTTATTGTAGTACCCTATCTTATGAGAGTTTCTGCACTTTATCGTCCTTTGCTACTGTTCATCTCCATCCTCTCCCTTTTTTTTTTTGCTTTTGTTGTCACAGTTTAAATTTGGTTTTATTGTGTTCTTGGTGGAGCTTTTACTTGTGGTTTTGTTTTTTTCTTTGAATCTGGTTGGAAAACCCCCTTTAGTATTTCCTGGGGTGGGGGTTTTCTGATGATAAATTCCCTCATCTTTTCTGTATTTGTGAATTTTTTATTTCTCCTTCATATTGAAGGATAGCTTTGATGGGTATAGTATTCTTGGCTGAAAGTTCCTCTCTTTCAGGGCTTTAAATATTGGAGTCCACTCTCTTCTAGCTTGCAGAGTTTCTGCTGAGAAATCTGATGATAATCTAATAGACCTTCCTTTATATGTTGTATTCTTCTTTTCCCTGGCTGCATTGAGAATTTTTTCTTTGTCGTTGGTTTGTGCCATTTTCATTATGATGTGCCTTGGAGTATGTTTGTTGAGGTTAAGAAAACTCGGTGTTCTGTTTGCTTCTTGAATTTGAGGCTTTAGTTCATTCTACAGGCTTGGGAAGTTCTCGTCTATTATTTGTTTGAATATATTCTCTATTCCATTTTCTTTCTCTTCTCCCCCTGATATGCCTATTATTCTTATGTTATTCTTTTTGATGGAGTCAAACAATTCCTGTAGGGCTTTGTCATTTTTTTAAGTTTTTGAGTCTCTCTCTTCTTCTCTCTGTTGTGCCTCAAGTTGCTTGTCTTCTATGTCACTAATCCTACCTTCTATCTGGCCTGTTCTATTAGCTAAGCTTGTTACCTTGTTTTTCAGTTCATGAATTAAGTTTTTCAACTCTGTTTGATTTGTTTTTATAGTTTCAATTTCCTTGGTAATATATTCTTTGTGTTCGTTGAGTTGTTTACTGAGCTCCCTAAATTGCCTTTCTGTGTTTTCTTGTATATCTCTGAGTATTTTTAGGATTTCTATGTTAAATTCTCTGTCATTTAGCTCCAAGGTTTCCAATATATTAAATTTTTCTCCGTAGATTTTTCCACATCTATCTGTGCTACTTCTCTATCTTTTGTATCCATGATATTCAATTTCCTTTTTCTTAATGGCATCTGAGGGTGGTCTTGTTGATAGCACTAATGAGAATTAGTAAAGAATGAAAAGTAAAAAAAAAAAAGTAAAAAAATGGAAAAAAATTGGAAAAAAAACAAATAATAATTTATTATTTCCCCCTCTTTTCTTTCTTCTCTTCCCCTCCTCTTCCCTCCTCCTTAGGAAAATATCGTGATGAACTGTGAATTATATTTTGCTAAATGGAACAAAAACTGCCTATAACGGAGGGACTGAGTTGGGGGGAAGTGTTCAAGGGGGAAAAAGGAAGTAGGGACCCACAAAATGCAACAAAGGAAAAAATTTGAGTCAAGTATAAAATGATTTGCTTGTAAGTGATGGTCGACTAAGTCTTAAGAGATATAATGAGAGGGATAAGAGGGAAACAGCAAAAAGGAAAAAAAAACTATTGTATTAAGTGGAGGAAAAACTAAATAGAATGGAGATCCTGGGTTGGGAGGAATGCTAATGAGTTAAAAAGCAAAGTGAAAGACACCCAAAATGCCACAAAAAACCCCCAAAACTCGAGTCCCAAATTAAATAATTTGTTCGTGATTGAGGATTGAATAAGAGGAAAAGTAAAAGGAGAAAAGAAGAAACTAACAGAGAGGGAGATATAAGAAAAAGGGGAAAAGGAAAAGAAGAAAAAAAAACAAAAAGAGAGAGAGAGAGAGAGTTAAGGGTTTTGGAGTGTAACCCTCATGGAGAGTAAGGAAGAAGAAAAGAAATAAAATGTAACACTTACGGGTAGTGTAGTTCAATAAGAGGAAAGAATAAGACGGGCAGAGAATAAAAGGACCAAGGTGGAGGAAATAGAAATAATAATAAAGGCAAGAAGATGAAAGAAACAAAAAAATAGTGGAATAAGTTATAAAGTCTGTGGATTTTTCTTGATTTTGAGAAGTTAACTTCTTCCTTTTTCTTTCCTCTCCCTCTTCCTGGTTGGTACTCTATACCCCAGGCTCTGCCCCTGTGGCACACTTAGGTAGAGATTTGCAGTTGATGCGACTCTATGGTGATGTCATATATTAGGCTTCAGTCTTGTTGGTAGTCAAAGCTTGTTAGCGTTTGCAGGCTCTGACAATGAAAGTATCCGTTTTCCCGGAGCCTCTCTCCTAGTCTCTCCTTCCTGAATTAGCAGCCTGATGATCCAACTATGAGGCTGCTGCTGCCTCTGCCTAGGGAGTAAGAGGCTCAAAGAGCTGGCAAATCCCCACTTTATCCCCACTCAATGCAGGGCTCTGGGTAAGGCTCTGGCAGTCAGACCTGCCAGCATAATCAGGCAGGGCTGGGAGCCAATTGCTCTCAAGGTGACTTTCTATGAGCCTCCAGGCCTGTTCAGCATGCCTAGCACTCTGTGGGGCCATTCTCCCCAGGCTTTCCGCACTTTGTAATCTGTTTTGGCTGGGAAGAAGATACCCTAGTCACTGCCTGCAGTACAGGAGGTTTTAACATCTGCCAAGTCCCTCTTTTTAGTGTATATGCCTGAGTATGAAAGCTCTGCCAATCAGAAGTTGCCCCCACCCCTTTAGCAAGAGACACTGAAAAATATCACGCCTCTTGTCTTAGATAGCTGAACTGAGAGTGATCTTGTCAATTAGAGCCGCATAGGTCAGTTGGGAGGTGAGCAGACTGTGGGTTAAGTTAATTTCAGTGATTGGATCTGCTGATCTGCTCCAGAAAGGACTGCAAGCTGCCTG
Organism: Saccopteryx bilineata; assembly: GCF_036850765.1. NCBI lineage: Eukaryota > Metazoa > Chordata > Mammalia > Chiroptera > Emballonuridae > Saccopteryx > Saccopteryx bilineata. Next base: position 234,042,734 of record NC_089492.1, read on the forward strand.
TGCGCCCCTCCCCCGACGCTTGATTGTTAGTTTGAATGGCTGGGTGAGGTGCCCCGCCCATCCAGAGAAGCTTGGGTGTATGGAAGTTCACTTTGGCGCACTCCCCGCACGCCCTGGCAGCTGCTGCTCATGGTGCGCGGGCATTTGCTCGTGTGGGCTGATTCACCACAGGCACACTCTTTCCTCTGTTTGAATGAACATCCGTGACGCAGCCTAGCTACCTCCACACCCTTAGCCCCCCCCCCCTCCAACTCTCAGTACCAAGTGAAAGCAGCCTTTGCTCAGGTTAGTGAGGAAGGCAGAGTGTTCCTTTGTCTGACTTATTTTCTTCAGGGTTGATTATATATTTAGTCAATTTTTCGCTCGATCGTACCTTCGCCTTTGGTGTGTGGAACTCCTGGATGCTCCAAAAATAGATTTTTCTGTCTCTGGTTGATGAATTTGTTGAAATTTTGGGGAGATTTGTCAGTCGTGCTTCTCATGGCGCCATTTTCTGACGCCACTCACACAAAATGAAATCTTTTTATTATGTTTTCTAATTGGATATTGCTAGAATTGAGAGACAGTAATAATTTTTATAGACTGATCTTATTCTGGTAAATTATTATTATTATTTTTAAATCTTTATTGACTTTAATTTATTGTGTTTACACAAATTCAAGTGTCTCACCAAATATATCGCCCCCCAATGTTCCCCTCGACACCCCCTTGCTCCTCCCCTTAACGCTTTCCCCCCTTTCCTCCAGGATTGGCTGTCCTGCTCTCTATGATGCTGTGTTATGTATATATAATTTCACTAATCTCTTTCCCTTCTCTGATCCCATCCTCTCATCCGCTTTCCCTCTGTCTGCTTTTCCTCTGGTCCCTTTGATCCTGCCTCTGCCTTTTTTCCATTCCTCAGTTCACATTGTTCATTGGATTCCTCAAATGAGTGAGGTCATATGATATTTTTCTTTCTCTACCTGGCTTATTTCACTTAGCATAATAGTCTCCAGCTCCATACATGTTCTCACAAAAATAAGATTTCTGTCTTTTTCACAGCTGTGTAGTATTTCGTTGTGTATATGTACCACTGATTTTTAATCCACTCGTTCATTGACAGACACTTGGGCTGTTTCTAGATCTTGGCTGTTGTAAACAATGCTGCAATAAACATGGGGGTGCATTTCTTCTTTTGAATCAGTGATTTGTTATTCTTAGGATATATTCCTAAAAGTGGGATAGCTGGGTCAAAAGGCAGTTTCATTTTTAATTATTTGAGGAATTTCCATATTGTTTTCCACAGTGGCTTCACCAGTCTGCATTCCCACCAGCAGTGGAGGAGGGTTCCCTTTTCTTCACATTCTCACCACCACTTGTTATATGTTGTTTTATTAATAAGCCCCATTCTGACTGGTGTGAGGTGGTATCTCATTGTGGTTTTAATTTGTATTTCTCTAATGATTAGTGATGTTGAACATTTTTTCATCTGTCTACTGGCCATCTGTATGTCCTCTTTGAAGAAGTGTCTATTCATTTCTTTTGCCCATTTTTTGATTGGATTGTTTACCTTCCTGGTGTTGAGTTTTATAAGTTCTTTATACATTTTGGTCATTAAAACCTTACCACATATTATTCAATATATTCTCCCATTGTATGGTTTGTCTTTTTATTTTGTTCATATTGTCTTTAGCTGTGCAAAAACTTTTTAGTTTAATATAGTCCCATTTGTTCATCTTGTCCTTTATTTCATGTGCCCCTGGAGATAAATCAGCAAATATATTGCTATGAGAGAAGTCGAAGAGCTTACTGCCTATGTTTTCTTCCAAGATGATTATGGTTTCATGACTTACATTTAAGTCTTTTATCCATTTTGAGTTTATTTTTGTAAATGGTGTAAGTTGGTGGTCTAGTTTCATTTTTTTTGTAAGTACCTGTACAATTTTCTCAACAGCATTTGTTAAAAAGACTGTCTTTACTCCATTGTATGCTCTTACCTCCTTTGTCAAATATCAATTGCCCATAAAAGCCATAAAAGCATGGGTTTATTTCTGGGTTCTCTGTTCTGTTCCATTGATCTGTATACCTGTTCTTATGCCAGTACCAAGCTGTTTTGAGTACAATGGCCTTGTAGTACAACTTGATATTAGGAAGTGTGATACCACCCACTTTATTCTTCTTTTTCAAGATTGCTGAGGCTATTTGTGATCTTTTTTGGTTTTCTATATATTTTCGGAATATTTGTTCTATATCTTTGAAGTATGCCATTGGTATTTTAATAGGAATTGCATTGAATTTATAAATTGCTTTGGGTAATATAGACATTTAAATGATGTTTATTCTTTTTATCCATGAACACAATATATGCTTCCACTCGTTTGTATCTTCTTTGTTTTTTTTATCAATGTTTTATAATTTTCCGAGTACAAGTATTTAACCTTCTTGGTTAAATTTACTCCTAGGTACTTTATTATTATTATTTTTTGCTATAGTGAAGGGAATTGTTTTCTTAATTTCTCTTTCAGACTGTTCATTTTTGGTGTATAAAAATGCCACTGATTTCTGAATATTAATTTTATATCCTGCCACCTTGCTGAATTCATTTATCAGGTCCAGTAGTTTTTTTGAAGAGACATTAGGGTTTTCTATTATATGTACAGTATCATGTCATCAGCAAATAATGATAGTTTTACTTCTTCTTTTCCAATTTGGATGCCTTTTATTTCTTCTTCTTATCTGATTACTGTGGCTGGGACTTCCAGAAGTATGTTGAATAAGAGTGGTAAAAGGGGCACTCCTGCCTTGTTCCTGATCTTAAGGAAATTGCTTTTAATTTTTGCCCATTGATTATGATGTTGGCTGTGGGTTCATCATAGATGGCCTTTATCATGATGAGATATGTTCCCCGTATTCCCAGTTTGCAGATAGTTTTGATCATAAATGGGTGCTGGATTTTATAAAATGCTTTTTCAGAGTCTATTGATGTAATCATGTGATTTTTCTCCTTCCTTTTGTTTATGTGATGAATCACATTGATTTGCAAATATTGTACCAGCCTTGCCTCCCAAGAATAAATCCCACTTGATCATGACGCATGATTTTTTTCATTTATTGCTGGATCTGGTTTGCTAATATTTTGTTGAGAATTTTAGCACCTAAGTTCATCAGGAATATTGGCCTATAGTTTTCTTTCTTTGTAGTGTCTTTGCCTGGTTTTGGAATGAGAATTATGCTTGCCTCATAAAATGAATTTGGAAGTTTATCCTCCTCTTGAATTTTTTGAAATAGCTTGAGAAGGATAGGAGTTAGTTCTTCTTTGAATGTTTGGTATAATTCGCCTCTAAAGCCATCTGGCCCAGGACTTTTGTTTGTTGGGAGTTTTTTGTTAACTGATTCAATCTCATTTGTTATAATTGGTCTGTTTAGGTTTTCTGATTCTTCCAGATTGATTTTTGAAAGATTATATGTTTCAAGGAATTTATCCATTTCACCTTAGTTGTCTAATTTTTTGGCATACAGTTCTTCATAGTATTTTCTATTTCTGCTGTGTCAGTTGTTACTTCTACACTCTCATTTTTAATTTTATTTATTTGAGTCCTCTTTTTTCTTGGTGAGTCTGATTAGAGATTTATCGATCTTGTTTACCTTTTCAAAGAACCAGCTATTGGTTTCACTGATCTTCTGTATTGTTTTTTTAGCCTCTATGTCATTTATTTCCACTCTGATCTTTATTATTTCCTTCCATCTACTTCCTCTGAGATTTACTTGTTGTGCTTTTTCTATTTCTTTTAGATGCACGGTTAAGTTGTTTATTTGAGCTTTTTCTTGCTTCTTAAGGTATGCTTGTAATGCTATGAACTTCCTTCTCAGAACTGCTTTTACTGTGTCCCATAAATTTTGAGTTGTTGTATGTTCATTTTCATTTGTTTCAAGGAAATTTTTAATTTTTTTCTTGATCTCATTGTAACTCATTTGTTATTTAATAACATGCTATTTAGTCTCCAAGTGTTTGAATGTTTATCAGTTTTTCTATTGTAGTTGATTTCTAATTTCATGCCATTGTGATCAGAGAAGATGCTTGATATGATTTCAATCTCCTTAAATTTATTGAGACTCAGTTTGTGTCTTAACATGTGGTCTATCCTAGAGAATGTACCATGAGCACTTGAAAAAAATGTATATTCTGCTGCTTTAGGGTGAAAGGTTCTGAAGATATATGTTAAATCCAGTTGATCAAATGTGTCCTTTAAGGCTGCTGATTCTTTGTTAATTTTCTTTCTTGAGGATCTATCCATTTATGTTAGTGGGGTATAGAAATCCCCCACTATTATAATATTGCTGTTGGTATTGCCCCTTATGTCCATCAAAATATGTTTTATATATTTAGATGCTCATATATTAGGTGCAAAAATATTTATAATGGGCCCTGGCCGGTTGGCTCAGTGGTAGAGCGTCGGCCTGGCATGCGGGGGACCCGGGTTCGATTCCCAGCCAGGGCACATAGGAGAAGCATCCATTTGCTTCTCCACCCCCCCTCCTTCCTCTCTGTCTCTCTCTTCCCCTCCCGCAGCCAAGGCTCCATTGGAACAAAGATGGCCCGGGCGCTGGGGATGGCTCCTTGGCCTCTGCCCCAGGCGCTAGAGTGGCTCTGGTCATGGCAGAGCGACGCCCCAGATGGGCAGAGCATCGCCCCCTGGTGGGCAGAGCATCGCCCCTGGTGGGCATGCCGGGTGGATCCCGGTCGGGCGCATGCAGGAGTCTGTCTGACTGTCTCTCCCCGTTTCCAGCTTCAGAAAAAAAAAAATTTATAATGGTTATATCTTCCTGTTGGATTGCTCCCTTTATCATTATGTAGTGACCTTCTTTATCCCTTACTATAGCCTTTGTTTTAAAGTCTACTTTGTAAGATATAAGTATTGCTACCCCAGTTTTTTTTTTTTTCATTTCCATGAAATATTTCTTTTCTATCCCTTTACTCTCAGTCTATTTATATCTTTTGTTTTGAGGTTGGTCTCTTGTAGAAAGCATATGTATGGGTTCCTGTTTCTTATCCACACAGCTACCTTATGTCTTTTGATTAGAGCATTTAATCCATTTACATTTAAGGTTATGGATATGTAGTGGTTCATTGCCATTTTATTCTTTAAATCTACATTCCTCTTTTTCTAGATTGTTTTCCCCCTTTGTTCTGTTTACAACAGGCCCCTTAACATTTCTTGCAGCATTGGTTTGGTTGTAATGAATTTCTTAAGTTTTTTTTTAATCTGGGAAGCTTTTTATTTCTCCTTTAATTTTAAATGATAGCCTTGCTGGATAAAGAAGTCTTGGTTGTAGGCTCTTGTTTTGCATTACTTTAAATATTTCTTGCCATTCCCTTCTGGCCTCAAGTGTTTCTGTTTAAAAGTCGGATGTCATCCTTCTGGGGGCTCCTTAGTAGGTATTTGACTGCTTTTACTTGCAGCTTTTAGTATTCTTTCTTTATCTCTTAACTTTGGTATTTTAATTATTGGTGTAGGTCTCTTTGGGTTCCTCTTTAATGAGACTCTCTGTGCTTCTTGAACTTGTGTGACTTTTTCCTTCATCAATTTAAGCAAGTTTTCAGCCATGATTTCTTCAATAAGGTTCTCTATCCCTTGTTCTTTCTCTTCTCCTTCAGGAACCCCTATGATGCAGACATTGTTTCTCTTCATGTTGTCACAGAGCTCAGAGTTTCCTCAGACTTTTTGAGCTTCTTTTCTCTTTGCTGTCCTGCTTCTGTGCTTTCATTTATCTTGTCCTCTAAATCACTGATTTGATCCTCTGCTTTGTTCAGCCTGCTGTTAATTCCTTCTAGTGAAGTCTTCATTTCTGATCATGCATTTGTCATTTCTGACTGATGCTTTTTTATTATTTCAATGTCCTTTTTGATGCTTGCTATCTCTTTATTTAGATGCTCATTATGTCCATCCATTGTTGCTCTAAGAACCTTGAGCATACTAACAATCATTATTTTAACTCTATATTTGGCATCACGGTTATTTCCATTTCATTCAGTTCTTTTTCTGGGGATTTCTCTTTTTAATTCATTCAGATTGCATTTCTCTGTCTTCCCATTTTGTTTGTGTATGGACTCCTCCTTTGGCTGTGCTGGTTGTGTAGCTAGCTGAGTATAGGGTTGGTGTTGTCTGCCTCCAGCTTCCAGTTGTGTTGTTTCTAGATCTTGGGTTGACCTTAGCTGTTGTTTGTAATCCACTGTGGGCTACTTGTCTGCTGCTACTGTTCTTTATGCTATTTGTGTTGGCATTTTGCTTAGCTGGGTCAGGTGTGAGGAGCCCTTCCTTAAGATACCACTCTAACAAGGGTTGTTAGGTCCTGAACTGATGCTCTCCATATCTGGCCACTGGATGTGCCAGCTCTGAACCTCCCTGGCCAGAACCTGGCACAGACTAGTGGGGGTCATTGCCTATGACCAGTCCTTAGCAACCTTCTTGGAGCTACAGGCGATCCAGAATTTGTGGCTGCCTCTGCTGGGCCCAGGTGCCATTGTAAATATCAGCTGCACTCCTAGGCTGGCTTCTATCTACTCTTGCCCAGTGGGTGTGGCCTTTGTGTGCCTGAGGTGTGGTCTGCACACTGGCCCACTGCTGCCTCCACCTCCTCGGGCTCTCAGGCACATGCACCACCGTGGGTGTGTTGGCGCTGCCATGGGGGCCACCCCAGCCACTGCCGCAGCCTGGCCACCTGCCCTACAGTGAGTACTCCGCAGCTTGAGGGTGCAGAGTAGCTCAGACCTCAGCACTCAAAACCTGTATCCTTGATGTGCTCCCTTCTTCTAAGCAACTCTTTGCTTTGACTGGAGCAGGAGAGCCTCTGGTGGGCAGGATAATTGCTTCCCTTTGCTAGTGTTGCTTCTCCCAGGAAAAATGGCCACTTCAGATTTGAGGAGTGACTCAGCACAGGAGTTAGGGTGGCTGTCCCTCACAGTGTCTCTCCCTGAGCTTCCGAGATTACACTCTTCTCTCGCAACTCTAGTCCTCTCAGATCTCCCTGCTCCCAGAGCCCCAGATAAGTGGCTGTGAATGAGGTTTTCTGCAAGGTCCCTTTAAGATGGAGCCGGGGTCTGAGAGTTCTGTTATCTTTCTCACAAACAGTAACTTGACTCTTTTCTCAGCTAAATACTGTCTGTATGCCTCTTCTAGTCTCTGGGACTCCAGGCTGGGGCTCTGATCCTGAGGCTGAGGACCCACAACTCTCCAGGCAACCCACCCCACCCTGGAAGTCCCTCTGGGCTGCTGCTTGCTCCTGGGAGCGGGACAGCCCTTTCCACATTTCCACCCTTCCTACCAGTCTCAGTGTGGTTTCTTTGGTGATCTTTGGTTATAGATTCCTATTAGTTTAGTCCAAAGTTGGTTTTTCAAGATGATTGTTCTTAAGTTAAGTTGTAATTCACTTTGGTTCTGGGAGATGGGAGTTGTAATGTCCACCTACTTCATCACCATCTTCCTCCAAAGTGTTTCCTCTGCTAAATTATTATAACAATGCTTTATAATCATTTATCTTATTGGTTATCATGGCTTACCTTGATTGTTATTTCCTAAAAATAATGAAACATTTGTTTCTTTACTTCTAATTCTTATACTTCTTATTTCTCAAAAAAAATTTTGTATCTTTCTGAAGTGAGAAGCAGGGAGGCAGAGAGACAGACTCCCACATATGCCTGACCAGGATCCATGCCACATGCCCACTAGGGGGTGATGCTCTGCCCATCTGGAGCATTGCTCATTGCAACCAGAGCCATTCTAGCACCTGAGGCAGAGGCCATGAAACCATCCTCAGTGCCTGGGGTAACTTTGCTCCAATGGAGCCTTGGCTGCAGGAGGGAAAGAGAGAGATAGAGAGAATGGAGAGGGGGAAGGGTGGAGAAGCAGATGGGCATTTCTCCTGTATGCCCTGACCGGGAATAGAACTCAGGATATCCACACACTGGGCAGATGCTCTTCCACTGAGCCAACAGGCCAGGGCCTTATTTCTTTTTATTGTCATGTGTGTTGGTTTGGTGGAGATTTTCTTTTCTTATTTTTACTAACAGGAAAACTTTGTGTGGTTCACAGGATTATTCAAGCTCTCTATCACATGTGAATGTTAATCTGAGGCTGTTTGCTATTCTCCTCGGAAGTACTAAAACTCTAGTGGTAACAGTTTATAATTATTTCCTTTACCCCTGTGATCTTTTCTGGTTTAGCTTCTACTTCATGCTCTTGGTATGAGCCTCTTGTCATTTCTGGCAAATGGGGTTGTTGTGTCTTGCTTTTGGCCTATGTATTTTAAGCAATTATTTTAAATATGCATAATTTCTATGTGTTTAGGTTAGAAATAGCTTCCTGTATCAGTTTCTATATTATTATCCTGCTAAGGACAGTATGTTTGTGTCACCCCCAAATTCATATGTTATGGTATTGGAGGTGGAGTCTTTGAAAAGTAACTAGATTTGGATGAAGTCATGTGGGTGGAGCCCCTATGATGGGATTGGTGCCCATATAAGGGGAAGATGAATAGACCCACGCTTTTCCTTCTCATTGTGAGGAAACCAAGAAGAGGACTCCCACCAGAACCTGACCATACTGGCTCCAATCTCAAACTTCCAGCCTCCAGAACTTGAGAAATAAATGCTGTTGTTTAAGCCACCCTTAATTTACACACCCTTGTTGTTTAAGTCTCTGGTATTTTTGTTACAGAAGCTTGATCTGGACACCACCTGACCTCTATCCCCTTTTAATACCCATTACTGACCCTATTTTCTTTCCCAGTCACTCAAATGTAGGTATATACATAAGTCAGAGTTTTTTACTTTCTTTGGTTCTTTTCATATTCTTTTTTCCTTAGTGTATGAGTGTTCTGCTACATCACAAATTGCCACATTGCAGCAGTTTAAACAACATATATTTATTATATCAGTTTTAATGGGTCAGAAGTCTAGGCACAACGCAGTTGGGATCTTTGCTCAGGGCCTTACAATGCTGCAACCAAGCTGTCAAACAGGCCTGTGATCTCATTTGAAGCTTGAGGTCCTCTTCCAAGCTAACCGGGTTATTGGGAAGATTCATTTCCATGCCTATGAAATGAATTCATGGTGGCTTGTTCCTCAGGTCCAGCAGGAAAGTTCCTTTGAACTCAAGCAGAGCCTTAGTCCCTCTATTAAAGGGTTCAACTGATTATATTAGGTCCAACAAGGTAACCTCCCTTTTAGTTAACTTAAAGTTAACTGATTTGAGACCTTTATTACACCTTCAAAATGCCTTCACCTTTGGCATATAAGGTATCATAATTGTAAGATTGATATCTTGTCACCTCTGCCATATTCTATTGGTTAGAAACAGGTCACAGGTTCTACTCACACTTAAGAAGAAAGGATTACACAAAGGTGTGAGTACAGGGGAACAGGAATCATGGGGCTGTTTTAGAATTCTTCATATTGCACTTGGTCATTTCATACGTAGATATATGAAATTCACTCTTTAGCAGGAGTGACTCTCAAATCTTCATCTCAATTTCAGTTTCTTTTCCAATAACCATTTCAGCCAACTAATGAGCATCTCTGTTTCTGTGGCCTATTAGCATTTCAAGCTCAACACAGAAAACCTTGCTATTCAAGATGAATGAGTAAATCTAATAATTCTCTCATAAGGAAATGCTTGTTTAGGTTCATAGTTTGTAGATACCCATTCCACACGCTGATCTTTTTAATTTTGTTAGGGCCTATCTATAAAGAAGTCAAGTTTCACTTGCTAGGCCCTCAGCTGAGCTAACTACTAAGTGTCTTACTGTTCTATAGCATACCTCAGGATTCAAACATGCTTTAGCATCCCTAGAAGTTACACACATCATGCTCCTCAAGGGTGTTTCTAGAGTATTCAAACCATGCACACTATAAAATCTTCTGCATTCTTGAAACCCTACTTCCCTTTACTCCTCTAAACTAGTTTTCAAGATGTTCATAAGTTAGTTAATATTATGGAATGGTGTGTGATCTTTGAGGGAGTGGTGTGTGAACTTGAGAGAGTGTTTAAAAAAAGAATCTTATGATTTAATATGCAACAAGATTTTGTGAATGACCATTGTGTGTATTATTTTTTCAGGAGTGAATGACCTTAGTTTTCTTTAGATTTTCAAAGGGCTATATAACTGAATAAAATTGACTTCAAATTAAATTTGTTTTTTCTCTCTTTTTAACTTTTGCTTCATGGTCAAATTCTTTTGACCTTGCCACTTTGATATTCTTAGTACTTCTAAGATCACTACTACCCTGTTTCCCTGAAAATAAGACAGTGTCTTATATTAATTTTTGCTCCTAATCATGCACTAGGTCTTACTTTCAGGGGAGGCCTTATATTTCTAAGCTTGAAAAAAAATTACACTAGGTCTTATTTTCAGGGGATGTCCTTTTTGGAGAAACAGGGTAGCATCCTAGTTCATGGTTTCATTGCCTTTGTATTATACTCTTAATTACTCTTTTGCAGATTTAATCTTCCTAAATTGCATATTAAACATTTGTTTAGCTTTCCCATTCATTCAATGTACAGTGCCAATTGCTGACACTACCAAGATGGGAAGATGTCCCATGTCCTCAGTCCCTTCCCACTTTGGTGAAGAAAACATATAAAGATACTTTTTTTAAAAAGAAGCATATGTGCAAGAGTAAATTATAGAATGTACTCACTGCCCTGGGAATATTCAGAACACTAACTTGTTCTGGGAGAATCAACAGAGTCACACAGGTTGTGATACTCGAGGTGGGTCCAGAAGAATGAATAGGAACTTTGCAGACCCAAAGTAGTATAAAGGGACCATTGGAGGAATTGGAATTCCATGGTTTGAAGTAAGGAGTCAATGGGAAGATTAAGCTTGGGAAGATATGAACAATTTCTGTGAAATAAGGATTCATGGGATGAAGTGATGGAAAATGAGCTAAATGCACGGTGGGTCAGATCAGGAAAATACTCATTTGTCCTTTGTGAGGAGCCATGAAAAGGTCAGTTATACATTCTACTAAAGACAAATTTGTTAAATGCCTGGTATGGCTTGAATATTATAAAATTTGCTATAAATGTTTTCACACACACAAAAAAGTGTTGTGTCCCCCACTTCCAAATTCATATGTTGAAGTCTTAACTCCCTTACTACAGAACATGACTGTATTTGATTGAAGATAGGATCTTTAAAGAAAGAATTAAGTTAAAATGAAATCATTAGGATGGATTCTAATCTAATATGACTAGTGTCCTTATTAGAAGAGGAGATCAAGCCTGGCCTGTGGTGGTGCAGTAGATAAAGCATTGATAAATGCTGAAGTTGCCAGTTTGAAACCCTGGTACATATGGGAGTTGATGCTTCCTGCTCCTCCCCCACTTCTCTCTCTCTAAAATGAATAAATAATTTTTTTAAAAAAAAGAGATCAGGAAAAAGACACACATAGAGGAAAGAGCATGTGAGAACATAGCCATTTACAAATCAAAGATAGAAGCCTCAGAAGAAACCAACCCTACTGGTGCATTGATATCAAACTTGTAGCCTCCAAAATTGTGAGAAAATAAGTTCTGTTGTTTAAACCACCCAGTCTGTAGTACTTTGTTATGGTAGCCATAGCCATTGCAGCAGGTATTCATAAGGCCAGTAAACACACAAACAAGTATTTTATCTCATTTCTCATCAGAGAAATGCAAATTAAAATCAAACAAGGACCACTCACACCAGAATGGCTAAAGTGTAAATGTCTGATAATGCCAAAAGTGTTAACTATTAGTATAATTGTTGACTCAGTTAATAGATGTTTATATACCATCATCCCAGGTACCATTCTAGAGAAAGGGTCTCCAAAGATCAACAAGACACTGTCCTGCCCACCTTGAATTTATGGTTCAGGAGGGAGGACAGACAACCAAACCTGTTAACAGAAATAATATGCACTAAGTGCTATGACTGTGAAAAGATAAGATGTTTTGGGGACACACAGAAAGAATATCTAGCTTAAGGATGATGTCAGTGTAATGGCAGCATGAGATATACCCTTAATCTTTCCCCTTGAGATATCAACAAATTGAACAACTATTACACAGTAAAGGAACCCCAACTGGGCTTGCAGGTGTGCCTGAAAGACTTGTGCACTGAATGGACTAAAGGTGGGATGGGTTGAAAAGGGAGGTAGAAGATAAAACGCATCTATAATGGGCTCAGAGGGGAAACAAACCCAGAGTGACTGGCTTTTATTTTTCTCTGCTTGACTACAGGGAGTAGGGAAGCTCAGGCTGTCTGTGTTTAAGGGAAGGAATACAGAGAGGGAAACCCTGAGTGACTGGGTCTCCTTCTGCCAGGAGAAATGGTGAGAGAGAGGGGCAGAGGGGGAGATAAACCGAGGAGGTGGCAGAGTAAGGTCATGGCCAGTGTTCCCGTGGTCTGTCTGCAGCCTGCACTCAGCAGAGACAGAGAAAACTAATGTGTGACCCCCAGTCTCCAAGATCACGCCTCCTTCACCTCATGAGTATGGAGAGTGGTAGAGACAAACCTCACAGCTAGCTCTCTAGAGCCACTCTCTCCCCTGGAACACAGAGATGCTTCATGTCTGGTCCCCTGGTCTGTTAAATCATTGAAAGGAGCAGACAGAGGCCTGAGACCACCATTGCTAGAGCTGTAAAGCCATAAGGCCCTCACAATATGCCCTACCCATCAAAACAACTGCAGCCCCGCCTACATTACTGTGACAGTAACATCTCAGCAGAGGATAGCCCAGAAATTATACAGAGTTGAAACTTGTAATACAGGAACACCTACTGGAAAAAAACAGTAACCTCTCAAAACCAAAATTTTTTTAATTTTTTTCTTCTTATTATTTTTCCTTTTTCTTTTTTGAATTCCATTTTCTTTAATTTTTATATCTTTTATTCTTATTTTTGTGTTTTTTTGTTTGTTTCTGACTTTTTATTTTTGATCTTTGTTTTCTGTGTTTTTTCTTGTTTACTTGTTATTCAATTTTAAATCTTTGTATTTTTGTTGTATTTTTAATTTTAATTTGTCAGCTTTTAGTTGTTTTTTTTTGTTAAGCTTCTTAATATCATTCTCAAATGCCATCAAGGAAGAAGAAATTGAATGCCACCACTACACAAGACAGAGACATAATTCAGAAAGAAAATGAAAAAACTCCAGAAAAAAAAATTTAATCACATGGAAACCTTGGAGTTAAATGATAAATAATTCAAAACTGAAGTTCTGAAAATACTCAATGGATGCAAAAAAACACCAATAAGCTACATAATGAGCTCACCAAGAAGATTGAAACTGTGTGTGTGTGACAGAGACAAAGAGATAGAGAGAGGTACAGACAGGAAGAGAGAGAGATGAGAAGCATTAATTCTTTGTTGCAGCTCCTTAGTTGTTCATTGATTGCTTTCTCATATGTGCCTTGATCAGGGGGCTACAGCAGAGTGAGTGACCCCTTGCTCAAACCAGTAACCTTGAGCTTCAAGCCAGTGACCTTTGGGTTCAAGCCAATGATCATGTGGTCACATCTACAATCCCACACTCAAGCCAGTGGCCCTGTGCTCAAGCTGGTGAACCTGCTTTCAAGCTGGAAGAACCTGCGCTCAAGCTGTCAACATTGGGGCTTTGAAGCTGGGTCCTCTGCATCTTGGTCCAATGTTCTATCCATTGCACCACTGCCTGGTCAGGCCATGAAACTTTTAAAACAGAGATGAATAACTCAGTACATGAATTGAAGAATGAGGTAGCAAGTTTAGCTGATAGAACAAGACAGATAGAGGAAAAAATCAGTGACATCAAAGACAGGCAACTAGAGATGCTATAGAGAGGAGAGAGACTTACAACTTTAAAAAAATGAGAGAGTTCTACAAGAATTGTCTGACTCCATCAGAAAGAGAAATATAAGAATAATGACTATATAAGAAGAAGAAGAGGGGGAGAAGGGAGTGGAGAGCCTATTCAAACAATTAATTGATGAGAATTTTCTAAGCCTATGGAAAGAGTTAGATTTTCAAATCCATGAAGCAAACAGAATACCAAGTTACCACAACCCAAACAGACCTATTCCAAGGCACATCATAATAAAATTGTCAAAAGTCAATGACAAATTAAATCCTCAAGGCAGCTAGGGAAAAGAAGAACATAACATATAAAGGAAAGCCCATTAGGTTATCATAGGACTTTTCAGCAGAAACTCTACAAGCCAGAGGAAAGTGGGACCACACATTCAAAGTACTGAAAGAGAGCTATTACCAATCAAGAATACTATATCCATCAAAGTTATCCTTTGGATATGAAGGAGAAATAAAAACTTTTACAGACATACTACAGGAGCTGAAGGAATTTATCACCAGAAAACTCCACTGCAGGAAATACTCGAGGGGGCTATTTGACCAGACACAAAGAACAAAACAAATAAAAACTACAAGTAAAAGCTCCAACAAGGTCACAATAAAACCAAGGATAATTTGCGACAACAATACCATAGAAGGGGAGAGGATAAAGATCTGTAGTAGCAAAGGAGATGGAGTGCAGAAAGAGTCATAAGACAAAAACTCCTGTACATGTCAATTTTTCTCTTAATATCCTAATGGTAACCACCCATGAAAAAGTCACTACTAAACACACAGCTTAATAAAAGAAGAAGCAGGAGAAAGAACTGTGGAATACCACCAAACAAAAACAATTGACAGAAACAAAAAAGAGAAGAACCAAACAAGACACAGAGCTACCAGAAAGCAATATATAAAATAGCTATAGGAAATCCTCAAGTATCAATAATTACCCTAAATGTAAATGGACTGAACTCACCAATAAAAAGGCACAGAGTAGCAGCTTGGATCAAAAAGCAAAACCCAACCATATGCTGCTGTCAAGAGACATACCTAAGCTACAAGAACAAAAGTAGACTCAAAGTGAAAGGCTGAGAATTGATTCTCCAAGCAACTAATATCCAAAGAAAAGCAGGTGTAGCCATACTTATATCTAACAATGCTGACTTCAAGACAACAAAGGTAAGCAGAGACAAAGATGGACATTTCAGAATGATAAGGGGGACATTGTATTAAGAAGACATAACACTTCTTAATAGAAATGCACCAAACCAGAGAGCACCAAAATATAAAAGACCTCTATTAACTGATCTAAAAATAGAAGCAGACAAAAACACAGTCATAATTGGAGATTTCAATACATCATGATTTAGATAAATCATCCAAACAGAAAGTCAATAAAGAAATACTGGCTTTAAATGATACACTAGACTAAATGGACATAATGGACATTTATAGGACATTTCATTCCAGAACATCAGATTATACATTTTTTTCCAGTGTGCATGGAATATTCTCAAGGATAGACCATATTTTGGGCCACAAAACTAGCATCAACAAATTCATGAAGATTGAAATTATATTAAGCACATTTTCTGACCACAAAACTTTGAAATTAGAATTCAACTATGAAAAGTAAAAAAACCCACAAAAATGTGGAAATTAAACAGCATACTTCAAAAAAAATGACTAGGTTAAAGAAGAAATAAAAGCAGAGATCAAAAGATATATACAGACAAATTAAAATGACAACACAATATATCAAGATTTCTGGATGTAGCAAAAGCAATAATAAGAGAGAAGTTTATAGCATTACAGGCTTATATCAAGAAATGAGAGATCCCAAGTAAACCTAACACATCTTTAAAACCTAGATAGAGAAGAACAAAGACAACCCTAAGTCAGCAGAAGAAAAAAATAGTAAAAATTAAAGTACAACTAAGTGAAATAGAGAACAATATCCAATGAATACAAATACAAAAATCCTAAACAAAATACTAGCAAATTGAATACAACAACACATTAAAAAAATAATACATCATGATCAATGGAATTCATTCCAAGAGCACAAGGATGGTTCAACATACATAAATCAATCAACATAATACACTACATCAATAAAACAAAGAACAAAAATCATATGATCCTATCAGTAGATGCAGAAAAGGCATTTGATAAGCCACATCTCTTTATGTTTAAAACACCCAATAAAATCAAAACAGAAGGAAAGTACCTCAATATAATAAAGGCCATATATGACAAACCATCAGCTAAGATCATACTAAATGGTGAAAAAAAAATAAAGACTTTTACTCTAAAAACAGGAACAAGACAAGGCTGCCCCCTCTCTCCACTCTTAGTATAATTCTGGAAGTTGTAGACAGAGCAATCAGGCAAGAGAAAAAAAAATAAAAAGCATTCATATTGGGAAAGAAGAATTAAATGCATCACTTTTTGCAGATGACATGGTCCTGTATATGGAAAACCCCAAAGATTCCACCAAAAAACTATTAGAAACAATAAACCCATATAGTAAAGTCATAGGATACAAAATCAATATTAAAAAAGTCTATTGCTTTCCTATTTACCAACGATGAGACTTTGGAAAATAAACTAAAAAAAAACAAACACAATTCCTTTTACAATTGCAACAAAAATAAATAAAATAACCTAGAAATGAACTTAACAAATGATGTGAAGGACTTAAATGCTGAAAACTACAAAACATTATTGAAGGAAATTGAAAAGACAATGAAATGGAAAAATACTCCTTGTTTATGGATTGGAAGAATCAATATAGTTAAAATGCAATCACCATCAAAATCTCAATGTCATTTTTTAAAGAAATAGAACAAAAAATCACCAGTTTTGTATGGAACCATAAGAAAACCCAAATAGCCAAAGCAATCCTGAGGAAAAAGAATGAAGCGGACATATTACACTACCTGACTTCAAATTATACTATAGAGTCACAATAATCACAACAACATGGTACTGGCAGAAGAACAGACATAGAGACCAATGGAACAGAATCAAGAGCCCAGAAATAAAACCACATAGATACTAACAAGTTATCTTTGACAAAGGAGCCAAAAACACACAATCAAGAAGCCTCTTAAATAAACAGTGCTAGGAAAATTGAAAAAGCCACATGCAAAAGAATGAAACTTGACTACAGTTTGCTCCTCTGCACAAAAATTAATTCAAAATTTGTCAAAGACCTAAATTTAAGATCTGAAACAATAAATTACATAGAAGAAAACAGAGGTACTAAACTCATGGACCTTGGCCATAAAGAACAATTTATGAATTTGACCCCAAAGGCAAAGGAAGTAAAGGAATGGGACTGTATCAAACTAAAAAGCTTCTGCACAGCAAAAGAAATTGACAACAAAACAAATAGCCAACTAAATAGGAGATGATATTTGTAAACAACAGCTCTGTTAGGGAGTTAATATCCAAAATATATAAAGAACTCACAAAGCTCAGCAACAAACAAGCAAACAATCCAATTTAAAAATGGGGGAGGAACTAACAGACACTTCTCCCAAGAGGACATACAAATGGCCAACGGATACATGAAAAGATGCTCATCTTCACTAGCTATTCAAGAAAGCAAATCAAAACTACAATGAGGCCCTGGCCGGTTGGCTCAGCGGTAGAGCGTTGGCCTGGCGTGCGGGGGACCCGGGTTCGATTCCCGGCCAGGGCACATAGGAGAAGTGCCCATTTGCTTCTCCACCCCCGCTCCTTCCTCTCTGTCTCTCTCTTCCCCTCCCGCAGCCAAGGCTTCATTGGAGCAAAGATGACCCGGGTGCTGGGGATGGCTCCTTGGCCTCTGCCCCAGGCGCTAGAGTGGCTCTAGTCGCGGCAGAGCAACGCCCTGGAGGGGCAGAGCATCACCCCCTGGTGGGCAGAGCATCGCCCCTGGTGGGTGTGCCAGGTGGATCCCGGTCGGGCGCATGCGGGAGTCTGTCTGACTGTCTCTCCCCATTTCCAGCTTCAGAAAAATACAAAAAAAAAAAAAAAAAAACTACAATGAAATACCAATGGGGTTGGGAATCTATGGCTCAAGAGTCAGATGTAGCTCTTTTGATGGCTGCATCTGGCTCACAGACAAATCTTTAATAAAAAAAATAATATCGTTAAAAATCCAAAACATTCTCATGTATTACAATCCATTCATTTCCTACCGCTCATGTTCATGGTAGCAGGTGGGTGGAGCCAATCACAGCTGTCCTCTGGGACGGCACCAAATTTTTATTGGACAATGCATAACGTACACGAGTCATTGTGAGGTCAGGAAGTAAATTTCCCTCCTTTTCCTTTTAATCAAGCAGTCAGCTAGATAATTGCAGAAACCCTTTTGATGAAGAAGATGGCTAAAAGAAAAAAGATGAGGAATATCATACTTTTCAGCAGTAATGAACAGAGGAATTCCTCCTTTGTGGAGAGAGCAGGTTCTGCAGTGTGTCTAATATGCAATGATAAAATTGCATTGATGCAATGGTAAAGTATAAAGCGGCACTTTGACACATGCCATACGACATTTGCATTGAAATATCCAGAGGGGGACAGCAGGAAGAAAGCATGTCAAGAGCTACTGTGCAGAGTGCAAGCTAGTCAGCAGCAACTTCATGTTTGGACCCAGCAAGGTGACAGGAATTCAGCTAGCTTTGCTGGTGCTTTAGCAATTGTGAGAAATGGAAAGTCAATTCACAGATGGGGAGTATGCCGAAACATTCATGCTTGATGTTGCCAATGAACTTTTTGACGACTTTTTGGATAAAGACAAGATAATCAAATGAATAAAAGACATGCTTCTGTTGGCAAGAACTCTTCACGATCGTACCATCATGATGGCAAATCAAATTGAGGCAACACAAGAGAAGGACATAAATGCAGCCCCATTCTTTTCTCTCGCTTTGGATGAGTCAACAGACATAAGCCATTTATCCCAGTTCAGCCTGCTTGCAAGGTATGCTGTCAGTGACACACTACATTAGAAAAGTTTTGATGTTTTGCCTATGAAAGAGACAACAAGAGGGGAGGATTTATTCAAGTCTTTCACTGAGTTTACTAAAGAAAAAAAATCTACTGATGGATAAACTTATTTTGGTGTGTACTGATGGTGCTCTGTGCATGGTGGGGAAAAACAGAGGATTTGTAGCGCTTCTTCATGAACATGTAAAGAGACCCATCTTAAGTTTTTACTGCATCCTACATCAGGAGGCGCTTTGTGCTCAGATGTGTGGCAAGCAGCTTGCTGAGGTGATGTCTCTGGTCATTCGGGTGGTCAACTTTATTGTTGCCGGAGCTTTAAATGATCACCAGTTTAAAACACTGCTGGATGAAGTTGGGAATAATTATCCTGGTCTGCTTCTGCACAGCAATGTGTGTTGGTTGTCAAGAGGGAAGGTGCTCAGCCGTTTCGTGGCTTGTCTGAGTGAAATCCGAACTTTTCTTGAAATGAAAAATGTTGAGCATCTTGAGTTAGCTAACACTGAGTGGCTCCTGAAGTTCTACTATCTCATAGACATGACTGAACATCTGAACCAGCTCAATGTGAAAATGCAAGGCATTGGAAATACAGTCTTATCCCTTCAACAGCAGTGTTTGCATTTGAAAACAAGCTGGAACTCTTCATCACTGACATTGAAACAGGTCATTTACTACACTTTGAAAAACTGGGAGAGTTTAAAGATGCATGTACAGCAAGTGGCCCTGCTCAATATCTTGGTCTCCAGCAGCTAGTGGGCTTCACATCTAATCTCCTGCAGTCATTCAAAGTGCACTTTGGAGAATTTCATGAGTGTACTTGTCTTTTTAAGTGCATCACCCATCCACACGAGTGTGCAGTGGACAGCGCCGACCTGAGTTACATCCCCGGTGTCTCTGTCAGAGATTTTGAGCTACAAGCTGCTGACCTGAAGGCCTCAGACATGTGAGTGAATAAGTTCAAGTCACTGAATGAAGATTTGGAAAGACTTGCATGACAGCAAGCAGAGTTGGTGAGCAAACACAAGTGTGGAGAAATGAAAAAACTTCAACCCCCGGACCAGCTGATTGTCAAAACTTGGAACATGCTTCCCGTCACATATCACATACTGCAGCATGTGAGTATTGCTGTACTGACAATGTATGGCTCTACATATGCATGTAAGCAGTCTTTCTCACATCTAAAGAATGTTAAGACCAACATACGATCATGTTTATTTTATTTATTTATTTATTTATTTATTTATTATTATTATTTTTCAATCTTTTTGTATTTTTCTGAAGCTGGAAACGGGGAGAGACAGTCAGACAGACTCCTGCATGCGCCTCACCGGGATCCACCCAGCACACCCACCAGGGGCGATGCTCTGCCCACCAGGGGGTGATGCTCTGCCCCTCCGGGGCATTGCTCTGTTGTGACCAGAGCCACTCTAGTGCCTGGGGCAGAGGCCAAGGAGCCATCCCCAGCACCCGGGCCATCTTTGCTCCAATGGAGCCTTGGCTGCGGGAGGGGAAGAGAGAGACAGAGAGGAAGGAGGGGGTGGAGGTAGAGAAGCAAATGGGCACTTCTCCTATGTGCCCTGGCCGGGAATCGAACCCGGGACCCCTGCACGCCAGGCCGATGCTCTACCGCTGAGCCAACCGGCCAGGGCCGATCATGTTTAATGGATGGAAGTCTCAACACCTGCATGAAGCTTAACCTCACCACATATCAACCAGACTACAAAGCCATCAGCAAAACCATGCAGCACCAGAAGTCGCATTAATGGTAAGAAGTACTTTATTCATCATTGGTTAGCAACAGCATAACAACATTATTAAAAAGAATTCAGAGACTTATAGTACTTTTAAAGTGTTGGTCTTACATAAAATGCACACATTTACTTTTATTTAGTGTTAAACATATTGTATGGCTCTCAGAGAATTACATTTTAAAATATGTGGTGTTCATGGCTCTCTCAGCCAAAAAGATTCCTGACTCCTGAGATACCTCCTCACACCTGTTAGATTGACTGTTATCAACAAATCAGGTAATAACAAGTGCTGGAGAGGCTGTGGAGAAAAAGGAACCCTCGTTCACTGCTGGTGGGAATGCAAATTAGTACAACCATTATGGAAGAAAGTATGGTTGTTCCTCAAAAAATTAAGAATAGAACTACCATAAGACCCAGCAATCCCTCAACTGGGTATCTACCCCCCAAAATAAAAAATATTGGTATGTAAGGACACATGCAGCCCCATGTTCATTGCAGCATTGTTTACAATGGCCAAGACATGGAAACAACCAAAGTGCCCCTCGATAGGGGACAGGATAAAGAAGATGTGGTACATATATATACAATGGAATACTATTCAGCCATAAGAAATGATATATGGCTGTTTATGACAACATGGATGGACCTTCAGAACATTATACTGAGTGAAATAAGTAAATCAGAAAAAACTAAGAACTATATGATTTCACACGTAGGTGGGATATAAAACTGAGACTCATGGACATAGATAAAAGTGAAGTGGTTACCAGGGGAGGGGGATGTGGCAGAAGGGGTGAGGGAAAAGGAGTAAAGAGGGACAAATAAATGGTGATGGAAAATGATTTGACTTTGGGTGATGTGTATACAACATAAACAACAGTTCAAATGCTATAGAAATGTTTACCTAAAATCTATGTACTCTTATTGATCAATGTCACCCTGTCAAATCTAATTTTCTTAAAAAGGATTATCTAGTCTAACATGTGAGTGAAATCAGTGGCCATTAAGGAGAGAGGTAAGCATGTCAGGGCTCTTCTTATGAGAATTGGACTGAGATACACAGGCTATATACAAGCAGGCGGTACTTCTTCAGGGAACTGGTTTTCAAATAACTTTTCAACATGTGTTCAAAGATGATGCTGAATTGGTTTGGGAGAAGAACAGAGAAGGACCACAGGTTTTGCCTCGGCCTCTCTCCTACTATTATTCACAGCAGTTCTTCCCTGGCCACAAATTCATTGGAACAGAATCCAGCATGTGGGGCTGGCTTTATGGGTTTGTAACTTGTGAAGCTACACAGGCCCCAAGCTGAGAAGAGCCCTGTGCTTCATTTAATGCTCTGCTCTCACCTTCTTGAAGTTCTTAAAAAATTTTGAACCAGGGACTGCACATTTCCGTTTTGTCCTAGGCTTTCTAATTTATGTAGCTAGTCCAGCCTTCAACTGACTACACTGGCTATCCTTAAAGAGCAATTTATCGTGCTCATTTGGAGTTTCATATGGCCAGGATTGTCATAAATGCAGATACTCTGGGCCTA
The DNA here is from genome assembly GCF_036850765.1 of Saccopteryx bilineata. Taxonomy (NCBI): domain Eukaryota; kingdom Metazoa; phylum Chordata; class Mammalia; order Chiroptera; family Emballonuridae; genus Saccopteryx; species Saccopteryx bilineata. The sequence continues at coordinate 234,064,843 of NC_089492.1, forward strand.
CTTGGGCCTTCTCCAGGCCTAGGAGATCAAAATATGTATTTTAAAAGTTCCCCTGATAATTTAATGCACATTAAAGTGTGAGAAGTGTTCCTTGAGAATGTCTCATGCCCCGTGTGTGCTGAGAGTAGAGCTAACCCCATCCCAACTCCTCTGGTGAGCGTGGGACTTGGCCTAGCCAATGAGAATTTCCAGGTGTAATGCCGGTGGCCGAGGCAAGAATCCATATTGGATTCGGGCAGACGGTAGAGGAACTGTGGAGCCTGCAAACATTGGGCCATTCCTGTTTAATAAAGTTGCAATGGCAGATGAGCAGACAGCTAGGGGGGAAACTGCTTCTCACAGCAGCAGGCGAACAAACAGCAAAAATGGACCCTCACAGCGGTGGCTAGGCAATCTGCCATCCACCCTGAGAGCAAGCACTCGTAGCCTTAACTAGACTAGACATGTGTGGCACTGCCACGTGCGCACAGGCTAATCAGGCAGAGTGTAAGCGAGCAAGCCTAACACAGCTGTTTTCCCAATACCAGGGAACTGTGATTCATTAGTTTGGAGATAAGCACAACACAGGTTATGCCAAATACTCTAAATACTGGAATTTGTGTAGGAACCACTCAACTGAGTCCATCTTTTCCCTGCGACTGCTGGCAGTAAGAGTGACCTGAGTCTGGAGTTGTTGCGGCCACCGTATAAAGTCTGAAGATGAAACCAGCATTGCAAAGGAGAGCCAAGAGAATGGGGAGGAATTGAATCTTGATGCCGTAGCCTTAGCTTCTCAGCAAGGTGTACTACTTGTCTGAGATAAATCTACTCTTGGATTTTTTAGTTACTTGATCCAATAAATTCCTATTTTCATTTAAGTTCATTTGAGTCATGTTTTCTGCTCTTTGGTCCATAAGAGATCTGATGGATAAATTCTTTTTATTCAATACATTCATATTTTCAAGAAATGACCCTCGGAGGTAGAGAGATCTGCTGTGCTGTAATCATATGTACACAGTAATAGATGCACTTTTTGCTTAAACTATCCTGTTTGGTTACAAAGTTGCAGAAACTCACTGGATAAGTACCAAATTTCCACTTTGTATTATGTTAAGTGATACTAGTTCTGGATCAAAAATATTTTTCTCTTTGCTTGTGTTCTTCTGCTGTTTCAAAACATGCAATTTCATTGTAGTTAATAATGGAGGGCCAGTCGATTCTAGTGTGTAATAACATGTTTCCTTCTGGTGTGTAACTTCCTTAGGCAGTTCACTGAGCTAAGAATGGAAAGCTCCTGTTTTCACATCAAGTAGATAAAAGCATTTCTCTAACTAACGCCCGCCCTTACCCCCATGTTTATTACCTCCTTTAATTGTTGCTTAAGTTCCATTATCTCAAGGAAATGATTAACCTAGCTTTTTCTTTAATACAACATCAGAGTCCCATTCCAGACATTTTATATATTTATCTCTGACTCCCTGGTAGGTAGCTCAGTGCCCTGCTTAAGTATTTTCTTAATATGTACTTGTTGATTTCTGTTTGATTAAATCTATACACTCATAAGCAGGCTAAAGGTTATAAAGCATAAGATTACAAATCTAACTCAAATAAGAACCACTAGAGCTGGAAGGGACTGAGAGTCTTTAACCAAACTCTTGTATTACTGTCTTTCTTCCTCTGTCTCTCCCTGTCTCTCTCTCTCTCTCTCTAAGACAGGGGTCCCCAAACAATGGCCCGCGTGCTGCATGCGGCCCCCTGAGGCCATTTATCCGGCCCCGCCGCACTTCCAGAAGGGGCAACTCTTTCATTGGTGGTCAGTGAGAGGAGCATAATTACCATTGAATTACTGGTCAGTTTGTTGATTTAAATTTACTTGTTCTTTATTTTAAATATTGTATTTATTCCCATTTTGTTTTTCTACTTTAAAATAAGATATGTGCAGTGTGCATAGGGATTTGTTCACAGTTTTTTTTATAGCCTGGCCCTCCAACGGTCTGAGTGTGACATTCGAATAAAAGCTATAAAATATATTAATAGGCTTTAGAAATAACTTCAAAGGAACTAGTCCAGTAAACAGGTGAGCCCAGACTCCCAGGATGGGCTGAAGAGTCCTTGAGATAGAGAAGTCGTTAGACTCCCAGGATGGTTAGGAGCTAAGGAGTCCTTGAGATAAGGAAGTCACAAGAACTCCTAAGACAGTAAATGTAACCACATCCTAGGGGATAGATAGGGATATTTCCAGCTGGGGCTTTCAACTGTATGACTGGTTACTAAGGCACGTGACTAGAATTTAATTTGGGGGAGCCAATTGCTAAATGCCAAATTTGCTTCTGTATGAACTGCTTGCTTGCTATGCTATAAGAACCCCTAGACTGTAGGCGCTCGGTGTGGCTCTTGTGACTACCACTTGAGTTCACCCCTGCACAGGTTTGTTTTGTTTTGCTTTGTTTTCTTTTTCTCTTGGCCATAAAACTTTGTCTGAAACTCTCCAAATGTCTCCAGTGTTTGTTTTACCCGGCGAGTGCAACACTGAGGGATAGTGAACTGGCCCCCTGTGTAAAAATTTTGGGGACCCCTGCTCTAAGAGATAAAACACTGTAGAGATTACTAAAGCCCACCTGACCTACTCCTTCTTTCCCTTTCCCTAGAGTTAAACTCTGGTGAAGTCGGTGCATATTAACCCAGTGCATGTTTTTGTATTTTTACCATGTATTTTAGTGTCTGAAAATTTACACAAATGGACTCACATTAATGTATCCTTTTGCACTGTTCTTTTTTTCATGCAATCTTATATTCTTGAGTTTATTCCCGTTGATACACGTGGATCAACTCTAGGGTAAGTTTGCACACGAGCACAAGGAGGAATGTATACAGCTGCTCACTGTAGCACTGTTTGTAATTGTGAAAAAGTCAAAACTAAGCTATATAAGGGAATGGATGAGCTGAGTTTTATTCACAGAATGGAATGCCAATCCATAGTTAAAACAAATAACTTCTGTATTTAACATGGTCTGGAGAGGTTATGTGAAATGACAGATGTCACTCAGATGCGTAATGGGAAATCCAGGCCTTCTGGGTCTAAGCTTCGTGCTTTTTTTTATGAACCTTATATTTTGAAGTAATTTCAATTTTCCAAAAAAATCATGAGAATAATACATAGAATTTCCGTATGCCATTTACCAGACTATTTTTAACATCTATTCTCTCTCTCTCTCTCTCTCTCTCGATACAGTTTCTTCACTAAGTTATCTGAGAGAGGTTGGTTGCATATATTCTGACCCTTTAGCTATAATACTTCAGTTTTCATATAAAGATATGTTTTTAAGCATTCACAGTACAGGTATCAAATGCAAGAGGTTTAACAGTGATACAACATTAAAAAAAAACCTATAACCCCATATTAAAATTGTGTTGGATGTCCCAATAATAATCTTTATAGCAAATCTCCCCTTATACTTAACCTTGGCATAGGATTCAGTCCAGTATCACATATTTCACTGGGTGGTCAAGCCACTTAAAATAATTTATTATTGCTGAATCTGAAAATGTTTCACAGGTGTGCCTTCAGTAATTCTTCTATTATACACACCTGTTGACTTAATATACTCTTAGTATATACAGCTATATTCTTGTCATGTACACATTCTTATTACCAAGATTCTAGTGTTGCATGGCAAAGGTTAATGAGAAGAAACAATTTAAACAAGTTTCTGTACCTTGACAAATTCATAGTAGGACATAATGGTATAAGTGGGGTGACCCTAGCAAGATATTTCATCTCTTTGACCATTTCCTCAATGTTAAAGTGCTAATAATGCAGCATAAGTTGTGGAGAAGTTAAATAATGTATGGAAAGAGCCAGGTATAAATTTGTACAACTCATATTTATTTATTTATTTTTATTTTTTTTAATTATTTATTAATTTTAACATGGTGACATTGATAAATCAGGGTACATATGTACAGAGAAAACATCTCCAGATTATTTTGACATTTTATTATGTTGTATACCTCTCACCCAAAGTCAAATTGTCTTCCGTCACCTTCTATCTGGTTTTCTTTGTGCCGCTCCCCTCCCCCCCTCTGCCTACCCTGCCCATTACCATCACATTCTTGTCCATGTCTCTGAGTCTCATTTTTATGTCCCATCTAGGTATGGATTCATATAGTTCTTTGTTTTTTCTGATTTACTTATTTCACTCAGTATAATGTTATCAAGGCCCATCCATGTTATTGTAAATCATCCGATGTCATCATTTTTTATGGCTGAGTAGTATTCCACAGTATATATGTACCAGGCAAAGACAACACAAAGAAATTATAGGCCATATCCCTGATAAACGTAGATGCTAAAATCCTCAACAAAATATTAGCAAACCAATCCAGCAATATATGAAAAAAATCATACACCATGATCAAATGGGATTTATTCTGGGGAGGCAAGGCTGGTACAATATTCGCAAATCTATCAATGTGATTCATTACATAAACAAAAGGAAGGACAAAAAACACATGATAATTTTAATAGATGCAGAAAAAGCATTTGATAAAATCCAGCACCCATTCATGATCAAAACTCTCAGCAAAGTAGGAATACAGGGAACATACCTCAACATGATAAAGGCCATCTATGACAAACCCACAGCCAACATCATACTCAATGGGAAAAATTTTAAAGCAATCCCCTTAAGATCAGGAATAAGGCAGGGGTGCCCCCTTTGACCACTCTTCTTCAACATAGTCCTGTAAGTCCTAGCCACAGCAATCAGACAAGAAGAAGAAGAAATAAAAGGCATCCAAATTGGAAATGAAGAAGTAAAACTATCATTATTTTCAGATGATATGATACTGTATATAGAAAACCCTAAAGTCTTAGTCAAAAAACTACTAGACCTGATAAATGAATTCAGCAAGATGGCAGGGTATAAAATTACTACTCAGAAATCAGAGGCATTTTTATACACCAACAATGAACAGTCAGAAAGAGAAATTAGGAAACAATCCCCTTCACTATTGCAACCCAAAAAAATAAAGTATCAGGAGTAAATTTAACCAAGAAGATTAAAGACTTGTACTCAGAAAATTATAAACATTGATAAAAGAAATCAAGGATGATACAAACAAGTGGAAGCATATTCCGTGCTCATGGTTAGAAAGAATAAACATCGGCCCTGGCTGGTTGGCTCAGCGGTAGAGCGTCGGCCTAGTGTGCGGAGGACCTGGGTTCGATTCCGGCCAGGGCAACACAGGAGAAGCGCCCATTTGCTTCTCCACCCCTCCTCTGCGCTTTCCTCTCTGTCTCTCTCTTCCCCTTCCGCAGCCAAGGCTCCATTGGAGCAAAGATGGCCCGGGCGCTGGGGATGGCTCTGTGGCCTCTGCCTCAGGCACTAGAGTGGCTCTGGTCGCAACATGGCGATGCCCAGGATGGCGATGCCCCCTGGTGGGCAGAGCGTCGCCCCTGGTGGGCATGCCGGATGGATCCCGATCGGGCGCATGCGGGAGTCTGTCTGAATGTCTCTCCCTGTTTCCAGCTTCAGAAAAATGAAAAATAATAATAATAATAATAATAATAATAATAATTTAAAAAAAAGAAATAATAAACATCATTAAAATGTTTATATTACCCAAAGCAATTTATAAATTTAATGCAATACCAATTAAAATACCAATGACATACTTCAAAGATATAGAACACATATTCCAAAAATTTATATGGAACCAAAAAAGAATACGAATAGCCTCAGCAATCTTGAAAAGAAAGAATAAAGCAGGAGATATCACACTTCCGGATATCAAGTTATACTACAAGGCCATTGTACTCAAAACATCCTGGTACTGGCATAAGAACAGGCATATAGATCAATTGTACAACTCATATTTATAACAGATACTTTTTTCCTTCAATTTATGCACTGAGATTTCATTTCTGTCAAGCCCTTAAGACTATTTGTAAGGTCAGTAGTCATGACCATTGTGGCCATGCTGGTTCAGGTTCCCATTAGATTTGGGCAGATGGTAAAGAAAGAGTAGAGTCAAAAAATGGTGGGCCATTCCTTTATTAAAGTCTCACACCAACCGACGAGCAAACACCCAGGGCTCCCAAAGCCATTGACACATTCTCCAGTTCCACAACCAGGAGAATCTTCTCCAGTTTCTCCTAGAATCAAAGGCCTCACCAGTCTCAGCAGAGCTCGCAAAAGCCCCTCACCTCCGGTTCCCCATCTGCACACCCTCTTCTCTCTGCACAAACTGGCTTCTTCTTCAGCACTCTGCATCCCCTCTGCTCTCCCTGCAAACATGGCTTCTTTCTCCTTTTCTTTTTCCTTCTCTCTTTTTAAAACTTTCTGGAGCAAAAACCTCACCTCCAGCAAACATTAGCAAGACAATGGCCTCTCCCAAGCAGGAATACAATCCACAATTTGCAATCAACTGCCCTGCTCTGAGGGCAAGCACACCCATGGCTGCCCAGTGCCATTTTTAACAGTAAAAGTGAACAAATTCAAAAAACACAAATTTTACAAACTCATTTGCCCAACACTATTCACAGCAGAAAATGTGGGAAGTGACACTTAAGTTACAAGTTTACCTGGTTTATGCACAAACACAGATAAGGGCTTCATATTTTATATACCATACCACATAAAACTTATTACTGTGCAAAAAAAATTATTTATGTAGTCATAGAAAAGATTTGTATCTGGTTGCTTGAACATTTTGTTTAGCCATACTTTACCCAACTGAAAATCAGTCTTGTAATTTAAAGAGATTGTCCTCTTCTCAGATAATGTGCAGTATCTATATCTAGGCATAATCATTGAGATAGAAAGCTGAAAAGTATAAACATTTAAAAAAGTAAAAACATCAGCAATTTGTTTTCATTTTAGACTTCCAATTAGGATGCACAATGAGTTGATAGTGTAATCCAATGCTCACAGGCTTTTTAAAATTTACAGTGCTGTCTTCAAGCTGAATTGCACTGATTGCTAATTCTTCTATTTGTAATTGCAAAGAGGTTGGTGTAGGAGAAGCTGTTAGAATAGCTTTAGATTTAACTCCAGTAATGATTTACTGAAAGCAACATCAAATATATCTTCGTGTAGTAATACCTGTTCAATTCCCAGTAAACTCATGTACAAGATAAAAAACAAAACAAAACAGCGTCATAGCTAATCATTATTAGAAGAAAATCATATAGATTCTCGGAGCAAAATACAAAGCTTTTCTTTTTACGGCTAGGGGGTTGTATTAATTAGGAATCTTAATTATAAATAGCTTAAACAAAGTAGCTTAAGCAAAGTGAAAACTACTATAAAGATTTCTCATTAACTGTAAGTCATGAATGTGATTGAACCTTAGTAACAATTAAAACCGGGTACTTAGATGCATTTAAGCTTCTCATTTTATCTCTGTCATAGAGACAATGACTACACAGAAACCACAAGGAATGCAATGAGGGATCTGGGGAAACTGCCTCACAATCTCCTATACAGTTTTCATTAGAGTGCTTCGACCCCCAGTCCTTACAGGTATTTATTGATATATACAAATGGAAGCAGTGACAAGAATGAGAAAGTCAGGAAGAGGAACTTCAGTAGAGCAGATAAAAGAGTAAGGGAATGTTGGGCAAATGAGTTTGTAAAATCCATATTTTCTGGTTTTGCTCATTTTTATTGTTAAAGATGGCCACTGCCCACGTGGGGCTGCTAATTACCTTCCTGCTTGGGAAGGGGCTTGGTTATACTAATGTGTGCTGGAGGAGGGGTTTCACACTAAAGGATTTTAAGAAGAGAGAAGGAGGAGGAGGAGGAGCTAAGAGGCTATTTTGGCAGAGGCCATGTGGTTGCAGAGCAGAGAGCAGCCAAAATGGCGGGGTGCTAAAGGAGAAGCCAGTTTGTGTAGAGTTTGTGCAGAGAGAAGGAGATGGGGAACAGAGGTGAATAAGGCTGATGGGGCCTAGATTCTAGGAAAACTTGAAGAAAGTCAGTGGCTTTGGGAGCCCTGAATGGAAAGGGAAGTGTTTTCCTGCTGTGTGTATTTACTCTCCTACAGGTGCGAGGCTAGAATAAAAGATGGCTCACTAGCCCTGGCCGGTTGGCTCAGTGGTAGAGCGTCGGCCTGGCGTGCAGGAGTCCCAGGTTCAATTCCCGGCCAGGGCACACAGGAGAGGCGCCCATCTGCTTCTCCACCCCTCCCCCTCTCCTTCCTCTCTGTCTCTCTCTTCCCCTCCTGCAGCCGAGGCTCCATTGGAGCAAAGTTGGCCTGGGTGCTGAGGATGGCTCCATGGCCTCTGCCTCAGGTGCTAGAATGGCTCTGGTAGCAACAGAGCGATGCCCCAGATGGGCGGAGCATCGCCCCCTGGTGGGCGTGCCGGGTGGATCCCGGTTGGGCACATGTGAGAGTCTGACTGCCTTCCTGTTTCCAACTTCAGAAAAATGCAAAAAAGAAAAAAAAAAAAAAGATGGCTCACTAGTTTTTGGCTCCACTGTTTCATTACCATCTCTCCAAATCTAATGGGAACCTGCATGAGCCAGGTGGCTGTGATGGCCATGGCAACTAGCCATATAGGGAAGTAGCTCAAGTGTCCCCACCTATTGATTAATGAGAATTGCTAATTCTATCCCTATTGTGCTGTGTTTAGTACGATGCTGGTTCAGTACTTTTGTCAGTAAAGCCACTGTGGCTTTTGCCTCAGGGCACTGAACTCTGTCCCTGTTTTTTGTTCCTATTCAGGGCCTCTACACATCTCTTCGCTTTACCTTTTTCTGTTCATCTGTTTATTCTTCTTGCTCTTTGTATGTGGACCATCCTACTTTTATTCTGGTCACATGGAGTAAGACATGACTGACAGCAACTTCTGAGTTTTACATCTAAAATTCTGTCACTGGAGAGAGTCTCTATTTTTCCAAAGTTCTCGAAGGAAATCTTTGATTGGTCTGGCTGAGGTCAGGGCACGCCTCTAGCTCAGTTGTTTTGATAAGAGGCAAGTCCTGGAGAAAGCCTTCAGCCGGCCTCACTTGTGTTAGGATACCTCACACCAGTCAGGGGCAGCCAGCTGGCCAGGGTGACACAGAAGGAACATGGGTAGGAGGAAAGGAGCAGTTCCTGGGAAAGGAGGACTGGGGAGACCATAGATGACCACCACATGGGTGTATTCCATTCATTCTTTGAAAAAATAATTTCTGATTACCTATTATATCTATTAGGATTAATTCAGATACAAACCCCCCCCCCCAACCCAAAAACCAGGATGACCAATAACAGTAATTTAAAAGCATTAGTCTCATCTAAAAGTAGAGATGAGGCCTCCCAGGCAGCTCCTCAAAGTCAGCAGGGCCGACAGCTTCTTCCATCTCTCTGCTCTTCTATCCGCAGTGCATGGCTTTTGTACTCTGAGTCACCCATGGTCCCAGATGGCTGCTGGACTGTGATGTCCACTTTCCAGTCATCAGGAAGGAGGAAGGGGAGGAAGATGGGAATCTTACTCTCCATTTGTCTGTCTCCCCCTTTAAAAAGATTATCTGGGGCCCTGGCCGGTTGGTTCAGCGGTAGAGCATTGGCCTGGCATGCGGGGGACCCGGGTTCGATTCCTGGCCAGGGCACATAGGAGAAGCACCCATTTGCTTCTCCACCCCCCCCTTCCTCTCTGTCTCTCTCTTCCCCTCCTGCAGCCAAGGCTCCATTGGAGCAAAGATGGCCCGGGCGTTGGGGATGGCTCCTTGGCCTCTGCCCCAGGTGCTAGAGTGGCTCCGGTCGCGGCAGAGCGATGCCCCGGAGGGGCAGAGCATCGCCCCCTGGTGGGCAGAGCGTCGCCCCTGGTGGGCATGCCGGGTGGATCCCGGTCGGGCGCATGCGGGAGTCTGTCTGACTGTCTCTCCCCGTTTCCAGCTTCAGAAAAATACAAAAAATAATAAATAAATAAATAAATAAATAAATAAATAAATAAAAGATTATCTGGAAATCCTTCTAACAGCTTCTATGTAGATCTCAGTTTCATGGCCACACCTAGGGGCAAGAGAGACTTGAAAATGTGGCTTTCAGTGGGGTTCAATGATGCTATACAATAATAGTCTGCTCGTAAAAATTAGGCGATCAAGGACTGTGCAGATACTCCAGTACATTCAGGCTTTTGTGTGCATTTTCACCAACGAAAAAAAAAAGTTGGTTTTGCATCTCATTTGCATAATAAAACTTCCTTTGACTTGTCGTTTGCTTTTCTAATGTTTTTGTTTAATAAAAAAATATCAAATGCTTCTTTTTTTTTTTTTTTGTATTTTTCTGAAGCTGGAAACGGGGAGAGACAGTCAGACAGACTCCCGCATGCGCCCGACCGGGATCCACCCGGCACGCCCACCAGGGGTGACGCTCTGCCCACCAGGGGGTGATGCTCTGCCCCTCCGGGTCATCGCTCTGTCGCGACCAGAGCCACTCTAGCACCTGGGGCAGAGGCCAAGGAGCCATCCCCAGCGCCCAGGCCATCTTTGCTCCAAAGGAGCCTCGCTGCGGGAGGGAAAGAGAGAGACAGAGAGGAAGGAGAGGGGGAGGGGTGGAGAAGCAGATGGGCGCTTCTCCTGTGTGCCCTGGCCGAGAATTGAACCCGGGACTTCTGTACGCCAGGCCGATGCTCTACCACTGAGCCAACCGGCCAAGGCCTTTTTTAATCACTTCATATTTATTTTGAAATATCTTCTAATATTTGTGAGCAGTATATAAAGAGTCTGCTGGTAACTAAGAACATGAGAATGGATTTTGAATAGACAATTAGAAGTCTCTACTTCATTTATTATGAGCCAGACATTAGTAAATGGACCAAGATGGGTGTGATATATAAACAGATAACTACAGCCAGTCCCTAAGGAAATGCAAGATGAGGGGGAGAGTCAGTGCCAGGTGGAAAGATTAGCCTGATGGGGGAAAGGTATACGTCCCTTGTTTTATGGAAGCAGAGAGAGAGGCTGGGTGACAGCAAGTTTATAGATGGGGTGGTAGTGAGGTGAAGGGGTTCCCATGGGTTGGCATCCATTGTCCCTCTTAGGAATATGCTCTGAAAACATGCAGAGTTGGGACAACAATTAGAGACAGCAAGGTGCTATAGAGCAAAGCTCTGAGCGGATGAGAGTCCAGGGGCCTCTCTGACGCTGTACTAGAAACAGCAAAACAGCAGGATAAGATTCAGCAACAGGAAATGTTTAGGCTCTCAGAACAGAGATTAGAAGTCAGCATGTTCCTTGTCCTTACTACACCCCCTGAAAACTTCTGCTGTCTGCTTCCTTGAGTTATTTGTACTGGCTAATAAATATCTGAGTAAGACTGGGGATGGGGCATCAGTCCTTTGGTCTGCTGACCGGGGCTGTTGCCTCCCCTTGGCCCCTCAGAGCATGTCATCTGGTTTCAGAGTAGTTCATTGTCACATGAGAGTTCCTGAGAAAAAGAAGTGATGGAAGAATTGAAGGTGTAAATAATAGTGTATAAAGGCAAAAAGTTCCTTTTCACAAGGAAGAACAATTAAGTTAATGCTTTTCAACCCTCACAGTGTTGAAAATACCCCTAATGAAACTTTGGGGGAAAAAAGTCAGTGAGGCTGGTGGTGGTGATCAGAATTCAGTGGGGTTTTTGTTATGTTTTGTTTTGTTTTTAGTTCTAACTGTAGGTGATTCTAACATTCAGCCAGGTGAGACCTACTGGTCCATTTCTAAGCAGCTAATTTGATGAAAGAGTCCTGGCCTAGAAGTCAGGAAAGTAAGATCTTCCCTAGTTTGGCCACCTCTGTCCAAATCACCAAGCCAACCCCAGCTTCACCTAGAAAATTAACAGGCTAGATTGAAACAGAAGTCGATACATACATACATACATACATACATTCTGTGGATTATCTCTACTTGACTATTATAGGTAGATTTTAGCAATGTATCCTTACACCAACGTTCCTATCAACTACGAGAATGCCTGGTCTTTTAGAATTTATCTACTGTTTTTAATTAGTAAGCTATGTAACTAATGTTCTATAAGGTGAGTACACTTGTTTGGCCATTTTCTTTAACACACCACACAATTTGTCTGCCCCTATCATCCAGATAGTTGTCTAATTCATGTGGTGACTAGAAACATTTCTTCCTGAAGCAATGTAAGGTACTGTTTGTCCACTGAAGTGCTAATAACTTAGCCATTTGAATCTATTTGAAATCAGTGTTTTGGTCAAAAATAAAAAAGGTAGTTGAAACTAACTGTCATGTTGAAGTGATTTAAGGAAATAAAAGTGCACAGTTGAAAAGAAAAAAACATTTTTACATTGTATCATTGCTTTCACATCAAGTATGCAGTGGCAGTTGAAAGAGAAAGAACAATGACTTATGATATAATAATAGAGGATTATGGAAGGGCCACAGAAAATACACTGAGGTCTGAAAGTTCTCTGTTGTCTTCATGTAACATTATTTTACTTCTCATTGGAAGCAGATTTGAATTAATAGATTGAGTCATTGGCTATTATTCTTTTTTTTCCATTCTTTTTCAAGTGAGAGGAGGGAAGATAGAGAAACAAACTCTCACATACGCCCACATGGGGATTCACTCAGCAGCCCCCATCTGGGGCTGATGCTCTGCCCATCTGGAACCATGCTCATAACTGAGCTATTTTTAACACCTGAGGCAGAGGCTCCATGGAGCCATCTTCAGTGCCCAGGGCCGATGTGCTCAAGCCAATCAAGTCATGGCTGTGGGAAGAGAAGGAAGAGAGTGAGAAGTGGGTAGGGGAAGGGTGAAGAAGCAGATGGTCGCTTCTGCTTCTCCTGTGTGCCCTGACCAAGAACTGAACCTAGACATCCACATGCCAGACTGACTCTCTACCACTAAGCCAACTAGCCAGAGCCTCATTTATTTTTTAAAACAGGAGAAGTGAAACCAGAAAAGGAGGTTGTAAATGAGTGGTCAAAGAGGTCATGGGTTTGTGGTGTCTTCCTTGGAGTGAAGTGACAAAAGTATTTCAGGAAGGGGAGGGTAGTCAACTCAGTCATATCTTCTTTAGCGAGATACACCAAAATCAGTATCTGTGTCCCAGAAAATAGGACTGGGAGAGAATATCAAACTCTGGTGGTTGTCCAAGGTCACACACTTGGCATATGGCAGGTTCTAACTTCAAAAATTCTGATTGTTTGACCTTACTTCAAGCCCTTCCACAGAGAATAAAAGAAGAAAATTTAGTCCACCTATTGCAATATTATTTACATTTGTAGTTCTAAATGCTTTTCTGCAATTTTTTTTGCTAAATGAGGCTTTCCATTGCTTAGTAAAACAAAAGAAACAAAATGGAAAAAGAAGTGTTTTAAAGAGTGCTTTTCAAAATCATCACTTCATTAAGGTTCTGTTTTCAAAGCATTTTGTTGTTATTGTTGTGGTTGTTAAAATTGCTTTTCTGCATTACTCTGGGCTTTAACAAGTTCTTTCCTATCCTTCTCAGGGTTCTCAATATGCTGTCTCTATTGAATCAAATGGAATCTCCAAAGTAATATATTGAATGGAATGTGCAATGAATACTAAAAAAAGGAAAAATGAACTTGCAAATATTTGGCAGTTGGCAGCTTCTTAAAATACTAATCTCATTTAAGAAAATATGATTTTCAGTTTTCAACAACTAAAATATATAAATCTACAGCGAATCCTAAAGTAAAATGAATACTGAACTTTGTTTAAACCCAGATAAAAAGAAATTTAAAATAAGTAGCACATCAGTCAGTCTCCAATGAATATATTACATTTTTCATATTTACTGTGAAATTCTGAACACTAAAACAAAACAGCAGGAGTCTGATAGGAATTCAGCATTGGTGCTCTTTACTAAGTGGACAAGAGCATTCCTGTGCTAACAGTGCATGCTCATGTTTCTTCACATCTTCTTTGCTCCAAAGCCTTCTGACACTTCCTGCCTCTCCACTCAGGTACCTTGTATTTTCCTTCTTATGATATCCATTTAAACATTTATTTCTCTTGCCATCCCAATCACTTATGTGTGTGAAGATGTAGATAAAAGAAATTATTTTAGAAATGGATATAAAAATGAAAAATTGGAAACAACCAGAATGTCCAGAACAGGTAAATATATTTATCTTATGAAATACTGTGCAACTGTTTAAAGAATAGAGTATAGCTATATAAAACAACATGTGAAGATTGCCAAGATATATTGTTAGGTGAAAATAGCAAGTCACAAACCAATACCACATTTTTAACCATTAAAAAACCTGGAAAGAAAAACACTAATTGATTGGAAATTATTATGATGATGGGAATGGGGCATGGGAAGCAGGGATATGCACAGGGACTGGTATTTTTCGCTCCATTTATGTTGGTATCACTTTGATTTTCATTTATTTATTTTATTATTATTTTTTTTTAAATTTTTTTTATTTATTTTTATTTTTTATTTATTTATTTTTTAGAGAGGAGAGGGAGATACAGAGAGAGGAGAGAGAGAGAGAGAGAGAGAAGAGATAGAGAGAGAGAAGGGGGGAGGAGCTGGAAGCATCAACTCCCATATGTGCCTTGACCAGGCAAGCCCAGGGTTTTGAACCGGCGACCTCAGCATTTCCAGGGCGACGCTTTATCCACTGCGCCACCACAGGTCAGGCTTATTTTATTTTGGTCTGAAGTGACAAGCAGGGAGGCAGAGAGACAGACTCCCACATGTGATGCATCCAGCCAGGATCCACCTGGCAAGCTCACTAGGGGGCGATGCTTTGCCCATCTAGGGCATTGCTCCGTTGCAACCAGAGCCATTCTAGCACCTGAGGTGGAGGCCATGGAGCCAATTTTAGCGCCCGGGGCCAACTTTGCTCCAACGGAGCCTTGGCTGTGGGGGGTTAGGGGGGAGAAAGAGACAGAGAGAAAGGAGAGGGGGAAGGGTGGAGAAGCAGATGGGCACTTCTCCTGTGTGCCCTGGCTGGGAATCAAACCCAGGACTTCCACACACCTGGCCGACGCTCTACTACTGAGCCAACTGGCTAGGTTTGCTTTAATATTTTTTAAATGAGATACTGTGTAGCTTAAAAATAAAAATGCTTGTTTAAAATTTTACTATTCTTTCTTTCTCACTCACTTCTAATAAAATTCTTAGGCAGGATATGAACAGAAAAAAAAATGGTCAGGTTTGTTGACTTCTGTATCTCACACTTGAGTTCCAGTGTCTGACTATTTATGATTTCCTTCCTGTGCTCAGACAGAGTCACAACTTTGAGGTATGCCTTTATGGTTAGAAACAGCAGTTTGTTTTGCTTGAATTTTTGAACCACAGATCTCAGGAATGAACTATGTTATGTTTCTCCAACATTTTCTTAGTTTGGGTTTTTTTTCTTCTCATAAAGCTAGGCCAGAATCCATTTACTGTTTGTTCCAAACAAAAATGAATCATTTAAGAATAATTTCTTAATTTATTGCTAAATGATAATTATGAAAACTAGATAATTTGTTTTCCTAAATGTAAGCATAAAGGAAATGAATCTTCAGAAAATTGATGAATAAAAAGGTACAAAGTAGGTTGAAAAATGAAATTAGCAAAATGGCTAAAGGAGTCCTAACATGAAACATTAATTGGAATTTAATGATGTAATCTCAGCAGTGGGAAAGAGACCTAATAACATTCTAAACCTTTGTTAGAGTTCTTTATAAAATTGCCTTAACTATAGCATCCAGCAAAGCAGTACGCTATCCATGATGTGTACTGCATGAATCAAAATCCAATTATTTTATATTAGTTTTGTGCTTTTACCCCAGAGAACTCCATAAACTGTTTTTAACCACTTATTTTAAATCAATACTGTCTGCCAAGTGGATAACATTACCCACTAAAGCATCACGTCCTATAATTGGTATAATGACTTCATAAAGAGATAAACCAGCCTGACCAGGTGATGGCGCAGTAGATAGAGTGTCGGACTGGGATGTTGAGGACCCAGGTTCGAGGTCGCCAGCTCACCAGCTTGGACCCAAGGTCGCTGGCTCGAGCAAGGGGTTACTCGGTCTGCTGAAGGCCTGCAGTCAAGGCACAATGAGAAAGCAATCAATGAACAACTAAGGTGTCACAATGCACAACGAAAAACTAATGATTGATGCTTCTCATCTCTCCGTTCCTGTCTGTCTGTCCCTGTCTATCCCTCTCTCTAACTCTCTCTGTCACAGTAAAAAAAAAAAAGAAAAAGAAAAAAAAGAGAGATAAACCATAGCACAATTCAACAATCTTTGCGGTTATAAAACCTAATTATGTTCACAACACAATATTTTATTCTTTGTGATCACAAAAAGAACATAAACTTGAACAAAACCCAGTCATTTATGATAATGTAATTAGAAAGAAACCGGTTAATTATTTATATATAGTACTGCTTCTTTTCACACCCTCTGAAAGAGATCTCTTTTTTACGAAGCTGTTCAGGGTGTAGGGAGGTTGGAGGAGTTGTGGTGCCATTAGTCTGGGTTTCCAGCCTGTGGCTGAGGTGGAAAGTGCAGTAAAATCCTGAAGTACGAGCATCTCAAGGCTGGGCTGGGATCCAGATCACTCAGGTGTGGAAGACAGAACTCTCTGCCCTCTTCCCACCCTTGGATTTTCACACTGCGTGTGTAGGCTACTTCAGGCATGACCTTCAACCTCTGTTTCAACAGAGGTTTGCTTTCACCTGTTTTATATTTTGGGCTTCTGCAACAGATTTTATTTCAGCTGCTAAAATTTATTTATGAAAACACTGACCTATGCTATAGTCATGTTCTGCCTCTATGTCAAAGAGAGGATGACTGAAAATATAAGAAAAGAAGTTGAGAACACCCTCTGCTTTAACCAGCAGGGCTGAACACCAACTCCCCTTACCTGAGAACCTCGTGCTAAAATTCATGTCTTCTTTTTTTTTTTAGCTTCTGTGGCTGAGGCCACAGAGCCATCCTCACTAACTGGGGCTGACTTGCTCGAACCAATCAAGCCATGGCTGCAGGAGAAAGAGAGAAGGGGAAGGGATGGGTAGAGAAGCAGATGGTCGCTTCTCCTGTATGCCCTGACCAGAAATCAAACCTGGGACTTTCACACATGAGGCTGATGCTCTATCTACTGAGCCAACTGTCTAGGGCCTCATACGTCTTCTTATATCATCAAATATTAATTCTAACTCTAGTGATAACAAATTCCTAATTTAAAAGGGATAAAACACACACACACACACACACACACACACAAAAAAAAAAACCCCAAGAAAACACCAAAACAGTACTTCAACTGTGCCTCCTCCATGTAAGAATGGAAGGGGGGAGGAGCAAGGGAGAACAGGAGAAAAGTGGATATCCCTTAGTTTTAGAATTGTCCAGAATTATGACATTCCATTTTGCTACAGTATTACTGAGAATTAATCTGCTTTTCTTTCTTTCTTTCTTTCTTTCTTTCTTTCTTTCTTTCTTTCTTTCTTTCTTTCTTTCTTTCTTTCTTTCTCCCTCCTTCCCTCTCTCCCTCCCTCCCTCCCTCCCTCCCTCCCTCCCTCCCTCCCTCCCTCCCTCCCTTCCTCCTTCCCTTCCTCCCTTCCTTCCTTCCTTCCTTCCTTCCTTCCTTCCTTCCTTCCTTCCTTCCTTCCTTCCTTCCTTCCTTCCTTCCTCTCTTTCTTTCTTTCTTTCTTTCTTTCTTTCTTTCTTTCTTTCTTTCTTTCTTTCTCTTCTCCTTCTCTTTCCTCTAATGGTATCCATGAGGGGATTTTCCTCTCTCCTTCTCTCTTCCTTTTTCTCCTTAACCCACACCAAGAAGCATGACACATAAAGAGAGACAAATAAACAGTGATAGAAATGATTTGACTTTGGTTGATGGGTACGCAGCGCAATCAACAGTTCAAATGCTGTAGAGATGGTTACCTGAAACCTATGTATTCTTATAACCAATGTCATCCCATTAAATTTAATTTCTAAAAAGAAAATACAAAAAAAGGATAAAAAAGATATATCATTCTGAAAGTAAAAGGGTGACACATTCATTTAGGAAGCAGCAATTTACAAAGATTGTGAGATTCAGAAAGTTAATAATAAGCCCAAGAGCTAAATGGAACGATGAAGAGATACACACTTGTCCCCAAAACCTACAGAAAATTCTGACTGAAGAAGGGAGAGGTGGCAGGGGAATGGGGTTAGGAGCAACATGAATAGGAGGGAAAGAAGTAGAGATAATTAGCCACTGGAGAATTTTCCTATAGGAGGAACTTATCAGGGGCAAGCTGATTCTCCCATGCTGGCTCCTACCTGTGATTCAAATGGAAAGTCAATGTCCCCTTTTGGGAGAGACTTTCTCTGACTACCCAGTGTAAAGTGACCACCAAGTTGCTCTCCACTACATTATCCCATTTTACCCCTTTACACAACACTTATTATCCGTTCTTTTTTTCTTTATTTCTTTTCTGCTTCTCTTCATCCCCTACCTTCACGCCTTTCTTCTCTAAAATGTAAGTTCCTCAGGCTGCAGGGACTTGGCTGGTTTTAATAATATCCAAAGCACTCAGAGTGCCTAGCACATAGTCAGGATGTTCACCACTTAAGTGAATACTTGAATAAAAGAATCATAGAGCCTGACCAGGCAGTGGTGCAGTGGATAGAGCGTCGGACTGGGATGCGGAGGAACCAGGTTCGAGACCCCAGGTTCGAGACCCCGAGGTCGCCAGATTGAGCGCAGGCTCATCTGGTTTGAGCAAAAGTTCACCAGCTTGGACCCAAGGTCACTGGCTCGAGCAAGGGGTTACTCGATCTGCTGAAGGCCCGCGGTCAAGGCACATATGAGAAAGCAATCAATGAACAACTAAGATGTTGCAATGTGCAACAAAAAACTAATGATTGATGTTTCTCATCTCTCCGTTCCTGTCTGTCTGTCCCTATCTATCTATCCCTCTCTCTGTCTCTGTAAAAAAAAAAAAAGAATCATAGAAAGGAAAACCTTGCCTGTTTACCAATGTTGCATTGCAATAAAGCGGTTGAAATTTTCTTGGAGTTAGGGCAATGGCTGGCACATTGCCTCTGTTAATAGGTATTGCTTCGATTTTTTAGTCCATTAGGACCATGAGGGCCAATGGCAAAGATAGACCTGGAATCATCTCCTCTGTGCTAAATAGTGATGTGGATGTGGGAGGAGACAGTCTCCTTCCCACTTTAGAGAGCAAGAAGCTTTAGAGGAGACTCTTGCTTTAAATAGTAACATATAAAGAGGATCGAATAATGCTGCAATTCTTTAAATTTAACAAAAGCTTTTTTGATGTGCAGCAGATTACAATTGCACTGAAATACACTATGAAAATAGCCTTCACATGTTAACAGATGTCATCTTTATGTAGGTAAACATCCAAGTTTTATCTCAGTCTTCTGTTATTTCTATCTCAAATACTACCTTCCTCTTTGCTTCATAACATTCTCCCTTTGAAGAAGAATAAAGCAAAGGCTTATGATCATTTACAAATCAAGATATTTAATATTAGTATTTCATCAGTGATTTAAAATATACTTTCAGGATATGTAAAATATAGCTAATATATACATATTTTTGGAAAAATAGAATAGCATTTCACAGAATAGGATATGGTTTTTGCACTGTGAATACTAATATTCTATTTTTGGAAGAAAATGGCTTTAGTAAATGATATAAATTAAAATAAAGAGGGTTGTCAATGCAAAAAAGAGATGACTTGTGATTAATTACTTACAAGCTGGACATTAAACAGTCTTCACAAATATATGACCATATGATTTATCATCCAGTGAGATGCTTCTGAGAGTAAAAGGGTACACTGATTGTATTTATCATTGGGGATAAAAAACCAGGAAAACCAGGGTGTTTGGCCATCCTCTTTTAAATGAAATTTTTCTTTTTTTTATTTAAAAAAGTTCAAAAACAAAACAAAATAGCTTGTTCAGATGCTAAACACATGGTTGGCAACTGGTCCCTTTTTCCATTAATTGCTTGATTTGTTATAATAAGATTAAACTATATAATCTGAATATGTTATTTTGACAATTTAGAAGAGAAAGAGAAACTAAGTGGGTAAGCTACCCTATTTTCACATTGTTCTCATCATTAAAAAATTGTTCCCCTTGATCAACAAAGAAATTAATCACAATAGTGAAGTTTGCTGGGTACCAATTCTCAGCTTTAAATATGCATTTTATATTTTTAAGATCATCCTGTTTTTATTATTGACCTGGTTGGCAGGTGGAGTTTATCTCCAGCCTCAGCCATTATTGATTGTGGCCATCACTAGCACTGTGTCGAAATGATTGATTCTTCTTTTTCTTTTTTGTATAGTTTGCTAGTTTGTTTTGTTCATCAGATTCCACATATGAATGAAATCATATGGTATTTCTCTTTCTCTGCTGGCTTATCTCATTTAGCATTATAGTCTCTAGGTCCATTCATGAGATGATTGACTCTGAAGCCATTTCAAGGCTGAGCGGACAGGCATGTGCTGATCAATTGGTGATGTCTGCAGAAGACATGGAATATGGAGCAATGGAAAGTGTGGCAAGTATTTAGACATATATCAGTTTTTTAAAAAAAATTTATCTATTCATTTTTAGAGAGAAAGGGGAGAGAGAGACAGAAGGAGGGGGAACAGGGAGCATCAACTCCCTTATGTGCCTTGACCAGGCAAGTCTGGGTTTCAAACTGGTGACCTCAGCGTTCCAGGTCAATGCTTTATCCACTGCACCACTACAGGTCAGGCAACATATATACATTTGAACAGTAATTTTCTGACATATATCTAATACATAGTTGATCACAAAAGAATTACACCTTGCTGACCCTGCATCTGCTACTTCATTAATTCTACTAAGTGTAATTAGTACACCAACCACACCACAGAACAATGCCATCATTCTTAACATATATGAAGATGGCAATCTCATGATTTCCACACATTCTTGTTTTATAACTTTCTTAGTCCATAGTCAAAGTAAGGAAAGATCAAATCCCTAACACCTGAATACAGAGTACTAGGGAAAAACACAGCAAACATGCTAATAATCGCTCCTCTAATCGCTCCTCTGTTTCTGTCCCTTACTAATTTTGTTCTTGGGGGCTATATTTTTATCTACTCAAGAGAATTTTAAGAAATAAAATAAAAATTAAATTTGCTTCTCTCCTTGCAATCTAATATTAATGTCTTGATTTTAAAATCACTCTTTTCAGCATTTCCTTCCCTACCATGTATTTTTGTATTATTTTTCCTTCATACAACAGAGAGATCTGTTCTGTGACTTGCAATGAGGAAAAATAAAAAGAATGTAGCTGATATTTAAAAAAAAAATTCAAGAGGTGCTCCTAATATTGCTGCTGCCTTTTTGACCAAGAAGTATGTTCCATCTTTGGATGTTAATTCTCTAATTTTAAAAAACACAGCAGAATGAAATTTATGTTGAGGGGGAAATTCAACGTCAGATTGCAAAGCAGCTTTCTCACATTAATTTTAACTACGCAGCTCTACTTTTCCAAGAGTGAAATCCTATTAAGGTGGCTTTCCAGAATATTTTGTGGGAAATAGGAATTACTAGATTGCAACTCCTTGTTCATGATCCCCAAACAGGAAACAAATTCATCGGGCAGCAGTGTCTGTTCTGGAATAGTTTCACTGGGCGAAGCATTTTCCAAAAGCATGGTACTTTCCCCCTCTGTTGAGTTTTGCCTGTCAGAAGGACTGCATTCTCCTTGATTTAAAATGAGGTTTAATTCTTCAAGAAATAGTGTATTACTTAGCGAATTCACATTTGAGACAGAAAGAGCAAAATTAGGATATTTTTTAAACCGGGCATTCTTCTCCAGGTCTAAGGAATCGACTAGTGGTTTAAGAGTTGAGGAAGCTGTCTCATCATTATCGCCAAGATGGTTTCCCTCACTGAGAACATTTGAAACCTGGGGTTTATAGCCAGTGTTGAGGTTAGGAAGATACACAGTGGTGGTGTTGGTGAGCAGGGACTTTTGCAGGCAGTCTCTTGTCTCCAAGGATCCTGCATTTTCCTTTTTGTAGTCTGTGGGCTTGTGTTCTTCTCGGAGAAGGATTTCTATCTCTGTAATCATTGGCTCAACATAGAGGACCTGTTCGCTGGAATTGTTATTCATAAATTCACTTTTTTCCTGGGAAGAAAAAGCATTGTTTTATTTTACAAAAGACATTTAAAGGGGCCAGCTGGTTAACAGAATAAGAAGTGGAATTCTAATTTCCCTCAACTCTCCTATCCCCCTCCCTTTTCTTATATTGTTTATCTTCCCATACAATTTTCTCCTTTGTTATCCTGCTCAATTCCAAATCTTTATTAAATCCTCCCATGAGGATATTGAAGGAAAGGAATAATAAAAATAATGCACGTTTTAAGCACACATCCTGGTTTAAAATTTTTAAAGAGAAAGAAGCATTTTGCATATTAACTTCATATTATTTCAGGGTCTTTTGAAATATGTTGGAATTCTTCGTAATATTACCGAGCCTTACAATAAGAAAATGCTTGGTTGCTTAAATGAAAAAAAGGGGTAGGAGGAAAATCCTGTTTTGTTTCCATTTGAGACTGCTATGAACTGAATGTTTGTGTCCCTCCAAAATTCATACGTCGAAGCCTTAATCCCCAGCATGATGGTATTAGGAGGTGGGTGTTTGAGGAGTAAGTTGACTTTGAATGGAGTCCTTAAGGCCCTGGCTGGTTTGCTCAGTGGTAGAGCGTCGGCCTGGCGTGCAGAAGTCCCCGGTTCGATTCCCGGCCAGGGCACACAGGAGAAGCGCCCATCTGCTTCTCCACCCCTCCCCCTCTCCTTCCTCTCTGTCTCTCTCTTCCCCTCCCGCAGCCAAGGCTCCATTGGAGCAAAGATGGCCCGGGTGCTGGGGATGGCTCCTTGGCCTCTGCCCCAGGCGCTAGAGTGGCTCTGGTCTCAGCAGAGCGACGCCCCAGAGGGGCAAAGCATCGCCCCCTGGTGGGCAGAGCATTGCCTTCTCTTCTTTGCTGGAGTGGAAACCAGGCCCACAGCTGGTAACACCATCTCCCACAGACCTCTCACATTTTTTTGTTGAATCCCATTGGGTCTCCAGAACGAGAAGGTGTCCTCCTTGGTCTTCACCTGCTTCTCCAATTTCATGTAAAACAAAAATCTCTTTGTGTCTTTGAGGCTCATTCAATTGAGCTTTTATACCCTCTTCCTTTGGTCCTTGAAGACACCTACCAATTGCACGGCCACCAAATGACTCTGGCACCTAGCCTACAATCTTCCACTTCACTTTTCTCTTTTGAATAGCATTGTTTCTTTCATCTACCCCTCTTTTCTTTTCCTAACTTGATCATCTCTCAAGTGTGATTTGAAATATGTATAATTTTATTTCTACATGTGTTTATACAGTTATGCTAATATGCACACAGATTTATTTATTGGAATGGAAATTCTACTCTGTTAAACTGCCCTCTTGGTCACAGCTGCCATTTAGTTTTTATCTGATGGTGTTCAGTTACCTGTAGCGTTTTCACAATATTACTGTTTTCCACATTAGGAATATCTTCATGAAGCCATTTTGGTATTAGCAATAAGATTCTTCTTTTAATTCTAAAAAACAAAAACGACGCATTAGAAGCATTCTACTATTTTAGGATTTGGTGCAGACAATCATGTAGGAGATTAGAAAATCTCCTAGAATAAAATGCATAATAAAAGTAAAAATTTCAGAAGCAGGAGCTAAGATTTCCATCTCTTTAAGTAGTTAAGTGGGAAGTTGATTTAATATCTGTTCAGAGTTTAATATCTGTTCTCTTCTCTTTATTGCTCTGTTACTCTCTAATGGTCTGGAACATTTCAAAGCACTCACACCAGATTCAAGACAAGTGGGAGAAGCACCCTGGAAGTGAAAACTGTGCATGTGTTAGATATGGCAGAGAGCATGATGAGCAGGAGATCTCAATGTGGAAACACCGGAAAACTTAAGGGATATTTTGTAGAACTTTCCAGTGTGACCATAACCACAGAAAGTATTAAAGAAGAGGCCTTAGCTGGGTAGCTCAGTTGGTGAGAGTATCATCCTAAAACAGAGGTTGTGGGTTCAGTTCCCAGTCAGGGCACATACAGGAACAGATGGACATTTCTGTCTTTCTCTCTCTCTCTAAAAATCAAGAAATAAATTTTTAAAAAGAACTTTAAAAAAAATAAAGGTTTAAAGAAGAGAATGTTTTATAATAAAACCATATAATTTGAGGTTCTCTAATTCTGAATTTGTAATGATTCCAAATAGGGTCAAGATGATAGTGGTGCCTCTAACTGTGTGTGGATGGAATGGGGCTGCGGAGATGCCTTACAGTATTGTGGCACAGTCAGGATAGCACTTGTCCCTTATTCAGGATCACTGGGGGGAGGCGATGGAAAGAAGCGGGAGAAGCTGTGTATGACTCCCTTCTTCACGAAAGCTACCCCTTGGCACTTTCTGCATTTACAGTAAAAATTGACTTGAGCAAAAAGGTTGTACCAGGAACTTAGAAGAAATGAAACTGAACCTCTGGCACATTTATCCACGTTAGCCAAGCATCCATTAACAACAGATCAGACTTGTTTATCTGTTTAAGCAGCTTCTCTATGAACTTTTACTAAGTAACAACCAAAATAGCTGAAGGTACTTTGCTAGTCCAATTTGACCTTGAACTGTAGGGTAGAAATAATTTTCTTACTTATGCAAACTTTTGTGATTCTGCTGTTTTGTTTTGTTTCATTTTAAATAATTTATACTCTCTTTCTATACCTAAAATTAGATCAAATTAGTAAACTTATGCTATTGTAGAAAACTTCTTATATAGCTGCTGATACAGTGAGAATATATATATACATCTATAGACATATAGATGTACAATATATATATGTATATTTACCCACTTTTGGTTTCATAATTTAAGATGTTTTACTCTCTGTTTTCCAGTTCTACTTCTGAAATAAAATTTATATATATATATCAGTATAATATATGGTTATAGTAAATAACAGTATGTGTTCATATGTATAATAGTTATATAAGAATTATCTCTTGTTTGTCTTTATAAAAAGAATGCTTATTTAAATAATTTAATTAGCAAAGAATTGTCTTATTTTCTTTAATTTTTTATTAGATTTATTGGAGTGACATTGGTTAATAAAATTATATAGGTTTCAGGTGCCTATTTTCTTATTTGTTCTTAAGAGGAAGTTAATTCTTAGTAACAAATTTAATGTTATTTAGAATTTTACACTAACTTAGACTTCTTTAAATAACAACACAAATAATATTTTTATGTGTTATAAATTTGAACATTAAAATGTTTCAAAAGGCTTTATAATCAAGTATATTTTAAAATGGCCTAAAATAACCCTGGCTGGGTAGTTCAGTTGGTTGGAACATTGTCCTGATGTGCCAAGGTTGTGGGTTTTATCCCAGTCAGGGCACATACAAGAATCAGCCAATGCATGCATAAATAAGTGGAACCACAAATCTATGTTGCTCTCTGTGGAGGAACAGTATGTGAATACACACACACACACACACACACACACACAGTGTGTCCGTAAAGTCATGGTGCACTTTTGACTGGTCACAGGAAAGCAACAAAAGACTATAGAAATGTGAAATCTGCACCAAATAAAAGGAAAACCCTCCCAGTTTCTGTAGGATGATGTGGCAGCATGTGCACATGTGCAGATGATGACCTAACACCGTGTATACAGTGGAGCAGCCCACAGCCATGCCAGTCGAGATGTGGTCGGTACAGAGGAAAGTGCAGTGTATTCTGTGGCTTGCTAAATTCGAATCCATGACCAAAGTGCAACGTGAATATCGGCGCGTTTTTAACGAAGCGCCACCACATAGGAATAACATTACTCGGTGGGATAAGCAGTTGAAGGAAACCCGCAGTTTGGTGGAGAAACCCCGTTCTGGTAGGCCATTAGTCAGTGACGAGTCTGTAGAGGCTATACGGGATAGCTACCTAAGGAGCCCTAAAAAATCTGTGCATGAGCCCACATTGAACTACACTGAATAGGTATGAAACTGGGAGAGTTTTCTTTTTATTTGGTGCAGATTTCACATTTCTATCGTCTTTTGTTGCTTTTCTGTGACCAGTCAAAAGTGCATCATGACTTTACGGACACACTGTATATATTCATATATATATATATGTATATGAATTATACACACACACATGAATTTGAACTCAATTGAACATGAACAATAAGGGTCACAAAAAATGGCTGCAGAAATGACTGAGTCATTGACTCAGGGCGGGATAAGAAGTCCTGCTGTAGTTTCCCCTGAAGCTGGGAGGATGTTCTTACCACTTGATTGCCAGTCTAAGCAATTATTATTATTATTTCAGAGCGTGGTGACCTTTCTTTACTCCTAGAGGTTATGCACAAAGGACCCTCATTTAATAACCTCCAGCCAAAAATTTCCTATAGATATATGTGGGGTCTCAGACCGCCCCTAAAGCTCTAGGGAACTCTTCTTTATTGATGCACACAGTGGGTGACCAACTTTGGAGCCCAGGCTGACACTTTCTGGTCTGGTGATGTGTTCCTCCACGGTGTGGTGAGATTTGTGCACACTCACAGTTCTCTTTTTCTTAGTCTATTGCTTTAACTAGCTATTACTCTAGAGCCCAGGCTGATGTTTTTCTGTCTGGTGATGCTGTGTAGAGGTAGAGCCCAGGCTGATGTTTGTTCGCCTGGTGATGTTGTATAGTTTATTGTTGTGTTGATTCTACTATAGGTTACATAAGTTCAAGCCCCTTTTGATTTTTGCTTTGATTACTTTTTATTGTTATTAATCATAATAAATTTCTTCCTAAAATCCACCCGTAACTGCAACTCTGTACCACGCCTCCTGCATAGCACACTTTCTTGTCTCCCCCTATTTCTCCCATCCTCTCATTCTAAAATGAATAAAATAAATTAAATAAAAATAAAACAAACGAAAATAAAGTTTATATTCATTTTCCCACCTTTTAAGGGTACTAGGGATATGTTTATTAATGTGTAATTTAAATACTTAGGTTCTGAGGAAATATCACACATAAATTTAAAAAGTAAGCAGTATACTTTATTTAGAATAGTTTATTCTAAATCTATTGCACTTTGATTATAAATTTAGAAGAAAGGTTATCTCATGAAGCTAGTGATGGCAACAAAGAGAAACCCAGTGCCAATTAGGCATGGATCATTCATATGTGTTAAAATGTGAGTCATTGCTGCCACATGAAACAACAGATTAGAAATATGTATTCAGTACATCTGGTAAAATTTAGGCAACCAAAGGCCTTGCTTTCCTCATAATCTTGTTTTTAAATAACTAGCTATAGATCTTACTAATATCATATTGGGGGAAAATGACTGAAGAAGGCCAAGGAGAGTGGGCACTGGGGCTGCATGCTAAAACACTAACACAATTGGTGTCGAAGTAGTGAATTCAGATGGTGCAACACTTCTGTGCACACTGATTCAGAGGATTTGCTTGGTTAGAATCTGAGGTAGGTTACAACTTAACTACTCTAAACCTAGTCACTGTAGATAAACTTAAAGGCACAGTGAGAGTACATGGCTGTGAGATCAGCCAGTTCTGACTCCTGCTTAGTGTTTAGTAATCTTGGGTTGACCACTTAACCTCTATCAGCCTTGTAGTCTTCTGTAAATCAGACCATTAAACATTTCTGGCAGGGTCATTTGAGGATTAAATGAATGCCGTTTGTAAAGAGTTTGGTATAAGTAGGTTCTCATTAAATACTGTTGCTTTCTCCGAATAAAAATGTTGATGGATTTTGCTCGTAAATAACTGAATTGGCTACATTTTGATGGTACAAATACATGTACAAAACAGAAATTCTGCAAAAACCTACCCAGTTCGGAGCGATTTGTTAAATATCCCAATCAATGAAAGAACTGACAGCAAAACAGCCAACGAGATCATTCCTGATAAAAGTCCAATGTCCTGTTGCCTGTTGTCTGAAGAGAAAGAAAAATGATTTTAGCTAAGCATTAGTGTCCATTTAATATCAGAATCATTGTTCTCACAAAGGCAAAGTCAGTGATCTCAAAGGAAAAGAAACAGCCTGACCAGGTGGTGGCGCCGTAGATAGAGCGTTGGACTGGGATGTGGAAGGATCCAGGTTTGAGACACCAAGGTCGCCAGCTTGAGCGTGGGCTCATCTGGTTTGAGCAAAAAGCTCACCGGCTTGGACCCAAGGTCGCTGGCTCCAGCAAGGGGTTAGTTACTCGGTCTGCTGAAGGCCCACAGTCAAGGCACATATGAGAAAGCAATCAATGAACAACTAAGAAGTCGCAACGCGCAACGAGAAACTAATGATTGATGCTTCTCATCTCTCTCTGTTCCTGTCTGTCTGGCTCTGTCTATCTCTGCCTCTGTAAAAAATATAAAAAATAAAAAAAAAATAAAAAAAGAAAAGAAACAGAGCAAAACAAAATTAATCTTGACCTTACACTATAAAGTGACTGCCCTTTCAAACTGCATAACAATTCTTTTTGTTTAAAAAAATTGGTTTGAATGTACATGATGTCAGTGGGTTTCTAGAAGTGCATCTCCAGCAAATGTGGTTAGCATTAGACATTCTTCTGAGCTTGTGCATGCATATTTTACATAAAAAGGTTAAGTGATGAACCCCATTTGGTGTTTCTGACAAAAGCAAGAATTCCCAATTGCTTGTAACAGAGTCTAAAACTGGCCACAATCACAACTGGGGTGTTGTTTTTTATTTAACCTATTGTGTGAGAAAGAAGTTATATAGAACTTGTCATCATTCTTTAAAAGTCATGAATTTTTTCCTGCTGAGGAAGGACATTCAACACCAAGTTTGGTTTCATATGTGCAATTTTAACATTAATAGTACATAATAGTTTTTATTTATTTAAAAATATGATTAACATGTATTTTTATCCTGCCTTTATTTTTTTAAGGGGCCCAATATTTTCTTCTGTGCCTGGGGCCTCAACCAACCTTAATCCACCTCTGACCTACCATACCCTTGGGAATCTCTAGGGCTGTCCAGCCCCTCTCCTAAAGCCAATTGGTGGGCAGAGGCTTAGATTACTTCAAAGTTCTAGAGAGATATGAAATTAGTGTTTTCTTAGGACTAAAACACGGATGCTGAAGATTTCATGCAACTAATGGAAGATACTGATTGGCACATACCCTTGGGCATTAGTGCTTGGAGGATGGAGAATACTCACGTTAACATCTGACTGGGTAAAGGGGACCAAGAGCAGAGCAGAGTGACCCGAGATACCCGGGTTTGAAATGGACTGTCACTTATCAGCTCTATAACTTTGGGGCATAATTATAAACTTGCTGAAGCTCAAGTTTTCTCTTCTGTAAAATAGAGATAATACCTATCTGATGGAACTGCCATAAGTTCCTAGCCTCCACTCTTCGCACAGAAATATCAAGGTGTGTAGGCATCAGTAGTTAGTGATCTGTATTCAACCTGTCGGCTTGTAAGCGATTCACATGTACAGAGTGCTCATACCTTGCTTCATGTTTCTTTATGACATTTTCCACCACCTGACTTTATTCTTCTTGTTTTGTTTGTTGTTTTTCTCACCTCCCCCATCTCTCTAGAATAAGCTCCGTGAGGACAGGGGCTTTGTTTATTTTTTTCACTACTGATTCCCCAGCCCCCAGAACAGAGCCTGGCACATAGTAGTTACTTAATGAATATTTGTTAAATAAATAAACACAAGTCCAAAGAATGTCAATATAATCTGGAAAAATTCTTTGCTATAACTGTCAGATTTCTATGCAAGAAAATGTCTACCAGTGGCCAGTAGTGAAATAGTCATGCTTAACATTTTCCAGTTTGGAATTTCAATGTAGAGTTGTATTTGCCCATTGCACACCTGATCTAAAATCTTTTTATGCCTAAAATGTGTAGGTATGTTCATCAATGGAAAATCTTGAGTCATACTAACAAATAAAATAGGATTGTTTTTTATGATAGAAAGTGTACAAACTTCAGAATTTGAAAGTCAGGATTTGAATTTTTGTCTGTCACTCAGTGTGAACTCGGACAAGTTCTTCAACCTCGGTGAGCTTCAGCTTTTCCTTCTGTAAAAAAGTATGAACCCTTCTCTCATCAGATTGTTTTGGAGATTGAAAAAGATGATGTATATAAAACTCCTAGCGCATGGTGTATATAAAACTCCTAGCCACTAAAATAATGGAAATATTTTACAGTGTGTCCGTAAAGTCATGGTGCACTTTTGACTGGTCACAGGAAAGCAACAAAAGACGATAGAAATGTGAAATCTGCACCAAATAAAATAAAAACTCTCCCAGTTTCTGTAGGATGATGTGGCAGCATGTGCGCATGTGCAGATGATGACGTAACACCGTGTATACAGCGGAGCAGCCCACGACCATGCCAGTCGAGATGTGGATGGTACAGAGGAAAGTTTAGTGTGTTCTGTGGCTTGCTAAATTCGAATCCGTGACCAAAGTGCAACGTGAATATCGGCGCTTTTATAACAAAGCACCACCACATAAGAACAACATTACTCGGTGGGATAAGCAGTTGAAGGAAACCCGCAGTTTGGTGGAGAAACCCCGTTCTGGTAGACCATCAGTCAGTGATGAGTCTTTAGAGGCTATACAGGATAGCTACCTAAGGAGCCCTAAAAAATCTGTGCATGAGCCCACATCAAACTGCACTGAATAGGTATGAAACTGGGAGAGTTTTCCTTTTATTTGGTGCAGACTTCACATTTCTATTATCTTTTGTTGCTTTCCTGTGACCAGTCAAAAGTGCACCATGATTTACAGACACACTGTAGAAAGAAGTCTTAGAGGCTTGAGCTCCAGCACCAATTGAAATGAAAATGTATCCAACCCAGAGCAAAAGCTGGTGAAATTCACCTTTACCACTCTTTAAATTCAATTTTAAGCCGACCTTTATTGATTCTTTTCCTATAGGAAGCATAAGGCAAATCTTCTTATCAAGAAATTTATGCCTGACACATAATTTTTTCCAGTATGGAGAATTCAAATAAATGATTAGTAAAGATTACTAGAAAAATCCAAGTTGTATTTTCTTACCAGAAATAAGGTGTCCTTTAAAGATAGAAGCAATTAGAAGCTCTGAATTCCGAGTATCATGTTGGGATGATTTCATTGTGACCAGGGGAACTTAAATAAAAAGAAAATAGCATCAGCTTTTCATATTTTGCACTCAGGTTACCCAGTTTCCTAGAGAGTTTCTTTACTTGTTTGGAGACGATTAAAGTAAAACAGTAACTTTAATAGGTTTGAAAAATGGCATAAAAGCAAAGGCCTTCGATTGTGTGTCTTTTCTTCTTTTTATTTAATTGGGTAAATCCAAAGGAAGAAATACTGAAAAACACACTAAAAATACTTAGGGTTTGTAAAACTTCAAGGTGTGTCCACTAATTTTATGAGGCTTCTAGGCAACAAATACCAAGGAGCTTGTTTTCATTCACTGAGCCAGAAAAATGCAGTAATTGGTCTCTACTTGATTCCCTCTAATAGATGATGCAGTAACATTTAAGTTTCCTTAAGAGCCTCCAACATGTGTCATTCTTGCCTTTGCACAATCTTTGAGATGCTGTTAGTGAACAGCATCTTGGCACCACATAGGAAGCCAAATTTTGATTATCAGACACTCTGAGGTTGTAACACAGGGGTGGAGTGTCATCAGTGACTTCCCTCTGCTCCAGTCCCGCTGGCAAGGATCCTGGCCAGCTCGGGCTCGTCCTAAAGGCTTTCAGGATGCTGCTAATGAAAGCTTCTGACCAGCATGGGTGAGCAACCTTGACTGTGAACTCGCTTTCAGTCTGAACTCAAAAGAGTCCTGGAGCTTCCTTACCCATCTCTTTGCTCCTGATCATTAAAAGCTGCCAGAGGTGATTTCAAGGACGTGATTCTCCCAGCTGACAGAAGACATTCCTGGAAATGGTTCTAAGCCCTGGATCTCCATGAGCACCTCAAGCCCTATTATTTAGTCAATCTGATTTCAGTGTTCAAAGGCCTCTTTTAAACGAATCACTTTGGGGGCCAGAGGAAATCATAAGTGGAGGTGTCCTTACTGGCCATTGAGATATCACACATCTATATAACAAGCTATGTGGCCCAGACAACTCTGTTTGAATAAAATATCAGAGTTCCCATAAAAAGGTTCTGTGGGTCTTTGGAAGGTTTTTTTTCTTTAAAGGTGGATCTGGTGCCAGCACAAGCTCAACTTAAGAGCAGTTTTCCAAGAACAATGGGCAGGGAATCTCAGAAGATGAAAACATCAGAAAAGACAAAAGTTCTTCCCTATGTTTTTGTGCTGGCTTCTCTGCAGCCAGAGGGAAATGTTTGACTGAATTGTGACAAATCAGAAATTCCTTCTGGCTTCTCCAGGCTTCACTAGGTCTTTTGTTCCAAGTATGTGGCTCCATCAGATTCTGAGGGAGCCAGATGATGCACCATGGCCGGCAGCCAGGCTTGCTCATCTCAAGTAGTATTTTATAAGCTTCTGTTCATTCTCAGGGAGCCCACACAGGAGTCTGCATCTCTACATCCGTTTGAAATTTTAAGATAAATGTACCATTAAAATGTGACACCATTTTCAATTTGTCGAAACCATGGGTTTATAGCATATGTTGCTGCATTACTATTTTCATTTTCACTATTTTAAAATTAGCGTTTTTATTCAAGAAGATATATTGCTGTTGGCTCCCCCCCTTTTTAAAAGACTTTATTTATTCATTTTAGAAAGAAGAGAGAGAGAGAAGGGGGGGTGGAGCAGGAAGCATCAACTCCCATATGTGCCTTGACCGGGCAAGCCCAGGGTTTCAAACTGGTGATCTCAGCATTCCAGGTCAATACTTCATCCACTGTGCTACCATAGGTCAGGCCATCTGTTGGCTTCTAATATAGATTAATGCAATTCTGTTGTATAAAGTACAGGTAGTTATTTGGCAGTGAAATTTTAGTTATTAATTTGCATCATATAAAAATAATTTTCAAATCTGACTAGGGCTTTATTAGCCCTAATAAAGAATAAACACGCCTGACCAGGCGGTGGCGCAGTGAATAGAGTGTCAGACTGGGATGTGGAGGACCCAGGTTTGAGATCCCGAGGTCGCCAGCTTGAGTGCGGGCTCATCTGGTTTGAGCAAAGCTCACCAGCTTGGACTCAAGGTCGCTGGCTCAAGCAAGGGGTTACTCAGTCTGCTGAAGGCCCGCGGTCAAGGAACATACGAGAAAGCAATCAATGAACAACTAAGGTGTCGCAATGAAAAACTGATGATTGATGCTTCTCATCTCCTCATCTCTCTTCATTCCTATCTCTCTGTCCCTATCTATCACTCTCTCTGACTCTCTCTCTGTCTCTGTAAAAAAAAAAAAAAGTAAACACAATCTTCCTTTAAGGTTTTTTGTTATCATAGTTTCAAATCAACCAGGTGCATTAGTTTAAATGAGATTATATTAAAGTCATTTAAAAGAGAGGCTTAATTATCAGAGAGTAATTTCATAAAGAATCAGATATCTGAAGTAAAATAATTTATAAACAAGATTATTTTACAAGGAATCAAGTCAATGGCAAAATTTTTAAGTGTAGGACTGAAATGAAGCTATATAGATTATATTCTTCATGGCATACTGCCACCAAGTGGTTAGGTAATTTCTTCTTAGATGATATTTAACATTTTTCATTATAAAAGCAGTAACCATAATAAGAAAGAAGAATTCTAACAGGAAAAATAAAAGAACCATCTCTAATCCTATCTTTGTAATCTACCTGCTATTAGTAATTTATAGTATTTCCAAGTACACATACAAAGGCATTCACAAACACAGAATGACGTACATGCACCACTTTTATAACTGAAAAACTATGTTAGCTGTGATCATCAGTGTATTGACTAATGTGCTAGAAAAATCTCTTGGTATTTTTATTGTTTAGTTAATGCCTATTGTGTCCATAATAGGACAGTTCTGTCTTTGCAACAGAATATTAAATATGTGCCTCTCACAGCACATAATTGAGTATACTCAGAAAACCCAAATCATCTCTACTTTGGTAAAATTTTTATTTAATTTATACACACTGACATTGGATATTAGAGGTAGTCTTATAGAAGAAATATGTTCATAAGAAATTAGAGTGGTTTCAAACAAAAAAATATTTAGTTTCTTATACTTAGCCATAATATACCACTTTTTTTTGGCCCATCAAACACCAGCCTAATTTAATCAACTCTGCTCAAAAGGATTTGGTCTTAGCAATAATATGTATTTCATCTGTTTCTTATGGATAATGTCACATCAATCTCCTCAGTACTTCCCTTTACATACTTCCTCTCATTCAATTCTCACAACTTTATCTGGTAGGTAATACTATTACCCTTATTTTTTATTTTTTATTTTTGTATTTTTCTGAAGTTGGAAACGGGGAGGCAGTCAGACAGACTCCTGCATGCGCCCGACCAGGATCCACCTGGCATGCCCACCAGGGGGCGATGCTCTGCCCATTTGGGGCATTGCTCTGTTGCGACCAGGGCCATTCTAGCGCCTGAGGCAGAGGCCATGGAGCCATCCTCAGCACCTGGGCCAACTTTGCTCCAATGGAGCCTTGGCTGTGGGAGGGGAAGAGAGAGACAGAAAGGAAGGAAGGGGGAGGGGTGGAGAAACAGATAGGCGCCTCTCCTGTGTGCCCTGGCCGGGAATTGAACCGGGGACTCCTGCACACCAGGCCAACGCTCTACCACTGAGCCAACTGGCCAGGGCCTATTACCCTTATTTTATGGAGGAGGAAACAAAGGTGTAAAAAGGCTAAACGACTTGCCCAAAGTCACATGAGTAGAAGTCTCAGAGCAAAAATTTCCATTCAGTTCTGACATTGACACATAGTTTTGCTGGTTGCTGGCCCCAATAATTTTGGTAATAACCTTACTTCTGTAGCTGGATGGCTTGAACGGGGAAGCTCAGTCAGCTCTGCAAGCAGCCTCCATCGTGCTGAGACTTAGCCATTGCTCCTCTGGGGGCTGGCCAGGGGGTTAGAGCTGCTGCCTTATGGGGCTCTGGACCCCACCACCGTGGGTTGTGGTTGGGCTAACCCGTTTAGCACTGATCCTTATAATATTCCAGCCTAAAGTTATTTTCTTCTGAAAAGCAACTTGTAAGCTGCTTGAAAAGTATAAAAGAGTATGGGGGAAAAAAGGCAATTTTATATTTCTTCACCAGCTGGGAACAATTCTTTTTATATTTGTTATTTTGTGTGTGTGTATCGGTACTGCTCTTTACTAAATGTTCTGTCTTGATTTTCTTTTTTATTAAATAGTATATCATAAACTTTTTTTTACATTTTTAAAAAGGTTTTATTTATAGATTTTACAGAAGGGTGGATAGCAAGAAGTATCAACTCATAGTTGCTTTACTTTAGTTGTTCATTGCTTGCTTGTCATTTGATGAATGTGCGTTGACCCAGCAAGCTCAGGGTTTTGAACTGGCGACCTCAGTGTTCCAGGTAGATGCTCTAGCCACTGAGCAACCACAGGTGAACATTTCCTCATTTTATTATAAATTGTTCAAAACCATGATACTAAAGACAACTTAATACTTCATTATGTTTGTACTTTATTTGTTCAGTCATTCCCCTATTGACACCAGCTTTGGACTCAGACAAAATTTAGTCCAAACCCTGGCTCTTCTACTTGGAGTTGCATAGCCCTGGGCAAATTGCTTAACTTCCTGTGACTCATTTTCTTCATTTGTAAAATTGGATAATAACCACTTCACTTATGAGGTTTGATGAGCTAATTCATATAAATCATTTAGTATCATGCCTTATGCAAATTAAAAGCTTAGTAAGTGTTAGCTATTGCTATTGTTGAATTTTTAGATTGTATTTCAAACTGTTACTATTATAACTAGCTCTGGGATAAATAGCACTGTACATAAATCTCCTTTCCAGATCTCTGTTTATTTACTAAGGCTAGATATCTATAAGTAGAATTACTGGCCCAAGAGAATTGACATTTATAAGGCACCTTTATTTACTTTTTCCCTTGCCAATCTTACCATCAAGATTTGACATCAAAAAGGCTTTGTTTTGACCAGAACTGACACAGAAACCTTTCTAGACCTTTCTTTCAGAAGGTTCTAAATATTCAAGAAAAAAGTCATATTAAAAGAGACAAAGGGTGTGTTTTTCAAATTATTGGAATATTTTTCTTTGGTCTTATTTTTCTTAAAACATAAACATCTCCTTTTGGTTTTGTTCTGATCTCCTTCTTCTAATAAGTTCTGCTGTTTCATAGTATTTAAGTGCTATCTCCCCAGGCCAGTTTAGCTCTGTGGTTGAAATTCAACATTATTGGGCCAATGGTAAAGATTTGACTCTAGTTCATGTCAGTGGCAAAGAAAAAGGCAATGGCCAGACATCAAATAGGCATTAGAAGCCCAGGGCAGAGAAAAGGATATGTCAGAACAAACTCATTGCCACACCTTGAAAAACAAGTCAAACGATGAATCATTTCATGGGTTATTCCTTGTATATTAAGACTAGAAGGGTATGCCTGGACATAGCAAGGGATTATCTCCCATACCTATATTCCTAGGCTGTAAGTATTAAGCACATAGAGGGAGAAGAAGGCAAGGAATATATGTATGGCAGTTATATTGTTAAAGAGAAAGAATAAGAAGAGGAAAAAGTAAAAAGCAACAGCCACCCATGAAATTTTTCAAAATGACATAGACCATATGTAGGTGAGGGTCTGACCTTGAAGTCTAGCAATATTTTGTATGCAGGAATGAGCAACTTCCAAGTTTTACCCAGTGGTTAAGATTCTTCAAAAGTGCAGCCTTGCTCTCAAACATAGCAGGTACTTATTCCTGAGTCTAAAGAGTTGAGTGGACATTTGCTATTTTTGCAGTTGCCCAGCACCAGGACATACTTCTTTCCAGGCATCCTAAAGTAGGTAAGAAGCAGGTAGGACGGCCCACTGTGGAAGCCTCAGGGGAGTGGAGACCCCCTCTCCCTGGAGCCATCAAATACCTATTGTACCAGCAGATGACCTGAACCTAGCTCCCCACACTTGCACAGAGCACACAGCTCCAGGAAATCACTAAGAAGCCAATATACCCTTGGCTGGGTAGCTCAGCTAGTTAAAGTGTCATTCAATATGCTAAGGTCACAGGTGTGATTCCCAGTCAGGACACATATAAGAATCAACTGATGAGGAAAAAAAAATCCCACAAAAACAAAGAATCAACTAATAAAAGCATAAATAAGTGGAACAACAAATCAGTGTTTCTCTCCATTCCTCTCTATCTAAAATTAATTAAAATAAATCTTAAAAAATTAAGAATCCAATATGAGTGCAGAAGCTATTACAGGGTCTGGTCACAGCAGCGCCAATGTATCCAGGGCACAGGGCAGGCAAGGCTGTGCTAATTGTAGGTTCTGACAAGGTGCTTCCTAGACTGCAATTCTGGCTGTGGTTCTGGCTCCTAATGTCCCTTAGATCCAGTTTGTGACCATTTTGCCAGCCTTCCTCTTGATTTTTGGCTATCTTCCCAATATTCTTCATCTGCTTAAGATGTCTGGGTCCTAATCCCAAGAATCTTTTAATAGATTATTTTATGTGGCAAAAGGGGCTTGAGATGAGAAGATTAGATTATAGGGATGGGTGTAATGAAATCTTAAAGTCCTTCAAAAGAATGCAGGAGTCAGAGAAAGAAATGAGAAGATGCTATGCTTCTGGCTTTAAGATAGGCCACAAACCAAGAAATGCAAGCAGCCTCTAGAATCCAGAAAAGCAATGAAACTAATTCTCTTTTGAAGCCTCCAAAAATAACACCACTCTGCTGATACCTTTTTAGCCCAGTGATACTGATCTTGGATTCTTCACCTCCACAACTATAAGATAGTAAATTTGTACTGTTTTAATCTACTAAGTTTGTGATAACTTGTTTGACCTACAACAGGAAACTAAATCAGAAGATTATTATTTCATGGGAATGCATAATTTTTAGTCTCTAGAAGTGGATTACAAACCTTAAAGAGATTGTGAAGCTCTTTTGAGGTTTTGGTTTTTGGCTTTTTATTCTACAAAATTTTAGTGGTTTACTAGGTAGGGACAGTATCAAAGAAGAAGAAATAAATGCAGATGAAGAGTCTAGAATGATTAATATGTTATGGAACATTGTATATCTGTTTAACCCAGTTTAGTAACCATGAATTTACAAATTTATAATCCATCTCAATATGAATGAATCAGAAATTTTTAATTACAAACAACAGAATTTTTGAAAAGTATATTCTGGGTGCCATCCTCTAATTTTATTATATTTAATATCAGCTATATTTAGTTACATTGATAGAACTTTTTTTTTCTTTTAGTCACTAAAAGTCCTGAAAAATGAGTGAGAATCTGTAGAGTCATTGGTAATGCAACAACCAATAGTGTTTTGTGAGAAGAAAATACCATGTGGTTTAATATCTTGCTCATACTTGCCTTCCTTTGGAGAATTGTCACACACACACACACACACACAAAAGAATAATGTGATTTCTCTGGGAAGCTTTTCTACTGCAGGTAGCAATTCAAGCAAGTTAATTAGTCACTATGAAATGTGACTGCCCTTCCCTCAAGCCTCTGACTTGTCATTAAAGAGATTATAGAGCCTGTGCCTTTTCTTCTTTACAAAGGGATCTGTATTAAATAGCAGAATTAAAAACACTCCTGCCTGGAAGTCCTCTTTTCACTTTTTTTACATCAGTAATAGAGAATTTAGGGAATTGACTTTCACATTCTCATTGTTGGTTTTCTATGCTAATAAATTATCTTTTCCCCTCTGGGGCTCTTTCTGTACTGCTGAAAGACCCCCAGAAATTTTTACAGTTCTCCAGGTTGGTGGTCTAGAGCAGTGGCCTCCAACCTTTTTTGGGCCAAGGACCGGTTTAATGTCAGAAAATATTTTCACAGAATGGCCTTAGGGTGGGACGGATAAATGTATCACGTAACCGA
This sequence comes from Saccopteryx bilineata, assembly GCF_036850765.1. NCBI lineage: Eukaryota > Metazoa > Chordata > Mammalia > Chiroptera > Emballonuridae > Saccopteryx > Saccopteryx bilineata. The sequence continues at coordinate 234,103,835 of NC_089492.1, forward strand.
GACAAGCGTCAAGAGTGAGTCTTAGACAGATGTAACAGAGGAAATCTGGTCATTAAAAAAAAAATAAAACATCGTTCTGACTTAAATATAAATAACATGGAAATAATGTAAGTTATTTATTCTTTCTCTGCAGACTGGTACCAAATGGCCCATGGACCGGTACCAGTCTGTGGCCCGGCGGTTGGGGACCACTGGTCTAGAAGTTCCAACATTAGCAGCCGAGTGGTTCTCAGAGCCTCAGCAGAAACCTCACATCCAGAGGCAGGGCAGGGTCTAGGCAGACGGGTAATGTGGGACGTGAAGTTTCACTGGGGCAATAGTCTTGCATCCGGTGCTTTGGGATTCCTGGGCTCCTGAAGTGGGTTAGGGTGATGAGTGACTTAGTAAGCAGTGGCAGGGGGAAGAAGAAGAGAGGTGACCAGATAGCATAAAAGATAATGGCCTGAGATTCTCATGTACTAACCCCCTTCTGTCCCACGTTCTTTGCCAAAATCACCATTAATATTGTTTCTTCCAATCTAAGAACATGGAATATCCTTTTATTTATTTGTGTCTTCTTCATTTTCTCTCACCAGTGTCTTATAGTTTTCAGTGGCTAAGTCTTCTATCTTCTTGGTTCAACTAATATTAAGTATTTTGTTATTTTTTGGTGCTATTGTAAATGAGATTGTTTTCTTAATTTCTCTTTGTTATAGTTCCTTGTTAGTATCAATATATAGAAATGAAACTGATTTTGGTATATTGCCTTTTTTGTTTTGAAACTATACTGAATTTGCTTATTAGTTTTAATAGTTCTTTGATGAAGACTTTAGAGTTTTCTGTATATAAGATGTGTCATCTGCAAAAAAGAGAGTTTTACTTTTGCCCCCAATTTGCATATTTAATTTTTTTTTCTTTCCTAATTGCTCTGGTTTGGACTTCCAGTACTGTGTTAATAGAAGAGGTGAGAGCGGGCATCCTTGTCTTGTTTCTGATCTTCAAGGAAAGGGTTTTAGCATTTTACCATGGAGTATGATCTTAGCTGTCGGCTTGTCATAAATGGCCTTTATTATGTGAGGGACATTCCTTCTATACATAATTTGTTAAGAACTTTCATCGTGAAAGAATGTTGAATTTTGTCAAAAACTTTTTCTGCATCTATTGGTACAATCTGTGACTTTTATCCTTCATTTTGTTAATGTAGTGTATCTGTATCACATTTATTGATTTGCACATGTTTTTGTGTGTGTGTGACAGAGACAGAGAGAGAGAGAGAGACAGGGACAGACAGGAAGGGAGAAAGATGAGAAGCATCAATTCTTCGTTGCAGCATCTTTGTTATTTGTTAATTGCTTTCTCATATGTGCTTTGACCCGGGGCTACAGCAGAGTGAGTGATCCCTTGCTCTAGCCAGTGACCTTGAGCTCAAGCCAGTGAGTGACCTTGGGCTTAAAGCCAGTGAACTTTGGGCTCAAGCCAGCGACCATGGGGTCATGTCTATGATCCCACGCTCAAACCAGCAACCCTGTGCTCAAGCCGGCGACCTCAGGGTTTTGAACCTGGGTCCTCCATGTCCCAATCCAACACTCTATCCACTGTGCCCACTGCCTGGTCAGGTTGATTTGCATATGTTGAATCATTCTTGCATTCCAGGGATAAACCCCACTTGATCATGGTTGTATAGTCTTTTTAATGTGGTGTTTAATTCTGTTCAGCTCTGTCTGCATATCCCGCCCACACCCAACACTGTTGTTCATAACACTTGTCCCTCTGAAAGGGCGTGTCTAATCTCTAGATACAGTGGTTCTTATACTTTAATGCAGAAGTATCACTTGGCTAGAGACTGACAAATCTGGTTTTAAACTAATTTCCAAGCATTTCTAAGGCAGATGGTCCACAGGACTCCACACTGGGAAGCACTGCTTTCTAGACACTTGACTGAACCATAACCAGCTTGAAAAACACAATGCCCTGAGGTAGCTCTATCCAGTGGTGGGATTCAAATAATTTAACAACCAGTTCTCTGCCCTAATGACCGTTTTAAATATAAAAACGGTATACCAAAAGGAAGTTTATTATTTCATTCATTTAATACTTAAATAAGAACAATAAAAGAAGTACACAAAACTAGATTGTTATGAGTTTTAAAATATTAATGCAAAATTATTAATACCTCACAAAAAAATACAAATTGTCACCCCCTGATTGCTTGACACTTTTTCTCTTTACATTATGTTTGTTTACTAATGCAATCAATACAAGGGAATTAAAATGTATTTCATCAAAGGTATAATGAGTTTTGTGAAATGAATAAATATCATAAATATTACAGGCATAGTTTCATCATATTTTTTCACCTCTGGATGGAATGAACATTATTACAGGCACTTAGAATACACTGTTGTGCAGATGAACATTAAAAAAGAGTAAGAAATGTAAATTTGTGATTTCCACATTGGGTGGCTGCCCAGGCACCCACCTTAGAGAGAACCCTGATTACAAGTGCCATTCTAACAACTGGTTCACCAAACTCAACAAAAAAATAGGTATCAGTTCTGCTGAACTGAGGCGAACCGGCTGAATCCCATCACTGGCCCTATCTTGGCCAAGGCTACTTTTTCTTCATCTCAGACTGCTCTATCCCAAGGTTCCTGTAGTCCTGGGTTTCATTCTCATCACCTTGATCCAAATCTGCTTCCACATCTTGTATTCATGCCAAAGTAGAAATAATTGATAGCACCTTATGGTTCACTCGTTTCATAAAAACATTACATTTAAAATGAAGTGTTGTCGGGATAGTTTTATCTTTAGCTAGTGTGTAGAGGAGGATTCAGCCACATGGCTGAGGTGGAGCTGACACAGGGCACCCTAAGTCTCTTACGGAGAAGTCAATGCTAAAGGTCAGGTGCTAGCTTCCTAAAGCCTGCCTTATGCCCTAGTCTACCCTTTACCAGATTTGTAACATTTGGCAAAACTGCTTAATCCTCCCGTGTGGTGTCTCATATATTTCTACATGCACGATTGGAATAATAATTACACTCCGGCCGTGATAGTAAAGGGCAATTCATATGTAAAATGCTTATCACAGTGCCCAACGTAGAAAGCATTTCATAAATGTTAGATATTATTATTTATTATCCTGAAGTCATCCTGTATTCAGTCACTTAATTAACCTTTTGTTATTAAACCCGCATAGAAAAATATGAGTTTCTAACTAGAGAAACTTTTCTTGTGTGTTTGCTAAAGCCTGATATTATATTCTGAGATTTCTTTCTTTTTTTAAATTATTATTAGGCTTTGTTTTTTTTTGTTGTTTGTTTGTTTTTTTTGCATTTTTCTGAAGCTGGAAACAGGGAGAGACAGTCAGACAGACTCCCGCATGCGCCCGACCGGGATCCACCCGGCATGCCCACCAGGGGCGACGCTCTGCCCACCAGGGGGCGATGCTCTGCCCATCCTGGGCGTCGCCATGTTGCGACCAGAGCCACTCTAGCGCCTGGGCCAGAGGCCACAGAGCCATCCCCAGTGCCCGGGCCATCTTTGCTCCAATGGAGCCTTGGCTGCAGGAGGGGAAGAGAGAGACAGAGAGGAAGGCGCGGCGGAGGGGTGGAGAAGCAAATGGGAGCTTCTCCTGTGTGCCCTGGCCGGGAATCGAACCCGAGTCCTCCGCACGCTAGGCCGACGCTCTACCGCTGAGCCAACCGGCCAGGGCTAGGCTTTGTTTTTTTAATAAACTCTAAATACTCTGAGGAAGGAGAGAGAGTAAGTCACTTAACCCTTGCTATAAATGAGTTTTGTTTTGCTTTTTTTTTCTTTTGGAGACCAAGTTTTTTAAAGACCAAGGAAAGGCACCATCCAGAGGGAAAGTGATACAGAAGAATACTAGGGGCCACACCTCCTTCCTGATTTGTCCGCAGAGCCATCTGGGCGTAATTTTGAAAGCACATTATGTAAGTGTTTGTGTGTGTGTGTGTGTGTGTGTGTGCGTGTGTGAGTTTTGTTTGTTTTTGTTTTTTAGAATTTTCATGAGTTTATTTGGGCCTAACTAGTGACATATACCAGGGAGCAAGATAGATCTCAGATGCTTTTGAGAATAACAGTTTTTCAGCTTTACTAAAATGCAATTAATTAAGAAGGGAATGTACATGAAGGTGAAAGAAAGCAAGGCAGGGATTGGATTACAGGCTAGTTAACAACATTATGTGCTCTCTATATCCACTTGCTGGGATATTACTTCTGACATTTCAAAGGTGTGTTAACCTAGATGCACAAGAACAATGAACATGCTGATTTAAAACCATTCACTTATGAAGTTATAGGCCTGGGGAAAGAAAGCACATTTTTTGGAGATGAATCAATTCAGTTATAGACATATAACAGTTTTGGAGATCAAAATAGAAAATTCCTGCATAAAAGGAACATTACTGCCTACGCTGTTTCTTCATAAATAAATAAACCTTTAATTACTAGGAAAGTTTGGTTGCTCAGAAAACTCCATTATCAAACATGTTGGTGAACTAAAGTATTATAGAAATTATTTTATTTATTTATTTTATTTTTAAATTTTTTTTGTGACAGAGACAGAGAGAAAAAGACAGAGAGAGGGACAGATAGGGACAGACAGACCGGAAGGGAGAGAGATGAGAAGCACTCATTGTGGCTCCTTAATTATTCATTGACTGGTTTCTAATTCGTGCTTTGACCAGGGGTCTCCAGCCGAGCTAGGGACCCCTTGCTCAAGACAGCAACCTTGGGCTTCAAGCCATTAACCTTTTGGGCTCAAGCCAGTGACCATGAGGTCATGTCTATGATCCTACACTCAAGCCAGTGACCTCATGCTCGAGTCAGTGACCTCGGGTTTTGAACCTGGTTCATCTGTGTCCTAGTCGATGCTCTATCCACTGTGCCACCGCCTGGTTAGGCTATTTTATTTTTTAAATTGTGAAATAATTAAAACTTTAGTTGTGAGGTTTCATTCTTACTACTTCTATTTATATTTTTATAGTGCTATGTAATTTATTTTTTTATTATGCTTTTTTTATTGACTGTCTTTTCTAGAATTAAAGAATTTTTCTCTCTGCTCATTGAGGTTCTGCAAGTACCTAGCGAATGCATGGTTCCTGGTAGAGTCTAAGTGAACATGAATGACTACCTTTTTAAAAAGCAACTAATATTAAAGATTTACTAATGAGCAATTGAACAACTTGCATGAAGCATGGTAAAATGTGATTAACTCTTGAGACAGTAAGACCTAAAAGCAAAAGGAGAGTTTATACACAAAGTTATTATTCAAAGATGTTTATTGATAGTGAAAAAAATGCAGTAACCTAGATATTGTTAAAGTAGGGAAATGATTCAATAAATTATTGTACATCTATAAATTTGAATGCTGTGCAGCCATTAAGCAGTTCTTTAAAATTTAACAAGTAAGAAAATTAGGATTTAAACATATATACACTACAGTACTTATTTAAAAATATGTGTATAAGAAAAAATTAAAATGTAAACTGCAGTGACTTATAAGTTGTATATTGCAATATACTTACTTTGCTTTTACAAACAGAAAAAAAAGAGATATATTTTCCAAAAGATATAATATTAGCACTTTTCCTAACACACTTCCGCTGTTTCTCATTTAATGTGTCTTAGAAAAGAATTTGAACTAAAAGAAGTTTATGTTTTTTCTTAGCTAACATGTTAAACTTATATAGATCCAGCTTTTTGGAGATGTTTAATTTTTTTTTCTTCTTTTTCCAAGTGAGAGGAGGAGAGAGAGAGAGACAGACTCTGCACCCTGACTGGGATTCACTGGGCAACCCCATCTGGGGCCAATGCTCTGCCCATTTGGGGCTATTTTTGCATCTGAGCTATTTTTAATACCTAAGGCAGAGGCTCTATAGAGCCATCCTCAGGGAACCTGGAGCCAAAGAGCTCAAAGCAATCAAGTCATGGCTGCAAGAGAGGAAGAGAGAAAGAGAAGAGGGAGGGTGAGGGGTGGAGAAGCAGATGATCACTTCTCCTGTGTGCCCTGACTGGGAATCCAACCTGGGACATCCACATGCCAGGTGATGCTCTACCACTGAGGCAACCAGCGATGGCTGGGATATTTAATTGTAACTGGCACTTTTGCCTCAAGTGACTTTTTTTCTCTTAAGAAACCAACACTTTATTATTATTTTTATTGATTTATTTTAGAGAGAGGAAGGAGGGGAGAGAGAAACATCGGTCTGTTCCTGTATGTGCCTGACTGGGGATCGAACTTGCAACCTTTGTAGAGTAAGACAATACTCTAAGAAGGACCAACTGAGCTATCTGGTTAGGACAAGAAACCAATACTTTAAATTTAAGTTTGTTACATGATAGCTGTGATGTTCCTATTCCTTTGATGTAAGGTTTAAGACCTTTCCTTTTAAAAAAGAAAATTTATGATCCTATACATACCTTGTAGAATACTTCAATAAACTGCTCCTCCACTTTGATGTAATTGGTTAACAAAACTGATGAGATTGCTGAGGGCTATTGGTAAGAAGACTTGCATTACCCTCTAGCAATGTGCTATTTAGAAAATCATGCCTCACATTTTCATTTGTAAAATGGTGTCAATTACATTACCAAATATGGCTGACATGAAAATCAAACAAGATTTTACACAGTAGTAATTTGTAAGTGGTAAGTAAATGTTAGTTATCAATTTAAATAATCTTGTTAGACTATTCTACATTTCATTTAAAAATAATTTAATTATCAACTAAATTATGACTATTAAAAAATAAAAAAAATAAATTAAATTATGGCTATTATAAATGACATCTAAAGTCCTAAGAATTCTTAACAATACCAACTTAAGAGAATATTTTCAATTCAGAAGTAACTTTTATTTATTTATTTATTTATTTATTTATTTATCTATTTATTTATAAGAGACAGAGAGAGAGAGAGACAGTGAGACAGATAAGGACAGACAGATAGGAAGGGAAAGAGATGAGAAGCATCAGATCATAGTTGTGGCACCTTATTTGTTCATTGATTGTTTTCTCATATGTGCCTTGACCAGAGTGACCTCATGCTCAAGTCAGTAATGTTAGGCTTCAAGCCAGTGACCTTTGGATTTAAGCCAGTGACCTTGGGGTTTCAAGCCTGGGTCCTCAGTGTCCTAGGCCGATGCTGTATCCCACTGTGCCACCACCTGATCAGGCCAAAAGCAGCTTTTAAAAAAGAGACTTGGCATTGCAAATGATTCCCTTAATAATGTGTTTCTACACTAAAATTACAGCTAGACTACAGAACTATCATCATTCAGAACCACCTGAAATCTGACTGATGGGAAATCCTACAACTAAGGATTTAAAGAAGCTGCCAGACTGGTAGGAGGGATGGAGATGTGGAACAGCCTGATTCCATACCCACGTGTGGTAGCTAAAAATTGGGATGGATATTTCGGCAGCAGAGGTCCCCCCTGAGGACTGAGGGGTCCCAGGCTCCAATGCCAATAAGAGAAGCCCCCCAAAATTCTGGCTGCATAAACCAGTGGGAATTACGACTGAGGGAGACAGAGGGTTAGTGGAGTCCCAGGCAGCTCCTCTTAACGGGCCTGTGCACTACTTACTCAGACTCACTCCCTCTGAACTCCAGGGCTGGGGCAGCAGCTTAAAAGGTACCAGAGACACATGGGGAGGAACTGAATTGTCCAGCATTAGTGCAAGAGCTGATGGCGGTGGAGGAGGGGGGCATCTTTCTCCCAGACAAAAGTGTGGCAGAGGCAATAATTCCTTCAATGACACTGTCTCACTACAGAGCCAGCAGGTGAGCAGTATATCTGAGACTCCATCAGCCTGGCTCACACTGTTTGCTCCACCCTGGTGATTCCCTGAGGCCCTACTCCACCCAACTTCCAGGCCTACTCAAGCATAGAGACCACTAAGATAGGCCTCTATGTATAGCTTTTTCATATAAATGGCCTGTCTTGGCTCATGCTTCAGATTTTCCCAAAATCTCTCAAACAAGAAGCATCTGGCCTCAGCGTGCCCCATATTTCTAAGTGGCCCCTAGCCTGGCACTAGCAGCTAGCATAGTTCACAGCTTGAGCTGGCCTGGGTACCTCTAATTGGTCCAGCACAATTAGCATCCATTTGCAGAACATTTGTAGCTCATGTTCAGTGGCCCCAGGCAGAGCACTGGTGGCAGCTGACCTGGCCTGAACCTCTGTGAAGGAAGTTGCCAGAGCCACCACATCCAGTGGACAGCTTGAGACCAAGTTAAGGTACTGCATAACCACCTCTACAATTGACACATTCAAGGTGCATACTCAGCAGGCACCAGAGCCCTGCTGAAATAAGTCCTGCTCTGTGGAGTTGGCCCCTGAAAACCAGTCACAGTGGCTGGTGGTCATAGCCAGTCCTTGCAACTGATCTGCCTGGGGGGGACACCTCGAGTGTCCAGCTTGGGTGATCAGGAAGGTGTGCCACTGGACCCTACAGAACACTTACTACATTAGGCCTCTACTAAGTTAAGGAAACATAGCTGCTCTACCTAATACATAGAAACAAACACAGATGAGGTGGTCAAAATAAAGGGACAAAGAATGTCCCAAATGAAAGAACAGAACAAAACTCCAGAAAAATAACTAAATAAAATGGAGACAAGCAATCTACTAGATGTAGAGTTCAAAACACTGGTTATAAGGATGCTCAGTGAACTTAGTGAGGACCTCAATAGCATAAAAAAGGACCAATCAGAAATAAAGGATACACTAATTGAAATAAAGAGTGATTTACAGGGAATCAACAGTAGAGTAGATGAAGCCGAGAATCAAATCAATGATTTGGAATATAAGGAAGCAATAAACATTCAATCAGAACAGCAAAAAGAAAAAAAAAATGAAGATAAGGTTAGAAGCCGCTGGAACAAACTCAAGCATTCCAACATTCACATCATGGGGGTGCCCAAAGGAGAAGAGAGAGAGCAAGAAATTGAAAACCTATTTTAAAAAATGACTGAGTACTTCCCTAAGCTGGTGAAGGAAACAGATATACAAGTCCAAGAAGCACCGAGAGTTCCAAACAAGGTGACCCCTAAGAGGCCCACACCAAGACACATGTGGAAATTTAAAGACAACGAGAGAATCCTAAAAGCAGCGATAGAAAAGCAGTTGGGTACCTACAAGGGAGCTTCCGTAAGCCTGTCAGTTGATTTCTCAACAGAAACTTTGCAGGCCAGAAGGGAGTAGCAAGAAGTATTTAAAGTGATGAAAAGCAGGGACCTGCAACCAAGACAACTACCCAGCAAAGCTATTATTTAGAATCAAAGGACAGATAAAGAGTGTCCCAGACAAGAAAGAAGCTGAAGAAGTTCATTACTACTAAACCAGTATTATATGAAATGTTAAAGGGTCTTCTTTAAGAAGAAGAAAAAAAGCCTGACCAGGCGGTGGCACAGTGGATAGAGTGTCGGACTGGGATGTGGAGGACCCAGGTTCGAGACCCCAAGGTTGCCAGCTTCAGCACGGCTCATCTGGTTTGAGCAAGGCTCACCAGCTTGAGCCCAAAGTCGCTGGCTCGAGCAAGGGGTCACTTGGTCGCTGTAGCCCCCCAGTCAAGGCACATATGAGAAATCAACCAATGAACAACTAAGGAGCTGCAATGAAGAATTGATGTTTCTCATCTCTCTCCCTTCCTGTCTGTCTATCCCTCTCTCTCACTCTCTCTGTCTCTGCCACAAAATAAATAAATAAATAAATAAATAATTTTAAAAAGATAAAAAATATGCACAACAAAATGGCAACAAATACATATCTATCAACAACTGAATCTTAAAAAAACAACAACAAAGAGAAGAATAAGCAAAACAGAAACAGACTCATAAAAACAGAGAACATTTTGATGGTTGCCAGATGGGAGGGGTGTTGAAGGAATAAGTGAAAAAGATGAAGGGATTAAGAAGCACAAATTGATAGGCCCTGGCCGGCTGGCTCAGCGGTAGAGTGTCGGCCTGGCGTGCGGGGGACCCGGGTTTGATTCCCAGCCAGGGCACATAGGAGAAGCACCCATTTGCTTCTCCACTCCTCCCTCCTTCCTCTCTGTCTCTCTCTTCCCCTCCCGCAGCCAAGGCTCCATTGGAGCAAAGATGGCCCGGGCGCTGGGGATGGCTCCTTGGCCTCTGCCCCAGGCGCTAGAGTGGCTCTGGTCACGACAAAGCGACATCCCGGAGGGGCAGAGCATCGCCCCCTGGTGGGCAGAGCGTCGCCCCTGGTGGGCGTGCCGGGTGGATCCCGGTCGGGCGCATGCAGGAGTCTGACTGTCTATCCCTGTTTCCAGCTTCAGAAAAGTACAAAAAAAAAAAAAAAAGAAGCATAAATTGAGAGATGACGTCAGAGTAATGACATGGTAGGAAGTGATACTGATAAATCTCCCCCAAAACTCAACAAGATCTTCAACCAGAAACAGAAAAACCTATCCTTGGATACTTCAGATGTTTCGCAACACACCCGAAGGTATGGTCGAGCGAAAGATTGGCTAGATATATGGTCAAACCCCGGGGGAAATAGGGAGTAAGAAATGCTCCGCCTTCCTCGCTAACCCAAACAGGGTGGCTTTCACTGAGAACTGAGAATATAGAAACTAAGGCGGGCATAGGGAGTGAATAGATCCAGGCCCCGGCACAAAAGGCCGAACCAGGCTGTGGCATAGAGATCCAAGCCAAGGAAAACCCCAGGCAATTCAAGCTAACACGCACGCCAAACCCAAACAAAGAAAGACAAGTGGGGCAGCCATTTTCCCCATTTCCTGGTCGGTGCACGTGGATAGTGGGCGAGAGATTCCTACGAACACCTCAGGGGTGGGCGTCGCCCGTGCTAATCCACAGAGAGGCAGAGTCAGAGGCCTTTGTGTGGGCCGAAAGCGGAATCTCTGAGGAGCCCCAGCGCCCTGAGGGGGCCGTGCATGGGGAGGGAGCTGGAGCCAATTCCAACACTGGAACTTTTCCATGCAGGCGGAGGGCTTTCTTCGACTGAGAGACGGCTGGCCTGATATACAGGTCGGCTCGCACGGAGAGTGGGCAGGAGATTCCTCTGAACTCCTCAGGGGTGGGCGCCCGTGTTTTCCCACAGAGGGGCAGAGTCAGAGGCCTGTGAGCGGGCCAGGAGCGGAATCTTCGAACCGCCCTAGCACCCTGAGGGGACCGCGCACGGGGAGGGAGCGAGAGCCAATTCCAACGCTGGAACTTTTCCGTGTGGGCAGAGGTTTCACTCAAAGTGTGACGCGGCTGGTCTGACATCATGGTCGGTGCACATGGAGAGTGGGCAAGAGATTCCTCTGAACACCTCAGGAGTGGGCACCCGTGTTATCCCACAGAGGGGAAGAGTTAGAGGTCTCTGTGTGGGTGGAAACCCTGCCTGATTATGCTAGCAGCTCTGACTGACTGAGCCTTACCCAGAGCCCTGTACGGAGTGGAAATAGAGTGGGGAGTTGCCAGCTCTTTGAGCCTCTTACTATCCAGGCAGAGGCAGCAGCAACCTCATAACTGGATTATCAGGCTTCTAATTGTGGAAGGAAAAACTAGGAGAGAGGCTCCAGGAATATGGACCCTCTCACTGTCGGAGCCTATAAACGCTAATGAGCCTTGACTGCCAACGAGACTGAAGCCCAATACATGACATCGCCATAGAGAATTATCAACTGCAAACCTCTACCAGAGCATGCCACAGGGACAGAACCCGGGGTACAAAGTCACCGACCAGGAAGAGAGACAGAAAAGCAAAAGCAAAACGATAACCTCTCAAAATCAAGAATAATCTGCAGACTTTATAACCTATCCTATTTTATTATATTTGTTCGTCTGTGTCTCTTATCTTCATTCTTGATTTTTTTTTCCTCTTCCAATTTGGTCATTTAATTCTCTGTCAGTCTTACTCTCGCCTCTCTTTTAACTACATTGCCCATAAGTGTTACATCTCCCATTATCTTCTTTCCTCTTCCTTTCTCTCTATGAGGGTTGCACTCCAAAACCCCTAACTCTCTCTCTCTCTCCTCCTTTTTCTTTTTTCTTCTTTTAGTGGTTCCGTCTTTTCTTTCTCTCTCTCTCTCTCTTTTCTCCCTCTATATTAGTCTCTTCCTTTCTCCTTTAAGTCTTCTCTCATTCAAACCTCAATAACAAATTATCTTCTCTGGGACTCAAACTTATGTTTGTGGCATTTTGGGGGGTTTTTACTTCACCTTTGTAACTCATTAGCAGTGCTCCCATCCCTGGCTCTCAATTTTATCGAGTTCTTGTTCCACTAAATACAATAGTAATTTTTTAATTCCTCCCCCCCTTTTTCCTGTTTCCCTCTTATTCCTCTCATCATAACTCTTAGTCAGCCAACACCTAAAAGCAAATCATTTTATTCTTGACCCAAATTTTTTCCTTATTTGCTTTTTGTGGGTCTATACCACCCCCCCTTTTTTATATATATATATTTTTTCTTTTTCTTTTTTTTTTTTTGTATTTTTCTGAAGCTGGAAACGGGGAGAGACAGTCAGACAGACTCCCGCATGCACCCGACCGGGATCCACCCGGCACGCCCACCAGGGGGTCATGCTCTGCCCCTCCGGGGGTCGCTCTCCCATGACCAGAGCCACTCTAGCACCTGGGGCAGAGGCCAAGGAGCCATCCCCAGCGCCCGGGCCATCTTTGCTCCAGTGGAGCCTTGGCTGCGGGAGGGGAAGAGAGAGACAGAGAGGAAGGAGGGGTGGTGGAGAAGCAAATGGGTGCTTCTCCTATGTGCCCTGGCCGGGAATCGAACCCGGGTCTCGCGCATGCCAGGCCAACGCTCTACCGCTGAGCCAACCGGCCAGGTCTTTTTCTTTTTTTTCTTTTTCCTTTACCCCTTTATTACTTCTCCCCAATTCAGGCACTCCATTACAGGTATTGTTTGTTCTATTTAGTAAAATATAATTCACAGTTCACCACAAGGTTTTCTCAAGAAAGATGGGAGAGGAGAGGAGAGGAAAAAAAGAGGGGAAGGAATAATTCCCTTTTTTTCCAAATTTTTATTTTATTTTATTTTTCTTTATTTAATGATTAATTTTTTTAAAAAAAAACTCAATTTTTTATTTTTATTTTTATTTTTTAAAACTTTTTATTCTTTATTAAATCTCATTAATACTATCAACAAAATCACCCTCAGATGCCATTAAAGAAGAGAAAATCGAATATCATGGATACAAAAGAAAGAGAGGTAAGACAGATAGATGAGGAAAAGTCTATGGAGAAAAAATTTAAGATATTGGAAACCTTGGAGTTAAACAACAGAGAATTTAAAATAGAAATCCTAAAAATACTCAGAGATATACAAGAAAACACAGAAAGGCAATTTAGGGAGCTCAGAAAACAACTCGATGAACACAAAGAGTATATCTACAAGGAAATTGAAACTATAAAAACAAATCAAACAGAGATGAAAAACTCAATTCACGAGCTGAAAAATGAGGTAACAAGCTTAGCTAATAGAACAGGCCAGATAGAAGAGAGGATTAGTGAAATAGAAGACAAGCAACTTGAGGCACAACAGAGAGAAGAAGAAAGAGACTCAAAAATTAAACAAAATGAGATAGTCCTACAGGAATTATCTGACTCCATCAAAAAGAATAACATAAGAATAATAGGTATATCAGAGGGAGAAGAGAGAGAAAATGGAATGGAGAACATATCAAACAAATAATAGATGAGAACTTCCCAAGCCTGTGGAAAGAACTAAAGCCTCAAATTCTAGAAGCAAACAGAACTCCAAGTTTTCTTAACCCCAACAAACCTACTTCAAGGCACATCATAATGAAATTGGCACAAACCAACTGCAAAGAAAAAATTCTCAAGGCAGCCAGGGAAAAGAAGAATACAATATATAAAGGAAGGCCAATTAGACTATCATCAGATTTCTCAACAGAAACTCTACAAGCTAGAAGAGAGTGGACCCCAATATTTAAAGTCTTGTAAGAGTGGAACTTTCAGCCATGAATACTATACCCATCAAAGTTATCCTTCTAATATGAAGGAGAAATAAAAACATTCACAGATACAGAAAAGATGAGGGAATTTATCACCAGAAAACCCCCACTCCAGGAAATACAAAAGGGGGTTCTTCAATCAGATACAAAGAATAAAAAAAACAAAACAACAAAGCCACAAGTAAAAGCTCCAAGAAGAACACAATAAAACCAACTTTAAACTGTGACAACAAAAAGAAAGGGGGGGAGAGGGTGGAGATTAACAGTAGCAAAGGGCGATGGAGATGAAAAGTACTCACAAAATAGTGCACTACAATGAACAGGGAAGGAACCCTTTTCATTACTTAATGGTAACCACCATTGAAAAAACCACCACAGAAACACATGATTTTAAAAAGATAGCAACAGAGGAAAGATGTATGGAACACAACCAAATAAAAACAAAAGATAGAAAAACGAAAGAGAAGGATCAAACAAGACACAAAACTAACAGAAAGCAATCTATAAAATGGCAATAGGGAACTCACAAGTGTCAATAATTACACTAAATGTAAACGGATTAAACTCACCAATAAAAAGGCACAGAGTAGCAGAATGGATCAAAAAAGAAAATCCAACTGTATGCTGCCTACAAGAAACTCATTTAAGTAACAAGGATAAAAACAAATTCAAAGTAAAAGTCTGGAAAACAATACTCCAAGCAAATAACATCCAAAAAAAAGCAGGCGTAGCAATACTCATATCTGATAATGCTGACTACAAGACAGAAAAAGTACTCAGAGACAAAAATGGCCATTTCATAATGGTTAAGGGGACACTTAATCAAGAAGACATAACAATTCTTAATATATATGCACCAAACCAAGGAGCACCAAAATATATAAGACAGCTACTTATTGACCTTAAAACAAAAACTGACAAAAATACAATCATACTTGGAGACCTCAATACACCGCTGACGGCTCTAGATCGGTCATCCAAACAGAGAATCAACAAAGATATAGTGGCCTTAAACAAAACACTAGAGCACCTGGATATGATAGACATCTACAGGACATTTCATCCCAAAGTGACTGAGTATACATTTTTTTCCAATGTACATAGATCATTCTCAAGAATTGACCATATGTTGGGCCACAAAAACAACATCAGCAAATTCAGAAAAATTGAAGTTGTTCCAAGCATATTTTCTGATCATAAAGCCTTGAAACTAGAATTCAACTGCAAAAAAGAGGAAAAAAATCCCACAAAAATGTGGAAAATAAACAACATACTTTTAAAGAATGAATGGGTCAAAGAAGAAGTACAGAGATCAAAAGATATATACAGACAAATGAAAATGACAATACGACATATCAGAATCTCTGGGATGCAGCAAAAGCAGTAATAAGAGGGAAGTTCATATCACTTCAGGCATATATGAACAAACAAGAGAGAGCCCAAGTGAACCACTTAACTTCACACCTTAAGGAACTAGAAAAAGAAGAACAAAGACAACCCAAAACCAGCCGAAGAAAGGAGATAATAAAAATCAGAGCAGAAATAAATGAAATAGAGAACAGAAAAACTATAGAAAAAATTAATAGAACAAAGAGCTGGTTCTTTGAAAAGATCAACAAAATTGACAAACCCTTGGCAAGACTTACCAAGGAAAAAAGAGAAAGAACTCATATAAACAAAATCCAAAATGAAAGAGGAGAAGTCACCACGGACATCGTAGATATACAAAGAATTATTGTAGAATACTATGAAAAACTCTATGCCACTAAATTCAACAACCTAGAAAAAATGGATAAATTCCTAGAACAATACAACCTTCCTAGACTGAGTCAAGAAGAAGCAGAAAGCCTAAACAGACCTATTAGTAGAGAAGAAATAGAAAAAACCATTAAAAACCTCCCCAAAAATAAAAGTCCAGGCCCAGACGGCTATACCAGTGAATTTTATCAAACCTTCAAAGAAGACTTGATTCCTATTCTACTGAAAGTCTTCCAAAAAATTGAAGAAGAAGCAATACTTCCAAACACATTTTATGAGGCAAACATAACCCTTATACCAAAACCAGGCAAGAATGGCACAAAAAAAGAAAACTACAGACCAATATCTCTAATGAATACAGATGCTAAAATACTAAACAAAATACTAGCAAATCGAATACAACAACATATTAAAAAAATAATACATCATGATCAAGTGGAATTCATCCCAGAATCTCAAGGATGGTTCAACATACGTAAAACGGTTAACATAATACACCATATCAACAAAACAAAGAACAAGAACCACATGGTGTTATCAATAGATGCAGAAAAGGCTTTTGATAAAATACAACACAATTTTGTGTTGAAGACTCTCAACAAAATGGGTATAGAAGGAAAATATCTCAACATGATAAAGGCCATATATGATAAACCATCAGTTAACATCATACTAAATGGCACAAAACTGAAGGCTTTTCTCCTTAAATCAGGAACAAGAAAGGGTTGTCCATTCTCTCCACTCTTATTTAATGTGGTACTAGAGGTTCTAGCCACAGCAATCAGACAAGACAAAGAAATAAAAGGCATCCATATCGGAAAAGAAGAAATAAAGGTATCACTTTTTGCAGATGATATGATCCTATACATCGAAAACCCCAAAGAATCCACAAAAAGACTACTAGAAACAATAAGCCAATACAGTAAGGTCGCAGGATACAAAATTAACATACAGAAGTCAATAGCCTTTCTATATGCCAACAATGAAACATTTGAGAATGAACTCAAAAGAATAATCCCCTTCTCGATTGCAACAAAAAAAATAAAATACTTAGGAATAAACATAACAAAGAATGTAAAGGACTTATACAATGAAAACTATAAACCATTGTTAAGGGAAATCAAAAAAGATATTATGAGATGGAAGAATATTCCTTGTTCTTGGTTAGGTAGAATAAATATAATCAAGATGGCCATATTACCCAAAGCAATATACAAATTTAATGCAATTCCCATCAAAATTCCAATGACATTTTTTAAAGAAATGGAGCAAAAAATCATCAGATTTATATGGAACTATAAAAAACCCCGAATAGCCAAAGCAATCCTAAAGAAAAAGAATGAAGCTGGAGACATTATAATACCTGACTTCAAACTATATTATAGGGCCACGACAATTAAAACAGCATGGTATTGGCATAAAAATAGACTCTCAGACCAATGGAACAGAATAGAAAGCCCAGAAATAAAACCACATATATATAGTCAAATAATTTTTGATAAAGAGGCCAAGAACACACAATGGAGAAAAGAAAGCCTCTTCAACAAATGGTGTTGGGAAAACTGGAAAGCCACATGCAAAAGAATGAAACTGGACTACAGTTTGTCCCCCTGTACTAAAATTAACTCAAAATAGATCAAAGATCTAAACATAAGACCTGAAACAATAAAGTACATAGAAGAAGACATAGGTACTAAACTCATGGACCTGGGCTTTAAAGAGCATTTTATGAATTTGACTCCACAGGCAAGAGAAGTGAAAGCAAACATTAATGAATGGGACTACATCAGACTGAGAAGTTTTTGCTCAGCAAGAGAAACTGATAACAAAATAAACAGACAGCCAACTAATTGGGAAATGATATTTTTAAACACCTGCTCAGATAAGGGCCTAATATCCAAAATATACAAAGAACTCCTAAAACTCAACAACAAACAAACAAACAATCCAATAAAAAAATGAGAAGAGAATATGAACAGACACTTCTCCCAGGAAGAAATACAAATGGCCAACAGATATATGAAAAGATGCTCGTCTTCTTCAGTTATTAGAGAAATGCAAATCAAAACTACAATGAGATACCACCTCACACCTTTTAGATTAGCTATTATTAACAAGACAGGTAATAGCAAATGTTGGAGAGGTTGTGGAGAAAAAGGTACCCTCATCCACTGTTGGAGGGAATGTAAAGTAGTACACCATTATGGAAGAAAGTATGGTGGTTCCTCAAAAAACTGAAAATAGAACTACCTTATGACCCAGCAATCCCTCTACTGGGTATATACCCCCAAAACTCAGAAACATTGATTCGTAAAGACACATGCAGCCCCATGTTCATTGCAGCATTGTTCACAGTGGCCAGGACATGGAAACAACCAAAAAGCCCTTCAATAGATGACTGGATAAAGAAGATGTGGCACATATACACTATGGAATACTACTCAGCCATAAGAAATGATGACATCAGATCATTTATAGCAAAATGGTGGGATCTTGATAACATTATACGGAGTGAAATAAGTAAATCAGAAAAAAACAGGAACTGCATTATTCCATACGTAGATGGGACATAAAAGTGAGACCAAGAGACATTGATAACAGAGTGGTGGTTACGGGGGGAGGGGGGAGAGGGAGAGGGAAGGGGGATGGGGAGGGGCACAAAGAGAACTAGATAGAAGGTGACAGAGGACAATCTGACTTTGGGTGATGGGTATGCAACCTAATTGAACAACAAGATAACCTGGACATGTTATCTTTGAATATATGTATCTTGATTTACTGATGTCACTCCATTAAAATAAATAAATAAATAAATAAATAAATAAATAAATAAATAAAATTATTAAAAAAAAAAAGACGCACAAATTGGTTGTTACAGTATAGTCATGGGAATATAATACACAGCATAAGGAATATAGTCAATAATATTCTAACTATGTATGGTGTCAGATGAATGCAAGATTTATTGGGATGATCATTTAGTAAGTTATGTGATATCTAATCACTGGGGTGTACATCTGAAACTAATATAATAATGTATGTCAACTGTAATTGAAAAATTAAAAAATGAGTTAAAAGATAGTAATGTGTTTCTAAGATTCGGACTTCAGAGGGCATCAAAAGGACTTTTAAGCCAGTCTTTGGGTCTTCGCTTTCTTTACATGCTGGCAGTCATCAATATTTATAATGTATGTTAACGTGCTTTGAAAACATAAAACACAATTACAAGATCTTATAATAAAGATGATATTAACAAGAGGGTGATTATAAATAAATTCTTCAGTTCTTAAATGAAAAAATTAAATCTAGTGTATAAGCTACCTATATAGTAAGGAGACATCTTCAGGATAATGAGGCCATTATGGAATACTATGATACAATAGATTCATTTTATTGTTTGCTTACAACTGAAGTCTACTTGGTTAAAATCTCATTGAATTACATGTGTAAATGACTAGAATACTAAACCAATAATATTAAGATCAGAGAAATATCTAAAGAGAAACCACAGCTCAGCTATATTTTATTGAGAAGAGAATTAAATAATCCCACATTTAAGTGCTTTAACTCTTTCTGATTTTTTTGTATATAATAGGTAATCAACAGTTATTGATGTGTCTCTCTTTTAGAAGTATATATTTTATCAGAGTGACCTAAAGAGTTGTATGTACTCATAATTTTTTTTCAAATAAGGTTATAGCTTATTAGATGCCTCACAATCACCCAGGATATTTGTAAGAAATGCTGATGCTGGAGCACCCCCCCCCCCACTACCTGAGACCTGTGAAGAAGGCTCAGTAAACATGCATACCAGGTGGTTTTCATTGTTTTCTGTGCCCAGGAATGTTTGAGAACTGTTTCATAAATTGTAGTCAGACTTAACACAATCAAAGCAAAATGACAATTTAAGTGTTACCACCTGCCCTAATAGTTTTGTCAATTTTGATAGAAGAAGAATAAAAATGTATATAATTAGAAGAGAGACAGAGGTCAAAAGAAAATCCTTAGCGATTAAATATATAAATACACTCACCTGTTTCAGGTGTTTTATGAAAAAATGGTGAACTCCAGGCCTGCCAGTAGCTTTTACCTGTTTCTCGACATCTCAGTTGAAATACATATTTACTGTTTGGCTCCAAATAGAATGTTAACTGTTGCCCGTAAGTAAAATTAGTGTCAAATTCCTTAACCTAAAATGAATGAATAACAATAATTAAATAATACACTGTACTTTATAACAACTTATTTTATTTAGCAGAAATGCATGGAGACCTACTATGCTTCAGGCACTCATCTAGAGCCTGGCAAAACAAAGAGAAAGAGGGGATTTTAAAACATGGCCATAAATAATTAAATACATATCATTCAACATTACAAATGGAGTACATATTATGTTTGACAACTCTCTCAAGATTTTAGATTTCAAGAAAGTCCAAATGGAATATATTCTTAATTTTGGGATAGCTGGCTTTCATGGGATGGAAGAAATGGGAGACCTAATAGCGATTGTTTGATTCCAGTCTTTTTTCTCCACCCCTTTCTGCAGTTGGGTATTAAGATCAATAATTGTTCATGAATGATGAAATAGTTTCATTTGCTAAAGATGCTTTTTAGAAAAAATTACTCATAAACTAAGCTGCTAACTTAGTCCTTATTGCAGATTTATGCAGATTCTATAAGACCTATGATGTATATGCATATATGAGAGAAAATAAAACATTGAAGAAAGCTGAACTGTAAAATTCCAATGGAAGATAAGCAATAAAGTAGCTTACAAATCAGTTTCTGGGGCACTAGAGCCTGCCTTAAAACATAATGAGAAAGGACCCCAAACAAGCTGCTTGAGATGGGAGAGAGAAACCGGGCATTTCTACAGCACCTTCAGTATGTTGCGATTGTGGATTTACTGAACAAGGTGAAGCGCAATTGAAAGATAAACATGAAATACATCTAGAAATGCATTTATGCAGCAGGTGGGAGAAAACAGTTACAAGACACTCATGAAAGAGAACGTTGAAACTGTCAAGATTTTCTTTTAAAGAGTAAGATATCAACTTCATTTAGGGATTCTTCTGTTAAAACCCAACCTTAAAAACCAGTCTTGCCCTGGCCAGTTGGCTCAGTGGTAGAGTGTCAGCCTGGCGAATGAAAGTCCCGGGTTCGATTCCCGGCCAGGGCACACAGGAGAAGCGCCCATTTGCTTCTCTACCCCTCCCCCTCTCCTTCCTCTCTGTCTCTTTATTTCCTTCCTGCAGCCAAGGCTCCATTGGAGCAAAGATGGCCCAGGCGCTGGGGATGGCTCCATGGCCTCTGCCTCAGGCGCTAGAATGGCTCTGGTTGCAATAGAGCAATGCCCCAGATGGGCAGAGCATCACCCCAAGGTGGGTGTGCCGGGTGGATCCCTGTCGGGCGCATGCGGGAGTCTGTCTGACTGCTTCCCCGTTTCCAGCTTCAGAAAAATACAAAACAACAACAACAACAACAACAACAAAAACAGTCTTAACATAAATCTTTATAACTTGCAATGCACTGAAAATGTAAAATGCATGAAAATATATGTGTTGGGAATGTCACACTCCCTGAAAGATCTCATTCTGTTCCCACAAGCCACATCTCTACCCACGGTCCCTAGAATTTTCTTGCTATGTTAATATGACTGGCAACCCCTGGGGTCTCCTGAATCCCAGAGTAGATTTTACTCATGTCAAAAGTTTGACTTTCATATGCATTCTGCTTCCTGTTAGCTTCTCTTAGAAGGGAGTTATTATTCTCCAATATGTCTCTTGCCATTACCTTTATAGATAAGTTCTCTTGAAGAAGTAATTTAAAGTACAGCCAGAATTCTAAACTAGAAAGAAGAATTTATAGAATTGTTATAAAACAAAGTTGTTCCTACTATGAGGCAAGCCAGATGACTGCTGAAGGCCTTGCAACCACAAGATGACACCTCAAGATGATATTTTCAGAGGCTGAAAACAGCATTGAAAGCTAGACCTAACTGAGTGCCTCTGGCGAGGGTATGATCTCAAGTGCAAAAAACAGGACTTTATTTTTTATAGCAGCTAATTTTCAGTTAGATCAGGGGTAGTCAACCTTTTTATACCTACCACCCACTTTTGTATCTCTGTTAGTAGTAAAATTTTCTAACCACCCACTGGCTCCACAGTAATGGTGATTTATAAAGTAGGGAAGTAACTTTACTTTATAAAATTCATAGAGCAAAGTTACAGCAAGTTAAAGCATATACTAATAATTACTTACCAAGTACTTTATGTCAGATTTTCACTAAGTTTGGCAGAATAAATCTTTATAAAACAACTTACTAGGCCCTGGCCAGTTGGCTCAGTGGTACAGCGTCGGCCTGGCGTGCAGAAGTCCCGGGTTCGATTCCCAGCCAGGGCACACAGGAGAAGCGCCCATTTGCTTCTCCACCCCTCCCCCTCTCCTTCCTTTCTGTCTCTCTCTTCCCCTCCCGCAGCCAAGGCTCCATTGGAGCAAAGATGGCCTGGGCATTGGGGATGGCTCCATGGCCTCTGCCTCAGAGCTAGAGTGGCTCTGGTCGCAACAGAGTGACACCCCGGATGGGCAGAGCATTGCCCCCTGGTGGGCGTGCCAGGTGGATCCCGGTCGGGTGCATGTGGGAGTCTGTCTGACTGCCTCCCCGTTTCCAGCTTCAGAAAAATACAAAAAAAACAAAAAACAAAAACAAACAAACAAAAAAACAACTTACTATAGTTAAATCTTTCTTTTTATTTATACTTTGGTTGCTCCGCTACCACCCACTATGAAAGCTGGAACGCCCACTAGTGGGCAGTAGGGACCAGGTTGACTACCATTGAGTTAGATCCTCAGTTCTGCAATTGGGGGCATGGAGACTTCATCTCCATCGGTTTGAGGTAGCTCATTCCTTAGGGTTACATCTAAGTTTCTGGGAGCATCCTTGGGCGAAGGGAAAGAGAATCTTGAACCTATTTAGAGTTCTATAATCTTGATTTCCTCCAAGTCCCAACCTGGGGACATGGCTCAGGGTGAGAGGACCCTTCTCGGTGACTCACAAGTGTCTTAACTCTTTGATTCCTCCTCTTACCCCTGCCCCTGGGCAGTTTCCCCTCTTTCTGCTCAGGGCATCTTTATCTAGTATTTGGTGGAGAAGGAAGAGGGCATGACTATTGGGAAACTTAATGTGACTAATCACATATTCTTCCAAGTCTCCTGTCTTACACTGTACCAGCATTCATACTTTTGAAATGCAAAGGCCAAGGATTTGACCCTCTGCTTTCTGTGCGCTATTCTATTAGCCATTCCAGGAAGAGAATGAACACTTGGTTTTTACATTTTTTAAATAGCTGAAAGAAAATCAAAAGAAGACTATTTCATGATGCATAAAAATTATATAAAATTCAAATTTCAGTGTCCAAAATAAAATTTTACTGGATTGCAACAACATCCACTCACTTATTGTCTGAGGCTGTTTTCATGCTGTACATGCAGAGTTCAGTAGTCGGGACAGAGACCTCATGGCCTGCAAAGCCTCAATTGTTCACATTTGGCCTTTGAATAAAAAGTTTGCCAATACCCTCGTTTTGTGTAATTAGAGAATGAGTCACCATTAAACCATTTACTTGAACTTACAGGAGAGATTTCCTTAAACTACTATTGCTCTTTTGGGCACTATTAAAGACAAGTAATAGGACTAATAACTAATGTTTCAGAATACTCTCTATGTGAAATTGACATTATAAGAATCAATGTAGATGCAAAAATGATTATGGAATAGCCCTGCTTTCCAGGGACTCAAGGATGGGGAAGGATGCTTGTAAACATGCACATGGCAAATGGTCCTGAGATAGTGTACACAGCAGTGGGCAAGCTTCGAAGATATGTAACACAGCAGTGGGCAAGGACTGCTACTGAGCTCAATTTTTGACACCAGTTTGAGATGCCAGAGAGACAGTCCATGAATATAACCAAGTAGGTGAATATTCTTGCCATGGCATCCGCTTTGCAGGATCACCTGAAAAGCTGGCTTATACCTCATAGTCTATATGCAGCTTGGCTAAAAGTGGCTGAGAAGTATTCTCAATGCACTGATTTTGATTTTCAGGTGGGCTTCCTTTGCTTTACCAAGCCTGCTGCATGGCTCCCCTGGAGGTTCAGATGAAGAGTAAGGACAACAGCCAGCATCTACTGGACAACAAATCTATTCCAAGTTATGGGCTAGCTTCTTACAGCCTTTGATCATCCCCACAACCCTACGAGGTAGGTGCTTATCTGATTCTTATTTTAGGAATAGGAATAATCAGACACAGAGAAGATAAGAAACTTGCCCAAAGTTGTACAACTAGATTATTAGAGTGAGTCTTTGACTCTAGAGTCTGTGTGCTTAGCCACAAAGCTTTCCTGGTAGCTGCCTGCCACTTGGAAATAAAGAAACCTTCCTCTAGCAATATCTGAAGAAGGTAGAGCTGAGATTGAAGAGCAAATCTGCAGTCCTTTATGCCCTCCCACTTTTCTTGACTCTGACTTCCTGTCTCCCTACATGGAGGCAAAGACAACACTTTATTCATGACCCAGACAAAATTGATGGAGTAGCAAATGTAAAACACGAAGCTTTGTTCTGGCTGTTATTGACTGGACTTGGGTCATCAGGGGTCCCTAAACTTTTTACACAGGGGGCCAGTTCACTGTCCTTCAGACCGTTGGAGGGCCGGACTATAAAAAAAAACTAATCCCTATGCACACTGCACATATCTTATTTTAAAGTAAAAAAAGAAAACGGGAACAAATACAATATTTAAAATAAAGAACAAGTAAATTTAAATCAACAAACTGACCAGTATTTCAATGGGAACTATGCTCCTCTCACTGACCACCAATGAAAGAGGTGCCCCTTCCGGAAGTGCAGCGGGGCTGGATAAATGCCTCATGGGGCCGCATGCGGTCTGCGGGCCATAGTTTGGGGACCCCTGATCTAGATAGAAATAGGAATTCACCTTTTTTTTCTGTGTGAGTGGTTACATTTGGAAGAATCACAGCAGAAGGGATAGAATACAGGTTTTGGGTTAAAACTTGTTTTTATTTTTCAAAAAATTTTGGTGCCCAAAGTGATGTAAGGTCTGTGTGCAGCACTTGGTTACTAGCAGTATAAAAATTTAAAGAACCTGGCTTAGCTCTTTTGAGCCCATTCTGTTATGGAACTGATACTACCTATCACAAAAGATTGTTATGAAGGTTAAATGGGGTAACATATTTTTGTAGCTCCTTCATTTGCCTGTTCCTGATTAAAGAGGTTTTGAAAAGTGAACTCAAATTTACCTGTTACCAAGTCTCACAGTAGCACAGGTACCTCCACCAGGGGGAGCAAAGAACCAGGGTTTCAACCAGAAAACAGTTGGTTTCTATAAACCTATTCAGAGATGCTGATAATATAATTCCTTTGTATTTTCTAAACATTCTTACAGCCTATTACCTCCTACTTATGCCAAAAAAGAGAGTTTCATATTCTCAGTACAATCCTATGACTGTGACACAGCACAAAGGCCCAGGTTGAGCAAAACCCTAGCTGAACTCAAAATCTAAGACAAGGAATTAATTAGGTTGTTTTCAGATTTATCTAAGTTCCACATAGACAAAAGAGTGGCTGTGGGTTTTTGTTTTGTGTTTATCTTACTTGTCCCAGGCTTTAAGCGTGGGGTTGCTGTTCACACAGATGCCATAATTATTTAGTTAAGGAGTCCAGAAAGATCGTCACTTGTTTATTAACCAGATGATGCAGCACGTGGATTAGCATCTAAGTATTGATATAATCCAAACAACTGTAAAGTTCACATTTCTGATTTAAATGAACAAGGGTAAGTAAACAAATTCACATGACGAATTTGTTTTCAAAGAGCAATCTTTAGAAGATATCATGAGGTCAGCATCAATAAAGCTTTATCCTCACCTTTTTTCATATTCTTTAAACACATTGGTCTACAGCAAAACTGATGCTTCAGCAAAGCTGAAGCAGAAGAAGGCTTCGGATCACACTCATCACCAAAGATTAGTGTTAAATACATTTAACTCCCTAAAAACTGGTAAATTCATACATAATACATAACTTTTTTAAAAAAGAGGATTGTTGGTTTTATTTTCTTTGGATTAATGATTAATGTATTCAATCCACCATCTTCACCCAGAACTTTCTAACATTCTCCTTCCTTCCTTCCTTCCTTCCTTCCTTCCTTCCTTCCTTCCTTCCTTCCAATTCCCTCCCTCCCTCCCTTCTTTTCTTTTCTTCTCTTCCCCTCCTTTCTTTCTTTCTCTTTCTTTCTTTCTTTCTTTCTTTCTTTCTTTCTTTCTTTCTTTCTTCTTTCATTTTCACCCATCCCCCTACCTCTCTCCCCTTTGACAAATATCAAATTGTTCTCTTTATCTATGGGTTGGTTTTTGTTTTGTTCTCTTTATTTATTTTTTTTAAGATTCCAAATATAAGTGAAATCATATATTTGTCCTTCTTTGTCTGATTTATTTCACAGTATAATGCCCTCTAGTCATCCATGTTGTCACAAAGAGCAAGATTTTATTTTCTTTTATTGCAGAGTAATATTCCATTGTATTTATATACCACATCTTCTTTATCTATGTATCCATTATACATGATAATAGCTTTTAATTGAGAAGAGCCAGACAACTCTATTTCTTAAAAATTTTGATTAAATGGTAGTTCATTGCAATTTAAAAAATAAAATTGCATTAATATTCAAATACCCCAAATTGGAACTTTTTTCTCAGACTGTGGTTGCCTTATAGCTCAAATTAGTGAGTTTTTATTGATGTTTACAGTGCTGTCATGTGATGTGATTTTATTAATGAATCTTGTACCTGTGGCCTCTCCTAAGACAGTTGATAACTTGCCATTGGTTTTAAAGGATGATTAGTTTGTCTAGATATCTATTTTTTAACCTTATGCTCATCTAAACCTGAAGCCTAAACTAGTAACAAATCTTATATTTTAAATTGCATATTTTTTCATTTAAAAAGACACCCATAAATTTCAAATTCTTTATGAACAGTTTTTATTTTTCTGGATGCCTGTTAAATTTTCAGCATAGAATCCTTAACTTTTATATCCATGACTACTAGTGTCAATTTCACCCTAGGAGGCACTGAATTACAAGGAGCTAAGTAGATAGGAATCACTTAGCTAAACATTTGTCTGTTTAGCAATTTACAAAAGGTAAGAAGACCTTTTCAGAAAACATGTCTCTGTTTGGAAGCATATCACAATCATTATTAGAACTAGAGTGGTTTGAATATCACACAAAGAATCAGATTGAAGCATGTAAAATAGGTCATTGTTAGTCCACTGTGGTCACCAGCTGTTGATTATCTCTTTTTCATTCACTTACATGCAAAAGAATAATGAAAGTGAGATCCCAAAATGGTGACGGAGTAGAAGGACAATCCAACTGCCACCTTCCAGGACCAAATTGAATTACATCTTAATTTAAGAACAATCATCTTGAAAAAACAAGTTTGGACTAAAGGAAGAGGACTGTAGAACCAAGGATCACAGAAGAAGCCACACAGAGACTGGTAGGAAGGGCAGAGACTTGGAAAGGGCTGTCCCACTCTCAGGAGTGAGGGGCGGCTGAGGGTCTGAAGGGATTCTCCCTATGGGGAGGGTCACCCTGAGAGGTGTGGGAGCTCAGCCCTAGGCCTGGAGCCCCAGCCTAGAGCCCCAGAGCCTAGAAGAGGCGCCCACATAGCATTTTGCAGTGAAGAGAGCAGTGTTTCTGTCTGCGAGAAAGAGACTGAGTTTCTGAAATGCAGGTTCCATCTTAAAGGGCTCGTGCAGAAAATTTCAATCACAGACACTTAACTGGGGTTCCAGTGGAGGGAGAGCTGAGAGGACTGGAGTTGCATGAAGAAAGTCTAAAGTTGGAGAGACACTGTGGGGGACAGCCACCAGAACCTTTATGCTGAGTCATTCTCCAACACTGCAGTCGCCATCTTTCTTGGGTGGAGCAGTCCCCCCTGAGTGGCATCAGCCTGGGGAAAAACAACTGCTCTGCCCTCAGGAGTCTTTCCTGCTCCAGTCAGGGTGAAGGGTCATTCTGAGAGCCCAGGAAGCAGGGGGTGCCTCAGTGACTCAGTTTTCTGGTGTTAAGGCCAGAGCCACCAGAGCCAACCCCAACCCCTCATCACACACACACACACACACACACACACACACACACACACACACTCCTGAGTCTAAGACTGGTGCTTCCACCTCACTGGAGACTCGGTTGAAACTGTCCAGAGGGAGGGTAGACCACACCTCTGGGTGTCAGAGGCCATACCCACTGGACTCCTGGGGCTACACCCTACTGAGGTCTGTGAAAAAACTCTGGACAGACTGACACCTGGGATGAGAGGCAGAGCCATATGCATCACCTTTCCTAATCCCTGAATTGCTATAGGCTCTAGACTCTAGCAGAGGTTTTATTCAGTGGCCAAGCCCAACAAGCAGCCAGCAGACAGAGGTTGCAGAAGGATGGATTCAGGGAAACTTGGACTTTTGAGTGGACTTTCCCCCAGGCCCAGAGTGGGTAAAAGCCAGCCCAGGTGTGAAGCTGGTATTTCCGTGTGCACCTGGGCCCAACTAGAGTCAGCCATAAACTCTGGATTGCTTCTAGCTCCAAGAAGGTTGCTTAGGGCATCACGGGCTGTCTCCCACTGGTTTGCACTGGGTTTCTTACAAGGAGGCCCAGGGCTGGCATATCCAGTGGCCAGCTATGGAGAGTACCAGTTCAGGACCTAAAAACCCTTGCTAGAGTGGTATCCTAAGGAAGGGTTCCTCACACCTGGCCCAGCTGAAGTGAGTTCTGCTCTCTGTGATCAACACGGGCACAGCAACGTATGTGCATTGGATAGGGTGGAGCTTTACAGTCAGCTGGCCTGGGTGATGAATATCCTACCCTGCTGGGCTAGACTCCAAAGGGAGAAGGAAGAGAAGCTTGGAGCATGGACATTCAAAGTGTGGGTCACTATGTGCCTATTGTTGGATCTGGTTGATGGGCTTAGCCACTTTCTGGGGGGGCACAGTCAGCCCCAGGAGAGGACTCTCTCAGTCTTCCTCCTTGAGACCAGGTCTCATGATCTGTAAGAATCATGATTTTGCAGAGGGGACTGTTGGCCCCACTTGATCTGAACCTCCTGCTCACCTTGTTGAGCAGAAATAAAATTTGAGTATCCAGCAGTGGCTGAGCGATTAGGCTCTGGAGTAGGGGCCACAATCCTTGTACTGAGCCACTGCCCAAGAGACCCCTGAAGCAGGGGGTCCCACTAACATTGTATTCTCAACCATAGCTGCCCTAACCCAACCTGTTGCAACCTGTTGAGGGGTTGGTTGGGTGAGGCCAGTCTGGGCCCACACTACAGTCTTTCTACAGAAGATTCTGGGAAGACCAGGCAGCTGTAAGAGGAGGTGGAGTGGAGCAGCTGAAAAGTGGAGGAAAATCTTACAGAGCTTTGGGGATTTTACAGAGGTGCTGTCCGCTCTAAGCAGGAGGAAGCTGATTCTTATACATAGGTTAGCCCCTCCCACACTACTCAGGCACAGAAAATGCCAACACAAACAGCAAAAAGAGGAGTAATTGCAAACAAGAAGCCAATAGGGATTTACAAACAACAGCTGATGCCAACCCAAGAAGATCTAGAACCAACACAACTGGTAGCTGGTGGCAGATAGCACCAGCCCGAGACAGCTAGCTACAAAAGCAGCATGCCCAAAGGAGTCTATACACAGACAAAATGGGTAGACAAAGAAATGCAACCCAAATGAATCAGCAAGAGAAATCCCCAGAAAAAGAATTAAATGAAACGGAAGTAACCAAACTACTGGATGCATAGTTTAAGATAATGATTGTTAGGATGCTCAAGGATCTTAGAGCAACAATGGATGAACATAAGGAGCACCTAAATAAAGAGACAGCAGGCATCAAAAAGGACATTGAAATCATAAAAAAGAACCAGTCAGAAATGACAAACACAATACAGTGGTACCTTGAGATATGAACAGACCAATATACACTTTTTTTTTAAGATACGAGCTGCTACTCTGTCTATATTTTTGTTTGAGATCTGAGCGAAATATCGAGATACAGGTTGTGATTTGGGAAGCTGCCTCTAGTTGGTGTGTTGGTGCAACACCGGTCCAGTATCAGCAGTTTGATATACGAGTTGACTGACTTACGAGCTCAGTTACAGAACGAATTAAATTCATATCTCAAGGTACCACTGTATCCGAAATGAAGACTTTACTAGAAGGAATCAATAGTACGCTGAAGGAAACAGAGGATCAAATCAGCAATTTAGAAGATAAGCTAGACATAAGCACAGAAGTAGAGCAGCAAAATGAAAAGAGGCTCAAAAAGACTGAGGAAACTCTAAGAGAGCTCTGTGACAACATGAAGAGAAACAACATCTGCATCATAGGGGTTCCTGAAAGATAAGAGAATGAACAAGGGCTAGAGATCCTGTTTGAAGAAATCATAGCTGAAAATTTCCATAAATTGATGAAGGAAAAAGTCACACAAGTTCAAGAAGCATAGAGAGTCCCATTAAAGAGGAAACCAGGAGGCCTACCCCAAGACAGATCATAGTTAAAATGCCAAAATTAAGAGACAAAGAAAGAATACTAAAAGCAGCAAGAGAAAAGCAGTTAATTACCAACAGAAAAGCCCACATAAGGATGACATCAAACTTCTCAACAGAAATACTTAAGGCCAGAAGGGATTGGCAAGAAATATTCAAAGTAATGCAAAACAAGAGCCTACAACCAAGACTTCTCTATCCTGCAAGGCTTTTATTTAAAATTGAAGGAGAAATAAAAGCCTTCCAGGACCAAAAAAAACAAAACACCTCAAGGAATTCATTATAGCCAAACCAGTACTACAAGAAATGTTAAGGGGCCTGCTATAAAAAGAGTAAAGGAGCCTGACCAGGCAGTGGATAGAGCATCAGACTAGGATGCAGAAGACCCAGGTTCGAGACCCCGAGGTCGTCAGCATAGTACGGGCTCATTTGGCTTGATCAAAAAGCTCACCAGCTTGGAACCAAGGTCACTAGTTTGAGCAAGGGGTTACTTGGTCTGCTGAAGGCCCGTAATCAAGGCACATATGAGAGAGCAATCAATGAACAACTAAGGTGTCACAACGAAAAACTGATGATTGATGCTTCTCATCTCTCTCCATTCCTGTCTGTCTGTCCTTATCTATCCCTCAATCTCTCTCTCTCTGTCTCTGTAAAAAAAAAAAGGAGAGATGGAAGAAAGCCAGAATATGTCACTCCCCCCAAAAAAAAGAGTAAAGGAAAAAAAGAGAGAGATCGAGAAAAAGAGGAATGTAAATTTAAAGAATAAAATGGCAACAAATAAGTACATGTCGATATTAACCTTAAATGTAATGAATTAAATGCTCCCATCAAAAGATATAGGGTAGCTACATGGCTAAGAAAATAGGACCCCTACATATACTGTCTACAAGACACCCACCTCAAAACAAAAGGTACATATAGACTGAAGGTGAAGGGATGAAAAAAAGTATTTCATGCAAATGGAAATGAAAAACAAAAGTGGAGTAGCAATACTTATACAAATATTAATTGACTTACGACCTATGCAACTTACAGTACAGCAATTTGTGTTTTGTGTCTTGGATATTTTTCATCAAACCCCTCCCAAGATGTCTACCAAGAGGAAATTGTCTTTGCAAATATTAAACCAGTTGTACTGATAATGCAGTGTTTTACTTAAACCTGACAAATGTAAAAATAAGAAACAAAATGGTGTAGAGATGATACAAATGGCACAAAATGAACAAAGAAAATTATGATATATTTATATAACAATAATGAAAGAAAATTAAGATAAAATATGACAAAGATTTTTATAACATCATTTCACAGTACTATACATATAGCCTACTCAACTTACAACCAAATCATGTTATGAATGGTCTGTCAGAACCAATCGTGGTTGTAAGTTGAGCAATAGCTGTATCTGACAAAATAGCCTTTAAAACAAAGGCTATAGTAAGGTATAAAGAAGGTCATTACATAATGATAAAGAGAGCAATCCAACAGGAGGATATAACCATTGTAAATATTTATGGGCCTAATATAGGAACACCTAAATATATAAAGCAGATTTTGCTAGACATAAAGGGCAAGATCAACAGCAATACTATAATAGTAGGGAATTTCAATGTCCCACTAACATCAATGGACAAATCTGCCAGACAGAAAATTAACAAAGAAACAGCAGCCTTAAATGACACTAGATCAACTGGATTTAACTTACATCTTCAGAACCTTTAACCCCCAAGCAGCAGGATATATATACATTCTTTAAGTGCTCATGGTACATTCTCTAGGATAGATCACATGTTAGGACACAAAATAAGTCTTAATAAATTTAAAAAGATTGAAATCATATCAAGCATCTTCTCTGATCACAATGGCATGAAACTAGAAATCAACTACAATAAAGAAAAAAAAAACCATTCAAACACTTGGAGGCTAAATAGTATGTTATTAAGTAACGAAAGAGTTAACAATGAGATCAAAGAAGAATTCAAAATTTTTTGAAACAAATGAAAATGTACATACAACAACTCAAATTTTATGGGACACAGCAAAAACAGTTCTGAGAGGGAAGACATACCTTAAGAAGCAAGAAAAAGCTCAAATAAACAACTTAACTCAGCATCTAAAAGAACTAGAAAAAGAACAACAAATAAAGCCCAGAGGAAGTAGAAGGAAGAAAATAATAAAGATCAGAGTGAAAATAAATGACATAAAGACAAAAAAAAGGATCAATGAAACAAAGAGCTAGTTGTTTGAAAAAGTAAACCATATTGATGAACCTTTAACCAGACTCATCAAGAAAAAAACAAAAAACTCAAATAAATAAAATTAGAAATGAAAGTGGAGAAGTAACAACTGACACCACAGAAATACAAAGGATTGTAAGAAAATACTATGAAGATCTATCTACAAAAAAATTGGACAACTTAGGTGGAATGGATAAATTCCTAGCAACATACAATCTTCCAAAAGTCAATCTGGAAGAATCAAACCTAAACAGACCGATTACAACAAATGAAAATGAAACAGTTATCAAAAAACTCCCAGCTAACAAAAGCCTTGGACCTGATGGCTTCACAGGCAAATTTTACCAAACATTCAAAGAAGAACTAACACCTATCCTTCTCAAGCTATTTCAAAAAATTCAAGGGGAAGAAAAACTTCCAAGCTCCTTTTATAAGGCAAGCATTTATCCCCATTGCAAAACCAGGTAAAAACACTACAAAGAAAGAAAACTATAGGCCAATATCCCTGATGGACTTAAATGCTAAAATTCTCAACAAAATATTAGCAAACCGGATCCAGCAATACATTATAAAAGTCATACATCATGATCAAGTGGGATTTATTCTGGGGAGGCAAGGCTGGTAAAATATTTGCTAATCAATCAATGTGATTCATCACATAAACAAAAGGAAGGAGAGAAATCACATGATTATATCAATAGATGCGGAAAAAAATTGATAAAATCCAGCACCTATTTATAATCAAAACTCTCAGCAAACTGGGAATACAGGTACATACCTCAACATAATAAAGGCTATCTATAACAAACTGACACCCAACATCATACTCAATGGGCAAAAATTAAAAGCAATTCCCTTAAGATCAGGAACAAGGCAGGGGTGACCCCTTTCACCACTCTTACTCAACATAGTTCTGGAAGTTCTAGCCACAGCAATCAGGCAAGAAGAAGAAATAAAAGGCATCCAAATTGGAAAAGAAGAAGTAAAACTATTATTATTTGCTGATGACATGATACTGTACATAGAAAACCCTAAAGTCTCAGTCCAAAAACTACTAAATAAATTCAGCAAGGTGGCAGGATATAAAATCAATATTCAGAAATCAGTGGCATTTTTATACACCAACAATAAAGAGTCTGAAAGCGAAATTAAGGAAACAATCCCCTTCACTACTGCAACAACAACAAAAAAGTACCTAGGAGTAAATTTAACCAAGGAGGTAAAAGACTTGTACTCAGAAAATTATAAAACATTGATAAAAGAAACCAAGGAAGATACAGACAAGTGGAAGCATAGACCATGTTCATTAATAGGAAGAATAAACATCATTAAAATGTCTATGTTACCCAAAGCAATCTATAAATTCAATGCACTTCCTATCAAAATACCAATGGCATACTTCAAAGGTATTTCAAAAAATTATATGGAGCCAAAAAAAGAACACGAATAGCCTCAGCAATCCTGAAAATGAAGAATAAAGTGAAAGGTATCACACTTCCTGATATTAAGTTATACTATAAGGCCATTGTAATCAAAACAACATAGAACTAGGATAAGATCAGGCATACAGATCAATGGAATGGAACAGAACAGAGAACCCAGAAATAAACCCACACCTTTATGGTCAATTGATATTTGACAAAGGAGGTAAAAGCATACAATGGAATAAAGACAGTCTCTTTAATAATTGGTATTGGGAAAATTGGACAACTACCTGCAAAAAAATGAAACTAGACCACCAACTTACACCATTCACAAAAATAAACTCAAAATGGATAAAAGACTTAAATGTAAGGCATGAAACCATAATCATCTTGGAAGAAAACATAGGTAGTAAACTCTCCGATGTCTCTCAATATTTTTGCTGATATATCTCCAAGGGCAAGTGAAATATAAGACAAAAAACAAAACAAAAACAAATGGGACTATATCAAACTAAAAAGCTTTTGCACAGCAAAAGACTCCATGAACAAAATAAAAAGACAACCCATAAAATGGGAGAACATATTCACCAATATATCTGATAAGGGGTTAATAACCAAAATTTATAAAGAACTTCTAAAACTCAATACTAGGAAGGGTAAACAATCCAATTAAAAATGGGCAAAACAACTGAACAGACACCTCTCCAAAGAGATCATACAGATGGCCAATAGGCATATGAAAAATGTTCAACGTCACTAATCATCAGAGAAATGCAAATTAAAACCACAATGAGATACCACCTCACACCTGTCAGAATGGGGCTCATTAACAAATCAACACAGAACAAGTGCTGATGAAGGTGTGGAGAAAAGGGAACCTCCTGCACTGTTGGTGGAACTGCAGGCTGGGCAGCCACTGTAAAAAACAGTATGGTGTTTCCTCAAAAAATTAAAAATGGAACTGCCTTTTCACCCAGCTATCCCACTTTTAGGAATATATCCTAAGACTACCAAATCATTGATTCAAAAGAAGATATGCACCCCGATGTTTATTGCAGCATTGTTTACAATAGCCAAGATCTGGAAACAGCCCAAGTGTCCGTCCTTGGACAAGTGGATTAAAAAGCTGTGGTACGACGGAAATGGCGCCGTGAGAAGCGCGTCCGACAGCTCTCCCCTAAATCACAACAAATTTATCAACTAGAAACAGAAAAAATTTATCCTCGGAGCATTCCGGAGTTCCACACAAACTGAAAGCAAAAGGACTGTTATCACTTGAATCTGAGAGACGAGGGTGTGGAGGAAGCTACCACAGCAGCGACGCTCATTCAAGCCGCGAGGGAGTGCGCCTGCGGTGAGTCAGCCCATATACTTGGGAACCGCGAGCCCCCGCAAGCGGCTGCCGCGAGCGACTGCCGCGAGCGACTGCCTCCGCCAGCGGCCGCCAGGAGCCGCCGCGCGCGCGCCCGGTCGGGTTGAGCACCGCTGACGTTCCCAGCGGCCCGCACACTGCGAGTGGGGTCGCCGGTCACCGGTGCCCGGAGCGCCCCATTCGCGCGCGTGCCTTGGGCATTCCACGCGCCCAGGGCGCCCTGCTGGCCCGCACACCCAGGGGGCTCCATTATCCTGCGCCTGGTGCGGTCCAGCCGCCAGCGGCGAGGGAGAGGCTTGGGAGATTCTCTCCGTGGGCGGGGCACCTCACCCAGCCATTCAAGCTAACAATCAAGCGTTGGGGGAGGGGCGCGTGCAGGCAGCCTAAAATACCTTCGGAAACACAGCTGCGACCCAATCACTGAAATCAGCTTAACCCATAAAATCTGCGCACCCTCGGTTCTAATTGATAAGATCTCTCTCAGTTCAGCGATCCAAGACAAGAGGCGTGATATTTTTTAGTGCCTCTCGCTAAAGGGGCGGGGGCAACTTCTGATTGATAGAGCCTCCATATTAAGGGATAAACGCTAACAAGAAGGACTTGGCAGATAATAAGGTCTATACTACACTAGTCGTAAGCAGAGACTAGTGCCTCTTCTTCCCTGCAAAAACAGGCTACAAAGTGTGGAAAGCCTGGGTTGAGAGGTCCAACTAAATGATAGGCGCTGAACAGTCACCTTGACAACAATTGACTTCCACCCCCGCCTGATTACACTGGAGGCCCTGACTGTCAGAGCCTTTCCCAAAGCCTTGCACTGAGTGGGGATAGAGTGGGGATTTCCCAGCTCTTTGAGCCTCTTACTCCCCAGGCAGAAGCAGTTGCAGCCTTATAGCTGGATCACCAGGCTGCTAATTCAGAAAGGGGGGACTAGGAGAGAGAATCCAGGAAAGCAAACTCTCTCATCGTTGGACCCTGCAAACGCCAACAAGCCTTTACTTCCAGCAAGACTAAAGCCAATTATATGACATTGCCATAGAATCCCATCAACTGCAAATCCCTACCTAAGAGTGACACAGGGGCAGAGCCTGGGGTACAGAGTCACCGACTAGGAAGAGGGAGAGAAAAGAAAAAGGAAGAAGTTAATCTCTCAAAATCAAGAAAAACCCACAGACTTTACAACTTGATCCACTAATTTTTTGTTGTTGTTGTTGTTGTTTGTTTCTTCTATCTTTTTGCCTTTATTTCCTCCACCTCGGTCCTTCTATTCTCTGCCCATCTTATGCTTCCCCTTTCTTGAACTACACTACCCATGAGTGTTGCATTTTATTTTTCTTCTTCATCCTCACCCTCCTTTAAGGTTATACTCCAAAACACTTAACTCTCACTCTCTCCTCTTTTTTTTTTTTTTTTTTGTCTTGCTTTATTTTGTTTTTTTCTCCTCCTATTTTATTTCTTCCTTCGTTTTTCTCTTTTTCTTATTTTTTCCTTTCTATTCGTTTTTTCTTTTCTCATTTTACTTTCCTCCCATATAATCCTCAATCATGAACAAATTAGTCAATTTGGGACTCAAGGCTTTTTTTTTGGCTTTATTTCTCTTTTTTGCTTTTGTTTTTATTTTTTTTCTCTTGTTTGTTTATTTTTGTGGCATTTTGGGTCCTCCCAACCCAAGGTCTCCATTGTATTTAGTCTTCGCTCCACTTAATACAACAGATTTTTACTTATTATTTTTATTTTTTCTTCTTTATTATTCTTTTTTGGTCCTTTTTTCTGATTCCCTCTTATCCCTCTCATTATATCTCTTAGTTGACCATCACTTACAAGCAAATCATCTTATGCTTGTCTAAGATTTTCTTCCTTTTTTTTTTTTTTTTGCATTTAGTAGGTCCCTATTCCCTTTTTTTTGCCCCTTGAACTCTTCACCCCAAATCAGGTCCTCCATTATAGGCACGATATTTCCCTAAGGAGGGGAGAGGAGGGAAAGAGAAGAGAGAAAAAAAGGGGGAAATAATAAATTATTACTGTTTTTTTTTGTGGGGTGTTTTACCCTTTTTTTTTTTCTTTTTACCCTTTATTAATTCTAATTAGTGCTATCAATAAGACCACCCTCAGATGCCGATAAGAAAGAGGAAATCGAATATTATGGATACAAAAGAAAGAGAGGTAACACAAATAGATGTGGAAAAATCTATGGAGAAAAGACTTAACATATTGGAAGCCTTGGAGCTAAATGACAGAGAATTTAAAATAGAAATCTTAAAAATACTCAGAGATATACAAGAAAACACAGAAAGGCAATATAGGGAGATCAGAAAACAACTCAATGAACACAAAGAATATATTACCAAGGAAATTGAAACTATAAAAACAAATCAAACAGAAATGAAAAACTCAATTCACGAGCTGAAAAATGAGGTAACAAGCTTAGCTAACAGAGCAGCCCAGATTGAAGATAGGATTAGTGAAATAGAAGACAAACAACTTGAGGCACAACAGAGAGAAGAAGAAAGAGACTCAAAAATAATAAAAAATGAGAAAGCCCTACAGGAATTGTCTGACTCCATCAGAAAGAATAACATAAGAATAATAGGTATATCAGAGGGAGAAGAGAAAGAAAATGGAATGGAGAATATACTCAAACAAATAATAGACGAGAACTTCCCAAGCCTGTGGAAGGAACTAAAGCCTCAAATTCAAGAAGCAAACAGAACACCAAGTTTTCTTAACCCCAACAAACCCACTCCAAGGCACATCATAATAAAGATGACACAAACCAATGACAAAGAAAAAATTCTCAAGGCAGCCAGGGAAAAGAAGAGTACAACATATAAAGGAAGGCCTATTAGATTATCATCAGATTTCTCAGCAGAAACTCTACAAGCTAGAAGAGAGTGGACTCCAATATTTAAAGCCCTGAAAGAGAGGAACTTTCAGCCAAGAATACTATACCCATCAAAGCTATCCTTCAAGTATGAAGGAGATATAAAAACATTCACAAATACAGAAAAGATGAGAGAATTTATCAACAGAAAGCCCCCACTCCAGGAAATACTAAGGGGGGTTTTCCAACCAGATTCAAAGAACAAAAGAAAACAACACCACAAGTAACAGCTCCACCAAGAACACAATAAAACCAAACTTAAACTGTGACAACAAAGGAAAAAAAGGGGGGAGAGGATGGAGATTAACAGTAGCAAAGGATGATGAAGTGCAGAAATACTTATAAGATAGGGTACTACAATGAATATGGTAGGTACCCTTTTCATTACTTAATGGTAACCACCCTTAAAAAAACCACCACAAAAACACTTGACTTAAAAAAGGTAGCAACAGAGGAAAGAAGTATGGAACACAAACAAACAAAAACAAATGATAGAAAAACAAAAGAGAAGAATCAAACTAGATACAAAACTAACAGAAAGCAATTTATAAAATGGCAGTAGGGAACCCACAAGTGTCAATAATTACACTAAATGTAAATGGATTAAACTTACCAATAAAAAGACACAGAGTAGCAGAATGGATTAAAAAAGAAAATCCAACTATATGCTGCCTACAAGAAACACATCTAAGCAACAAGGATAAAAACAAATTCAAAGTGAAAGGCTGGAAAACAATACTCCAAGCAAACAACACCCAAAAAAAAGCAGATGTAGCAATACTCATATCTAATAATGCTGACTACAAGACAGAAAAAGTACTCAGAGACAAAAATGGTCATTTCATAATGATTAAGGGGAAGTTGAATCAAGAAGACATAACAATCCTTAATATATATGCACCAAACCAAGGAGCACCAAAATATATAAGACAGCTACTTATTGACCTTAAAACAAAAACTAACAAAAATACAATCATACTTGGAGACCTCAATACACCGCTGACGGCTCTAGATCGGTCATCCAAACAGAGAATCAATAAAGATATAGTGGCCTTAA
Source organism: Saccopteryx bilineata (assembly GCF_036850765.1). Classification (NCBI taxonomy): domain Eukaryota; kingdom Metazoa; phylum Chordata; class Mammalia; order Chiroptera; family Emballonuridae; genus Saccopteryx; species Saccopteryx bilineata. The sequence continues at coordinate 234,143,141 of NC_089492.1, forward strand.
ACGAAATACTAGAACACCTGGATATGATAGACATCTACAGGACACTTCATCCCAAAGCGACAGAGTATACATTTTTCTCTAGTGTACATGGAACATTCTCAAGAATTGACCATATGTTGGGCCACAAAGACAATATCAGCAAATTTAGAAAAATTGAAATGGTACCAAGCATATTTTCTGATCATAAAGCCTTGAAACTAGAATTCAACTGCAAAAAAGAGGGGGAAAAACCCACAAAAATGTGGAAACTAAACAACATACTTCTAAAAAATGAATGGGTCAAAGAAGAAATAAGCGCAGAAATCAAAAGATATATACAGACAAATGAAAATGAAAATACGACATATCAGAATCTCTGGGATGCAGCAAAAGCAGTAATAAGAGGAAAGTTCATATCACTTCAGGCCTATATGAACAAACAAGAGAGAGCCGAAGTAAACCACTTAACTTCACACCTTAAGGAACTAGAAAAAGAAGAACAAAGACAATCCAAAACCAGCCGAAGAAAGGAGATAATAAAAATCAGAGCAGAAATAAATGAAATAGAGAACAGAAAAACTATAGAAAAAATCAATAAAACAAGGAGCTGGTTCTTTGAAAAGATCAACAAAATTGACAAACCCTTGGCAAGACTCACCAAGGAAAAAAGACACAGGACTCAAATAAATAAAATCCAAAATGAAAGAGGAGAGATCACCACAGACATCATAGAAATACAAAGAATTATTGTAGAATACTATGAAAAATTATATGCCACCAAATACAACAATCTAGAAGAAATGGATAAATTCCTAGATCAATACAACCTTCCTAGACTGAGTCATGAAGAAGCAGAAAGCCTAAACAGACCAATCAGCAGGGAGGAAATAGAAAAAACTATTAAAAATCTCCCCAAAAATAAAAGTCCAGGCCCAGACGGTTATACTAGTGAATTCTATCAAACCTTCAAAGAAGACTTGGTTCCTATTCTACTCAAAGTCTTCCAAAAAATTGAAGAAGAAGCAATACTTCCAAACACATTTTATGAGGCCAACATAACCCTCATACCAAAACCTGGCAAGGATGGCACAAAGAAAGAAAACTACAGACCAATATCTCTAATGAATACAGATGCTAAAATACTAAACAAAATACTGGCAAACCGAATACAACAACATATTAAAAAAATAATACATCATGATCAAGTGGGATTCATCCCAGAATCTCAAGGATGGTTCAACATACGCAAAACGGTTAACGTAATACATCATATCAACAAAACAAAGAACAAAAACCACATGATCTTATCAATAGATGCAGAAAAGGCTTTTGATAAAATACAACACAATTTTATGTTTAAGACTCTCAACAAAATGGGTATAGAAGGAAAATATCTCAACATGATAAAGGCCATATATGGTAAACCATCAGCCAACATCCTATTAAACGGCATAAAACTGAGGACTTTCTACCTTAAATCAAGAACAAGACAGGGTTGTCCACTCTCTCCACTCTTATTCAACGTGGTGCTAGAAGTTCTGGCCAGAGCAATCAGACAAGACAAAGAAATAAAAGGCATCCATATCGGAAAAGAAGAAGTAAAGCTATCACTTTTTGCTGATGATATGATCCTATACATCGAAAACCCGAAGGACTCCACAAAAAGATTATTAGAAACAATAAACCAATACAGTAAGGTCGCAGGATACAAAATTAACATACAAAAGTCCATAGCCTTTCTATATGCCAACAATGAAATATTAGAAAATGAACTAAAAAAAATAATCCCCTTCACGATTGCAACAAAAAAAATAAAATACCTAGGAATAAACATAACAAAGAACGTAAAGGACCTATATAATGAAAATTACAAAGCATTGTTAAGGGAAATCGAAAAAGATACAATGAGATGGAAAAATATTCCTTGTTCTTGGATAGGAAGAATAAATATAATCAAAATGGCCATATTACCCAAAGCAATATACAAATTTAATGCAATTCCCATCAAAATCCCTATGAGATTTTTTAAAGAAATGGAACAAAAAATCATCAGATTTATATGGAACTATAAAAAACCCCGAATAGCCAAAACAATCCTAAGGAAAAAGAATGAAGCTGGGGGCATTACAATACCTGACTTTAAACTATATTATAGGGCCACGATAATCAAAACAGCATGGTATTGGCAAAAAAATAGACACTCAGACCAATGGTACAGAATAGAAAGCCCAGAAATAAAACCACATATATATGGTCAAATAATCTTTGATAAAGGGGCCAACAACACACAATGGAGAAAAGAAAGCCTCTTCAACAAATGGTGTTGGGAAAACTGGAAAGCCACATGCAAAAGAATGAAACTCGACTACAGCCTGTCCCCGTGTACTAAAATTAATTCAAAATGGATCGAAGACCTAAATATAAGACCTGAAACAATAAAGTACATAGAAGAAGACATAGGTACTAAAATCATGGACCTGGGTTTTAAAGAACATTTTATGAACTTGACTCCAATGGCAAGAGAAGTGAAGGCAAAGATAAATGAATGGGACTACATCAGAATTAAAAGTTTTTGCTCAGCAAGAGAAACTGATATCAAAATAAACAGACAGCCAACTATATGGGAACTGATATTTTCAAACGACAGCTCAGATAAGGGCCTAATATCCAAAATTTACAAAGAACTCATAAAACTCAACAACAAACAAACAATCCAATAAAAAAATGGGAAGAGGACATGAACAGACACTTCTCCCAGGAAGAGATACAAATGGCCAACAGATATATGAAAAGATGCTCAGCTTCATTAGTTATTAGAGAAATGCAAATCAAAACTACAATGAGATACCACCTCACTCCTGTTAGATTAGCTATTATCAACAAGACGGGTAGTAGCAAATGTTGGAGAGGCTGTGGAGAAAAAGGAACCCTCATTCACTGTTGGTGGGACTGTAAAGTAGTACAACCATTATGGAGGAAAGTATGGTGGTTCCTCAAAAAACTGCAAATAGAACTACCTTATGACCCAGCAATCCCTCTACTGGGTATATACCCCAAAACCTCAGAAACATTGATACGTGAAGACACATGTAGCCTCATGTTCATTGCAGCACTGTTCACAGTGGCCAAGACATGGAAACAACCAAAAAGCCCTTCAATAGAAGACTGGATAAAGAAGATGTGGCACATATACACTATGGAATACTACTCAGCCATAAGAAATGATGACATCAGATCATTTACAGCAAAATGGTGGGATCTTGATAACATTATAAGGAGTGAAATAAGCAAATCAGAAAAAAACAAGAACTACATGATTCCATACATTGGTGGAACATAAAAATGAGACTAAGAGACATGGACAAGAGTGTGGTGGTTACCATGGGTGGGGGGGGAGGACATGGGAGGGAGGGAGAGAGTTAGGGGGAGGGGGAGGGGCACAGAGAACTAGATAGAGGGTGACGGAGGACAATCTGACTTTGGGCGAGGGGTTTGCAACATAATTTGATGACAAAATAACCTAGACATGTTTTCTTTGAATATATGTACCCTGATTTATTAATGTCATCCCATTACCATTAATAAAAATTTATTAAAAAAAAAAAAAGCTGTGGTACATATACACAATGGAAGACTATGCAGCCATGAAAAGGAAGGAAATCTTACCTTTAGCGATGACATGGATGGACCTGGAGAGTATTATGCTAAGTGAAATAAGCCAGGCAGAGAAAGACAAATACCATATGATCTCACTTATATGTAGAATCTAAGGAACAAAGTGAGCTGAGGAATGAAATAGAGGCAGAGGCAGGGTCACTGGGACCAAAGAGACAGCTGTCAGAAGAAAGGGGGATGAGGGGATGGGATCAGAGAAGGTGAAGGGATTAGTGAAATTATCTATACATAACACATAGATACAGATAATAGGACAACAAATCCCAGAGGGAAAGGGGGACGGAGTTAGGGGGAGGGAGTCAAAAAGGGTGTAAATAGGGACATGGGGGTGGGGGTGAGGGTGTTATATTCAGTAGGACAGTTGAATCCATGTTGACACAATACATTAAAATTAATTTAAAAATTAAAAAAAAAGAATAATGAAAGTTAGCTTACTATCCAAGTTTGGTTTGTTGTAGCTTTGTATCTCATTTCACAGAAAAGCTTTTTCATTGCTGTTCTACTATTCCAGTGAATTATGGTCTTCGGCACTGTAGTATTTAAATCCTCAGCCCTGGAAATGATGGCTGCAGCAGGTATCACTAAAACAGCAGACAAACAAAATGAAAAACCCAGCAATTTAAAACTTGCCTAGGGAAAAATGTGTATCTATCTTTTCATTAATCTAATGATATGTTAAAACTCAAAGTGCTAAAAACAATTCCATGATCTAATTAACAATTAAGATTTTTTTTGTTTTGTTTTCTATTCTGTTATATAGGAGAAAATTATGGTTCTTTAGTAAAATTCAATTTATCCCATTCTTCTTTTCTTTTCAAAGGCACTCTAAACAGGCTTGCCTTTCCTCCACTTCTCACACCCTTATAAATCCTCACTAACGAAATTCCAGAGCCTGGCCTTATTCACAAAAGCATGTAAAAAGGAAATAAAGGAACTAGTTCTTCTTCCCTGGGTCTGTTTAGGGAGAGATAATGCTTTGCATCTTAAATTTCGGTCAGAGAATTTGATTTGATAAGTTCTTAAATTTAAACCTTTCACAATGATATTCTTATTCTTTGGTGTTAAATGGAAATTTGTGTGAATATTTATATTTATTGTTAACTTGTTTTATTTTCCATTAAAACAAATCTGTACTTGAAAGTATGATTTGAACAAAGCAAATCTTACAAGACTAAGATTTTTACCAATTATTGCTACATTATAACTTTCAAAAGGGACCTGAAATTCTGAATGGTTATCTTAATAGCTCTTTTATTGTATAACTGAAATCTCTGTATATCTAAACTGTATAAATACTTAAAACATTGTTCTGTCTGAACAGAATAGAATCACTGGCACTTTTCATTTCTCCTATATGCATTCTTACAACAATAAAAACCTATGACTTTGCTAGATGTATTATTATTATTATTATTATTATTATTCCATAGTTTGAGAGAGAAAATGAAAGCAAGAGAGGGGGGGAAGAGAGAGAGAAGCATCAACTCATTGTTCCACCAGGGATCAAACCCACAACCTCAGTGCACTAGGATGACGCTTTATTCACTGAACCACTCAATCAGGGTGTTATTTAACAAAGAACTCAAGAGCTTGTGTGTGTGTGTTTTAGGGACCATTGTTACAGTTTAATATCTTCTATGAATTCATTTTCTTTTAATTTATTCTAAATTTATAAATATTCTTTGGAAAAATTACTGGTTTCATTGTCATTGTTGTTGTTTGTTTTTTATTTTATTTTTATTAAGTGAGAGGCAGGGAGGAGAGAGAGTCCCATGTGCACCTGGATCTATCCAGCAAGCTCCCTACCAGGGCTTGCTCTGGGTCCACTGCTCCGTTGCTCAGCAACCAAGCTATTTCAATGCTTAAAGCAGGCCATGGAGCCATCCTCAGCAACTGGGGTCAACTTGCTTAACCATTCGAGCCATGGCTGTAGGAGGAGAAGTGTGTGAGAGAGAGAGAAGGGGGAGGGGAAGAGGTAGAGAAGCAGATGGTTGCTCTGCCTGTGTGCCATGACCAGGATTTGAACCTGGGACATCCACACACCTGGCTGACGCTCTACTGCTGAGCCAACCAGCCAGGGCTGGAAAATTATTATTTTATTATTAATAACTATTATTTAAAATAATGTGCACAGGTATATAATTTATAAAGAAATATAAAAATTAAAGATTTGCTCTCTAGTAGCACAGTCTTAGAATAAAATTCTTATACTAAACCTGGCATAGGACAGAAGTAGTTGTAGCAGAATTAGTCTCATTAATGAGCTTACTGTACTGAACTTTTATCATCTGATTCCCATAGTTGATTTCCTTTAATGAGTGTAAACTACTTGTAAGAAGAATCAATATTCAGAGGTTTCTAGAGTCACGGAAGTGGATCCCATTGGAGGTGCTGAGCGAGTTAACGTTGTACAAGGAAGTGGACCTTCTTGGGGACTCTGAGACCACCTGGGACCACTTAAACATCCTCAGTGCTGCAAGTTATTCACCCTCCAACCCTGTCTCTTGTCTGTGAGTTTGTCCTACCACTGAGTTTAGCAGCACAAGCAAATTTTGCAGAAAGAAATATTCTGGGAAGGAACTAAAAGTCTGTTTAGTCACATGAGAAATGCAGATCACAGTAAGTAAAGTTTAAGGGAGAGTCTTAACACAGAGCAGGTCAACTCAGTAGAGATCTAAGTCTTTAAATTTGAATGGGCTTATATTTGTTTCAAATAAATATGTTATATAACTTATACTTGAATATATTTTTTGTTACAAGAGACTCAAATGTTAAGTTTTTTTTTCTATCATTGCTTGGGTTTTAAACATTTCTATAAGATTTTACTTTTTTTTCTTTTTTTTCCAAGTGAGAAGAAGGGAGATAGACAAAGAGACTCCTGCATGCACCCCGACCAGAATCCACCTGGCAACTCCCATCTGGGGCCAATGCTTTGCCCATCTGAGGCTATGCTCTCAACTGAGCCATTTTTAGCACCTGAGATGTAGGCTCCACAGAGCCTGAGCACCCAGGGTTGATGCTCAAATCACTTGAACCATGGCTACAGGAGAGGAAGAGAGAGAGAGAGAGAGAGAGAGAAAGAGAGAGAGAGAGAGAGAAGTGGGGGAGGGGTGGAGAATCAGATGGTTGCTTATCCTATGTACCCTGATGGGGAATTGAACCTAGTTCATCCATACACCAAGCCAATGTTCTACCACTGAACCCCCTGGCCAGGACTAAGATTTTACATTTTTAAAAGAACAGTCAAATCCAGACCCAACTGTAAAAAAGAACTTAGCATATGATAAAAGTATATGATAAAACTATAAAAGAAAATATTTATGAAAAGAAGAAAATGACAAATATTATGAAATAACTGACCATCCATTTGGAAAACAAACTAAATTAGATCCTAAGGAAGACATTGATTAGTGACCTAACATCCACTCCGAAACCTATTTTCCCTTTCCCATCAGAAGTAACTTCTATCTTTAATTTATTGGTAATAATTATATTGCTTTTAATTTTTTTATCTCAGATGTATTTATCTATAAACAATGTACGATTGAATTTTTTCTGCCATGAAATATTTTTAAATTTTACTTAAAAAATTAAATGTAACAAGGTGACATTAATTAATAAGAGTACATAGGTTTCAAGTAAACATTTCTATAGCATTTGAACTATTGATTACATTGTTTACCCATCACCCAAAGTCAAATAATTTTTCATCACCTTAAATTTGTTCCTCTTTACACTCTTCCCCTCCTCCTGATAACCACTTCGCTTTTATCTGTGTCCATGAGTCACAGTTTTATATCCTACCTATGTGTGAAATCATACAGTTCTTAGCTTTTTCTGATTTACTTATTTCACTCAGTATAATGTTCTCTCCCTGCACAAAAATTAATTCAAAATGGATCAAAGCCCTAATTATAAGATCTGAAACAATAAATTGCATAGAAAAAAACATAGTTACTAAACTCATAAACCTTGGCCATAAAGAACAATTTATGAATTTGACCCCAAAGACAAAGGAAGTAAAGGCAACACTAAATGAATGGGACTATATCAAACTAAAAAGCTCCTGCACAGCAAAAGAAACTGACAACAAAACAAATAGCCAACTAAATGGGAGTGATGTTTGCAAACAATAGCTCTGATAAGGGCTTAATATCCAAAATATATAAAGAACTCACAAAGCTCAGCAACAAACAAGCAAATAATCTAATTTAAAAATGGGGAGAGGCCCTGGCCGGTTGGCTCAGCGGTAGAGCGTCGGCCTAGCGTGCGGAGGACCAGGGTTCGATTCCCGGCCAGGGCACACAGGAGAAGCGTCCATTAGCTTCTCCACCCCTCTGCCGCGCTTTCCTCTCTGTCTCTCTCTTCCCCTCCCGCAGCCAAGGCTCCATTGGAGCAAAGATGGCCCGGGCGCTGGGGATGGCTCTGTGGCCTCAGCCCCAGGCACTAGAGTGGCTCTGGTTGCAACATGGCGACGCCCAGGATGGGCAGAGCATCGCCCCCTGGTGGGCAGAGCGTCGCCCCATGGTGGGCATGCCGGGTGGATCCCGGTCGGGCGCATGCAGGAGTCTGTCTGACTGTCTCTCCCTGTTTCCAGCTTCGGAAAAATGAAAAAAAAAGAAAAAAAATGGGGAGAGGACCTATTTTTGAGAGTGTCTATTTTGAGAATAGACACTTCTCTCAAGAGGACATACAATGGCTAACAGATATATGAAAGGATGCTCATCATCATTAGCTATTTGAGAAATGCAAATCAAAACTACAATGAGACCACTTCACACCTATTAGGTTGGCTATTACCAACAATACAGGTAATGACAAGTGTTGGGGAGACTGTGGAGAAAACAGAACCCTCATTCACTGCTCATAAGAATGCAAATTAGTACAACCACTATGGTAGAAAGTGTGGTGGTTCCTCAAAAAATTAAGAATAGAACTACCATATGACCCAGCAATCCCTCTACTGGTTACCTACTCCCAAATCTTGAAAACATTAGTGCTGTGATAGCAAACTTTTTATAAAAACCGCCCATTTTGCAGTGTTGGTCAACCTGGTCCCCCGGAGGGACCAGGTTGACCAACACTGCAAAATGGGCGGTTTTTATAAAAAGGTTCGCCGTCACGGCATTAGTACATAAAGACACATGCAACCCCATGTTCATTGCAACATTGTTCACAGTGGCCAAGATATGGAAACAACAAAAGTGTCCCTCCATAGAGGATTGGATAAAGAAGTGGTACATATATACAATGGAATAGTACTCAGCCATAAGACATGATGACATAGTGTAATTTATGACAACATGGATGAAACTTGAGAATATTATACTGAGTGAAATAAGTAAATCAGAAAAAGCTAAGAACTATATGATTTCACACATAGGTGGAATATAAAACTGAAACCCATAGACGTAGATAAAAGTGAAGTGGTTACCATGGGGGGGGGGGGTTAAGGGTGCAAAGAGGGACAAATAAATGGTGATGAAAAATGATTTGACTTAGGGTGCTGGGTACACAACATAATCAACAGTTCAAATGCTATGGAAATATTTACCTGAAACTTATGTACTCTTATTGATCAATATCACCCTGTTGAATTTAATTTTCTAAATTGAAAATAAAAATAAAGAACCAGGTTATAGTTTTTGGTATATTTCTAATAACGTGTATTTACCTATAATTATTCATTAGAGGGAATTAGTGTTCATAAGTCACTGCACTTTCTGCATTTAAATTTATTTCTCTAAAAGAGAAGTTTAATCCTTGCTTTCACAAGTCATTTTGGCAAAGTGTCAGTGCACTATATTAACTCAGCTCTGCTTTTCAGCACAGCCTCTTTAACTTAATTAAAGCACAATCCTTAGCTGTAAATGTGGAAATTGCTCCCAGGAGAGACCACTGTCTTCAGTATCATACATAAAACAGTTCATTTATCTAACTTGAAATGTCTCATTCTTAAATTGTCACAAATGAAAACAGCTCATCTATCAATATTCTGGTGACTTTGTTGGGTAGAGCCCTCTATACTGTTACATTATTTGAGTAATGATAAAGGAGGAAGCGGAGGAGCGGGGGAGAGAAAGAGTAGGAGACATAACAGTTCCAAACAAGAGGCTCCAAGGTCCTCAGCGGGACGTCAGATTTGCAGGTGGTGGCCAGATGAGATTTTTCCTTTTTGGGAAGTGGGGTGGTAATTAACTCTGGCAAGTCAACAAATATGAAATGAAAATTAGCTATCCTCACTAGCTATGTGACCTTGAACAAATTATTGTATCTCTTCCTTTATCTGTAAAATGGGCACCGTACCATGTATGATTATTTCCAGAATTTAATGTGATGTGCTTGTTGTCTGGAACATACTTTGATAATATTAAGATCTAATAAGGTCACAATAATAATAATAATAGCAGTAATGCTAACAATAATTTATTTACTAAAAATTACATTGCCATAATGATAGTGGACACAATAGCCTTTAATTATCTTTAATCCATGAAGGTTAATCTGTTATAAGAAAAGGGCATATTTCCTCATTTTACCTCAAAATGTAAAGTCACAAAAATGTGTAGGTCATGGTCAAGAGAACTGTAACTCTAAGAATATATAATACAATGGAATTATTTTTCATCACCATAGTCAGCAGTATTAATATTTCAATCCAATATTCAGAGAATAATGACAGATTTTTTTTTGTTTTTTTTTACAGAGACAGAGAGAGAGAGTCAGAGAGAGGGATAGACAGGGACAGACAGACAGGAACAGAGAGATAAGAAGCATCAATCATTAGTTTTTCGTTGCACGTTGTAACACCTTAGTTGTTCATTGATTGCTTTCTCATATGTGCCTTGACCATGGGCCTTTAGCAGACCGAGTGACCCCTTGCTCGAGCCAGTGACCTTGGGTCCAAGCTGGTGAGCTTTCGTTCAAACTAGATGAGCTCATGCTCAAGCTGGTGACCTCGGGTTCTCGAACCTGGGTCCTCTGCATCCCAGTTCGATGCTCTATCCACTGTGCCACCACCTGGTCAGGCAATGACAGATTTTTAGACCAATCCTATTAGTTGAGATAGTTGAGTTTAATCAAGACAGAAGTTGAAAAGTTGAGATATTAGTTCCAAAGACCTTAGTGATCTCCCAAAGTGTACCCCAAAAGAAGGCATCACATCTCCTAAATTATTAGTCAGAAGGAAAGCTTTCAGACACATTGTAATGTGCTTTTAAATAAAAACTGAGGATAGGATGTTGGAATTAGAAGCTGCTTAGCTCTGTAATCTCAAATTTCTTGAAGCAATTTAGCCTGTCTCCTCATGTATACATTATAATCTCTTCTACTAAATTAGGCTGATGTGGGGGTTAAGTAAGATAATGTATGTAATAGCAGTTAGCACTGAAGAAAGTATTGCATAAATGTCAGCTTGCTGAAATCATCCTTCTTACAGTAGCCCCCCCCTTATCCATGGTGGATAGATTCCAAGACCCCCAGTGAAAGCCTGAAACCATGGACAGTACCAAATTCTATGTATACTGTGTTTTTTTCCTGTACATACATCCTATGGTAAAGTTTAATTTTATGATTAGGCACAGTAAGATTATTAACAACAATAACATATCATATAATAAAATAGAATAATTATAATAATATACTGTGATAAAAGTTATTTGAATGTGTGCTCTCTCACTCTTTTGCTCTATCATAATTTCTTTTGTACTATACTCACTTTTCCACTTGAAGGAAGCACTTTATGGATTTTTTTTGACATATCAGAATTGCCAGCATCACTACTCTTGTGCTTTGGGGCCATTCTTAAGTAAAATACCAGTTATGGTTACTTGAACACAAACCCTGTGATACTGCCACAGTCAATTTGATAACCAAGACAGCTGCTAACCGACTAACAGGCAGGTAGCGTATCCACAGCAGGTGGATATGCCAGACAAAAGGATGATTCACTTCCAGGGCAAAATGTAACAAGATGTCTTGAGATTCCATCACACTACTTGGAATACTACACTATTTAAAACTTATGAATTATTTATTCCTAGAATTTTTTATTTAATATTTTTTGGCTGCAGTTGACCAAGCATACCTGAAGTCAAAATAAAGCAAAACCACTGGTAAGGGTGGGCTACTGTGATTAAAAATAATTGGCACTAGGATCTCCAAATAAAGGGTGATCCCTTGGTGCTCTTTGGCTGAAGTGTGGTTTTAGGGCTGGGATGTAGTTGTAAAAGGCTCAATTTGTAAAAGGCCCAATTACTTTTTGAAATTTATCTCAAGGAGAAAACAAACTACAAGCAAAACTTTAGCCAAAGATTGTTCATGACAATAGTTTATAATGGTGAAAATTTGAAAACAGTCTAAATCTCCAACAATAAGTGACTAAAGACATTAATTAAAATAGTATTGTAAATTAATAGAAATATTTATCCTATATTGTAAGGTAAAAAGGTAAAGTCTAAAATTACCTGAAGCAAAAAAATATTAACATTTGCTAAACTTGGCTGATAAACATAGAGATGTCAACGTAATTCTCCACAGTTTTCTGTGTATTTTGTAAAACTTTCCAAAATAAAAACAAAAACAGAACATCCACAATAGCACATGTAGAAGAATTCTTCATTATGCTTGCTGCACTTCTCACTACATAAGACTCACAACACTTTATTCTATTTTTTTATTTCTTTCCATCTTCTCTGTTAGGTTGTCAGATATTTAGGACAGCAGGTACCTTGTCTATCTTACTCTCCCTAGCCCTTAGAACAATGCTTCAACATAAAAAATTATCACAATAAATATTTTTTAAAACATATACACCCATGTAGTAATTATGGGTAAATCTTGTTTCCTTGATCATGATCTACAGGAACTTTCAGAAAACTCCTTTCAGATATAGACAACTTAACTAGGTCAGCACAAATTAGTTGTTTATTTGTAAAGACTATGGAATTTCTTTTCTTTACCTATATCATCCAGGTGAATTTGCAGTTGTTTAGACTTCTCCATGCCTAGGGCATTTGTAGCTTGGACCCAAACCAAATACTTCTTGCCTCCTTGCAATGAATCAGTGGAGATGTTAATATAATGTGAGGTGAGATATTGTTGCTCTTCTTCTGTCTCTAAACTTAAAAAAAAATATATTATACTTATGTTATGTTTGAATTAATTACTCCTCAATTTTTTGATGCTACCTTTTTAGCCTGCTTTCAGAATGTAACATTTACTGGAAAATGGATCAAAATTGAATTCATTTTGAGAATTTAACAAAAGATATTCAAGACTATCTGGGACTATAGTGTGACTTTCATGGCCCTAAGCAATTTAACCCTTATGGATTCCTTCCATTAAGAAAAAAAATAGTATGTCCTGGCTAGTGGCTCAATGGTAGAGCATCCACCCAGTGTGTGGAAGTCCTGGGCTTAATTCCTGGTCAGGGCACACAGGAGAAACGACCATCTGCTTCTCCACCCTCCTCCCTTTTTTTCTTTCTCTCTCTCACTCTCCTGCAGCCATGGCTCAATTGATTCAAGTGTGTTGGCCTCAGCATGGAGGATGGCTCCATGGAGCCTTTGCCTCAGGAACTAAAAATAGCTCTGTTGTGAGCATGGCCCCAGATGAGCAGAGCATCAGCCCCAGACGAGGGTCGCTTGGTGAATCCAGTCTCTCTATCTCCCCTCCTCTCACTTAAATAATAATAACAACAACAACAACAATAATAATATATGTATGTAGGTGTGTTTATATTTATATATGTGTGTATAGTACATACCCATGTTTTTATGTTTTACAACTGTTGTTATAAAAGCAAATATATTAATATCATATATAAAAATATTTTTTTAACTTAAAAGTTCATTTTTTCCTTCTGATTTTAAATGAAATTAAGCATTTTCATAGACTTTGGAGAGTACTGTGGGTCCTAGGCATTGTGCCTACTGTGCCTATTGAATAAGTCGGCCCTGGATAGAGCTTGAAATAAATGAGCACCCATGAGAAAGAGCATGGCAGACAGTTCAGTGAAAGGGCTCTGAGTCGGACATTTCTACCAGACGTAGGATAAGGATAAGAAGGGGATGTGGAAATGATGACGGGGTGTAGATCTGGATGGGGTAGGGGAAGACTAACCTTCCAGATAGAAAAAAAACAACAACAGCATGTTCTGAAACAAATAAATGAAATGGCATACCATTTTTGAGAAAATTCAACAAATTCAGTACTCTGGAGCATGAAAGAATAAGAAATAATTTGAAGTAGAGCAGACCAGGTCAAAAAGACCTTCTGTGAATTTTGGAAGTAGAAATGCCTGGAACAGGTGGCTGATTGGATGAAGGGAAAGGAAGTCCTTCACTGCTCTCGAGGATGGAGAAGGCAGAGGAGAGAGACTCAGTTTGGAATGAGAGAGCTATTATTTTATCACTTCAAACTATATTTATCTGCTTTTATAATTGAATAACTGAGTATCTCTTACCCGCCAATTAAACTTGGTAAACTTTCAAATGTAATTTGTTAAGGCTAAAACTTAAAATTGTATTAACTGATGATAGCTTTGAACAAAAATTTGAGTCTCTCTTTTAAGTCTTTAAAAAATTTCTTCTCTATGATATTTTTACAGGGTAGAGGTTGCAAGTGGTGGAGAGGAGAGTACTGGAGGATAGTCCTTCTTTCATTTTTTGGTTTCTGTAAGCTCAGATTGTTGTTAAACCTCCCGGCCTCTTGTCCTGCCCCTTGCTCTCTCTTCCCTCATCAAAGTGAGGGTGTTTCTACGTAAGAAGATCTGGGCATGTACACCTCAGTCCCTTCCTCTGTGTTTTTCTCTCAGGAGTCAGACCCGTTCTAGTGTTTTCCTCCAATATGCTGTAAGACTTCGAAAAGTGAGTTTCCCACATCGGGACCTGCAGCTGTCTGGTGCTGGCTATGATTGAAGGGAAGGGCAATAAACTTGTTTATTCCAGAAGGATCAGTATTAGAAAGTTTACTGTTACAAAACCATGCTCTCCATTATCAAGTAGTAAATATTATAAAATATTTTAAATTAATGAAAATACAAATGCTTTTATATTTTGATTTTTGCCGGCTGACTCTGTGGTTTCTCTCGGTTGATAGCTCATGAGGGAAATCTGCAGGGGTAAATATAAGGCCCCCTCAGGTTCTTAGACATCATTATCTATAATCAGATCCATTCATAACATGAAAGTGTTTTCACTAGACTTAACTAAGTCTACATTTCCTGAACGCTTTGAACTGCCAACTCTTTTTATTTCTTTTTTTTAAAGTTTCTCAGTCAGATATCCTACATCCTTGGTTACTACATCCAAGTTACCATTTCTACTTGTTTTTTAAGCCCTTGGTTGTGATTTCTGCCTTCACTTTCTCCATGAAACTAGTCTTCTAAAATGGAGTCCTTCCCAAGGTGAAGTTTTCTGAATCGCTTTTTAGTATCTGTCCCTCTTAAATACTTAAAATGTTTACTTCCCTTGACTACAAGACCCTGTCCTATCTTCTGGATGAGAGCTCCTATATCTCTTTTTCATTCCTGCTTAGTGACATTTCCTTCTGCCAACCTTCCACCTGGGTTCCCCTCCCTCCTTCTGTTCATCCACCACATTGAGGGTCAGCCCTTGGCATTTGCCTTCTCCCTTAGCTCTTTCCCTTGGCTCACTCACCACGTGGCTTCCATTGCTATTCCATATGTATAGCTATCTCCTTTCTGTGCTCTCACTGGGAGCTGCATTTGAATGTCTGCCGAAGACCAGGAGAACTTAAGCACATTTCCAACTAAAGTATCTTTCTGTGAATATCAGCATTTTTTGCCAGTTTCTCCATTATTGTCAACAGCCTGCTGCCTTTCTAATATCCTCAGTTTGCCCCTCCCCCTTTTATTTAGTGCATGTGTGAGAGAGTGAACAAAGGCAGACAGGAAGGGAGGGAAGTAGGAGCATCAACTTATAGTTGTGGTGCCTTGGTTGTTCAATGATTGCTTTCTCATATATGCCTTGACCTGGGGACTCCAGCTGAACCAGTGACCCCTTACTCAAGGCAGTGACCTTGGGCTAAAGACAGTGATCTTGGCTTCAAGCCAGTGACCTTGGGGCTCAAGCCAGTGACCATGGGGTTGTGTCTATGTTCCTACGGTCAAGCCAGCCCCCCCATGCTTAAGCCAGCAACCTCAGAGTTTCTAACCTGGGTCCTTAGCATCCCAGGCCAATGCTCTATCCACTGTGCCACTGCCTGGGCCTGGTCAGGCTCCAGTTCACCATTTTTAATTATTTTCTATCTATCATCCTTAAGAGACAACCAAAGAAGATGAAGCATTTAAAAAATATCTTATTAAACAAATTTAAAAATTATAAAGAAAAATATATTTTATCTTTTCCTCCCTGTTTTTGTAGCTGTGGTCATGGTTAAGGTTTTATCTCTACATTAACTACCTGTTTGATATATTACTTGTAGACTTCTAAGTTAATTTTATTGTATTGTGAAACCTAACTTGATATACATTTAGAAGGAAATAACCTAACACTCTGAACAACAGTGAAAAACACGTATCTTACATTCTTATATTTAATGAACAGAATGCTTCACAAATTTGTGTGTCACCCTCATTCAGGGGTCATGTCCATCATCTCTGCACTGTTCCAATTACAGGGGGTCCTTGAGTTACAACAGTTCAACATACAACATTTCAGGTTTACAATGCTCACTCCCATAAAAACCTTAAAAAATTGAGACGTGAGTGTTTCAGCTTATGCCATTAGTGTCATACTTATGGACTGCATGGGCAAACTAGTTTGGTTGTGCGTGGCAGAAGAATACACAGTAATGCATATCCCAGAGCATGTAAAGGAATCAGCCCCTCTGACCCAGTATCTCCAGCACCTTCTGCGAGTTCTCCTGCCTCTTCAGCTTCTTCTTCCCAATAGGTCACTCTCTCCCACCTTGCAATGTCCTTTCCAGGGTGCAAACCAACCACATGAATAAAGGTAAGGAATTTCTTTTTATACACATTCTTTTGCCATTTTTTCGGTTACTACAATACAGTGTACAGTACAGTATATTTATGTCTTTTCCTTTTTCTGTGGCTTAGTTGTGTTTTTATGTTCTAGATCAGTGGTAGTCAACCTGGTCCATACCGCCCACTAGTGGACATTCCAGCTTTCATGATGGGCAGTAGCAGAGCAACCAAAGTATAAATAGAAATAGAAAGATAGATTTAACTATAGTAAGTTGTTTTATAAAGATTTATTCTGCCAAACTTAGCGAAAATCCAACACAAGTACTTGATAAGTAATTATTATTATATGCTTTAACTTGCTGTAACTCTGCTTTATAAATTTTATAAAGTAAAGTTACTTTCCTACTTTATAAATCACCATTACTGTGGAACCAGTGGGCGGTTAGAAAATTTTACTACTAACAGAGATACAAAAGTGGGCTGTAGGTATAAAAAGGTTGACTACCCCTGTTCTAGATTATGATTTTACAACTGTGTTAGGATAGGTAAGTGACTTAGGCTAGGGTGTGTTTCATCTTACACCCAAATTCGGGTTATGTAGGAATGGAACTCTGTCATAACCTAAGGACCCCCTGTATAGTATTTGTGCTGCTGTGGCAAGCACTGGACTGATTTGACAGGCTTTGTGGAGAAGCAACAGTTTAAAAATCACTGTCACTTCATCCTTAGGGCTCCTTTTCCAGTCCTGTTACTATTATGTGTCTCTACAGCAATTCTCAAATTTCTTCAACTCCATAATACTGCAGCCAGAATTATAAATTGCCAGACACTTAGATTTGTTGGAATCCAGAGTGTTGTGTTTGCTAAAACATAAAACTCCAGAAAGGAAAAGAGGAACCAGCTTTATGCTACCAAGTAATAAATGCATTTATAAATCAAAATAGTACATAAATTATATTTCTATTTTTTTAAACTTATTGCCAGTACCAGAGCAGGATAACCTCAATAGGTAATCAAGGCATCACTCTAAGGCTGACAGAGGTGGATCAGTGGGGGATGAGGGGGTACATAGCATGCAGGTGGCAGCAGCTACTCTATCTAGTTCAGCTTAGGGTTTTTTTTGTTTGTTTGTTTGTTTTGTTTTGTATTTTTCTGAAGCTGGAAACGGGGAGAGACAGTCAGACAGACTCCCGCATGCACCCGACAGGGATCCACCCGGTACGCCTACCAGGGGGCGATGCTCTGCCCCTCCGGGGCGTCACTCTGTTGAGACCAGAGCCACTCTAGTGCCTGGGGCAGAGGCCAAGGAGCCATCCCCAGCGCCCGGGCCATCTTTGCTCCAATGGAGCCTCAGCTGCAGGAGGGGAAGAGAGAGACAGAGAGGAAGGAGAGGGGGAGGGGTGGAGAAGCAGATGGGCTCCTCTCCTGTGTGCCCTGGCCGGGAATCAAACCCGGGACTTCTGCATGCCAGGCCGACGCTCTACCACTGAGCCAAACAGCCAGGGCCTTCAGCTTAGGTTTTTAACTCTCAGAGTATATCTTCTGGTGCTGCCTCTTTCCTCTCAGCAGCAGGGAGATCACTATGAATACCATGAGAGGACAAGAAGGATGTATCATAGCGATGAATGCACGGGGCTTCAGTTTTAGAAACAGACTTAGGTTCAATTTTGGCTCTACCCTTGGACAAATTGTGAGACTTGAAGCCAGTTATTTAATCTCTATGTACTTCAGTTTACTTATCTGTGAAATAGCAGTAATAACATTGTTGTTATCCTGAGTAAATGGGATAAATGAGTAAATGAAATAAGAACGCATGGAGCAGGTGGCTTCACACATAATAAGGGGCTTTTTAAAAAACAATTATTATTATGACTTAAAAGGTACTTAAGACATGAGACCTTTACACACTTAAAAGAATAAAAATGAAATTTAAAAAATTGTTAAACTTCAAAAAGGGAAATTTTATATTGCTTTGTATCTGAGGTCAGATTATGCCATTAAATTCAAGTGTTTACATAGTTGACATATTCTTTCTGAAATAAGGTAGAACATAAATTAGCAGAGAATTTGTTATAAGGTACACTAACCTCATGCTAAAAAAGGATTAAAATGTGAAAATAAGAAAATAGCAACTCTGTGTGAGGAGTAAGTAGGGCATCTTTGAATATTTTCCAGTTAGAGAAAACCACATGCATATTTTAATTGGTTTGTGGCTAATTCTTTTACCACACATATTGAGATCACAAGTCAAAATGAAAATGTATTTTTAAACTGACATTAACCATAGTTACTATACAATTTAATTCTGCTTTTAAAAAACCCACTGTCATATTAACATCTAGATCACAAAGCACTATTTTAGATAAAGATTCCAATAATGATTGACCATACTTTGGGACTATTTTTATGTAAAACTGTATATTACACAGTTTTTGAATTTCTTATTTTTATTTCTTTTCATGTGCTAATTAATACATGACAGATTGTTTGTTGAAGGAAGTCAGCATGATTTATAGTTTTCTGAAGTCTCATGTTCACCTACCTCTAGTTGTACTTAACAGATTTTCAATAAATGCTGCCATTTTTATGATGATGATAGTGAATAGTGTCTTTTGTTTATTTAATCACTCATTTTACAGTGTTTATTTAATACCACTGTGCTCTAAGCACTACTTTAGACAAAACTCCAGGAAGGAAAAGAGGAACCAACATTATGCTACCAAGTAATGCATTTATAAATCAAAATACTACATAAATGAACGACAATGAACAAAACAGAGAAAGTCCCAAACTTCATGGAACATACATTCTGGTAGAAACAAATAAATATATAGTATGCCCTGTGGTGATACGTGTTCAGAAGAAAAATGAAGCAAAAATGGGTTACAAAGTGCTAGAAATAAGGGTGGGAGAACTTTTTTGTTTTATAGAGATGAGGAAGGGGTATCTGAGAAGGTGACATTAGAGCAGTAAATGATCAAGTACTGTAGCTCTCTGGAGAAAGAACATTCTG
Source organism: Saccopteryx bilineata (assembly GCF_036850765.1). Taxonomy (NCBI): domain Eukaryota; kingdom Metazoa; phylum Chordata; class Mammalia; order Chiroptera; family Emballonuridae; genus Saccopteryx; species Saccopteryx bilineata. Next base: position 234,162,757 of record NC_089492.1, read on the forward strand.
GGCAATCTGCAAAAGCCCTGAGTTAGGACCTTGCTTGCCCCATTCAAAGAACAGTAAACAGGGAGTCCAAGAGTGAGGAGAGTGAAGGTGATGGAAAGAGATTAGAAAAGAGATCAGAGAGTTATGGAGGAGGCAGAGATTTAGAAAGCATTGTAAGATCACATAAGGCATTGAAGGACTCTGGTTTTTAGCTCTGAGTGAACTGGGAGATTTTGAGCAGAAAAATGACATGATCTGATATGCATGTGAAAAGGATTACTCTGCTACTTGTGAATAATAATGAACTATAAGAGGGCAAATGTGAAGGCTAGGGCACTAGTTTGGAAGTTCTAGTACTAACTCAGATGAGAAATAATGTGCCTTGGACCAAGATTACTATATAGGTAGTGAAAAGAGGTCATATTTTAAAAAGAGATCCAATATGTTTTGCTGATCATTTGTAGAGAAGGATCCAGAAGGAAGCCAATGATTTTGATCTGAATAATCTGAAGGATAGAGTTGCCATTTACTGGAAAGGGAAATATAAGTCTGAGTAGAGTAAACTGGGTATTTGATTTTGATTTTGAAAATGTTAGTTTTGAGTTACCTTTTGGATTTCTAAGAGGAGATGTTGAATAAGATCTTAGATATGTTAGCTGTAATTCAAGAGATGTCTGGATTGGAAATATATAAATTAGGGAGTTTTACACTATAAATTTGGATGAGATCTTTTAGGCAAGGAGTTTTAGATAGAGGTAATTAGAGATCCTAAGATAGTGCATTTCTATTACTTTACTAGAAATGAAAAAGAATCAGCCAAAGAGACAGAAAAAGCATCCAGGAAGGTAGGAAAGAACCAAAAGGGGGTAGTGTCTTAGAAGCCAGAAGAAGGAAGTGAAAAGCTAAATTAAATACTCCTGATAGTAAATGTTCTTGGTAAGGAAGACAAAGATTAAGAATAAGCCATTGAATTTGTCAGTGGGAAAGTCTTTAGTGTCACTGTTTCAGTGAAGGGCAAAAACTTGACCTAACTAGATTAAAGAGAGAATGAAAAGATCAGAAGCAGAGACAAAATACAGATAATTTTTTGAGGAGATTTGCCATACAGAAGAGCAGAGAAATAGGGTAGTAGAGGACAAGGACCAAGGGAGGGTGGTATTTTTCAAGAGGGCAGACATAGCCTGACCAGGAGGTGGAGCAGTGGATAGAGCATTGGACTGGGATGTAGAGGACTCAGGTTCGAGACCCCGAGGTTGCCAGCTTGAGTGCGGGCTCATCTGATTTGAGCAAAGCTCACCAGCTTGGACCCAAGGTCGCTGGCTCGAGCAAGGGGTTACTCAGTCTGCTGAAGGCCCACGGTCAAGGAACATATGAGAAAGCAATCAATGAACAACTAAGGTGTTGCAATGAAAAACTGATGATTGATGCTTCTCATCTCTCTCTGTTCCTGTCTGTTTCTATCTATCCCTCTCCCTGACTGTCTGTCTGTCTCTCTCTCTCTCTCTCTGTCTCTGTGAAAAAAAAAAGGGGGGGGGGGGAACATGGCAGCATGTTTTAAAGCTGAATGGAATATTCCAGTAAAGATAGAAAAAGTGATGATGCCGAAGAAGGAGAGGAACATTGTTGAAGCAGTGTTCTCCAGTAGACGGGAGAGGTACGATCAGTGCACAAGTGGAGACTTGGCCTTGGGGCAATGGTAGTTCATCTACAGTAGTAGAAGGGAAGACCAAGTGTGTGTGTACAGATGCCAGTGCATCAGTAGATGAGGGAGGTTGTGGTACTGATTGAGAAAAAGGAGACAGGTCATCAGTAGAGAATGAAAGATGCTGGGAATCAGAGATCAGAGAAAACTTAATGAAATAATTATTTGGCTTGGTTGGAGAGCGATTTGTCCAGTAAAACATAGTGGGATTACTGGGTGGCACTCTGGGTGCAGCTGCGGTTAGCAGTCATGAATATAGAGTACTATCAGTTAGTAGGTTTGTGTTTGTCTCCAGCTTTCCAAGTATAGGCGTAGATTGGTGAGGAAAGGAATTTTTAAAATGTGAACTGCTCAAATGAGTTGTAAAAGTATTACTGAAACACAACATCAGAGCCTTAAAAACATCTGGAATCATATCTAAGAACTCTTTCTGCTGGTTAGGAATATACATATGAAAGGATGATGCGTCAAAAATAAGCAGATCTTATGAATCAACAGAATAAACAATTGATTTTAGAAGGTCTGAAATTATATACCTTCCAAAAATAATTGTTCTATTGGTCTTTCATATGGCATCTGAAAATTCTACCATTGATATTATCCTAAAAAAAATTATGAGCTTTCCATGCACAGAGACAGTGCCTATTGTAAAAAAGTTCCAGTGTTTAACATGATGCCAAGAAGACAAAATGCTAATAAATATTTGCTAAGTTGACTTGAATGTAATGCAAAGAAGGGCCACCATCATTAATTAATTTTCATTCAGTTAGTATTTATTGAGAAGACAGCACTATGCCAGATATTACAAAATCTTCCAAGATAAAGATAGAACATATATACATGAACCTGTTGAGCATATTGGTACAGTAATAGGTAGACGCTTATTAGCAGAGATTATTTTTTCTGTCTCTACCCATTGATTCATAGCAAAACACAGAAAGGGACAGGAGGGTAGGTGGATCACCCTCCTGCAGCTCTGCTGATGCGGTCACTGCTAAGGTACCAGGGTGAAAGAAATTCTTAAAGTAATGCTAACACAATTCCTATACTTGAGAACTTCAGCCCAACCCCAGAAAGGAGCCCTGATGGCTCCTATGCTGAAATGGAAGAAACATCTTTCTGCCACTGCTGAAACAAGTGGGTGGGCTGAGATAAAATGCCTGGCAGTAGCTGTGATTTTACTGGAAAATAGAACCACATGAGTTGGAAGTGAAACCTTGCAAATGCTCACCCCCAGCTATCTGCCAAACTGGAAACTACAGGAACCTAGGATCAAGAAAAGTCTTTTTAAACCTGACACTTACTATTTCAACCACAAAATTCATGATAAGTCAGCTTTTTCCTGGGAGGTGAGACTTTTTTTCTAGTTAGAAAAATTGACTTGTTCTTCTTTAATTTCTTTCGATCAATGGATATGTTTTTAGTTATAAGATGAATAGATATTGATTTGTACTTCCAGAACCTCATTCTTTGAATTTGCTAGAGAAGAACATTCATGTTTATGTTAGTCTTTCGTTTCTTCTTTAAAATGTGATAAAACCCCATTAATATAGACTTCACTAAGAATTTGGGTTAGGTTTATCTGATTTTGGTTTATTAATTTACTGTTGGATTTCAGGAAAGACAATGAAAAAAATTTAATATATGACTTTATTATTGTTTAGACTGAAGGGAAATCATAGAAAATATCTATTACATATTAATAGATATTTAATCTATTATTTAGATCAATCAGTCAACAAATATTTATAGAGCACCTACTAGATGCCAGGTATTCTAGACTCAAATAATACAGCACTGAACAAAACAAATAAAAATTATTGCCAAATTGAGTTTATATTCTAGTTCAAATGAGTACCACAGCTAGAAAGTATTCTTACCTAGTAGAGCATATTTGACATCTCTTTCTAGTAATCTGTCCAAAATTACTGTTATTTGAAAATAGTGTAAATAAAATTGTTGTTTATAATATCATGTACATGATCATTATTTTATTTTTTTTTTTTTTGCATTTTTCTGAAGCTAGAAACCGGGAGAGACAGACAGACTCCCGCATGTGCCCGACCGGGATCCACCCGGCACGCCCACCAGGGGCGACGCTCTGTCCACCAGGGGGCGATGCTCTGCCCATCCTGGGCGTCGCCATGTTGCGACCAGAGCCACTCTAGCACCTGAGGCAGAGGCCACAGAGCCATCCCCAGCGCCCGGGCCATCTTTGCTCCAATGGAGCCCTGGCTGCGGGAGGGGAAGAGAGAGACAGAGAGGAAGGCGCGGCGGAGGGGTGGAGAAGCAAATGGGCGCTTCTCCTATGTGCCCTGTCCGGGAATCGAACCCGGGTCCTCCGCACGCTAGGCCGACGCTCTACCGCTGAGCCAACCGGCCAGGGCCTACATGATCATTATTTTAAACATGGCTTTGCATTAAACTTATCTCCCAAATCAGTCAGGTTTTGATGTAAGAACAAGTTAAATGAGCCTTCGGAGTCAGCCTTCAGTGTCACCATAATACTTGAACATCACCTTTATGTTGTTACTGTCTTAAGAATTTCCTATTTGCAAACCATTTTCTATAATTTGCTTTCTTATGTTTTGTTTGTTTATTTGTTTTTTACAGAGACAGAGAGAGAGTCAGAGAGAGGGATAGATAGGGACAGACAGACAGGAACGGAGAGAGATGAGAAGCATCAATCATCAGGGTTTTTTGTTGTTGTTGTTTTAAAAAAATTTTTTATTTTTATTTTTCTGAAGCTGAAAACGGGGAGGCAGTCAGACAGACTCCCGCATGTGCCCGACCGGGATCCACCCGGCACGCCCACCAGGTGGCAATGCTCTGCCCATCCGGGGCATCGCTCTGTTGCAACCAGAGCCGCTCTAGCGCCTGAGGCAGAGGCCACAGAGCCATCCCCAGTGCCCTGGCCATCTTTGCTCCAACGGAGCCTTGGCTGTGGGAGGGGAAGAGAGAGACAGAGAGGAAGGAGAGGGAGAGGGGTGAAGAAGCAGATGGGTGCCTCTCCTGTGTGCCCTGGCCGGGAATCGAACCCGGGACTTCTGCACGCCAGGCCAACGCTCTACCACTGAGCCAACCGGCCAGGGCCCAATCATCAGTTTTTTGTTGCAACACCTTAGTTGTTCATTGATTGCTTTTTCATATGTGCCTTGACCGTGGGCCTTCAGCAGATCAAGTAACCCTTTGCTCGAGCCAGCAACCTTGGGTCCAAGCTGGTGAGCTTTGCTAAAACCAGATGAGCCCACGCTCAAGCTGGCAACCTCGGGATCTCAAACCTGGGTCATCTGCATCCCAGTTCAAGGCTCTATCCACTGTGCCACTGCCTGGTCAGGCGCTTTCTTATAAATTTTAAAACCCAGTGTGGTATTAGTTTTTCTCATTTCACAGGAGGCTAAGGCTCAGCAAAGCTAAATAACTATTCCAAGATCACACAGCTGACAACTATGGAGGATGTTATTAGATGACAGTACTAAGCTCCATCTAGAGTGCACTTAGATGAGAAGCCTGGAGATAAAGCCTCTGAGGATTAAGGCCAATGCACGAGATTGCAGAGGAGAAAGGTAGAAAGAGCCGGGGTCTTTGGGGTATCATTGAATTATCATGCCAGCTCTTTTACTACCTTCATCTATGATATTTTTAAAATTTTTATTTAGAAAATTAAACTTAACAGGGTAACATTAATCCAAAAGAGTACATAGGTTTCAGGTAAATGTTTCTACAGCATTTGAACTGTTGATTATGTTGCATACCCATCACACAAAGTCAAATCATTTTCTGTCACTATATATTTGTCCTTCTTTACTCCCTTTCTCTACCTACTCCAGTAAAGTCCAATCTGTTCAAGTCACAGCACTTGTGTTTTCTGATATTTGCATCATAAAAGACACCTGACTGATAAGTCTCAGCACTGGAAATTAAATGTAAAACTCTAAAGCTTTGCTCTTTCCAATGGAACAAATTTAGTTCTCGTAACTCACTACAGGTATTCTTCACTTTATATTGAAGATGTGCCCTTCAAAAGTCACGTGTAAGTAACATAAAAAAGCCACATATATCAACAAGACAGGTAATAATAAGTGTTGGAGAGGCTGTGGAGAAAAAGGAACCTTCATTCACTGTTGGTGGGAATGTAAAGTAGTACAACCATTATGGAAGAAAGTATGGTGGTACCTCAAAAAATTAAGAATAGAGCTACCGTATGACCCAGCAATCCCTCTAATGGGTATATATCCCCAAAACTCAAAATCATTAGTACATAAAGACACATGCAGCCGCATTTTATCACAGCATTGTTCACGGTGGCCAAAACATGGAAACAACCAAAAAGCCTTCAATAGAAGATTGGATAAAGAAAATGTAGTACATATATACTATGGAATACTACTCAGCCATAAGAAATGATAACATAGGATCATTTACAACAACATGAATGGACCTTGATAACATTATACTGAGTAAAATAAGTAAATCAGAAAAAACTAAGAACTGTATGATTCCATACATAGGTGGGACACAAAATTGAGACTCATGGACATAGATTAGAGTGCAGTGGTTACCAGGGGGAGGGGAAGGGAGGAAAGGGAGGAGGTGGGGGAGGGGAGTGGTATAAAGAAAACCAAATGAAGGGTGAAGGAGGATGATTTGACTTTGGGTGATTGGGTATACAACATAATTGAATGTCAAAATGATCTAGAGATGTTTTCTCTGAATCTGTGTGCTCTAGTTGACCAATGTCACCCCATTAAAATTAATTGTCTAAATAAAACTATTTTAAAAAGCCACATGTAAATAATTCAAACATATATAATTTTAAATGCATTAATGAATTTAAAAGAAATAAATAATCTTATAAACTATTTGCAGAATATTTTTATGATATTAAATAGGAAATTAACTGGTAGTTGGCAAGTTTTTGCTAACAAATGTATTTTCTCAAATTGTGCTATGTTTATTAAAAAATTTACAACACTTCGATTCCTGGTCAGGGCACATGGGAGATGCGCCCATTTGCTTCTCCACCCCCCGTCCCCTCCTTCCTCTCTGTCTCTCTCTTGCCCTCCCGCAGCCGAGGCTCCATTGGAGCAGGGATGGCCCGGGCGCTGGGGATGGCTCCTTGGCCTCTGCCCCAGGCCCTAGAGTGGCTCTGGTCACGGCAGAGCGACGCCCAGGATGGGCAGAGCATCGCCCCCTGGTGGGCAGAGCACCGCCCCTGGTGGGCGTGCCGGGTGGATCCCGGTCGGGCGCATGCGGGAGTCTGTCTGTCTCTCCCCGTTTCCAGCTTCAGAAAAATGCAAAGAAAAAAAAAATTTTACAACACAATTCTATTGTCCAGAACCTGAGAAGGCAGATTAGAGAGACCTGAGAGGATGATCCTACACTCACCAAGATGGCAGTAACCAGCAAGATACGAACAAGTGTTGGCAAGAATGTGGGGAAATCGGAACCCTGATACACTCCTAATGGGAGTGTCAAGTGGTGCAGCTGCTTTAGAAAACAGTATGGTTGTCTCTCAAAAGGTTAAACAGAGTTCCCGTGTGACACAACAGTTCTATTTCTAAGTATATGCCCAAGAGAAATGAAAATGTGTCTACACAAAGTATTGTAGACAAATGTTAATAGAAGCATTATTCATTATACAAAATAGCCAAAAAGTGAAGACAATCCAAATTCCATTAATTAATGAGGTGATGAAGTGTGATATAGCCATGCCATGAAACATTATTCAGCTATAACAAGAAATGAAATATTGGTACATGCCACACCATGGGTAAATCTTGGAAACATGCCAAATAAAAGAAGCCAGTTACAAAAGGCCATGTGGTATATGATTCCTAATGCCTAGGGCTGAGAAAGTTGAGGAGAAATGGTGAGTGACTGCTAATGTATACTGGGTTTCTTTTTGGCTTGATAGAAATGTTCTAAAATTGATGTGGTGATAGTTGTACAACCCCATGAGTATACTAAAATCATTGAATGGTACACTTTATATAAGGTTAATTGTGTGGTATGTGAATTACACTCAACAAAGCTATTATATCTTTAAAAATTAACCAACCAACCATGACTGCCATGAGATAATAAAAGAGTCCAGGAAGTAACAAAAATCCACAAGGGTCTAGGCTCTGTCAATCTGGCACTTCCTGGTCTTCTGTGACCTTGGACTGTGGGGTTTGCTCTCAACACTGCCCTCATTTTCACATTCCTAAACTGGACTTAGCAATGAGACTCTAGTTTTTTGGTCCACTGCCTTTATTCATCCCATGGAGACTATTTTACCCTAGAGTCAAGGGGTAGAGGTTAACTCTCAGACCCTTGTTACAATCCTGGCTCCCTATGTATTAGCCAAGTGATTTTGGAGAGACAATATGAGCTTGCCAAGCCATCTGTAAAATGGGAACAATAATTATAGTTGCCTCATAAGGTGGAGCTGAGGATTGAAGATACAATGCACATGAAGTACATACAGAACACATTGCTCAGCATATTATGTGTTATTCGTCAGAACAACCCACTTATGGTCTCAGAGTCTTCCTCATCCCTTTACTACCTGGCCACGCCTCTGTACCACCCCTGCTCAGAATGAAAAGTGTGACACGCAGTGAGCAACTCCAGACTTAACAATCAATGTATTAATAAAAATGTCTAGTTTTTACCCGGTATTTCTTGGGGGGGAAAAAAGTGTTATTTTTTATGTTTCACAATTTATGTTATTTTTTAATCACAATTATTCTGAGTAACACATAAAGAACAAGAGCAAGTTTGGAAGATTTTCTCTTCTGTAATGATGAGATCTAGACAGCAATTATTAAATATTACCTGTGACCTGATTCTCCCCCCATTTCAGCAGAAAATAACCAAATTAGGAATAAAGCAGTGAGGCCAGCTCAGGTTCAAATTCCACCTCTCCCTCTCTGGCTGTGTGGCCCTGGACACATTGCCCAACCTTGCCAAACCTCAGTAGCCTTGCTTGTGAGAATCGGAAAAAATAATCTTACCTACCTCACAGAGAATTAAGTGAGGTAGCATATATAAAGCTTTTGGCTCTATGCTTGGCAAACAATACGGGGCTAACAAATTTTCATTAAAAAGTTGTTTATGAGACTTTTGAGAGAAAGATAGTGCATTTCAAATATACTGCTAAAGGCATTCTTCAAATTAATGGTTTTATTTCCATCTTTAACACTAGCAGAGGAGTCTAAAACATATGGATATACATGGATGTAGTTTAAATGAAACATAGAAATCTCTAAATTATGCATATTGAGGAATGAAAAGGGATTATTTTAAATCAACCTTTCTGTATTTTGCAGTTTCTAAATAATAAAAACTAAACATACATTTTCCCAAATTTAATTTAGTATAAAGCAATATAATTTTATGATCAACCATCTGTCTTTAAGCATAAAATTCCAGAGATTTTGGCTGCCTAGTTGTCTTGGTTCCTGTAGTCTGGGTATTGTTAGAACATAACAGAAGAGCATTTCTACAAAGCTCTTCTCAACTCCAAGTAGAAAATAATTACTTTCTTCAATTATTGCTTTCAGTTTTAAAACTGAAAGTCCTGTGTCCTCGTAACCTCCCTAGACTTAGGCCAACTGAGAAAGTCGCTCAGCTTATACAGACACCACATTTAAGTTTGGGCAATAATTATTAAGAATAATAATAGCTTTTATGAATTTAGTGCTAACTAAGGACTCGGCACTGTGAAACACACTTTATTAAAAGTCAAATTCCATATAAATAATTAGAACAAACCCATGCAATAGGTTCTATTTTAGGCCCATTTTAAAAATAAAGAGAAGGCAATCTGGAGAAATTGAGTTAAGTGCTTAGACTTTAGAAGGGGGATAGTGCTAGGATTTTTAAGCAAAGGTCCTTCTAAAACTGTCGTGCTGTATCACCATTAGGACCCTGCCCCCAGGTCCCTACCAATGAATTAAAAGGTTAGAAAGATGATAGAAAACCTTGTCCCCCTGAGTGAAAATATTAACGGGCCAAAAGGGTTTTGGTACCTTCATTGATCATAACTAGGGAGCTGAGGATACACAGGGTGTACACTTAATGCCTGAGGCTGATTTCTTGGATCATCCCTGCTGGAGTAAAGCACTGGCTGAACTGCTGTGGAATTGCCCACGCTCACGTGCTGAGGAAAGAACCTACCTCTTCACGTACACCACGTAGTTTGTGTCTATGTAGGTGGGCTTCCCGGTATTCCAGGTACAGGTCATGTTGCCTGAATATTCATAAATGACACAGGTTACCTTGTCAGGGACATCTGGTGGATCTACAACAAAATGCATCACTTAGGAGCTATCATAGAAAGATGAAGTTCTTTATAAGGTAGTTGGTTGATAAACTTTCTATTTTATTTGGAAAACAGGTCATTCCCCACTCAGCCCTTCTCTCATTTGTTCCCTACCACCTCACCTTGCAAGCCACTCTGCCATCAAACATTGCTCCGTTCTTTAATTTTAATTTTTTTATTTATTTATACTTTTTTTTTTTACAGAGACAGAGAGAGGGATAGACAGGGACAGACAGACAGGAATGGAGGAGATGAGAAGCATCAATCATTAGTTTTTCATTGCGTGTTACAACACCTTAGTTGTTCATTGATTGCTTTCTCATATGTGCCTTGACCGCGGGCCTTCAGCAAACCGAGTAACCCCTTGCTGGAGCCAGCAACCTTGGGTTCAAGCTGGTGGGCTTTTGCTCAAACCAGATGAGCCCGCGCTCAAGCTGGCAACCTCGGGGTCTCGAACCTGGGTCCTCTGCATCCCAGTCCGACGCTCTATCTGCTGCGCCACCGCCTGGTCAGGCGACATTGCTCCATTCTTTTTGTGTACTTTTCAGTATTCTCCACTCCTTTAGGGATATTAATGTGATCAAGGTTCTCCCATTAAAAAAAAAAAAAAAAAAAAATCCTCCAATCTGAAAAAAAAACTCCATCCCCCTAAATTCTCTTTTTTTAGCTACCACTGTATCTTTCTCCTTTATTTAACAGCAAAACTTTTTATTTCTTTTAAGAACTCATTATACTGGTCTTTTTCTTCATCTCCCATTTACTCTTAAACCCCTATCAACCAAGATTTTGTCCATTATTCCACCAAAACCACTGTTGCTAAGTTGTTAATGATGTTCTAATCAGTAAATCCCTTGATCTCTTTGCAGTCATTATGGACCTTGACCTCTTCAGCATTTAGTATTTGGGTTACACCCCTCTTGAAACCTATGTGCCTTTGGCTCCTGTGAAAGAGTTCTCCAAAGTGGTTTTCTACTACTCTGGCACCTAGTCTACTTGAAAAGTTTAGTGTTCATGCCTACAATGGAGTATTGTTCAACCTTAAAAGGAAAGAGAATTCTGACATATGCTACAACACAGATAAACCTTAGAGACCTTATACAAAGTAAAATAAGCCAGACACAAAAGCACAAATACTGAATGATTTCACTTATATAAGGTAGCTAGAATAGTCAAAGTCATAGAGACAGAAAGTAGAACGGTGGCTGCCAGGGGTTGGGGGTAGGAAGGGATGGGAAAGTTGATGTGTAATGGATACAGAGTTTCAGTTTCGTAAGAGGAAAGGAGTTCTGGAGATGGATGGTGGTGATGGTTGCAAAACAATGTACTTAAGGCCACAGAACTGTGCACTTAAGGATAGTTAAAGTGGTATGTTTGGCCCTGGCTGGTTGGCTCAGTGGTAGAGTGTCGGCCTGGTGTGCAGGGGTCCCGGGATCGATTCCCGGCCAGGGCACACAGGAGAGGCGCCCATCTGCTTCTCCACCCCTTCCTCTCTGTCTCTCTCTTCCCCTAACACAGCGAGGCTCCATTGGAGCAAAGATGGCCCTGGCGCTGGGGATGGCTCCTTGGCCTCTGCCCCAGGCGCTAGAGTGGCTCTGGTCGTGGCAGAGCGACGCCCCGAAGGGGCAGAGCATCGCCCCCTGGTGGGCAGAGCATCGCCCCTGGTGGGCGTGCCGGGTGGATCCCGGTCGGGCGCATGCGGGAGTCTGTCTGACTGTCTCTCCCCGTTTTCAGCTTCAGAAAAATAAAGTGGTATGTTTTATGTTGTATCTATTTTACCACAGTAAAAAACAAGATTTAAAAAAACTGTAGTAATTACAAAATTCTATTTCAAGGTTCTCTCTTTCTCCCTTCCCCCATCTCTCCTCAGTACTTTCTCTGAGTGACCATATTATAGAGCAGTGGTCCCCAACCTTTTTTGGGCCACGGACTGGTTTAATGTCAGAAAATATTTTCACGGACCAGCCTTAGGGTGGGATGGATAAATGTATCACGTGACCGAGACAAGTGTCAAGAGTGAGTCTTAGATGGATGTAACAGAGGGAATCTGGTCATTTTTTAAAAATAAAACATCGTTCAGACTTAAATATAAATAAAACGGAAATAATGGAAGTTATTTATTCTTTCTCTGCGGACCGGTACCAAATGGCCCATGGACCAGTACCAGTCCGCGGCCCAGCTGTTGGGGACCACTGTTATAGAGTACATTGTTGGTTTTTTCTGCTAGCACTTTTCCGTTTTCAGAACTAACAGCTCTCTCATTCCCTACCTCACCTCCTTTCTATCCCAAGGGTTATCAATTACTAGGTTCCACAAAGAAACATGCCCTTGCTCTAGGCTGATTAGTTGAGTATTTCCCTTGGGAATGGTCATATGACTCAAGGTGAACCAATCAGAATCCCCCAAGTGACTTTTTTTAGGAACCATTCTAAAAGAGACACTTTCTTCCTTCCCTGAAATTACTGTCTCTGAGTAACATAGAGCTGTGAGTTGCTGGTGGCCATCTTGATGTCATAGTGAAACTGTCTATTTAAGAATGAAGCCAACACAGGGGAAAACAAAACTCATGACATGGGCAAAGATCAGAGTTCTGACGACATTTGTTGGGGCCTCTGGAGGCTGTGAAACCTCAACAGCTATGGAACAACAGCTGGAATTTTCAGTTACATCATCCAATAATAAATTACCAAGAAAAATATTTTTAAAAGTATGGAAATAATTGAGTGCTGCTTATATACTCACTTTTCAGATATGACTCTCTTAGCTTGTGCCTATGTGTGCAATCCTATCTGGGAAACTAAACTACTCAGGAAATGACCAGACAAATGGCAGAATAAGGACTCATAAAGAATAAAAGGATAGACATTGATGCACCTGAAGTCATACCCAAAGGTGATTGACATTTCACCTGCAAATCATGTATCAAGAATATTACTTGTAAAATAAATAAATATGTGAAAAAATTATCATTACTGCAAATTGATAATAAATACCATTTAGACCTATCAAAATGGCAAGGATTTTTAAAAATGGTCATTCTCAGTGTTGGAATGAACTCAGGAAAATCCTCTAACACACTTGCAAATTGCTATAGCCTTTATGAGGAACACTTTATATATCACAGTAATATCTTGCAACCCAGCAATTTTACATCTAGGATTGCATCTTTAGTGAAATGTTCATAGCTATACTGTGGGAGACTGCAAATCAGCAAAGCCCTTGCAGTTCAAGGTTTAGCAAAAGGCTAAATTCTCCTCCCCATACCTCCATATTGGCTCTGAAGCTATTTGCACTCATCCCAATCCCCCACCCACCTCACTTGCTTAGTGAAGTTGCTAAAGGCTAAGTTGTTTTTTTTTTTAATTTTTTTTTTTACAGAGACTGAGAGAGAATCAGAGAGAGGGATAGACAGGGACAGACAGGAACGAAGAGATGAGAAGCATCAATCATTAGTTTTTCGTTGCGCATTGCAACACCTTAGTTGTTCATTGATTGCCTTCTCATACGTGCCTTGACCACGGGCCTTCAGCAGACCGAATAACCCTTCGCTCGAGCCAGCATCTTTGGGCTCAAGCTGGTGAGCTTTTGACTCAAACCAGATGAGCCCTCGCTCAAGCTGGTGAGCTCGGGGTCTCGAACCTGGGTCTTCCGCATCCCAGTTCGACACTCTATCCACTGCACCACTGCCCGGTCAGGCTGTTTTTTTTTTCCACACCTCTGTTAGCTGTGATGCTGGATTGTTTCTACTTGTCTTATCCCCCATGTCCCTCAGAGAGACTGGAGGCTGTTTTCTTTTTATTCTTTGTTTTGTAAAGATTAAGATGCTATGCGGGGTGGAGGGTTTCTGAACTTGGGAGAATTCTTGGGTTGCCTTATAAATGTGACTTTGTTTTAATAATTTCTTTGATTTGCTAATGATTTCACTTTGCCCTATAAATAAAGCGGTAGGAGAGTGGAGACTCACCTTTTGCAAGCTATCTTTTGCATTGCAAAGAGTCCTCCAGAGCCCATCCCTTTTTTTCTCTTTAAGCTTATTTCTTAATTCTGCACCATTCCCACTCAGGACCTGGAATTACTAGCTGCACTGGTCTGCGGCACTATACAAAATATTTGGCTAAAAAATATGCCTCTTAAAGTATTGTTTATAATAATAATAAAATTAGAAACAATCTTAATACCCCAAAATAAAATGAAATAAACTATGATACAGTCCTAAAATATATCCCCAAACAATGTAGAATACAATTTAAGCATTTTTAAAATTAGATTAGTGAATAATAGTCATATGATAGAGTGAAAAAAAAACCAGATTGTAAAATAGTATAGTGTAGTGATTTCATTTGAGAGATGAAAAGAGTAGAGGGAGAGGGAAAGAGAGAGAGAGATTGTAACTTGAAAGACATTCTAAATTATTAAAGAAGGATTACATTACTGATGAGGTTATGGGATTATAGAGATGATGGGCATTTCTTTTTGCTGGTCTGAATCTCTTTAAACTTTATTCATTGACTGTAATTTGATTTTATAATTAAAAAATGGTTTTCAAACAGGAAGACTAGACCAGAGTACTTTAAAATATTTTGGTGAGTTGTAGCATTGAATTACAATGGGAAGAAACAGGACACCAAATTGGATAAAGAAATCTTTAAAGTTTATCGGCACCTTAGAGGTAGCTGTGAAAACAGTCATTTAAGTCATTTTGAATGTTGATTGAGTTGTTATCCCTCAGTGATTACAGTGATTTGTGCTGAAGTTATTTTGTCCTCTGGTTTTAGATAGTGTCATTGATTTGGTGATCATAAAAGACAACTGTCAATCTTTGGGATATGTTATTTATTCTATAGCATTCTATATGAAGTGAATGCTCAGGGTTTTAATTGTCTGGCAGTTAATTAACTTTGCAAAAGAGCAAATAGATTATATACACCCATACAAATAAACACAATATTTGTAATATTAATGCGAATCTATGTAAAGGGAATGTGAGTATGGTTATGAGAATAAGACCAAATTGTTGTTAGATCTCATTGTCAGGTTATTCAGTTTTTAAGAATTAAAAACCTATTCTCCAGCCATATACTAGAGAATACCCAGAAATATGCAAAGCTGAGGTTTAAGTGATTGCTTTTTCTTACCAATGTCATCCCTCCCCTATTATTGGGGCACTCATTAATCACAGGCCAGTGTTTTTGTTAATTAAGAGTTCAGCCAAGGATTATTTTCTACTGAGAGCTTCTTGAAAGCAGAATCTGTGATTCCCTTTTCTTTGAATTTTTAACATTTAATATATTTTTGGTGCATAACAATTTCTCAATAAAATGGTATTTTATGAATTGATTGGCTTAGTTAATAAAATGATAATAATAAGAAGATAAAATGAAGAGAAATCCAATGCTTCTGGCAAAGATTATTCTTTAATTCCTTATCCAAGGAGAGCACAGGTAAATCTAATTGTACTATATAGCAATATTAAAGATTAATAAGGCTTTTAATGGATAAATCTGCTTTCATCAAGATAAGTAGAGATAAAAGATGGTTAAAATTTAAGTCAAAGATATTTAAACTTTTAAATAAATGATTGACAATATGACTGTTCTATGTATGGTTTAATTTAACTTGGTATATTTAAATGTATAAAGACATCTTATAGTTTTTGATTTCATGATTGTTGTTATTCTTTTTTGTTGTTGTTTTTTTTCTACAGAGAGAGGGATAGATAGGGACAAACAGGAACGGAGAGAGATGAGAAGCATCAATCATTAGTTTTTCGTTGTGACATCTTAGTTGTTCATTGATTGCTTTCTCATATGTGCCTTGACCATGAGCCTTCAGCAGACTGAGTAAACCCTTGCTCGAGCCAGCAACCTTGGGTCCAAGCTGGTGAGCTTTGCTCAAACCAGATGAGCCCGCGCTCAAGCTGGCGACCTCAGGGTCTCGAACCTGGGTCCTCCGCATCCCAGTCCGACGCTCTATCCACTGTACCACCACCTAGTCAGGCTGATCGTTGTTATTCTGATAGAACAAACTTCCCATAATAAGCATGCATTTAATCACAGATAAGAATCTAAGAAGTGTTTAAATTATGGCTAAAAATGAAAATTGTGATAATCATAGTTTGTATTTCACACATTATACATTAAAGTACAGATCATTTTAAAATATATACGGATAACTTTTCAGGAAAAACAATGACTCATTTATCTTCTCTGTCTTTTATAACTTGTCTCCAGTCTAAAAATATACACATAATTATTTTGTTTAAAACAGTAATGCTAGTTTGACATAGTAGAGCTCACATTACAAATATCCTGTGATGAAAGTGACCCAGTGAAAGCAATGTGATTTCTAGAGTGCCATAAAAACCCTCAAAAACCTTTTTTTGACCTACTTAAATAGGAAGTTTTGTTTGCTAAGAATGCTGAACTCAAGAACACAGGGGTTTGAAGACATTTTTACCTGGCAATCAGACTTTCACACTCATAGCCAGAGGTTTGTGTGGGAAGTTACAACTCACAAAGTAAACAAATGGAGAGAGTGATGTTCTTTTTAAGCAGCCTTTTGCAGAGAATAGTGCTCCTATTATGCTGCTAAGGGAGCAAAGGCCACCTGTGATCTTAAACGTTGCTCAGTGGTTTTGGGGGAACAGAAGCCTTCAGCCAACGCTGGGAGAGCTACTGGGAGGAATCTACCGCACACACCTCATGTAAAGCCAGTAGTCGCGGCCACCATCAGAGTCGGCTGGCCCATGCAGGTTTGCAATTAATTCGGACAGATAATAATGAAACAACAGAGCCAAGAACTGGTGGGCCATTCCCTTTAATCCTAGTTCACACCCAGCAAGCGAGTAAATACACACAGCGGGAAAACACTGCCTTTTCCATTCAGGGCTCCCAAAGCTACTGACTCATCAGAGTTTTCCTAGAATCAAAGGCCCCACCAGCCTTATTCACATCTGTTCCCCATCTTCTTCTCTCTGCACAAACTCTGCACTAACTGGCTTCTTCTTCAGCACTCCGCCATCTTGGCTGCCTCTCTTCTGCAATGCTGATGGCAGGAACCGAAAGAGAGAACACCTGGTCTGCTTTATATTATAGTGTAGAAAATTAAAGCCTTTAAGCCAATATACAAATAAGGAAGTCTCTGATACAAAGCCACTTATCTGAGGCATAAATGGGATTCCTCATGAGAGTGCATCATCCCGCACCATGTAACAGTCAAGTGTGTGGGGGAAAGTTTAGTTTTGAAAAGATCTTAGTATTAAAAGGGTAGGAAAGGCCTTAGTCTTAAAACTAAGCGTTAGGCTATAAGGACTTTGCCAGCTTACAGCCTATCTCCCACACACAATGCAAACTATAAGTGAGCAAACATATACATCATATTTACAAACTTATTTGACCAATACGGCAACACAGGGAAGAAGGCCATGCTTCTTTTGCCTCCTTTCTTTCTCTGGTTTAAATTAAAAACTAACCCTTCCTCATAACTGTGGAAGTTGCCTATTTGCCTTCCAAAGAAATTGTTTATTATCTCAACACCCCCACCTCAAAGGATATACAGTAAAGTATTTAAGCCTTAAGGGTTATTTATATTTCGAGGATGTGGACAAGGTAAAGAGTCCTCAGACTTCAGATAAGATGTCTGCCTGTCGTTTCAGTTCCCACAATTTAGGGCAAGTTTAGCATGCTGTTATCAATTTAAGGCTTACCTCTGTCAAACTTATTCTTTGATTCCAAAATTTACTGCTTCCCTTTCTACTACTTACTTTTCTTCTTCAGTTTACCTCTACCACCTCCCATATTTCTTCTGTTTTGAAAATCTTACAAGATCAGGTAACCAGAGTTAAGTAGGACAATGACCTTATTTTAGAACAAGGAAGCCTCCTGCTTTTCAGTTATGCACTCTAGGGGCCAAGTGGTCTGACTCTTACCAGGTAATGTCTGGCAATGAGGAAGTAAGAACTCAGGTTTTATTCCATAAGTATGGAGGAAGAAAACATGGCAAACACTCAAAGTCCCCTACTTCACTGAAAATGGGCCCAGATGCCATAGGAATAAATATCTGGATTAAAACAGTACTCAATGTATTTATCTATCCTTCATAATAGTAGAACTAAGAATTAAGTATATAATTATGCAAATCAGCATATATACAATAATTTAAACATCTTCAGAATACTGTGAACACAAATTGAAAACCTATGTACTCTTATTTATCAATGTCAACTCATTAAATTTAATTGCTGAATAAAAAAAGATAAACTTGATAAATCGTTTTTCTTAATAACTAAAAGAATAAACACAGTGATTCACAATTGGGGCAATGGGATTAGAAGCAGAAAATTGTATCAGAATCCTCTATGTTTTATTCAAAACATGTGTTTTTAAGGGTTTAGGCACATTGGCATTGTACTTTAAAATGTATAATATGCTTTAAAGTAAATTATTAAGATCAAGAGCTTACCACAGCCAGTATAATTTGCCTCATTTTACAGACACAGAATTGAGTCTCAGATCAGTTAAACAACCTGCCCAAGGTCACACAGCTGGTAAGGAATATAGCAGGAACACAAAGCTAGTTTTGCTATTTTTTTCTCTCTAAATCTTAACCTTAAAATTTCATAGTGGGATTTGTTTCAAGGTTGATGATATTAGTTTGGAAAAATAAAAACAAACAAAAAGCATAAGAGAAAATAAATGAAAAGAACATTTAAAATTTGAGTTTGCTGCCTCTCATGTATGCTGTGTCTGGCCAGGCAGGTGTTGAAAAAACTGTTTTTTCAAATGCATTAGTCACATTGTAAGACTTGTGAAATTCACATTAAAAGTTCATATTCCTGTTAAAGAGTAAAAAAATCTAGGAATATTGAGCCCTCACAAATGCTGGCGCTGGGCAGTGGCTGTTCCCAATCGACCATATTTGTGTTTTCCTCTCTGCATAGATCCGACCAGCTTTCAGAACTCATATTTTTTACCAGTCTGGCCCCTGGAGACATTTAAGTTTGCAACTCCTGTATTAAACTAATGTAAGGCCTGACTTGAGGTGACACAGTGGGTAGAACATCGACCTGGAATGCTGAAGTCGCTGGTTCAAAACCCGGGGCTTTCCTGGTCAAGGCGCACACAAGAAGCAACAGCTACGAGTTGATGCTTTCCACTTCTCTCCTACACCCTTTCTTTCTCTCTCTCCCCTTTCTCTAGAAATCAATAAATACATTTAAAAAATCTAAACTAATGCAAGAGGTGAACTACATCAATTTACCTCTATTTTTAGACAAGTTGGTAATTATCAGTTAATTGTTAGACCAGCTTTCATTTGGACTTCGAATACACCCCCAACACTTACATCCAGAAGAAATGTCTTTTCCACATATCAGTATCTCTTGAGAATACCCAGGACATTCCGTAGAGCAATGCAGAGAGGCACGTGGTTCCAGGAAGTTGTTATACCGAAGCTGAGCCGTTGTTCTATTAATTCTTGTGATTTTAAATCTTTCTTTGATGCCATTCTTATAAAAATAAAGTTTCTGTGGTTGGCAGTTCTTAATTGCTGCTTGGCAATATATGGAGATATTCATACCCATCTTAAAAATTGTGGCTGGTTCTACCCAGATGTGGCCAGAGCACTTTATATTTGTAATTCCTGGAAATAAGTAGATTAAAATAATAAATTTCATGTAAAACATTAAGACAGAAGATTCAAAAGAGTAGGCTATTTCATTTAAAATTTATTCTTGTCTATTAATTAAATGATTTCCATTGAGAAAAAGTTTGGGGACTAAGTGTATCTTTTAAGTGATTAGTTTATTAACATGTATTTTTACTGTGCTTCTCTTAAGGTTCAGCAGTCTGAGCGAAGACTAGTGTGAGCCTTTAAGCTTCTCTGTCTAAAAAGCAAATATAATGAGCTGTCTTATCTTCAAGCAGAGAACTGAGGCATTATGAGGCTACACCTTTTTTGAAAGATAAGATTAGATATAACACTTGGCACTGCAGAATCTAAACCCCATTCTCTAGCTAATCAATCGATCTTTCAATATTTTGTAGATAATGACAAGTTTTACATGAAAATTCTCAGTTTAATGAATAAAACCATACTCTTATGACAAAAACCTATTACTTGGTATCTACTTAAAATTCATCATTAAATTAATAATATGGGAAATGTTTAGGTTTTGTTTAATTCCTTTAAAAAAAGGAATTGCAAAACAGCCTATTTAATATATGTTCAATGTTAGAAATACAGTAAGTAAAGAGAAATACAATGATATTGACAATGAGTTAGTCAGTAATCTTTCAGTACATAAAAAAATCAGTTATCTGAAGGAGTCAACATGGATTACATAAGAATAAGTCATACAAAGATGTGTTAATTTCTCTTTTTAATAAAGTTCTTGGATTGGTCAGAGGAATGTTAAACATGATATATATATATATATATCTTGTTAAACAAGATATATATATATATATATATCTTGTTATCTCAGCAAAGCTATTGAAAGGGGGTAATATAACATTCTAGTAGAAAACTTGGAAAATGTAGTCTAGATGACATTAAAATTTTCCATAGCTGATTGGACAATAATATATAAAATAGTTTCTAATAGAAAGCTGAAAGGTCTTTAATGCCACATCACAGGGGCTCATCTTATTTCTCTATGCTTTATATTAATTTATATAATTAATAAATTATATTCACTTGAATTTATAAACAGAAGTCCTACGTGTCACTTGTGTTTTTCAAGAAGCCTGGAAAAGTAACTGAGACCTTATTTTCCCCAAGTCTTCTTGGATAGTGTTGGTCTGACCCTGGAAGGGCTTCTGGTTCTGATGATGAGGCCATATCTGTATCTCTAAAAGAATTGTGTCCCAACCTGTAGAACAATGTTTTGCATTGTCACTACTCTGAGTAACTTGCATTATTTGCAAAGTTTTCTTCAAGGTCTAGAACCCTTACTTGTCACCCAGTAAATGAATCCTTGCCACCTACTCAGCCCTGTTTGAACTTCTGAAGATCTCCTTCCTGGATTCCTCAAAACTGCTTATGTCTGCCATAGTGCCAGACATTTGTGTAAATTATAAGGTAGGAATAATAATAGCACACAATACTACTGCACAAAGTTGGCAGAATAAAATAAATAAAGGCACTGACAGAATTGTGTCCCAACCTTTAGAACAATGCCTGACATGGAATAACCATTAACAAATGGTTTATGGAATTAAATTAAATTCAAAATGTTGATGGATTATTATATAAGAGTTATAGTTCAGAAATAAAACATGCCAACTCAAAGTAATAAACTCCTTCATGGACATGTTTATATATGAGTTAAAGGTCTGTTTATTAGGGATACTTGAGAGAGAAATCCTGCATTTGGAAGAAGGTTGGACTTTTTATTTAATTCTACATAATTTTTTATGTGAGTATAATTTTTCCAATATACTAATTGTTGGTTCTTCAGAGATCCTAGCATCATGTCTTGAAAATATTAGACACTCAATATTTTACTTGAATAAATGATAACAGTAGGTATTTATCTCCCATCCAAGTACTACTAACCAGGCCCGACCCTGCTTAGCTACGGAGATTAGATGAGATCGGGCGCATTCAGGGTGGTATGGCCATAGACTAATAGGTATTTATCAAAAACAAATATCAAATACTTTCAAATTTAAAAAAAGACAACAATAAGTATTTAAAATATTATACCTCCATTACACCAGTTGAAGAATACGTAAAGAGCTATTAACACATCCCATTGAACTGTGACTTGATTCATTCTGGAAAGCAGGAAAAGGCTCTTTGTTCCTCTCTAGAAAAAAATATTAAAAATGTTTAAATTGTAATATTTTAATAAAATAATAAAAAGCAATACATTTTTCCTAACTCTTTGATGAAAACAATTGATTAGGAAGAAACTAAAGAAAAAAGGAAGGAAGGAAGGAAGGAAGGAAGGAAGGAAGGAAGGAAGGAAGGAAGGAAGGAAGGAAGGAAGGAAGGAAGGAAAGAAGGGAGGGAGGGAGGGAGGGAAGGAAGGAGGGAGGGAGGAAATGGCAAAAAATCACTGGTGTATGAGGAGGTATAATATAAGTTGAGGAGCAAAGCAAAAGAGTAGCATTTTATACCCTTCAAAAATCAGTATGAATGACCTCAGTAGGACCTTTTGACCCTTGATCTAATACAATTTCTGCTAATCTAGTCTCTCATCAGAAATCTCTGCTCTAACTCGTGATGATGACTATTCCTCCTGACCAGATTATGTACAATCAAGCTCCCAAAATATCAATATTTGATAAGTAAAATTTTGGAAAACTAGAAAGTTCAGACTCTCCAGAGAAAAGGCATTTAAAATGAAGAAAGATGAAGTGAGACAAATGCATATATATTATCACTAGTTGAATTTATAGGAAGCTCATTCATCTGTAGAGCGTTCAAAAGAAACACATTATACACATTGCCATGAGTTTGCAACTAGAGTTACATCATTCAGTTAATCAGTTTTTTACATTATTCATAATTTAGTTATTCAATAATCAATATTATTCATTTATTTTATCTATTTAATAAAATTTGAACCTTTCATATAAAACAAAGTTCATGACTCATCAAATAGCATAAAATATCTGATAACATTTTTAAAATCTGGAGTTCTAGTGACTCATGAATATAGGGGTCCTTTTCATAAGTTGTTAATAATAGTAATTCTCCTCTTGCCCTGGCTGGATAGCTCAGTTGGTTACAGCATGGTCCTGAAGGGCAGAGGTTGCCAGTTCGATCCCTGGTCAGGGCACATACAGGAACAGAACAGTGTTTCTGTCTTCTTCTCTCTCTCCTTTACTCCCTAGCTGAAATAAAAAAATAAATTTTTAAAAATAATTAAATAGTAGTTCTCTTTATAAATGATAAGCATAACAAGCCCTAAAGTGTTTCTAATCAGAAATTAACTGCTCACCTAGTAGAATATACACAATAATTAATTATTTAAGATGATGTGGTGTCAGACAATATTACAGATTCAATTTTCATCAGTAACCATTGTAGAAAGTATCACAAGAAATTGTAAGAGAAAATAACTTTAGGTCCTGGCCAGTTAGATCAGTCAGTTAAGAACGTCATCCCAAAACAACAAGGTTGTGGAATTGATCCGCAGTCAGGGTGCACACAGGCAGCAACCCAAAAATGCACAACTGAGTGGAACAACAAATGCTTTTCTTCCCCCTGTCTTCTCTCTTCCTTCCTCTTTCTGTCTCTCTAAAAATCAATGAAAATTAAGCCCTGGTCGGATAGCTCAGTTGGTTGGAGCATTGTCCCAGTGCATGGAGGTTGCTGGTTTGATTCCCAGGTCAGGGCACATATAGGACATATAAGAACAGCTCGATGTTCCTGTCTCTCTCTCCCTGTGTCTCTCGAAAAGAAAAGGAAAGAGAAAAGAACTTTATCTATGTGTTTCCAAAAAGAAATAAAGCTGTTTTTAAGTATTTGGATGATCATTTTCTCTTTACCTTTCCATCTGTGTGAAGCACATAATTCCCCTTCAGAGCCAGGTCCACACCATGTCTTCTTCCCCACTGCCTGCCTGTCAGTGATCTCTTCCGATTTGCAGCTCTGAGGCAATGGAAATGTCAGCAAACCCTGACCTACATTTCAGATTTTTGAAGAGGAACTCAAACTGTCCAATTCAAAGACTGGCTCTTGTGTCACTATTTGGGAAAACCCAGATTACTGAAAGTGAACTGCTTTGTCAGTACTTTTTTTTTTTTCTCAGCTTAATTTAATCTTACCTGTCTCATCCAAGAAGTAGAATACATATATGTGCTTTGTCAAAATCTTTGACACCAAAAATACAATGCTTAGTTTTAATTAGCAGCCAACATTGGTATTAATTATAAATTTGTTTCTTAAGAAAAGAAATTTTGGCCCTGGCCGGTTGGCTCAGTGGTAGAGCGTTGGCCTGGCGTGCAGAAGTCCCGGGTTCGATTCCCGGCCAGGGCACACAGGAGAAGCGCCCATCTGCTTCTCCACCCCTCCCCCTCTCCTTCCTCTCTGTCTCTCTCTTCCCCTCCCGCAGCCGCAGCCGAGGCTCAATTGGAGCAAAGATGGCCCGGGCGCTGGGGATGGCTCCTTGGCCTCTGCCCCAGGCGCTGGAGTGGCTCTGATCGCAACGAAGCGATGGCCCTGAGGGGCAGAGCATCGCCCCCTGGTGGGCAGAGTGTCGCCCCCTGGTGGGCGTGCCGGGTGGATCCCGGTCGGGTGCATGCGGGAGCCTGTCTGTCTCTCCCCGTTTCCAGCTTCAGAAAAATACAAAAAAAAAAGAAATGAAAAGAAAAGAAATTTTACGTGCTAGTGTTGATCATTAATTTAATAAATATGTCTGAGTACTATGTGCCATGTATTGTTCTGGGCATTGAAGGTATCATGGTGCTTGATTACAGAACAGTTCTTTTGTTGTATTGTGTAGTGATTAAATCACAGATTCTTTGCTTTGAACTATCAGTAGTGGTTTAGCAGGATTCTACAAGCAAATAAAATGTTTGCCATATATTTGGTTAGTTTATAGTAGGCATCTCCAGGGGCCTCTCTTGGCGTACCTTTTTCCTGCCTCCTCTCTCTGTTCTACATGCACAGCCTTTCACTTTATACTCTCTGTTCTATTGTAAATGATAATTAATTTATTGATTTCCTCTATCGCAAGCTTCCTAAAGTCAGAAACTTCACATTATCTTTTCAGTTTTTATATTTTTAGTACCTCACACGTTAAAATACTCCAGCAGGCATCCCCAAACTACGGCCCGCGGGCCACATGAGGCCCCCTGAGGCCATCTATCCGGCCCCCCACCGCACTTCCGGAAGGGGCACCTCTTTCATTGGTGGTCAGTGAGAAGAGCACTGTATGTGGCGGCCCTCCAACGGTCTGAGGGACAGTGAACTGGCCCTCTGTGTAAAAAGTTTGGGGACCTCTGCTCCAGAGGAATGCTTAAATCATTCCTATGCTTAAATTCATTTTAAACAATGAAGCCAGAATTTCTGTGGGTGGAGGCTAGACATTGATTTTTTTTTTCTTCTTTTTTTTTTGGGGGGGGGAGATATTGATATTTTTTAAAAGCCACCCCCCATAGAATTGGGCACTTGAAACCTGTACAATTGTGTTAAACAGTGCCACTCCAATAAAATCAATTTGAAAAAAGCTCCCTGCCCAGGTAATATAATGCGCAGAGTTGAGAAACCACTGGAATAGACAAATAAGGTTGTTTCGAAGACCACACAGAAGAAATGATTATCATCTGGGCTTAATGATTCATGACAATTTTCCAAACTGTGGAAGAGAGGATGTGGGTAAACATTTTACATACGAAGAACAAATTGTGCTAGTGACGTAGATGTCTGGGACTGGTAAGTGCTTCTCTAGATTGAGAGGAATAGGATTTGAGCTGAAAAATTAGGGTCAATGGCAGAATGTAATGGACTTTATATTTCTTTTTAGATTTTATTTATTCATTTTTAGAGGTGGGGGGAGAGAAAGAGAAAAGGGGGGAGGAACAGGAAGCATCAACTCCCATATGTGCCTTGATCAGGCAAACCCAGGGATTCATATCAGTGACCTCAGCATTCCAGGTTGAATATTTCTACTAAGTAGTTTAACCTTTATCTTGATGTTAGTCAAAAGGTAAGAAAGATGATTTAATAGCCCTGGCTGGATAGCTTGGTTGGTCAGAACATTGTCCCAAAGCATAGAGGTTGCTAGTTGGATCCCTGGTCAGGGCACATACAGGAATAGATTGATGTTCCTGTCTCTCTCTCTCCCATGTCCTCTCTTTCTCTCAAATCAATACAATAAACATTAAAAAATGATAAAACTCTTTTAAAAAAGGTTATTAAATAGAAATAACAATCAGATTGGATTGTAGAAAGATAATTCTAATTATAGTGTAGAGAATCGACTGAAGATGAAGACCCCAGTTAGGAAGCTTTTGAAAATCAAAAGCTAATGAGAACTTAAACCAAAGCCAAGGCAGCAAGAACTGAGAGGAGAAAATAGAATTGAGAGCTAAGAGGAGGCAGGTTGGACAGGCTATTGTGACTAATAAAGAAATAGTGACTTTTGGAGTTGTGCGCTCAACAACGTGTGTGGGAAATTAAGGATTCAGGACATGAAGAATGACTTTGGTGACTAGTTTTGCTGGCCCAGTAGGCAATGACATTAACTGAGCACAAAGAGGAGGAGTGATGGTGGCGAAATGATGAATTTGGTTCTGGGCATGTTGATAAGTGCTTATCACATATTCTTTTTTTTTTTTTTGTATTTTTCTGAAGTTGGAAACAGGGAGGCAGTCAGACAGACTCCTGCATGCGCCCCACCGGGATCCGCCCGGCATGCCCACCAGGGGGCGATGCTTTGCCCATCTGGGGCGCCACTCTGTTGCAACCAGAGCCATTCCAGCGCCTGAGGCAGAGGCCATGGAGCCATCCTCAGCGCTCTGGCCAACTTTGCTCCAGTGGAGCCTTGGATGCGTAAGGGGAAGAGATAGACAGAGAGGAAGGAGAAGGGGAGGGGTGGAGAAACAGATGAGTGCTTCTCCTGTGTGCCCGGCCGGGAATCGAACCGGGGACTCCTGCACTCCAGGCCGACGCTCTACCACTGAGCCAACCGGCCAGGGCCGTTATCACATATTCAGACATTGGTAAAGTTGGGAAAAAATGTTTGAGCTGGAGATCTAAATTTGGAATATTTCAGCATGTCAACAGTATTAAAACCAAGATTAGGAAAAGAGGACTCTCCTGACCTGTGGTGGTGCAGTGGATCGTCAACCTGGAACACTGAGGTTGCCGTTTCAAAACCCTGGTCTTGTCTGGTCAAGGCACGTGTGAGAGTTGATGCTTCCTGCTCCTCCCCCTTCTCTCTCTCTCTCTCTCTCTCTCTTTCTATCTCTCTTCTTTAAAATGAATAAATAAATGAAAATAATTAAAAAGATTAAGAGGACTCAGAGAGAACATGAAGAACAATAAGAGGAAGGAGTAGAGGTGTGTGATCAGTGTCAAACAGAGATTAAATATAAGAACTAAAAGGCATTGTTGGATTTAACAACAGTCAGTCTTCCCCAAAAAATAGTCTCAGAAAAGAAATGAAGATGGAAACGAGATAGCAGTGAATCAGAACAGAAAAAAAATGAGAGGACAATGAGGAATTAGGACAGTGGAGATGAGATTGTTAGAGTTCAGTGCAAATCAGAATTCATGTATTTATTTTAATGAGGGCTGGTGGTGGTGATTTGCTATATATATTTTTATAGTGAACAATCTGTTCAACTCTTCTCCCCATTTTTATTGGTTTGTTGGGTTTTTTTATTCTTGGAAAGTTCTTTATATATTTTGAGAAACCAGTTATCAGATATGTGTTCTGCAACTATTTTATCCTAGTATGTAGCTTACGTTTTTATTTTCTTAAAGCTGTCTTTTTTTTTATTAATTTATTTTAGAAAGACAGAGAGAGGAAGGGAGAGAGAGAGAGAGAACTATTTATTTGTTGTTCCACTTAGTTGTGTATTCATTGGTCACTTCCTGTATGTGCCCTGACCCAGGATTGAACCCAAAACCTTGGTGTTTTAGGACGACACTCTAACCAATTGAGCTAACTAGCCAGAGACCATAAATGATGTCTTTTGAGAGCAAAACTTTTTAAATTTTAAGTTCAATTTATTAACTGGTTTTTTTTTTATTCATTTTAGAAAGGAGAGAGAAAGGGAAAGAGAGAGAGAGGAGAGAGAGAAGGAGGGAGGAGCAGGAAGCATCAACTCCCATATGTGCCTTGACCAGGCAAGCCCAGGGTTTCGAACAGGCGACCTCAGCATTTCCAGGTCGACGCTTTATCCACTGCGCCACAACAGGTCAGGCCTTATTAACTGTTTTAATGATTCATATTCTTTTGTCCTGAGAGCCTCTGCATACATTTCATCAACAGATCAATATAATCTTTTTTTTATGTGTTTCTGTGTAACGATAGCTTATTTAAACTATATTGTTGATTAATATCAAGCGTAGGGCTAACAGCACTATCATTCATGCCTGAATGAAGTTTATCTAATATACATATTTTCTTTGTAATATACATTGCAGCCTTTTTGCACATAAGACTTTAGGACTACACTTGGGGATCATTTTAAAAGCAAAATCATCAACAAAAAGCACAAAATGTAAAAAACATGGCACTAAATAGACTAAAAAAGACTCATTTACTGTATGAGAGCTGTAACAACTCTTTTGCAGCCTCCAATAAACTGTAGACTCTATGTGTAATTACAATGAAGAGTTTTTTGTTTTTGTTTTTGTTTTTTACAGAAACAGAGAGAGAGAGTCAGAGTGAGGGATAGACAGGGACGGAGAGATGAGAAGCATCAATCATTAGTTTTTCATTGCGCATTGCAACACCTTACTTGTTCATTGATTGCTTTCTCATATGTGCCTTGACCGCGGGCCTTCTGCAAACTGAGCAACCCCTTGCTTGAGCCAGCGACCTTGGGTCCAAGCTGGTGAATTTCTGTTTAAACCAGATGAGCCCACGCTCAAGCTGGCGACCTCGGGGTCTCGAACCTGGGTCTTCCGCATCCCAGTCCGACACTCTAGCCACTGCACCACCACCTGGTCAGGCACAATGAAGAGTATTTTGATGATTGATTGTGGCATCCTGCTTTTCTGTTAATAGGCCTAATAAAGGGCTGCACATTCCTTCACTGGCTTCTCTGTGTCCATGCACACTGTATCAGCGGCCATGATTACAAAAGAGGATGTAAATGGATTTCAAGGACTCTGAAGTGGGAAAGAAGGTAGTATTTAAAAAGTAAAATGGGGAAGAATAAAATGGTAATGGAAAGATATGAAAACAGTTACATACAGAGAGGAATATACGGCAGCCTCAGGTCCACACTTTTTGCAACTTTCAGCCCTGAGTGCCAACTCTTGTAGGTCAATGACTCGAGCTTGGTTTCTTGCCTGTTTTCTGAAGTAGATTTTATGGTACCAGCATCCCTCTTTCAGCTGCCTCTCCTGCTATCTCATCAGCCTTCAATGGGTATGTGTTACCACACTATATCCACTTTACTTGACCAACAATGCCCAGTTCACTGTCTGGGCCTGCCTTAGTTCCCAGTGCTCACAACCCTGAGTAATTACAAAAAGTACAATTTCAGTCCCAAAGTCTTTATTGAATAAGATAACAGAAAATATTATTCATTTAAGAAAAGTTATCAAGAATGTTGAACTTATTTTTCTAACTTCGTGGCTTAAACTTTAAGTTTTAATTTTTTAACTATCTTGAGGGTAATTGTTCTTAGAAGAATGCAGTCTTCAAATAAGCCAGATAAATAAGTTGCCACTTTATGTTAATTTTCTCAACCACTGAATAATTAACCCATTATTCATAAAGAGTTATGTAGATTCTATGAAGAGAAATGAATACCATAAATCTTTTTGACTCATCCAAAGGATTGCACTTACATGCAGCTGCTTGATTCTTCTCAGCATCAAACACCTTATGGCTCATCCAGCTCTGTTGGAAGAACAGGTGCTAGAGGCTGAATCATCACCGTTTCCTGTGAGGTATGCACTAAAGGTCAGCTTTGTCATATTTCTCATGAGTTTGTTAGAGACTTAAGAACTCTAAGAAATGGGACTGAATTCAAAGCCTTCAATGTAAAACTCTAGCTCTTGAAGAATGCAGACATAGTTCAAAAAAGGTCTAGTTCCAGATTCTCAGCTTCCACATGTGCCCTTTACTAAATTTCATTTCTCTCAGAATGAACTTGAGTTCATAGTCATTTTTCTTTCCCTTCATAAACAGTGCTATTCCTCCATCCTAAATCTCAGTATTGTGCATTACCCTGGGTGTAAGAATCTCCACAGTACCAAACAAACAAATGAAATATTATTTTTAGGGAAGTCTTTTTGGACAATTAATCAAGGAGCTTTAAACTCATAAGACTTCTAGTCCTTCCCCAACAGATATATATTCTTTAAAAAAGCAAAGTTTACTAAAATGCTTGTGTTTTAGCCCATGTTAAAATACTCTGAATTTTAGCCACATAGGGGTTATTTGTGACCATTTGGGGATAGTCTGAAACTTGAAATCAGAAGCAATATGAAGGACTTATGGTTATCTTCTTAAATGTAAATTAGGTTTTTGATGGACTATGACATTTTTTCTAGATACATCAGACAAAATCATGTGAAAATTTTACTTGATTTCTTACAGATTTTCGGTACTCTAGTTAAAGGTGATGCTATTATGTTATGGCATATTTCTTCCTATTATAGCCTACCCTCACTTACTTCATCTTATAAAATGTTCAATTGTTTCTATTGTCAATATAAAAGGAAGTGAATCTATTTGACTCATGTTTAGTATTTTAGATATCAATTTAAAATTGCAAGAAAGTGCATAATTTTAAAAGCTTCTTTTCAAGGTACTAAAACATTTAGATCACTTCACTAGATAGAGCTTAACTACATAAGCCCGACAAAAGCATATGTGGAAAAAATACACCAAAGTATCAATAGTAATTTCTTTAGATTGTGGAATTATGGTTATTTTTTCTTCCTTTTGCTTTTTTGTAGCTTTCTATTTTTTAGGATGAGTATATGTGATCATTTTAAAACAATTTAAAAATACTAAACACATTAAAGAACAAGGAAAACTTTAAAGGAAGGAATATTAAGGCAAGTTCCTTCCTAGTCAATTCTAAAATATGAGACAGCAGGAGGGAATTACTGATATGTCTACTGCTGTACACGTTTTACTTATGCAAATTTAACTACAAGTAGAGTAGGGAGAGAGGGTTTTTTTTTTTCATCTGTCAATAGACACTTATATTGTGTCCATCTCTTGGCTCTTGTGAATAATGCGACAATAAACATGAGAGTATAGATATATCTTTGAGACACTGTTTTTGCTTCCTTTGAATATACTGCCAGTAGTGGGATTGCAGGGTCATATGGTAGCTCTATTTTTAATTTTTTGAGAAACCTCCATGCTGTTTTCCATAGTGCTTGTACCAATTTACATTTCCACTAACAGTGTACAAGAGTTCCATTTTGGCCTGACCTGTGGTGGCGCAGTGGATAAAGGATCGACCTGGAAATGCTGAGGTCGCTGGTTCGAAACCCTGGGCTTGCCTGGTCAAGGCACATATGGGAGTTGATGCTTCCGGCTCCTCCCCCCTTTCTCTCTCTCTGTCTTTCTCTCCTCTCTCTCGGTCTCTCCTCTCTCTCGGTCTCTCTCTCCTCTCTAAAAATGAATAAATAAATAAATTTAAAATTTTTTTTGAAAAAAAAAAAAGAGTTCCATTTTTTCTACTTCCTCATCAACATTTGTTATCTTTTCTTTTTGATAATAACCATCCTAACAAATGAGAAGTGATATCTCATTGTGGTTTTGATATGCATTTCCTTGATGAATTAGTGATGTTGAGCACTTTTCCATATACCTGTTTATAATTTGTGTATCTTTTTTAGAAAAACGTTTATTGAGGTTCTTTGTCTATTTTAAAATCACAATATTTGGATATTTTGCTCTTACATTGTATAATAAGTTCCTTATATATTTTGGGTATTAACCCCTCATCAGACATATGGTTTGCAAATATTTTTCCCATTCCATGGGGTGCCTTTTCATTTTGCTGACGGCTTCCTTTGTGGTACAGAGACTTGGGCACATAGTCCCACTTGCTTATTCTTGTTTGTTTCCTGTGCCTTTGGTGCCACGTCCAAAAAAAAAAAAAATCATTGCCCCAGACCAATGTCCAGAAGCTTTTCCCCTTTGTTTTCCTCCAGGATTTTTATAGTTTCAGGTCTCGATTTAAGTCCTTAATACATTTTGAGTTAATTCTTCTGTGTGATGTATGATAGGGGGATAATTTTATTCTTTTGCATGTGGATATTCAGTTTTCCCAAAACCATTTATTGAAGAGATTGTCCATTCCCCAATATGGCCAATATGTGTTCTTTGTGCTCTTGTCAAATAGTAGTTGATTACATATGTGTGGATTTAAAAATTAAAAAAAAAACAGTCCTATATTTGTATGTGGAACTCCAGACCCCCCCCCCCAAATCTGAATATCCAAGACAATCTTGAGAAAAATGAACAAAGTCGGAGGCATTACACTTCCTGATTTCAAACTACATCACAAAGCTATAGTAAGTAATATAGTGCAGTATTGGCATAAAAACAGAGATATAGGCCAATGGAACAGAATAGAAAGCCCAGAAATAAATCTATGTGTTTTTTTCTATTTCTGTGAAAAATGCCATTGTAATTTTGTAAGGATTGCATTGAATATATATAGTCTTGAATAGTATGGAAATTTTAACAATATTACGGTAATTCTTCCAATCCAGGAACATGGTGTATCTTTCCATTTATTTGTGTCTTCTTCAATTTCTTACAGTTTTCAATATACAATTCTTTCATATTCTTGGTTAAATTAATCCTAAGTATTTTTTATCATTTTTGATGCTCTTGCAAATAAGGATATTCTTAATTTCTCTTTCAGATAGTCATTGTTAGTGTATAGAAATACAACTGATTTTGTATATTGATTTGTTTTACCTTGAAACATTACTGAATTTATTAGTTCTAATAGTCTTTCTGGTGCAGTTTTTAGGGTTTTCTATATATAAGATCATGTCATCTGCAAAAAGACAGTTTTATTTCTTTTCTAAATTAGGTATCTTATATTTCTTTTTCTTGCTTAATTGCTTTGCTTTGGGCTGCCAGTACTATGTCAATAAAAGTGGTGGAGTGAGCATCTTTGTCTTGTTTTTTATTTTCAAGGAAAGGCTTTTAGAATTTTACTATTGAGTATAATGTTAATTGTGGATGTGTCATTAATAGCTTTTATTATGTTGAGGAACATTCCTTCAATACCTAATTTGTTGAGAACTTTTATTGTGAAAGAATGTTGAATTTTGTCAAGATTTTTCTGCATCTATTGAGATGATTATATGATTTTTATCCTTCATTTTGTTACTGTGATATATCACATTTATTGATTTGCCTATTTGAATCATCCTTGCATATCAGGGATAAACCCCATTAGATCATAGTGTATAATATTTTTAATGTGTTGTTTAATTCTGTTTGATAGTGTGGTTTTTTGTTTGTTTGTTTTTTTCAGAGACAGAGAGAGAGTCAGAGAGAGGGATAGATAGAAACAGACAGACAGGAATGGAGAGAGATGAGAAGCATCAATTATTAGTTTTTCGTTGTGATACTTAGTTGTTCATTGATTGCTTTCTCATATGTGCCTTGACCGTGGGGCTACAGCAGACAGAGTAACCACTTGCTCAAACCAGCGACCTTGGGTCCAAGCTGGTGAGCTTTGCTCAAAGCAGATGAGCCCGCACTCAAGCTGGCAACCTCGGGGTCTCGAACCTGGGTCCTCTACATCACAGTCTAACACTCTATCCACTGCGCCACCGCCTGGTCAAGCTGTTTGATAGTGTTTGTTGAGGATTTTTTGCATCTGTGTTCATCAGGGATATTGAGCTGTAATTTTCTTTTCTTGTAAGTGCCTTTGTCTGACTTATATATCAGGGCATCAAAAAGATTTGTCAGTTTTGTTTGTCTTTGTCTGCTTTAGTAGCAGAATTATGTTGCTTTGTAAAATGAGTTTGAAAATGGTTTTCCCTATTCAATTTTTTGGAAGAGTTTAATGAAGATTGGTGTTCTCTTTAAATGTTTGATTTTTTCTTTGTTGGGAGATTTTGATTACTGATTCTATCTCTATTTTATTAATCAAGTCTGTTCAGATTTTTTGTTTCTTCTTGAACAGTCTTGGTAGGTTAAATATTTCTAGGAATTTATCCACCTTTTTTATTTTTTTTAATTTTATTTATTTATTTATTCATTTTAGAGAGGAGAGAGAGAGAGAGAGAGAGAGAGAGAGAGAGAGAGAGAAAGGGGGGAGGAGCAGGAAGCATCAATTCCCATATATGCCTTGACCGGGCAAGCCCAGGGTTTTGAACCAGTGACTTCAGCATTCCAGGTCAACGCTTTATCCACTGCACCACCACAGGTCAGGCCCACCTTTTTTAGATTACTCAATTTGTTGGCATATTCATAGTAGTCTCTTATGAGCCTTTGTATTTCTGCAGTATCAACATTATTCATTTAGGATTTATTTGAGTTTCTCTCTCTTTTCTTAGTCAAGCTAAAATTTTTTCAATTTTGTTTATTCTTTAATTAGTTTTGTTTTGTTTGTTTTTTTGATGTGAGAAACAGGAAGGCAGAGAGACAGATTCCTGCATGTGCCCTGACCAGGGTCCATTCAGCATGCCCACTAGGGGGTGATGCTCTGCCTATCTGGGGAGTTGCTCAGTTGTAACCTGAGCCCTTCTAACACCTGATGCGGAGGCCACAATGTCCAGGCCAACTTTTGCTCCAATGGAGCCTTGGCTGCTGGAAGGGAAGAGGGAGATAGAGAGCAAGGAGAATGAGAAGGGTGGAGAAGCAGATGGGTGCCTCTCCTGTGTGCCCTGGCTGGGAATCATGTTTATTCTTTAAAAGAACAGTTTTGTTGATATTGTCTATGGTATTTTTAGTCTGTTTCATTTATTTTCGCTCTGATATTTGTTATTTACTTCCTTCTGCTAACTTAGTTCTTCTTTTTTTGCCCCTTGAGGTATAACAAGTTATTTCTTTGAGACCTTACTTTTTTTAAAATGTGTTTATTGCTATAATAATTACTATTATTAATACTTATTATCATGAATTATTATTGACTTTGATGAAAAATTTGTATCATAAGATTTTTTTAATTATTTTCCATTACTTAACACTGAACAATATGATTGGATTAGAAACCCATAAGCTATAAATGATAGCTGGTTATAGAAGAAAAGTGCTGTTTATCCACTCACTCTCTCTAATCAGTGGAATAAACTACTTATGAAGTTTTTCTTGATATTCAAAATTCTTTTAGAGAATTTTTTGAATAAAGAATAATAAAACTCACTATGGTCAAGGCACACACTCATCACTCAGTATTGCAGGCTCATTCACTTAGCCTCTTCTTATAATTCTAATGAAAGTTCAAATCATAAGGGTGATTCTAGGCTGTTCAAATTAACAAAGATATTAATAAGATATTCAAATTTGCAAGCCTATTTATACTAACAATTTTGAATATTGAAGGTCTTCTCCAGAATGATTCACAATTTTACCCTCTCAAATGAAAGAGAGAGGACCTGTTTGCATGGAAACCAATGATCTTCAGTGGTTTTCCTGGTCTTTGCTCATCTCAAACATTGATACATTGAAAATCTGAAAAACACCTTTTAAATTGTACTATTTAATCGAAATGTGTGTTCAGGTGTTTGTTTTTGTTTCTGCTGGTACATACAATAGCCTACTACACACCTGTGCTATGCCATCTAGAATTGTGTAAATGCACTTTATGATGTTCACCCAATAACAAAATTGCCTAAAAACACATTTCTCAGAATGTATCCTCATTGTTAAGTGGCACAAGACTATATACATTTTTTTAAAAATAACTGAATGAGAGTGTTTTTTTTAAAGATTTTATTTATCCATTTTGATTAGAGAGAGAGAGAGAGAGAGAGATTGGAAAGAGACAGAGAGAACAGGGGGAGGAGCAGGAAGCATCAACTCCCATATGTGCCTTGACCAGGCAAGCCCAGGGTTTTGAACCGGCGAGAGTGTTTTTAAAATTAAGAATGCAATGTATACCATGGAATCGTTCTTGCCTTTCTGGAAACATGCATTGAGAGGTATAACTGAAGTGAAAGGAAATTTATTCTTCATCATTTTGTTCTGTCCATATTTGTTCTGACCTTTGTATTTATTTGAACATTCATTTTTTCAAGAACTATTTACTGAGTGTTCACTATGTTCCAGCAATTATTTCAGCACTGAAATAAAGGAGTAAACAAAACAGACAAAACTCCAGTCCTCATGGAGCTTACATTTTAGTGAGAGGAGATAGATAGTAAGTAAAACCAGTAAGCCAAGTATAGTTTGATGTGGCATTTGGAGAGAAATAAAGTGGAAAGGGCAGGCAAATTTACTGTGCAGATAGAAGTTCTTGCTGGAATATAACATCAAGCAAAGATCCAGCAGGAGTGAGGGAGGGGCCATGGAGTTAATTCACGACAGACAGAGCAGTGGGGAGACAGGGAGGAAGGGGAAAAAGAACCTCTGGGTGCATTAAAAGTCCAGTAGGGAGGTCACTGTGGGAAGAGCGAAGTAAGGAAGAGGACAATAGAATAAAATCAAAAGAAAATGAGCTCAGAGGAGTAACTGTGGTGAGGGGTGGTGGACAGTATTGTGAGGGTCCAGGAGGCCTTCGGCTCTTCTGATGATTGAGTTAAGCCATTGGGAGATTTTACATACAGAAGCGACAATGACTCCAAGGATTCACACTTAAGCACCTAGAAAGGTTGGATAAGTGGCTGTTAACTGAGATGTGATAAAACCTGAAGAGGAGACTACCTTGCTGAGGAATGGGGATGGGATTTTAGAATTTGTGTTGAGTCATTAAGTTTAGGATGCCTATTATGCATCCAGATAAAGATGGCGAATAGGCAGTTAGTTGGTCCTATCAGTCTGGAATTCAGAGGAGAGATATGGGCAGGATATAAAAATTTGAGTTTCATCTACACATAGATAAAATTTAAAGTAAAAAATGGATGAGATTACCAAAAAAGTAGATATAAACCAGAAATAGAATAGGAAAGTAGTTCTGGGTCTAAGAACAGAACATGCCTGTGTAAAGATATCAGAAAAAATAAATCGAGGCATATTTTCTAATAACTTAAGAAAGTCACCAGGAAATTCATTTATTTATTATTAGAGAAGAACTAACTATATAAATCACAAAATTAAAGAACTTTGAAGCTAAACTAGACTTTAACCTAAGGCATGATCAAATTCAGCTTGTTGGCCTTTCGCCAGCAAATACTTTGACCTTTAAAAAACTAGCTGACTGAGTCATTCCTCCAATTTTAATTGAAAGTTTTAATTTCAGTCAAATTACGGGCAGTGATTGAAATATGAACCTTCAGTATAAAGTAGGTGGTTACAGTATGTATGGAGTTGCTCAGATAAAAGAGGGATATAGTTTTAACTCTGAGGTTTGGGTGGGGGACCACTTAATTAACAGATATTTATTGAGTGCCTATTATGTGTAAAATATTTGATAGGATAATTTGGGAAATA
This sequence comes from Saccopteryx bilineata, assembly GCF_036850765.1. Lineage (NCBI taxonomy): Eukaryota > Metazoa > Chordata > Mammalia > Chiroptera > Emballonuridae > Saccopteryx > Saccopteryx bilineata. Next base: position 234,199,969 of record NC_089492.1, read on the forward strand.
CAAATATGAATAAAACACTCTTTATTTTTCCAGAAAGAATCCAACAGAAAATAGAGCATAATGTAAGTAAAATGTGATAAGAGCCCTAGAGAGGCAGAGAGGTATTTCATGGAGGTTCAAGCCAAAGAAAGTGATTCTCCACTGGGAACACCATAGAAAACTCCATGAGGATGTGGCATTTAAGAGAACCCCTAAAATAAGGGTAGAATGGGATTTTGACAGCTAGAAGTTATAGTATGGGCAAAGGCCCTGGGGTGGAAGTATGTTTCACTCCTGGTTGTTTGTGTTCCAAAACCATTATTATTGTCATCCATAGTGTTTTTCCACCATTGTTTTCTCTCAAACTGGAGAAGGAGAAAAAGCAAAATAATTATTAGTTTGAATTCATCAAGAAAATATGTGTATGTTTGCACACCCATGTTTATTGCATCATTATTCACAATAACCAAGAGGTAGAAGCAATGAAATGTCCATCAGTGGATGAATGGGGGGGAAAGTGGTATATACATACAATGCAGCCCCTAAAAAGAAGGAAATCTGGTCATATATTTTAAGATTGATCAACCTTGAAGACATTATGCTAAGTGAAATAAGCTGGTCACAAAGGGGCAGATAATGCATGATTCCACTTATATGAGATATCTAAATAGAAACAGACTAAATTGGTGGTGGCCAGCAGTAAGGAGGATGAGGAAAAAAAGGAGTTATTATTCAATGGATGTATGTAGTGTTTCAGTTTTGCAAGATGAAAAATATCTAGAGATTTGTTGTTTGTCAAAGACCAGGAAATGTGCATACAGCTAATATTACCGTATGGGTTTTTTTGTTGTTGTTTGTTTGTTTTTGTTTTTGTTTTTTTAACCACAATAAGAAAATAAAAGTGATCAATTTTAAGCCATAAACCAAACTAGAACAGCTTGGTCAAACAGAGAATTTTTGGTTCAGAGAACCCAAGAAACAAACAGGAATGAAGCAGGGCCTTAAGAATAACTGCAACGAGGATTCTAAAGAACCCCTAGGTGTCGCCCTCCACCTCCTGACTCATCTTTCTCACTGTGAAACTGCTTTCTCCAGAGTGGCCAATGGAACTCTCAAGTTTTACACCTTAGACTTTCAGTGCTGCGGAAAAACTGCCTAAGTTTAAAGTATTGAGAAGAGCTCTAAGTGGCCCAGTCAGCCTCTGGACAAACTGATGCCAAGATCTTGTAAAAAGATCTTACAAGAAGTCAGGTCTTGTAAGAACTGCCTAGTAAGTCTTATGGGAACAATATGCCTGGGAGTGGAATGGACTGGGAGGTGTATCAGTTAGCTGTTAACACTTTAATGCTGTATAACAAAAGACCCAAACTAGTGGTTTAAAGTAGTTGTCATTCATTTCCACAGATCTGCATATTGGTTGTGGAGACCAGGGTGACTGCCTTCCACACAGTGGTCATCTTCATTCTGCGAGCAGTAAGCTTGCCAGGGCACACTGGAGACCTCTGAAACTTAGGCTCAGAAACATCCTAATACATGCCATTGATCAAAGTCATATGGCTAAACATTAAGAGGCAGAGAAATACTTTCTTCCCACAGTGAAACTTTAGTTAGAGTGGGATGTAGGGACTAGGATAAGATGGAGATAAGCCATTTAATTTACCAGAGGATAGATGTGTCCCAGAGGAAGGTTGCATGGTGGACAAACAAGATAAGTATCAGGGCCCTGGCTGGTTGGTTCAGCAGTAGAGCATGGCTATGGCCTGGTGTGTGGAAGTCCTGGGTTCGATTCTCAGTCAGGGCACACAGGAGAAGTGTCCATCTGCTTCTCCACCCCTCCTCCTCTTGTTCTCTGTCTCTGTCTCTCTCTCTCCTCCCCTCCTACAGCCATGGCTTGATTAGAGCGTGTTGGTCCTGGGCACTGAAGATAGCTCCATGGCCTCTGCCTCAGGCGCTAAAAAACGGCTCTGGTTGCAATGGAGCAAGGGCTCTAGATGGGCAGAGCATCCCCCCTAGAGGGCTTGCCAGGTAGATCCTGGTCGAGGTGCATGAGGGACTCTGTCTCTGCCTCCCCTTCTCTCACTAAAATAAAAATAAATAGATAGATAGATAATAGGTATTCACTATATCATTATTATGTAGATACAAACACAGTAAATATCTGAAGTAGTAGATTTTATTAATCCCCCATTGTTAAAGTGGAGAGCAACTGAAAAAGAAAGTAGTTAATTCTTACAATATAACAAGCACTCTACTAAGAATTTGCTAGACATCATTTCAAAGAAGAATCAATAAGAGCTATTATTAACCTCAAATAATATAATTCTTGCCTGACCAGGTGGTGGCGCAGTGGATAGAGCGTTGGACTGGGATACAGAAGGACCCAGGTTCGAGACCCCGAGGTCGCCAGCTTGAGCGCAGGCTCATCTGGCTTGAGCAAAAAAAGCTCACCAGCTTGGACCCAAGGTCCCTGGCTCCAGCAAGGGGTTACTCGGTCTGCTGAAGGCCCACGGTCAAGGCACATATGAAAAAGCAATCAATGAACAACTAAGAAGTCGCAATGCGCAACGAAAAACTGATTGATGCTTCTCATCTCTCTCTCCGTTCCTGTCTGTCCCTGTCTATCTCTGCCTATGTAAAAAAAAAAAAAAGAGTCTGGAAACAAAACTCCCCCCATTCCTAACAATAAACGGATTGAAAAAAAAACTCACAAGATCCAAAATCCCAGGAGTTATTTAAAAAAAATAAAATAAAAAAAATATATATAATTCTTCCCATAAACCCTCTTAGCTAGGTTTCAAGGAAAGTATCTTTGAGGGTTCCAAGTTCTCTTTTTACAATTGCTACTGCTTTAAGAGTAGGCTGTTAGCTTTCAACTTTCTAACTTTTATATCTGGGAGACTATGGAACAATGGAAAAAAGAAATATTCTGGAGTCAGGGGGACCTGACTTTAAATTCTGGTCAGGCAATTAACCAGTTGAATAACCTCAAATTGCAGACCCATTTGGCATCAGTTTTCTTCTCTGTAAAATGTGGATAACACATACTTACCATAGATTTTAAGGGAAGATGAAATGACAGTATGTCTATCAAATGTACATTATGGTGCCTGGCACATATGCATTTAGTAAATGTTAGTTTCTTGGTTATGAGAGTGACAAATGAAATAAGGTAAAACTTCTACATTGAGTTCAATGCTTTTCTCCTTTCCACAGTATAAAAATCTAATACTATCTATTATATTACAGAGTAAAAATATTCTCAAATGAAATGAAGCACAAGGTTTACATAGGAAAATAATAAAAAGGAAAATATTGAAGTCATTAGAATTCTACCTGAATCCAAAATTCTATGAAAAAAAAAGCAGTTGCTTGTTTTGTCAACTATTTCTCTTAGTAGAATCTTCTGGCAACCTAATTGCGAGCAGTTCCACTTTATATTCCAATCAGTAGTGGAGCTCATGTGGTTTATTTTTAAGTCCTGTGAGAGTACAGTGTCTTAAACACTGAACAACTTACACCTTTCACCATTCACAATTTGTGAGCGTGATTTAATTATTTGAAAGCAGGAGAGATGTAAACTTTATAGTCAGTAGCTAGCTGCCTTTCTCTTTCATGATATTTATCCTCTGTGCCTACTTTTCTTCACAGTGTTGGGAAATCAGTGTTCATACTTGTAAACACACTGTACAAAGGCAATTTACAGTATAAATCAGGTTGTCAAATTTCTACTTTCTCATTTGACATAGTAAAACTTGGATGATGAATTTAATTAGTTTGTCTTCTTTAGACAGCTTTATATTTTATACATTTCAGAAATGACCCTTGGCATGGCCTTGTGTACAAGAACCTTTATAGGCTCTGGCCAGTTGGCTCAGCAGTCGAGTGTCAGCCCGGCGTCTGGAAGTCCCAGGTTCAATTCCCAGTCAGGGCACAAAGGAGAAGCACCCATCTGCTTCTCTGCCCTTACCCCTCTCCTTCCTCTCTCTCTCTTCCCCTTCTTTTTTTTTTGTTTTTGTTTTTGTTTTTGTATTTTTCTGAAGCTGGAAACGGGGAAAGACAGTCAGACAGACTCCCGCATGTGCCTGTCCAGGATCCACCCAGCACGCCCACCAAGGGCTACACTCTGCCCACCAGGGGGCGCCCCTCCGGGGCGTCGCTCTGCAGAGACCAGAGCCACTCTAGCGCCTGGGGCAGAGGCCAAGGAGCCATCCCCAGCGCCAGGGCCATCTTTGCTCCAATGGAGCCTTGGCTGCGGGAGAGGAAGAGAGAGACAGAGAGGAAGGAGGGGGGGTGGAGAAGCAAATGGGCGCCTCTCCTATGTGCCCTGGCTGGGAATCGAACCCGGGTTCCCCGCACGCCATCAGTTTTCCCCGCAACGCTCTGCCGCTGAGCCAACCGGCCAGGGCCTCTCTTCCCCTTCTGAAGCCAAGGCTCCATTGGAGCAAGGTTGGCCTGGGAATTTAGGGTGGCTTCGTGGCCTACGCCTCAGGCGTTGGAATGGCACCAGCCGCAAAGGAGCGATGCCCCAGATGGGGAGAGCAGCGCCCCCTTGTGGGCATGCTGGGTGGATCCCAGTGGCACGCATGCAGGAGTCTGCCTGCCTCCCAGCTTCTAACTTTGGAAAAATACAATAAATAAGTAAATAAATAAATAAAATAACCTTTATATTTTGCTAAACTTTCCTTCTTAAGTTAATATAATCATTTGTTAAATAAAAGAATGAGTCAATATTAGTTAAACCTTTGCTCATGATTCACTTTAAAAACTAATAAAAAAGCTTTATTAAATCCAGAGCATGGTATTAACTCTCTCAGAGTTTTATCACTTTATAGTATATAATTATCTTTTCTTTTGTGGATGGCAAAATTATAGATATATTCATATTTTAATCCACAATTTCAAAATAGAGTTGCAAGAGAAATTTAGTAAAGCTAAATTGCCAATTTATCCTAACAAAGCATACATTTCATAAATTTTTTCCATTATAAAAAACTCTGGGAATTGAATTTCCTTTTCTTGAACCATTTGTTAACCTCATTAGGTCATAGTCACTGCAAGTTACATATAGAACATTGATTTCTTATTAGATAACTCTTTAAGTATACTGCAACTTCAGCTCTTTTTACTTTAAGTCATTTTCTCATTATAAATATAAATGACTTGCAGGTAACTTAATAACAAGAAAATATATTTTTATAATTTTGCTGTGCTTGTATTTGCAATAGTCAGCATTTTAAGTTGTAATAGACAGAAATTCAACTCAAACTAGCTAATTAAAAAAATAAGAATTGATGGAAGAAGAATGGGGTGTGTCATAGAATTGAAATTCTGTGGAGAGCAGGTAACTTCAGGAATCTCAGAGAGAGTAACTTCAAACTTGACGCAGCTAGGGCTCACTCTGTTTTGCACCATTTACCTCTCTTCTGCTTAATTCTTCTCGGTTCATTATCTCCTCCAAGTATTTTCCACTTGAGGTTCAAGATTACAACCTTCTTATTCTGTACTTCAAGAAAGCCAGAGTCTCTTCCTGTGAAAAACAAATCCTCTGAGAAGTACTCTAATTGCTCTATCTTGAAGCCTGTCCTCATCTTTTAGGACAATTCCTTTCCCTAGAGAGATGAAATACCTACTATGATTGACCAAAACAGGGTTATGTTCCCATCCCTATGGGCCAGGGTGGAGTGATGTGCTATAATTGACATCCAACCACAGCTCATTAGTAAGGGGAAAGGGCAGTTTCCCCAGGAAAAGTGTAGCTGTTAGCAAATAAAGGTGGGGAGAGAAGAGGAATTGTACACAGGTGAAAAAAACCAATACGTGTCTCTGGTCTTAATTTACTGGAATCTGAGCATGTTGAGCCTCTTGGTTTGGTTCTTATCTGGACAAGTGGAGATCTGGTGGAATTCACATCCTAGGATCTCTTTACATCAAGGATTTAGCACCTCTTTGAAAAGATTTTAATTCAAGGGAAGGGAATGTCAGGGCACAGAAGAGGCTTAAGGACAATGGGCCAGGACAAAGGAAGAGAAATGTTTATGAATGTAGCACTATTTTCATCTGTCATTCTATAACTCAGATTATTTACTGGACCAGCCCCCATGGATTCATGCCTCAGTCTTAGCCTGAAAACAGTGCAATTAAAATATGATTAAATCTGGCTGTTTTACGTTGGTCTCTGTGGAATCCTGAAGAGCAATGGCATTTATAACAATAACTTTTGGAGTGACCAGAGACCACACCCCAACATAGACATCTGCATTCTCAACATCGGGTGTTAAAGTAGTAGCATAGACATTGGTAGGCATTGATAACTTGGCAAAGACTTTGAAAGACAGCAAACTTGTTACTGTTGTCATTGCATGCACAGAAAGTAATAGTAAGGCTGAGGTGACTTTGTAAATTGTCATTTTACCCCAACAAAGCATATATTTTTCACAAAATCACATGAAGTTAGAATAGGAGAGAAAGAGTTGACTAGGCTCAGGGGTTCTTCTTTTCCATAAAATGTTAACTGGGGCTGCAGTCATCTGTGGCCCAACTGGTCTGGAATATCCAAGGTAGATCATTCATATGGCTGGCAGCTTGTGCTGGCTGGCATCCTAGAAATCATATGGGACTGTTGACGAGATTATCTCAGTTTTTCCTCCCCATGATTCTCTGAGGAAAGGGAATATTCCAAGCAAAGAAACTGGAAGTTTTAGATACCTTAATCCCAACTTTAGAAGTTCCACAGTGTCACTTCTGCTCCTTTCTATTGATTGACATTGATCACAGGGTCAGCCCAGATTCAATGTGGAAATGGTTTCCATAAAAATCCTAGAAGGCATCATTGCGGTCTCTCTATACAAACTAACAACCACAACCAGAGAATACAGTTTTGTGACTGTTTTAATAATATTATTTTCTCTAGGGGCTATCTAGGAAAGACATTATAGCTAAAAATATTTACTCATTCATGCATTCATCAGATCATTCAACAACTATTTAATTTTCTAATATGTGCTAGACATTGTGCATGGTAGTAAAAGTGTTAATATAAATATGATGACACGGTTAGTAAAATGAACAGACGTAACAATGAGCTACAATGCAATTCTATAAGGGCTAGAAAAGATTGGGGCAACAGCCATGGGAGCACAGAAAAAGAAAAGAGGAGATGTAATAAAGTGTCAGAGAAGATTTAGCTCTCAAACGCAACAAGCAAGCGAGTGTCAGAAGATACATAAACAAGGCACTCCCAGAAGGAACAGCATATTAGAAAGCAGAGTAAGGTATGTTTAAGATCCGAGGAGGCTGGCCAATGAGGTAGGTATTATCAAGCTTGTCAAGGATCTTGTAGAACATGCTGAGGAGTTTGGACATTATGTGGTAGAGAATGGGAGGCCATCCAAAAAGTTTTAAGTAAGAACAGGGCATTAATATAGTGTTATTTTAGGAGGGTCACTCTAGCAGTAGTGTATAGTATGGATTGGGGATGGAGTTCAGAAGATCAGTTGTTTGGAAGATGTTGGTAACCGTTCCAACTAAAGAAATAACGAGAGCTTGACCTAAAACATTGTGGGAAGGACAGAGAAGAATTAAGGAGGAATGAGAAGATTTGTTAATGCTATTTGATTGAATATAGATAGTGAAGGAGAGGGAGGAATTTATTGGCATATTGCTTGTATTAATTAGTCAGGATAAGCTAGGATATGTTGTGGTAACAACACCATGTAATCTCCGGAACATTTTTTTCCTTGTGTAGTGTCTCTTCCAACTTGCAGCTCTTTTATTGTCCATAATTCATGGCCTCTAAGTTTGTCACAGCTGAACAAAAAAGAGACTGAGCAGAACACCATTTCTTAAGTGTCTTAAAGATTGAGAGGACCATCATTTCCTAAGGACCTTGGCCTGGAAGAGGCCATTCTTACTGCCATTCTTACTAGCCAGAACCAGATGGTCCAACTTAACTGCAAGGAAGGTGAGAAAAATGTTTAGAAACATATGGATATTTGGTACTGTTACTGTAAATAGTGTGGATTAGCAGTATGGACTCTGAAACTATACTGCCTGAGTTTAAATCTCAGTAGTTGTAGGCAAGTTTCTGTTTCCTAATTTGTAAAATGATATTAGCAATAATGCTTACGTTAAGGTCTTGTTCTGAGCATTAAATAAGCTAATGCACATAAAGACATAGATCCTGGGACAAGGTAGGCATCCAATTAATAATAATAATGATAATAATAATAATAACAATAATACTCAAAATGATTCCAATATTTTTTCTCGATGACCAGGTGAAAGGGTAAAGGTGGTGGGTGAAACAAGTTTGGGGAGGGATAGAGGGTAGCTGTGGACATGTTGAATCTGCAGTGTCCGTGGTAGCTCCAGGGGAGGGGTTTAGTAGGCTATCACAGAATGAAACTGGAGCTTCAGAGAGAAACGAGGCTAACAATATAAACCTAAGAAGCATCAGTAAGAGATAACTTAAACTTTGGGTATGGGTGAAATTGCTGGGGAAAGTGACCAGCTTGAGGGAAAATGGAAGTTTATAGGCAAAGCCCAGGATAAATACCAACAGTTAGGAAGAGAATAAAGAAGAGACCACATCAGAACAATCAAATCAGCAGGAGAAAACAGCAGGAAGTAAAAGGGGAGTTTGAGAGAGTATCAATCCCTTTAGAATTAATAACAATTTATTAATATTTACTTTTACATGAAGTTCAGAGATAATAGTATTTGATACAAACTTTAAATCTAGTAAAAAAGATTTTAAGTAAATCATTAAAAGTAGCTTAAGAGGAAATGTTTAGAACCATGGATATTCGTGTTTAGAATGCATAAACATGGTTATACTTATCAGCATATAATAATTTTTGTCAGTATTTTGGTTAGGAAAACAGCAACTCTCTTAATAAAAAGAAAAAACTTGCTGTTTCTATAGGGAATGCCATGTAAAAAAAAATCAGACCTCAGGGTCTGCAAAAAGTAAAGAGACATACAAAGTACAAAAGTGGCTTAAGTATTAATTCAGTAGTTTTACTGCACTGTAATAGTATTCATGAATCTGTAAGAGATGAAAAGATGGGCAGAAGTTGGGGACAAGGAAACATTAGAGAAAGAATCTTTCTGAAAACTTACAATATAGTAACAGTAATTTAATCTCCAACTGGAAAAGGACACATTTTGAGGAACCTATTTTGCAGTCATTATCATGAAATATGTGTTGTCATTCCAAGTCATCATTATTGTAATTATTTTTTTCAACCACCTGAACATTAATATACTGCCATCAAGTGGTAGCCCGTTTATAAAAGTAAGAGAATATATTTTTCTCTACCTTTACTCTTTTGAAACTACAGTACTTTTTTCTGAAACTTCATTTTATTCTACTGAAGTTACACGCACACACATTCCCACATACACATACACAAGATTATTTATTGGTTCCAGTTATGTCCGACCTGTATCCCCTCAGTACACTCTTGAAGTCACTTGCAGCTTCATGGAATTTCTTTTTATGCCAAGGGCACTTTACCTCAAGCACTTGTGTCTCTCTCTGTCTGGAGAGTTTCTCTGGTCTCAGAATTGTGCTCAGCCCATTTGTGCAGCAGGATTATAATGGCCCAGAATAACCAAATAATAAGGAATGAGAGCTGTGGATAAATATTCTTGCATCCTCACCATTGAAGGGACAATTTTACAGTGAGTTCTATGTCAATTCTATCAACTCTCAGAGTGACCCAGGGGAACTGAGCCCCCGTTGTCCACAGCAGTAACCCACTCGCGAATGCATCGACTCTCCTGTTTTCCTTGCTTCAATTCATCACACTGCCTGCGATTGCCTACTTACTAAATTTCTTGTGCCAAACTCCTTGTTTTTGCTTGGTCTGCTTTTGGGAGAAGTCAAATAAGAGAGTAGAAGCCTTTATAATGATCTTTATATTTTCATTATCAATTCACTTTTATTTTTACTTTTAATGCAAATAGCCTTCCCTGTATTATATTGTAAGTCATGCTACATTTCCAAACAATCTGAGCATTATTATTTATCTCTTAGCAGACTGAAAAATTTGTCTTGGTCACAAATAGGATATTCACTCTGCCTAGGTATAGTCTTTGATTTTGTTATGCTGTGAGTGGGCTGTAGAAAGATCCTGACTTTTAAATGAAAAAAAAATTAACCTCCCACTACCTAAGTTACTTCCTAAGTGTCAGTTTCTTCATCTATAACATAGGGATAATCATGCCTACCTCTTAAGCCTATGGGAAGAATTAAATGAGGTTATGCCATGAACACAGAGTCTAGTCAAAAGTAGTTCATTTTTAAATAAAATAACATATATAAAATCTAGCAAAATACCTCACATGTGTCTTAGTTCTTTTCTCCTATACTTTCTTTTGAAGTTTTACCTTCTTCCTCCAAATAAAACCAAAATATAAAAAAAGAAAGGAAGAAAAAAAAAGAAATAAAATAAGAAAAAGACACATTCGTTATTTTGTTTGATTTTTTTTGTTGTTAAGCTATATTATTTGTACCATAAAACCCTTCATAACCATTTTTCCTTATTTATAAATAAATTACTTATTTGCTTCTTAATACTTTCTCCAATCTATTCAATTTATTTTTATTTATTTATTTCTCTCCTTCTTTTTTTCCTCCTACCTTTCCAGAAACACTTTTCCACCCAATTTTGCCTGTTTTTTCACTAATCCAATCCGACTATAATATTTTTCTAATTTAGTTTTAGAGTACTTATGAACAGTTTAAAATAATAAGACAGATTTCTTAAAATTTTTCTTTAAAGTAACAGAATCCCTTGCTAAATATTTTTGAATAAAAGATCATATATGTTAAAAGCATGCTAAACTGGTTTTCTTTAGTGGTTTTAGAAAAGATGACAAAATGAATTTGGAATTATAATAATATTTCCAACTCTAAGTAAATCTAAGCAGGAATTCTATGTTCAGTTCAGCATTAAAGATCCTACTTTGATTCAGCTAAAAGTATCCTCACTAGTTTTGAACAATAAAAATGTTTACATCTGATTTTATGAATAAGTGTCTATTATTTTCACTCTAAGATATAATCTAGATTTCGAAGTCTTGAGGTCAAAGTTAGTATGTTTTACTCATTTCAGATTTTTCTTACTTTAAAATGAAAACAGAGTGCTGTTATATTTATAAAATATCTTCAAGAGAAGACCAGATGGAAAGGTTCTAGCTCTTTTTTTTTTTTTTTTTTTTTTTTTTTTTTTTTTACAGAGGCAGAGATAGACAGGGACAGACAGACAGGAATGGAGAGAGATGAGAAGCATCAATCATCAGTTTCTCGTTGCGCGTTGCAACTTCTTAGTTGTTCATTGATTGCTTTCTCACATGTGCCTTGACCGTGGGCCTTCAGCAGACCGAGTAACCCCCTGCTGGAGCCAGCGACCTTGGGTCCAAGCTGGTGAGCTCTTTGCTCAAGCCAGATGAGTCTGCGCTCAAGCTGGCGACCTCGGGGTCTCGAATCTGGGTCCTTCCGCATCCCAGTCCGACGCTCTATTCACTGCGCCACCACCTGGTCAGGCGGAAAGGTTCTAGCTCTTATTCACACTAAAGTCCAGCTGGAGGTCAATATTACCTTATTGTTTATAGAATTATGAGAAAGACTGTTGATCCATTCCGAACTCCAGATTCTATGACTTAGTCTTCTCTGACCACAGAAGAACCCTACATTCTAGAAGAGAGCATTTTCCTGCAACTGTAAGTACATATATGAGTGCTTCAGACATTTCTCTCCTACCCCAGTTATTGTAACAGTTGAAAAGAGAATAATGAGATCTATTGTATTTACTTGAGCATAAACTAATATTTTGGATGAGTTTCCAGTATGGAAACATAGTAATGTTTACCAGGGTAGTCTCCCTAAATAGGAAGTCTACACTTGTAGGGTTTATAGGACAATGAGTTTTAGTTTATGTACACCGAACTCAGAATAAGAATTTAATAAAAAATTGAGAAAAACTATGAGAAAATTAGAGAAGGAAAGGAAAGAAGAAAATCAAATACATGGTGCAGAAGATACTGAATTGTATTAAAATAAAAGACACTAACTTGCTGAATAAATTCTCATTGTTTCTCAAGTTCCAAGGATTTAGAGTAATTGAAGAACCAGACTGTGAAAGAAGAAAGTAAGCCATCAGATATATGGGCACCACTGGTGATGGCATGGTGGCAAGTATGGCAGAATAAAAAGAAATGATACACAGATGACAAACGTGCATTTTGCAACACTTATAATCTCACATATCTTATCCCTAACTGGTAAGTATATCATTACTTATACTGTATTTATTTCTTTTATTTACCAAACATTTATATGTCATTTACATTCACTTAATTAAGCCTCATAACAACCCCATGAAGTACTTTTATTATTCTCATTTTATAGATTGAGCAACAAAAATGTTCAGCAATTAGCTCATGGTCACACAGCTGATAAGTAGCAGACTCAAGGAATCATACCCAGGTATCCTGACTTCAGAGGTTATGTTCTTAATATATAGAAACAAATAAAAAGAGGCAGCCAAAATGGGGGGACTAAAAAACATGCCCCACCCTGGGCAGTTGGCTCAGTAGTAGAGCATCAGACTGGCCTGTGGATGTCCCAGGTTCGATTCCTGGTCAGAGCACACAGGAGAAGCAACCATCTGCTCCTCCACCCTTCTCCTTCCCTCTTCTCCCTCTCCCTCTCTCTTCTCCTCCCACAGGCATGGCTCGATTGGTTTGAGCATATCAGCCCTGGGCACTGAGGATGGCTCCATGGAGCCTCTGCCTCAGGTGCTAAAAATAGCTGGGTTGTGAGCATGGCCCAAGATGGGCATAGCATTAGCCCCAGACAGGGGTTGCTAGGTGGATCCCAGTGGGGGTGCATGCGGGAGCCTGTCTATCTCCCCTCCTCTCATTTGGAAAAGAAGTAAAAGGGAAAACTCAACAGGATCAAGAACATAGATTTGGTTTGAGTTCTTCCTCCCTGTGCCTCAGCCTAGAAAGTGCCTCCTCACTTGTTTCCCTTTTTTCAAGGATTGCAGTCCAGCTCTGCTTGTTTTCTAATGCCTGTTTAAACTATTTTCATTTATTTTGTCTGGTTTTCTGGTTGTTTGAAGCAGGAAGGCAGTTCCAATAGTGTTTAATCTAATATCATTGGCAAAAGAAAAAGTTCCCACATCCTTTGACTTGCTTTCAAATTTTTTATCTCTTTATTCCTCTGTGCTGTGCTCTGAGAGAATTTTTTAGAGAAAGTTTTTGGCTCCTTAACTCGCTTTTCAGCTATATCCTTTCCCCTCTCCAGTCTATTTATCCAAATATTTGAACAAAATTTTCTTTTGATTGCTTTTTTAACTCGAGTACTGGCTCATGCTACTAGACAAATGGTATGTTTCATCATATATGTGGTGACAGGAAAAGGAATAAGTTGTAGAAATTGGTCTTCCATGGTTCCAGTAACTCTATGTATTAATAATGTCTTTGCTAAATATACAGGTTGTTCTTAAATTCTGAATTTTAGAATTAGGAGGGAGCCTTCATCATTATCTAGTCCAATATCATCATTTCATAAGTAGGAAAAGAGTATCTGGGTCACACAGCAATGGCATAAACAAGTTGGTATATAACAAGGCCCCCAACTTATAATCTGTATTATTTTACCATTATTGACTACCACATAAATTGTGTGTGTGTGTGTGCATGTGTGTGTATAAAGTGAGTTAATTTTGTCCTTTCCACACAGGATTTTCTTATATGGAAAGTACTTTTTCACAATGTTATACTTTGGCTTTGTTGCAGAAAAACAGTCTTCAGTGTTACGTGAAGGAAAAGACTTTTTTACGCCCCTTACATTTGATTTTCAGTCGGAATCTGAAAAGGCTTTTACTGTTACACCCACATCTATACAGCATCAAAGAGCACAAAAGACAAGTCACATGGTATTAAGAAAACAAAAAGGTAACCATCATAACTACTTCAACTTTCAACATGGAGTTTTAAAAAATTAGTTTAAATTTGTCTTGGATTATGCAGTTTATAATAAATGTCAGCTTTGTCAAACATAGGTATATTTTATAATGGTTGTGAGTTATAACCTATTAAATAAGCATTCAGAATATTCCAGGTTTATAAAATATTTTTTATAATATTTCACTTTCACACACGTTAATTGCAGATAGTGATTACAGTTTTGAACTTTTTAAGAAAATCCTTTTTTTGAGCTATATTGTATATTGCTGCAAATTAATGTCAAGATTTATTTCAAACTTTAACCAATGTACTGCTGTCAACTGATGGTTGTTGGCACCAATTCAATACCAACAGGAATCCCCGATTTGGGGTGCAGTGAAGAAGAAGATTTTATTCAGTGCAACCAACTCAATTGTGATACAGCACAGCTGTGAGAATAGCAAGACTATGGAACAGTTCCATAGTGTTACAGCTCAATTCTGGTCCTTTGAGACATCTTCAGTGATTCAGCTCCAGCTGGGGAAACACAGTCTTTAGATTTTGGTGAAATGGGAAAGTACACTCTGGGAGCCAGGGGCGAGCTGACTTACATAGAGAGAAGTGCCCATCCCTGGTCCTGATTGGTCTTTGTTCATGCAAATAAAGGCTCCAAATCCTCAAAGTTTGATTGGCCCAAAAGCACTGTCTTGAATAGTCAAAAAGGAACCACTCCGACTAGCTGGTGAGAATGCTAATGGAAATCTAACTGTGCAGCTCTGATAGGACAGAGAAAGTCTCAGTCCTATTGGTTGAAATACAATTCCAGGAACTTCTTTATGAAAGCTGATTCAGATGGCAGGAGCACAGTGCCGGTAGGCAGGCGGTTCAGTGCAGGCTCTCCCTGAAGTACAGTTTGTGTGAGAGGCCCCTGTACAGAAAGAGCTGCTAGGTTCTGTTCTTTTAAATCTGAGCCCAGTCAGCCACTGAGAGCTTTTCTTAGTAGATATCCTTTTTCTCAGGGTGATACTGAAAAAAAAGAAGCCCACCTAGAAAATTAAGTAAGTTTTCTTGTGTATTTGCAAGGAATAGTCTGAATATGTCTCACTTGGCCTTTCTCTGGCATTGTATACATATGTAGTGCTATATAATTTTTCTGGGCATCAGAAATGTAGAGGAGAGCTCAGACAAAAGTAATACTAAAATGTAGAACCAATAGAACCTCTTTGAGCTTCTCTTTTCTCTTTGTTCTTGGCCTCTTAATTTCTTACTGCTTTTAGGGAGCTCTCAGATGTCTTCTAGCAAATGTTTAACATTTTGTCCACCTTTTGTATATAGTTGCTCTCAGGAGGTCAGCTGGTCCAAACCACTTCATCTTCTATTCTCAGAAGTGGAACATAGATTGCTATTTAATATTATACTAGATTTCACTCATACTTGAATAATTCTCATTCTGATACAACTTATTGTATTTTCTAGGACTCTAAACCAAGTTTAAACAAAAAATCCTTGCAGATAATATTTGTTTATCTTTGTTACACTAACTCTGCTATCATATACTACTGTAATTTTCATTTATTGATTTTCTTCTGTAAATGTGTACCGACTGACAATTGTACCTAGGAGATACGACAGCAATAGTGAAATATATTTGTGGTATTTAGATAAGTAAACAAGCAAACACTAGTTACTACAGAAAGATTCCTAATGGGAGGATCAGCAAAATTTCCTAGAGGATTTGGCACCTCAGGTGAGACCTAGAGAGTTAGTGGAGAGGCAACAGTATTTAAAAAAGGGAAATCTGTTCCGGGCCAAGGCAGCACTATAAACAAAGAGCCAGACAGAGGCAAAAGAAAGTCCAGCTAATTTAAGGAATCTAAAATAGTTCAGTGTTGCTAGACTTGAATGGGATATGAAGTAGAGACTGGAGAGGGAGCTAACGATGTGAGGCTAAAGAAGGAAGTAAAGATCAGATTGCCAAAGGCCCTATGAACCAAGGAAGGAACTTTAGACAATCTCCTAAACCAGTCAGGAGCCACTGAAAGGTTTAAACAGGGCAATGCTTTTTCAGATTTAGATTTTAGAAATATCATTAAGCAGCAAAAGAGGTCATTAAAAATTATGAGGGCTCCTCAGAAAACCTGACCCTTTACTAAATTCATATTATCTCCAAAAACTGCCTGTTCCAGGAAGCACCCCATCTTGCAGTGTGTCCTTTTCTAGTCATAACCAAATGACTGCTTAAATAACATAAGACAAAAAGTTTCTATCTTTATGTCAAGAATAATATGCTGGTTATTTGTCAAGTCCAAGTCCAGAGGCAAGGGACAGAAGGCTGGAAAGGGCTGGAAGCTGGAAAAATATGTGCAGAGCTTTAGGCAAATAGGACATCCTTTATTGGCAGCTGCAGCCAGTGCAACATGGAGATGGCAACAGCAGCAGCCTGACACAGTGCACAGGCGTTTTATAGTAAAGTCACACAAAAGTAGCACCAAGCCATGATTACAAAAAGTGGGAGTAACATTATCTGTTATATAAGGCAGGTGCACATGCGTACCCCTCCCGACCTGCTTCCCTTAGTCATGCATGTCTGGATCTTATGTAGAGGACCTGTCCATGCTGACTACATCTTATGCAGGCTGTTTACCAATTCTGGGGCGACCAGTTTCCCACACTCCACCCTTAAACAGTCTGCACTTGGGAGGGTACGTGGGCCCAGAGTGCTGCTCTTTGAGCCCATAGGCCACAGCAGCAGTATAGGGAGCAGCAGTCTACTACTTGGAGGCCAGTCACAAGAGCCAGGAAGACTGTCAACATTAGGTTATTCCACCACAACTGAAGATGGTCGTGGGAAAGGTACTGCATAGCTTGTATCTCAGTATCTATTTCTTGCAGAGCTTCAGTTACATTTCTTTGATTATCTGGTATATTTATATAACACTCTACATGGAGGATAGCACACTTACCTCCTTGGGCAGCTTCAGCATATCCAAGGTCACCCTATTTTCCAATACCACCTTACACATCTGAGTGGTCTCATACATCATCAGAGTGAGGACCAGTCGGTTTGGGCTGTGTGCTCAGCTAAGGCCGTCACCTCTAAATCTACTTTAATAGCCCCCACTCTGGGGAAGAAGACAGCTAGGATAAAACCACCAAGCAGTATTTTTCTCTATATGCCAGCAGTGGTACACCATGTTCCAACTGAGTGGGATTTCTGTCAAGGCCTCCAGGACATGCCCTGCAAAACAGGGTCTTCCCCAAGTACACCTCGCAGTCCAACTGGCAGGGAGATATGGCCATCCGTGCCCTCCATAAACCCACGTGTAACCTGGGGGTACCATGTTCACTGGTTCGTGCTGGTGTGCTTTCAACCATTCCACCACTGGCCAGTTTTTGTTACAAGGGTGATATTAGCACATAGCTCTTTGGGAATCCATCCAGCCATGCGGTATCCTGCCTCCCATTACTGCTCTATGCAATGGGGAGCCTTTGCATGGAGTTCTATTCACTCTCCCAGAAGCCAACCACCCCCGTTCCAGATTGCATATCCTAAAAACAGCGCATAATGTGGTAGTCGCACTGTAGCATTGTTTCAATGGCGTGCCGCGTCTCGAGCCACTTGGACGGGTCTTGAGCAGCTAGCCAGGACCAGATGTCCATGGTTGCTGGTTGGATAAGCCATGGGAATCCACCGATGGCACCAGTAGGCAGTTCAGTGCACACTCAGCAATTAGACACATTGTACACTTGCACATAGATGTGCTCGCAAGTCATGATGCTTTTAACAAAATCATTTTGGCCAGAAAGACAATAAGGAAACAGATACCATTCCAGGCAGATTGTGCCCCTCAGGCAGGATGCAAGCTACTTTCTCATCATGAGATAAGATGGTAGGAGGCAGGGGAGGATGTCCTGGTTGGTGATACCACACCAGCTTCCCCTCAGGGATTCCTGTTGTGGAAGCAGGGAACAAAACTGGTGTACAGGGGATGGGCCAAACAGTGGCAGTGACCATGCTCTTCAGTAAGGTACCCTTCCTGTGCTGTGAGGCAGAAACTGTCAGCATCAGAGGCCAAGTGACAAGAGTGGGGAAGACTTGTTACTGATACTGTAGCCCCATCCCGCAGGGAGTTACTAGGCAATCCAAGGAGCATCAGACTCAATGTCTATCTATGGCCATGACTATAGGGCAGGGGTCGGGAACCTATGGCTCACGAGCCAGATGTAGCTTTTCTGATGGCTGCATCTGGCTCGCAGACAAATCTTTAATTTAAAAAATAACGTTAAAAATATAAAACATTCTCATGTATTGCAATCCATTCATTTCCTACCACTCATGTTCATGGTTGCTGGTAGCTGGAGCAAATCACAGCTGTCCTCCGGGACAACACCAAATTTTTATTGGATAATGCGTAACGTATACAGGTCGTTGTGAGGTCAGGAAGTAAACTTCCCCCCTTTTAATCAAGCAGTCAGCTAGATAATTGCAGAAACCCTTTTGACGAAGAAGATGGCTAAAAGAAAAAAAGATGAGGAGTATCATACTTTTCAGCAGGAATGGACAGAGGAATTCGCCTTTGTGGAGAGAGCAGTTTCTGCAGTGTCTAATATGCAATGATAAAATTGCATCAATGAAACAGTCAAATATAAAGTGGCACTTCGACACACACCATACTACATTTGCATCGAAATATCCAGCGGGGACAGCAGGAAGAAAGTATGTCAAGAGCTACTGTGCAGAGTGCAAGCTAGTCAGCAGCAACTCTGTGTTTGGACCCAACAAGGTGACTGGAATTTGGCTAGTTTTGCTGGTGCTTTAGCAATTGTGAGAAATGGAAAGCCATTCATAGATGGGGAGTATGCCAAAACATTCATGCTTGATGTTGCCAATGAACTTTTTGATGACTTTTCGGATAAAGACAGGATAATCAAATGAATAAAAGACATGCCTCTGTTGGCAAGAACTGTTTACAATCGTATCATCATGATGGAAAACCAAATTGAGGCAACACAAGTGAGGGACATAAATGCAGCACCATTCTTTTCTCTTGCTTTAAGTGAGTCAACAGACATAAGCCATTTATCCCAGTTCAGCGTGATTGCAAGGTATGCTGTCAGTGACACACTACATTAGGAAAGTCTTGCTGTTTTGCCTATGAAAGAGACAACAAGAGGGGAGGATTTATTCAAGTCTTTCACTGAGCTCGCTAAATAAAAAAAATCTACCAATGGATAAACTTATTTCGGTGTGTACTGATGGTGCTCCGAGCATGGTGGGGAAAAGCAGAAGATTCATAGTGCTTATTCCTGAACATGAAAAGAGACCCATCCTAAGTTTTCACTGCATCCTACATCAGGAGGCGCTTTGTGCTCAGATGTGTGGCAAGCAGCTTGGTGAGGTGATGTCTCTGGTCATTCGGGTGGTCAACTTTATTGTTGCCCGAGCTTTAAATGATCATCAGTTTAAAACACTGCTGGATGAATTTGGGAATAATTATCCTGGTTTACTTCTGCACAGTAATGTGCATTGGTTGTCAAGAGGGAAGGTGCTCAGCCGTTTCGTGGCTTGTCTGAGCAAAATCCAGACTTTTTTTGAAATGAAAAACGTCAAGCATCCTGAGTTAGCTAACACTGAGTGGCTCCTGAAGTTCTACTATCTCGTGGATGCCACTGAACATCTGAACCAGCTCAATGTGAAAATGCAAGATGTTGGAAATACAGTCTTATCCCTTCAACAAGCAGTGTTTGCATTTGAAAACAAGCTGGAACTCTTCATTAAAACAAGTTGTTTACTACACTTTAAAAAACTGGGAGAGTTTAAAGATGCATGTACAGCAAGTGACCCTGCTCAACATCTTGATCTCCAGCAGCTAGCGGGCTTCACATCTAATCTCCTGCAGTCATTCAAAGCGTGCTTTGGAGAATTTCATGAGTGCACTCATCTTTTTAAGTTCATCACCCATCCACATGAGTGTGCAGTGGATAGCGCTGACCTGAGTTACATCCCTGGTGTCTCTGTCAGAGATTTTGAGCTATAAGCTGCTAACCTGAAGGCCTCAGACATGTGGGTGAATAAGTTCAAGTCACTGAATGAAGATTTGGAAAGACTTGCACGACAGCAAGCAGAGTTGGTGAGCAAACACAAGTGGGGAGAAATGAAAAAACTTCAACCCCCCGACCAGCTGATTGTCAAAACTTGGAACGCGCTTCCTGTCACATACCACACACTGCAGAATGTAAGTATTGCTGTACTGACAATGTTTGGCTCTACGTATGCATGTGAGCAGTCTTTCTCATATCTAAAGAATGTTAATACCAACCTACGATCACATTTAATGGATGGAAGTCTCAACGTCTGCATGAAGCTTAACCTCACCATGTATCAACCAGACTACAAAGCCATCAGCAAAACCATGCAGAACCAGAAGTCACATTAGTGGTAAGAAGTACTTTATTAGCACTGGTTAGCAACAGCATAACAACATTATTAAAAAGAATTCAGAGATTTATTGTACTTTAAAAGTGTCGGTCTTACATAAAATGCACACATTTACTTGTATTTAGTGTTAAACATATTGTATGGCTCTCACGGAATTACATTTTAAAATATGTGGCGTTCATGGCTCTCTCAGCCAAAAAGGTTCCCGACCCCTGCTATAGGGCCTCCCCTCCCTCTTCCAAAGGGAAGGGGGCTGGCTGAAGCAGGGCACCTACAGGGCCGTTTCTTGACTTTAACAATTCATCCTCTGTACTTACTTTCAAATGCAGAGCTTGGGGTTGCCAAGCATCCTGTCTATTGGGAACAATCCTGTATGTCTGGGCTGCTTGTTGAGGAGGTGCACAGTGGAAATCTAAGCACTGTGCCACACTTTCAGGCTGGGGAGATCATGCCCCAATTGTAACTTTTCCTTCAACAATCCATTATACCGTTCAATCATTTCTGCTGCTTGGGGCATATAGGGGACATGGAGCTGCAAGGTCACATCTATCTCCTCAGCCCAGGCTCATACCAAACACCCATCATAGTGGGTTCCTTGGTCATTAGCAATGCTCAAGAGACATTCAGGGCACACAGGTGTACCAAAGCCCATATAGTTGTCTCCTGTATGGCCTTCTTGGCAGGGTACACAAATAGGAAGCCAGTGGCAGTGTCTATGGCTGTCAAGGCATAAACATGGCCTTCTTCTGTGGGCAGGTATCTTATAAAATTTACCTGCCAATGTTACAAAGGCATTACCCCCACAGGCTACTTGCCTCCTCTTGGGCCACAACCCAAACCTCTTGGGGTGTATCCATGCACAGGCTGGGCACTGTCGTGCTGCCTGCGGCACACCCAAAGGGGCCACCTCGAGTCCCCAAAGGTGGGTTACATTCAATATGGTTCTGGGACCAGCATGCCCCAGGCACCAATGCAACCGCATGGAGTGTCTGTTGTGGGGAAGCAGAGACTAAGTACCTGTGCTGGGGCATCGGCTTCATCGTTTCCTCGTTTTAGGAGGGGACGATGCCCACTCAAGTGGTAAATAAACACCTGTTTTGTGGGGCCCAGAGCCCACAATTCCAGCCATATAGCCTGTCCCCAGACTGGGAAGTGCCCCACAAGTCACTCCTATTGCTCCCACTGTAGTAGCCACAATGTAAGATCCTGGTACACAGCCCAGCAGTCCATACCAGTATGCAGGAGCCCACTTTCCTTAGTGATAACTATCCACACTGCTCGTAGCTCATCCCACTGGCTGCTTTGCCCTGCCCCTGATTTGATCCACATTTCATCCATGTCCAAGTGGACAGCCACTTTGGTCCAGCTGCCAGGATTCCCATGGCTAGATCCATCTGTATACCAGGCATCTGGTGATAAGGGAGACATCCCTTCATGATAGGGACTGGGGGTGACATCACCTTACACAGCTTGCAACAATTCTGCAAAGGTAATGGGGCCCAACACTTGTTGTAGCTCCCAAGTAAGAAGGTTAGTATTCAGGACAGCAATTTGTTTCAGACAAGCACCCTACTTAGCCAGAGTAGGGGCTTGTGCTATGCCCGACTTGGGCGTGGACAGCCATGAGCATACCCATCCGGCTATGGGGTAGGCAGTGCAGACTTGCCTCTGCCCCAGCAGAGGATTCATAGGCCTGGATTCATAGGCCTGCAAGGTGCACAGACAGCTGTTAGCTGTTTCTCCACCAAGGAGTAGCGAATCTCAGCACCTTTCCATAACTGGGACCAGAAGCCTATCAGGGTGTGCCATTGCCCGGTCTTCTGCCATAGGCGTCATCCAAACCCGTAAGGCAGGGGTCCCCAAACTTTTTACACAGGGGGCCAGTTCACTTTTTCACAGGGGGTGTCTTATAAAACACCCAGAGGCAGTGGTGGGCTTCTCACAGTAGGCCCACTGCTGATGTCACAGGCCAGATCACCACTATCCGATGCCTGTATACAGCACTGGAGGCGGTGCTGGGCCTGTGACACTGTATACCGCTGTCTGGGATATCAGAGGCTGCAGCGCTGGCTGTGATGGGCCTGTCACACCTTGCACAGGCCCATCACCGCCACCACTATGCCGGGCAGCAGTATACACAGTGCAGAATCCCCTCCCCCAGATCGCTGCTCACCGTGCTGACGTCTTCCATTGTGCAGCCACATAATCCTTTGCGCGGCGCCTCGTTCTCGTTCAGTTACTCTCAGAACAAGGTGCCACGCAGAGGATTATGTGGCTGTACAATAAAAGATGTCAGCATGGTGAGCAGCTATCTGGGAAGTGGAGGGAGGAGGTTCTGTACTGTATATACTGCTGCCTGTATAGCGATGGTGGTGATGGGCCTGTGCAAGGTGTGACACTGTTCACAGCCAGCGCTGCTGCCTCCACTATCCCAGACAGCGGTATACAGTGTCACAGACCCAGCACCGCCTCCAGTGCTGTATTCAGGGATGGCGGTGATCAGCCTGTGACACTGTGTATACAGTGTCCTGGACATCTGCAGCTTCAGCGGTGGGCCTCTTCTGTGGGAAGCCCACAGCTGCATGTTTCCCTATTATAAAACACCTCCTAAAAATAAGACAGCCCCTGTCTTTTGGGGGTAAAATTAATATAAGACAGGGTCTTATAATAGGGGAAACATGGAGTGTAGTAATGTGGGGGGAGACTTTTGGGCAAAGGGAGGTTATAGGGGCCATTATGTTGTTGTACATTTGGGGGAGTATGGGGGCCATTATACTGTGTAGTAATGGTTATAGTGCTTTGCCTGCCTTCCTACTTCTGTTGTTATTTCACACTGCTTCGGGTGATGTGGGGCGCCGCAGCCGCAGACCTTATGTGCGTCATATGATGCACTTCCGAAGCCATGAGGCGTGCATCCCACGTCACCGGAAGTAGTATTGTATGCGACCGATGCCGGGCTTTGCTCCTCTCACTGACCACCAATGAAAGAGGTGCCCCTTCCAAAAGTGCGGCGGGGGCGTATAAATGGCCTCAGGGGGCTGCATGCGGCCTGCAGGCCGCAGTTTGGGGACCCCTGCCTTAGGGGTTACAGTAGGCCAGATGGATATGCTGCCCAGGTTTACTTGTAGCTGAGATTTCCTTTCACAGTAGAAATTTTCAGTCCACCTGCACATTAGTATCACCTGGGGAGCTTTAAAATAATTGGATTCTACTTCAATCAGTTTGGAGTAAGGCCCAGGCTTTACTATTTTTAAGATATCCCACATGATTCTTATATAAAGCTATGGCTGAACACCATTAAAATTCATAGGGCTTCTTTGTCAGTTACTCTCAGAGACATCTTGTCTATGTTATTATTAGTATTAGCTCAGAATTTCTGCATTTTTCTTGGATAAATGGAACTTGATCAAGGTGATGGCCTTTACCACCTGGAAATACCTTCCTAGGATAATTTTTCTGATAAGCAGAGTTTTATAATCATTCAAAAAAATCTCTCAATCCTTTGCCTTTAATTTGTATATAGTCTTTAAGATTTCTCAATAAACATCAAACCTACTCTTCTCTGCAACTGCTTTTAATTGGACCTTTTACAAAAGAACTATTTTCTTTTAACAAAAGTTTCTTTTAAAATTACCTGTAATAAGGAATTTTAAAAAGAGAGATGAAGTACCTCATCAGTGATGGAGAAGGGATAAAGCGTCCACCTAGGACACTAAGGTCCCAGGTTCGAAACCCCAAGGTCACCAGCTTGAGTAGGGGATCATTAACATGATCCCAAAGTCACTGACGAGAGTCCAGGGTCACTGTCTTGAGCAAGGGGTCACTGGCTTGGTTTGAGTCCCCAATCAAGGCACCTATGAGAAGCAATCAATGAACAACTAAGGTGATGCAACTATGAGTTAATGCTTCTCATATCCCTTCCTGTCTCTCTTTTTCTCTTGCTCTCTCTGCAAAAAAATAAAATTAAATTAAAAATTAAAAAACAGCCCTGGCCGGTTGGCTCAGTGGTAGAGTGTCGGCCTGGCGTGCGGAAGTCCCGGGTTCGATTCCCAGCCAGGGCACACAGAAGAAGCGCCCATCTGCTTCTCCACCCCTCCTCCTCTCCTTCCTCTCTGTCTCTCTCTTCCCCTCCCGCAGCCAAGGCTCCATTGGAGCAAAGATAGCCCGGGCGCTGGGGATGGCTCCTTGGCCTCTGCCCCAGGCGCTAGAGTGGCTCTGGTCACGACAAAGCGACATCCCGGAGGGGCAGAGCATCGCCCCCTGGTGGGCAGAGCGTTGCCCCTGGTGGGCGTGCCGGGTGGATCCCGGTCAGGCGCATGCAGGAGTCTGTCTGACTGTCTCTCCCTGTTTCCAGCTTCAGAAAAATACAAAAAAAAAAAAAAAATTAGGCCCTGGCCGGTTGGCTCAGCGGTAGAGCGTCGGCCTGGCGTGTGGGGGACCGGGTTTGATTCCCGGCCAGGGCACATAGGAGAGGCACCCATTTGCTTCTCCGCCCCTACCCCCTCTTTCCTCTCTGTCTCTCTCTTCCCCTCCCGCAGCCAAGGCTCCATTGGAGCAAAGATGGCCCGGGCGCTGGGGATGGCTCCTTGGCCTCTGCCCCAGGAGCTAGAGTGGCTCTGGTCATGGCAGAGCGACCCCCCCAGAGGGGCAGAGCATCGCCCCCTGGTGGGCAGAGCTTCGCCTCTGGTGGGCGTGCCGGGTGGATCCCGGTCGGGCACATGCAGGAGTCTGACTGTCTCTCCCCGTTTCCAGCTTCAAAAAGAAAAAAAAAAAAATTAAAAAACAAAAAGAGAGATGAAGTGATTGCATTCAGTACTGGATTATCATGTGAAAATGGCAATTAATATTTTTTTAGATTAATAGAAGCTTCTCATTAGAGAAATTTTTTTCTAAAGATATATTCACACTGAGACCTGTCAAAAGACTATTCCTTTTAGAAAAATTTTTATGGCAGAAGGATAAACTTACATACAAAAAAGATAATTAAATACAAATAGAGAACACAGTTGCAGCCTATAGTGAAATCTAATTGGCCAAATTCCTTCTCCCTTTAGTTCAATACATGTCTTATACTTTGTGTGACATTATCCTGGGTTAGATTAAGAGAGTGGTGTTTACAAAGAAGTTGCAGGTTTGTATACTAGCTTTGCTTCCCAGTAGCTGTGTCCTTGGACAAGTTGTATAGCTTCTTTGTACCTTGGTCTCTTCATCTTTATAGTGGAAATAATAATAATATGTATCCCATAAAGTTATTGTGAGAGTTAAATGAATTAATATTATATATGTGAAAAGTTTAAAAATTGCCCATAGAAGTAGGCACTCAAAACAATGACAAATCCCAACACCAAAAAAATATAAGCTGATTCTTGCAAGATACAATCATATATCTAATCATTAAAAACAAGATAGTAGTGAGATACTTTTGTGCCATGTTTAGATATGACAATCATTTTTAAAATCTTAGGTAAAGTGTAACTTTTGGGAACAGAAAAGATAGAGAAGAGATTTATGTTAGTGGACAAAGAGATTCATGCCTTTCCTGCCACCACCCACACAATTTCTGTTACATGGACACAGGCTCCTTTAAGGCCCCATGAGGATTCGGGGAAAGTAACAGCCTCATCTCCAACTCTCTGGGGTGAGTTTCACTATTGAACTAACTACTTCCTCTTCTCTGCAGCTAGAACAGGACTCCTATTTATTGCTCATACCTGGAGAAATCTGAGACTCTAGGGCAGGGCTTCTGAGCAGTGCCTGCTCACTTGAGAGCTTTTGAAAAATGTGCTAAACCTCACCCTAGAGATCATGATTGAACTTGTGGGGTGGGGGCACTCTGGGATTAGACATCTTCCAAAGCACTCCCAGATAATTTAGAATTATACAGTTAGACATTTTGAGAACCATCTCTAGAATCCTCTTCATTTTCACCCCCTCACTCAAGAACCTTCCTATTATAGCTTGTTTGCCACTGGTCCATGGCAGAAACATCTCATCTCTCATTATCTGTTACTTGAGTCTCAAATTGCTTGACTTTAAAGTGCTGAAGGAACACACACTCACTGAAATGACTAGTCAAGAAGAAATCACAGGGGGACTCGTGTGAAGGTGGAAGATAAACACAATCAGGAGAGATGAAGTGGGGAAAACAGCTGTGTTAGTCTTGCTCGCTTGTACTTGGCCTGATTAGCGCATGAGCACATGGCCGCGCCATGTATGTATAGTCTATGTAAGGCTACGGGTGCTTGCCCTCAGGGTGGATGGCAGATGAAGGATTGCCTGCCTGCCTCTGTGTGGGGCCATTTTGTTGTTTGTTTACCTAAAAAGCAATTTCCCCCTGCCCGTTTGCTCGTCCACCTTCGTGAGACTTTATTAAATGGGAATGGCCTAACGCTTTCCAGCTCCACAGTTTCTCTACCATCTGCCCAAACCCAATGTGAACCTGCCTGGCCTCAGCCACTGGCATTACAGATGTCTCCTAAAGAGACACATTTATGAGAAAACAGAAGAGAAGTTTAGAAAATATGTATCTTGAAGACAGAAATAATGAGGGGGAAAGGGACTTAAAAAGCATTTCTGAATCTAAAACTGAGTTGGGATATTAAAAATAGAATAGAGTTGTAAACTGGATTGATAATCTAGAAGGTCAAATAAAGGCACAGTCTTACAAAAATACCTCCAAAAAAGAAGATCAGATTGAAAAGACACATAGTTTTCAGAATAGTCAATATACAGTGTGTCCATAAAGTCACAGTGCACTTTTGATCGGTCACAGGAAAGCAACAAAAGGCGATAAAAATGGGAAATCTGCACCAAGTAAAAGGAAAACCCTCCCAGTTTCTGTAGGATGATCTGGCAGCATGTGCGCATGCGCAGATGATGACGTAACACCGTGTATGCAGCGGAGCAGCCCACGGCCATGCCAGTCGAGATGTGGACGGTAAAGAGGAAAGTTCAGTGTGTTCTGTGGCTCGCTAAATTCAAATCTGTGACCAAAGTGCAACGTGAATATCAGCACGTTTATGACGAAGCACCACCACATAGGAATAACATTACTCGGTGGGATAAGCAGTTGAAGGAAACCAGCAGTTTGGTGGAGAAACCCCGTACTGGTAGGCCATCAGTCAGTGACGAGTCTGTAGAGGCTATACGGGATAGCTACCTAAGGAGCCCTAAAAAATCTGTGCGTGAGCCCACATCGAACTGCACTGAATAGGTATGAAACTGGGAGAATTTTCCTTTTATTTGGTGCAGATTTCACATTTCTATCATCTTTTGTTGCTTTCCTGTGACCGATCAAAAGTGCATCATGACTTTATGGACACACTGTATAAATATATAATTCATAACTCAGGAGAGCCTGAAGCAGATGTAAAAATAAAATCAAAGAAATATTAGAAAAAACACTCTTTTTTGTAGACAGACATAAATATTCAGATCAAAAGTGTTACCAGGCCCTGGCCGGTTGGCTCAGTGGTAGAGCGTCGGCCTGGCGTGGGGGGGACCCAGGTTCGATTCCCGGCCAGGGCACATGGGAGAAGCGCCCATTTGCTTCTCCACCCCCCACTCCCTCCTTCCTCTCTGTCTCGCTCTTCCCCTCCCGCAGCCAAGGCTCCATTGGAGCAGAGATGGCCTGGGCGCTGAGGATGGCTCCTTGGCCTCTGCCCCAGGCGCTAGAGTGGCTCTGGTCGCGGCAGAGCGTCGCCCCGGAGGGGCAGAGCATCGCCCCTGGTGGGCGTGCCGGGTGGATCCCGGTCAGGTGCATGCGGGAGTCTGTCTGACTGTCTCTCCCCGTTTCCAGCTTCAGAAAAAAAAAAAAAAAAAAAAGTGTTACCAAGTGCTAGACTTATGGCAAAATTAATGCCAAAGGCAGGAAAAAAAAAACATTGGTTGATTACAAAGGAAAAAAATCAAGTGAGTTTTATACGTCTTACCTTTATCTTTAAGGCAAGAAAACAGCAAACTATTTTCAACTTTCAAACAGGAATTCTCTATTTGGATGAATCATTATTTATATACAAAAATAATTTTTTGGACATGAAAGACTTTAGAATGTAATCTGTCTACGTATTCTTTCTGTGGTGCTTACTTGAAGAAATATTTTATCCAAATTAAAATTAAATATGAATAATGTAAAGATACAAACTAGTTATCTTTATTACACAACGAATGTATTTGAAATGCTCTATGTTGCCATAAGAAAGCTCAGGACTTCCATCTCGTTGTGGCTGCCCTATGAAAACATAAAACATTCCAGAGAATTACCAGGAAGGAATTCAGCAGATCTCCAGTTAGGAAGAGATAGCAGCCGCCACGTTTCCATCTGAGCTGTACCTTTATCTTGAGTCCCTTCCTTTTGTGTGCTGGAGCCAGTTAATGGTCCACCCCAGGAGCATGCAGCAGCTTCTCTTTCATTCCAGCACATGCCATTTCAAAACTAGAGCCTTTACCTATATTTCCTTTATCTCAACTACAATAGGATATTATTTCACAGGGATTTTTTTCAAAATATCAGACCAAAAATGGGGAAGTTGCTGAGGAATGAACCACAGTAACTTTTACCACTCAGTTCACAAGGAGGGAAATGAATTTTATAAAATATAAGTAGTACAAAATTAATATAATTTATTTAAAAAACAGATTTATAAATTTATGCTAGTGAATTAACCCACAAAATTAATAATTTTAAGTTTTGTTTCTCATATTTTATAAGAACCTTGTGCTAGGAACACAATTTTTATTCCTAGGCTCTTATCCTTCTCATTCGCTCTTTCTACTGTTGGGAGAAAATTCTCCATAGGTCTCTTGCGGTTCTGTACATCTTGGGAGCAGAAGCACTGGTTTCCTTTTCTTCTGTCTTTTCAAGGACTTTTGTGTAGCAGTCTTGGAATTCAGAAATAGTGCCATCCTCTGAGCAAGAGCAAACATATTACCATTCATTTAAAAAATCTGAGTTCCCTAAACTTAGAATTCCATTCCTTTAATATAACCCATTGTGTGTGCAGGTGTAATCTGGCCCCAGGTTTATTGCTTTGAGGAATAGAGGCTCAGAGAATGAGCATAGAAGGTGTTGCTGCTATTGCTGTGAATAATAAATAGTCCCCGGTCTCTGACCCAGGAGTCTCATATCATCTGCCAGCATTGATGAAACTTTGACAGGCTAACTTGTAAGCTTATAAGTAAGGTCAAATCTCAGACCTTTCACAATTCTTTATTCCTACTTTTAGGGAAGAAGCCTGAGGATAGAATAACAGAAACTCGGACCCTCCTTGTGAACTGAGTGGTAAAAGTTACTGTGGTTCATTCCTCAGTGAGTAATAGAACACCCTCATTCAGCTCCCTGTGTGCTTTGGAATCTATATACCTATTTTATCTATCCTCTAAATCTATCTGCTTCTAGGCTTCAGGAATTAAAGTTTAGTTAGATCTCAACTAAGTTCACAAAAATTAATTCACACAATAAATATTTTTTTAAAAGAAAGCAACATGACAAGAGACTATGTGAACTAAGAATATCATAATCAAATGAGAAAAGAGTTTATCCTCAATCTTGTAAAACAAATATCTGGCACTTAATTCAATTTACTTCCTATAAATCATGTTAAAAGTGTATTTATTGAAGGACCAAAAAAAAAAACACCCAAAACTTGTCACTTCTTAGTACCTTCACCAAGCTTTGGCTGTTCTTCCATAAGCATACTGAGTCTGTAAAACCATTTTTGCAAAATTAGTATGTCTGACACTTCCCAGAAGAATGTCAAAATGATCATAATTTGAGAAACTGAAGAGAAAAAACAAGCCACATAAAGGCACCACATTAGTAATGAGGAAGAAGCTATAACTATGGTATAGAAGAAATTAAAATAGTCATAATGAGTATTTTGTATAACTATGCTGTTTGAAAAATGAGTGGGAAAACATAAAAGGGAAAAAATGTCTCAACAGGAAAAGAAAGCTTTAAAGATCAATAACTAAAAAATTTTGAGAAAGTAGACAAAGAACTGTCTTTTATAAAAGTACCACATTGAAGCCATGTCAGATGCATTTCTTTAAAAATTTAAAGAAATTTTTAAATGGTTTCTGAGCATAGACAAAGATAAAATAGTTCCAATTTTTTTAAATTAGAACAAACATTTCTCCCAAGAAGACATACAAATGACCAACAAATATATGAAAAAATGCACATCTTCACAAGCTATTTGAGAAATGCAAATCAAAACTACAATGAGATACCACCTCATACCTGTTAGATTGGTTGTTATCAACAATAACAACTGTTAAACTGTGGAGAACAAGGAACCCTCATTTACTGCTGGTGGGAATGCAAATTAGTACAACCATTATGGAAGAAAGTATAGTAGTTCCTCAAAATATTAAGAATAGAATTACCATATGACCCAGCAACCCCTCTACTGGGTATCTACCCCAAACACTCGAAAACAGTGGTACATAAAGACACATGCACCCCCATGTTCAATAAACATGTGGTACATATATACTGTGGAATACTACTCAGCCATAAGAAATGATGATGTGGTACATATATACTGTGGAATACTACTCAGCCATAAGAAATGATGACATAGGATCATTTACAACATGAATTGACCTTGAGAACATTACACTAAGTGAAATAGGTAAACCAGAAAAAGCTAAAAACTGTATGATTTCACACATAGGTGGGATACAAAACTGAGACTCATGGACATAGATAGATAAGAGTGCAGTGGTCACCAGGGGGAGGGAGGGAGAGAGTTGGAGGAAGGGTATAAAGAGGGACAAATGTAAGGTGACAGGAAATGATTTGACTTTGGGTGATGGGTATACAACATAATCAACTGTTCAAATGCTGTAATCTTGTTGATCAATGTCATCCTGTTAAATTTAATTTCCTAAAAAAAAAAAAAAAAAAAAGATACATTTGATTCTCAAGTCTGATATCAAGAATTATAAAACCACCTGACCAGGCAGTGGCACAGTGAATAGAGCATCAACCTGGGATGCTGAGGACCCAGGTCCAAAACCCTGAGGTTGCTGGCTTGAGTCCAAAGGTTATTGGCTTGAAGCCCAAGGTCGCTGGCTCAAGCAAGGGGTCACTGGCTCAGCTGGAGCCCACCCACCCCCTCAGTCAAAGCATGTATGAGAAAGCAGTCAATAAACAACTAAGGTGGCTCAACTACAAGTTGATGTTTCTCATCTCTCTCCCTTACTATCTGTATGTCCCTGTCTCTGTCTGTCTCCTTCACTAAAAATAAATAAATAAATAAATAAACAAATAAATAAAACCAATGATGAATCTCACTTATAAATACAAAGTTTTTAAAAATCTATAATAAAATATTAGCTTAACTGTTTCATTTGCCTATTCTTAACTTAGAAACATATAACATAAAATAGTTCTATATTTCTCTAATCTCTTTTTTTTTTTTTACAGAGACAGAGAGAGAGTCAGAGAGAGGGATAGACAGGGACAGACAGACAGGAACGGAGAGATGAGAAGCATCAATCATCAGTTTTTTGTTGTGACACCTTAGTTGTTCATTGATTGCCCTCTCACATGTTCCCTGCCCGCAGCCTTCAGCAGACTGAGTAACCCCTTGCTCTAGCCAGTGACTTTGGGTCCAAGCTGGTGAGCTTTGCTCAAACCAGATGAGCCCGCGCTCAAGCTGGCGACCTCGGGGTCTCGAACCTGGGTCCTTTGCATCACAATCCGATGCTCTATCCACTGCGCCACTGCCTGGTCAGGCTATTTCTCTAATTTCAATGATAATTTTTGGTTATTAAAAGTCTGTCCAATTTAGTATTCTGATCTCACATACTAGTCAAGGCTTTCCCTTCTCCCATCAAACCAGGATAGTGACATTGTAAAAGCTGAAATGGAAAAGGCATATGGCCAGCAATTTTCTTCTTCCTGTGCCCCCAAGAAAGGTGGTTGTCGTCTTCCTCTGGCATGCCTTCTCCTCCTCCATCTTCTAATCTTTTCCCCCATGGTATGGGAACAGTGGTGTGCTAGAGTCAGCACCTACCAAATCTTTGGAGCCAATTGTTGAATATTCAGGAATTTTTTGAGATGGTTATTAAACACAGTTATTAAAAATTAAATTTTGTAGGGTTCGATTCCCGGCCAGGGCACACAGGAGAAGTGCCCATTTGCTTCTCCACCCCTCCGCCGCGCCTTCCTCTCTGTCTCTCTCTTCCCCTCCCGCAGCCAAGGCTCCATTGGAGCAAAGATGGCCCGGGCGCTGGGGATGGCTCTGTGGCCTCTGCCTCAGGCGCTAGAGTGGCTCTGGTCACAACATGGCGACGCCCAGGATGGGCAGAGCATCACCCCCTGGTGGACAGAGTGTCGCCCGTGGTGGGTGTGCCGGGTGGATCCCGGTCAGGCGCATGCAGGAGTCTGTCTGACTGTCTCTCCCTGTTTCCAGCTTCAGAAAAATGCAAAAAAAAAAAAAAAAAATTAAATTGTGTAAACTAAAAATTCAATGACATATAGAAAACAAAAACGATATTCAAAACTTATTACTTCCTAATTATTTTATTACATTTGACTGTCATCTATGGTCTTGAAATTACTTACATCTAAAGTACCCATGTGGTGGAACTATTTATGTAATTACATGCTATTCCACGTTTCATCCCAGTGTTATATTCATTGGTAGCTTGAAATCAACCTTGAGAATATATTCAACACAGAAATTGGAAAATACTACAAATCAATTTTGTATGTGTTGTTTGTCTAGATTTAAGAAAGTTAAGGAGAAAATGTTAGTGATGAAGATTAAACCTAAAAGTATGTCTCTTGCCTATAGCCACTATACTGTAAATAGCAAAAAAGAAAACTCAAGAAATACTCTTCTTATATTCAAAATTATTATCTGGTTCAGCAGGAAGTGGCTTATGTCATGAATGAATATGTGAAGGTCCAGCATATGTCTTCATTGTTTAGTTTCATGTTGTTCCTTATTGTAAATGAAAATACCAACCAACATTGGAGAAAGGTTATTAAATATTTACCTGCACTCTCAGTGGTGGGATTCAAATAATTTAAAGTAGTTCCCTGCCCTAATGACAATTTTAAGTATAAAAAAAGATATACTAAAAGGTAGTTTATTATTTCATGAATTTAATACTTAAATAAGAACAAAGAAGAGGTACACAAAACTAGATTATGTTATAAGAAAAAGTTTTAAAATATTAATGAAAAAATATTAAATAATATCTGGCAAAAAAAAACAATAAAACTGTTACTTAAGATATTTCCATATTGTTTCTTGATTGGCACCCTCACTTCCTACTGAAGTAACAAACGCAAGGAAATTAAAATGTATTTCATCAAAGGTATAATGAGTTTTATGAAATGAATAAATAAATATCACAAGCATAGGTCCATCAAACTTTTTTCACCTATGGATGGAATGAACATTATTAGGGGCGCTTAGAATACGCTGTTGCACAGATGAATGTTAAAAAAAGAGTAAGGAATGTAAATTTGTGATTTCCATGTGGAACTGGTGTGAACCAGCTAAATCCCAGCACTGAGCACTCCCTCTTATTGTGGACCGTTAATGGCAAAAAGCCATTATAGATTCAAGGCTTAGCAAAAGGCTAAGTTCTCCCCCCTCCATTTCCATATTTGGCTTTGATGCTGAGTATTTGCACCCACTCCACTTGCTTCCTTGGGTTGCAGGAAGCAATATACATGCCCTTCCTCTGACTCTTTGTTTGTTTCAGATGTTTGTAAATTTCACTAATGTATCCTGTTTTTGCCTTGGGAGAGTTCCTGTCTTAGCCTTTGATGTGAAACTTTGTATCAGGGTCCTTGATTTGCATAGGTCTATATAATAAAGTGAACTGGGGCTATGAGGCACTCAGATACTGCCAGGCAGTTTGAGGAGTCCTCCCGGTCCCATCGGTTTTGTTCTGACAAAGTGTGTTTCCTTAATTCCGCACCGTTATTTGGAGCTGCACTGGTCCGCGGCACCCTCTCCCCATAGGGATAAGAGAGGAGGAAGAGGAAGAAACAAAATTATTTATCTGGCTCCTATTACCATCCTCGCTCCCATTGTCATTTTCAGGCCAACTCTAGTCGTAAAGAACCTAGTTGGTGAAATGAGTGAAGGTGGTCAAAAGATACAAACTTCCAGTTATAGAATAAATATCCTGGGAACGTAAAACACAATGTGGTGACTATGGTTAAAAATACTCTATTTCATCAGAAATTATAAGATTATAAGAACGTTCAAGAAAAATATTTCATAACAATTTGTTCATTCAACAAATATTTATGGCAAATGTACTATGTGCTGATCATGGTTCTAGGTGCTGGGAAATACCACAGAGAACAGAACAAAGACCACCCTCAATTTACACTGCTCACAAAAATTAGGGGAACGTGCAGATACACCAGTACTTTCAGCCTTTTGTACGGTGCATCTTCACCAATGAAATAAAAGTTGGTTTTGCATCTCATTAGCATAATTGAACAACTTTCTTTGACTTGTCCTTTGCTTTTCTGATGTTTTTGTTTAATAAAAAATAATTAAATGCTTTTTTTTATCACTTCATACTCATTTTTGAAATATCCCCTAATTTTTGTGAGTAGTATACATTCTAAGATAAGGTGGGGAAATAGATAATAAACTAAATGAAAAAGAATACATAATATAAATCCACTAGTTATAAATGCTATGAAGAAAAATATAATAAACTAAAGAAATTAAGACCAATGCAGGGGATGGAGGTGGAGTGAAACTACCTTTCTGAATAGGTGGACATTTAAGCAGAGACTGATGTCTCTCTGACTTAAGGGAGTAAAACTTGTCAGTACCTGGGGAAGAGCATTACAGGCAGAGGTAAGAGCAAGGGCCAAAGTCCTTAAGTTGGAATTTAAGTTCCTTTCCTTCAACCAAACAGTCAGAAAATTTACTGTACTTCCACAGGGAGGTGAGAGGTGAATGGGGTTGCACAGAGAGAGGCCGGAGGGACAGTCGATGGAAGTTCCTTCTCTTAGAAATATGAGGTATGGGGGATTTTTTATCTTGCAGTGAGCATTTTACATTTTATTTCAGATTGACAGAAAACAATTGAAGAAAAATTACAATCACATTTCCATTTCACAGGTATCACCATAGTTGCATTGAAAATAGACTGCTAAGGGCAAGAGTGATAGCAGAAAGAGCAGACAGAGGTTAGAGGCATACAGTAGTTCAGATGACAGATGAAGGCGGCTTGGACTAGGGTGGAAATAATGAAAAAAGAAGTGGTTGAATTTGGAATGTACAAGTGGAACCTCGTCTATCGGGGGTTAGGTTCCAGAACCCCCATGATAGGAGAAAATCTGTGAAATAGAGACCTTATATTTATTTAATTATATATATATATATATATAATAAGGCTTTATAAACCGTCCCCACACTCTTATAAACACTTCCTAACCTCTTAAACACTTTTTACAATCTTAAACCTATGTAATTTTGACAACATATAAAATTCTATATGGGTGCTCACCAGTGACTATACTACACGTATTTTATTTTGATTTAATATTTTTAATATGTTTTAATTAATATTTTTATATTGTTTTTAATTATTTAGGCTAGAAAATGCTTATATTACCTCAAAAATAATTAAAATAATAAATATATAAAAATACCTATATACGGCCTGACCTGTGATGGCACAGTGGATAAAGCGTCGACCTGGAAATGCTGAGGTCACCGGTTCGAAACCCTGGGCTTGCCTAGTCAAGGCACATATGGGAGTTGATGCTTCCAGCTCCTCCCCACCTTCTCTCTCTGTCTCTCTCTCCTCTCTCTCCCCCTTTCTGTCTCTCTCTCTCCCTTTCTCCTCTCTAAAATGAATAAATAAAAAAATTTAAAAAAATGCCTATATACTGCAAAATCCTGCAATATAGCAAAAAATCTGAGATACAAAATTAGATATATACAATTTACAAATCCGCAATACAGTGAGACCGTGAAAAGTGAACTGCAATATGGTGAGGGGTGACTGTATTTCAAAGAAAGATCTAGTGAGGTTTGCTGAAAGATTGGGAATGAAAATGAGAGAAAGACATCAAAGATGACTGCAATTTTTGGCCCAAGTCTCCAGTTGAATGGCGAAAAAGAAGCCTGGGTGAGGAGCAGATTGGTAAAGAGGTGGAAGCAGAAATTTGGTTTTAAATATGTAAAGTTCGAGATGGCTATAATACATCTAAGCAGAAGTCAGTAGTGGTGTTTGGGTATATAAATCTGGAACTTAAGGAAGAGTTTG
Source organism: Saccopteryx bilineata (assembly GCF_036850765.1). Taxonomy (NCBI): domain Eukaryota; kingdom Metazoa; phylum Chordata; class Mammalia; order Chiroptera; family Emballonuridae; genus Saccopteryx; species Saccopteryx bilineata. The sequence continues at coordinate 234,236,615 of NC_089492.1, forward strand.
GGTCTAGACTATAGAGCTGGGGACCCATTAATATTTAAAGGTGTGAAACTGAGTGATATCAAATAAAGGTGAGTGAGCACCAAATTATGGGTTAAATTCATTTAGAGGTCAGAAATATTATAAATTATATACCATTAACTTTCTTACATACTATCAATAGTCAGTAAGAACTTAGTAGAGAAAATTTTCTGATTACAATAACTAAAGCAGGTCACTGTGACCTGGTATCTGAATTCACCCTAACTGAACCCATTCCATCACTGTGACTCAAGTCTGGCAATGTTCTCAGCATCTCATTTAACAATTTTCCAGCATAGTTCTCTAAAAGAGTTCATCAACTCTTGAACAAAAGTTTCCTGAAGTGCCCTCAATTTTATGACAAGAGCTGTTTCCTGTCTCTCTATTCTTCAAGTGAATATCACTAATATTTTCATCTCCTGCTTATTCAGTCCCAATCTTTTACACTTTCTGCTATAATATCTGAATGCAACAATTTCCAAATTTATATAACTGGGACTTTACCACATTTCTTCAAATTTATTTTTTAGGTAGTTTTTAAATTTTTCTGATTATATTAATTACATTAATTTTATTTCTTCCAGCTATACCTTCTTCAAAAGTGAGCTTGAACCTAGAAAGAATGATTTTGAAAAGTTAAATTTAAGACCACACTCTGTGCCAAAAAATATAAAAAATCAAGAAAGTAAGTCAAAAGGTAATGCTTTGTGTAATATAGTTATTTCTCCTTTGATTTATTAAAGTGCTTTATTATATACTTTAGTTCGTATTAATTTGTATCTTAAAGGTTCTTGATAAATTGAAGTCTCTGTTGAAAACATTTGCTTGAAATTACATGGGTTATAACTTAAGTCTGAAAGATTTTAGTGAGCTATAGGAAGAATTTCTTAAGAGGAAAAGATGTTAAGTATCAGAATGGATAATTTATACAATTCATAAATTAAGAATATATTTTTGTTTATTTATTTTTCTAGTAAGAAAATCTCTGAGTTTCCTTTCAGTTCAACCCTAAGAGTTTCCTTGTTATTATTCTTTTTTTAATCAATCAAGTGAGGACATCTTGCTTTATAGATACTTACTTTACAAGAACATTAATTTCTGTAGTTTAAGTAACCATTGATATCTGGTAGAGCAAGTTTTCCCACTGTGTTCTTCAAGAATATTGTGTTTATTTTTTATTTTTCATTATGATTTCTTCTTTGACCCATTGGTTATTTAGAAACGTATGTCTTAATTCAAAACATATAAGGCTTTTCTAATTATCTTTTCATTACTGCTTTTTAGCACAATTACACTGTGGTTTGAAGATACACTCTATATGATTTTGGTCCTATAATTAGTTAACATTTGCATTATTATCCATTACATGGTCAACTGTTATAAATGCTCTATATGTGCTTCAAAATAGTATATATTCTATAGTTGTTGTGTGCAGTATTCTATACATGTCTTTTAGATCAAATCTGTTCATTGTGTTTTTCAACTCTTCTATATCCTTACTGATTTTTCTGCTCACTTATATGTCAGTTACTGAGAAATTTTAGACTTACTTATTCTTATTTGTAGTGTTGTCAAATTTTGTTTTACAGATTCTTAGTATAGTTTAGGCCATGTTACTAATTGCATAAAATTTCAGAATTATTATATATCTAGTGAACTGAACCCTTTTCATTATGAAGTCATTTTCATCTTATCCAATATTAAGATAGTTTGTAGTTACACAGCTTTCTTTTGGCTAACATTTTTATAATATATCTTTCTCCATCATTTTACTACAACCTTTCTATAATATTATGATCTAGGCCCTGGCCAGTTGGCTCAGCGGTAGAGCGTCGGCCTGGCGTGCAGGGGTCCCGGGTTTGATTCCCGGCCAGGGCACACAGGAGAGGTGCCCATCTGCTTCTCCACCCCTCCCCCTCTCCTTCCTCTCTGTCTCTCTCTTCCTCTCCTGCAGCGAGGCTCCATTGGAGCAGAGATGGCCCGGGCGCTGGGGATGGCTCCTTGGCCTCTGACCCAGACAGTAGAGTGGCTCTGGTCACGACAGAGCGACGCCCCAGAGGGGCAGAGCATCGCCCCCTGGTGGGCAGAGCGTCGCCCCTGGTGGGCGTGCCGGGTGGATCCCAGTTGGGCGCATGCGGGAGTCTGTCTAACTGTCTCTCCCTGTTTCCAGTTTCGGAGAGGTACAAAAAAAAAAATTATGATCTAGATTTATCTCATAAAAATCAAGTTGCTAAATTTTAATATCTACTCAGATAATCTTTGTCTTTGAAGTGGAACATTTGGTCCATTTATACTTAATGTAATTAGTGAAGACTTTAGATTTATATCTTCCATCTTATTTTGTTCTTTCTTTCTCTCCTGTCGATTCTCTGCTTCTTTTTCTGTCCTTGTGTGTCTTCTTTAAGATTGGAAAATTTCAGACTTTTTTCCTTTAGTAATTTGGAAGTTATATTCTACCTTAGAAATGAAATTACAATATGTATCCCAAAATCTAATGTTACCTTCCTCTGGGCAATAAAAGGATATTAGAATGCTTTATTTTACTCTCATACTGAGTTTTATATTATTACCAAGTCTAAAGTCTCATTTAATATCATCTAAATTGAATATAGGTGAGTCTCAATGTATGGTTCATACTGAAGCAAAATTTGTCTCCAGCTGTGAACTTGTGAAATCAAACAAATTATGTGCTTCCAAAATGCAAAAATGAGACAGGCATAGGATAAACATTCCCATTCCACAAATGAAAATAGGAACAAAAGAATGGGTGATGGATTCCAAGCAAGTCTAAAACCTAGTAAGGCAAACTTCATGGGATCTTAAGGCTCAAGAATAATCCTCTTTGGCTAGATGCTGTCTTCTGGGTCCACTGGGGTAGAGATCTTGCCACCACAGCTCTGTAGGGGTAGAGTCAAAACCTCACCCCTAGAACTCTGCTGGGCAGGGGTCCCATTCCTACAACTATTATGCCCAATAATAGTCATGCCCCCAAGGCTTCAGGCTGTCCACCCTAAGATTTTAGGTAGAAGCTATCAGGATATTTGAAACTGAGACAATGGCCTCAACTTTTGAAACTAAAAAGGCAGGCCCTGGCCAGTTGGCTCAGTGGTAGAGTGTCAGCCTGGCGTGCGGGAGTCCCAGGTTCGATTCCCGGCCAGGGCACACAGGAGAGGCGCCCATCTGCTTCTCCACCCCTCCCCCTCTCCTTTCTCTCTGTCTCTCTCTTCCCCTCCCGTAGCCAAGGCTCCATTGGAGCAAAGTTGGCCCTGGGCACTGAGAATGGCTCCATGGCCTCTGCCTCAGGCACTAGAACGGCCCTGGTTGCAACAGAGCATCGCCCCCTGGTGGGCATGCCAGGTGGGTCCCAGTCAGGTGCGTGCATCTGTCTGACTGCCTCCCCGTTTCCAACTTCAGAAAAATACAAAAAAAATAAAAATTAAAAATAAAAAGGCAGTCCTAATAGTCTCAAAACTGCCTTCACAGTCATTCTTCCCTTGTCTTGAATGATGGCACTTGTTTGCAACAAAAGTTCTACAGTTCCATTCTATAAAACCCAAAAAGTCCAATAGCCTTCCTTCATTTTATCCCATCTCCATCCTCTTCTGTTCAAACTGGCAGTAGCTGAGGTGGCTGATTAGGTCTGTGGTTCACACCCACACCAGTCTTCTTGTCAAATGGTCAGCCCATCATACCCCTAGTGTTCTCTTTTGAACATACTTTCTAATCTTTTGTATAATGGACAGGCTGAGAACTTTCCAAATTTTAAGAGAACTTTCTGGTTCTTTTTTATTAGCAATTTTGTCTTCAATCCATTTCTTACTTCTCACATTTATAATCAATAAAGAATGACCAAACAGCTCCTTTAATACTTTGTTTGAAAATCTTAGCTAAATATCCACTTTTATTGCTCATGAGTCCTACCTTTCAAAAAATAGTAGTAAACAAACACAATTCAGTCAAGTTCTTTGTTGCTTTATAACAAACATAGCCTTTTCTCCATTGTCCGATAGCATGTTCCTCATTTCAGACTGAGACCTCATCAGAATGGACTTTATCATTCATATTTCTACCAACATTTCTGCACATAATTATTTATGTATCCTCTAAGGAGATGAAAGCTTTCTCAATAGCTCTCGTCTTTCTTTCTTAGTTCTCACTAGAATTGCCTTTAAAATCCCTTTATGGCGGCCCTGGCTGGTTGGCTCAGCGGTAGAGCGTCAGCCTAGCATGCAGGAGTCCCGGGTTCGATTCCCGGCCAGGGCACACAGGAAAAGCACCCATCTGCTTCTCCACCCCTCCCCCTCTCCTTCCCCCTCTCCTTCCTCTCTGTCTCTCTCTTCCCCTCCCGCAGCCGAGGCTCCATTGGAGCAAAGATGGCCCGGGCGCTGGGGATGGCTCTGTGGCCTCTGCCTCAGGCACTAGAATGGCTCTGGATGCAACAGAGCAACCCCCCAGAGGGGCAGAACATCGCCCCCTGGTAGGCATGCCGGTGGATCCTGGTCGGGCGCATGCAGGAGTCTGTCTGACTGCCTCCCCGTTTCCAGCTTCGGAAAAATGAAAAAAAAAAAATCCCTTTATGGCCATACTAACCTTTTCTAGCACACACATCAAAACTCTTCCAGCCTCTACCTATTACCCAGTTCCAAAGTTACTTCCATATTTTCGGGTATTTGTCCAAACAGCACCCCACTTCTTGGTACCAATTTCTTTCTTAGTGCATGCTGCTATAACAATCTACTAGAGCCTGGGTGGCTTAAACAACAAATATTTATTCCTCACAGTTCCAGAGCCTGGTAGTCAGAACTCAGGGTGCCAGTATGATCAGGTTCTGGTGAAGGCCATCTTCCTGGTTAGCAGACAGCCACCTTTCCTGCTGTGCCCTCCTCACAGAGCAAGGAGAGAGAAATAGGCTCTTTCCTGTCTCTTCTTATTAAGAGCATTACTCCCATCTTGGGGGGCTCCACCCTCATGACCTCGTCTAAACCTAGTTGCCTCCCAAAGGCCAACTTCCAAATACTATCACATTGAGGATTAGAGCTTCAACATATAAATTTGGGAGGGACAAGAACATTCAGTACATAGCAGCTATCTCATCTAAATTATACCTCCCTGTTTTGTTCTCACTCACCAAAATCTGTTTATTCTGTCATAGCATGTATCTTGATCTATAATTAGTCACTCCTTTGTTTCTTGTTTATTTTCTCTATTACCCACTAAAATGTAAGCATCATTGGGCAGGAATTACAATTGCAGAGTCTAACACCAGTGCCTGGCATATTGTAGGTGATCAACAAATAACTATTAATTGAATGAATACCACACACAGTATTAAATTTGCTACATTTCTTTTTTCTTTTTATTTAATTTCATTAAATTCTCATAGCATCTTTATTAAGATAAGTACTATCATTTCCACTTAACAAATGAGAAAACTAGGCTCAGAGGGGTGAAATAATTTTGCTAAGGCTACATAATTCACACACACACAAAGTAGGTTTTGGTCCCAGGCTCTCTAAAAATCCAAAGTCTGTGTGCCTGACCCTACATTTTGCCTACTTTAAGAAAATACATTAAATGATAATCCAGATGAATAAAACTCATAATTGGAAAATGGAGTTTTAATCAGGTTGAGGGAACTATATCTCTTTTAAAGGAATTCATGAAAAGATTTCTTTGACTATCAACTATGATTCTATTTTATTTAGAAATTTATTATTTCCCAACATACAGCTTTCTCGTAAGTAATTGAAAGTTATATTCTGTTAATAGAAATTCACTTTTAAAGCAAATTATTCTAGAATATACTTAGTTCTCAAAATGCAAAAGCAATTTTATGTAAGCAAATAAGATTATCAGACTACATGTCTAAAAAGTTTACTTCATGTAGAGAAAATAATCCATTGAGTTGTTAAAAGTAGTCTAATAATATGATAATATTATTTATGTTTGGATTTTTTTCTTTAGAACCAGTAGAAGTAAATCTAAAATCAAGATCTAAAATATCTTTTCTTTATCTTAAGGATACAGATGAGGTAGGTTTAATTTGTACACTTATAATTACTTACTAGTCATTCAGATTAACCCAAATCATTTTATATATGCTTCTACTAATTCCAAATTACAATGAATTTTAGGATTCAAAGCATAAGGTTTTAAAGTGATTTCCTCTCTGTTGTTATGGAAAATTTTATGTATGGAGAGAATAATATATTATTTGTTGGACAGTTCACACAATAGAAATTATTTTTCAAATTTGATAAGGACTAGCAATTTTCATAAAGTTAATTAAGTCAAGGCATCATAAACTATACATGCATAAGTTAAATATTTTATTTTAATATAAAATATGAAAATATACATCTATTTCTCAATCTTTTGATGTGTAGCCAAGACCATTTTTGAGCATGCTATAGTTATTTAAATTCTATAATTACAATAACAACTACCATAACAGACCATTTAGGACCAACACTATTGAGTCTTGAATCACCTGAGCACAGGTTCATGGGCATACTGAAAAGTAGCTGACTAGCCTTGAACATTGAGCATGCCTTTATATTATTCACTGGGTTTTATCTAGGAGCCCAGAGACAAAAATTAATTCAGAGAATCAGCAAAATAAAGTCATTTAAGAAAATCTCTTAAGAATTAATTTGTTATTAACCTGAATTATTGCCAATATGAATCATGAAACATAAAGAAATACATATTTTGGACCATAATTAATAACATGCTATAATTTTTGTTGCATATTCTGGCTTTTACACATTTTTTTTTCAAAATTATTTTTGTATTTTTTTTTTTGTATTTTTCTGAAGCTGGAAACGGGGAGAGACAGTCAGACAGACTCCCGCATGCGCCCAACCGGGATCCACCCGGCACGCCCACCAGGGGCGCGCTCTGCCCACCAGGGGGCAATGCTCTGCCCCGCCACAACCAGAGCCACTCTAGCGCCTGGGGCAGAGGCCAAGGAGCCATCCCCAGTGCCGGGGCCATCTTTGCTCCAATGGAGCCTTGGCTGCGGGAGGAGAAGAGAGAGACAGAGAGGAAGGGGGGCGGGGTGGAGAAGCAAATGGGCGCTTCTCCTATGTGCCCTGGCCGGGAATCGAACCCGGATCCCCCACACGCCAGGACGACGCTCTACCGCTGAGCCAACCGGCCAGGGCCCTTTTACACTTTTTAAAAATATTGACAGGATCCACTGTCCAGGGTATTAGTTTTGTCCTCATCTACATGGTTTATTTGGATTAATGTTTAATAAAAATCTCCCAAGAAATATTAAAACATCACATTAAGTTTACTCATCACAATAAATTTACTAGCATCTTATATTTAACATATAACATTTTAAATTGTAAAAAGTAATTTATAAAAAGTAAATTAAAATATGCATATGATTTTAAAAATTAAATAATACAGAAAGACTAATAAGGGCACAAAGTCCTTCCATTCTATACTTTCTATTTCAATTTTTCCTGCAGCAACCATGCTTAACCTTTTGAATTTTAATTCCTCTTATGAGTGACTTTATAATTCTAAAAATATGAACTTCTACTACTGTTTCTTATTTATCATTTTAAACATTAAATACTAAGGAATCAATAACAGAGATTTGAATTAGCTTATTTACATTGCTTTACATCTCACTTCTCTCCCTTTTTTATCTACTGGATAGCTACTTTTTTTGTTCTATTGTTAACATTTGTACCTTGAAAAAATATATCTTTGTTTTTTTTATCAACTTGATCACTAACTCCTGATTCCTGATGAAGATCTTAGCAGTCTTATTCTTTCTTCCAGTCTTTTTTCATAGATCAAGCATATCTTTACTTTCACTTTATTTTTAGGTCGATGATTATAGTCAGTTTGTAACTCTAGTAAGCCTTTTTGTTACATCTGCAGGTTTATTCTAAAACTTAAATTCTACAGAGACCATTTATGTTATTACAACAGTATAAATATTTATTGTAGAACAAAGTGATATGCTAGAATTATGTTTCTTTTCAATGAGTACAACGTAAAAAAAAAGACTCTCTTTTCTTATTCTTCATCAGTTACTCAAAAATAATGCCATATATTAATTCTCCTCATATTTAGATACTGTCTTGTATATGTACTTTTCTGGAATTTCTAATTGCCTTTTTGTTATTGTAGTGAATGGTAATAATGGTAAACATTTATATAGTACTTAGGTGTGCCAAGCAAATACATACATATATATGTACAGACATTGCACCGCTGTTCTGTACCATTCAGTGTTGCCAATGAAAAGTTCTCAGTCTTTTGTAAGTAAACTTATTTTTTTCTCTGGCAAGTTTTAGCATCTTCTCTTATGTCATTTTGAAATATTTTGAGGATATGACTAAATGGTAATTTTACTTCTATTCATTCTGTTCAGTGCTCATTAGACTATACCCTAAAGCTAAATATCTTTCTTTAGATCTAAAACATATTGTTATATTATTTCTCTTCACACTGATTACTAATAGTCAGATATTAAACTTCTTGAATTGTTTCTCTATATTGCTTTTCTCTATTTTTTGTCTCTTTAAAATTTTTCTCCTTATGGAAAATTTTCTTAACTTTTTTCTTCTGGCATTTTGCTGCATTTTTGTTCAATAATCATAATTTAAATTTCCAATTTTCTTTCTTGTTCTAGCTTAGTTTTTATTTCTTTCCATAAAATCCTGTTACTTTTTTTTTTTTTATTCTTCCGAAGTGAGAAGCGGGGTAGAGGCAGACAGACAGATTCCTGCATGTGCCTGACAGGGATTCACCCCACATCCCCACCAGGGGGCAGTGCTAGGCCCATCTGGGGCATTGCTCCGCTGCAATTGGAGCCATTCTAGCACCTGAGGCGGAGGCCAACCTTGCTCCAATGGAGCCTTGGCTGCGGGAGGGGAAGAGAGAGATAGAGAGAAAGGAGAGCGGAAAGGGTGGAGAAGCAGATGGGTGCTTCTCCTGTGTGCCCTGGCTGGGAATCCAACCCAGAACTTCCACATGCTGGGCTGACACTCTACTGCTGAGCCAACCAACCAGAGCCATCAATTTTTTTCTGAGGATATTAGAGTTCATTTTTTTAAGTTACTTTCTGTTTTTTGAATTATCTGTTTCTTCTGGTATACATGTTATTTTGTCTGTCATGAGATGCATCTTTGAACTGGCTGATTTTTTTTAATCATATTTGATAATTCTTCATTTGTTCATAGTTAAGAATGAAGACATAGCTTAATTTTTCTATGAAACTGCCATTAATTTTACAAACCAGTCTTTTTTCACAATTGAAAGCTGTCTTGTGTCTATGGCAGAATTCTTAACCAGGAAGCTTTACGATAGGGTAAGAACATAGAGGCAGCAGCTTGCCTGTCAGTCATCTATCTATTCAGATGTTAACATGAGAAGAGTTTCACTCTGAGAAGCTAAACCCACACTAGCAGGAAGTTTATTAAGAGAAGGGTACCTCTCTTAGCCTGGGATTAATTAAATACCATTTCCTATAACCCCATGGCATAGGGTAACTAGGAGATGGGAGAAGTGGCAATGGTTCAGAAATTCCATAGACAGAATTTCAATTAATCTATCTCTTGACTTTTGTTCTCATTCCTATGATCAGTATCTGCCAATTCTAAGCCTGGAGTTTTACCAGAAAGATAGAAAGATAACATGATATATTTTTGGTTGCTACACTGCAGTATTTAAAGCTTCAATTAACTTCCCATCTTTTCGAAATCTGAAACTGCTCATGGACTATCCTTTTTCTATTTCTTTCTCTATCTCTCTCTCTACTGTAGCCCTATCTTCTATATATAAACCTTGTTCAAGGCTCTCACTGACCCCTCAACAATGAATATTTAGGAAAAACTGTAGGTAGTCAAGCTAAGGATAAATGAACTTAACTAAAATTTGAGCTGCTGCTCAAGAGACGGAGTTTGTATTTTGAGCCCAAATTAATTGACTGCTAAAAACTAAACAATTAAGTATGCACTCTTTGTACAAATACAGTAATTCCAGAATCTCCATATTATAACAGTGTTAATGTTCAGGATAACTCCAACTTGACAAAGAACCAAGAAAATTAAATCTCATCTCAAAAGAGTAGACAAATGAGAACAAATTTGAAATGACCCAAATGTTAGAATTAATAGATTTTTAAGGCAGCTATTATAACTATGCTCAATTAAAAAATATGTTCACAGTGAATAAAAAGGGTGTTGATCTTATCAGAGAAATAGAAACTATATTTTAATACAAGGGTCCCCAAACTACAGCCCGCGGGCCACATGCGGCCCCCTGAGGCCATTTATCCGCCCCCCCGCCGCACTTCCGGAAGGGGCACCTCTTTCATTGGTGGTCAGTAAGAGGAAAGCGCGGTGTGGCTCATGTACAGTACTTGTTACGGCTAGCAGTGACAAATATGGAACTGGACATTGACCATCTCATTAGCCAAAAGCAGGCCCATAGTTCCCATTGAAATCCTGGTCAGTTTGTTTATTTAAATTTACTTATTCTTTATTTTAAATATTGTATTTGTTCCCATTTTGTTTTTTTACCTTAAAATAAGATATGTGCAGTGTGCAAAAGGATTTGTTCATAGTTTTTTTTTTATAGTCCGGCCCTCCAACGGTCTGAGGGACAGTGAACTGGGCCCCTGTGTAAAAAGTTTGGGAACCCCTGGTTTAATATATAGAAGTTCTAGAACTGAACGTATACTATACCTGAAATAAAAAACCTTCACTTGTTGAGCTTAAAGCAAGATGGAGATAAAGTGTCAGGGAACTTTAAGATAGATCATTAAAAATTAACTAATATAAAAAAATGCAAAATATTTTTTAAATTAAAAGGGATACAAACTGTATAAGTTTATTAACCAATCTCACCCCAATAAATTCAATAATTTTTTAATGTATTAAAAGTGGTGAACACAAAATGCAATATACAGATGATGTATCATAGAATCGTATACCTGAAACTTGTATATTTTGTTAACCAACGTCATCCCAATAAATTCTATAAAAATTTAAAAAATAAAGGTCTGCCGTGTGTATGAGTCTCCCCAAAAGAGAGGTAGAGTAATTTAGAAAAACAGTGTTCAGAAGTTTCCTTCTTTGAGGAAAGACATAAATTTATAAATTCCAGAAGCTTAGTGAACCCTAAGCAGTATAAATATGAAGAGAACCATACTTAGGCAAATAGTCAAACTACTGAAAACCAAAGGTAAGAACATCTTGAAAGCAAGCTGAGGAAAACAAGTTACATAAAGAACAATTAAAAATAGCCCTCACAGTTTATCAGAAACTATGAGGTCAGACCAATGAATTCCAGTAGGCATTGTAACATTTTAATACTATTTTGAAAGCAAAAAAAAAAAAATTTTTTTTTTAATTATCAGCCATAATTTTGTGTCACAATATTATTATTAAAATATTTTCAGGTAAAAATAAGCTGAGATAATTTGTTGCCAGCAGACCTCTGTTACAAAATATACTTAAGAAAGTTCTTTGGGCCTGACCAGGCAGTGGCACGGTGGATAGAGCATTGGACTGATATGCAGAGCACCCAGGTTCGAGACCCTGAGGTCGCCAGCTTGAGCGCGGGCTCATCTGGTTTGAGCAAAAATCCCACCAGCTTGAACCCAAGGTCGCTGGCTCCAGCAAGGGGTTACTCGGTCTGCTGAAGGCCCCCGGTCAAGGCACATATGAGAAAGCAATCAATGAACAACTAAGGTGTTGCAACGCGCAGTGAAAAAAGCTAATGATTGATGCTTCTCATCTCTCTCTGTTCCTGTCTGTCCCTGTCTATCCCTCTCTCTCTCTCTGAAAAAAAAAAAAAAAAAGTTCTTTGGGCCCAAGGAAAATGATAGAGATTCTTATCAATGGTAGTTGTTGAATTTATCAAATGTATTTTAAATGTTGCAGCTATGGAAATAATACTTTTCTTTTTTAACCTATTGAGTGATGAATTATAATAACTTCTCTGTTAGGAACCTTTAATTTATTGATAATTTTATTTGGCCATTATGAATTGTTTGCATAGTGTTGAACAGTAATATATTTTGAATTTGTGAAAACTTATCACTTTCTGTTACATCATCATTTCATACTTTGATGTCAAGATTATGCAGACTTATAAAAAGAACTGAAAAGTTGTTTATTTTTTCATTTAATTAATGTTACATTGCATAAGAAATATTTGTTGCAAAAATGTTTGAGCCTGACCCGGCAGTGGTGCAGTGGATAGAGCATCGAACTGGGATGCGGAGGACCCAGATTCGAGACCCCGAGGTCACCAGCTTGAGCATGGGTTCATCTGGTTTGAGCAAAGCTCACCAGCTTGAGCCCAAGGTCATTGGCTTGAGCAAAGGGTCACTCAGTCTGCTGTAGTCCCCTGGTCAAGGCACATATGAGAAAGCAATCAGCAAACAACTAAGTTGCCGCAACAAAGAATTGATGTTTCTCATCTCTCTCCCTTCCTAGGTTTGAAAGAAAGAAAGAAAAGAAAAATTAGTAAAAGTATGAGCATAGACAAATTTTAAAATTTCTATAGGGATAAATCATTGGCCTAATGCAGGGGTTGGGAACCTATGGCTCGCAAGCCAGATGTGGCTCTTTTGATGGCTGCATCTGGCTCACAGACAAATCTTTAATTAAAAAAATAATAACGTTAAAAATATAAAACATTCTCATGTATCACAATCCATTCATTTCCTACCACTTGTGTTCATGGTTGCAGGTGGCTGGAGCCAATCACAGCTGACCTCTGGGACAACACCAAATTTTTATTGGATAATGCATAACGTACACGGGTCGTTGTATGGCTCTCAAGGAATTACATTTTAAAATATGTGGTGTTCATGGTTCTCTCAGCCAAAAAGGTTCCCGACCGCTGGACTAATGTATGGACATCCCCTTTTGATCCCCAGTCAGGGCACACAAAAGAAGCAACTATCTGCTATCTGCTTCTCTTTCCCTCCTTCTCTCCCCTTCTCTCTCTCTTCCCCGTCCATAACCAGTGGCTTGATTTTTGAACGTGGCCCCAGCCACTGAGGATAGTTCGGTTAGTTTCAGCTTCGGCCCCAGGCAGGGGTTGCCAGGTGGATCCTGGTCAGGGCGCATGTGGGAGTCTGTCTCTTTATTTCCCCTCCTCTAACTTAAAAAAAATTTCTATAGAATTGTTTCCTTATCTATAAATTGGTAATAACACCAATCTCATAGGATTTTTTTAGAATTAAATAAACATTATATTTTAAAGTATTTAAAGAATTACACAGGTATTAATTATCATAATTAGATATTCCAAGTGTGAATTATCAAGTATAAATGATCAATACACACATGGAAAGAAATGACTTCTAAAATATTTTTCCATTTTTTTCCTGATGTTTAGGCAGAATATGCAAAGCCCTTACATGATCCATATTCACAGCACAGACAAGTATGTAGAAGAACATTGGGTTTGGGTTCTACAATCTCATATCCTATACCCAGTATTCAATCTAAAGCTTATCAAGAGGAAAAAGATACTACTTCATTTACAGGTATACACACTGTGTGTTTATGTTGAAATAACTGAAAATTAACTGCATTTAGACATAAGCATTAAGAAAATCTTTAACCAAGGCGTATCAGAACCTGATCATATTATCATATTATTCCACTACTTAATAACAACTGAAGACTCGCTATTTTAAAAATTGTAAACAGGTAGTGACACGGTGGATAGAGTGTCAGACTGGGATGCAGAGAACCCAGGTTCAAAATCCCGAGGTCCTCGACTTGAGGGCGGGCTCACCAGATTGAGTGTGGGGTTGCTGGCTTGAGCATGGGATCATAGACATGACCCCATGGTTACTGGCTTGAACCCAAAGGTCACTGGCTTGAAGCCCAAGGTAGCTGGCTTGAGCAAGGGGTCACTCGCTGTGCTATAGTTTCCGGTCAAGGCACATATGAGAAAGCAATGGATACACATATGAGAAAGCTAAGAAGCTGCAACAATGAATCGATGCTTGTCATCTCTTTCCCTTCCTGCCTGTCTGTCCCTCTCTCTGTCCCTGTTACTAAAAAAAAAAAAAAAAAAAGTCCAGATTGCTTAGTATGATATATAAGACCTTTACAGTCTTCCATTATGTCTTTACCCATACTGATTCTAGTTATAGTGAACCGTCTGTTCCAACTACCCTATGATTTGAACCATTCTGTTCTCTATGTTCAAAACATATTTCTCCACTTGATAGATTCTTATTCATCTTTAATAGTTGGAGCACTTGTAGTAGCAATTAAAAGAAAATATGATTACATGTGGCTTAAACAATAAAGATATTTATAATCTCAAATGAGACGTATCTCAGTAAAGCAATTTTATGGCTGGTTATTTCAGAAGTTTAATGATGCCATCAGATATTTACTTCCTCCATCTTCCTCAGTTGTCCCTTTACCAAGTAGCTTATCCTCCCAGCCCTGCTGTAAGATACATTGACTACTAGTTAAGCTAACTTGTATGGGTAACAACAGCCACTGAAAAAGAGAAAAGCTCTTTGGTTCCTTTGTAAAAATGAAGAAAAGTTTCCCTAAAGCCCTTTGTGTCTCCTTGGGTAGAATAGTTTCATGCACTCATATCTAAACCAATAAATCTTTATTGGCTTAGATCAGTTTTTCCAACTTTTAACATGACTCACAGTAAGAACTACTTTTTATATTACAATCTAATATATATTTGGAGCAGAAGATTTAGATTCATGGAGCCCTAATTATTTGTCATTCTCTCTGTAAGTTGAACTTGATTGTAGTATTTTAACTTTTGGTATAGTTATTACTAAAGATCCATGTGATACACTCTATTCTATTTCACTGTTTAAAATGTTGGTCAGGAGATGCTAAGTTGATGTAATGTCTAAACTGATGAGTTGTAGCTCACATTTTGATAAGTATAGTCTTAGATCATTCAAGATTCACTTCATTGAGTTAGGAAAGAGCCCAGAATCACCTGAAGGACATAGTTGCTTGGAGAAAGATGAACTGTGCAGAGTCATGTTAGCAAAGCAAGGGGGAAAAGGACTCTTAAATAGGCAATTCTTTTTTTAACACATTATTCTTTAAGATTCCACTTAAGGGCCCTGGCCGGTTGGCTCAGTGGTGGAGCGTCGGCCTGGCGTGCAGAAGTCCCAGGTTCGATTCCCGGCCAGGGCACACAGGAGAAGCGCCCATCTGCTTCTCCACCCCTCCCCCTCTCCTTCCTCTCTGTCTCTCTCTTCCCCTCCCGCAGCCAAGGCTCCATTGGAGCAAAGATGGCCCGGGCGCTGGGGATGGCTCCTTGGCCTCTGCCCCAGGCGATGGAGTGGCTCTGGTCGCAATGAAGCGACGACCCGGAGGGGCAGAGCATCGCCCCCTGGTGGGCAGAGCGTCGCCCCCTGGTGGGCGTGCCGGGTGGATCCCGGTCAGGCGCATGTGGGGGTCTGTCTGTCTCTCCCCGTTTCCAGCTTCAGAAAAATACAAAAAAAAAAAAAGATTCCACTTAAGTGTCACATCTTCTTTAAGGTATTCCCTGTTAGCAGTGACAGACTTGTCTACCCTTTAGGCAAAGCAAAATTCCCTTTATAAAATTTCTTGAGTCCCTCTATATATGAGGCATTATAATTCTTTTCTCAAAGTCCCAAACTAAGACTTTTGGGAAAGTTGGCAATATAAACACAAAAATGAGAAAAATAAAGAAGAAAAGTTTATTAAATTAAAATTAGAACATTTTATCCCAAACTCAGAGAACATCTGTTTTGTATCATGATATGAAGTAGAGAAGTCAGTGCACAATTCCATTTCCTAGGAGAAAGAAAAAATATTCAAAAAGTCAGTAGAAGATATTCTAAAAACAGCTCCCCCCACACACATATTTGAAGGAAAGGGGCTTGTTATCAGTGATGGGTCTCAGAAAGATGTGAAATCGTCCCTTTGGGATTCCTTTTCTTATTGCAAATCAACAACATTCCAAGTCGTGTGTTTTGTCCAAACCAGTGTTTGGAGAGTGAAATAATGACCTAGTGATTTTTCCCACCTGGTTTCCTAGTATTGCTTGAGCTGTACTCAGGGGGAAAGACCTAACTCGGAGGAGCAAGGTCTTGAAAAGATGGTTAACATAGAAGAGACAAGATACAATTTCGTAGAAACCATCTTTCCAAGTGCAAATAGCCACAAAGATAACTATGTAAAGAGAAACGTATGACGCCATCCAACAGCCCAAGAGTTATGAGACCTTTCTTTTACTACATTTCTCCTCAAATTGAATCACTGGAACCCAAGTGACACCTCATATGTAAATGGACAGAGTATGTACCATCATCACCACGTTAGAGTCATGAAGAGGTTTCACAAAACATACAGTGCAGGGAAACAAATTTCCCCACGATTTTTCGTGGCTCCAGCTCCCTCACCAGCCTACTCAGTCAGGCAGCTGAATGCTTGAACCCAAAGCATAAGCTAACACCTGAGTTTACGTGTTAATTTACAAGGGAGAATTTAACACTTTTCAGGTAAACAGGGAGATCATCCAAAGAAAATTTACCCTTTTTTTTGGACTAATATCAGGCCTAGTTTTTAAGTCATAAATTGTTATAATTAAATATGTCACATGATTTATCAAATTCTGTGCTCATTGTCTCCTGAATTCTGTCATCTGGGTTTACTTTTATTTTTCCTACATGACAACCTTTAATAGTTTTTTTTTAATTAACATTTTTAGAGAGAGAAACATTGATTTCTTATTCCACTTTTTTATGCATTGATTGGTTGATTCTTTAAAAAAAAAATTTTTTTTAAGAGAAAGAAACATCAATTTGCTGACCCACCCATCTAAGCATCCATTGGTTGATTCTTGTATTTGGCCTGATGAGAATTGAACCTGTAGCTTTTGCTGTAGGGACGATAGCCTAGCCACCTGAGCTACCTCGCCAGGGCCTAATAGTTCTTTTAATAA
The DNA here is from genome assembly GCF_036850765.1 of Saccopteryx bilineata. NCBI lineage: Eukaryota > Metazoa > Chordata > Mammalia > Chiroptera > Emballonuridae > Saccopteryx > Saccopteryx bilineata. The sequence continues at coordinate 234,253,592 of NC_089492.1, forward strand.
TGATCTGTTAGTCGTTAACTTTTTTTTTCTTTTTTTCTTTTTTTCTTTTTTTTTTTTTTTTTGTATTTTTCTGAAGCTGGAAACGAGGAGAGACAGTCAGACAGACTCCCACATGCGCCCTACCGGGATCCACCGGGCATGCGCTCCAGGGGCGATGCTCTGCCCCTCCGTGGCGTCGGTCTGCCGGGACCAGAGCCACTCTAGCGCCTGGGGCAGAGGCCAAGGAGCCATCTCCAGCGCCCGGCCATCTTTGCTCCAATGGAGCCTCAGCTGCGGGAGGGGAAGAGAGAGACAGAGAGGAAGGGGGGGGGGGATGGAGAAGCAAATGGGCGCTTCTCCTATGTGCCCTGGCCGGGAATAGAACCCGGGTGCCCCGCACGCCAGGCCGACGCTCTACCGCTGAGCCAACCGGCCAGGGCCAGTCGTTAACTCTTTTGATTCTTGTATATCTGGAAGTGTCTTGTCACTTTTGAATGATAGTTAAGTTGATGCTAATTTCTAGGTTGAAAATTATTTTCTCTTAACACTTTAAAGATAAACTCATTATCTTCTGGACTCATTTATAGATTAGCACTTTGCTCTGGTCTAATTCTCATTCCTTTATAGAATGACAAAGTCATCCCTTTTCTTTCTGGTAGTTTAAGTATTTTCCTGCTCATTCTTTATTATCTGCACTTCTACTCTAATATATCTGAGTATAGATTTATTCTTATCAATGATCCTTAATTTGTGAAATAGACTTCTATTAATTAAAATTATTATTACTATCTCCTCAAATATAGGTTCTTCACCATTTCTTTTATTTTTTTCTTCCAGAACTATTAAACAAATGTTGAAGCCCTTCAGTCTGTCTTTCATGTTCTCTAACTATTCTTTCACATTTTTAAATTTATTTATCTGTGCATTCTTAGTGAATTCCTTGGTTTTCTTCCAATTCATTAAGTCTCCCTTGGCTATGTAATCTAGAGATATTTTTTATTTCCAAGATTTTTGGCTTTTATATTGAACTTTTTTTTTCCTTTTGCCTGTTTTTCACATCCTCTTTTATATAAATAATTTTTATTTATGTCTTTGAAGTTTCTAAACATACCATACTTTATCAAATTTAAGATGTCACCAATTGACACTGTTAATTAAGCTATGACAGAGAATGCTTTAGGATTGAGATGTGGAAGGAATTTTAGAGTTGTTTTAGATTCTTCAGTTTAATTTTATTGCTGAATTTACCTTGTACTTGTTGACTTTGTTGGCTATTTTTCTTAGTTTTATATTTTTATGTTTTTTAGAATTTTATAAGGTTCTCTCTTCACCCAACACTTACTGCACCCTACTCCTTTCTTACCGGAACTTTTGTAGTTGCTGCCACTCAGACCTGATGACCCTCAAGCCAAACCATATTTTAGAATTGCAAATGGGCCCATCTGTTAGAGAAGTACCGGGATATGGCAGATTCAGTTATGATGCTTTGGTGTGATTTGACTTAATGCCTGGATACCCAGTTGGCAGTCGAAGGATTGATTTTTAATTTCTTATCACAATCAGGTTACTGCAACCCAGCCCCTTGTTTTAAGTAGTGGCCCTGTCTTTCTGCCACTTACCTTTTCTATTTGTATAAATAGCATCTCTCCAGTTTCCAAGGCCAAAAACCTAGAAGTCAATCATTGCTTTCTCTTTTTCCCCTTATACTCCATATTCAATCCACCAGTCAATGCACCTGGCTCTTCCTCCAAAATATAACCTGAAGCCCACTGCTTCCTCTGCTAAGTCCTGGTCTAAGCCACCAACATGTCTTATCCTCTCATTAATTACTCCATTGCTACTCTTGTCATCCATAATCCCCCTTCCTTCCACAGACTACCCATCTTTGAGCAGTGACCTTTCTAAAGAATAATTTAAACTACTTTGTTATTCAATTTAATACTCTTCAAATAATCTCAATTATAACCAGAATAATATAATATCTTAACTCTTCACTATGGCTTATGTGGTCTTAGATGATTTGGTCCCTGCTATCTGCCTCATCTCATCTTACTCAACCCTCCCCTCCTTCACTACACTCCAGCAGCACTGACCTTCCCATTCCTTCCACATTCCAAGCTGGTTTCACAGAGACCTTTACACATGCTGTTTCCTCTGCCTAGTAGGCCGCTCCTCGGATGGCTGTTCATCTGGCTGCCTCCATCTCTTTCTCAGACTCCTTAGAGAGGTCTTTTATAGCCACCCTAGGTGAAGACCATGTTTATGTTTTCATAATACCTACAAATAGTTGAAATTATTTTAGATAATTATGTATGTATTGATTGATTTACTTGCCAGATTTCCCCATGTTTAAGATGTTCCCATGTATAAGATGCACTTTAATTTTGGGGCCCAGAATTTGAGAGAAAAAAAAAGTATTACATAAAGTTATTGAAATCAAGTTTTATTTGTCATAAAATTCATACAACTCCTCATCACTGTCAAAACTCCCATCCATTAGCTTGTCCTCATCTGTGTCTGATATCACTGTCTTCATATATTGCTTCATCCTCAGTTCCATCTATGGCATTTGAAATGCCACACTTCTCAAATTATTTGACAACCACTGTATAAGATGCATACAGTTTTTAGACCCCCAAGTTTTTTTTTTAAAGTGTATCTTGTACATGGCTAAACACAGTATTTATTAACTATCTCCTCCCTGTAGAACAGAGTTTCCCACCCAATACACTGTGGTAACCTGCTCAACTCGAAGGGGATATAGGTGTGCTATAGGTGTGCTGAAATGCTGATCCTTTAGCCTTCAAGACTGCTGGGTTGGCCACATGGTAGCCTAACTACCGGTGCACTCAAGTGATTATCCTGGTGCCTTATACAAAGGATATTAGTTAAACTGTTTGTCATGATGTGGAAATGGTTGTGAAGCACTATATTTACTACTTGAGGACAGGAAAAAAAGCTGAATTTATTGCTAAGAACATGTATGACTGGGGACATTTTTAGGGAGGCAAAGAAATGGTGGATTGGCTATCAAGCATATTTGAAAGAGTTACCTTGAACACCTTCTTTTTGCCAGTTAGCCAGCTCTGTTTGACATTTGCTAACTAACCTCCCTCTATACCAACATGGTTTAACTATCAGAGGCTTCCTACTGGCTGATAAGACTTTACATGTTGGAGATATTTGCAAATTTGGGAATGCCTTCCACAAAAATCTTCAGGACCAGTTTTATGTTTATCTGTCTTAGGTAAACATTAGATTGTTGATCATGTGATTGGATCCAAGATAGCCTTTCTCCAGTTCTATCTTGTTCACTTAAGAAGTTTTTACTGAGTAGCTACTACAGATTAGATACTATACCAGGTTATTTTATATTATAAAATATTTTATATAAGATATTTTTTAATGCCATGATATATATGTGCCTTTTATAATAATCTTTTATAATTTCAGCTCAAACTGAAAAAAAGCTTAAGGACTCATTTGATATGATTGGTGACTTAGAAGATTATGTAAATAAAAGGTAATTTATTTAAAAAGTTTAAATATTTTATTCTGGCCTGACCTGTGGTGGCGCAGTGGATAAAGCATCGACCTGGAAATGCTGAGGTCGCTGGTTTGAAACCCTGGGTTGCCTGGTCAAGGCACATATGGGAGTTGATGCTTCCTGCTCCTCCCCCCTTCTCTCTCTCTGTCTCTCCTCCCTCTCTGTCTCTCCCTCTCCTCTCTAAAATGAATAAATAAAAAAAAATAAATAAATAAAAATAAATATTTTATTCTGGCCTGACCACTGGTGGTGGCATAGTAGATAAAGTGTCAAACTGAGACACTGAGGTCCCAGGTTCAAAACCCTGAGGTCTCCAGATTCAGTGCGAGCTCATCCAGCTTGAGTGCAGACTCACCAGCTAGAGCATGGAGTTGCTGGCTTGAGCATAGGATTATAGACATGACCCCATGGTCACTGGCTTGAGCTCAAAGGTTGCTGGCCCTAAGGTCACTGGCTTGAGCTCAAAGATTACTGTCTTGAAGACTGAGGTCGCTGGCTTGATCCCAAGGTCGCTAGCTTGAGCAAGGGGTCACTGACTCAGCATGAGCCCCCCGTCAAGGCATATATGAAAAGCAATCAATGAACAACTAAGAGTGCTGTAGCAACGAGTTGATGCTTCTCATCTCTCTCCCTTCCTGTCTGTCTCTGTCTCTCTGTCTCGCTCACAAGTCAAAAAAAAAAATTCTGCACAATGAATTTTTCTAATAGAGAGAGTTTTGTCTTTTATTTTCTAGCAGACCAGAATGAATTTATTCTGGCTTATTACTTTTTAAATCCATATTATAATACAATGGCTGATCCTAGACTTCTCAGCTACTCAGCATTATATTCGGACCTTAAACATATGTTCTGTTTGTTGCAAGTTTACAGTCAAATGTAGAGAAAGATATAGAAACATGAATGGAGAGAATACAATTGTGTTTTTTTAGTAGAGACATAAATTTCATTACACTACAGTGGGGTTTTGTAGATTTTTATTTTTTGTATAAAGATTTTTATTTTTTGTATAAAGTTATGATCTTTCTCATGAGATCCTTAAACTCTGTGTAATGAAAAAAAATCATATTAATCCAGGATGTTTTAAAATGTGTTTGAAGCAATAATATTTAGTCCTTTTAGATTTATCTCATTCCTTATATTTCTTTCTGAGATAGTATCTGAATAGATGAGCGAAGGGCTCACTATACTTTGTGACATTAAGGAAAGGTACTTGACCAAGGTTTTTTTGTCAATATCCTTGTACTGCTCGTCTCATTCTCCTTCTGTGACTGCTGCTATTTGTGGTTTGTGTACATTTGGTCTATACTCTCTGAATTTAGATAGGGTCCACTCTTAACTCTCATTAGTATGGTAAGGCTCTCTGAGTCTCTGCCATGCCTCCATATGCCCTTAGACTGTCCATCACTTATGCCAAGCCTATGCTATGGCTTACCTCCCCCTTGCGATGGCAGGCCTCTTGGCAAGCCTAAACTCAGTGTCCACACTGCATGTGATCCAAGGGAGATCTGGAAAGAAAATAATATATCTCTGCCTAACCACACCATTCCATCCTGTTAACAAAGTTGTGGCCACCCCCTGTTGACAGGAAGCTGCCCTGCAAAGTACTTTTCTCCCAGAATCTCAACAAAGGATATGAAAATACCTCTCCACCTTTGGTGGTCTCCTCAACCTACAAATAGTCCTTCTCCCCACTCAAAAACCAAAGAGTCATACAGATTACTGTCTTGCTTCCACCACCACCTTCGCTGTTTCCTGCTCCCAATGCCACTCCCCTACACGCCCCACAACCCTGCCCTCTTCCTCCCTCCACTCTCCAAACAAAGCAGGAAGGCTTGTCTTGTCAGGTTGAAAGTTTATGGTAGAGGGTTTAGGGGAGATGTTGGCAGTGACTTTAAGAAATGGAGAGGCAGACAAAAATTGATGAGCTGAAATCAGCCCCATAGACATTTATGCTGAACTTGTGTTCATTTTCAGAAGAAAAACTCCTCCACAGGTGAATGATATTCATACAAAAGAAAATAAATCGGTCAGAAATGATCAAGGACGTGAGCATTGTTCAGTAGGAAAGAGAAGCTTGCTCCCTTTATGCTTTGAGGATGAACTGAAAAAGCCAAATGCCAAGATAATCAGCATTAGTTCAACAAAGACAGAAACTTCTCACACGGTAATAAGAATATCTACTACTGTTCAGTAAATATTGTGGGAATATCATATTCCAGTGACCAGAATCTTTGATAAATCTTTCTTTTGGTTTCACACACTTAAAGTTTTAATGCTCTTTTTAGAACCGCCACCCCCAAACTGGGGATTTCTTTGCATCAGTTGAACACTTTGTGTTTTCTTTATGAAGAAGGCTTTATCAAATTTTGTTGATTATTAATAAATATAAAATAAAACTGGTATTTTAGAAAATAGATCCTGTATCACTTTTCTATCAATCTACTTTATCTATTTCAACCAGAAAATACAATTATTAAAAGCTATTTTGGGTCAGTCCGTTCAGCCTCTGCCATCGCCCTGTGCCAGCGCTGCGGTGCCACCTCGGGCCGGCGGTCCTGCGCGCTCGGCTGCGGCGGCGTCCTCATGGGGTCTGCGTGAGGCGCCCTCACGCGCGGAGGACAGACACTTCTGCTGCCCGGAGACAGCAAGCACCCATCTTCCACAGGACTTGGAATTCTTAGAGGACTGCCTTTGTGAAAAGCTGGCAATCATTTCTTTAAATTCCATCTTAGTTTTCCTGCCAGAAACCATGAACAGCTTCAGTAATGAAGAGTTTGACTGCCTTTTCCTTGATGAGGGCTCTACTGCCAAGGACAATTTAGACCAAAAAATTAACGAAGTTTCTTCTTCCGATGCCTTCTATGTTACGGACCTGGGAGACATTCTAAAAAAACATCTGAAATGGTTAAAAGCTCTTCCTCAGATCACCCCCTTTTATGCGGTCAAATGCAATGACAGCAGGACCATAGTGAAGACCCTCGCTGGCATCGGGACAGGGTTCGACTGTGCCAGCAAGACTGAAATACAGTCTGACCTGTGGTGGCGCAGTGGATAAAGCGTCGACCTGGAAACACTGAGGTCGCCGGTTCGAAACCCTGGGCTTGCCTGGTCAAGGCACATATGGGAGTTAATGCTTCCTGCTCCTCCCCCTTCTCTCTCTCTCTCTCTCTCCCCCTCTCTCTCTCCTCTCTAAAATGAATAAATAAATAAATAAAAGAATATATATATATATATAAGTCTTAAAAAAAAAAGACTGAAATACAATAGGTGCAGAGTCTTGGGGTGCCTCCAGAGAGGATTATCTATGCAAATCCATGTAAACAAGTGTCTCGGATTAAATATGCTGCCAATAATGGAGTCCGGATGATGACTTTTGATAGTGAAGTCGAGCTGATGAAAGTTGCCAGGGCACATCCAAAGGCAAAGTTGGTTTTGCGGATTGCCACCGATGATTCCAAAGCAGTCTGTCGTCTCAGTGTTTAATTTGGTGCCACACTCAAAACTAGCAGGCTTCTTTTGGAATGGGCAAAAGAGCTAAATATTGATGTCATCGGTGTCAGCTTCCACGTGGAAGGGGCTGTACTGACCCCGAGACCTTTGTGCAGGCCGTCTCGGATGCCCGCTGCGTCTTTGACATGGGAGCTGAGGTTGGTTTCAACATGTATCTGCTTGATATCGGTGGTGGCTTTCCTGGATCTGAGGATGTAAAGCTTAAATTTGAAGAGATCACCAGTGTCATCAACCCAACCTTGGACAAGTACTTTCCGTCAGACTCAGGAGTGACAGTCATTGCCGAGCCAGGCAGATACTATGTCACATCAGCCTTCACGCTTGCAGTTAACATCATTGCCAAAAAGTTGATGTTAAAGGAGCAAACAGGCTCTGATGATGAGGAAGAGTCGAACAAGAAAACCTTTATGTATTACGTGAATGATGGCGTGTATGGGTCGTTTAATTGCATCCTCTATGATCATGCCCACGTGAAACCCCTTCTGCAGAAGAGGCCCAAACCGGATGAGAGGTACTACTAGTCCAGCATATGGGGACCGACCTGTGACGGCCTGGACCGCATCGTCGAGCGCTGTGGCTTGCCTGAGATGCACGTGGGGGACTGGATGCTCTTTGAGAACATGGGGGCTTACACCGTGACTGCCGCTTCCACCTTCAATGGCTTCCAGAGGCCGACCATCCACTACGTGATGTCGGGACCCATGTAGCAACTGATGCAGCAAGTCCAGAAGCAGGACGGCGGCCCCGGTGTGGAGGAGCAGAACATCGGTGCTCTGCCAGTGTCCTGCACCTGGGAGAGTGGGATCAAGCGCCACCCGGCGGCCTGTGCCTCAGCCCGCATCTATGTGTAGAGGCTATTCCCGTAGCTGTCACTGTGTGTGGAGCTTAAATTAAAGGATACGGGGGCACCATTTAACTTAATTATTGCTAGTTTTGAAATGGCATAAGTAGGGTGGGCACAGATGGAACAGTATGGAAGGCTAGGACACCGGGGTCACACTTATCCGTGTTCCTATGGAAACTATTTAAATATTTGTTTTATATGGATTTTTATTCAATTTTCAAACATGCTACTAAAGAGTGCCCCTCAGCTGCCGAGCAAGCATTTGTAGCTTGTACGTGGGCAGAATGGGCCAGAAGCTCCGTGTTGTGACCTGTTTTAAAAATAAAGTACCTTGAAAATTTAAAAAAAAAAAAAAAAAAAAAAGCTATTTTGTAGCCCACAGAGTATCTTAGAAGGCTGGAAAGATAATTAAGCTTAATAGTTATTCAAATTATAGCCTCACCTCCACTGGGGCCTGTATTATTGTCACAGAGAGCAGTTAACAACTCTGATTCTGGGCAGGGGACACTATTTCTAAGACCATTGCCACTGCTGCCCTTCAAAGCTAGACATACCTACCACCGTCCTCACTAGAATAGTTTCACAGTGCCTGTTGTTTCACAGTGCTTGCTTTTTCTGAACTAAAGTCTTGTCTTAGGTCAGGGGTCCCCAAACTATGGCCCCCTGAGGCCATTTATCCGCCCCCGCCGCACTTCCGGAAAGGGCACCTCTTTCATTGGTGGACATTGACCATCTCATTAGCCAAAAGCAGGCCCATAGTTCCTATTGAAATACTGGTCAGTTTGTTGATTTAAATTTACTTGTTCTTTATTTTAAATATTGTATTTGTTCCCATTTTGTTTTTTTACTTTAAAATAAGATATGTGCAGTGTGCATAGGGATTTGTTCATAGTTTTTTTTATAGTCTGGCCCTCCAATGGTCTGAGGGACAGTGAACTGGCCCCCTGTGTAAAAAGTTTGGGGACATCTGTCTTAGGTAGTTTATCTTATTAGCAGAATCCCAGGTCACATGCCTATGCCCTAACCTCAAGGGAGGCTGATAAAACCAGTTTCTGTGTCTCCCTAAGGGTGCATAGACTTGAAGGATGAAAAATTCCCTAATGTATTGGACAAACCAAAAATATGACAAATCTCCACTACTGTGGCTAAGTGGATAACTTTGGCATTGTCAATGGATTGCAAAACTAGATCTTTTGTCATTTGGGGGGGAAATCATAGGCATTAATATGTCTTTCAAACTAAGCACACTACTATACAATTAGATGGATCCTGTTTCTTATTATATTAATTGTATTTTTAAAGGAAAAGTATCAATCATTGAGTCAAAGTTTACAAACTAAATATTTGACAGCTGTTTTGTTTGTTAGTTTTTTTGAAGTGAGAGGAGGGGAGATAATGAGACAGACTCCTGCATGTGCCATGACCAGCAACCCTGTCTGTGGCCAATGCTTGAATCAACTGAGCTATTTTTAGTGCCTTAGACTGATGCTTGGACCAACTAAGCTATCTTCAGTGCCCAGGGCTCAAACAAATTGAACCACTGACTATGGGAGGGGAAGAGGGAAAAAGAGGCAGAGAGGGAGAGAGAAGCAGATGGTCACTTCTCTTATGTGCCCTGACTATGAATCAAACTGGGAATATGTCAGGCCCACACTCTACCCACTGAGCCAACCAGCTAGGGCCCAGTTTTTTTTTGGGGGGGGGGTTAGTTGTTTTTTTTTTATCTAGAATGGAAATGTGAAGAAGAGTTTGATGAATAGGTTACACATACAGATTTTGCTACTACTGTGATAAAAAATAATCTATTTTTAAGTCAATCTACTTTGGCTACTTTATTTTGCAAATATATGTTAAGCACTTTTTATATGCTAAGTGTTGGGACACAATAACAAATATATTCATTATACAGACAATTTTAGATTTTTTGAATTATGTATTAGGACATCCAGATTTTGTAATTTGGGTTTGTACTCAGGTCTCTTCTGACCTTTGACTTAATCCATATTTTGTTATGCTTCCTATTTCTGGACATGTAAACCTAAAAAATGTCAGAAAGATGTTTTATTCTACCAATATCCAACTTTATTTCTAAAAGAATTTTAGCCAAATTTCAGATTTTAACCCTAATATCTTGATAGAATATTGAAAAGAGAAGGAAGTATATCATATACAAGTATTTGCTTTGTGTGTGTGTGTGTGTGTGTGTTTGAATACCACTATTGTTCATAGTAAAAACTTCTATGTAATCACTTTTATAACACTTTATTATTTTATGTTTGTGTTTTAAAATATATGTAGCCTTCTTGCCTCAATAGATTAATGACTAAGTGCTCTTTTTTTAATCCATAGAAACAAAATGACACAAATCCCATCATTTTCCATGATACTGGATATGTACAAATGTTACTTTTGACAAAATATAGACTTCCTGCCCAACCGATGGAAAACAGAAACATTTACCCGTATAAAAAAACAAATTTTGTTTTAGAAAAAAATTGTGAAATTCTCAAATCTTTAATTAGTGGTCAATTTATTACTTCTTCCAAAGAACTATCCCTGTAGCATGGAGGAAAGATATACAAGCAATATCTTTTGAAATGGGTCATAGAGTTCTGGAGGATAAACTAAAGAAGAAAACTAGTATGAAGACATCCCAAAACATATCTTGGAATAAAGTCTATCATTTCTCAGAGCCTTTTTCCAGACTAACAAAAAAATTTGTAGATTTCCTTGATAAAACTGAGATTCAAGAAGTGAGTGCTCAAACCAGTAAATTTGAAAGAATGTGGTCTACAGTAAAGCCAACAAGCAAATTCACCACCTCACCTGTCAAATATTGTTCAAAGTCTTTAAAAAACTGTACTGAAAGTCCGTACATTACATACTGTGATACCACTGGAAGATTTGTTACATTTTCCGCATGAAAATTAAATGCCGCCCAAAATGTTGTTTACAGAAATACTTGGGTAACAAGAGCAAATAACAAAATTTCAAGATCATAGAAGAAATTATCTAAATAGCAATGTTCTGATGAGTAGTATAAGAAAGCAAAGCACATAAAAATATAGAAATTGGAATTACAAGTCAATAGTACTCTATTTAAGAAAAAAACAAAGTTTTTATAAAATAAGAAGACAAATTAGGAAGTAATTATCAACAAGAGGAACTAGTTTCTGAATTTCTATTATCTCAATTAGATTTCTCAATCACCAGCATTCTTACCGTTAAGTTTGCTTCAGATCAAGAATGTCATAGACTGATTCTGGAAATTCACTATTGAAAGTCAAATTACATCAATAACCTTGCTCTAGAATTGAATATAAAATAAGACAAATGTACCATTACCCTAATACATGTGGAATTAAAAGTATCAGCATTTTGGATAATCATTGAAAAATAGTATTTTACATTAACAATTCATGCAATTAAAAAGGCTTTGAAAAATTTCATGTAGTTTTTTGGTATTATATATTAGAATTTCATTACTATAAAATACCTTTTTTCATCTATAACTTTGACTTTTTTTTAAATTGTTAAATAATTGAAAAGAATAACTTATCCTTCATAAGCTAAATAACTCTGGTAGTATAAAGCCAGTAACCATGGCCACCATCACAGCTGCCTGGCCCATGCAGGTTCGCATTTGATTCGGACAGATGGTAATGAAACAATGGAGCCAAGAACTGGTGGGCCATTACCTTTAATCCTAGCTTGCACGTGATGGGCAAGTAAAACACACAATGGGCTCCAAAACCCACTCATTCAGTGCTCACAAAGCTACTGACTTATCTGAGTTTCCTAGAATCAAAGGTTTCTAGCTCACCAGCCTTATTCACCTCTGTTTCCCATCTCCTCTTTGCACAAACTCTGCACAAACTGGCTTCTCCTTTAGCATTCTGCCATCTTGACTGCTTCTCTGGGCCTCCTCCATGTGGCCCTTTTTCTGCTCTTTTTTCTCTGCTAATCTCAGGAACCAAGAGTGAAAGCAAGCTCCTGGTCTGCCCCCATTTTATAGTGTAGAAATCAAAACTTTTAATCCAATATACAAACAAGGAAGTCTCTGATGCAAAGTCACTTATCTGAGGCATAATGGGATTCCTCATGAGAGTGCACCATCCCACATCATGGAATCAGTCAAGGGTGTGGGGAAAAGCTTAGTCTTAAAACTAAGCCTTAAGCTATAACCACCCTGCCTGCTTACAGTCTGTCCCCCACACCCAATGCAAACTATAAGCGAGCAAACATATATCATAGTTAAAAACTTATTTGACCAACAGGTAGCAAATTCTATTAAGCATTGACCATTTTAAGTATTTTATTACAATGCTATTTCACTCTTTCTCATTAACTTTTTATTAACCCTAACAGTATAAAGGCAGAACTCAACATAGAAACAAGTTCATTTTAGGCCCTGGCCAGTTGGCTTAGTGGTAGAGCGTCGGCCTGGCGTGCAGAAGTCCCGGGTTCGATTCCCAGCCAGGGCACACAGGAGAGGCGCCCATCTGCTTCTCCACCCCTCCCCCTCTCCTTCCTCTCTGTCTCTCTCTTCCCCTCCCACAGCCGAGGCTCCATTGGAGCAAAGATGGCCCGGGCGCTGGGGATGGCTCCTTGGCCTCTCTGCCCCAGGCGCTAGAGTGGCTCTGGTCGCAACAGAGCGATGCCCTGGAGGGGCAGAGCATTGCCCCCTGGTGGGCAGAGTGTCGCCCCCTGGTGGGCGTGCTGGGTGGATCCCGGTCGGGTGCATGCGGGAGACTGTCTGACTGTCTCTCCCCGTTTCCAGCTTCAGAAAAATACAAAAAAATAAAAATAAAAAAATAAATTAAAAAAAAAAGAACAAGTTCATTTTAAAAGTTTACTTGTGATCCATTTTTTAAAGGATTTTTAAAATCTTAACTGTTAGTGCTTGAGGAGAAGTGGGTGTAATGAAAAGTATTTTAGTTAGGGGTGTAATAAGGTACAAAAAAAGCTGCAAAATTAATATTGATATTTTAAGAGGAAAGGTCAGGCTTTCCTGTCCCATCCTTCCTTTAGGGAGGGGAGGGAGAAGGATGTAGAAGTTTCTGGCTTGGAAGAACAATGGACCATTTAGGGGTTTTTTTGTTTTTTTAATTTTATTTTATTTATTTTATTTTTTTTTAATAAATTTTTATTTTAATGGGGTGACATCAATAAATCAGGGTACATACATTCAAAGAAAACATTTCCAGGTTATCTTGTCATTTAGTTCTGTTGCATACCCATCACCCGAAGAGAGATCGTCCTCCGCCACCCTCCATCCAGTTCTCTCTGTACCCCTCCCCCTCCCCCTCTCCCTCCTTCCCTTCCCCCACCCCCATAGCCACCACACTCCTGTCCATGCCTCTTAGTCTCGCTTTTATGTCCCACCAATGTATGAAATCCTGCAATTCCTGTTTTTTTCTGATTCGCTTATTTCACCCCGCACAATGCTACCAAGACTCCACCATTCCTCTATAAGAGATCCAATGTCACCATTTCTCCTAGCTGAATAATATACCATGGTGTATATGTGCCCCATCTTCTTCATCCAGTCCTCAATTTTTTTTTTTACAGTGATTAAAAGCCTTTAAGCAAACTCTTGGCCAATACAGCAAGAATCCCTAAAAGAGTAGTGTCCTTAACATGTTCCCCAAGTCCAAGTTGGCCCCATCACCATGCCAAATCCCTGAAAAATGCAACCCAACCACAGTTCAGTCTGTTAGGAGCTGTCACAGGGAGCAGGAGTCCAGGAAATTTCCCCACAGGAAAAGTCCACATGGCACTGGAATTGTCACCATTCTATACTTTGCAGCTCATGTCCAAGTCCCAATGACCACTGCTTCTAGCTGGTAATGATTCAGGTAGACTGGAAAAAGCCATTTGCAGCAAGCGTGGATATGGAGCTTCTGTTCTCCTCTGCCTGGAGAGTTGAGACCAGGTTGCTTTTCCCTGGAGCTCTGCGACTGTGGCCTGGTAAAGAGAACCTTGGGATACACTAAGCAGTCTCTGTGTGGCTTCTTCAGTGTTCCTTGGTTGAAGAGTCCTTTTAGTTTAGTCCAAAGTTGGTTTTTCCAGCTGATAGTTCATAAAATTAGTTTGTAATCCACTTTGGTTCTGGGAGGTAGATGCTGGTACGTCTGCCTACTCCAGCGCCATCTTGTCTCTCCTGGACCATTTAGTTTTAAATCTAAAATAAAGATTATTGAGCAACTTTCTCTCTTTCAATGGGAGACAGAATTTATATACCACCCTACATTGATTGTAGTTCCTCCCCCTTTCCTGGAACCTTGAGAGTAACATATCTCTGAGCAAAGGAAAGAAGATGAACCCTAAAAGATTGTAAACATCTTTAATTGTGTTACCTTGAAAGTCTTAATGTTTCTATGTATCCTCTAAACAAATGTTGTAAGCTTGTGCCATGATGTCATGCTCTCCCAGCCCGTGTGTGATCAAGGGTATATAATCAGCCCTGAGATATTTTTGGCGCATATGATTTGGGTCTGCAACTGCCCCGTGTCAGCCATATGCAGCTGGCATATTTAATAAATCTCCTTTAATAAAACTTCAAAATTCATCTGGACTTGGTGCCTCTACGAAAACCCGTGGAATTGAGGTATGGGTACTTTACAATAGGGGGAGGTTTTGGGGGTCACCTGAAACTTTCAAAGGTGAGGGGATAAACATGTCCAGGTTCCTTTGTTTCTACTTCAGACTGGAGGTTTTTTCCCTTATTGTGGGTCATCAATGCTACTCTTGGGTGTCCCTTCAGGAGCAGAGACAACTTTTGGCTCTCAACTAGAATAACAAGGAGAGAAAATGGGAGATAGGAGGGGGTGAGGGGTGTAACTGGAGATTCTAAAGGAAGCAAGAGCAAGAGAAAAGGGCTTCAAGACAAGGCAGGGGCTCAGGTATATTGGAGGTAGGGGAGAGAATACAAGCTTTCCTGGCTGTTTATGTTTTCCTGGTTAGTGGCTGGGGAGAAGCAACAGTAGCTCCAAGTCAGAAAGTCATCTTTCTCTTTGTCCAACAAACAGGGATCAACCCTCTTGTCTCTTTACCTGCTGTAATTTCTTCTCCCTTTATCTGCACCCCACCCCCATTTTCCTTCTCTCTAGCTCTCTACAAAGCAAGACAGTTTCCCTAGCTATCCTGCTGGCTCAGAAGATGGTGGAGTGCTGAGTGAGAAGCCAATTTGTGCAGAGTTTGTGCAGGGAGAAGGAAGGAGATGGGGAACAGAGATGAATAAGGCTGGTGAGCTAGAAACCTTTGATTCTAGGAAACTCGGATAAGTCAGTAGCTTTGTGAGCACTGAATGAGTGGGTTTTGGAGCCCAGTGTGTGTTTTTACTTGCCCGCCAGGCACAAGCTAAGATTAAAGATGATGGCTCACCAGTTCTTGGCTCCATTGTTTCTTTATGTAAAGCCAGTAGCCACAGCCACCATCACAGCTGCCTGGCCCATGCAGGTTCACATTGGTTTCGGACAGTCGGTAAAGAAACAACAGAGCCAAGAACTGATGGGCCATCATTTTTAATCCTAGCTTGCACCCGGCAGGCAAGTAAAAACACACACTGGGCTCTAAAACCCACTCATTCAGTGCTCACAAAGCTACTGACCTATCCAAGTTTCCTAGAATCAAAGGTTTCTAGCTCACCAGACTTATTCACCTCTGTTCCCCATCTCCTTCCTTCTCCCTGCACAAACTCTGCACAAACTGGCTTCTCACTTAGCACTCCACCATCTTGGCTGCATCTCCTGGTCTCTTCCACATGGCCTTTCTCTGCTCTCCTCTCTGCTCTCTAACGCTAATCTCAGGAACCAAGAGAGAGAGCAAGCTCCCGGTCTGCCCCACTTATAGTGGAGAAACCAAAACCTTTAATCCAATATGCAAACAAGGAAGTCTCTGATACAAAGTCACTTATCTGAGGCATAATGGGATTCCTCATGAGAGTGCACCACCCCACATCAAAAAGGGTGGGAAAGGCTTAGTCCTAAAACCAAGCCCCAGGCTACAAGGATCCTGCCTGCTCACAGCCTGCCCCCAACACACATTAATATAATCACGCCCATCTCAAGAAGGACAACTAATATCACCTGGGCGACGGGTTTTCACGTGGGCAGTGCCATCTTTAACAAAGTGAGCATAATATACTTTATCTGCCCAACAGCACTTAAAGAGATTCAAGTGTAACTCCCCCCTAACACACACATACACACACACACACACTATGCTATTTTCTATAAAACACTGGTTATTTTATTTTTATTTTGTGACAGAGACAGAGAGAGAGACAGATAGGGACACACAGGAAGGAAGAGGGATGAGAAGCATCAATTCTTTATTGCAGCACCTTAGTTGTTCATTGACTGCTTTCTCATATGTGCCTTGACTGTGGGGGAGGGGCTACAGCAGACTGAGTGACAACTTACTCAAGCCAGTGACCTTGGGCTCAAGCTGGTGAGCCTTGCTCAAACCAAATGAGCCTGTGTTCAAGCCAGCAACCTCGGGGTTTCAAACCTGGATCCTCCATATCCTAATCTGATGCTCTATCCACTGCGCCACTGGCTGGTCAGTCTGTTTGGTTATTTTTGTTATTACTCTCAAGCATAATCTTAATTGATAGAAGAAATAACTACTAATTTAATAGAAAAATATTAAAAATTCCAAATTAAAAGGGAAATGAGATTAATAAGAAAAGATAAAGAAAATGAAAAAACAAAATAATTCATAAAAATATTTAAATCAAGTATGTATTGTTATACTATATTTGAATTGGTTGAATTTTCCCATTAAGGGATAGAGACTCCCAGACTGAGTTAAAAAATAACACTTTGACTATATTCAGTTTATAAGAAACATAATTAAAGCAATAAAGGAAGATTGAATATAAAGGAGTGGGGAAGGAGATATCAAACTAATAAAACCAAAAGAAATTGGAGTGGCATTGCTAATGTCAGATAACCTAAAATTTAGTGTTAGAAACAATAAATAAGACAAAGAATACCTGACCTGTGGTGGCGCAGTGGATAAAGCATCAACCTCTAATGCTGAGATTGCCAGTTCAAAACCCTGGGCTTGCCTGGTCAAGGCACATATGGGAGTTGATGCTTCCTGCTCCTCCCCCACTTCTCTCTCTCTCTCCTGTTTCTAAAATGAATAAATAAAATCTAAAAAAATAACTAAAAAAAAAGACTTTAAAAAAAGACAAAGAATTATTTATGCTTTATCTAATAATGAAAGTACAATTTATGAAAAAGATACAACATCTTTGGTGTACTATTCATTTACCAAACAAAGTGGCTAATTAAAAAAAGCAGATTATTGGAAATCCCAGAAGAATGTAATAGAAATAAATTATAATGAAAAACCTCAATTCATCTCTTTCAAAGTTAAACAGGTAAAATAAAACAAAAGGATGGATATAGAATAATTATATAATGCAATTAATGAAGTTTATATAATGGATATAAACCCTTGTTTCTTTGAAACAGAGGTAATATATTTTGGGGTTTGTCTACAAAAATTGATTATGTTTGAAGCTACCCCAAAACAATTATTAAACAAATAAATGTAGAGATTTTTTAAATAACCTAATAAAATTAAAAATAAAAACAAAGCAAAATCCTAATATGTTTACTATTTGAAAATGAAAGGATGAAGAAGAAATTAACTTTGCCTGGCACGGGTCCCATGTGGGGATTTTAGTATTTTATTATTTTTCTCACTTAAAGTACGGTTATAGTAAAATGTGCTTTCATTAAAACACACATACCTTCTAGTTTTCAAAAATATTTTTTGTCTCAATATTGCCTAACCTGTAAAAGTATTTGACATATAAATGTATAACTTGTGAGGTAAAATGTCGTTTTAATGTTTACGTTGTTTTATATCAAACTTTGGGTTGTTGGGTTTTTTTGCTTTTTTGGGGCAGGCTTGTGTGTGAGACTGTTAACACATCCCTTTAGTTGATAGCACAATAATATGTAAATCCATATAATACCTATTATAAAAGATATACTATAAAATGCTTTGTTTCCCATTTCGAGCTCATGGAATATGATATGTTAAAATTGATAATATTTAGGTACTTTAGTAATCCGTAGTTTTTTTTTACTTCTGCAGTTTTGGGGGCAGTATGGCTGCTAGAGAATTTCTCAGTGTTAGAGATATAGAAGAACTACTCGGAAATGACGAACTTTTTGACAAATTAGAACAAGAAACCATTGATATAGTTGAACTGCTTCCCAATGTGGATGCAGTATCAGATTGTGAAGAACTTGATGAAAATATTTTAGAAGACACTCTCCTGCAAGATGTTCCCAGTCAATTAGAAGTACATTCTAGTGCCTTTGAAGACATTCCATCATCTACGCAATAATCAAAATGTAAAATATTGCCAAAGAGTGACTAGAAAAAAACAAGACATAAGCTTTTCCAGCAGAACATTACAGTACAATAATGTATCTGAACTGAAATAAAAAATGAACATTTGAAAAATAAACCACCTGTTGACATATTTGAAGAACTTTTTGATGAAGAGTTGTTAAACTACATAGTAACTCAAAGTATAAGGTACGCAAGACAAAACAATAGACATAATTTTGACCTTTCCACAAATTGTCTTAGAAGGTTTATTGGAATACTTTTGTTTTCTGGATACCATTCCTTACCAGAGGAACAATTATACTGGTGTGAGAATGAAGATCTGAATCTTACCTGTGTTAGAAACTGTATGCCAAAGCACAGGTTTTTGGAAATAAAAAGAAATTTGCATTTCTACGACAATAGTTCCGTAATTGTCATGGTAAAGAAAGATAAGCTATTTAAAATTTGACCTGTAATTAGCAAATTAAATTTAATTTTTTTTAACCTTATTTTTTTTTTTGACAGAGACAGAGAGATAGTCAGAGAGAGGGACAGACAGGGACAGACAGACAGGAATGGAGAGATGATAAGCATCAATCATTAGTTTTTCATTCTGCATTGCAACACCTTAGTTGTTCATTGATTGCTTTCTCATATGTGCCTTGACTGCGGGCCTTCAGCAGACCAAGTAACCCCTTGCTTGAGCCAGCGACCCTGGTTCCAAGCTGGTGAGCTTTTTTGCTCAAACCAGATGAGCCCGCGCTTAAGCTGGAGACCTCGGGGTCTCAAACCTGGGTCCTTGGCATCCCAGTCCAATGCTCTATCCACTGCGCCACCGCCCGGTCAGGCTAAATTTAAATTTTAAAATGTTTGGAATATTTGCTCAAAAGTTTTCAGTTGATGAGCAAATTGTAAGATACATATTATGGGCACCACTTTTTGAAACAATTTATAAGAGAAAAGACAATCAGGTTTGGTTTCAAACAATGGGCCATGTGCTGCTCTGAATCTGGGTATTGCTTTCATATGAATATTTGTGAAGGAAAATGTGAAAAAAAATAAGTTGTGAGTGGTGTAGAAGCCTCTGTAATAATGAAGATGACTTCTTTTCTGCAGTATCCATCAGAATATGAAGTATTTTTTGATAACTTCTTTACCAGTTTTGAATATTGAGATTGAAAGAACATAATATAAAGGCGACTGGAACAACATGGCCTAATAGGATGAATAAGTGTCCCTTGAAATCTGATAGCATTATGAAAAAAGAACATGGAGCATACGATTGCTGTTATGATAAAAATAATGACATTTTTGCATTGATTTGGAATGACAATAACTGTGTCAAAGTTATGTCAAATTATTTAGGAGTACAACCTTTAGAAAAAGTGAAAAGATATTATAAGAAAGAAAAGAAAGAATGTTGAGTGGATAGACCACACATTGTAAGGCAATATAACAAATATATGGATGGTGTTGACAAGCTGGACTGGAATGTCCAAAAGTATCACATTAAACTGAGGACAGAAGTGGTATTTTCCTCTTTTTACAAATGCCATTGACATTGCTGTTGTTACCGCCATGCTCTTTATAATGCTTTGAATGAAAACATCTCATTATTAGACTTCAGATGCAATATTGCAAGAACACGTATAAAAAGACTCATTGCATTCAATCCTAAAGTCACCAGAAGACCCAGTTCAAGCATGACAAAGAGAAGCCGTGTACCTGAAGGTGTTAGATTTCATCCCGATGGACATGCATTGGCAAGGACCAGTGAGGGAAAGCAAAGGAAATGTGCCATATGTGGCACAAATGTGCACAAGCAGTGTAGAAAATGTGACGTAGGACTACCTGTCGAATGCTTTCCTGTTTGGCATAGAGCCTGAGTTTGTCTTGTGTGTGTAATACTGGTTCTGCTTTCAAAAATTTGTGACCAGGCATTTCATGAGCCTCAAATGGGTATCAATAAAAATGTTGACAACCAATTGATTTTTTTTTTCAAATACAGACCCTAAATTCCGTTACCTACTTCCATTTTCAAACAAAATACACCAAAAAAATCAGAAATATAAATTTGGCAGTTAACTCAAAATATAAAGTGGGCCACTGTCTATTTTCTGTTCCTGAGTCCAAGTCCTTATGCTGTCTCACTATAAGCAACACAGCTGGAAGCTTATCCTTATGTCATGTGGACAAAAAAAGGGGCCAAGTGCTAAAGCTGACAAGCTGAGGGAGGCCTGCATGGCAGAACTTACAAACTCAGAGACTTAAACTAACCACATAGGATGATCTGAAATTAAAACCTCAACTAGGCCCTGGCCGGTTGGCTCAGTGGTAGAGCATCGGCCTGGCATGCAGAAGTCCCGGGTTCAATTCCCGGCCAGGGCACACAGGAGAAGCGCCCATCTGCTTCTCCACCCCTCCCCCTCTCCTTCCTCTCTGTCTCTCTCTTCCCCTCCCGCAGCCAAGGCTCCATTGGAGCAAAGATGGCCTTGCGCTGGGGATGGCTCCTGGGCCTCTGCCCCAGGCGCTAGAGTGGCTCTGGTCGCAACAGAGCCACGCCCCGGAGGGGCAGAGCATTGCCCCCTGGTGGGCAGAGCGTCACCCCCTGGTGGGCGTGCCGGGTGGATCCCGGTCGGGCGCATGCGGGAGTCTGTCTGACTGTCTCTCCCTGTTTCCAGCTTCAGAAAAATACAAAAAAAAAAACAAAAACCAACAAACCTCAACTAAAAGCAAGTCATGGTGAGTAGTCAGTCCTAGGCCAATATCTTCCTTGAGAAAGGTTCATCTTTACCTTAACTAAACCTGTCTGTTGTCTTTTTGTATGTATGACAAACCTTTGGAATGTCAAAGCAATCTCCTTTTATTCAGACATAATCTCTCACCAGAACAGGAGGCCGCAGAACCTGATTGTTATCTTGTTCTCTTGCATACCATCTCTATGTGTTCTAAATGTTAATTGTTAATTGTTGGGCCAATGAGTTTGTAAATTTTGTATTTTTTGAGCTTGCTCACTTTTATTGTTAAAAATGGTGCTGGGCAGCGCCAGGTATGTAATCTGTGAAATTGCAAATTACCTTACTGCTTGGGAAGGGCCATTGTTTTGCTAATGTTTGCTGGGAGAGGAGGAAGCCATGTTTTTGCAGTTTGTGCAGAGAGAAGGAGATGGGGAACAGGGTGAGGGTTTTTGTGAGCTCTGCTGAGACTGGTGGGGCCTTTGATTCTAGGAAAAACCGGAGAAGATTCTCCTGGTTGTGGAACTGGAGACTGTCAGTAGCTTTGTGAGCTCTGAGTAAAAGGGAAGTGCACTTGTGTGTTTGCTCATTGGCCAGTACGAGACTTGAATAAAGGAATGGCCCACCATTTTTTGGCTCCACTGTTCCTTTACCATCTGCCCGAATCCAGTGTGAACCTGCATCATGAGGGCAGTGACTACTGGCCATACATTAACTATCCTGTACCCATCAATGTAAAATAAGTATGTGTTTATCCGATATCATTTTTTATCCAATCTCAGAGATTTCCCTGCTTTGCTTTTTCCCATCTCTCTAATCTGTCACCAATGGATTTCATGTAACCACCTTTCATCTTCCCCTTTCATTCTGATGTATAAAATAAGTGGTAAACTGCCATCTTCCGAAGCATTTACTCAATCCATTGAGATTTTGCTTTCCAGAAATTGTTGTCAGTTTGGCTCAATTAAACTCATAAAAATTCTTACAGGTTTGGACATTTCTTAGATTGTCAGTTATGCTAGCACACCTGATTTAAATCTATACCTGAGTACCACAAGATGTGGATATGCCTACCAGGAGTCTACAGCCAGGTAATCACATTTTAAAAGAGCAAACCTAAATTTCTCCTAATTTTTGGCACATATGACCCAGCAAAATCTCTCCTTTAACTCCACTACTCTTAGTAACTGAGGTGTCCCTTCCAAGTACCACCACCAGGTCTCCCATTTACTACATATTTGTATCAGCATTCCGCTATCTTGGCTGCCTCTCTTCTGCAATGCTGATGGCAGGAACTGAGAGAGAAAGCCCCTGGTCTGCTTTATTTTATAGTGTAGAAAATTAAAGCCTTTAAGCCAATATACAAATAAGAAAGTCTCCTATACAAAGTCACTTATCTGAGGCATAAATGGAATTCCTTATAAGAGTGCACCACCCCACTCTTGCTGGCTTACAGCCTGTCTCCTACACCCAATGCAAACTATAAGCAAGCAAACATATATATCATATTTACAAACTTATTTGACCGGCATGTGCCTTGAACAGGGGACTCCAACCAAGCCAGTGACCCCTTGCTCAAGTCAGCCACCTTGGGCTCAAGCCAGCGACCATGGGGTCATGTCTATGATCCCACACTCAAGTTGGTGACCCCACACTCAAGCTGGTGAGCCTGTGCTCAAGCCAGTAACCTTGGGGTTTCACACCTGGGACCTCAGCATCCCAGGTAAACACTTTATCCACTGTGCCACCACTAGTCAGTCAGAACTTATTTTTAAAACATCCTGAGCCATTTTCATGTCTTGCTAATTGTCTAAGTTAGTCCAGTAATGATCCTGGATCAAGTGTAATAAAATCAAGTAAGAAGTTACAGGTTTTTAAATTACTGTAATGAAGAACTTCCTGATAATGTGTGCTGAATATCTGCCAAATGATTCTCAAGTTTACTCCTCAACCCAGTTGATTTCTGTAAATTACATGAATGGACTCTGTAAAGCCAGTAGCCAGGGCCACCATCACAGCTGCCTGGCCCATGCAGGTTCGCATTGGATTCAGACAGTCGGCAAAGAAACAGAGCCAAAAACTGGTGGGCCATCATTTTTAATTATAGCTTGCACCCGGCAGGCAAGTAAAAACACACACTGGGCTCTAAAACCCACTCACATTCAGTGCTCACAAAGCTACTGACTTATCCGAGTTTCCCAGAATCAAAGGTTTCTAGCTCACCAGACTTATTCACCTCTGTTCCCCATCTCCTTCCTTCTCTCTGCACAAACTCTGCACAAACTGGCTTCTCACTCAGCACTCCACCATCTTGGTTGCTTCTCCTGGCCTCCTCCACATGGCCTTTCTCTGCTCTCCTCTCTGCTCTCTAACGCTAATCTCAGGAACCAAGAGAGAGAGCAAGCTCCCAGTCTGCCCCACTTTATAGTGCAGAAACTAAAACCTTTAATACAATATACAAAATAGAGAAGTCTCTAATACAAAGTCACTTATCTGAGGCATAATGGGATTCCTCATGAGAGTGCACCACCCCACATCAAAAAGGGTGGGAAAGGCTTAGTCCTAGAACCAAGCCCCAGGCTACAAGGATCCTGCCTGCCCACAGCCCGCCCCCAACACACATTAATATCACCTGGGCGACAGGCTTCCACGTGGGCAACACCATCTTTAACAAAGTGAGCATAATATATTTTTTCTGCCCAACAGACTCTCCTAAACCAAGGTTGAGAGTAGAGTGAGGCCAGAGAGGCACATAGGGCCTGACATTCCAGGAGGCACTCACTCTCGGGCACACCCTGCACTGCAGGCCTCTGACACTGCCTCCTCATGTATTATGCCCTAGGCACCCATCTTGCCTCACTGTTATCCCAGCTGTGTTAACCCTGGACTTTTCATTGACTTTAGCCAATGGAAGGCACTATAGGAAAAACAGGGCAAAAGAAAAGTGAAGTTCCAGGGTATTTATTAACATCCCAGCTTCCTCCCTACAGTGTCACCATGGACTGGCATGCTCCTCTCTCCATCACCATCCCTCTGTGAAAGATCAGAATGAGCCACCCTAAGATGTGCTTCTGTGGTATTAGAATTGTTTTGAGGTACATAAAGGCAATTTTAGCTTCAGGCTTAAGAGACACTTCTGCCCCTCCTTTGACTTCCTGAAAGAACTTGAACCAGGGGCCTTGCCCATAATAAGAGATTATCACAGATAACTTCCTAAACCTTTGACCTATCTAGAGAGTAGGTTAAACTTCTCTTTACTAAATGTCTGTTTTTATTGTCCTGCAATGACCCTTTGAAGACCCCAGGGCACCGTACTTCATCCTTAGCTCAGGATGTTTTATATACCTTAATCCCCCTTTCTGTTTCTGAACCTCTTCCAGCATGTGGGATCTCTTGACTCTCTTATGTATGCAGGTTCCCATTCATATGTATATATGTATTAAATCTGGTTACTTTCTCTTGCTAATCTGTCTCATGGCTGTTTGATTTTTAGACTAGCCAAAGGAAACTTGAGGGTAAAGCTTGTTCTTCCCCATTACCTCTAATCCCTTCTTCCCTTTAGCCCTATAGGCCTAGTGAGGTGTTGGGCAGATAAAATGTATTATGCTCACTTTGTTAAAGATGCCGTTGCCCAGGTGATATTAATGTGTGTCTTTGTGGGCAGTTAGAATCCTTGTAGCCTGGGGCTTGGTTTTGGGATTAAGCCTTTCCCACCCGTTTTGATGTGGGGCAGTACAATCCAATCATGCCTCAGAGAAGTGTCTGTATTAGAGACTTCCCTATTTTGTATATTGGATTAAGAGTTTGGATTGCTACACTATAAAATGGGGACGAGGCGGAGACTTGCGCTCTTGGTTCCTGAGATTATCATTAGAAGAGAGAGCAGAGGAGAGCAGAGAAAGGCCACGTGGAGGAGGCCAGGAGAAGCAGCCAAGATGGCGGAGTGCTGAGTGAGATGCCAGTTTGTGTAGAGTTTGTATCTGGCATAAGGAAGGAGATGGGGAACAGAGGTGAATAAGGCTGGTGAGCTAGAAACCTTTGATTCTAGGAAACTCAGATAAGTCAGTGGCTTTGTGAGCACTGAATGTGACTGGGTTTTGGAGCCCAGTGTATGTTTTTACTTGCCCGCCGGGTGCAAGCTAGAATTAAAGACTATGGCCCATCAGTTTGTGGCTCCGTTGTTTCTTTGCCGACTGTCCGAATCCAATGCGAACCTGCATGGGCCGGCTGCTCTGATGGTGGCCCTGGCCCTGCCTTCTGGTTTTACATGAGGTTACTGGTTCTGAGGCATTACATTATCCCTTGTGGTTTCCTTACACTGAGCTGTTACTTATAGCCACCTATTGTTACCAGACCAAGCCAGGTTCAGGGCAGCTCACCGCATTCAGCCAATCAAAAGAGACAAACTGGACTGAGTATATAAATAAGAGTGTCTTTAATTCAGAAATACTGGTAACCTGGAAGGCAGGGGAGTCCTGTACACAAAGCTGCCTTAACACTCTCCTGGTCCTGGCAGCTTTTACATGGTTCAGGGGGAAAAAAGTAAAAGTCCATGCAGTTAGTCACTACCTGTAAGGTATTTTCCTTTCCGAGGAAGAAAGTGTTGGAATCTATGGAGTCCGAGAAGACCAGAGTAACAGGCTTTATTGAAAGGAAGAAAGGAACCCTGCCGGGCACTTCTCCCGAGGAGAAGAGTGCTGGTTACAGACTAGGGGCGAGTTATATAGTGTTTGGGAGTGCCTGAGGGGATACTGAGGCAAAAGTTCTGGTATGTTCCCTTTTTTTTTTTTTTTGTATTTTCTGAAGCTGGAAACAGGGAGAGACAGTCAGACAGACTCCCGCATGCGCCCGACCGGGATCCACCTGGCACGCCCACCAGGGGTGAAGCTCTGCCCACCAGGGGGCGATGCTCTGCCCCTCCGGGGCGTCACTCTGCTACGACCAGAGCCACTCTAGCGCCTGGGGCAGAGGCCAAGGAGCCATCCCCAGCGCCCGGGCCATCTTTGCTCCAATGGAGCCTTGGCTGCGGGAGGGGAAGAGAGAGACAGAGAGGAAGGGGGGGTGGAGAAGCAAATGGGCGCTTCTCCTGTATGCCCTGGCCGGGAATCGAACCCGGGTCCCCCGCACGCCAGGCCGACGCTCTACCACTGAGCCAACCGGCCAGGGCCTGTTCCCTTTTACGGTTTGAGGATTTTGGCTTTCTGGAATGCTCCTTCTTGGGGCAGATTGACCAGTTTCTTGGAATTCCTCTGTCTCAGGGGCGATAGTCTAGTAAGGGTGAGGTTTGACAGATAAGCGAAACATCAAGAGGGCACTTTGGAATTCCTGTATGTAAAGCCAGAAGCCACGGCCAGGGCCAGCATCACAGCAGCCCAGCCCATGCAGGTTCGCATTGGATTTGGACAGTCAGTAAAGAAACAACGGAGCCAAAAACTGATGGGCTGTCATCTTTAATTATAGCTTGCACCCAGCGGGCAAGTAAAAACACACACTGGGCTCCAAAACCCAGTCACATTCAGTGCTCACAAAGCCACTGACTTATCTGAGTTTCCTAGAATCAAAGGTTTCTAGCTCACCAGCCTTATTCTCCTCAGTTCTCCATCTCCTTCCTTATCCCAGATATAAACTCTGCACAAACTGGCATCTCACTCAGCACTCCGCCATCTTGGCTGCTTCTCCTGGCCATATGGTCTCTTTCTGCTCTCTGCTCTGCTCCCTCTGCTCTCTCATGCTAATCATCCCAGGAACCAAGAGCGCAAGTTCCCGCTTCGTGCCCATTTTATAGTGTAGAAATCCAAACCCTTAATCCATTATACAAAATAGGGAAGTCTCTAATACAAAGTCACTTCTCTGAGGCATAATTGGATTGTACCACCCCACATCAAAACGGGTGGGAAAGGCTTAATCCCAAAACCAAGCCCCAGGCTACAAGGATTCTGCCTGCCCACAGAGACACACATTAATATCATCTGGGCAACGGCCTCCACGTGGGCAGTGCCACTTTAACAAAGTGAGCATAATACATTTTATCTGCCCAACACTGTATCTATCATTTCTCAACTCTGTGGTTACATATAAAAGAAAGGCAGTTATTAATTTTATAATATATGGTGAGGGGTGGCAAAGAGAAAGAGGAGAAAAAATTGGAAAATTATTGCTTCTTCTGGAGAGAACTCAAGAAGGGAACCTTGCCAAGTTCCCCATCCAGTTCAGAAGGTCATCAATTTCCATGCTGTAAGGTCTGAGCCAGGCAATGTCCTCGAAAACGTGAGTGAGGAAGTAAAAAAATTTTGCGAGGTAATAATTGTGAATTGCTTGCTGCAAGTGCCAAATGGACAGAGTGACATGGTGATAAATGGTCTCCTGGATGAGCCTCATGAGACGTGCTGGTCTGGTTCCTCTCGAATGGGAGGACATGTGGAGATTTTTAGAGACAGGAAACCTGTTGGTGTAAGTTTTAGAAGGACTGAATATGTGTGGTTTAAAAGGAAGGGGGTTTGGAGAACATTCAGGAGGGAACTTCTCGGGCTGAGGGGCAGCTTCTTCCTGCTGTCATCTCTACCTATTTGATATTTCCTTCGTGAAGTTCTCCTTAAGGTATTGGGGAATAGGAGTGTAGGAGCATTTGATTGTAGGTAATTCTAGAGATTTCTCTCATTCGAGCCTGTAGGAACTTGATAAAGAAGGGGGCAAGTATTTGTAGATCAGGAATGCAGAGATAAGGAGGGTGGTATAGCGGGGGGTGAAAGGTCTTCCATGGTAAAGTTAGAAATATTCTTTCCTGGCAGCCCTGGAGAGAGCAGTTAGTTTGAGCTAAAGAAAATATTTCATGTCTGTTTGTAGGCTCTTCTTCAGCCAAGAAGACCCAGCGATCTTGTCCCCTTACTATGTGAAGGGTAAAAAGACTGAGAAGCATTAAGAGGTGAATGCTATTCATTTTCCTAGTCTTCAAGGATACGGGAGAGCTTTAGTGTTAGGGGACCTGTAGGGGTTGAAAGATAGGAGTTAGGAGGTTTGCTGATATAGGGTTTCAGGTTTTTCTGTTTCGTGAGAGCAAGTTTCCGGGTTGGTGTGTAGGGTTAGGTAGATTTTTCCACTTTTCTGATTGGCAAAGGTCTGCAGGCGGTTCTGTAAGAAACTAGTGAACAAACATGAGAGGCAGGGTCCAAAAGTTAGAAAAATAAATAGGAGAGTGAGTGGACTAATGAAAGGCAATAGTCAAGACACCCAGTTTGTGTGAAACCACTAATTTTATTACTCGGTTTGTTTCTTATGAATTCGCTGGGCTTCAGTGAGAGAGAGAGAGAGAATAAGATAGGGCAGTGGCCATTCCCCCTGCCCCTAGACCTACTTCTGTAAAGATTCCTAAGGCAACAAGAAGAAGGATTCCCTGTACAGCTCGTTTGGTCCTGAGATTGACGGATAGTGTACTAGGAACTGGAAGAGGCTCATGGGGGTTAGGTTGATATTTGGGGTGAGATAGATTAGGGTACAGGTTTCTGTCCAGTTAGTAGGGAGACATATATAGGTGTTGGTTGCACACAAGTACAAAGCCCCTGATTGGGTGAGGCAGGTTGAGAGGTGAATAGAGAATAGAAGGACAAGGGGTCAGTTTTGTTTCTTTGTTTCTGAGCTCCAGGTGGTCAGGGTGGAGGAAAGAGTCATCCCAATAAGTGGGGAGATTAGAGGATTGTTAGGGTGACTGATTAAACATTCTTTGAAAGCCAGTTTTCTGACTGTACAAATTCTTTTTTCTCTGTACAAACTTCCTACAATCTGGACAAACCTTCTACAACTTATATAAACCTTCAGCTTTCATGCATTTTCTTACCCAGAAATACCTGGCCTTCATAACAACTTGCTTTTCCCTTTTTCTTTCAAAAGCATTTCCAAACCTTATACCTTCTATTATCAAAACCATACAATTCCTTTTAGTCAGAACTCTTGATTTAAAAATCTTTAACTTTTAGTGACAGGTAAGTTGACTTTCTTTTTCCCTATTTTCTCTTTTCCCAAAGTATGATTAAAAGACTTCTTAGTTTCTTTATGTATTCACCACACATAAACCAACCAGCTTCAGGTTTGTGGTTGGAGTAAGGCATGCTATTTTTCTACTTTAGCAGCAGTGGAAGTTGTCAGGATCACGTTGTGGTGACCTGTCCATGTGATAGTCAGTCCTTGGGTGATGTAATGCTGGGAGTGCCTCTTGGACAGTCTTTGAACAGTTTGCTGAGTGATCTGTAAATCCTGAAAGTATGTAGGAAAAGGGTGGTTACATTTCTACACTTTGCAGTTAGAGTTTAAGTCCTAGTGGCCACTGCTTCTAGCTGGAATTAGCAGCAGGTCCCGGCCTACAATAGGTATGGGGCATTGAAACAGAATAAATAAAGGAGATGCTATACATTAAATAAAGTAACAAAATCAGACTGTCAATACCCACAGTAGAGATCTTCGAAGGATAGATAAAACTCAAATATTCAAGCGAGGCATAGTAGATGGCCCTTGTGTCTACAAGAAACGAGATCAGTTTATCTGCTACTTGGAAGAAATACCTTAGGCTCCTGAACAATGTCCTTGGGTCTTCGGTGGCAATTCCCAGCATGCTGAGCAGGGTCAGGTCACAGGTAGCTGGAGCAGGGCTAGAAGAGACTGAACCCTCCCTCCATGGAGCAAGGGGGCAGCTTACCTTCTCGTGTCCCTCTTTGCACAGCAGAAGTGTGTCCCTTGATGGGGTCAGGAAGCCTGAAAGGCTTCAACTCAATGACCTTTCTTTCCACTCTGGAGCAGGGCCCTGATGGAATCCTATGAAGCCCTTTAGGGTGCTGGAGCCTTTAGAGCAGTGTTTCCCAACCCTTTTTGTGCCACGCCCCACCTTAACCTTTCTAAAATTTTTATGTCCCCCCCTATGTAACATACATAATTTTTAACATTAAAAAATTGATTTGTTGGCCCTGGCCAGTTGGCTCAGTGGTAGAGCGTCGGCCTGGCGTGCGGGGGACCTGGGTTCGATTCCCGGCCAGGGCACACAGGAGAAGCGCCCATTTGCTTCTCCACCCCCCCCTTCCTCTCTGTCTCTCTCTTCCCCTCCCGCAGCCAAGGCTCCATTGGAGCAAAGATGGCCCGGGCGCTGGGGATGGCTCCTTGGCCTCTGCCCCAGGCGCTAGAGTGGCTCTAGTCACGGCAGAGCGACGCCCCGGAGGGGCAGAGCATCGCCCCCTGGTGGGCAGAGCGTCGCCCCCTGGTGGGCGTGCCGGGTGGATCCCGGTCGGGTGCATGCGGGAGTCTGTCTGACTGTCTCTCCCCGTTTCCAGCTTCAGAAAAATACAAAAAAAAAATTGATTTGTTCACTTAATAAACATAAATGATAGGTTCTAGGAAGAAATCACTATGAAATTGTTAACAAAACACAGTAAGTAAAATTTCAAAACATATAATGAAAAACAGAAATTTAAATTCCAAATAATTTTAATACAGATTTTTCTCTATTAATTTATTATTTTAATTTAGTGTAATCCTTGTGCTTGATGCTTGCTACACAGAAATTTTATATTAGGTTCCAATTTGGTTAGCTTTTGTCTCAAGTCTCCACGTTGTGTTATATCCAGCCGATTTCTTTTTTTTACCAGTAAATTATTTACAGCACTAAATCCACATTCAGTGTGGATGGAAATGAAGATGGAAACGGTAGCAATAGTTTTCTTGCACATTTGGTTGAATTTGGGTATTTGATTTCTGTTTCCTCACAAAGCCATGCCATCGCTCCTTTGATATTAAATAAAGCTTTAACTGACTCATCATTTTGCAATTCTGCGAGTTCTTCTTGATACTGCATATTTGATATATCAGACAAATCCACCAACATTGGCTGCATCATCCATGTTGGGAAATCAATTTGTTTTAAATCAGAAAATCTTTCTTTTAAATCAGCCAGTAGAATATTCAAATGATTGACAATAACAAGTAAAGCGGTATCAGTTACTTCACATTTTTGGAGCCAATGAAACTGTTTAAAGTTTTTGTTGTTAATATGTTTCTAACATAACTCAATATTGGTAATGAAACCAAATATCTTTTCTTTTGCATCGACAAGAGTTTTATTTGTTCCTTGAAGTTGCTTATTTAATATATTTAGTTTTTCAAAGATATCGGCTAAATAACTCACAAATGCTTTACCATCTATTGTTAACAGATACTTCATTTCAGGTTTGTCACTTAAAAAATCACTAAGAGTATCAAACAGTTCCATAAATCTTTTCAAACAGTTTCCTTTAGATAGCCATCTTACTTCAGTATGAAGTAAAAGTCTCACATGGTCTTCATTTTGTTCTTCACAAAATAGCTTGAAAAGACACTCACATTTGGCACTAGCTTTAATAGCATTAACACACTTTATTACTGTATGTAATACTTCATTCAGAACAGGCGAGATGTTTTTAGCTACCAAGTTTTCCCTATGAATAACACAATGCACAAGAATCATTTCTGGATTCGCATCTTTCATCAATTTTAAGCAGCCATTTTTCTTGCCCATCATATTGGGAGCACCATCTGCAGCACAAGATGTTATATTTTTCATTGGTATATCATTGACATCTAAGTAGTTTTTTAGCTTATTATATATATCTTTGGAGGTAGTAGTGCTTTCTAATCTTTTACAGAACAATATTTCTTCAGCAAAATGTCCTTTATCAATATATCTTACGTAAGTTATCAATACTGCCTCACTGTCTCTCAAAGTTGATTCATCCATTTGCAAGGAAAATTGATTCATCCATTTGCAAGGAAAATTGATTCATCCATTCGCAAGGAGAATTTTCTTGTTTTCAGCTTTTCAATAAGTTGTTTTTCAATATCCTCACTCATTTCGTCTATTCTTCTGCTAACAGTATTGTCACTGAGTGGCATAGCTTTTACATCTTTGTCATCTTTTTCAAGAATCGTTTTAAGAAATGCTGATATTGATGGTTTTATTAAATTCTCTCCTATAGTGTGATTTTCTCCAGTTTTAGTGATGAATAAAGAAATTTGATAATTAGCCTCAAGAACACGATTATTAGTTGAAGTATGAGCAGTATATAGAGACTTTAATGTTCTTTTTTCAAAATTTTTCTTTAAAGTTTTAAAGTAACTCAAATCTGAATTAATATGAGCACTATGTTTCGCCTTCAAATGCGCCTCAAGACGACCTCATTTCATTGATTCGTTGGTCAAGCATTGCTGGCATAAAAGGCAAAAAGGAATCTGCTCATCGTGAACAGCGGGTATGAACCCAAATTTTAAATATTCCTCCGAATATTGACGAGTTTTTTTCTTGCTTGCACCACTCATTTTACTATGGGCTATAAGAAATAAAAATAAGATCAATTAAAAACTAATATTAAAATATGTGTTAAAATATGTTCAATGTGACATAGAGTAAACGTATACTAAAAATTCATATTTATTTAAATGTATATAACACATTTACTACACTACCGCCGCAAATCAAAAGGTATCTATATTTTTTCCACTTGACAAAATTTTCTGGAAAGTTATGCTTCTAAAATTAAAATTGTCGTGCATGCACTATTATAGCCCCAATAATATTTATAAAATATTAGTGCTTTCTAGCCCCGATGCAAGAAGTACTTAATAAAGAGTTTAATATTGATAAAATAAAATCAAATACTTACCAATTATATCTATACAATATATATGTATATTTATTAAATCAACGAGCTTTTACAACAGTTTTGACTGACACATTTCAAATTAACACCAACTGAATGATGTGAAACACTACAGAAGTTGTGATGGGCCAATTAGGTGAGAATAACTGCGTTGTTTAGCGAGTTTTTAAAACATCCGGGGTTCCCCGTGGCAGATGGCATGCTCCACGGTGAACCCAGGACGAAGTTTACTTGAGGACGCCAATCACCCAGTTGATATTTTGGTCTTGTCAAACGAAATTATACTTAATAATTATTTACCGCAATTATTTAAGAATTGCATTTTTTGTTAAATTTGGCACCGATATCTAGCATTGCATTTAAATGGCCCGGGGCGAAATAGTTAAAGTCGTGTCGAGTCCATTTTCAAATTGCCCCCCTTAACTATCGAATTGCCCCCCTGTGGGGCGTGGGCCCCACGTTGGGAAACACCACTTTAGGGCATATGCCAAAAGCTGGTATTTCCTGACTTCTTTTGGGCCTTATTTGCCTTTTCTGTTATTTCCTTGGTCATTATAGACCTTAAAAGCCATGCTCAGAAGATCTCACTGAGGGGCTTGACTAAGAGTAAAATTGGGAATTCAGTGTTTAAAGAAACCTATTAGACCAAGGAAAGAAAAGATTTGATCTGTGGTGGAAGGTGGTTGGAGACTTTGGAAGGTCTGAGTTTGATCTAGGGTGAGAATTCATGTGTTGGGGGTTAAGGCGATGCCTAGACAGACTACGGACTGAGAATGAAGTTGAGCCTTAGCAGAAAAGCATGATATCCCTTCATGGTGAGGAAGTTAAGAAGGGTGGCGGTCTGTCTCCTCGAGGCAGACAGGGAGGGGCTGTAGAGGAGTAGGTTATTTACATATTGTTAGAGAGTACTAGTTTTGAGATTGCATGCTGCTAAATCCTGAGCTAGTGCCTGCCCAAACAGGTGTGGGCTGTTTTGATCCCCTGGGGTAAGACAGTCCATGTAAATTGCTGGGCTGCATTAGTGTCCAGGTCAGTTTAAATAAAGGTAAACAGAAAGTAATAGTCAGGGTGTAGAGGAATGGTAAAGAAGGCATTCTTGAGGTCTAGCATTGTGAAATGAGTGGTGTTTGAGGGAATGTGTGACAGTAACTTGTAGAGATTAGGGACTACTGGATGGAGGAGAACTATCGCCTCATTGACTAGATGTAAGGCTTGTAAGAGGCCATAAGCCCCTGAAGGTTTTTGAACAGGAAGGGTGGGGGTATTGCAGGGAGAGTCCGTGGGGATGAGTAAGCCTGGTTTAAGAGGTGGGTAATTATTGGTTTAAGGCAGGGGTCCCCAAAATTTTTACACAGGGGGCCAGTTCACTGTCCCTCAGACCATTGGAGGGCCAGACTATAAAAAAAACTATGAACAAATCCCTATGCACACTGCACAGATCTTATTTTAAAGTAAAAAAAACAAAACGGGAACAAATACAATATTTAAAATAAAGAACAAGTAAATTTAAATCAACCAACTGACCAGTATTTCAATGGGAACTATGCTCCTCTCACTGACCACCAATGAAAGAGGTGCCCCTTCGGGAAGTGTGGCGAGGGCCAGATAAATGGCCTCAGGGGGCCGCATGTGGCCCGCGGGCCGTAGTTTGGGGACCCCTGATTTAAGGCCTTAGAAACAGACACAGACAAAGAGACAAAACAGATTACTTACTCCAGGGGTCCCCAAACTTTTTACACAGGGGACCAGTTCACTGTCTCTCAGACCGTTGAAGGGCCGGACTATAAAAAAAACTATGAACAAATCCCTATGCACACTGCACATATCTTATTTTAAAGTAAAAAACAAAACAAAATGGGAACAAATACAATATTTAAAATAAAGAACAAGTAAATTTAAATCAACCAACTGACCAGTATTTCAATGGGAACTATGCTCCTCTCACTGACCACCAATGAAAGAGGTGCCCCTTCGGGAAGTGCGGCGAGGGCCAGATAAATGGCCTCAGGGGACCTCATGCAGCCTGTGGGCCATAGTTTGGGGACCCCTGACTTACTCACACAGCTTAATAGACAATTCTGGTTTTATAAGTTTTTCAAGATGGCAGGGAGTTGCGAGCATAGAGGAGAGGAAGAGAGAAAGCAGACGGATGGACAGCATAAGTAGCTAGATGGAAAAGAAGGAGGGTCAGAATCTGCAAGAGGCCTGATGAGGCGGTGGCGCAGTAGATAGAGTGTTGGACTGGGATGCAGAGGACCCAGGTTCAAGACCCCGAGGTTGCTACCTTGAGCATGGGCTCATCTGGTTTGAGCAAAAACCCCACCAGCTTGAACCAAAGGTCGCTGGCTCCAGCAAGGGGTTACTCGGTCTCCTGAAGGCCCGGAGTCAAGGCACACATGAGAAAGCAATCAATGAACAGCTAAGGTGTTGCAATGTACAATGAAAAACTAATGATTGATGCTTCTCATCTAGCTCTGTTCCTGTCTGTCTGTCCCTGTCTATCCCTCTCTCTGACTCACTCTCTGTCTCTGTAAAAAAAAAAAAAAAAAAAAGAATCTGCAAGAGGAGGAGGAGAAAAAGGACAGTAAAGAACTGGTATGGCACCACGTGGTCAGAGGAGTCAAAAAAGATTTAGAACTCTGAGGAGAATGGAGGGGGTGAGGAGGAAAGAGGCACAGTCACAGTTTGTAAGGAGGGAGGAGGGGTCAGAGAAGAGACAGGCACCACAGCCAGAGCCACAGCTTCTAAGGAGGGGTTTAAGAACACAGTGGAGAAGGGAGGGGACCCTGGCCAGCAGGGGAGGAGTAAGAGAGAATGGTATTTGAACAGGATTTTGCGAAGAGGGGGGAGGAGGCTTTTGGAGGGAAAAGACCTGAGCAAAAGAGATTTGCAGAGGGACCAGAGAATGGTCCCAAGAGAGGGGTGCCCCGGGGGTCAGGCACGAGGGAGAGAGAGTTGAGAGTCCGTGGAGAAGGAAAGATTAGAGCGGAGGTTTCAGGTGAGGTTTCTTTAGCCAAAAATGGCCTGCATGTAGAACAGAAGGCACAGAAATTAAGAACAGGAGAGAAGGAAGAAGAAAAGCCCACACATAAGGAATCTCTGATGCCCTCCCCATCCAGTGGCAGAAATTATCAAGATCTCTTAGGATATTGTAATCGAATGTCCCATTTTCAGGCCAATGGGAGTCATTGTCTAGTCTGTACTGATGCCATGCTGTGTTACAGAAGAAGATTAATTTCTTCAGTTTGAGGTCTGAGAGACCGAGTTTGATGAGGTTTTTTATGAAATATCCTAGAGGGGTCTGGTCAGAAGGCTTAGACTCTGAAGAGCCATGGAGACAGGTGAGCAAGAGGGGGCATCCCGCCTTTTGTCACTGTCCCAAGAGGAGAGAATCTCTATGTGGGGGAGTCGTCCCTGATAGAGGTCGTCACCACCTGTCAGGGAGCTCCGAGGACGAGAAGTCCGAGAGAGTGGAGACGTTTGGCTAGGCGCCTAATCTTCCGTGCAGTCCACTGAGACTGAAAGTCAAACCCCTCAAAATGTGAGGCGTGTCAGAGAAAATCGTCTGACCAGGAAGGGGTGTTTTTAGAGAGAAATTTAGAGGCCAACTGGGGAAGGGGAAGGGAGAAACTCCTTACCTATTTCTGGTCCAGCAGGGGCTCAGGACAGGGTTAGACTGCCGGCCAATCAACCTACAATTACACATCCAAACAGAATCAGGGAGTAAGCCCGGGACGAGCTGCCATTGCCCATTGCTTCCCTGGTTGTAAGTTTGAATGGCAAAGAGGGATCATCCAGGCAGTTAGTACCCTGTCCGGGGTTTTGGCACCAAATGTTAGAATTCATGGAAGTCCGAGAAGACCAGAGTAACAGGCTTTATTGAAAGGAACAAAGGAACCCTGTCAGGCACTTCTCCAGGGAGAAGAGTACCAGTTACAGACTAGGGGCGAATTATATAGAGTTTGGGAGAGCCTGAGCGGATACTGAGGCAAAAGTTCTGGTATGTTCCCTTTTACAGTTTGAGGATTTCAGCTTTCTGGAATGCTCCTTCTTGGGGCAGGTTGACCAGCTTCTTGGAATTCCTCTGTCTCAGAGGCAATAGTCCAGTAAGGGTGAGGTCTGACAGATAGGCGGAACATCAAGAGGGCAGTTTGGAATTCCTGTATCTATCAGAAAGAAAGGCACAGCCACAAAATGTAGAATAGCAAAAGCTTTATTTAGTAGAGCACATCCCAGACGCAGTTCTCTGATCTGCAAGACAGGCCAGAGAAGTCACACAGATTCTCCCATTTGGGGGTAATTTATAAGGTTGGTAGGGTGAAGGTGAGTTGATATGACATGGCGAAATTTCATTGGCTGACAGACAGTCATTCCTTTTTAAAGGGCTTCTGGGAAGTTTCTTTTGGTGCGCATGGGTGTGGGCAGTTCCCTCTGGAGTTCTAGTTCCCTCACAGGTCTCAATTATAGGAGTGGATGGGCCCCCTTTTTTCTCCTCCTCATACCACTCCTGACATGCAGTTTGGATGGAGTCCCTTTTTCACACTACTTCACATTCTTTCTTTCCTTGGTCTAATAGGCTTCTTTAGATGCTGGATTCCCAATTTTGCTCTCTTAGCCAAACCCCTCTACGAGGCTGCAACACAGACTCCCATGGGACATCTTACATCCCCAACACTGTCAAAAGGGCTTTCTCTACCCTTCGAGACACCTTCATCTCCTCTCCCCCTCCAACCAGGAGACAGGGCTCTTCTGAGGGAGCTCTAGCCTGGCTCCCTACAGCCCAGGGAGATGGGACCCTATACAGCAGTACTGACTACTCCCACTGCAGCCAAGCTCCTTGGTACCATGTCTCTTGCCTCAAGCTTGCCCCCATACAGGACTGCTGGCAGTCGGAACCACTGGCCCCACCTGTCTCTGGTTCACCAAAGGTTGGGCCCTGCAGATCCTTCGGTTGCTCCTATCCCTCCCACTGGGAACCTGCCACCAGAGTGAGTTAAAATTAAATCAGGGAGCAATGCTGTTCAATGAGACTGGCCTGATGGAAGAAAACATCAATGTCCTCAACCGTCCACAAGAGAAACTGCGCAAGGACCTCTCCTCCTACAACCTGCTTAACTCCTGGTGGCAGCCACCCATCCTCACCTGGGCTGCCCCTGTCCTAGGTCCTCTTCTAATTATCAGCATATTACTCATATTTGCTCCTCTTTTTTAGATTCTTACAGGGCCACATCTGCGAGGTTTCTCGAGTCACGGTCAAACAGATGTTCCTACACCCATATACACGACTCCCCTCAGAGCCACTACTTTCAGACTTTCCCTCTCCATGACACCCCTAACCAGCAGGAAGTAGCCAGTTGAATAGCAGCGCCCCTATCTAACATAAAAGGTCAGAATGTGAGGTCAGTTGGCAATGGGGGAAGGTCACGTGGGGAACTAGGCCTGTGAACTTTGGCTGGAACAGCCCATACCCATGTGCACCAAAAGAAACTTCCTGGAAGCCCTTTGAAAAGGAATGACTTTCTGTCAGCCAGTGAAATTTTGCCACATTATATCAACTTGCCTTCACCCTACCAACTCTATAATTACCTCCAAATGGGAGAATCTGTTCGACTTCTCTGGCCTGTCTTGTGGACCATGATAGATATGTAAATTCCAAACTGCCCTCTTGATGTTCCACTTCTCTGTCAGACCTCACCCTTACTGGACTATCGCCCCTGGGACAGAGGAATTCCAAAAAGCTGAGAAGCTGCCCCAAGGAGGGGCTCCGGACACACCAGGACTTTTGATTCAACACCCACATGCTCCAAGCCTCTAAGGAGGAGCATTCCGGACATACCAGAACTTTTGCCTCAGTATCCCCTCAGGCTCTCCCAAACACTATATAACTTGCCCATAGTCTGTAACTGGTACTCTTCTCCCCAGGAGAAGTGCCCAGCGGGGTTCCTTTCTTCCTTTCAATAAAGCCTGTTACTCTGGTCTTTCGGACTCCCATGGATTCCAACATTTGGTGCTGAAACCTGGGACAGGGTACTAACTGCCTGGACGATCCCTCTTTGCCTTCCAAACTTACAACCAGGGAAGCAATGGGCTTACTCCCTGATTCTGTTTGAACATGTAATTGTAGGTTGATTGGCTGGCAGTCTAACCCTGTCCTGAACCCCTGCTGGACCAGAAAGGTAAGGAGTTTCTCCCTTCCCCTTCCCCGGTTGGCCTCTAAATTTCTCTCTAAAAACACCCCTTCCTGGTTGGACAGTTTTCTCTGACACGCCTCACATTTTGAGGGGTTTGACTTTCAGTCTCAGTGGACTGCATGGAAGACTAGGCACCTAGCCAAACCTCTCCACTCTCTTGGACTTCTCGTCCTCGAAGCTCCCTGACAGGTGGTGACGACCTCTATCAGGGATGACTCCTGTTGGGCAGATAAAATGTATTATGCTCACTTTGTTAAAGATGACGCTGCCCACGTGGAGGTCGTTGCCCAGGTGATATTAATGTGTGTCTCTGTGGGCTGTGGGCAGGCAGGATCCTTGTAGCCTGGGGCTTGGTTTTAGGATTAAGCCTTTCCCACCTGTTTTGATGTGGGGTGGTACAATCCCATCATGCCCCAGACAAGTGACTCTGTATTAGAAACTTCCCTATTTTGTATATTGGATTAAAGGTTATGAATCTACACTATAACATGGGGGCAGAACAGGAGCTTGCTCTCTTGGTTCCTGAGATTAGCATTAGAGGAGAGAGCAGAGAGGAGAGCAGAGAAAGGCCACCTGGAAGAAGCCAGGAGAAGCAGCCAAGATGGTGGAGTGTTGAGTGAGAAGCCAGTTTGTGCAGAGTTTGTGCAGAGAGAAGAAAGGAGATGGGGAACAGAGGTGAATAAGTCTGGTGAGCTAGAAACCTTTGATTCTAGGAAACTTGGATAAGTCAGTAGCTTTGTGAGCACTGAATGTGAGTGGGTTTTGGAGCCCAGTGTGTGTTTTTACTTGCC
Organism: Saccopteryx bilineata; assembly: GCF_036850765.1. NCBI lineage: Eukaryota > Metazoa > Chordata > Mammalia > Chiroptera > Emballonuridae > Saccopteryx > Saccopteryx bilineata. The sequence continues at coordinate 234,293,220 of NC_089492.1, forward strand.
TGCTGGGTGCAAGCTAGGATTAAAAATGATGGCTCATCAGTTTTTGGCTCCATTACCAAACTCCATTCAGACAGTTACCGACTGTCTGAATCCAATGTGAACCTGCATGGGCCAGGCTGCTGTGATGGTGGCCCTGGCCACTGGCTTTACAACTCCCCCACACAGAGATTCTCTCCTCTTGGGACAGTGACAAAAGGCGGGGACGCCCCCTCTTGCACACCTGCCTCCACTATGGGCTCTTCAGAGTCTAAGCCTTCCGACCAGACACCTCTAGGATGTCTCATAAAAAACCTCACCAAACTCGGTCTCTCAGACCTCAAACCGAAGAAATTAATCTTCTTCTGTAACACGGCATGGCCTCCGTACAGACTAGACAATGACTCCCATTAGCCTGAAAACGGGACATTTGATTACAATATCCTAAGAGATCTTGACAATTTCTGCCACCAGATGGGGAGGGCATCAGAGATTCCTTATGTGCAGGTTTTCTTTTCCCTTCGCTCCTGTCCTTAACTTCTGTGCCTTCTGTTCTACACACAGGCTGTTTTTGGCCAAAGAAACCTCACCTAAAACTTCTGCTCCTAATCTTTCCTTCTCTGCAAACTCTCAACTCTCTCCCTCATGCCTGACCCCCGGGGCACCCCTCTCTCAGGACCCCTCTCTACTCCCTCAGCAAATCTTTTTTGCTGGAGTCTCTTCACTCCAGAAAGCCCTTCCCTTCACTAAATCCTGTTTTCTCATTCACCAGTCTCTCTTTCTCTCCCCCTGCCGGCTGGGGGCCTCTCCCTTCTCCACTGTTTTCTTCGTCACCTCCCCCCTCCTTAGAAGCTGTGGCTCTGGCTGCAGTGCCTGTCTCATCTCTGACCTCTCTTCCCTCCTTACAAACTGCAGTAATGTCTGTCTCCTCTCCAACCCTTCCTTTCTCCTTACAAACTGTGACTGTGCCTCTTACCTCCTCGCCCTCTTCTCTCTCCTCAGAGCTCTAAATCCTTTTGACTCCTCTGACCATGTGGTGCCACACCAATACTTTAACCTCCTTCTCCTCCTCCTCCTGCAGATTCTGACCCTCCTTCTTTCCATCCAGCTGCTCACACTGTCCATCCGTCTGCTTTCTCTCTTCCTCCCCTCTATGCTGGCAACTCCCTGCCATCTTGAAAAAAGCAGAATTGTATATTAAGCTATGTGAGTAAGTAATCCGTCTTGTCTCTTTGTTTGTTAGAAAATATCTCTAGTATAATTTGAATTGAAACAAGTAAAGCACGCTCATTTAAATTTCTTAATTTATAATATGTGAAGTCTTTGTTTAATGTGTAACTGTGTCTGTTTCTAAGGCCTTAAACCAATAATTACCCACCTCTTAAACCAGGCTTACTCATACCCATGGACTCTCCCTGCAATACCCCCACCCTTCCTGTTCAAAAACCTTCAGGGGCTTATCACCTCCTACAAGCCTTACACCTAATCAATGAGGCAGTAATTCCCCTCCATTCAGTAGTCCCTAAACTCTACAAGTTACTGTCACACATTTTCTCAAACACAACTCACTTCAGCATTCTAGACCTCAAGAATGCCTTCTTTACCATTCCTCTACACCCTGACTCTTACTTTTTGTTTGCATTTACCTTTATTTAAACTGACCCGGACACTAAAGCAGCCCAGCAACTTACATGGACTATTTTATCCCAAGAGATCAGAAACAGCCCACACCTGTTTGGGCAGGCACTAGCTCAGGATTTAACAGCATGCAATCTCAAAACTAGTACTCTCTTACAATATGTAGATAATCTACTCCTCTGCAGCCCCTCCCTGCCTGCCTCAAGGAGAAACATTACCACCCTTCTTAACTTCCTCGCTATGAAGTGATATTGTGTCTTCTCTCCTAAGGTTCAACTTCATTCTCAGTCCCTAGTCTATCTAGGCATCGCCTTAACCCCCAACATGTGTAGCCTCACCCTAGATCAGCAGTTCTCAACCTGTGGGTCGCCACCCTGGCAGGGGTCGAACGACTAAAACACAGGGGTCGCTTAAAGCCATCGGAAAATACATATTTATTATACAATACATTTTAAAATAAAATATGTATTTCTGATGGCTTTAGGCGACCCCTGTGTTTTGGTGGTTCGACCCCCTCCGGGGTCATGACCCACAGGTTGAGAACCACTGCCCTAGATCAAACTCAGACCCTCCACAGTCTCCAACCACCTACCACCACAGATCAAATCTTTTCTTTCCTTGGTCTAATAGGCTTCTTTTTTTTTTTTTTTTTTACCTTTTCTTTTTTTAATTTAATTAATTGTGTTTGCATAGATTCCAGGGTTGCCCCGAATGCATCCCCCCCTACTTATTCCCCTCAACGTCTCCCTTGTCCCTCTCCCTACAGCGCCCTCCCCCTTCCCTTCAGGTTTATCCCATCCTCTCACCCCCTTTCCCTCTGTCCTCTTTTCCTCTGGTCCCTTTGATTCCTCCTCTGTCTCAATTCTGTTCCTCAGTTCTCATTATTCCTTGGATTCCTTAAATGAGTGAGGTCATATGATATTTTTCTTTCTCTGCCTGGCTTATTTCACTCAACAAAATAGTTTCCTGGTCCATCCATGTTGTTGCAAAAGGTAGTATTTCCTTTTTTTTCATGGCCCCATAGTATTCCATTGTATATATGTACCACTGCTTTTTAATCCACTCGTCCACTGATGGACACTTGAGCTGTTTCCAGATCTTTGCTATTGTGAACAATGCTGCTATAAACATGGGGGTGCATATCTTTCTTTCAGTCACTTATATGGTGTCCTTGGGATATATTCCTATAAGTGGGTTGGCTGGGTCAAAGGGCAGTTCCATTTCTAATTTTTTGAGGAATCTCCATACTGTTTGCCACAGAGACTGCACCAGTCTGCATTCCCACCAGCAGTGCAGGAGGGTTCCCCTTTCTCCACATCCTTGACAGCACTTATTCTGTGTTGTTTTATTAATGAGCGCCATTCTGACTGGTGTGAGGTGGTATCTCATTGTGGTTTTAATTTGCATTTCTCTAATGATTAGTGATGTTGAATATTTTTTCATTTGTCTATTGGCCATCTGTATGTCCTCTTTGGAGAAGTGTCTATTCATTTCTTGTGCCCATTTTTTGATTGGATTGTTTGTCTTCCTGGTGTTGAGTTTTACAAGTTCTTTATAAATTTTGGTTATTAATCTTTTATCAGATGTATCATCGAATATGTTCTCCCATTGTGTGGTTTGTCTTTTTATTCTGTTCATATTGTCTTTAGCTGTGCAAAAGTTTTTTAGTTTGATATAGTCCCATTTGTTTATCCTGTCTTTTATTTCATTTGCCTGTGGAGATAATTCAGCAAAGATATTGCTGTGATAGATGTTGGTGAGCTTACTGCCTAAGTTTTCTTCTAGAATACTTATGGTTTCACGATTTACATTTAAGTCCTTTATGCATTTTGAGTTTATTTTTGTGCATGGTGTAAGTTGGTGGTCTAGTTTCATTTTTTTGCAGGTAGCTGTCCAGTTTTCCCAACATCATTTGTTAAACAGACTGTCTTTACTCCACTGTATGCTCTTACCTCCTTTGTCAAATATCAATTGTCCATAAAGATGTGAGTTTATTTCTGGGTTCTCTGTTCTGTTCCATTGATCTATATGCCTGTTCTTATGCCAGTACCAGGCTGTATTGAGTACAATGGCCTTGTAGCATAACTTGGTATCAGGAAGTGTGATACCTCCCGCTTTATATTTCTTTTTCAAGATTGCTGAGGCTATTTGTGTTCTTTTTTGGTTCCATATAAATTTTTGGAATATATGATCTATATCTTTGAAGTATGTCATTGGTATTTTAATTGGTATTGCATTGAATTTATAAATTGCTTTGGGTAATGATGTTTATTCTTCCTAACCCTGAGCATGGTATATGCTTCCACTTGTTTGTGTCTTCCTTGATTTCTTTCTTTCTTTTTATAAATAAATTTTTATTTTATTGGTGTGACATCAATAAATCAGGGTACATATATTCAAAGAAAACATGTCCAGGTTATCTTGTCATTCAATTCTGTTGCATACCCATCGCCCATAGTCAGATTGTCCTCAGTCACCTTCTATCTAGTTTTCTTTGTGCCCCAATTTTATTCTTTTAACTATGTTCCACTGCTTTTTTTTTTTTCTTTCTTTCTTCTTGAGGCAGGTCCTTTAACATTTTTTTTCTTTTTCCTTTTTTTTTTTTTTTAATTAAATTTAATGCAGTGACATTGATAAATTATGGTACATATGTTGAGAGAAAATATCTCTAGATTATTTTGACATTTGATTGTGCTGTATACCCCTCCCGCAAAGTTAAATTGTCTTCTGTCACCTTCTATCTGGTTTTCTTTGTGCCCCTCCCCTCCCCTAACCCCTCTCTCCTTCTTCACCCCATCCCCCTCTCCCAACCCCCCGCCCCTGTTGCCATCACATTCTTGTTCATGTCTCTGAGTCTCATTTTTATGTCCCTTCTATGTATGGATTCATCTTAGTTTTTTTTCTGATTTACTTATTTCACTCCGTATAATGTTGTCAAGGTCCATCCATGTTATTGTAAATGATCCGATGTCATCATTTCTTATGGCTGAGTAGTATTCCATAGTATATATGTACCAAAGTTTTTTAATCCACTCGTCCTCTGACGGACACTTGGGCTGTTTCCAGATCTTCGCTATTGTGAACAATGCTGCCACAAACATGCGGGTGCATTTCTCCTTGTCGAGCCATTCTATGGTGTCCTTGGGGTATATTCCTAAAAGTGGGATAGCTGGGTCAAAAGGCAGTTCGATTTTCAGTTTTTTGAGGAATCTCCATACTGTTTTCCACAGTGGCTGCACCAGTCTGCATTCCCACCAGCAGTGCAGGAGGGTTCCCTTTTCTCCACATCCTCGCCAGCACTTATTCTGTGTTGTTTTGTTGATAAGCGCCATTCTGACTGGTGTAAGGTGATATCTCATTGTGGTTTTAATTTGCGTTTCTCTAATGATTAGTGATGTTGAGCATTTTTTCATATGCCTATTGGCCATCTGTATGTCCTCTTTGGAGAAGTGTCTATTCATCTCTTTTGCCCATTTTTGGAATGGGTTGTTTGTCTTCCTGGTGTTGAGTTTTACAAGTTCTTTATAAATTTTGGTTATTAACCCCTTATCAGACGTATTGTCAAATGTGTTCTCCCATTGTGTAGTTTGTCTTTTTATTCTGTTCTTGTTGTCTTTAGCTGTGCAAAAGCTTTTTAGTTTGATATAGTCCCATTTGTTTATCCTGTCTTTTATTTCACTTCCCTGTGGAGATAAATCAGCAAATATATTGCTGCGAGAGATGTCCGGGAGCTTACTGCCTATGTTTTCTTCTAAGATGCTTATGGTTTCACGGCCTACATTCAAGTCTTTTATTCATTTTGAGTTTATTTTTGTGAGTGGTGTAAGCTGGTGATCTAGTTTCATTTTTTTGCAGGTAGCTGTCCAATTTTCCCAACACCATTTGTTAAAGAGGCTGTCTTTACTCCATTGTATTTCCTTACCTCCTTTGTCAAATATCAGTTGTCCATAGAACTGTGGGTTTATTTCTGGGTTCTCTGTTCTGTTCCATTGATCTATATGCCTGTTCTTATGCCAGTACCAGGCTGTTTTGAGTACAATGGCCTTGTAGTATAACTTGATATCAGGAAGTGTGATACCTCCCACTTTATTCTTCTTTTTTAAGATTGCTGAGGCTATTCGTGTCCTCTTTTGGTTCCATATAAATTTTTGGAATATGTGTTCTATATCTTTGAAGTATGTCATTGGTATTTTAATTGGTATTGCATTGAATTTATAGATTGCTTTGGGTAATATAGACATTTTAATGATGTTTATTCTTCCTAACCATGAGCACGGTATATGCTTCCACTTGTTTGTATCTTCCTTGATTTCTTTTATCAATGTTTTGTAATTTTCCGAGTACAAGTCTTTAGTCTCCTTGGTTAAGTTTACTCCTAGGTACTTTATTTTTTTGGTTGTAATTGTGAAGGGGATTGTTTCCTTAATTTCTCTTTCTGACTGTTCATTGTTGGTGTATAAAAATGCTTCTGATTTCTGAGTATTGATTTTATATCCTGCCACTTTGCTGAATTTACTTATCAGGTCCAGTAGTTTTTTGACTGAGACTTTAGGGTTTTCTATGTACAATATCATATCATCTGCAAATAATGATAGTTTTACTTTTTCTTTTCCAACTTGAATGCCTTTTATTTCTTCTTCTTGTCTGATTGCTGTGGCTAGGACTTCCAGGACTATGTTAAATAAGAGTGGTGAAAGGGGGCACCCCTGCCTTGTTCCTGATCTTAAGGGTATTGCTTTTAATTTTTTCCCATTGAGTATGATGTTGGCTGTGGGTTTCTCATAGATGGCTTTTATCATGTTGAGGTATGTTCCCTGTATTCCCACTTTGGTGAGAGTTTTGATCATGAATGGGTGCTGGATTTTATCAAATGCTTTTTCTGCATCTATTGAAATTATCATATGGTTTTTCTCCTTCTTTTTGTTTATGTGATGAATCACATTGATTGATTTACGAATATTGTACCAGCCTTGCCTCCCCAGAATAAATCCCACTTGATCATGGTGTATGATTTTTTCTATATATTGTTGGATCCGGTTTGCTAATATTCTGTTGAGGATTTTAGCATCTGTATTCATCAGAGATATTGGCCTATAATTTTCTTTCTTTGTATTGTCTTTGCCTGGTTTTGGAATCAGAATTATGCTCGCCTCATAAAAGGAGCTTGGAAGTCTTCCTTCCTCTTGAATTTTTTGAAATAGTTTGAGAAGGATAGGAGTTAGTTCTTCTTTGAATATTTGGTAGAATTCCGTTGTGAAGCCATCGGGCCCCGGACTTTTCTTTGTTGGGAGTTTTTTGATAACCGTTTCGATCTCATTTGTTGTAATCGGTCTGTTTAGGTTTTCTGATTCTTCCAGATTGATTTTTGGAAGATTGTATGTTTCAAGGAATTTGTCCATTTCATCTAGGTTGTCTAGTTTTTTGGCATACAGTTCTTCATAGTATTTTCTTACAATATTTTGTATTTCTGTTGTGTCAGTTGTTATTTCTCCTCTCTCATTTCTAATTTTATTTATTTGAGTCCTCTCTCTCTTTTTCTTGGTGAGTCTACTTAAAGGTTCATCAATCTTGTTTACCTTTTCAAAGAACCAGCTCCTAGTTTCATTGATCCTCTGTATTGTTTCTTTAGCCTCTATGTCATTTATTTCTGCTCTGATCTTTATTATTTCCTTCCTTCTACTACATTTGGGTTTTACTTGCTGTTCTTTTTCTAATTCTTTTAGATGCAGGGTTAAGTTGTTTATTTGAATTTTTTCTAGCTTCTGAAAGTGTGCCTGTAGTGCTATGAACTTCCCTCTCAGCACTGCTTTTGCTGTGTCCCATAAATTTTGAGTTGTTGTATGCTCATTGTCATTCGTTTCTAGGAATTTCTTTATTTCTTCTTTGATCTCATTCTTAATCCATTCATTATTTAACACCCTGCTATTTAGTTTCCATGTGTTTGAGAATTTTTGAGCTTTTCTGCTGTGATTCATTTCTAGTTTCATGCCGTTGTGATCGGAGAAAGTGCTTGATATGATTTCAGTCTTCTTAAATTTGTTGAGAGCACTTTTGTGCCCTAACATGTGGTCTATCCTAGAGAATGTACCATGAGCACTTGAAAAGAATGTATATTCTGCTGCTTTAGGGTGAAAGGTTCTGAAGATATCTATTAAATCGAGTTGATCTAGTGTTTCCAATAAGTCTGCTGTTTCTTTGTTAATTTTCTTTCTTGAGGATCTATCTAGTGATGTTAGTGGGGTATTGAAATCCCCTACTATTATAGTATTGCTATTGATCTCGCCCTTTAAATCCATCAAAGTCTGTTTTATATATTTGGGTGCTCCTATATTAGGTGCATAGATATTTATAATAGTTATATCTTCCTGTTGGATTACTCCCTTTATCATTATGTAGTGGCCTTCTTTATCTCTTACTATATCCTTTGTTTTAAAGTCCAATTTGTCTGATATAAGTACTGGTACCCCAGCTTTTTTCTCATTTCCGTTTGCATGAAACGTTTTTTTCCATCCTTTTACCTTCAATCTGTGTGTGTCTTTTGTTCTAAGGTGTGTCTCTTGTAGACAACATATGTATGAGTCCTGTTTTCTTATCCACGCAGCTACCCTATGTCTTTTGATTGGATCATTTAATCCATTTACATTTAAGGTTATTATTGATATGTAGTTGTTTATTGCCATTTTCTTCTTTAAAGGTGTATTCCTTTTTTTTTTTTTCTTTCTGTATTCTTTTCCCACTTTATCTGTTTACACCAGGCCCCTTAATATTTCCTGCAGCATTGGTTTGGTTGTAATGAATTCCTTGAGTTGTTTTTTGTCTGGGAAGCTTTTTATTTCTCCTTCGAATTTAAACAATAGCCTTGCTGGATAAAGTAGTCTTGGTTGTAGGTTCTTGTTCTGCATTACTTTGAATATTTCTTGCCATTCCCTTCTGGCCTCAAGTGTTTCTGTTGAGAAGTCAGATGTCATCCTTATGGGGGCTCCTTTGTAGGTGATAACTTTTCTTTCTCTTGCAGCTTTTAATATTTTCTCTTTATCGCTTAGCTTTGGTATTTTAATTATGATGTGTCTTGGTGTAGGTTTCTTTGAGTTTCTCTTTAATGGAGTCCTTTGTGCTTCTTGGATTTGTGAGAGTTTCTCTTGCATTAATTTAGGGAAGTTTTCAGCTATGATATGATTGAACAAAGTCTCTATCCCTTTTTCTTTTTCTTCTTTTTCAGGAACCCCTATGATGCGGATGTTATTTCTCTTCATGTTGTCACAGAGCTCTCTAAGAGTTTCCTCTGACTTTTTGAGTCTTTTTTCTCTTTTCTTCTCTGTTTTCATGCCTTCATTCCAGTTGTCCTCTAACTCGCTGATTCGATCCTCTGCTCTATCTATCCTGTTTTTAATTCCTTCCATTGTGGTCTTTATTTCTGATATTGTATTTGTCATCTCCAACTGATTCTTTTTTATACTTGCTTTTTCTTTGTTTAGGTTTTCAAACTGTCCCTCCATTGTTGTTCTAAGATCCCTAAGCATCCTTACAATCATTATTTTGAACTCCGCATCTGGAAGTTTGATTATTTCCATATCACTCAGTTCATCTCTCAAAGGTGTCTCTTGTGGTTTCATTTGGATTGCACTCCTTTGTCTTCTCATTTTCTTTTTTTTTTCTTTTTTATTTTTTTATTTTATTTGTAGAGTTGGTTGAATCTAGGCTTGGTGTTGTCTGCCTCCAGTTTTCAGTTGTGTTATTTTTAGGTCTTTGTGGGTTGGTATCAGCTATTACTTGTAATCCACTTTCGGATTTGGGCAGCTTTGAAGTCTTGATTTGTTTGTTTTCTTAACAGGTGATAGTCTTGTTAACTGATCTCAGCAGGGGGCTTCCTTGAAACTGTAACCAGGAATGCTGTGGGTGTAACCTGAGATGCTGAAGGTCTCTTCCACCAACTAATCTCACTGGGGGCAGGGTTTTTTCTCAGCTTCAGTAGGGGGAGGTGTATCTCAGATCTCCATGGAGACCTGAGTTACTGCCCCTCCTCCCCACTTCTTGTTTTCAGCTGTGTCTTGTTGCGCTGATTGGAGCTGGATAGATGTCCGGAGATCTCTGATCCGGAAGCACTTCAGCTCTGTTTTGTGAAAGGTTCAGTCCCTCCCCCAGCTATGGCCGCCTCCAGCACGAAGAGTCAGCTTTTTTATTTCGTTTCTTGCATACCTTAGCCCCTCACAGTCTGTCCCTCTCCCTGTCCTTTCCACTTCGGAGATAAGCTGGTCTTTTCAACCCACCTTGCTCCCTGGTCGCCAGGTAAGTGGCTGTGAGCAGTAGTTTCTGCTCTTTTTCCTCTGTGAAATCCTCTCTGGGCTCTCAGCCTCACCCCCCCCTTCCGTTCCTGTAAGCAGAGGAGATTCAGGCACTCCTTACCAGGATTATTGTGGCTTCCTCTTTGCTCCTTGGTTTTTGAGAGCTGTTCTTGCAGTTCAGTGTTGGTTTTTCATGCTGATTTTTTCTAAATTGATTTGTATTCCAGTTTGGTGTTGAGAGCTGGGTGTCTGGGCATCCGCCTACTCCGCTGCCATCTCTCTTTTCTCTAATAGGCTTCTTTAAACACTGAATTCCCAATTTTGCTCTTAGTCAAGCCCCTCAGTGAGATCTTCTGAGCATGGCTTTTAAGATCTATAATGACCAAGGAAGTAACAGAAAAGGCAAATAAGGCCCAAAAGAAGTCAGGAAATACCAGCTTTTGGCATATGCTCTAAAGGCTCCAGCACCCTAAAGGGCTTCATAGGATTCCATCAGGGCCCTGCTCCAGAGTGGAAAGAAAGGTCATTGAGTTGAAGCCTTTCAGGCTTCCCGACCCCATCCAGGGACACACTTCTGCTGTGGAAAGAGGGACACGAGAAGGTAAGCTGCCCCCTTACTCCATGGAGGGAGGTTCAGTCTCTTCTAGCCCTGCTCCAGCTACCTGTGACCTGACCCTGTCCAGCTTGCTGGGAATTGCCACTGAAGGTCCAAGGACATTGTTCACAAGCCTAAAGTATTTCTTCCAAGTAGCAGATAAACTAATCTCATTTCTTGTAAACACAAGGGCCATCTACCATGCCTCACTTGAATATTTCAGTTTTGTTTATCCCTTGAAGATCTCTACTGTGGGTATTGACAGTCTGATTTTATTGCTTTATTTAATGTATAGCATCTCCTTTGTTCCTCTTGTCTCAATGCCCATGCCTATTGTAGGCTGGGACCTGCTGCTAATTCCAGCTAGAAGCAGTGGCCACTAGGACTTAAACTTTAACTGCAAAGTGTAGAAATGTAACCACCCTTTTCCTAAGTACTTGCAGGATTTACAGGTCACTCAGCAAACTGTTCAAAGTCTGTCCAAGAGGCGTTTACAGCATTACATCACCCAAGGACTGACTTTCACATGGACAGGTCCACACACCATGATCCTGACAACTCCCACTGCTGCTAAAATAGAAAAACCGCATGCCTTACTCCAACCACAAACCTGAATCTGGTTTGTCTACATATGGCAAATATATGAAAAAACTAAGGACTCTTTTAGTCAGGCTTTGGAAAAGGAAAACTAGGGGAAAAATGTCAACTTAAGTTTCACTAAAGGTTGAAAAATTTTAAATCAAGAGTTCTGTCTAGAAAGGAATTGTATGTTTTTGATAATAGAAGGTATAAGGTATGAAAATACTTTTGAAAGAAAAAGGAAAAGCAAGTTGTTATGAAGGCCAGTTATTTCTGGATAAAAAAGTGCATGAAAGCTGAAGGTTTATGTAGGTTGTAGAAGGTTTGTGCAGGTTTTAGGAAGTTTGTACAGAGAAAAAAGAATTTGTACAGTCAGAAAACTGGCTTTCAAAGAATGTTTAATCAGTCACCCTAGCTAACAATCCTCTACTCTCCCCACTTATTGGGATGACTCTTTCCTCCACCCTGACCATCTGGAGCTCAGAAACAAAGAAACAAAACTGACCCCTTGTCCTTCTATTCTCTATTCACCTCTCAGCCTGCCTCACCCAGTCAGGTGCTTTCTACTCGTGTGGGACCATGAGTATATGTATCTCCCTACTAATTGGACAGAAACTTGTACCCTAATCTATCTCACCCCAAATATCAACCTAATCCCACCCCATGAGCCTCTTTCAATTCCTAGTACACTACCCGTCAATTTAAGGACCAAACGAGCTGTACAGGGAATCCTTCTTCTTGTTGCCTTATGAATCTCTACAGAAGTAGGTCTAGGGGCAGGGGGACTGGCCGCTTCCCTGTCTTATTTCTCTCTCTCTCTCTCTCTCTCTCTCTCTGAAGCCTAGCAAATTTGTATACATGGACTCAGTAGTTGCACACAAACTGGGCATCTTGACTATTACCCTTCATTAGTCCACTCACTCTCCTATTTATTTTTCTAACTTTTGGACACTGCCTCTTTGTTCACTAGTTTCTTACAGAACTGCATGCAGACCATCGCAAATCAGAAAATTGGAAAAGTCTACCTAACCCTACACACTAACCCAGAAACCTGCCCTCGTGAAACAGAAAAATCTGAAACCCTATATCAGCAAACCTCCTAACTCCTATCTTTCAACCCCTACAGATCCCCTAACCCTAAAGCTCTCCCGTGTTCCTGAAGAACTAGGAGAATGAATAACATTCACCTCTTAATGCTTCTCAGTCTTTTTACCCTTCACATAGTAAGGGGACAAGATCGCTGGGTCTTCTTGGCTGAAGAAGAGCCTACAAATGGACATGAAAACATTTCTTTTAGCTCAAGCTAACTGCTCTCTCCAGGGCTGCCAGGAAAAAATATTTCTAACTTTACCATGAAAGACCTTTCATCCTCCGCTATACAACCCTCCTTATCTCTGCATTCCTGATCTCCAAATACTTGCCTCTTTCTTTATTAAGTTTCTACAGGCTTGAATGAGAGAAATCGCTAGAAATACCTACAATCAAATGCTCCTACACTCCTATTCCCCAATACTCCAAGGAGAACTTCACGAGGGAAATATCAAATAGGTAGGGATGACAGCAGGAAGAAACCGCCCCTCAGCCCAAGAAGTTCCCTCCTGAATGTTCTCCAAACCCCCTTCCTTTTAAACCACACGTATTCAGTCCTTCTAAAAACTTATACCAACAGGTTTCCTGTCTCTAATAATCTCCACATGTCCCCCCATTCGAGAGGAACCAGACCAGCATGTCTCATGAGGCTCATCCAGGAGACCATGTATATCACCATGTCACCCTGTTCAATCAGCACTTGCAGCAAGCAATTCAAAATTATTACCTCACAAAATTTTTTTACTTCCTCAGGTTTTCGGAGACATCGCCTGGTTCAAACCTTACAGCATGGATATTGACGACCTCCTTTACTGGATGAGGGACTTGGTTTGCCAAGATTCCCTTCTTGAGTTCTCTTCAGAAGAAGCAATAATTTTCCAATTTTTTCTCCTCTTTCTCCTTACCCCTTACCATATATTATAAAATTAATAACTGCCTTTCTTTTATATGTAACCACAGAGTTGAGAAATGATAGATATGTAAATTCCAAACTGCCCTTTTGATGTTCTGCTTATCTGTCAGACTTCACCCTTACTGGACTATCGCCCCTGGGACAGAGGAATTCCAAAAAGCTGTAAGCCACCCCAAGGAGGGGCTCCGGACATACCAGGACTTTTGATTCAACACCCACATGCTCCAAGCCCCCAAGGAAGAGCATTCCAGATATACCAGGACTTTTGCCTCAGTATCCCCTCAGGCTCTCCCAAACACTATATAACTCACCCCTAGTCTGCAACCAGAGCTCTTCTCCCCCAGGAGAAGTGCCCAGCAGGGTTCCTTTCTTCCTTTCAATAAATCCTGTGTTACTCTGGTCTTTCAGACTCCCATGGATTCCAACAGACCAGAGAACCTCCTCTGGGATGCACTCTACTAAATAAAGCTTTTGTCATTCCACACTTCGTGGCTATGCCCTTCTTTCTTCCTAGGCAGAGAAAAATACCTTACACTAACAATGTACAGGAAGTGGGGATTCAGCTGTAGAAACATCTCCTCTGCAAATTCTTCTGATGTAGCACAGGCCTAATCAGCGTGGTCCTATCTGGTGTCCTTAGTAGGTCTTCAAGACAGCCAGGGTCAGGTATGTAGGTCATGTCAGGAATTGCTGGGACCTGACCTTTCTAGACCATCTATCTGCCTCTAGAAATTATCTGTGAAAAAACAACAACAAAAGAAACTCCCTATTTACTGGGTTTTAATTCATTTATAGGCCTTCACTTTTCACAGTAAATCCTGTGGTTAGGCTTTTACAACAACTATTGTCATTTAAACTCCCCTAATTGTCAGGTCCCTCCCCAATGTAAGCTTTCCTCAACATTCTTGCAAAGGTAAACTTTTTGTTCACATTTCAAAGAAAGGCCAGAAAACCATTAAGAGAGACTAGCAAGCAGATTAACTATTTCTTTACCCTTACATATCTCCTATTCATTATAACTAAAAGGCTACTTATTACTGAAGCCAAATTTCTCACTTTTGAGCTCTCCATCACTATTAAATTCTCCTCAAATTATCCAGCCAAAAGAATATTAAGTGAATTTGCCAATAAATGTAAAACTGGTGAATATATTATAGGGCAAATTGAAAAATTTAGGAGTATCTTTTCTACCAAAATAAAATAAATTTATTTTCATTTCTAGGGACAAGGGTCATTTACATTACAATCAGTTTTCTATAAGGTAACCTCTTCTAAATAAGAAGTCAATCAAAAGTATACATCCCTATAGAATTCATCAGTGCATCAGAGATTCATTCAATAATTCCTAGCATTCTACTCAAAGAACATCCAGTAGTCATCTTTCTTATTTCTACCACTGGATTATTTATTTATTTATTTATTTATTTATTTATTTATTGTGACAGATGAAGAGAGGGATAGATAAGCACAGGCAGACAGAAAGGGAGAGAGATGAGAAGCATTAATTCTTCGTTGCTCATTGGTTGTTTGTTCAATGATTGCTTTCTTATATGTGCCTTAACCAGGGGATGCAGCCAGCAACCTTGGGCTCAAGCCAGCGACCTTTGGGCTCAAGCCAGTGACCATGGGTTCATTCATGTCTATGATCCCATGGTCAAGCTAGCGACCTCACACTCAAGCTGGATGAGCCCATGCTCAAGCTGGCAACTTCTGGGTTTCAAACCTGGGTCCTCTGTGTCCCAGTCTGATGCTCTATCCACTGTGCTACTGCCTGGTCAGGCTGGATAATTTATTATTATTATTATTATTATTATTATTATTATGTATTGGTTTCAGGTGTACAGCTTAGTGGTTACATAGCATTCCCCTTGATATTTCCAGTACCTCAACTGGCACAACACACAGTTATCACAATATTATTGACTATATTTCTTATGTTTTACTTACTTCCCTCTGACTATTTTGTAGTGATCAATTTTGGGTTTTTGGTATCTTCACCTCTTCCACCCCATCCTCCAACCCCACCTACCCTCTGGCAACAACCAGTTCTCTCTCCATATCTGTGAGTCTATTCCAATTCTGTTTGTTCATTATTTTGTTCTTTAGATATAAAGTGAAATCATGTGGTATTTGTCTTTCTCTGACATTTCACTGAGCAAAATACACTCTAGTTTCATTCATGCTGTTGCAAATGGTGAGATTTTATTCCTTTTTATGGCAAAGTAATATTCCATTGTATTTATATGCCACAACTTTTCTCTTCTTTATAAGAGAAAGTCTATTTAGAAAGTTACACAAGTAGTAGAAGTGAGCCAACTGTGTTGTGTAGGCTCAGAAAACAAGTTACAGAAGCAAAAGAAGGGCCCTTGGAGCTTAGGAGAGAGTGAAGGTAATGCATCAGGAGGAAGAAGAAGAGGAAGGGATAGGCATGATGAGCATGCTCCTGAGAGATAGAGTGTTGAACCACAACATTTTTATTCACTCACCTATTGGTGGGCACTCAGGGAGCTTCCATAACTTGGCTATTGTAAATAATGTTGCAATAAACACAGGGGTGAATGTATTCTTTGTGTGTGGGGTGTGTGTGTGTGTGTTTGTGTGTGTGTGTGTGTGTGTGTGTGTGTGTGTGTGTGTGTGTGAGAGAGAGAGAGAGAGAGAGTAAGACAGGCAGGGAGAGAGATGAGAAGCATCAACTTGTAGTTGCATCGCTTTTTAGCTTGTTTCTTTGATTGTTTCTCATACATGCCTTGACCAGGAGACTCTCGCCAAACTAGCAATCCCTTGCTCAAGCCAGTGTCCTTGAGCTGCTCCAGCCAGTGACCATGAGTTTATGTCAATGATCCCATGCTCAAGCCAGTGACCTTGGGGTTTTGAACCTGGGACCTCAGCATCCCAGGTTGACACTCTATCCATTGTACTATCACCAGTCAGGTGCATATATTCTTTTGAATTAGTGTCTTTGGTTTCTTTGGATAAATCCCCAGAAGTAGAATCACTGGATCATAAGGCAGCTCCATTTTTAATCTTTTTTTTTTTTTTTATTTTTTTTTTTATTTTTTTCATTTTTCTGAAGCTGGAAACGGGGAGAGACAGTCAGACAGACTCCCGCATGCGCCCGACCGGGATCCACCCGGCACGCCCACCAGGGGCGACGCTCTGCCCAGCAGGGGGCGACGCTCTGCCCATCCTGGGCGTCGCCATGCTGCGACCAGAGCCACTCCAGCGCCTGAGGCAGAGGCCACAGAGCCATCCCCAGCGCCCGGGCCATCTTTGCTCCAATGGAGCCTCGGCTGCGGGAGGGGAAGAGAGAGACAGAGAGGAAAGCGCGGCGGAGGGGTGGAGAAGCAAATGGGCGCCTCCCCCGTGTGCCCTGGCCGGGAATCGAACCCGGGTCCCCCGCACGCCAGGCCGACGCTCCACCGCTGAGCCAACCGGCCAGGGCCCATTTTTAATCTTTTGAGGAAACTCCATACTGTTTCCATAGAAGTTGCACTAATCTGCACTTTCCACCAACAGTACACTAGAGTTCTCTTTTCTCCACATCCTTGCCAACATTGGCATTTGTGGATTTATTGAAAAATCCTAGAAGTTGCCCTGGCTGAATAGCTCAATTGATTAGAACATTGTTCAGAAGTGTGGAGGTTGCAGGTTTGATCCCCAGTCAGGGCACACACAGGGGCAGGTTGATGTTCCTATCTTTCTCTCTCCCTCTTTCCTTTCCTCTCTCTCTAAGTCAATACAACAAACATTAAAACATTTTTAAAGAAAAATAAAAATTCTAGAAGAAAACATAGGCAGTAAAATCTTGGACTTCCTCCTAGCAATAATTCTGATATATCTCCTCAAGCAAGGGAAACAAAAGAAAAAGTAAACAAACAGGATTACACCAAACTAAGAAGTTTTTGATAGAAGGTGATGAAAGACAATTTGACTTTGGGTGAGAGGTATGCAACATAATCAAATATCAAAATAATCTGGATATGTTTTCTCTGAACATATGTACCCTGATTTATCAATGTCACTGCATTAAAATTAATAAAAATAAGATAAAAAAGAAAAATATCAATACTTGTTTGATTGAACCTAATTAAATTCCACCCTAAAGGTAAAAATAAATAAATTCCCCTTCCTGATTTCTTCATTTTTGTCTCTGCTTCTAGTTGTATCAATAAATACCCGTAAGGACTGGGGATCAGGGCCGTCTCATGAAACCTGGATAGGGGTTTGTGAGGCGGTCTCCCCCAGGTTCCTCAGTGCACTCCATATGGTCTCCAAGTAGTTACTGTCTCTGTGACAAGAGATTAATAGCCAAAATTTATAAAGAACTCTTACTATTCAACACCAAAACACAAACAATCCAATATGAAAATGGGAAGAGATTTTAAAAAAATTTTATTGAATTTACTGAGGTGACATTAGTTAATAAAATCATATAGGTTTCAGGTGTACAATTCTATAATACATTATCTGTATATTATATTGTGTGTTCACCACCCCAAGTCAAGTCTCCTTCCATCACCATGTACTTAACTTTATCTCTTCTACGTCTCCGCAACCCCCTTTTCCTCTGGTAATTACCATACTGTTGTCTGTCTCTATGAGGTTTTTTCTTTTGCTTAATCCCTCAACTTTTTCATCTAGACCCCCAAAACTCCTCCCCTCTGACAGCTGCCAGTCTGTTCTCTGTATTTATAAGTCTGTTTCTATTTTGTTTGTAGAGGATCTGAACAGACACTTTTCCAAAGAGGACATACATGTGGCCATTAGACATATGAAATGAAGCTGAATGTCACTAATTATTAGAGAAATGCAAATTAAAACCACAATGAGTTATTACCTCACACCTGTCAGAATGGCTACTGAATAATTTTTAAAAACATTTCTCTCTTCCTGGAAGCCATTCAGATACTTCAAGATATCAGAGAAGTCTCATTTTTCTCTAGGAGTCCGGTGTCCAGGACTAAACACAGGTGTGGTATGAGCAGGAAGGTATTTTATTTCAGAGCCAAAAGAGAAAATCAAAACCAGTCATTATTAAACCTAAGGGGATATTATTAAATGTAAATCCTACTTACTACTGATTTCACTCTAAAGAAAACCTTCACTGTGTATGATCTCTGCTCAGAAAAGAGGTAAGACACTGCATTTATAGCTATAGCAGTGGGATCACAATAAGAAAGAGACAAAGAGCAGATCAGACCAGTGGTCACAATGTGGATTCCAAAGTGGCATTTAGTTTGTCAACATACCTAATTTATTTTATTTTATCCCAACTTAAGTGCAGACTTCTATGTCAACCAGAAACTAAACAGGATTCTCTGTTTCAGAGATGAACTACACGTCCTTAGTGGTAATAATTGGTAATTAATGCTTCTAAAGACAATTCTATTTCATTCTCTTGTCTTATTTTTTTCTCTCTCAACATCCTTACTAGCTTGCTTTTCTCCTCTTTTCTTTCATTGATTTGTTTAGGATCTCATAGTTAAAAAGGATCTTGAAAATCTTCTAGGCCAGAGCTGTCAAGTAAAATGCTCAACAATGATAGAAAGTTCTATATTTGTGTTGTTCAACATAGTAACTGCTAGCTACATATGGTTATTAAAACACGTAAGCCTGACCAGGCGGTGGTGCAGGGGATAGAGCATCGGACTGGGATGCAGAGGACCCAGGTTCAAGACTCCAAGGTCGCTAGCTTGAGCACAGGCTCATCTGGTTTGAGCAAAGCTCACCAGCTTGGACCCAAGGTCGCTGGCTCAGGCAAGGGGTTACTTGGTCTGCTGAAGCTGTACAGTCAAGGCACATATGAGAAAGCACTCAATGAACAACTAAAGTGCCACAATGAAAAACTGATGATTGATGATGCTGCATCTTTCTCCTTTCCTGTCTGTCAGTCTGTCTGTCTCTCTCTCTCTCTCTCTCTCTCTCTGTCTCTGTAAAAAAACAAAACAAAACAAAACAAAAAAACAAAAAAAAACCCAAAACACTTAAAATGTTTCTAGGACAGTATTTCTCAGACTCAGCACTATTGATATTTTGGGGCTGGATAGTCTTTATTGTTGTCAACATTGCTGAGAAAATT
The DNA here is from genome assembly GCF_036850765.1 of Saccopteryx bilineata. Lineage (NCBI taxonomy): Eukaryota > Metazoa > Chordata > Mammalia > Chiroptera > Emballonuridae > Saccopteryx > Saccopteryx bilineata. The sequence goes on from NC_089492.1 coordinate 234,312,371, forward strand.
CGTCCACCATGCTGAGTAGGTCCATGCACAGTCATTCCATTGTACTTTGACCTCATCCTCTCAGCTCCCCACAATCTTCTTACTCAACTCCTGTTCGCTTCCCTCCACACATTCCATGGTGGCTGTTCCAAACTCTCCCATTATGCTCAAACTTATGACTTCACCCTGCCCGCCATTTCCAAGAATAAGAGGAAAGCAAAACCAGTTGCAGCTATAATGTGATTATTTCATGTAATCCTGGAGTTTACTTAAAATTTCCCGTTGCTATGTGGGTGACAATACTGATTATCTCTAAATTCCTCCATTCTGTGAGAAATTCAAAGTGGGTTACTTATATCTGGATATAATAGAGGGAATTCAGTGTAATGAAAAGAACATTGGGTGGAATTATGAGAGGCCAGGGTTCTATAATCAGTTCAATGAATAATAACACATATGGTTCATTTGGTAAGACTTGCAACCTGGCTAGTCTTAGATTCCTCATCTGCATATCACAGAAAACTTCTAATAATTTTTTTCTTAATATTTTAACATTTTTTAAAAGATTTTATTTATTCATTATAGAGAGGGGAGAGAGAGAGAGAGAAGGGGGGAGGAGCAGGAAGCATCAACTCCCATATGTGCCTTGACCAGGCAAGTCCAGGGTTTTGAACCGGCAACCTCAGCGTTTCCAGGTTGACGCTTTATCCACTGTGCCACCACAGGTCAGGCTTTTTCTTAATATTTTAGATAATCTTTCCAGGTCTAGACTTTTAAGGTTCTACCTTCCTCTTTATGGTTCAACTTTTAATCAAAAAATATTTGAGTACCAACTATGTGCCATCATTGTGCTAGTTGCTGGTAGTGTAACAGTGACTAGAACAGACTTAGCTTATGCCCATGTTTGATTTTTTTTTTTTAGATTTTTAAAGAATTTATTCATTTTAGAGAGGAAAGAGAGAGAGAGAGAGAGAGAGAGAGAGAGAGAAGGGGGGAGGAGCAGGAAACATCAACTTCAATATGTGCCTTGACCAGGCAAGCCCAGAGTTTTGAACCAGCTACCTCAGCATTCCAGGTTGAAGCTTTATCCAGTGCACCACCACAGGTCAGGCCCCCTAATTTAATTTGATTGAGAAGCTGACTATCAATGCTCCATCTTGGGAAAGCTCAGCTTTAGGGAGAGCAATCAATCTAAGTAATAAGGTTGTATTATTCTTTACTTAGGCTAACCCATAGGGCAGTGGTTCTCAAAGTTCACCAGGGCATACTGGTGTACCCCAGAAGATTTCCAGGTGCACCCTATGGTATTCCAGAGAAATATGTGCCTATTGGGGACCAAAAAACCAACAGGGTTCTTAGAGTTTAGATTTTTGCAGGACAGAGATGTGGGGAATTGGCTCTAAGCTGACAGTCTGCCCAACCCCCCACCTCACTTGCCTGATTAGGTTGCAAAAGGCTGTTAAGCTGTGGTGCTGGATTGTTTACACTACCCCCCATGTTCCCTGGAAAGACTGGAGGCAAGTTTCTTCTATCCTTTGTTTGGTGTAAAGTTAAGATGATTTGTATGGTGGGGATTTTCTGCATTCAACACAATTAAGAGTAAAAAGAGAGGAATTCTTCAATGTATTGACAAGGAAATGAGAGTTTGCCTTTCAAATATTGATATATGCCTAAACATTGAAGAAATCGCTAGGACACATCAGGCTCATGTTTCTCATAAACACAAGAATGAAAAATCTTAACACATTTGCCCCGGGACCTGCCAAATTTACTAAATCTTACCAAGAATGTATCTCTATATATAAAAAGATAACTTTTTTGTCATTTTTTAATTTTTTAACCCCCCTTTTTTTTTACGAATTCTAAAAAGCGTAACTCAAAAAATGTGACATAAAAATGTTTTTAATGTCAGAATAAATTTAATTTTGTAGTATTTATTTCATTTAATTACCATAAAAGCATGCTTGGGCTTTATATATTTTTTCTTTAATATTTAACTTTTATAACATATTTCTCAGAAATTTATATATACTGCATCTACAATTATTTGTAGAATTTTAAATGTGCCCCAACTTCAAACTATTTGAGAACCCCTGCCATAGGGTATCAGGAGGGTGAGCCTAGGCTTTCTCCCAGTTCATGATTTCTCTCATGTAGCTATGTTGACTGCTTAGTAGAACCAGAGATTGTATGCAAAAAATTTAGTAACAAGCACAGTACAGCACGTAACTGAAGCAGGATATTACTCCTACATTTACTTCTTTGGTTTCTGGTTTGTGTGGGGATTCCAGAGGAGGGGTTAGGGTGACCATGGCAGTAGGTTGAGTCTTAGAGGACCACGGAATGTACTGTTTACCAGCATTTATAGAAATATTCCTTTTAAAAAGAATCACCAGACAAATACAATTATTAGCAGAGAATTTGCGTCTCATCAATACTTAGTCAAAACAGAAGATGTCTCTAATTTGCAAATAATATAACATATACTATTATAAATGAAATCTACATTATTTTATGTTTTGATGGTAATAAAGTAGAACTTATCAGAATTTATGTGTTTTTATGGCACATTTGTAGCAGGACTACAGTGAGTTTGGGTGTGAGGATGCATGTTTTATAAATCCCACTTATTAACAATAAAAGCAAACTGGTCAAACCATTCTAGAAGAAAGACTGAGTTATTTTTCTACTACTTCTATCAAAAATATATTATAATCCCTCTGGTGATGTGATGGTGTTGCTCTTATATCAGTCAAGGGCAAAGCAGACATGCAGTCCTTAGTTCATCCTACCTTGATGCCTGTGTTGTTGGCCAGAGCTGTGTCATTCCTGGGGTATATATATATAAATATATATACCCCAGGCATGACATATAAATTAATATGGGTAATATATATAATAAAGTTATCACATACAGAAGCTGTAAAAAATATGCAGCCAGAAATATAAAAAAATTGTAACAATGACTGACACTTAATAAAAATATATCAATTTTCTGTTATTAGATTTCAAATATTTGTTATTTCTATTTCTTTTTTTATATTAAATAGATATCCATTTTTGTGCCTCATTTTACATTCTTAATTTTGCACTTTTTAAAAGAGGGGTCACAAAAGTTTCATAAAACTTGGATCCACTCTTGCTTATGGAGCTAATATAGACTAGAAGAGGAGGTGCCAGCAAAGCGGAATGAAAAGGGGCATCCAGAGAACCAGGAGAGGTTCAAGAGAGTGTGGTGTCCGAGGACTGAAGGGAAGAGCATGCAGCTAAGGGAAGGGAGAGGATGAGCAAGCAAGGGAAGGACTGAGAGTATCTTCTGGGTTTATTTCCATGAAGGCTGTTAGTGATTTAGGGCTTTGCAGCTTCAGTGTAGCAGAGGCGATAAAATTACTGTAGTTTGGTGTAAGCTGAAGAGTGATTGAGGGGTGGTTACAGAGAGGGAAGAGCTATGGTGAATAGGTAGATGGTAAGGCCATCTGAGATAGAAGATTCAAAGCAGTTGTGTTAGGATGAAGTTCAATTGTAAATATACTGAGTTTAAAATGTCTTTGTATTTTCAAAATGCCTAATTTGATGCCTGGTATGGTAATATTTGTGAATGGGTTATGATTGACTATGATTTTAATAGATTGCTGTTCCTACATCCTGGTTATTCTTTTTCCCAGGGTTGATAAACACCGAAATTGGTGACTGAAGGAGGCAATGGCATTGCAAAAATATCTCTTAAGAGAAAGTATGTCTACCTAACCCAAATGAGGAACACAGACCAGGGCTAAATCTATTCAGTCATTAGAGCTGTAGGACTCAGGTTATGCCCATACTCCCTCTTGGATCTTGTTTACCTGCTTATTAGTTGCTTCACTATACATACTTCCTATATAGGTAAGGATGAAATGGGATAATACATTTCAGTTGTAGCACATTGCCAGATTCACCATCAGTGATCAATATGTTCATTCCTTCCAGCCTACCACAGGGAAGTGTGAGGCACTGCAAAAAAGCTCCAAGTTCCTTTCATGCTTTTTGCTTCTCTTTTCAGGTTTTTTTTTTTTTTGACAGAGACAGAGAGTCAGAGAGAAGGGCAGATAGGGACAGACAGGAAGAGAGAGATAAAAGGCATCAATTCTTCGTTGCAGCACCTTCGTTGTTCATTGATTGCTTTCTCATATGTGCCTTGACAAGGGGGCTACAGCAGACCGAGTGACCCCTTGCTTAATCCAGTGACCTTTGGCTTCAAGCCAGCGACCATGGAATCATGTCTATAAACCCACGCTCAAGCCAGCGACCCCGCGCTCAAGCTGGTGAGCCCATGCTCAAGCCAGATGAGCCGATGCTCAAGATGGCAACCTCGGAGTTTCACACCTGGGTCCTCCGTGTCCTAGTCCAATGTTCTATCCACTGCATCACAGCCTGCTCAGGCTCTTTTCAGACTCTTTATAGCCTTGTTCAAATAGAAAACACAGAGAATCTTTGTTCCCTGGCTATGATGTAATCAGTGATGCAACACAGCAGACAGTTGGGGGTATGATATAGCCTGGTAGTGAAACAGAAATTAGTGAATGAAGGTGAACACTCAAAAAGGCCTACATTAATTCCAGTATAAGAAGATCAAATGAGCCAAGGGAAAGTGAGTAGTATAGGGAAAAGAAATGTCATGTTAACAAAAGTGCAGAATCCATTTCCCTCACAGAGAAACATGATAGCTAAAGCAATGTTTTGATAAAAGGACATGATTTTTCTGCTAATAATTTTTCCACCTAGTAAAATGTACAATATATAGCAACATTTCCAAATAGATTTGTGAAGCAACGAGAACATTTAAATCCAGTCTTTACAATTTTATACAACTTTTTAAGATATGGTTCAATCTTTATTCAATTTTATCAAATTATATATAAATCCCCCACATATAATTCTGTGATCAATAACACTGAGGTTAAGAAACAGGTCTGAGTACTTAAAATACCTAAAAGTCTAAATACCTAAATAAATACCCTAGTAGGGTATGGGTACTTATTGAGAATGCTTGACTGTTAGACTTAGCATTTTACTGAAGGTCCACAAATTATTACTGTATTGAGAAAATCCAATACAGTTCTTGGCCTATGGTAGATCTTAAATATTTGTTAACCAGTAATGTAATCATGCTGAGAAAAACAGTGGTTGCTTGGATTAGTACTTTTAGGAGATTTATTTTCATTTTATTTTTGCATGATTACAATTGATATATCACAGAAATCTATACCTAGCAGTTAATACTCCCCAGGGCAGCACTTGAACTATTATCTGGCCTCTCCTAAGTCATCTCCATTGTTGCCATGTGACTTTATAAAAGGTTTTATGTTCATAGTGTTAGTGGGAAAATAAAATTGGTACAACTTCCTTGGAGATCAATTTGTTAATTTTATTAATTAAAAAATGTAGCCTTTAATTAAGTAATTCCACTTCTAGAAACTTATACCTGTACAAAGTTGAATGGACAAGATAATCAAGGCTGTACTGTTTATGAACTGAAAAACTGGCAACAACCTAAATGTCCATAGAAAGGGTTACATGAATTATGGTGCATGTGGCTGAGAGAAGTCTCTGCAGCCTTTTTTAAAAAGAATGAGGTAGAGTTTCTATATTGCCACAGAAAGGCCTTCAAGGAATACTAAGTGAAAAAAGGTTGAATGATAATACTTAATAGTAATTATTATTAACACTTGTAAAGTGCGTACTATGTTTTAAGTCCTTTACCATTACTAAAGCCCATTTAATTCTCACCACCACCCCCAAGTGCATACTATTGTTGTCCCCATTTTACAGATGAAGAAACTGAAGTACAGTAATATCAAGTAACTTGCCCAAGGTCACAAAATTAGTGTAAGAGGTAGTGTCTAGTTCGAGAATCAGTGTTCTTATCTAGTTCTTTCCATGTCTGTTAAAAAAATATATAAATTATATGTGTAAATATTTATGTGTATATGTATATATTCATATATGCTTAGAAAACAGCTCTAAGCAGAGCCTCCAAACTATTAGCAATTGCTTTCTCTGAGAGGGGTTTAGAGTGAGAGAGGAAGAGGGGAAGATGCTTATGTCATATGTCTTTTTAACTTGTTTGCTTTTGATATAAGGGACATTAGTATTTTCTTCACAAAGGATGTTGCCCAAGATACAACTTTCTAGATATTTTTCTTCTACTGCTAGCAGTTAAGAAAGAAATATGGCCTGACCAGGCAGTGGTGCAGTGGATAGAGCATTGGACTGCGATGCCAAGGACCCAGGTTCAAGACCCAGAGGTCGTCAGCTTGAGTGCGGGCTCATCTGGTTTGAGCAAAAGCTCACCAGCTTGGACCCAAGGTTGCTGGCTCCAGCAAAGGGTTATTCGGTCTGCTGAAGGCCCGCGGTCAAGGCACATATGAGAAAGCAATCAATGAACAAGTAAGGTGTTGCAACAAAAAACTAAGATTGATGCTTCTCACCTCTCTCTATTCTTGTCTGTCTGTCTCTATCTATTCCTCTCTGACTCTCTCTCTGTCCCTGTAAAAAAAAAAAAAAAGGAAAGAAATATGGCCACTTTCCTGTTAAAAAGTAATACCATTCATGGGTTCACTTAATGAAAACCTCTAAACTGTCCTAGGTGTCCCTGCCTCCCCCAGTTCTCAAGAAGTTCACTGTCTAGTGGAACAGACTGATATGTAAACATGCAATTTCAGAGCCTCTATAAAGGGGATGCACAAAGATCCCTGAGGTGCAAGGGGCACAAAGGAGACCTGCCAGTTCTGTGGAGAGCAGTGTGAAGGAAGGAACCCAGAGAGGAGGTAATGTTTGGCCTAAATACTGATAGGAAAGTTAAGAGTTCTTCAAGACACAGGGTAGTGGGGAGAGAGAAAAAGCAAGCATCCCAGATGGAAGGACTAATGGGACTAAATACACAGAAGTAAAAACAGTGGAGCCCTCACTGTTCTCAGAGGATGGACATAGTTTGACACAGCTGCAGCTTAGGAAGAGAAATACGAGGGGTGCCTCTGGAGAACTGGGCAGGAGCCACACCACCTAAGCCCTGTGAGTCATGCTAAGAAATTCATCCTGTGTGCCAACTGTTCCTAAGGAAAATTAGAAGAAACAGAATAAGTCAAAAGATGCATGGAAGAACGTTCTGACATATGACACATGTGGAAGAACTTGAAAAGATGCTAAATGAAATAAGTTAGATACAAAAGGACAAATACTGTTGGATTTCACTTATATGAGGTTACCTAGAATAGTCGAATTCATAGACACTGAAAGAAGAGTAGTTTCTAGATGATGGGGGGAAGTTACTGTTTAGTGGTTACATAATTTCAGTTTGAGGTGATGAAAAAGTTCCAGAGATAGGCAATGGCGAGAGTTGCACAATAATGTCAGTGTACTTAATGCTACTGAACTGTACATTCAAAAAATCTTAAAATAATAAATTTTATATTTTACCATAATAAAAACAGGTTAAAATGGTAAATTTATGTTATGTATATTTTTACCATATTTGGAAAAATAGGTAAAACGATATAGACAGCCTGGCCTGTGGTGGTGCAGTGGATAGAGCATTGACTTGGAATGCTGAGGCCGCTGGTTCTAAATCCTGGGCTTGCCGGGTCAAGGCATATACGAGAAAAAAAAATCAATGAAAAACTAAAGTTAAGCAACTATGAGTTGATGCCTCTCTCTCTCTCTCTCTCTTTCTTTCCTCTCTATAAAAGTCAATAAATAAAATCTTTTAAAAAGATATAAAATAGTTACAGAAATAATTCGAAGTTCTTTTTCTTTCTTTTATTTTTTTTTAGAGACAGAGAGAGAGTCAGAGTGAGGGATAAACAGGGGCAGACAGACAGGAAAGGAGATGAGAAGCATCAATCATTAGTTTTTCGTTGCGACACCTTAGTTGTTCATTGATTGCTTTCTCATATGTGCCTTGACCATAGGCCTTCAGCAGACCGAGTAACCCCTTGCTTGAGCCAGGGACCTTGGGTCCAAGCTGGTGAATTTTTGCTCAAACCAGATGAGCCCGCGCTCAAGTTGGCAACCTCGGGGTCTAGAACCTGGGTCTTCCGCATCCCAGTCTGACGCTTTATCCACTGCGCCACTGCCTGGTCAGGCTCCTTTTCTTTCTTGACATTAAAATTAGATATGTGTAAGGCCAGTGGTTGTGGCCACGCAGGTTCACACTGGATTCAGGTGGATGGTTAAGGAACCGTGGAGCTGGAGGATGGTGGGCCATTCTGCTTATTTAAGTCACACAAGCCAACGAGCAAGCAGGCAAGGAAAACTGCTTCTTTCTCTCTCTCTAAACTCACAAGCCAGACGGGAGGTGGGGGGGGGGGGCTTGCAGGGCAAAAAATAGCAAACAATGACCCCTCCCAAGAAGACAGGCAATTGGCAAATCAAAATTTGCCACCCTGAAGGCAAGCACCTGCAGCCTTACATAGACTATACACACACGCACTGCCCTGTGCTTATGTACAAATTTAGGCAAAGTGCAAGTGAGCAAACCTAACACGCTGGTTTGCCCAACATGTCATTTCTTTGCTTAAGCTGATAATGATGATAATAATGATTTGTTTCTGTTATATAATAATGACTACCGCCCTGGCCGGTTGGCTCAGCGGTAGAGCGTCGGCCTAGCGTGCGGAGGACCTGGGTTCGATTCCTGGCCAGGGCACACAGGAGAAGCGCCCATTTGCTTCTCCACCCCTCCGCCGCGCCTTACTCTCTGTCTCTCTCTTCCCCTTCCGCAGCCAAGGCTCCATTGGAGCAAAAGATGGCCCGGGCGCTGGGGATGGCTCTGTGGCCTCTGCCTCAGGCGCTAGAGTGGCTCTGGTCGCAACATGGCGACGCCCAGGATGGGCAGAGCATCGCCCCCTGGTGGGCAGAGCGTCGCCCCATGGTGGGCGTGCCGGGTGGATCCCGGTCGGGCGCATGCGGGAGTCTGTCTCTCCCTGTTTCCAGCTTCAGAAAAATGCAAATAAATAAATAAATAAATAAATAAATATAATAATGACTACCATTTCCTGAAAACTAGCTTTGTGCCAACTTTACATTCACAGAGATGAGGAGATGCAAACTCAGAGAGCTCAATTCACTGGCCCAAGAGAACACCGGCAGGAGAGAGGGGGACATTTCTAGGAAACCCGAATTGGAAGTCAGCTCCCAACACCTTGCTCTCTCACCAGTCCACAAGATACTTGATTATCTTGCTACATTTTTGGACATATCAATGTATTTCTTTAAATGTCCTCCCTTGATTGGCAAAGAATGTATGGTTGATGTTTTCTGAATTCAGAAAACATAAAAAGTCTGAGGTATAGTTGATAAAGCGACCTGGAATGCTGAGGTTGTGGGTTCAAAACCCTCTGGGCTACTGGTCAAGGCACATAAGAGAAGCAACTACATAAGCTGATGCTTCCCTCTCCTCTCTGTAAAATCAATACATAAAAATCTTAAAAAAAAAAAAAAAGCCTGAGGTAATGCAGAATGAAAAGATGAGTATTTACTTTTTATCCACACCTGATACCTTTGAGGGGCACTGACCTTCTGCAAGAGACCAAAAGAGCCTTCAAAATGAGTCTAGACGCACACAACACAACCTGTGAACTACTCGGCCAGCCACTTGTTACTAGCGGTGGGGAGTCTGCATTGTGGTGGTGGCAGCTGAACCGGCTGCTAGCGGGGCCACCGCCAGCCTCCCCGAGCCCAGGTGCACGGCCGCGGGGGCGACCCCGCGCGGGGTGGCGGTGCAGCCTGGCGTTCCGGTGTCCCCGAGTGGCTCCCCCTCGGTTTGCTCGCCCTGTCGCCCCGCACCCCGGGTTGCTGCTGCTACCGTTCCTCCCGGCCCTCTCCAAGCCTCCCCCAGGCCTCCCCCCGCACCGCCCGAGCCTCTGACTCCGCGTTACACAATGCGGGAGCAAAGTCCCAGGGGTGTGAACCCGGCGTTCCTGCCCCTGGGCGGGGACGGGCGGCGGCCGTGCGGGGAGCCGAGGCGGAGAGGGCGCAGCCATTCCAGTCCGTCAGCCGAGGCCCCGCGAGTCCCCACGAGTCCCCGCAGCTGCTCCCGCAAGACTCCTGCGCCGCTTGGCCCCGCCGCCAGCCCGCCCGCCGCTCCCCTCCCAGGCCGCCGCCGCCGCCGCCGCCGCCATGGCGGAAGTTCATAGACGTCAGCATGCCCGGGTTAAAGGAGAAACCCCAGCGAAATCCTCCACACACAGACATGAGGAGGAGCTGGGGATGGCGTCGGCCGAAACGCTGACCGTGTTCCTGAAGCTGCTGGCCGCTGGCTTTTACGGCGTGAGCTCCTTCCTCATCGTGGTGGTCAACAAGAGCGTGCTCACCAACTATAGGTAGGGCCGCGGCGGCGGCGACCGAGGCCCCGAGCGGAGCGGGCGGCGGCGGCGGCAGCGCGGGGCGCCGGCTCCCTGAACTTTGGCTGCCAAAGTTCAAGCTGAACAAAGTTGCCGGTTTTCGGGAAGGGCGGGCGGCCGGCCTGCGGGGTGGGTCCCGCTCCCGCGCGCGCTCGGGCCGCGTTGGGAAAGCGCCTGCCTGCCGTGCACGGGCTGCAGCGCCCTGGAACCCCTGCCCACGCGAGCGTGGAGCGGAGTTGCTTCGTGACTTGTTGGTCCCCGTGCGTGCCTGGCCGGGGGCAGAGCGAGGGCTGTCCTCCCTCCGCCGCTGGGCCAGGGGCCGGGGCTTCAGGGTGCCCCGAATTCGCTGACAGCCTCCCATTTAAAATGAGCCCAGTGCTGTCACTGGAACCCCAAGACAGAAGTATTTCTGCTTTAAAGGTGTGAAACCGTTGAAGAGACCGATGTCTTTATTTCCTTCAAAAACAAACCCAAAAAATCCGTTGCAAGCAGCGGACGAAATTGTGGAAACGGGCAAGATGAGGCAAGTGGCCGCCCGAGGCTACAGAATCAGCGGTGTTGTCTGACCACCCTCGCGTTTTTCTCACACGGGTCACCACTTGGATTAAGGGCTGACGTTGGTGTGCTTTTGTATCAGGTTGCCGATATGCACATTGAAATCACAGGAGCTAAGTTTGTTTTTCTCTGACCCTGTTTATATTTTTCTCTCTACCGTTCTTGTAGATTTCCTTCCTCGCTCTGTGTTGGACTTGGCCAGGTCAGTTGGAATCTTCAGCATTACGTGGTTTATGTCGTTTGAACATCTGAGTGTGTCTTTATATATAGAACAGTGATTCTGTGTTCTCTGTTTACAGATGGTGGCTACAGTGGCAGTTCTCTGGGTGGGAAAGACCCTCAGAGTAGTCAAGTTTCCTGACCTTGACAGTAATGTACCTCGAAAGGTAAATAAATAAATAAAGTAATACTTTATTTTCTGAAAAGAATTCATTGTATATTTTTATAAGAGCCTTGCATATTTAAAAATTGCTGCCTTGATGTCACCCAATCCAAAGTGGATATAGTGAAGGTAAAGAATAAATGTTGTAATATGTATTTTTCTTAAAAGTTCTACAATATCTTTAAAATTAAGGTGAAAGGGCCCCAGAAATAAAATGTTTTGTTTTAATTAATGAATACTTTTGGGGGAAGTACTACAGTTTTGCATTTTCTATATTTGTCTATTCTAGCCAGTGTGTTCTTCATTCATTATTCTTCAGGTTTATTTTCTTATTCTTCTCTGCATTTGCTTGATTCCATGTGAAGATAAAATGTATTTCCTTTTTCTGCTGACATTAGAGCTGTGGGCTAATACATTATCATATTTTAAAGTAAATGAAGTGTATGTCCCAAATGTTTGATCATATTCATCTTTGTTTCTTTCCCCCAACTCCATGCTTCCTTCTCTCTTTCTGCCATAGTAGTGCTGTTTATGCAGGAATAATGTTTGGGCACTATTTGGGGGCCAAAATTGTTTATGAGAACTAATCTTATGTTTCAAAAGAAAAGAATTTAATCATATAAACAAAAACTGTTTCTGTTTGAAAGGCCCTATTTTAGCTATCTTTATTATTGAGTTTTGTTATCCCTTTTTAAATTTTCTAGACGTTTCCACTACCTCTACTATATTTTGGGAACCAAATCACGGGACTGTTCAGCACAAAGAAACTGAAGTATGGATAACTTTATTTTACTAGTGAGGTTAATATAATGTATTCTTAAAGTTGTATTTGAATGTCAAATAATTAACACATTGTTATTGATTTTTGAAGTAAATGGAAGGACCAGAAAGCTTCTGATACTAAATAATGAAGATTACACTAAAGGTTTTTAATTTAGTTTAAATTCTTTAAAGAAAAAGAGAATTTTTATGTATTTTGGGGTTTTTCTCAGTTTGATGAGTCTTAAAATATTATAAATACTGTGATAGGAGATTTTCATTTTTTTCCAGATATATAGTAGTGAAGGATATAGGCTAGGCTTTTGGGATTTATATTCTTAATATAATTAATTAATATTATATTTTTTGGCAAATTCACAAGCAGCATTAGAGGGTGGGTATGAGAACTATTGTAGTTTTTCTTTTAACGTGAGGTAGTTAAAATAACATCAGATGGAACCCTGAATTAAATAAGATTAATATTTTACTCATGGGTATATGTAAAGCCAGTAGCCACGGCCACCATCAAAGCTGCCTGGCCCATGTAGGTTTAGGTTAACATTTAATTTGGACAGATTGTGAAGAAACAGTGGAGCCAAAACCTGGTGGTCTATTTTCCTTTATTCTAGACTCACACTCCGCAAGCGAGTAAAAACACAGCGGGAAGACACTTCCCTATCCATTCAGGGCTCCCAAAGCCACTGACTCATCCGAGTTTTCCTAGAATCAAAGGCCCTCACCAGTCTTATTCACCTCTGTTCCCCATCTCCTTTTCCTGCACAAACTGGCTTCTCCTTCACCATTCCGCCATTTTAGCTGCCTCCTCCATGTGGCCTCCCTGCCCTGCCTCCATGGGCTCTTCCTCTCTACAAGAACCTGGTCACTCTCTCAAAATGGCCTCCTAGCTCCACCTTTTAAAACCTTTTGGCGTGAAAGCCCCTCCCCCAACACACATTAGCATAACCAAGCCCCTTCCCAAGCAAGAAGGACAATGAGCTGTATCACTTGAGAGCATCACCACGTGCGTGAGAGCAGCAGCCATCTTTAACAGAGTGAGCAAAAAAAAACTTATCTGCCTGACAGTATATAACTGTAGAGGTAGCATATTCACTTGTATTTATTTATTTATCTATTTTAGAGAGAGAGAGAGAGAGAGATAGGAAGAGAAAGAGATGAGAAGCAACAACTCATAGTTGCATCATTTTAGTTGTTCATTGATTGCTTCTCATACGTATCTTGACTGAGGGCTCAAGCTGAGCTAGTGACCCCTTGCTCAAGCCAGTGATCTTGGGCTCACATCAGCAACCTTGGCTCAAGCCAGCGATCATAGAACATGTCAGTGATCCCATGTTGCAGCTGGCAACCCTGTGCTCAAGCTAGTGGCCTTGGGGTTTCTAACCTGGGATCTCAGCATCCCAGGTATGTGCTCTAGCCTCTGTGCAACCACTGGTCAGGCAGTATATTTGCTTTTAGAAAGAAGTGATAACTCTCTACTCCATGACAACACTGTCTTATTATCCTCTAATCTCCCAATTTTAGCTTCTCCTCTTAAGGAATATAGTACGTATTAGGTGTGATATTAAAATCATACACACAAGGAGACCATTTAACAGAAACCCTTGGCTTCACCATTTCCACATGAGCTAACCCTCTGGCACACTTATTGGATGATTGTAAAACAGAATGGGGAGAGCTCTGAGAATCAAAATGTTTTTCATTTCATCTTTTCTTGAGACTCAAGAAACTTGACAGAATGACAATGACGATATCTGGAGAGGGTTCCATGAAAGGCAGATTTATCATGGGTGGGACATTCTTTTCCATCTCATTACCTACTTGGAAGGAAATGCAGACCTGCTGCAAAAACTGCTTAACAGAGTTTGCTCTTTCATTTGTTGTCATTCAGCCATTCATTCATTAACACCCTGTCTTTGCTGTGCAGCTAATCATAAGGTACTTTGCAGTGTGATGAATATATTTAGAAATAACTATATTACAAGAGGCTATACATTTGATCAGTGCAGGCAAAGTACTCTGGGAATTTAAAGGAAGACAAAATTACTTCCACAGAAGGACAATTAAGGAATGTCTCATGGAGTAAGATTATTGTAGAGGCCAGTAAAGAAAGGAGAAAGAGGTCTTTTTCTCTTAAATACTAACATGGTTACTCTTCAGGGTGTATGTATACGTTGTAAGTAAAATTTTAAAAGTGGCTGTTAGTAGTCTTTGATAATAATAGATGTGTGAGCTCTACCATTTTAGAGTTAGTTTGGTGTTTCTCACTTCTAGTAGTTTTGGAAAAACAACTCTTTCAGGCTTTCAAATAAGAATTATTTCTATAGAGAAATAAGTGCTTAATTCAATCATGGCTAAATCATACAATTTTCATAATGGAAGGAAAAGAATTAGCATTATTTTAAAATACTAATTTGGAGAATCTTTTAAAACAGTTAAATAAATTGTTAAACCTTATTTTACGTAATTATCTTTTTTTGTTTGTTTTGCAGCTTGCCAATGTTTACAGTTTTGAGAAGGTTCTCCATCCTGTTTACAATGTTTGCTGAAGGAGTTTTACTCAAGTGAGCTAAATTTATATTTAGTCTTTAACAAACTTTAATCACTTTGAAAAGGTACCCAGTATAATAATTATTTAATAAAAATATTAAAATTGTCTTGCTTCTACTTTATCTTTTGGAAAGTTCAAGCAACTTTATCCCTTTGCTATCGGAATTGATTGTATACGGGAGTAGTAGTGGGGAAGATTATGAATTGGAATTAGAAACCCGTTTAAACAAGAGATATACTTTTAAGAATTCTTGTGTCTACTGCTGCCACTGGGTGAAGCCAGGTCAGAAACATCAGTCTAGGTTTTAAATAATGGTTCTGTCTTGGCTACCTTTACTACAATGTGTGTGACCTTTTTCTATTAAAAGAAATTTCGATTTGCTGAAATTCAGACTCAATAATAACAAATAATAAAGAAAAAAAGTGAGTGTACTTATTTATGTAACAAAGTAAGTTTTTGCATCATCAAAGGAGTCTTTTAAGTATCCAGTTCCTTAGAAACATTTGAAATATGACCATAGCTGCTTTCAAAGAAAAAAATCTCATTTTTGCCTGTTACTCATTTATAAAATAAATCTTTGTGAATAAAGCCACATGTATATATTTAAATTTTTTTTTTTTTTTGTAGGAAGACTTTTTCTTGGAGTATTAAGATGACTGTATTCGCAATGATTATTGGAGCCTTTGTAGCTGCCAGGTAAGACATGGGCCTACATAAACCTATGAGCACTTTAGAAATTACCAATAATTATTGATAATGATTAATTACCAATAAAGATATTTTTATAGGCTAAATAAGAATCATATCTCTTTCTTCCTTTCTATTTTATTTTATTTTTTTTATTAAATTTAATGCAGTGACATTGATAAATCAGGGTACATATGTTGAGAGAAAATATCTCTAGATTATTTTGACATTTGATTGTGCTGTATACCCCTCCCGCAAAGTTAAATTGTCTTCTGTCACCTTCTGTCTGGTTTTCTTTGTGCCCCTCCCCTCCCCTACCCCCTCTCTCCTTCTTCACCCCATCCCCGCTCCCCCAACCCCCCCCTGCCCCTGTTGCCATCACATTCTTGTTCATGTCTCTGAGTCTCATTTTTATGTCCCTTCTATGTATGGATTCATCTTAGTTTTTTTTCTGATTTACTTATTTCACTCCGTATAATGTTGTCAAGGTCCATCCGTGTTATTGTAAATGATCCGATGTCATCATTTCTTATGGCTGAGTAGTACTCCATAGTATATATGTACCAAAGCTTTTTAATCCACTCGTCCTCTGACGGACACTTGGGCTGTTTCCAGATCTTCGCTATTGTGAACAATGCTGCCACAAACATGCGGGTGCATTTCTCCTTGTCGAGCCGTTCTATGGTGTCCTTGGGGTATATTCCTAAAAGTAGGATAGCTGGGTCAAAAGGCAGTTCGATTTTCAGTTTTTTGAGGAATCTCCATACTGTTTTCCACAATGGCTGCACCAGTCTGCATTCCCACCAGCAGTGCAGGAGGGTTCCCTTTTCTCCACATCCTCGCCAGCACTTATTCTGTGTTGTTTTGTTGATAAGTGCCATTCTGACTGGTGTGAGGTGATATCTCATTGTGGTTTTAATTTGCATTTCTCTAATGATTAATGATGTTGAGCATTTCTTTATATGCCTATTGGCCATCTGTATGTCCTCTTTGGAGAAGTGTCTATTCATCTCTTTTGCCCATTTTTGGATTGGGTTGTTTGTCTTCCTGGTGTTGAGTTTTACAAGTTCTTTATAAATTTTGGTTATTAACCCCTTATCAGACGTATTGTCAAATATGTTCTCCCATTGTGTAGTTTGTCTTTTTATTCTGTTCTTGTTGTCTTTAGCTGTGCAAAAGCTTTTTAGTTTGATATAGTCCCATTTGTTTATCCTGTCTTTTATTTCACTTCCCTGTGGAGATAAATCAGCAAATATATTGCTGCGAGAGATGTCCGGGAGCTTACTGCCTATGTTTTCTTCTAAGATGCTTATGGTTTCACGGCCTACATTCAAGTCTTTTATTCATTTTGAGTTTATTTTTGTGAGTGGTGTAAGCTGGTGATCTAGTTTCATTTTTTTGCAGGTAGCTGTCCAGTTTTCCCAACACCATTTGTTGAAGAGGCTGTCTTTACTCCATTGTATTTCCTTACCTCCTTTGTCAAATATCAGTTGTCCATAGAACTGTGGGTTTATTTCTGGGTTCTCTGTTCTGTTCCATTGATCTATATGCCTGTTCTTATGTCAGTACCAGGCTGTTTTGAGTACAATGGCCTTGTAGTATAACTTGATATCAGGAAGTGTGATACCTCCCACTTTATTCTTCTTTTTTAAGATTGCTGAGGCTATTCGTGTCCTCTTTTGGTTCCATATAAATTTTTGGAATATGTGTTCTATATCTTTGAAGTATATCATTGGTATTTTAATTGCTATTGCATTGAATTTATAGATTGCTTTGGGTAATATAGACATTTTAATGATGTTTATTCTTCCTAACCATGAGCACGGTATATGCTTCCACTTGTTTGTATCTTCCTTGATTTCTTTTATCAATGCTTTGTAATTTTCCAAGTACAAGTCTTTAGTCTCCTTGGTTAAGTTTACTCCTAGGTACTTTATTTTTTTGGTTGTAATTGTGAAGGGGATTGTTTCCTTAATTTCTCTTTCTGACTGTTCATTGTTGGTGTATAAAAATGCTTCTGATTTCTGAGTATTGAGTTTATATCCTGCCACTTTGCTGAATTTATTTATCAGGTCCAGTAGTTTTCTGACTGAGACTTTAGGGTTTTCTATATACAATAGCATATCATCTGCAAATAATGATAGTTTTACTTTTTCTTTTTCAACTTGAATGCCTTTTTTTTCTTCTTCTTGTCTGATTGCTGTGGCTAGGACTTCCAGGACTATGTTAAATAAGAGTGGTGAAAGGGGGCACCCCTGCCTTGTTCCTGATCTTAAGGGTATTGCTTTTAATTTTTTCCCATTGAGTATGATGTTGGCTGTGGGTTTCTCATAGATGGCTTTTATCATGTTGAGGTATGTTCCCTGTATTCCCACTTTGGTGAGAGTTTTGATCATGAATGGGTGCTGGATTTTATCAAATGCTTTTTCTGCATCTATTGAAATTATCATATGGTTTTTCTCCTTCTTTTTGTTTATGTGATGAATCACATTGATTGATTTACGAATATTGTACCAGCCTTGCCTCCCCAGAATAAATCCCACTTGATCATGGTGTATGATTTTTTCCATATATTGTTGGATCCGGTTTGCTAATATTCTGTTGAGGATTTTAGCATCTATATTCATCAGAGATATTGGCCTATAATTTTCTTTCTTTGTGTTGTCTTTGCCTGGTTTTGGAATCAGAATTATGCTCGCCTCATAAAAGGAGCTTGGAAGTCTTCCTTCCTCTTGAATTTTTTGAAATAGTTTGAGAAGGATAGGAGTTAATTCTTCTTTAAATATTTGGTAGAATTCCGTTGTGAAGCCGTCGGGCCTCAGACTTTTCTTTGTTGGGAGTTTTTTGATAACCGTTTCAATCTCATTTGTTGTAATCGGTCTGTTTAGGTTTTCTGATTCTTCCAGATTGATTTTTGGAAGATTGTATGTTTCAAGGAATTTGTCCATTTCATCTAGGTTGTCTAGTTTTTTGGCATACAGTTCTTCATAGTATTTTCTTACGATATTTTGTATTTCTGTTGTGTCAGTTGTTATTTCTCCTCTCTCATTTCTAATTTTATTTATTTGAGTCCTCTCTCTCTTTTTCTTGGTGAGTCTACTTAAAGGTTCATCAATCTTGTTTACCTTTTCAAAGAACCAGCTCCTAGTTTCATTGATCCTCTGTATTGTTTCTTTAGCCTCTATGTCATTTATTTCTGCTCTGATCTTTATTATTTCCTTCCTTGTACTACATTTGGGCTTTACTTGCTGTTCTTTTTCTAATTCTTTTAGATGCAGGGTTAAGTTGTTTATTTGAGCTTTTTCTAGCTTCTGAAAGTGTGCCTGTAGTGCTATGAACTTCCCTCTCAGCACTGCTTTCGCTGTGTCCCATAAATTTTGAGTTGTTGTATGCTCATTGTCATTCGTTTCTAGGAATTTTTAAATTTCTTCTTTGATTTCATTCTTAATCTATTCATTATTTAACACCCTGCTATTTAGTTTCCATGTGTTTGAGAATTTTTGAGCTTTTCTGCTGTGATTCATTTCTAGTTTCATGCCGTTGTGATCGGAGAAAGTGCTTGATATGATTTCAGTCTTCTTAAATTTGTTGAGAGCACTTTTGTGCCCTAACATGTGGTCTATCCTAGAGAATGTACCATGAGCACTTGAAAAGAATGTATATTCTGCTGCTTTAGGGTGAAAGGTTCTGAAGATATCTATTAAATCGAGTTGATCTAGTGTTTCCAATAAGTCTGCTGTTTCTTTGTTAATTTTCTTTCTTGAGGATCTATCTAGTGATGTTAGTGGGGTATTGAAATCCCCTACTATTATAGTATTGCTGTTGATCTCGCCCTTTAAATCCATCAAAGTCTGTTTTATATATTTGGGTGCTCCTATATTAGGTGCATAGATATTTATAATAGTTATATCTTCCTGTTGGATTACTCCCTTTATCATTATGTAGTGGCCTTCTTTATCTCTTACTATATCCTTTGTTTTAAAGTCCAATTTGTCTGATATAAGTATTGGTACCCCAGCTTTTTTTTCATTTCCGTTTGCATGAAACGTTTTTTTCCATCCTTTTACCTTCAATCTATGTGTGTCTTTTGTTCTAAGGTGTGTCTCTTGTAGACAACATATGTATGGGTCCTGTTTTCTTATCCACGCAGCTACCCTATGTCTTTTGATTGGATCATTTAATCCATTTACATTTAAGGTTATTATTGATATGTAGTTGTTTATTGCCATTTTCTTCTTTAAAGGTGTATTCCTTTTTTTTTTTTTCTGTATTCTTTTCCCACTTTATCTGTTTACACCAGGCCCCTTAATATTTCCTGCAGCATTGGTTTGGTTGTAATGAATTCCTTGAGTTGTTTTTTGTCTGGGAAGCTTTTTATTTCTCCTTCGATTTTAAATGATAGCCTTGCTGGATAAAGTAGTCTTGGTTGTAGGTTCTTGTTCTGCATTACTTTGAATATTTCTTGCCATTCCCTTCTGGCCTCAAGTGTTTCTGTTGAGAATCAGATGTCATCCTTATAGGGGCTCCTTTGTAGGTGCTAACTTTTTTTTCTCTTGCAGCTTTTAATATTTTCTCTTTATCGCTTAGCTTTGGTATTTTAATTATGATGTGTCTTGGTGTAGGTTTCTTTGAGTTTCTCTTTAATGGAGTCCTCTGTGCTTCTTGGATTTGTGAGAGTTTCTCTTGCATTAATTTAGGGAAGTTTTCAGCTATGATATGATTGAACAAAGTCTCTATCCCTTTTTCTTTTTCTTCTTTTTCAGGATCCCCTGTGATGCGGATGTTATTTCTCTTCATGTTGTCACAGAGCTCTCTAAGAGTTTCCTCTGACTTTTTGAGTCTTTTTTCTCTTTTCTTCTCTGCTTTTATGCCTTCATTCCAGTTGTCCTCTAACTCGCTGATTCGATCCTCTGCTCTATCTATCCTGTTTTTAATTCCTTCCATTGTGGTCTTTATTTCTGATATTGTATTTGTCATCTCCAACTGATTCTTTTTTATACTTGCTATTTCTTTATTTAGGTTTTCAAACTCCCCTCCATTGTTGTTCTAAGATCCCTAAGCATCCTTACAATCATTATTTTGAACTCCGCATCTCGAAGTTTGATTATTTCCATATCACTCAGTTCATCTCTCGAAGGTGTCTCTTGTGGTTTCATTTGGATTGCACTCCTTTGTCTTCTCATCTTCTTTTGTTTTGTTTGTTTTATTTGTAGAGTTGGTTGAGTCTAGGCTTGGTGCTGTCTGCCTCCAGTTTTCAGTTGTGTTATTTCTAGGTCTTCTTGGGTTGGTATCAGCTATTATTTGTCCCTTTCTATTTTTTTTAAGCAAGAGTGGGGGGGGAGAGAAAGAGACAGGAAGGGAGAGAGATGATAAGCAACGATTTGTAGTTGCATCACTTTAGTTGTGCACTGATCACTTCTCATACATGCCTTGACTGGGGTGTTCCAGATGAGGCTCTGACCTCTGGGCTCAAGATGGCAACCCTGCACTCAAGCTGGTAAGACTATGCTCGAGCTGGATGAGCCCGCACTCAAGCCAGTGACCTTGGTGTTTTGAACTTGGGACCTCAGCATCCCAGGTCAATGCTCTATCCACTGTGCCATCACCAGATAGGCAAGAATTATATCTTTGAAAAGTATCCAAAAGTTAAATCTTTTTGGGGTTGTTAAGATCAAGTCTGGCAAAAGCAGATTCTTGGGATTCTTAAATGTTAAATTCATATAATTTAGGATTAAAATACTATCTTCTGATTGAGCACATACCTTGTGCTACACAGTGTTTGAAATTTTATAAATATTGGTTATGTATTCACAAGTCTGAAAGGTATGGATATAATTTTTCTATTTTATAGTTGAAGAAACCAAAACCTAAATCCAGTAACTTGTTCAAGGCTACACTGCTAGCAAAGAGCAGAGCTGGCTAGATTTGAATCTGTGTCTGACTCCAGAGCGAATAGACTCTGAACAGGCAAATGATAATGAATTATTTGCTTTGTGGAATAATAAGTAATAGAACTGCTTTATTTGGCCTCATTTAAGATATTTCACAAATGCCATAACTTAGATGGTCTATTAAATTATTAAAGCTTTTCTCATTGTTTTTAAGTTTTAGTTTTCAAGTAGATGAAGAAACTATATGTCCAAAGACTCAGGAAATTAAAATGATGGCTAGGAGCTTTCTATAACATATTACTTAGCCCAGGGCATGAATGAATATATGGGCTTGCTAATACCACAAATTTTGCCTGACATATATTTTTCATGTGGGAGTTACAGTGTACTTCTTGGATTGGCTCATTTACCTTTATCATACACCTGTGGTATAAATGGGGGGTAGGGAGGGGAATATATATCAAATTCTATTCTACTCTGAATCTCCAAATGAAATTTTATTGTTAAAAAGGGGAGGGACAATAAAACAATTGGTTACTAGAATCTTAATAGCTGGCTGCTTTTCCCTCTAGATATTGCCTCCTTGGAGAAAAATTCCACATGAAAATCCTGCCTCTTTTTTTTACCCTGAGCTGCCCTGCTGGTCTCTGAAGCATTTTTTTGAGGCTGGTGGGATCCAAAATTGAACCAAACAATAGGGGTTCCTCAGGGCTAACTCTGGCCTGCAAAGTTCCTGAGGAGGCTTGTTATCTGGATCATCCTTGTCTAATTAGAACCTTTACTTGGGAAAGAGATTGGGAGGAAGGGAGTCTGAAGGGGGGGGTTATCAGATTGCTTGAAAGAGGGTGTGTGCATTAGGCTAGTTCTGCCTGACATTGCAGTGGCATAGAGCTCCTCAGTAGTCTTGTTCCATGTAGTAGTAGTTTAGATGCAGATATGTAGCATCTTTGCATAATGTAGGACTACTGTTTAGCTATGGTGCTCAAATACGAAGGCATACTGTTTTATTTATTCTGCTTAATAAATTCTTATCTTGCCTGACCTGTGGTGGCGCAGTGGATAAAGCGTTGACCTGGAATGCTGAGTTTGCCGGTTCAAAACAAAACCCTGGGCTTGCCCGGTCAAGGCACATATGGGAGTTGATGCTTCCTGCTTCTCTCCCCTTCTCTCTCCTCTTCTCTCTCTCTCACACACACTCTCTCTGCTCTTGAAAATAAATAAATAAAAACTCAAAAATAAATTCTTATCTCTGTTAAATACTGGAAAACTTCAGTTTCTCTAATGCCACTAGTTATTACCACATAAGTGCATTAAGCAATCCTTTCAGTGTTTGAGTTCCTCCTGTGTGTTTTTGGACACTGTTGTAGCTTGATCTCAGTTAGAACTAATCATGATCCACAATCCACACTCCAGAAATTCCACCTAGTGGCCCAACCACCTGTGCAAGATAGTCCTACGTTGTGCATGAACCTTTGGACAATGACATGTTAACAACTCATCCATTTGTTTTCCTTACCTTGAAATTGAGCTCTGATGTCATCTGCCTGCTTCAGATGTATTATAATAGTGAATTTGGTTTTTTGTGTTGTTATCTGACTTTGAATTCAGAACAGTTTATTGCTAATGAACTTAAGTGTTAGTGGGTCTCATTCCTGAAGACTCTGTTGAATATAAAATTGCAATTTGTAACTAAAAATCAAGAAATACTAGTCATTGATAAAATGCCTAGTAGTCATATACCTGGACAAGATATGTTCTTGCAAATACTGTATTCAGATCTATTTAAAATTAAATGCATGTTCTTTAAATGTAAGTTGTTATTTAAGTGTTGTTTATGTTTTGCAGCTCTGACTTGGCATTTGATCTGGAAGGATATGTTTTTATTTTGATAAATGATGTCCTGACAGCAGCAAATGGTGCATACGTAAAACAAAAATTAGATTCAAAGGTAGGTAGCAATCTAAAGTTTCTTTAAGAGATATTGACCAATGTTGGGAATGATAAAGTCAGTTCATCAGGGAAAAAGTGGGGAATAAAGAAAAATACTTAGGGGATGGGAAACAAATGGGATCTCTGAGGGTAGAGAAAAGTGTCATAAATGTTCATGGCTTATCTAGAGGACTTGTTGAGGGACCTGGACAAGAAATATCTGGAATCCTTTCAGCAGATTTGAAAAGTGTTGTTGGAAGATGCTACAGAAGAATGGACTTTGTGTATTTGACCTAAAAATAATGGGAAACTTGAGTGATGGACTTTGTGTATTTGACGTACAAATAATGGGAAACTTGAGTGAACATTAGGATCTGTCTCTCTCAGGGGCAACACTGAGTTCCCTGGCCTAGATCTCATTCACGTGAACATACCTAGCTCCTTTCTCTTAACTTGCAGCATGTGCACAAAGGCTTTAAAGATATTTGTTGTTAGTTTGTTTACTATATAGTTTGAATATAGACACTCTGAATTTTATTTTTAGATCAAGTCAGATCATTAGAAGACTGAGTATTTGAGCTACATCGCTTTACTGCATTATGGTATATGATTCCATTATGATAAGAAGCTATATGGAACTGAGCTTTGCATATCATAGGGTTGTTATTGAAGGAGTTGTCCTTTCTTTCACAGTATATCCTATATGAGGACCCACATGAGATATTTATAATAGATGTCATCATAGTTTTTCCTGAGTAGCCAGGGTATTTTATCTCATTGTAACTGACCATGGCTTTATCTTATTTCCCTATCCATGTTTTCTCTTTAGTCAGATGATTTTATCTGCTTAATTTGTAGTCTTCTCTTTATATGTACAGTGTTTCTGAAATTATTTCAGCTCCTTTTTTGGAGTTCAGATTTTAAATACCAGTGCCCTACCTACCCTATAGTAGGATATATACTCAACCCTATAGTGTTGAGTTTGTATTGGGGCTTTGCCTTCTCCAGAAAGAACCATAAAACATGTGGCCATCCCAATAGCTCTCTTTTTCAGAGAATGTTTATTTTTAAATTTCTTGAAGAACTGGGAAGAGTGTATATCTGTTTCCAACAAATTTTCTTTTTATTTTTTTATTTTTTTTATTTTTTTATTTATTTATTTTTTCCAACAAATTTTCTTTAAACATACCTTTTCTGTCTGTTCTCCATGTACTTGCCTTGACAAATCCATGTGATGAGTGCTTTTTTGTGTGTGTGGCAGAGACAAAGAAAGTCAGAGAGAGGGACAGATAGGGACAGACAGATAGGAAGGGAGAGAGATGAGAAATATCAGTTCTTCACTGTGGCTCCTTAGTTGTTCATTGATTGATTTCTTGTATGTGCCTTAACGGGAAGGGAGCTACAGCAGACCGAGTGACCACTTGCTCGAGCCAGTGACCTTAGGCTCAAGCTGGTTAGCCTTGCTCAAACCAGATGAGCCCACGCTCAAGCTGACGACCTTGTGGTCTCGAACCTGGGTCCTCTGCATCCCAGTCTGACACTCTATCCACTGCGCCACCGCCTGGTCAGGCTATGATGAGTGCATTTTAATGGAAGCTACTATTTAAAATTTTTATCTTTTTGAAATAGCTCAAGAAAAGGGGGTAGTTAGAGATTTAGTTTTTGCTTTATTTCCTTCAGCCTATTTGCTATTCTGGAAAATAGGTACATGGGAATAATAACATTTCATTTGTCCAGCAGCTTAGCTGTCTATAACAGTACTAATAGAGTTTTTCTGTGAGGATGAAAATTGTCTATATTTCTGCTGTGTATTAACTAGCCACATGTGGCTTTCTGGCATTTAATAAGCGGCTGGTACAAGTGAAGAACTGAATGAGTAGTTTAGTGTACAGGGGTCCTCGAGTTACGACACAATTCCTATGACAGTGATGTAACCTGAATTTTGGTGTAAGTCAAAACACTCTAGCCTAAGCCACTTACATATTCTAACACAGTTTTAAAATCATAGTCTAGAACATAAAACACAACTAAGCCACAGAAAAAGGAAAAGGACATAAATATACTGTACTGTACTGTAGTAACAAAAAATGAGTGTTAAAAAATTCCTGTGGTTGGCTTGCGCACTGGAAGGGGCATTGCAATGTGGGAGAGAGTGACCTATTGGGAGGAGGAAGCTGGAGAGGCAGGAGAACCTGCAGAAGGTGCTGGAGATACTGGGTCAGGTGAATCAGGATTGCCTAAGGAACAGGCAGGAAATGATGGAGATGATTCTACCTGTACTACAGGTGTTTCATCTCGAGAAGCAGCTGACGTAGAGGGTACAGGATCTGTTGCAGACCTCTCTACCTTCTTGAAGAGTTAGTTGTTCCAGGCTAGTCTGGAAGGTTGATGACTTTTTCTAACCAAACTAGTTTGCCCATGTAGTCCATAAGTACGACACTAATGGCATGAGCCGAAACACGTCTCAATTTTTTTAAAGTTTTTTTAGGAGTGTTGTAAACTTGTAACATCGTATGTCAAGACTGTCAAAACCCGAGGATCCCCTGTAATTATAATTAAATTGAAATAGTCTAGAGTATAATCCTAGTACCTAAAAAAAAGCAAAAAGGGCCCTGGCCAGTTGGCTAAGTGGTAGAGCATCGGCCCGGTGTGCAGGAGTCCTGGGTTCAATTCCCAGCCAGGGCACACAAGAGAAATGCCCATCTGCTTCTCCACCCCTCCCCTCTCCTTCCTGTCTCTCTCTTCCCCTCCCGCAGCCAAGGCTCCATTGGAGCAAAGGTGGCCCAGGTGCTGAGGATGGCTCCATGGCCTCTGCCTCAGGAGCTAGTATGGCTCTGGATGCAACAGAGCATCGCCCCCTGGTGGGCGTGCCGGGTGGATCCCGGTCGAGCACATGTGGGAGTCTGTCTGACTGCCTCCCCGTTTCCAACTTCAGAAAAATACAACCCCCCCCCCAAAAAAAAGCAAAAAGGATTTCTGAGTATTTTATTCCCAGGAAAACCCTTTAGTTTCTTACTCAGAAATGACGTGACTTATTTGTATGAGACCTTTAAGCATATTGATCTGATTTTCATAATTCAAGAATTAGGAGCAACAAACTATATAGAAGATGGAATTCTATTTAGAGGCAGAGAGAGGCCTACCAGCAGTATAAAACGTCAGCTAACAACAAGAGAAATAAACAGGAAAACTATAAAATTTAGATGGAATTACTCAGAAGTGATTTAGGGGCTATTAAGTGGCATTAAGGGAAACACTGTATAAGAACACAATACAAATAATGCATGTTTACGATGATGTCCTAAATAAAAGTTTAGTTGATGTACTCTCTAAGAAGGCAGGGAAAAAGATACTCAAAACAGTTAAAATGTGACAAGAAAAACAACATTTTGGCACTTAAGTTTTTGGCGTTTGTCACTTGTCTGGATGGGTGTGTGTGTGTGTTGTGTGGTGTATAGGCATTCTCTTTAAGAGATGAGTAATGCTCATGTCTCTGGCTGACTGGGTACCTGTTGTATAAGGTTGTTTTGTCCTATGGCTTTTTAAATTGAATTTATTGGGGTTTCATTGGTTAATACAATTATGTAGGTTTCAGTCTACAGTTCTATAATATTGTACTGTGTGTTCACCCCAAGTCAGGTCTCCTTCTATCACCATTTATCCCTGCTTTGTTCTCTTCTATATTCCCCAACACCTTTTCCCTCTTGTAGCCCTGTTGTCTGTGTCTGAGTTTTTATTTTTCTTTGCTTAACCTGTTCCTGTGGCTTTTTTCTTGTTTCCTTAGAAATGAGATGTACCTTTTCATGGATGCTTGTGGTAGCCATAAACAATCAGTTTTTTGGTTTACCCGAGAGGCAATATAGTCACCCTGAGAAGCTTTTATTTATTTGATTAGTTAGTTTTTCAAATACAAGCAGAAGTTTATTTGGAAAGTCACAGAGGTAGAAAAAGTGAACCACGCAAAGACTGAGCCAGCTGGGCTGCGTGGGCTCAGGAAACAAGTTACAGAGGCAAAAGAAGGGCCCTTGGAGGTTAGGAGAGAGAACGCAAGGACATATGCGCCTGAGGGCTGGGGTGGGGGGGGGCTTGGGTGTGCTAGAGAGCAAGAGAAAAAGAGAGAAAGACCAACACTGAGAAGCCTTTAATAAATCAGGAGTTTTATTACCTATAATTTCAGGACTGCTTGTAATAATGGTCCTTTGAGCATGAGTCATGTGGCATAAAACTTAGTGTGACATTTCAGACATGAATGCAGCTATTGAATTTAACTTTAAAGAAATCATACAACTAATACATATTTATAATAGAAGGAGTAGAAAACAGATAAGCAAGAGGAAAAATATAAAACTTCCTTAAATCCATCATCAAGCACTATTTTGATAGATCTCCTTTAGTGTTTGTCAGACTTAACTAGGTGTAAAATTTTAAAAGAGCAGTGATACGTACTGTTATAACCTATATTTTTCATCTGGTACTGTTTTATGAACACCTTTCAATATTATTAAACATTTTTAATGGCTGCATACTATTTCATTGTATGATTGTATTGTGGTCTAATCAACTAGTTTTCTACTGTTGGATATTTGTTTCGAGTTTTTCAAAGCTTCTTTTGAGAAGGTAGTTTGTCTTTTTACATAATTCTGTGATCTTTCAATCTCAGAAGTTAGGTAAATATCATGTTCTTATCCTCGCTTCTCCTTCATCCCTGTCTCCCCTGCGCCCCCAAACTCTGGCCTACTTTTTCAGGTGACCCTGCTTCCTGATGAATAATGCCCCAGCAGTGTGTGAGTCAAACATAGGCCCAGAGTTCTCATAGGGTCTCTGTGTTTTGAAGATATATGTGATCCTTCATTGCTCCCCAGTTGCTAAGGTTACAACTAGTCATACTATGTTTTGGGAATTTTAGATGTAGTAATCCTTATTTTTAATATACTACGCATGTCCATTTTCAGAAATGCTTCACTTGGAAATTGTCTGTGTTGATGTAGGTGTGAGTCTCTGTGTCTGGATTTGTCTGTCCATCTCTCTTAAATAGCACTCTTGTTCTGAAAATCCCAGGGCCCTGACCGGTGGGCTCAGTGGATAGAGTGTCAGCCCAGAGTATGGACATCCCAGGTTCGATTCCCAGTCAGGGCACACAGCAGAAGGGACCATCCTCTCTCCTCCTACCTCTCCCCCTTCTCTCTTCTCCTCCTGTAGCCAGTGGCTCGATTGGTTTGAGCCCCAGACCTGGGTGCTAAAAATAGCTTGTTTTGTTCAAGCATTGTCCCTAGAAAGGGATTGCCAGTGGATCCCGGTCAGGGTGCATGCTGGAATCTATCTCACTATTTCCCCTCCTCTCATTTAAAAAGAAAAGAAAAAAGAAAAGAAAAGCCCAAGACTAGATGACTTGATACAATTCTGGAAAGGAGGGGCTTTAGGAATGTATTTCTATAGAGATGTATTTGTTCAAAATGAACAGTTGATGTCATTTTTATTTCTGTGATCTTAAACACTCAAGGAATTTATTTTGGATAAATTAAAAACCTTACAACTGTTTTTGTTTTTCTTTTGAAAGCTTAGGCTATTTCTTTGTTTGAAAACTTCTGACCTGCCTAGTTTTCTGGGTACACTGTGGGGTGGTATGTGTGTGAGTGTGTATAATGGAGGTTATACTTTGCATAGGGTGTTGTATATCTCTTTGCTAACACCAAATGAAACACTTAATTATTTACTCTCCTAGGAGCTGGGGAAATATGGTCTGCTCTATTACAATGCACTGTTCATGATTCTGCCCACCCTGGCCATTGCATATTTTACAGGAGATGCACAAAAGGTAGGACTTTCTGCCTATGGTTTAATGGCTTATGTTTTTTAATTGTGTTGTTATTTATAACCAAGATAAACTGAGGAGTTGTTAAGTAATATGCTTATTAAGTGACCAAAAACTGAGGGTCACTCAGTTTTAGTTTGCTAATGTCACGCTAACCTTTTTTTCTTGGCGTAAGTATTGGATAGTACTAATGTGGCTCAAAATAGCTCTGGCTGTCAACAGAAAAATAGTGTTTCTTATGGGTCAGAAGGATAGAGGAAGGGGATTTTACATTCCTACTAAACTACAAAATAGGAATAGTAGCAAACTATCCATGGAAAACAAAAAATCTTGAAATACGTAGTGGAATTCCTTAAGCTTAAACAAAATTCTAGGCATCTCTAGAAGCTCTCTGTTTTGATGTAAAATTTGTCATCCTTTTTTTTTTTGAAGTTTTTATTTTTATTTTTTTTTCAGAGACAGAGAGAGAGTCAGAGAGAGGGATAGATAAGGACAGACAGACAGGACAGACAATCAATGAACAACTAAGGTGTCGCATCAATCATTAATTTTTTTTTTTTTTTTTTTTGTATTCTTCTGAAGCTGGAAACGGGGAGAGACAGACAGACTCCCGCATGTGCCTGAACGGGATCCACCCGGCACGCCCACCAGGGGCAACGCTCTGCCCACCAGGGGGCGGTGCTCTGCCCCTCCGGGGCGTCGCTTTGTTGCGACCAGAGCCACTCTAGCACCTGGGGCAGAGGCCAAGGAGCCATCCACAGCGCCTGGGCCATCTTTGCTCCAATGGAGCCTCGGCTGCGGGAGGGGAAAAGAGAGACAGAGAGGAAGGAGAGGAGGAGGGGTGGAGAAGCAGATGGGCGCTTCTCCTGTGTGCCCTGGCCGGGAATTGAACCCGGGACCTCTGCACGCCAGGCCGACGCTCTACCACTGAGCCAATGCCAGGGCCTCAATCATCAATTTTTCGTTGTGACACCTTAACCGTTCATTGATTGCTTTCTCATATGTGCCTTAACCGTGGGCCTCCGGCAGACCGACTAACCTCTTGCTCAAGTCAGTGACCTTGGGTCCAAGCTGGTGAGCTTTTCGCTCATACCAGATAAGCCCACGCTCAAGCTGGACCTCGGGGTCTCGAACCTGGGTCCTCCATATCCCAGTCCGACGCTGTATCCACTGCGCCACTGCCTGGTCAGGCAAAAAAAAAAAATTGTCATCCTGGCTTAAATCCCCAGCTGTTTTTTCCCCCCAGGAGATATTTAACATTAGCTGGTGATTTAACCATATAAATAACAAGTAATATAATAGTTGACTCATTTTCTGTGAATGTTTACCTAAATAAATCCAGAATAGAGTAACAAAATAAATCCGGACAAGAATTTTTCTCTAAACAAGCCCATCTTCATAGTCAAAAAAATTGATAACATCTTGTTAGAATTCACAACATTTTGCAAAGTACGTAAGTGGAAATCTAGAATTCTGCTAAGGTTTTCTGTACCAGGATCCCTCCTAATGATTCCCTAGCCAGTAGTTTTTTACAATAAATGTGTTGGTTGTTTAATAGCAGTGACAATTCCCACAGATCAGTGAGAGCTGAAATAAAGAAAAGGTTTTTGAAAGTAATTACACTTAAAAAATTATTCTGAAATAAAAGGTAGACTACTGCCTGCTTATAAAGCTATTTTTATATTTTTTTTCATCAAGAACATTCTTAAAAAAAGAAAACTGGCATAGACATCTTGCACATGTGTGACCTGGCTGCCAGCAATCCTATAAATGACACCAGAGAAGAAAATGGAGCTAATGTTCTGACTAATAAAGAGTGTTGAGTATTTTGTGACTGTGAAAAAAATGGGAAGAAAAACCAGCATTTATTGAGTCCTTATTATGTGCTTGTCACTTTACTTATGTGATACAATGTCCTCCTAACAGCTTTAGGAAGTTTGAATTATCTCCATTTTGCCAATGTGAAAATGAAGACTCAGAGAGACTGAGTAACTAGCTCAGTGTCACATTTTTTGTGGGTCAGAGTCAGGATTTAAACCCAAGCTTAATTCCAAATGCCACGGTCCCTCCACAATGTTCTGCCTTCCTCTAGCAGCCTGGCAGATGCAACCCTCAATCTTCAGCTTTGGGGCAAGAATGTAATGTAAAATAACCAGGCCCCTCTTGGCAACACAGACAATTCCAAATCTTGGGGCCAACCTGTGCATGAGAAAGTTGGAAGGATTAATGTGGCCAGGTTATTCTACAGACTTGGCAAAGATGGAATTTTCATTAACTTAAAACTTGGACTAGTAGCTACTTGAAAGGAGAAGCTTCTTTCTAGAGTGATTATCATTTAACTGGAAGTTATATGCATAACTCACGCATATTTCATAGTTCAGTATCACATTTAATTTGAAATGCTTCAGTATAATTAAGAATGTTAGCTCATTGTGGAAAAATTACTTTGCCACCTATATTAAAATATAGTTTAAATTTTCTTTTATTCTTTTTTAAGCACAAGAGTGGAATTTGAGTAATGTTTCATTCCCCTAAAGAAAATGCCAGGCAAAAGTCAAGAAAGGTTTATTTTAGAAGAATAATGTTTTTAAGAATGACAGAGTTCATCTAAGTACTTCCAAGTTGTGATGATAAGCTAATTATGGAAGCAGAACTCATTGTTTTATAATCAGATCCCATCTGTATTTTGGGTCTGACATGCTTGTTAATTCTCATTATTAAAGCAATGTGGTTCTTATAACACATTTATTGGGGTATAGGTGGACACACTAGCTGGCAGTCCTACAGTCTTGTGATCTTTTTGTTAACACCTCTCCTTAACCTGTTTTCCCTCTAATTTCTCAAATACTTAAGTGTTTTTGTGTCTCACAGTGTTAGGTTCAGGTGATAAGAAAAAACATGAATTATGTGGTATTCTTGTCTTTTTTTTTTGTATTCTTGTCTTTGAAGACTGACTCTTTAGTCACCTTGTGGAACAGACCTATCTTCTTCATCAGAGCAATAAACTATTACAGGTTTTGTGGGAGAAGTGTTTTCAGTGCATTGTGGGGTATACAATGGAAGAATTTCAAGTCTGTCTACTTTTTGGGGATGGAATGCCTCATGGAGTTTTGCCTACACACAAAATTAAAATATAAGTGATACGAATAATCAGTGTTGTTTTAGTAGGTGATGAGTTGAATTTGAAACTTATAAAGCGAGAATTCTAAGTTTGATTCTGTTCCTGAATTTCTGAGACAAGTCATTACAATTTCATTTTAAGTTCAATTCAGATTCGTATTTCTGAGTATCTTCTTTGTGCTATTAGGACTGTATAAGAAATTAACATACACAAGGAAGACATTTTTTATGGCTACAGAGGTGTTGTAATATCTAGCACCAAAGTGCATGCCCATCAGTCAGTACTATAAGTTTTCAGATTAGGAAGAAATTTATGTGGGTTGAATACCAAGATTGGCTGTTTAAAGGAGATAGGGCTTGGTTTTCTTATCTACCAAAAGCAACAATTAATGCTAACCTTTTAGGGGTTGTTGTTGAGATATAACTTAGAAAGGTGGTTGAATGGTTTGCTTTTATTAACCAGCAAAGAAACTAGGTGGAAAACATAGACAGCATAATATGTCTTAGAGGCTCATAGTATTCACAAACATAGACAGCGTAATATGTATAAGAGGCTCATAGTATTGACAAGTGGGTGCAATTTATTTCTTCTACTGGAAAATTCAGCTTCACAGTAGTCAGTGGGCTGTTAGAAGTCTGGCAGAAAGAGTTCACATTATAGAGTGTGATATGGGGCAGGATTTCTGTTAAGTTTTCTAGTAAGTCGGGTTGCTTTTCAGTGTGTATCTTTTAGACTTGTGTTTTTTCTCCAAAATATGTATACCTGTAAGTGGAAAGACATTCATTGATGTGCATATATATTTCAAAGAGTAGGTATTTTTTTATGTGACGGTTTATATTTAAGTAAAGCTGTTTCTATATTAACAATTTGGGCCTACTTCTGGCCTTTAGTAATAATTTACCTATAAAGGTGTGATGCTTTGTACCTGACAAGATGCTCCCAATAAATTATTTTCCCTTATCCTCGTATATCTGTGAGGTAGGTTCTTATCTGATTTATAGGTTAAAGACATGCTTAAGATTTCACAGTGGCAGAGCTTAGAACTAAAACCTGTCTGTCTGACTCCAAACGAACCCCTTGCTGTTTGCCTGCCCTTATCTGTGCTCCCTCCCTGACTTAGTGTTTTCCCCCATTTGGGACTTTATTACAGAATAAGCTACTGAATGTGAGAAACACCTCAGAGTAGTATTAGAAGTGGAGTCTCTGCAGCTTGGCCTTGTTGTTTATAAATAATTATATTTCTTTTATTCACCAAATATTTATTGAGTACTTATTATATGTCAGGGGTTGCTCTTTTTTTTTTTTTTTTTAGTGAATGGAGGGGGGGACAGACAGGGACAGACAGGAAGGGAGAGAGATGAGAAGCATCAACACATAGTTGGGGTACTTTAGTTGTTCATTGATTGCTTTCTCATATATGCCTTGACCAGGGCGGGGGGGGGGGAGTGGGAGGACTCCAGCTTAGTCAGTAACCCCTTGTGCAAGCCAGCGACCTTGGGCTTCAAGCCAGAGACCTTGGCTCAAGCCAGCGACCATGGGATCATGTTTATGATCCCATGCTGAAGCCAGCAACCCCATGCTCAAGCTGATGATGTCGAGTTTTGAATCTGGGTCCTCAGTGTCCCAGTTTGACACTCTATTCACTGTGCCACCGCCTGGTCAGGCTCAGTTTGTTTGTTTTTTAAAGGACATGTTGCTGTTTTAAAGGAACTTACATTCCAGTGCAGTGAGAAAGACTAAGCATAATTGTATAAAGAGCTGTGAAGAGAAATAAAATGAGGAGAGTGATTGGAGTCCTGTTTTGGATAAGAGTTTGGGAATGCATCTCCATATGTTTCATTTGAGCAGACACACAATAGGATGGAGAGACCAATTTTTGTGGCTCTTTGGAAGGAATAATCTAAATCAAGGGAAGAGCAGGTTCTAAGTGCTGAGGTGGGAATGCTTAGCTTTTCACACGACATTTTCTGAATAAGTAAACATCAGGAAAAGTCAAGGTGGGCCTTGAAAGGTGGAGGAAGAGAAACAAAAGGTGCATTCCACATGTAATACTGTAGATGAGCTTAGGCACCAAACTCTTCAGTATGGTTAGAAGGAAGAAATCAAAGACTGGAGACTTTATTTATTTATTTAATTTTTTTTTTTTAAGTTTATTGTGTTAACTTGGTTTCAAGTTTCCCACTAAACATAATACCCTCACCCTACATCATGCCCCCCTTACCCCATGCAAAGTCTTTTCCTATTCCCCCTTTGCCCCCTTTGCTACCCCACCTCTGGTACTTGCTACCCTGTTTCCTGTATTTATATGTTATGTATATATTTTCACTAATCCCTTCACCTTCTTTGATCCCCCTCATCCCCCTTCCCTCTGACAGCTGTCCCTCTGCTCCCTGTGACCCTGCCTCTGTTTCTGTTTTGTTCCTCAGTTTATTGTGTTCATTAAATTCCACATATATGTGAGGTCATATGATATTTGTCTTTCTCCCTGGCTTATTTTACTTAGCATAATAATCTTCAGGTCTATCCATTGCCATTGCAAAAAGTAAGATTTCCTTCTTTTTCATGGCCACCTAGTATTACATTGCATATATGTACCACAGCTTTTTTATCCACTAGTCCACTCTTGGACACTTGGGCTGTTTCCAGATCTTAGCCACTGTAAACTATGCTGCAGTAAACATGGGGGTGCATTTCTTCTTTTGAATCAGTGATTTGGTATTCTAAGGATATATTCCTAAAAGTGGGATAGCTGGGTCAAAAGGCAGCTCCACTTTTAATTTTTGAGGAAATGCTATATTGTTTTCCACAGTGGCTACACAAGTCTGCATTTCCACCACCAGTGCAGTAGGGTTTTTCTTTCTCCACACTCTCGCCAGTACTTATTGTGTGTTGATTTGATTTGTTAATTAGAGACATTCTGACAGATGTGAGGTGGTATCTCATTGTGGTTTTAATTTGCATTTCTCTTATGATTAGTGACATTGAACATTTTTTCATATGCCTGTTGGACCACTGTATGTCCTCTTTGGAGAAGTGTCTATTCAGGTCCTTTGCCCATTTTTTTAATTGGCTTGTTTACCTTCCTGGTGTTGAGTTTTAGAAGTACTTTATAAATTTTGGTTATTAACCCCTTATCAGACTTACCAGTGAATATATTCTCTCATTGAGTGGGTTGTAAAACTGGAGACTTTAGAAGAGACCATAGCATCTGGGTCAAGCCTCTTATTTCACATATGGCGAAACTGGAGCCAGAGAGGTCCTGGGACTAGAATCCAGGTTTCCTGACTCTGTGACTGACGAGAGCTCTCACTCTTCCCACCAAACTGCACCCTGCTTCCTTGGGTGCAGGGTTAAATACAGGAATTTGAATTTTACTCTGCAGATAGTGACATTCCTAAAAGTAAGTGGTAGAGGGGAGAGAATTTGGGGCCAGAAGGCAGAAGACCAGCAATCTCTTAATTCTTTCCCTGACCATGGTTTGACTTTGGATAAGACCCTTCTTTTTTCTTGTTCTACTTTGTTATGTGTAAACTGACTAGGTCAGATAAAATAAGTTGGTTGGTTCTCTAGATAGGAACCTTTCCTGGACTGAGAGAGTTTCTGAGAAGTAGGATGCTTGCTTGCCAGTGTGAAGATGAGACTGCTACTCTGAGAGCAGGTGTGAGCCCAGCTGCTACCTGACTCCCTATAACCAGCGCTTGTAAACTGTTCTTGCCTGTTGGGCTCTTTCCTGTCTTTCCTTACCCAGATCTATTTGCATGGAAGCTCTTTGTGTATTGAATTGGAAAATCTCCAAGATAAGTTGTTAAATTAAAAGCATGGCATAGCCTGACCGGGCGGTGGTGCAGTGGATAGAGCATCAGAATGGGATGTGGAAGACCCAGGTTCGAGACCCCGAGGTCGCCAGCTTGAGTGAGGGCTCATCTGGTTTGAGCAAAAGCTCACCAGCTTGAGCCCAAGGTCGCTGGCTCAAGCAAAGGGTTACTTGGTCTGCTGAAGGCCCACAGTCAAGGCATGTATGAGAAAGCAATCAATGAACAATTAAAGTGTTGCAGTGCGCAACGAAAAACTAATAATTGATGCTTCTCATCTCTCCATTCCTGTCTGTCTGTCCCTGTCTATCCCTCCCTCTGGCTCTTTCTCTGTCTCTGTTAAAAAAAAAAAAAGCAAAAAAAAAAAAAGCATGGCATAAAACAGTGTATGTGATATGCTACCTTTTGACTAGAATAAAAAGGGAACAGTAAGGATATATATACACATACATTTTATTTTCTATTTAAGTAAAGAAACTGAGAGGATACACATGAAACCAATAAGATAACCACTGGTAGTGTGTGTGTATGAGAGAGAGAGAGAGAAAGAGAAAAATAAAGAGAAAGAGAAAGAGAATACAAATCGATTCCAAGATGGCAGTGGTATAGGCAGACACATGGACTGCCACCTCCCGGGATCAAACTGGATTACAAATTAATTTATGAACAATCATCATGAAAACCAACTTTGGACTAAAAGAACTGGACTCAAAAAACAAGGAGCACAGAAGAAATCACACTGAGCCTAGTAGGAAGTGCGGGGACATGATCGGAGCTCCCCCGCTCCCAGGAGTGAGTGGAGGCTGAAGGTCCAGAGAGTTTCTTATTGAGAGGAGAGAGACCCTGAGAGGTGGGGGTCCTCAGTCCCAGAACCGGAGCCCCAGCCTAGAAACCCAGGGACAGAAGGAGACATCTTGACAGCATTGAGTGAGGAAAAAAAGCGGGATTTCTTTCTGTGAGAAATGGCTGGCAAAGAAGTTGCAGCCTTAAAGGGCCAGCACAGAAAATATTGCTCACTGCCACTTGCCTGGGGCTCCAAGGTTGAGAGAACTGGTCTTGCATGAGGAGAGTGGGGAGATCAAGGCATGGGGACTCAAACAGTGACAGGGAGAAGAATATCTGGGCTGAGTCATTCTCCAGTGCATAAGCAGCCATAGCTGGGGGGTGGCGTCACTCCTTCTGTCCAGCACAAACCTAGTATGGAACCAGTTGACCCACCTCCAAGCTCTCCAATTAGCATGATAGGCCATTTGAAAATGAGAAAGTAAAGGGGAGGAGCAATGACTCAGGTTCTCAGGGAGACCTGAGCTACACCTCTCCCTTCTGATATGGAGAATGCTCTCCGCCCCCAGAGAGAAACTGGGCTGACCACACCTTCTGGTTCTCAGAGGTCACACCCACCGCATTCCTGGATAGAGTTTTAACTGGGGCCTCAGAACAAGATACACCCAATACCCCCATCCTAAATACAGAAGCTCTCAGCTGGGCTCAGCAAACACAGAAGCTCCCTACTGGGCTCAGCAAACAAACAGCAGGGAAATTAAGACTTTTAAGCAACTCTACTAGTTAAGGAGAATTAAAATCTGAGCAACCAGCAGAGGCTGAGGGGAAAAGACCTGGAGGATAAGCTGCATTCCGTATACCAACCTCAGACCCACAACCCTAACAAGCTTGCAAACCGCACACAGAAAAAATGGGAAGACAGAGGAATGTAATACATATGAATCAACAAGAAAAATCCCCAGGAAAAGAACTGAATGAGATGGAAGTAACCAAATTACTGGATGCAGAGTTTAAAATAATGATTGTTAAGATAATTAAGGATCTCAGAGCTACAATGGATTAACTTAATGAGCACCTAAATAAAGAAATTGCAAGCATCAAAAAGGACACTGAAATCATAATAAAAGAATCAATCAGAAATGACAATTACAAGGTCAGAAATGAAGACTATGCTAGAAGAAATCAATAGCAGGCTGGATGAAGAAGAGGAGCGAATCAGTGAATTAGAGGACAAGATAAATAAAAACACAGAGGACTACCACCGAGTTAAGAAAACTGAGAAGAAAACAAACAAATCAAGACTTCAAAGAGGCTCTACTACAAAAGCTAAATCTGACAGTGGATTACAAACAACAGCTGATGACAACCCAAGAAGATCTAGAAATAACACAACTGAAAATTGGCGGCACACAACACCAAACCTAGACTCAGCTAGCTCTACAGACAACACACCCAAACAATAAGGGTATACACAGAAATAATGGGAAGACAGAGAAGTGCAATCCAAATGAATCAACAAGAGAAACCCCCAGAAAATGAACTGAGTGATATGGAAATAAGTAAACTACTGGATGCAGAGTTTAAAATAATGATTATTAGAATGCTGAAAGATCTTAGAACAACAATGGGATGGACACAGTGAGCACATAAATAAAGAGATTATAAGCATCATAAAAGACATTGAAATAATAAAGAAGAACCAATTATAAATTACAATTACAATATCAGAAATGAAGACTACACTAGAAGCAATTAAAAGCAGGCTAGATGAAGCAGAGGATTGAATCAGTGAGTTAGAAGACAAGATAAACAAAAACACAGAAGCAGAGCAGCAAAAAGAAAAGAGGCTCAAAGTCTGAGGAAACTATAAAAAAAACTCTGTGACAATATGGAGAGAAATAACTTCCACATCATAGGGGTTCCTGAAGGAGAAGAGAAAGAACAAGGGATAGAGAACCTGTTTGAAGAGATCATAGCTGAAAACTTTCCTAAATTAATGAAAGAAAAAGTCACACAAGTTCAAGAAGCACAGAGAATCTTGGTAAAGAGAAACCCAATGAGGCCTGCATCAACACACATCATAATTAAAATACCAAAGTTAAGAGATAAAGAAAAAATTCTAAAAGCAGCAAGAGAAAAGAAGTCAATTAACCTATGGAGGAGCCCCCATAAGGATGACATCACATCTGACTTTTCGATCTTTTTTTTTTTTTTAATTTTATTTATTCATTTTTAGAGAGGAGAGAGAGAGACAGAGAGAAGGGAGGAGGAGCTGGAAGCATCAACTCCCATATGTGCCTTGACCAGGCAAGCCCAGGGTTTTGAACCAGCGACCTCAGCATTTCCAGGTCGATGCTTTATCCACTGCGCCACCACAGGTCAGCATCTGACTTTTCAACAGAAACACTTAAGACTGGAAAGGAATGGCAAGAAATATTCAAAAAAATGCAAAAGAAGAGCCTACAACCAATATTTATTTATCCAGCAAGATTATCATTTAAAATAGAAGGAGAAATAAAAAGCTTCCTAGAGGAAAAAAAAACAACCTCAAAAGAATTCATTATAACCAAACCAACACTGCAGGAAATGTTAAGGGGCTTGCTGTAAAAAGAGGATTATAGACTTAAACAATAAAATGGCAATAAACAGCTACATATCAATAATAACCTTAAATGTAAATGGACTAAATGCTCCAATCAAAAGATATAGGGTAGCTGCATGGATAAGAAAACAGGACCCATATATATGCTGTCTACAAGAGATCCACCTCACAACAAAAGACTCACATAGGCTGAAAGTGAAGGGATGGAAAAAAATCTTCCAAGCAAACAGAAAGGAAAAAAAAGCTGGGGTAGCAATACTCATATCTGAAAAAATAAACTTTAAAACAAAGGCCATAGTAAGAGATGAAGAAGGTCACTACATAATGATAAAAGGAGCATTACAGCAGGAAGATATAACTATTATAAATATATGTGTGCCTAATATAGGAGCACCTAAATATCTAAAACCATTTTTGATGGACAAAAAGGGCGAGATCAACAGCAATACTATAATAGTAGAGAATTTTAATATCCCACTAACATCAATGGATAGAACCTTCAGACAGAAAATTAACAAAAGAAACAGTGGTTTTAAATGACACACTAGATCAACTGGATTAATAAATATCTTCAGAACCTTTCACCCTAAAGAAGCAGAATATACATTCTTTTCAAGTGCTCACGATACATTCTCTAGGATAGACCACATGTTAGAACACAAAACAAGTTTTAATAAATTTAAGAAGATTAAAATCATATGAATAACCTTCTCTAATCACAACAGCATGAAACTAGAAATCAACTACAATAGAAAAACTGAAAAACACATGTTTTTCAGTGTCATATGTTCACATGTCAATGTGAACATGTCTATTCACATGTCAATCAGTGTGATTTATCACATAAAAGGAAGGATAAAAACCACATGATAATATCAATAGATGATAATATCAAAGGAAATATCATGATAATATCAAAGGAAAAAGCCTTTGATAAAGTCCAGCACCCATTTATGATCAAAACTCTCAACAAAGTGGGAATACAGGGAACATACCTCAAACACTTGGAGACTAAATAGCATGCTATGAAATAATGAGTGGGTTAACAATGAGAGTAAGGAAGAAATCAAATACTTCCTTGAAACAAATGAAAATGAATATACAATAGCTCAATCTATGGGATACAGCAAAAGCAGTCCTGAGAAGGAAGTTAATAGCAGTACAGGCATACTTCAAGAAGCAAGAAAAGTTCAAATTAACAACTTAACTCTGCACCTAAAAGAACTAGAAAAAGAATAGCAAGAAAAGCCCAGAGGAAGAAGGCAAAAAAACAAAAACAAAACCCAAACAAAACAAAAAAACCCCAATACAGAAGATTAGCGAAACCAAGAGCTGGTTCTTTGAAAAGGTAAACAAAATTGATGAACCTTTAACCAGATTCACCAAGAAAAGAAGAGAGAGGGCTCAAATAAATAAAATTAGAAATGAGAGTGGAGAAGTAACAACTGACACAGCACAAATTCAAAGGATTGTAAGAAAATACTATGAAAAGTTATATGCCCCAAAATGGGACAATCTAGATGAAATGGATAAATTCCTTGAAAAATATGATCATTCAAAAATTAATCTGGAGGAATCAGAAAACCAAAACAGACCAATTACACCAATAGAGATGGAAACAGTTATAAAGAAACTCCCAACAAACAAAAGTCCTGTGCCAGATGGCTTCACAGGTGTATTTTACCAAGTATTCAAAGAAGAATTAACTCCTATCCTTCCAAGCTATTTCAAAAAATTCAAGAGGAGGGAAAACTGCCAAACTCCTTTTATGAGGCAAACATAATCCTCATTCCAAAACCAGGCAAAGACAGTATAAAGAAAGAAAACTATAGGCCAATATTCCTGATGAACTTAGATGCTGAAATTCTCAACAAAATATTAGCAAATCGGATATAGCAATACATGAAAAAAATCACACATTATAATCGTGGGATTTATTCTAGGGAGACAAGGCTGGTACAATATTCACATGTCAATCAATGTGATTTATCACATAAACAAAAGGAAGGATAAAAACCACATGATAATATCAATACATGCAGAAAAAGCCTTTGATAAAGTCCAGCACCCATTTATGATCAAAACTCTCAACAAAGTGGAAATAAAGGGAATATACCTCAACATAATAAAGGCCATCTATGCAGACCTACAGCCAACATCATACTTAATGGGCAAAAATTAAAAGCAATCCCCTTAAGATCAGGAACAAGGCAGGGGTGCCCCCTTTCACCACTCTTATTCAACATAGTTCTGGAAATTCTAGCTACAGCAATCAGACAAGAAGAAGAAATAAAAGGCATCCAAATTGGAAAAGAAGTAGTAAAACTTTCATTATTTGCTCATGACTTGATACTGTACATAGAAAATTCTAAAGTCTCAGTCAAAAAACTACTGGAACTGATAAATGAATTCAGCAAGGTGGCAGGATATAAAATCCATATTCAGAAATCCGTGGCATTTATATACATCAACAATGAACTGTCAGAAAGAGAAATTAAGAAAACAATCCCCTTCACTATTGCAACCAAAAAAATAAAGTACCTAGGAGTACATTTAACCAAGGAGGTTAAAGACCTGTACTCGGAAGATTGTAAAATATTGATAAAAGAAATCAAGGAAGATACAAACAAGTGGAAGCATATAACGTGTTCATGGATAGGAAGAATAAATATCATTAAAATGTCTATGCTACCCAAAGCAATGTATAGATTCAAAGCAGTTCTTATTAAAATACCAATGCCATACTTTAAAGATATAGAACAAATATTCCAAAAATTTATATGGAACCAAAAAAGACCACGAATAGCCTCAGCAATCCTGAAAAAGAAAAATAAAGTGGGAGGTATCACACTTCCTGACATCAAGTTATACTACAAGGCCATTGTACTCAAAACAGCCTGGTACTGGCAGAAGAACAGGCATATAGATCAATGGAACAGAACAGAGAACCCAGAAATAAACCCACACCTTTATGGTCAAATGATATTTGACAAAGGAGGTAAGAGCATACAGTGGAGTAAAGACAGACTCTTTAACAAATAGTGCTGGGAAAATTGGACTAATATATTGAAAAAAATGAAACTAAATGAATGTAAGTCGTGAAACCATGAACATCTTGGAAGAAAACGTAGGCCATAAGCTCTCCGACATCTCTCGCAGCAATATAATTGCTGATATAACTCCACGGGCAAGTGAAATAAGGACAGAATGAACAAATGGGACTGTATCAAAGTAAAAAGCTTTTGTACAGTGAAAGACAACATGAACTAAATAAAAAGACAACTCACACAATGGAGAGCATTATTGCCAACACATCCAATAAGGGGTTAGTAACCAAAATCTACAAAGAACTTGTAAAACTCAACACCAGGAAAGTAAACAATCCAATGAAAAATTAGGCAAAGGAACTGAATAGACACTTCTCCAAAGAGGACATAGGTATGGCCAATAGGCATATGAAAAAATGTTCAACATTACTAATCATTAGAGAAATGCAAATTAAAACCACAATGAGATATCACCTCACACCAGTCAGAATGGTGCTCATCAACAAAACAACACATAATAAGTGCTGACAAGGGTGTGGAGAAAAGGGAACCCTCCTGCACTGCTGGTGGGAATGCAGACTGGTGCAGCCACTGTGGAAAACAGTATGGAGATACCTCAAAAAATTAAAAATGGAACTAACTGGCTTTTGACCCAGCTATCCCACTTTTAGGAATATATCCTAAGAATAACAAATCACTGATTCAAAAGAAGAAATGCACCCCCATGTTTATTGCAGCATTGTTTACAATAGCCAAGATCTGGAAATAGCCCAAGTGTCCATCAGTGGACTAGTGGAGTAAAAAGCTGTGGTACATATACACAAGGGAAGACTACACAGCCGTGAAAAAGAAGGAAATCTTACCCTTTGTGACAACATGGGTGGACCTGGAGTCTATTATACTAAGTGTAATAAGCCTGGCAGCGAAAGAAAAATATCATATGACCTCACTCATATGAGGAATCCAATGAACAGTGAACTGCAAAATGGAAGAGAGGCAGAGAAGGGGTCAAAGAGTCCAGAGGGAAAGCGGGCAGAGGGAAAGGGAATGAAAGAAGGGGAACGAAGAAAAGAATGACATTAGTGAAAGTATATACACATAACACAGAGAGATAGAGGGCAGGATTGTAAATCGGGGAGGGAAGGAGGAAGGCGGTGGGGGGAGGGGGCAAAGGGGGTATCAAGGAGAACAAGGGGGGGAGGGAGGAAGATATATTCAGGGGGTACACTTGTAATTATGTAAACACAACAAATTAAAATCAATAAAAACAAAAACAAAAAGAATACAAGGTGGTGTGGGGGAGTGTGAAACTTTCCTCTACCCTGCAAGCTTCTTTCAGTTAGTCTCATAATTAAATCTATATGAGACATTAACAAGAGAAAACAACCTATTTAATTGTATATGTACTTATGGGAACCCCACATACATGTGAGGTTCAGGGACAGAAAGATAATATGAGATATATATGACATTCTGATCCAAGGATGAGAAAAGGCACTTTGGGGCTTCAGAGGAAGGTTATTGCAGGGTGATAAGAACAGATGTTTAGTAATTAGAAGTTTGACTTACATTATAGATAAGTCAAAAAGGTTGTCTCTGATAAGCTCGTATTATGGGCAAGGCCCTTAATTTAAATTCTTCCAGGTAGTTGGGGGTGGGGGGCAGAAGTTTCTCTTGAGCTTGCTGGGTATCAGTTACCTTTAGTGTGAGATAAACTGTATACCACAGAGGTACATCTTTGCGTGACTGTTCTGACCCCCTACAGATGTAACAGGAATGGGAGGGAGACTTTATTATTTATTCTTTATATATATTTTATTGTAGAACCATATAGATATATTTTAAATTTTATTTTAGAAGAGTAACAATAGAGCTTGACCAGGTGGTGGCACAGTGGAAAGAGGATTGGACTGGGATGCAGAGAACCCGGGTTTGAAACCCTGAGGTTGCTGGCTTGAGTGCGGTGTCACTGGCTTGAGCCCAAAGGTCGCTGGCTTGAGCCCAAGGTCGCTGGCTTGAGCAAGGGGTTACTTGCTCTGCTATAGCCCCCCAGTCAAGGCACATATGAGAAAGCAATTAATGAACAACTAAGGAGCCTCAATGAAGAATTGATGCTTTTCATCTTTCTCCCTTCCTGTCTATCCCTCTCTCTCTCTCTGTGTTTGTTTCTGTCACACAAAAAAAGTAATAGAAAAGGATAAAGTTTTT
The DNA here is from genome assembly GCF_036850765.1 of Saccopteryx bilineata. Lineage (NCBI taxonomy): Eukaryota > Metazoa > Chordata > Mammalia > Chiroptera > Emballonuridae > Saccopteryx > Saccopteryx bilineata. Next base: position 234,356,883 of record NC_089492.1, read on the forward strand.
TTCTTTTTATAAATAATGACTATCCAGTAATGAATCCTAAATTTTAAAATAACTGGGAGAAGTGGGAGAAATTAACTTATTATTCAGAGTTGCAGACTCAACCTGGGATGCAAATTGAAGCAAAATCAGATCCAAAATATTTTTCTCCAAATCCCGCTGTTAACCTTACTTAGGCAGAGGAAGGAAAACTTCTGTTAGGACAGGAATCCAATAAGAGGGCTCTGAAACGTCAGCTCCCAGGGAAGCAGGAGATATACAGAGCAGTTGATGGGCTGACATAGCCTTTAAGCAAGAATTAAAGGCCAAGGAAGAAAAAAATCACCATAAAACCAAAAGGGAAGATCCAATTGCACAGCTCATCTCAGTGAGCAAATAAGTCATTGGCAAAGCATTCTGAGAAACCAGACTCATGTGTGTGTGTGTGTGTGTGTGTGTGTGTGTGTGTGTGTGAGAGAGAGAGAGAGAGAGAGAGAGAGAGAGAGAGAGAGAGAGAGAGCGCGCGCGCGAAAGAGTTTATTTAAGATTCTCAAAGTCCTGGTTTTACCAGAAACCAAGGAACCAACATTTCAGCACTTAGTTTTTTAAAACAAATGTTTTCTAACTTGAAAAGATTCTTCTTAAAAAACAAACAGAGTTTGTGTTTGTGTATCATGCAAAAGCCAGCTTACTGTTAATAAAAGATATCTAGTTAACTAGATACAGGCAGAGCAAGCAATTGACTCATGGTTTTCCAAAGTGTCAGAACAGACTGACTGTGTTTAAACTTGTTAGTTGCTTTCTCCGAAAGGGAGCGTCTGCTGCACAAAGCCAGTGATTCACAGCGTCCCAGGAATTGGAGCCTGGCCTTCTGACAGCACACCCTGCTAGGTGTTCTCATGCAGGGATGAAGGAACAGACCTCTTGCTGTAGACCTCACAAGGCCAGTACTGTAGGCACTGGTACATTGTATAATGTCTTCATTTATATCACTGGTTAAATTACATGGCTTAGATGAGTTTTACGGAAAAACTTGCTGCACAGATTGTCTACCTAGAGGTGTCTCTGAATAAGCATTGCTAACTAAATAATGAAGGATTTTAGGCTCTTGGTTTAACCTCTCCAGAGTTCGTCTTTCCTGTGTCACTCTGTGGACCACAAAGACTGATTTTTAAACTCTGAATTTTGCTTTCCACATGGAGACAGTTTCCTTCTGCTTTCTGGACCTTAGTATTCCCATGCATGAACCAAGAAGGTTGGATCAGTAATTTTTTAGTTGTGAATGACTAGATCTTTCTCTTTGTCTGTGTATTGTTTGATTGGCAAAGTAATGTTTTTAGCCACTCCTACCCTTGAGGGTGTTCCCTTTTCAAATAAAAGTGAGTCGTTGGTAAGGTGGAGTGTGCAGCTTCGGCCTGATACGTAGGTTTTCCATAGGTGGTAGAGTCTAGTGAGTGGAGGTAGTGAAGATACCTGGGTTCCGAGTCCTTTCTGAGCTAGGAGCAGGAGGTGAGCAGAAGTATGGCAAACGTTTCAATAGTAGAGAACCCGGTAAGTAACCTAGGCCCCCTTTCCCGAGGTGGGGAGGGAACTGTGCGGGTCATTTCTACCACTGACATTATCTTCTGTCCTATCAGTTTACGTTCTAGGATAAAGATTCAGTTTTTTTTCTACAGTGTTTTGGGAAAAGAATTTGCAGTATCATTCACCTACCTTTTTTCTTTACTATGAAGTTCAAAGACTAAGTGGTGTGTTTGTTTTTAGACTTTATCCTAAGTAGGGATGTATCCAACATATAAGAAAATGTCTCAGTCATGATTTGGAGTTTATTTCACATCTCAGATAAATTGACCACTCTTTGCTTAACAGGTTTTCCTGGGAGTGAGAATAGGTGCATCTGTGACTGAAGCACACATTGAAATTATTTCATGCTTTCCTCTAGATTGAGAGTGGTGAACTGGTGCTGTTATCCATGCTCTTTGCAGATATTGCCACATAGTCATAGCACTTTTGGCTAAGCCTGCACATAGCCTCAGAGTTCACCATACAGTGATTCAGACAGTCAGAATCAGTCCATTAGAGCTGGTTCATCAAACAAATCTGAGTGTACCCCTGGACTAAATTTTATTGTTACTCATTATGTAGTGTTAGTGCCTAATCTTACTTAGATACTGTATCCTTTTCTTTCTTAATTTTCTTAACTGAAACAACTAAAGAACACATCATTTTTCATTAAACATTTTTCCAAATATTTTTATTTAAGAGTTTCATTAAAACCGAATGCCTTCCTTAAAGGCTTTAATCACTGTAAAAAAAAATGGAGGACTGGATGGAGAAGATGTGGCACATGTACACTGTGGTGTACTACTCAGCCATAAGAAATGGTGACATCGGATCATTTGTGGCAAAATGGTGGGATCTTGATGGCATTGTATGGAGTGAGATGAGTGAATCGGAAGGGACCAAGGACTGCATGGTTCCATACATTGATGGGACATAAAAACGAGACTAAGAGACATGGACGGGAGTGTGGTGGTTAGGGGGGGAGGGGAGGAGGGAGAAGGGAAAGAGGAGGAGGAGGGGCACAAAGAAAACTAGATAAAAGGTGACGGAGGACACTCTGACTTTGGGTGATGGGTATGCAACATAATTGAATGACAAGATAACCTGGAGATGTTTTCTTTGAATATATGTACCTTGATTTATTGATGTCACCCCATTAAAATTAATAAAAATTTAATAATAAAAAAACCAAATAAACAAAAAACCGAATGCCTAGTTTTAGGAAATCCATATAATCCCTTTGCTCATTGGTTATGCTACATTCTTTTCATGCCTGTGGTGGGTATTGGCCTGTGCTATTACATTACACCACCAGTACCTAGAACCAGAGACTTGGTTCAAAACAGAAGGAAAGCCTAAGAAAGCATCCTTGTGTATTCAGTCTGTAATCACAGACACCACAGCCAGTCCTGAGGATTGCAGGCCTTGTGGCAGAGAGCCCATCTAGTTCTACGGCCCACAGAATGAACAAGCAGGTTGTTTTCATCAGTCTTCCCTAGAGGCAGAAATTTTGTTTTAAATGTCTTTTTTTTTTTTTTCCTGATTAACAATGTACATGCTCACTGTGTCTTCTGTCTTCAGGAGAAGAAAAATTCGCTTGCACATCTCTCACTGAGAAATAATAATGGTGGAAGTTAAAGTCAATAATAATCTTTTCTCCCATCCAAGTACTAACCAGGCCCAACCCTGCTTAGCTTCCAAGATCAGACGAGATCGGGTGCGTTCAGGGTGGTATGGCCATAGACAATAATTTCTGTATGTAAATTTTGTATACATTTAAAGTGTCTGCATTTCATTTTTTCACTTGATTCTTATAAGAGGCAGATAGAACAGACTGATTTCTATATTTGTAATATAGGTAGTGGCTTAGAGAGGTTAAAATGACTTTATAATGGCCTTGCAGAAAATTAATGGCAGAGTTAGAATTAGAACTCCCACCTTTTGGCTGAGTGATCCAATAGCAATAGCCATCTGGGAGAAAAAATTCAGAGCATAGTGCCTCACCTTTGGTTTCCCTGGTAGTGTGCAGGGGGAAGGATGATAGGTATAAGCTGTGCAGGCACTTATTAGCTGGATAATTTCAGGAAAGTTACTGAGACATAATAGGCGCTTAATAGACAATAGCTTTTACTGTTTTTTTTTAAATGATATTTCTACATAGGGAGAGTAGACTCCATTGTACTGTTAGCATCATATTTATTCTACAGCTGCACTTTCAAATGGCTGTTGCTTGCTCCATTGTGGCCAGAGAGCCTTTCCTGTGGCAAAGCAGAGGATGCAGTGGGCTGCTTGTGCCATAGATTGGCTTTCTCCAGACTGGCTGAGTTTTGGGGTTTTTTTTGTTTTTTGTTTTTTGTATTTCTCTGAAGCTAGAAACGGGGAGAGACAGTCAGACAGACTCCCACATGCGCCCGACCGGGATCCACCTGGCATGCCCACCAGGGGGCGATGCTCTGCCCCTCCGGGGCATCGCTCTGTTGCGACTAGAGCCACTCTAGCGCCTGGGGCAGAGGTCAAGGAGCCATCCCCAGCACCCGGGCCATCTTTGCTCTAATGGAGCCTCGCTGCAGGAGGGGAAGAGAGAGACAGAGAGGAAGAAGAAGGGGAGGGATGGAGAAGCAGGTGGGCGCTTCTCCTGTGTGCCCTGGCCGGGAATCGAACCCGGGACTTCTGCACACCCGGCCGACGCTCTACCACTGAGCCAACTGGCCAGGGCCCAGACTGGCTGAGTTTTTAGGGAAGAAAAAAATCCCATGAGAATTATTTTTCTATTTTTGTATTTTACATAAATGGAATCATGTCCATGAGATTTATTTTAATATTCTGTAGATGTAGTTATTATGTTCCCAAAGAGGACTGTGCAGTGCATATTCGGGGCATGTTTCTGAATAAAATGTAATGCTCAGTGTAGAGAACCGTGGGCTTGGAGCATACAGACCAGGTCCACCGTGTATTAGCTGTACTACCTAAAAGAATCACTTGTCGGCCCTGGCCGGTTGGCTCAGTGGTGGAGCGTCAGCCTGGCGTGCAGGAGTCCCGGTTCGATTCCCAGCCAGGGCACACAGGAGAAGCGCCCATCTGCTTCTCCACCCCTCCCCCTCTCCTTCCTCTCTGTCTCTCTATTGGAGCAGCGTTTGCCCGGGCACTGAGGATGGCTCTGTGGCCCCTGCCTCAGGCACTAAAATGGCTCTGATTGCGGCAGAGCGACGCCCCAAGATGAGAAGAGCATCACCCCCTGGTGGGCGTGCCGGGTGGATCCCGGTCGGGCGCATGCGGGAGTCTGTCTGACTGCCTCCCTGTTTCCAACTTCAGAGAAATACAAAAAAGAAAAAAAAAAAAAGAATCACTTGTCTTCTGGGTATGATAAGACTTGGCCTTTTTACCTGACAGGGTTGTCATGGGAATTAGATGACATGATGTATGCAGAAGCACTTTGTAAACTATAAAGCTCTCCACAAATACAAGGCATTATGTTTTTATTGCCACAGTTTGTTCCTTTATTATCAGCAAACCTGACTAAATCATCCTCAGCCTAGTGCTCCAGGGCCTACCGTGGGGCCTGGCACATGGTTAGTACTTAGTAGATATCAAATTGAACATTTAGATTAAAGGAGATACTTAGAGCTAAAGGAGAAGAGCTCAGAGGTATGAAGAGATTTATTTGAGGTCTTTGCTAAGTAACCGATCACTTTCCACTCCTAGGTCACTGATAGAAATAAAATAAAAGTAATGTTATATATGATAACTGGCATCATTTATTAAACTGGACTGCCTTCATGTAAGGCATCAAATCCATATTGTTTTTAATTCTGATAACTCTGCAAGATAGGCCTTATTCTTCTTTTCTCTGTATAGAAACTAAGATTCGGAGTCATCATGGTCCAGCACACCAACTTATTCTTTACTGACTTTGGGGTAAAAGAGTAGCTTATCCAGGAAGGGGAGGATAATTTAGAGTTGTGGAAAGTTATTAGGACTGAGATTTCCCTTATGTGATTCACCTTGTGTGTAATATGGTCTCTGCTTACCAAGCTGATCTAACACTCATGTTAGAACTGGAAGAAGCCTTTATGTGCCCCCAGTTTAACCCCCCTCACAAGCTGAGTGAGCTGTGATGAAGCAGTACCCACAAGCTACTGGGTTCCTGAATCCTGTGTGCTGCTTTTTTAGGTACAGTAACTTTTCCTGCAAGATGCTTATAATCCTCCCAAGATACTTCCAATGCCTACTTGATGGTTGCTAGGTTATTCCTTTTCTAAGAAAAAAAATATTAAACTTAGTGGAAAATATAATGAGTTCTATGCCAGTAAAATGACATTTTACCATTATAAGAAAACTTAAAATTGTATAGATTTAAATGAAGCTTGAAATTTATTTAGTAGCATGTACAAGTAGGTATGAAGGTATATTAAAAAGCAAAATTCAGTTCATCTGCCTGTAAAAAATGATGCTGAGTCACAGCTCATTTTCTCAAATATACATGAACTACCGTAGTATTTGTGCCTAATACTTACAGATGCTTGGAGCTATGCAGAAATGTTTTCAAGGAATTAATAGTCTTGCTTTCAATTTTTCAGTTGCTATCAATTTTTGAAATTGATAGACTTGTTGATAGAGGCTGATTTCCCGAGTCCTAGGCTGTGCTTTATTGTGCTTTAATGGTTGCGTTTACAGGTAAGAAAGAGCCTAGTATGAGACTGTATATATGAATTCTTTCATTTAGTCTTCATTCATCCAAAATAGTTACTGAATCCTTACCATTTGCTGAGTGCTTTGTTAAGCACTGTGATACAGAGATAAAACATCAAGGCATTTATGGCATCTGGAAAGTCATGTATATACAGATTGTCAAATACAAACACATGTATAATCATGCGGTGATAAAAGAAGCTCACAGTGTTCTGGACAGTTTGGCAGGAAAGACATTAATGTAAAATTTAGGTTTTGTGCTGAGCTTCCCAGTGGAAGCATCATTTGAGATAGATCTATAATTTAAATAAATAATGAAACGTGCTCTTATGTTTTAGCTAATAACAGGGACAGGATTTACCTTGCTACCTTAACCTACTAAAAAACCAAACATTTGAAAAATGTTTTTCAGACATTGAACAACAGGTAATGAAGGATTGTTGAGGGACAAAGAATGAGAAAAGAAAGATTTTTAAAAAAGACCCAAATGGAACATTTAGTGGTGAAAAATATAATGATCTAAATTGAAAAATAAAACAAAAGGTATTAAGCAGCAGATTAGGCACAACAGAAGAAATTTATCAATGAATTATAGAAATAGCAATAGAAACTTTCCAAGATAGATAAAACACATTAACTTTTATAGTTATGAATGTTTATGAATCGAAAGATGTTATATTGTTAATTTGCCAATTCTCCTCAGACTGATCTATAGATTCAATACAGCCCCAATCCCATAGAAGTTTTTGTAGATATTGATAAGCCCATTTTAAAATTTATGTGGAATTTCAAAGGACTTAGAATAGTCAGATCAAGTTTGAAAAAGAAAAAATGTTGGTGGATTTATTCTACTTATTTCAAGATTTCTTGTAAAGCTATAGTAATCAAGACAGTGCGGTATTGGATTATGGGTAGATATAGATTGATGAAACAGAATAAAGAATCAGGAAATAGAATATTTCTATTTGATCAATTGTTTTTGTGCCATGTACCAAAATAAATCTATAAAGAAAAGATAATCTTTTCAAAAATGTTGCTGGACCAGCTTGACATCTATATACCAGAAAAATTAACCTTGACCCTTACCTCAAGAAATACACAAAATTAACTTGAAAGTATTGTGAGTTGCAATGTGACCTTTCTCCCCCCACTTCATATCCTGTAGTCTTATCTCCAGTACCTCACAATGTGATCTTATTTGGAAATAGGATCATTGCAGATTTAAATAGTTAAGATGAAATCATACTGGAGTAGGATGGATTCCTAATTCAGTGTCACTCGTGTCCTTATAAAAAAGGCAAATTTGGATCCAAACAGTCACATAGGGAGAATGCCATGTGAACATTGAAGGCAGACGTCAGAGTGATGCCTCTCCAAGCTAAGGAACATCAAAGATGACCAGCAAATCACTGACACTAGGGGTGAGAGATGGGGCAGATTCTCTTGCTGCTTTCAGAAGAAACCAACCCAAGGCATCTAACATGTAGATTGCTAGTTTTTTGTTTTTTGTATTTTTCTGAAGTGAGAAGTGGGAAGGCAGACAGACTCCCACATGTGGCTGACCAGGATCCAGCCAGCATACCCACCAGGGGGCGATTCTTTGGCCATCTGGGGCGTTGCTCCATTGCAACTGGAGCCATTCTAGTGCCTGAGGTAGAGGCCATGGAGCCATCCTCAGTGCCTGGGACCAACTTTGCTCCAATGGAGCCTTGGCTGCGGGAGGGGAAGAGAGAGACAGAGAGAGGAGAGGGAGAAGGGTGGAGAAGTAGATGGGCACTTCTCCTGTGTGCCCTGGTCAGGAATCGAACCCAGGACTTCCACACGCCAGGCTGGCACTCTGCCACTGAGCCAACTGGCCAGGGCCTAACATATAAAATTGTAAGAAAATACATTTCTGTTGTTCAAGTCCCTCCGTTTGTGGTACTTTGTTACAACAGCCTTAGCCAATTACTACAAAAAGGATCATAGACTTAAATATAGAGCTAAAATAATAAAACTAGAAGAATATGTAGGAGAAAATCTATGTGACTGGATTAAACTCAGATTTAGTTAAAAAAAGTGATAAAAAGCAGGAATTATGAAAGACAAAATTGATGTTAAACTATAATCAAAGTTAATTTTTTTTCTAAAGGATACTATGAAGAAAATGAAAAAGCAGGCTACAAACTGTGAGAAAATATTTGTATAATCATATATGTTTAAGGACTTATATCCAGAATATATTTTTAAAAACTTCTTACAACTCAATAAAAAGAAGGCAAATAAGCCTGATATCTGGTGGCGCAGTAGATGAAGCCTTGACCTGGAACACTGAGGTCATTGGTTTGAAACCCTGGCTTCCCTGGTCAAGGCACAAATGGAAGTTGATGCTTCCTGCTCCTCCCCCCTTCTATCTCTCTCTCTTTCTCTTTCTCTTTTCCTCTTTCTCTCACCTCTCTAAAATGAATTTTTAAAAAGGCAAATAACTTGAATAAAATTTGGAAAAGATTTGAACAGACACTGTAGAGAATCAGTAATGTTGGCAAATAGGGGTATTAAAAGATGTTCAACCCCATCAGTCATTAGGGAAATACAAATTAAAATGACAAGATACTATTTACTTACTAAACTCGGCTCAAGCAGTTCCAAATGTTGGTGAGAATACAGAACAATGGGAACTCATACAGTGCTTGTAGGAATACAGAATGGTGTATCTACTCTGGAAAACAGTTTGTCAGTTCCTTATAAAGTAAAAGATATATTTACTGTAAGAAACAGCCATTCCATTTTTAGATGTTTACCCAAGAGAAATAAAAACATGTCCACAGAGACTTGTATTCAAAGGTTCATTACAGCTTTATTCAAAACAAGTAGTCATGGAAACAACCCAAATAAATGTCCATTGACTGGATAAACAAACTGTGGTATAGCCATAAGATGGAATACTAATCAGGAATACAAACAAATGAATTACTGTTACACTTAACAGTGTGAATGAATCTCTGAAGCATTATGGTATATGAAAGAAACCACACATAAAAGAGTAGATACATACTGTACAGTCCCATCTATATGAAATTGTTGAACAGCAAAGCTCTGGTAACAGAAGGCAGATCTGAGGCTGCCAGAACCTGTAAGTGGGGGAAGGGATTGACTGTAAAGGGGCAGGAGAGATCTTTCTAGGGTGGTAAATATTTCTTTTTCCAGCTTCATTGAGATATAATTGACATGTCGATTTAAGGTGTGCAGCATATTGATTTGATACACTTCTATATTGCAAAATGATTACTATGGTAGCAGGAGTTAGTACTTCTATCACTTATCACTTCTCATAATTAACATTTCTTTTTGTGGTGTGAACATTTAAGAGCTCTCTTGGCAGTTTTCAGGTATACAATACAGTGTTGTTAACTCTAATACCACTCTGTACATTCGATCCTCAGAACCTATATATCTTACAACTGGAAGTTCATACTCCTTGACCAACATCTATTCCCATACCCCAGTCCCTGGCAATTCTGCTCTGTGTTTCTCTGAGTTTGGCTTTTTCAGATTCCACATATGAGTGAGATCTGACTTAAATTTCACTTTGCATAATGCAAAATGGCAGGATTTCCTTTTTATCATGGTTAAATAATATTCCTCTGTGTGTGTGTGTGTGTGTACACATCTTTATCCATTCATCTGTAGATGTATACTTTCGTTTCCATATTTTAGCTATTGTGAATAATGCTGCAGTGAACATGGGAGTGTAGGTATCTCTTCAAAAATCCTAATTTCATTTCCTTTGGATAAATACCCAGAGTGGAATTGCTAGATCACATGGTCATTGTAGTTTTAATTTTTTGAGGAACCTCCGTACTGTTTTCCATCAAGGCTGTACAATTTACATTCCTACCAACCATGCACAGGGATTCCTTTTTTTCACCCTTGCCAGCAGGTATGAGGTGACAATCTTACTGTGATTTTGGTTTGCATTTTCCTGATGATTAGTGATATGGAACACCTTTTCGTCTCTATCTGTTGTCCATTTATATGTCTTCTTTGGAAAAATGTCTATTTAGTTTCTCTGATCATTTTTTTTTCTTCTTTTTTTTTTTCTGAAGCTGGAAACGGGGAGAGACAGTCAGACAGACTCCCGCATGCGCCCGACCGGGATCCACCTGGCACGCCCACCAGGGGCGATGCTCTGCCCCTCCGGGGCGTCGCTCTGCCGCGACCAGAGCCACTCTAGCGCCTGGGGCAGAGGCCAAGGAGCCATCCCCAGCGCCCGGGCCATCTTTGCTCCAATGGAGCCTTGGCTGCAGGAGGGGAAGAGAGAGACAGAGAGGAAGGAGGGGGGAGTGGAGAAGCAAATGGACGCTTCTCCTATGTGCCCTGGCCGGGAATCGAACCCTGGTCCCCCGCACGCCAGGCCGACGCTCTACCGCTGAGCCAACCGGCCAGGGCTCTCTGATCATTTTTTAATTGGGTTATTTTTTGGTTCTTGAGTTGTATGAGTTACTTATAGATTTTGTATATTAACCCCTTGTTAGATATGTGGTTTTCAAATATTTTTTTCACATTCAGTAGGTTGCCTTCTCATTTTGTTGATTATTTCTTTAACTGTGCAGCAGCTGTTTAATTTGATGCGTTTCTTTTTTATTTCTGTTTTTGTCATATTCAAAATATTATTATCAAGACCAGTGTCATGGACCTTTTCTTCCTATGTTCTCCTCTAAGAGTTTTATAGTTTGGGGATAAAATTTCTTTATCAAAATTGTAATAGTGGTTACATGAGTATATATGTTTTTCAAGACTCATTTAACTTTACATTTAAAATTGGTGAATTTTATATTTGTATATCATGCCTCAACAAAGAAAGAGACATAGACTAACTGAATGCCTACTATCTGTCCAAATGCTGTGTGAGGAATATGATCAGATGAATATGATGGGGTCCTCTTTCCAGGCAGCTCACAGTTGGTAGAGTTGCTGTAAAGACACAGTTCAGAGAATAAGAGCCCTATTGAAAAGTGTATCTGCTGAGGCACAAAGGAAATTCTTGATTAGGAAAAGTCCCACAAAGGAGGTACTTGACTTCGGTGGGATGGGTGAACAGAAGCCATATAAGTGTTAAGGGCAAGGGCATTCCAGGCAAGGTCATGTGAGTGTGAAACTACCTGTTATATTTTGTAACCACATGGAGCCTGGTATTGCTGGAGCCTTGGAGCTGTGAGATATATATATCAAAGTCGCAAGAGGTGATGCTGGACAGGTTGGCAAAGAGGTAAAAGATGAAATGTTTCTCATATTAGCTTATCAAATTCATGTTGCAAGAGAAATTATGTACTCGAGAGAGAAACCCACCCTCTTAGATGAAAGATGAGATGATCATTGCACCCATTCATATCTCTGTTTTCCATTGCTTTTGGCTTAAAATCTAAACAAGAACCTTGCTTTTACAATTAACTTTAAAATAGTAATTCTCTCTGGACAGAACTCAGTGGAATTTGTGTAACTAAGGCTGTGTACCTGAGCTTTCCCATATTATAAGGAAGAAATATGTATTAATGTTTGAGAAAGCCTTTAATACTAGCCATCTAGGAGAACTGCTGAGATTTGCTTCACATGGCTTGTGCCTTCAACCAAATACCACTTTCTTTGTACCAACAGAGAGATTTACAAAATCTCCCTCACATTTTGGAAAGGAAAAAAACCTCTGAAACTGCTTATTGGTTCAACTCTCTCTCTCTATATATATGAAATTCTTGATCATCATTCTCTGTCTTTGGAAGGATGTAGGGAAATTGTGTGTGTGTGTGTGTGTGTGTGTGTGTGTGTGTGTGTGTGGTGGGCACAAGTGCACAGGATTTTGATTAACAAATGGTACAACTGATTTTACTCTAAAATCTACTGCCTTGTCCTTTATTACAGGCAATGGACTTTGAAGGCTGGGCCGACATGCTCTTTCTTCTGCAGTTCACCCTCTCCTGTGTGATGGGGTAAGCCTTTGCTGCCTTGTGAGCAGATAGTTTCCCTAGAGAAATGTGTTCAGGGGTCCTTCTGCATCATCCCTCAGTGTCCTGTTCTGTCTCTTGAGTGTGTCAGCCTGGGTCTAGGATAATGACACCTCCAGATTCAGGTGATTTCACAGCCCTTGGGAATGTGCCCTCAGGGCTACTAAATTGATCCTAAAGTCATGCTTGGAAGTCTGGAGAAAAACTAATATTTACCCTAGAACATAGTATGTGATAAGCACCATTGTATTTCAGCATTATTTTTCACCTTATATTTCATGCATTAATTTTATTTCTACATTGACCATTTGGGAGATATTGTTGTCCCTTTACCTATTGGAAAGCAGGCTCAGAACTCAGGTAGATTGTCTAAGTTTGAACAATTAGTCGATGGCTGTAGCAATCCTTGAATTTGCGACTGTTTGACTCCTCGCTACCAGGTTGTCTTCCTCTGAAAAGACTATGTGGAAGGCTAGAGGGTATCTCCGAATGTGCCCCTTCTCTTCACCTCCATATTTTCCTAATGTATATTTTCCCTTAACTAATTGGTTCAGTTGATATTTGTCACTGGTTCTGGAACAGGCTGGGTACATAGTGAGCTCCAAAATAAAGTTGACATGGTATCTTAGTACTGAATATTTTGTACACAACTCAGAAGCCTCATTTTAAGTCTGGGAGTTCCACCTGCTGCCATTTAGTTGTTAGTGAACCTATTATATCCCCCCACCCCACCTAAATAGTTTCTATTTGATTTTCTTCCATCCTGAAGAATCCCTGTTGCCTTCACCCTGGTCCAGAAATTGTATTGCCGTAATGGGAGGTGCACATCTGAGCCAGAGTCCGTGAATCTGGATTAAGTGAATTAGTAGGAATATGATCTAAACAGAATACTCATGGTTATGAACGATGGCTTCAAGGTTTTAGTGAAGATAGCTGGAGAACATACCTGGTCAGTAAATTGACATTTATTTTTAATGAAATTTTTTAAAATCTGAAGGGATAGTTTAAGCAGCAGTGAAGTAGGGACAGTTCAGTCAGTGACTAGAATGTACTAGAATGGCCACCACTAACTGTTGTTCTTGGCTAGTGATTATCATAAAATAAACAACAGGATCTTATTTATAAGACATCTCTTCCTGCTTCATTACAGGTTTATCTTGATGTACGCCACAGTACTCTGCACTCAGTATAATTCTGCTCTTACAACTACAATAGTTGGCTGTATTAAGGTGAGTTGAAAAACAACTGTTACCTTTTGGGTATCTGCTTTACTTGAAGATTGTTCCTCTAAAATAAGTCTGGCTATGGCCTTAAACCAAACCCCATAATACATGTTTCCTCACATATGTATGTATATGTGTATGTATACATACTGCTCACAAAAATTAGGGGATATTTCAAAATGAATATGAAGCCTGACCAGGCAATGGCACAGTGGATAGAGTGTTGGACTGGGATGCGGTCGACACAGATTCGAAACACCGAGGTCGCTGTGTTGAGCGTGGGCTCATCTGGTTTGAGCAAGGTTTACCAGCTTGAGTACAGGGTCACCGGCTTGAGCAAGGGGTCACTTGGTCTGCTGTAACCCCCGGTCAAGGCACATATGAGAGGGAGTTTTCCTATGAGTGAGCCAAACCATAAATGGCCCACTTTTAAAAGCTGGGTCTGACAATTCCAGTGATGTCATTTCCTCCTAGTTCATTTTATTTGAGGGAGCCTCATTTGTCTTTAGCCAGGAGAGCCAAGTTGACTCGAATATTGAGCTGAAGTTGGTGGCTTGAAGCCTGAGGCCATTTTGGTCTGATTTTGTAATTTTGATGCCTTAAGATCCAGAGGCCACAGCATGCCTGAATTCCAAATGAATTAGCAAGGTAGACTTTCTTTCTAGAAAAGCTAAAAGAGAGAGGAAGATCTTAGATCACCTGGGGAGGGAGTACAGTTGCCTTTGGGATGTTCCTTATGGTGCCCCATTTGTCAAAAAGCGAGGGAAGTGGTTGCAGAGATGAAGTTTTTACTGCTGGGCTATGTTTCTCTCTGTAGCCCCAATGGAGTAGTGTCCGTGTTCTTTATTTTAGAAACTAGATTTGGGTTAAAACTTAAGAAGATCTGTGACTTCAGATCATGGAATTGGAGAGTTTGGTGTGAATAGAATTCTAAATTAAGCTATAACAATCAGTTGTGTGAGTTCCCATGAAGTCTAGAGACAGTTAATCTACATCCTAAGGTCTAGTTGGCTGACATGGATTTAGCCCCACAAATTAGCTCTCAGTTCTGGTTCAGTTTTGTAAAGTAAGTGCTTTAAGAGCGAAGTGGAGGGCTTGCACCTTCAGAATAAGAAGAGCAGGATCAGGACAGTTGGCACCATGTTTTAAGCCAAGGAGAAGGATGGTACAGGAAAGGCTATGTTTAATTTTAATAATGAAACCCACTTGCTTAGAATTTCTTAGCATATGTTATCATTATCAGCATAGAGTACAAATGCAGTCATGCTCCCAGCATAGAGTACAGGACTTTTCTTTTGATATTTCCTTCTGTGGACTCATCCAAAGGGATGAGCTGTTAGAGTGTGTGATTAGTTCACAGTTGCTGTTGCTTCTTTCTGCCCTGTGGTACCTCTGGTGCAGGACGAGAGGGCACAAATGCCCTTGCTTTCTCGGATTCTCACGTGTGACATGGAGCTTCTGTCCTTAGCCTCTCAGTTCATACCCTTTTAGCTCAGTCATTGTTTGTCAGGGGCTTTTAGCTGTCTTTTGTGCTTGAGGATCCTAAAGCCATAAACCTTTGTCAGCATCCCTTGTTTCATTTAACTATGGTGGGAAAATTGCTTAGAATAACTAATTAAAAATGGAAATTCCTAGGGCCCACCTCAGATATACTGAACCAGAATGTTTAAAGTAGAGCCTGGAAATTTTTAACAAGGTATCCAGATGATTCTCAGGTGTGACTAAATTTTGAAAATTACTTTTGAGCTACCATACTCTTCTGTGCTTCCTGGCTAGTTCCACTTTGGGGACATTGGTGAAACCTTTTTTCAGTTGCTCTATTGTATGCTTACAGTTTTTTTGACTTTTGGTTGGTTTTGCACAATGAGGCTTGGGTTCTGTTTTTTTCCCTTCCTGAAGTTTCTTGGGTAGTTTATGCAAATGAGTCTACCTTCTCCCTGGATCTCTGAGTCTCTGCATTCTAAGAGAGGTCCTGTTACACATTTTTCCAAGTTACTTACCCCTACATGGTATTTCATTCCCCTCCACCCCCAACCAAATATAGTAATTAAAAATATCTGGTCTAAGGTAACTTGCTCTCTCCATCCTTAGACTGAGAAGAGGCTGACAGACATTACTCTGAATGCTCAAACTGCAGTTCATTATAAAAGTAATTTTGAAGTTTTTTTTGGGCCTCTTAAAACACTCTATCACTTTACTTTCTGCTTCAGAGGCCTAACCTAGGGGAGCCCTGTTACTAAAAATACTTGTGGCATCAACAATTTACAGCAGTTGTAAAGGCAGAAAGGGAGGCCACGACTGATAAATGTGAAAGAATGGAAGTTAGGGAAGAACTGAATAATAACTTCGGAAAATTTTATTTCACTTTTGTGGTCTGAGTTTAATGAAAGGGGAGCCACATAAACAGAAGCTGTTTAAGGGAATTAGGAGAGGTGATTTTAGGTATAGTACTTTGAGATCACTTTGTGTGTGTGTGTAAGATTTTATTTATTGATATCCAGAGAGAGGAGTAGGGAAGGAGTGGGAAGCATCAACTCATAGTAGTTGCTTCTCGAATGTACCTTGACCCAGAAAGGCCAGGGTTTCCGACCTGGCGACCTCAGCATTCCAGGTGTACGTGGTCAGGCTACCATGTGTTTATTGAAGACACTGAGGAAGGTTCCTTTAAAAACTGCCATGTTGGTGAACTCCCCATCATTCCCTTTATCCTTTTCAAAAAGGAGGGAAAGATTCTTGCATGTAAGCAGGCTTTTCTTCTCTACTCTCCCCTCACAACTCAATAGTTATCTCAATGGGAAGAAAACCATTTTTTTCTGAGATTGTTAAATGTGCCCTAGTGTTTTCTACCCTTAGTAACAGCAGTGTTCCTTTATTCACATTTATAATGTCAACCCAGACCACAGAGCAGAGAAAATGTGATAATCTTGTTAGTACAGTATGTCCATAAAGTCATGGTGCACTTTTGACCGGTCACAGGAAAGCAACAAAAGACGATAGAAATGTGAAATCTGCACCAAATAAAGAAAAACCCTCCCAGTTTCTGTAGGATGATGTGGCAGCATGTGCACATGTGCAGATGATGACATAACACCGTGTATACAGCGGAGCAGCCCACGGCCATGCCAGTTGAGATGTGGACGGTACAGAGGAAAGTTCAGTGTGTTCTGTGGCTCGCTAAATTCGAATCCGTGACCAAAGTGCAACATGAATATCGGCGCATTTATAACGAAGCGCCACCACATAGGGATAACATTACTCGGTGGGATAAGCAGTTGAAGGAAACCGGCAGTTTGGTGGGGAAACCCCGTTCTGGTAGACCATCAGTCAGTGACGAGTCTGTAGAGGCTATACGGGATAGCTACCTAAGGAGCCCTAAAGAATCTGTGCGTGAGCCCACATCGAACTGCATTGAATATGTATGAAACTGGGAAAGTTTTCCTTTTATTTGGTGCAGATTTCACATTTCTATCGTCTTTTGTTGCTTTCCTGTGACCGGTCAAAAGTGCAACATGATTTTACGGGCACAGTGTATTTTTCAGTATTGTTGAGAATCTTTAGCTTCTGGAGAGATAGATTGGGAAGAGTCTAATGTCATTCATTGTTTCCTTCTTAGTGTTCTCATACTAAAAGCATTTTAAGATTGGTGGATTGTTGTTATTGTTTGTTTATTCATTTTTGCATTTTAAGGATAGATATTTGGGTCATAGCATAAATGAATTTATATGAATATTTAAAAGGCTCTTTTAAACCTATATAACAGTGTATTCCCTTTTTGGTTTTTAGAATATATTAATAACTTATATTGGAATGGTCTTTGGTGGAGATTATATTTTCACATGGACAAACTTCATTGGCTTAAATATCAGGTAGGTAAAAATATTTAAATGTAACCATTTGACAAATGGGATTTGGATAATTAAATAGTGTCACAGTAAGGTTGGGCTATTTAATGGTGAATTTTTCATTTATTATATAATCTTTAATGGAGTGCCTACAATATATTATGTATTTAACATCTTTAGATAGTGTGTTTTAAGAAAGGGGTAGTATGCTCAGTTAAACAAGTATTAGATTGTTTTAAGATGATTCTCTGTCTCAGCCATATTCAAGTAAAGTATTTTTGTGGACTTTTAAGCAATTACAGAATAAAAGTTGTCTCAATGATTTTTTTATACTGCTTTCCCAAGAAATCATCTGTGATAAAAGTTAATGCTTCTGTTTTCTGAATAAAAAAGTAAAATTGAGTGTCTTTCCTAAAGAAAAAAGAAGGGGAGAGAAAATGGTTCCATGGTTCCATATCTTATGCATAATAGTTGAGGAATCTTCTCTGGAAGTTGAACTCCTTTTACTTAGCTCTTCAAAGAATAGACCTTTACTTAGTCTGGTAGATGGCATTGCGGTGTTCTCCAGAAAATGCAGGGCTGACGAATACCAGCTCTGTTAGAAATGCCTTATGTGTATCTGACTTTGGCCATATCACTGCAGTTCTTTAGACTTTATCTTCATCAATAATGAGGGTGACTTGTATGAAAGATCTTTTTTCAGCTCAAGAATTTTGAATCTTAGGGTTTTAAATCTATTTATATTCTTAAAAATTCTCAAATTTGTATTTTTGCCAGACCTCTGTCCTGAACTCAGACTTGTATATCTAACAGCCCACTTGACATCTCCAGCTGACGTGTCCAAACAACTCCCTGTAGTTTCTCCAGAGTATGTTCCACCCCGAGCCTCTGCATCTCAGTTGATATAGATGCCATCTTTCTAGCCTTTCACTTCACTTAGAAATCTTGGAGTCATCTTTGACTCTCCAATCTTATACCCAGTGACTAGTATGTTAGCATATTTTGTTGGCTTTACTTTCAGAATATATTCAGAAAAGGATTACTTCTCACCATCTGCATTCTCCCATCATCTAAGCCACCAATATCTCTTGCCTAGATTACTGCCTAGTCTCGTCCCTGGTTTGACTCTACCTGCAACACTGTACCACCAGATATTGCATTTCTTAACTCCTTTATACCTACACATTTTTGCTCAAGTGTTACCTCCTTAAAATGTCCACCCTATTTTTTTAAACAGGGACATTCAATATATGAACCACCCTCCACCCCCAAACTCCCCGTGTCCCTTTGCAGTGAACCTCTGCACTGACAAATGTCTGTTTTCTATCCCTGTAGTCCAGAATGTCATACAGTGATACATAACACATAGCTTTTGGTCTGACTTCTTTTGTTTAACATTTTCTGTGCTACAGTTGAGATTTTGTTATTGCATTTATCAGTGGTTTGTACCTTTTAATTGTTGAGTAGTATTCTATTATGAATATAATCACAGTTTATCCCTTCACCAACTGAAAGACAAGTTCCAATTTTTAGCTGGTTTTTATTAGCTGCTAATACATTTGCTTATTAGTTTGTGTGTAAATAAAATTTTTTATTTTACCTGGGGTAAATACCAAGGAATGGATGGAATTCCTGGGTTAAATGTAAGTGGATGGGATGACATCAGAGTAATGGGGCTAGGGAGCGATACCGATAAATCTCCCCAAAAACTCAACAAGATCTTCAACCAGAAACAGAAAAACCTATCCTTGAAGCCTCCAGATGTTCCGCAATACACCCGAAGGTATGGTCGAGCGAAAAATTGGCTAAATAATCAAACCCCGAAGGAAATAGGGAGTAAGAAATGCTCCGCCTTCCTCACTAACCTAAATAGGGCTGTTTTCACTGGGAACTGAGAGTATAGGAACTAAGGCGGGCAAAGGGGGTGAATAGATCCAGGCCGCGACACAAACGGCCAAACTAGGCTGTGGCATGGAGATCCAAGCTGAGGAAAAACTGTGCTTGTGGCAACTCAGTCAATATAAGCTAGCGCTCGCGCCAAACCCATACAAAGAAAGACAAGTGGGGCAGCCATTCGCCCTGATCTCCTGGTCGGCGCGCGCAGATAGTGGGTGAGAGATTCCTCCTAGAGCCCCGGGAGTGGGCGCCCGTGTTACCCCCACAGAGAGGCAGAGTCAGAGGCCTTTGTGTGGGTCAAAAGCAGAATCTCCAGACCACCCCAGTGCCCTGAAAAAGCCGCGCATGGGGAGGGAACAAGAGCTAATTCCAACACTGGAACTTTTCCGTGCGGGAGGGGGTCTCACTCGAGTGAGAGATGGCCGGCCTGATATCCTGGTCTGCGCTCATGGAGAGTGGGCAAGAGATTCCTCCTAGAGCCCCGGGAGTGGGCGCCCGTATTACCTGACAGAGAGGCAGAGTTAGGGGCCTTTGTGTGGGCCGAAAGCAGAATCTCAGGCCACCCCAGTGCCCTGAAAAAGCCATGCACTGGGAGGGAGCAAGAGCTAATTCCAGTGCTGGAACTTTTCTGTGTGGGCGGGGGTCTCATTCAGAGTAAGAGACGGCCTGCTCCATATCCCGGACTGCATGCACAGATAGTGAGTGAGAGATTCCTCCGAGTGCCCCAGGAATGGGCACCCGCCCGGGTTACCAGACAGAGGGGCAGAGTCAGAGGTCTTTGTGTGGGCGGAAGCCCCGCCTGATTATGCTAGCAACTCTGACTGATTGAGCCTTACCCAGAGCCCTGTGCTGAGTGGGAATAGAGTGGGGATTTGCCAGCTCTTTGAGCCTCTTACTATCCAGGCAGAGGCAGCAGCAACCCCATAGCTGGATTATCAGGCTACTAATTCAGGAAGGAAAGACTAGGAGAGAGGCTCCGGGAACACGGACTCTCTCACTGTCGGAGCCCACAAATGCTAATGAGCCTCAACTGCCAACGAGACTGAAGCCCAATATGTGACATCACCATAGAGCAGCGGTTCTCAACCTGTGGGTCGCGGCCCCAGCAGGGGTCCAACAACCAAAACACAGGGGTTGCCTAAAGCCATTGGAAAATACATATTTATTATACAATACATTTTTAAATAAAACATGTATTTTCTGATGGCTTTAGGCGACCCCTGTGTTTTGGTCGTTCAACCCCGCCGGGGCTGCGACCCACAGGTTGAGTACCGCTGCCATAGAGACTTATCAACTGCACACCTCTATCTGAGCGTGCCACAGGGGCAGAACCAAGGTACAGAGTCACCAACCAGGAAGAGGGAGAGGAAAGAAAAAGCAAGAAGGTAACCTCTCAAAATCAAGAATAATCCACAGACTTTATAACCTATCCCATTTTATTATATTTGTTCGTTTGTTTCTCTTATCTTCATGTCTTATTTTTTTCCTCTTCCAATTTGGTTGTTTAATTCTCTGCCGGTCTTACTCTCTCCTCTCCTACCCATAAGTGTTACATCTCCCATTATCTTTTCTTTCTTCTTCCTTTCTCTCTATGAGGGTTGCACTCCAAAACCCATAACTCTCTCTCTCTCCTTTTTTTCTTTTTTCTTCTTTTAGTGGTTCCCTCCTTTTTCTCTCTTTCTTTTCTCCCTCTATATTAGTTTCTTCCTTTCTCCTTTACGTCTCCTCTCATTCAATCCTCAATAATGAACAAATTATCTTATCTGGGACTCAAACTTATGTTTGTGGCGTTTTGGGGGGCTTTTACTTCGCTTTTTTAACTCACTAGCAGTGCTCCCAACCCTGACTCTCCATTTTATCTAGTTTTTGTTCCACTAAATACAATAGTAATTTTTTAATTCCTCCCCCATTTTCCTGTTTCCCTCTTATTCCTCTTATCATATCTCTTAGTCAGCCAACACCTAAAAGCAAATCATTTTATTCTTGACCCAAATTTTTTCCTTATTTGCATTTTGTGGGTCCATACCCCCTTCTTTTACCCCTTTATTACTTCTCCCCAACTCAGGCCCTCCATTATAGGCATTGTTTGTTCTATTTAGCACAATATAATTCACAGTTCACCACAAGATTTTCTCAAGAAGGAGGGAAGATGAGAGGAGAGGAAAAAAGGAGGGAGGGGGAAATAATTTTTTTTAAAAATTTTTTAAAAAATTCTTTTCCATTTTTTATTTTTATTTTTTAACTTTTTATTCCTTATTAAATCTCATTAATACTATCAACAAAACCACCACCCTCAGATGCCATTAAGGAAGAGAAAATCGAATATCATGGATACAAAAGAAAGAGAGGTAACACAGATAGATGAGGAAAAATCTATGGAGAAAAAATTTAATATATTGGAAACCTTGGAGCTAAATGACAGAGAATTTAAAATAGATATCCTAAAAATACTTAAGAGATATACAAGAAAATACAGAAAGGCAATTTAGGGAGCTCAGAAAACAACTCAATGAACACAAAGAATATATTACCAAGGAAATTGAAACTATAAAAACAAATCAAACAGAGATGAAAAACTCGATTCATGAGCTGAAAAACGAGGTAACAAGCTTAGCTAATAGAACAGGCCAGATTGAAGGTAGAATTAGTGAAATAGAAGACAAGCAACTTGAGGCACAACAGAGAGAAGAAGAAAGAGACTCAAAAATTAAAAAAAATGAGATAGCCCTACAGGAATTATCTGACTCCATCAAAAAGAATAACATAAGAATAATAGGTATATCAGAGGGAGAAGATAGAGAAAATGGAATGGAGAACATATTCAAACAAATAATAGATGAGAACTTCCCAAGCCTATGGAAAGAATTAAAGCCTCAAATTCAAGAAGCAAACAGAACTCTGACTTTTCTTAACCCCAACAAACCTACTCCAAGGCACATCATAATGAAATTGGCACAAACCAATGACAAAGAAAAAATTCTCAAGGCAGCCAGGGAAAAGAAGAATACAGCATATAAAGGAAGGCCCATTAGATTACCATCAGATTTCTCAACAGAAACTCTACAAGCTAGAAGAGAGTGGACCCTATATTTAAAGTCCTGAAAGAGAGGAACTTTAAGGCATGAATACTATACCCATCAAAGCTATCCTTCAAATAGGAAGGAGAAATAAAAACATTCACAGATACAGAAAAGATGAGGGAATTTATCATCAGAAAACCTCCACTCCAGGAATTACTAAAGAGGGTTCTCCAATCAGATACAAAGAAAAAAAACAACAACAAAACCACAAGTAAAAGCCCCAGGAAGAACACAATAAAACCAAATTTAAACTGTGACAACAACAAAAAAAAAGGGGGGGGGAGAGGATGCAGATTAACAATAGCAAAAGTACTCACAAGATAGTGCACTACAATGAACAGGGTAGGAACCCTTTTCATTACTTAATGGTAACCACCATTGAAAAAAACCACTACAGAAGCACATGATTTAAAAAAGATAGCAACAGAGGAAAGATGTATGGAATACAACCAAATAAAAACAAAAGATAGAAAAACGAAAGAGAAGGATCAAACAAGACACAAAACTAACAGAAAGCAATCTATAAAATGTCAATAGGGAACTCACAAGTGTCAATAATTACACTAAATGTAAATGGATTAAACTCACCAATAAAAAGGCACAGAGTAGCAGAACGGATTAAAAAAGAAAATCCAACTGTATGCTGCCTACAAGAAACTCATCTAAGCAACAAGGATAGAAACAAATTCAAAGTGAAAGGCTGGAAAACAATACTCCAAGCAAATAACATCCAAAAAAAAGCAGGCGTAGCAATACTCATATCTGTAATGCTGACTACAAGACAGCAAAAGTACTCAGAGACAAAAATGCCCATTTCATAATGGCTAAGGGGACACTGAATCAAGAAGACATAACAATTGTTAATATATATGCACCAAACCAAGGAGCACCAAAATATATAAGACAGCTACTTATTGACCTTAAAACAAAAACTGACAAAAATACAATCATACTTGGAGACCTCAATACACTGTTGACGGCTCTAGATCGGTCATCCAAAGAGAGAATCAACAAAGATATAGTGGCCTTAAAGAAAACACTAGAGCACCTGAGATATGATAGACATCTACAGGACATTTCATCCCAAAGTGACTGAGTATACATTTTTCTCCAGTGTACATGGAACATATGTACCCTGATTTATTGATGTCACCCTAGTAAAATTAATAAAAAAATATAAAAAGAAAAAGAAAAGTAAATTTAAAAAATGTAAGGGGATGTTTATAAGAAATTTCCAAACTATTTATGAACGTGTTTGTACCATTTAGGTTATCATAAGACTCCTAGGCAGATAGAATGGTTCACATCCTGGCCAGAATTCTGTGACTAACGAACTTCTATTTTTAAAGTATGTGTACAGACTAACACTTATCTTAGTATAGAAAAGACATAAATAAATACCTGGGAAGGCAACATATAGGGAGCTAGCAGAGGATGGCCACCTTTATAGTGTCATCTCATTTACTCTTCCCTTAGTTTACATGATAATGATATAGAGGTTCAGAGACAAAATAACTTGCCCAAAGTCACACAGCTACCATAGTAAGAGTCAGGCCTGAGATTCTAACCCTGATCAGATATTAAAAATATGCCTCATAATTTAACCATGTGAGGGCACATAGCATAAGAGATTAAAATGGCCCCTCATTGTTTTGAGCATTTCCAGAATTTTCTTACTTCCTGCCTGGTCTTCCTTTATTTTCCTCTCTTCCTCTTCAGGCATGGTAAGAATCAGAATCGTTGAACCCTTTCTGTACATATATTAACGGAAGTGATTACTTAGTGCATGCAAAGCCATAGACTAATTTTTGTCTTCTGACAATTTGTAATCTTAGCTGGGAAGATTTATTCATAAACAAATGTACGGTAGGTACCATTGTTTTAGACAGTGGAGATAAAGCTGCTGTCAACACTGATCAAAACCCTTGCCCTTCATGGAGTTTTCCTTCTAGTGGAAGAGAAAATGAATGAAGAGATAAATGAGTAAACTATTTGCTGATGATAAATGTTAGCTGTGACAAATAGTACTGTAGACAAATAAAGCAGGGAAGGGGGGACAGGAGTTATTTCAGGGGGTGGGGACACTTACTGAGGAAGTTATGTTTTGTGTAAAGACCTGAAAAATGGAGGGAGGGAGCCACATTGATTTCTGGAGGGAAGAGCAAGTGACAAAGCCCTGAAGTGGGAGAGTGTCTGGTGTGTTCAAGGAGCAACGAGGAGGACAGTGTGGCAGAATGTAATGAATGAAATGAGTTGGAGGGAGGGGCATGTTAGGGACTACTTTTAAGAGATATGAAGATGTTGGAGGATTTTGAATAGAGACACATGTGTGGTTTAGTTGTAATAAGATTTGATTATTCTGGCCACTGTATTGAGATTAGACTGAAAAAGGAGGAAAAGTGTGAAATGATTATGTTACTAGTAATGGCTTTCATTTATATAAGAATCATATGGCAGTTATAATATTAAGCATTTATATAGCAATGATGAGGCACTTTTTACATTCTTTCAAAAGAGTTTTAACAGCTATAAACAGTAATAAAGATTGTGGTAGTCTCATAATCTAAAGTCAAACAGAGAATTGCTTGGGAAACTTCATAGAGGAAAGCATACTTATGCTAGGCCTTGACCAATAGGTAGGATTTAGAGAGCTGGAAAAAAAGAAGGGTGGGTATTCCAGCCATTAAGTTGGTATGAGCAAAAGCATGGAGCTGGAATTACAGATGTTAGATGGGAGCTGGGGAGGATGGACAGTAGGTACTCTGGGATGGTTAGAGTAAGAGGGATTTCACGAGGGAATTTTGGGAAAGCAAATTGGTGCCTGAGTGTGAGGTGTCTTGAATATCTCATAAGACTAACCATGAATACCTAACTAGAAAACACAGAGTTACTAACAAACTACATATAGTAGAGGGTAGGTCAAGGCTTGCTTACTCACAGTACAGTTAAGACCTAGTTGGGATGACCCTTACTATACTTGGGACTCCTTGATTTTCTGGGTGAATGAGTGTGCAGCAATGAAGATGAGAAGGAGCAACAGCCAAAACTCCTTGCTTTTTGTCAGGTTTAGCCCCTGGTGTGCCTTGGCATTTGATTTTTTATCCCTGTTGAATGTCTAATGTATGCTAATTAAGTGATTTGTTGTCCTATTATATAATTTCAAGTATATAATTTAGTTACAGTATATCATTTAACATATATAATGTGTATGTGTATATATAGCATTCTTATATAAATTATATAATTTAATTCTCACTTTAATCCTCTTAAGAGTGGTATTCTAGTCACCATTTTACACACGAGGGAACTTAGGCTCTGAGAGGTTAAGGAACTTGTCCTGCACCACAGAGTTTTGAAAGTCCACAGTTATATGCTTTTACTCAACACTGTGTCACCTTGTGTTTCTGTCCAGATGAGAAAGCTCTGGCTGGGGATAAATACAGAGGCAGCACAGCTGTGCCTTATTTGGCTGGTGAGAAAGATGAGGGAAGACTCTTCAAGCAGCTGCTGTGTGGGAATCAGGATGGTGTGTCTCTGGCTTCTGCAGGAAGAATGTACCCAGAGGTTGCAGGTGGCAGGAAGTATGTGTGTCAGAAAATAGCAGTAGAAGTCAAACTGTCTTGGTTCATAGGGTTGGAAGTAGATTGACATTTTACACATAGAAGGCAGAGTCTGAGAGGCAGAGCTACCTGGCTGGACATATGAACACACATGTTAGCTCTTAGGAGAGATAGAGACAGCCTGGACCTTAAGACCCTTGTCCCCTGTCCATGAAATTGCTTTATTAAAGGCATTTTTCGTAGACTGTCTGTGGCTGGTGAGTACGTGCATGGTTACAGATCTAGGAGAGGCAGGTTGTTTGTGTGGCTTTGGGAGATCAGAAGTGGATCAGAGCAGATGCGGGGCACTGTCCAGCCCTCTCCAGTCATTGTGCTGTCCTAACTGGGCCCTGTCGGCAGGGCAACTGTCCCCTTGTCTTCCTCGTCTCGTTACCTCCTGGCTGTGTCTGCTACAGCACGTCTCAGTGATCAATAGTTGGTAGTACTGTATGATCTGAGTGTTAGGTGGATGGAGAATGGCTTGAGGTTTTAAAAAATGAATGTGTAGAAATATCGAATATATAAATACCAATTCCAAAGTACCAGCAGTTATCCAATTTCATGTGAATGTTAATGGAGTCAGTAGCTTAATGAGAAGTTCTTGTTTGAAGTAGTAGAAGATCTAGTTCACCATTATTTGATAATGATGTATAAACATTTAGATATAGGTCCCCCCCAAAACAGATATCTGGCCTTTTCCTTTCTGTTCTCCATCCTCCTCCCCCTCCTCCCAGATCCCCTCCATTCCCAAAGCCGCTAGGCAGCAGCTTCACAGTGTTCCCTGAATGGCACAGGTTTGACTGTGTGGGTCCACTTATATGCAGATTTTTTCAATAAATATGTACAGTACCATAAATGTACTGGCTTTGCCTTTTCCTTTTTTTAAAAGAGATTTTATTTTTATCAACTTTAAAGAGAGGAGAGAGAAAGGGTGGAGGGAGAGGGAAACTTCAGTTCGTAGTAGTTACTTCTCGTATGTGCCTTGACCGAGCAAGCTGGGCGTTTCCAACCAGCGACCTCAGTGTTCCAGGTCGACACTTTATCTGCCGAGCCACTACCGGTCAGGTACCTTATTTTCTTACTAATATTTTTTCCCTCTAGCTTACTTTATTGTAAGAATATAGTGTAATGTATGTAACACAAAGAATACGTGTTCATCGACTGTGTATGTTATCGTAAGGCTGCCAATCAACACCAGTAGGCTGTCAGTAATGCCTTCAGCCGTGTGGGTGTTGGTGCCCACCCTCACATTTTTCAAGGGCCAGGGTAGATTCCTTTCCAAATCAACTCATCGCTGCTCAGCACAGTATCCTTGTTGATAGATATTCACTTCTCAAGTGATTCAGGAAAGACCATGTCTGAAAACTCAAATACCTAATAATGATCAAGTTAGGAATAACAACGAGATGAAAACTCTTGTATTGCCTCTTGTTGGACTTATGAGAATCTGAACAGCCTGTGCTCTTTATTTTCCAGAGTTTAGAACAGTAATCTTCTGTGTTTAGTTTTGCTCTGGTTATATGGTGACAGTGTGTCCTCTTACATCAGGTTAAATCTTACTGTAGCACCCTGTCTTTTGTTAACAATGCCTTTCACCTCTGGTTGGTGGGTGCGTATCAGAGCTAACAGTAGGGAGTATTTCCTGATTACTTAACTATATGTGTGCCAGGGTTAGGGCTTTGTTCTTTAGGCATGCTAGCTCACTTTAGCCTCACACAAGCCTAGATAGATAGTATTATTCTTATTTTATTAATACAGAAATAGAATCTCAGAGAAACTAACAAATTTGCCCAGGGGTACAGAGCTAAACAGTTTATTCAAGATTTAAACCAAGTCCTACCTCCAGAGCCCATGTTTTTCATTACAGTAACCGCACAGTGTAGAGTAGGGCTCGGGAACCTATGGCTCGCGAGCCAGATGTGGCTCTTTTGATAGCTGCATCTGGCTCACAGACAAATCTTTAATACAAAAATAATAACATTAAAAATGTATTACAATCCATTCATTTCCTACCGCTCATGTTCATGGTTGCAGGTGGCTGGAGCCAATCACAGCTGTCCTTCGGCACATCACCAAATTTTTATTGGATAATGCATAACATACGTGGGTCATTGTATGGCTCTCATGGAATTACATTTTAAAATATGTGGTGTTTATGGCTCTCTCAGCCAAAAAGGTTCCCGACCCCTGGTGTAGAGTCTAGGATCATCATAAGAACTAAGCCTGGAGTAAATTTCAGGACATTCCTTGTTTTTATCCTGCATTGCTCCATTAATATGAGCATCAAAGATTATCTTGATGGGAAAGATGATGAGAGCATTGTTATGTTTTAGGTTGTTGCGGGAATGGGAAACTGGAGGAGGATAGGATGACAGAAAGATGGAGCAGCCCTTCCACTTTGCTGGGATTGAGGCAAAGGATATTTGACTATTGTGTAGATGTACAGTGAGCCTCAAGGGTATCTAGCTTTAGTCCAGAAGGCTGCAGTAAGCCATCTCCTCGGGTCTTAGCCCAGCTGCCAGGGAAAATCATCTACTTGATGCTTGAGAAAAATAAGAAAAGTTTCCAGAAGAGTCAATGAGATCAAATTCTTTAAAAAAAAAAGAAGCAACAAAAAAGCCACCAGCTGAAGAAGATGAAACTCTGAATCCTGGCCCAAGGATTGGTACAATGAGGTTTCTTACTTTGTATGAGGCCATAACTGATACTCTGTTCATCAATTATTTCCTGTGCACTACAAAGTACCAGGACTATACAGGGGGCTCTGTAACTAAGAGTGAGGCCTTGGGAAATTTATAGGCTGATAGAAACAAAATAAGGACAGGCACCTGCAATATCAAGTGGAGCAGGGGCCATGAGGGAGTAAGCCGTTTCAGTAGAAGATATCAGACTGACCTCGGTTTTATTCTGGCTCACCATTAGGATGATGAACAGGTCATCTTTTTTACTCTGGAACTCAGTGTTTTTCATCTACAGAGATACTGTAGCTCGCAGGAATATTGTAACAGCAGATGTATGTAAAATACTCGACAAGTATTGGTAGACTTTAATAAATGGCCACCACTTGAAGATTAAGTCTGCAAGTGCCTGATCTTCCTTATTTGCAGGAGCTAGGTATCTCGCACCTTGCTGTAGCTGGTCTGGGGCTTGGGCTGAGACACCAAAGCCCAGGGAAAATGGAACTCATTTCAAATAAGCAGCAAGTTTATGAGTCAAGTGGTCAAGCAGAAGGTAGGGGCCCAGGGCAGGGACATCTGATGGTAGAACCCAGGCCAGGCTCCAGCTTAGTATCCAAGGGAGTCATGGTAGCGGGCTCGGGAGGAGCAGGTCAGGGCAGTCTGGAGTATCCGCTCTCTGAGCTCCTCCACCTTCCTTTCAGGTCAGCAGTTAGGGCAGGAAGTGGTATATCCGTGTGGCTTTGAGGTCCCCACAGAGACTAGACAAGAGTAATCACTGTCCCAAAAGAGTGGCCCTTCTGGTAGTAGGTGTGTGAAGGGCACCCGCCAGGGAAGCAGAGGCTCAGAGCTCAGGTCGTGGGTTTTTCACTGTGAGCATCGAGAGAAACCAGCTTGTACATCTTCCAGATCTGCATGCTCACTTATTAATTGGGATGGTTTTCATTTTTATTAGAGATAACATTTGTTTTGAATGATTATTTTTAGAAATGTAGAAAATACAAATAAATCACCTATAATCTTACCATCCAGATGTAACCATTGTTAATATTCTTGTTGTGTTACTTCGAGACTTTATTCTGGTGCATATCAATATACATATTCTTGTTCATTTGAATAAAATGGGATTAGATAATACTTAATGCTTTGTGAGATTGTTTTTTCATTTAAGATGTCATTGCCTGTTTTTAGCTTCTATCATTTTAATGGATGCATGGTATTGTATTGCATGGAATTTATACAATTCCTCACTGTGGGACATTTACCCTTTAATTTTTGGCTCTTATAAATTTTGTGGGAAACAATTTGTCAGTAAGTCTAAGAAGATATGCACAATTCATCAATGAAGTAGATTACTAGGTCAAAAGATAAGCAGAATTCTAAAGGTTTTTTTTTGTATTTTTCTGAAGTTGGAAACGGGGAGGCAGTCAGATTCCCGCATGAACCTGACCAAGATCCAGCCGGCATGCCCACCAGGGGGCGATGCTCTGCCCATCCGGAGTGTCGCTTTGCCACAATCAGAGCCACTCTAGAGCCTCAGGCAGAGGCCACAGAGCCATCCTCAGCGCCCAGGCAAACTTTGCTCCAATGGAGCCTTGGCTGCGGGAGGGGAAGAGAGAGAGAGGAAGGAGAGGAAGGAGAGGGGTGGAGAAGCAGATGGGCACTTCTCCTGTGTGCCCTGACCGGGAATCGAACCCGGGACCCCCATACGCCAGGCCGATGCTCTACCACTTAGCTAACTGGCCAGGGCCAGATTCTAAAGGTTTTTTATTTCAACAAATTGCCCTTCAGAAAACTTGTGTAAAATTGGCACTCCTACTGACAAGTATGTGCAAACATTCATTTTCCCAAAGCGTCAACAGCAGTGGATAATCCCATGAGAGGGGATTGTCACTAGTTCTGTAGATGAAATTGCTATAGCTGTTCTAATTTTATGTGCCGTTGATTTATACAGGTAGCCTCATCCTCACACCAGTCCCCTTAGGTTTGCCATTCGTTCCTTCCTCCCTGATGGTGGTTTTCTGTTGTGCAGCATTGCTGGGAGCCTGGTGTATTCCTACATCACTTTCTCTGAAGAGCAGCTGAGCAAACAGTCGGAGGCTAGTAACAAGCTGGACATTAAGGGAAAAGGAGCAGTATGACCAGAGGATTGCTTCGACGACGTAGACCCAAGATTTTGATCAACTTGGAACACTGGCAATTCTTACACAGATACTGAGGTATCTTGATTATGGAGAAAATACCATTACTTTGCACTTATACAATCTAAGGATTGATTGCTGCCTTTTAAAATTTTATGAAAGAAACTTATAATTGACTTTATTTTAAATATGCCATTGGAATTAATTTATATCAAACTGGAAAACGCACCGGGCTTTTTAATTTATTTTTCTTCTGTGCCGACAGTGAAACATCAGTGTTTTGAAAACATTCTACTCCGTAGTTTGATATCCAGGTGTCCCTGAGAGCTGCATCTGTCCGTGCTTCCACCGGAGCCTCCTCATTCAAGTCACTGCTTCATCCAGAGGCAGTGTTAGCCTGCCTTCTGCTGGAAGTGCAGCAGAGTGTCTGAAACTTCTCTCCGTAGAGTGTTAGTTTGTAACAATTGCATTTTCTTTATAAAGTTGTCATCACTGCATTTGTCAAACACGACGACTTTGGCACTAAAAACAAATAAGCGGGGCTTTGAAGTGCATTGCTTTCCATGTTGGCCTTCCTGAGAACTCATGGGCCAGTGGAGGGCATTCCCTGAGTATGTGCTGTGCCCTCTTTGCTGTGTAGGATGGGGGTAGTGCCCTGAGGGAGGAAGTCGGCCTTTTACTCATGGACTTATCTGTCTGACCCATTTATTCAACTAAAATGTATTTAGTATGTTAACATGTGCCAGGCATTGTGTGGTACAGAGATGTTTTTTTGGAAGTAGCTGAACGATCTTACTGCTGCCCTGGTGACAGAGTGAGACAAAGAACTTCTATTGGTCCATTCAGAAGAGGTATCAACACGTCTCAGAACTTTTTCACTTTTCAGCAACTGCAAACCTGTAAATGGGGGTAGAAGCACCTGCCCTGCCTAATCCACAAGTGTGAAACCAGGTGCTCAGTGTGACGTCAGACGTATGTGAAGCGCTGCATTTTGTGAACCATGCGGCTCAGCCCTTCCCTGAGTGAGAATGGCAGGCAGGACATGTGACTGCTGTGTATTTCCACGTACTTCCCCTTTCTGGGTCTGATACTCCTTTACCCCTCTGAATCATGACAATATATGACTTGGTCTTATTTTTCTGAATGTGTTGGCATGAGGGGAAGGGCTGGTTAGCTGTTTCTGTGTCATCAAGGTTTGGCCTTCCTCTGGCCTCAGTGTCAGTGTCGGCGTCACCTTCCTTTCTCTGTGAGGGCGTAGGCATACCTCTCTCCTGTGCTCACTCCCGCCTACGTTCTATGTCCTTTGGCTCAATTGGTGAGGACTCCAGCTCCTCCCAAGACCAGTGCTGCATCCTGGAAGAGCATCTCTGAATGGGCATTGTCTGAATTGCCTCTTTGGGTGGGACAGGGTGTGAAATTAAACACAGTCCTTGACTGGGCTTAGACATATCCATTGACTTTGGGGAGGAGTGCTCGCTCAGAGCAGCTGTGCAATGGGTGTACAGGAGGCTGGGAACCTTTGCACTGGCACATACACTACCTTCTAGTTCATGGAGTTTAGAATCCACTGGGCTCCTCTGACCTAAACAGTGAGTATTTCTGGGCCTCAACAGGGGACCTGGAAGGGTTTGATTTGTTTGTAATTTTGAAGAATTATATTGAAATTATTTTCATATTTATGCTTTTCTGTTATTTTGCTTTGCCTTTATTAAAGCCTGGCCAGTGGTGCTGGGTCCCAAGAATTAGCCTCACAGCCAACTTTTAAGTTATAAGCTCCATGTAAGAGGTCCTAAGGCTCACGTTTTTACAGTATCAGCTGATCTGAGGAAGTTCAGTGGGAGAATAGGACATTATCTTGTGTAAGATGGTTCTATTGTCTGTCTTTACTGATGAGAAAACAAGATTCAAAGAAAGCAGGTGATTTGCTAGTAAGTCTAATTTATGTTCTTTCCATTAAACCATGCTGCCCTTAACAGCCCTTCTCGGGGAGTAAGGGAATGGGAATGCTAGCTGGGGCAGCTTGAGCTCTTTCAGGGAGGCAAATGGCTGGTTGAACTTGGAGTCAGAGAGGAATAGGCTGTGCAAATCGGGGAGAATGATGGATCATTCTATAAGCCACAGCTTTTCTCTGCCTTCCCGCTGGCCTCGGTGGATATGCACACCTGGCTGTGACTGTTGCCTGCCGCTGCTTGGATATGCCCGTGTACAGTGGAGAGCATTGTGAGAGCTGATTGCAGCAGTTCCGTTCCATTAGCTTCACGAAGGAAGGAATTTTGACATTAGAAATAAATTGTGTTGTAGAATTTCTCATCATGAAAGGTCTTTGGATGTGTTTAGAGGTGTTGAACTAGCACTCTGCCAGGAGTTGAACTGCTTCTTGGGGTCAGGTTCCCTTGAAGGTCTATCCTCTCTCCAGATTTATCTGAGAAACTCATGTAGAGTTAGAGCTTCACTAAGTGCACATGATCTCAGGGCCCACAGCTTATGCTGAACTTTGATCGACTAGACGTACTATGACAACTTAGAGCTTCTGCCCTGTGCATGTTGATTCCTGGGTGCCCCCCTTTGACGCCACCAACATTCCAAGAGAAGAGGAAACAGCCTGGGGAAGCTGGAGATTGAATAAACTTGCCAACCATTTTTTGAGTTTGTTTTATGTTCAGGCTTGTACATTAGAAATTTAGTAACACTAGAAATCTACCTATCCTATAGCATCACCCAGAATGTCTGGATTTTGCCCCAAGGTTGATCTCTTACAAGGTCCAAAGTTCTTTGACGTATTTATTACCTCCTGGGAGGAAAAAGAGGCAAGAGAGAGTTAAATCCTTAATTTGACTTGTGATACAGACGAGCTGTGGCTGGCGAGAATTCTGAAAGCCAAATTCTATGACTTATGGCTTCTCTTTTTGAGTTAATGAGAACTGGTTTACTTTTAGTCAGTGCTAGATTGATTCGGATAATCCTGATTGACGAGCCTACACCTTGTCAACATGTCAGGTAATTTTTCATCACCTCCAATGACTGTTGATTATGAGTCAACCATTTGTAGGATCCAACTTGCATGTAGATTAAGTTTTCTGTAGTCCTGTTGTATGAGGAATCTGTGGAAAGTTTAGGTCAGTAAAGCTGATACAAGATCTCATGGAAGGAATAATAATTTTACATTTGACAGGTTTGGAATCATACCTAGGAATTTGGGCCTGCCTTTGATTTTATTTTCATGGCCTCATTCAGTGAGCAAAGATTTACTGAGCATCTCTATTGTGCCAGGCATTATGCTAAGTGTTTTGTTTTAGGTGGCAAAATTATACTCAAACTGAGATTGTTTTGCTTGTATTTTACTCACTCATATATTCACTGTGGGAATTATAATAATTTCCTAAGCCAGTAACAATATAACATATTCTAAAGCAATGACAGATTAATTACATTATTGTTCCAGGCATGGGAAGATGAAAGAAATAAAGTCACATTTGGTTGAGCTGTACCTTTTCTACAAGTTTGGTTCTTGGGAGAGACAGCTTAATCCACAGGGAGCTAGCTGCCTCCCAGCGGCCAGCACGGAGCAGGAACTCACCTGTTGCTAGAGCAGTTTGCTAGGGAATGATGGCACTGCTATTGGTGGGCAAGATGTCCTTCTCAGAGAGGCTGCTGCAGCCTTTTGTCACTTCTGTAAGAGTCACCATTACCATGGCGGGGCTACTGTTCAAAGGGCTTGGGAGAGCTGTTTAGGTCAGCAAAGGGTCGCCTTGCCCAGATAGAACTCAGAGACCTCGTTAACCTCTTCACAAACATTTAGATAGTCTAAATGTCCCCTTGCCACAGTTATTTCCTGGTTGGATTTTTTTTATTGATAAGCTTCTAGGAACACCCCTCAGCCACTGAGGTGATGTCATCACAATACATTTTACTTCACTTTTATATCAAAACAACTTGATTGTTGTCATACACAAGTAGATTTGAAATCGTATCAAACCGATGCACAACACTAAGCTCTGGGGAGACTGAGATGAAGAGGAGGATATGGTTCTCATAGTTCTTTACAAGACCTAACTGAAAACAGGTGAAAGGAGTCTGGGATTTGAGTGACAGCTGCCAGCAGTTACCAGTATTCCCAATTAGGGCTGCCCCACCAATAAAGCTGAGCTTTTTTGTTGTTGTTGTTAACCTAAGAGGACTTCTATAATTCACACTAATCTTTTGGTTCTGAGATGTGCCAGGCCATTAGAATTCCAGGACTGCCCGGAGTTCCTCCTCCCTCTACTGTAGGGATTTTTGCTTCCCCATAACTGTGTATTATCCGTTCCTCCTTATCAGCAAAGTTGTAATTTTCAAAATAAATGAGGTATTGGGTGCTAAACTAGCAAAATGCCTAACAGGCATCCCCAAACTACGGCCCCGCTGGCCGCATGAGGCCCCCTGAGGCCATTTATCCGGCCCCCGCCGCACTTCTGGAAGGGGCACCTCTTTCATTGGTGGTCAGTGAGAGGAGCACTGTATGTGGTGGCCCTCCATCGGTCTGAGGGACAGTGAACTGACCCTCTGTGTAAAAAGTTTGGGGACCATACTAGTCACGTGGCAGGTTTTGTTACTGTCATTTTATGGTGAGGCTTTAGGCGAAACAAGTTGCTTAATATACGCTTCTCAAGTGCTAGAGGCCTGGACAGTGCACATTTCTTGAAAGCTGGGCCCCTGTACTTTGCTTCCCGAATGTTTAAATAACAGTTTTGTTCAGTCTTCTTTTAATACCTACTGGATATAATTGTGGCATTGTGTGATGCTGGTGAGCTACCTGCTTTTAAAAAAGGATGAAATCACTCGTATTATGATGGTAAATTTAAAAAAACAAAAATTATTTTATCTTAAAGGATGATAATTGCACTTCGGGATGGTGATTCAGTTAAAATTTTCCCTTTCTGTCACCTAAGGGAGCTTCTGTGTGGGCCCGTCAGTCCCCTCCCCTTCTCGGAAATGCGTCGACAGCATGCTGCCTCTGTCTGGGTTCTCAGCTGGTGTCTGTGAACCTCTGGCTCCATCACTGACCTTGCCTTCTAGTTCTAGTTAGGGTGCCACCGCATCATGGGAGGAGGAGATAGTCTATGGTGGGTTTTTTGGTTTGTTTTTAAACTTTCTTTTTTGAAAATCTACTGGTTAGATTTACTGTCTCACAAAAATGTTTGTAGAGATGATTTTGTTCATAAATGTTGCTTTCTCATGCTGATGATCAACTGATTTTTGTCTACAAATGTTGGCCTATTATAGTATTTTTTTAATATAGATTCTATTTACCAAATGACCATTTTAGTGTTTTTAAGAGGTATTGAGGATTGAGATATGTAAATCAGGTGACATAAACATGATAATTATGTACCTAAATATTTTTGTAAAGTTGTCAAATAAATGGTTTTTCCTGACACATGTATCTCCCACATTATGTTTTTCCTTTCATCCATTGATGGGTGCTTGGGTTGGTTCTACCTTTTGGCTGTTGTGAATAATGCTGCTAAATGTGGGTGTCTTAGTCAATCTGTAATCGTGCAGAAACCTTATTTTCCTTAATCTGGCCTTTTGATTTTTCTCCTTTGACTCAAACTGGCCTCACCTAGCACCCTGACTCACCCACCTCCTTCTCCCTCGCTTATTAAACCCTTAGGACAGTGAGGTTCTGGTCAGCATCCTTGTCTTAGAGACAAGGTCCTGGGCCTATTGACTTTTGACAGTTTTCAATCAAACTAAACATAATATCTTGGCCTCAGTTGTGTTTTAGCTCTGGATCCAGGAAAGCAGAACAATCCCAGAGAATAAATCCTTGCAAAACTGGGCAGAACAACTCCATGGCTGACATCAGGACTAATACAGTGATCTGACCTCCTACCTTATCACCAACTAGTCAGTAGAGACCACGACCCTGACTCTATTAGTCATCATCCTCATTACCTAGTTACCTCTCAAAGGCCCCATTTCCAAATACCATCACATTGAGGGTTAGGGTTTTAACATACGAATTTGGAGGGGATACAAAATCCATAGTACAATGATACCTTGAGATACAAATTTAATTCGTTCTGTAACCAAGCTCGTAAGTCAGTCAACACGTATCTCACACTGCCCATACTGGACCTGTACTCCTGCATCACGATTGGTATCTCGGAATTTCGCTTGGATCTCCAACAAAAATACGGACTGAATCGCAGCTCATATCTTAAAAAAAAATTTGTATGTCAGTCCATTCTTATCTCAAGGAACCACTATAAAAGCTATGCAAATATGCTTTGAATTCTTTTGGAATTGCCGGGCCATATGGTAAGTCTATTTTTAATTTTTTGAGGAACTGCCATACTGTCTTCTATTGTGGCTGTACCAGTTTACATTCCCATCAGTGGTGCACAAGTGTGTTCGTTTCTCCACATCCTTGTCACCACTTGTTTTATTAATAATAATCATACTAGCCTGACCAGGTGGTGGTGCAGTGGATAGAGCGTTGGACTGGGATGCGGAGGACCCAGGTTCGAGACGCCGAAGGTCACCAGCTTGAGCGTGGGCTCATCTAGTTTGAGCAGAGCTCACCAGCTGGGCCCAAGATCGCTGGCTCGAGTAAGGGGTTACTCAGTCTGCTGTAGCCCCTGGTCAAGGCACATATGAGAAAGCAATCAATGAACAACTTAGGTGTCACAACAAAAAAATTGATGATTGATGCTTCTCATCTCTCTCCGTTCCTGTCTGTCTGTCCCTATCTATCCCTCTCTCTGTCTCTGTAAATAAAAAAAAAAAAAAAGAAATGGACGTGTTTAAAAAAAATAATAATCATACTGGTGGGTGTGAGGTGATATCTCAGTGTGATTTTGATTTGTATTTCCTTAATGATTTGTGGTGTTGAACATCTTTTCATGTGCTCATTGTCCATTGATATTGTTTCTTTGGAGAAATGTCTATTTGAGTTCATTTTTTAAAATGGATTTTTTGTTGTTGTGAGAGTTCTTTATATATTCTGAGTTTTAGCCCCTTTTCAAAGATATTATTTGCAAATATTTCTTCCCATTCTGAAGGTTTCCTTTGCACTCATATTATGTCCTTTGATGCACAGTTTAACATTTTAATGTAGGGCAGTTTATCAGTTTTTATTTTTGTTGACAATGCTTTTGGTATCATATCCAAAAGATAATTGTCAAATCCATTGAGGTTTTATTCTACCAAATTTTATAATTTTAGGTCTTACATTTAGGTCCTGCAGCCATTTTCAGTTAGTTTTTGTATGTGGTGTGAGGTAAGGGCCCAACTCCATTCATTTGCATGTGAATATCCAGTTTTCCTGACACCAGCTGTTGAAGAGACTGCCCTTAAGGTATGTGTTTTAATCAGCTTTTAATGCTTTCATTTAGCTCTTTGCTGGTTTCTTGTCTTGCTTGGCTTTTGCACTCAGGGTTGTTGTACTGAGGACACCACAAAAGAGGCACTTTTGAGAGAGGCAGAGCACAGAGCTAGTT
Organism: Saccopteryx bilineata; assembly: GCF_036850765.1. NCBI lineage: Eukaryota > Metazoa > Chordata > Mammalia > Chiroptera > Emballonuridae > Saccopteryx > Saccopteryx bilineata. The sequence continues at coordinate 234,395,029 of NC_089492.1, forward strand.
TGTATGTCCACGGCAGGGGAGCCAGACTTCATTCCTGCAGCTCTCCTCACATGTATTGCTCATCCCTCCAGCCAGCCAGCCAGCCAGCCAGCCAGACTGAGCTAAGTCTGCTGGCAGGGCCAGCACCCTGCCTGGGTCAGAGGCCCAGGCACAGCCATGTTTTACACATGAAGCTCAGTGAAATAGTTGTCCAATGTGGCTGTGAAACCCACATTCAAATCCTAATCCGTAAAAGACCTTTGCTCTTCGCCACCATACAAGATTCTTGTTTCTTCTGGTCTGCTTATAATAGACTTGGTGGTATCAAGGTCACCACAATATGACTGTCAAATGGATTTAAAACTTAGGGCTGAACTGTTTGGTGGCTGATTAGATCTGAGGAGGCAAAGCAGCCAGGCTTTTCCAGCTGTGCTGATAGTGCCCTCTCTTGTGGTAACAGCTGCCACTGGAGGTAAACAATGGAAAGCAGTTTGCTTTCCAAGAAAGAAAAGCGCTGTTACTTCCTGAGGGCTACTATGTGCTTACATAGTTAGACCTTTTCATGCCTTTTCACCGTACAATACTTTAAATGGTGGCTTAAGCAAGTCTAAGAGATTCTTCCAGCTTGCCCTAATAATAAATTTAAATGTGTACTGATTCCCAAATGCTTTTTTTCCCAAAGAATTCCAGCTAACATGCTTATAATTAGAAGAATGCAGTCTGAGATCATCAGGAATGCCTCCTCACATCTGCTTATCCTTAAGGTAATTTGTTAAATGAATATTTTTTGAGGACAGTATCTACAAATGATGAGAGATTCATGAAACTATCTGAGATGTATATAAAGAATGTATGGGAGGAAGTCTTAATCTGCCTGTGAAAAGTAGTGGAAAAATTCTCTTGGAAAAATGGCATTTGAGCTGATTCTTTTTTTTAAATTTATTTTTATTGACTTTTTAGAGAGGGGAAGATGGGTGAGAGAAAAGTCAGAGAGGGAAAGAGAGATTTATTGTTCTACTTATTTATGCATTCAGTAGTTGATTCTTGTATGTGCCCTGGCTGAGGATTGAAACCACAGCCTTGTCCCTTGGAATACTGGGATGATGCTCTTACCAACTGAGCTAACCAGCCAGGGTTGAGCTGATTCTTTAAGGACAATTGGGATTCAATTAAGATATTGGAGCCCTGGAATGCTACAGGGCTGTTATATCTGCTTCTGTCTGGAATTCACTCCCCCTTCATGCCTCTGTAAGTTCACACCCTCATCTCTGTGGGCCTTCCCTGAGCAGCCTGGCTGAAATGACCCCACCACATTGTTCCCTGCCCATGCTTTGTCTCCATCGTACTAGTCTCCTCTGATCAGATTTAAGCTTTAGGAAGGCAGAGATGTTGGTCAGTTTTGTTTACTCTCGTATCCCTGGGTACATTGTAGGTACACAACAAATACTTCCTGAATGAATAGTGAGTAGCCGATTAATAGCTACATTTTTTTAGTACAGCAAGGCAGAAACATGGCCTCGTCCTCATTTTAGAGCACGCCAGCTGCTGATTTGAATTGTATCCTGTATGTTTGGTGTTGACAAATTCAAACCTTACAGATTTGACCATGCAGGGGCCAGGCAGGTCAAAAATATGAATCTGAATGAAAGTAATCAATATATACAATAGTAACTGGTAGGACTTGTGGTACTAACCTACTTAAGTATTCAACTTAAAAGATATCTGCCAGCTAGATTTGATCCGCTGGCTACAAGTATGCCTAAATCGAGGACCGGCTATGGAGCAGATTTGCATTATAGCAAGACCACTGAGGATGCCATGCAGATTACAGTCGGGTGGGGGTTGGAGCAGAGTAGGACTGTCCAGAGAACTATATCAGCTAGAGAAGGCAGTTGGACAGTCCTGGTGAGAAATACTGGGGTTCTAAATGGTGGTTGTGAAAACAACCGAGAAACAAGATTTGAATTATTTGAAGAGATAGAATTAACAGGATATAATAAAATGTTTCTACTTATTTATAAGTAAAGCTGTGATGAATTATTATAAAAAAATAAATGTAATATCTTCAGAAGGCCATTTGAACCTCAGAAAACCAAATATGAACATTTTAAGGTATTTAATTTAGGTTTCCAAGTGTTTTCCAAAAATACTGGAAGTGTAGCAGTGCGATGCACTGCCTGCTCTGCCACAGTACAAATGATCTGCAGAGCGTCTGCTACATGCTAGATGGACACTTCTTAGCACCCCACATATGGATTGGAACCCTCTAAACCAGGGGTCCCCAAACTACGGCCTGCGGGCCGCATGCAGCCCCCTGAGGCCATTTATCCGGCCCCCACCGCACTTCCAGAAGAGGCACCTCTTTCACTGGTGGTCAGTGAGAGGAGCATAGTTCCCATTGAAATACTGGTCAGTTTGTTGATTTAAATTTACTTGTTCTTTATTTTAAATATTGTATTTGTTCCCGTTTTGTTTTTTTTCTTTAAAATAAGATATGTGCAATGTGCATAGGGATTTGTTCATAGTTTTTTTTATAGTCTGGCCCTCCAATGGTATGAGGGACAGTGAACTGGCCCCCTGTGTAAAAAGTTTGGGGACCCCTGCTCTAAACAATCCTTTAAAGTAAGGCCTGTTATTATCCTTATTTTAGTGATAAGGAGACAGGCACAGGAAGGCTCCATTCTTGGACAGTGGTAACTATGAGACAGTCTTTGCTTTACAGAATATATAAGGCCTACCTTTTCCTCGAGTTCATGGAGCTGCCTAGAACTGGCACTACGGTGTAATGTCTAAGTACAGAAGAAATGCCAAATTACTGTTATTCTTTTAGATCAAATTAGAGTAGTCTCCATCCTGCCACCTAGCAGGAAATTCATTCCCAGTCCTCAAGTTACACAAGATTCAAGGGAATTGACTGTAGCCTGAGAACACAAGGTTACCTTCTTGTGCTCAGCCCCTTCCAGTCATTTCCGGACATCTGAGTAACTCGGGAATTCTTTGAAGGCAGATGGCACAGTGACAGTTTCTCCTACTGGGAAGTTCCAGCACCTGGAGTCCAGCCTGTCTACACCTGCGCAGGCTTTCCTCTGATGTCTGGCTCGAGACTTGCATTCAGCTTTTCTCAGAACCTACCGACTTGACCCCTGACTCCCAGAGTTTAGGGGGCTTTTCTCCTTTCTAGAACTCAGACTTGTGGAAAACGCTAGCATTGGTTGTTTATAAGTAGCATCCGTGCCCTGGCCGGTTGGCTCAGCGGTAGAGCGTCGGCCTGGCGTGCGGGGGACCCGGGTTCAATTCCCGGCCAGGGCACATAGGAGAGGCGCCCATTTGCTTCTCCACCCCCACCCCCTCCTTCCTCTCTGTCTCTCTCTTCCCCTCCCGCAGCCAAGGCTCCACTGGAGCAAAGATGGCCCGGGCGCTAGAGTGGCTCTCTGGTCTCTGCAGAGCGACGCCCTGGAGGGGTAGAGCATCGCCCCCTGGTGGGCAGAGCGTCCCCCCTCCCTGGTGGGCAGAGCGTCTCAGGGGCGTGCCGGGTGGATCCCGGTCGGGCGCATGCGGGAGTCTGTCTGACTGTCTCTCCCCGTTTCCAGCTTCAGAAAAAAAAAAAAAAAAAAAGAAACAAACTACCAGCAAGAATATATCCAATAAAGTTATCCTTTAGCTATGAGCAAGAAATAAAGCCTTTCCCAGCCAAAAGCTCGGAGAATTTACCACCACAGGACCTGCACTTCAAGCATTTTTGAAAAGAACTCTTCTACCTGACACAAAAGACAAAAGTATACAGAACTTTAAGGAAGGTGATACATAAGAGGACAAAAGCAGGAAATTGCAACTCTATTTAAAGAGGATATTAAACAATTGTAATATAAAGGTTAAAGGGAAAAAGCATTAACGATAACAGCTACTAAAATTTGGTAAAAATTGCACAGCATGTAAAAGGATTAATTTGTAACAACAAAAAATATAAAAGGGAAGAAAATGACTGAACTTGTTTACGGAAATGAAAATAAGATGCCATCAAAATAAAAATTACTGTTATCTATGAAACATACCAACATCATGGTAATCACAAAACAAGTCTAAAGCTGAGGAGCTGAGGCATGAAATAAAAAAAGAGGAAATGAGAGGAAAGAAAGCATAGAAAAACTATAAAATAGCACAAAAGAACACAAGGATAAATAATAAAATACACAGCAACCAGTAAATAAAAGATGAAATGGCTGCAGTAAGTCCTTATATGATACAAATCATCCTAAATGTACAGGAATGGAACACATCAATCAACAGGCAGAGTTGTTGTATGGATAAAAATAAGACCCAAATACATGCTTCCTTCAGGAGACCCATCTTTGCTCCAAAGAGGCATATCACCTCAAAGTGAAGTATCAATAGATGATATTCCAAGCAAATGATATACAGAGAAAAGCGGTATAACCATACTTACGTAAGACAAAATAGATTTCAATACAAAAAAGGTAACTAGAGACAAAGACGAACATTTTGTTAATGATTCAGGGAACAATTCCAGTTCATTCAAAAGACATACATTAATTAATATATATGCACCCAACCTAAGGGCACCAAAAAACATAGCTATTAACAGACCTAAAGTAAGAAACCAACAGTATTACAATACAATAATAGTAGGAGACTTTAATAGCCTGCTTGTACCAATGCTTCTATCATCTATATGGAAAGTCAGCAAGGAAACATCAGCCTTAAATGACACACATGGACATAATTATAAAACTTCACATCCCAAAATGACAGACTACACATTCTTCTCAAGTGCACATGGAACATTCAAGGATAGACCCACATGTTGGGATATAAAACAACTCTCAATAAATTTAAGATTAAAATCATACCAAGCAAATTTTCTGATAACAGCATAAAACTGGAAATCAACTACAAGAAGTTGAAAAAGAATCACAAGTACGTGTCTAAACAACATGCTAAAACAAGCAAGTACTGAGCCAAAGAAGAAATGGCTAAAAAAGATCAGATATAGAGAGACGTATATACAAATAAGACATACCAAAATTTGGGGGATACAGCAACATAGGCCTACCTCAAAAAACCAAAAATCTCAAAATGACTATCATTACACCTTAACTAGAAAAAGAACAAATGAAGCCCAAAGTCAGTGGAAGGAAAAAATAAAAATCAGAAGTGAAATAAATGAAATAGAAAATAAATAAAAATTAATAAAAGAGCTGGGTTCTTGAAAAAGATAAAATTGAGAAACCTCTAGCTAGTCTCACTAAAGAGAGAGATTCAAAATCATAAATAAGTTATAACAGATACCACAGAAATGCAAAGGATTATACAAGAATACTATGAAAGACTATACTCCACAAAATTAACACAGAAGAAATGGACAAATCCTGAAATATATAACCTTCCTAAACAGAATCACAAAAAACCCCGGGAAAACCTGAATTGACCAATCCCTAGTAAGGCACTTAAAACAGTCAAACTAACAAAATATCAGAATGGGAAATGAAAAAAATCCATTTATAATCTCAACAAAAAGAATAAAACACCTATGAATAAACTTAAAGGAAATAAAGGACCCATACACTGAAAAATAGAAGACATTGTTGAAAGAAACTAAGAAGACACAAAGAAATGGAGAGATATTCTATGTTCATGAATTGCAAGAATTAGTATTATTAAAATGTCCCTATCCAAATTCTAATGCCATTTTTCACAAATAGAAAAATTCTGAAATTTGTATGGAACCACAGAAGACCCTGAGTAGCCTAACCAATCCCGAGAAATAAAGAAAAATGCCAAGGTAACACACTCCTTGATACCTAACTGCACTACACAGCTATAGTAATTAACAGTATGGTATTGGCAGAAAAACAGACACAGACCAGTGAAACAGAATCGAGAGCCCAATAATAAGCCAATACACTACACCTATGGGCAGCTAATTTATGACAAAGAAGCTATGAATATACAATAAAGGAAAGTCTCTTCAATACATAACTGAAAATACTCCTAATCCAGGAAGGAAACAAACATCCAGGTCCAGGAAGCGCAGAGTTCCAAACAGATGAAACCAGAGGCCCACACAAGATGTAATGTAATTAAAATGACAAGAGTTAATGATAATAAGACAATCCTGAAGACAGAAGTCACAAAGAAGGGAAACCCCGTTAAGGCTATGAGCTATAATTTCTCAATAACTTTGCAGACTAGCAGAGTGGCAGGAAGTATGTTAAGTGCAGAAAGAAAGGAACCTACAACACAGAATACTGTATCAGGCAAGGTTTATCATTCAGAATTGAAGGAGAGATTAAGTTTCCCAGGAAAATAAAAATTAAAGGAGTTCACCACCACTAAACTGTCTTTATAAGAAATATTAAAGGGCCCTCCTTATACAAAAAAAGAGTATAACCAGAAATAACAGAGGAAGAAAAAAAAAATCTCATTGCTAAAGGCAAAGAGAAAATATACAATAAACAGTGAAGAAAGCACTTAAAAAGCTAACATGAAGGTTAAAAGACAAAAGTAGGAAAATGAGCTTTTCCAGGTGGCTGCCGAAGATGGCGGAGGGTCAGGTCCTGGTGCTTGATGGCCGAGGCCATCTGCTGGGCCGCCTGGCGGCCATCGTGGCCAAGCAGGTACTGCTGGGCCGAAAGGTGGTGGTTGTACGCTGTGAGGGCATCAACATTTCTGGCAATTTCTACAGAAACAAGTTAAAGTACCTGGCCTTCCTCCGCAAGCGGATGAACACCAACCCCGCCCGCGGGCCCTACCACTTCCGAGCCCCCAGCCGCATCTTCTGGCGGACCGTGCGAGGCATGCTGCCCCACAAGACCAAGCGAGGCCAGGCTGCCCTGGACCGCCTCAAGGTGTTCGATGGGATCCCTCCACCCTATGACAAGAAAAAGCGAATGGTGGTGCCTGCAGCTCTCAAAGTTGTGCGTCTGAAGCCTACACGGAAGTTTGCCTATCTAGGGCGCCTGGCTCACGAGGTTGGTTGGAAATACCAGGCAGTCACAGCCACTCTGGAGGAGAAGAGGAAGGAGAAGGCCAAAATCCATTACCGGAAGAAAAAGCAGCTTACGAGACTACGGAAACAGGCTGAAAAAAACGTAGAGAAAAAAATTGACAGATACACAGAGGTCCTCAAGACTCATGGACTCCTGGTCTGAGCCCAATAAAATTGACTGTTAATTCCTCATGCTTGGCCTGGCCTGCCCTTCCTCCATCGCCGCCTTAGGATGTGGGGGGCCCCCAGGGGCTGTCCCGGGGCCACAGGAATCCCGGGCCTTAGAAGACTGGGAACACAGGAGGGGCTTTAGTCACTGCTGTTTGAGAAAGGCCTTTTAAAAAGTTTCAGTGCCTCATAAGAGCTGCACGGTGTAATCTGCCTGCCACCCTACTCTTTCATGAGGGTTTTAGGAAATCAGCAATTGGAACAGGTCATTCTGTTTTAGTATTTACAAATAAGCTGGAAAACTTGGATTAACTCCCCACATGATCAGACACTATTCTCTGCAGCTGTTAGAATGGGAGCAAACATGGGGAGACACAATGACCCTGGTGTTTGTTGTGCAGGGGTGTTCACAGATGCATACTGGGACACAGCCAGTGAGTCACAGGCATTGCACTTACAAGTTCCTGTACCTTGTGATCAGAAATGAATAAATTATTTTTAAAGAAAAAAAAAAAAAAAAAGTAGGAAAATGAACTATAACTACAATAAATAGTCTGGGGACATACAAAATTAAGAGATATAAACAAGATAGCTTAAAACAGGCTGCTATTGATAAATATAAATGAACCTCATGAAACCACAAACTTAAAACTAAAAAAAGGGGGGGAGGAGAGAGAAAGGAACCCAATCAAAACACTGAAGAAAACCAGGAAATCAAGAGAATTCCACATATAAGTAAAATCATGTGGTATCTGTCTTTCTCTGACTGGCTTTAGTTCACTTAGCATAATGATCTCCATGTCCATCCATGCTGTTGCACAAGGTAAGTGTAAAAATAAATGTACCACTGCTTTTTTTTTCATTCACTCACCTAATGATGGGCATTTGGACTGCTTTCAAATCTTGGCTATTGTAAATAATGCTGTAATAGGGGAACTCAAGAGTTAGAAATTCAACTTTAGTAATATAATAGTAGCTTTTACGGTAGTTATAATCGATAGGATTAATGCAAGTAAAGAGCTTTGTTCCGGGAGCTGGACACATGTCCGGCCTACATGACCTCACGAGGCTGCAAGCAATCCAGCTTTGCGCCCCAGGCTCAGGAGATCCACAAACAAGATGGTATCTAAGCACCAGTGCTCCCAGGACAGAATGTCTGCTGACAAGGACACAGATAAAGTATTGGTCAACAGATGAAGAAACATTAGAACAGGGGTGGGGAAACTTTTTGGCTGAGAGAGCCATGAACGCCACCTTATTTTAAAATGTAATTCCGTGAGAGCCATACGACCCCATGTACGTTAGGCATTACTCAATAAAAATTTGTTGTTGTCCTGGAGGACAGCTGTGATTGGCTCCAGCCACCCGCAACCATGAACTTGAGCAGTAAGAAATGAATGGATTGTAATACATGAGAATGTTTTATAACGTTTTTTTTAATTAAAGATTTGTCTGCGAGACAGATGCAGCCATCAAAAGAGCCACATCTGGCTTGCGAGCCATAAGTTCCCAACCCCTACACTAGAAGAATCCCTGGACTGCAAATTTTATCTAACTTTTCCCTAAATTCCGAACCCCTTACCTGCTCCTTTCTTCCTTGTATAAAAAAGGTTGGCTGAGGTGTTAAGGCGGTTTTTAGATACAGAACCTCATCTTTACAGATCACCAGCCCTTTGAATAAAGGAACTGTAGAGTCAATCCTCTCTACTTATGTGGCTGAGTGGTGACAGGTAGCACAAATATGGATATTTCCAGTTTCACAATGAGCATGGGGTACATATATTCTTTCAAATTAGTGTTTAGGATTTCTTTGGATATATTCCCAAAAGTGGGAATTGTTAGGTCATAAGGTAGTTCCATTTTTAATATTTTTGTGGAATCTAATGAACAAAATTAACAAAACAGAAACAGAGGCCCTGGCCGGTTGGCTCAGTGGTAGAGCGTTGGCCTGGCGTGCAGAAGTCCCAGGTTCGATTCCCAGCCAGGGCACACAGGAGAAGCACCCATCTACTTCTCCACCCCTCCCCTTCTCCTTCCTCTCTGTCTCTCTCTTCCCCTCCCACAGCTGAGGCTCCATTGGAGCAAAGATGGCCCGGGCACTGGGGATGGCTCCTTGGCCTCTGCCCCAGGTGCTGGAGTGGCTCTGGTTGCAACAGAGCGACACCCAGGAGGGGCAGAGCATCGCCCCCTGGTGGGCAGAGCGTCGCCCCCTGGTGGGCGTGCCGGGTGGATCCCGGTTGGGCGCATGCGAAGAGTCTGTCTCTCCCTGTTTCTAGCTTCAGAAAAATACAAAAAAAAAAAAAAAACAAACACAAAAAACAGAAACAGACTCATAGCTACAAAGAACAGACCGACAGCTGACAGAGAAGATGGGATTGTGGGGCTGAGTGAAAAAGGTGAAGGGATTAAGCAAAGGAAAAAAAACTCAGACAACAGTATGGGAATTACTAAAGAAGGGATAGTCATGAAAGGAGACTTGACTTGGGGTGTGAAACAAACAATACAATACACAGGTGACGTATTATAGGATTGTGCACCTGAAACCTATATAATTTTATTAACCAATGTCGCCCCAATAAATTCTATACAAAAATAAGAGATCAAGAGAAGGATCAGAAGGGGGAAAAAAACAAAAAACAATTAGCAAAATGGCAATAAGCACACCTATCAATAATCACTTTAAATGTCAAAGGACTAAATGCTCCAATCAAAACACGTGGGGTAGAAGGACAGATTAAAAAAGAAAATGAACAAACAAAAAGAACAAGACTTATCTATATACTGCCTACAAGAGACTCACTTAGGTTGAAAGACATACACAGACTGAAAATGAAGGGATGGAAAAAGATATTTCAAGCAAAAAGAAATGAAATGGTGGGGTAGCAATACATATATTAGACAAAATAGACTTTTATACAAAGAATGTAGAGACAAAAGGATATTCCATAAAGGGGCCAATCCAAGATTTAACAACTGTAATGATCTATATACCTAATACACATACACACACACATATCTCTAAAGAAAACAAAAACATTCATTTGAAAAGATATCTACACTCATGTTCACTGTAGCAGTATTTACAATAGCAAGACGTAGAATCAACCTAGACGTCCATCAATAGATGAATGGATCAGTATGTATATACAGTATATTATACAATAGGAAAAATACAATCTTGCCTTTTGTGACATGGATGGACCTAGAGGGTATTATGCTAAGTGAAATAAGTCACTGAGAAACACATGAACTGTACGATTTTACTTGTATGCAGAATCTAAAAAAACCAAAACACAAACAAAAAACAAATCTGATGCCCTTCTTTGATCTCTTTCCATAATGAAAAAACCCACCCCTGATCCAGGGTCTAGGTTTGCCTTTTTCTATTTAAAAAGTTTATGTATATTCCTATTAATCCAAAGTCCATTTTCTTTCAGAGGGAAAAGAGCAAAACCATTTATTTTAGAACTACCTGAATTCACTCGACAAATTCTAGTTGGTATGCAGAAAGACACAGCCAATTCTCCAGTCAGCCATTCATGTTAAGGATAATGAGAATAGCAAAAAGTTAATTTAAAAACCACACTAAATCTGCATTAAGCCTCACCTCTCCCAAACTTAAGGAAATCAGGCGACTCCCTGACCAGGCAGACTGACAAGAGAAAAAGGGCAAGTCCTGAATCCAACAGCTGTTATGTATAATCAGCCCTGCAGTACATGTGAAAAATAAATAAATGGTCTTTCTTAGGGAAAACGTGTATTTATTTCATGGTTTAACAACAGCAATATTAAGTTAAAAGAAAATCTTACCTGGAATTGTATGGCAAAAAGTCTAGTGACTTCCCCGTGACTGGTGCCTTTTGCCTCTCTACATTGAGCCTTCACTTCAACCATAGCGCTTACCTTCTTGGAGAGAACATGCCACATGTCCGAGGCCACAGGCCAAGCACAACAGCTAGCACAAGTATACTTGTATAAGGTATATGCAAACATGATGAAAACTTGTCACCACTGACATTAAATGTGAAGAAGCCTTTAGCATGAATTTGGACAAAGGAGAATTAGTTAAGCTTACTCAGAGCAAGCAAAATGACGTTTTAAGTGTAATATACATCCTATATAGAAGCTAATATAAAACATCCTTGTTCAGAAAAGGAAAGTTTCACACATGTTAAAAATCACCAGCACAGTACTAAAGGTATATATAATAAATGAGGTTACAGAAAATTGGTATTAGAAAATAAAGAGGCTAAGCCAAATACATTAAATTGGCCCATAACTTGGAGGGATGACCCTTTAACATTTTGCAAAGGATAAATTTGAGTATTAAAGGTCTGTGCTGATTTTATTATGAAAATTTGAAATAATCTGTAGAGTCAAGTGATACAGAAAGGTCATTTTTAGGAAGACAGAATAAAAGGTTAAAATTTGGAAATTCCTTTCTCTCCCCATAATATCATATGGTTCTCCACACTGCCACTTTTCATGAGTATGGTGTAACCCTCATTTCTGATTTGGTTTTAACAGTGATATAGAGCCCTTGGGGTCACTAGCACATATTTTGCCTACTGAAATTCACACACTTATTCAGAGTACCCACTCTTAATTTTTCATTAAGAGCAAAGCAAATAAAATATTTTATTTGCAGTGATTATCTGCACTGCAAAAGAAGGGAACACATTTTTAATTATATAGTTCAAAGAGAAACAGGTGAATAGAGAGGTCCACAACCTCTAAAAAAAAAGACAAGAACACATCCTCCAAGATGAGGTAGAAGGGACCAGGAGCCACTGATACACTACTTCATGGACTATGTCTAGGAGTAGACAGAACAGATTGTATATACAGTATTTTGTATTGTAAACAAAGTGCATCACACAAACTTAAGACCTACAATTAAAACCTAGTGAATCAATCTAATGAAAATCATTCACACAGCATTATATAGGCACATATGTTTAAAAAATATTTTAATAAGCATATTCAGAATGGCAGACGGAATTATTTTACAGTGCAAAATTACTATGCATAAATTTAAAAACATCTAACTCATAATTTTAAATGCCTATTTAAATATTATTTCAAATACATTTTAAAGCTCAACAGATTTATGTTGAACTGAGTTACAGATTCTGAACTCTATTTGAAAACACATCATAGAACAGAATACCATTCCAAATGAAAATCATAGTGCTTTGCTGGGGGTGGGAGACACTAAGTAACTATTAACAAAGGCTTCTTTTCCCAATGCAATTTGTCAAGAGTTCAAGAGTTATGAAATGTACTAAATATTAAGCAAATTAAATTCATGATATTACTTAAAAATTTTATAGTGCAATGACTTAACAAGTTATAATTGCTGCATTATGAAGAGCAAAGTACTGGGTGAAATACCTGTATAAACACAAAATATAATTAAATATTTCTTTATGAAAAGCTGAGCATTATGTATTATAATAGTGGAATGACATTCATTAGGCATACTTTAAAAAGATAAGATTAAGAAAAGATTTCCTAATATGTATACACATGCTGTATCTGCAAATGTGCCTGAGAATTTACTAAAATTGCTCCTGCAATATTAGTATGCAAGAACTTTCACAAACCTGCAAATAAAATGTATCTTTTATATAAGGTGAAAATGGTGTCTCAAAAACTGTAACAATTTAAAAAAGTAAAGCATTACTATTCTAGTCTTTGACAAAGAGCTAGGATACTTTGGATTTATTTTAATAACATCTGATTTAGAAAATGGATTGTGACCATCTGTTAAAGCTGCCATTCTGGATAAATTAATGTTCTAGGTAAAACAAACAAACAAACAAAATTCATGCTTCTCAACACTTCCACCATAAACTTGTATTTACTTGGATTTGTATGTAACAGTGAATGTACATTATATGAAGTCAAGTGTTGTAAAGTGGCTTATAACACTGTTCAGGGGAAAATTTGTTCACACTGGTGGAGGAAGCAGTCTGAACATATGTTAATAGTAATACTTCATGGGAATAAGGCCTAAACCATATTATCTCATTGCAAACCTCTACTCAATTGCATTAGACAGTTGAGCCATTAAAAACAAGATCACAGAAGATTTCAAAAAGGCATCGGCTCTTGAACTGATGGCTGAAAAGAAATTGGTAGAAGTATCTGGGGTATGCCTGTGATAAAAACAATAGTTAATAACCTTTTATAAAAGTTTGGATATAGGATGGTCTATCAGCTGTATAAAACTACATTTTTTTAAACAATTTTGCACTAAAAATAAAATGACACTCTTGCAAGGCTATGCAAATGGATGATCCTATTTATAATCACAGAACAATAGTTACTGTATATCTTTTCTTTTTCATTTTGGAAATACACTATTAAATCTGGGACACTAGATTTTAACTGGAAAAGTCTAAAAACTTATCTAATTTCATCAATTTTCAATATTGTTGCCTGCCAACTCCTTGTGTGTACCAATTACCTAAATATCACTTGACCTTTTCCCCAGTTTATTTAATGAAAAAATGGGAAATTTCATAATGCATATAAAAATAACTGAACAGGATTCTGGTCAGCATGATACATTTATGCATTTAAGCCAACATTAAACTTTTGTCTTGCTTCAAAAATAATTTTGAAAATTATAGCAAATACAAACTATGCAATCTAAGTATCATGCTTAATTTCAGAATTCTCACACCATTTGTCCATAAGTAGAAATTTGAAAAAAAAAATTTTTTTCACAATCCTTCATGAATGCTTTTACCACCTGGATAAGAAACATGACTTAGTAACTACACAACACTTAAAAATTCATTAGAAAAACCATAGCAAAATAAAATGAAAGCTGACAGACTCAGAATATCAATTCCTCTCATAAAAGTTTACCAACTGTACAAGTTAAGAAAATTATACAAGCTTTTGTATTAAGAAAAGGACAGCTCAGTCAAGACATATGTACTGTAAAAATCTTTCAAAGGCTACAAAGAATCTGGAAAAATACAGAATGTATTTCTTAAGCCCAGATAAGAATATGGAAAGACATCATTGATGTCAACAATTTTACATATACAAACCTGACTTGGTTTATTTTTAAACTTCTATATATAAAAAAATCATGCTAGCATAACTTTCAGGATTCATAAGGGTTTCCTTAATAATAATACTCAATTTGTATGGAGAGAAAAATGTCTGAAAGATATTTTAATAAATTTGAAAAAAAAATGGTGTGCAACAGAAAACTAAGGTTTTCTTCTCTGCCATGAAACTAAGCAAAAAGTACCCTGTAGTAAAATTTTTGAATACATCCAATTAGAAGGTACAGGTATATCTTAAGTTCACGTAAATATACTAAACTATGTGTTATATATCTTTAAAAGGGTCTTTATAGTTTAAAGTAAAAATTCTGCAAAAGGCAGAATTATGAAATTTTATTTACTAAAGTTAGAACTCAATTCGACTTTCAAATTTGGCCAATTGTTTTAAGAAAATCAAGTTTTAAGGTAACCCATCAATCCTGAAAATTTTAGTCACACCAGGATTACTCCAAAGAAAGTAAAATAAGTTTAAGTTCAGTCATCTGTGTTTTCAAGTTCTTCAAATTTTCCATGTGAGATTGTTTCTTGGAAAAATTCAGAAGAACCTGGACTTTCTTTTCCATTGCTGTTTATCCTTCGCCTTTTGGCAGGTCTCTCACTTTTTTCATCAATATGGGCAAGTTTTGGATCATTGGCAAGGTTATCTGTTTCATAACCATTACTATCCATATCTGTATGAAGTGGTTTCTTAGTTCCACCTGTTGGTCCATTAACATGTAACCCTTCAACTTTTACTTCTTCTTTGTTTAATACTTCACCTGGTCCATTAGATGACACCCCTAAGTTGGAAGAAACATAAACTGCTAATATTAAAGAGTTATATTTGTAAACTATTACAAGACAGCATATCATCAAGGAAGTGAGGTATCGAATCTGTGTATGGTCTAAATTCTGGCTCTATTTACCTAGAAGTTGTGTGACCTTAGGTAAGTTAGTTACATTGTCTGTATCTCAGTTTCATCACATATACAATGAGAGTAATAATTTACCTTACAGGGCTATTGTGAACATTAAATAAGCTAATAAATGTAAAAAAGTGAAGAACAGAATTTGGCATATATTAAGAGCATGTTGATACTATGTGATAACAACTAAGCACTGGATCCCGCAGTCAAACTAAGTTTAATGGAAGCAAAGATATGCATAAGTTATTCAGATTTAGCAAACAGCTATAACTTTCTAAAACCATATAAAAAATTATATTTTTTTCTTTAAGAGTTTGAGCTTTATACCACCATACAAACTTAAGATGACATGACTTTTTTATTCTTAAGGGAAAAATCTCTGGCTATTACTGTGCTTTAAGGGTAAAGATCATATACTACATTTACCTAAATGGATTTTTAAATACTCTCTCATGTTAAAAATTAATGCTTGTACTGTCTTAAGTGTACACTTAAAAATGCTGAGAGTAAACATAAATTCCTCCATAATAGGTGAGAAAACAACAATTAGTCTAATAAAAGTAACAGTAAAAAGGTCATGTTCAACTTAACTGCAAACTGAAGGAGAAATTTTTGGGATACTAAATGTGCCACTAAAGATAAATATTCAATCTAAAGGATGAGCCTTAGATATTACATTCTGGTCCAAGAAAATATTCTATTTTCCCCAATTCAAAAGTACATTCAAATCATGAATGCACATGGTGATTATTATCACAATACTGAAGAAATGGTTTTGCTGTAGTAAGCCCAAAGAATTGGTGAAACTGTGACTAGGTCAAAAATAACCGTAAGATTTCAAGAAAACTAATCAAGTCTCATTACAAAAGAAATAAGATTGGGTTGGAAAGTTCCTTCCTTTCTTTGAGAAACCCGAGAAACTTGATTTTCAGGTAGCTGATGTCAATGGCTTCTGGGCTACTGAGTAATTTATAGGTAACTTATGAAACTCTTCTAGGCTAACTGCATGTTCTCATCAAACGGTTCAAGACAAGAAAGGAAATAATTTGGTATTATGAGCAAACAGGAAAAGACAGGACAGAAACAGAACCAAGTAGGTTTCTATACCTAGTCTCAAGGCCAGTTTCAGCTGTTTATTGCACTTCAGAATGGATGTGGCTAGCTAGCATTAGACATCGTGTTAATGAAACATTCTGGACCAGGAAATGGCTACTGGGCCCTAATTTTTGTTAGGCTTGTTCTTAGAAAGAAAGTAGTGAGGGAATAGAAAGGGGTCAACAGATGAACAAAGTACAGTATATTCATTACAGCAGTGCCAGTGTGAGGTCAAAGGTCAGAACAAAGGTAAAATTTTCCTTAGTATT
The DNA here is from genome assembly GCF_036850765.1 of Saccopteryx bilineata. NCBI lineage: Eukaryota > Metazoa > Chordata > Mammalia > Chiroptera > Emballonuridae > Saccopteryx > Saccopteryx bilineata. The sequence goes on from NC_089492.1 coordinate 234,411,539, forward strand.
TCTCTTCTAGTTTCTGGCATGAGGAGGTTAGCTCTCCACTGGCCCTCCCATAATGTTGTTACATCAGAATGTAGGTGGGTGGACAGAGCTTATTTCTAATTCACCAGTTTTTTCCTAGAGGAGTTAAGAACTTACTACTTTCTCCCTGGCAATTGTCTAAGGAAAATCACTTTTGTTAATTAGACGTCAAAATAATTCTCTAATTAGGTCTTTCTGATCAGCACAATGATCTTTGATCCACTGTATATCTTAAATAAAAACATAATCTGAACCTCAATCATACTGATATGCCTTTGTTTTTTTCATGGATAAAAATAGAAAATGTTTCTATAGAATATAAATGCCTTTGCATTAATAGAACAGGCATCAATATTCTGATATCTGCTGTATCTTTTCTTATCCTTCAAGGTTATTATGCTATCAGAGAGAAAAATATTCAAAACTGTGCCTTTATTATCTACTTTTTATCTATATGTATATGATTAATATACCTTCCTGATTAAGTGTTATAAGCGCCCAAAGTATTTAAAAAATATCTGTATTTCTGATGTAAAATGGCTAGAGTTTTGGTCTAAGAGTTAATAAGAATACTTATGTTCAGGCATCACAACGATAAGAAAATAGATGCTACTCAAGAATAAATTCTTACAAGAAATGGTCACTGTTGACAGTACAATTTATTAAACTTACTTTTGAGTGGGAATTCAATGGGAAGTCTTCCCAATTAATTTGATTTCTGTGTGTATTATAGTATGTATGTATATATGCATGCTGATATGTTTGCTTCATCCGGTATTTAAATTATTACTTTAACTTCTGCTTTGGAAGTTTAATAGACACCAAACTGAAGACTCCAGGCTACAGAAGGAAACAGAAGTGCTTCTCTGGTTGCTTACCATTTTGATTAGTATTGCTTAGAGTACCATCTTCTTTCTCAGACTGGCTATTGCTACTGTTTGAAGCAGTTGGGGGAGGGGATGGTGCTCGACTGGAAGCAGCACTTTCACTTTCATCTAGAAGCCGATCCATGTAATCCCTTAAAATTAAGTAAAATTATAATTATTTTCTCATTAAAAAAGCTGAACATTAGTATTAAGTGAGGTTAAATTTAGAAGGCTTTATTAATATCAAGTATCCTAATTTTCACTTATAGTCATTCCAGTGCCTTATCTGACACACCAGGATCTGAACATTTACATGCAAAGCTTCTTTTGGTTACATGTTTGTAGGAAGAATGCATAAGAGCTTTAAATTAGCTAACTTTAGAGACCTATTGGCAGTTTTAAAACTTTTAAAATTGTAGGCAAGTGCTCAGAGTTGCCCAACTAAAACCAGAGGATCTACAAGTGAAGAGACAAAGATTATGTCAGTCAGGAGTACAAAAGAATTTCTGGTCAGACTGACATTTTTAAGCTCCTAAATATGGCCCTGGTCCGGCGGCTCAGTGAATAATGGTGTCCTGATGTACACAGGTTGCAGGTCTGATCGCCAGTCAGGGCGCATATGAGAAGCAACTAAATGGAACAAGCACAACTAAATGGAACAAGTTCAAGCTTCTCTGTCTTCTCAAATCAATGGAAAATTTTAAATAAATAAATAAATCTCCTAAAGACTATTTGATGACTATGGCAAAACCTGAAAAGACAGACTAGGTCCTAACAATAAATCACCTCCCTAAATCTTCCTGGATACCTTCTATATTTCCTTTCTGCTAGATCTGAGCTATTAAGCTCACTAAATTTCTGGGCTTCTCTGCCAGATTTATCTGCCCGTATATCCTGAGATGTGAGTTCACTTCTTCCTGCAAGTCACTCCTGAACTTTATGGCACGGGAAGATAGTTGTGTAAGTGACACTGGTTTGGGGTTAGATAGATGATCTGGGCTAAATACTTATCTCTCTCAGGTATAGTGTCTTTATCTATAAAATGCATGTAATCATACACGACTTATCTAACTTAGTGTTCTTGTATAAGATATGTACAGGAAAGTACTTTGTAAACTCTAAAGTGCCATTAAGGCATAAGAATGAAGGGCAGCAAACTATGGCCTGTGGGTGGGCCACCGGTTTTTGTGAATATTATTTTACTGGGAACATAGCAATAACCAACCGTTTCCATAATGTATATGACTGTTTTTGCACACCATCAACAGAGCTGAGTAGTTGCTACAAAACCTAAAGCCCACAAAGCCTAAACTATTTATTTACTCTCTAGCTGTTTTACATAAAAAGTCTGCCAACACCTGCACTGGAATAATAACTCCATGAAGCAGGGACTTTTGTTTGTTTTGTTTACCACTGCACTTCTGGTGCCTAAGCTGTGCACAGCACAGAGTAGAAGCTTAATAAAAACTTAAATACGCCTGACCAGGTGGTGGTGCAGTGGATAGAGCGTCAGACTGGGATGTGGAGGACCCAGGTTCGAGACCCTGAGGTCACCAGCTTGAGCGCGGGCTCATCTGGTTTGAGGAAAAGCTCATCAGCTTGGACCCAAGGTCACTGCCTCAAGCAAGGGGTCACTCAGTCTGCTGAAGGCCTGCAGTCAAGGCATATATGAGAAAGCAATCAATGAACAACTAAGGTGTCGCAATGTGCAACAAAAAACTAATGATTGATGTTTCTCATCCCTCCATTCCTGTCTGTCTGTCCCTGTCTATTCCTTTCTGACTCTCTTGTCTCTGTAAAAACAAAAACAAAACAAAGAAAAACTTAAATACATATTTTAAAATTCCCTCAGAGTAAGTATAATAGAAATATTAAGTCAAATGTTTTAGAACTTTGTGAATAGGATAAAGAAGGTGGATAAACAGAAATCAGAGTAAGGGCTCAGGACTTTGTACAGAGTCTGTGTTAAAAGTCCATAAAAAGATGATCAACTATAGCTGTAATCTCAAACTTCATGATCACACTGTCCCTTGGGTGACATGGATATAAAAATATGGAGATGTGTATACCTGACCTCAAGAAGCTTCCAACAATCTGAGGTATAAAACTAATACTTATCACAGAAACATATGATAATAAGCTAATCAATTTAACATTCTAGGTCTATTTTCCTCATCTTTAAATGAAAGGAGTTAAATTTAATGACCTTTTAAGACCTCTTCATTTTTATGCCATTCATCATAATTACAGAACAATTATGAAACAAATTTGATGCACACAGAAACAGAAATGCACATGTTGAATGCCAAAGGGAATTCAGAAGCTAAGGCTAACAGAAAAAGATGATGCATAATGAGGAATTGTTGAAAATGTTTGGTATAGTGGGAACTGATAATGGAGGATGCTAAAATCTAAGCAAATGAAACTAGAGTTGACTAGATAGCAAAATTATTTTAAATTTCTGAATACATGGGTGATATTGTGAAAGAATTATTGTTATTATTACTTCTTTTTTTTTATTTATTTATTCATTTTAGAGAGGAGAGAGAGAGAGAGAGAGGAGAGAGAGACAGGGGGGAGGAGCTGGAAGCATCAACTCCCATATGTGCCTGACCAAGCAAGCCCAGGGTTTCGAACCGGCGACCTCAGCATTTCCAGGTTGACGCTTTATCCACTGCGCCACCACAGGTCAGGCCTATTATTACTTCTTAATGATTAATGGCATCCAGAACGCTGAAGGAAAAAAAGTCAAACAATCCAGGAGGGTGAAGCAGCATTCAGGTAACTGAAGTTATGCTGAGTTAATTTTTACTTAAAAAAAAATAATAAATGCAGAACTGTTACAGCAAAATCTCCAATTTGCATATGGCTATGAAATATTCTAGGTAGTGAAGAATCCGTATTAGATAAAACCTTTGAAAGGCTATTTATAGGCAGAAAGCAGCAAATGTAGTTCATTCTACTGAACAAATGCAAGATAACAATGTAACAAAAATGAACAAATAATAGAAAAATGGGCTTTAACTATGGATTTTGACTAAAAAGAAAGATAAAAATTTAAATTTTTGTCTAAAGGCATTAACTTAATGTTTTGTGCAGTCACTCAGAATGCAACCATTAACAGAATGTAAACTAGAAAATAAGTTTGGAAGCAAACTACAAAAATATCTCCATGCTCACAAAAAAGCACAATTTCCCCCTATCTGGAAAATAATGTACAATTAGGCCATGGCTTTTAAAGAAGATGTAACACAGGTAAAAAGAGATAAGTATGAGTAAAAAATCATACTTGTTTAAAAAAAAAACTTTATGAAAGACTCAAAAGGGACATAACTGAAGCTTACAAAACTGTATCCTGCCTTGTGGGGGGTGTGGGTGGAGGACACACATTTGTTCACCTCATACCATTATACCAGGGACCACTGTTAACTCTTAAAGCCTAAGAAAAGAGAAGGTCTCTTTCCCTTCCTGTCTGTTACTGTCTGTCCCTCTGTCTCTGTTCAAAAAAAAACAAAAAAAACTGTTTTTCCCTACAGAATAGCTTGAGACCATTTTAAGATACATTCTGAAAACTACACAGCTATACCTAGTTTTACATCATTATGCCTCAACACAGTGTATAATCCAGAAAAAACTTATTAATGTGTAACATTAAACAATTAGATAAAATCTGGAATACTGTTATTATGAAATTCCACTCTAGCTATTGTGAGCTTTAAATAATGGAGGATGAGGCACAGTCCAAGGTATCCATGACTTGCAGGGGAAATCAAAGTACAATCAAATATACATACAAACACATCTTTCAAAGGCAGTTATTTGGCCAGCCTTAAGAACTTTCCTGGGGTCTGACCAAGTGGTGGCGCAATGGATAGAGCATTGGCCTGGGATGCTAAAGACTCAGTTTGAAACCTTGAGGTCGCTGGCCTGAGCACAGGGCTCAGAGATATGATCCCATGGTCACTGGCTCAAGCCTAAAAGTCACTGGCTTGAAGCCCAAGGTCGCTGCTTGGCTAGAGCTCCTTGGTCAAGACACATATGAGAAAGTAATCATTGAACAACTAAGGTGCTGTAACTACAAGTTGATGATTCTCATCTCTCCTGTTCCGTCTGTCTGTCTCACGTAAAAAGACAAAAAAAACAAAAAAACTTTACTGGTGAACACTGACCAAATGATGTCATATTTTACGTTATTTTTATTCCATAAATATTAGGGAATAATCAGGAATAGTATATTAAAATTAAGTCCACTATACCAAGTCCTCAATATTTTAGAGCAACTCATGTGAGAGGACAGACTCCATACTCCATGTCAGTGATTTTCAACTAGAGTGCAACAGTAATTTTTAAAACATGCAAAACATGACTATTTAGTCAGGGACACTAACCTCTTTTCCCTTAGCTTGTCAAATAAAAAAATGACAACAGCCAAAACAATAAAAATTCAGTGTGAATGACTCAAAATTACACATTAATTTTCTGGTCAGATCAGCAAGAAGTATTTCTTGGTATGTTGCAGAATTTTAGTAATTAGTTTATATGTGCCATGAAATAAAAAAGGTTGAAAATCACTGTTCTATGTACTTAAATAATGAATTACTAGTGGCAGTAGGGACAGTTTTTTATTCTAAAGCTAGAATAACTAAGGGCTAAGAGAATTTGGTGCACAAAAACTGAAGTAGACACATAAGGCACTGTGCATAAAGAGTGGCTATAATACCTATACTCCCTCTATTACTGGTAATAAGCTAAAATTGCATTACTAATTATTAAAATTATTTCTGTTAAAGAAAAGGTGTCAGGATATCTAGAAAATAGTAAGTCACCATGCACATTTTCTTTCCTCTATAAAAAAAACTTTGTAACAAAAAGAAAATGCAATTTGACCTGTTGTATTATATCCCAATTGCATTCCCTTTTATATCATCTATACTCAAATCTTATTTTGGTTGAAAAGTAGATTAGACAAGGAAAAATATTAATTTCCCTTCCTCTTTATAAGACCCTATAGTTTTAGGAAAGATAGTCTCTCTTTTCTATTCTCACTGCTCTCAGAGTTATTAAACTGTGTATACTTATACTGATGAAACAGAATTTAACACAAACATGCTTTCACAGTTGTTCTGATCCATTTTCTCTCAGGAATCTTACTGAAAACATATACTCTAACATTTGCTTTGATATATCTGATGCCTCAAATAATATGAACTGTAGTTTACAATGTTTTATAAGAAAATGAAAAGTGTAAATGTCTTATAGATATGTTAATGGATAAATTTAAACTAAACTCAATTTATTTTCTCAACAAAATTTAGAAAAGCTTAGTAAAAACAAGACCCAAAGAAAATATAAACTCACGTTACACCAGGATGAAGATTATATTTCTTTTTTCCAAATCGTGTTTGCTGAGCAAAGAAATCGTAACGTTCAGATTTTTTCCACATATAATAGAATGCTACACATTCACCAACGGACCTTGTTCGAACCTATAAGAAACAAATGTTTTTAAGAATTATCTCCTCCTTAAAGGAGTTATTTCATAAAAATATCTATCTGAAGTCTGAAAACAAATTTAGGTGGTGTGTAAGTAATATATAATATATAATACTACGTATAAAATACAACACTGCAACAGCTGTGTTAATAATTCCTTCTAAAGTCCCCTTAAGAGAAATAAAACACTGGCAAAGGGTCTTCAGATAATTAACATTATGCTCTTAAAAGATATCGTCTTAATACTATAAAAATAAGTACTTCCTTTATTGAAAGTATCTGTAAGTGGCATTTCAATTAAAATTAATGTTATATATATAAACAGTTTGTAAACACTTTCCCAACAGTAATCCAGACTCAATTATTTTACTTTCTAGAAAGGCTGAGAACAGTCCACAGTGAGTTAAAAGCTATCATAATAATGCTAATGCTTTGTTTACTAAGTTACTCTAGTGATGACTGTGTTTGTTAACCTACTTGTGTAACTGAATGGGTTCCCCCTTACATAATGTTCAACACCTGTGGGATTGGCAAATGATGTTGAGACAAAATTTCGTTTTGCTACTTGCCTTAGAAAGCTGCAGGGTTGATGTACAGAACAAAACACTGGGAGTTTAAAATTTTAAAAAAAAGGTAATTGCAGGAGTGTATGGGCTGCAAAACAATGTTACTTGAACACATAAATTTCTACCTTGAAGTAGGTATCTTGTGGGATTGATTGCATACACCTAAGGTCACCTGACACATTTTTGTCTTCCCCCACTGCTTCACTTTACAACTTTGGCCTATGTTGCTCTAAGACTGAAAGCTATCAAGATACAAAAATATAAATCATCTTTCATGGTATTTTTTTCCTCCTTTAGAATTTTATTTCAAACAGATATAAGCCAAGTCAATTGTACTTCTTCTGATAGAAAAACTGACAAGACATTTTGTGGCATGCAAAGTTAACAATATTATGAAAAATCCTCACTAAAATAAATCTGCATAACTGATTATGATCCAAACTTCAATTCCAGGTGTAAAAACAAAGTCTTAATATTATCACTGGACCATTCAGCTCCTTCTTAAAGAATACTGTCTTTCTTCCCTTTGTGTTCACTAGAGTAACCAGTACATATAAGTCAGCTGACTTCCATACACTGAAATACCACCGCCCCAAATATTTATATAAATAAAGGTCTTATAGTCAATACTATCGTAAGACATTTTTTGCTAATAGTTTCAAATCACCTAATAACTTCTTATACCTTAAAAATGGGGGGGGGGGGTTCTGGAACTGTGCTGCTGCTTCTAGTTATACCAGCTTATCATTCCAGGGTTCTCCTCCACATGTATCAAGCATGGTTTGGTCAAGAGAATTTAAGCAGGAATAATAGAAAACTGTTATCCAAAATGCTGCCCCTTCAACCACAAAGCTATTATTTTTTACAATCAAGAGACATACGTGACCATTCATTAGCCTAATGTATTCCTTTCATAGAGTATTATTCATTATATTAAAGGTATCAATTTGAACAAAACATTAATGGATATAAATTTAATTTTGAAAATAATGCTAAGAGACTCAAAATTTTTCTTAGTTCTGTCTGATGTCGTATTACCAAAATACAAGATAATTATGAGCAAATTAAGAAAAATGAACTCAGGATTTGTAAGCAACTATTTACGAAACATAAAATAGCTCTTGTTAAACGTGTTAAAATCAAGCAGACACCATCCAATCACAGCCAAAGGTATATATGATATATAATATATAAAAGGAGGATGTAGTGACAGACTATTTAGAGCCTCAGACATAAGCCCAGATACTTTTAACATCATTCTAGAAACTATCACACTCAACTCAGCTACCATCTTTAAGGAAACATGTAAAGCCAAGTTTTGTCATTTATAAAAGTGTAATATTTAAAAGCCTGGAAATTACTTAATTTCCTACATTTAAACTCTCCTTTTGCCTGTCCTAGTTCCCCTTAGGAACAACACGTTTTCCTAATTTATATAAATGTGTAGTTACTATTATAAGTCTTACCTGATTTCGGTTGCAAGAGAATTAAACCTAAAGATAAATCAGCAAGTAATTATAAACTTCTTTTGGGTATACACTGATATTGTATGATTGATATTACCAATATGAAATAATGATCATGTAAAATAAAACTGTCGGCCCTGGCTGGTTGGCTCAGTGATAGAGTGTTGGCCGAGCGCGCAGGAGTCCCGGGTTCGATTCCCAGCCAGGGCACACAGGAGAAGCGCCCAACTGCTTCTCCACCCCTCCCCCTCTCCTTCCTCTCTCTCTCTCTTCCCCTCCCGCAGCCAAAGCTCCACTGGAGCAAAGTTGGCCCGGGCGCTGAGGATGGCTTTATGGCCTCTGCCTCAGGCGCTAGAATGACTCTGGTCGCAAAAGAGCGACGCCCCAGATGGCAGAGCATCGCCCCCTGGTGGGCGTGCCGGGTGGATCCCGGTTGGGCGCATGCGGGAGTCTGTCTGACTGCCTCTGTTTCCAACTTCAGAAAAATACAAAAAAATAAAAATAAATAAAACTGTCAAATTATAAAATTATAATAATGTATGATAAAGCTGAGTTGTTGAGATATTCTTATGGAAAATTAAATCCTAATTAAAACTAAATTAAATGCTAAGTATGATTTTAGACCACTCAGGAATTAAGCAAATGTAAAAAATATTTTAGTTGTAAATAATGTCATGTTAAAAATAGATTAAAGTTTCAAAATTATTTTAAAGACTTTTCTAAAAAAATCTGTCACAGGTTGTGGAAAACAGCTTTAAATAATTACACTGTACACTCACATTCTACCTAGGAGTTGATGAACATAATTGCAACTGAGTCCAATACAATAAGGCTTCTAGTATGTACTGAAAACAGTCACTTGGCAAATAAATGTCAGGAAGTCTAGGCATGCTTATTATATATAATAACTCCCTAAATACTGATATATTAAAATCTCATTATAAAACTTCACATTAAAAAATAATTAAGATATAAGATGATCTGGGTTATTAACTAAATTTCTTTTTGTAAGAGAGAGAATGTGTCATTACTTACTTTATTAGCCTGAATCAAATGAAAATCCTTTCCATAGGCCTTCAGCCCTTGTTCAAAATTTCTACACTCTTCCTCTGTCCAAATAGATAATTCCTCTGACAAAATGGGGGAAAAAAACCTGTTAAGCAATATTCCCCTAAATGTTGTATATAGCAAACAAAACTATGAAAAAATTTAACTTTCCAGTCACAATGAAGGAAGTATTTCACCCCCAAACTCTATTACAGAAGGCTGCAAACGTAAAGTGGTAAAAACTTTATTAATAAAATTCTGGATACCTTCTCTCTCCAGCCTTAACTTGAGCCATTCTCTCCTTATTCTTCATGATCTAACTAAACTAGCCACTTTTCAATTCTTTAAATTTATGCTCGTTCTTCAGAATTTGTGCATACTGTTCCTTTTGCCTAGATTTCCTGCCACCTACATCCCAGCAAAAATATCACTTCGTTCTTTTTTTTAATTCAGTGAGAGGAGGGGAGGCAGAGACAGATTCCTGTATACGCCCTGACCAGGATCTACCCTATTAGCCCACTAGGGGGAGATGCTCTGCCCATCTGGGGTGTTGTTCTGTTGCTCAGCAACTGAGTTCTTCTTAGCCCCTGAGGCAGAGGCTGCAGGGCCATCCTCAGCACTCAGGGCCAATTCGCTCCAATGGAGCCATGGCTGCAAGGGAGGTGGGGGGAGAAGTGAGAGGAGGAGGGATGGAGAAGCAGATGGTAGCTTCTCCTGTGTTCCCTGACCTGGAATTGATCCCAGGACATCCACCTGCCGGCCGACACTCTACCGCTAAGCCAGCTGGCCAGGGCCATCACTTCATTCTAAAAGCTTTCCTTAACAGCCTCACCCTGTTAAGTCCTACTTGAATTAAGTTTGAAATGTACCCTCTAATTCTCCATTAAGAACTCATAACTATTTTTTAGCTCCCCTACCTAATCTCATAAGTACTATGAGGGCCGAGACTTTGTTTATAGTAGAACTTAGTAGACCTTCCAATTTTTGTTGAATAATTGACTCTCTTATTTGTTACATAATATAGACAGCACTTGTACTGAAGAAGGGGGCAGTTTAGAGTAAAAAAAACACCCAAAACCCAGATTTTATTTATGATTATTTATGAATAATGTTTGCCTTGACTAAATTACTTCACTTCAGAGACCTCAGTCTTATCAATTTTAAAATGAAGGTAGCATCCATTATATAAATATATATTACTTAGCTCATAGGGTTATCACCACCAAGATCAAATAAGAAAATATTTATAAAAATGCATTGAAATTCAAAGATATTATGCATTTTTACTTAAATGGCCTTATTTTCCCTAAAATAGAAAAGGACAGCTTTAATCCTACTTTCCCATAATGCTTTGTATAAGGGTTGGCAAAAGTAAATTTACAGTTATATGTGAAGGTTTTCTTATATTATCATAACCTACATTTCTTTTTCCATACAAACAGCTGTAAACTACTTTTTGCTCACCCCTGTATAACGCCTGTGTTATACATAAGTTATTAAACAAGTTATTTGTTTTTCAACCAAATTTACAGAATTCAGAAACTTCAGTACTATTAAATGTAGAATATAGTTGGTAGACTGGTAAGTTTACCTAGCTATATTCTGCTAGGTAAATTTCTGCTATATCATGAAAACAAATAAAATTTAGTATTTATGCTTACCTCTAGCTGCTTTTACATTAAATCTTAATCTTCTCAATGCTTCTTCTGTGTCAAAATTGCATTTAACCAATTCATATAATGCCTAGAAAAATAAAAGGCTTCAATATGTGACCTGGACTATGAACAGTTTAAAGTACAATTTTTCTTTTTTTTTTTTTTTTTTTCCATTTTTCTGAAGCTGGAAACAGGGAGAGACAGACTCCCGCATGCGCCCGACCGGGATCCACCCGGCACGCCCACCAGGGGCGACGCTCTGCCCACCAGGGGGCGATGCTCTGCCCATTCTGGGCGTCGCCATGTTGTGACCAGAGCCACTCTAGCGCCTGGGGCAGAGGCCACAGAGCCATCCCGAGCGCCCGGGCCATCTTTGCTCCAATGGAGCCTTGGCTGCGGGAGGGGAAGAGAGAGACAGAGAAGAAAGCGCGGCGGAGGGGTGGAGAAGCAAATGGGCGCTTCTCCTGTGTGCCCTGGCCAGGAATCGAACCCGGGTCCTCCGCACGCTAGGCCAACGCTCTACCGCTGAGCCAACCAGCCAGGGCCTAAAGTACAATTTCTTTTTTTTTTTTTTTTTTTTTTAAAGTACAATTTCTTAAGAGTAAAAGTTTTTCCAGAATTCAGTGTTTTCCTCCTCCTGGAGGACAAATAATTCTAGTGAATGCAGCATATAGAAACAAGCAAAAACTCAATCCTGATAATTAACTGCTCCTCTGTAGAAACAGGATAAACAAACACTCTAACTTGGTAGCCACAATATCACAGAAATTTAGAAATAAAAAATTATTTTACAAAGACCACAAAAATTCCTTCTTGTTAACCTTGGGGTTCCTCTTCTAAAATAATTTTAGGTGCTGGCCAGGCAGCTCATTTGGTTCAACGTTAGAGCATCATCTTCATACACCAAAATTGTAGGTTTGATTCCAAGTTGAGGCATACACAAGAATCAACCAATGAATGTGTAAATGTGTAAATAAGAGGAACAACAAATCAACATGTCTATCTCCTTCAAACAATCGATAAATAAATGATAAAAAAATAAGGTAACTTTAAACAAATTAGAAAAGAAAAACATTGATTAAAAAAGTAAAAAAAAAATGTTATCATTAGGGTCTTGGTAGGAACTGGTCTACCATGTACATAATAACATTAAAACAGAGGTGTATTCCCAACAAAATGACATCCAGATTCTCAGGGATATCCAAAGGAATATTTTTCAAAAAGCCTAATAAATATATACAGGCAAACTAAAATATCAAGATTCTTGTTAGTCTGAGCTGCAGTCATACCCATGTAAGTATGCTAACACTGGGTAACTTATGCTGACTATAATAGCAGAGTCCGCTGATAACTATAGGAATTTTAGTGGACAGAAGAACAACATTGAATCTGACATCAACAATAAGATTAATTTATTTTGGGGAAATTATAACAGTTATTTCTCATTCTTGTACCTGTTCATTGTCTTTTATGTGAGATCCTTCAGGAATTGCTTCTACACCTTTCTCATCACCTGTTCTTCTAGATGCATCCTTAAGAAATACAATGACTTTATCTTCTGGTAAATACTCAGGGTCCCACAGGAGCTGATCATCATTTTCATATGCTAAATTAGTAAAACACAATATTTTTAAATGCCAAAATTTGATAGAATTTATGTTAAAACATATCATTAAACAAATAACTCATACTTCTGAGCTAAAATGTTAAAAACTGAAAGGTCAATTGGTCCTACTACTTGCCTGACTTTGGCAGTATTCATAGCCTGAGTAAGCAATCTGACCAGAGAAGCACCACTTATGCCCCTTTCAAACCCTGTCTGACTTAGCTAGTTTACCAGATTTGAGGCTGGCTTGGTTTGAACAGCACCACCACCACTTACTACCTGTAACGACTTTGGGCAAATTGCTTGCCTTTTCTCTGCCTCACCTGTGAAATGGCAATAGCAGCCCTGTCACATAGGGTTATAAGGACTTAAATTACTTTAAAACAATTCTACAGATTTTAACATTCAACAGATATTCAATATTTTTGGAAAGGGGTGTCTAAAAAATTGCTTACCCAAATGTTAACACTGCTTATTTCTTGGTGGTGAGATTTAGGGCAATATTTTTTCTTAAGTCTTTATATTTTTCTATGATGCTTGAAAATGTATTATAATGAACATAATTTTATTATAATAAATATAATTTTCATAACAAGTCACTTTTTTTTTTTTTTTGTATTTTTCTGAAGCTGGAAACAGGGAGAGACAGACAGACTCCCGCATGCACCCGACCGGGATCCACCTGGCACGCCCACCAGGAGGCGTCGCTTTGCTGCGACCAGAGCCACTCTAGCGCCTGGGGCAGTGGCCAAGGAGCCATCCCCAGCGTCTGGGCCATCTTTGCTCCAATGGAGCCTCGCTGCGGGAGGGGTAGAGAGAGACAGAGAGGAAAGAGAGGGGGAGAGGGGGAGGGGTGGAGAAGCAGATGGGCGCTTCTCCTGTGTGCCCTGGCCGGGAATCGAACCCAGGACCGCTGCACGCCAGGCGACGCTCTACCACTGAGCCAACCGGCCAGGGCCAACAAGTCACTCTTTTTTAAAAAAGCATTTAGGTTTTATCAGAATTTCCATTATAGTAAGATTAAAGCCTTAGATCTCATCAAAATTAAAGAAGTGAAAGGAAAGGAAGAGCACCTACGATGAGAGAGCCATGCAGAATTCTCAATGACAGGAAGATGAAAACCCAGACAAAATTAGAACCAACAGTCATAAGATAAACTATCACGTGTGTGGCATCACAGTAGCTAGGGGAAGAAAACTGTTTCAAGGAGTGACAGACTGGTTAAATGCTGTTAAGTGACTAGGTTGAACACTAAGAAAAAGATATGCTGGATTAACTAATAAGGAGGGAGACGGTTCAAGAACATTCTATGCTGAAGCCCATACTACAGAGGACTGAAGAGTAAATGGAAGGTGAAGAAATAAAGGGGAAACTCTTGGATAGTTTGGTTGTGAGCAAGGACAGGGCAGTAGCTAAAGAGAAAGAATAGCTGAAGAAGATTTATGGTTTGTTTTGATTTTAGAGACCTATGAGATCTTATCTTTTTTTTGAAGATTTTATTTATTTTACAGAGAGGAGAGAGATAGACAGAGAGGGGAGGAGGAGGAGGAGCAGAAAGCATCAACTCCCATATGTGCCTTGACCAGGCGAGCTCAGGGTTCTGAACCAGTGACCTCAATGTTCCAGGTTGATGCTTTATCCACTGCACCATCACAGGTTAGGCAAGACTTTATCATTTTAATGATAACTAACATTGTCAAAGTTCCTTTTGTTAGGAAAAAGAAATTAACAACTAATTAAATATTTCCTATGTACCACGTAATGTTTCCCTATATTTATATATTTTAATATAAAGGATAATTTTTAGAAACTCTTTCTTCATAAATCTCATTTCTTTTTAAATTTGCTAGTAGAATCCTAGTCAAACTAAATTGTAAATACTTGAATCCCGTGTTCTCCCAGTTAGCTAACCCCATATAAAGCCTATGAAACCAGCACAAACTTCCTGGGAGATAACTTCTGAAATCACTCTAGAAGTCCCAGCTAGCCATAGGATACAAAAATATCCTTATTTAAGCTGAGTACACAAGTATCTCCACATGGCACCAAATGACAAGCCAGACCCCTAGAACTCTTCCTTCCCCTCTTTCTCTTTCAAATCAACAAGAAAATTAAAAAAAATTAATAAAATGGAATAAATGTCTAACTTTCAACTGTTTATTTGGAGAGAAAAAAACTCAATGGTGAATATATTGATATACTAACCAATATATAACCTATCTAAAGCATAACATTGAAAATTCCATTACATTCAGTAAGAACTTTTTTTAAAAATTACAAAAATTCAGTACAAAAGCTAGTGAATCATTTACTTTTGCATACAATTATAATGTATTCACAAAACATATGCATAGAACTTCAACATATAACGAGGTCACTCCATACTGATACCTTTAATTTCCTATATGTTGCAGTTATCAGTTATTAACTTGAAAGTGAGTGAAAGCAGTTACAAGTGTGTTAAAACATTTTTACTGTCACTAGAAGCTACCAGCCTGTAGTGTTCCTTTAATTGTGTCTACCTACTGCTTGCTCACAAAGCAGGTGCACAATAAGATTATAAAGTAAATTTCTGGAGGGAATGCTTAAAAGAAAACAAACAAAAGATACCTACAACTCCAAATGGACCTGCATAAGTAAGCTGAAATGTGAAGAAGAAAACTGAAATAGAAGATTTCTAGCACTGAATGTCGTCACATTACACCCACATATTCTTTCCAGAACTCACCTAAAGTGAGTAATCTGAAATAGACTTTCAAAAATATAATTCTCAAGTATTTTATGTTATTGAAAATTTAAGCATTTATGACTTACTTTAGGACTTTAAGTTAAAATGATGAAAAAAAATCATGTAAAATGTAAGTACAAGTTGTTTTCTGAAATTATTTTAAATATACAAATATCAAAGTAATCAATTTTAAGAATGTTAAGTTTCAGAAGCAAAAAAGTTTTTTATATTAGTTGTTTACTCAAGTTTTTTTTTTGGATTTGTCCAACAGCTTCCACTGACATAACTTTCAAATTCTAAATTATACAGGCTCTGAAAGGTTATATTCAGCATATTTAAAATATGAAAACAAAATAAAAGGTTGGGATGGTTTAAGTCACTTAATACCAAAATAAGAATTCACTTTTTTTACTTGACTTGTATAAACAAAACTGGAAAACAGAAAACATATATCTTCTTATAGAAAAAATGCAGGCCCTCTTTCATAATTCAATAGAGTAACAAACTGTCATGTTCTTATCCTATTACAAAATAGCAGTTTATCACTTCAGAAGAATGAATTCAGCTATTAACTTTATTAAGAACCCACCTTTTTCGTTTTCTTTGTATCTACAAATACCAACTGGAATCTCTGCTTGAAACATGGAGCCCACCATAATCTCCTATTTTAAAAATAATGTAAAACATTAGTAAGATCTAGTAACAGATTTTATACCCATTTTCTAGCATTACCATCTTCTTGGGTACACTGTTCGTAGTCTCTGTCACACAATTCAGATGCAATAATTACCTACCTCAGAGAAGTATTGTGAGAATGAATGAGTTAATAATAGATAGGAGCTTGGTTATGATTGGATGAAAATATTAGTAATAACAATGGGGTGAAATGAAACACAATGAATATAAACTCCACTTCAAAATATGGAGAAAAAGAATTCTTACTATTCAGTTAGTAAGATAATCGCAAACACTAAAAAAACAGGAAGTCAAACAATAAGTAAGCAATGAACAGCTGAAGTGAAGCAACTATGAGTTGATACTTCTCTCTCTACACCCTCCTCACTCTGTAAAATCAATAAATTCTTTTAAAAAAGTCTATGTGGTATAAAAATCAGAAAAAAACTGGATTAAGAACCCTTTCCTCAAACAGGTCACACAAATATATAGTAACTTCTATGATCCTTGTTTTTTGTCTTCAGACCCATCCATCACTTATTCACCACTCACTCAAGTTAATTAACACATATGCTGTACTGGGCTAACCTTCCTAATCCAAGCTGATGTCTCTCCTTTTTTTTTCTTCTTTTCCAAGTGAGAGGAGGGAAGATAGAGAGACAGACCCCCACATATGCCCCAACCGCGATCCACCAGGTAACCCTCATCTGAGGCCAATGCTTTGCCAATCTGGGGCCATGCACACAATCAAGCTATTATTAGCTCCTGATGTAGAGGCTCCATGGAACCATCCTCAGTGCCTGGGGCCAATGCACTCAAACCAATCAAGCCATGGCTATGGGAGAGGAAGAGAGGAAGAGGGGAAGAGAGTGAGAGAGAGGAAGAGATGAGAGAAAGAGAGAGAGAGAAGAGAGAGAAGGAGGGGGAGGGAGGAAGGGTAGAGAAGCAGATGGTTGCTTCTCCTGTGTGCCCTAACCAGGAATTGAATGCAGGAAATCTATACACCAGGACAACACTGTACCACTGAGCTAACAGGCCAGGGCTGATGTCTTTCTTTTCTAAACATCTTTTTGGAAACCCTTAACAGATTGCTCTGGCTAAAACTCAAAATTCTTGGGTAGCACAGTCTAAGTTTACATGAATACTTCACTCTTCCTAATAGAAACTAAATATAATGTTCCCTTATTTTAATCAGCAAGGGGGTCAGCTCCTTTTTAAGGTTTCCCAGGCACCCCAGACCAAACAACTTTAAACAAACAAAAAGAACCCATGGGGAAAGCGCAACAGTATTAACTAAAAAAATTAAACAATTATGACTTTAGTGCAGAAAACCCACTCAATTTGATGTTCTGGGCTATTCTGTTTTAAAAGAAATGATTGTTTATGCACTAAATTTAAAATCAAATGTAGAAGAAACAACAGCAAAAACTCAATGACGTTTTTAAGAGGAAAATCAGGTGACCTAAGAAGAATGACATTATTTTTGATTCACTCTGAACAATTTTACATATTTTGATACATTTCCAACAGTCAACTGCTTTGCAATAGCTTAAAATTAATTCAATTTAACAGTATGATTAAACAATGTTAAACAATTCTATAATTTAAAACTTATGTCAATATATTATCTTTAGATTCATTTTAGAAATTAACTTATTTAATTATGCAGTTTTAGAGAAGCCAAATCCATTTCTTAACACATTATATTTGGAGTTGTAAATATCAACATTAATATAGGATGAAAAATTTATAATTAAACAGAATTTACTTAAAATATACCAAAAGCCTCCACAACTGCTTCTCTAAGGTTTTTCTGATTTGATTTGTTTGTTTTTTAAGTCACATGTGATACTTTGTACCAAACAAATCTAATTTAGGATTAGTTCAGGAATTTGGATTTCCAATTTGGTGAGTGCCAGCTTACACAAGAAGGCCAATTCTTTCTATACCATTATTTTATTTAATAAAAAGATAAACACCTGAATATATGAGTAAATCTGAACATCTATGCAACATTTAAACATCACAAAGACTTACTTAAACTTTATCAACTTACGTAGTTAGTAAAAAAATAATTATACTTAGCTTTTTAAATATTATTTTATCTAAGTTTTTGGAAAATATGGCTCTAACTACCTTTTTCCAGTCTTCTGATGGAATATAATCTTCATCTTCTTCAGATTCTTCTTCTATTTCACTATCTAGAATAAGTAAGACAATACTATAAAATGATTGCTTATACTGTTCATATCTGTGAATTATTTTTATATCTGCCATCATAATAGTTAAATATGCCCAAAGGTATTTCCAGAGTTAGTCCAAGATATTTCTAATCAACTACTACTCTATCAGTTAAAAAACAAAAAAAGCCCATAAATCTAGGATAATCCTAATCTGACAACTGTATTCTCATAAAATGTCTACAAAAACTTCAGAAACAAAATTTAGACTCAAAATAATCTTTTTCTAAACCTAATTCTTCTACCAACAGCCTTGTGATAAAATATATGATCTCATTTCTTCCTTTTAAAACAAGAATCCAGACAAACAGTGGTTTCTGAACTGTGCTTGTTGGAATACAGAATCTTATAGCATCACTTTTGATGGAATCACATGAAGAAAGGGTATAATGAAAGCCCAACCTGTTTCATTAAGAGCTGGCAAGCTAATATGTTTACATTTTGGAGCATGAACATATTTATGGAAAGGGGTGGGAAATCTGAAAAGTTTTAGATTCTCAGCATCTTCTCAACTCTAAAATGGCACACAAATAGGGTAACATTACATATAGAAATTAATTCTTCCTATAGAGAAACTAAGGTAGGCAGTATATGTATAGATTCTATGCATCCATCACCACTGAAATACCAGATTCGATACTATTTCAAAAGGCACACTTTTAGCACCCCACTTTGACAATGGATCTGCTCTCTGTTTAACTAATTAAGGTA
Organism: Saccopteryx bilineata; assembly: GCF_036850765.1. NCBI lineage: Eukaryota > Metazoa > Chordata > Mammalia > Chiroptera > Emballonuridae > Saccopteryx > Saccopteryx bilineata. The sequence goes on from NC_089492.1 coordinate 234,430,610, forward strand.
TTAATATTACATTTCCCCAAACTTAAAATTAACACTATTATTTCAGTAACAAACCTCTTCTTGCATTGATACATTTTCCAATTGGACCGTATCTTAGATCAAAAGTCAATAAAATTATTATTAACAGTAATACGTTCATTGATAAACTGTGTAACAAAAATCATTCATAAAAGCAATAGCCATGTTCAATCAAACATTTCCAAGAGGTTATCGTTATTCAAAGCGTTTTTCTTCCTTTTAAAGTATAGAAATTTAGACCAAAAATTTAAACTAATAACACTAATGGTTGACTTTTTATCAAAAAGCTGACTTCTAGACTAAAAATACTGTTTAGAATGAAACACAGTGGAGCAGATGAAGCATGCAATATTCAAGCTAGGATACATTAAATGTTGTTCCAACTACTGGTCATCTCTGACTAGATCATAATTATAGAAAAGTTAGGAGACTGCTTTCTGTATATAATGTTTTCCTATCTCAAGAGTCAACCACTTCTTCAAACCCAGGAGGCATTGATTACAGAAAGCAATGCTTATCAATATATCTAAAAAAGGCTAAGAGGCAAACAAAGTAGAAAATGAAAACTGAGAAAAAGACTAGGAGAAATTCAAAATAGGTGACCATGAAACAAACTAAATTTAAGAAAGAGTCAGAAAGAAAAAAAAAGCAACACATTCAAAATCAAGTAGTATAGTGTGACATAATTACTGTAGAATACTCATGTACAACAGGGCTCAGCTTTGCTAACCTAATAACCTAGAATTATGGTCGGCAAACTCATTAGTCAACAGAGCCAAATACCAACAGTACAACGATTGAAATTTCTTTTGAGAGCCAAATTTTTTACACGTAAACTTTATAGGTAGGTACATTCCTTATCGAGGCAGCGTCCGCATGTGGTATTTTGTGGAAGAGCCACACTCAAGGGGTCAAACAGCTGCATGTGGCTTGCAAGCCACAGTTTGCAGACCAGGGATCCTAGAACAATAGCCCATTACTGTTGAGTGAGATTTCAGAGTAAATAAATTGAAACAGAGCAATAGAAAAAAAAAAAGATTAGAATTTTAAGCCAGGTATTAAATAGTAAAAATTATACTCAAATTATAGCAACCAGTAATACTTACTTGTATCAAAATATTTACATCGACGTGGACGGATTATTTCTTGTGCATCTTGAGAAGCCACAGATTGTGATGGATCCTCATTGGAAGACTGAGTTTCATCCTCTTGACCTGATGAATCCTTTATATTCTCTTCCTGTAAAATCATAAATTAAATTGCTTTAAAATGTAAAAAGGATTGTTGGAGATAAAAGATATTCCAAATACAACTAGAAGACTAAAATAAACACACTAACTGTAGCATGGTCAAATCCTAGAACAGGAAAATGAACATTATTGAAAAAACTGATGAAATCTGAATGTACTGTCATTTAATTAGACAGTATAGTACCAGTGTTGATTTCTTATTTTTGACAAATATACCATGGTTATGTAAGATGTTAACGGAAAAGTTTTCAGTGAAGAGCACACAGGAAGTTTCTGTACTATATTAGAACTTCTTTTGTAAATCTAAAATTATTTCAAAACAAATAAAAATAAATAACTGCTGACTAGTCTTTATTACTTAAAAACACAGAGCTTTTTAAAAGCTGATACAAATTTAGAATAGCCACTCAAAAAAAAATCTGAATGACATAGATGAAACTATCTTCCTTCAAGAGTAAATTACAGGGGACTTCCAATTTTTATTATATATAATCTGTATCTTAATTTTAATTTTTTAATTATTATTATTTTTAAAGTGAGAGGAGGGGTGATAGTGAGACCAACTCCCATATGCACCCCAACTGGGATTCACTAGGCAAGCTGTCTGGGGCCAATGCTCAAGTCAATAGAGCTATTTTTAGCACCTGAGGCTGACAGGCTCAGACCAACCATGTTATCCTCAGCACCTGGGGCCAACGCTCAAATCAGTTGAGCCACTGGTTGCCAGAGGGGAATAGGGTGAGGAGTGGGAGAAGAAAGGGTGAAAGAAGGTGGAGAGAGGGAGAGGAAAAGAGCATGGTTGCTTCTTTTGTGTGCCCTGACCAGGAATTAGACCTGGGACATCCATATGCCAGGCCAATGTTCTAACCACTGATCAAACCAGCCAGGGAAATATCTTATTTTTTATCATTTAAATGTATTACTCTTAAAATAAAAAAGAATAAGTCCTGGCCGTCTGGCTCAACAGTAAAGCATCAGCCTGGCATGTGGATCTGCCAGGTTTGATTCCTGGTCAGGGCACACAGGAGAAGTAACCATCTGCTTCTCCACCTCTCACCCTCCTTTTTCTCTCTCTTCCCCTCTTGCAGCCATAGCTTGATTAATTCGAGTGCATTGGCCCCAGGCACTGAGGATGACTCTGTGGAGCCTCCACCTCAGGCACTAAAAATAGCTCAGTTGTAAGCATGGCTCCAAACGGGCAAAGCATCGCCCCCACATGGGCATTGCCAGGTGGATTCTGGTCCGGAGCATGAGGGAGTCTGTCTCTCTATCTCCCTCCTCTCCTTTGGAAAAGAAGAAAAAAAATCAAAAAGAATAAAGACAGATTATAAAAAAAAAGTCAAAATGAAAATATTCAAAAATTATAACTGACAATAAAGACTGTAATTATAATTTTAAAAATATATGTATAAGCTTACTTTATTTTCTCCACTACAGCCACTGTTATCATCGTTATCAGCATCTTCATCATCTTCACCTTCTTCTTCTTCCTCCTCTTCCTCATCTTCTTCAGGTAGTCGACTAGTACTATCATAACCATAAAGGCTAAGAAGTTCATGAATTGGCATGTCGCCCTCCTAAATAAACCAAAATAAAAAAGTTAATTTCGGAATATTTTATATTACTATATTTCAAATATCTGTCATTCCACACAGCATTCTTAGACCTGTATCAAGAATTCTCAAATCAAAGAATGTGAAACTGAAAATAATTTTGAAAGCTTGAAGAAATTTTTAGTCTTTTAAGAATATAGGAGATTGATCAATTGAAATTGCTAACAGATAATGTACACCATCAGTTAAAACTATGTATGGATGTTCACACTTAAGAGTACCATACAGCCTGACCTGTGGTGGCACAATGGATAAAGCATCGACTTAGAAATGCTGAGGTCGCCGGCTCGAAACCCTGGGCTTGCCTGGTCAAGGCACATATGGGAGTTGATGCTTCCAGCTCCTCCCCCACTTCTCTCTCTGTCTCTCCTCTCTCTCTCTCCCTCTCCTCTCTAAAATGAATTAAAAAAAAAAAAAAGAGTACCATACATAATTTGGGAATAGGGAAATAGAATAATTAGAAAAGAAACAGACTAAGTTAACACTCAGAAGAGAGATAAAATTTATAGCCCACCCAGCCCAGATACATTATAACAGCAATGATATAATACAGGGAATGACACTGAATTGCATTACTCATATATTCTTTTCTGGGGTTATCTATAACTATAAATAAAGCCATCTTATGCAATCCTTACTATCTACCTTACAAAACTGGTAATATCCCCGTTTTACAGGTAAGAAAACTAAGGATGACAAATTAAGCCATTTCTCCAAAAATCACGTAAGTTACAACTAATGTAGCTATATTTCAAGATTAGTTCCAAAAGTCTATACCCTTATCAGTATACCATGCTGTCTTAGCCAGGGACCTCCCCCGAAACCAGAAAAACGTATCTTGGAGGTGAAATGAAAAATATATCCATATGTAGTGAACAATTTCCTGCAGAAGGTCCTCAATCTAATCAGTAATCTACATGAATGATTACTGGCATGAAGTATCAGGGAAACATGACAGAATTCTTATTACAAAAAGAAAATTTAATCCAATCACCTGATCTCTCTCTCTCTCTCTCTCTCTCTCTCACACACACACACCTCAACAGAGTCAGTTTAGAAAGTAGCGAAAGGGCAATCCTGAAACAAGGCATGTTTTATATTTCTCCAGCAGTCTAGCCCATGTGTTAAATACATTGTTGTAGAGGAGATGAGTACAATGAATTGAATGAGATAACCTGATGACACTAACCACTTAGATCATACAATTAACTCCCACCACTCCAAATTCATGTGCAAGAACTGAATTTTAAAGTCTTCCTATAGAAAGAAATACAAAGAGCCTGGTCTGCTGGCACAATGGATAAATCAACAACCTGGAATGCGAAGTCACAGGTTTGAAACCCTGGGCTTGCCTGGTCAAGTCACATATGAGAAGCAACTATTATAAGTTGCTCTACCCACTCCCCCTTCTCTCTCTCTTTCCTCTAAAATTCAATAAATAAAATCTTAAAAAAAAAAAATAGCAAGAAAATGCTTCTTGCCTGACCAGGTGGTGGCACAGTGGATAGCGTCAGACTGGGATGCAGAGGACCCAGGTTTGAGACCCCGAGGTCACCAACTTGAGCATGGGTTCATCTGGTTTGAGCAAAAGCTCACCAGCTTGGACCCAAAGTCGCTGGCTCGAGCAAGGGGTTACTCGGTCTGCTGAAGGCCCGCGGTCAAGGCACATATGAGAAAGCAATCAATGAACAACTAAGGTGTTGCAATGAAAAACTGATGATTGATGCTTCTCAGCTCTCCGTTCCTGTCTGTCTGTCCCTATCTATCCCTCTCTCTGATTCTCTCTCTGTCCCTGTAAAAAAAAAAAAGAAAATGCTACTTAACACTCCCACTTCATATTATAAATGTATGTTTTAGTTGTAAGTTAGTTTGTTAATGTCTCTGAAAGAGAACAGACACTGAAAGCCCTAAGACCTGCAGCAGCCACAGCTTGAGAAGTGGTAACTATGTCAGGTAAGGTATATTATCCTCCTCAGCTGAATGACCAGCTGGCATATTTAACTGTCATCTCATATTGCATACTCATAGTGTAATATATCAGTGTTTGAGGAGTTTGAGGATTTAGTCTTTGCAACATGCAAGGTCCATGTACACAGGGTGTGGTACGAGACAGAAACTGGAAAAATTTGGAGCCAAGATTTGAGCAGTAAAACAGAACTTCAAAATCAATAAAAAAGTAGAATAAGAAAAAGACAAAGAAAAGATGGATTTTATACAAAATAACAACAAACGGATGCCATAAAGTATCTTTGATGTGCCAGGCATTTCAGAGAGAAAACAAAAAAGCACAGTGAAAATACCACACAATCTTATTAGATTTTTAAAAGTACTGGATGGGAGAGTTTGCTACTTTTATTTATAGAAAAAATTTCAGAAAAACAAGCAAGAGACATCTGTACCTAAAGACACTTTACTATAATACCCAGGCCTCCTAAGCCCAGCTCACCCTTTCCATAAACTCATTTTGCACCACACATCAGAAGCAGGTTTTAACAAATGAAGTCACTACTACCAACAAGAGCCACTGAAGTCATTTGTATGAATAATGGCCAAATCAGGAAAAACACTTTAGTGTAAGTTTGTGACTAACATTTACATGGACTTTAAAAATTAATGAAAAGCTTGCCTGACCTGTGGTGACATAGTAGATAAAGCCCCGACCTGGACTATTGAGGTTGCTGGTTCGGAACCCTGGGCTTGCCTGGTGAAGGCATATGGGAGTTTGATGCTTCCTGCTCCTCCCCCCTTCTGTCTCTTTCCTCTCTCTAAAATCAATAAAATAAATACATTTAAAAAAAATTAATGATAAATTTGTTTCCTATTTCTTTCATCTTTAAAATTATCCTAATATATGTTAGTATGGCTTCTGCTTTTTTACAACCAAGTTAACTGATACTTTGTGTGAGAGATCTCACAAAACATGCAAAGTACCAAATAAATGTCCTCAAGCTCTCTACTCCTTGGTCTGTCAATTCAAGGGCAACAGAATCACCTTGAGAGTTTATGTCAACAGACTGTTGAGTCTATCGTTTCTGATCTTGGAATGCTGAGATACGGGCCTGAGTATGTGCATTCTTTTTTTCTTTTTTGTAAGTGCCAGGTGATACAGATACAGCTGGTATAAGGTCATCTTAAGAACCACTTATCACACAGTTCTAAGATAAAATACCTGCAAATCAGCCTTTCTAGTGTGAGGTAATAAAGCTCGATCATTATCTCTGATAAAGTTTATCACTGCCATCTAGCTCAGTTATGTGTTAAAAGAATAGGTATCATACTATCTGCACAGAAAAAATTTTTATTTTTTATACCACTGTCAGGAATGTGGAATGTCTGACATCCTCGGTTAGGTTAAGATTTTTCCCTCTTGGATACATATTTGAGAAGTGTGACTCACTATATTTATTTCTTAAAAGAAAAAGAATTAGCAAAACCCTCAATATTCACTAGGCAGAGAACAGAGGAGAGTCAAAAGTGATTGATCACAGTGCATGTGGAGAGCTGCTTTAATTTGAAAAAACAGCAATAGAACTGGCGACAGAAAAAAGTCAAATAAGTCAGAAAAAACTATACAAGGACAGTAACAAAAATGAATAAGTAGGATACTGTCGTTAGAGCAGAGGATATTGGAAATAACTAAAAAGGAATGTTAGGGCTGGTATTTATAACTGTTTTCCCTAGTTTTACTTAATTTCTAATAAAAAAAGAAAACATTCTGTCATATTCTACTTTGGACTCAGTTTGAGAGTAGCTGTTGAGCAGTGACTGACATTACAGCAGGGCTGAGGGAAAATCATTCATACAACAAAATGTTCAAGATGGACTTAAGCAGGGAGTGATTTAGTTTGCCAGGGAAGAAGATCTAAGTTGGAATCCACTGCTGTAAGTGATGCATAGTATAATCAAAACCTAAACTAGGTAAATGAGTGGCTGTGATAAAGAAAAAACTCAGAGTCCTTGCAGATTCCCGATCAGGACACACAGGAGAAGCAACCATCAGCTTCTCTACCCCTACCCATCTGCCTCTCTCTCTCTCTCTCTCTCTCTCTTTCTGTCCTCCTCCCCTCCCATAGCCATGGCTCGATAGGATAGGAGCGGTTTGGCCCTGGGTGCTGAGGATGACTCCAAGGCCTCCACCTCAGGTGCTAAAAAATGGCTCCACTTGCAAAGGAGCAAGGGCCCCAGATCGTCACTCCTTAGTGTGCAGAGCATCGCCCCCTAGTGGGCTTACTGGGTGGATCCTGGTCTGGACACGTGGGAGTCTGGCTCTGCCTCCGTCCTCTCACTTAAAAAAAAGGAAAAAAGAGCCTGACTAGGCGGTGGTGCAGTGGATAGAGCATCGGACTTGGATGCAGAGGACCCAGGTTCAAGACCCTGAGGTCGCCAGCTTAAGCGCAGGCTCATCTGGTTTGAGCAGAGCTCACCAGCTTGGACCCAAGGTCGCTGGCTCGAGCAAGGGGTTCCTTGGTCTGCTGAAGGCCCGTGGTCAAGGCACATATGAGAAAGCAATCAATGAACAACTAAGATGTTGCAACAAAAAACTGATGATTGATGCTTCTCATCTCTCTCCTTTCCTGTCTGTCCTTATCTATCCCTCTCTCTGACTCTCTCTGAATCTGTCAAAAAAAAAAAAGAAAAGAAAAGAAAAAGAGTCCTTCTAGAAAGAATCAACAGGATTTAACCATGGGTGAATCAAGAAGTCCTGGAGACACTTAATCCATGGTTCTAGACATATCTTGAATCCAGATACATATTCATATGACATTTTTTAATTAAGTGAGAGGTGGGAGGCAGGAGGCAGACTCCCGCATGCACCCCAACTGGGATCCACTTGGCAATCCCCTTTCAGAGCGATGCTCTGCCCATCAGGGGCCGCTGCTCCACTGCTTGGCATCCGAGTTATTTCAGCACCTGAGGCAAGGCCATAGAGCTATCCTCAGTGCCAGGGGACAAATTGCTCAAACCATTCCAGCCATGGCTGCAGGAGAGAAGAAGGGAAGAAGGGAAAGAGAAAGAGAGGGAGTGATAGAGGGAGAGAGGGAGGGAGAAAAAGAGAAAGAGAAAGAGAGAGAAGGGAGAGGTGAAGGGGTAGAGAAGCAGATGGTCGCTTCTCCTGTGTGCCCTGACTGGAAATCAAACCTCGGACATACACATAATGGGCCAACACTCTACCAGTGAACCAACTGGCCAGGGCCTATATGACTACCAAAAAATAATAAAAACAAGTTCTTTAAAAAGTTCTAATAAATGTCTTAAATGTTTATTCTCAATGTTAGTTCTAGGTGGGTTCTATCATGTATAAATAAAATAATCCTAGCCTATTCCATAAAGAAAATGCTTAATATAAAAACAAAGCATACAGTGGCATTATGCTTCTGTTTAGATATTAACTTTTCCCTTAATTATATCTATCTATCTATCTATCTATCTATATATATATATATATATTTTTTTTTTTTTTTGATGACAGAGAGGGACAGATAGGGACATAAAGACAGGAAGGGAGAGAGATAAGAAGCATCAAGTCTTCTCTGTGGTACCTTAGTTGTTCACTGATTGCTTTCTCTTATGTGCCTTGACTGGGGGGCTACAGCAGAGCGAGTGACCCCTTGCTGAAGCCAGTGACCTTGGGTTTCAACCCAGCAACCCCACACTCAAGCTGGCGAGCTGGCGCTTAAGCCAGAAACGCCAGGGTTTCGAACCTTGGTTCTCTGCATCCCAGTCCGATGCTCTATGCACTACACCACCACTTTGTCAGGTGACTTTTCCCTTAACTTCTGTCATCCAATATCAAGTTAGTAAGCAAGAGTCAAAGCAACAACTAAGTAAGCAATAATCATGACCCACTATGTAATACAACATTCTGTTTGAAAGTAGTATAAAAAGTATCTTATTCGATCTAAAGTGTAAAGTAAAGATCTTACAGCAACCACTGGGCTAAAACTACAATCAAAATCAAAATCAATCTTGCAGAGGAATCCTCTTTTTCAAATTCAAATAAGTGTTCCTACTGTGTACTAACTGAAATACTTAAAGATTTAGCAAGTAGTATGTAAGAATCGTTTATTGTCTGCTCCCATCCTTTCTATTTTTATATTCTTCTCACAGTAATATTCTTTTCTCCATTCCAAGCATGTACTTTGATTGAAAGCTCGCCTCCTAGATCACATAGCACCTGATCCAACTGAAATCACTGCATTCTCTAATATAGGTTTGGAATGGGAACATGACCCAAGGTTGGCTATAGTTTGTTTCCAGGTTTTTACCAACAACAAAGAAATAAATAGACTATCTCAAGCAGTAAATCTGGGAGACCTGGGATTTGACAGCATATTAAGAAAACTAGTCTAAAAAAAAGCCATCACCATGTAGAAAAGCAGAGACATAAAACATATTTTGATGGCACCCGAGTTCCAGAGGCCTAGATATTCCCCTGTAAAACTATGAGTTTTAAGAGTGCATTTGAAAATCAGAAGTAACCTGCGTAGTCCTATTCCCAGCAAGCAAAAGCCTATTTACTATGGAAGTAACTCTGACACCCTTATTAAGATCACCACAACAAATTCTAACCTGTATAACTAATTCTAACAAAACATTTAAATGCTAAACTTATATAACTAAAATATAAATACGTTTTATATTGGTAAGCTTCATGCAAATAAATGCAGAAGCACATATCAGTGCTTTCTTTATGAAAAGCTAGTTTTCACTTCAAATTTTAGAATTCAAATTCTATGAACTTGGCCCTGGCCGGTTGGCTCAGCAGATCATCAGCTCAGTGTGTGGACATCCTGAATTCGATTACCAGCCAGGGCACACAGGAGAAGTGACCTCCACACCCAGTCTTCCTCTCCCGCAGCCATGGCTCAAATGGTTAGAACAAGCTGGCCCTGGGCACTGGAGGTGGCTCCATAACTACGCTTCAAGTGCTAAAATAGTTTGGTTGCCAAGCAACAGAGCAGCAGCCCTGGATGGGCAAAGCATCTCTAGGTAGGGGGTTTGCCTAGTGGATCCTGGTCAGAGCACATGTGGGAGTCTGTCTCTGCCTCCTGTCCTTTTACTTAAAAAAAAAAATCCAACAAACTTAAAACCACAGGCTAAAAAAAAAAAAAAAACACAGGCTATGCAGTTACTGATTACTAATAAATGAATCAACTGTTAGAATTCTGCCACAATTACATCAAAAGTCCATTGTTTTATGCAACAAAAGTGCCAGGAAAAACCACTTATCAATTCCTAACATATCTTTTGCTTCTATAAAAGCAAATCAGGACAAAATCTTGCTCAATTTTTTAACTTTTTTTTAAACTTATTGATCTTAGAGAGAAGGAGAGACACACAGAAACCTCTGTTTCTGTATGTGACCTGACTGAGGATTGAACTGGCAACCTTTGCATATTGAGACTACGCTCTAACCAACTGAGCTATCCAGCCAGGGCTTGCTTTACTTTTTAAATAAAAACAGAAACCAATTTGGTTTGGTTCATACCTGAAGAGTTTATAACTACAGTAAATCCAACACACTGGCCCTGAACTAGATTAGCTATAGGTTACAGATGAACACACTGCTAATTCTGTGCTACATAACCCTATCTGTTCTGAGAAAAGTTAGTATCTGAGAAGGTATAAGACTATATTGTTGAAAAGAATGAGAAAAGATTGTCTGTCTCTTCCCTTCTATGTCCCCTATAGATAATTCTATTTTAATTATTTTTTCCCTAAGGAATGGTCATTTGAAAGCAAACTTGGGGGGCTGTTAGGAAATGGGGAAGGAGGAAGAATAAAGGAGAAACAGGAAAAGACAATCACACGCCCAAAATTTTTAGCAAAGACTATTAATAACTTTGCACTAAATTAAATGTAGCCTATTTTCTGAAATAGAAAATAATAACTATTCCATCTCATAATCTGTTATAACCTGTACTTATCTCCTCTTGAGCAATTACTTAGTTACTTGGGTAATACAGAATGTGAAATGATAGAAATGATAAAATTTCCTCCTTCTATCTAATGGATGGGTTATTCAGAAATAAGAAAATATACCTAAAGTGATAGAAATTTTTGTATATAGAGGCAAATAACTAGAAATAACTGCCTTTCCATTTCATGAATATATGAAGTGACTGTGATTACTAAGTCATTTGTTTCTTTTGATAAGCAAATTATCTATGTCTTTTGAATGGCTTTCCAGCCTCTTCCATAGTTATGACTTCAGGTTCTTTTTTTTTTCTTTTTTTGTATTTTTCTGAAGCTGGAAATGGGGAGAGACAGTCAGACAGACTCCCGCATGCGCCCGACCCGGGATCCACCTGGCACGCCCACCAGGGGCGATGCTCTGCCCACCAGGGGGCGATGCTCTGCCCCTCCAGGGCGTCACTCTGTTACGACCAGAGCCACTCTAGCGCCTGGGGCAGAGGCCAAGGAGCCATCCCCAGCGCCCGGGTCATCTTTGCTCCAATGGAGCCTCAGCTGCGGGAGGGGAAGAGAGAGACAGAGAGGAAGGAGAGGGGGAGGGGTGGAGAAGCAGATGGGCGCTTCTCCTGTGTGCCCTGGCTGGGAATCGAACCCGGGACTTCTACACACCAGGCCGACGCTCTACCACTGAGCCAACTGGCCAGGGCCTGACTTCAGGTTCTTAATATGCTTTTTAACCTATTCTTGAAAAGTTTTCAAAACTATAGTCATAATAATGTTTCGGTCAATGGTGGACCACACACGCAATGGTAATACACCACATAGCCTAGGTGTGTGCTAGGTTATACCCTCTAGGTTTGTGTAAGTGTACTAATTGTGTTCACATACGACCAAAATGCCAAATGACACATTTCTCAGAGCATGTATCTGTTGCTAAGTGGTACATGACCATATACATCACTGCCACTAAGACTAACTATGTTCTTTGGTTTAAATAATATATTGAATTGCTTTGGCACTGTGGAATAAGCCAGCTTTAATCACTAAATAATCTAAAGTGAAACCATCTGACCAGATTTCACTAAATATTAATATGACTTCTTTTCCAGCTCTTTACATGTATATTTTAAAAGTTTCAAACTAAAATTCTGAAACACAGATTAGTCTTCATTACTATAAATACATAAGAATTCACTTTTTTCTATTATATTATGTATCCAAATGCTTCAAGACTGGCACTATGTCTTATTTATTTCTTATGTTCTTTTTACCATGGACCACAGCAGATCATATATGGAATAATTTTAACTTGACCATACCTGATTGATTTATCTATTCATTCAAAACTTTGAGTGACCACTCTTGCTAAGTAATATAAAGTACATTGATTGGTGAATAAAACAGACATGGTCTGTCCTCTCATGGAACTAAAATAGGAGATAGACAATAAATTAAATAAATATAATTACAAATAGTATTAAAAAGCACTGAAATAAGTACAGTGGTTAAAAAAAAAAACAACTAATCAAGGGGCAGGTAAGACCATTTTGAAGAGACAACATTAAGTTCAGACTTAAAAGAATAAGGAGCCAAGGTGGATAGCATATTCCAGAATGGGAATAAGCTGAAAGCCTTGAAGCAGGAAGAAACCAGCACATCAAAAAAAGCACTTAGTGGCTATGGAGTAGCCTGACAGGGGCAGTGTAATACAGGGACGAAGAACCGTACTATGTAGGTGGCCTTGCTGGCCAGGTCAAGGAGCCTGGATTTTCTTCTGGAATAATAGGAAGCCATTGAAAAGTTTTAAACTGGAGGTTAAAATAAACTAATATTTTGAAGAAAAAGACCAGTGTGGCTGCTGTGTAAATATACTGGCGAAGAGTGGCAAGAGGGGAAATGGAGAAAGTAGTTAGGAGGCTACTGCAACAGTCTAGGCTAGAAATAATGGTGACTTGGGTTAGAAAGTGGCAGCAGAAATGAAGAGTTAATTAAGAGATATTTTTGTAGATAGAAATGATAGGCTTATTTGTTTAGGATGGGTATCCAGAATGAAGATGTTCTCTGGTTTCTGACTTAGGCAACAAGGTATACAGTAATACCATTTTTTTTACTGAGACGAAGAAAGGGAAGAAACAGTAGAGAAGGAGAACATCAATCAACAGTCCTATTTTGGACATGTAAAATTTAAAGATGTTTATTGAGATACTGAACCAGAAATATCAAATAGATGGTTATACAAAACTGAAGCAGAGAATATGTTAATATTAGAAAAATAAACTAAGAAACTCAGCCTACAAAGACCATGAGAATAGATCAGACCCTGTAATAGTTTTGGTAACTTCCAAATTTTATGTGCATATAGATTTAAGCCCCAAACACTCTCCCCTTCCCCACAAGATTCTGCCTCAGTATGCCTAGGGCAGTGGTTCTCAAAGTGTGCGCCAAGGGTATACTGGTGCACCATAGAAAATATCCAGGTGCGCCCTATGGTATTCCAGAGAAATATGTGCCTGTTGAGGCCCAAAAAACCAACAGGGTTTTTGGAGTTGAGATTTTTTGGGGACAGAGCTGGGGAAAATTGGCTGTAAGCTAACAGTCTGCCCAACACCCCCACCTCATTTGCCTGATTAGGTTGCAAAAGGCTGTTAAGCTGTGGTGCTAGATTGTTTACACCAGTGGTCCAACCTTTATTGGGCCACAGACCGGTTTAGTGTCAGAAAATATTTTCACGGACTGGCCTTTAGGGTGTGACAAATAAATGCACAAAATAAAATTATGTGACCGGCATAAAAACTGTGGTATTTTTAAATATAATTGTCGAACTTATGAGACAAGCATCAAAGAGTGAGTCTTAGACGGATGTAACAGAGGGAATCTGGTCATTTTAAAAAATAAAACATGGTTCAGACTTAAATATAAATAAAACGGAAATAATGTAAGTTATTTATTCTTTCTCTGTGGACCAGCACCGGTCTGTGGCCTGGGGATTAGGGACCACTGGTTTACACTACCCCCATGTTCCCCGGAAAGACTGGAGGCAAGTTTCTTCTATCCTTTGTTTGGTATAAAGTTAAGATGATATGTATGGTGAGGGTTTTGAATTGATGATTAAACATAAGGAATTGTCTTTTGAAGCCTTTTGGATTTCGATAAAAGAAGAATATTTGGCAATATCTAAAAAAGCTTTGAACATTTTACTACAATTTTCAAGATCCTATTTACATGAATTAGAATTTTCTACCCTCAACACAATAAAGAGTAAAAAGAGAGGAATTCTTCAATGTATTGACAAGGAAATGAGAGTTTGCCTTTCAAATATATGCCCAAACATTGAAGAAATTGCTAGGACACATCAGGCTCATGTTTCTCATAAACACAAGAATAAAAAAACTTAACACATTCACACTGGGACTCGCCAATTTACTAAATCTTACTAAGAATGTATCTATATATATATATAAAAAAATAACTTTTTTTTACCCCTTTTTTACAAATTCTAAAAAGCATAACTCAAAAAATGTAACATAAAAATGATTTTTAATGTCAGAGAAATTTAATTTTGTCATATTTATTTCATTTAATTACCATAAAAGCACACTTGGACTTTATATATTTTTTCTTTAATATTTGACTTAATTATTATAGCATATTTCTCAGAAATTTGTATATAGTGCGCCTACAATTATTTGTAGGATTTTAAATGCATCTCTACTTCAAGAAGTTTGAGAACCACTGGCCTAGGGAGAGGCAAAGAAATCCACATTTTCCAGTTAAGTCCAAGAGTGATTGTGAAGCAGCTGACCCTCACCCTACATTCTGAAAGGCACTTATCTAGAAACGAAAGAAAAGAAAGTCCAGAACTAAAAATTGGAAAATTACAAATTTAAACCCTGGATAAAGGAAGATGAGTCTACAGAGGATACTGAATAGAAAGAAATAGGAAAAACTGGACAGTAGGTTATTTCAGAATTTAAGTACAAGAAAGGAGTGGTAAATTGGGTCAAACACCACTGACAACAGAGAGAAAACTGACCAATGGAAATAATAAAATTATTGGTCCTCTGGATAGGAAGGGGCAGAGACAATCTACAGCACTTTATGGCATAAACAAGAAATGAGAAAGATGACAACTCTTTAATTTTGGCTGTGATGGGGAGTAAAAATAAAAAGTACAGTAACTGGGAGGACATATGGTATGTAAGAAGAAAATTAGGATCCTTACCATCCATTTTGACCCGATACATGGGGTGTCTTAAAAAACTATTTGAGGCCCTGGCCGGTTAGCTCAGTGGTAGAGCATTGGCCTGGCGTGCGGGAGTCCCGGGTTCGATTCCTGGCCAGGGCACACAGGAGAAGCGCCCATCTGCTTCTCCACCCCTCCCCCTCTCCTTCCTCTCTGTCTCTCTCTTCCCCTCCCGCAGCCAAGGCTCCATTGAAGCAAAGTTTGCCCGGGCGCTGAGGATGGCTCTGTGGCCTCTGCCTCAGGCGCTAGAATGGCTCTGATTGCGGCAGATCGGCGCCCCAGATGGGCAGAGCGTCGCCCCCTGGTGGGCGTGCCAGGTGGATCCCAGTCGGGCGCATGCGGGAGTCTGTCTGACAGCCTCCCCATTTCCAACTTCAGAAAAATACAAAAACAAAACAAAACAAAAACTATTTGAACTTTTTTACATAATAAAGTTACCTTAAAAAAAAAAAGGCCATTCATTTCAAACTTTAAACATCCCACCTATGACCACACAGAATTTTCAGTATCATTTGTATATACCATCCCCTTTCTCCCAAACACAGGTAGAGAACCAAAATTTCAAGTATTTCTTCTCTCCACAATAAACTTACAAAAGCTCATCCTCTAGTTCTTACTGTTATTTACCCTTGCAAGATCCTCTATTTCAGAACTGAAGTTTGTTTCTCCTTCCATCATTTCCTCTTCTTCTAATGTTCGTTCATCATCAAAATCATGAACCAGCATGTCAGCTGATGGATCAAATTCATGGTCATCGGATGTTGCTGAACCTCCTGGTAAAGAATATTTTTAAAAGTTTGGTAAATCAAATTAAGTGTATCTTAATACTAATATACTATATATGCTATATGAAGCACCAAAGCTATGCAAATCAATTACTGTTTATTGTTTTTAGAAATTCTTGCCCTTACACATAACCCGCTCCCCAAATCTTCTCTAAGGGATTTAAGGGATTATTTTTTGCCTGTCTCATCTCTATACAGTTACAACTACAAAACTGGGGAGTGGGAGGTACAGATTTTAAAAGGTATATACAGCATTTAAAACATTAAAACATCTAAACATAAAACTTGAGTTGTGAAAAATCAATGGACATATCAAATAAAAATTATCTTTTGTGGGGAAAAAGTCACAATTCTTAATCATTTGATTGATATTTAATAGAACCAATGAGTATGAACCCTTATGGCCTCTGAGGAAAATATAGTCTTATGAAATAGTCATTTGAATATATAGTCTAATGAAAATAAAGCCACAGCTGAACATTATTCTTCTATTAACATTTCCATGAAAATTTATTCTTATAGGTAACTGTCCTTAAGTTACTTAGATGACTTTTATATGAAATAACACAAAATATAAAAACAAAATGTATTAAAATTGTATACAGAACTCATCAGCAGAATTAAAAATAAACTAGTAGGTAACTGATGTGTAAGCAAATCTATTTTTAGCCTGGTGGTTGAGGAATACTGCTGTACTCAATAGGTCAGCCCTTTAATAATAGACTACAAATGCTGGGCATACATATTGTGAAAACTAATTCCACATCTGGCTATTGTCAAACATGGATTTGTGTTAGCAGAAGCATTGTTTACTAATAAACAAATGAATTAATTATTTAACATTAAAAGGTCAATTTAAGTTTAAACTCCTAAAAGTATTAATAGATGCACCTACCCTTCCATTTCACTCCAATATAAATACCAATAAGTAAAACAAGGTGATATACATTGCTCATTTGTTGAAATACAGATTAGAGGGGGAAGGAAATGCCAAAAGCTCTGGGTTAATGTTACCTCCCACAATTTTTAGAATAAGAACCATATTTTGAATGCTTACTATGTACCAAATACTATGCACTGCACATAAATTATTTCAGTTAATCTTCAAAAAATTCTATGAAGAACAAAAAGGAAAACTTGAGGCTCAGAGAGTTAAGTAGCTTGTTTAAACTCCTAGAGCCAGTAGGTGGCAAGGTGGAATTTGAATCCTGGGCCTGCTAATTCCAATGCAGTGTACTCTTACTGCCCTTTGTTGAGTCACAGCCTCAGAAAGAGTAGGTATCCTGCCTCAAAGAATACTTGAAGAGAGCCTATATTTACTATGATGAGTGAAACAGCAAGTCAGGTCAGAGGGCAAAGCACTTAGAAGTTATTGTATTCTCTGAGAAACAATAACATTGATATTAAACATAAAATAATTAAGTATTTAATTGCTAAATTAGGTATCCTACAGTATAATACAAAGGAGTTAACAAATTATCAAAGTTTTAGAATGACTTACAAAATAAAACCATTAAGAAAAGTATACTATCTTGATTTCTTTTGGGAATTAAGAAAACCATAGCATGATTTACCAGGACATTAATACTGACTGAGGGACTTGCAGTTTGAGAACCACAAATTTAGTTGTAGTTTTGTCCCAATCGTCATCCCTTCTGAATGTTTCATGAAAAAATGCTCCCAAAACTTTTCAGTTTGCCTAGCAATCTTCTATGACACTTAATAATTATGTATTCCTATAAATGATACTATACTTTTCTTATTCCTGATATACAGAAAGATCCTAACACACCTTGAATGACCACTTTGTATTACTATTATCCTAATTATAATATAATTCCTATTGGATGCAAATATTGTCAAAATAACCATACTTAATTCCTACATACCCTCTTTTACCAATTAAAAAAAAATCAAACTCACATAATTATAAAGACCAAATCATGACTCTTATATGACTTAACTGAAGTCCCCAATTTTGTCATTATATGCAAAGCCAATTACATTTAAAGCCTTGTCAATTCCCCCTCCCTACATGAAATAATGTGAACTATTTTTCCTTTTTCACTCTAATTCCTTTCCCCACAGACACTGTACTGTTTTTTTTGTGTGTGTTTTTTTTTTTTACAGAGACAGAGATAGACAGGATAGAGATATCCCTCAGAGAGAGGGATAGACAGGAGCAGACAGACAGGAACGGAGAGAGATGAGAAGCATCAATCATTAGTTTTTCGTTGTGCACTGCGATACCTTAGCTGTTCATGGATTGCTTTCTCATATGTGCCTTGACCGTGGGCCTTCAGCAGACAGAGTAACCCCTTGCTCGAGCCAGCGACCTTGGGTCCAAGCTGGCGAGCTTTTCCTCAAACCAGATGAGCCTGTGCTCAAGCTAGTGACCTCGGGGTCTCGAACCTGGTCCTCGGCATCCCAGTCCGACGCTCTATCCACTGCGCCACCGCCTGGTCAGGCCACTGCACTGTTTTTATAAACTTTCAATTTTCTTGCCTTAATCTGACTTCTTTGTTTTACCTGGTTTCTTTTTATTTTGTTCTTTGGGATTAAATAATCATTCTATTTTTTTATTTTAGTTACTAAGGCCCATCATTAGGCTGCCTCCTACAAGGAAAAAGTCTCAAAAATAAAGTGATTTGGCATAGGAAGTCTGATGCTTTGTGTAAATAAATAGTATCTCTCAGTTAAAGCCAGTTATCAGCACTTTGTCATAAAATTACATCCTACTGCAAAACTATTAAAAGGTACTTTACATTATTTCAAACATTCAAAATATAAATTCAGTTTATATCATGTGCACTCATTAAATTATTACCTTCCCTCTCTAAACCCCCAGTTCTAATGGCTACTAATCTTATAGGTTAAACCTTGTATCATGCCACCACACTGGTTTAGAATGATGGAGTCTATCGACAAACTACTTAACCTAGGTCATGTGACTGTTACTAGAATAAATTCCGAAGTGTAAATGTTACAAAGGACAGAGCCTTTCACAAGAAAAAACAGAATCATATATTTTTTTACATGAAGCCTCCATTCCTTATTTTGCCCAACTTTTTATTATATGTTAACATCTTTTATATTAATATCTTTTAAGAACAATAAACATTCCCTTGGGCTGAAGCCTAATATTAAAAACACTATCTCCAAAGATCTTCCTTAGTCTCAAAACAATTAAAAAAAACACACCCCAAGATTCAATCTGTTTGTATAAGCATTCAGCAAGTAGTAAAGGGCATCAAAGACATTTGTATTCTCCAAGCTCTACTATTCTTCCAGTTCAGCCTAGACTGATTCAAATGCAAAGGCAACTGAGAAAGCTGTTTGTTAATATCATTTTTGGAGAAATTATTTTTATGTACCTATGTATTACCTGATGAATGCCTCAAAAATTTATGTAACATTATCTAAAACTCAGTCTATCTGCAAAGTCACAATATTAATAAAACCAACTAGAGCCTATTTTTTTCAATGAAAGTGATTTCTATGTTTAAAAGAAAAGAAATTAAGAACAATTCCAAGTCCTATGCTTGAAAGAAAAAGAAATTAGGAACAATTTCAAGCCCTACAAAGGATATGGTAATCTATCAATATTTTTATCTGAGGTCAAACTAATTTCAACCTCAACTATCCATAACATATTTATAAACCAGGAAGTTGAAATAAATAGGACAAAATCAACTGTCAATTTAGCATACTAGTCATTTAGAAGGAATTTGGAAGTATTCTAATCCAAACCCCCTACTTAATGCATTACCCTACACAGAGTGCAACGATATGTGTTCATGAAAGAACCTCGATCAATTAAAATAAACCTAACATTACGCAAGCATTTTTATAAACTTTCTAAAATTTAAAACACAAAAAGGTTACTGCTTCAATAATCTGGAAAATTCAGTAATACATCATAACTAAATATTATGCGAGACGCTTTCAAATAAAGTATAACAATGCCTCAGAAAGCTCTCTCTCTCTCTTCTTTGTAGTGGGTTGTCCCTTAATTCAAGTACTCCAATGACTTGGACACCAAGTCAGAAATACTGGTACCAAATTCTTTCCTGCCTGCTGTTTAGCTCCAACCAATTGTTGCCACACAGAAATGCTATACTCAGTGGAGCTGGAACCTGTGATTGGTCAGGAGAAGCCTAAATATAAATTTTTATATAAAACATTCAAAATTTTAAGATCACTATATTGGCCAAACAAAAACATTTATTTGTGGCCCAGATTTGGTCCAAAGATCACAACTCATTAGTTAGGAAAAAATATATATGTATTGTATTGGAAGAATACAAAAATCCAGAGATATATGGTCAGTGGATAAAAACTGATCCTATTCAAATGTAAAAATAACCTCCTTAATTTACAGTATTAAATATTCATTTGTTGAATGTTTTCCTTATTTTATTTTTCCTTCCTTCACAAAATGTTTAAACAATTTCTCTCTCAAATACAATGCTTTCAATGTCCTGTACAAGAAAATATTTCTAAGCTATTAGAATTCCTTTTTTAACTAAGAGACATTGATAAGAGTGTGGTGGTTAAGGGGGGGAGGGGGGAATGGGAGAGGGAAAGGGGGAGGGGGAGGGGCACAAAGAAAACAAGATAGAAGGTGACAGAGGACAATCTGACTTTGGGTGATGGGTATGCATCATAATTGAACGACAAGATACCCTGGACTTGTTATCTTTGAATATATGTATCCTGATTTATTGATGTCACCCCATTAAAAAAATAAAATTATTTAAAAAAAAAAAAAAAAAAGAATTCCTTTTTTAAAAACTTCATATATACTTCAAGTCTAATAACAATTAAGAACTATAAGAGATACACGTAGAAATTAAAAAAACAGAGAACCCACAAACAGTCACGAGGTTGAACTCATAGCAGCCTCACCTGTACTTTCATGGGCAGTCAAATATTTCATCCATTTCTTTTTCCCCAGAGAAAAGAAGCATTCAGAAGAAAAGTAAGTCAGATGATAGTCTAAGGCCTCTACCCTTGATGCAACTAATAGAACAAATGTTAGTCAAATAGAGATTATAAAAAATATAGAAAATACTTACCTGGACTTGAAGACTCAACAGATGGCTAAGGAGGGGAGAAAAGAAGAAAAATTAGCATTTTTGTGTAGTAATCTTTACAAACATTACAGAAATTATTCAATTACTAATGACACCAAAAATTAGTGTTTTAATATCTGAATTGTATAAAACAAAACTTCCCATAGAATCCTTTCTCTATTTGTTTAAACATATAAGAAAATTCAAAACACTCCTGAGTCTAGAAACAAAGACAACAATATAGAATTGAATCAGATTTTTAAAGGCAAATAGAGGTCTAATAACATGTTGTCGAAGAGATATATTTTAATTTTGAAATTTTCTGAAATAGGCTCGCCTATCAATAATGGAAGCTATGTACAAGGTTTTTTATCAAGCTGATCTCTGTCTTAAAATGTGTATGAGAATGGAGGCGGAAACAATTTAAGACATTATTTTAGCTAAAAATTAGACTGCAAGCAAGCAAAAGGAAAAATTAAAATGTTACATAAGCATCAAACAGTATATTAAGGTTAACTTTACTAACCAACAATACACTTGTAATTTATCACAAAATTAGCAACCTTTCATGCTAAGTCTAGAGAGGTTATTTATCTGATAGAAAACCACAAAGACTCTAAATTATAACACTCCTATTGTACCATTCAACCTGTCATAAATTTAATCACATATATCTGGAAAACTTAAAGATAAAACTGTTAGCAACTTATTTCAGTAGTATCACCACTTGAGAGTTTGTGGCTGTGTTCTATCTCACCTCAATTATAATCAAGTCATGTATAAACATAAAATCCTGCAAGATAAATTCAGTAACAAATTCAAAAGATGCTTCAAATGACAAACTTTACAACTAAAACCTTGCCTATTCATTCAGAGCTATTTCATGCCCAGTAGATGGCAGAGACACTGCAAGGGCAAAAGCACTTGCAAAGAGAAAGCATATATTCTAGTATTTTCTTTCCTTCTTTCTTTTAGGTAATAGCACTGAAACGCAAGAACAAAATAGAAATGAGGAATGTGCCCAATACTTCAAAAGCTGGGCATCTAAGACAAATTTTTGTAAGGTGTTAAAACTCGATTTTGAAAACTGTCCAGCGTATGTTATTGTAAAGTATACACTCCAAATTCCATGTGGTGACTTGGATTCTTTTGAGGCACACTTTTTAAACGGTCTTATTTTTTTCCTTTTAATTCTTACAAGAGAATGGTTCTTGCCTACAGTATTGTCTTGTTCTAACAAAAGACTGACACTATTTAGCATTGTATATTTTCAAGTGCCACCATCTTTAAGTCACTCTATCACAACCATCAGAACAGTGCTACTTATTGAGTTCCTCTAATGGGAAGCTGAAGAATAGAATGAGAGAATAGAATTGAGGTAGCCATAAAAAGGGTGTCTAGTTTACTTAGCATCTTTCAGACAGAGCTACACATTTCTGGCTGAAAATGAATTTAACCACTACACAAATTATTACTCAGCAAATCAATATTTAAAAGAATTAACCTGCTTTTATGTCATGTAATTATACTTTATTTCCCAAGTGTAAGCTCAACCTCTGTCCAAGGCTACAGCAATGTTCACGACTATCTTCATCTGGTCCCAGGTTCACTATCCATAGAGTAAGTAGCCTTACAATGCTGTTTTTCCTTTTAAGTAAACTTTTGAAACAGGTATATATTGCATAAAAAAGAAAAATCAGCATTTCTTTCAATTAGGAGCTTAAAATAAATGGTTTTCTGAGAATTTAATTTCTTTTGAGCATTCCAATAATTATTCCACTGAATGGTCTTCCATTAAAAAGACTTTCTGATTAAAAATGTTATTCTGAATAATAAATGGTACATTTTCACTGATGTTAGATATTGGTAATAACAGAGATATACTGAATTGTGAATAGTGTCTGTACACTTCAGTTTGTAAAAGGCCTCAAATAGCACTAAATGCCAATAAATACCATACTGATTGTTGTCTTTATTAGTAAATGGTTATCAGTTCAAGGTTCTGAAAAAGGCCACAAGTTATTTCCCATTCACTAAGATATCAAATGTCTCAAGGACTGGTAGCATTTGTGAGTATAGCTGGCATAAAGTAGAAAACCTAGTATTCAAAGACAGCATTAATGATTGTATTATGTCAGACGTATGGAATGTTTCAAAACCATAACTTGACTGATGGTATATCTAGATTAGGACAGGGGGAAGGGAAGTAGGGATGGTTTGTCTACATACACATTTTTAGTGTTCTATATTCAAAATGAAATTCCACTGTATTGGTGTGGGGAGTGTGGGAATGACATCAGTTTCTTGAAAGTAATCATATCTAATTGAATAAAACAGGATCAATAACCAATGTCAACCAAATAAATTTAATTTTTTTAAAAAAAGAAACTGTGATTGATTATTCTAAAAAATAAATAAAGAGGAGCTGCTAGAAAACTGGCATTTTGGGAACAGTTTATATTGTAAAACATTACTTTTGCCCAACCAACAAACAAAATGATTACCCTTCAAAACATGAGTTTAATATCATAATACACGATATTTCAGTATGGAATGCAGGCATTCTTTAGGCATTCAAAACAGCAAAACTAGTTTACATTTACAATATATATGGTAGTATATATTTTCAAGTGCATAAAGTTACTTGATCATTACCATAAACCTGGCAATAACACCTTCCCTGCCTACCTCATTTTATTACATTAGCAAACCCAGGGAGACAAAGTGAATTTGATCAAGGTTCTGTGGTAAGTGAAGAAGGTGGAACCCCTCCCACTCTCGCCTCTCACTATTCTCCTACAGCCATGGCTCGATTGGAGCAAGTTGGCCCCAGAAACTGAGGATGGCTCCATGGCCTCAGCCTCAGGCAGTAAGAGTTCAGTTGCTGAGCAATGGAGCAACACCCCAGGTGGGCAGAGCATTGCCTCCCTAGTGGGCTTGCCAGGTGGATTCCAGTTCGGGGTGCATGCGGAGGTCTGTCTCTGACTCTCCTCCTCTCACTGAATAAAAAGAAAAAAAATTCTCTTCATTTCCTTTCTTCTTTACCCTTACTTTCTTTTTCTTTTTAAAATGGTTTTCATCTGTTCAAAGAAGGTTAAAATGTGACTATAAATTGTCATTTGTTATGTCAGACTATTATCTAGTCTTCTTAGGAACTGGAACCTGTACCTCTAACCAATACCCTCTAGAAAAACTGCAACAATCTATCATTAATGACTACAGTGAACTGGAAAGGGGAAATGTGGAAAAAATAAAATAAAACTAAAGCCGTATAGCCGGGATCGGGAACCTATGGCTCATGAGCCAGATGTGGCTCTTTTGATGGCTGCTTCTGGCTCACAGACAAATCTTTAATTAAAAAAGTAATAAGGCCCTGGCCGGTTGGCTCAGTGGTAGAGCGTCGGCCTGGCATGCAGAAGTCCCGGGTTCAATTCCCGGCCAGGGCACACAGGAGAAGCGCCCATTTGCTTCTCCTCCCCTCCCCCTCTCCTTCCTCTCTGTCTCTCTCTTCCCCTCCCGCAGCCAAGGCTCCACTGGAGCAAAGATGGCCCAGGCGCCGGGGATGGCTCCTTGGCCTCTGCCCCAGGTGCTAGAGTGGCTCTGGTCTCGACAGAGCGACGCCCGGAGGGGCAGAGCATTGCCCCCTGGTGGGCGTGCCGGGTGGATCCCGGTCGGGCGCATGAGGGAGTCTGTCTGACTGTCTCTCCCGTTTCCAGCTTCAGAAAAATACAAAAAAAAAAAGTAATAACGTTAAAAATATAAAACATTCTCATGTATTACAATCCATTCATTTCCTACCACTCATGTTCATGGTTGCAGGTGGCTGGAGCCAATCACAGCTGTCCTCCGGGACAACACCAAATTTTTATTGGATAAAGCCTAATGTACATGGGTCGTTGTATGGCTCTCACGGAATTACATTTTAAAATATGTGGCGTTTATGGCTCTCTCAGCCAAAAATGTTTCCAACCCCTGCGGGAGTTACAGGTACTCACTTGTAACAATATTTTAGAAAAAGCTCAAATTATAAAATGTAAGCAGTAAAGTTTTTACATTGGGGATTAAAATGTATTTTAAAATACACTCATATATTATGGTAAAAATGAGTTAGTTTAACTCCTATGGAAATCATGTTGGCAAAATAAACTTACCTACTGATATACTTAATAAAAAACACCAAGATGTATAATAATGGTCATTACCACATAGTTGTTCATAGCAAGCTGAGAAATTTTTTTTAATAAAGTCCATCATTTAGTTAGAAATGGAAATACAGTTCTTCCAAGTAATGAAACACTATTACTCCATTAATAAGAATGAGACAGATGTGTTTGTATTGATTGAATACATACATACAAACAAAAGTGTAGAGGAAGAGAGTAAATTGGGCTAGATAGAATACACATAAATTTTCCCCCCCAAAAGGATACACAAGAATCTATTAACAATAGTTGCCAGTAGGGAATGGGTTGGGGAGAAAAGGCTCCCCCCCCTCACACTTCGTAACCTTTCTGTACTGTTGGAATTTCTAACTACTTGCAAGCATTACTACTAGTTTAATAAAGTCAGTAGGAGATCATCTTCTGGAATTATGAGACAGTTTCACTTTCTTTCTTTACTCTTCGATTAAAAAAAAACTCATAGTTCTTGCCACTATTTTTTCCTGTACAAGTCTATAAATTTGAAAAATAACCTCATTTTCATTTAGGTACAAATACAATTGTTTGAGATGGAAAACAACACCAGACATACACATATACCATACTATGAGTAGGCTAAATAGAATTTAAAAAATAAACTCTATTAACTTTTACAGCAATTTTTATACCTTGACCTGCACAATTTAGTCAATCAAGTTGTTAATAGTTATAACAAGTATTCAATGTCTCAGATCTGTTAACATATTTTTTTATTTTTCTAGAACACGGTGAGAAATATCCCATACACCAGAAAACTATCAACTGGAAGAGAGTAAAAAATCAATTATGTAGAATGTTACCATTATTAATAAATAAGATAGTAAAACTACAAAGTAATCATTAGATTCTTTAATTCTAGGCAATCAAAAGCATGTTTTCATTGAGTATAACTATCTAAATTAATTTTCCCCCTCAAACCAAGTCCACCACTACCATCACCTACTTAGTAATGTAAACACTAAATCAATAAATCGGAGAATCTTACACAGATGGGCATGAGGATAGGAGCCAACGAGCTAAGGGCTCTATTCCACAGTGGAAAAGGCAGGGAGGACTATCTATGCCCAGGGCTCATCCATCCTTCTTCCTCCATACAAAACAAATCACTTAACTTTGCTGTAACCCTGAGGAATTCTAGAGCATAAAAAGGTTAAGTAATTCTTGGAGTAAAAATTAGCAAATTTACTACAGTAGTAATAATTTAGAGGATGAAGTGCTATGAATTTAGAAGCCTATGCTCCAGTCTTAACTATGTCACAAACTGGTTCTAGCCTTAATTGTGCCACAGACTAACTGCATGACCTATGACAAATTACATAAACTCTTTCCTTAGTTTCATTTTCTCTAAGATTTACATTTCTTCAAGTTTAGTTCAAATTCCTTTGTGATCTACGCTCTTTAACTTTTATTATGAATTTCTCAGAAGACATACTACTACTTAAGGAGCACTTAACTAAATAAATGGGATATGTTTAACAGACTCTTCTAAATGTATTTTTTTTTTATCTAGGACTACCGGATCTCAATTTGCAAAAAAGCTTTCTGGGGGTGCTTCTTTATGAATTTCACATCTACATAAGTATAATTATAACAGTCATTCTTCTAAGCCATAGAATAAGTCAAACAGAATGGGTCCCAAGCAAAAAATGATACTTTAACTAAAATGAATTTAGGGACTTAATCTGAACTTCAAACAAGAAATTTCTATATAGCTAATTACTTTTCATAAAGGCATGCTAAGTTTCAATGGCAATGTTTTATTTCAGAAAATTAGTCTCACAAGAATCCCCTAAAACTTATTCACTCTATATGTTCCCAACCAACCTTTCCTATCTCATCAAGGACTTTGACTATTACTTCTTCTAAATTAAGCTTTTAAGACATCTCATGCATTGGTACTCTTGATTACTTTTGATAAATCCTTACTAGCTCTGAAGTATATAAATACTAAAAATAAATTTCATTACCAGTATGGAGATTTAAAACCTAAACTCACTGTAGTGAAACAAGTTTTGTTTACAATAGGAATTAATACTATCAAGTATAGCGTCAAGATGATGAATCCCCTTTACTTAAAAACCAAAACCCCTGGCCTGACCAGACGGTGGCGCAGTGGACAGAGCCTTGGACTGGGATGCGGAGGACCCAGGTTTGAGACCCCAAGGTCGCCAGCTTGAGCGTGGGCTCATTTGGTTTGAGCAAAAATTCACCAGCTTGGACCCAAGGTTGCTGGCTTGAGCAAGAAGTTACTCGGTCTGCTGAAAGCCCATGGTCAAGGCACATATGAGAAAGCAATCGATGTACAACTAAGGCGTCGCAATGAAAAACTGATGATTGATGCTTCTCATCTCTCCGTTCCTGTCTGTCTGTCCCTGTCTATCCCTCTCTCTGACTCTGTAAAAAACAAAAAAAAACAAAAAAAAACAAAATATACCCAAAAGATGTTAAGCAAGAAGTTTTTATTATTTTCAAGATTTTACTTATTAATTTTGGAGAGAATAGAGAGAAAGAAAGGTGGAGGGAGAAGGAAGCATCAACTCATAATTGCTTCTCATAATGTGCCTTGACAAGGCAAGTCCTGGGTTTGAAACCAGTGACCTCAGCATTCCAGGTCCACACTCTATCCCCTGTGCCACTACAGGTCAGGCACAAGTAGTATGTTTTTAAAAGAAACGAATGGATAGACGCGATAGTGAATATACAGATCATGTGTAATTTTTAGATATATTAGAATAAACACAGAAAGGAAAGTCCATTCAATTTTCTTCTCTTTATATAACAGCAATATTGCCGAGGTGAAAAGATAAAGCCACAGTGTAGCGCAAGACCTTTTTTTCCTCCCTAAAGAAAAAGTACCTTTTGTGTTTACAAATTCTGAAATAAAAGACAAAATTCCTTCCCAAAGGTCTCTATACCACATTCCTGATAAAATCCAAAGAATTAACTATAGTATTTCTTTCTTATTCTTTCTCACCGCTTTTGAAAAACTGTGACTGCCCGGTAATTTCCTTCCTTAAGTGTGACTAGAAGAGCCTCCTTTTATAAAGTTGATAAATAACTTTAAGGGCAATGAAAAATATTACCAAAAAGTATTTAAAAAGGTAGCATGTGTCATTTCTTCCAAGCATATTAAATGTTTTTAATGTTAACACAATTTGAAGAATCATTAAATAAATACTTCCTATTATGGATTGAGATGATCAAACCAAGTACCAAAAAGGGTATATTTTATTTATATCTAAAGTAATTTGTATTCAAGAATTAAATATTTTTTCCAGAAAAATAAATAAATATATAAATAAAAAGCCCAGAGTCATTCTACTATGTAGGAAATAAGAACAAAAAAATCCCAGGAAGCACAATACTTACATTTTTCTATGGAGACATACTATACTTTTTCAATAACCGGTTTTCCCTCAGATTTATCGAATAAATGCATACTGTTGCCTTGTGCTGTTATTTTACCAGTTAGCTTCAATCCCCTAGTCTTCTTAACTAGAGGTATAAATTAGGTAGCATTTGAACTATATATTTTACCAACTGTACCATAAATGAATCTCCTGAAAGCTCACACAAAAGCAAGGAAAAGTAATTTAAAAACCAAGCATTTCTCCTTCATCTAATTTCTTAAAATCATCTTAATTATTAAAATATTGAAATCAGAAAAGTTATAAATTAATTTTACTTTTCACCTCTTCACCTGTTTTAGATTTCTTTTTGTAGGACACAGATGAAGGTCACTCCACTCTTCTTTCAAATTCATATAAAGAAAACCATCTACAAGTAATTGAAGAATATAAAAGATAAATTTTTAAAACTACCACATCACTAAATAAATGTGCTGGGGAAAAAATTAAAGGTTTTTCTTTTTGATATTGAACCATACATGCATTCCTACAGAACTAGAGTTCCATTCTTCAAGTGATGCAATTTTTAAGAAAGCTAAAATATACAACTGAAAATACTAGGCAAGAATTAGTGACTCAAAACACAGCTCTTTCTCTCTTACATTAATGCAACCATTTTAATTTCTGAAACAATAAAATGTTAATGTATTTCCATTTACACAGTGAGTTTTCATTGTGCTGGGCAATTACAATTTCTGGGTGAAGTTTTGTTAAACTTAAGTTTCACCATATTAAGCTATTGTCCTTCAACAATACTTGCTTTCAAGTATGACAACAGAACTTGAAGCTAAAACCACTGTGAGCTGCACCAGTAGGGAAGAAATCACACCACCTCTGACAGACCCATTGCTGCTTATCCAGTAGATGTATTCACTGAAAGGGTGATCCGCTAAAGACTATTTGATAAACTATATGTAAAGCCAGCTACATACAGCCTCTTCCCCTTCTTATACATGACAGAAAGAAACACTTAAGACTCACCAGGACTAAAATTCCTTCGGCTGAATGGAATAAATCCAATCATATTTAAGTAAAAATAGAAAGTACTATGTTTTCTCCAATTCATGTAAAATTGAAATACAATTCTTTAACCACAAAGAGCAAAGAAATGAAGGAAATAATCTAAGACTAAATTTAGTTTTAGATCAGAAATATTAAATGTTTAAAAAAAGAATATTGGCAGCCAACAGTCTTGCTACAGTAAAATTTCATCTTCTTTTAATAGCAATACTCCAGAACATATATATAAGGCCAATTTCCAAAAGGCAAGCAGAAGGAGGACCCAAAGAGCCACTTCACAAAACATTTAACCGTTAAATCCCTCCACGCAACAGGTACACAAAAAGGCCCCTAAATAAATATTTTCTATAATTTAATCATGTTTCTGTATCCCAAGGTTTAAAAAGAAGATATTATGGTTTTAATGATAGTACTCACCACTGACTTCATTTAGCAAATAAGGACAAAAATGCTGAAGGTAAAAAGAATTACCTACTTCCTGAATCTGTTTTTGGGTGCTCTGAAACCGCCAAAATGGTAATTCACACAAGAGAAACGTTTATCATTCATTAAGGGCGGCTCTACTCAAAGAAAACATAAATATCTAAAGTTGTCCAGTCTTAAACCCTAAAAGCTAAAGACTAACAAAATTCTTTTGAGGGTTTAAATCAGACGCCAAAATTTATCTTCAGTTCATACACTAAATTCAAATTAATCAAAAGTGTTGCTTGCCCACCAACTTGGGGCGCAAACATGTAATAAATATCACTGAAAGAGACTTTGGAAACTCGTTTAATTAAAAAAGTGTAAAGTAAAATTCTTCCCCAAGGAAGGAAAAAAAATTAGAAGACAAGGATAGGCTAGATTTGGAAAGGGGGAATAGGGGAGGGAATGCCAGGAAAGTGGAGGGGGAGGGAAGGGGATGGGGGTAGAAAGTAACTCTGTTGAAATGTAGAGAGAAAAACAGGTTCTACCCTGGGGGCAGGGGACAGAGCAGTTCGGAGAAATGGTGACACTCCCGCAACCTAAGGGGCTGGATTGCGAAAGGCCAGGCTCAGTCCTCTAAGTTCATTTTATCACATCATCAGGCAAATTACAGAGTTACTCAAAGGCCATCCTGCCCCTTACGTTCTCCCCACCAGCACAGACTGGATGTCAGCAGCGAGCGGGTAGGGGGTGGACGGCGGGCGCAACAGCATTTCGTTAGGGAGAAGAAACTTCGCAAGAGCAAGCAGCGGCTCCTCTCCCGGCCCCGACACCGGGCCGGTGAAGTTGCGCCACGGGCGCCCCTGCTCGGTGGCCGCCCCGAACCCTGTCCCTCTCCGCACGGCCCCTGTCCCTCCCCGCACGCAGCACTCGACCCTTCAAACTGTCCCCGAAGTCCAACTACGCCTCCGCTCCTTCCTACTCCCGCACCCATCCCAACTAAGTTCCAGGAGAAGCTTCCGCCCGGAGCGCGGCCTGTTCCGGACAACAGGTGGGCAGCGGCGCCGGCAGGGCTGGGCCTCTCCTAGCCAGGCCCACTCCACTCCTCCCTGGCCCGGGCCGTGGGCACCCGGCTCCCGGACGGGGAGGGGAGCTCGCTCCCTTACCTCCGCCATATTTGTCGTACTGATGGGTCACATCTCCACGGCGGCCGCAGCTGGGTCACGGCCAGAACCCGGATGTGAGACTCGGCAACGGGACTCCAGTCGCCGCTGCCGCCACCGCCTATCTGCTCCTGCCTCTGCTGCCTCGGCGAGAACGCGCAGGAGCCGCCCCAGCGCGCCCACCACACCCCGCTCCGCCCCCTCGCGGCGACCCGACTGAGTCGGACTGGAGGGAAAAGGCCGGTGCGTGCGCGCGCTGGAACAGGGACAGCACACTGCCCGTGGGGCCCTACCCCGGTGCAGCGCGAGCGGGGAGGAGTCAAGGTGGGCGTGGAGGGAGGTAGGCTGGGCAGCCAGGCGAGCCTCCCCGGCCCTAGGAGATCTACGACTCCAGCCCGGAGAGAGGGCTCCTCTAGGGACTAGAGAAGTCAAAGAAGAGTGCCAAACCGCGGCTTGCATTCACATCGCAGGGCAAAAGATATGTTATATTTTACATGTAGGCCTTTTTAAAAGTGCATTTGCTGGAAAACAGATGTTGCTGTGATGCGATACGACAAGTAGTCCGCTTTGAAAGCAGTTATCCCTTGATAAAATATTCCTCTCTCGGTTGATTTGTGATGGGAAATGTAAAATTCGGGATCTCAAAACTTTAGCGGTCTGGGCAGAGAATGAGAAAAGGGATTGTGTTAGGTAGTCTACCATCCTCCAATCTCGTTTGCTTTTCCTCACACACCTGAGATGCTAGTAGCAACATAAGTGTGTAATGGTTGAATATTGCACTAGCGAAAAATTTTAAATGTGAAATATTCAAAAGCTGCGCTCTGACAGACATAATCTCTGATTTGACTGCATGGAGGGAGAACTTGCTTATTTGCAATGCCTGCAATTGGAAAGTTTATTGTAATGTATTCGTTTAGAACTGTCAAATGGGCCTTAATGCCAACTCTGATGATTGCCAGAGCCAATGACTGCAAAATAACAAACATGTTTACCTCCATTACCAAGGCAGATACTGGCTAATGCAAAGGTGATATTAAAACATGTATTAACATATTTTACTAAACCAGGAGTTTAAACGTCTTATTTCAAAAAGACAGTTTTTCTCTCAAATGTTCAAGGGTTCCTCTAGATGCAATTTTAAAAATAAGTACCAAAATCAACCAGTTAATACGAAAATTCATTCTCTCCAAATAATGTAATGGCAGCACTACAATATATTGCATAAATGTGCACACATAAAATTTTTCATTAATACTTAAAATGTAGTATGGGGAAGGCTGTTTTCTTAATAGTCTAGAGACTTTGTTAAGCAGTTCCCTGTTACTAAAGATTCAACATTAACATGTCCAATAATTGTGCATTTACAGGTATATGAAGTAGCTGCTAAGTGAAAGGACATTACCTGGTAATCTGACAGGAAAAGAGTCCACAGACAGTCTGTAAACCAATTAAACATAAACATCTGATGCACATTTTCTACTGAAAGAAAAGCAAGGGAAAGAAGAGAAAGGAAAACTTTAAGGTTCCCAAATCTACAAACAATTTTTACCATTAACTATACTGTACAGTATTTTCATTTTACTTTTTAGAATACTTATATAAAAGTGTTCTTCAGGATTCCTTGGAGGAATACATATTTTAGCATACTTATATAGCTTCTAAGTTACCCTGTTGAATTACCTTAGTCCTTAGGACTCAAAATAAAAATGGATTTTTAAAGTCAGTTCATATTCACATAATTTTCACTTTGAGATGCTTGATGGAAACAGCTAAAGGTAAAGACAATGGATGTGCAAAGACTTAAAATGGGTAAAGATAAAAATATTGTAATAAGGGGCCTCGAGGTAGAAACTCAGGCTTTATAATACTGTGGGTATAAAGGAGAATTTTTCATTTAAATATGAAAGCTAATATATGAAATTTATGAGGCTGGTTACCAAAAGGAAAACTTTAAAGTGTTGTCAAAAATGCAAGGTTCAGAAATAATTTGCTTAAGCCCACTCAATCTTTGATTCTTCAGTTAAACCATCAACAGAAATCTCAACTGTGATAAAAAAAAAAAAAAAAGTGGGGATCACAGCCTCCTACCAAATGGATTCTGAAATTGTCAGGAAAATCAAAGTCTGAATCCATCTGACTGATAAATGATCTTTATTAATACTGTGTATTAATTTTACTAATTTTAAGTGGCTTTATGGGTACAGAGGAAAAAAACTGCCTCTACATTTTTCTACTTCCCATTTTATAAAGATAGATTCAGTGAATTTTTTTAGAGAGTCTAAAAGTAAAGAGAAACAGCTCCAATATTGTAAGTCATCAGTAATACATGACTACTGAATTCAGTACAGTTCTACTCCCATTTTATTCTAGTTATATACTCATTTTTACAAATTTTAGGAGCCACCTTAAATAAAGTGAAATCTTTTTCAAAACTTTTGCTTATTTCATTGGTATCAAATATGTAAAAATTTAAGTTTTCATTAGCCAAAGAATCTTACCTTAGAGGCCTTTTGTCAATATCTCCTCTATCTAGGTAGGAATCCCTCACTATGTTTCCCCACTCAGTACCAGGCTTTTCTGCCTATGTTTAAACACCTCCAGTGACTCACTGTGTCATGAAGAAGCTGCTCTTTTCAAAAAAATTAAAGCTCTAATCTTTGGAACATCCTTTTTATTAAACAAGTGTCTACCTCCTTGTACTTTCATCCATTACCCTGAGTTCTTAGCCCTTTGGATTAATACAACATGTCTTCTTGGTATTCAAATGCAAAGTCAATATTTATATTTGGATTAAGAAAAAAGTAATATTGAAAGCCTACTGATACTAGAAGAGCTAAAAGCAGGACATGACAGAGTTAAAGGCATGAAAAAAATTCACCATTATCTATGAATTGTGTAACATTATGGTTTATAATGTTTATTACTGTGATATTCAAAATGGTAGTTAATGTTATTTGTAGAATTATGTTTAAAGTTAAACTAAAAAGTGTGGTTAATTCCAATTTTATGTGAGGTTTGTGGCTAATATCCCAAAACAAACAAATGAATCACTATACAAAGCCTGAATAAATGCCTCTTTAGCTCCCATTCCTCACCTAAAGGCTTCCTTATTTTTAGTGAAACTAACATTAAATTTTACCACATTAAGCTACTCAAAACTGCTATTGGAAAATTATTTTCAAGGAATTTACTGACTGCTCCATTAAAAAGTAATTAAACAATTTTATGGAAGCTAAAATACACATGCACAAGAACCACTCAGAGTAATTATTGTGTTGTTAACAAAAGCATTTGAAGGTCACAATTTTACTTTAGCCAATACCTTAAACTAACCAATAAGTAAACGTCTTTGGCAATCTACATATCCTAACATATTCAGTACCAACACCTGATTCAATATAAGTAATATATATCCATACCGTATAATGTACTGTTATGCAACTAAAAAAGGTACCTCTCAAAATGCACAAAGAAAACGCTTGTAACAGCTTAGACTCTGGGGCTGTTTGAATGAAACAGATTAATACAGCACATTCAAAACCTAAAAACATTCTATGTCTAACAATTTTCAGAGTCCCTGAGCCCCTTGGAAATTTTTGTACTATTTCCTAAAATTTCTGTTTAAAAGTGACAGCTTACACACAATGTGCAGGTCAAGATTTATGGATAACTACTAATTTGGTTGAAAATACTTCAATACCAAAAAAGTTCACCTATTTAAAAATGACACTTAAGATAAATTGAGAGTTTACCTTTACTTTAGTAGGCAGGATGCAGGTTACAAAGCAGTAATGCATTATATCTGAAACCCTTTCAACTATACGACAATCAGCATCATTATCTTTACGTTAGTTTGATTTTTATTGTTAACGCCATTCCAAAACACTCATGTAGCCTTTTAGTTCTTCAAAGAACAGTTTAGGTTTTCCTTTTCGTAACTTTTGCATAAAGAATTTTATCCAGTGGCCCTATTTTATCACATTAGCACACTGATATTTTTATACTTCTTATATTGTTGACATGTTATTTTTATCTCACCCAAACTTTGGAAATTATTGGCCCATGAGCAGTTCTCAAACACTGGAACATGTAAGAACAGTATATTTATATTACTTGAGGGAGTTTGGATTTTCCCTCCCTTAATGTCCAAGTGTGCCCCTGCCTACCAGCATCACATCCGTCTTGTCTGCATTGAACCTCAACCAGTTGGTTCTTAACCACGTCCGAAACTCAGCCAGGCACTGGGAGAATCGAGCCACCACACCATCTGGATCAAAGAAAGAGAGCCTCAGTAGTTAACTAGACCAAAGGTGATTATACCACAAGCTCACCATTCATCCTGTCTCTATTTAAAAAAAAAAAAAAAAAAAAAAAAGCCAGGAATTAGGACAAGGATCCCATGACAATTTTTGAAAACATTAACGAATTTGACTCATGCGATTTTTAACCAATAGAAAAGAATAAAAGCGACCTAGTGAATAGGTCAACTCATTCCACCCATGAATGAAGAAAGAGGGTTCAGTCAACTCCAGGTCATCTTGGCTAAACGGCCTCAGGAGACCAGTCAGTTTTGTACCTGCATAAGTTTTTCTGCAAAATTAAGAATTTTAGCGTTGAGAAAGCTTAGGGATGACTGGGCCCAGAGAGGGATAGTGATACGCTCAAGGTCACAGAGCAAGCAATGGTTTTCAACCGCGGGTTGGCTGACAGGTGCAAGTACACCAGAAATTTCGTACCCGTCCGCGGACTGGCTGTTGAAAAACACTGAGCTACAACAGGCCGCAGATCTTGACACTAAAGCTGGAAGAACAAGGCCATTCAAAGGGAGACATCTGTCCCCAAGAATCCTCCCACCAGCTGAGGGGACCTTGTTCCCTCACAATAATGCCCTCTTCGAATTTCTTTTCCCTCCTATACTCCCTCCAAAAACAGCCGGTTTGCCCAGGACCCTGCTCACCACAAGGGCTGCAGTGCGAGCAGGGGGCTCCCCAGGGCTAGGACAGAACCCCGAGAATCAGGGCGAAAGAGGCGGAGCCACAAGGGGCAGGTCAGCTGAGCTCCACCCCGACCGGGATCCGAGGCCGACAGAAAAAAGGGGCGGAGGCTAAAAAGACTAGGCGAACTCACTCCGCAAAGGATTCCGAGAGCGCCGCAGCCAACGCCAAAGCAAAACGGGGGGGGGGGGGGGGGGGGGGGGCTGCGCAGGCGCCTTGGGTGGCCGGCGCCACTCTGGGAGGGGAAGCCAGCCCAGAGCGTTCTCTCGCGGCCCCTCCCCGGAAGTTAAGGATTTTCCGGGCGGTGCTCAGGGTGGGGGAGGGGAAGGAGAGGAAAGGGGACCGAGGACACCTCGAGAGCCCCTCATCCCGAAGAGGACTAGGAGAGGATAGGTGGTCTACGGACGCTGCACTTACAGCCGCTGCCGCTGCTGCCGCCGCCACCTTCGCTGCTGCCGCCACCGCCTGAAGAAGCCCCATCCATCCGCCTGCAGCCGGGGAGACTCGGAGCCTGGGAGGGGCCTGGGGCCGGGGCCGCCCGCCCCCTTCTTCTAGTCGTCTCCCCAAGCTTCCTCTTGCTCCACCAACCCTCTGCCCTCCCCTCCGCCTCCGCCCTCCTCCTGTGCCGCCAGCCGCCAGCCAACCGCGCGGCCGCTTGTTGAGCCTGGGCTCCCCGTCTCCATGACGCCCGGCAAACATTCCGGTGCTTCATCCCTAGCCGCTAACGCCTGGGATTGGGGTACAGGGACTCCAGAAGCAGGCAGGGAAAGAGGTGGTCGACCACTTCCCAGCCAGTCGCCACCATGCCCATCTCTCCATTAGGCAGCCGCAAGCAGCCGAACCTCGGAATGTAAGTTCCGGCGCTAAAACCTTAATCTTACACCCTTGGGTTGGGAAGGGAACCCTATGGGAGCCTATCTCTTGGTGCTTCTGGGTTCAGTCAGCGGTCCTCGAAGCTTCCAGGCAGTAGTGTTTCTCCTTCCTTAGCGTCCTACAGCCTTTTCAACCCCCTGCTGTGCTTGCTCTATGAGAAGACCCACTGCGTTGAAAACCAGCTCCCTAGCACTCCTTCGTTCTTTTTTTTCGGTCTGCAATCTCAAGCTAGTTGCGTCCATGCTATGCTATATGTTCGATCCTCTCAACTTCTGTGAACCCCAAACTAAACATTACTTCGCTCTGCAGTGGCAGTTATTTTTATGCCTCCTCCTCATACTATCTTGCCTTAAAACTTTCCTGCTTACAACCTTCCACTCCGTGATGGGATTAAAGTAATTTAACAACCGGTTCTCTGCCCTAATGACCATTTTAAGTATAAAAAACCTGACAAAACCAATAAAACCGTTGTTTAAAGTATTTCTGTATTGCTTCTTGATTGGCGTCCTCACTTGTAGTTTTCTTCGCTCTTACCGGACGGAGAATCACGGCTGTGTGATTTATCCTTAACCATCTTTTCACTGTAGGAGTAGGATCCCATTCTTTTACCTGTGGACGGAATGAACATTGCTATGGGTGATTAGAATATCCTGTTGCTCAGATGAACTTTAAAAAAGAGTGAGGAATGTAAATTTGTGATTTCCACATTGTGTGGCTGCCCAGGCTCCCTTGGAGAGAACCCTAATTACAAGTGCCATTTTAATAACTAGTCTCACATATAACCTAAAGTGTTCCTTTAGTGCTGCCCCAGCAATGCTGCTGAAGTTCCCTAATTAGATCACTCTCCCATACCGCCAGACCATTTTTCTTCTCTCTTCTCAAACTTTGACATCTCTCCAATCTCTTCCAGCTAAGCTAATTTTTCTTTAGCAGAACTTGTTGAAAGTTCTTGGGAGAGAAACTTTCGTCATCTTTTGATGGCCCCCAAATTAATGGGCTTTCTTGTCTACCTTTCTGCAGCATTTGACAACATTGATTTTTCAACCTCCTTAATCCTAACTTGACTGGCTTAATTACTACTGGTCTAAATCCCTCTTTTTATCTCCATTATTTTGTCTTTGGCCCTTACTAGTTTCACTAGGTTTGTCTCTCTAGGTTTTTATTTTGGGACTCAGTTCATTTATTATTATCCCCATGCAAAGATTCTCAGATCAGAATCTCCAGCTCTCACTTTGGTTCCTTGGAAATTCTCATTACTCCTGCATTTTGAACTACTACCAGACAACTCTACCAGGATCACTGGTATTTAAGTTGAGCAAGTCTACAATTTACTTATTGTGCTTTAGAAGTAAAGGCTAATTTAATCATCACCCTAACTCTATGGGGTAGATACTATTATTAACTTTAATTTAGAAAGAAGCACATTAAGACATGTGTCCAAGAACGCATAGCTTTTGAGTTATTAGAGTGTTTGGACATTTAAATTGACCTCTTTGAATTTAAGTTTTCTCAGTTGTAAAACATGGCTATGAAAGTATCACAAGTTATTATAAGATTTGAATTAGAAAATATAGGTGGAAGTTATTTGACGTTTAAATTTTGAGTGGCATTATCAGTTACCAAGTCCTTTCAGTTCTGTATCTATTGTTTTAAGGGTTCCTTGGATGTTTTAGTCAGCCATAATAAGACACATAGGGCAAGGAAATGACTGTTATGAAGGAAGAATTTTTTTTAAATACTCTAAATCCCTAGAGACAGGAGTTCTGCCATGCCATGCCACATAGGGAACCACACAGGGATGCACCAGGGCCAGTCAGGACATTAACAAGCAAAGGGGAATCATGGCAGGAAACTTTACTGTGGGTTCTATGGGGAGAAACAGGCCAAACAGAATAATCAAGTTTAGGATTGTGGTGTTTGAATAATTTCAAAACGCTCTGGACATAGGATAGGGGCTATTCCTAGTAGTCTGGTTTCTGTCCTTGGGGTGATTAGAGCAGGTGGGCAGTGGCCCAGAGAGTGAGTGATATTAAAAGAGGTGGTTGAGGGTATGGGCTCTGGATGATTGGTTTGTGTTAAGAAAAGTGTGCTGTGGGTGAGCCCCTTACTATGTATAGGAGTTGATTAGCCTTGGGAGGGGCAGTCCTTGTAGGGTCAACCAGTCCCTAGATGTCCAAGAATCAAAATACAAGATACACTTAATAAATGTCACACCTTACATTTGTTTTACATTTCTTTTTTAACATTTTTTAAATTTTTATTTTATTTTTATTTATTCATTTTTTAGAAAGGAGAGGGAGAGAGAGAGAAGAGAGAGAGAGAAGGGGGGAGGAGCAGGAAGCATCAACTCGCATATGTGCCTTGACCAGGCAAGCCCAAGGTTTCGAACCGGCGACCTCAGCATTTTCAGGTCGACACTTTATCCACTGCGCCACCACAGGTCAGGCCTGTTTTACATTTCTAGATTTGCCACCCCAGGTTAATTAAACCTTGTTTATTTTTCACCTGGACTACTATTCCCATAGCATCTTAACTAATGGCCTTCTTGCTTCTAGTGTGTTCTATATACAGCAAAATATTTCTGAAACATAGTTTTGATTGCTTTTCAGCTCAGAAACCTCTTTCTTGTGTAATAAATTTCAAAGACAGCCTGGCTATTTCATTTTTTCAAAGCTTAACTTTTTTCTCAGGCATTTAATTGAATCATTAAGGATTCCCTATATATACCACATGCTTTTCTACCTTTATTGTTCACAGTGACCTTTGCTCAGGGTGCATTTCCTCTCCTGCTTCAATATGCCTGTCCTCCCTTCCCTCCATGTGCACCAAACACAAACGCGCATAAACATTCACATCCTATTTATTCACTTCTTTTGGATTCACCCTACATTCAATCAAGGCCTAACTTAGATGTCACCTTCATGATTTCTCTGCTCACTCTTCTCACCCAAAGTAATCTTTATCACAACTCTCCTGTGTACCTC
This sequence comes from Saccopteryx bilineata, assembly GCF_036850765.1. Taxonomy (NCBI): domain Eukaryota; kingdom Metazoa; phylum Chordata; class Mammalia; order Chiroptera; family Emballonuridae; genus Saccopteryx; species Saccopteryx bilineata. Next base: position 234,470,553 of record NC_089492.1, read on the forward strand.
TTTTGAGGCAAATGTAATTTTGTACTTGCATTATAATCATATTAATGTTTTATCTTTTTTATTAGATGATAAACTCTTTAGGGACCATATCTGATTTATATTCTATGTCAGCATGTAGCACAGAGCCTGCATACAGTAAGTGTTTTATAACTGTTGAATGAATGGAAGGAAATGATTTGGTTTAGATTGGAATTCTCTTTATCCTTTTAAAATGAGAAGAGGCTAATAGAGAATTTTTTTCAGCCACTTCTACTTTTCTTCTTGTAGTTATTTATTTTATAGTGAGATTTATGTATATATAGGATGCTTTTAATGTCATTTGATTTTTTTCATAGAGATGATCATCAGGTATTCATTCTACAGATACCGATTGAATGCCTTATATTTCTGTTACTACCCTAGATGCTGAAGACATGAAAATAAACAAAAAAGCCTGACCTGTGGTGGCGCAGTGGATAAAGCGTCAACCCAGAATGCTGAGGTTGGCCTGGGTTTACCTGGTCAAGGCACATATGGGAGTTGATACTTCTTGCTCCTCCCCCCCATCTTTCTCTCTCTCTTTCTCTCACCCTCCCTTTCTCTCTCTTTCTCTGCTCTCTCTCTCCTTTCTAAAATAAATAAGTAAGAAAGAAAAAAAAGAGCAAACAAAAAAAATTAGGTCCCTCTTTAGGAAACTAGAATGTAGAGCTATTGACTTCTGTATGTTAATTTTGTATCCTGCGACCTTACTGTATTGGCTTATTGTTTCTAATAGTCTTTTTGTGGATTCTTTGGGGTTTTCGATGTATAGGATCATATCATCTGCAAAAAGTGATACCTTTACTTCTTCTTTTCCGATATGGATGCCTTTTATTTGTTTGTCTTGTCTGATTGCTCTGGCTAGAACCTCTAGTACCACATTAAATAAGAGTGGAGAGAGTGGACAATCCTGTCTTGTTCCTGATTTAAGGGGGAAAGCCTTCAGTTTAGTGCCATTTAATATGATGTTAGCTGATGGTTTATCATATATGGCCTTTATCATGTTGAGATATTTTCCTTCTATACCCATTTTGTTGAGAGTCTTAAACATAAAATTGTGTTGTATTTTATCGAAAGCCTTTTCTGCATCTATTGAAAAGATCATGTGGTTTTAGTTCTTTGTTTTGTTGATATGGTGTATTACGTTAACCGTTTTACGTATGTTGAACCATCCTTGAGATTCTGGGATGAATCCCACTTGATCATGATGTGTTATTTTTTTAATATGTTGTTGTATTCGATTTGCTAGTATTTTGTTTAGTATTTTAGCATCTGTATTCATTAGAGATATTGGTCTGTAGTTTTCTTTTTTTGTGCCATCCTTGCCTGGTTTTGGTATGAGGGTTATGTTGGCCTCATAAAATGTGTTTGGAAGTATTGCTTCTTCTTCAATTTTTTGGAAGACTTTCAGTAGAATAGGAACCAAGTCTTCTTTGAATGTTTGATAAAATTCGCTGGTATAGCCGTCAGGCCTGGACTTTTATTTTTGGGGAGGTTTTTAATGGTTTTTTCTATTTCTTCTCTACTGATAGGTCTGTTTAGGCTTTCTGCTTCTTCGTGACTCAGTCTAGGAAGGTTGTATTGTTCTAGGAATTTATCCATTTCTTCTAGGTTGTTGAATTTAGTGGCATAAAGTTTTTCATAGTATTCTACAATAATTCTTTGTATATCTACGGTGTCCGTGGTGATTTCTCCTCTTTCATTTTGGATTTTGTTTATATGAGTTCTTTCTCTTTTTTCCTTGGTAAGTCTTGCCAAGGGTTTGTCAATTTTGTTGATCTTTTCAAAGAACCAGCTCCTTGTTCTATTAATTTTTTCTATAGTTTTTCTGTTCTCTAATTCATTTATTTCTGCTCTGATTTTTATTATCTCCTTTCTTCGGCTGGTTTTGGGTTGTCTTTGTTCTTCTTTTTCTAGTTCCTTAAGGTGGGAAGTTAAGTGGTTCACTTGGGCTCTCTCTTGTTTGTTCATATATGCCTGAAGTGATATGAACTTCCCTCTTATCACTGCTTTTGCTGCATCCCATAGATTCTGATATGTCGTATTGTCATTTTCATTAGTCTGTATATATCTTTTGATCTCTGCACTTATTTCTTCTTTGACCCATTCATTTTTTAAAAGTATGTTGTTTAGTTTCCACATTTTTGTGGGATTTTTTTCCTCTTTTTTGCAGTTGAATTCTAGTTTCAAGGCTTTATGATCAGAAAATATGCTTGGTACTTCAATTTTTCTGAATTTGCTGATGTTGTTTTTGTGGCCCAACATATGGTCAATTCTTGAGAATGATCCATGTACACTGGAGAAAAATGTATACTCAGTCACTTTGGGATGAAATGTCCTGTAGATGTCTATTATATCCAGGTGCTCTAGTGTTTTCTTTAAGGCCACTATATCTTTGTTGATTCTCTGTTTGGATGACCGATCTAGAGCCGTCAGTGGTGTATTGAGGTCTCCAAGTATGATTGTATTTTTGTCAGTTTTTATTTTAAGATCAATAAGTAGCTGTCTTATATATTTTGGTGCTCCTTGGTTTGGTGCATATATATTACGAATTGTTATGTCTTCTTGATTCAGTGTCCCCTTAGACATTATGAAATGGCCATTTTTGTCTCTGAGTACTTTTCCTGTCTTGTAGTCAGCATTATCCGATATGAGTATTGCTACACCTGCTTTTTTTTGGATGTTATTTGCTTGGAGTATTGTTTTCCAGCCTTTCACTTTGAATTTGTTTTTATCCTTGTTACTTAGATGAGTTTCCTGTAGGCAGCATACAGTTGGATTTTCTTTTCTAATCCATTCTGTGACTCTGTGCCTTTTTATTGGTGAGTTTAATCCGTTTACATTTAGTGTAATTATTGACACTTGTGAGTTCCCTATTGCCATTTTATATCTTGCTTTCGGTTAGTTTTGTGTCTTGTTTGATCCTTCTCTTTCATTTTTCTATCTTTAGTTTTTATTTGGTTGTATTCCATACATCTTTACTCTGTTGCTATCTCTTTTATCTCATGTGCTTCTGTGGTGGTTTTTTCAATGGTGGTTACCTTTGAGTAATGAAAAGGGTCCCTACCCTGTCCATTGTAGTGAACTATTTTGTGAGTACTTTTGCACTCCATCGTCCTTTGCTACTGTTAATCTCCATCTTCTCCCCCTCTTTCTTTTTGTTGTTGTCACAGTTTAAATTTGGTTTTATTGTGTTCTTCTTGGAGCTTTTACTTGTGGCTCTGTTTTTTTTTTTTTTGTTCTTTGTATCTGATTGGAGAACCCCCTTTAGTAATTCCTGGAGTGGGGGTTTTCTGATTATAAATTCCCTCATCTTTTCTGTATCTGTGAATGTTTTTATTTCTCCTTCATATTTGAAGGATAGCTTTGATGGGTATAGTATTCGTGGCTGAAAGTTCCTCTCTTTCAGGACTTTAAATATTGGGGTCCACTCTCTTCTAGCTTGTAGAGTTTCTGCTGAGAAATCTGATGGTAATCTAATGGGCCTTCCTTTATATGTTGTATTATTCTTTTCCCTGGCTGCCTTGAGAATTTTTTCTTTGCTGTTGGTTTGTGTCAATTTCATTATGATATGCCTTGGAGTAGGTTTGTTGGGGTTAAGAAAACTCGGAATTCTGTTTGCTTCTTGAATTTGAGGCTTTAATTCTTTCCACAGGCTTGGGAAGTTCTCATCTATTATTTGTTTGAGTATGTTCTCCATTCCATTTTCTCTCTCTTCTCCCTCTGATATACCTATTATTCTTATGTTATTCTTTTTGATGGAGTCAGATAATTCTTGTAGGGCTATCTCATTTTTTTTAATTTTTGAGTCTCTTTCTTCTTCTCTCTGTTGTGCCTCAAGTTGCTTGTCTTCTATTTCACTAATCCTCTCTTCTATCTGACCTGTTCTATTAGCTAAGCTTGTTACTTCGTTTTTCAGCTCGTGAATTGAGTTTTTCATTTCTGTTTGATTTGTTTTTATAGTTTCAATTTCCTTGGACATATATTCTTTGTGTTATTGAGTTGTTTTCTGAGCTCCCTAAATTGCCTTTCTGTGTTTTCTTGTATATCTCGGAGGAATTTTAGGATTTCTATCTTGAATTCTCTGTCATTTAGCTCAAAGGTTTCCAATATATTAAATTTTTTCTCCATAGATTTTTCCTCATCTAGCTGTGTTACCTCTCTTTCTTTTGTATCCATGATATTCGATTTTCTCTTCCTTAATGGCATCTGAGGGTGGTTTTGTTGATAGTATTAATGAGATCTAATAAAGAATAAAAAGTTAAAAGAATAAAAAATCAAAAAGTTGTTTTTTTAAAAAAAAATAATGAAATAAAGAAAAATAAAATAAAATAAAAATTTTTAAAAAAGGAAATTATTCCCCCTCTCCTTTTTTCCTCTCCTCTCCTCTCCCCTCTTTCTTGAGAAAATCTTGTGGTGAACTGTGAATTATAACAAACAATGCCTGTAATGGAGGGCCTGAATTGGGGAAAAGTAATAAAGGGGCAAAAAAAAGAAAAAAAAAAAGAAAAAAGAAGGGAGTATGGACCCACAAAAATCAAATAAGGAAAAAATTTGGGTCAAGAATAAAATGATTTGCTTTTAGGTGTTGGTTGTCTAAGAGTTATGATGAGAGGAATAAGAGGAAAACAAAAATGGGGGGACAAATAAAAAAATTACTATTGTATTTAGTGGAACAAGAACTAGATAAAATGGAGAGCCAGGGATGGGAGCACTGCTAGTGGTTTAAAAGGTGAAGTAAAAAACCCCCAAAATGCCACAAACATAAGTTTGAGTCCCAGATAAGATAATTTGTTCATTATTGAGGTTTGAATGAGAGGAGATGTAAAGGAGAAAGGAAGAAACTAATATAGAGGGAGAAAAGAAAGAGAGAGAGAGAAAAAAAGAGGGAACCACTAAAAGAAGAAAAAAGTAAAAAGAGGAGAGAGAGAGAGAGAGAGTTAAGGGTTTTGGAGTTCAACCCTCATAGAGAGAAAGGAAGAGGAGAGAAAAGATAATGGGAGATGTAACACTTATGGGTAGTGTAGTTCAAGGAGAGGAGAGAGTAATACCGGCAGAGAGTTAATCGGCCAAATTGGAGGAGGAAAAAAAAATATCAAGAATGAAGATAAGAGAAACAAATGAACAAATATAATAAAATGGGATAGGTTATAAAGTCTGCAGATTATTCTTGATTTTGAGAGGTTATCTTCTTGCTTATTCTTTTCTCTCCCTCTTCCTGGTCGGTGACTCTGTACCCCGGGTTCTGCCCCTTTGGCACGCTCAGGTAGAGGTTTGCAGTTGATAAGTCTCTATGGCAATGTCATGTATTGTGCTTTAGTCTCGTTGGCAGTCGAGGTTCATTAGCATTTATAGGCTCTGACAGTGAGAGAGTCCGTGTTCCTGGAGCCTTTCTCCTAGTCTTTCCTTCCTCAATTAGTAGCCTGATAATCCAGCTATGGGGTTGCTGTTGCCTCTGCCTGGATAGTAAGAGGCTCAAAGAGCTGGCAACTCCCCACTCTATTTCCACTCAGCACAGGGCTCTGGGTAAGGCTCAGTCAGTCAGAGCTGCTAGCATAATCAGGCGGGGTTTCCGCCCTCTCAAAGACCTCTGGCTCTGCCACTCTGTCCGGTAACACAGGCGGGCGCCCACTTCTGGGGCACTTGGAGGAAACTCTCGCTCACTATCTGCGCGTGCAGACCAGGATATCCGGCCAGCAGTCTCACGCTCTGAGTGAAACCCCCAACTGCATGGAAAAGTTGCAGCGTTGGAATTGGCTCTCGCTCCGTCCCCGTGCGCGGCTTTTTCAAGGTGCTGGGGCGGCCCGAGGTTCCGCTTTGGCCCACACAAAGGCCCCTGACTCTGCCCCTCTGTGCGATAACACGGGCGCGCACTGCCGAGGCACTCGGAGGAATCTCTCGCTCACTATCTGCGTGCACAGACCAGGATATGAGGCTGGCCGCGTTTCCCTCTGAGTGCAACCCCCACCAGCATGGAAAATTTCCACCATTGGAATTAGTTCTTGCTCCCTCCCGTGCGCAGCTTTCCTAGGGCGCTGGGGCTGCCCAGAGATTCTGCTTTCGGGCCACAGAAAGGCCTCTGACTCTGCCTCTCTGTGGGGTAACATGGGCACCCACTCCCAGGGCTTAGGAAGAAATCTCTCGCCCACTAACTGCGCGTGCGCCGACCAGGAGATCGGGTAAAATGGCTGCCCCGCTTGTATTTCTTTGGGTTTGGCTCGAGTGTTAGCTTGTATTGCCTGGGTTGCCACAGGATCAGTTTTTCCTCGGCTTGGATCTCCGTGCCACAGCCTGGTTCGGCCGTTTGTGCCACGGCCTGGATCTATTCACCCCCTTTGCCCGCCTCAGTTTCTATATTCACAGTTACCAGAGAAAGCCGCCCTGTTTAGGTTAGTGAGGAAGGCGGAGCATTTCTTACTCCCTTTTTCCTTCGGGGTTTGGTTATATATTTAGCCAATTTTTCGCTCGACCATACCTTCGGGTGTATTGCGAAGCATCTGGAGGCTCCAAGTATAGGTTTTTCTGTTTCTGGTTGAAGATCTTGTTGAGTTTTGGGGGAGATTTATCGGTATCGCTTCCTACCCCGCCATTACTCTGACGTCCATGTAATATCATTTAATAATTCATTTCTGTTTAGGTTCCTATAGGGAATAAAAGATGAAGAACTACTTTATGAGTAAATGTAAAATGTTTTCATTATGCATCTGTTCAGTTTGAGGTATCTAGTAGACATTTACCTAAGGCTACCAGTAGGCTGGTAAATATTTGAGTATTAAGATTGAGAGAATATTTTGAGTTGGATATGATGATTTGGGGATTATTCATTTGTTGAATACATATTTATTAAGTAGGTACAATGTATTGGGTACTATTTTAGGCATTAGGGATATAGCAAGGAACAAAATAGCCCAACTCACTAACTACAACCATGGAAATTTGATTCTAAAGGTGGGGGAGGGTAGCAAATTCATAAGATAAATAAAAGGTACATTAGAAAGAAGTACTAAGGTAGAAAAATAAAGCATAGGGATATAAAATATTTGAGAGGATTGTTTGACATTTTAGATAGGGGAACACTAAGAATGTAGTTTACGTAAAGGCCTGAAGAAGGTGATTATGCTAAGTATGTACATGTATGGGAAAGAGAATTTCAGGCAAAGGAATAGCAAATGTCAAGGCTCTGATAGGGAAATGTCAAGGATGCCAATGTGGCTGGAGCAGAGTAAACAAGAGAAAAAGTACAGAACATGAAATCATACTTAACTGGATGCATGTAGGACTTTTTAGGTAAGATTAAGAACTTGGGCTTTTACTCTAAATGCTATGAGAAATGAATAGAGGATTTTAAGCAGAGTAGTGATATGATTGAACTTGTGTTTTAAAGCATTGCTCTGGTTGTGTGGAGAAAAGACGTCAGGGAATTGAGGTTAAGTAACAAGATATATTAGAAGGCTACTGAAATATTCTAAGAAAAGTAGGATAATGTTTGGGCCAAGATGTTGGCAAAAAGTGGGTGACAAATGGGTGGATTCTGGATCTACTTTGAAGTCTTTTTCACCAGAGCAACTAGAAAAATAGTATCTTTAACAAAAATGGGAATACTGCAACAAGAGTATATTTGCTGCACAGGGTGAGGGTAAGATAATGAAGAGCTCGGTTGTGGACATGCTAATTTTTAGTCAGAGATGTTAAGACAGATGAATATATTTGCCTAGTGGTCTAGATATATATTTGGGAGGCATATAGACGGCAATTAAATCATGGCCTTGAAATGAGTTCCTATGCTATGAATGTGGATAGAAATGAAAAAAATCCAAGGATGAAAAAAAGAGAAGGAAAACCAGATAAGGAACATATCCTGCAATCAAAGTAAAAGGAATGAACAGATGGATAAATTCTGCTGATAAGAAGGAGACATTGAACTGACCGTTGGAATTAATAATGTGGAGGTAGGTGACTCCACCTTGGTAAGAATCTTTTTGGTGGAATAAGGGCAAAAACCTAATCAGATCAGGTTCAAGAGAGTAGATAAAGAGAGATTCGAAACAATAAGCATAGACATTTTTACCCCACTGAGTTGTTGTAATTAAAGGAAAGATGAAATGAGATGGTAGCTGCAGAGGTAGATGCAGTCAAGAGAAGTTTTTTGTTTGTTTAGGACAGGAAAAATAACATCATGTTTAGCTGCTGAAAGGAATAATCCAGTAGAGAAAGAAAAGCTTATAGAGAAAATTACTAGAACAATGTCCTTGTAAGTGCAAAAAGAATGTGGAATCTAGTGCACTTGTAAAGGAATTAACCTAAGCTAGATTCATAGATAATTCTTTCAGCCTAACAAGGAGAGGAACAGAGACAATAGGTACAGATACATGTAGTTACATAGATGTGAAACTGGGAGTACTTAGAAATTACCTGATTGCTTCGATTTTCTCTTAATAAGCTGAAGGAAAAAATGGGAGAGGAGATGTTGATCTTCAAAGAGGGAGAAGTATAAAATAGTAACCTTAGAAGGTGTAAAAAATGAATCCCCAAAATGCAATATGATCACTGACACATTAAGGACTCATTTTAAATTAATCCATAATTTAAAGTGAGGCCTATTATAATGTTTGGATATTTTATCTCTGGCTTCATTTAGCTGCTCAGGATGAGTTAAAATATGATATGTCAATAGAAAATTTGAGGTATAATAAGGCAGCAAGTCAGGAGACATCACAATTGAAAAAATAGTGTTTTGGTTTTTTTTTTGTGTGTGTGTGTTTTTATGAATCACACTAAGAATATTAAAACCATCATATATACAATGTACAAATTTATAATCACCCAAAATGAATCTGTTAAGCTTATGAACATTTGGTATCTCTAACAGCAAGAGTTAAAATATTCAAATTGTGAAAAAATAGTTTTAGACTCGGAGTTCCCAGAGGAGGGGCATCTCAATACCACAGAAGCCCAATTAGAGAAACACTGGGGTCGGCCACCTGACAGGGAGAGACGGGTGAGCTGTGGGCAATAGTTTTTATTATGGTTTTGGTGAAATATGTGATGTAGGGTAAGCAGATTTAGTATTGGCTACCTTTAATAATTTCAGTGGATTCTAAGAATAGGGTCCAGTCTTAATTATCTGGTGCCTGCTTATAGAGTGATTAGGGAAAGTGTATAGTGGAATAGAGTGTGAGAGCCTGATAAAGGAAGTAGTTGAGGATGTGGACTTTGGATCAGTTGGTCTGTATTAGAGAATTCTGGCCCTGGGGTGAGGGGCAACAAGGGAGACAGGAAGCCAAAGCAAGATGACTTGGGTATATCAGGTTATTCAGAACAAGGCATGTTGGGCCAGTGCATATAGGGAGATGTTAAAACATTAAGTTTATAGATGCTAGAAACATGGTTAATATACAGGTGCATGCTCAAAGTAAGCAAATAATTGGAATCAAAGGTTTTGTCAGAAATTAGTGTATTTAAAGAAGAGAAGGTGGGATGAGAGTAGTATAATATAAGTAAGGAATGATTATAATTAACTATGGATTATGTTAATTAAAGAAGCTTAAGAGAGAAGAGATTGCATGAGAGGGATGGGTAAGAGTAAAACATGGTACATTCAAGGGTTTGAAGGTCATAATAGAGTTAAAGGATGTTTGAAGTTGGGGTTTAAGAGGGTGTATGAGCTGGAAAAATAGGAAGTGTTGACCTTGCTATGACCATAGGAATAAGTAGCTTAATAGCAAGTAGGATAATATCATTTATGTGAAAAGACTTTAGAAGCCATAGTATTAGGATTACCTTCATAGATATTGAAATATTCAAGAATTATGTCAAGAACAGTATTGGAGTCAGTAATTCAGGAACTAAAGGGGATGCCCTAACCCAGTGGTTCTCAAACTTTTGAAGTCGGGGCGCATTTAAAAATCCTACACATAATTGTAGGTGCACTATATACAAATGTCTGAGAAATATGTTATAATAATTAAGTCAAATATTAAAGAAAAAATATGAAGTCCAAGCGTGCTTTTATGGTAAATGAAATAAATACGACAAAATTACATTTATTCTGACATTAAAAAACATTTTTATGTTACATTTTTTGAGTTATGCTTCTTAGAATTTGTAAAAAAGAGGGGCTAAAAAATAAAAAAAGACAAAAAAGTTATCTTTATATATATCTATATCTATATAGATACATTCTTAATAAGATTTAGTAAATTTGGCAGGTCCTGGCACGAATGTGTTAAATTTTTTCATTCTTGTGTTTATGAGAAACATGAGCCTGATGTGTCCTAGTGGTTTCTTCAATGTTTGGGCATATATTTGAAAGGCAAACTCTCAGTTCCTCATTAATACATTGAAGAATTCCTGTCTTTTTACTTTTAATTGTGTTGAGGGTAGAAAATCCTAATTCACATAAATAGGAGGTTGAAAATTGTAGTAAAATGTTCAAAGATTTTTTAGATATTGCCACATATTCTTGTATCAAAATCCAAAAGGCTTCAAGAGACAATTCCTTATGTTTAATCATCAATCCATGATCAGTGGATACAGCTGCCAGTTCTTCTTCTGTTAATGTTAAACCAAAATCACTTGAAGCTTCCATGAATGGGTTTGTAATGCAATCATATTGTTCAGTGTTAAGTGATGGAAAATTCTATAAATTAAATTCTTCCCATCAACCTTCAAGTCCTAATTTATTTACACTTAACTTTTGCTCACTTCCAGAATCAGATTCTTCAATATCATACTTCTTTTTGAGAAATCTATCCATTTTATTTGGGTGTATTTATCTAAAAATAATATAATGATACATTGATAATAAATATAATAATGATGTGTTAACAAAAAGCGATATTTCCGTAATGAAATGGTATAATAGAGTAACTATATTTTTATGTCTGAGCACATGCCGCAAACCAGCGCTGCTAGTAATTCCAGGTCCCAAGTGGGAATGGAGCGGAATTAAGAAAATACGCAAAATTAAGAAAATAAGGGGTCAGGAGGGCCCTGTAATTGCTGCTGGAAAGAACAAAGTGCGCCCAAAAACCACATTTTGCTTTATTTATAGGGCAAAGTGGGCCATTAGCAAATCAATGAGATCTTTGATGATCGTTTCCAAGGCAACCCGAGAATTTTACCAAGTGCAGAAAACCCCCACCATACATATCATCTTAACTTTACACCAAACAAAGGATAGAAGAAACTTTCCTCCAGTCTTTCTGGGGAACATGGGGAGTAGTATAAACAATCTAGCATCACAGCTTAACAGCCTTTTGCAACCTAATCAGGCAAGTGAGGTGGGGGGGTTGGGCAGACTGTCATCTTACAGCCAATTCCCCACACCTCTGTCCCCCAAAAATCTAAACTCCAAAAACCCTGTTGGTTTTTTGGTCCCCAACAGGCACATATTTCTCTGGAATACCATAGGGCACACCAGTGCGCCCTGGAGTACACTTTGAGAACCACTGCCCTAGCCAGTTGCTAGTTTGATCCCTGGCTGTGGAACAACAAATCTCTCTCTCTTTTTCTTTTTCTGTTTTTCTCTCCCTTTCTCTAAAAATCAATAAGTTAAAAACGTACAAAAAAAATCTTTAAGGAATGGGAGAAGGAAATAGTGCTGGTAAATTACTGTAAGAAAGTGGAATATAAGTAATCATTGAATCCATGGGTTTTGTTACATTTACTCAGAAATAGTGTTTATAGCGTGAAAAGAGATAACTGATGCTTGAGCCTAAGTGTAATCCTCAAAAGAGGAAACTAATGAAGGAAAAATAGAATGGGAAATCTGGATTTTGTAAGGATGGGAAGACAAGTGTCAAAGAGAAAGAAAGTAAGAGTTGAAGATAATGTTAAAAGAGTGATTCCATTGATGAATTGTATATTCTGGGTTAAGTAGAGGATGAAATCTAAAAGGTACTAGTTGGTAGAAAATGGGTCAAGTGATTGGAGGTTGAAGATTAAGAGACAGTGATCTCCAGAAACCAATTTGAGAAGTTAATGTTAAAAAGGGGGAATGGTCAGCTGTCAGATGCTGTGAGATAAGTATTAAAAAGAGTCCCTTGGATTTGACAATTTGAAGGAATAGGCAATTTTAATGAAAATAGTTTCTATGCATTAAGAAAGGAAAGGGTGGAACTGGATTGTAGTGAATAATAAATAAGAGGAGTAAGGAATTAGTATTATTGTCTGATTTTTTATATTTTTTTTTGTATTTTTCTGAAGCTGGAAACGGGGAGAGACAGTCAGACAGACTCCCGCATGCGCCCGACCGGGATCCACCCGGCACGCCCACCAGGGGCGAGGCTCTGCCCACCAGGGGGCTATGCTCTGCCCCTCTGGGGGGTCGCTCTGCCACGACCAGAGCCACTCTAGCGCCTGGGGCAGAGGCCAAGGAGCCATCCCCAGCGCCCGGGCCATCTTTGCTCCAATGGAGCCTTGGCTGTGGGAGGGGAAGAGAGAGACAGAGAGGAAGGAGGGGGGGGGGGGGAATGGAGAAGCAAATGGGCGCTTCTCCTATGTGCCCTGGCCGGGAATTGAACCCGGGTCCCCCGCACGCCAGGCCGACGCTCTACGGCTGAGCCAACCGGCCAGGGCTTGTCTGATATTTTTAAGAAGTTTGACTGTGAAAGGAAGGAAAAATAATAATCTACAGTGGAAAACAGCAAAAGGAAAGATTTTTAGAGGATGACTGGAACTTACGATAATTATATGCTCAAGAGGAAAAGATAGGAAATAAGATGTAGGTGGTGCAATTATTGATGGAAAAGTATAGTAAGAGAAAATAGTACATATAAAGTACTAGAAAAGTTTCAAAGCATGGGTAGAAAGATAGTGTTAGATAAGATTGGCAACTATTTAACTAAAAGAGAAGGAGATAAAGATAGGTTTATATGAGTTTGTAGGATGTGGAATAAGAATATTATGAAGTGAGAAATAATGTAAGGAGTCTACCTGATTGATCTTTTTTATTTTCTTAGAGATGTTAGAGGTAAAGTCATTTAGAGACTGAAGGGGAGAGCATAAGGTAGAATACTTAAAAGGAATGTCACATGAATGGAATTCACTTATTCATTTACTTAACAAATACTTATTTTGTGCCTACAATGTGCTGGGCACTGCCCTGGGTACTAGGCAGTTGTGGGATGCAGCCAGTTCGCACTGGTTAGGCAGAACCAATACCTAAGTTTTGTTGAGTTCATGAACCAGTTGTTAAAATGGCACTTGTAATCAGGGTTCTCTCTAAGGTGGACGCCTGGCAGCCAAACAATGTGGAAATCACAAATTTACATTCCTTACTGTTTTTAACATTCATCTGTGCAACAGCGTATTCTAAGTACCCGTAGTAATGTTCAGTCCATCGATGGTGAAAAAAGTTTGATGGAATATTTATTTATTCATTTCGTAAAACTCATTACACCTTTGATGAAATACTACATTTTAATTCTCTTGCGTTTGTTACTTCAGTAAACAAACATGATATAAAGAGAAAAAGTGCTAAACAACCAGGGTGTGACAAGCTGTCACTGGAAATATCTTAAATAACAGTTTTATTGTGTTTTGTCAAGTATTATTTATATTTTTTCATTGATATTTTAAAACTCTTTCTTATAACAATCTAGTTTTATGTACCTGTTTTATTCTTATTTAAGTATTAAATGCATGAAATAATAAACTACTTTTCGGTGTATCTTTTTTTATACTTAAAACTGTCATTAGAGCAGAGAACTGGTTGTTAAATTATTTGAATCCCACCACTGGTATTAGGGATATAGCAGTGAACAAGACAAAATTCTTGCCCTAGACATGCTCATATTTTAGTAGAGGAGTCAACAAGCGTCATGTAGTAATAAATGCTATGAATGAAATAAGAAAATTAGATTGATGTCATTTAAAAATATTTTATTCTTGCCTGACCAGGCGGTGGTGCAGTGGATAGAGCCTCGGACTGGGATGCGGAGGACTCAGGTTCAAGACCACGAGGTCACCAGCTTGAGCGTGGGCTCATCTAGTTTGAGCAAAGCTCACCAGCTTGGACCCAAGGTCACTGGCTCAAGCAAGGGGTTACTCGGTCTGCTGAAGGCCCAAGGTCAAGGCACATATGAGAAAGCAATCAATGAACAACTAAGGTGTTGCAATGTGCAACGAAAAACTGATTGATGCTTCTCATCTCTCCGTTCCTGTCTGTCTGTCCCTGTCTGTCCCTCTCTCTGACTCTCTCTGTCTCTGTGAAAAAAATAAATAAAAAAAATAAAAATATTTTATTCTTGTCAGATCTTTTATAATTTGAAAGTAAAACTTTTAAAAAGTATTTTCTTTGGAAATACAATGGCAGATCATTCTTTTATAGGTATGCACAGTACAATCAGAGTACTGTGAATGGATAGGTAGGTTTTTGTCTTAAGGAATTTACAGAGTAGGTCCAAAAGGAAAATCTTATATTTTCTTCAGGATATAAACATTTTGATTATAAAATGTTTATAAAAATTATGACACAGTGGGTAAAGTGTCAACCCGGAACACTGAGATTGCTGGTTTGAAACCCTGGGCTTGCCTGGTCAAAGCACTAATGAGAAGCAACTACTACAGAAGATATTTCCCACTCCTCTCTTTCTCTCTAAAAGAAAAAAAAAAAAATTATGTAATTGTTCAGAAAATGATAGTCTTTCCCAGGTTTATACTCATGCTTCAATCTGCCTGTGTGACTGCATTCTACACTCATTTGTACTTACTACATACATGCCAGGCACTTCCTAACCATATATAAGTTAATTCTTTTAATCTTCAAATAACCTATGACTTAGATACTATTATTATCCTCATTATATAGGTAAGTAAACAGACCCAGAGAAAACAGCATAGACTTGGATCTGACTGCCTGGGTTTCAATTTCAGCTCCAGTGGAAATATTTTCCTTTAAACTTCTGTGATTTCATATAAGTAATAGTAATAGAACTTATTAGAGTAAGTAATAGTAACCTCTTAGAGTTGTGTGGAAAAGTTGATATAATGCATGTAAACATACTAGAACTACGCTTACACATAATGAGCTCTTAAGTGGCTATTATTATTTATTATTTATATGTTTAGATTGTTTCCATGTTTCTAAATAAAAGCCTGTTTTCATATTGTTGGTTAGTTTTTCTTCAGTTGTGGATCCTCTGTATTGTTTTCTTTTCCTGGTATAGGAACACGGGCGTACTGCCAAGGAAGTCTGTTAGCTTTACTGGCCCACCAAGAGGGATTCAAGTGAAAGGATATGCTGGTGCAAACCAGAGTAGAATGGGGATGTCAAGAAACATGGTGATTCTACCAGAGATGAAAACAACAGAGAAAATGAATAGTCCCATCACAAAGTCAGTCATACAGGTAGTATTCTTTAGAATTCTGAGTTTATTTGAAAATGACACTTTGAAGAACTTGATGAGATGTTAAAAATAGAAAATATAATGCTTTGAAATAATCATTTCTAATATCGATATATTAATTTTATTACTCTACCACATAACATATCTTATAGCATAATACTGACAGTTGGCTCCTATAATTCATTATTGGTAACTATAGTAGAGTGGAATGAGAAAAGTCTACTCATGACCTTAAGAACTAGTTGGTTATAATATTAATTATAACTAATCTAGCTGTAATAGGTATAGTATAGCTATCATCCCCTCTTTGTAGTGTGTTCTAGAAAATTTAAAATCGCCCAGCCAGGTAGCTCAGTTGGTTAGAGCATTGTACCAAAGCACAAAGCTTGCCAGTTCAAACCCTGGTCAGGGCACATACAGAACAGCTCCATGTTTTTGTCTGTCTCTTCCCTGCCTCTCTCACTGAAATTAATAAATAATTTTTTTTAAAGAAAATATTATAAAATGAATTGTTAGCCCTGGCCAGTGGCTCAGTGGATAGAGCATTGGCCTGGCTTATGGACATCTTGGGTTTGATTCCTGGTCAGGGCATAAAGGAAGAGCGACCATCTGCTTCTCTTTCCCTCCTCTCACCCTTCTCTTCCTCTTTCTCTGCCGCAGCCAGGGGCTGGATTTGAGCATGGCCCTGAGTGCTGAGGATAACTCAGTTGGCCTGAGCACATCAGCCTCAGGTGCTAAAAATAGCTTGGTATTTGGTACTCAATCATTGGACCTAGACAGGGTTGCCAGGTGGATTCTGGTCAGGGTGCATGTGGAAGTCTGTCTCACTATCTCCCCTCATCTCACACACACACAAAAAAATTGTCATAAAATTACCTTATCTCATTAATGAACTTATAATTAAGAATTAACTTTTTGGATGTTGAGAGTATTATGCTAAGCGAAATAAGTAAATGAGAAAAAGCTAAGAACTATATGATTTCACACATAAGTGGGATATAAAACTGAATCTCATGAACATAGACAAGGTGAAGTAGTTACCAGAAGGAGGGGGGTAGGGAGAGGGGAGCAAAGGGTGCCAAGTATATGGTGACGGAAGGTGTTTTGACTTTGATGGGCACACAATGCAATGAATAATTTACATGCTATGGAGATGTTTACCTAAAACCTATGTGTTCCTAATGGACTAATGTCACCCCATTAATTTCTTCCAAAAAACAAAAAAGAAAGCTAAAAACAAAAAAGATAAGTTTAAAAAAAGAATTGACTTTTTAAAACTTTTAAAGTATAACATATACTTTGTTATAAAAGCCTATTATACAGAAAAGTTTATAGAATATAAATTTGAATGGGCTAGGCAATGATTTTTTTGATATACCAAAAACACAGTCTATTAAACATAAAACTGGTAAACTGGACTTTATCAAAATTGAAACTTCTGGTCTTTCAAAGACACAGCTAAGAAAATGGACAGAAAAGCCACTTTATGGGAAAAGTTATTTACAAAGCATATATCTGATAAAGTACTTGTATCCAAAAAATATAAACAGTGGTGCGAAAACTATATTAAGACTACCCAATTTTGAAAACAAGTGAATCATTTGAACAAACTTCACTAAAGTACATATTCCCATGGCAAATGAGCACATTAAAGAGGATTAGTATTTGTCATTTGGGAAATGTAAAACTGTGAGATACTGCTACACACTTATTGGAATGGCTAAAATTAAAAGTCTGATCATGCCAAATGTTGGCACATATGTGAAGGAACTAGAACTCTTATATACTGCAAAATGAAAAGCAATATGGCAGTTTATTTAATGTTAAATATTGATATATAGCTCCTGTAGCATCCAGCCATTCCACTTCTAGGTATTTACCCAAGAGAAAAAAAAGTATAGGTTTATACAAAGACCACTACATGAATGTTCATAGCAATTTTACTTATACTATCCAAAAATGGAAATACTTCTCTATAGTTTTAGTAAATGACTATATTAATATTTGCATGTGTATTACATGTACTGTTAGCTAGCTCAGGCTTCTATGACAATGTACCATGGAGTGGGTGGCTTATAAAAAAAATTATATCTCTGTTCTAGAGGCTAAAAGTCTCAAATTAGGGTGCCAACATGATCTGGTTCAAAGAGGATCCTCTTTCAGGTTGCATACTGCCAACTTCTCATTGTATCTTCGTATAGAAGAAAGAGATTTAGCTAGTTCTCTTGGCCTCTTCTTACAAGGGCACTAATGTCATTCATGAGAGCTCCAACTTTATTTCCGAATTGCCTCTCAAAGGTTCTATATTCTAATACCATCTCATTGAGATTAGGGTTCCAATATGTGAATTTTGGGAGTATACAGATACTCAGCTCATAACAATTATATACATATTATATAAACATTTATATACATTATGTATATATTATACCTACATATATATATATGACCTATATATATATATATGACACATACCTATTACATAGTATTTGCAACACTATGAGAAAGGGATAATCATGACCGAGTAGGGATAATGCATGCAAGGTTATTCCAACATCTAAAAATTATTACCATCTGCCATATTAATAGCCTGGAAAGAAAAGAGAGGAAAAACCTAAAAAATAAGCATTTAGAAAAAAATTGCACATCAAAATTACAACTAAACTACAGACTAACCATTATTTAGAACTGCCTGAAATCTAGCTGAATGAAAGTCCTACAGCTAGGGATTTAAAGAAGCCACATCAAGACTGGTAGGAGGGAGTGGAATCACAAAATAGGCTGATTCACACACCCACATGTGGCAATTTAAAATAAGGAGGATATCTTGGCTACAGAGGTCCCCCTTGAAGAGTAAGAGGTCCCAGCCCAGGGTTCCAGTGCCAGGAAGAGAAATCCCTATAACTTCTGGCAGTAAAAACCAGTGGGATTGGCCTGACCTGTGGTGGCACAGTGGATAAAGTGTCGACCTGGAATGCTGAGGTCACCGGTTCAAAACCCTGCACTTCTCTGGTCAAGGCACATATGGGAGTTGATGCTTCCTGCTCCTCCCCCCTTTCTCTCTCTCTCTCTCCTCTCTAAAAATGAATAAATAAATAAAAATTAAAAAAAAAAACCAGTGGGATTGTGGCTGAATGAGACAGCTGGGGGAGTCCTAGGCAGATCCTCTTAAAGGGCCCATACACAGACTTACTCAGACTCACTCTCTCTGAGCTTCAGCACTGGGGCAGCAGCTTAAAAGGAACCAGGGACATATGGGAAGTTACTAGATTGTCTGACATTAGAGCGAGAACTAGGGTGGTTGCTTTGCTTTTTGCCTAATAAAAGTGATGGCAGAGGCCATTGTTTTACTTCTGAGCCACTGCCCCCACACACAGAGCCAGCAGACAGGGGCCATATCTGAGTTTCCATTTGACTGGCTTACCTGTTTGCCCCACCCTCGTGATTCCCTGAAACTCCACTTCACACAATTTGCAGGCCCACCCAATCCATTTCCAAGGGCTTTTCCTTACAAATGGCTTCTCTCGCTCCATGCTTTGGACTTTCCTAAAATCTCTCGAGCATGCAGCACCTGGCCTCAGGTTACTCTGTACCTCTTACTAAGTGGCCCAAGTCCTATCAATAGCAGCAACCGGCCTTGGTTCACTGCTTGGCCTTGCCTAGTGTAAAGCCAGAATACATGGCCACTATCATAGCTGCCTGGCCCGTGCAGGTTCGCATTGGATTCGGACAGTTGGTAAAGAAACAATGAAGCCAAAAAGATGATGGTGGGCCATCATCTTTAATCCTAGCTGGCACCTGGCAGGCAAGTATAACACACTGAGCTCCAAAATCCGCTTATTCAATGCTCACAAAGCTACTGACTTATCTGAGTTTCCTAGAATCAAAGGTTTCTAGCTCATCGGACTTATTGACCTCTGTTCCCCATCTCCTTCCTTCTCCCTGCACAAACTCTGCACAAACTGGCTTTTCACTCAACATTCTGCCATCTTGGCTGCATTTCCTGGCCTCCTCCACGTGGCCTCTCTCTGCTCTCCTCTCTGCTCTCTCCTCTAATGTTAATCTTAGGAACCAAGAGAGAGCAAGCTCCCAGTCTGCCCCACTTTACAGTGCAGAAATCAAAACCTTTAATCCAATATACAAACAAGAAAGTCTCTGATACAGAGTCACTTATCTGAGGCATGATGGGATTGTACCACCCCACATCAAAAAGGGTGGGAAAGGCTTAGTCCTAAAACCAAGCCCCAGGCTACAAGTATCCTGCCTGCCCACAGCCCACCCCCAACACACATTAATATCACCTGAGCGAGGGTTTTAACGTGGGCAGTGTTATCTTTAACAAAGTGAGCATAATATATTTTATTTGCCCAACACCTGGGCACCTCCAAGCCTAGCACAGGTGGACACCATCTGCATATTGCTTTGTAACTCATGCTGGGTGGCCCCAGGCAGAACACAGGTTACAGCTAACCTTGGCCTGCACCTCCCAGGAAGCCCCAGAGTCAAAGCATCACCATCCAACCACCTCAAGTGACACATTCAAAAGACTGGTTCAACAGGCACCAGAACCCTGCTGAAGTAAGTCCTGTTGTGTGGCTTCTGCATAGCTGATCCTCCATGGTAGTTGGAGGTCAGTGATCACTGTCAGACATTGAAGCTGATTGGCCTGGGAATAAATCCCTCATTTTGATGTGCTAACAGCAGTCAAGACTCAACTACAAGAGGAGGGTGTACATAGATAGCTCAAAGGGGAGAGTGCACCTTGAGTGCCTCA